>NW_026712309.1:4109729-8909729 GCF_030504385.1 Musca domestica | reverse complement strand
TCCTAACTGGCTTGGGAATAGCCTTAATAAAAGCTTAAGAACAAAAGCTTTATACTTGAAAAAACTTTAGAAAATATTGAAAAATGTTTGTCGAATAATTATAGAATAATCGAAATCTGCAATGTAATTGTAGAATAAGTTTACGGAAGTAATATTATTTTAAGCTCATTTCTGTAAATATAATAAAGTTTTTTTTGCATTTTTTATTGATTTTATCCATTCCGATTCATTAGTAGCCTTTCCAGCTTCCACTGCCTCATGTGGTATTTATACCTTTTGCTTTCTTTTCCACTTCATGACAATCTCCGTTTTCTTCACACTGCTTCTTTCTGCACTTCTATTGAATTCATCCAACTTTTTTCATGTCTCCAGCCTGAAACGAAATTGAAAAATAATGTATTTCACAGATTCCCTAAAAAATCATTATTACCTTTGGAATTAGGTCCAGAAATTCTGTCCTAAACTCGCGTGACTTTGTTTTTTACCAAAAGAGAACAATTTCTAGCTGACAACCACATAAATAAAAACCATTTTTTTAAAAAGGCAGACAGACTTGAGAATATTTTGTGCTTCATAAGTGTTTCTCAAACATTGCCAAAACAAACTATTTTTTTAATATGTTGAGCAGAGAAATTCAAAATTATTATGTGATTGCATGTGTTTTGAAATAAAAAATATTGTATTATTATTATAAGTAAAATAACTTCATAGTAATTTTTAAATAGTAATAAGTATTCATGGCAAAAAAATAATAGATAATCACCCACCGTCGGTTCAGATATTTTGAATAGGCTGATCTTTTTTCTCAGCCATAAGCTTTAGTTGAGTGTTAAAAACCTACATGATATAGAAGATCCATAATGGCCACATGTGGAAATTCAGCTCAATTTTTGGTATTGTAAAGAGCTTAACAACATTTTTCATTCAAATGAGCTGTAATGTGGAATTTGTATTTACAGCGTTTAGAATACAGTGCTGTGTGATATTTAGTTTTGTCCACATAATTAGGGGCAGAATGATTTCAGAATAGTCAAAGATGATTACTCTTCTACGCCCATTACCGTAAGAATGGAATTTAATAATTTTTCATACCCTCCGCCATACTATGGAGGGTATATTAATTTTGTCATTCCGTTTGTAACTCCTCGAAATACTCATGTTAGACCCAACAAAGTATATATATTCTTGATCACCGTAAATAGCCATGTCCGTCTGTCTGTCTGTGTGTCTGTCTGTCTGTGTGTCTGTCTGTCTGTGTGTCTGTCTGTCTGTGTGTCTGTCTGTCTGTCTGTCTGTCTGTTGTAATCACGCTATCTTTCGAACAAATTGAGATAGAAGGCTAAAATTTTGCTCACATGTATATTTTGCCAGTAGGCAGGTTAAGTTCGTAAATGGGCCATGTAGGCCCAAGTTATCATATAGCCCCCATATAACGGTACCTCCCGATATTCAGTATTTTGATGATTTTAGCGACATTATTCACCGGAATTGTTTCAAATTTGGCATTTGAAGTTCGTAATGGATACTACAGCCTAAGACAGAAAATAATCTGTGTAGGTCCACGTCTTCGTATTGCCCCTATATAACGGTACCCCCCGATATTCGGTATTTTTGATGATTTTAGCGACATTATTTAACGGAATCGTTCCAAATTTGGTATTTGAAGTTCGTAATAGATACTGCAGCATAAAACAGAAAATGGGCTATGTAGGTCCACGTCTTCGTATAGCCCTCATATACCATACCCCCCGATATTCGGTATTTTGATGATTTTAGCGACATTATTAACCCGAATCGTTTCAAAGTTGGCATTTGAAGTTCGTAATAGATGCTGCAGCATAAAACAGAAAATGGGCCATGTAGGTCCACGTCTTCGTATAGCCCTCATATACCGTGCCCCCCGATATTCGGTATTTTGATGATTTTAGCGACATTATTTACCGGGATTGTTTCAAATTTCGCATGTGAAGTTCGTAATGGATACTTCAGCCCATGTTAAGATTTTAACTGAATTTTTATATGAAATTTTATGTACCAAATGGTGGGTATTAAAAGTTCGGCCCGGCCGAACTTACAGTTTTTTTACTTGTTTGGTATTTAAATTGTGCGTTGGAGACCCAATAAAGTTGATATTTTTCATCAATATTCGTATTTTTTTCATGTTTCTGCCACAATTTTCGTCTGAAAGCGTCTGACATTTCGGAGTTTATGTCATAGAGTCGTACATCCCAAATCTACGTTCCCAAAGAATATTCTAAATTCAATAGAATACAAAATTTTCTTTTCTGAGAACACATTGTTTGGGAAAGTGGTCTCGGAGGTACACCAATGTAGGAACTATAATCAAATAAATGCCTATAAGAACAATTATCTGTAAAAAGATTCAGAGTAGCCTAAATACAATTTTTTAGCCAAATCAGTTGATGAATGTGGTCAAGACCAAGATGGACCCTACTACGAAAATTGAAAATTTCATGAGAAGAAATGAAGATGCCAAATAAAGACCTAAAAATGAAAAACAACAAGTTAAAAAGCAGTAAGTTCGGCCGGGCCGAACTTTTAATACCCTCCACCATTTGCAACGAATTTGGAAATTTTCAAAAAATAAAATTCTTAAAAAATTCTGTTAAAATTTTAAAAATACCGAATATAGCCGTTATTTTGGGGTCTATACGACGTGGACATGCATAGGCATTGTTGGTCATAAGCCATTACCATATTCAAATTCGAAACTTGAAATAAACGGTGAACAATGTAGCTAAAATCATCAAAATACCGAATATAGGGAGGTACCGTTATATGGGGGCTATACGAAGACCTGGACCCGCACAGACAATTTTCTGTCACAGACTTTAGTTCCCATAACGAACTTCAAATACCAATTTTAAAACAATTCCGGTGAATAATGTCGCTAAAATCATCAAAATACCGAATATAGGGAGGTACCGTTATATGGGGGGGCTATACGAAGACGTGGACCTGCACGGATAATTTTCCGCCTTAGGATGTAGTATCCATTTTGAACTTCAAATACCAAATTTGAAACAATTCCCGTGAATAATGTCGCTAAAATCATCAAAATACCGAATATCGGGAGGTACCGTTATATGGGGGCTATACGAAGACGTGGACCTGCACGGATAATTTTCCGTCTTAGGGTGTAGTATCCATTTTGAACTTCAAATACCAAATTTAAAACAATTCCCGTGAATAATGTCGCTAAAATCATCAAAATACCGAATATAGGGAGGTACCGTTATATGGGGGCTATATGAAAACGTGGACCTACATGGCCCATTTACGAACTTAACCTGCCTACTGGAAAAATAAACATGTGTGCAAAATTTTAGCCACCTATCTCAATTCATTCGAAAGATAGCGTGATTACAACAGACAGACAGACAGACGGACAGACAGACAGACAGACAGACAGACGGACAGACAGACAGACAGACGGACATCGCTAAATCGACTTAGAATTTTACGCTGATCAAGAATATATATACTTTGTTGGGTCTGATATGAGTATTTCGAGGAGTTACAAACGGAATGACAAAGTTAATATACCCTCCATAATATGGTGGAGGGTATAAAAATGTCCAAGACCCCGAAAATTGCTTAAATTATATGATGGTTATACCAAAGCGTGATCATTTTTTGCGAGGATGGTTTCTTCTGAAATTACCAAACTTTGCTGAAATGAGTATGCAAAATATGATTAGAATGTAAACTATACTCGAAATCGGGCTGTACCCTTAACCGAGGGTCATATATGATGACCTGCAAAAGCGATTTAAGATATCTTGAAAGTTTAGGAAGAATTTCTGGAAGGATATAAATCATTTTTTTACTAAATGTTCAATTCGCTCTACCATTTTGCACCCTTTTTATTCGGTATTTCACTGATTGCAGTCCCAATGAATTGCACTTTTTGAGTTCTTATTGGATAGATAATTGTCATATGAAAGAAGTAGGATGTACGTAGGTCACTCATTTCATTTTCAATATTATTCATTCAGAATTCAAAATAATAAAAAATATTCACTTCAATATAGTATGTCAAATTGAAAAAAAAAAATCACACCAAAAAGATTTTGTTTCATTCACATTTTTATTGGCATATTTTACCGTGATTTTTTGCTAGGATACCATTCCAAAACTGTATGAATTGTCAAAATCCGTCAAGCTGTTCTTTAGTTATAAGCGTAGAACCTAACTTTCTTTTATATTGTGAAAATAATTCTTTATTTTGTTTACAAAAAATCGATTGAATTCAATATGATAAGCCGAATTGAAAAATCATTTAAATTTTAAAAATTGACAAAAAAACTGAAAAAAGAAAAAAATCTTCACCTTGTTCGATGATTTTTTGCAGCAGAAGTAAATAATGTCGCTAAAATCATCAAAAATACAGAATATCGGGGGGTACCGTTATATAGGGACTATACGAAGACGTGGACCTACACAGATTATTTTCTGTCTTAGGCTGTAGTATCCATTACGAACTTCAAATGCCAAATTTGTAACAATTCCGGTGAATAATGTCGCTAAAATCATCAAAATACTAAATATCGGGAGGTACCGTTATATGGGGGCTATATGATAACTTGGGCCTACATGGCCCATTTACGAACTTAACCTGCCTACTGGCAAAATATACATGTGTGCAAAATTTTAGCCTTCTATCTCAATTTGTTCGAAAGATAGCGTGATTACAACAGACAGACAGACAGACAGACAGACAGACGGACAGACAGACACACAGACAGACACACAGACAGACAGACGGACATGGCTAAATCGTCTAAGAATTTTACGCTGATCAAGAATATATATACTTTGTTGGGTCTGACATGAGTATTTCGAGGAGTTACAAACGGAATGACAAAATTAATATACCCTGCATAGTATGGTGGAGGGTATAATAAAATATAAACAAGTTAAAAAGCAGTAAGTTCGGCCGGGCCGAACTTTTAATACCCTCCACCATTTGCAACGAATTGGGAAATTTTCAAAAAATAAAATCCTTAAAAAATTCTGTTAAAATTTTATTAAAATATAGCCGTTATTTTGGGGTCTATACGACGTGGACATACATAGGCATTGTTTGTCATAAGCCATTACCATATTCAAATTCGAAACTTGAAATAAACGGTGAATAATGTAGCTAAAATCATCAAAATACCGAATATAGGGAGGTACCGTTATATGGGGGCTATCCGAAGACCTGGACCCGCACAGACAATTTTCTGTCACAGACTGTAGTTCCCATAACGAACATCAAATACCAATTTTAAAACAATTCCGGTGAATAATGTCGCTAAAATCATCAAAATACCGAATATCGGGAGGTACCGTTATATGGGGGCTATATGAAGACGTGGACCTGCACAGACAATTTTCTGTCTTAGGGTGTAGTATCCATTTTGAACTTCAAATACCAAATTTGAAACAATTCCCGTGAATAATGTCACTAAAATCATCAAAATACCGAATATCGGGAGGTACCGTTATATGGGGGCTATACGAACACGTGGACCTGCACGGATAATTTTCCGTCTTAGGGTGTAGTATCCATTTTGAACTTCAAATACAAAATTTGAAACAATTCCCGTGAATAATGTCGCTAAAATCATCAAAATACCGAATATAGGGAGGTACGGTTATATGGGGGCTATATGAAAACGTGGATCTACATGGCCCATTTACGAACTTAACCTGCCTACTGGAAAAATAAACATGTGTGCAAAATTTTAGCCACCTATCTCAATTCATTCGAAAGATAGCGTGATTACAACAGACAGACAGACGGACAGACAGACAGACAGACAGACAGACAGACAGACGGACAGACAGACAGACAGACAGACGGACATCGCTAAATCGACTTAGAATTTTACGCTGATCAAGAATATATATACTTTGTTGGGTCTGATATGAGTATTTCGAGGAGTTACAAACGGAATGACAAAGTTAATATACCCTCCATAGTATGGTGGAGGGTATAAAAACACTACAAATGTACATTAGAAAAAAGTAAGTCAGAATGGAAAAAATTATGCAAAGTAAAACATTACTATTGTACATTTCAAAAGTCAAAATGACTATGTGAGTATATCACATTTTTACGCGATTTTTTTGGATTTTATACTCTTCGGCCAGGGCACAATTCCGAATTTGTATGAATCGTTAAAATCAGTCCAGCGGTTCTTAAGTTATAAGCGAAGTAACTAACACAACTTTCTTTTATATATAAGATATATTTTGTAACATCAATCATCCTTATAATAATATAAAAGCCCTTACAAAGTTTCAAAGACGCATATTGAATATGGTGACCTCTATCCTATTCTTTTATATACATTATGGGGTCCTTAACATTTATAAACCGATGACACCTTATTTTTATACCTTCCACCTTGAAAAAGAGGTTATATTAACTTTGTCAGTCCGTTTGAAATATCCCTAAATATTCGTCGTAGACCCCATGAATTATATATATTCACAATCAGCATAAAATTCTAAGTCAACGATGTCCGTCTGTCTGTTAAAATCACGATACAGCCCACATTATTTGATGTAGAGCTTAAGAATTTGGCAGAACAATTTGTATTGTGTCCATTATTGTTGGTATTGAAAATGAAATATATCGGTCCACGTTTTGATCTATCCGCCATGTAACGGTACCTGCCGATATTCTGTATTTTGATGATTCTCCACTCATTTTTTTACGAATTTGTCCAAAAATTTGTATTTTTAGGTTATAATGAGTTCTAGTTCCGGTTGCGGAACATATTATATATAGGTCCACGTTTTGTTATAGCCCCATATAATGGTACCTCCCGATATTTGGTACTTTGATGATTCTCCACTCATTTTTTCTCGGAGTTTACTAAAAATTGGTATTTGTAGGTCATTATTTGGCATCTTGGTTTCTCTATTTCGAGGGTCTTGACCACATTTTCCAAATAAAATAGCTGTATTAAGGCTATTTTACAGAAAAATTATATTTTGGTATAGCCCTCAGGGCACGCCGATCTATAGTGATTTTTCCGTCATTGAATTTTACTATGGACAAGAACATAGATTTATTGGGACCCCAATGCACAATTTGAGGTGCTATAGCAATGGGTGTAAAAGCTTAATGAACTTTCATTATTGAGATATTACTTTGCCCTCCTTCCATAGGTATGTATTTGAATTTATTTATTCGAGTCAATATATATAATAAAATGCGTACACCTTTGTGAGACAGATTTGTGAATTATTATGCTATACAAAATTTGCATTAAAGACTTGGCTTCCGGCTAGCTAGTATACAGGGTGAAATTAAAAAACTGAAACCAACTTCAGACTGCTGTCATTTCTAAGCCACTCGTCCGACAGTTGTTAAAATATTCCATTGACAGATAATGAACTGTCAATGGAATATTTTAACATTGTTTACAAGCGTACAAAAGCATTTTGGTGAGAATTTCCAAGAAAAAAGGGTATTCGTGATGGAATTCAAGCGCGATAGTATGATTTCTTGATATATTTGGCTGAACAACCACAAGTGACTATCGTTAGAACACTCCAGCACTTGAATGTGAATAAATCTTTTGTGTCTCGTACCATTGCTTTTTACCGTGATACTGGTAGCGTAGCCCGACGTCAAGGAAGTAGACAGAAGAAAACAGTAACATCAGCAGAAATGGTTCGAAAAGTCAAGAAGCGACTTGATCGAAGCCCGCGTCGCAGTGGAATGGGCCAAAATACCGCGGAGCAGCATTCGGGCTACGTGTGACGGTTTCATTGGCTGTTTGAGGGGCATAATTCGTGCTAAAGTTAACCAATTCGAACAAATCTAAACTTATTCTAAAATTTGATGCTATTTCCGACATTTTTGCTTTCATAAATAAAATTAAAAAAAATGTAATGTTTTATATGTATATATATATTCGATTCAGACAAATTCTGACTGGTCTCTTGACAGAAAAGGTTAATATCCAAGAAAAATTGCGTAAAAATGTGAAATTTTAAAATTTTCATTTTGACTTTTGAAATGTACAATAGTAATGTTTTATATTGCATGATTTTTTCCATTTTGACTTGCTATTTTCGAATGTACATTTGTACTGTTTTTTTTAATTCTAATATGATGTGTAGTCTTTTTGGGGAGTATAAAGCCACAACGGACAAAACAGTTATTTATGGATTTTATGTATTTATTGGGAAAGTGGAATTATACGAATAATATCATTCCAGAAGATTATAGGCTATGAACCAAAAAATCAATATTTTAATTACTTTTTAAAACACTAGAAAATCACGAAAAAATGCAATCTATTGCAAAAATTATAAAATCGGGGAAAAAAATTAAAAACAAATAAATGGAATCGAATTTCAAAATAATACAACATTATATTGAAAAACTTCGTAAGAACCATCAAACATTGCGGTAAAAAATACCAAATATGCCGAAGACAGGGAGGTATCATTATATGGGGGCTATACCAAAACAAGGACCTGCACAGACAATTTTCTGTCATAGGCTGTAGTATCCATTAGAAACTACAAATACCAAATTTGAAACAATTCCGTTGAATAATGTAGCTAAAATCATCAAAATATATATCGGGAGGTACCGCTAAATGTTGGCTATACGAAGACGTGGACCTGCACAGATAATTTTCTGCCATAGGCTGTAGTATCCATTACAAACTACAAATACCAAATTTGAAACAATTCCGGTTAATAATGTCGCTGAAATCATTAAAATAACGCATATCTGGAGTTACCGTTATATGGGGGCTATACGAATACGTGGACCTGAATAGACAATTTTCTGTCTTATGCTGTATTATCCATTATGAACTTCAAATACTAAATTTGAAATTTGAAATGCGTTGAATAATGTCGCTAAATTATGAAAATACCGAATATCGGGAGGTACCGTTATATGGTGGCTATAGGAAGACGTATGGTGCAGTATCCGATACGAACTAGAAATACCAAATTTGAAACTATACCGGTGAATAATGCCGATAAAACCATCAAAATACCGAATATAGGGAGTTACCGTTATATGGGGGCCATACGAAGACGTGGACCTGCACAGACAATTTTTTGTCATCGGCCGTAGTATCCATTCCGAACTTAAAATACCAAATATCCGTAGACAGGGAGGTACCATTATATGGGGGCTATACCAAAACAAGGACCTGCACATACAATTTTCTGTCATAGGTTGTAGTATCCATTAGAAACTACAAATACCAAATTTGAAACAATTCCGGTGAACAATGTCGCTGAAATCATCAAAATACCGAATATCGGGAGGTACAGATATATGGGGGCTACACGAAGAATTGGACCTGCACACAAAAATTTTTGTCATAGGCTGTAGTTCCTATTGCGAACTGTTTTTTTTTTTTTCAATTTGATAAACTTTATTGAATTTGATTTTTTGAGAATGGAAAATTGCAGGCGAATTATGAGGTAGCGAAAAAATGTAAAAAAATTATTGTAATCCGTTAATGCGTAAATAAACAAATATCTCGGTCTACAAATGCGAGAACATGACAGGAACAGCTGACCATTAGAAAAGCAGGAACATGAAATGCATACACGAAGGCTTTGTCCTTTAAATCTATTAATTTCATAGAAAATACCAACGTGCACTGTTCATGCCGTGTTTGGTGCATCAAATACGTGAAATCGCCCGAGAATATAATTGTATAGTATAGTCACACTATAATTGTACCAAATTTAGTCACTCCTGTCGAATTTCATTGGAATTGGACATACGTATCGTGTTTGGTGCATCAAATGTGTAAAACCGGTCAAAATTTATATAGGAGCCATAACAAATTTATTTTCTGATCAAATTCCGTCACGCATTTCAAACTTCATTGGAATCGAACATACATATTGTGTTTGGTGCATCAAATAAACGAAATCGGTCGAAAATATATATTGGAGCTATACCCATATCTGAACCGATTTCAATATAATTTAGCTAATTATTTTTTTTTTTTAAATTCCGCCACTCATTCCAAATTACATTGGAATCGAACATACATATCGTGTTTGGTGCATCAAATAAACGAAATCGGTCAAAATATACATGGGAGCTATATCCAAATCTGAACCGATTTCAATACAATTTGGCAATGTTATTTTCTAATCAAATCCCGTCTCTCATTCCAAATTGCATTAAAGTAGAACATACATATCTTGTTTGGTGCATCAAATAAACGAAATCGGTCGAAATATATATATGGGAGCTATATCCAAATCTGAACCAATTTCAATATAATTTGGCATACAAATTTTTTAGACAATTTCCGTTATATATTCCAAATTTCACTGTATTAGAGATACATAGCGTGTTAGGTGCATCAAATAAATAAAATCAGCGGAATATGTATATTGGAGCTATATACAAATCTGAACCGACTTCAATATAATTGGGAAAATTTATTTTTGTTCCAAATTCTGTTATGCATTCTAAATTTGGAGACTGTGTATGTAATCTGTCAATAGATATGTGCATATAAAATCTAAATTTTTGGGAGGTACCTCCGATTCGGATGCCATATCTCGAGTTCCAAGTGGAATTTCAAAAATGTATACAGCCTATGTTACTTTCGGGCGATGTTGTAGTATACTTGGAAATTTTCAGGAAAATCTGTGCATCCAGTTTCAAGTCCATAAATTACAAACAAACAAACATACAAACATTTTCCTCTTTTATAGATATAGAAGAAGAAGACACCACATTGTGGTCAGGGTATTATGTCTGTGTGAGTTAGTTTGTAATATAGAGAGGGAAGCGAGTTAGACCCATAGTTCCTTTTGATGGTTTGCATAGAATCACTTTCTGAGTTGATTTGTGCATGTACGTCCATCTGCTGATGTATTTTTGTAAACACAGCCCAACCGGCAATTTTTGGGATTGGCAATCTTTGGGACCGGCAAACTTTGGGAATAGTATTTGGTTAAAAGATAAAAATCCCAAAAGGATTTTGTGTTCCCAGGCCAAACTTTTTCAGGACCCATTGACCAGAAATATATTGCTCTATACTCCACAAAAGTTAAGATAGAGTTTCATATTTAATGCAGTCCTATGGTTTACAATCATTTGTCCAAAATATGGATCAGATCGGTCTACGATTTTGATATAGCCCCCCATATAAGGATTTACCCCGATATTTTTTATATTTTTGCCAAACAAACTTAATATAATAACAAACTTAATATAAACAAGTAAAAAAACTGTAAGTTCGGCCGGGCCGAACTTTAAATACCCTCCACCATTTGGTACAAATTTGACAATTTCCAAAAAAAAAAAAAATAAATAAATAAATAAATAAATAAAATCCGTTAAAAATTCTGTTAAAATCTTAAAAATACCGAATGCCTATACGACGACGTGGACCTGCATAGGCAACTTTTGTCATAAGTTGTTACAATATTTAAATGCGAAACTTGCAAAAAAATCTGTTTATAAGGTAGCTAAAATCATCAAAACACCGAATATAGGGGGTACCGTCAGACAATTTTCTGACATGGGCTGAAGTATCCATTACGAACTTCACATGCGAAATTTGAAACAATCCCGGTAAATAATGTCGCTAAAATCATCAAAATACCGAATATCGGGGGGCACGGTATATGAGGGCTATACGAAGACGTGGACCTACATGGCCCATTTTCTGTTTTATGCTGCAGCATCTATTACGAACTTCAAATGCCAACTTTGAAACGATTCGAGTTAATAATGTCGCTAAAATCACCAAAATACCGAATATCGCGGGGTATGGTATATGAGGGCTATACGAAGACGTGGACCTACATGGCCCATTTTCTGTTTTATGCTGCAGTATCTATTACGAACTTCAAATACCAAATTTGGAACGATTCCGTTAAATAAATACCGAATATCGGGGGGTACCGTTATATAGGGACTATACGAAGACGTGGACCTACACAGATTATTTTCTGTCTTAGGCTGTAGTATCCATTACGAACTTCAAATGCCAAATTTGTAACAATTCCGGTGAATAATGTCGCTAAAATCATCAAAATACTAAATATCGGGAGGTACCGTTATATGGGGGCTATATGATAACTTGGGCCTACATGGCCCATTTACGAACTTAACCTGCCTACTGGCAAAATATACATGTGTGCAAAATTTTAGCCTTCTATCTCAATTTGTTCGAAAGATAGCGTGATTACAACTGACAGACAGACAGACGGACAGACAGGCAGACAGACACACAGACAGACAGACGGACATGGCTAAATCGTCTTAGAATTTTACGCTGATCAAGAATATATATACTTTGTTGGGTCTGACATGAGTATTTCGAGGAGTTACAAACGGAATGACAAAATTAATATACCCTCCATAGTATGGTGGAGGGTATAAAACAATGGGGAATTCGGAGATTTGTTTTGTTTATTTACAGAAACGAAAGACATTTAGAAATTCATATACATACAAATATTTATTGTTATATATATATATATATATATATATATATATATATATATATATATATATATATATATATATATATATATATATATATATATATATATATATATATATATATATATATAATGTAAATGTATTTCGTTTCTGTAAATAAACAAAACAAATCTCCGAATTCCCCATTGTTTTTATATTAAGTTTGTTATTCCCTTTGTAACACCTCAAAATATACATTTTAGACCACAAAGTATATATATTCATGATCAGCATAAAATTCTATGTCGATTTATCAATGTCCGTCAGCCTATCCGTCAGCAGAATTTTATGCTGATCATGAATATATATACTTTGTGGTCTAAAATGTATATTTTGAGGTGTTACAAGCGGAATAACAAACTTAATATAAAAACAATGGGGAATTCGGAGATTTGAATTTGATTTGGAGATATTTAAAGTTCGTAATACATGCTACGGCTTAAGACAGAAAATGGGCCATGTAGGTCCACGGTATTGGTATTTAAAGTTCGTAATGGATACTGCATCCTAAGACAGAAAATGAGCCATGTAGGTCTACGTCTTCGTATAGCCCCCATATAACGGTACCCCCCGATATTCGGTATTTTGATGATTTTAGCGACATTATTTACCGGAATTGTTTCAAATTTCGCATTTGAAGTTCGTAATGGATATTACAGCTTATGACAGGAAATTATCTTTGTATCTTATATTCGGTATTTTAATGATTTTTGCTACATTTTAAACAGATTTTTTTCAAGTTTCGCATTTGAATATTGTAATAGCTTGTGACAAAAGTTGCCTATGCAGGTCCACGTCGTCGTATAGACTCTAATATACGTACACATTTGGTATTTTCAAGATTTTAAAGGAATTTTAACGGATTTTACTTTTTTTTGAAAATTGTTAATTTGTACCAAATGGTGGAGGGTATTCAAAGTTCGGCCCGGCCGATATACATACATACATATTTGCGCAACATTTCCACCAGTCAATATTAGCTATAGCTTTAATAAGTTAAGCTGTTTGATATCCTCATATATTTTTGTGATATACTAGCTGAACCCGGTGTGCTTCGCTACCGCTTGATTTTATATGCATTGAAAATTTTATATATATGTTGGTTTAAGAAAATAAAACAAATGCACACTATTAAATAAACAAATATTGTAAAACGTTAATGCGTAAACAAACAAATAGCTCGGTGTACATGCCAGGAACAGATGACCATGAGAAAAGCAGGAACATTAGTCCGCATACACGAAGGGGTTGCCCTTCGAATTTATTGATTTCATAGCAAATGCCAAGCGAACAGGAAACTGCAAACTTTTGAAGTTGAGTGGCATCCTTTTGCAATCAGAGAATTCGGAGTAGCAACATGCTTCCCAGTAATAATCGTATCCTCAATTAAATTGTTTCGTAGTTTCTAAATGTTAGCATAATACAATTACAATGGCGGTCTGGGCCAATGCTTCTTAAAAAATATATATATGGTAGCTATATCCAAATTCTAATCTATTTCGAATTAATTTGTCAAATTTATTATTGTAACCAAATTCCGCCACACATTCTGAATTTCATTGGAATCAGTCTTACATATCGTGTTAGGTGCATAACATACATGAAATTGGCCGAAATATATATATAAATATCACATATAGGAGCTATATTCAAATCCCAACCGATTTCAATATAATTTGACAAATTAATTTTTGTATCAAATTTAGTCACTATTGTGAATCTCTGAATATTTCATTTTTTTTAAATAACACAGTAATTTTAATATTGATTCAATCACATCCCTTTGCATTTTTGTTGATACTTTGCTTTTCTCCCACGTATACATACCATTTTTCAAGTTTGTTCTCTAATTAATAAAACTTTTATAAAATACCGCGTTTTATCTCTGCAAGAATATTATAAGAGGCTTTGGGCGATATCAAGCAAGAGTCAAGCCACGGAATCATGCAATTCCGTGGAACTAATTTTGGAAATGGAGTTTTCGAACGCGGATGTATCTTGATATGCTGGTAGCCATAGAGAAAACTCCACCAGCCGAACAAAACTTAGCTGTAGCATTCTTTAAAAAGGATAAAAAGACCAAGACAACAATCATCAGCCTAATATCAGATGGTTATTTGAAATGTGTTCGCGACGAGGAAACAGCGAAGGAGATGTGGTCTGCTCTGCAAAATGAAGAAGTCGAAAAAAGGGCCTTAAAAAAAATTGCCGCGTTCGTTTGGAAAATGTCCTATATGTTAAAGGACTTCGTGATAACTTGCTGTCTGTGCCAAAGCTAACAGAAAATGGAATACGCGTTGAATTTTCTAAAAATGTTGCTCTTTTGAAAAGGGATGGAAAGGTAATTATGACAGCTTCCAAGAAAGGAAGTTTGTACGAATTGCAAATAAGAATTGAAGAAAGGGAAAATGCAAGTTTAAGTACAACTGATTTGGGAAAATTAAGGCACTCAAGAATGGGTCCCCTAGTGACAATTGCCTGGAAGAAATGGTTCGACATAAAATGGTTGATGGTTTGGAAAATGTTAAGCCTGTCGTCCTGCCTAGTTGTCCAAAGTCCAGTCGCATTCTCGAAAGAATCTTCAGTGATATATGTGGACCAATTGATCTGCGAACATGGGATGGTCACAGGTATTTTGTAAGCTTCGTAGATGATTATAGCCACTTCGATATCTGCTAAAAAGAAAATCAGATGCACTCGACAAATTTTTCGAATTTGAAGCAATAGCTACGGCAATGCATAATACCACGATATCAGCAGTAACTGTAGACCAAGGAACAGAATATCTTTCAAACAAAGCGAAATAATATTTTAAAAGAAAAGGAATTCGGCTTCATCATAAAAAAGTATATATCAATCTTATCCCCATGTAGGGGATCAAATTAATTTTTAGTATGGTAAAAATCGTAGCAAAATTTTCCAGTAAAATGAGCAGTAATTTGGAATTTACTGTATTTTGTACACCTCATAATTGAGGGCTGAATGATTTAAGAATAGCCAAAGTTAATTACTTTTTTAAACCCATTAGCACCTCAGATTGTGCATTAGAGTCCTCATAAGTCCCCCTAATCATGTCGGTCTGTTTGTCCGCCAACAGGTGGATTTTAGAGAGTACTATTACATGGAGAAAATTCTAAAAATTGTAGATATATTGAAATTTTTCTGTAAGATTTTCACCCCCCAAATACAAATTCTTAGCCAAACCCTTTCAAATATGGTAAAATCAGGAGGTACCTTATAATCCAAGATGACAAATAGAGGCCAAATCAAAAATATAGCAGAACAACATAGCATGTCATAGCATTTCGCGTGCCCTCATAATTGAGGGCAGAATGATTTTAGAATAGTCAAATATAATTACTACTTTACACCCATTACCGTAAGATGGGAATTAATTTTATTTACCATTTAAATTGTAATTATGGGGTCTCCAACTCTCCCCTATTTTTCATCATAGTATAATTCAACAAATATTCGGTCCCGTGCTACTTTCTCATATTTGTAATTTGTTCATGTTTTCACAATTTATTTCATATAGATGTAAAAAAATCTACGTTCCCAACCGATATTCTCTTGGGGCTTACTAATTCAATAGAATACAAAATTTTCTATTCTGACCACACATTAGATGTGAAAGTGGACTTGGGGATACTTCAATGTGGTTACTTTATTTTAATAAATTCCTATGTGGCACTATTACATGGAGAAAATTCTAAAATTTGTAGATATATTGAAATTTTTCTGTAAGATTTTCACCCCCAAATACAAATTTTTAGCCAAACCCTTTCAAATATGGTAAAATCAGGAGGTACCTTTATATGGGCACTACTCCGAAACATCAACCTACATTGAAAACTTACTTCTACCCCTTATAATCCAAGATGGAATTAATTTTATTTACCATTTAAATTGTAAGTTGGAGACCCCATAAAGCCCCTATTTTTCATCATAGTATAATTCAACAAATATTCGGTCCCGTGCTACTTTCTCATAATTGGAAATTGTTTATGTTTTCACAATTTATTTCATATAGATGTACATCCCAAATCTACGTTCCCAACCGATATTCTCTTGGGGCTTACAAATTCAATAGAATACAAAATTTTCTATTCTGACCACACATTAGATGTGAAAGTGGACTTGGGGATACTCCAATGTGGTTACTTTATTTAAATAAATCCCTATGTGGCAATTATCCGTATGATGGTTCCCTACCCCAGGGTAGCATAAATACAATATTTTAGCCAAATCAATTGATGAATGTGGTCAAGACCAATATGGGCCCTACTCCTAAAATTTCAAATTTTATGCGAAGAGGTTCTCTACCCCCTTAAAAACAATGATGTCAAATAAGGGCCAAAAAAGTGGCCAAGACATCAAAAATAGCTTAAATCGGGTTGTAGCCTTATCCGTGAGTTATAATCGATATCATGGCCTGCAAAAGCGATTTAAGGTATTTTTGTTTGTTTAAATGTGTTCGCATCTTCCAGCTGAACCACGATGTAGGCCCTGGAGTTGAAGGGTAGATGTCAGTTAACATCCTATTTCGCACTTATTTTTTTTTTTTTTTGGTGAAAAATTGTATGTAGTGAAAAAATATTCTTTATTTTGTTCACAAAAAATCCACTGAATTCAATATGATAATACAAATTAAAAAAAAATGAAATGAAAAATGACTGAATATATATATAAAACACTACAAATCATGTACTATAGTACACTTCAGAAGTCAAAATGAAAATGTTAATATATCACATTTTTACGCGATTTTTTTTTGAAATTATAATATATATATATGTATATATATGTATATATATATATATACTAGCTGGCCCGGTCCGCGTTGCCGGCCCGTAGTTTTTGTCTATTATGCATATTTGTCAAAGCATAATTATTCACAGATATGACTGTTATAAGTGTTCACATACTGGTCGATTAATTTTTAGTCAAATGAGCAGTAATTTGGAATTTACTGTATATTGTACACCTCATAATTGAGGACTGAATGATTTAAGGATAGCCAAAGTTAATTACTTTTTTAAACCCATTAGCACCTCATATTGTACATTTGAGCCCTCATAAGTCCCCCTAACCATGTCGATCTGAGTGTCCGCCAAAAGGTGGACTTAAGGGAGTGCTATTACATGGAGAAACTTCTAAAATTTGTAGATATGTTGAAATTTTTGTGTAAGATTTTCACCCCCCAAATACACATGTTTAGTCAAATCCTTTGAAATATGGTAAAATCAGGAAGTACCTTTATATGGACACTACTGCGAAACATCGACCTACATTAAAAACTTTCATCACCCCTTAGAATCCAAGATGACAAATAGAGGCCAAGTCAAAAATATAGCAGAACAACATAGCATGTCAACCTGAAAAAAAATTCACGTGATTTAAATAAGTAAAAATAGCTTTATCCACCTCATAATTGAAGGCAGACTGATTTCAGAATAGTCAAATATAATTACTATTTTACACCCATTACCGTAAGATGGGAACTAATTTTATTTGTCATTTAAATTGTAAATTGGAGACCCCATAAAGTCCATATTTTTCATCATAGTATAATTCAATGACGATTCAACAAATATTCGGTCCCGTGCTACTTTCTTATATTTGTAATTTGTTCATGTTTTCACAATTTATTTCATATAGATGTACATCCCAAATCTACGTTCCCAACCAATATTGTTTTGGGGGTTACAAATTCAATCGAATACAAAATTTTTTTTTCTGACCACACATTAGATGTGAAAGTGGACTTGGGGATACTCCAATGTGGGGACTTTACTTAAATAAATTCCTATGTGGCAATTATCTGTATGATGTTTCCTTACCCCAGGGTAGCATAAATTTGTTAGTCTAATCAATTGATGAATGTGGTCAAGACCAATATGGGCCCTACTCCGAAAATGTTATGCGAAGAGGTTCTCTACCCCCTTACAAACAAAGATGCCAAATAAGGGCCAAAAATAGAAGAAAGTGCAAACACCCCAAAAATAGCTTAAATCATACGATGGCTATATATGATCGATATCATGACCTGCAATTTAAGGTATCTTGAAGGTTCGGGAAGAATTTCTGGAAGGATAGAAATCCTTTTCTTACTAAAAGTCCCATTCGCTCTACTATTTCGCACCCTTTATATTTGGTATTTTACTGATTGTACTCCCAAACAATTTTGCATTTTGAACTCTCATTGAACGGATTATTGTCACATGAAAGAAGTAGGTCCACGCTTTGAAATGAGCCCCATTAGGCTTTTTCGGTAATTTTTGTTTGTTTAAATGTGTGCGCATCTTCCAGCTGAAGCACGATGTAGGCCCTGGAGTTGAAAGGTAGATGTCAGTTAATATCGTATTTCGCACTTATTTCTTTTTTTTCAATTTCAGTTCTCAAGAAATCAAGTCAATTAAATAAATTGGTATTAATATTCGAATTCAAAAATAAAATATAAAAAACACTACAAATGTACATTAGAAAAAAAGTAATGTCATGTTTACGTTAGAACTTTTTGCAGGTTTAACCTACTTCAAGAGGATTTATTTGAAGTATAAGTAATGGATATGACAATTTTAATCCAAATACTGTGGGTTAACCCATTTATATGTAAACGTACTATAAGTCAAAATGGAAAAAAATCATGCAAAATAAAACATTACTATTGTACATTTCAAAAGTCAAAATGGAAATGTTAATATATCACATTTTTACGCGATTTTTTTTGGATATTATCCTTTTCGGATAGGAGACAATTCCGAATTTGTATGAATCATTAAAATCAGTTCAGCGGTTCTTAAGTTATAAGCGTAGTAACTAACACAACTTTATTTTATATATATATATATATATATATATATATATATATATATATATATATATATATATATATATATATATATATATATATATATATATATATATATATATATATACATCCTCTGGATCCTCTGAACCAGGTCTTCCCAGAAAGCACAACTCAAAATGCTGCATGGCTATACTGCATATAGTTATTATTAATGTCTGTGTATGTACGAATGCGTGCAGCACATTTATACATATAAACACATCCAATATGTTCATCCAATATTGCTGACGCTCCCAGCAAATACGAACGGTTAGTTCCTACTATTGGTTGAACTCACTGATGCCACATAAATGCATCTTTTAATGATTTATATTAAGTTCTGTTACAAAGTGGACGAGATCAACAAATCATAGCTCCCGGAGATGTCTTCGATGCATTTGTTGTAAACACAACAAATTAGAACAGAATTATCCCACGCATCACAGTTGCCATTCCTTTGGAGTTGGTTTGTCTGTCATCAACAACGTTGTTGTCGATGTTCGCATCGACTATTGGATTTTTCTTGTTTGTTGTATCTGCAATCAATACCTCTGGAATTGACTGAAAGCAGCTTGGAGCATTGTTCATCCGTTTATATATATATTTTTTTTTATTTTTCATTTTTGAGTCAAGTATGCAACACAAAAAAAAAGAAAAAAAAAGAAAAAAAAAAAAAAAAAAACAACGACAACAGTTGCTAAAACAGGAATGTCAATGCAGCAGACCAGAATCTGAGCTGACTCACACAACACTCGAACGCCGCAATTCACGTTAATGCACGCTCGTATTATATTTGGACGTGCTTGGTCGTCTGTCCGACTGCCTTCATACAAATAGTTTGCGTCTTTTCGAATCGACATTCTTTGGTAAGCGAACCTCAATATTTGTAATAAAAACATTGTTAGTTGAAGGCATTGTCCTCCATCGACTACTTATGTGTATTATATGATTAGTATTTTATCACTAAGTTCGTGAAAAATCGTGTATTGAAACGTTTTTAGATACTATCTGTTTACGAAAAAGTTCAGTGGAAGATATTGAATTAGGTTCCAAACGGAGTACTTACTACCTCTATTGCAAATTAGCTCATTAAGATTCCTTATTATTATTTATGTTCGTTAAGGATTCTATAATCCCTTTGTAACGGCACCTTCAAGAATTCAAAATCTTGATTATCTGCATAGATTCACGTTTTCCTATAGCTTCCATTAACGCTACTGATATTTTCAAATTCATTATTTTAAACTCGGAGTGGCAAATTGGACAGATACTTTTTTTCTCATGACGTAGGATATTCATATTTTTGACAATAATACGAAAAGGTCTATTGCTTCATGACAAATTGTAACACACAAGTTATGTATAAGCAATATAGCGTTTGCGTGCGTCATCTAAATGTATGGCGCTTGAATAGTCATTTATGCATCACCCTACATACTATGGAGAAACTATTTGTTTATTAGTTCTCGAAATAAGCATAAATTCTTAATCAGCATGAAATTCTATATTGATTTAGCTGACGGCCTGACCTGCCGTCTGTGGAAATCCCTCTAGCTTCTAAACGGAGTAAAGTAAACTGATACAATTTATATAAAATATACTAAAATATGGTGAAATATGACATTGAAAATGGGCCATCCATATGGGTCAAGGTTGCGCAATAGGCTCCATATAATGGTATCTTTCAATATTTGGAATTTTGATTGATGATTTTGTCCACATTTTACACGGCATTGTTTCAAATTTTGTTTATTGTTAATAAAAACCCAATTTAAATGAATTTTGGAACATACGAACGAATTCAAAAGTTGTTGGTGAAAATTGTTTAAGATATAGTTATATGTCCCATCCGATTTTGCATGTACGTCCCTCACACCCGTAAAATACTCCCCAGAAAAATAGTATTTGATACCAACTATCAGATTCAGCACAGAAATACCTCTGCTTAATTGTATAGAGATCGGTTTAGATTTGAATACCCCTCCTACATGTATCTTCATCGGATTTCACGTTTACTGTTTCTAAAAAGTCTAATATCAGCTCAAATAGGATGGATTTTGATTATTATTGGTTCGGACACAAATGGCAACCTCAGGTTAAGTAGAAATTGATTCAGAGAAGGATATATAAATGTTAACTTCTTTAAAGCCATAATACGCATTCATAATTGCAATGATTTAAGTATCGTAAGTTCCCCATAAAAACGTTTATTCGTTATGGATAGCTCTACCAAATATGCAAAGTGGTGTAGCGTATCATAAAGTCAGCCCGCCCGATTTTTGGCCTTTCTTTACTGGAAATTTGTTGCACAGTTGACTCGGGCAAATATTGCACATGGAGTGGGGGATTGTTTAAGTACAATCAAAATCGTGGCAAACCACACTTGACTGCTGTGAAACGATTAATATGGAATTTTAAACATACAATTGATTTCAAACTAAAATATACTGCAGATGATGATAGAAAAATTGTTGGTTTCGCTTATGTGGATTGGGCAAACGATATTGACATTAAAAATCAACTACAGGATATGTATTTTTGTTCCAAGGACCATCGTAGAACTCCAAAAGGTGACAACAGAGGCGGAATATATAGATATGTTCTCAGCATACCAGGAGCTTATTTGATTGAAGTCGTTATATTTGGAAATTAGAGGATCTCAAGATGAAGCTTTGATTAAACATTCCGACAGCAAAAGGTCTATTAGTCTTGCTCCCAAAAGAAATTGGGAATCATTTGAACTTACACGAAGAGTGAGTTTGTTGAGAACACTTATTACCAATGGAAGAATTTGTGAATATTACATCCTCAATTTATTTACCATCATGGTTGTGTTTATGATACAATACTAGAAGTTAAAAATAATTGTTGGAAATGCGTTTTTAGGTTATGTTTGCCTTCGTTTATATTCGTATTCAATTTTCAGAAGAAAGCAAGTTTAACATTTGAGTTACTGAAATTATTACAAAATTATAGTTGAAAAATGCTGATTGAAGAACAGCTGCATTGTGGCCGGTACAAAAATGTTTACAAACATCAGGCAATAATTTGCATATTTTAATTATTTTCCAGCTTATAAGCATTTAGCATGGCTTTATACCATTAAGTATTTTTTTTCACTACAAACATTTCTCAGGACCCTTTACTGAGTAATTTTTACTAGAAAATTTATCGTTTATACCTATTGTTTGCAATCTTTCCAGAAAGAAGAAGTAAAAAAATTACAGCTGATACACTCTGCAACTTTTGTTTTCTTCATTTTGTTTTGTTGCTGTGAAAAGAATTTAGTAAACAAGTAAGCAAAAGCTATAGACGTGCGGGGCCGACTATGTTATACCCTACAACACTACAGTGTTATGTCCAACTCCATATTGGAAGATTTCGCTTTTGAAATTAGCCCAATATTTATGCACTCCGTCGGGCTGTTAGTTGTTGTAGTCCATTTTACAGTTAAATATAATCCAATGGTCATCCCTAACTCTCTTTTCAGGCGTGTCGATTGGCTTCTATTATGTGATCAGGAGATTTTTTCTGTTTTAGGTTCATTCGAAGCCCTAAATATTTTCGATCATCTCCAAAAGCAAGAGGCCCCTATGTATCTTCAAATTTAGACTCATCCATATGATTTTCTTGTCTACTATATTTGTAAGTAATGCTGGTAATTATTCACACAAAGTTATTGGTCTACCCGCTGTCCTAAACTCTAACTTTATGCGAGATTTCGTGTCCTTTGGTTTATATTTGTGACCTTTATAACGGCTGCAAAATCAGGAACATTTTTGGTTGTTGGTCCATTTCAAACCCTAATATATTGCGGACATCTTTGAAAACAACAGGCCTAGCCCTTCTGAGCCCAACCCTACCCTTGTGAAAATTTTCGTGAGGATCGGACGATATTTGCAATACTTATATAATATCCCAAACCTGTGTTGTAAGGTGAAAAAATATTAAAAAATATTATAAGCCAAATTGAAAAAATAGCATGCGATAAAAAATATGAAAAATTAAAACAAGTAAAAAAACATTAAGTTCGGCCGGGCCAAACTTTTAATACCCTCCACCTTAGGGTAAAAGAAACATTAGAAGAAATGTGGCAAAAACCATTAAAATGCCGATTATGGGGAGGTGCCGTTATATGGGGGCTATACCAAAACGTGGACCTATAATTACAATGTTTCGCCACCGGAGCTGGAAACCATTATGACCCACAAATACCAATTTTTAGACAAATCAGTGAAAAAATGTGACAAAAACCATCAAAATACCGAATATCGGGAGGTACCGTTATATGGGGGCTATATCAAATCATGGACCCATGGTTAGGTTAGGTTAGGTTAAAGGATGTGTGGTTGCGTAAAAACAACAACCACTCCACTCGGAGACCTATTGGCCCATTGTGATCATCCTAGTCTAGAAAGAAGTGGAAGTGAGGTAAGAAAGATAGTTAGTGTAGAATATAGGATTTAGAAGAATTAGAGAAGCTAGTGGGTTTGCGTCCACGGTGTAATCAACGTGTCGTCCTTAGCCATTTTAGTCTTCTGGCTAATTGAAGAATGACTGCTGGTTCTGTTTCGGAGAGGTATGACAAGTCAGGCAGTAAGTGCTTACCCAGAAGCCTATGTCTTACTCCAATGAGGGTAGGACAATGACAGAGTAAGTGTTCCACCGTTTCTGTTTCTTCCTCGTCCTGACATAGCCTGCAGTATTCAGTGTCGTCACCCCCCCATTTTGAAGTCATGGCCTTTATGTTGCAATGACCTGTAATTAGGCCCACCACAAGCTTCAAGTCCAACTTCGTCATGGACAAGAGTGACCGTGATCTCCGTTCGGAGTTCACCGGCCAAATCTTTTTGGAGATGATGCATCCCCTTCCAGATAGCCAGTTCTGTTGAAATCTTCCAAGATAGTGTTTATGCAGAACTTGAAAGAAGTGGCATAAAGGTGGCTTCACTGAGCTATCGATCTCTAGATCTACTGACTCAGATCCGCGTCTGGCCAATTCATCGGCAGATTCATTGCCAGATATGTTGCAGTGCCCAGGGACCCAACAGAGCTTGACAGCTGACTTAAACTTTTCCAGGGCATTCTTGCACTCCAGAACAGTCATAGACTTGATTGTGAAAGAATTTAGAGCTTTTAGGGCCGCTTGACTATCGACATATATAGTCACCGGTCCATCCAGTTCGTTATTTCTATTATTCAACAGTTCTATGGCCATTCTGACAGCAAAAATTTCTGCCTGAAAAACGCTGCAATCGCTGTTTAGCCTGAAGGATCTTCGGATACTTAGGCTTTCACAGTAGACTCCAGCACCCGTTCCACTTTCCATCTTTGAACCATCAGTATAGACCGCTATACCGTCGAAAGGTGGAGTGCCACGGGACCAGATATCCCTGTTTGGTATACGGATGTCAAGTAGATCAAAGCTGAGCCTAGGGAGTATATAGTCACTAGCTATAGCCTGATTACTTACGTTTTCCACATACTTAAGAATGACAGAGTGCCCGAAGGGTTGACTCCGCCATTGTCCCAATTCGTTGAGTCGCAGGGCACACCTAGCAGCTAGTTCCTCTACAAATAAGCCTAGAGGCTTTAAGTTGAGTAGGGTGTCTAGAGCGGATTGTGGCGTGCTCCTGACCGCTCCTGTAATTAGTAGCGATGCGACTCTTTGTACTTTGTCAATATTCTTGCTGAAGGTGGTTTTCCGTAAGGAATGCCACCACACAAGTCCGCCATAGGTTAGGATTGGTCGGACGACTGACTCATATATCCATTGGATAATATGGGGTTTAAGCCCCCAACTCTTTCCTATGGAGTTCTTGCAGGAATAAAGTGCAATTAAGCCCTTTTTCGCTCGCTCCTCGATATTCCTTTTCCAGCTTAACTTCTGGTCTAGAATGGTACCGAGATATTTTGCTTCCGAAGAAAGGCTTAGAGTTACACCATCCAGCATTGGGAGAGAGAGGACGGGTATTTTCCGCCTCCTTGTAAAAAGTACGAGCTCAGTTTTAGATGGGTTCACGCCTAAACCATTGCAGCGCGCCCATCTGGAGAGTTTAACCAGAGCTCCCTGCATAAGATCTGTAATAGTTTGCGGAAATCTCCCAGCAATCAGCAGGACCACATCGTCGGCGTAAGCCACGACCTTTGTTCCGCTGTGTTCCAGATCAAGTAGAATGTTATTTATCACCAGAAGCCAAAGCAGTGGTGACAAAACGCCTCCTTGTGGAGTACCCCTAGTGACCGTTTTCCTAACAGAACACTCCCCGATGCTAGAGTTGATGATTCTGCTGCTGAGCATAACATCAATCCAGTCGACGAGAAGTGGTGGCACACTAAGTCTTTCGAGAGAACTGTGAATTGCCTCTAATGTAACATTATTGAAGGCCCCCTCGATATCGAGGAAGGCCGCCAACGTGAAACATGAGCTGTTCAGGTTCTTCTCTATATAACCCACGACGTCGTGCTGCGCTGACTCAACAGATTTGCCTTTCATATATGCGTGCTGAGCAGTGCTTAAAGAGGTCAGGGGTATTAGAGATCTGATCTCTATGTCTATTAATCTCTCTAGCGTTTTCAATAGAAACGACGAGAGACTAATAGGCCTGTAGTCTTTTGGAAGAACATGACTTGGCTTCCCAGCTTTGGGAATGTAAGTGACTGTAACTTCCCTCCACAGTAGTGGGATGTGAGAAAGACGCAAACAAGCCTTAAATATCACCTCCAGGACTGGTATTATCTCCGCCGACGCATGCTGTAGCATGGCGGGGATAATGCCATCTGGACCCGGTGACTTAAAAGGTTTGAATGAGTTAATGGCCCACAAAATCTTGGGGGTGTTAACAATACTATTAGTCAGATTCACATCTTCCGTCCCACTATGCTGACTAGACCGTGTTGCCAATCGGTCAAATACCGCATCAGAGCAGTTTGGAAAGTGAGTACTGGCTAATAGATTGAGAGTCTCTAAACCTGAGTCAGTCCAGCTACCATCAGCCCGCTTTATACTTCCAATGGATTTTGGGTCCTTTGAAAGTACTCTACGGAATCTGGAGGCTGCGTTGACATCATCTATGGACTCGGTGAAACACACCCAAGACCGTCTCTTGGCCTTCTTGATCTCACTGTTGTACTTATTGAAGGCTAGTTTATAAGCTTCCCAGTCCGTACCCAGTTTGGTCTTGTTGGCCTTATTGTATAATCGTCTGCTAGTCTTCCTGAGCTGAGCTAGGTCTTTCGACCACCAGACAGGCTGGTGCCTTTTACCCGGGAAGGTTAGCGGACAGGCTCTTTCATAGCTGCCGATCAGGATCTTTGTTAACAACTTGACGGAGTCGTCCACATCCGATGCCGAGGCCACTGGAAAATCACCAGTGGACTTAAGCATTCGTGCGGTATGCTCCGCAAATTGATTCCATCGAGCCCTTCTCGGGTTCCTATACGGTTTTTGATTCAATCCCTCTACCGAAATTTGGAATGTTATTTTCCGGTGATCCGAGAAGGAACACTCAGTCGAAACTTTCCAGTTCAGTATAAGTGATTCATCCATGTTAGTGAGAGTGAGATCTATGACCTCCTCTCTATTCTTAATACAAAAAGTCGCCTCCTTTCCCCGGTTACAGATTTTGAGATTATGAGATAAGATAAAATCAAAAATGTACTCACCTCTGGCATTGGTGTTACTACTGCCCCATTGAGAGTGGTGAGCGTTTGCATCACATCCAATGATGAGTCCGCCTTTTCCACCCAGTACTGAGACCAGCTCCTCTACCACTTGGCCTGGTGGGTCGGGGTGCTCGAAGGGAAGGTACAGGGAGACGAGGAATAGTGTTTTGCCCGTCCCAGTCTCCAGTCTGACCGCCGTGGCGTCTCCTCCGCTGAAATTGTTAAGGAAGATTAAGTTTAAGTTCTTCTTTGCGACGATACACGTTCTAACCTTTTCCCCATTGGAGGTGGCATAGGTGATGTACCGCTCACTCCCTAGCCCAGTTACCTTATTCTTAAAAATGTAAGGTTCCTGGACCAGGGCTATGTCAACTTCATGCTTGGAGAGGGATAGGAGAAGCTCAGCCCCAGCTGCCTTGCAGTGATGCAGGTTAATCTGCACAATGCTAAGCAGCTGTGGCTTCGTTTCTCCTACTGCGACGACGGCGTTAGACGGAACCGAATCCATCCTGTGCCGAAGTGCAACTTCCCTCCACGAGCCTGAAGGTATTCCTGGCCAGCAGTGTCAACAGAGACCTTTATGACCAGGCCCCCTCCCTCCGTACTTGAGCCAACTAAGCGCCAGCCGTCCGTGCAGAGATTGGGATTCTGCTTCCCCAATATTATCAGCACGCGTGCCGGGTCCACAGAGGGCGGCGGCACCCATGCTGTTAAAATCCTCCTGCAGGGGATATCCTTCAGGGATACAGCAGCAAGTGCGCTTCCATCCCAAAGTTCCTGAAGGCCAGCTACTGCGGTCACGAGGAAGTTCTTTGACTCCTCATTTTCGCAGCAGATGACCTTCACTCCCTTGTAGACGGTTGCACTGCCAAACTGTAGCTTGGAAGGATCCTCCCCCAGGAAAACCTGTTCCCTCAGACGGTCCTCAATGAGAAGCCACCGACTTTCACATGGACCCATGCATGCAATGTTTCGCCACCGAAGCTGGAACCAATTATGACAAACAAATACCAATTTTCGAACAAATCCCTGAAAAAATGTGGCAAAAATCATCAAATTACCGAATATCGGGAGGTACCGTTATATGGGGGCTATACCAAAACGTGGACCTATAATTACAATGTTTCGCCACCGGAGCTGGAAACCATTATGACCCACAAATACCAATTTTTAGACAAATCCGTGAAAAAATGTGGTAAAAAATACTAAAATACTAAATATTGGGAGGTACCTTTATATGGGGGCTATACCACAACGTGGACCTATACATGCAATGTTTTGCCACACGCTCAGGGACCCGCTATGACCTACAAATACCAATTTTAAGACAAATCCGTGAAAAAATGTGGAATAAATCATCAAAATACCGAATATCGGGAGGTACCGTTATATGGGGACTATACCAGAACGTGGACCGATATCATTTTCAATACCAACCATCCTAGACACAATGCAAATAGCTCTGCTAAATTTTGGAGCTCTACGTCAAATAATGTGGGCTGTATCGTGATTTCAACAGACAGACAGACAGACGGACATCGTTAAATCGACTTAGAATTTTATGCTGATTATGAATATATATACTTTATGGGGTCTAAAACGAATATTTAGGGATGTTACAAACGGAATGACAAAGTTAATATACCCTCCTTTCCAAGGTGGAGGGTGGAGGGTATAAAAATGTCACAAAATACTACAAAATCTATATTAACATCATTAATGATACCTTTTTATGCGATTTTTTAGATTTTATTCCTTTATGTCAAGAGGGCATTCTGAATTGACAAAATTTGTCAAAATCGGTCCAGCCAATCTTGAGATATAAGCATTCTAACTAACATCCCCTTCCTTTGTATATACACATTGTATATATTTCGCTATATATAACCGATATATTTACTGTCGGTCAAAATTGACCTGTTCGTCTATTTATGATTTCGACGGGATTAAAAATATTCGCGGTTTATTGTACTTTTATTTAACACAATTGTTGTGGCCTATATCACCCACAAAATATTACCCGATGACCATCAAAATTGGAAGGCTTCTGCCCAGCCCTAAGCTCTAGCCCCATGCTAAATATCGCTTTGATTGGTCTATAATTGCGACCTGTAGAGCAACTGCAAAATCATGAAATTTTTCAGTTTTTGGTACATTTCAACCACTAAATATTATGCGATCATCTCCAAAAGAAATAGGGTTCTACTCTGACCCTAGTCCCACCTCCATTCTAAATTTCGTGAAGATCGGGCCATAATTGCAGTAGAGTGATTACAAATTAACATGAACAGACGGACATAAATAGCTAGATCGACTCAGCTCGGCGAGATGGAATGATCCATATATACTTTCCTATGAGGGAAACGAATATTTCGTGGTGTTACATAATTTTTGGCCCAATCAAACTTATAATACCCACAACACATAGTGTTGTAGGGTATAAAAAGAAGTAAACGCATTGGCTCACTGGAAAGAAAATGAAGGTAAAAGTATGAGAAAATGGCTAAACGAATAATAAAGGATCATAAAAGTTTAGCCAGCCTTAAATAAATCGAACTTTTGATAATATAAGGAGCCTTGTCCTGAAATGGACAAAAAATGTAATATACCTATTTGATAACATGAAGCATCTGCAAAGTTCGTGTTCGATCGACTCTATTTTAACATTTGTCTAAAAAATTTCAGTAGTTTTTATAGCATTTTCAAAAAAAAAAAAAAAAATCAAGAGTCTTTAGAATATCTGTTTTTTATTACATTATTTCAGCGTTCGAAAATAAACAGTACACAAAGATAGCGTACTGAACCGGTACAGTATCAGCAAAAAAAATTTAGGGGTAGTGTTCCGGTACGCTACCACTAAAAAATATTTTAGTGATACTGTACAGGAACACAACGATAATCGTACTGTACCGCAGTCGGAGCACTTAAAAATCGTAGTGTTCCGTAATCGGGGCACTAAAAAAATCGTAGTGTACCACATGCACCACATTAAAAAAATGTACTGGCATCAATATGCTTTTTTATGATTTGGGAAAATAATATTAAATGTTTGATTTTTTAGTATAATAGCATTGGTCCATTTCAACCACTAAATATTATGCGATCATCTCCAAAAGAAATAGGGTTCTACTCTGACCCTAGTCCCACCTCCATTCTAAATTTCATGAAGATCGGGCCATAATTGCGACCTGTAGAGTGATTACAAATTAACATGAACAGACGGACATACATAGCTAGATCGACTCAGCTCGGCGAGATGGAAAGATCCATATATACTTTCCTATGAGGGAAACGAATATTTCGTGGTGTTACATAATTTTTGGCCCAATCAAACTTATAATACCCACAACACATAGTGTTGTAGGGTATAAAAAGAAGTAAACGCATTGGCTCACTGGAAAGAAAATTAAGGTAAAAGTATGAGAAAATGGCTAAACGAATAATAAAGGATCATAAAAGTTTAGCCAGCCTTAAATCAATCGAACTTTTGATAATATAAGGAGCCTTGTCCTGAAATGGACAAAAAATGTAATATACCTATTTGATAACATGAAGCATCTGCAAAGTTCGTGTTCGATCGACTCTATTTTAACATTTGTCTAAAAAATATTCAGTAGTTTTTATAGCATTTTCAAAAAAAAAAAAAAAAATCAAGAGTCTTTAGAATATCCGTTTTTTATTACATTATTTCAGCGTTCGAAAATAAACAGTACACAAAGATAGCGTACTGAACCGGTACAGTATCAGCAAAAAAAATTTAGGGGTAGTGTTCCGGTACGCTACCACTAAAAAATATTTTAGTGATACTGTACAGGAACACAACGATAATCGTACTGTACCGCAGTCGGAGCACTTAAAAATTGTAGTGTTCCGTAATCGGGGCACTAAAAAATCGTAGTGTACCACATGCACCACATTAAAAAAAATGTACTGGCATCAATATGCTTTTTTATGATTTGGGAAAATAATATTAAATGTTTGATTTTTTGATATAATAGCATTGATAATGAATAAAATGGTTGTAATAAAAGAAAATAAAGATTGTAAATTTAAAATTTACATTTTCATATATTTACATGCATTATTAAAAGAAATAACCCGTAATCTTGCATTCATTCGTAAAATTGTTGTTTTTAAATGAATGTATCTTTTTACTGGTTAATATAACGCAATAGACCGAATTTCAGGCGTATCCATAAGGACTTGTGGCAACCACTAAAATACTCTTTTTCGCGGAAAATTTAAATTTTCATTTTAATTGTTAAATACAAGTTCTTATAATTCGATCCTTTTTATCCTTTCTACCTAATCTCATATTTTTCTACTTTCTTCAATTTCACAACCAATCCAAACTTACTTGATTGTATTATTTAAGTTAATCAAATTTCACATATAGCTATAGCTCACATATATATGTTTTATCCGATTTGGTGTTTAAGTCCTTCACATATATATATCCTTAATCCGATTTCAAGTTTATTGTGCGGAACGTACGTTTCCATTTTGTGCAACTCGGCTCCGATATATATATATAATATAATCTCCTGAAGGTTAGTTGAGGTTAAATCCTGCGCGGTTGTATTAACAACCACTCCATTCGGAGACCTATTGTGCTTATGCAGTACTTGGAAGAAGTGACATAAGAATGGCTTCACTGAGCTCTCAATCTCTAGATCTACTGACTCAGATCCGCCTCTGGCCAATTCATCGGCCGATTCATTGCCAGATATGTTACAGTGTTCACACTGAAAGAAAAAGCTTCATAAAATAAATGAATTTCTACGTTCCGTCAATGACATTTGTCATTGATTTTGAACCAATGTAGAGGTTCATTGAATGAATGAAAAAGGTTCATTGAGTTTCATCAACGTAAAATTAACGAAATTGTTCATTAATAAAATGATATTCTTCATTTGATTATTATTTCACAGATTTGTCCAAAAATTGGTACTTGTAGTTCGTAATTTTAGCTCCTGTGTCGGAACATTGTTGATATGGATCCATGTCTTCGTATCGCCACATTTTTCAATGGAATTGCTTCAAATTTCGTACTACATCATATGACAAAAAAGTACTTTTACAGGTCGAGATCTTCTTATCCCCCATATAAGGGTTTTCATTTAAGTTGTATATTTCGAAGGATTTTTAAAATTTTTCGATATCCTTCAAAATTGTTGAGGGTATTAAAATTTCAGTGCGGCCGAACTTTGCTGTTTTTACTTTTTAATACCTACAGCAGGGTATTTTGTCGTTGCGCATTTGTTTGTAACAGGTAGAAATACGCGAATTAAACCCTTTATAACTTTCTTTATAAAATCACATTCTGATAAGGTTTATGAATCTCAGTAAGTCTGACCGTCTCCCCACGTATTTTTATGAACAAAATGCAGGTCGCCTTTATTGCCGCCTGTTATTGAGATGACATTTTCCATGCTTCATTTGTTTGGCCTAGAACGAACTCCATATCGTAACGTTTCATTCATATCATGAAACTGCTTTATTAAATTGGTGCACACATTTAAATATAACAATTATGTATCAGACAGCGCGGTTATGTATCACTTCTATATTCAAATTTTTTACTAAATTCTGTAAAAATAAGTAGTTTCGTAACATTAATGAAATCCGTTTCATATATTCAATGAAACCAAAAATCATTGAATTTTAAAGCAACGTAAGTTTTCATTGCATGAACAATATATTTATCATATTAATGTAGCATTTCATTGCATCAATGAAAAAAAAAAAAAAAAAATCAATAAAACCGGTTCATTGATACAACGAAGCATTTTTCTTTCAGTGCAGGGACCCAATAGAGTTTGACAAAGGGCTTAACCTTTTCCAGAGTTCCTGCATTCCAGAACTGCCATAGATTTGATTGTAAAAGAACTTAGAGCCTTCAGGGCCGCTTGACTATCGACATATATAGTCACGGGTCCGTCCAGTTCATTCATTCTATTTTCCAGCAGCTCTATAGCCTTCCTGACAACAAATATGTCTGTGCCTTGGTGATATATAATCGCTAGCTATAGCCTGATTGCCTATGCTCTCGACATTCTTGAAAATGACGGAGTGTCCAAAGGGCTGACTCCGCCAATGTCCCAGTTCATTGAGTCGCAGGGCACACCTAGCAGCTTGTTCCTCTAAAAATAAACCCAACGGTTTTAAGTTGAGTGGGGTATATAGTGCGGATTTGGGTGTGCTCCTAACGCGCCTGTAATGGACTTTATCAATGTTTTTACTGAAGGTAGATTTCCCTAAGGAGTGCCACCAAACAATCCCTCCACAGGTTAGAATTGGTCGGACGACCATTTGATTATGTGAGGCTCGAGTCCCAACGTTTTCCTGTGGGGTTTTTGCAGGAATAAAGTGCAATAAAGCCCTTCTTCGCTCGCTTCTCGATGTTCCTCTTCCAGGTTAGTTTCTGGTCTAGGACGATACCGAGATATTTGGCTTCCGAAGAAAGGCTTAGTGTAACACCATCAAGTATTGGTTGCGAAAAATCTGGGATTTTACACTTCCTTGTTAAGAGTACGAGCTCAGTTTTAGATGGGTTCACGCCAAGTCCATTGCAGCGTGCACATCTGGAGAGTTTAACTAGAACTCCCTGCATAAGATTCGAAACAGTTTGCGGGAATTTCACACTAATCAGCAAGACCACATCGTCGGCGTAAGCCACGACCTTTGTTCCGCCGTGTTCCATTTCGATTAGAATGTCATTTATCACCAAGAGTCAGAGTAGTAGTGACAGAACCCCTTTTTTGCGGGGTGCCCCGTTGACCGTTTTCCTAACAGAATACCACTTGATGCTTGAGTTGATGATTCTGCTGCTGAGCATTACATCAATCCAATCAACTAGGAGTGGTGGTATACTAAGTTTTGCGAAGGAACTATGAATCATGTTCCTCTCTACATTACCCACCACGTCATGTTGCACTGATTCAACAGATTTGCCTTTCATATAGGCATGTTGAGCTGTGCTCAACGAGGTCAAGGGTACATTAGATCTAATCTCAATGTCTATTAATGTCTCCGGCGTTTTCAATAGAAAAGACGAGAGACTAAAAGGCCTGTAGTCTTTTGGAAATACATGACTTGGTTCCCCAGCCTTGAGAATATAAATGACTGTAACTGCCCTCCACAGTGATGAAATGTGAGAGAGATGCAGACAAGCCTTAAATATCACTTCCAGGAATGGTATTATTACCGTCGATGCATGCTGTATCATGGCGGGGATAATGCTATTCGGTCCCGGTGACTTGAAAGGTTTGAATGAGTTTATAGCCCACAAAATCTTGGGAGTGCTTACAATCCTCTCAGTCAGACTTACATCCTCCGCCCCACGATGCTGACTAAACCGATCTAACAATCGGTCATTTACCGCATCGGAGCAGTTCGGAAAGTGAGTACTGGCTAACATATTGAGTGTTTCTAGACCAGAGTCAGTCCAGCTTCCGTCATTCCGCTTTATGCATCCAATGGATTTGGGGTCCTTTGAAAGTACTCTACGGAATCTGGAGGCTGCGTTGACATCTTCTATGGACTCAGTAAAGCAAACCCAAGACCGTCTTTTGTCCTTTCTGAGCTCTCTGTTGTACCTGTTGAAGGCTCATTTATAAGCCTCCCAGTACCCAGTTTGCGCCTGTTTGTCTTCCTGAGCTGGGCTAGGTCTTTCGACCACCAGTCAGTTTGGCACATTTTGCCGGGGATGGTAAGCGGACAAGTTCTTTCATAGCTCCCAATCAGGATTTTTGTTATCAAATTAACTGACTCTCAGCTTCCATGCAGTGTCTCATGAAACGTCAATACACTTAGTCCAATGCTTTTCTAGCAATTCTATCCCTTGATTAAAATAGTTTTCTTCAAGGTCTTCAAAATGGTGATTTACAACTGTAATTGCATCTTCATTTAAGATGAAATGGTTCCAAAAAGGAATTTTTTTCAGATTCGTGAACAAGTAAAGAAAGTCTTAAAGTCGAGCGGGGCCGACTTTATGATACCCTACACCACTTTGCTAATTTAGTAGAGCTCCGCATAACAATTATACGTTTTAACGGGAGAATTCAACATTCACGCTATAATTATAATTATAATCATAATTATATATAATTATAAATATAATTATAATTTAAAGTTCAAAGGACTATATATGCCAAAGCATTTGTATATTTTAAATGCGGACTTGTATTGCTCATTTGGTGCACAAATGGTGCCAAATCGAAACCGATTTCAATAAAATTTGGCAAATATATTTCTGAGCTGTATTTGATATATTTCCCTGAATATCGTTGTTACGGAGTGCATATTACGGCTGTGGGTAAAAAATATAACAAATCGGATGAACAGTATGTATGGGAGCTATAGCTATATCTGAACCGATCTTCACCAAATTTGACACAATTCGATCATAAGTGCCAAATTCCATCCCATTTGGACAAATATTAGACGTTTGGTGCACAATAAAACCTAAATCGATCGAAGTTTTATATGGGAGCTATATCCAAATCTGAACCGATCTCGATAAAATTTGGCATACTTATTTTCGGGCCTAATTTGGTTGTATGTACAAAATGTCATATTATTCGGGCTGATATTACACGTTTGGTGCACAATAAAAAGCAAATCGGACGAAGATATATATGGGAGCTATATCTAAATTTTGACCGATTATCTCCAATTTCAATAGGGTTCATCCTTGGGCCAAACAAATGATTTGCGCAAAATTTCATCTGGATAGGGCAATAAATGCGAACTGTACTTTGTTTACAAAAATACTTGGACAGACGGATGGACGGGCGGATCCAAATCTGAACCGATCTCGATAAAATTTGGCATACTTATTTTCGGGCCTAATTTGGTTGTATGTACAAAATGTCATATTATTCGGGCTGATATTACACGTTTGGTGCACAATAAAAAGCAAATCGGACGAAGATATATGGGAGCTATATCTAAATTTTGACCGATTATCTCCAATTTCAATAGGGTTCATCCTTGGGCCAAACAAATGATTTGCGCAAAATTTCATCTGGATAGGGCAATAAATGCGAACTGTATTTTGTTTACAAAAATACTTGGACAGACGGACGGACGGGCGGATATGCAAAAATCGACTCAGAATGTGATTCTATGCTGATCATCAAAAGGAACTATGGGTCTATCTCGTTTCCTTTTGCCTGTTACAAACAAATGCACAAAGACATAATACCCTGACCACCTTGTGGTGTAGGGTATAATCACTGGGAGCTAAATCAGGAGAATAAGGTGGGTGGTCAAGCAACTCGTACTTTAATTCGTTGATTTTAGCCATTGTTGAAATACTATTGTGCGTTGTCTTGATGACAAATTATTTTTTTTTTGTGTAGTAAGCCAGGACGTTTTTTCGAATTTGTACATTTAATTGATCCAAAAGGTTGCAATAGTACTCTGAATTTATTGTTTTACCCTTTTGAGATAGTCAATCAATAAAATACCTTTGAAGTCCCAAAAACCCGTTGTCATAACCTTACCAGCCGATTGAATTGTGTTTGCTTTCTTGGGACACTTCCTCCAGCTTCAGTCCATTGTTTGGATTGCTATTTTGTCTTTGGAGTATAGTGGTGGATCCATGTCTTATCAACAGTTATGAAACGACGGTTCAAATCCATTTTATTTCACTTAAAACGATCCAAAAAAGCTTGAAAAATGTTCATTCTTATGCTCTTCTGATCGATTGTTAACAAATGCGGTCCCATCTTGCAGAAAGGTTTTTCATCTGTAGTTCTTCATGCTAAATTTAATGGACCCGATCATTTGAGATGCCCATGATATTAGCAATTACACGCACTTTCATTCGTCGATCATTGATTGTATCAATCGATCGATTGTACGCCCAATCAACCGAATTTTACCATTTGCTGAAACACGGTCTCGTGTATCTATTGCTGAAATAAATATAAAATAAAAATTTTCAATATAGTCCTTATCAAAGTCATGCACTATATACCAATGTTATTATGTTCATACTTGGTATGATCTACTTTACATAAATTCCCAATACATACACTTTTTGGTTACGGGAACTATAATCGGCACCGCCCGACTTTTGACCCGTTCTTACTGTTTTTTTTATTCTAATGGGTATAGAATCATAAATAATTATTTCTACGTTTGATATAGGCTTCGATCAATTGAGCTATAATCGGCACCGCCCGACTTTTGAGCCGTTCTTACTGTTTTTTTATTCTAATGGTTATAGAATCATAAATAATTATTTCTACGTTTGATATATTAAGGGCTTTAACCGCATTCTCAAGCAAAAGTGGTTTTAAATTAATATTTAATTACGTTAAGAGGTAGAAACATCTTTCCAAATATTGAAACAACCCAAAATATTTGCCTACACGATGTCTTGGGTATTTACGATCACAATAAGTTTTGTTCACAAAAATAGATTCAAGTCACAAAAGTAAGCAAATAGAAAAAAATTTTCGGGTTTTTTAGGTATTATTTTACCTGCATTCAGGTCATTTCGAAACTCCCACTTACCAAATTAAAAGTTGATATATGCAATAAAACCGATTGCCAAAAATATTCATTATCGCCATTGTACACTTAAACAGAGTTAAAAAAATAAGAAATATGCAATTCAATTTGGGATGTCAAATTGAAAAAAATTGTCTGGAATCTAAAAAACTGACAAACAATAAAAAATATATCACAAAAATGTTTTTTTTATTCCAATTCCTGGAAGTGACTATCAGCATTAAAAATATATTATTCTTTATCCCATGTAATAACTTGTAGATCAACTGCAAAATCAGGAAAATTTTCTTTTTTGGTCTACTTTAATCCCTGAATAGATAGATCGACACACCTCGGCGAGATAGGGAGATCGATATAAAACATTGTAGGGCTATTATTTCGGGATGTTATAAACTGTTTTGCGCAATCATATATCAATCAACCAAACAATCATAGTGTTGTAGAGTATGAAAAAATATTACAAAATGTACAATTCAATATAGTCAGTGAAATTGAAAAAAATTGCATACGAAAATATATTCTGGAAACAATTTCATAATTTCATTTTTATTGGTATACTTTTACGTGATTTTTTGGACTTTATCCTTTTCACACAATTTTGAATTGGTGTGAATTTTCAAAATCAGTCTAGTTGTTATCTATACATATAAAAATCAAATATCGTTCATTGGTAATTGGATCAGTTGAAAACGGCAGGACTGATTTGAAATTTTTTTGTACAAATGTTTGTCCTACTCCGAGTAAGGTTTTTAAGAAAAGAAAAAATGACCACGCCCACTTAAAAAAAAATGGGGAAAAGAAAGAAAAGTCGCGAAACTAAAAAAATCTAAAAATGTGTTTTGATATGGAATTATGTGTAGAATTGTTTCAGAATGCCATTCAATTTGAAAATTCTTATTGAAAAATTCCGAAAAAATCGGGAAAAGTTTCATATTTTTATGCCCTACAATACTATGTGTTGTGGGTATTATAAGTTTGATTGGGCCAAAAATTATAAAACACCACGAAATATGGGTTTTCAACATAGGAAAGTATATATGGATCTTCCTATCTCGCCGAGCTGAGTCGACCTAGCTATGCATGTCGTCCGTCCGCCTGTCCATGTTCATTTGTAATCAATCTACAGGTCGCAATTATGGCCCGATCTTCACGAAATTTAGAATGGAGGTGGGGCTAGAGAATAGAACCCTATTGCTTTTGGAGATTATCGCATAGTATTTAGGGGGGAAATTGATCAACAGCTGAAAAATTTCGTGAGTTTGCAGTTGCTCTACAGGTCGCAATTATAGACCAATTGACGCGGATGTTCGCACTGGGCTAGAGCTTAGGGCTGGGCAGAAGCCATCCAATTTTGATGGCCATCGGGTAATATTTAGTGTGTGAAATAGGCCATAGCATTTGTGTTGAATAAAAGTCAAATTTTCTATTATACCGCGAATATTATTAATCCCGGCAAAAAAATCCCGTTACGTAGATGCCGTTAGTAAACATATCGGATATGTATAGCGAAATATATACAATGTATATTTACAAAGGAAGGGGATGAGGAATGGCTGGACCGATTTTGACAATTTTTATACCCTCCACCATACTATGGAGGATATATTAAATTTGTCATTCCGTTTGTAACTGCTCGAAATACTCATGTCAGACCCAACACGTTACATATATTCTTGATCAGCGTAAAAGTCTAAGTCGATTTAGCCATGTCCGTCTGTCTGTCTGGCTGTTGCACACGTGTTTATTTTTCCAGTAGGCAGGTTAAGTTCGTAAATGGGCCATGTAGGTCCACGTTTTCATATAGCCCCATATAACGGTACCTCCCGATATTCGGTATTGTGATGATTTTAGCGACATTATTCACCGGAATTGTTTTAAATTTGGTATTTGAAGTTCGTAATGATTACTACAACATAAGGCAAAAATTTGTCGGTGCAGGTCCACGTCTTCGTATAGCCCCCATATAACGGTACCTCCCTATATTCGGTATTTGGATGATTTTAGCGACATTATTCACCGGAATTGTTTCAACTTTGGTATTTGAAGTTCGAAATAGATACTACAGCCTATGACAGAAAATTATCTGGGCAGGTCTTCGTATAGCCCCCATATAACGGTACCTCCCGATATTTGGTATTGTGATGATTTTAGCGACATTACTCACCGGAATTGTTTTAAATTTGGTATTTGAAGTTCGTAATGAATACTACAGCATAAGGCAAAAATTTGTCGGTGCAGGCCCACGTCTTCGTATAGCTCCGATATAACGGTACCTCCCTATATTCGATATTTTGATGATTTTAGCGACATTATTCACCGGAATTGTTTCAACTTTGGTATTTGAAGTTCGAAATGGATACTACAGCCTATGACAGAAAATTATCTGGACAGGTCCACGTCTTCATATAGCCCCATATAACGGTACCTCCCTATATTCGGTATTTTGATGATTTTAGCGACATATATTCACCGGAATTGTTTCAACTTTGGTGAAAAAGGGCGAGAAAAGAATAGGACCGAATGGTTCGGCTGTTGATTCAATTCTAGTTTTACACAATTGTTCTTTTTTTTTCTTATATTGAATGGAGAACATTGCAGGGCTGCTTATCATTTCATTATAGTGGTCTTGTGCATCTACTGAGCGCATCGACATCTGTGCGTGTGGGTCATAACCTTTATTATCTGACACATTATCGTATGCGCCAGCGCACAAGATCACCGAATCGTTCACATGTGGTATTTTATGGCGGCTGGGAAATATTTAATTTTAGAACATTTTTTTTATTGCTAAATTTTCCCAGCGCCTCAATCGCACTCAAAAGTATGTACAAAGTATTTTGTACATTGGTATTTGAAGTTCGAAATGGATACTACAGCCTATGACAGAAAAAATCAGTACCTCCCTATATTCGGTATTTTGACGAGCTTAGGTACAATACCCACCGAAATTGTTTGAGATATCGTATTTGACGTTAGTAATGGATGCTATAGCCTGTGACAGAAAATTGTCTATGCTAGGCCAGGTCTTCGCACAGCTCCGATATAACGGTGCCTCCCTACATACGATATTTTGATGATTTTAGCAACATTAATCACCGTTTATTTCAAGTTTCGAATTTGAATATGGTAATGGCAAACAATGCCTATGTAGGTCCACGACGTATAGACCCCAATATAACGGCTATATTCGGTATTTTTAAAATATTAACAGAATGTTTTAATGATTTTATTTTTTGAAAATTTCCAAATTCGTTACTAATGGTGGAGGGTATTCAAAGTTCGGCCCGGCTGAACTTATTGCTTTTTAACTCGTTTTCAATTCAGAATGTCCAAATATCGTAGACAAGCGAATTATATAGATGAGTCTAAATTTTGACATACAGAGGGGCCTCTTGCTGTTGGAGATGATCGCAAAATATTTGGGGGTTCAAATCAACCAAAAGGAGAAACATTTCTTTGATCGACACGCTTCAAAAGAGAGTGAAGGAGGGGGAATAATTCTAGCATTTTGGATGACCATTGGATTATGTTTAGCTGTAAAATGTTCCTGGTCGAAATGCAGAGGGTAATATTTGAACAGTGCTCCGTGACATAATTTTGAGAGCGACATCTTCTAAAACGGATTTGGACATAATGGGTTTCTAACAAATTTTATGTTGTAGAGGATCACATGGTCGACCCCGCATGACTATAGCTTTGCTTACTTGTTTTTATATGCCGTTATATGGTTGTCATGCCAAAAATTTTGATTACAAAATACTTCTCAGAGCAACAAAACACTCAAAATCTTAGAGTACTTTTAAATTGCGGCTATGCTTAATGGAAAATTTAGTTAACAGATATTGACGGAATAGGTTTCACAACACTGAAATGTCATATTACAATTCACTCGGTAGAAATTGTAATAAAAACATGCAGAAGGACGATTTTTAAATAGTAGTATTAAACCTAAATGAGACGGATATATTCCAATCATCCTAGGAAGTGTAGTACCGAATTATGTGGTGGCGAAACGGAATAGATGATATCGAAATAAAAATTTAAAAGATAATTACTTTTTCAAAATCGCTAAAAAATCACGAAAAAAGAGATCTCATTGCAAAAATTCTCAAATCGCGAGAAAATCGAAAAAAAAATGTCAATGGAATCGAATTTTAAAATAATAGTACACTCTGCTGTAAAAAATCATCGACCAAGGTGAAGATTTTTGTATACCCTCCACCAATAAAAGTATGGAGGGTATATTAAGTTCGTCATTCCGTTTGTAACTCATCGATATAATCATTTTAGACCCAACAACGTATATATATTCTTGATAAGAATAAAATTCTAAGACGATTTAGCCCTGTCCGTCAGTCTGTTGTATTCACGCTACAGTCTAAACGAATTAAGATAGGAAGCTAAAATTTTGCACAGATCTCTCTTTTGTCTGCAGGCAGGTCAAGTTCGAAGATGGGCTATATCGGTCCACGATATTGTATAGCCCCTATATAACGGTACCCCCGATATTCGGTATTTTGATGATTTTAGCCACATTTTTCAATGGAATTGTCTGAAATTCCACACAAGTAGTTCCTTGTAGATACTTTATACCTCGGCAGAGAGTTATCTATATAGGTCCACAATATCGTATAGCCCCCATATAACGGTACCCCCACGGAATTCGGTATTTTGATGATTTTAGCCACATTTTTCAATGGAATTGTCTGAAATTCCACAAAAGGAGTCCCTTGTGGACATTTTACCCCTTCAAAAAGAATTGTCTATATAGGTCCACGATATCGTATATCCCCCATATAACTGTACCCCCCGATATTCGGTATTTTGATGATGTTAGCCACATTTTTCAATGGAATTGTCTTAAAATCCACACAAATAGTTCCTTGTGAGTACGTTACCCCGTGAGAGGGAATTGTCTACACAGGTCCACGATATCGTATATCCCCCATATAACGGTACCCCCGATATTCGGTATTTTGATGATTTTACCCACATTTTTCATCGGAATTGTCTGAAAATCCACACAGGAGTTCCTTGTGGGTACTTTATACCTCGGCAGAGAATTATCTATATAGGTCCACCATATCGTATAGCCCTCATATGACGGTACCCCCGATATTCTGTATTTTGATGTTGAAGGGGTTCTTTGTGAGCACTTTACCCCCCGACAGAGAATTCTCTATATAGGTTAACGATAACGTATAGCTCCCATATAACGATACCCCGCGATATTCGGTATTTTGAAAATCCACACAAGGAGTTCCTTGTGAGTACTTTACACGCAGACATAGATTTGTCTTTATAGGTCCACAATATCGTATATCCCCACATATCGGCACCTTCTTATATTAGATATTTTAAAGATTTCAAAAGAATTTTTAATGGATTTTATTTTTTGTGAAAATTTTCTAATTCGTTCTAAATGGTGGAGGGTATTCAAAGTTCGGCCCGGCTGAACTTACTGCTTTTTTAATTGTTCTTTTTCAATTGTTTTTTCTTCTATTTTTGTCAATTTTATATGTACGATTAAATTTTAATTGATTTTTATACCCTCCACCATACATAGTAAGTTATTAAGTCCGTCATTCCGTTTGTAACTCATCGAAATAATCATTTTAGACCCAACAAATTGATCAGCGTAAAATTCTAAGACGATTTAGCCCTGTCCGTCCGTCTGTTGTAATCACGCTACAGTCTAAACGAATTAAGATAGATCTCTCTTTTGTCTGCAGGCAGGTCAAGTTCGAAGATGGGCTATATCGGTCCACGATATCGTATAGCCCCCATATAACGGTACCCCCGATATCCGGCATTTTTATGATTTTAGCCACATTTTCAATGAAATTGTATGAAAATCCACACAAGCAGTTCCTTAAGAGCACTTTATCTCTTGACAGAAAATTATCTACATGGGTCCACGATATCAGTATAGCTCTCATATTCGATCGTATCGTATAACCCCCGATATTCGGTGTTTTGATGATATTAGCCACATTTTCTAATAGAATAGTCTGAAAATCCACACGAGGAGTTCTTAGCCCCCTGAAAGAGAATTGTCTATATAGGTCCACGATATCGTATATCCCCCATATAACGGTACCCCCATATTCGGTACATTGATGCTTTTAGCCACATTTTTCAAATGTAAATGTCCGAAATTCAACACAAGGAGTTCTTTGTGAGTACTTTATCCTTTGGCTGATAATTATCTATATAGGTCCACGATATCGTATAGCTCCCATATAACGGTACCCCCCGATATTCTGTATTTTGATGAGCCACATTTTCTATTATAATAGTCTGAAAAGCCACACGAGGAGTTCTTTGTGGGCGCTTTACCCCCTGAAAGAGAATTGTCTATATAGATCCACGATATAGTATATCCCCCATATAACGGTACCCCCCATATTCGGTATTTTTCGACGGAATTGTCTAAAATTCTACGCAAGGGGTTCTTTGTGAGCAGTTTATCCCCTGAAATGGAATTGTCTATATAGGTCGAAAATATCGTATAAACCCCATATAACGGTATCCCCCGATATTCGGGATTTTGATGATTTTAGCCACATTTTCCAATGGAATGTTCTGAAAATCCGCACTTGGAGTTCCTTGTGAGTACTTCATTCATTGAAAGAGAATTATCTATATAGGTCTACGATATCATATAGTCAACATATAACAGAACCCCCGATATTCGGTATTTTGATTATTTTAGCCACATTTTCAACGGAATTGTCTGAAATTCTACACAAGGGGTTCTTTGTGAACACTACCCCCTGGCAGGGAGTTCTCTATGTAGATCCATGATATCGTATATCCCCCATATAACGATACCCCCCTATATTTGGTATTTTGATCATTTTAGCCACATATTTAAACAGAATTGTCTTAAATTCTATACAAGGAGTTATTTGTAAGTACTTTATCCCTAGACATAGATTTGTATATATAGGTCCACAATATCGTTTATCCCCCCATATATCGGCACCTTCCGAGATTTTAACAGAATGTTTAATGGATTTTATTTTTATTTTTTGAAAATGTCCTAAATCGTTCCAAATGGTGGAGGGTATTCAAAGTTCAGCCCGGCCGAACTTACTGCTTTTTTACTTGTTCAATTTGGCTTGTCATATTGAATTAAATAGATTTTTTGTAAACAAAATATATATCAAATCATTTTCACAATATAAAAGAAATTTATGTTAGGTACTACGCTTATAACTAAAAAAGGCTTTACTGATTTTGACAATTCATACAATTTTGGAATGGTATCCCAAAAATCGCGGTAAAATATGCCAATCAAAATGTGAATGAAAAAAAAATCGTTTTGGTGTGATTTTTTTCAATTTGACATACTATATTTAAGTGAATTTTATTATTTTGAATTCTTTATTTTTTATTATTTTGAATTCTGAATGAAAAATATATTAAAATGAAATGAGTGACCTACGTACAACCTACTTTTTCATATGACAATGATCCGTCCAATGAGAACTCAAAAATGCAATTCATTGGGACTAGAATCAGTGAAATACCGAATATAAAGGGTGCAAAATGGTAGAGCGAATTGAACATTTGGTAAAAGAAGGATTTATATCCTTCCAGAAATTCTTCCTAAACTTTCAAGATATCTTAAATCGCTTTTGCAGGTCATCATATATGACCCTCGGTTAAGGGTACAGCCCGATTTCGAGTATAGTTTACATTCTAACCATATTTTGCATACTCATTTCAGCAAAGGTTGGTAATTTGAGAAGAAACCGTCCTCGCAAAAAATGATCACGTTTTGGTATAACCATCATATGATTTAAGCAATTTTAGGCCTTTATTTGGCATTTTTGTTTCTAAGGGGGTAGAAAATATCTTCTGACGAAATTTTCGATTTTCGGAGTTGTGTCTATCTTGGTCTTGACAATAATCATCAATTGATTTGGCTAAAAAATTGTATTTAGGCTGCTCTGAATCTTCTTACAGATAATTGTCCTTATAGGCATTTATTTGAGTATAGTTCCTACATTAGTCCACTTTCCCAAACAATGTGTTGTCAGAAAAGAAAATTTTGTATTCTATTGAATTTGTAACCCCCAAGAGTTGGGAACGCACATCAAACGTTTTCAGCCGGAAATTGTGGTAGAAACAGGAATAAAACTACGAATATTAATTTCTTTGATCGCCATTAAATTATACTATGACTAGCTGGCCCGGTCCACGTTGCCGCCCCGTATGGTTAAAATGTAAGATATACTTAAAATCGGGTTGTATCCTTATCCGGGGGTCATGACCCATATCATGAACTGCAAAAGCGATTTAAGGTATCGTGAAAGTTTAGGAAGAATTTCTGAAGGAATGGAAATCCTTTTCCCTATTCTTTTTTGAGCCCTTTATAGTCGGTATTCCACTGATTGTAGTACCAATGAATTTTGCACATAGAGTTCTCATCATTGGACGGATTATTGTTAGGTGAAAGAAATAGATAGGTCCACGTTTTAAAATGAGCCCATAACGTTTTGTCGGTTATTTTTGTTTATTTGAATGTGTTCGCAAAATTTGACGCTAAAAGATTTTTTTTTTATATTTTTATTGGCATATTTTACGCAATTTTTTGCCAAAGTTCCATTCCGAAGTTGTATGAATTGTGAAAATCCGTCAAAACGTTCTTGAGTTATAAGCATAGTAACTAATAAACAAATTGAAAAAAAAAATCTTCAACTTGTTCGCTGGTATTTGACAGCGAATGTTTAAAGTCCTTACGAAGTTTGGACTTTACTATTATTTTGAAATTTGATTCCTTTGAAAAAATGTTCTCTATTTTTTCCGATTTTAGAGTTTTTGCAATGCAAAAGGCTCTTTTTTGATTTATTAGCAATTTTAAAAATGAAATTATCTTTTAACTTTGGTTTAACCAGTCAGGTCAGCCACTCCATAATTGTCGTCGCTTTATACTACCCAAAAAGACTACACATCATATTAGAATTCAAAAAAAAAACACTAAAAATGTGCATTCCAAAACAGTAAGTCAAAATGGAAAAAAATCATGCAAAATAAAACATTACTATTGTACACTTCAAAAGTCAAAATTAAAATTTTCAAATTTTATCCTTTTTTGCCAAGAGACAATTTTTTGTGTAAATCGTTAAAATCAGATCAGCGGTTCTTGAGTTATAAGCGTACTAACTACCACAATTTTATTTTATATATAGATAGATTAGAAGTATGCGTGGTCAGTTCCTCAGCCCCCGAATAAATCCCTAGGGTTAGAGGGAAAGTCAACAGTATCTCGTGTAATAATTTTCAAACCCATATCTTCATTATCTGGCAAATATAAAGAATTTAGATAAATCAAGATAGTGGGCGTAAAAGTAGGCTTGGTCAATATTTTTTTTGTTTAAAAACCTAACTCGGGGTATGACGAACGTTTGTACAAAAACTGATTCCATTACCAAAGAACAACAATTGATTTTTATATAATAGAAGATGAAAAATATGAACTTTATGGGATCCAGGGTTGGGCATATTGCACTAAATTTTTAGTGCACTAAGAATTAAATAATTAGTGGTAGTGCAAGTTTTAATTCCACTACCACTAAAGGGTTAGTGGTAGTGAAAAATAAATTGCACTACCACTAACCCTTTAGTGATATTTAAAAAAAATTGCACTACCACTAAATTTTAGTGGTAGTGAAATTTTAATAGCACTACCACTAAATTTTGTGATTTTTCAAAAAAAATTTGCACTACCACAAAATTTTAGCGAAGCCAAAAAAGCACTATGTATGTAAGTATTATACCAGCTATAATGAAGTTTATTGAAGTTAGTAGGGAACAACAATCCAGAATATATAGTACATATTCATAAAATTTGATTACTTTTCTAAATAGCACTAATTTAGTGCAATTTTTTATGAAATACCACTAATTTAGTGCAAGTTTTTTTAAATACCACTAAATTTAGTGGTAGTGCAATTTTTTTTTAAATATCACTAAAGGGTTAGTGGTAGTGCTATTTATTTTTCACTACCACTAACCCTTTAGTGGTAGTGGAATTAAAAATTGCACTACCACTAAATGAACAGTGATAGTGAAATTAGTGCACTAAAAATACAGTGCATTATGCCCATCTCTGATGGGATCTACAACGCACAATATAAATGACAAAAATAAATAAATTCTATAAGTAATTATTTTTGAGAAAGATGTAAATGTTTATAAGTGCGGTTGTAAGATTTAGAAGACTTTCCAAAAGAATTTTAATTTTATTTAATTCTTTGGTTCCTCTTCTATGGAGCTTACGATCTCGTCACTTGGGTAAAAATGTTTTTTTGTCATAGAAGTTATTTTTAAAATAACTTCTGGGGAGAATATCCCAGACAAAAAACAAGGGAACTGATGAGGATTGATGGCTCTTTCCGAAACCTAGGTATTCCCTGCCTTACCCCCTGGTAAACATTACCATCGTTCTCCACTAATAAACAAACGTTGTTTTTATAAAAACAACAATAAAAGGGATAAGCCTGACCATTTTGCAACAACAAAATACTACGGTATCCCGAACAAACAAGCCACACTGTTCTATTTTTGACTATTCTGAAATCGTTCTGCCCCTTATTATGAGGTAGACAAAACTAAATAGCACACACACGGTATTCTAAACGTTGTGAATACAAATCCCAAATTACAGCTCATTTGAATGGAAAATGTTGCTGAGCTCCCTACAATACCAGAAATAGATGTTGTATATCGTATAGTTTTTTTAACACTCAATTAAAGCCTATGTCTGAAAAATAAGATCAGACTATTCAAAATATCTAAAACCGACAGTGGGTGATTATCTACTATAATTTTTCCCATGAATGTTTCTTTCTATTTAGAAATTACTATGGAGTTATTTTATTTATAATAAAAATTGTGCCGCTTACATAATTCAGATTTGTGTTCTATTATGCCTTAAAAAATATGCATTAAAGACTAAAAGTATGGGCCGGCAACGCGGACTGGGCCAGCTAGTAATTCATAAATATGATTTTTTTGCATTTTTTGTTTTGACAAATGACTTATAACCTCAAAAATGGAACCAGTATTAAAGCAGACGATTTAATTGTTCTGAAATCTTCAAATGACAAATTAGAGCACACTTGGTCGAAGAATATTAGGAGATAATATTATATCAGAGCTATACCTAAATTAGGATAAATATATAACTTTTGTAACATCAATCATTCTAACAATAATATTAAAGCCTGTACATAGTTTCAAAGACGACCTCTATCGTAATTGCAAATGGCGAGCGGAGAGACCCACCGATATAATTTAATCAACAAAGATTTCAAATCTTTTAATACTTTGTGGTGTTCCTTACATTTATAAACCGATGGCACCTTATTTTTTATAGCTATGCAGATAGGACATTAGAAAAACTTAAAAGAGACCGTTACCTGATTCTACATTGACATTTTTGCAGTGAGTGTTTACTTTAATTTAGAAATTACTAACGAGGGCAAAAACTCCACATATATACAGGGTTAGATAAAAAAACTGCAACAAAGTCAAACGCCATAATTTTTAAATTTTATTGAATGAAAGCAAAATGCGTCGGAAATAGCATCAAATTTTAGAATAAGTTTAGATTTGTTCGAATTGGTCACCTTTGGCATGAATTATGACCTTCAAACGGCCAATTAAACAGTCACACGCTGCCCGAATGTTTCTGGAATATTGCAATATGTTCAGCTCGCGAGCCATTTTTCGGCCACTGCGACCCGGGTTTCGATCAAGTCGCTTCTTTACTTTTCGAACCATTTGTGCTGATGTTGCTGTTTTCTTCCGTCCACTTCCTTGCCATCGGCCTCACGGTAACGAGTGATGGTACGAGACACAAATAATTTATTCACATTTAAATGCTGGAGTGCTCTAACGATAGCTATTTATGGGTTTCCAGCCAAATATAAAGAAATCACACTGTCACTATTGAATTCCATCACGAATAACTATTTTTCTGGGAAATTCTCACCAAAATGCTTTTGTACGCTTGTAAACAATATAATGAGCTGTCACTGGAGTAATTTTAGTAGCTGTGGGACGAGTGGCTTAGAAATGACAGCAGTCTGAAGTTGGTTGCAGTTTTTTCATCTCACCCTGTATATAAATCAAATGTCGTTCGTTGGTAGTTGAATCCGTTGAAAACGGCTAGGCCGATTGGACAATTTTTTTTACCAATGTTCGACCAAATCCGAGTTAGGTTCTTATGCAAAGAAAAATTAACTAAGCCTACTGTTACGCCAACTTTTTTAAATTTACTTAAAATCCTTATATTTGCCAATATAATGAAGATATTTGTTATATCTAGTATGTGAATCTATTGGGGTCAGAGGAACAGGCCGAGCCTACTTCTTTAAATCCATATGTATAAAAATAGTGTAAAAATACAGTAACACATCAATTAAAAAACCGCTGGGCCGATTTGAATCAAATTTTCTTTCGGTTATTTATAATTACAGTGGAAAGGTTTTACGAAAGAAATTTTTGAGAAAAGCCGCGAAACCGAAAAATCGAAAGTTGTTTTTTGATATAGAATTTTGTGTAGAATTGTGTCAGACTGCCATTGAAATTGAACATTATTATTGAAAATTTTTGCTTATATTTTATATGTGCCGTGCCGTTATTGTTGCCATACCAAAAATTTTAATTTTGATTAGAAAATACTTTCCAAAGCATCAAAACACTGCAAGTCCTAACGTACTTTTAAATTGCGGCTATGCCAAACGGGGAACCAATATCTAAGAGTTATTGCCGGCATAGATTTCACAACATTGGCATATTTAGTAGAACTTCGCAAAACGATTACAAGTTTTTGTGGGATAACTAAATCATTCAAGCTATGATTATAATTATAATTTAAGTTCAAAGGACTAAATTTGCCGAAGAATTTGTATCTTTTCAATTGGGGCTTGTATTGCCCATTTGGTGTATAAGTAGCTATATCCAAATAAAATTTCGATAAAATTTGGCATAGATATTTCTGAGCTGTATTTGATATATATCCCTGAATATCGATGTTACAGAGTGCATATTACGGCTGTGGGGAACAAATATTACAAATCGGATGAACAATATATATGGGAGCTATAGCTATATCCGTACCGATCTTCACGAAATTGGACGTACTAGCTTCTAGACTAAATTCGGCCGTAAGTGCCAAATTCCATCCCATTTGGTCTAATATTACACGCTTCGTGCACAAAAAGACAAATCGGACGAAGGAGCTATATCCAAATCTGTCCCGATCTCGATAAAATTTAGCAAAGTTATTTCTGAGCTGAATTTGATATATTTTCCCAAATATTGTTGTTACAGAGTGCATATTACGGCTGCGGAGGACAAATATAAAAAATCGATTGAACAATATATATGGGAACTATAGCTATATCTGATCCGATTTCGATCAAATTTGGCATACTTTTTTTCATTTCTCATTTGATTGCATGTGCAAAATTCCATACTATTTGGGCTGATATTACACGTTTGGTGCACAAAAAAGGCAAATCGGACGAATATAAGTATGGAAGCTATATCTAAATTTTGACCGATTATTTCCAATTTCAATAGGGTTCGTCCTTGGACCAAACAAATGACTTGTGCAAAATTTCATCTCAATCGAATAATAAATGCGACCTGCATTTTGTTTACAAAAATACATGGACTGACGGACAGACAGACCACTCAAAATGTGATTCAATGCTGATCACCAAAAGGAAAGAAAAGTTTTAGAGTCAGGCGGGGCCGACTTTATGATACCCTACACCACTGTGTTAATTTAGTAGAGCTCCACATAACAATTAAAAGTTTTTTATGGGAGAATTCAATCATACACGCTATGATTATAATTATAATTTAAAGTTCAAAGGACTAAATATGCCGAATTATTTTGTATAATTTAAATTCGGATGAACAATATACATGAGAGCTATAACTCTCATCTGATCTGAACCGATCTTCACCAAATTTAACATACTCGCTTCTAGACTCAATTCGGTCATAAGTGCCGAATTCCATCCCATTTAGACAAATATTAGACGTTTGGTGCACAATAAAAGCTAAATCGGACAAAGTTATATATGGGAGTTATATATGGGAAATCTGAACCGATCTCGATAAAATTTAGCAAAGGTATTTCTGAGCTGTATTTAATATATTTCCCCAAATATTGTTGTTACAGAGTGCATATTACGGATGCCGAGGACAAAAATATCAAATCAGATGAACAATATATATGGAAGCTATAGCTATATCTGAACCGATTTCGATCAAATTTGGTATACTTATTTGCAGGCCTAATTTGGTTGTATGTGCAAAATTCGGGCTGATATTACACGTTTGGTGCACAATAAAAGGCAAATCGGACGAAGATATATATGGAAGCTATGTATAAGTTTTTTCCGATTATCTCCAATTTCAATAGGGTTCGTCTTTGGCCCAAACAAATGATTTGTGCAAAATTTCATCTGGATCGGGCAATAAATGCGAACTGTACTTTGTTTATGCATGTGATTCTATGCAAATCAGCAAAAGGAACTATGGGTCTATTTCGATTCCGTTTGCCTGTTACCAACAAATGCACAAAGACATAATACCCTGACCACTACGTGGTGTAGCAAAACGAGAAGGATATTTTCCAATCATCATAGGAATATTGTGTAAAGGTTCATAGATTAGCCTAAATATTGCGCCTTAATTACGATTTATAGGACACAGGTTGTATCCCTGATCTAGAATATATTAGGTTGACAAAACTAAATGCCTTACAACATGGTCTTCTAAAAGTTTCGAATTAAAACTTACTTTTGACTACAACTTCACCTTAACGTAACATAGGCTATATAAATTTTTGAAATACCACATTGAACTGGAGATATAACATCAGAATCGAAGATACCTCCAAACAATTTAGACTTTGTAGGCACATATATATTGATTGGTTATAGATAAAGTCTCCAAATTTGGAATTTGTAACGAAATTTGGAATTTGTAACGAAATTTGATACAAAAATAAATTTGCCAAATTATATTGAAATCAGCTCTGATTTGGACATAACTCCCTACACATTTTCGACCGATTTAACATATTTGATGCACCATACACCATGTGTCTGTCCGATTTCAATGAAATCCAGAATGGATAACGGAATTTCGAACAAAATTAATTCGTCAAATTACATTGAAATCGCTTCAGAATAGGATTTATCTCCAATATGTATTTTCGGATTTCATATATTTGAGGCACCGAACACGATACTCGTATGTATGTCCGATTTCAATGAAATGAGTGACGGAATTCGGGACAAAAATGAATTTTTCAAATTATACTGAAATCGGTTGAAGTTTGATTGTAGCTTCCATATATATTTTCGTATATTTAATGCACCAAACACGCTATGTATCTCCAATTTTAATGAAATTTGGAATTAGAAGTACTCGTTTTGCGGCTTGCCAACGTTTCGTCCATTAATTCGAATTGGATTGACTTAATAAATTTACGAAACATGATATATAAAGTCTTCTATTCACAGCCAAGTGCATAAGTGCTCCAATCAAACGCTTAAGCGGAAATTGTTGCATGATTTGTACACCAGGGTTCCTCCAATTTACTTTGCTTTTTCAGAGGGGTATTCACCGATTTACGGTTTTCTATGCCACAACGTTTCAAATCTATATAGTCCTTTTGATTCAGTGAAATATCTATCTTAACATATTTTGCCATTTTATCCTCATTCTATGAAATTAATGCAATCCATATACGCTGTATATATATTCCTGCTCGGAAACAAACATGGATCATCTTTTGATAAATGGAATATCAGTTGTTCCAATTTTTTAGCCAATTTTTGATACCATTTTAAATCTGATTATAGTGCCTTCACAAGTCCATCCTGAAGAAACCCTGTGTTCTGTACGATTTCCACTATTTGTGTAATCTTTTCCGCCATTGCACTTTTCTGTTTACATGTCCCCACTGTCTCGGCCCTGCTTAGTTCATGCAACAATTGTTCTAATTTTAATTGTTGAGAACATTTTTAATTGTTGAGAACATTTCATTAAATGCTCTTTTAGTTACGGAATCCATCCACTGTATTTCATTGTTATTTTCTACTGATAAAGCTGATATTAGACAAATAGTTCACGATCTAGCAACTGGCGAAAAAGTAACTGTGAAATCCTCCCCTGAACGTTGGGAGCATCCTATCGCCCGTGCATTTTGCCCGCTTTATTTTTTAAAACCACTTTATTACCAATAGCTTCATTCAATATTTGTCCAACAAATTTATCCTCAATAGCTAATCTCAATTTTTTGTCATGAGAGGAATTTACTCCTTCTTCACAGGGAACAATTTAACATTTGTGTTTTACAGATGATCATGTATCTGTAAAACACAAATGCTAAATTCACAGTTTTCAAAAAACTCTTCTCTTCGATGTTTGCATTTTCTTCTCCAATATCCCCTGTGACGTTTTTTCTTCTTCCCCGTCGTCTATTTGATCACAGCGGACACAGGTTCTCAGTCTTTTCCCCATAAAATTCATCAATAAATAAATAAATACGACCACAGACGATATGCCTTCGATTATTCAGAATATTCTACAGAATATTTCTACTACTTTTCGATCAGAATAAAGTATACTTCTGATCGAAAATCAAAATTTTACACTTGACTTATTCTTAATCAATGCTGTTGAAACTCCTCTCTGCTTCATCATACACCTGGCATGGGTGGAAAATAGTAGACCGAATGGGACTCTTAGTAAGAAAAGGATTTCTATCCTTCCAGAAATTCTTCCCAAACATTCAAGATACCTTAAATCGCTTTAGCAGGTCATGATATAGATTATAACCCACGGATAAGGCTACAACCCGAATTTATATTTATGTAACCATCGTATGATTTAAGCTTTTTTTGAGGTCTTGGCCACTTTTTTCACATTTTTGGCCCTTATTTGGCATCTTTGTTTCTAAGGGGGTAGAGAACCTCTTCGCATAAAATTTGAAATTTTCGGAGTAGGGCCCATATTGGTCTTGACCACATTCATCAATTGATTTGGCTAAAATATTGTATTTATTCTACCCTGGGGAAGAGAACCATCATACGGATAATTGCCACATAAGAATTTATTTAAGTAAAGTCCCCACATTGGAGAATCCCCAAGTCAACTTTCACATCTAATGTGTGGTCAGAAAAGAAAATTTTGTATTCTATTGAATTTGTAACCTCCAAGAGAATATAGGTTGGGAACGTAGATTTGGGATGTACATCTATATGAAATAAATTGTGGAAACATGAACAAATTACAAATATAAAAAAGTAGCACGGGACCGAATATTTGTTGAATCGTCATTGAATTATACTATGATGCAAAATATGGACTTTATGGGGTCTCCAACTTACAATTTAAATGACAAATAAAATTAATTCCCATCTTACGGTAATGGGTGTAAAATAGTAATTATATTTGACTATTCTAAAATCATTTTGCCATCAATTATGGAGTGGATAGAACTATTTTTACTTATTAAAATCACGCGAAATGCTATGACATGCTATGTTGTTCTGCTATATTTTTGATTTGGCCTCTATTTGTCATCTTGGATTATAAGGGGTAGAAGAAAGTTTTCAATTTCGGAGTAGTGTCCATATAAAGGTACCTCCTGATTTTACCATATTTGAAAGGGTTTAGCTAAAAATTTGTATTTGGGGGTGAAAATCTTACAGAAAAATTTCAATATATCTACAAATTTTAGAATTTTCTCCATGTAATAGTACTCTCTCAAGTCCACCTGTTGGCGGACAAACAGACCGACATGATTAGGGGGACTTATGAGGACTCTAATGCACAATCTGAGGTGCTAATGGGTTTAAAAAAGTAATTAACTTTGGCTATTCTTAAATCATTCAGCCCTCAATTATGAGGTGTACAAAATACAGTAAATTTCAAATTACTGCTCATTTGACTAGAAAATGTTGCTACGATTTTTACCATACTAAAAATTAATTTGATCCCCTACATGGGGATAAGATTGATATATACTTTTTAATAGATTTGTATAGCACATCCACACATTTGAAGCCCACGGTTTAAATATTGAAGCCCACGGCTTTAATATGGGTACAGGTATTTTAAAACACTTTTAAACGACCAGTACGTGAACACTTATATCAGTCATATCTGTGAATAATTACACTTTGACAAATATGCATAATAGACAAAAACTACGGACCGGCAGCGCGGACCGTACCAGCTAGTATATATAAAAGGAAGTTGTGTTACTTACTACGCTTATAACTCAAGAACCGCTGCTCGGATTTTAACGATTCAGACAAATTCGGAATTGTCTCTTGGCGGAAAAAAATAATATCCAAAAGAAACGCGTAAAAATGTGAAATTTAAACGTTTTCATTTTGACTTTTGAAATGTACAATAGTAATGTTTTTTTTTTTTTTTTTTTTTTCATGATTTCTTTTCATTTTGACTTACTATTTTCGAATGTACATTTGTAGTGTTTTTTTTTTTTTCTTTTTGAATTCTAATATGATGTGTAGTCTTTTTGGTGTGTTAAAAGCGGCAACGGACAAAACTGGTATTTATAGATTTTATGTATTTATTGTGTAAGTGAAACTATCCGAATAAAGTTATTTCAGAAGAGGATAAGCTATGAACAAAAAAATCAATTTTTAATGTGTATGAACGGTTTTTTCAATTCAATTAACTTTGTTTAATTTTCTCGATTTCTTGAGTATTTAAATTGCAGGCGGGCTACATAGAATGTAGTACCGAATCATGTGGTGGCGAAACTGAATAGATGATGTCGAAATAATTTTAAGTGGTCACATAAAAATCAAAGGATAATTACTTTTTCAAAATCACTGATAAATTAAAAAAAGACTACCTCATTGCAAAAATTTTAAAATCGGGACAAAAATCGAGAAAAAAAATTCAATGAGATCGAAATTGGCGATCTTTCATGTCTAAAATTGACATTAAGCTTTCAACTCCATTAAGCTTTCTGCAGCTGGAAGATATGAACAGATTTAAACAAACAGAATTGACCGAGAAAGAGTTATGGGATCATTTCAAAACGTGGACCTTCATCTTTCATATGACAATTATCCTTTCAATGAGAGTTCAAAATGCAAAATTCATTGAGACTGCAGTCGGTGAAATACCGAATATAAAGGTTGTAAGTAAGAAAAGGATTTATATCCTTCCAGAAATGCTTCCTATGTTTCAAGATACCTTAAATCGATTTTGCAGGTTAAGATATGGGTCATAACCACCGGATTTAAGATATTTTCGGGGTCTTGGCCATTTTCAGTCAATGGCTGAAAAATAAGATCAGGCTATTCAAAATATGAAAAACCGATGGTAGGTGAACATCAATTATAATTTTTGGATTATTATTTATTTCTATTTAGAAATTACTATGGAATCATTACTTATAATAAAAATTGTGCCGCTAACATACGTCAGATCTGTGATTTATTATGCTTTAAAAATTGGCATTAAAGACTTAAAGTGCGGACCGGCAACGCGGACCGGGTCAGCTAGTCCATTATATAAAAATCAATTGTTGTTCGTTGGTAATGGAATTAGTTGAAAACGGCTGGACCGATTTGTATAATTTTTTGTATAAACGTTCGTCATACCCCGAGTTAGGTGTTGAAACAAAAAAATATTGACCAAGCCTACCAAGCCTATATATATATATATATCGGCCGACGATATGTATGTCTGAAAATTTTAAATCGGTTAAGATTTGGATATAGCTCCAAAGAAGCATTGAATATAATTTCACAAATTTATTTTTGTATCAAATCCCGTCACACATTCCAAATTTCATTGGAATCGAAAATACATATTGTGTTTGGTGCATTAAATAAACGAAATCGGTCGAAAATATGTATGGGAGCTATATCCAAGTCTGTAGAGATTTCAGTATAATATGGCAAACTTTGTTGGTACCAAATTTCGTCTCTATGTCAAAATTTCATTGGAATTGGACATACGTATCTTGTTTGGTACATCAAATATGTTAAATTCGTTCGCATATATGGGAGCTATATCCATATCGGAACCGTTTTCTATATTATTTGCAAATTTCTTTTCTGATCAAATCCCGTCACTCATTCCAAAATTCTTTAAAATAGAACGTACATATCGTGTTTGGTGCATCAAATAGATCTACTCCAAATGTCCTGAAACGAAATTGGTTCAAAGAGACCTAGGGTCTAAAAACGTTATTTCGATGAGGCACGTTTTGGCCGTACACTCTGTGACTTCAAGTGCGAGCAGTTTTGGTTAAGAATGATTTGTGGTCTTTTGTGGATGGCACAACACTATGTCCAGAAGGAGATGCATCGGAATGTGGCTAACATTATCAAAATACCGAATATCGGGGGTACAGTTATATGGGGGATATACGATATCGTGGACATATATTGACAATTCTTTTTGAGGGGGTAAAATTCCCACAAGGGATTCCTTGTGTGGATTTTCAGACAATTCCGATAAAAAATGTGGGTAAAATCATCAAAATACCGAATATCGGGGGTACCGTTATATGGGGGATATACGATATCGTGGACCTGTATAGATAATTCTCTCTCAGGGGGTAAAGTACTCACAAGGAACTACTTGTGTGGATTTTAAGACAATTCCATTGAAAAATGTGGCTAACATCATCAAAATACCGAAAATCGGGGGGTACAGTTATATGGGGGATATACGATATCGTGGACCTATATAGCCCATCTTCGAACTTGACCTGCCTGCAGACAAAAGACAGATCTGTGCAAAATTTTAGCTTCCTATCTTAATTCGTTTAGACTGTAGCGTGATTACAACAGACGGACAGACGGACGGACAGGGCTAAATCGTCTTAGAATTTTACGCTGATCAAGAATATATATACTTTGTTGGGTCTAAAATGATTATTTCGATGAGTTACAAACGAAATGACGAACTTAATATACCCTCCATACTTTTTTTGGTGGAGGGTATAAAAACTGACAATGGGACGGAATACACGAACATGTGGTCGTATTTATTTATTTATTGATGAATTTTATGGGGAAAAGACTGAGAACCTGTATCCGCTGTGATTAAATAGACGACGGGGAAGAAGAAAAAACGCCACAAGGGATATTGGAGAAGAAAATGCAAACATCGAAGAGAAGAGTTTTTTGAAAACTGTGAATTTAGCATTTGTGTTTTACAGATACATGATCATCTGTAAAACACAAATGTTAAATTGTTCCCTGTGAAGAAGGAGTAAATTCCTCTGATGACAAAAAATTGAGATTAGCCATTGAGGATAAATTTGTTGAACAAATATTGAATGAAGGGTTTCTTCAGGATGGACTTGTGAAGGCACTATATGGACTGTGTTAATCAGATTTAAAATGGTATCAAAAATTGGCTTAAAAAATGGAACAACTGATATTCCATTTATCAAAAGATGATCCATGTTTTTTTCCGAGCAGGAATATATATATATATATATATATATATATATATATATATATATATATATATATATACAGCGTATATAGATTGAATTAATTTCATTGAATGAGGATAAAATGGCAAAATATGTTAAGATAGATATTTCACTGAATCAAAAGGACTATATAGATTTGAAACGTTGTGGCATAGAAAACCGTAAATCGGTGAATACCCCTCTGAAAAAGCAAAGTAAATTGGAGGAACCCTGGTGTACAAATCATGCAACAATTTCCGCTTAAGCGTTTGATTGGAGCACTTATGCACTTGGCTGTGAATAGAAGACTTTATATATCATGTTTCGTAAATTTATTAAGTCAATCCAATTCGAATTAATGGACGAAACGTTGGCAAGCCGCAAAACGAGTACTTCTAATTCCAAATTTCATTAAAATTGGAGATACATAGCGTGTTTGGTGCATTAAATATACGAAAATATATATGGAAGCTACAATCAAACTTCAACCGATTTCAGTATAATTTGAAAAATTCATTTTTGTCCCGAATTCCGTCACTCATTTCATTGAAATCGGACATACATACGAGTATCGTGTTCGGTGCCTCAAATATATGAAATCCGAAAATACATATTGGAGATAAATCCTAATCTGAAGCGATTTCAATGTAATTTGACGAATTAATTTTGTTCTAAATTCCGTTATCCATTCTGGATTTCATTGAAATCGGACAGACACATGGTGTATGGTGCATCAAATATGTTAAATCGGTCGAAAATATGTAGGGAGTTATGTCCAAATCAGAGCTGATTTCAATATAATTTGGCAAATTTATTTTTGTATCAAATTTCGTTACAAATTCCAATTTTGTTACAAATTCCAAATTTGGAGACTTTATCTATAACCAATCAATATATATGTGCCTACAAAGTCTAAATTGTTTGGAGGTATCTTCGATTCTGATGTTATATCTCCAGTTCAATGTGGTATTTCAAAAATTTATATAGCCTATGTTACGTTAAGGTGAAGTTGTAGTCAAAAGTAAGTTTTAATTCGAAACTTTTAGAAGACCATGTTGTAAGGCATTTAGTTTTGTCAACCTAATATATTCTAGATCAGGGATACAACCTGTGTCCTATAAATCGTAATTAAGGCGCAATATTTAGGCTAATCTATGAACCTTTACACAATATTCCTATGATGATTGGAAAATATCCTTCTCGTTTTGCTACACCACGTAGTGGTCAGGGTATTATGTCTTTGTGCATTTGTTGGTAACAGGCAAACGGAATCGAAATAGACCCATAGTTCCTTTTGCTGATTTGCATAGAATCACATGCATAAACCAAGTACAGTTCGCATTTATTGCCCGATCCAGATGAAATTTTGCACAAATCATTTGTTTGGGCCAAAGACGAACCCTTTTGAAATTGGAGATAATCGAAAAAAACTTATACATAGCTTCCATATATATCTTCGTCCGATTTGCCTTTTATTGTGCACCAAACGTGTAATATCAGCCCGAATTTTGCACATACAACCAAATTAGGCCTGCAAATAAGTATACCAAATTTGATCGAAATCGGTTCAGATATAGCTATAGCTTCCATATATATTGTTCATCTGATTTGATATTTTTGTCCTCGGCATCCGTAATATGCACTCTGTAACAACAATATTTGGGGAAATATATTAAATACAGCTCAGAAATACCTTTGCTAAATTTTATCGAGATCGGTTCAGATTTCCCATATATAACTCCCATATATAACTTTGTCCGATTTAGCTTTTATTGTGCACCAAACGTCTAATATTTGTCTAAATGGGATGGAATTCGGCACTTATGACCGAATTGAGTCTAGAAGCGAGTATGTTAAATTTGGTGAAGATCGGTTCAGATCAGATGAGAGTTATAGCTCTCATGTATATTGTTCATCCGAATTTAAATTATACAAAATAATTCGGCATATTTAGTCCTTTGAACTTTAAATTATAATTATAATCATAGCGTGTATGATTGAATTCTCCCATAAAAAACTTTTAATTGTTATGTGGAGCTCTACTAAATTAACACAGTGGTGTAGGGTATCATAAAGTCGGCCCCGCCTGACTCTAAAACTTTTCTTTCCTTTTGGTGATCAGCATTGAATCACATTTTGAGTGGTCTGTCTGTCCGTCAGTCCATGTATTTTTGTAAACAAAATGCAGGTCGCATTTATTATTCGATTGAGATGAAATTTTGCACAAGTCATTTGTTTGGTCCAAGGACGAACCCTATTGAAATTGGAAATAATCGGTCAAAATTTAGATATAGCTTCCATACTTATATTCGTCCGATTTGCCTTTTTTGTGCACCAAACGTGTAATATCAGCCCAAATAGTATGGAATTTTGCACATGCAATCAAATGAGAAATGAAAAAAAGTATGCCAAATTTGATCGAAATCGGATCAGATATAGCTATAGTTCCCATATATATTGTTCAATCGATTTTTTATATTTGTCCTCCGCAGCCGTAATATGCACTCTGTAACAACAATATTTGGGAAAATATATCAAATTCAGCTCAGAAATAACTTTGCTAAATTTTATCGAGATCGGGACAGATTTGGATATAGCTCCTTCGTCCCATTTGTCTTTTTGTGCACGAAACGTGTAATATTAGACCAAATGGGATGGAATTTGGCACTTACGGCCGAATTTAGTCTAGAAGCTAGTACGTCCAATTTCGTGAAGATCGGTACAGATATAGCTATAGCTCCCATATATATTGTTCATCCGATTTGTAATATTTGTTCCCCACAGCCGTAATATGCACTCTGTAACATCGATATTCAGGGATATATATCAAATACAGCTCAGAAATATCTATGCCAAATTTTATCGAAATTTTATTTGGATATAGCTACTTATGCACCAAATGGGCAATACAAGCCCCAATTGAAAAGATACAAATTCTTCGGCAAATTTAGTCCTTTGAACTTAAATTATAATTATAATCATAGCTTGGATGATTTAGTTATCCCACAAAAACTTATAATCGTTTTGCGAAGTTCTACTAAATATGCCAATGTTGTGAAATCTATGCCGGCAATAACTCTTAGATATTGGTTCCCCGTTTGGCATAGCCGCAATTTAAAAGTACGTTAGGACTTGCAGTGTTTTGATGCTTTGGAAAGTATTTTCTAATCAAAATTATAATTTTTGGCATGGCAAAAATAACGGCACGGCACATATTCAATTCAATTTCAATGGCAGTCTGACACAATTCTACACAAAATTCTATATCAAAAAACAACTTTCGATTTTTCGGTTTCGCGGCTTTTCCCAAAAATTTCTTTCGTAAAACCTTTCCACTGTAATTATAAATAACCGAAAGAAAATTTGATTCAAATCGGCCCAGCGGTTTTTTAATTGATGTGTTACTGTATTTTTACACTACTTTTATACATATGGATTTAAAGAAGTAGGCTCGGCCTGTTCCTCTGACCCCAATAGATTCGCATACTAGATATAACAGATATCTTCATTATATTGGCAAATATAAGGATTTTAAGTAAATTTAAAAAATGGGCGTAACAGTAGGCTTAGTTAATTTTTCTTTGCATAAGAACCTAACTCGAATTTGGTCGAACATTGGTAAAAAATTGTCCAATCGGCCTAGCCGTTTTCAACTTATTCAACTACCAACGAACGACATTTGATTTATATACAGGGTGAGATAAGAAAAAACTGCAACCAACTTCAGACTGCTGTCATTTCTAAGCCACTCTTCCCACAGCTACTTCAATCGTGACAGTGTGATTTCTTTATATTTGGCTGGAAAACCCACAAATAGCTATCGTTAGAGCACTCCAGCATTTAAATGTGAATAAATTATTTGTGTCTTGTACCATCGCTCGTTACCGTGAGCCCGACGGCAAGGAAGTGGACGGAAGAAAACAGCAACATCAGCACAAATGGTTCGAAAAGTAAAGAAGGGACTTGATCGAAACCCGGGTCGCAGTGGCCGAAAAATGGCTCGTGAGCTGAACATATTGCAATATTCCAGAAACATTCGGGCAGCGTGTGACTGTTTCATTGGCAGTTTGAAGGTCATAATTCATGCCAAAGGTGACCAATTCGAACAAATCTAAACTTATTCTAAAATTTTATGCTATTTCCGACATATTTTGCTTTCATTCAATAAAATTTAAAAATTATGGCGTTTGACTTTGTTGCAGTTTTTTTTATCCATCAGCCATCGGTTTATAAATGTAAGGAACACCACACAGTATTAAAAGAGTTGAAATCTTTGTTGACTAAATTATAGCCGCTCGCCATTTGCAATTACGATAGAGGTCGTCTTTGAAACTATGTACAGGCTTTAATATTATTGTTAGAATGATTGATGTTACAAAAGTTATATATTTATCCTCATGTAGGTATAGCTCAGATATAATATTATCTCCTAATATTCGTCGACCAAGTGTGCTCTAATTTGACATTTGATGATTTCAGAACAATTAAATCTTCTGTTTTTATACTGGTTCCATTTTTGAGGTTATAAGTCATTTGTCAAAACAAAAAAAAAAAAACAAGTTAAATAGCAGTAAGTTCGGCCGGGCCGAACTTTGAATACCCTCCACCATTTGGAACGCATTTGGGAATTTTCAAAAAATAAAATCCTTAAAACATTCTGTTAAAATTTTAAAAATACCGAATATAGCCGTTATATTGGGGTATATACGAAGTGGACCTACATAGGCATTGTTTGCCATTAGCCATTACCATATTCAAATTCGAAACTTGAAATAAACGGTGAATAATGTAGCTAAAATCATGAAAATATCGTATATAGGGAGGTACCGTTATATCGGAGCTGTGCGAAGACCTGGCCCAGCATAGACAATTTTCTGTCACAGGCTATAGCATCCATTACTAACGTCAAATACGATATCTCAAACAATTTCGGTGGGTATTGTACCTAAACTCGTCAAAATACCGAATATAGGGCGGTACTGATATATGGAGCATATACGAACACCTGGACCTGCATAGGCAAATTTCTGTCACAGACTGTAGTTCCCATTACGAACTCTAAATACGTAAATTGAAACAATTCCGGTGAATAATGACGCTAAAATCATCAAAATACCGAATTTTGGGAGGTACCGTTATATGGGAGCTATACGAAGACGTGGACCTGCACATACAATTTTCTGTCAAAGGCTGTAGTATCCATTACGAATCTCAAATACCAAATTTGAAACACTTCCGGTAAATAATGTCGCTAAAATCATAAAAATACCGAATATAGGGAGGACCTACATAGCCCATTTACGAACTTAACCTGCCTATCTCAATTCGTTCGAAATATAGCGTGATTACAACAGACAGACAGACGGACACGCCTAAATCGACTTAGAATTTTACGCTGATCTAGAATAAATATACTTTGTTGGGTTTGACATGAGTATTTCGAGGAGTTACAAACGGAATGACAACGTTAATATACCCTCCATAGTATGGTGGAGGGTCTAAAAATGGAAAAAAAAGTTATAATTATGATTTACTAGCTGGCCCAGTTCGCGTTGCCGGTCCGTACTTTTAGTCTTTAATGCATATTTTAAAAGCGTAATGGTATATTAGTAACTACTTGTGTAAGCTTAAGACCGTTGTAGTCATGGCTTCTCCCCCCCTTTATACTTGTAATTTAGTTATAAGTATAAATATGAAATAAATAAATAAAAATAAAATAAAAGCGTAATGGAACACAATCTTAATTAAGTAAGCGGCACAATTTTTATTATAAACTTGCTGGCCCGGTCCGCCCTGCGGCCCGTAGTTTTTGTCTATTATGCATATTTGTCAAAGCATAATTATTCACAGATATGACTGACGTAAGTGTTCACGTACTGGTCGTTTAAAAGTGTTTTAAAATACCTAAACCCATAATTAAACCGTGGGCTTCAAATGTGTAGATGTGCTATACAAATCTATTAAAAAGTATATATCAATCTTATCCCCACGTAGGGGATCAAATTAATTTTTAGTATGGTAAAAATCGTAGCAAAATTTTCCAGTCAAATGCAGTAATTTGGAATTTACTGTATTTTGTACACCTCATAATTGAGGGCTGAATGATTTAAGAATATCCAAAGCTAATTACTTTTTTAAACCCATTAGCACCTCAGATTGTGCATTAGAGTCCTCATAAGTCCCCCTAATCATGTCGGTCTGTTTGTCCGCCAACAGGTGGACTTGAGAGAGTACTATTACATGGAGAAAATTTTAAATTTGTAGATATATTGAAATTTTTCTGTAAGATTTCCACCCCCCAAATACAATTTTTTAGCCAAACCCTTTCAAATATGGTAAAATCAGGAGGTACCTTTATATGGGCACTACTCCGAAACATCGACCTACATTGAAAACTTTCTTCTACCTCTTATAATCCAAGATGACAAATAGAGGCCAAATCAAAAATATAGCAGAACAACATAGCATGTTATAGCAGTTCGCGTAATTTAAATAAGTAAAAATAGTTCTATCCACCTCATAATTGAGGGCAGAATGATTTTAGAATAGTCAAATATAATTACTATTTTACACCCATTACCGTAAGATGGGAATTAATTTTATTTACCATTTAAATTGTAAGTTGGAGACCCCATAAAGCTTCTATTTTTCATCATAGTATAATTCAACAAATATTCGGTCCCGTGCTACTTTCTAATATTTGTAATTTGTTCATGTTTTCACAATTTATTTCATATAGATGTACATCCCAAATCTACGTTCCCAACCGATATACTCTTGGGGGTTACAAATTCAATAGAATACACAATTTTCTTTTCTGACCACACATTAGATGTAAAAGTGGACTTGGGGATACTCCAATGTGGGGACTTTATTTAATTAAATTCCTATGTGGCAATTATCCGTATGATGGTTCCCTACCCCAGGGTAGCATAAATACAATATTTTAGCCAAATCAATTGATGAATGTGGGCCCTACTCCGAAAATTTCAAATTTTATGCGAAGAGGTTCTCTACCCCCTTAGAAACAATGATGCCAAATAAGGGCGAAAAAAGTGAAAAAAGTGGCCATAAATATAAAATCGGGTTGTAGCCTTATCCGTGAGTTATGATCGATATCATGGCCTGCAAAAGCGATTTAAGGTATCTTGAATGTTTGGGAAGAATTTCTGGAAGGATAGAAATCCTTTTCTTACTGAGAGTCCCATTCGGTCTACTATTTTCCACCCTTTATATTTGGTATTTTACTGATTGTACTCCCAAAGAATTTTGCATTTTGAGCTCTCATTGGACGGATTATTGTCACATGAAAGAAGTAGGTCCACGCTTTGAAATGTGCCACATTAGGTTTTTTCGGTCATTTTTGTTTGTTTAAATGTGTTCGCATCTTCCAGCTGAGCCACGATGTAGGCCCTGGAGTTGAAGGGTAGATGTCAGTTAACATCCTATTTCGCACTTATTTCATTTTTTTTTTTTTTTTGGTGAAAAATTGTATATAGTGAAAAATTAATCTTTATTTTGTTCACAAAAAATCCACTGAATTCAATATGATAATACAAATTGAAAAAATCTTCAACATGTTCGCTGATTTTTTACAGCAAATGTTTAAAGATCCTTACAAAGATTGTCAATTGATTTTTTTTCGATTTTTTCCCGATTTGAAGATTTTTGCAATAAGATCTCTTTTTCATGATTGTTAGCGATTTTGAAAAAGTAACTTTGGTGTGACCGCGTTAAATTATTTCAATATTATCTATTCCGTTTCGCCACCACAAAATTCGGTACTACACTTCCATGTAACCCGTCACAATTTCAGTTCTCATGAAATCAAGTCAATTAAATAAATTGGTATTAATATTCGAATTCAAAAAAAAAAAAAAAAAAAAAAACAAGTAAAAAAGTAGTAAGTTCGGCCGGGCCGAACTTTGAATACCCTCCACCATTTGGAACGAATTTGCACATTTTCAGAATATAAAATCATTAAAAAATTCTGTTAAAATTTTAAAAATACCGAATATAGCTGTTATATTAGGGTGTATACGAGGTGGGCCTACATAGGCATTGTTTGTCATAAGCCATTACCATATTCAAATTCGAAACTTGAAATAAACGGTGATTAATGTTGCTAAAATCATCAAAATATCGTATATAGGGAGGTACCGTTATATCGGAGCTGTGCGAAGACCTGGACCTGCATAGACAATTTTCTGTCACAGGCTGTAGCATCCATTACGAACTTTAAATTCCACACCCCAAACAATTTCGGTGGGTATTGTACCTAAAATCGTCAAAATACCGAATATAGGGATGTATATGGAAACTTGAAATAAACAGTGAATAATGTCGCTAAAATCGTCAAAATACCGAATATAGGGGGGGTACCGTTATATGGGGGCTATACGAAGACGTGGACCTGCACAGACAATTTTCTGTTTTAGGGTGTAGTATCCAATTCGAACTTCAAATACCAAATTTGAAACAATTCCGGTGAATAATGTCGCTAAATTCATTAAAATACCGAATATCGGGAGGTGCCGTAATATGGGGGCTACATGAAAACGTGGACCTACATGGCCTACTGGAAAACTAAACATGTGTGCAAAATTTTAGCTATCTATCTCAATTCATTCGAAAGATAGCGTGATTACAACAGACAGACGGACAGACAGACGGACATGGCTAAATCGTCTTAGAATTTTACGCTGATCAAGAATATATATATTTGTTGGGTCTGACATGAGTATTTCGAGGAGTTACAAACGGAATGACAAAGTTAATATGCCCTCCATAGTATGGTGGAGGGTGTAAAAAACAAGTAAAAAAGCAGAAAGTTCGGCCGGGCCGAACTTTGAATACCCTCCACCATTTGGAACGAATTAGAAAATTTTCAAAAAAAATAAAATCCATTAAAAATTCTTTTAAAATCTTTAAAATATCTAATATAAGAAGGTGCCGATATGTGGGGATTTACGATATTGTGGACCTATAAAAACAAATCTATGTCTGCGTGTAAAGTACTCACAAGGAACTCCTTGTGTGGATTTTCAAAATACCGAATATCAGGGGGTATCGTTATATGGGAGCTATACGTTATCGTTAACCTATATAGAGAATTCTCTGTCGGGGGTTAAAGTGCTCACAAAGAACCCCTTGTGTACAAAGAACCCCTTGTGACCATTCCGTTGAAAAATATGGCTAAAAACAACAAAATACCGAATATCGGGGGTACCGTTATATGAGGGCTATACGATATCGTGGACCTATATAGATAATTCTCTGCCGAGGTATAAAGTACCCACAAGGAACTCCTTGTGTGGATTTTCAGACAATTCCGATGAAAAATGTGGGTAAAATCATAAAAATACCGAATATCGGGGGTACCGTTATATGGGGGATATACGATATCGTGGACCTGTATAGACAATTCTCTCTCAGGGGGTGAAGTACTCACAAGGAACTACTTGTGGGGATTTTAGACAATTCCATTGAAAAGTGTGGCTAACATCATCAAATTACCGAATATCGGGGGTACAGTACAGGGGATATACGATATCGTGGACCTGTATAGACAATTCTCTCTCAGGGAGTAAAGTACTCACAAGGAACTACTTGTGTGGATTTTAAGACAATTCCATTGAAAAATGTGGCTAACATCATCAAAATACCGAATATCGGGGGGTACAGTTATATGGGGGATATACGATATCGTGGACCTATATACACAATTTTTTTGAAGTATTAAAATGTCGACAAGGGACTCCTTTTGTGGAATTTCAGACAATTCCATTGAAAAATGTGGCTAAAATCATTAAGATATCGAATACCGTGGGGGAACCGTTATATGGGGGCTATACGATATTGTGGACCTACATAGATAATTCTCTGCCGAGGTATAAAGTACCCACAAGGAACTACTTGTGTGGATTTTCAGACAATTCCATTGAAAATATATATATATATATATATATATATATATATATATATATATATATATATATATATATATATATATATATATATATATATATATATATATATATATATATATATATAATATATATATATATATATATATATATATATATATATATATATATATATATATATATATATATATATATATATATATATATATATATATATATATTATTTTTTATTAAAGCCTATATCTGAAAAATAAGATCTTTCTATTTAGAAATTACTATGGAGTTATTTTATCTATATATATAAAAGAAAGTTGTGTTAGTTACTACGCTTATAACTTAAGAACCGCTGGATTTTAACGATTCACACAAATTCGGGATTGTCTATATATATATATATATATATATATATATATATATATATATATATATATATATATATATATATATATATATATATATATATATAAAACACTACAAATATACATTAGAAAAAAGTAAGTCAAAATGGAAAAAAATCATGTAAAATAAAACATTACTATTGTACATTTCAAAAGTCAAAATGAAAATGTTAATATATCACATTTTTACGCGATTTTTTGGATATTATTTTATATATATAGATAAAATAACTCCATAGTAATTTCTAAATAGAAAGAAACACTCATGGCAAAAATTGTTGTAGATAATCACCCACCGCCGGTTTTAGATATTTTGAATAGTCTGATCTTATTTTTCAGATATAGGCTTTAATTGAGTGTTAAAAATCTATATGATATACAACATCTATTTCTGGTATTGTAGAGAGGTCAGCAACATTTTCCATTCAAATGAGCTGTAATTTAGGATTTGTATTCACAACGTTTAGAATACCGTGCTGTGTGCTATTTAGTTTTGTCTACCTCATAATAAGGGGCAGAACGATTTCAGAATAGTCAAAAATAATTACTCTTCTACACCCATTACCTTAAGAATACAATTTATTTATTTTTGTCATTTAAATTGTGCGTTGTAGATCCCATAAAGTTCATATTTTTTATCTTCTATTATATAAAAATCAATTGTTGTTCTTTTGGGTAGTATAAAGCCACGACAATTATGGAGTGGCGGCTGACTAGGTGATGTCAAAATAATTTAACGTGGTAAAACCAAAGTTAAAAGATAATTTCTTTTTCAAAAATTGCTAATAAATCAAAAAGAGCCTTTTGCATTGCAAAAACTCTATAATCGGAAAAAATAGAGAACATTTTTACAATGGAATCAAATTTCAAAATAATAGTAAGGACCAAACTTCGTAAGGAAGATTTTTTTTTTCAATTTGTTTATTAGTTACTATGCTTATAACTCAAGAACGTTTTGACGGATTTTCACAATTCATACAACTTCGGAATGGAATCTTGGCAACAGAGAAAGGCGTAAAATATGATAATAAAAATATAAAAAAAAATCTTTGGCGTGAAAAATAACCGACAAAACGTTATGGGGATCATGAGAACTCAATGTGCAAAATTCATTGGTACTGCAATCAGTGGAATACCGAATATAAATGGCGCAAAAAAGAATAGGGAAAAGGATTTCTATTCTTTCAGAAATTATTCCTAAACTTTCACGATACCTTAAATCGCTTTTGCAGTTCATGATATGGGTCATGACCCCCGGATAAGGATACAACCCGATTTTAAATATATCTTACATTTTGACCATACGGGCCGGCAACGCGGACCGGGCCAGCTAGTGATGTATATAAAAATCAATTGTTGTTCGGTGTTAATGGAATCAGTTGAGAACGGCTGGACCGATTTGCATAATTTTTTGTACAAACCCCGAGTTAGGTTATTAAAAACTACGCCCGCTTTCACTTGATTGATCTAAAATCTTTCTATTTGCCAAAATAATGAAAATATCAGTTTGAAAATTATTACACGAGATACTGTTGACTTCCCACACTACACTAAGTTTTTATTTGGGGGCTGAGGAACTGACCACGCCTACTTTTAATTTAAATGTTCGTCCTACCCCGAGATAGATTTTTATGCAAAGAGAAAGTGACCACGACTACTTTTGCGCACATTTTTCGATTTACCTAAAATCTTAATATTTGGCAAAAAATTGAAGATATCTGTCAATACTTAGTATATGGCGTACTTTCGACTCACCCTCCAACCCCAGGTTTCTGCTTGGGGTCAGAGGAACTGGCCACACATACTTCTTTAAAACTATATGTATAAAACTTAAAAAAAAAAAAGTATAATACCACATAACTTGAGAACTGCTTAGCCGATTTGACTCAAATTTTCTTTTGGTTGTCTATTACGAACTTTAAATGCCAACTTTGATACAATTCCGGTGAATAATGTCGCTAAACCATCAAAATTCCGAATATCGGGAGGTACCGTTATATGGGGGTTATACGAAGACGTGGTCCTGCAAAAACAATTTTCTGTCACAGGCTGTAGTATCCATTCGAATACCAAATTTGAAAAAATTCCGTTGAATAATGTAGCTAAAATCATCAAAATACGGAATATCGGGAGACACCGTTATATGGGGGCTATACGAAGACGTGAACCTAAATAAACAATTTTCTGTTGTAGGCTGAAGTATCCATTACGAACTTCAAATATTAAATTTGAAACAATTTGGGTGAATAATGTCGCTATAATCATATAAATACAGAATATCGGGACGTACCGTTATATGGGGGCTATACGAAGACGTGGACCTGCACAGACAGTTTTCTGTCATAGGCTGTAGTATCTATTACGAACATCAATTACCAAATTTGAAAAAAAAACCTTTAAAACCTTTGTTGACATATCAATATTCACATATCATAGTTGTAAGTCAACATTTATATCAAAGTTTAGGTTCTTTCAAAGAGAAAAGCTTAACTTTATATCTTATATTAGGTTCTTAAAAATATGCACTATACGCTACTACGGGCCAGCAACGCGGTCCGGGTTAGCTAGTTTAAAAATAAAATTAGAAAAAAGTAAGTCAGAATGGAAAAAAAATCATGCAAAGTAAAACATTACTATTTTACATTTTAAAAGTCAAAATCAAAATGTTAATATATCACATTTTACGCGATGGAATGCGATAGTGAACATTTTGAAAGTAAGGAAACCAAAAAATTAGCTCAAAACATAGGAAGGCATCAGTGTGCTATTTGTCGACAACTATAACATATATTTTTGTTTTTTTTTTATACCCTACAACACTATGTGTTGGGGGTATTATAAGTTTGATTGGGCCAAAAATTATGTAAAACCTCAAAATATTGGTTTCCCGCGTACGAAATTATATATGGATCTTCCTATCTCGCCGAGCTGAGTCGATCTAGCTATGTATGTCTGCCTGTCCATGTTAATTTGTAATCAAGCTACAGGTCGCAATTGTGGCCCGATCCTCACGAAATTTAAAATGGAGCTTTTGGAGATGATCACAAAATATTTAGGGATTGAAATGAGTTAGAGTTTAGGACTGGGCAGAAGCCTACCGTCGGAAAATATTTAGCGTGTTAACCCATTAACGCCGGCTCCCTTATTTGTGGGAGAAAAATGTTGAAACTTAGTGGAGGATGCCATAATGTCACTCATATTCCGCGCACAAAAATTCAGCCCCCTATCTCTACCCATTGCTTGTTCAGGGGGTGGTGCGTTGTCGCACCTGTCGGCGTTACTGAGTACAATTTTTGTACTAGGAAATGTTTTAATAAATTAATAGCATTGTAAAGGAATATACATGAATTAAGTGGGAATTTTAATAAAATTACTCAAAAATTAGACGATAATATTAAAAAATAGTGAAGTAATACGTGTCCCAAAGGTTGCACGATATCATACCCTCCACCTTGGAAAGGAGGGTATATTTACTTTGTCATTTCGTTTGTAACATCCCTAAATATTCGTTGAAGACCTCATAAAGTGTATATATTCATAATTAGCACAAAATTCTAAGTCGAATTAACGATGTCCGTCCGTCTGTCTATCTGTAAGTGAATTGTCTTTATAGGTACACAATATCGTATATCACCCCATATATAGAAAATTTCCGATATTCGGTATTTTTTAATTTTTTCGAAAATGTCCTAATTCGTTTCATATAGTGGAGGGTATTCAAAGTCCGGTCCGGCCGAACTTACAGCTTTTTTACTTTTTCTAATTATGAATATTGGAGAAAAGTTGTTTGAGAATATAGCAACGCTAATGGGATTTGACGTGCCTTTTGCACCCTATTTATTTATTATTATACTATACTTTTTATAGCAGTTAAATAGCTTAATTTAACAAATTTACAATATAAGGATTCGAATGTACGTGCTGGATGTTCATAAGTCTGAAGAGTAACATAAAAGATCGAAAACATGATACTAAACGACCAATTTTATTTATGTCTCTATTTCGCTTTTCTGCAACGTCAGTTTTATGACTAAGAGTGCAATGTCATTTGATACAAAGAAAATATGTTTCATTATAAAAAGAGAAAAAATCATCCAATTGAAAATCTATAGAAATTGTAATAAACGGATCAGATTTGAATATAGCTCCCATACACAGTGTCGTCCGATTTCATAAGTAGTCCACAACACAATACTATACAAATGCGTAATATCCGTCCGAATGAAATCAATTTAGGCACACGCAGCCAGGTTCAGTCTAGAAGTATATCTGACAATCGATTCAGATTTCGATGCTCCCATATATATTTTCGTCCGATTTAAATTTTATTGTGCGCCACATGTTTGATATGTATCCAATATAGATGGATTTCGACACATCCGAGTGAATTCAACCCTGAAGCAAGTACTTCTAATTTGGTGAAAATCGGTATAGATATAGTTATAGCTCCCATATATATGATTCATCCGATTTGGGGTTTAAGTCCCTCACATTCGTAATCTGCACAAATATAATTCAAAAAGATTTCTGACAAATTTCGTCGAGATCAGATTTGAATATAGATTCCATATATATCTTTATACAATTTCATATTTATTGTGCACCAAATATGTAATTTTAGGTCAAGTTGGCTGGATTTTGGCACATTCAACTGAATTTATCCTGGAGCAAATGCGACACTTGTTGAAACGTATATATATATATATATATATACATATATATACATATATGACAGAGAGCAGACGGTGTGACACCTATGTTGACGGTGTGACAGCATTATTTACGGGAACTGTTTTAAATTTAGTATTTGAAGTTCATAATGGATACTACAGCCTATGCCAGAAAATTGCCTGTGCACGCTTATAACAAAAGTTGCGTATGCAGATCCACGTCGTAGTATAGACCCTAATATACGGCTACATTCGGTATTTTTAAGATTTTAACAGAATTTTTATTGGATTTTAGTTTTTTGGAAAATGTCACATTTGTATCAAATGGTGGAGGGCATTCAAAGCTCGGCCCACATTTCACATTTGAATACTGTAATGGCTAATGACAAATGTTACCTATGCAGGTCCATGTCGTCGTATAGATCCTAACATAACAACTACATTCGTTGTTTTTAGATAAAAGTTTTAACGTAAAAGTTAGGGTCTATTTAACCCATTAACACCGACGGGTGCGAAAACGCACCAAAAATAGAGGTGATTTTTAGCATGCATAGAATCGGTTTCATATTTGATATCGCTTTTATGTTTCTTGGAATAAGTAGTAGATGGATGGGTCTATTTATTTGACTTATGCTATATACGTGTTGTGCGTTTTCGCACCCGTCGGTATATATATAGTATTTTGTTGTTGCAAAATGGTTAGGCTTATCCCTTTATTGTTGTTTTTATAAAAACAACGTTTGTTTATTAGTGGAGAACGATGGTAATGTTTACCAGGGGGTAAGGCAGGGAATACCTAGGTTTCGGAAAGAGCCACCAATCCTCATCAGTTCCCTTGTTTTTTGTCTGGGATATTCTCCCCAGAAGTTATTTTAAAAAATAACTTCTATGATAAAAAACATTTTTTACCCAAGTGACGAGATCGTAAGCTCAATAGAAGAGGAACCAAAGAATTAAATAAAACTAAAATTCTTTTGGAAAGTCTTCTAAATCTTACAACCGCACTCATAAACATTTACATCTTTCTCCACTTGTTATGCTTTCGTTCAACCTGAACGAAGTAGCATAACCATGTAAGTTGGTTTTGTCTGTTACAACAAAAACCCCTTCGTCAACCGTGCCTTGTCTATAAATAGAACAGTGCGGCTTGTTTGTTCGGTAATTTTACACTCCGCATCATTACGTTTTGATGGTATTATATGCATGTCGCAAATATCGTCCGATCCTCTCGAAATTTTGCATGGGGGTAGAAGTAGGTAGGTTGTAGGTTAGAGTCAGAATTAAAGCCTATTATTCTTAAGATGCACATTAAGGGGCTCAAATGGACTAACAAAATAAAATTTTTCTAATTTTGTAGTCGGTATATAGGCCACAATTGAAAACTAATCGATAGGGAATTTCGCACTAGAAGAGAGCTAAGGACAGGGAAAAAGTCTAGCATTTTGGATGACCATTTTATTATATTTAGCTGTTAAATGGACCACAAATTTTGTGTGAAATTGTTTTAAGTACCTAGCAACACAACGGAGTGCGTAAATATAAGCCAAATTCTCCGGATCAAAAACCTAAGGGTAAAATCTGGGCAGGGCTGCTTGATATTATTTCAAAAACGAAATCTTCCAAATAAATTTGGACATAAGGGGACTTCGAACATATAGTAGTGTTGTAGGGTATCACATGATCGGCTCCGCGCGACTGTAGCCTTTGCTTACTTGTTTTATTTATGTATTTATTTTTTTTTTGGAAAGGTGTGATTATTGCCTTTATAAAACATTTTATTAAATTACAGTAGCGTAAAACAAAAACCATCAAACATTTTATCCTGAAAAGTTCCGAATATACTACAGCATTGCCTGAAAGTAACAAAGGCTATATACATTTTTGAAATTCTACCTGGAAAATTTTTGGATTTTGTATACACATATCTATAGATCGGTTCAGATTTTGATTTAGCTCCCGTATATATATTCGGCCGATTTTATGTATTTGATGCATCAAACACGATGTGTATGTCAAACTTCAACAAAATTTGGAATGTTTGATAAAATTTGGTCTAAAAAATTATTTGTCAAATTATAAATTGCTACCTCGAATCCCAACCAAAATGTCATTCAACTTTGAAAGATTTCAGTTCCCTGTACGCTTTTCATTTGCTATGACAATTAATCCCAAAAATCCCAATTAGAAACTCTTCGTGTATGCGGACTAAATTTAGCATTTATAGTCAGGAGTATGTGGCATAATCGTGTAAGGGAAGACCGAACAATTTGTTTGTTTACGCTCCTGAAGCAAAAAAAAAATACACATTTTTAATTTCTTGAATTTGTTTTATTATTATTTAAAAACCACAAAATATTCGTATATGAAATTTTAAATACAAAAGGTGTAGCGAAGCGCATTGGGTTCAGCTAGTTGGAAAATAAAAAACAAATTCATCTATTTTTTTTCTTAAATTCCGACACCAAGCCAAACGAGAAACCGGAAGAAGAAAATAACGCTTTTGCGGAAATATTGGGCCTCTGAAGTGTACGGCAATACTGATGCCGTACGGACGCTGTACACAGTCATGCGTTCCATTAGATTTAAAATAAATGCCGTCGTGAGAATATCAATTTTTGTATGGTAAATCTGGTTGAATAAATCTGGATTAAGCAGTAAATCCTGATAATTTGGGCTAATCCGGATAAGATTTTGTACATATAAGCGCTATAGACCCTTCAACTTCATCAAAAGGCTGCAACACGAATTCAAATCTCACATTATGGCATACAATTTTAAATCTCTTTCTCTTATCTCATGTTTTGTTAAAGATCATAACAGGAAACGTCTAATTGTGGACCCAAAAATAGCTTTAAAGTACAATTTGCTATAAGCCTTGTCGTTTGATCATTCACAAAGTTATTCTTATTACTAATTTAAAAGTTATAAACAAATTAAGAAGGCATGCCAAAAGATTTTAGATCACTCAATTCTTTGTTTTTCTTCTACTGAGCTAAAGAACCAAGGGAACTGATGAGGATTGGTTGTTTTTTCGAAACCATGGTATTCCCAGACTAATAATCAAACGTTATTAAAACAAGTAAAACAGCTGTAAGTTCGGCCGGGCGAAACTTGAATACCATCCACCATTTGAAAAAAATGGGCAATTCTCAAAAAATTTAAAAATTCAGTTAAAAAAAACAACGAATGTAGTTTTTATGTTAGGGTCTATACGACGACATGGACCTGCATAGGTAACATTTGTCATTAGCCATTACAATATTCAAATGTGAAATGTGGGCCGAACTTTGAATACCCTTTACCATTTGATACATTTTCCAAAAAACTAAAATCCATTAAAAATTCAATTAAAATCTTAAAAATACCGAATGTAGCCGTATATTAGGGTCTATACGACGACGTGGATCTGCATACGCAACTTTTGTTATAAGCGTGCACAGACAATTTTCTGGCATAGGCTGTAGTATCCATTACGAACTTCAAATACTAAATTTAAAATAGTTCCCGTAAATAATGCCGAATATCGGGAGGTACCGTTATATGGGGCCTATACGAAGACATGGACCTGCACAGACAATTTTCTGTCTTAGGCTGTAGCATCCATTACGAACTTCAAATACCAAATTTGAAACAATTCTGGTGAATAATGTCGCTGAAATCATCAAAATACTGAATATCTGGAGGTACCGTTATATGGGGGCTATACGAAGACGTGGACCAGCACAGACAATTTTCTGTCGTAGGCTGTAGTATCCATTGCTAACTTCAAATACCAAATTTAAAACAATTCCGGTGAATCAGCAAAACACCGAATATCGATTTCGAGATATTACAAACGGAACGACAAACTTTATATACCCTCCATACTATGGCTGAGGGTATAAAAACGAACGCCTGATCCATGGAAAACATTTTGCAAGCGATTTTTTTGAACTTGGACGCTTTATTGAATTCTTATTAACACTTGGTATAAAACCGCTACGCATGCATTTCAATTTGAGCCAAAAATAAAATACTTAAAAAGTGTTTTCCTTATATGCGTTTTGAAAGTTTATATCGTAAAGTGAAAGGAAACTTCCCCCTCTTCCCCATTTTTTTTTTTGTATATTTGCGACTGAAAATTCGACTATATTGAAGATCTACATATGAAGATTATGTGTAATACCCTCGAGTCAACAAAGGGGTATTTTTTTAATATAGGGTTAAAAACTTTAGACGGTATTGTAGGAAGTCAAAATGCCCTTCCAAAATATTTGCCATAAAATTCTACTATATGTCCTAGGATGCTAAAGACATATTAAAAAGCATATTTTAGGGTTAATGCATCCAGAAAAAGTCACACCGTATCATTGGGTTCATTAGACCGTACTCCTTCAAAGATATTGCGAATCGTCACGTACCTTGACTTGCATGACATGTTGTTTAAACAAGACAATGCCACATGCGACACAGCACACTTAACAATGGACTTATCGAGATAATATATGTCATGTGATTTAACTGCTTTTCTATTTTAAAGCTCGCGTTTATAAAGACGATATCTAAAATCGACCTTTATATAAAACACTTATAATATATTTTATATTCATAAATCAACGGTTCGATTGTGCATATAACACAATGCAAGATATTGATTACTTAACAATCACTCCATATTCTTGTTCTCCTTTTTCTTAACTCTTGACAGAGCCTCTTTCCAGAAGAGGAAACAAACACATGTAAGGAAAACATTTTTTATGTAATATTTTTGGCTCGAATTTAAATATACGTTCAGCGGTTTTATACCAACTATTAAAAAGGCTTCCACAAAGCGTCCAAGTTCAAGAAATCGCCTGCAAAATGTTTTCCATGGATGGGTTTTATCCCTTCAGGCGTCGTGAAGCATCTAATTTATGCCATAAAATATCAACCGGAATAGTGTCTATAAAATCCTTTTACGTGTGCATTTCTGCCTCATTCATATCCTCAGTGTCGTAAAATTATCATAGAGCATTTACCGGCAAAAATGTATTGGCTTCCTCCTTAGTTTACATATCCACATCCAACCACACAGATCCTACTTTTTGATCAACAACAAATTTTTATACCCTACAACACTATGTGTTGGGGGTATTATAAGTTTGATTGGCCCAAAAATTATGTAACACCACGAAATATTGATTTCCCACATAGGAAAGTATATATGGATCTTCCTATCTCGCCGAGCTGAGTCGATCTAGCTATGTATGTCCGTCCGTCCGTCTGTCCGTCTGTCCATGTTAATTTGTAATCACTCTACAGGTCGCAATTATGGTCCGATCTTCACGAAATTTTAAATGGAGGTGGGGCTATGGTCAGAATAGAACCCTATTTCTTTTGGTGATGATCGCATAATATTTAGGGGTTGAAATGGACCAAAAACTGAAAAAATCCTGATTTTGCACTTGCTCTACAGGTCGCAATTATAGACCAATCGACGCGGAATTTCGCATGTAGCTAGAGTTTAGGGCTGGCAAGAAGCCTACCTATTTGGGTGGTCATCGGATAATATTTAGCGGGTAAAATAGACAATATCTTTTTTGTTGAAAAAATTCAAAATTTTTCATTAAACCGCGAATATTTTAAATCCCGGCGAAATCACAAAGCCATGACAAGGTTACTTCTGATCTTTATATTGATGTTAACATCCAACAAAACGGATATATAGCAAAATATGTGCGATATATATGTTTACCAAAGAAGATATGCTTGAAAAATCTCTTATATGTCGAGAACGGCTGAACTGATTTCGACAGTTCTCATTAATTCAGAATGACCTCTTGGCAGGAAACATAAAACGTCGAAAAAAATCGTATAAAAATATCTCTCTAAAGATGAAAATATTGATTTTGTAAAATTTTCTCATATTTTTTCAATTTTGTCATATTTTTGGCATATTTTCATTTTGATTTGAACATTTGGTAATATTTCTACAGCTAACAAAACTAAGTAGTTAGAATATCAGGATATCATATACAGATCGCATTTATGGCCCGATCCTTACGAAATTTAGCATGGAGATAAGATGAGGGTCAGAATAAAAGCCTATTCTTTTTGAAGATGATCGCCATATATTTAGGGGTTGAAATGGACCAAAAAACTGCAAAATTGTCAGCAGGTCGTAATTATGGGGGTTACCGGACATTGCAAAAGCCAAGCAGATTTGGATGGCCATCCAAAAATATTCAATGTGTGAAGGAGTTTGCCAACTTTTGTAGACAAAATACGAAAATGTCCATTCCAGTGACTTTTTGGAGAATTCACAAATACAGGAAAGACGCACTTCTGACTATTTCGTTAAGGCTGATTTCGTTGAAGAATATAGTCAAATGTCTGTATCTCATATAGATGCGTTTCAGTCAAAAACCAATAATAAATGTAAATCTTTTGCCACTTCTGAGAGATTATAGGTCTTTGGGAAATATTGATTCCAGATCTAGGAAGACCATTTAAGTTGCTATTATTCGAAAATTAGAGAACGAAACCTGATGGTTTTCTTTTATTATTTGTCACAATATCTTGTGGAATTCTTTCGAGTATCTTGCCTATATAAAATGTATCGTTTATTATAGTGTTGTAGGGTATTCAACGGTCGGCCCCGCTCGACTGTAGCCTTTGCTTACTTGTTTATTTTTATTTAAATCAAAACATTTTTTCATATATTTTTAATTTATATATTTATACTAGCTGTAGCATTTGTGTATAATGCATATTTTTAAGAACCTAATATAAGATGTTATGTTAAGCTTTTCTCTTTGAAAAAATCTGTGTAGGTCCACGTCTTCGTATAGCCCCCATATAACGATACCTCCCGATATTCTGTATTTTAATTATTCACGGGAATTGTTTCAAATTTGGTATTTCTACTTCGTAGTGGATATTGCACCCTACGTCTTCGTATAGCCACCATATAACGGTACCTCCCGATATTCGGTATTTTCATGATTTTAGCGACATTATTCAACGCAATTGTTTCAAATTTGGTATTTGTAGTTTATAATGGATAATACAGTCTATGACAGAAAATTGTCTGTGCAGGTCCACGTCTTCGTACAGCCACCATTTAGCGGTACCTCCCGATATATATTTGTTCGTAATAGATACTACAGTCTATGACAGAAAATTGTCTGTGCAAGTCCTGGTTTTGGTATAGCCCTCATATAATGGTACCTCCCTGTCTTCGGTATTTTGATGATTTTAGCGACATTATTAACCGGAATTATTTCAAATTTGGTATTCGAAGTTCGGAATGGATACTACGGCCGATGACAAAAATTGTCTGTGCAGGTCTACGTCTTCGTATGGCCATTTAAAAAAAATATCCAAATCGGTCCAGCCATTCTGAACTGATTCAATTACAAACGAACAACAATTGATTTGTATATATATAGATTAAATAGTAGGCGTGGTCAGTTCCTCGGTCCCAAAATAAATACTTAGTGTTGCATAGAAAGTCAACAGTATCTCGTATAATAATTTTCAAACCGATATTTTCATTATTTTACAAATATAAGGATTTTAGATAAATCAAGTGGAAGTAGGCGTGGTCAATATTTTTTTCTTTAAAAACCTAACTCGGGGTATGACGAACGTTTGTACAAAATATTATTCAAATCAGTCCAGCTGATTCCATTACCGATGAACAACAATAGACTTTTATATATATAGATTAAAGAAAAGAAAAACCCTTCAACTTGTTCACTGATTTTTTACCGCACATGTTTGATGGTCCTTACGAAGTTTGTCAATATAATGTTGTATTATTTTGAAATTCGATTCCATTAATTTGTTTTTCATTTTTTTCCGATTTTAAAAATTTTGATTGCCCTTTTCGTGATTTTCTAGTGTTTTAAAAAGTAATTAAAATATTGATTTTTTGGTTCATAGCCTATTATCTTCTGAAATGATATTATTCGTATAATTCCACTTTCCCTATAAATACATAAAATCCATAAATAACTGTTTTGTCCGTTGTCGCTTTATACTCCCCAAAAAGACTACACATCATATTAGAATTTAAAAAAACACTACAAATGTACATTCGAAAATAGCAAGTCAAAACGGAAAAAAATTATGGGAAGTATCACGTGTAATAATTTTCAAATCAATATCTTTATTATTTTAACAAATAAAAGGATTTTAGATAAATCAAAATAGTGGGCGTAAAAGTGGGCGTGGTCAATATTTTTTCTTTAAAAACCTAAATCGGGATATGACGAACGTTTGTACAAAAAATTATGCAAATCGGTCCAGCCGTTCTCAACTGATTCCATTGCCAACGAACAACAATTGATTTTTATATATATAGACTAGCTGGCCCGGTCCGCGTTGCCGGCCCATACTTTTAGTCTTTAAAGCATAATAAATCACAGATCTGACTTATGTAGATCTGACTTATGTAGGCGGAACAATTTTGATTATAAGTAATGACTCCATTATAATTACTCCAGTTTTGATTTTAAGTAATGACTTGATTATGAGTAATGATTCCATGACTAAATATAAATTAATATTCATGGCAAAAATTATAATTACCGTCGGTTTTAGATATTTTGAATAGCCTGATTTTATTTTTCAGCTATAGGCTTTAATTTGAGTGTTAAATACCTATATGATAAAGAACATCTATAATAGCCCCATGTGAAAATTCAGCTCAATTTTTGATATTGTAAAAATTGAATGCTATAATTTGAAATTTGTATTTCCAGCGTTTAAAATCCCGTACTGCGTGGTATTCAGTTTGGTCCACCTCATACTTGAAGGCAAAATGTTGTCAGAATAGCCAAAAGAATTACTCTTTTGCTCCGATTACCGTAAGATGGGCATTAATTGTTTGTCATTTAAATTGTGCGGTGGAGATCCAATAAAGTTACTTTATAATTTTGTGTTTTGTTGTTTCTGCCACAATTTCCGACTGAATGAGTCCCAGATTGACATTTCGGAGTTTATTTCATATAGACGTACATACCAAATCTACATTCCCAACCAATATTCTCTTGGGGGTTACAAATTCAATAGAATACCAAATTTTCTTTTCTGACCACACATTGGTTGGGAAAGTGGTATCCCAAGTCCACTAATGTGGGGACTATACTTAAATAAATTCCTATGTGGATAATTATTTGTAAGATTATTTTCTACCCCAGGTAGCCTCAAGACTAAGATGCGCCCTTTTCCGAAAAATAAAAATTTTATAAGAGGTTTTCTTCCCCCTTGGAAACAAAGATGTCAAATAAGAGCCAAAAAATGAAAAAAGTGGCCAAGACCCCGAAAATACCTTAAATCATATGATGGTGATACCAAAACGTGATAATTTTTTGCAAAGATGGTTTCTTCTTAAATTATCAACATAAGCTAAAATTAGTACGAAAAATATGGTTAAAATGTAGAATATACTTGAAATCGGGTTGTTCCGTTATCAGGGGTTATGATCCATATTATGACCTGCCAAAGCGATTTAAGGTATCTTGAATGTTTAGGTAGAATTTCTATTTTGCGTTCTATATAGTCCGTATTTGACTGATTGCAGTCCCAATGTATTTTGCATTTTGTGTTTTCATTTGACAATTTATTGTCATATGAAAGAAGCAGGTCCACTTTTTGAAATTAACCCCATAACGCTTCTTCGGTCATTTTTGTTTGTTTAAATGTGTTCACATCTTCCAGCTGAAGCACGATGTAGGTCCTGGAGTAGAAGGCATTTAACATCGTATTGCGCTCTCATTTCATTTTTATATTATTCATTCAGAATTCAAACCAATAAAAAAATGTACACTTCAATATAGAAAAAGAATCTTCAACTAGTTCGCTGATATTTTTGCGGCAAATTTTTAAAGGTGATTACTAAGTTTGTCGGTAGAATGTACTATTATTTTGAAATTCGATTCTATTGAAAAATTGTCGATTTTTCCCGATTCTAGAATTTTCGTATAAAGCGACAACAGATAAAATTTTCATTTATAGATTTTATGTATATATTGGGTATTACGAATAAATACATAAAATCTATAAATAACAGTTTTATCCGTTGTGGCTTTATATTACCCAAAAAAAAACCAACACATCATATTACAATTAAAAAAAACACTACAAATGTACATTCGAAAATAGTAAGTCAAAATGGAAAAATATGCAATATAAAACATTACTATTGTACATTTTGAAAGTCAAAATGAAAATGTTCAAATTTCACATTTTTAGGCGATTTTTTTTGGATTTTATTCTTTTCTGCCAAGAGGCAATTCCGAATTTGTCTAAATCGTTAAAATCAGACCTGCGGTCTTTATGTTATAAGAGTAGTAACTAACACAACTTTCTTTTACATATAGAGAGATAGATTTAAAAGTAGACGCGTTTATCAGCCCCTAAATAAGTACTTAGGGTTGGATGGAAAGCCAACAGCATCTCGTGTAATAATTCTCAAACCGATATCTTCACTATTTTGGCAAATATAAAGATTTCAGATAAATCGTAATAGTGGGCGTAAAAGGAGGCGTGGTCAATATTTTTTTCTTCAAAAACCTAACTCGGGATATGACGAACGTTTGTACAAAAAATTATGCAAATCGGTCCAGCCGTTTTCAACTGATTCCGTTACCAACAAACAACAAATGATTTATATATATATAGATTATGAGCGTGACATACAATTTTATAAAATTGAAGTTGACAAAAATCAGTCAGCTGTATATTGTGCCGCATTCTACAGTTCACAGTGTTATTATTGTAACAGAAAATTGGAAACATAGGAAACCTGTATAAGTGAATTTTAATAGTTAAATTTGAATAAAAATTGGCGAAGGTAGAAATTTGTATCTATCGATCAAGATTTGCATAAAAATCTAATATAAATATTAATTCTATTTCATATTTCGCTATAATATTCGCCCATTCGTATTATAGGTCAAAATTGGCTAAGATATTACTGTCCTATCATATACATATACCAGCTGCATATACAACATTCTATACTAACATTTTTGAATTTTTTTTACTGCAATGTTCTCTTAAATGAACAACAGATTTTTTAAGATTCCTTGGAAAGCATTGATGATACTTTGAGTCGTGAAGAGCATTTCTACCATTGAAGGTTAACCCACTGAGTTTAATAAATGTAGTGTGTTAAACATGTGTGTCTGCATACACCCATGGTAATAAATACTCTTCTTATACCCTCCACCATATTATGTAGGGTATATTAAGCTTCTCATTCTGTTTATAACTCCTCGAAATATTTATAATAGACCCTACAGAGTATGTATACTCTTGATCAGCGTAAAATTCTAAGGTTGGTCTGTATGTCTGTTGTAATCACGCTATCTTTCGAACGAATTGAGATAGAAGGCTAAAATTTTGCATACGTGCATAGTTTACCAGTAGGCAGGTTAAGTTCGTAAATGGACCATGTATATAACAGTACCTCCCGATATTCGGCATTTTGATGATTTTAGCGACATTATTTGCCGGAATTATTTCAAATTTCGTATTTGAAGTTCATAATGGGTACTACAGCCTATGACATAAAATCGTATGGGTATTTTGAAGATTTTAGCGACATTATTCACCGGAATTTTGCTATTTGATGTTCGTAACGGGTACTACATCCTATGACAAAAAAATCGTAAGCAGATCCACGTCTTCGTATAGTCTCCATATAACAGTTTTCATTTAAGTCGTAGTTTCCGGAAGTTTTTTGAAAATTTTCAAATTCCTTCCAAATGGTAGAATAATAAAAAATTGGATTAATAAAAAAATCAATGGCTATTTGCGCAAGACTTTTTTGTAGAATTCAAAACTAAAGCCGTCTGGCTTCACGTTGATTAAATGGGAGCTATAACTCCCATATATAGGTTTCATTCGATTTCATATTTAAGTCTTCCACATCCGTCATATTCACTCAATAACTATGATATTCTTTGCAAGATGTCTGATACAGCCGAAAATATAGCTCCCATATATATCTTAGTTCGATTTCAAGAATATTTTCCGCCAAGTGTGTAGTTTTAGTCCAAATGAGATAAGTTTTAAATAGACTACCATATTTAGCCTAGAGTCAAGTGTCTCTAATTTGGCGAAGATCTTTTAAGATTAAGCTACAGCTCCCATATATATGTATATGACAAATCGGATGAACATTATATATGGGAACTATAGCTATATCTGAACCGGTTTTCACTAAATTTGATATAGTTATTTCTAAGCTGTATTTGAATATTTCCCCAAATATCGTTGTTACAGAGAGCATTTTACGACTGCGGAGGACAAAAATAACATATGCGAAGATTTCATCAAATTTGGCATGCTTATTTTCAGGCCTAATTTACTCGTACTCGTACTATGGTTGTGTCCACGGTACAATTAAAAGGTAAACCCATATATATCATTCACCTTTTGCTTTTTTAAGTGTGCCATTCCGCTTGTAACTCCTCGAATTTCTGGAATTTTTCGGAAAATTCTCACCAAAATGCTTTTGTACGCTTATAAACAATATAATAAGATGTCTCTGGAAAAATGTTAACGCTATCGGACGAGTGGCTTAGAAATGACAGCAGTCTAAAGTTGATTGCAATTTTTTCATCTCACCCTGTATATTCTTGATCAGCATAAAATTCAATGTCGAAATCACTCTAGCTTCCGAACGAAACGAATTAGGTTGGTAAAATTATACTCAGTTGTGTGTTTGTTCTACAGGAATTTTGGTTTTGAAAATGGGCGAAATAGGACCACGTTTTGGTATAGCCCCCATATTTTCCTGTAAATTGGAAGCAAGTGTTCCCATTATGTAAGACACGTCCTTGCAAAGAACTGTTAATGCAGTTTTGATATAATCCCCATACAACTGTACTTCCAAATATTCGGTATTTTGATGATTTGTGCGACACTTTTAACCGGAAATGTTTAAAATTTGCAATTTGAAGTTTTTAATGGCTACTACATCCTATGACAGAAAATTGCACATAAAATTTCACGTCTTCGTATAGCCCCATATAACGGTACGTCCCGATATACGGTATTTTGATGACTTTAGGGTATTATTCACCGGAATTGTTTGAAATATCGTGGTGGGTGCTACAGCCTGTGGCCGAAAATTGCATATGCAGATCTAGGTCTTCGTATAATCCCCATATAACGCTACCTCCCTATATTCGACATTATGATGATTTTAGCATATTTCATATTTGAATACCATAAGGGCCTATGGCGAAAATTAAATTTACAGGTCTTTGTATAAGATATTAATAATTTTTATGATTTTACCAGTATTTTTCAAAGATTTTTTTGCATTATTAAAATAAATGAGAACAACAACGGGCATAGCCTTAGGGCTGTATTTAAGTAGTTTTACGAAAAAGTTGTACGTCCTTATTGTACCATGGTTGTGACAAACTTTTTTTATAATAAAGTAGCTGACCCGGTCTGCGGTGCTGGTCCGTCGATTTAGTTTGTAAAGATTATTTTCAATTTTATTTTGATTTTTATACCCTCAGTCATATGGCTACAGAGGGTATATCATTTGATACGGCCAAATTGTGCCTCTTCGAAATAACAGTTTTAGACCCTAGGTCTCTTTGGACCAAATCCGTTTCAGGACATTTATAGTCGATCTTGCGAAGTGCGTCCATCCGTCTGTCTGGCTGGTCCGCACGATAACTCTCGAAGGGAGTATCCGTTTTGATCCAAACTTATTACATCGTAATATTAATGTTAAACTTAGATCGAGTTCGAAGATGGGCAATATCGGTCCACTCTTCCTTCAAGGTATTGTGAATGATATAAAATTGTAGAACAAGTAAAATGGAATTAGTCGACAGCTGCATATGTTTAGCCAATGTTCGGTTACTTAAATATATGTTGGCTTATTTTATGATTATTCAAAATGTGGTCCCTTCGTAGAAGAAGGAGAAGAATATTTTCCATTCCAAATCTGACATAAGTGTTACAAAAATATTAATATTGATTATCAGATTTGGATTTTATATCGACTTCCTTCACTTTATATGAGATATTTGATATATTTTTAGAAAAGTTTGCGTTACCAAAAATATTTTTATGTGTGAAATTTGAAAAGAGTTTGATGCTTTCTTTGAGCATTTTTTTTTTAAATTTTGAACCCTTTGCGTGGGGAAGGTGTTAGACGAAATGGTCCGATCGTTATAAAAGATCTTGTGTTGATAGACATATTGAGATTTGCAAGTCTGAATGGAATCGGATGTTAATTTCGCGTTTTAGGAGTTTCATGGATATTCAAAATGTTGACCCTTTGTGGGGGAGGTACCAGTAGGAGTAGATCGATATATCCCATCCGACATCCGAAATATGAAGATAACTGGATGCTTATTTCGGATTTAACAATAGTTTTAGTTATTCTAAACTTTGATTCTTTGTGGGGGAGGTACCAGAAGAAATGGTCCGATCTATACCACCTTTATAACATATCTTGTTTTGATGGAAATATTGAGATTTGCCAAGTCAGAATGTAATTGGATGTTAATTTTGCGTCTTACGAGCTTCATGAATATTCAAAATTTTTACCATTTGTGGGGAGGTAGCAGAAGGAGTGGACTTATATATTCCATCTTCACGCCACACCTTGGATCAATGAAAATATTGAGATGTGTAAAATTTGAAGACAATCGGACTCTTGCATCACATTTTATAAGAGTTATAATTCCTAATGTTAACCTAGCACTGATGCAAATATAAGGACTTGCAAAGTTGGAGTAAAATCAGATTATCGTTTTTCTTTCTCTTACAACTCTTTTAAAATGTGATGCAAGAGTCCGAATGTCTCCGAATTACACACATCACACTATTCTTATTAACTCAATGGGCTGGTGTGAAAATGGAACATATAGGTCCACTCCTTCATGAAGCTCGTAAAAGGGGAAATTAACATACGATTCAATTCAGGCTTGGTACATCTCAATATTTCCATAAACACAAGATCTGCTGTAAAGATGGTAAAGACCGGATCATTCCGTCTGGTACCTCCCCCACAAATGGTCGAAGTTTTGAATAACCAAAACGATCATATAATCCGAAATAAGCATCCGGCTCTCTTCATATTTCACACATCCCATTATTTCTACTAACACAAGATCTGCTGTGAAGATGGGATATATCGATACACTCCTTCTGGGTTCAAGATTTTGAAAAACAAAACGCTCGAAGCGAAATAAGCATCAAACTCTCTTCAAATTTCATACAAACATTTTTGTAAACACAAAATTTGTTTTGAAGATGATATATATCTGCGAACCCCTTCTGGTACCTCATACAGAGAGGGTCACAATTTTCCATACTTTTATCTATCATAACTTGCGAAATAAGTCAGCGAATCTTTACAACTTGTCGTATCTAAAAATTTCTATTAAATAGAAATATGAATATGGAATTTATAATTTCGCATAAAATTGGATCAAAACGATTGACTTTCTTGTAATTTTTCATAGACATTTTATAGATGAAGTGTTTGAAATATTCAAAAATTATCACATATCTCATATAAAGTGAAGGAAACAATCAATATAGTCCAAACCTGGCACGTCACAATATTTATATCATACTAGCTGGCCCGGTCCGCGTTGCCGGCCCATACTTTTAGTCTTTAAAGCATAATAAATCACAGATCTGACTTATGTAGATCTGACTTATGTAGGCGGAACAATTTTGATTATAAGTAATGACTCCATTATAATTACTCCAGTTTTGATTTTAAGTAATGACTTGATTATGAGTAATGATTCCATGACTAAATATAAATTAATATTCATGGCAAAAATTATAATTACCGTCGGTTTTAGATATTTTGAATAGCCTGATTTTATTTTTCAGCTATAGGCTTTAATTTAAGTGTTAAATACCTATATGATAAAGAACATCTATAATAGCCCCATGTGAAAATTCAGCTCAATTTTTGATATTGTAAAAAGCATTCAAATGAGCTATAATTTGAAATTTGTATTTCCAGCGTTTAAAATCCCGTACTGCGTGGTATTCAGTTTGGTCCACCTCATACTTGAAGGCAGAATGTTGTCAGAATAGCCAAAAGAATTACTCTTTTGCTCCGATTACCGTAAGATGGGCATTAATTGTTTGTCATTTAAATTGTGCGGTGGAGATCCAATAAAGTTACTTTATAATTTTGTATTTTGTTGTTTCTGCCACAATTTCCGACTGAATGAGTCCCAGATTGACATTTCGGAGTTTATTTCATATAGACGTACATACCAAATCTACATTCCCAACCAATATTCTCTTGGGGGTTACAAATTCAATAGAATACCAAATTTTCTTTTCTGACCACACATTGGTTGGGAAAGTGGACTTGGGATATACTAATGTGGGGACTATACTTAAATAAATTCCTATGTGGATAATTATTTGTAAGATTATTTTCTACCCCAGGTAGCCTCAAGACTAAGATGCGCCCTTTTCCGAAAAATAAAAATTTTATAAGAGGTTTTCTTCCCCCTTAGAAACAAAGATGTCAAATAAGAGCCAACAAATGAAAAAAGTGGCCAAGACCCCGAAAATACCTTAAATCATATGATGGTGATACCAAAACGTGATAATTTTTTGCAAAGATGATTTCTTCTTAAATTATCAACATAAGCTAAAATTAGTACGAAAAATATGGTTAAAATGTAGAATATACTTAGAATCGGGTTGTTCCGTTATCAGGGGTTATGATCCATATCATGACCTGCCAAAGCAATTAAAGGTATCTTGAATGTTTAGGTAGAATTTATATTTTGCGTTCTATATAGTCCGTATTTGACTGATTGCAGTCCCAATGTATTTTGCATTTTGTGTTTTCATTTGACAATTTATTGTCATATGAAAGAAGCAGGTCCACTTTTTGAAATTAACCCCATAACGCTTCTTCGGTCATTTTTGTTTGTTTAAATGTGTTCGCATCTTCCAGCTGAAGCACGATGTAGGTCCTGGAGTAGAAGGCATTTAACATCGTATTGCGCTCTCATTTCATTTTTATATTATTCATTCAGAATTCAAACCAATAAAAAAATGTACACTTCAATATAGAAAAAGAATCTTCAACTAGTTCGCTGATATTTTTGCGGCAAATTTTTAAAGGTGATTACTAAGTTTGTCGGTAGAATGTACTATTATTTTGAAATTCGATTCTATTGAAAAATTGTCGATTTTTCCCGATTCTAGAATTTTCGTATAAAGCGACAACAGATAAAATTTTCATTTATAGATTTTATGTATATATTGGGTATTACGAATAAATACATAAAATCTATAAATAACAGTTTTATCCGTTGTGGCTTTATATTACCCAAAAAAAACCAACACATCATATTACAATTAAAAAAAAAACAGTACAAATGTACATTCGAAAATAGTAAGTCAAGTAAGTAAGTCAAGTCGGTCCGCGTTGCCGGCCCATACTTTTAGTCTTTAAAGCATAATAAATCACAGATCTGACTTTTGTAGGCGGCATAATTTTGATTATAAGTAATGACTCCATTATAATTACTCCAATTTTGATTTTAAGTAATGACTTGATTATGAGTAATGACTCCATGACTAAACATAAATTAATATTCATGGCAAAAATTATAATTACCGTCGGTTTCAGATATTTTGAATAGCCTGATCTTATTTTTCAGTTGTAGGCTTTAATTTGAGTGTTAAATACCTATATGAACATCTATATTAGCCCCATGTGAAAAGTCAGCTCAATTTTTGGTATTGTAAAAAGCATTCAAATGAGCTATAATTTGAAATTTGTATTTCCAACGTTTAAAATCCCGTTCTGCGTGGTATTTAGTTTTGTCCACCTCATACTTGAAGACAGAATGTTGTCAGAATAGCCAAAAAATTACTCTTTTGCTCCGATTACCGTAAGATGGGCATTAATTGTTTGTCATTTAAATTTTGCGGTGGAGATCCAATAAAGTTACTTTATAATTTCCTTTTTTTTTCATGTTTCTGCCACAATTTCCGACTGAAAGACTCCCAGATTGACATTTCGGAGTTTATTTCATATAGACGTACAAATTCAATAGAATACCAAATTTTCTTTTCTGATGACACATTGGTTGGGAAAGTGGACTTGGGGTATACTAATGTGGGGACTATACTTAAATAAATGCCTATGTGGATAATTATCTGTAAGATGTTTTTCTACCCCAGGATGTTTTACCCCAAGTAGCCTCAAGACTAAGATGCGAAATTTTCCAAAAAAATAAAAATTTTATAAGAAGAGATTTTCTTCCCCCGGTCCGCGTTGCCGGCCCGTACTTTTAGTCTTTAAAGCATAATAAATCACAGATCTGACTTATGTAGGCGGAACAATTTTGATTATAAGTAATGACTCCATTATAATTACTCCAGTTTTGATTTTAAGTAATGACTTGATTATGAGTAATGACTCCATGACTAAATATAAATTAATATTCATGGCAGAAATTATAATTACCGTCGGTTTTAGATATTTTGAATAGCCTGATTTTATTTTTCAGCTATAGGCTTTAATTTGAGTGTTAAATACCTATATGATAAAGAACATCTATAATAGCCCCGTGTGAAAATGCAGCTCAATTTTTGATATTGTAAAAATTGAATGCTTTAGCTATAATTTGAAATTTGTATTTCCAACGTTTAAAATCCCGTACTGCGTGGTATTCAGTTTGGTCCACCTCATACTTGAAGGCAGAATGTTGTCAGAATAGCCAAAAGAATTACTCTTTTGCTCCGATTACCGTAAGATGGGCATTAATTGTTTGTCATTTAAATTGTGCGGTAGAGATCCAATAAAGTTACTTTATAATTTTGTATTTTGTTGTTTCTGCCACAATTTCCGACTGAATGAGTCCCAGATTGACATTTCGGAGTTTATTTCATATAGACGTACATACCAAATCTACATTCCCAACCAATATTCTCTTGGGGGTTACAAATTCAATAGAATACCAAATTTTCTTTTCTGACCACACATTGGTTGGGAAAGTGGACTTGGGATATACTAATGTGGGGACTATACTTAAATAAATTCCTATGTGGATAATTATTTGTAAGATTATTTTCTACCCCAGGTAGCCTCAAGACTAAGATGCGCCCTTTTCCGAAAAATAAAAATTTTATAAGAGGTTTTCTTCCCCCTTAGAAACAAAGATGTCAAATAAGAGCCAAAAAATGAAAAAAGTGGCCAAGACCCCGAAAATACCTTAAATCATATGATGGTGATACCAAAACGTGATAATTTTTTGCAAAGATGGTTTCTTCTTAAATTATCAACATAAGCTAAAATTAGTACGAAAAATATGGTTAAAATGTAGAATATACTTGAAATCGGGTTGTTCCGTTATCAGGGGTTATGATCCATATTATGACCTGCCAAAGCGATTTAAGGTATCTTGAATGTTTAGGTAGAATTTCTATTTTGCGTTCTATATAGTCCGTATTTGACTGATTGCAGTCCCAATGTATTTTGCATTTTGTGTTTTAATTTGACAATTTATTGTCATATGAAAGAAGCAGGTCCACTTTTTGAAATTAACCCCATAACGCTTCTTCGGTCATTTTTGTTTGTTTAAATGTGTTCGCATCTTCCAGCTGAAGCACGATGTAGGTCCTGGAGTAGAAGGCATTTAACATCGTATTGCGCTCTCATTTCATTTTTATATTATTCATTCAGAATTCAAACCAATAAAAAATGTACACTTCAATATAGAAAAAAGAAAAAGAATCTTCAACTGGTTCGCTGATTTTTTGCGGCAAATTTTTAAAGGTGATTACTAAGTTTGTCGGTAGAATGTACTATTATTTTGAAATTCGATTCCATTGAAAAATTGTCGATTTTTCCCGATTCTAGAATTTTCATATAAAGCGACAACGGATAAAATCTATTAATAACAGTTTTATCCGTTGTGGCTTTATATTACCCAAAAAAACCTACACATCATATTAGAATTCAAAAAAAAAAAAAAAAAAAAACAAGTAAAAAAGCTGTAAGTTCGGCCGGGCCGAACTTTTAATACCCTCCACCATTTGGTACAAATTTGGCATTTTCTAATAAATAAAATCCGTTAAAAATTCTGTTAAAATCTTAAGAATACCGAATGCTTATACGACGACGTGGGCCAGCATAGGCAACTTTTGTCATAAGTTATTACACTATTTAAATGCGAAACTTGAAGAAAAATCTGTTTATAATCTAGCTAATATCATTAAAATACCGAATATGGGGGGTACCGTTATATGGGGGCTATACGAAGACATGGACCTGCACAGACAATTTTCTGGCATGGGCTGAAGTATCCATTCCGAAATTCACATGCGAAATTTGAAACAATCCCGGTAAATAATGTCGCTAAAATCATCAAAATACCGAATATCGGGGGGTACGGTATATGGGGGCTATATGAAGACGTGGACCTATATGGCCCATTTTCTGTTTTATGCTGCAGTATCTATTACGAACTTCAAACACCAAATTTGGAACGATTTCGCTGAATAATTTCGCTAAAATCATCAAAATACCGAATATCGGGGGGTACCGTTATATGGGGGCTATATGAAGAAGTGGACCTACATGGCTCATTTTTTGACTTAGGATGTAGTATCCATTACGAAGTTCAAATACTAAATTTGAAACGATTCCGGTAAACAATGTCGCAAAAATCATAAAAATACCGAATATCGGGGGGTACCGTTATATGGGGGCTACACGAAGACATGGACCTGCACAGATAATTTTCTGTTTTAGGCTGTAGTATTCAATACGAACTTCAAATGCCAAATTTGAAACAATTCCGGCGAATAATGTCGCTAAAATCATAAAAATACTGAATATCGGGAGGTACAGTTCTATGGGGGCTATATGATAACTAGGACCTACATGGCCCATTTACGAACTTAACCTGCCTACTGGCAAAATATACATGTGTGCAAAATTTTAGCCTTCTATCTCAATTTGTTCGAAAGATAGCGTGATTACAACAGACAGACAGACAGACAGACAGACAGACAGACGGACAGACAGACACACAGACAGACAGACGGACATGGCTAAATCGTCTTAGAATTTTACGCTGATCAAGAATATATATACTTTGTTGGGTCTGACATGAGTATTTCGAGGAGTTACAAACGGAATGACAAAATTAATATACCCTCCATAGTATGGTGGAGGGTATAAAAAACACTACAAATGTACATTCGAAAATAGTAAGTCAAAATGGAAAAAAATATGCAATATAAAACATTACTATTGTACATTTTAAAAGTCAAAATGAAAATGTTCAAATTTCACATTATTACGTGATTTTTTTGGATTTTATTCTTTTCTGCCAAGAGGCAATTCCGAATTTGTCTAAATCGTTAAAATCAGACCTGCGGTCTTTATGTTATAAGAGTAGTAACTAACACAACTTTCTTTTACATATAGAGAGATAGATTTAAAAGTAGGCGCGTTTCTCAGCCCCTAAATAAGTACTTAGGGTTGGATGGAAAGCCAACAGCATCTCGTGTAATAATTCTCAAACCGATATCTTCACTATTTTGGCAAATATAAAGATTTCAGATAAATCGTAATAGTGGGCGTAAAAGGAGGCGTGGTCAATATTTTTTTCTTCAAAAACCTAACTTGGGATATGACGAACGTTTGTACAAAAAATTATGCAAATCGGTTCAGCCGTTTTCAACTGATTCCGTTACCAACAAACAACAATTGATTTTTATATATATAGATTTATTTAGGATCGATACGAATTGAGCAATATTGTTCCACTCCTTCGGAAACTACAACATAGAGGGTCAACAGTTTGAATAATCAAAATAGAAGTCAAAATATTTTTAAATAATCGGACATTGGCTACATGTATACATCTGTCGGCAAAATCGACTGACACATTTTTACTTGTTTAAATACACGTAATTTCAAGTTAAAAAACTATAATTTTTTCAAAAATGATTCCTTGCAAACTAAAGTCAATCTAAAACCTATTGCCAACTTTTCCATCCATTTCTCAAATAGAAACTTTCCGCAATCCTGGGATGGTTGGCATTTGGTGGTTTACCATAAAACGGCACCATTCCATTATTAGGGCGGTAAAGGTCAAAGTTTCCCAGGTGATTAGGTTATAATTTTTGTATTTGTAATACCTAACAATTATCCGATGTATTTAGCTTTGTCGAACTCATTATCAAGGGAAGTTAACATTTACCATGAACATGAGTTCAATATAGCGGTACCGACCAGTACCAGTTATAAAACAAGTAAGCAAAGGCTATAGTCGTGCGGGGCCGACTATGTTATACCCTACAATACTACAATATGTTAGTAGCCACCTTATGTCCAACTCCATATTGGAAGATTTCGGTTTTGAAATTAGGATTTTGACTAGGGACATTTGCCCAATATTTATGCACTCCGTCGGGCTGTTAGTTGTTGTAGTCCATTTTACAGTTAAATATAATCCAATGGTCATCCAAAATGCTAGAATTCTTCCCTGTCCTTAACTATCTTCTCAGGCGTGTCGATTGGCTTCTATTATGTGATCAGGAGATTTTTTCTGTTTTTGGTTCATTCGAAGCCCTAAATATTTTCGATCATCTCCAAAAGCAAGAGGCCCCTATGTATCTCCAAATTTAGACTCATCCATATGATTTTCTTGTCTACTATATTTGTAAGTAATGCTGGTATTTTTTCACACAAAGTTAGTGGTCTATTGTACCCGCTGTCCTAAACTCTAACTTTATGCGAGATTTCGTGTCCTTTAGTTTATATTTGTGACCTTTATAACGGCTGCAAAATCAGGAACATTTTTGGTTGTTGGTCCATTTCAACCCCTAATATTTTGCGGACATCTTTGAAAACAATAGGCCTAGCCCTTCTGAGCCCAATCCTACCCTTGTGAGAATGTTCGTGAGGATCGGACGATATTTGCAATACTTATATAATATCCCCAACCTGTGTTGTAAGGTGAAAAAATATTAAAAAATATTATAAGTCAAATTGAAAAAATCGCATGAGATAAAAAATATGAAAAATTAAAAAAATGTCACAAAATACTACAAAATCTATATTAACATCATTCTTGATACCTTTTTATGCGATTTTTTTTAGATTTTATTCCTTTATGTCAAGAGGGCATTCTGAATTGACAAAATTTGTCAAAATCGGTCCAGCCAATCTTGAGATATACACATTTCCTTTGTATATACACATTGTATATATTTCGTTATATATAAACGATATATTTACTGTCGGCATCTACGTAATGGTCAGAATTAACCTGTTCGTCTATTTATGATTTCGCCGGGATTAAAAATATTCGCGGTTTAATGGAAAATTGTACTTTTATTTAACACAATTGTTGTGGCCTATTTCACTCACTAAATATTACCCGATGACCATCAAAATTAGAAGGCTTCTGCCCAGCCCTATAATTGCGACCTGTAGAGCAACTGCAAAATCATGAAATTTTTCAATTTTTGGTCCATTTCAACCCCTAAATATTATGCGACCATCTCCATCTATTCTATTCTGACCCTAACCTCCATTCTAAATTTCGTGAAGATAGGGCCATAATTGCGACCTGTAGAGTGATTACAAATTAGCATGGACAGACGGACGGACGGGCATACATAGTTAGATCGACTCAGCTCGGCGAGATGGGAAGATCCATATATACTTTCCTATGTGGGAAACCAATATTTCGTGGTGTTACATAATGTTTGGACCAATCAAACTTATAATACCCCCATCACATAGTGTTGTATGGTATAAAAAGTTGATACAAATACCAAATGTTAGATGTCCAACTCTATACATTCCCCAACTACAAATTTTAGAAGCATTTAGAAATTTTAAAAGTTGTTTATATCTCGAAAAGTCAACACAATAGTTAACCAAATAATAACTTAATGGGCTTTGTTCCATTATATTATGTGATGTTAAATTTGGCAAAAAATGGGTGGAATATGCTCATAGGGTAACCAGTCTAAAAACGGGCCAAATGCTTTACTTTACAGGTGGCTGGGAAATACGTGCGTATTATGTATAGCGTGACTCTAAGAATCGCGATATCTTGAGAATGTAACAATTAGGAAGAAAGTCGCTACGATCATTTTGTTGAGAATTTTAAGATGTACAACTTTTGTTCAAACAACGTATTCACAGAACTTACCGTATTCGGGAAAATGTCGGAATAGTAACTATGGTGATCTTTGACCTCGACAGTTAGGCAGAAATGGGATTTATTGGTATTTTCCAGCTCCATACCGAAATCCAGCCTTGTGGAAATATTTTAAATTGCACGCCTGTTTTATCCATTTGGACTGGACTATAGTAGCGATTAACCAATCATTTGTTTCGATGTATATTAGTTTCAATTTCGTTTTCATTTGGTTAACATGCCCACGTTTCGCTAATTTCGAAAGTTAAAAAAAAGTGATTGAAGATTAATCTTAAAGACCTAAATAAAGCTCCCAAGAACAACATACGCGTAAATAGAAAACAATATGATAAACGGACAAAAGCAATTATTGGGACAGTATTGCAGACAAATGAAGACTTAAATATAACAATAAATATTGCAGTTAACATAATATGTTTAAAAAATCGTCTAATACAATCAAAAATATAAATAATTAGAGTGGTAGATTTGATAGAAAGTTCACCTAAGTGTTGCCGATTGAAATTTCACTGCTGAGACTGGGAATTGAACTCAACACCTTCACATTGTTCAAGATGGTAGTTGTGACTTCTATTCTAAAACGACCAACGCATCATTATATAGATTAACATGTGGTCAAAAGGCAATATTATACAGTTTTTGCCGAAAAAAATATTACAAAACAGAATATTAGGGTTCTAAATGGGTACTACAATCTATGAAAAATTACTTATATAGCCCCCATATTACGGTACTTCCCAATATTCGGTATTTTCATGATGTAATCGACATTATTCACCGGAATTTCGTATGTAGAGATCCTAATGGATATTACAGGCTATGACGGAACATTGTCTATGCATGTCCACATCTTCGTATAGCTACATAGCGGTACCTCCCCTTATTCGGGATTTTGACGATTTTAACGACATTATTCACCGTCTTCGTTTAGTCCCCGTATAACTGTTTTCATTTTCCAAATGGTGGAGCATATTAGATGTTCGGCCCGGCCGAACTTAACTGCTTTTTTACTTGTTTATTTTTTGTCATTTTTTTATTTTTTGTCATATTTTGAAAAAGTGAAACAAATCAAATTAATGCACAATAAGATGGTAGTTGTGACTTCGATTCTAAAACGACTAACGCATCATTATATACATAGATTAACACGGTCAAAAGGCAAAAAAGGCGAAGGAAAAACTGCATCCAATAAGAAATCCGTTATATCGGGGCTGACTACAAGAAAGTACAGTCAGGTAATTTCGCTTGAAAATCTATTTTTTCTGTTTCACTCCGAAAATAGTCGCGAAAGGCATATTTAGCAACATGTGCTAATTTCAAAGATATATTGGGACCACTTTTATAACCGCAAGAGACTGGCGGACAGAAAAATGGACTCTCTGTATCCTCAAAGAATATTTTGTGGCGAGTTGAACTGATGACAAAATAACTAAACCATATTTGTGGTATTAATAGAGAAGTTAAGTTGGGCTGACCTCTTTATGTTCTCAATCAAGAGGTGAACTAAACTAAACACCTTGCAGTAAGATTTCTACGATCGTTACGAATTCAAATTTGTAGAACATTTGATTGGATTTGTTTCAGAAATTGCTTCCTTCGAACTAGTGAGCGAAACCTTGAAACAGAAAAGGTACACTAATTAGGAAATGAAAATTGCATACATTTATCATGCATAGTGAGTTTCATAGAGAAATGGGCCTAAAATACTCGGTCCTAACCCAAAAAAAAAAAAAAACATCAATATTAAACCATGAATTAATTTCAATAGTTTGATTGCAGCTGAAAGCCGCAAAGTATAGAGAAATGGTCTAAAATGGCAACATTTATGGCCTAGATAGTTCAATATATATTCGAAGATTACAATGTATTTAAAATATACATTTAACTCTAAAACTTTGGGCCAGCAACGCGGACCGGATCAACTAGTTGATTATAATTTTTCATTTACATTAGTTTAGTATGTGGATTCCAAAAATACTTTTCACATCTGTCTTAAAATATCGCTTTTCCTTTTATAAAGTTGTTTGCTTTTTCCGTAAAATTGTGGTTTTGTGGGCGTTTCTGGTGAAGATACATAGAATTCAGAAAATGAATACAAAATGTGTTATTATGTTAAAACATCCTAAAATAAGTTTAGACGATAAGAATGTCATTGAGGAAACAGAGTTTATTACCATCACATCGTCACAAATTTGAAAATTGTTTCTATTTTTATAATATACGGAATACGGACACTCAATACGCACACTCATTGGTACAGACTGACAGGCAGACAACAATCAAATTCTGTCAGGCTTTATGATTAATTTTAACCATTAAATGTAATTTGGCGTAATGAGAGGTTTGTGCACAAGAAACAGAGGAATTTCATGTACGATTGACTGTTTTAATTAGATTCATTGTCAGACGAAGAAAGCCACTGTTTGAGTCGCATGTACCACTTATACAGCGTATAGGTACGTATATTTCCGTGGAAGACATGTTGGCGACTGCAGCGACATATTTGGACATATACCATTTGTAGAACTGATGATATCTATGGAATCGCACGGAGATAATCGGAACAACGGAGCGTTTCTGTTTTTCTTCTTAACTAATGCCACTGGAATGCAGCCATCTTCATTGGGGAACAATAATAGTGATAGACATCAACGTTGCTGGTGAAGCTTGTCCGTCCTTAGGTTTGTTTACTACCTGCCTAGCTGTCTGTTACTGCATTGGCACAAATGCAACTACGTACCTAGTTGTATCTGAAATACATTGCTTCTTCCTTTTACTCGTTTTTCTTTCATTTCAGGAGTTCTGATGCTGTTACTCACTTTATTTGCTTTATGTTTTCTTTGTGGATCGTCTCGACTTCATGCACGATCATATGTCATCGCATACGCTCATACTTGTAGTCAATGCACGTGGCCCAGGAATTTTACTGTATTAGGATAGTTGTAAATACCAAAGCGCTACAAACATACCTATAGACGTTGAAATATAAATAAGCATGCACACATACAAACAGGCAAAAGCATCGACATACGTATATGCAACAAAAAGTCTATCTGCCGGTAAAGTGATCGATAGATACATGTTTGCAATTTTTTATAAAAACTCTGGTTAACGCATAGATATGTATGTACATATTGAACACACATGTGTATATAAACACACGTATATATTTACGTGGATACAGTCAAGATACGCACTTACCTATATACTGTGTTCGTCCATACATATGTACTTATATATGCGTTGCGTGGATAAATAAATGTACGACGTATTCTAGATTTCAACTGTAAAATGCCATTGCAATGCGAATAGACTTCAAATCAAAATTTATTGTCAATGTTCTGTTCAATGTTGCTGCCTGGAAGTCTGACTGTCTTCAGTTATGTTTGTGTTTAGTGTCCAGCAGCTAGCATCCCTCACTTTCAGCAACATCAGTGGCATCCGTCTTGTGGTGTTCGTCGCACAGACTAGCAGTCGACTGTCAACTTGTTTGTGGTTATCTGTAAACTGAAAATAAAAAATAAAAAAACACAATAGGCAAATGCTCCCGAGGGGCTACATTTATATGCACATACACACCCACAACAAGCGTATGTACATATGTATACACTGGACAGTCATAAATAAACTACATATTTCAGTTCAAGTTTTTCCTAGAAGGGTCAAATTTTAATTAAATTCAGCTATTTCAAAAATACGCATAGTCCTATTCATTGCGTTGTCACTGCTAAAGAGCTTTAAAAATTGGCAACAATTTAAATACAAAAATGATTGATAAAAACTAAACAGATTATGTTTGTGTAAAGCTAAAAATTTTCATCGAATGAGAACAGAACATACCATACACAGAGAATCGGGAATCGACAATATATAGAGCTATATCAAATTGTGGAAATGCATTCACATATTTATGAATGTCTGGTGCCACCTGACCAAGTCTAAATTACAACTAATTCGTCTAAAAATGTGTCTGAAGACTTAAAAATTCGTAAAAATGGAAGGTACCAATATGTTGTAATTACACAACATAATGGATCCATAGTGAACAAAAGAATGGAACAGCTGATTGAATTGGTAATTTCGTCCAAATTTGGTACATCGTAATATTTCCATTAAGTTCAGAGATGGGCTATATCGGCCCATTTCTAATGGGACCAACGAACATTGGAAAAAATTAAAATAATTACAATGGTTCACTCCTTCCGGTGGTTTTGGAAATATGTACTAAGTGCAAGAACTTCATGAAGTGGTATTAAATTTGGTACAATTTGGTTTGGTGTACGAAAACTACTAAATTTGATTTTGAATTTTTAAAGTTGTTTGCCAATGGTATAAAATACTTTTAGGAACATAATTTTCTACAAAAAAGTTAAAACTTTACTAAAAATGTGTTTTCAGTCAAATTGCCGTTTTTAGATCAAAAACGTTTTCCTTGTTTTGTGATTTATTGCTGTAGTGTTTTCAACCTATTTTTAAGGATCACAGTGGTTATGGTAAATGAAACAAATTTTCCATATACACCGATATCAGCTAATAATAATAAAGGGTTCTTATGTATACATTAAAATGTTTGGTATTTTAGAGTTTTCATCCACCGAATTCGAAGTTATTTCGAACTAGAAGTAAACACTTATTTTTAATTAATATTCATCTTTCATTAATGTTCTGGCATAATTTGAAATTTAGAAATATAACTAATGGGTATATCATATCTATCCGAAATAGTATGTCCTCGGTTTGCATCAGCCCCCTTGTAAAAGATCAATTGATGGTATCGTAAAGTGTTTGGAATTATTTTCCAGTGCAATGAGCTCTTGAATATTTGAATTTGTTTTGATGGATTTAGTTTTGTCAAACTCTTAAATATTCGCTGGGTACTTTGCGATTTACAAATTCTCATCGTTAAAGAATGTTGTGTTTTGTATATTTTGAAGTTTTAATCACATTTTATCTTAACGATTTGTAACGTCAAATCTCAAGGTCTTAAGATCTCTGTAGACCATGCTGCAAGGTAGTTAATTCTGCCTATCTTGTGATGGAGTATGTAAAGAGCTCGGGGCGGCCAACCATAACTCATCAAGCCATAAATGGGTTTATTTTGTTTCGTCATAAATTTCTAACACCACAAAACATTCCTTGTAATTTATAGACATCGGATTTTCACATGTTTTTTGTTTTTTAGCTATTTGAAACCAAACTCTTTATTAAAATGATTTGCCATTTAAGTATAAAATCTATATATATATATACTACCTGACCCGGACCGCGTTGCTGGCCCGTAAACGTTGGCTTACAACCATGATATAAGAATACAGAAAGATGTATAAACTTTTGGGAAGGTATATATGTTTTCCTATACGATACCAAACGGAGGTTGTAATGATATGCAGTTTTTAGTTTTTTTTATAATTTTAATAGTTTTTTTTATTCAAAAATGTAATTTCTAAAATTGGTTTGATAGTTCATTGTTCCAGTAGCTGAGTCTACCCATATTCTTCTACCATGCTTTTAACTGTAGTCAATTTACAAATTTGCCGGTTTTCATGGTTAACACTTATCGATATTTTCCTTATTTTGTGGTTTATTGTTGTATTCTTTCCAACACGTTTGATTAAGGTGCACAATATTTATGATGAATGAAAGAATCTTTGCATGTACACTTATATATATGTTTTCAATTTTTTGTACCATAATATGGAGGGTATATTAGGGTTGTCATTGCGTTCGTAAAACCTCGAAATATACATTTTAGACCCCACAAAGTATATATATTTTTTATCAGCATTAAGTCGATTTAGTGATATCCGCCCGTCTCTGGAAATCACTCTAGCTTCCGAACGAAATGAAGTAGGCTAATAAAATTTTGCTCAAATGAATATTCGGTATTTTGATGATTTTAACTACATTATTTACTGAAATTGTTTCAAAATTGCTATTAGAAGTTCGTAACGGATACTACAGCCTATGACAGAAAATTGTCTGTGCAGGTCCACGTTTTGGTATAGCCTCCATATATAGGTACCTTCCTATCTTTGGCATTTTGATGATTTTAGCGAGATTATTCACCAGAATTGTTTCAAATTTAGTATTTTAAGTTCGTAATGGATACTAAAGCCTATGACCAAAAACCCTAAACAGAGGGAGAGTCAATAGTACGTCATATACTAACTACGAAACTGATATCCTCATTATTTTGGCAAATATTAAGATTTTAGGGAAATCGAAAAAATGTGCGCAAAAGCAGGCGTGGTCATTTTTCCTTTACATAAAAACCTAACTCGGGGTAGGACGAACATTTAAAAAAATATAAATCCAAATAGTTCCAGCCGTTCTCAACTGATTCAATTACAGACAAACAACAATTGATTTGTATTATAGACTAAAAGGGAGGTGTGGTCAGTTACTCAGCCCCCAAGTAAGTACTTAGTGTTGGATGGAGAGCCAACAGCATGTCGTGTATTAATTTTCAAACCGATATCTTCATAATTTTGGCAAATATAAGAATTTTAGATAAATCGAAATAGTGGGCGTGAAAGTAGGCGTGGTCAATACCCTTTTCTTTGAAAACCTAACTCGGGGTATGACGAACGTTTGTACAAAAAATTATGCAAATCGGCCCAGCCATTCTCAACTGATTTCATTACCAACGAACAACAATTGATATTTATATATATACACCAGCTGGGCCGGTCCGCGTTGCCGGCCCGCAGTTTTAGTCTTTAATGCATTGTTTTTAAAGTATAATAATTCACAGATCTGGCTCACATAAGTGGCACAATTTTTTATATAAATAATGACTCGACTAAATAGAAATAAATATTCATCGCAAAAACGTCAATACAGGTTCACGTAAAGGGCAATTTATAGTGTTTCAAAAAACCTGATGTGTGTTTAGGCTAATATGGGGAAAACCATATTACATGGGCTATTATAAACAGTTGATGTATACTTTTTTAAATATGTGATTTATTATTTAGCTTTTTGACCCTCAAATTAAAATTTCTACCTGAAAAATAGATAAATATTTATTTTTATGTAGTCGAGTCATTATTAACTAAAAATTGTGCCACTTAAGTGAGTCAGATCTGTGAATTATTATACTTTAAAACCGGGCCAGCTAGTAATAGTATAATTCAAAGACGATTAAACCAATGTCCGGTTCCTTAAATCATATGATGGTTATAGCATACGTGATCAGTTTTTGCAAGGATGCTTTCTTCCCAAATTACCAACATTTGCCAATATTAGTGTGAGAATGTGGTTAAAATGTAAGATATACTTAAAATCGGGTTGTATCCTTATACGGGGGTCATGACCCATATCGTGAACTGCAAAAGCGATTTAAGGTATCGTGAATGTTTAGAAAGAATTTCTGAAAGAATAGAAATCCTTTTCCCTATTCTTTTTTGCGCCCTTTATATTCGGTATTCCACTGATTGCAGTACCAATGAATTTTGCACATTGAGTTCTCATCATTGGACGGATTATTGTCATGTGAAAGAAGTAGGTAGGTCCACGTTTTGAAATGAGTCCCATAACGTTTTATCGGTTATTTTTGTTTGTTTGAATGTGTTCGCAAAATTTCACGATAAAAGATTTTTTTTATAAAATTTTTTGGGAATTTTTTTTTTTTTTGCCAAGATTCCATTCCGAAGTTGTATGAATTGTAATAATCCGTCAAAAAGTGTTTGAGTTATGAGCATTGTAACTAATAAACAAATTTAAAAAAAAATCTTCAACGTGTTCGCTGGTATTTGACAGCGAATGTTTAAAGGTCCTTACGAATTTTGGTCATTACTATTAATTAGAAATTTGATTCCATTTAAAAAATGTCCTCTATTGTTTCCGATTTTAGAGTTTTTGCAATGCAAAAGGCTCTTTTTTGATTTATTAGCAATTTTAAAAGGGATATAAACTTTTGACATTCGAAAAAGTGCAAGAATAGACTCAAAAGAGCTAAAGAGTTGCTCGCTTGGGCGGAAGTAGTATATATATATATATATATATATATATATATATATATATAGCAATTTTAAAAGGGATATAAACTTTTGACATTCCAAAAAGTGCAAGAATAGACTCAAAAGAGCTAAAGAGTTGCTCGCTTGGGCGGAAGTGGTATATATATATATATATATATATATATATATATATATATATATATATATATATATATATATATATAAAAGAGGAAAATGTTTGTATGTTTGTTTGTTTGTAATTTATGGCCTCGAAAACCGCTGAATAGATTTTCCTGAAAATTTCCATATATACTGCAACATCGCCTGAAAGTAACATAGGCTATATACATTTTTGAATTTCCACTTGGAACTGGAGATATAGCATCAGAATCGGAGGTACCTCCCAAAAATTTAGATTTTATATGCACATATTTATTGATTGGTTGAAGATACAGTCTCCAAATTTGGAATACGTAACGGAATTTGGAACAAAAATAAGTTTGAAAAATTATATTAAAATCGGTTCAGATTTGGATATAGCTCTCATATATATTTTCGACAGATTTAATGTATTTTATGCACCATATGTTCGATTCCAAAGAAATTTGGAATATGTAACGGGATTTTGATTAGAAAATAAATTAGTCAAATTATATTAAAATCGGTTCAGATTTGGATATAGCTCCCATATATATTTTCCGCCGATTTCACATATTTGATGCACAAATGCACGTATTTCCGATTCCAACGAAATTCGGCATGAGTGGCTAAATTTGGTACAAAAATAATTTTGACAAATTATATTCAAATACGCTCAGATTTGATTATAGCTCCCATATATATACTCAGCCGATTTCACATATTTGATGCACCCAAAGCAAGAGAGACAAAATCTGGCACCAGAAAAAAATTATATTGAAATTGGTTGAGGTTTGGGTATAGCTAACATATATATTTCGGCCGATTTCATACATGTTATGCACCAAACATGATATATATGACCGATACCAATGAAATTCAGAATGTGTGGCTGAATTTGGTTACAATAATAAATGTGACAAATTAATTGGATATTAGTTAAGATTTGGATATAGCTCCCATATATATATTCTCGGCCGATTTCACATATTTGACGCACCAAATTCAATGAAATATGAAAGGTGTGGCGGAATTTGGTGTAAAAGTAATTTTTTTTAAATTATATTTAAATCGGATCAGATTGGGATATGATTTTAATAAGAACCATTGACCCACAAAGACTTAGGCTAACACTAAAAAACAACACAACAATTAATTTGAAATACGCTTATTACGGCGAAATATATTGCTATGTCGAATTCACTAATTGCAATAGAAATGCCACTCAACTTCAAAAGATTGCAGTTTACTGCACGCTTGGTATTTGCTATGAAATAAATAAATCCGAAGGACAAACCCTTCGTGTATGTATGTCATGTTACTGCTTTTCTAATGGTTTTGTTTATTTACGCATTAAATTAGTGGAATAATTTTTTTAATTTTTAAATATGTTTTTTTTTCGTAAATAAAATTTTGAATGCATATAACATCAAAAGGGGTAGCGAAGCGCACCGGGTTCAGCTAGTATATATATATATATATATATAAATATATATATATATATATATATATATATATATATATATATATATATATATATATATATATATATATATATACTAGCTGAACCCGGTGCGCTTCGCTACCCCTTTTGATGTTATATGCATTCAAAATTTTATTTACGAAAAATATATATATATATATATATATATATATATATATATATATATATATATATATATATATATATATATATATATATATATATATATATATATATATATATATATATATATATAAATGTAAGTTGTGTTAGTTACTACGCTTATAACTTAAGAACCGCTGGATTAATTTTAACGATTCACACAAATTCGGAGTTGTCTACTCTCCGAAAAGGATAATATCCAAAAAAATCGCGTACAAATGTGATATATTAACATTTTCATTTTGACTTTTCAAATGTACAATAGTAATGTTTTATTTTGCATGATTTTTTTTCCATTTTGACTTACTTTTTTCTAATGTACATTTGTAGTGTTTTTTTATATTTTATTTTTGAATTCGAATATTTATACCAATTTATTTAATTGACTTGATTTCTTGAGAACTGAAATTGATGGCGGGTTACATGGAAGTGTAGTAGCGAATTATGTGGTGGCGAAACGGAATAGATGATATCGAAATAATTTAACGCGGTCACACCAAAGTTAAAAGATAATTACTTTTTCTAAATCGCTGAAAAATCATGAAAAAGAGATCTCATTGCAAAAATCAAAAAAACATTTTCAATGGAATCGAATTTTAAAGTAATAGTACATTCTATTGACAAACTTTGTAAGGAAGGATCTTAAAACATTTGCTGTAAAAAATCAGCGAAAAAGTTGAAGACTTTTTCAATTTGTTATTCTTTTTTTTGTCAATTTTTTTTGTGAACAAAATAAAGAATAATTTTTCACTAAAAAAATTGAATAAGTGCGAAATAGGATGTTAACTGACATCTACCTTTCAACTCCAGGGCCTATATCGTGGGTTAGCTGGAAGATGCGAACACGTTTAAACAAACAAAAATGACCGAAAACAACTTAATGGGGCTCATTTCAAAGCGTGACAATGATCCGTCCAATGAGAGCTCAAAATGCAAAATTCTTTGGGAGAATAATAAGTAATATACCAATATTGAAATAAAAGGTGCAAAATAGTAGAGCGAATGGGACTTTTAGTAAGAAAAGGTTTTATATCCTTCCAGAAATTCTTCCCAAACATTCAAAATACCTAAAATCACTTCTGCAGGTCTTTATATCGATCATAACTCATGGATAAGGGAACAACCCGATTTCATATTTATATAACCATCTATGATTTAAGTTATTTTTGGGGTCTTGGCCGGCCACTTTTTTCATTTTTTGGCCCTTATTTGACATTTTTGTTTCTAAGGGGGTAGATAACCTCTTCGCATAAAATTTGAAATATTCAGAGTAGGGCCCATATTGGTCTTGACCACATTCATCAATTGATTTGGCTAAAAAATTTTATTTATGCCACCCTGGGGTAGGGAACCATCATACAGATAATTGCCACATAAGAATTTATTTAAGTAAAGTCCCCACATTGGAGTATCCCCAAGTCCACTTTCACATCTAATGTGTGGTCAGAAAAGAAAATTTTGTATTCTATTGAATTTTTAACCCCCAAGAGAATATTGGTTGGGAACGTAGATTTGGGATGTACATCTATATGAAATAAATTGTGAAAACATGAACAAATTACAAATATAAGAAAGTAGCACGGGACCGAATATTTGTTGAATCGTTATTGAATTATACTATGATGAAAAATATGGACTTTATGGGGTCTCCAACTTACAATTTAAATGGCAATTAAAATTAATTCCCATCTTACGGTAATGGGTGTAAAATATTAATTATATTTGACTATTCTAAAATCATTTTGCAATCAATTATGAAGTGGATAGAACTATTTTAACTTATTAAAATCACGCGAAATGCTATGACATGCTATGTTGTTCTGCTATATTTTTGATTTGGCCTCTATTTGTCATCTTGGATTATAAGGGGTAGAAGAAAGTTTTCAATGTAGGTCGATGTTTCGGAGTAGTGCCCATATAAAGGTACCTCCTGATTTAACCATATTTGAAAGGGTTTGGCTAAAAATTTGTATTTGGGGGTGAAAATCTTACAGAAAAATTTCAATATATCTACAAATTTTAGAATTTTCTCCATGTAATAGTACTCTCTCAAGTCCACCTGTTGGCGGACAAACAGACCGACATGATTAAGTCCCCCTAATCTCTAATGCACAATCTGAGGTGCTAATGGGTTTAAAAAAGTAATTAACTTTGGCTATTCTTAAATCATTCAGCCCTCAATTATGACGTGTACAAAATACAGTAAATTCCAAATAACTGCTCATTTGACTGGAAAATTTTGCTACGCGTTTTACCATACTAAAAATTAATTTGATCCCCTACATGGGGATAAGATTGATATATACTTTTTAATAATTTAAGCTACATAGAACTTTAAACTGTAAAAAGTAAAAATTTTGATAATTTTTTTTATTTGTTTCAGTATACTCTGACAAATCACCATGAATAGACTCACGCTTGAACAACGCTATGAAATTAGGGCTCTAGAGCAGTTGGCAAATGACCCGTTGTTTATCGCAAAATTGTGTTCAGCGATGCGGAGCATTTTTGGCTTAACGTGCTTGTTAATAAGCAAAACTGCCGCATATGGAGTGAGACCAATCCACAAGAGACCCTACAGACTCCGTTACATCCAGAAAAATGCACCGTATGGTGTGGTTTTCACGATAGTGGTATCATCGGACCTTATTTCTTCAAAAATGAGGCCGGAGCTCGCTTTACGGTCAATGGAGATCGTTACCGCACCATGATCAATGATTTTTTGTTTACAAATATGGATGACATTGATCCGGAGGAGATGTGGTTTCAACAGGATGGCGCTACGTGCCATACGGCGAACGCAACCATTGACTTATTGAAATCAAAATTTTATTGAATTAAAAAATTGACTTCCAAGGTCATGCGATTTGACACCTCTCGATTATTTCCTGTGGGGCTACATGAAGTCACTGGTTTATGCTGATAAACCAGCAACAATTGATGCCTTGGAGGCCAGCATTGTTCGTGTTATTCGTGATATACGGCCAGCAGTGCTCGAAAAAGTGGTCAAAAATTGGACGTCCAGAATGAACTTCGTCAAGAACAGCCGCAGTGCCCATATGCCCGAAATAATTTTTAAATGTTAATGTCACGTATTGATCTTTCGAATGACAAAAATATTTTTGATTAAAATTTAATTTTTTTTGTGTTATTTTTTACAATTTCAAGTTCTATCGGGTTCAAAAAAAACGCCGTGTACAACAGCGGTGCACTCCATAAACACAATTCGCATGCATTCAGAGAATCGCTTATGAAATTCATAAGGAGTAAAGGTTCAAATAGAAATGCCATAACAAAAACCATATAAAATAGCTTTTCAAACCAAACTTATTGGGCATACAAATAACGATACTGATATTGAAAGATATTGTATTTGAATATTTGTGACATATCATAACACTGTAGCCACAAACGTAACCGTAGATACCAAATATATTTTGGATTTCTGCCGTAACCATAACAAAGAAAATTATGTGTATGGTGTACACTTGTTTGTCATATATCTACGTTGTTTTGAGAAAAAATATAGATATTATACACTTTTTTGAATATTTTCGCAGGAATATGTAAATAACAGCTCTTTATGGTTATATAATCGCTAACCGATAACTATCTAACTATCGGGTATAATTGAACCTTAATCTTAATGTTGATGATCAGTACCTATATCATATTCTTAAGGTAATTGAGGGCAAACCGTGGCTACTAAACGGGAAACCGTATAGACAATTATATACTACAAGGATTGTTAACAAAATTTTCTATTTTCAATTCAATGTTATCTGCAGGAGCTATGCAAAATGAGGCAAAAAATACATCAAGAACCGAATATTTGAGGGTATCGTTATATTGGGGCTATTTGAAAACGTGGGCCTAGATATTCAACGTTCTGCCACCAGCGCTAGAACCCATTATAAATTATAATTACGAATTTTTGACAAATCCTTGGGAAAATGTACACAAAGCACAGAATATCGGTAGGTAACTTTAAATGAGCGCTGTACGAAAACGTGAACGTATATAAACATGTTCCGCCACCGGAGCTAGAACCCATCACGAACTACAAATACCATTTTTAGACAAATCCGGGGTTAAATGTGGCGAAACGAAAACGTGAACATTTTTATACAATGTAATGTATATACTGGAACGTACTACGAAACACAAAATACACATATTGTACAAAAATAATAATATACATGAAACAAATTGACATCGAATCTGACGCTGTATTAGCTTTTTCATTTTCCAAACGAACGCGGCAATTCTTTTGTTTATGGCACTTTTTCTTACAGCAGAAACACACACCAAGGAATTTTTTCGACTTCTTCACACCACTGAACGTAGATGTCTTAGAAGTAGCCATGTCACAACAATCTTGCCTCTTCCCATCATTTGCCAATAGCCTTTGCTTAATTATTTCGATAGATAGGTCTTCTTCAATCATATTTTCCAACGCGGCCACTACCGGATGAAAAGCTTCTGGTAGCGTCACAAAAAGTTGAGCAACGACATCTATTATTAGCTTCATCCATATTAGCTCCACACGATTTTAATTTTCGTAAAAGCTCATCAAACAATATTAAATGTTTTCGCAAACCACAACCAGGCTTCATTTGCGGAACCGGTAATTGTTTTCTTGCCAATGTCTGACTCGTAACCGACTTCTAAGCAAATGTATTTTGCAGAGCAGAACACATCTCCTTCGCTGTTTTCTCCTCGCGAACACATTCCACATAACCATCTGCTGTTAGGCTGATGATTGTTGTCTTAGCCTTATTATCCTTTTTGAAGAATTCTTCAGCTAAGTTTTTTTCTGCTGGTGGAGTTTTCTCTATGGCATCCAGCAAATCCAACGAATCCAGATATATCCGCACTCGAAAACTCCTTGCAATTCCGTGGATTGAATCTTGATTGATATAGCCCATAACCTCCTAAAATATTCTTGCAGAGATAAAACGCGGTAGTTATTTATTTTTTATTGTATGTACACGAAGGAGAATCAAATTTGAAGTAAAGAAAAAAATATTTTTTACAAAATAGGTATTTAACAGAAAATGCAAACGTATAAGATTGAAGCAATATTTAAATTACTGAGTTTTTTAAAAAAAAAAAATGAAATATTCAGTGTCACACCAGTGACTAGATTTGGTAGAAAAATAAATTATATTTCGACCTATTTCATGTATGTTATGCACTTTAAACGATATGTAAGACCGATTTCAATGAAATTCAGAATGTGTGGCGGAATTTAGTTTCAATAATAAATTTGACAAATTAATTAGAAATCGGTTAGAATTTATATATAGCTCGCATATATATATATCTTCTTCTATATATATAAAAATCAATTTTTGTTTGTTGGTAACGGAATCAGTTGAAAACGGCTGGACCGTCATTTTGACTTTTAATTTGTACAATAGTAATGTTTTATATTGTATATTTTTTCCATTTTGACTTACTATTTTCGAATGTACATTTGTAGTGTTTTTTTTTTTTTTTTTTTTTTGAATTCTAATATGATGTGTAGGTTTTTTTGGGTAGTATAAAGCCACAACGGATAAAACTGTTATTTATAGATTTTATGTATTTATTCGTAATACACAATAAATACATAAAATCTATAAATAACAATTTTATCCATTGTCGCTTTATATGAAAATTCTAAAATCGGGAAAAATCGACAATTTTTCAATGGAATCGAATTTCAAAATAATAGTACATTCTACCGACAAACTTCGTAAGGACCTTTAAAAATTTGCCGCAAAAAAATTCAGCGAACCAGTTGAAGATTATTTTTCTTTTTTCTATATTGAAGTGTACATTTTTTTTTGGTTTGAATTCTGAATGAATAATATTAAAAATGAAATGAGGGTGCAGTACGATGTTAAATGCTTTCTACTCCAGGACCCACATCGTGCTTCAGCTGGAAGATGCGAACACATTTAAACAAACAAAAATGACCAAAGAAGCGTTATGGGACCTTCTTCTTTCATATGACAATAAATTGTCAAATGAGAACACAAAATGCAAAATACATTGGGACTGTAATCAGTCAAATACCGACTATAAAGAACGCAAAATAGAAATTCTACCTAAACATTCAAGATACCTTTAAAATAAAAATTTTATAAGAAGAGATTTTCTTCCCCCGGTCCGCGTTGCCGGCCCGTACTTTTAATCTTTAACGCATAATAAATCACAGATCTGACTTATGTAGGCGGCACAATTTTGATTATAAGTAATGACGCCATTATAATTACTCCAATTTTGATTATAAGTAGTGACTTGATTATGAGTAATGACTCCATGACTAAATATAAATTAATATTCATGGCAAAAATTATAATTACCGTCGGTTTTAGATATTTTGAATTGCCTGATCTTATTTTTCAGCTATAGGCTTTAATTTGAGTGTTAAATACCTATATTATAAAGAGCATTTATAATAGCCCCATGTGAAAATTCAGCTCAATTTTTGATATTGTAAAAAGCATTCAAATGAGCTATAATTTGAAATTTGTATTTTCGAAATACCGTACTGCGTGGTATTCAGTTTTGTCCACCTCATACTTGAAGGCAGAATGTTGTCAGAATAGCCAAAAAAATTACTCTTTTGCTCCGATTTTTGTTTGTCATTTAAATTGTGCGGTGAAGATCCAATAAAGTTACTTCATAATTTCTTATTTTTTTTTCATGTTTCTGCCACAATTTCCGACTGAATCTACGTTCCCAACCAATATTCTCTTGGGGGTTACAAATTCAATAGAATACCAAATTTTCGTGTCTGACCACACATTGGTTGGGAAAGTGGACTTGGGGGTATTCTAATGTGGGGACTATACTTAAATAAATTCCTATGAGGGTAATTATCTGTAAGATGATTTTCTACCCCAGGGCTTTTACCCCAGGTAGCCTCAAGACTAAGATGCGCACTTTTCCGAAAAATAAAAATTTATAAGAAGAGGTTTTCTTCCCGCTTAGAAACAAAGATGTCAAATAAGGGCCAAAAATGAAAAAAAGTGGCCAAGACCCCGAAAATACATTAAATCATGATCACGTGATCATTTTTTGCAAAGATGATTTCTTCTTCTATCTTCTTCTATCAACATAAGCTAAAATTAGTACGAAAAATATGGTTAAAATGTAGAATATACTTAAAATCGGGTTGTTCCGTTATCAGGGGTTATGATCCATATCATGACCTGCCAAAGCGATTAAAGGTATCTTGAATGTTTAGGTAGAATTTCTATTTTGCGTTCTTTATAGTCGGTATTTGACTGATTACAGTCCCAATGTATTTTGCATTTTGTGTTCTCATTTGACAATTTATTGTCATATGAAAGAAGAAGGTCCACTTTTGAAATTAACCCCATAACGCTTCTTTGGTCATTTTTGTTTGTTTAAATGTGTTCGCATCTTCCAGCTGAAGCACGATGTGGGTCCTGGAGTAGAAAGCATTTAACATCGTACTGCACCCTCATTTCATTTTTAATATTATTCATTCAGAATTCAAACCAAAAAAAAAAAAAATGTACACTTCAATATAGAAAAAAGAAAAATAATCTTCAACTGGTTCGCTGAATTTTTTTGCGGCAAATTTTTAAAGGTCCTTACGAAGTTTGTCGGTAGAATGTACTATTATTTTGAAATTCGATTCCATTGAAAAATTGTCGATTTTTCCCGATTTTAGAATTTTCATATAAAGCGACAATGGATAAAATTGTTATTTATAGATTTTATGTATTTATTGTGTATTACGAATAAATACATAAAATCTATAAATAACAGTTTTATCCGTTGTGGCTTTATACTACCCAAAAAAACCTACACATCATATTAGAATTCAAAAAAAAAAAAAACACTACAAATGTACATTCGAAAATAGTAAGTCAAAATGGAAAAAATATACAATATAAAACATTACTATTGTACAAATTAAAAGTCAAAATGACGGTCCAGCCGTTTTCAACTGATTCCGTTACCAACAAACAAAAATTGATTTTTATATATATAGAAGAAGATATATATATGCGAGCTATATATAAATTCTAACCGATTTCTAATTAATTTGTCAAATTTATTATTGAAACTAAATTCCGCCACACATTCTGAATTTCATTGAAATCGGTCTTACATATCGTTTAAAGTGCATAACATACATGAAATAGGTCGAAATATAATTTATTTTTCTACCAAATCTAGTCACTGGTGTGACACTGAATATTTCATTTTTTTTTTAAAAAACTCAGTAATTTAAATATTGCTTCAATCTTATACGTTTGCATTTTCTGTTAAATACCTATTTTGTAAAAAATATTTTTTTCTTTACTTCAAATTTGATTCTCCTTCGTGTACATACAATAAAAAATAAATAACCACCGCGTTTTATCTCTGCAAGAATATTTTAGGAGGTTATGGGCTATATCAATCAAGATTCAATCCACGGAATTGCAAGGAGTTTTCGAGTGCGGATATATCTGGATTCGTTGGATTTGCTGGATGCCATAGAGAAAACTCCACCAGCAGAAAAAAACTTAGCTGAAGGATTCTTCAAAAAGGATAATAAGGCTAAGACAACAATCATCAGCCTAACAGCAGATGGTTATGTGGAATGTGTTCGCGAGGAGAAAACAGCGAAGGAGATGTGTTCTGCTCTGCAAAATACATTTGCTTAGAAGTCGGTTACGAGTCAGACATTGGCAAGAAAACAATTACCGGTTCCGCAAATGAAGCCTGGTTGTGGTTTGCGAAAACATTTAATATTGTTTGATGAGCTTTTACGAAAATTAAAATCGTGTGGAGCTAATATGGATGAAGCTAATAATAGATGTCGTTGCTCAACTTTTTGTGACGCTACCAGAAGCTTTTCATCCGGTAGTGGCCGCGTTGGAAAATATGATTGAAGAAGACCTATCTATCGAAATAATTAAGCAAAGGCTATTGGCAAATGATGGGAAGAGGCAAGATTGTTGTGACATGGCTACTTCTAAGACATCTACGTTCAGTGGTGTGAAGAAGTCGAAAAAATTCCTTGGTGTGTGTTTCTGCTGTAAGAAAAAGTGCCATAAACAAAAGAATTGCCGCGTTCGTTTGGAAAATGAAAAAGCTAATACAGCGTCAGATTCGATGTCAATTTGTTTCATGTATATTATTATTTTTGTACAATATGTGTATTTTGTGTTTCGTAGTACGTTCCAGTATATACATTACATTGTATAAAAATGTTCACGTTTTCGTTTCGCCACATTTAACCCCGGATTTGTCTAAAAATGGTATTTGTAGTTCGTGATGGGTTCTAGCTCCGGTGGCGGAACATGTTTGTATACGTTCACGTTTTCGTACAGCGCTCATTTAAAGTTACCTACCGATATTCTGTGCTTTGTGTACATTTTCCCAAGGATTTGTCAAAAATTCGTAATTATAATTTATAATGGGTTCTAGCGCTGGTGGCAGAACGTTGAATATCTAGGCCCACGTTTTCAAATAGCCCCAATATAACGATACCCTCAAATATTCGGTTCTTGATGTATTATTTTGAAATTCGATTCCATTGAAAAATTGTCGATTTTTCCCGATTTTAGAATTTTCATATAAAGCGACAATGGATAAAATTGTTATTTATAGATTTTATGTATTTATTGTGTATTACGAATAAATACATAAAATCTATAAATAACAGTTTTATCCGTTGTGGCTTTATACTACCCAAAAAAACCTACACATCATATTAGAATTCAAAAAAAAAACACTACAAATGTACATTCGAAAATAGTAAGTCAAAATGGAAAAAATATACAATATAAAACATTACTATTGTACAAATTAAAAGTCAAAATGAAAATGTTCAAATTTCACATTTTTACGCGATTTTTTGGAATTTTATTCCTTTCTGCCAAGAGGCAATTCCGAATTTGTCTAAATCGTTAAAATCAGACCGGCGGTCTTTATGTTATAAGAGTAGTAACTAACACAACTTTCTTTTACATATAGAGAGATAGATTTAAAAGTAGGCGCGATCCTCATAAAATAATTCCAAACACTTTACGATACCATCAATTGATCTTTTACAAGGGGGCTAATGCAAACCGAGAACATACTATTTCGGATAGATATGATATACCCATTAGTTATATTTCTAAATTTCAAATTAAAGCCATGTGGGAGTTAATGTAGCCAGAACATTTAAAAATATGAGTATTAGTTAAAAATAAGTGTTTACTTCTAGTTCGAAATAACTTCGACATAACCACGTGATCCTTAAAAATAGGTTGAAAAGACTACAGCAATAAATCACAAAACAAGGAAAACGTCTTTGATCTAAAAACGGCAATTTGACTGAAAACACATTTTTAGTAAAGTTTTAACTTTTTCTGACTGGAATGTTATGAGGTTACAACTTATATTAGGTAGTTTTGTAGAAAATTATGTTCCTAAAAGTATTTAATACTATTGGCAAACAACTTTAAAAATTCAAAATCAAGTGTAGTAGTTTTCGTACACCAAACCAAATTGTACCAAATTTAATACCACTTCATGAAGTTCTTGCACTTAGTACACATTTCCAAAAACACCGGAAGGAGTGAACCATTGTAATTATTTAATTTTTTTCCAATGTTCGTTGGTCCCATTAGAAATTGGCCGATATAGCCCATCTCTGAACTTAATGGAAATATTACGATGTACCAAATTTGGACGAAATTACCAATTCAATCAGCTGTTCCATTCTTTTGTTCACTATGGATCCATTATGTTGTGTAATTCCAACATATTTTTAAGTCTTCAGACACATTTTTAGACGAATTAGTTGTAATTTAGACTTGGTCAGGTGGCACCAGACATATTATGCATATCTGTCAAAGCATAATTATTCACAGATATGACTGATATAAGTGTTCACGTACTGGTCGTTTAAAAGTGTTTTAAAATACCTGTACCCATATTTACGCCGTGGGCTTCAATACTTAAGCCGTGGGCTTCAATATTTAAACCGTGGGGTTCAAATGTGTGGATGTGCTATACAAATCTATTAAAAAGTATATATCAATCTTATCCCCATGTAGGGGATCAAATTAATTATTAGTATGGTAAAAATCGTAACAAAATTTTCCAGTCAAATGAGCATTAATTTGGAATTTACTGTATTTTGTACACTTCATAATTGAGGGCTGATTGATTTAAGAATAGCCAAAGTTAATTACTTTTTTAAACCCATTAGCACCTCAGATTGTGCATTAGAGTCCTCATAAGTCCCCCTAATCATGTCGGTCTGTTTGTCCGCCAACAGGTGGACTTGAGAGAGTACTATTACATGGAGAAAATTCTAAAATTTGTAGATATATTGAAATTTTTCATTTTTTAGCCAAACCCTTTCAAATATGGTAAAATCAGGAGGTACCTTTATATGGGCACTACTCCGAAACATCGACCTACCTACTTTCTTCTACCCCTTATAATCCAAGATGACAAATAGAGGTCATAGCATTTCGCGTGATTTAAATAAGTAAAAATAGTTATATCCACCTCATAATTGAGGGCATGATTTTAGAATTGTCAAATATAATTACTATTTTACACCCATTACCGTAAGATGGGAATTAATTTTATTTGTCATTTAAATTGTAAGTTGGAGACCCCATAAAGTCCATATTTTTCATCATAGTATAATTCAATGACGATTCAACAAATATTCGGTCCCGTCCTACTGTGGTGAACGTAGGGCAATAATTTAAAGGACCTGCCTATTATTGTTGCCGGCACTTAAAAACGCCACTGGCAGAAATTATATTTTATTTCCTGGCACTCAAAAATGCCGAAGGAAGTTTTAATGCACTCAATAGTGTAAAGTAAAACAAATTGGTTTTATTTGAAGCCAATAGCTCGGCTGTTAAAACTAGAATTGATTTATTTTCCAAATGTTCATTCTTATATATAAAATGTAACGGTATCCTTAATTCTATTTCCTTTATTACATCGTCCTTAAAAATAAACAATATTTAATAAACATAAACAGCTGTGTAGTACTAAACAGCTGTTGAGTTCATAACAGCTGTTGAGTTCTAAACTGCTGATCGATTTTAGGGTTCTATGAGTGGATTTATTAATCGACAAAACGATTACACCACACCCTTACCCCTTAAAAAAAATAATTTTTATAATAATAAAAACTTGAGAGAGTACTATTACATGGAGACAATTCTAAAATTTGTAGATATATTGAAATTTTTCATTTTTTAGCCAAACCCTTTCAAATATGGTAAAATCAGGAGGTACCTTTATATGGGCACTACTCCGAAACATCGACCTACATTGAAAACTTTCTTCTACCCCTTATAATCCAAGATGACAAATAGAGGTCATAGCATTTCGCGTGATTTAAATAAGTAAAAATAGTTATATCCACCTCATAATTGAGGGCATGATTTTAGAATTGTCAAATATAATTACTATTTTACACCCATTACCGTAAGATGGGAATTAATTTTATTTGTCATTTAAATTGTAAGTTGGAGACCCCATAAAGTCCATATTTTTCATCATAGTATAATTCAATGACGATTCAACAAATATTCGGTCCCGTCCTACTGTGGTGAACGTAGGGCAATAATTTAAAGGACCTGCCTATTATTGTTGCCGGCACTTAAAAACGCCACTGGCAGAAATTATATTTTATTTCCTGGCACTCAAAAATGCCGAAGGAAGTTTTAATGCACTCAATAGTGTAAAGTAAAACAAATTGGTTTTATTTGAAGCCAATAGCTCGGCTGTTAAAACTAGAATTGATTTATTTTCCAAATGTTCATTCTTATATATAAAATGTAACGGTATCCTTAATTCTATTTCCTTTTATTACATCGTCCTTAAAAATAAACAATATTTAATAAACATAAACAGCTGTGTAGTACTAAACAGCTGTTGAGTTCATAACAGCTGTTGAGTTCTAAACTGCTGATCGATTTTAGGGTTCTATGAGTGGATTTATTAATCGACAAATCGATTACACCACACCCTTACCCCTTAAAAAAATAGTTTTTATAATAATAAAAAAATTAAAAATTATTTTGATAAGTACATTGAATACATATATATCAATTTTAAAGTAATTATTATAAAGTTTCTATATTATATTCCACTTTTTTAACATATTGTTGTGGTACATTTTGAGTTCGCCATCAATACATATCAATGAGTTAATACCATCTCTTTCGATAATTTTGTAAGGACCTTGGTATGGTGATTGACCCTTTTTTCTAGCTAGTCCTCTTAACAATACGAGATCTCCGATTTTCAAACTAAGCGGACGTATCCCGTGTTGCTGAGAAATTCTTTTTAATTTTGACTTTTCTAAAAATTCTTTAGCTTTAGTTAGAGAAAATTTTAATCTTTGTTTAAGTTCAGCAGCATAATCTTCTGCACTATAAAATGGTTTCGTAGTCATTACTTCATCATGGTAGGGTGTACTAAAAATGTGTTTAATATTAAGCAATTTACATATCTCTGCCATCAATTGATTCGTAAACTCTGTGCCATTGTCCGCAAAATTTGGTATGAACCGTCGGTAATAATGACGGAATGCTACGAATCTTCTTGTTTCATCAGCATTTTGAGGTTTTGGATACTTTTTTATGATCTCATCTTTTGCTGGATCAGTTTTTATTCCTTTATCAGTAATAAGATGTCCCAGGTATACAACCTCGGGTTTTAGGAAACAGCATTTACTTGAATTCAGTTTAAGATTGTATTTTTTTTAATCTCCGGAACACATCAATTAAATTTGCATTATGATGTTGCAAACTACATCCAAACACAATGATATCGTCCACATAAAGAAAAGCGGCTGAGTCGAGACCAGTTAGCGCTATGGTTAACATCCTCTGGAAGCTATTAGACGATATCTTTAACCCGAAAGGAAGGCGTTTAAATTGGTAATGTTCATTGCCAGTTGAAAATGCAGTTAGTGAACGTGAATCTTGTTGAAGACCTATTTGGTGGAATGAGCTTGTCATGTCCAATGTAGAGAAATATTTGGCTCTACCAAGTCTATCCAGAACATCTTCCAACCTTGTCAGTGGAAATTTATCGTTTATGATTTTATCATTTAACTTTCGAAAATCTACTACTAGGCGCCATTTTTTACCATCATTGCATTTTTTCGGTACTACTAACAGGGCTGAATTGTAAGGACTCACTGAATCCTCTATGACGTCATCTTCAAATAATTTTGTACCTGTTCATCTATTTCTTTCGTTTGTGTTTCTGGGAGTCGATAATTTTTAATGTACACCGGGCTATTGTCATTTGTTTGTATGCGTTGTTCGTAAAAGTTGTTTACACTTAACTTTTCAACAGATAAGTGGAAAATGTCTTGAAAATCATTTATAATCATTCCAATGCTTTCTGTTGCCTGTGGATCTTTAGTTCCAATATCTACACTTTTCAGTAAAGTGTTTAATCGATCAGTTTTATTTCGTGTATTGTCATTATTGACACAATATATATTGTATTCATTCAAACTTTCAATATTTAATTTCAAATTGTTTAACTTGATTGGTTTTTCCGTTGTGTTTAAGATTTTTATGTGCTTCACACCATATTGTGGTATTAAACAATTAGCTATAAAAACTCCAGTCGCAATTTCATTGTTCAACACAATGCTGTCTTCTTGTACTTCTATGTGAATGGGAACGACCAACTCCGATCTGGCAGGTACTAAAATATTGTTTTTATGTTGTTTGGTGTTTAACGGCAAGATCACGTAGTTATCGTTGATAGTGAAGGTCATTGTATACGTTTCAAAATCAATTTTACACATATATTTCGTCAAAATATCCCTTCCTATTATCCCATCTGTTGGAATCGGGAAATCATTGTTCACTATGTAAAAATTGTGCTTTAGTTCTTCTGCTTCAAGCTCCAAGTTAAGTTCAGATTTTCCCAAGCATTTTACTGCATTCTCGGTAATGCCAGTCAACTTCGCTATTTCATTTGTATTTAAGTTTCTAAAATTGTAATTCTTGCATATGGACACATCAGCTCCAGTGTCAATCAGAAATTCTAAATTCATGTTCATATTTTTGCATTTTAAGATTATAAATGCTGTAGATTTCAGGGAAATGTTGTTATTCTTAAATTTGGCCATCTTGGATCACATCTTCTGTCATCCGGCCTTCTAAGTTTCCCTGTTCCACATAGGGCAGTGTTCTAAAATTGTTGTCGCGGCTGTTATCAAATCGTGAGTTTCGTTGATATTGGTATTTTTTTATTATGTTCATGATATTGATCTTTGTTACATTTACAATTGCTGCATGTACTGCACCCTGCTTTGTTGTACACATTATCGCGAATATTCCTTCTGTCATTGTATCTAACATTGCTATAATTACTGTTATTATTTTGAAATCCATCTTTATTATTGTATCCCTTATTAAATCTCTTGTTGTTGCCATATTTTATCCTACTTTGATAGCTCTCCTTACCATTAACCACGAAAATGTTCTTATTCTGTATGTCAAGAGTCTTCTCTGCGACCGCACATCTTTGCGCAGCTTCATTCAGCGTTTGAGGGGGGTTGGCCAACAAAATCGGTTTATAGAGTTCATCTATTCCTTTCATGAATACATTTAATGCTAAAATGTCGCTAGCCTTCTCTCGTTTCTGGAGGTTTTGCTAAACTATGTATTTGAAATCCACTTAACTGGTCTGATAATACAGAAATTTTCTCTCTGAATTCATTTATTGATAAATTTCCTTAATTTTCCGATCCTAACTCTGATAGCACCTGTTGCAGTGTTTTGGGGTTGGGGTATGCAGTAATCATTTGTTGTTTTAAGTCATCAAATGTGGAAGGTCTATTGGCTCTACCAAAAGTGCATCGCACTTCATTTGATAATTTAAAATTGTAAATGTATTTAACGAATGTTTCCTTGTCTTCTTCTTGCAGCAAACTATGCAAAAGGTCAGCTTGCTCGATGAATTCATCCAAAAACTTGAACGTTCCCTTAAATATTTGTAGGTTTTTACCTTCTACTGAAATGTCAAATGAAGCCATATTTGGTAAACTTCTTACTTGCGTTTCTTCCTCTTTTATTTTTAAGATATTCAAAATGTTCTCTACTTCCTTACAAATATTATCAAATTTTGCTTCTAAATATGTTAATTCATTGATATCAATTAATTCAGCGCTCTCTTTAAATTCAGTTTTTAAAGTACTTAGCTTAATAAATTTATCTATTATATATTTTCGCTTAAATTCTCTATTGATATTCTTTTTCAAATTTGTTCTTAAGTTTTCTAATTCTGATATAATTTTACTGATATTTTCCATCTAAAGTTCTTAATAGTTAAAAATATACAACATATATTTCAGTGTGAACTACCCTAATCGAAAATAGTGAATCATTGTATTTAAAGCACCCTTAATTCTGGGTTTTATACAACTCTGTTTTGGCATTTAGTACTATACACCTAAGTCTGTTTTTACACGGTCTTTTTGTACACGGTTTTGATATAACACGGTTTGAAAATTGAATACTTTTAATTTATTTACACGATTTTATTCCATTTAGCACGATTTGAAATTTTATGTACTTAAATTTTTTTGTCAAATTTAATTTTTGCGAAGTATGTTCATATCACAAACAAGTAAAAAAGCTGTAAGTTCGGCCGGGCCGAACTTTTAATACCCTCCACCATTTGGTACAAATTTGGCATTTTCTAATAAATAAAATCCGTTAAAAATTCTGTTAAAATCTTAAGAATACCGAATGCTTATACGACGACGTGGGCCAGCATAGGCAACTTTTGTCATAAGTTATTACACTATTTAAATGCGAAACTTGAAGAAAAATCTGTTTATAATCTAGCTAATATCATTAAAATACCGAATATGGGGGGTACCGTTATATGGGGGCTATACGAAGACATGGACCTGCACAGACAATTTTCTGGCATGGGCTGAAGTATCCATTCCGAAATTCACATGCGAAATTTGAAACAATCCCGGTAAATAATGTCGCTAAAATCATCAAAATACCGAATATCGGGGGGTACGGTATATGGGGGCTATATGAAGACGTGGACCTATATGGCCCATTTTCTGTTTTATGCTGCAGTATCTATTACGAACTTCAAACACCAAATTTGGAACGATTTCGCTGAATAATTTCGCTAAAATCATCAAAATACCGAATATCGGGGGGTACCGTTATATGGGGGCTATATGAAGAAGTGGACCTACATGGCTCATTTTTTGACTTAGGATGTAGTATCCATTACGAAGTTCAAATACTAAATTTTAAACGATTCCGGTAAACAATGTCGCAAAAATCATAAAAATACCGAATATCGGGGGGTACCGTTATATGGGGGCTACACGAAGACATGGACCTGCACAGATAATTTTCTGTTTTAGGCTGTAGTATTCAATACGAACTTCAAATGCCAAATTTGAAACAATTCCGGCGAATAATGTCGCTAAAATCATAAAAATACTGAATATCGGGAGGTACAGTTCTATGGGGGCTATATGATAACTTGGACCTACATGGCCCATTTACGAACTTAACTTGCCTACTGGCAAAATATACATGTGTGCAAAATTTTAGCCTTCTATCTCAATTTGTTCGAAAGATAGCGTGATTACAACAGACAGACAGACGGACAGACAGACACACAGACAGACAGACGGACATGGCTAAATCGTCTTAGAATTTTACGCTGATCAAGAATATATATACTTTGTTGGGTCTGACATGAGTATTTCGAGGAGTTACAAACGGAATGACAAAATTAATATACCCTCCATAGTATGGTGGAGGGTATAAAAAGTATTTATGAAAGAAAAAAGTCTGAAACCATCGATAGTATCGATAGTTTGCGAACACTAGCTTAAAGCTTTAAGTGAATTCCCCTTTAGCGCGTACAAACAATTTTTACTGGTCAAAGCAAATGTGAATAGCACTATGTGCATACAATAAAATTTACTGGTCAGAGCAATTGAAACGTGTTAATATTTTGTGAACTGTTAATGCAATAAGACGTGTTTGGTAAAGAAAAAAATAAAAATTCTTGTTATACCCTCCACCTTGGAAAGGAGGGTATATTAACTTTGTCATTCCGTTTGTAACATCCCTAAATATTCGTTTTAGACCCCATAAAGTATATATATTCATAATCAGCATAAAATTCTAAGTCGATTCAACGATGTCCGTCTGTCCGTCTGTCTGTCTGTCTGTCCGTCTGTCTGTCTGTCTGTTGAAATCACGATACAGCCCACATTATTTGACGTAGAACTCCAAAATTTAGCAGAGCTATTTGCATTGTGTCTAGGATGGTTGGTATTGAAAATGAGATATATCGGTCCACGTTCTGGTATAGTCCCCATATAACGGTACCTCCCGATATTCGGTATTTTGATGATTTATGCCACATTTTTTCACGGATTTGTCTTAAAATTGGTATTTGTTGGTCATAGCGGGTCCCTGAGCGTGTGGCAAAACATTGCATGTATAGGTCCACGTTGTGGTATAGCCCCCATATAAAGGTACATCCCGATATGTAGTATTTTAGTTTTTTTTTACCACATTTTTTCAACGATTTGTCTAAAAATTGGTATTTGTGGGTCATAATGGTTTCCAGCTCCGGTGGCGGAACATTGCATGTATGGGTCCATAATTTGGTATAGTCCCCATATAACGGTACCTCCCGATATTCGGTATTTTGATGATTTATGCCACATTTTTTCACAGATTTGTCTTAAAATTGGTATTTGTAGGTCATAGCGGGTCCCTGAGCGTGTGGCAAAACATTGCATGTATAGGTCCACGTTGTGGTATAGCTCCCATATAAAGGTACCTCCCGATATTTAGTATTTTAATTTTTTTTTTACCACATTTTTTCACGGATTTGTCTGAAAATCGGTATTTGTTGGTCATAATGGGTTCCAGCTCCGGTGGCGAAACATTGTAATTATAGGTCCACGTTTTGGTATAGCCCCCATATAACGGTACCTCCCGATATTCGGTAATTTGATGATTTTTGCCACATTTTTTCAGGGATTTGTTCGAAAATTGGTATTTGTTGGTCATAATTGGTTCCAGCTTCAGTGGCGAAACATTGCATGCATGGGTCCATGATTTGATATAGCCCCCATATAACGGTACCTCCCGATATTCGGTATTTTGATGGTTTTTGCCACATTTTTTCATTGATTTGTCTAAAAATTGGTATTTGTGGGTCATAATGGGTTCCAGCTCCGGTGGCGAAACATTGTAATTATAGGTCCACGTTTTGGTATAGCCCCCATATAACGGTACCTCCCCATAATCGGCATTTTAATGGTTTTTGCCACATTTCTTCTAATGTTTCTTTTACCCTAAGGTGGAGGGTATTAAAAGTTTGGCCCGGCCGAACTTAATGTTTTTTTACTTGTTTTTCACTAATTTTAATAGGTTTTAGAGATTAGGAACAAATCACCCATTTTTGTATAAGATCTTTAAGATTTTTTACACTGTTTTTTTTTACACGGCTTCTTCTGGAACCAATCTACCGTGTAAAAACAGACTTAGGTGTATGTCAAAATGACATTTTCTTATTATTGTTTTTGTTTTTAGTTTTTATTCTTGCAATTCATTATTTTTCTGTTTTTTTTTTTTTTTTGTCTTGTAATTAACAAAATATTTTTGTGTATTTTAAATAAAATTTTTATGTTTTGTTAATTCATACATTGTTTTTATTTCTGTAAACTCATATTGTGCATTTTTAATATATATCTTAAACGTGTGTTGGTGCTGTGTTGTTATATTTATTCTTCTGTGGCATTTGTTTTTCAATGTCGCTTATTTGTAGCCAGCGTTGTGACGCAATATTCCAGGGTGGTGGAGGGTCCGAGTTTATTCTGTTTTTCAAATCAGCCAGGTGCTTGCGCAATTTAACAATCTTACCGCCTCTACGGTGTTTAGGTTTTTCTGTGACAGGAATTCTCGTCAATTTTTCCTCCTGTCGTTTTTGTTGCCGGGTAAAGTACTCGCTCATTGACAGCCGTTTAGGACCAGGATTTGCCGCTGGTGAGGAATTTGTTTCTTCCAAAGAAAATTTTGTGGAACTTGACAGGATCGCCATGTGGTGAACGTAGGGCAATAATTTAAAGGACCTGCCTATTATTGTTGCCGGCGCTTAAAAACGCCACTGGCAGAAATTATATTTTATTTCCTGGCACTCAAAAATGCCGAAGGAAGTTTTAATGCACTCAATAGTGCAAAGTAAAACAAATTGGTTTTATTTGAAGCCAATACCTCGGCTGTTAAAACTAGAATTGATTTATTTTCCAAATGTTCATTCTTATATATAAAATGTAACGGTATCCTTAATTCTATTTTCCTTTTAATACATCGTCCTTAAAAATAAACAATATTTAATAAACATAAACAGCTGTGTAGTACTAAACAGCTGTTGAGTTCTTAACTGCTGATCGATTTTAGGGTTCTATGAGTGGATTTATTAATCGACAAATCGATTACACCACACTACTTTCTTATATTTATAATTTGTTCATGTTTCCACAATTTATTTCATATAGATGTACATCCCAAATCTACGTTCCCAACCGATATTCTCTTGGAGGTTACAAATTCAATAGAATACAAAATTTTCTTTTCTGACCACACATTAGATGTGAAAGTGGACTTGGGGATACTCCAATGTGGGGACTTTACTATGTGGCAATTATCCCTATGATGGTTCCCTACCCCAGGGTAGAATAAATACAATATTTAACCAAATCAAATACAACATTTTAACCAAATCAATTGGTCAAGACCAATATGGGCCCTACTCCGAAAATTTCAAATTTTTTGCGAAGAGGTTCTCTACCCCCTTAGAAACAAAGATGCCAAATAAGGGCCAAAAATGTGAAAAAAGTGGCCAAGACCTCAAAAAAAGCTTAAATCATACGATGGTTACATAAATATAAATTCGGGATGTAGCCTTATCCGTGGGTTATAATCGATATCATGACCTGCTAAAGCGATTTAAGGTATCTTGAATGTTTGGGAAGAATTTCTGGAAGGATTGAAATCCTTTTCTTACTAAGAGTCCCATTCGGTCTACTATTTTGCACCCTTTATATTTGGTATTTTACTGATCCCAAAGAATTTTGCATTTTGAGCTCTCATTGGACGGATTATTGTCACATGAAAGAAGTAGATCCACGCTTTGAAATGAGCCACATTAGGCTTTTTCGGTCATTTTTGTTTGTTTAAATGTGTTCGCATCTTCCAGCTGAAGCACTATGTAGGCCCTGGAGTTAAAGGGTAGATGTCAGTTAACATCCTACTTCGCACTTATTTCATTTTTTTGGTGAAAAATTGTATATAGTGAAAAATTATTCTTTATTTTGTTCACAAAAAATCCACTGAATTCAATATGATAATACAAATTGCAAAAAATTGACAAAAGAAGAATAACAAATTGAAAAAATCTTCAACATGTTCGCTTATTTTTTACAGCAAATGTTTAAAGATCCTTACAAAGATTGTTAATAGAATGTACTATTATTTTAAAATGCGATTCCATAGATTTTTTTTTTCGATTTTTTCCCGATTTGAACATTTTTGCAATAAGATCTCTTTTTCGTGATTTTTTAGCGATTTTGAAAAAGTAATTATCTTTTAACTTTGGTGTGACCGCGTTAAATTATTTCCATATTATATATTCCGTTTCGCCACCACAAAATTCGGTACTACACTTCCATGTAACCCGCCACAATTTCAGTTCTCAAGAAATCAAGTCAATTAAACAAATTGGTATTAATAATCGAATTCAAAAATAATATATATATATGTATATATATCTATATATATAAAAATCAATTGTTGTTTGTTGGTAACGGAATCAGTTGAAAACGGCTGGACCGATTTGCATAATTTTTTGTACAAACGTTCGTCATATCCCGAGTTAGGTTTTTGAAGAAAAAAATATTGACCACGCCTCCTTTTACACCCACTATTACGATTTATCTGAAATCTTTATATTTGCCAAAATAGTGAAGATATCGGTTTGAGAATTATTACACGAGATGCTGTTGGCTTTCCATCCAACCCTAAGTACTTATTTAGGGGCTGAGGAACGCGCCTACTTTTAAATCTATCTCTTTGTATGTAAAAGAAAGTTGTGTTAGTTACTACTCTTATAACATAAAGACCGCAGGTCTGATTTTAACGATTTAGACAAATTCGGAATTGCCTCTTGGCAGAAAAGAATAAAATCCAAAAAAATCGCGTAAAAATGTGAAATTTGAACATTTTCATTTTGACTTTTAAAATGTACAATAGTAATGTTTTATATTGCATATTTTTTTCCATTTTGACTTATTTTTTTCGAATGTACATTTGTAGTGTTTTTTTTTTTTTTGAATTCTAATATGATGTGTAGGTTTTTTTTTGGGTAATATAAAGCCACAACGGATAAAACTGTTGTTAATAGATTTTATGTATTTATTCGTAATACCCAAAAAATACATAAAATCTATAAATAACAATTTTATCCGTTGTCGCTTTTTACGAAAATTCTAGAATCGGGAAAAATCGACAATTTTTCAATAGAATCGAATTTCAAAATAATGGTACATTCTACCGACAAACTTAGTAATCACCTTTAAAAATTTGCCGCAAAAAAATCAGCGAACCAGTTGAAGATTCTTTTTCTTTTTTCTATATTGAAGTGTACATTTTTTTATTGGTTTGAATTCTGAATGAATAATATAAAAATGAAATGAGAGCGCTATACGATGTTAAATGCCTTCTACTCCAGGACTTACATCGTGCTTCAGCTGGAAGATGCGAACACATTTAAACAAACAAAAATGACCGAAGAAGCGTTATGGGGTTAATTTCAAAAAGTGGACCTGCTTCTTCATATGACAATAAATTGTCAAATGAAAACACAAAATGCAAAATACATTGGGACTGCAATCAGTCAAATACCGACTATATAGAACGCAAAATAGAAATTCTACCTAAACATTCAAGATACCTTAAATCGCCTTGGCAGGTCATAATATGGATCATAACCCCTGATAACGGAACAACCCGATTTCAAGTATATCTACATTTTAACCATATTTTTCGTACTAATTTTAGCTTATGTTGATAATTTAAGAAGAAACCATCTTTGCAAATAATTATCACGTTTTGGTATCACCATCATATGATTTAAGGTATTTTCGGGGTCTTGGCCACTTTTTTCATTTTTTGGCTCTTATTTGACATCTTTGTTTCTAAGGGGGAAGAAAACCTCTTCTTATAAAATTTTTATTTTTCGGAAAAGGGCGCATCTTAGTCTTGAGGCTACCTGGGGTAAAAAACCCTGGGGTAGAAAATCATCTTACAAATAATTATCCACATAGGAATTTATTTAAGTATAGTCCCCACATTAGTATATCCCAAGTCCACTTTCCCAACCAATGTGTGGTCAGAAACGAAAATTTGGTATTCTATTGAATTTGTAACCCCCAAGAGAATATTGGTTGGGAACGTAGATTCAGTCGGAAATTGTGGCAGAAACATGAAAAAAAAAAAAAATAAGAAATTATGAAGTAACTTTATTGGATCTTCACCGCACAATTTAAATGACAAACAAAAATTACGGTAATCGGAGCAAAAGAGTATTTTTTTGGCTATTCTGACAACATTCTGCCTTCAAGTATGAGGTGGACAAAACTGAATACCACGCAGTACGGGATTTTAAACGTTGAAAATACAAATTTCAAATTATAGCTCATTTGAATGCTATTTACAATATCAAAAATTGAGCTGAATTTTCACATGGGGCTATTATAAATGCTTTTTATAATATAGGTATTTAACACTCAAATTAAAGCCTATAGCTGAAAAATAAGATCAGGCAATTCAAAATATCTAAAACCGACGGTAATTATAATTTTTGCCATAAATATTAATTTATATTTAGTCATGGAGTCATTACTCATAATCAAGTCACTACTTATAATCAAAATTGGAGTAATTATAATGGCGTCATTACTTATAATCAAAATTGTGCCGCCTACATAAGTCAGATCTGTGATTTATAATGCGTTAAAGATTAAAAATACGGGCCGGCAACGCGGACCGGGCCAGCTAGTATATATATATATATATATATATATATATATATATATATATATATATATATATATATATATATATATATATATATATATATATATATATATATATATATATATATATATATATATATATATATATATATATATATATATATATATATATATATATATAAAAAACACTATAAATGTACATTAGAAAAAATTAAGTCAAAATGGAAAAAAATCATGTAAAATAAAACATTACTATTGTACATTTCAAAAGTCAAAATGAAAATGGTAATATATCACATTTTTACGCGGTTTTTTTTTTGTTTTTTTTGATATTATCTTCTCTATATTATATATATTCTATATTCCATATATATATATATATATATATATATATATATATATATATATATATACATATATATATATATATATATATATATATATATATATACATATATATATATATATATATATATATATATATATATATATATATATATATATATATATAACACTATAAATGTACATTAGAAAAAATTAAGTCAAAATGGAAAAAAATCATGTAAAATAAAACATTACTATTGTACATTTCAAAAGTCAAAATGAAAATGTTAATATATCACATTTTTAAGCGATTTTTTTTTTTTTTTTGATATTATCTTCTCTCACATATATATATATATATATATATATATATATATATATATAGTCTTTAAAGCATAATAAATCACAGATCTGACTTATGTAGGCGGCACAATTTTGATTATAAGCAATGACGCCATTATAATTACTCCAATTTTGATTGTAAGTAACGACTTGATTATGAGTAATGATTCCATGACTAAATAAAAATTAATATTCATGGCAAAACTTATAATTACCGTCGGTTTTAAATATTTTGAATAGCCTGATCTCATTTTTCAGCTATAGGCTTTAATTTGAGTGTTAAATACCTATATGATAAAGAACATCTATAATAGCCCCATGTGAAAATTCAGCTCAATTTTTTATATTGTCAAAAGCATTCAAATGAGCTATAATTTGAAATTTGTTTTTCCAACGTTTAAAATCCCGTACTGCGTGGTATTCAGTTTTGTTCACCTCATACTTGAAGGCAGAATGTTGTCAGAATAGCCAAAAAAATTACTCTTTTGCTCCGATTACCGTAAGATGGGCATTAATTGTTTGTCATTTAAATTGTGCGGCGGAGATCCAATAAAGTTACTTTATAATTTCGTATTTTTTCATGTTTCTGCCACCATTTCCGACTGAATGAGTCCCAGATTGACATTTCGGAGTTTATTTCATATAGACGTACATCCCAAATCTACGTTCCCAACCAATATTCTCTTGGGGGTTACAAATTCAATAAAATGACAAATTTTCTTTTCTAACCACACATTGGATGGGAAAGTGGACTTGGGGGTATACTAATGTGGGGACTATACTTAAATAAATTCCTATAAGGATAATTATCTGTAAGATGATTTTCTACCCCAGGGTTTTTTACCTCAGGTAGCCTCAAGACTAAGATGCGCACTTTTCCGAAAAATAAAAATTTATAAGAAGAGGTTTTCTTCCCTCTTAGAAACAAAGATGTCAAATAAGGGCCAAAAAATGAAAAAAAGTGGCCAAGGCCCCGAAAATACCTTAAATCATATGAAGGTGATACCAAAACGTGATAATTTTTTGCAAAGATGGTTTCTTTTTAAATTATCAACATAAGCTAAAATCAGTACGAAAAGTATGGTTAAAATGTAGAATATACTTGAAATCGGGTTGTTCCGTTATCGGGGGTTATGATCCATATTATGACCTGCCAAAGCGATTTAAGGTATCTTGAATGTTTAGGTAGAATATCTATTTTGCGTTCTTTATAGTCGGTATTTGACTGATTGCAGTCCCAATGTATTTTGTGTTTTCATTTGACAATTTATTTTCATATGAAAGAAGCAGGTCCACTTTTTGAAATTAACCCCATAACTCTTCTTCGGTCATTTTTGTTTGTTTAAATGTGTTCGCACCTTCCAGCTGAAGCACGATGTGGGTCCTGGAGTAGAAAGCATTTAACATCGTACTGCACCCTCATTTCATTTTTAATATTATTCATTCAGAATTCAAACCAAAAAAAAAAAAAAAATGTACACTTCAATATAGAAAAAGAATCTTCAACTAGTTCGCTGATATTTTTGCGGCAAATTTTTAAAGGTGATTACTAAGTTTGTCGGTAGAATGTACTATTATTTTGAAATTCGATTCTATTGAAAAATTGTCGATTTTTCCCGATTCTAGAATTTTCGTATAAAGCGACAACAGATAAAATTTTCATTTATAGATTTTATGTATATATTGGGTATTACGAATAAATACATAAAATCTATAAATAACAGTTTTATCCGTTGTGGCTTTATATTACCCAAAAAAAAACCAACACATCATATTACAATTAAAAAAAAACACTACAAATGTACATTCGAAAATAGTAAGTCAAAATGGAAAAATATGCAATATAAAACATTACTATTGTACATTTTGAAAGTCAAAATGAAAATGTTCAAATTTCACATTTTTAGGCGATTTTTTTGGATTTTATTCTTTTCTGCCAAGAGGCAATTCCGAATTTGTCTAAATCGTTAAAATCAGACCTGCGGTCTTTATGTTATAAGAGTAGTAACTAACACAACTTTCTTTTACATATAGAGAGATAGATTTAAAAGTAGGCGCGTTTATCAGCCCCTAAATAAGTACTTAGGGTTGGATGGAAAGCCAACAGCATCTCGTGTAATAATTCTCAAACCGATATCTTCACTTTTTTGGCAAATATAAAGATTTCAGATAAATCGTAATAGTGGGCGTAAAAGGAGGCGTGGTCAATATTTTTTTCTTCAAAAACCTAACTCGGGGTATGACGAACGTTTGTACAAAAAATTATGCAAATCGGTCCAGCCGTTTTCAACTGATTCCGTTACCAACAAACAACAATTGATTTTTATATATATAGATATATCTTACTAGCTGGTCCGGTCAGCGCTACCGGCCTTCGTTTTTGAATGCTATACAAATCTATTAAAAAGTATATATCAATCTTATCCCCATGTAGGGGATCAAATTAATTTTTAGTATGGTAAAACGCGTAGCAAAATTTTCCAGTCAAATGAGCAGTTATTTGGAATTTACTGTATTTTGTACACGTCATAATTGAGGGCTGAATGATTTAAGAATAGCCAAAGTTAATTACTTTTTTAAACCCATTAGCACCTCAGATTGTGCATTAGAGATTAGGGGGACTTAATCATGTCGGTCTGTTTGTCCGCCAACAGGTGGGCTTCAGAGAGTACTATTACATGGAGAAAATTCTAAAATTTGTAGATATATTGAAATTTTTCTGTAAGATTTTCACCCCCAAATACAAATTTTTAGCCAAACCCTTTCAAATATGGTTAAATCAGGAGGTACCTTTATATGGGCACTACTCCGAAACATCGACCTACATTGAAAACTTTCTTCTACCCCTTATAATCCAAGATGACAAATAGAGGCCAAATCAAAAATATAGCAGAACAACATAGCATGTCATAGCATTTCGCGTGATTTTAATAAGTTAAAATAGTTCTATCCACTTCATAATTGATGGCAAAATGATTTTAGAATAGTCAAATATAATTACTATTTTACACCCATTACCGTAAGATGGGAATTAATTTTAATTGCCATTTAAATTGTAAGTTGGAGACCCCATAAAGTCCATATTTTTCATCATAGTATAATTCAATGACGATTCAACAAATATTCGGTCCCGTGCTACTTTCTTATATTTGTAATTTGTTCATGTTTCCACAATTTATTTCATATAGATGTACATCCCAAATCTACGTTCCTAATATTCCCGATATTCTCTTGGAGGTTACAAATTCAATAGAATACAAAATTTTCTTTTCTGACCACGCATTAGATGTGAAAGTGGACTTGGGGATACTCCAATGTGGGGACTTTACTTAAACAAATTCCTGTGTGGCAATTATCCGTATGATGGTTCCCTACCCCAGGGTAGAATAAATACAATATTTTAGCCAAATCAATTGGTGAATGTGGTCAAGACCAATATGGGCCCTACTCCGAAAATTTCAAATTTTATGCGAAGAGGTTCTCTACCCCCTTAGAAACAAAGATGCCAAATAAGGGCCAAAAAAGTGAAAAAAGTGGCCAAGACCTCAAAAATAGCTTAAATCATATGATGGCTACATAAATATAAAATCGGGTTGTAGCCTTATCCGTGAGTTATAATCGATATCATGACCTGCAAAAGCGATTTAAGGTATCTTGAATGTTTGGGAAGAATTTCTGGAAGGATAGAAATCCTTTTCTTACTAAGAGTCCCAATCGGTCTACTATTTTCCACCCTTTATATTTGGTATTTTACTGATCCCTAAGAATTTTACTGATCCCAAAGAATTTTGCATTTTGAGCTCTCATTGGACGGATTATTGTCACATGAAAGAAGTTGATCCACTCTTTGAAATAAGCCACATTAGGCTTTTTCGGCCATCTTTGTTTGTTTAAATGTGTTCGCATCTTCCAGCTGTACCACGATGTAGGCCCTGGAGTTGAAGGGTAGATGTCAGTAAACATTCTATTTCGCACTTATTTCATTTTTTTGGTGAAAAATTTTATATAGTGAAAAATTATTCTTTATTTTGTTCACAAAAAATCCACTGAATTCAATATGATAATACAAATTGCAAAAAATTGACAAAATTAGAATAACAAATTGAAAAAATCTTCAACATGTTCGCAGATTTTTTACATCAAATGTTTAAAGATACTTACAAAGATTGTTAATAGAATGTACTATTATTTTAAAATTCGATTCCATTGATTTTTTTTTTCGATTTTTTCCCGATTTGAACATTTTTGTAATTAATATATATATATATATATATATATATATATATATATATATATATATATATATATATATATATATATATATATATATATATATATATATATATATATATATATATATATATATATATATATATATATAACACTATAAATGTACATTAGAAAAAATTAAGTCAAAATGGAAAAAAATCATGTAAAATAAAACATTACTATTGTACATTTCAAAAGTCAAAATGAAAATGTTAATATATCACATTTTTACGCGATTTTTTTTTTTTTTTTTTTTTTTGATATTATCTTCTCTCACATATATATATATATATATATATATATATATATATATATATATATATATATATATATATATATATATATATATATACATATATATAGTCTTTAAAGCATAATAAATCACAGATCTGACTTATGTAGGCGGCACAATTTTGATTATAAGCAATGACGCCATTATAATTACTCCAATTTTGATTGTAAGTAATGACTTGATTATGAGTAATGATTCCATGACTAAATAAAAATTAATATTCATGGCAAAACTTATAATTACCGTCGGTTTTAAATATTTTGAATAGCCTGATCTCATTTTTCAGCTATAGGCTTTAATTTGAGTGTTAAATACCTATATGATAAAGAACATCTATAATAGCCCCATGTGAAAATTCAGCTCAATTTTTTATATTGTCAAAAGCATTCAAATGAGCTATAATTTGAAATTTGTTTTTCCAACGTTTAAAATCCCGTACTGCGTGGTATTCAGTTTTGTTCACCTCATACTTGAAGGCAGAATGTTGTCAGAATAGCCAAAAAATTACTCTTTTGCTCCGATTACCGTAAGATGGGCATTAATTGTTTGTCATTTAAATTGTGCGGCGGAGATCCAATAAAGTTACTTTATAATTTCGTATTTTTTCATGTTTCTGCCACCATTTCCGACTGAATGAGTCCCAGATTGACATTTCGGAGTTTATTTCATATAGACGTACATCCCAAATCTACGTTCCCAACCAATATTCTCTTGGGGGTTACAAATTCAATAAAATGACAAATTTTCTTTTCTAACCACACATTGGATGGGAAAGTGGACTTGGGGGTATACTAATGTGGGGACTATACTTAAATAAATTCCTATAAGGATAATTATCTGTAAGATGATTTTCTACCCCAGGGTTTTTTACCTCAGGTAGCCTCAAGACTAAGATGCGCACTTTTCCGAAAAATAAAAATTTATAAGAAGAGGTTTTCTTCCCTCTTAGAAACAAAGATGTCAAATAAGGGCCAAAAAATGAAAAAAAGTGGCCAAGGCCCCGAAAATACCTTAAATCATATGAAGGTGATACCAAAACGTGATAATTTTTTGCAAAGATGGTTTCTTTTTAAATTATCAACATAAGCTAAAATCAGTACGAAAAGTATGGTTAAAATGTAGAATATACTTGAAATCGGGTTGTTCCGTTATCGGGGGTTATGATCCATATTATGACCTGCCAAAGCGATTTAAGGTATCTTGAATGTTTAGGTAGAATATCTATTTTGCGTTCTTTATAGTCGGTATTTGACTGATTGCAGTCCCAATGTATTTTGTGTTTTCATTTGACAATTTATTTTCATATGAAAGAAGCAGGTCCACTTTTTGAAATTAACCCCATAACTCTTCTTCGGTCATTTTTGTTTGTTTAAATGTGTTCGCACCTTCCAGCTGAAGCACGATGTGGGTCCTGGAGTAGAAAGCATTTAACATCGTACTGCACCCTCATTTCATTTTTAATATTATTCATTCAGAATTCAAACCAAAAAAAAAAAAAATGTACACTTCAATATAGAAAAAGAATCTTCAACTAGTTCGCTGATATTTTTGCGGCAAATTTTTAAAGGTGATTACTAAGTTTGTCGGTAGAATGTACTATTATTTTGAAATTCGATTCTATTGAAAAATTGTCGATTTTTCCCGATTCTAGAATTTTCGTATAAAGCGACAACAGATAAAATTTTCATTTATAGATTTTATGTATATATTGGGTATTACGAATAAATACATAAAATCTATAAATAACAGTTTTATCCGTTGTGGCTTTATATTACCCAAAAAAAAACCAACACATCATATTACAATTAAAAAAAAACACTACAAATGTACATTCGAAAATAGTAAGTCAAAATGGAAAAATATGCAATATAAAACATTACTATTGTACATTTTGAAAGTCAAAATGAAAATGTTCAAATTTCACATTTTTAGGCGATTTTTTTGGATTTTATTCTTTTCTGCCAAGAGGCAATTCCGAATTTGTCTAAATCGTTAAAATCAGACCTGCGGTCTTTATGTTATAAGAGTAGTAACTAACACAACTTTCTTTTACATATAGAGAGATAGATTTAAAAGTAGGCGCGTTTATCAGCCCCTAAATAAGTACTTAGGGTTGGATGGAAAGCCAACAGCATCTCGTGTAATAATTCTCAAACCGATATCTTCACTTTTTTGGCAAATATAAAGATTTCAGATAAATCGTAATAGTGGGCGTAAAAGGAGGCGTGGTCAATATTTTTTTCTTCAAAAACCTAACTCGGGGTATGACGAACGTTTGTACAAAAAATTATGCAAATCGGTCCAGCCGTTTTCAACTGATTCCGTTACCAACAAACAACAATTGATTTTTATATATATAGATATATCTTACTAGCTGGTCCGGTCAGCGCTACCGGCCTTCGTTTTTGAATGCTATACAAATCTATTAAAAAGTATATATCAATCTTATCCCCATGTAGGGGATCAAATTAATTTTTAGTATGGTAAAACGCGTAGCAAAATTTTCCAGTCAAATGAGCAGTTATTTGGAATTTACTGTATTTTGTACACGTCATAATTGAGGGCTGAATGATTTAAGAATAGCCAAAGTTAATTACTTTTTTAAACCCATTAGCACCTCAGATTGTGCATTAGAGATTAGGGGGACTTAATCATGTCGGTCTGTTTGTCCGCCAACAGGTGGGCTTGAGAGAGTACTATTACATGGAGAAAATTCTAAAATTTGTAGATATATTGAAATTTTTCTGTAAGATTTTCACCCCCAAATACAAATTTTTAGCCAAACCCTTTCAAATATGGTTAAATCAGGAGGTACCTTTATATGGGCACTACTCCGAAACATCGACCTACATTGAAAACTTTCTTCTACCCCTTATAATCCAAGATGACAAATAGAGGCCAAATCAAAAATATAGCAGAACAACATAGCATGTCATAGCATTTCGCGTGATTTTAATAAGTTAAAATAGTTCTATCCACTTCATAATTGATGGCAAAATGATTTTAGAATAGTCAAATATAATTACTATTTTACACCCATTACCGTAAGATGGGAATTAATTTTAATTGCCATTTAAATTGTAAGTTGGAGACCCCATAAAGTCCATATTTTTCATCATAGTATAATTCAATGACGATTCAACAAATATTCGGTCCCGTGCTACTTTCTTATATTTGTAATTTGTTCATGTTTCCACAATTTATTTCATATAGATGTACATCCCAAATCTACGTTCCTAATATTCCCGATATTCTCTTGGAGGTTACAAATTCAATAGAATACAAAATTTTCTTTTCTGACCACGCATTAGATGTGAAAGTGGACTTGGGGATACTCCAATGTGGGGACTTTACTTAAACAAATTCCTGTGTGGCAATTATCCGTATGATGGTTCCCTACCCCAGGGTAGAATAAATACAATATTTTAGCCAAATCAATTGGTGAATGTGGTCAAGACCAATATGGGCCCTACTCCGAAAATTTCAAATTTTATGCGAAGAGGTTCTCTACCCCCTTAGAAACAAAGATGCCAAATAAGGGCCAAAAAAGTGAAAAAAGTGGCCAAGACCTCAAAAATAGCTTAAATCATATGATGGCTACATAAATATAAAATCGGGTTGTAGCCTTATCCGTGAGTTATAATCGATATCATGACCTGCAAAAGCGATTTAAGGTATCTTGAATGTTTGGGAAGAATTTCTGGAAGGATAGAAATCCTTTTCTTACTAAGAGTCCCAATCGGTCTACTATTTTCCACCCTTTATATTTGGTATTTTACTGATCCCTAAGAATTTTACTGATCCCAAAGAATTTTGCATTTTGAGCTCTCATTGGACGGATTATTGTCACATGAAAGAAGTTGATCCACTCTTTGAAATAAGCCACATTAGGCTTTTTCGGCCATTTTTGTTTGTTTAAATGTGTTCGCATCTTCCAGCTGTACCACGATGTAGGCCCTGGAGTTGAAGGGTAGATGTCAGTAAACATTCTATTTCGCACTTATTTCATTTTTTTGGTGAAAAATTTTATATAGTGAAAAATTATTCTTTATTTTGTTCACAAAAAATCCACTGAATTCAATATGATAATACAAATTGCAAAAAATTGACAAAATTAGAATAACAAATTGAAAAAATCTTCAACATGTTCGCAGATTTTTTACATCAAATGTTTAAAGATACTTACAAAGATTGTTAATAGAATGTACTATTATTTTAAAATTCGATTCCATTGATTTTTTTTCGATTTTTTCCCGATTTGAACATTTTTGTAATAAGATCTCTTTTTCGTAATTTTTTTAGCGATTTTAAAAAAGTAATTATCTTTTAACATTGGTGTGACCGAGTTAAATTATTTCCATATTATCTATTCCATTTCGCCACCACAAAATTCGGTACTACACTTCCATGTAACCCGCCACAATTTCAGTTCTCAAGAAATCAAGTCAATTAAATAAATTGTTATTAATATTCGAATTAAAAAAAATATATATATATAAATATATATATATATATATATATATATATATATATATATATATATATATATATATATATATATATATATATATATATATATATATGAATTCGATATAGCAACATACTTCGCCGTAATAACCGTATTTCAAATTAATTGTTGTGTTGTTTTTTTGTGTTAGCCTAAGGCGTTGTGGGTCAATGGTTCTTATTAAAATCATATCCCAATCTGATCCGATTAAAATATAATAAAAAAAAAAATACTTTTACACCAAATTCCGCCACACCTTTCATATTTCATTGAAATTGGTGCGTCCAATATGTGAAATCGGCCGAGAATATATATATGGGAGCTATACCCAATTCTTAACTAATTTCCAATTAATTTATCACATTTATTATTATAACCAAATTCCGCCTCACATTCTGAATTTCATTGGAATAGGTCATATATATCGTGTTTGGTGCATAACATGTATGAAATCGGCCGAAATATATATGTTAGCTACACCCAAACCTCAAATGATTTCAATATAATTTGGCATATTTTCTGGTGCCAGATTTCGTTTCTCTCGCTTTGGGTGCATCAAATATGTGAAATCGGCTGAGTATATAAATATGGGAGCTATAATCAAATTTGAATATAATTTGTCAAAATTATTTCTGTACCAAATTTAACCACTCATGCCGAATTTCATTGGAATCGGAAATACGTATCGTGTTTTGTGCATCATATATGTGAAATCGGCGGAAATATATATGGGAGCTATATCCAAATCTGAACCGATTTCAATTTAATAAGACTAATTGATTTTGGCTCCCAATTCCGTTACTTATTTTAAATTTCATTAAAATTGGAAATACATATCGTGTTTGGTCCACCAAATACATGAAATCGGCCGAAAATGTGTATGGAAGCTATATCCAAATCTGAACCGATTTCAATATAATTTGGGAAATAAATTTTTTTAGATAAAATCTATCACATGTTTCAAATTTCATTGAAATTGGGGATACATGGCGTGTTTGGTGCATCAAATGCTTGAAATCGGCCAAAAATATATATGGGAGCTATATCCAAATCTGAACCGATTTCAATATAATTTGACAAATTTATTTTCGGATTAAATCCCGTCACACATTCCAAATTTCATTGAAATCGAACATTCATATTGTGTTTGAGGCATCAAATGAACGAAATCGGTCGAAAATATATATGGGAGCTATATCCAAACCTGAACCGATTTCAATATAATTTGGCAAACTTATTTTTGTTCCAAATTCCGTTACGTATTCCAAATTTGGAGACTGTATCTTCAACCAATCAATAGATATGTGCGTATAAAATCTAAATTATGGGAGGTACTTCCGATTCTGATGCTATATCTCCAGTTCCAAGTGGAAATTTAAAAATGTATATAGCCTATGTTACTTTCAGGCGATGTTGCAGTATATATGGAAATTTTCAGGAAAATCTATTCAGCGGTTTTCGAGTCCATAAATTACCAACAAACAAACAAACAAACATACAAACATTTTCCTCTTTTATAGATATACTAGCTGAACCCGGTGCGCTTCGCTACCCCTTTTGATATTATATGCATTCAAAATTTTATTTACGAATATATGTTGGATAAAGAAAAACAAATTTAAAAATTAAAAAAAAAAAAAAAATATTGCACTATTTTAATGCGTTAATAAACGAAATCATTACAAAAGCAGTAACATGACATGAATACACGAAGGGTTTGTCCGTTGGATTTATTTATTTCATAGCAAATACCAAGCGTGCAGGAAACTGCAATTTTTTTAAGTAGAGTGGCATTTCTATTGCAATTAGTGAATTCGAGATAGCAACGTACTTCGCCGTAATAAGCATATTTCAAATAAATTGTTGTGTTGTTTTTTAGTGTTAGCCTAAGGCGTTGTGGGTCAATGGTTCTTATTAAAATCATATCCCAATCTGATCCGATTTAAATATAATTTTAAAAAAATTATTTTTACACCAAATTCCGCCACACCTTTGAAATTGGTGCGTCAAGTATGTGAAATCGGCCGAGAATATATATATGGGAGCTATATCCAAATCTTAACTAATTTCAAATTAATTTATCACATTTATTATTATAACCAAATTTTGCCACACATTGTGAATTTCATTGGAATCGGTCATATGTATCGTGTTTGGTGCATAACATGTATGAAGTCGGCCGAAATATATATGTTAGCTATACCCAAACCACAACCGATTTCAATATAATTTGGCATTGTTCTTCTGGTGCCAGATTTCGTCTCTCTCGCTTTGGGTGCATTAAATATGTGAAATCGGCCGAGGATATATATGGGAGCTATAATAAAATCTGAGCGAAATTGAATATAATTAGTCAAATTTATTTTTGTACCAAATTTAGTCACTCATGCCGAATTTCATTGTGTTTTGTGCATCACATGTATGAAATCGGCGGAAAATATATACGGGAGCTATGTCCAAATCTAAACCGATTTTAATATAATTTGACTAATTTATTTTCTAATCAAAATCCCGTCTCACATTCCCAATTTCATTGGAATCGAACATACATATTGTGTTAGGTGCATCAAATAAACGAAATCGGTTGAGCTATATCCAAATCAGAACCGATTTCAATATAATTTGACAAATGTATATTCGTTTTAATTTCCGCTACACATTCCATATTTCATTGAAATTAGAGATACATAGCGTGTTTGGTGCATCAAATACATGAAATCGGTTGAAAATATATATGGGAACTATATCCAAATCTGAACCGATTTCAATATAATTTGACAAATTCATTTTTGCTCCCAATTTCGTAACTTATTTTAAATTTCATTAAAATTGGACATACATATCGTGTTTGGTGCACCAAATACATGAAATCGGCCGAAAATGTATATGGGAGCTATATCCAAATCTGAACCGACTTCAATATAATTTGATAAATTTATTTTCGGATCAAATCCCGTTAAACATTCCAAATTTCATTGGAATCGAACATTCATATCGTGTTTGAGGCATCAAATGAACGAAATCGGTCGAAAATTTATATGGAAGCTATATCCAAATCTGAAACGATTTCAATATAATTTGGGAAATCAATTTTTTAGATAAAATCCATTACACGTTTCAAATTTCATTGAAATTGGGGATACATAGCGTGTTTGGTGCATCAAATGCTTGAAATCGGCCGAAAATATATATGGGAGCTATATCCAAATCTGAACCGATTTCACTATATTTTTGCATATTTTTTTTGTTCCAAATTCCGTTACGCATTCCAAATTTGGAGACTGTATCTGTAATCGATCAATAGATATGTGCATATAAAATCTAAATTTTTGGGAGGTACCTCCGATTCTGATGCTATATCTCCAGTTCCAAGTGGAAATTCGAAAATGTATATAGCCTATGTTACTTTAGGGCGATGTTGCAGTATATATGGAAATTTTCAGAAAAATCTATTCAGCAGTTTTCGTGTCCATAAATTACAAACAAACAAACAAACAAACAAACGTACAAACATTTTCCTCTTTTATAGATATACTAGCTGAACCCGGTGCGCTTCGCTACCCCTTTTGATTTTATATGCATTCAAAATTTTATTTACGAATATATGTTGGATAAAGAAAAACAAATTTAAAAATTAAAAAAAAAAAAATATTGCACTATTTTAATGCGTTAATAAACGAAATCATTACAAAAGCAGTAACATGACATGAATACACGAAGGGTTTGTCCGTTGGATTTATTTATTTCATAGCAAATACCAAGCGTGCAGGAAACTGCAATTTTTTTAAGTAGAGTGGCATTTCTATTGCAATTAGTGAATTCGAGATAGCAACGTACTTCGCCGGAATAAGCATATTTCAAATAAATTGTTGTGTTGTTTTTTAGTGTTAGCCTAAGGCGTTGTGGGTCAATGGTTCTTATTTAAATCATATCCCAATCTGATCCGATTTAAATATAATTTTAAAAAAATTACTTGTACACCAAACTCCGCCACACCTTTCATATTTCATTGAAATTGGTGCGTCAAATATGTGAAATCGGCCGAGAATATATATATGGGAGCTATATCCAAATCTTAACTTATTTCCAATTAATTTATCACATTTATTATTATAACCAAATTCCGCCACACATTCTGAATTTCATTGGAATCGGTCATATATATCGTGTTTGGTGCATAATATGTATGAAATCGGCCGAAATATATATGTTAGCTATATCCAAACCTCAACTGATTTCAATATAATTTGGCAATTTTTGCTGGTGCCAGATTTTGTCCCTCTCGCTTTGGGTGCATCAAATATGTGAAATCGGCTGAGTATATATTTGGGAGCTATAATCACACCTGAGCGTATTTGAATATAATTTGTCAAATTTATTTTTGTACCAAATTTAGCCACTCATGCCGTATTTCGTTGGAATCGGAAATACGTATCGTGTTTTGTGCATCAAATATGTGAAATCGGCGGAAAATATATATGGGAGCTATATCCAAATCTGAACCGATTTTAATATAATTTGACTAATTTATTTTCTAATCAAAATCCCGTTACGTATTCCAAATTTCTTTGGAATGGTGCATAAAATACATGAAATCGGTCGAAAATATATATGAGAGCTATATCCAAATCTGAACCGATTTTACTATAATTTGACAAATGTATATTCGTTTTAATTTCCGCTACAGATTCCAAATTTCATTGAAATTAGAGATACATAGCGGAAATCAATTTTTTAGATAAAATCTATCACACGTTTAAAATTTAATTGAAATTGGGGATACATAGCGTGCTTGGTGCATCAAATGCTTGAAATCGGCCGAAAATATATATGGGAGCTATATCCAAATCTGAACCGATTTCAATATAATTTGACAAATTTATTTTCGGATTAAATCCCGTCACACATTCCAAATTTTATTGGAATCGAACATTCATATTGTGTTTGAGGCATCAAATGAACGAAATCGGTCGAAAATATATATGGGAGCTATATCCAAATCTGAACCGATTACAATATAATTTGGCAAACTTATTTTTGTTCCATATCCCGTTACGTATTCCAAATTTGGAGACTGTATCTGCAACCAATCAATAGATATGTGCGTATAAAATCTAAATTTTTGGGAGGTACCTCCGATTCTGATGCTATATCTCCAGTTCCAAGTGGAAATTCAAAAATGGATATAGCCTATGTTACAGGCGATGTTGCTGTATATATGGAAATTTTGCAGGAAATTCTATTCAGCGGTTTTCGAGTCCATAAATTACAAACAAACAAACAAACAAACATTTTCCTCTTTTATAGATATATATATATGTATATATATATATATATATATATATATATATATATATATATATATATATATATATATATATATATATATATATATATATATATATATACAAATACAAATTCTCGTACATGTAGAGAAAATGTACGAGAAATTGGGGTAACATGCAATCATCCTACATGACCTCTATCATTTTTGTACCTCTTTTATTATTTGCTTATCGAATACGAGTCGATTAAAAGTCAATTGTTGTTCGTTGGTAATTGAATCAGTTGAGCAGTCATTCTCAACTGATTTGGATACTCTTCTTAATGTTGTTCCTACCCGAGTTAGGGTTTTATTTAAAAAAATCAACCACGCCAAAATTACAGTTCATTTGGTAGAGATTTTAACAAAAACACCCAAAATATCGAAAGTTTAGTGGTATTATTATACCTAAACGAAGGAGATATATTCTAACTTCCTTGGAATATTGTATAAAATTTCAAAGATTAACCTAAATATAGCGCATTTATTATTTCAACGAACGGCAGCATACACAGACGGATACAGATTGATAGGATACAAAAGCTACGAATTCAAAATTAGTTTTGATTTGGAAAATGTTGCTAAGACCTTTATAAAACTTACTATAAAACTAAAGAATAACCCCGGTGCGCTTCGCTACCCCTCTGATTTCATATAAATTCAAAATTTTATATACAAATATTTGTTGGTTAAAAAAGAAATTCAAAAATTTTAAAAGAATCTATATATATAAAAGAATGTGGTGTTAGTTACTACGCTTATAACTCAGGAACCGATCTGATTTTAACGATTCATACAAATTCGGAATTGTCTCTTGCCAAAAAGAATAAAATCCAAAAAAAAATCGCGTAAAAATTTGAAATATGAACATTTTCATTTTGACTTTTGAAATGTACAATCGTAATGTTTTATTTTGCATGATTTTTTCCATTTTGACTTCCTTTTTCCAATGTACATTTGTAGTGTTTTTTATACTTTATTTTTGAATTCGAATATTAATACCAATTTATTTAACTAACGTGATTTCTTGAAAAGTGAAATTGCAGGCGGGTTACATGGAAGTGTAGTACCAAATTATGTGGTTGCAAAAGGGAATAGATGATATCGAAATAATTTAACGCGGTCACACCAAAGTTAAAAGAAAATTACTTTTTTCTAAATCGCTAAAAAAATCTCAAATCGCAAAAAAAAACTATAAAAAATGTTCAATGGAATCGAATTTTAAAATAATAGTACATTCTATTGACAAACTTCGTAAGGACCTTTTCAATTTGGCTTACCATATTGAATTCAATCGATTTTTTGTAAGTAAAATAAAGAATTATCTTCACAATATAAAAGAAAGTTATGTTAGTTGCTACGCTTAAAACTAAAAAACGGCTTGACGGATTTTGACAATTCATACCATCTTGGAATGGTATCCTGGCAAAAAAAAATCGCGGTAAAATATACCAATACAAATGTAAATGAAAAAAAATCTTTTTGGTGTGTTTTTTTTTTTTTTTTCAAGTTAACACACTATATTGACCTGAACATTTTTTATTGTTTTGAATTCGGCATGAATAATATTAAAAATGGAATGAGTGACCTACGTGGACCTACTTCTTTCATAAGTTAGCAATCCGTCCAATGAGAACTCAAAATGTAATTCATTGGTGACTGCAATCAGCGAAATATAAAGGGTGCAAAATGGTAGAGGGAATTTGACATGTAGTAGAAAAGCATTTATATATTTATATTTAAACTTTTCCTAAGCTTCCAAGATACTTTAAATCGCTTTTGCAGGCCATGATATGGGTCATAACTCCCGGATAAGGGAACAACCCGATTTCAAGTATGTGTTACATTTCAACCATATTTTTCGTACTAATTTCGGCAAATATTGGTAATTTGAGAAGAAACCATCCAATGAACTATTTTCGGGGTCTTGGAATTTTTTTTTAATTTTTAGACCTTTATTTGGCATCATTGTTTGTAATGGGGTAGAAAACCTCTTCTCATAAAATTTTAAATTCCCGGAGTAGGGTCCATCTTGGTCTTGACCACATTCATCAATTGATTTGGCTAAAAAATTGTATTTAGGCTACTCAGGGGTAGAGATTAAATTTACAGATTAGTGTCCACATGGGTATTTATTTGAGTATAACCCCCACATTATGTGTACCCCCAACTTTACTTTCTTAACCAATGTGTGGTCAGAAAAGAAAATGTCGTATTCTATTGCGTATGTAACCCTCAAGAGAATATTGGTTAGGAACGTAGATTTGGGACGTATGTCTATATGAAATAAACTACGAAATGTCAAACTTGGACCCATTCAGTTGGAAATTGTGGCAGAAACATAAAAAAAATACGAATATTAGAAAGTAACACGGGAGCGAACATAACTTAAATCGCCATTAAATTATACTATGATGAAAAATATGACTTTATTGGGTCTCCAACGCACAATTTAAAAACAAACAAAAAAATAATTCCCATCTTACGGTAATGGATGTGAAAGAGTAATTATCTTTGAATGTTCTGAAACCATTTTGCCTTAATTATGAGGCGGACAAAACTAAATACCACGCAGGACAGTATTCCAAACGTTGGAAATATAAATTCCAAATTACAGCTCATTTGAATGAAACATGTTGCTAAGCTCTTTACAATACCAAAAATTGACCTGAGTTTTGACATGGGGCTATTATATATGTTCTATATCATATAAGTTTTTAACACTAAAATTAATGCCTATGACTGAAAAAAAGATTAAAATATCTAAAACCGATGGTAGGTATTTGAATTTAGTAATTACAATGGAGTCATTACTTATTATAAAAATGTTGACTTATGGTCAGATCTGTGATTTATTTTGGTTCAAAAAATATGAATTTAAGACTTAAAGTACGGGACGGCAACGCGGAACGGGCAAGCTAGTATATTATAAAACTTTAATGCGTAAACAAACAATTAGCTCGGTCTACCAACGATCGAACATGCCAAATTTAGTCCGCATAGACGATGGGTTGTCCTCCGGATTTATTCTTTTCATAGCAAATGCCAAACGTGCATTGAACTTCAATATTTTAAAGTTGAGTGGCATTTCTGTTGCAATTAAAGAATTCGAGGTGGCGACATACTTCCCTGTAATAATCGTATCCTCAATTAAATTGTGGTGTAGTTGTTTACTGTTAGCCTAATACCACTGCAAAGGCATTGTGGGTCAATGCTTCTTAATATAATTATATCCCAATCTCAACCGATTTCAATATAATTTGATAAAATTTGCTTTTACACCAAATTCCGTCACCCCTTCCATATTTCACTAAAATTGGAGGTACATACCGTGTTTGGTGCATCATATGTGTGAAATCGGCCGAGAATATACATGGGAGCTTTATCCAAGTCCATGTTGTTGTACAACAATCGTAAAAACAACCACATAAACATGTCTAAAAATGTAAACAAAATAATTAATTTTTAATAAATTATTGAAAAATTGAAAATGCAGAAGAATAGTTCTTAAAATATTTAATTTTAATGCTTCCACATCATTCCCCTGAATGTAAAGTTGTTAGCTGTTTGTCCTAATCTCTCAACACTACAAGCAATCGCTAGTAAATCGTGGAAAAGGCAACATCCCTTTCAAGTTGAACCCAAACAACATTCATACATTGTAATGAACAAACTGACCAGTCAATGATAATGGATGTTGATAAGGTGTTACTACCAGGGTTCTGTCGAAAAGAGGACTGCGGGAGCCATTGATCAGCTATGCTTCAGTCGGGTTAGGGGGGTTCTCGTCCCTTTTTCGCAGAACTAATATTATTACAAAAAAATATTCTAGACTCCCTTCTTAGTAAGAAATTTAAAATAATTAACCAAAACAAAAGAAATAAAAACTACCCAAAAAAAAAATACTGTACCTATTCTATTCTTTAATTCATCTGTTACCTCTCTGATGTTTTGAGAGGCTTACGCATCTTTACCCACCCTTACCTTGGTCCTAATAGCGTGGAAAAATTTATGATAGGACCCCATAATTTCATTCGACCTATATTGTCCCTACCACATCCTTAGTATGAAAACACAATATTTATAATTACCAATTCATGTTAATTCTGCCTAATATTTATTCAAATCATTTTATAGATTTATAATAATACGGAAAGTAGGAATTGAAAAGGTTTATAGTAACTTATAGTAACTAGGAAAATGTCTTAAGTATTGTAAAAAAATACATGCATTAAAAAAAATACAAGTACACTAATTGAGTTTTTGTACATATGTAGTAATTAATTAGTAATTCGTTTATATGTTTTTTCTTTTTTTTTTTTTTCAAAGTAAATTCTCTCTAATAGCAATCGAAATGTGCAATAATATAGTAAAAAAAAATTCAAAGTATCAATATATTACAACAAACATATTCTAACTAATTCAAAAGGTGTAAACCCTAAACGATAAGCAAAAAAAAATTTTTGATAATATGCAGAAATACAAGATAGATGTAGCAACATCAATTCAAAAATGTCAACAACAAAAATATAATGTCCATAAAAAGCACTCATTTTACATAATTATGCACTTCATACTCACCCAACAGCAGAAACGTTGAAGGCCTCCAAGTATTGTGTTGTGTAATTATGATGTTGGTGTGATCTTGTTGCTCTGAAGTCAGACAAATGAGGTTTGATCAAACATGTTTACATACAACTTGCGAGCACATGCAATTACTTCATTATCTGTATTTCTGCAGCTTAATTAAGAAGTATGATCTAATGACACGTTTTTTATGTAAATTAGGGTGGTTTAAGGAATATGATGTATGCCTTAAATGGTAACAAGAAAATATGTTATTCTACATAATTTATCTAAGGTAATTTATAATTCTTCATTTGAAACAATACTTAATTTTAAAAGATCCACATTATGATTCCTTCAAAGGGTTATCTCAGTTTATTAATCAAGTCGAATAGGGAAATTGAGAAGTTATTATTGCTGCTGTTTTAGGTGGTATTTGAGACACTAATTCTTCACAATCGTGATTTTTGATATGGCATCAGTTGCAATAATTACATGTGGGTTTGACTTATTAATTAATTAATCGTGACACCAGTCCATGTTATACTTCTGATACTTCATTAAAATTTGTTGGAATACAGTTCCAAAATTATCCCACGTGGGGATGGAGGGATTCGATGCAATTAAGATGCCGTGTTCTATTTTTTTGTTGTCGCCCCCGGTATCCCCTGATGCTGAAATGGTGTCTCGCCTGATGGAACGTAGGTTACAGAAGAATATGTACCGGTATGGAAATGTGGTAATTTTTAAAGATAACCACAAAATTTTGATAATAATTTTTTCTACACGAAAGAACACTAATTAGTCACAATAAAGCTCACAGGTTTTCACTATAATTTAACTTAATTACCTTTTTTTCAAAAATAGATGCAACGTAATTTTTTAAAAAAAAAATCTTATTATAATTTAATTTAATTTAATTTTAAAAAATGTTGAATGTAATATGTAATGCCCAGGTTAGGTTAAATTAATATCTTGAGAACTGTTCTGTACTTAATGAATGTTGGAATGAAAAGAATTTCTGCTAGTCCGGTTGCCAACTCGAAAGGTAGTTTTTTTGTTTTCTTTTGGCATAAGCCAACAAGATTACAACAACATATTACATGATCTCTCACTTGCTTATGATTGATACGTGATAAAAAGCGAATCGCAACATAGTTGCCACTGTTTATTAATTTAACTGCAAGGTGGGGAAATCGTTTTTTTATTTTTCTAAGGTCTTAAGTTTTAATTATTACAAACGAAGTAATATTGCATATTTATATGCAATATTAATTCGAGACCATTTACGTCCGAATATCCTTTGCGTGAAAGGTTCCGACAACCTTACCGTTCATGTCCTCTAAAACATAGTAATGTTGACCAAGTTTTTCCTTTATTCTGGACTTGATGAAAAGAGGAGAAAGCTTTGCGCTAAAGGATTTTTCGGCATTACTTTGGGCGAAGTTCCTTCTGAAAACTTCTTGACCTATATTAAAAGAAATTGGTCTTGTCCTCAAATTGTATTGAGCCTGGTTTCGGTTGTAAGCATCAGAAATATGCTTTCTAATTTTCGACCTTAATAACTTTAGAGTGTCATCTCGGGGAAGAATGTTGCATGGTTCGTCCAACATTTGCAGGTTTCGGAGTAACTGATATGAGGTCCCATGTGTGACCATATCGAAACCAAACAACACATGATATGGGGAATACTTCGTTGCCTGGTGTACAGAGTTTCTCAATGCACAACTAATCAAGCTGAGATTTTCGTCCCATAGTCGATGGTCCTCTTTCAAAAATGATCTTATGCCCGATAAAATCGAACGATTGACACGTTCAGAGGCGTTTGACTGAGGTGAGTATATAGCAGTATATATGGGAGATGCCTAAGCTCGTGAGAAATGCATTGAATTTATTGCACTTAAATTGTGAGCCATTGTCACTAACTAAGATTTCTGGCACTCCGTACAAATGAAATATTTGGGTCAATAAAAATTCTTGAATTACAGAAGAGGTAAATTTTCTTAGTGGGCAAAGCCAGTGATACTTAGAAAAGTGATCTAAGACAATAAGTAAACCTATGTTGCCTTGTTTACTCCTTGGGTAGGGGCCCAAAAGATCAACATATAAACGTTGGAATGGTCGATTAGAAGTAGCTGCTTTGCCCATTTCAGGCCTTAGTACCTGATTCGGTGCCTTGGTTGTCTTACAAATTTCACACGTCCTTACAAAATCTCGCACGTCTCTAATCATGCCTGGCCAAAAGAAACTTCTCCTAACAAGGTCCAAGGTTTTCAACATACCTCCATGGCAAGCTGTAGGACTGTTGTGAAATCTGGTTATTAGATTTTTTCGCATATTCACAGGTATCCACAGCTTCCACGTTTTTTCGTCTTGATCTGCATCACCGTTATAGTGTTCAGTCCGAATATATATATAGTTGTCAATAATTTTTACGTCTGGGTATTTTGATTGATTTTTCATTATTTTTTCTTTGGTAGCTAAATAATCAGGGTCGTTAAAATGTGGAGATGATAAATCAATTTCTGGCTCAAAACAATCTACGCCACTAACTTCAGCACAGTGGATACGGGAAAGAGCGTCAGGTACTATGTTGTCTTTTCCTTTACGGTGACTGAAGGTGAATTTGAAGCCTTGGAGTTTTAAAACCCATCTCGCAAGTCTACCGGTAAGATCTTGTTGTTTCATTAACCAGACCAAGCTGGAATGATCGGTTATGATTTCAAAGGGCTGAAGTTCAACATAGCACCTAAACTTTTTTAGAGCCTCTACAGCCGCCAAGCACTCTCTTTCCGTTACGCTATAGTTCCGCTGTGCGGAATTAAGCTTCTTTGACATATATGCCACTGGTTTTTCATCCCCATTCTCATCCAACTGTACCAAAACAGCTCCAATTCCATAATCACTGGCATCGCAGTGAATGTAAAATTTTTTTGAAAAATCTGGATTCATGAGGATGGGTGCTGAAGTCAAAAGCTTCTTGATGGTATTAAATGCTTCATCAGCTTCTTTTGTCCAAGAGAATTTTTGTTTTGTTGAAAGAAGCTCTGTAATAGGATAGACTATAGACGAAAAGTTCTCTATAAAGCGTCTATACCATCCAGAAAGGCCTAAAAAGCCCCGCACTTGCTTCAGATTCTTTGGAATTGGCCATGAAAGAATACAGTCTACCTTATCCGGATCAGTCTTTAGACCCCCATGCCCTATTATATATCCTAAATATTTTGCTTCAGTCACGCAAAAGTGGCTTTTAGTGATATTAATGGTCAAATTAGCCTTCCGAAATTGTTCGGCAATTCTCATAAGGATCATTATGTGGGATGAAAAATCTTCAGACACAATAATCAGGTCATCGAGATAACCAAAAACACATCTTTTTAAGTCTACAGGTATTAATTCGTCCATCAGCCGACTCATGGTCTGAGGAGCGTTACACAGCCCGAATGGCATGACCACAAACTGGTATAGTGGTCTACCAGGGACTGTGAACGCTGTCAGAGGTTTTGCTTGATCTGTTAGGCCGATTTGCCAGAAGGCATCTTTTAAATCGATCTTGGAGATCAAATTGGCCTTGGGCAAGCGGGCAAATATTCCATCAATTTTTGGAAGGGGGTATGCATCCTTTATGGTGACGGAAATTAAACTTCCGAGCGTCTAGACACAGACGGACTTTGTTGGGCTTGAGGACTAGCCTCATCGGACTACTCCAGGGTGAAGTTGACGGTTCTATAACTCCTAAATCCAACATTCTGTCAATCTCTTTATTAATTAATTCTTCGACAGCCGGAGAAACTGGGTAGAACCTTTGCTTGACGGGCTTTGCATCGCCTACGTCAATGTCATGTTTTATCAAACTAGTTCTACCTAAACCTTGCTTCTCGAAATTGGGGAATAATGCTTTGACAGTTTCCAATTGTTGAAGTTGGATAGGGTTTAGAGGGTATTGACTTGAATTTGATTTCATAAATTCTTTATTTTCTATCTCGGACGACAATTCGGACTTGGAAACGGACATATCTGACAATATAGCGGGCATATTGGAATCGGACGGACCAGTCATTATAACAGACTCAAAATATCGGGAGCAAGCTGGAATTTCTTCCAAAAGTCTAAGCCTAATATGAGACGCTGGCTTAGTGATGGAACGATTAATATCCTGAGATTTTGTGTTTTGTTTCGAAAGGAAACGTCGACATCGAGGAACCCTGTGACCTTTTGTCGTTTCCCATCTGCGGTTTTCACGTTAGACTTAAAATCATGAAATTCTTTTAAATATGAAAAATCGTTTTGTGCTAATTCTGAACCGAGACAGCTGACATTCGCGCCAGTGTCTAAAAGTCCCAGTTCCTTAAAATTTAAAAATGAAACCATAGCATAAAGTCTTTGATCATGTGAACCGTTGACAATACCAGAGATAATATACTTAGAACCAATTTTTCTCTGTTTAAAGAATTTGCGAAGTCTAGCAGTGGATCGTTTTGGCTTTCTACGTTCTTCTAGAACAATATCTGCATTTTTAAAGATTTCGTCTCTTTTCTTCAAATATTCTGACCATCTTTGATGGTAAGGACGAATTGGAAAAGGATGTGTCTGAGAATTATGTGGAATATGAAAATCTGTCCTCTTCAAAATGGTTGTTGGATGCTTATTGTCAGTATTAGATTTTGGTGAGTCTTGATTTTTATTTATTAAGTTAGGCTGGTTGCTATGATTCTGATTTAGTTTTTTGGATGCTGTTGTTGAACGGAGTTTTTGTACCAAATATTCTTTTGGTTGTGCACTTTAAGCAATTTGGCTTATAAGTATTTTCTGCACCACAGCCGTAGCAAAAAACGGTCCTCTCTTTCAAGCAATCTTCCCAAAAGTGGCCAGGTTCTTTGCAGTTCCAACATTTGAGTGTTGAAGAACTAGCAGTAATCGCATCTACAGATATATCCTTCGGCAGATCAAAATTCATTAAAGGGTCATTATAATGTTCTAATTCTGCGACATTTTTATTAGGATATGAGTTTCCTATCATTTGTCTTCCAGAAAACTGACGTCGAGAACTCTCATCTTTTAAGAGATTTTCACGCATCTGGACTAATTTCCTGAGATGCGCTATAGAAAATATGGGAACATACAGTAGTTCATGACGTATGTCTGTACGCAAATTGCGTTTGACAAGTTCGACTAACTCCGTTTCTTCGATTGGGGTTGATAAACGATCTAAAATCGCGGAAAAAGAGTCATAAAAACTTTCAAATGTTTCTCCTGGTTTTTGTTTTCTGGCTCTCAGCTCTTCGCGAATGTCTGAGTCAGATTTAAAATCCTTGTATTGGTAACGTATTGCGTTACAAAAATCTTCCCAAACAATGCTCTGAACCTGTTTTCTATAACGCCAGAACCATTCTCGGGCTTTCCCGGACAATAAAATATTTAAATGTTTGCAGATTACTGAATAATCTTCCTCGAAATTATCTGCTGTTAGGGATTTGACCCTATATAAAAACTCTTCTACGCTTAGACCCTGTGTAGACCCATCAAAGTGGAGATTCCAATTTTTAATTATGGAAGCGATTTTGTCACTTCCTAAACTATAATTAATTTGACTATTCATTGAACAATTTCGGGAATGTGTTCTATTATCATTAGTATTGTTGTTAGCTACCAGTGGGGGTGGTTGATTAATATATTGTTTATGAGAAATCGAATTGTTTTGATTCGAATTCAAGTTCAAATTTTGAAGAAGTTTTGTAACACTTGCTTCTATCATATGATTTATTTTTGAATAATCAATAGTGTTATGAGTATTTTGACTCATGTTGGCTCTGTTCTGGTTTTGTGGAGTATTTGAGTTCGGATTCATGGCTTCTAGTATTCCAGGTGTCGAAACCTCTTCACCCGTGGCAGAAGTATTATCCAAATGATCAAAAACTAAAGAATTATTCGTATCTGGAAATAAATGTCGATTACTTCGGGTGTTGTAGTGTTTTGAAAGGGCACCACGACCTCTACGACTATTCGGTTTAGTTTTTTGTTTCTGGCCTTGAATGGCTTGATTAGAGTGATCAGTGATTTCACTAGGATTTTCCGGCAATATTTGAGATTGGCTGTTCATAGAACGAAGATCAGATAACTCACATGTTTGATTGCATGTTGGACAAGCAGTTGAAGTAGATAAGTGCTTTTCGATACAGTCACGATGAAAAGAATGTTCACATTGCAAAAGATAAAGACACTCATTTATGTCCGTTAATGTTTCAGTACAGATAGAACAGTTTTCATTTATAACAGGTAAACCTTGTGTAAATGGAGGAGTTCGTGCTAATGCCATTGTAATATTTCAAAATTTCTAATATGCAATTAGTGACGTATTTTTAAATGACGTTTGTGTTTTCATATTTGGATGTGGAGGATTAGGGATTTTTATATTAAAGAATAGAATAGTTAAAAAAAAAAGGTCTATGGAATGAAGGTGAAAATTATTGGTTCATGTAATCTAGTCAAACCGAATGAGAAAACCAATATATCTAATTTTGCTTGATACAATATTGGACATTGAGTGCAGGTAGCAAATCAACAATGTATTCCAAATATTATTCAAGATTCGATAGCTAAGACTTCGATTACTGAAAAAATACTATTTCATCAACATATTAGATTAGCAGTCTGAAAAATAAAAATAGTCTCAATTCAAAGAAAAGCTTTCAAGACAGTAGTCGGTCAATATACTCGAACCTTTTGACCTCAAGTATTTGAAAGTCCTGATAACCTCTACAAAGTATTCTTCAATATAAAGCCTAAACTCAAATTTCCCAAACTAATATAATCCGTTGAGCTCTAAAGAAAATTTAAAAGCAAATAGGCCGTAAAAGCACAATAAGATTATACTTCTCGGGCCCCACGTTGGGCGCCATTTCTGTAATGAACAAACTGACCAGTCAATGATAATGGATGTTGATAAGGTGTTACTACCAGGGTTCTGTCGAAAAGAGGACTGCGGGAGCCATTGATCAGCTATGCTTCAGTCGGGTTAGGGGGGTTCTCGTCCCTTTTTCGCAGAACTAATATTATTACAAAAAAATATTCTAGACTCCCTTCTTAGTAAGAAATTTAAAATAATTAACCAAAACAAAAGAAATAAAAACTACCCAAAAAAAAAAAAATACTGTACCTATTCTATTCTTTAATTCATCTGTTACCTCTCTGATGTTTTGAGAGGCTTACGCATCTTTACCCACCCTTACCTTGGTCCTAATAGCGTGGAAAAATTTATGATAGGACCCCATAATTTCATTCGACCTAGATTGTCCCTACCACATCCTTAGTATGAAAACACAATATTTATAATTACCAATTCATGTTAATTCTGCCTAATATTTATTCAAATCATTTTATAGATTTATAATAATACGGAAAGTAGGAATTGAAAAGGTTTATAGTAACTTATAGTAACTAGGAAAATGTCTTAAGTATTGTAAAAAAATACATGCATTAAAAAAAATACAAGTACACTAATTGAGTTTTTGTACATATGTAGTAATTAATTAGTAATTCGTTTATATGTTTTTTCTTTTTTTTTTTTTTTTTCAAAGTAAATTCTCTCTAATAGCAATCGAAATGTGCAATAATATAGTAAAAAAAAATTCAAAGTATCAATATATTACAACAAACATATTCTAACTAATTCAAAAGGTGTAAACCCTAAACGATAAGCAAAAAAAAATTTTTGATAATATGCAGAAATACAAGATAGATGTAGCAACATCAATTCAAAAATGTCAACAACAAAAATATAATGTCCATAAAAAGCACTCATTTTACATAATTATGCACTTCATACTCACCCAACAGCAGAAACGTTGAAGGCCTCCAAGTATTGTGTTGTGTAATTATGATGTTGGTGTGATCTTGTTGCTCTGAAGTCAGACAAATGAGGTTTGATCAAACATGTTTACATACAACTTGCGAGCACATGCAATTACTTCATTATCTGTATTTCTGCAGCTTAATTAAGAAGTATGATCTAATGACACGTTTTTTATGTAAATTAGGGTGGTTTAAGGAATATGATGTATGCCTTAAATGGTAACAAGAAAATATGTTATTCTACATAATTTATCTAAGGTAATTTATAATTCTTCATTTGAAACAATACTTAATTTTAAAAGATCCACATTATGATTCCTTCAAAGGGTTATCTCAGTTTATTAATCAAGTCGAATAGGGAAATTGAGAAGTTATTATTGCTGCTGTTTTAGGTGGTATTTGAGACACTAATTCTTCACAATCGTGATTTTTGATATGGCATCAGTTGCAATAATTACATGTGGGTTTGACTTATTAATTAATTAATCGTGACACCAGTCCATGTTATACTTCTGATACTTCATTAAAATTTGTTGGAATACAGTTCCAAAATTATCCCACGTGGGGATGGAGGGATTCGATGCAATTAAGATGCCGTGTTCTATTTTTTTGTTGTCGCCCCCGGTATCCCCTGATGCTGAAATGGTGTCTCGCCTGATGGAACGTAGGTTACAGAAGAATATGTACCGGTATGGAAATGTGGTAATTTTTAAAGATAACCACAAAATTTTGATAATAATTTTTTCTACACGAAAGAACACTAATTAGTCACAATAAAGCTCACAGGTTTTCACTATAATTTAACTTAATTACCTTTTTTTCAAAAATAGATGCAACGTAATTTTTTAAAAAAAAAATCTTATTATAATTTAATTTAATTTAATTTTAAAAAATGTTGAATGTAATATGTAATGCCCAGGTTAGGTTAAATTAATATCTTGAGAACTGTTCTGTACTTAATGAATGTTGGAATGAAAAGAATTTCTGCTAGTCCGGTTGCCAACTCGAAAGGTAGTTTTTTTGTTTTCTTTTGGCATAAGCCAACAAGATTACAACAACATATTACATGATCTCTCACTTGCTTATGATTGATACGTGATAAAAAGCGAATCGCAACATAGTTGCCACTGTTTATTAATTTAACTGCAAGGTGGGGAAATCGTTTTTTTATTTTTCTAAGGTCTTAAGTTTTAATTATTACAACATAAAGTATCCTACATTTTGCAATTTTAGGAAACATGAAATATACGAATATATTATCTAACGTGGTGTCGCTGTTCCTTAACCGCAAAAAAGTTTCCGAACCAGCGGCTTTGGCATTTTGTTAAGTACAACGGCGATTTTTTCTATTAGTAGGCAAAAAATATGTTCACATCGCCCTGCCGGATACATATCGTGTTTGGTACATAAAATGCATGAGATCGGCTGAAAATATATGTGGGAGCTATATCTAAATCTCAACTGATTTCATATAATTTGACAATTTTTTTTAGATCAAATCCCGTCAAACTTCGATTTTTCTAGAGGCTTTTCTCAAAATTGTATTCATGAAAACGTTTCCACTTTAATTACAAATAACCAAAAGAAAATTTGAGTCAAATCGGCGCAGCCGTTCTCAATTGATGTTGATGCTGCTTTTAATTTTATATATATAGACTAGCTGACCCGGAAACCTCTTTGAAAAAACCTAAACTTTGATATAAATATTGACTTACAACCATGATATGGGAACATTGATATGTCAACACTTTTAAAGTTTTTTTTTCAAATTTGATATTTGATGTTCGTAATAACAGCCTATGACAGAAAAGTGTCTGTGTAGGTCCAAGTCTTCGTATAGCCCCCATATAACGATACCTCCGGAATTGTTTCAAATTTGGTATTCGAAGTTCGTAATGGATACTACAGCCTACGACAGAAAATTGTTTATTCAGGTCCACGTATTCGCTTACCCCCCAACCAAAGGTACCTCCAGATTTGCGGTATTTTAATTGTTTTAGCGACATTATTCACCGGAATTGTTTAAAATTTGGTATATGATGTTCGTAATAGATACTACAGTCTATGACTGAATATTGTCTGTGCAGGTCCTTGTTTTGGTATAGCCCCCATATAATGGTACCTCCCTGTCTTCGGTATTTTGATGATTTTAGCGACACTATTCAGCGGAATTATTTCAAATTTGGTATTTAAAGTTCGGAATGGGTACTACGGCCCATGACAAAAAATTGTCTGTGCAGATCCACGTCTTCGTATGGCCACCATTTAGCGGTACCTCCCGATATATATTTTGATGATTTTAGCTACATTATTCACCGGAATTGTTTAAAATTTGGTGTATGATGTTCATAATAGATACTACAGTCTATTGTCTGTGCAGGTCCTTGTTTTGATATAGCCCTCATATAATGGTACCTCCCTGTCTTCGGTATTTTGATGATTTTAGCGACATTATTAACCGGAATTATTTCATATTTGGTATTCGAAGTTCGGAATGGATACTACGGCCGATGACAAAAATTGTCTGTGCAGGTCCACGTCTTCGTATGGCCATTTAAAAAAATATCCAAATCGGTCCAGCCGTTCTGAACTGATTCAATTACAAATTGATTTGTATATATATAGATTAAATAGTAGGCGTGGTCAGTTCCTCGGTCCCCAAATAAATACTTAGTGTTGTATAGAAAGTCAACAGTATCTCGTATAATAATTTTCAAACCGATATTTTCATTATTTTACAAATATAAGGATTTTAGATAAATCAAGTGGAAGTAGGCGTGGTCAATATTTTTTATTTTTTGGTTCATAGCCTATTATCTTCTGGAATGATATTATTCGTATAATTCCACTTTCCCAATAAATACATAAAATCCATAAATAACTGTTTTGTCCGTTGTGGCTTTATACTCCCCAAAAAGACTACACATCATATTAGAATTAAAAAAAAACACTACAAATGTACATTCGAAAATAACAAGTAAAAATGGAAAAAAATCATGCAATATAAAACATTACTATTGTACGTTTCAAAAGTCAAAATGAAAATTTTGAAATTTCACATTTTTACGAAATTTTTTAGGATATTATCCTTTTCTGTCAAGAGACCATTCAGAATTTGTCTGAATCGTTAAAATCAGATCGGTTCTTGAGTTATGAGCGTACACCACATTCTTTTATATATATAGATTTTTTTTAAATTTTTGAATTTATTTTTTTAACCAACAAATATTTGTATATAAAATTTTGAATTCATATGAAATCAGAAGGGGTAGCGAAGCGCACCAGGGCCAGCTAGTAAGTTTTATAAAGGTCTTAGCAACATTTTCCAAATCAAAACTAATTTTGAATTCGTAGCTTCTGTATCCGATCAATCTGTATGCGTCGGTGTATGCGGCCGTTCGTTGAAATAATAAATGGGCTATATTTAGGTTAATCTTTGAAACTTTATAAAATATTCCAAGGAAGTTAGAATATATCTCCTTCGTTTAGGTATTATAATACCACTAAACATTCGATATTTTGGGTGTTTTTGTTAAAATCTCTACCAAAAGAAATGTAATTTTGGCGTGGTTGATTTTTTAAAATAAAAACCTAACTAGGGTAGGAATGACTGCTTAACTGATTCAATTACCAACGAACAACACTTGACTTTTAATGGACTCGTATTTGATATGCAAATAATAGGATGATTGCATGTTACCCCAATTTCTCGTACATTTTCTCTACATGTATATATATACTAGCTGGCCCGGTCCGCGTTGCCGGCCCGTACTTTTGTTTAAAGCCTAATAAATCACAGATCTCGCTTATGCAAGCGGCACAATTTTGATTATAAGTAATGACTCCAATTTTGATTATAAGTAATGACTTGATTATAAGTAATGACTCCATGACTAAATAGAAATTAATGTGTTAAATACCTATATGATAAATAACATCTATAATAGTCCCATGTGAAAATTCAGCTCAATTTTTGGTATTGTAAAAAGCTTAACATTTCCATTCAAATGAGCCATAATTTGGAATTTGTATTTCCAACGTTTAAAATCCCGTACTACGTGGTATTTAGTTTTGTCCACCTCATAATTGAAGGCAGAATGTTGTCAGAATAGCCAAAAAGTTACTCTTTCGCTCCGTTTACCGCAAGATGGGCATTAATTTTGTTGTCATTTAAATGATGCTTTGGAGATCCAATAAAGTCCACATTTTTCATCATAGTATAATTCTATGACGATTAAACAAATGTTCGATCCCGCGTTACTTTCTAATTTCGTATTTTTTCATGTTTCTGCCACAATTTCTGACTTAATGAGTCCCAGATTAACATTTCGGAGTTTACTTCATATAGACGTACATCCAAATCTACGTTCCCAACCAATATTCTCTTGGGGGTTACAAATTCAATAGAATACCAAATTTTCTTTTCTGACCACACATTGGTTGGGAAAGTGAACTTGGGGGTATACTAATGCGGGGACTATACTTAAATAAATGCCTATGAGGTTAATTATCTGTAAGAAGGTTCTCTACCCAAGGATTTTTTACCATAGGTGGCCTCAAGACTAAGATGGGCCCTTTTCCGAAAAATAAAAAATTTATGAGAAGAGGTTTTCTTCCCCCTTAGAAACAAAGATGTCAAAATGAAAGAAGTGGCCAAGACCCCGAAAATACCTTAAATGATATGATGGTGCTACCAAAACGTGATCATTTTTGTAAGGATGGTCTCTTCTTAAATTATCAACATAAGCCAAAATTAGTACGAAAAATATGGTTAAAATGTAGAATATACTTGAAATAGAATTATTCCGTTATCGGGGGTTATGACCCATATCATAACCTTCCAAAGCGATTAAAGGTATCTTGAATGTTTAGAAAGATTTTCTGGAAGGAATTCGCTCTACTATTTCGCGTCCTTTATAGTCGGTATTTCACTGATTGCAGTCCCAATGTATTTTGCAGGTCCACTTTTTGAAATGACCCGCATAACGCTTTTTCGGTAATTTTCATCTTCCAGCTGAAGGTCCTGGAATTTTATACATGAAAGATCGCCATTTCGTACTGCCCACTCATTTCATTTTTAATATTATTCATTCAGAATTGAAAACAAAAAGAAAAGTACACTTCAACATAGAAAAAAGAAAGAATTTAAAAAAGAAAAATAATCTTCAACTGGTTCGGTGATTTTTTTACGCTAATTTTAAAAGGTCATTACGAAGTTTGTTGGTGAAATGTACTTTTATTTTGAAATTCGATTCCATTGAAAAATTGTCGACTTTTCCCGATTTTAGAATTTTCATATCTTATTCTCTTCTGGAATGATATTATTCGTATTACCCAATAAATACATAAAGTCTAAAATAACAGTTTTATCCGTTGTCGCTTTCTACTACCCAAAAAAAAACTACACATCATATTAGAATTCAAAAAGAAAACAAGTAAAAAAGCTGTAATTTCGGCCGGGCCGAACTTTGAATACCCTCCACCATTTGGTACAAATTTAACAATTTTCAAAAAAAAAATAAAATCCCTTAAAAATCTGTTATATACGACGATGTGGACCTGCATAGGCAACTTTTGTCACAAGCTATTACAATATTCAAATACGAAACTTGAAAAAAATCTGTTTATAAAAAAATCTGTTTATTTTAGGCTTTAATATCGAACTTCACGAACTTCAAATGCGAAATTTGAAACAATTCCGGTAAATAATGTCGCTAAAATCATTAAAATACCGAATATCGGGGGATACCGTTATATGGGGGCTATATGAAGACGTGGACCTGCACAGACAATTTTACGTCATAGGCTGTAGTATTCATTACGAACTTCAAATGCGAAAGTTGAAACAATTCCGGTAAATAATGTCGCTAAAATCATGAAAATACCGAAGATCGGGGGGTACAGTTATATGGGGGCTATAAGAAGGCGTGGACCTGCACAGTCAACTTTCTGTGATGGGCTGTAGCATCCATTATGAACTTCAAATGCAAAATGTGAAACAATTCCGGTAAATAATGCCGCAAAAATCATCAAAATACCGAATATCTGGAGGTACCGTTATATGGGAGCTATACGAAGATGTGGACCTATATGACTCATTTTTTGTCTTAGGATGTAGTATTCATTACGAACTTCAAATACTAAAACTGAAACAATTCCGGTAAATAATGTCGCTAAAATGATCAAAATACCGAATATCGGAGGGTACCGTTACATGGGGGCTATACGAAGACGTGGACCTATATGACCCATTTTCTGCTTTATGCTGTAGTATCTATTAAAAACGTCAAATACCAAATTTGAAACAATTCCGGTAAATAATCTCGCTAAAATCATCAAAATACCGAATAGTGGGAGGTACCGTTATATGGGGGCTATACGAAGACATGGACCTACATAGCCCATTTTCTGTCTTAAGCCGTAGCATCTATTATGAACTTTAAATATTAATTTTGAAACAATTCCAGTAACAAATGTCGCTAGAATCATCATAATACCGCATATCGGGAGGTACCGTTATATGGGGGCTATACGAAGACGTGGACCTACATGGCCCATTTTTAATACCAAAAGTCCTGCAGACATAGTACACATTTGAGTACAATTTTATAAACCTAATTCATTTCGTTCGGAAGCTAGAGTGATTTCCACAGACGGACAGACGGATAGACGGACAGACGGATAGACGGACAGACGGATAGACGGACAGACGGATAGACGGACGGACATTGATAAATCGACATAGAATTTTATGCTGATCAAGAATATATATACTTTGTGGGGTCTAAAATGTATATTTCGAGGTGTTACAAACGGAATGACAAACTTAATATACCCTCCATACTATGGTGGAGGGTATAAAAAACACTACAAATGTACATTCGAAAATAGTGAGTCAAAATGGAAAAAATATGCAATATAAAACATTACTATTGTACATTTTAAAAGTCAAAATGAAAATGTTCAAATTTCACATTTACAAGCGATTTTTTTTAGATTTTATTCTTTTCTGCCAAGAGGCAATTCTGAATTTGTCTGAATCGTTAAAATCAGACCGGCGGTCTTTATGTTATATGCGTAGTAATTAACACAGCTTTCTTTTACATATAGAGAGATAGATTTAAAAGTAGGCGCGTTCCTTAGCCCTTGAATAAATACTTAGGGTTGGATGGAAAGCCAACAGTATCTCGTGTAAGAATTCTCAAACAGATATCTTTATTATTTTGGCTAACATAAGGATTTTAGATAAATCGAAATAGTGGGCGTAAAAGTAGGCGTGGTCAATATTTTTTTCTTTAAAAACCTAACGAACGTTTGTACAAAAAATTATGCAAATCGGTTCAGCCGTTCTTAACTGATTCCATTACCAACGAACAACAATTGATTTTTATATATATAGATAGAAGATAGATTTAAAGAAGTAGGCGTGCCAGTTCTTCTGTCCCCAAACAGATACATGGAGGGAGAGTCAAGAGTACGTCGCATACTACCTGTGGAGCAGATATCTTCATTATTTTGGCAAATATTAGGATTTTAAGTAAATCGAATCGAATGGGCGTGGTCATTTTTTCTTTGCATAAAAATCTAACTCGGGGTAGGACGAACATTTAAAAAATTATCCAAACCGGTCCAGTCGTTCTCAACTGATTCAATTCAATAAAAAATAGGCGCGCTCAGATCCTCACAAACCCCCCAAATAAATACTTAGGGTTGGAGGGAAAGTCAACAATATCTCGTGTAATCATTTTCAAACCGATATCTTCATTATTTTAGCAAATATAAGGATTTTAGTAAATAGTGGGCCCCCTAAATCGGGACATGACGAACGTTTGTACAAAAAATTATGCAAATCGGTCCAGCCGTTCTCAACTGATTCAATTACCAACGAACAACAATTGATTTGCATATATATAGGAAAAAATACATCTTAGGCTTTGAACGTGTAATATTTGTTGAAGCAATATGCTTATTTTAAGGCCAATCTTTATCAATCTTAATTCATATTTTTCTTGACGTTGCACTATGGGACCAACTGCATCTTTTTAAGGCCTAAAATCGCAGGAACGAGGTAGAACTGGCAAAATTCGTTTTTAGATGCTAGATATGGTGGGAACAATATCTACCAAATTTCTTTCAAATCGGCAAGAATATAGATGTAGCTCCCACATATAACTTTCAACCGATTAGAATTGTATGGCTCTCAAAGCCGTAATATTAACTCTAAAACAATGATTTTCGGTACATAGTATCAGATACGACTTAGAAATACTTTTGACATTCCTCCATTGGAGAAATTTACCCATTTAAGCCAACAATTAAAACACATTGCTTCTTGTAACTTTTAATTTTTTTAAATTTATTTTATTAATGTCTTCGTGTTACTTTATAGTTAATATTTTTTTCTCCACGGTACTGGAGTTACAGAATAGTTCTCAAATTCACCTCGCTGTGTTCTTGAGCAGTTGGGATGTGTAATCAGTCATATTATATGAATGCTATGGTGGTGTAGAGGAGGGGTGAACGGATGGATGGTTGTGTTAAATTTTCGGCTAGGAGCATGCTTCCATTCGAGTTCAACTCTAAATTTAGAATAAATGCTCCCTAAACGTAATCCATGGAGAATAAGTGTCAAACGCACCAAATTCAATTGTAATAAAATGTCTTTATACTAAGGTGTATGGTGTGTGGGTATGTACATTTATATTCGAAATATTTTTAATATAAATACATTTATACGCGGTAATCAGTTGTAAACTCCACGAACCATTCCTTCGCGGTTGCGGGTATGCCATTTACACGTAAGAATCCGTATATATGTCCTTCGAAAAGATGCGTTGCAAAGGGCATAACAAACGGGATTAATAGTCGAGTTGATGTAGCACAGGGCATAGAAAAATTCCCACAACTCGTTGGGTATGCAGTCGGAACAGGTAGTTAGTGGTTTAATTAAGACTAGAATGTTGTACGGTGTCCAGGTGATAATGAAGCTTAAAAGAATTGCTGATAGTGTCTTTGCTGCTTTTGATTCTTGTCGTTTTTCTTGGGATTTCTTCTTTTTCTTGCCAGCATGTCGAGCTATGGCATGTGTAGTTTTACCCAATGGCTTGGGTATAATTTTTGCATTTAACGGGATGCGAACATCTGGTGCTATGTGAGACATTCTACGACCCAATGGCAGACTATATTCTGAATCCCTCGATGGCAATGTTCTCCGTGGAAGTAGACTTGTGGGGGCTATTGGTGAATCCTCGTGAATCATTTTTATAGACGGTGCCATATCAATTCCATTTCCAGCGCTAGCCCCATCTGGCGGTAAGCGTATCAATATTGTGTACACTGACTCTTGGCTAACCGAACGTGTCGTCATTTTGTTGTTGTTCGACAGGGATCGTGATTCTCGATTTCCTCCCACAGAGTTCATGTCCTGCATTTGTGACAAGGGAGTCATCGGAGGCCTAAGTGGTATTGGTGAGACATCTGGTAGTAAAATACTCGGTGGACGCACGCCACTTACACTTCCGCCAAGTGAATATGTATCCCGCATCATATTAGGGGCACAACTTGAAAAAAAAAAACAAAAGAAAAAAATTATATTACCATAAATATGCAAAGTTTCAATCTTAAAAATGATTTTAAATTATTACAGATCTATTCCACTGCTTTTATTTTTAATATCATTATTTAATTCGCTACAAAGATTCTGTTTGAAAGTTAGTATACGAGGTACTGTTGACACTCCATTCAACTGTAAGTATCTCTTTGGGGTCAGAGGAACTGGCCACGCCTACTTCTTTAAATCTATATACAAAATATACAAAAGAATATTTTGGGGAAAAGCCTCTAAAAAAGTCGCGAAACTTAAAAAATCGAAAGATATTTTTTGATATAGAATTTTGTGCAGAATTGTTTCAGAATGCCATTGAATTTGAAAATTCTTATTGAGAAATTCCGAAAAAAGGGGAAATTTTGCATTTTTTATTTATGGCGCTATATGGTTGTCATGCCAAAACAAATGATTACAAAATACTTCTCAGAGCAACAAAACACTCAAACTCTTGACGTACTTTTAAATTACGGCTATGCTGAATGGAAAAATTCAGTTAACAGTTATTGACGGAATAGATTTAACAACACTGAAAACTTGAAATGTCAAATAACAATTCATTCGGTAGAAATTGCAACAAACACATGCAGAAGGGCGAATTTTTAATGGTAGTATTAAACTTAAACAATCATCCTAGGAATATTGTTAACCAAAATAATGCGCCTTAATTGCGATTTGCAGGTTTTAACATTGATCGAGAATACATGAGGTTGACAAAACTGAATTGATTTGGAAAAAGTTGCTAAGTCCTTTATAGAATACTAATAATTTAAGTTTGAAAATGTATTGTATACGATGATATAACGAATGTAAAGAGGTATTGGTAAATAGGAAATAAATCATAAATAGGACTTTTGTTGCAATTTTTTTTGGCAAAGGCTTTATAACCTCGAAAATACATTTGAATCCTTCAAAATAACTCAAATTGGCAGGTTATGAGGGTGGAACTAGTATTAAAGAACTAGATTTAATTGTACTGAAATCATCAAATGCCAAATTAGAGCACATTTAGTCGAAGAATATTAGGAGATAATTTTGTATGAGAGCTATATCTAAATGATGTAACATCAATCATTCAAAGAATGATGGCGAGCGGAGAGGCACACGGACATAATTTAATCGACAAATATTTCTACTCTTTTACATACTTTATGGTATCTCTAACATATATAAACCAATGAGATCTTACTTTTAATAGTTAAATTAAAGCCATGTACACAGGACATTAGAAACACTTATAAGAGACCGTGACGTGAGCCTATATTGACATTCTTGCAGTGAGTGTTTACTTTGATTTTGAAATCATTATCGAGGACGAAAGCTCTAAAAATATCAAAAAATATATATACAAGTGAATATGCGAAATTTCCTTCATTCATCAAATAAATGTATTGAAAGAAATACTATAATAAACCAAAAAAAAACAAGGAAAACGTCAATAAGTTTGAACAATGAAAACCGGCAAATGTGTAATGTAATGCCATTGTAAGCCAACATTTTTATCAAAGTTTAGGCTTTGTCGAAGAGAAAAGGTAAACGTTTGCAACTTATATTAGGATCCTAAAAATATACATTAAACACTAATAATATGGGCCAGCAACGGGGTTCGATAATTTCAAGCATCTTTCTGAAAACATAAAACTGGGTACTAAGTTTTATTACTTAAATTGGAATTTTATTTAATTAATAGCTTAACACGTGTAAACGCTTTCTGCATATATTGCATTACTCTAACACAGATCTAAGGTGGATAAGGTTGTGGTAAACAACACATGTAGTTTGTCTCTATTTACGTTATGTAAGTTCTCTTGCAATTTTTTCATGTCATCGCAAAATCAAACAGCATTGGGGTTAGAATACATAAAAGGGCTTTAGTGGGTTCATTTTTATACCCTCCACCTTGTAAAGGAGGGTATATTAACTTTGTTAATCCGTTTGTGACATCCCTAAATATTCGTCGTAGACCCCATAAAGTATATGCATATTCATAATCAGCATAAAATTCTAAGTCGATTTAACGATGTCCGTCTGTCTGTCTGCTGATATCCTGATACTGCCAACATTATTTGACGTAGAGCGTCAAAATTTAGCAGAACAATTTGTATTGTATCTAGGATGGTTGGTATTGGTATTTTGATGATTTTTGAAACATTTTCTCACGTATTTGTTTAAAAGTTTGTATTTGTGGGTCATAATGGGGCCAGCAGAACTTAATGTTTTCTTAATTGTTCTTTTATGAGAAAGACAGTCAACGACATATGCAAATAAAATTTGGTTAAAATTAGAAAATATATGGACAGAAAATATGTAGCCAAAAAATCAACATAGCTGAAATAAATGTTCACCATTATCCTATTTTATGCAAATTTAACGCAATCTGAATTATAAAAAGTCATTTATGAGATACTCGTGATTCTGAGTGATTTTCCACAAATTTTGCGTATGCATGTATTTATATCTATATCAATAAAAGAGGAAAATGTTTGTAGGTTTATAACTAATTTTTTTCTGAAAATTTCCAAGTATACTACAACATTGCCTGAAAGTAACATAAGCTATATACATTTTTTGAAAATCACTTGGAACTGGAGATATAGAGCTTCTAAGGGGGTAAAAGATCTCATCACTCAAATTCTTCAATGTCAATGTTTCGGAGTAGCGTCCATATCAAAGTGCCTCCTGATTTTACCTATTTGGAGAGTTTTGATTATATTTTCGAATCGATTTGGTTTACTTTGGGGGAAGCATCTATTATAAACAGTATACTTTCTAATATATGTGCTATATTACTTTGGTTTTAACCTCTTAAGTTAAAACCTCTGGCTGAAAAATAGTATTGACTTTTTGCGATGCTTATTTATTTCTATTTAGTCCATTTATACCAACAATTGTGCCACTTATATGAGCCAGATCTGTGAATTTTTATGCTTTAAAAACTATGCATCAAAGACTAAAACTACGGGCCGGCAACGCGGACTGGGTCATTTCAACCCGTAAATATTTTGCGAACATCTTCAAAAACAATAAGCTTATATTCTGACCCTAACCCAACACCCAAGCCCTTTGGGATTTTTATCTACCAACCGAAAAGTTTCCCAACCTCATGATTGTCTGCGGCGGAGGTTACGGTTACTTTTAAGGGTTATCAGTATTATAACTGTAGAATATATCCGTTTGGTTTAGGTATATATAATAATACCACTAAAAATTCGTCCTTTTGCATGTTTTTGTTACAAAATTTTACCGAATGAATTGTAATTTGACATTTAAAGTTTTCAGTATTGTGAAATCAATACCGGCAATAACTGTTTATTATTGCTTCTCCATTACGCATGGCCTTAATTTAAAAGTACGTTGAGATTTTAAATGTTTTGATGCTTTGAGAAGTATTTCTTAATCAAAATTGAAAATGTTGATATGGCAAATGTGCAAAATTTCTCGATTTTTTCGGATTCTTTTTTCAATAATTCCAAAGGCATTCTGAAATAAAAAATCTATAAAAAATTCCATATCAAAATAGAACAGTCAATTTTTTCAGTTCCGCGATTTTTTTAGAGGCTTTCCTCAAAAATTTCTTCCATAAAAAGGTTTCCACTATAATTTCAAATAACCTACAGAAAATTTGAGTCAAATTTTTATTTTCTAATATACTTTTTTAATTTTTTTTCATATAGATTTAAAGAAGTAGGTTTGATCAGTTCCTCTGATACCAAATAGATACGAAGGGTTGGAGAGAGAGTCCAGATTACGTCGTATACTAACTGTGAAACAGTTATCTTCATGATTTTGGCTAATATTAGGATTTTAGGTAAATCGAAAAAATGGGCGTAAAATTGGGTGTGGTCCCTTTTTTGCATATAAACCTAACTCGGGGTGGGACGAATATTAAAAAAATTGTCATCCAAATCGTTCCAGCCGTTCTCAATTGATTCAATTACCAAAGAACAACAATCTGTATATATACAGATTAAAAAGTAGGCGTGGTCAGTTCCTCAGCCCCCAAATAAATAATTAGGGTTGGAGGGAAGGTCAACAGTATCACGTGTAACAATTTTCAAACCGATATATTTATTATTTGGCAAATATAAGGATTTTAGATAAATCGAAATAGTTCGCGTAAAAGTTGGTGGGGTCAAAATTTTTTTCTTCAAAAACCTAACTCGGTGTATGACGAACGTTTGTACCAAAAAATCGGTTCAGCCGTTCTCAACTGATTCCATTACCAACGAACAACATTTGATTTTTATATATATCTGCTAGTTGGCCCGGTCCGCGTTGTCGTAGTTTTTGTCTATTATGCATATTTTTCAAAGCATAATTATTCGCAGATATGACTGTTATAAGTGTTCATGTACTGGTCAATTACTTTTTAGTCAAATGAGCAGAAATTTGGAATTTACTGTATATTGTACACGTCATAATTGAGGACTGAATGATTTAAGAATAGCCAAAGTTAATTACTTTTTTAAACCCATTAGCAGCTCAGATTGTGGATTTGAGTCCTCATAAGTCCCCCTAACCATGTCGATCTGAGTGTCCGCCAAAAGGTGGACTTGAGGGGGTGCTATTACATGGAGAAAATTCTAAAATTTGTAGATATGTTGAAATTTTTGTGTAAGATTTTCACCCCCAAATACACATTTTTAGCCAAATCCTTTGAAATATGGTAAAATCAGGAAGTACCTTTATATGGGCACTACTGCGAAACATCGACCTACATTAAAAACTTTCATCACCCCTTATAATCCAAGATGACAAATAGAGGCCAAATCAAAAATATAGCAGAAAAACATAGCACGTCAAACTGAAAAAAAAATTCACGTGATTTAAATAAGTAAAAATATTTTTATCCACCTCATAATTGAAGGCAGACTGATTTCAGAATAGTCAAATATAATTTCTATTTTACACCCATTACCGTAAGATGGGAACCAATTTTATGTGTCATTTAAATTGTAAGTTGGAGACCCCATAAAGTCCATATTTTTCATCATAGTATAATTCAATGACGATTCAACAAATATTCGGTCCCGTGCTACTTTCTTATATTTGTAATTTGTTCATGTTTCCACAATTTATTTCATATAGATGTACATCCCAAATCTACGTTCCTAATATTCCCGATATTCTCTTGGAGGTTACAAATTCAATAGAATACAAAATTTTCTTTTCTGACCACGCATTAGATGTGAAAGTGGACTTGGGGATACTCCAATGTGGGGACTTTACTTAAATAAATTCCTATGTGGCAATTATCCGTATGATGGTTCCCTACCCCAGGGTAGCATAAATACAATATTTTAGCCAAATCAATTGATTAATGTGGTCAAGACCAATATGGGCCCTACTCCGAAAATTTCAAATTTTATGCGAAGAGGTTCTCTACCCCCTTAGAAACAAAGATGCCAAATAAGGACCAAAAAAGAAGAAAGTGCAAAGACCCCAAAAATAGCTTAAATCATACGATGGCTGTATATGATCGATATCATAACCTGCAATTTAAGGTATCTTGAATGTTCGGGAAGAATTTCTGGAAGGATAGAAATCCTTTTCTTACTAAAAGTCCCATTCGCTCTACTATTTTGCACCCTTTATATTTGGTATATTACTGATTGTACTCCCAAAAAATTTTGCATTATGAGCTCTCATTGGACAGATTATTGTCACATGAAAGAAGTAGGTCCACGCTTTGAAATGAGCCCCATTAGGCTTTTTCGGTAATTTTTGTTTGTTTAAATGTGTGCGCATCTTCCAGCTGAAGCACGATGTAGGCCCTGGAGTTGAAAGGTAGATGTCAGTTAATATCGTATTTCGCACATATTTCATTTTTTTGGTGAAAAATTGTATATAATGAAAAATTATTCTTTATTTTGTTCACAAAAAAATCCACTGAATTCAATATGATATTACAAATTGAAAAAACAAAATGGACAAAAAAACAAATCTATGTCTGCGTGTAAAGTACTCACAAGGAACTCCTTGTGTAGATTTTCAAAATACCGAATATCGCGGTGTATCGTTATATGGGAGCTATACGTTATCGTTAACCTATATAGAGAATTCTCTATCGGGGGATAAAGTGCTCACAAAGAACCCCTTGTGACCATTCCGTTGAAAAATATGGCTAAAAACAACAAAATACCAAATATCGGGGGTACCGTTCTATACGACATGGTGGACCTATATGGATAATTCTCTGCTGAGGTATAAAGTACCCACAAGGAACTCCTTGTGTGGATTTTCAGACAATTCCGATAAAAAATGTGGGTAAAAGCATCAAAATACCGAATATCGGGGGTACCGTTATATGGGGGATATACGATATCGTGGACCTGTATAGACAATTCTCTCTCAGAGGGTAAAGTACTCACGAGGAACTACTTGTGTGGATTTTAAGACAATTCCATTGAAAAATGTGGCTAACATCATCAAAATACCGAATATCGGGGGGTACAGTTATGTGGGGGATATCGTGGACCTATATAGACAATTCTTTTTGAAGTGGTAAAATGTCCACAAGGGACACCTTTTGTGGAATTTCAGACAATTCCATTGAAAAATGTGGCTAAAATCATTAAAATATCGAAAATATCTTCGAACTTGACCTGCCTGCAGACAAAAGAGAGATCTGTGCAAAATGTTAGCTTCCTATCTTAATTCGTTTAGACTGTAGCGTGATTACAACTGACGGACAGACGGACGGACGGACAGGGCTAAATCGTCTTAGAATTTTACGCTGATCAAGAATATATATACTTTGTTGGGTCTAAAATGATTATTTCGATGAGATACAAACGGAATGACGAACTCAATATACCCTACATACTTTTTTTGGTGGAGGGTATAAAAAAAGTAAGTCAAAATGGAAAAAAATCGAATAATTCGAATTTTAATTCGAATTTTAATACCAATTTATTTAATTGACTTGATTTCTTGAGAACTGAAACTGTGGCGGGTTACATGGAAGTGTAGTACCGAATTTTGTGGTGGCGAAACGGAATAGATAATATGGAAATAATTTAACGCGGTCACACCAAAGTTAAAAGATAATTACTTTTTCAAAATCGCTAAAAAATCACGAAAAAGAGATATTATTGCAAAAATGTTCAAATCGGGAAAAAATCGAAAAAAAAATAATGGAATCGAATTTTAAAATAATAGTACATTGTATTAACAATCTTTGTAAGGATCTTTAAACATTTGCTGTAAAAAATAAGCGAACATGTTGAAGATTTTTTCAATTTGTTATTCATATTTTGTCAATTTTTTGCAATTTGTATTATCATATTGAATTCAGTGGATTTTTTGTGAACAAAATAAAGAATAATTTTTCACTATATACAATTTTTCACCAAAAAAATGAAATAAGTGCGAAATAGAATGTTAACTGACATCTACCCTTCAACTCCAGGGCCTACATCGTGGTTCAGCTGGAAGATGCAAACACATTTAAACAAACAAAAATACCTTAAATCGCTTTTGCAGGCCATGATATCGATTATAACTCACGGATAAGGCTACAACCCGATTTAAGCTATTTTTGAGGTCTTGGCCACTTTTTTGGCCCTTATTTGACATCATTGTTTTTAAGGGGGTAGAGAACTTCTTCGCATAAAATTTGAAATTTTAGGAGTAGGGCCCATATTGGTCTTGACCAAATTCATCAATTGATTTGGCTAAAATATTGTATTTATGCTACCCTGGGGTAGGGAACCATCATACGGATAATTGCCACATAGGGATTTATTTAAATAAAGTAACCACATTGGAGTATCCCCAAGTCCACTTTCACATCTAATGCGTGGTCAGAAAAGAAAATTTTGTATTCTATTGAATTTGTAACCTCCAAGAGAATATCGGGAATATCAGGAACGTAGATTTGGGATGTACATCTATATGAAATAAATTGTGGAAACATGAACAAATTACAAATATAAGAAAGTAGCACGGGACCGAATATTTGTTGAATCGTCATTGAATTATACTATGATGAAAAATATGGACTTTATGGGGTCTCCAACTTACAATTTAAATGACACATAAAATTGGTTCCCATCTTACGGTAATGGGTGTAAAATAGAAATTATATTTGACTATTCTGAAATCAGTCTGCCTTCAATTATGAGGTGGATAAAAATATTTTTACTTATTTAAATCACGTGAATTTTTTTTTCAGTTTGACGTGCTATGTTTTTCTGCTATATTTTTGATTTGGCCTCTATTTGTCATCTTGGATTATAAGGGGTGATGAAAGTTTTTAATGTAGGTCGATGTTTCGCAGTAGTGCCCATATAAAGGTACTTCCTGATTTTACCATATTTCAAAGGATTTGGCTAAAAATGTGTATTTGGGGGTGAAAATCTTACACAAAAATTTCAACATATCTACAAATTTTAGAATTTTCTCCATGTAATAGCACCCCCTCAAGTCCACCTTTTGGCGGACACTCAGATCGACATGGTTAGGGGGACTTATGAGGACTCAAATCCACAATCTGAGCTGCTAATGGGTTTAAAAAAGTAATTAACTTTGGCTATTCTTAAATCATTCAGTCCTCAATTATGACGTGTACAATATACAGTAAATTCCAAATTTCTGCTCATTTGACTAAAAAGTAATTGACCAGTACATGAACACTTATAACAGTCATATCTGCGAATAATTATGCTTTGAAAAATATGCATAATAGACAAAAACTACGACAACGCGGACCGGGCCAACTAGCAGATATATATAAAAATCAAATGTTGTTCGTTGGTAATGGAATCAGTTGAGAACGGCTGAACCGATTTTTTGGTACAAACGTTCGTCATACACCGAGTTAGGTTTTTGAAGAAAAAAATTTTGACCCCACCAACTTTTACGCGAACTATTTCGATTTATCTAAAATCCTTATATTTGCCAAATAATAAATATATCGGTTTGAAAATTGTTACACGTGATACTGTTGACCTTCCCTCCAACCCTAATTATTTATTTGGGGGCTGAGGAACTGACCACGCCTACTTTTTAATCTGTATATATACAGATTGTTGTTCTTTGGTAATTGAATCAATTGAGAACGGCTGGAACGATTTGGATGACAATTTTTTTAATATTCGTCCCACCCCGAGTTAGGTTTATATGCAAAAAAGGGACCACACCCAATTTTACGCCCATTTTTTCGATTTACCTAAAATCCTAATATTAGCCAAAATCATGAAGATAACTGTTTCACAGTTAGTATACGACGTAATCTGGACTCTCTCTCCAACCCTTCGTATCTATTTGGTATCAGAGGAACTGATCAAACCTACTTCTTTAAATCTATATGTAAAAAAATTAAAAAAGTATATTAGAAAATAAAAATTTGACTCAAATTTTCTGTAGGTTATTTGAAATTATAGTGGAAACCTTTTTATGGAAGAAATTTTTGAGGAAAGCCTCTAAAAAAATCGCGGAACTGAAAAAATTGACTGTTCTATTTTGATATGGAATTTTTTGTAGATTTTTTATTTCAGAATGCCTTTGGAATTATTGAAAAAAGAATCCGAAAAAATCGAGAAATTTTGCACATTTGCCATATCAACATTTTCAATTTTGATTAAGAAATACTTCTCAAAGCATCAAAACATTTAAAATCTCAACGTACTTTTAAATTAAGGCCATGCGTAATGGAGAAGCAATAATAAACAGTTATTGCCGGTATTGATTTCACAATACTGAAAACTTTAAATGTCAAATTACAATTCATTCGGTAAAATTTTGTAACAAAAACATGCAAAAGGACGAATTTTTAGTGGTATTATTATATATACCTAAACCAAACGGATATATTCTACAGTTATAATACTGATAACCCTTAAAAGTAACCGTAACCTCCGCCGCAGACAATCATGAGGTTGGGAAACTTTTCGGTTGGTAGATAAAAATCCCAAAGGGCTTGGGTGTTGGGTTAGGGTCAGAATATAAGCTTATTGTTTTTGAAGATGTTCGCAAAATATTTACGGGTTGAAATGACCCAGTCCGCGTTGCCGGCCCGTAGTTTTAGTCTTTGATGCATAGTTTTTAAAGCATAAAAATTCACAGATCTGGCTCATATAAGTGGCACAATTGTTGGTATAAATGGACTAAATAGAAATAAATAAGCATCGCAAAAAGTCAATACTATTTTTCAGCCAGAGGTTTTAACTTAAGAGGTTAAAACCAAAGTAATATAGCACATATATTAGAAAGTATACATCAACTGTTTATAATAGATGCTACCCCCAAAGTAAACCAAATCGATTCGAAAATATAATCAAAACTCTCCAAATAGGTAAAATCAGGAGGCACTTTGATATGGACGCTACTCCGAAACATTGACATTGAAGAATTTGCGTGATGAGATCTTTTACCCCCTTAGAAGCTAAGATGGCAAATAAGGACAAAATCAATTGAAAAATGTGAATTATTATGCTTTAAAAACTATGCATTAAAGACTAAAACTACGGGCCAGCAACGCGGACTGGGCCAGCTAGTAAAATATATAAATATATATGTGCATATAATATCAATTTTTATTCTGATGCTATATCTCCAGTTCCAAGTGATTTTCAAAAAATGTATATAGCTTATGTTACTTTCAGGCAATGTTGTAGTATACTTGGAAATTTTCAGAAAAAAATTAGTTATAAACCTACAAACATTTTCCTCTTTTATTGATATAGATATAAATACATGCATACGCAAAATTTGTGGAAAATCACTCAGAATCACGAGTATCTCATAAATGACTTTTTATAATTCAGATTGCGTTAAATTTGCATAAAATAGGATAATGGTGAACATTTATTTCAGCTATGTTGATTTTTTGGCTACATATTTTCTGTCCATATATTTTCTAATTTTAACCAAATTTTATTTGCATATGTCGTTGACTGTCTTTCTCATAAAAGAACAATTAAGAAAACATTAAGTTCTGCTGGCCCCATTATGACCCACAAATACAAACTTTTAAACAAATACGTGAGAAAATGTTTCAAAAATCATCAAAATACCAATACCAACCATCCTAGATACAATACAAATTGTTCTGCTAAATTTTGACGCTCTACGTCAAATAATGTTGGCAGTATCAGGATATCAGCAGACAGACAGACGGACATCGTTAAATCGACTTAGAATTTTATGCTGATTATGAATATGCATATACTTTATGGGGTCTACGACGAATATTTAGGGATGTCACAAACGGATTAACAAAGTTAATATACCCTCCTTTACAAGGTGGAGGGTATAAAAATGAACCCACTAAAGCCCTTTTATGTATTCTAACCCCAATGCTGTTTGATTTTGCGATGACATGAAAAAATTGCAAGAGAACTTACATAACGTAAATAGAGACAAACTACATGTGTTGTTTACCACAACCTTATCCACCTTAGATCTGTGTTAGAGTAATGCAATATATGCAGAAAGCGTTTACACGTGTTAAGCTATTAATTAAATAAAATTCCAATTTAAGTAATAAAACTTAGTACCCAGTTTTATGTTTTCAGAAAGATGCTTGAAATTATCGAACCCCGTTGCTGGCCCATATTATTAGTGTTTAATGTATATTTTTAGGATCCTAATATAAGTTGCAAACGTTTACCTTTTCTCTTCGACAAAGCCTAAACTTTGATAAAAATGTTGGCTTACAATGGCATTACATTACACATTTGCCGGTTTTCATTGTTCAAACTTATTGACGTTTTCCTTTTTTTTTTGGTTTATTATAGTATTTCTTTCAATACATTTATTTGATGAATGAATATATCTATATATATAAAAATCAATTGTTGTTTGTTGGTAACGGAATCAGTTGAAAACGGCTGGACCGATTTGCATAATTTTTTGTACAAACGTTTGTCATACCCCGAGTTAGGTTTTTAAAGAAAAAAATATTAATCACGCCTCCTTTTACTCCCACTATTACGATTTATCTAAAATATTTATATTTGCCAAAATAGTGAAGATATCGGTTTGAAAATTATTACACGAGATGCTGTTTGCTTTCCATCCAACCCTAAGTACTTATTTAGGGGCTGAGGAACGCGCCTACTTTTAAATCTATCTCTTTGTATGTAAAAGAAAGTTGTGTTAGTTACTACTCTTATAACATAAAGACCGCAGGTCTGATTTTAACGATTTAGACAAATTCGGAATTGCCTCTTGGCAGAAAAGAATAAAATCCAAAAAAATCGCCTAAAAATGTGCAATTTGAACATTTTCATTTTGACTTTTAAAATGTACAATAGTAATGTTTTATATTGCATATTTTTTCCATTTTGACCTTCTATTTTCGAATGTACATTTGTAGTGTTTTTTTTTAATTCTAATATGATGTGTAGGTTATAAAACTGTTATTTATAGATTTTATGTATTTGTTCGTAATACCCAATAAATACATAAAATCTATAAATAACAATTTAATCCGTTGTCGCTTTATATGAAAATTCTAAAATCGGGAAAATCGACAATTTTTCAATGGAATCGAATTTCAAAATAATAGTGCATTCTACCGACAAACTTCATAAGGACCTTTAAAAATTTGCCGCAAAAAAAAATCAGCGAACCAGTTGAAGATTCTTTTTCTTTTTTCTATATTGAAGTGTACATTTTTTATTGGTTTGAATTCTGAATGAATAATATTAAAAATTAAATGAGGGCGCAATACGATGTTAAATGCTTTCTACTCCAGGACCTACATCGTGCTTCAGCTGGAAGATGCGAACACATTAAAACAAACAAAAATGACCGAAGAAGCGTTATGGGGTTAATTTCAAAAAGTGGACCTGCTTCTTTCATATGACAATAAATTGTCAAATGAGAACACAAAATGCAATATACATTGGGACTGCAATCAGTCAAATACCGACTATAAAGAACGCAAAATAGAAATTCTACCTAAACATTCAAGATACCTTTAATCGCTTTGGCAGGTCATGATATGGGTCATAACCCCTGATAACGGAACAACCCGATTTCAAGTATATTCTACATTTTAACCATATTTTTCGTGCTAATTTTAGCTCATGTTGATAATTTAAGAAGAAACCATCTTTGCAAAAAAATGGCTCTTATTTGACATCTTTGTTTCTAAGGGGGAAGAAAACCTCTTCTTATAAAATTTTTATTTTTCGGAATAGTGCGCATCTTAGTCTTGAGGCTACCTGGGTAAAAAACCCTGGGGTAGCAAATCATCTTACAGATAATTATCCTCATAGGAATTTATTTAAGTATAGTCCCCACATTAGTATACCCTCAAGTCCACTTTCCCAACCAATGTGTGGTCAGAAAAGAAAATTTGGTATTCTATTGAATTTGTAACCCCCAATAAAATATTGGTTGGGAACGTAGATTTGAGATGTACGTCTATATGAAATAAACTCCGAAATGTCATTCTGGGACTCATTCAGTCGGAAATTGTGGCAGAAACATGAAAAAAATACGAAATTATAAAGTAAATTTATTGGATCTCCACCGCACAATTTAAATGACAAACAATTAATGCCCATCTTACGGTAATCGGAGCAAAAGAGTAATTCTTTTGGCTATTCCGACAACATTCTGCCTTCAAGTATGAGGTGGACAAAATTGAATACCACACAGTACGGGATTTTAAACGATGGAAATACAAATTTCAAATTATAGGTTATTTGAATGCTTTTTACAATATCAAAAATTGAGCTGAATTTTCACATGGGACTATTATAGATGTTCTTTATCATATAGGTATTTAACACTCAAATTAAAGCCTATAGCTGAAAAATAAGATCAGGCTATTCAAATTATCTAAAACCGACGGTAATTATAATTTTTGCCATGAATATTAATTTATATTTAGTCATGGAGTCATTACTCATAATCACGTCATTACTTATAATCAAAATTGGAGTAATTATAATGGAGTCATTACTTATAATGAAAATTGTGCCGCCTACATAAGTCAGACCTGTGATTTATTATGCTTTAAAGACTAAAAGTACGGGCCGGCAACGCGGACCGGTCCAGCTAGTATATATATATAAATATACTAGCTGGCCCGGTCCGCGTTGCCGGCCAGTAGTTTTTGTCTATTATGCATATTTGTCAAAGCATAATTATTCACAGATATGACTGATATAAGTGTTCCCGTACTGGTCGATTAAAAGTGTTTTAAAATACCTGTACCCATATTTAAGCCGTGGGCTTCAAAGGTGTGGATGTGCTATTATATATGTGCTAGTATATATCAATCTTATCCCCATGTAAAGGATCAAATTAATTTTTAGTATGATAAAAATCGTAGCAAAATTTTCCAGTCAAATGAGCAGTAATTTAGAATTTGCTGTATTTTGTACACCTCATAATTGAGCGCTGAATGAATTAAGAATAGCCAAAGTTAAATAGAGACCAAATCAAAAATTTAACAGAACAACATAGCATGTCAAACTGAAAAAAAATTTCGCGTGATTTAAATGAGTAAAAATAGTTTTATCCACCATATCTTCTATATATATAAATGAAAGTTGTGTTAGTTACTACGCTTATAACTTAAGAACCGCTGAACTGATTTTAATGATTCATACAAATTCGGAATTGTCTCTTATCCGAAAAGGATAATATCCAAAAAAATCGCGTAAAAATGTTTTTGACTTTTGAAATGTACAATAGTAATGTTTTATTTTGCATGCTTTTTTCCATTTTGACTTACTTTTTTCTAATGTACATTTGTAGTGTTTTTTATATTTTATTTTTGAATTCGAATATTAATACCAATTTATTTAATTGACTTGATTTCTTGAGAACTGAAATTGATAACGGGTTACATGGAAGTGTAGTACCGAATTATGTGGTGGCGAAACGGAATAGATGATACCGAAATAATTTAATGCGGTCACACCAAAGTTAAAAGAAAATTACTTTTTCAAAATCGTTAAAAAGAAACACGAAAAAAGAGATCTCATTGCAACAATTCTCAAAACGGGAAAATATCGAAAAAAAAATTCCAATGGAATTGAATTTTAAAATAAAAGTACATTCTATTGACAAACTTTGTAAGGATCTTTAAACAGTTGCTGTAAAAAATCAGCGAACAAGTTAAAGATTTTTTCAATTTGTTATTCTTCTTTTGTCAATTTTTTTCAATTTGTAATATCATATTGAATTCAGTGGATTTTTTGTGAACAAAATAAAGAATAATTTTTCACTATATACAATTTTTCACCAAAAAAATGAAATAAGTGCGAAATACGATGGTAACTGACATCTACCTTTCAACTCCAGGGCCTACATCGTGCTTCAGCTGGAAGATGCGCAGACATTTAAACAAACAAAAATGACCGAAAAAGACTAATGGGGCTTATTTCAAAGCGTGGCCCTACTTCTTTCATGTGACAATAATCCGTCCAATGAGAGCTCAAAATGCAAAAATTTTTGGGAGTACAATCAGTAAAATACCAAATATAAAGGGTGCAAAATAGTAGAGCGAATGGGACTTTTAGTAAGAAAAGGATTTCTATCCTTCCAAAAATTCTGCCTGAACATTTAAGATACCTTAAATCGCTTTAGCAGGTCATGATATCGATCATAAATAATCATCGTATGATTTAAGCCATTTTTGGAGTCTTCGCCATTTTCTTCTATTTTTGGCCCTTATTTGGCATCTTTGTTTCTGAGGGGGGTAGAGAACCTCTTCGCATAAAATTTTCGGAGTAGGGCCCATATTGATCTTGACCACTAAAAAAATTTATTTATGCTACCCTGGGGTAAGGAACCATCGTACAGATAATTGCCACATAGAAATTTATTCATGTAAAGTCCCCACATTGGAGTATCCCCAAGTCCACTTTCACATCTAATGTGTGGTCAGAAAAGAAAAAATTGTATTCTATTGAATTTGTAACCCCCAAGAGAATATTGGTTGGGAACGTAGATTTGGGATATACATCTATATGAAATAAATTGTGAAAACATGAACAAATTACAAATATAAGAAAGTAGCACGGGACCGAATATTTGTTGAATCGTCATTAAATTATACTATGATGAAAAATATGGACTCCAACTTACAATTTAAATGGCAAATAAAATTAATTCCCATCTTACGGTAATGGATGTAAAATAGCTATATTTTTGATTTGGCCTCTATTTGTCATCTTGGATTATAAGGGGTGAAGAAAGTTTTCAATGTAGGTCGATGTTTCGCATTTTACCATATTTCAAAGGAAATGAGTATTTGCGGATGAAAATCTTACACAAAAATTTCAACATATCTACAAATTTTAGGATTTTCTCCATGTAATAGTATCCCCTCAAGTCCACCTTTTGGTGGACAAACAGACCGACATGGTTAGGGGGACTTATGAGGACTCTAATGCACAATCTGAGGTGCTAATGGGTTCAAAAAAGTAATTAACTTTGCCTATTCTTAAATCAATTAGCCCTCAATTACGAGTTGTACAAAGTACAGTAAATTCCAAATTACTGCTCATTTGACTAAAAATTAAAAACTAATCGTCCAGTACGTGAACATTTATAACATTCATATCTTTGAATAATCATGCTTTGACAAATATGCATAATAGACAAAAACTATGGGCCGGCAACGCGGACCGGGCCAGCTAGTTATCATATAGATGTATATCCCAAATCTACGTTTCCAACCAATATTCTCTTGAGAGTTACAAATTCAATAGAATACAAAATTTTCTTTTCTGACCACACATTATATGTGAAAGTGGACTTGGGGATACTCCAATGTGGGGACTTTACTTAAATAAATTCCTATGTGGCAATTATCTGTATGATGGTTCCCTAACCCCTTAGAGACAAAGATGCCAAATAAGGGCCAAGCAATGAAAAAAGTGGCCAAGACCTCAAAAATAGCTTAAATCATATGATGATTATATAAATATGAAATCGGGATGTACCCTTATCGTGAGTTATGATCGATATCATGACCTGCAAAAGTGATTTAAGGTATCTTGAATGTTTGTGAAGAATTTCTGGAAGGATAGAAATCCTTTTCTTACTAAGAGTCTCATTCGCTCTACTATTTTCCGTCCTTTATATTTGGTATTTTACTGATTGTACTCCCAAAGAATTTTGCATTTTGAGCTCTCATTGGACGGATTATTGTCACATCAAAGAAGTAGGTCCACGCTTTGAAATGAGCTCCATTAGGCTTTTTCTGTCATTTTTGGTTGTTTAAATGTGTTCGCATCTTCCATATGAACCACGATGTCGGCCCTATAGTTGAAAGGTAGATGTCAGTTAACATCGTATTTCGCACTTATTTCAGTTTTTTGTTGAAAAATTGTATATAGTGAAAAATTATTCTTTATTTTGTTCACAAAAAAATCCACTGAATTCAATATGATAATACAAATTAAAAAAAATGCAAAAGAAGAATAACAAATTGAAAAAATCTTCAACTTGTTCGCTGATTTATTACAGCAAATGTTTAAAGACTCTTACTATTATTTTAAAATTCGATTCCACTGAAAATCTTTTCGATTTTTTCCCGATTTGAGAATTTTTGCAATGAGATCTCTTTTTCGTGATTTTTTAGCGAATTTGAAAAAGTAATTATCTTTTAATTAATAATTATCTTTCTTTTGGTGTGACCGCGTTAAATCATTTCGATATCATCTATTCCGTTTCGCCACCATATAATTCGGTATTACACTTCCATGTAACCCGCCATCAATTTCAGTTCTCAAGAAATCAAGTCAATTAAATAAATTGGTTTTATTATTCGAATTCAAAAATAAAATATAAAAAACACTACAAATGTAAATTAGAAAAAAGCCAGTCAAAATAGAAAAAAATCATGCAAAATAAAACATTACTATTGTACATTTGAAAAGTCAAAATGAAAATGTTAATATATCACATTTTTACGCGATTTTTTTGGATATTATCCTTTTCGGAGAGGAGACAATTCCGAATATGTGTGAATCGTTAAAATCAGCGGTTCTTAAGTTATAAGCGTATTAACTAACACAACTTTCTTTTATATATACAGACTATCTGGCCCGGTCCGCGTTGCCGGCCCCTACTTTTAGTCTTTAATGCGTATTTTTTAAAGCATAATAAATCACAGATCTGACTTATGTTAGCGGCACAATTTTCATTATAAGTAATGACTCCATGACTAAATACGAATTAATTTTTGTGTTAAATACCTTTATGATAAAGAACATTTATAATAGCCCAATGTGAAAATTCAGCTCAATTTTTATTGTTGTAAAAAGCTTAACATTTTCATTCAAATGATCTATAATTTCGAATTTGTATTTCCAACGTTTAAAATCCCGTACTGCTTGGTATTTAGTTTTGTTCACCTCATACTTTAAGTCAGAATGTTGTCAGAATAGCAAAAAAAAAATACTCTTTTGGGCATAAATTTTTTGTCATTTAAACTGTGCGATGGAGATCCAATAAAGACCACATTTTTCATCGTAGTGTAATTCAATGACGATTAAAGAAATGTTCGGTCTCGTGTTACTTTCTAATTTCGTATTTTTTCATGTTTCTGCCACAATTTCCGACTGAATTAGTCCCAGATTGACATTTCGGAGTTTATTTCATATAGACGTACATCCCAAATCTACGAAAATACCTTAAATCATATGATGGTGATACTGAAACATGATCATTTCTTGCAATGATGTTTGTTCAAATTATCAACATAAGGTAAAATTAGTACGAAAAATATGGTTAAAATGTAGAATATACTTGAAATCGGGTTGTTCCGTTATCGGGGGTTATGACCCATGTCATGACCTGCCAAAGCGATTAAAGGTATCTTGAATGTTTGGAAAAATTTTCTGGAAGGAATTCGCTGTACTATTTTGCGTCCTTTATAGTCGGTATTTCACGGATTGCAGTCCCAATGTGTTTTGCATTTTGAGCTCTCATTGGACGAATTATTGTCATATGAAAGAAACAGGTCCACTTTTTGAAGTGAACCCCATAACGCTTTTTCGGTCATTTTTGTTTGTATAAATGTGTTCGCATCTTTCAGCTGAAGTCCTGGAGTTGAAAGCTAGATGCCAATTTTATACATGAAAGATCGCCATTTAACATCGTATTACACACTCATTTTATTTTTAATATTATTCATTCAGAATTGAAAACAATAAGAAATGTACACTTCAATATAGAAACATGTAAAAAAGCTGTAAGTTCGGCCGGGCCGAACTTTTAATACCCTCCACCATTTGGTACAAATTTGGCAATTTCCAAATTCTTATATGACGACGTGGGCCTGCATAGGCAACTTTTGTCATAAATTATTACAATATTTAAATGCGAAACTTGAAGAAAAATCTGTTTATAATGTAGCTAAAATCGTCAAAATACCGAATATGGGGGGTACCGTTATATGGGGGCTATACGACGACGTGGACCTACATGGATCATTCTTTGACTTTGGATGAAGTATCCATTACGAACTTCAAATGCCAAATTTGAAACAATTCCGGTAAACAATGTCGCTAAAATCATCAAAATACCGAATATCGGGGGGTACCGTTATATGGGGCCTATATGAAGACGTGGACCTACATTTCTCATTTTTTGATTTAGGATGTAGTATCCATTACGAACTTCAAATACCAAATTTGAAACGATTCCGGTAAACAATGTCGCTAAAATCATAAACCGAATATCGGGGGGTACCGTTATATGGGGGCTTCAGTAAGACGTGGACCTGCACAGATAATTTTCTGTCTTAGGCTGTAGCATCCATTGCAAACTTCAAATGCCAAATTTGAAATAATTCCGGTGAATAAGGTCGCTAAAATCATCAAAATACCGATTATCGGGAGGTACCGTTATATGGGGGATATATGATAACTTGGACCTGCACAGATAATTTTCTGTCTTAGGCTGTAGCATCCATTGCAAACTTCAAATGCCAAATTTGAAACAATCCCTGTAAATAACGTCGCTAAAATCATTAAAATACCGAATATCGGGGGGTACCGTTATATGGGGGCTATATGAAGACGTGGACCTACATGGATCATTCTTTGACTTTGGATGAAGTATCCATTACGAACTTCAAATACCAAATTTGAAACAATTCCGGAAAACAATGTCGCTAAAATCATCAAAATACCGAATATCGGGGGGTACCGTTATATGGGGGCTATATGAAGACGTGGACCTACATTTCTCATTTTTTGATTTAGGATGTAGTATCCATTACGAACTTCAAATACCAAATTTGAAACGATTCCGGTAAACAATGTCGCTAAAATCATCAAAAACCGAATATCGGGGGGTACCGTTATATGGGGGCTTCAGTAAGACGTGGACCTGCACAGATAATTTTCTGTCTTAGGCTGTAGCATCCATTGCAAACTTCAAATGCCAAATTTGAAATAATTCCGGTGAATAAGGTCGCTAAAATCATCAAAATACCGAATATCGGGAGGTACCGTTATATGGGGGCTATATGATAACTTGGACCTACATGGCCCATTTTCGAACTTAACCTGCCTACTGGGAAAAAATACATGTGTGCAAAAATACATAAAATCTATAAATAACAGTTTTATCCGTTGTCGCTTTATACTACCCAAAAAATCTACACATTATATTAGAATTCAAAAAAAAAAAACCAGTAAGGAAAGCTCAAAAGTCGGGCGGGGCCGACTATATGATACCCTACACCACTATGCATATTTAGTAGAGCTCTCGTAAAAAGGTTTATACAGGGCATTTCAGAGCTCTATGAGATATTTGGTACAAAATCAAAATCTATCTAATTCTATCGTGCATTTTACGAACTATAGCTATCTCTGAACCGGGGTTCTCCAAATTTTACGTATTAGCTTCTAGACTGGTGATTTGGGCTGATATTGACCATTTAGTGCACATTTAACCCGAAATCGGATGAAGATATATATGAGAGCTATATCCAAATCTGAACCGATTTCGATAAAATTTAAAACAGCTATTCCTGTGCTCCATCTAATACCTGGTACCAAATATCACGGTTGTGGAGTGAATATTACAAATGTATGGGACTAAAACTCTAAATCGGATGAAACATATATATGGTTGCTATATCTATATCTGAACCGATTTTCACTAAATTTGATATACTTGCTTCTAGGCTGAATTTGGTCCGATGTACTAAAACTCAGTCCATTTGGACTTATATCGGCCATTTGGTGCACAATTAACCCGAAATCGGATGAAGATATATATGGGAGCTATATCCAAATCTGAACCGATTTCGATAAAATTAAAAACAGCTATTTCTGGGCTCTATCTTATATCTGGTACCAAATATCATTCTTGTGGAGTGCATATTACGAATGTGAGAGGCTTAAACACCAAATCGGATGAAAGATATATATGGGAGCTATAGCTATATCTAAACCGATTTTCTCCAAATTTGATATACTTGCTTCTAGGCCGAACTCGGTTGGGTGTGCCAAAATTCAGGTAATTTTGACTGATAGTGGACATTTAGTGCACATTTAACCCGAAATCGGATGAATATATATATGGGAGCAATAGATGTTTCTGAACCGATTTTCTCCAAATTTGTTGTATTTGCTTTAAGGCTAATCTCGGTCACATGTGCCAAAATTCAGTCCATTTGGACTTATATCGGCCATTTGGTGCACAATTAACCCGAAATCGGATGAAGATATATATGGGAGCTATATCCAAATCTGAACCGATTTCGATAAAATTACAAACAGCTATTTCTGTTCTGTATCTTATATCTGGTACCAAATATCATTCTTGTGTAGTGCATATTACGAATGTGAGAGGCTTAAACACCAAATCGGATGAAAGATATATATGGGAGCTATAGCTATATCTGAACCGATTTTCTCCAAATTTGATATACTTGCTTCTAGGCCGAACTCGGTTGGGTGTGCCAAAATTCAGGTAATTTTGACTGATAGTGGACATTTAGTGCACATTTAACCCGAAATCGGATGAATATATATATGGGAGCTATAGACGTTTCTGAACCGATTTTCTCTAAATTTGTTGTATTTGCTTTAAGGCTAATCTCGGTCACATGTGCCAAAATTCGGGCCATTTGGGATGATATTGGCCATTTGGTGGTCAATTAACCCGAAATCGGATGAAGATATATATGGGAGCTATATCCAAATCTGAACCGATTTCGATAAAATTTAAAACAGCTATTTCTGTGCTCCATCTAATACCTGGTACCAAATATCACGGTTGTGGAGTGCATAGTAGGAATGTGAGGGACTTAAAGATCAAATCGGATGAAAGTTATATATGGGAGCTATAGCTATATCTGAACCGATTTTCTCCAAATTTGATATACTTGCTTCTAGGCCGAACTCGGTTGGGTGTGCCAAAATTCAGGTAATTTGGACTGATAGTGGATATTTGGTGCACATTTAACCCGAAATCGGATGAAGATATATATGGGAGCTGTATCTAAATTTGATCCGATTCTCACCAATTTCAATAGGGTTCGTCCTTGGGCCAAAAAAATATTGTTTGGAAAATTTCATCTCATAATAATAAATGCGACCTGCATTTTGTTCACAAGAATACATGGACAGACGGACGGACGGACGGACGGACAGACGGACTGACATGCATAAATCGACTCAGAAAGTGATTCTATGAAAGTTCTCAAAAGTAACTATGGGTCTATCTCGTTTCCTTCTCCATGTTACAAACAAATGCACAAAGACATAATACCCTTACCACTATGTGGTGTAGGGTATAAAAAAAAACACTACAAATGTACATTCGAAAATAGTAAGTCAAAATGGAAAAAAAATCATGCAAAATAAAACATTACTATTGTACATTTTAAAAGTCAAAATGAAAATGTTCAAAATTTCACATTTTTACGCGATTTTTTTTTTTTGTTTTTTGGATTTTATGCTTTTCTGCCAAGAGGCAATTTCGAATTTGTCTGAATCGTTAAAATCAGACCGGCGGTCTTTATGTTATAAGCGTAGTAACTAACATAACTTTCTTTTACATATAGAGAGACAGATTTAAAAGCAGGCGCGTTCCTCAGCCCCTAAATTAAACCTTACGGTTGGTTGGAAAGCCAACAGTATCTCGTGTAATAATTCTCAAACCGATATCTTCATTAATTTGGCAAATATAAGGATTTTAGATAAATCGAAATAGTGGGCGTAAAAGTAGGCGTGGTCAATATTTTTATACCCTCCACCATACTATGGAGGGTATATTAATTTTGTCATTCCGTTTGTAACTCCTCGAAATATTCATGTCAGACCCAACAAAGTACATATATTCTTGATCAGCGTAAAATTCTAAGGCGATTTAGCCATGTCCGTCGGTCTGTCTGTCTGTTGTAATCACGCTATCTTTCGAACAAATTGAGATAGAAGGCTAAAATTTTGCACACATGTATTTTTTCCCAGTAGGCAGGTTAAGTTCATAAATGGGCCATGTAGGTCCAAGTTATCATATAGCCCCCATATAACGGTACCTCCCGATATTCGGTATTTTGATGATTTTAGCGACATTATTCACCGGAATTATTTCAAATTTGGCATTTGAAGTTTGCAATGGATGCTACAGCCTAAGACAGAATATTATCTGTGCAGGTCCACTCTTCCTGTAGCCCCCATATAACGGTACCCCCGATATTCGGTTTTTGATGATTTTAGCGACATTGTTTACCGGAATCGTTTCAAATTTGGTATTTGAAGTTCGTAATGGATACTTCATCCAAAGTCAAAGAATGATCCATGTAGGTCCACGTCATCATATAGCCCCCATATAATGGTACCCCCGATATTCGGTATTTTAATGATTTTAGAGACGTTATTTACAGGGATTGTTTCAAATTTCGTATGTGAAGTTCGTAATGGATACTTCCGCCCATGCCAGAAAATTGTCTGTGCAGGTCCACGTCTTCGTATAGCCCCCATATAACGGTACCCCCCATATTCGGTATTTTGACGATTTTAGCTACATTATAAACAGATTTTTCTTCAAGTTTCGCATTTAAATATTGTAATAATTTATGACAAAAGTTGCCTATGCAGGCCCACGTCGTCGTATAAGCATTCGGTATTTTTAAGATTTTAACAGAATTTTTAACGGGTTTTATTTTTTGGAAATTGCCAAATTTGTACCAAATGGTGGAGGGTATTAAAAGTTCGGCCCGGCCGAACTTACAGCTTTTTTACTTGTTTTCTTTAAAAACCTAACTCGGGGTATAACGAATGTTTGTACAAAAAATTATTCAAATCGGTGCACCCGTTCTCAACTGATACCGTTACCAACGAACAACAATTGATTTGTATATATATAGATTGTAGAATTTTTAACAAAAGTCATACAAATGCAAAGTATTATTGAAATAATTGATTTTTAGTCTTTTTCGTATTGTAAATCTATTTTTAAAACTGAAAAAATTATGAAAAATTCTTGATCTACAAAAACAACATATTTTTTAATTTAGATTCTATAAACATTTGATCTGCTCTTTAATATCTCCACACAAAATAACAATTTCACATTTCAACTCCATAACATTTCAGAACCTGAAAGAATCATCAAATCATTTAACGGGAAAATGCCAAGCTGTTAGATTCTTTCAGATTCTGGAACAAAACAATAAAATATTAATAAAAATAACATTGAAATTACCCCATATCGGATGGATCCTCGGGTTCGTAGGGATATTCATCAGAGTCTTCTCGACCTGAATGCCACCACGCAATGCACCATTCCTTTATGCTCCCCAGACATGGATATGTACCTTTAGTTTTTTGAATACTCTTTATCTGTAAAAATTGTTTGGAATTGAATTCAATAATTAGATGAGACCAGTTAACCGACATTAATCGGTATGTATAAGTATATAAAGTTCTACAATAATACAAACGCTATAATTCAACACCAACCAACCTATGAGAATTAGTTGTAAGATAAGTATATATAATCAGAAATAGGTGACAATCAGAATTTTTTTTACAATGTTACAAAAATAACAGAATGGCGAATCTTGACTATTTAAATAAAATACATAACATATTCGTGTTTTATTTATTACAAAGCAACACCCGACCTGTCGTACACAACAAGTAAAAACACGATAAGTTCGACCGGGCCGAACTTTTAACACCCTCCACTAAGTTTATAAACCATCCATAATATGGTGAAGGGTATAAGAACAGAAGAGGTAAAAAAGTAGTAAGTTCGGGCCAAACTATTGATACCCTCCACCATGATATTGGGACCTATATCAACAATTTTTTGTAAAACAGTTAGGCACCGTTTAGAAACTTCAAATACAAAAATTCAGAAAATTCAGCAGTGTACCAAATTTCAGCACTATGTCTCAAATCTTTCTGAAAATAACGGGATTAGAACAGACAGACAGATATGGTAAATCGGAATAAAATGATTAATTCTTGTTGGATCTAAAATTATTAATACGATGAGTTACGTTCGGTATGAAAAACCTAATATACCCCCAATGTTATGGTAGAGGGAATAAAATATTAAAATATATGGTATATTTCAAAACCCGTAAGAAATGCCAAGATTTTCAGTGAGAAATGAGTATCCAAGGCAATGTTTGACAGTTGTAATTACATACAAATCAATTTACTAACCCAATAACCCAACAAGTTAAAAAGTGTCAGTCGGTATTGCCGACAGATATATACCCTTAGCCTATGTTCGATTATTTAAATATATGTTGTCTAGTTTTACTACTATTCAAACGTTTGACCCTCTATGGAGCAGGTTCCGAAGGAATGGACCAATATTGTCAATTTCGAATCGGACTCCAAAAATATGATATAAATATTGCGATGTTCCTGGTATGGATTATATCGACTTACTCCTTCACTTTATATGAGATATGTAATAATTTTTAGAAATTCTTAAAATGTGCGTGATGTACCAGATAGAGTCTAACGAAATATTCCATTTTTATACTTCATTTAATACTAATAAAAAATATTGAGCGAATTACAAGAATAGATATTCATGTCCAATTTTATGCGAAATCATAAATTCCGATAAATTTCATATTCATATCAAGCTTCTTATTGACAGAAATATTTGGGCATAACATGTTCGAAAGTTATGACAGATAAAATTATTGAAAATTGTGACCATTTGTGGGTGATATGTCAGAAGGGGTTCGCAGATATATATCAACTTCGCAACAGATCTGGTGTTAGCAAAAATTTGTGTATGTGTGAAATTTGCAGGAGTTGGATGCTTATTTCGCTTTATTTGAGCGTTTTGTTTTTCAAAATCATGAACCCTATGTATGGGGGAGGTACCAGAAAAAGGGTTCGATCTATACCATATTTATAACAGATCTTGTGCTGATAGAAATATTCAGATGTACCAAGCCTAAATGGAATCTGATGTAATTTGGCGTTTTATGAGCTTCATGGGTATTCAACATTTCGACATTTTGTGGGGGAGGTACCAGAAGGAGTGGACCGATATATTCCATGTTAACGCCAGATCTTGGGCTTAGAAAAATATTGGGATGTGTAAAATTTTAAGACGTTGGGATACTTACATCACATTTTATAAGAGTTTTAATTATTCAAAATGACCCTTTGTGGGGGAGGTACTTGATGGAGTGGACCGATATATATTTCGCACCGACCTAGCACTGACGCAAATATTAGGATTTGCAAAGTTGGAGCAAAATCATGTAATTGTTTCTCTTATTTCACATTTTATAAGAGTTATAATTATTCAAAATGTTGACCTTTTGTGGGGGAGGTACTTGATGGAGTCCACCGATATTGTCCATTTTCGTACTTTTCCTTGCACTGTTGAAAAGATTAGAATTTGCAAAGTTGGGGCAAAATCGAATCATCCTTTCTCATTCTGTGCAGAAAATGTATTTTTTGAAAATTTCGACCTTTTGTGGGGAAGGTACTAGAAGGAGTGTATCGATATTACCCATCTCCGAACTCGATCTAAGTTTGACAAAAATATTACGATGTAGCAAGTTTGGACCCAATCGGGGACTCCCTTCGACAGTTATCGTGCGCACCAGCCGGACAGACAGACGGACGGACTGACATCGCTAGATCGACTGTAAATGTCCTGAAACGGATTTGGTAATAAGAGACCTAGGGTCTAAAACCATTATTTCGACTAGACACGTTTTGACCGTATCAAATGGAATTAAAATAATTCCAGTGACAGCTCATTATTTTGATTACCAGTGTACAAAAGCATTTTGGTGAGCATTTTCCAGAAAAAAAAAGTTATTCGTGATAGAGTGATTTCCTTTTATTTGGCTGGAAAACCACAAGTGGCTATCGTTAGAGCAATCCAGCATTTAAATGTGAATAAATCTTTTGTGTTACGTTACGTTAGGGAAGTGGGCGGAAGAAAACAGCAACATCAGCAGAAATGGTTCGAAAAGTCAAGAAACGACTTGATAGAAACCCGCGTCGTAGTGGCCGAAAAATGGCCCGTGAGCTGAACATATCGCAATATTCCAATCGGCAAGTATTGAAATATGAGGTCGGGGTAAAGCCATTGAAATTCCAAAAAGTGCAAGAACTTACACCACAAAAGAAAGAAAATAGACTCAAAAGAGCTAAAGACTTGCTTCGCTTGACCGAAAGTGGTGAACTGCCGATGAGAAAACATTCGTTGTCCAGCAGTTTGTAAACGAAAAAAATGATCGTGTTACTTGCCAAAGTCAGCTGAAAAATGTGCACCTTCGGTTGGCCACCAGAACTCAAGCACCGGCCATGGTGATGGTGTGGGCCGCCGTAACAACCGATGGTCGCTCTCCGCTCGTATTAATCGACCGTGGCATCAGAATAAATGCCGAATATTATCGCGAAAATATTCTGAAGAGTGTATTAAAGCCTTGGGCATGCATGCATCGCACTCATCACACCCCACTCAAAAATGTTTACAAATTGAGGTACAAGTTGAGGTTCCTGTCTGTGCAGGTCCACGTTTTGGTACTGCCCCCATGTACCTCTCTTTATTCGGTATTTTCATGATTCACCGGTTTGTATACCTTCCACCATACATAGTATTGAGGGTATATTAAGTTCGTCATTCCGTTTGTAACTCATCGAAATAATAATTTTAGATTCAACAAAGTGTATATATTCTTGATCAGCGTAAAATTCTAAGAAGATTTAGCCCTGTCCGTCCGTCCGTCTGTTGTAATCACGCTACAGTTAAAACGAATTAAGATAGGAAGCTAACACTTTGCACAGATCTGTCTTTTGACTACAAGCAGGTCAAGTTCGAAGATGGGCTATATCGGTCCACGATATTGTATAATCGGTATTTTGATGATTTTAGCCCCATTTTTAAGAGAATTGTCTGAAATTCTACACAAGAAGTTCTTTTTGTGAGTACTTTACCCCCTAAAAGAGAATTATCTATATAGGTCCCCGATATCGTATAGCCCCCATATAACGGTACACCCCGATATTCGGTTATTTTGGTGATTTTACCCACAGTTTTCAACGGAATTGTCTGAAATTCTGCACAAGTAGTTCATTGTGAGCACTTTACCCCCTGAAAGTACATTGTTTATATAGGTCCACGATATCGTATAGCACCCATATAACGCTACACCCCGATATTCGGTTATTTTGGTGATTTTAGCCAAAGTTTTCAACGGGATTGTCTGAAATTTCACACAAGGAGTTCCTTGTGAGTACTTTATACCCTGAAAGAGAATTGCCTGCATAGGTCCACAATATCGTATAGCCCCCATATAACGGTACCCCCCACATATTCGTTATTTTCATGATTTTAGACACATTTTTCAATGGAAGTGTCTGAAATTCCAAACAAGAAGTTCATTGTGGGTACTTTTCCCCCTGAAAGAGAATTGTCTATATAGGTGCACAATATCGTATATCCCCAGTATAACGGTACCTCTCTATATTCGGTATTTTGATGATTTTAGCCACATTTTTCAATGAAATTGTCTGAAATTCCACACAAAAAGTTCATTGAGAGTACTTTACCCTCTGAAAGAGAAATATCTATATAGGTCCGAGGAGTTCTTTGTGAGTACTTAACTCCCAGACATAGATTTGTTCATATGGGTCCAGATTATCGTATACTCCCCCCCCCCCCCCCCCCAAAATATAGCGGCATCTTCCGATATTTGATATTTTTAAGATTTTAACAGAATTTTTAACGGATTTTATTCTTTGAAAATTTCCAAATTCGCTGGTGGAGGGTATTCAAAGTTCGGCCCGGCCGAACTTACTGCTTTTTAACTTGCTTTTTCAAGTTTAGCATTTGAATATTGTAATGGCTTATGACAAAGGATGCATATGCAGGTCCACGTCGTCGTATAGACCCTAATATTGGTATTTTTATACCCTCCACCTTGGAAAGGAGGGTCTATTAACTTTGTCATTCGGTTTGTAACATCCCTAAATATTCATCGTAGACCCCATAAAGTATAAATATCTATAATCAGCATGGAATTCCAAGTTGTTTAACGATGTCCGTCTGACTGCCTTTTTGTCCGTCTGTCTGTCTGTTGAAATCACGATACGGCCACATTATTAATTTAACAGAACAGTTTGTATTGTGCCTAGGATGGTTGGTATTGAAAATGAGATATATCGGTACACGTTTTGGCATATCCCCCATATAACGGTACCTCCCGATATTCGGTATTTTAATGATTTTTGCAACATTTCTTCACGGATTTGTCTAAAAATCGGTATTTGTAGATTATAATGGGTTCTAGCTCGTTTGGCAAAACATTGTATGTATAGGTCTACGTTTTGGTATAGCCTCCATACAAGGGTACCTCCCGATTTTTGCCACATGTTTTCACGGATTTGTCTAAAAATTGGAATTCGTTGGTCATATTGGGTGCAAGCTACAGTGCCGAAACTTTGTATGTATAGGACCACTCTTTGGTATATAACTGTACCTCTCGATATTCGGTATTTTGATGATTTTTGCCAAATTTTCCCATGAATTTGTTTTACGTGCGGGGCCGACTATGTTATACCCTACAACACTACAATATGGAAGATTTCGCTTTTGAAATTAGGATTTTGACTAGGGACATTTCCTATTCCTTGGATTTCCATACAATGGCAGAACTTAATCTTATATTTTTAAGCTTCTTAGAATATATGAACCTTTATTGGTAGTACATATATATTTCTAAATTTTGGTGGTTTCGGCCTCCAAATTGACTATCATTTTGCTGTAGAAATATCCTAATCAGATTTTCCAGCAATGTGGCTCTAATTTCAATTTCTAATAGATAAAGCACCTCGATCAAAAATGATATGCCCACATTTTACCATAAAACGGCACCATTCCATTATTAGGTCGGTAAAGGTTAAAGTTTTCCAGGTGATTAAGTTATAATTTTTGTATTTGTAATACATAACAATTATCCGATGTATTTAGATTTGTCGAACTCATTATCAAGGTAAGTTACCATTTACCATGAACATGAGTTCAATATAGCGGTACCGACCAGTACCAGTCATAAAACTAGTAAGCAAAGGCTATAGTCGCGCGGGGCCGACTATGTTATACCCTACAACACTACAATATGTTAGAAGCCCCCTTATGTCCAACTCCATATTGGAAGATTTCGGTTTTTAAATTAGGATTTTAACTAGGTACATTTGCCCAATATTTATGCACTCCGTCGGGCTGTTAGTTGTTGTAGTCAATTTTACAGTTAAATATAATCCAATGGTCATCCAAAATGCTAGAATTCTTCCCTGTCTTAACTCTCTTCTCAGGCGCATCGATTGGCTTCGATTGTGTGATCAGAAATTTTGTTCTGTTTTTGGTCCATTTCAACCCCTAAATATATTGCGGACATCTTTGAAAACAATAGGCCTAGCCCATCTGATCCTAACCCTTCCCTTTTTCGTGAGGATCGGACGATAATTGCAAACTGTATATAATAACCCCAACCTGTGTTGTAAGGTGAAAAAATATTACAAAATATGCACTTCAATATTAATGTTATGTTTACGTTAGAACTTTTTTCAGGGTTAAACTACTTCAAGAGGATTTATTTGAAGTATAAGTAATCGATATGACAATTTTAATCCAAATCCAGTAGGTTATCCTATTTATATGTAAACGTACTGTAAGTCAAATTGAAAAAAACGCATGCGATAAAAAATATGAAAAAAAAATGTCACAAATACTACAAAATCTATATTAACATCATTATTAGCATCTTTTTATGCAATTTTTGTTTAGATTGTATTCTTTTATGTCAAGAGGCCATTCTGAATTGACAAAATTTGTCGAAATCTGTCCAGCCATTCTTGAGATATAAGCATTCTAGATAACATCCCCTTCCTTTGTATAAGTTAACGACGGAAACATAAGCAGTTCAAACCAAACAACAACAAGTAAAACCAACCAAACGCGCCAATGCTGAACCTGCCGATTTAGCAAGATTTCGTTCCCAGGTGAAATCTATATGGAGGCTATACGATATTGTGGACCTATATAGATAATTCTCTGCCGAGGTATAAAGTACCCACAAGGAACTACTTGTGTGGATTTTAAGACAATTCCATTAAAAAATGTGGCTGACATCATCAAAATACCGAATATCGGGGGGTACATTTATATGGGGGATATACGATATCGTGAACCTATGTAGACAATTCTATTTTAGGGGGTAAAATGCCCACAAGGGACTCCTTTTGTGGAATTTCAGACAATTTTATTGAAAAATGTGGATAAAACCATCAAAATACCAAATATCGGGGGTACCGTTATATGGGGGCTATAAGATATTGTGAACCCATATAGATAATTCTCTGCCGAGGTATAAAGTACTCACAAGGAACTCCTTGTGTGGATTTTCAGACAATTCCGTTGAAAAATGTGGGCAAAATCGTCAAAATACCGAATATCGGGGGTAACGTTATATGGGGGATATACGATATCGTGGACCTGTATAGAAAATTCTCTCTCAGGGGGTAAAGTACTCGCAAGGAACTACTTGTGTGGATTTTAAGACAATTCCATTAAAAAATGTGGCTGACATCATCAAAATACCGAATATCGGGGGGTACATTTATATGGGGGATATACGATATCGTGAACCTATGTAGACAATTCTATTTTAGGGGGTAAAATGCCCACAAGGGACTCCTTTTGTGGAATTTCAGACAATTTTATTGAAAAATGTGGATAAAACCATCAAAATACCAAATATCGGGGGTACCGTTATATGGGGGCTATAAGATATTGTGAACCCATATAGATAATTCTCTGCCGAGGTATAAAGTACTCACAAGGAACTCCTTGTGTGGATTTTCAGACAATTCCGTTGAAAAATGTGGGCAAAATCGTCAAAATACCGAATATCGGGGGTAACGTTATATGGGGGATATACGATATCGTGGACCTGTATAGAAAATTCTCTCTCATTTTGTAAAGTACTCGCAAGGAACTACTTGTGTGGATTTTAAGACAATTCCATTAAAAAATGTGGCTGACATCATCAAAATACCGAATATCGGGGGGTACATTTATATGAGGGATATACGATATCGTGAACCTATGTAGACAATTCTATTTTAGGGGGTAAAATGCTCATAAGGGACTCCTTTTGTGGAATTTCAGACAATTTTATTGAAAAATGTGGATAAAACCATCAAAATACCAAATATCGGGGGTACCGTTATATGGGGGCTATAAGATATTGTGAACCCATATAGATAATTCTCTGCCGAGGTATAAAGTACTCACAAGGAACTACTTGTGTGGATTTTCAGACAATTCCGTTGAAAAATGTGGGTAAAATCATCAAAATACCGAATATCGGGGGTAACGTTATATGGGGGATATACGATATCGTGGACCTGTATAGAAAATTCTCTCTCAGGGGGTAAAGTACTCGCAAGGAACTACTTGTGTGGATTTTGAGACAATTCCATTAAAAAATGTGGCTGACATCATCAAAATACCGAATATCGGGGGGTACATTTATATGGGGGATATACGATATCGTGAACCTATGTAGACAATTCTATTTTAGGGGGTAAAATGCTCACAAAGGACTCCATTTGTGGAATTTCAGACAATTCCATTGAAAAATGTGGCTAAAATCATCAAAATGCCGAATACCGGGGGTACCGTTATATGGAGGCTATACGATATTGTGGACCTATATAGATAATTCTCTGCCGAGGTATAAAGTACCCACTAGGAACTACTTGTGTGGATTTTAAGACAAATCCATTGAAAAATGTGGCAACATCATCAAAATACCGAATATCGGGAGTACCGTTATATGGGCTCTATACGATATCGTGGACCGATATAGCCCATCTTCGAACTTGACCTGCCTGCAGACAAAAGAGAGATCTGTGCAAAATTTTAGCTTCCTATCTTAATTCGTTTAGACGGTAGCGTGATTACAACAGACGGACGGACGGACAGACGGACGGACAGGGCTAAATCGTCTTCGAATTTTACGCTGATCAAGAATATATATACTTTGTTGAGTCTAAAATGATTATTTCTATGAGTTACAAGCGGAATGACGAACTTAATATACCCTCCATACTTTTTTGGTGGAGGGTATAAAAATTGTTAGATTTTAAGTATAAGCTGGAAATTGTTAAAGAAGAACTGTCTAATATAGAATATGCTATTCATTGGGCCAAATCAAACATTGTAAATTCATTCAATTTTTTCTAATACAGATGTTAACACTTTAAGAGATATTTTTATAATGATAACATACCATTTGCTAATATGGATGAGGTATTACATTTTTCAAAAGTCAAAGTCGCTTCAAATAATAATGAAATAATTTATATTGTTAATATTCCTACAACTAACAATGAAAATTGTGACAATTTGCTAATTAAACCTGTAAGGAAAAATAATAAAATAGTTAGACAATATTTAAAAATGTTTTAAGATGTAACGACAAGATATTTGGTGTTAAGAATGACTGCAAGAATTATAATAAGATAAGTATTAGTGACATTGATAATATCCTAGACATAAGTAAATCCGAATGTATTCCAAATCTGCTAAGGAGTAAACCATCCCGCTGCACAACAACTAACGATGAACATGTGGCGTTAGTTGATGACAGCATGATACTACTGAACGAGTACAAAGGGCAAATAGACATCGACAATTCAACAACAAATATATATGGCACCTTCATAATTCATCACCTGAATTCTACAGTTCGAGTTGGAGACCAAACATATTTAACAACTCAGGTCTCTCTTACCAAACCTCTACCTGCCCTACTGCAGCCAAGTAGTTCTAGTATTCAAGAACAAGTGATAACTTTGGAAAGAATGGAAGCAGTAAATGTTAACAATACCCACATAATCAAGAGACTAAAAATCGAAAATATAATAAATCTTACTATCAACATTGGATTGCTAATGATCTTTATAATTTTGGCTACCATTATCTACTTAACAAAAAGGAGGAAAGGAAATGAAACTGCCAATAAGGAAAATAATTCACCCAAACGTAAACCGGAGTCCTCTAATGCAGACCAGGAAATAGAAATTGTGGAAAATGCTCAACTAAACATTCATTCAAAATCAAACTTATCATTACCATTAAGAGGTTCTAACAGTAAGAAGATTCATGACCTTCCATTCTTCTCAAATGTGGTTGCTCATGCGAGGACGCATGAACTTAGATGGGGAGGAGTTAACGACGGAAACATAATCAGTTCAAACCAACCAAACGTGCCAATGCTGAACCTGCCGATTTAGCAAGATTACGCTCCCAGGTGAAGAACTCCAAATAAAACTGTATCCACACCCGCAACAAGTACATGAGTGAGCTGATGGTTTAATGGAAAATTTGACTTTTATTTAACACAAATGTTATGGTCTATTTTACCCACTAAATATTAACCGATTACCATCAAAATTGGAAGACTTCTGCCCAGCCCTAAGCTCTAGCCCCATCCTAACTTCCGCGTCGTTTGGAACATAATTGCGACCTTTGGAGCAACTACAAAATCAGGAAAAAAAACTACAAAATTTGGTCCATTTCAACCCCTAGATGTTATGCGATCATCCCCAAAAGCAATAGGGTTCTATTCTGACCTTAACCCCACCTCCATTTTCGTGAGGATCGGGCCATAATTGCGACATGTAGAGTGATTACAAATTAACATGGACAGACGGACGGACATACATAGCTAGATCGACTCAGCTCGGCGAGATGGGAAGATCCATATATACTTTCCTATGTGGGAAACCACATAATTGTTGGCCCAATCAAACTTATAATACCCCCAACACATAGTGTTGTAGGGTATAAAAAGGGTATACCTGTCGTATATCGATAAATAGAATTAAATCACAAAACGCCATATCGGATCTTTTTCACAGCAACGTTTTGTTTTTGTAGTGATGGATTTTTTGTCCACAACAACTACATTGCTTCCAATGCATACACTTGTTTTAGTGCTGCTTTAGGAAGACGGGTTAATGTCTCTGAACGTAGAGACGGCAACTTCTAGTTGGCTGCACACAGAGGTCCGCGGTTCAAATCCCACAGCAACAAAAAAAATCCATCACTACAAAAACAAAACGTTGCTGTGAAAAAGATCTGCCAATAGAACTTGAGTCGAACCTGGAGAGTTTCTAGTGTATAATTCGCATATGCTAATTTGCAATAAGTTCGAAATATATACTACTTTCCAGAGAACGGCCCTTGTAAGCCATCATCCACATCAAATAAGCCTGATGAGCCGCTTAACCAACGGCGGAACGCGTCCCATAGTGGTGAGTGTGTGATAGTGTCTATCTGGCTTTCCTTTTCACTGCAAATTTCAGATCATTAAGCTCGTCTCGAAAGAGAAAACAAACACTTAAATCATAAAACCTATGATCTTCGCCTTAACAAGGCAAAACTCGAAAGTAAATTTAGTTTTCTCTCACACCCGAGGTACGCTTTTTTATACAAAAAGTGCAAAACATGAATGAAAATTGTTAAATGAAAGATAAAGTAAATCTTTCGAGGAAAAACAATAATTTCTTCTACTATTAATGCTAATTTCATGTACTTTCGTACAAATTCCTATACAAATCAACAAACAAAAAAATTGAAAGGAATTATGTTACTATGAATTACGAATCGTGCTGTATGAACGGGTTAATTCGTATACCTAATTCTGAGAGCGAACCACGTGATTGAAAGTGCAATGAGAACATAACATTAAGAAAATCGACACGAGACGTATTCACTCTACTCTCTACTCACATAACTCTCGAAGGGAGATCCGATTTGGTCCTAACTTGGTACATCGTAATATTTTTGTAAAACTTAGATCGAGTTCGAAGATAATCAATATCGGTCCACTCATTCTGGTACACAAAAGATCGAAATTTTCAAAAAATATATTTTCTGCACAGAAACAGAAACGATTTTGCTCCAACTTTGCAAATCCTAATATTTGCGTCAGTGCTAGACCAGGTGCGAAAATGGAAAATATCGGTCCACTCCATTAAGTACCTCCCCCACAAAAGGTCGACATTTTGAGCAAAAACAACTCTTATAAAATGTGATGTAAGAGTCCGATTGTCTTAACCCAAGGTCTGGTGTCAAGGAGGTAGACATCGGTTCACTCCTTCTGGTACCTCCCCCTCAAAAGGTCGAAATTTTTTATATCCATTACGCTCATAAAACGCGAAATTAACATCCGATTCCATTTAGACTTGGTACATCTGAATATTTCCATCAACACAGGATTTGTTATAAAAACGGTAGAGGTCGGACCATTCCTTCTGGTACCTCCCCCACAAAGGTTCAAAAATTTGAAGAAACTCATAAAAAGCGAAATTAACATCCGATTCCATTTCAGACTTGATACATCTCAATATTTCCATCAACATAAGATCTGTAATAAAGATGGTAGAGATCGGACCATTTCTTTTGCTACCTGCCCCACAAAGGGTACAAGATTTTAAAAAACAAAACGCTCACAGAAAGCGAAATAAGCGTCCAACTCTTCTTAAATTTCGTATTTAGAAGAATATAATTGAATTTATAATTTAAAATTCTCCTTACTTTTATTTGGTTACTTTAATTTATATGGACCCTGCCTATTTGGGTAATATGGTTGTACAAAGCAATTTACCACAGTGTGGAAGGTGAATTTTGTGGTACGGTACGTTGGATACAAGGTGGATTAATAAGGTGTATGCATCAGCAATAACATTTTACAAGAAGAACATTGGAAAGTAGCGAATATGAGTGATATACGTAAACGTAAATCTTCATCGAAAACTTTTTGGAGGTGGCATCTATTTGAACGTGGGAGGTAGGTCATGTGGGGTTTACGAAAACGTGGACTAATACACCATACCAACACAAAATCCTATACACAATACAAAATATTTACGTCAAATAAAGTGGCCGTATCGTGACTTCAATGGACAGAGAGACGGATATCCTTTAATCGACTTAGAATTTTATGCTGACCATAAATGTTTTGTTTAAGATACTGCCTTAAACGCTCGAAATTACCAAATTGGGATTCATGTTATATTAAACACTTTGCATTATATAATGACAATTTTCCGGCAAATGAAGGAAAATGTCCTTTGTAATACGTGCTTCAAATCTCTTAATCCTGCGATACCTTTAATGAAAATATGACTTCCATTTATTAATTACCTGCGATTACATTTTGAAAACAAAAATTTTCGCTTTCAATTGGAAAGCAATTCAAATTTGGTTTCCATATCTGGGTAGGATAGACAACTTGAAGGAAAACGGAAAAATGTTTAATACTAATGGGTTTCTGTGAAAATAATTTTACTAAAATATGATTGTCAACTTCAATGTAACCAATATTAAACACTAAAGGAAATTACACAAAATTCTTAGTAATTTCTTCGGAAATAGGTTTTTGTACATTTTAGAATTTCATTAGCATTTTCCTAGCAGTGCTGTAAAATAGACTTCCAAATTAGTATAATATTGTGTGGTACACATAAGGTGGTCGGAAAAAAGCCATGAGCTTACGGGGTATCTGCAAATTACAGGGCCAACGTTAACTTTTGAAAATGTATGTGTCTAAAAAAGTTATTTTTTATAGAACTTTGATTTCTGAAAAACAAATATAACAAACATCTCCGATAAGAAAAATCGCCAGTCAGTGCATGTCTTAAAAACCTTAAAAAATTGGCCTTAGCTGGTAGTTATATCCTGGAGCTCATATTTCCGCCCGTCTGTCTATTTGTCCGGCTGTCTATGTAGTTTTGCGTACAAAGTACAGAATAAGAACAATGATTTTCTCAGAGAAATGGAATTTTTGTACCCCACACCACCGGGATCCAAAAAAGAAACGACGTTGTTGATGCCAACCGGTATGAGACAACAATTTGACCTTTATAAATAAAACTAAATTATATAATTTAAACTAATAAATTTAACTAAAAACAGCTGTGAATACCCCAGAACTGCACAGTTATTTAGACCTTTCTGAGCTATCTTACTGGTCGAGTGTAAAATGGTGAAAAACTCATCTTGCAGATCGTTCTCTTTCACCGAACATCGAGTAAGCTGGCAAAGATGTAGAAACCCAAATAATATTTGTTTGGAAGTTAACGTCATATTTTTGTTGAATCGAAAATAATGTTGATCCGTCATGATTGATCTTGAAGAGTATGCGAACATCTGACAGTCATGGTCAAGAAAAATTTAAAGCTTGATCTGGAAAACTCAAAAAAGTAATAAAAATACAACCAATCCAATGAACCCAAATATAAAACAAATCTTCGGAGAGCCTGGATGTTATATAAAACGCACCCCAACCAAGAAGAAGAAAAAAATTGTCAAACGATATAATTGAATACATTTAACAATACAAAAGCAGCAGTTCTGATAGTCCGAACATTTAATACTTTCCACCATTTGAAAGGTACTTGAAAAAATTTTGGTTGTGTCTTAATTAATGGCATGTTACAGCGTTACCTAAAATTCGACGTACTCGGTCGACATATTTCACACACAAGTAAAACACAGGTGTATACGGTAAGTCGAATTTTAGGTAACGCTGTTAAGTGTGCTCGTATTTACACGGAAATAGTTGATACTGTAAACATAATGTTTGTACTCGACGGTGTTGTGTTCAATGTTGAAAACTCTCTGCGGACTTTTATAACTTTGTAAAGGATTTGCAATCGGTATTGACATCAGTGAAAAAACGATTTTCCTCTTTACCATACCGATTTGAGAACTTCTCTACATTGTTTGAAAAAATGTCAAGAGCTAGATAAATATGTACCGTCGCCGTCTGTTTCTGGCCAGAAATGCAAAGAAGATGCGAAAAAGGTGCAATCTAAGGGAATGCTAAGTCGCAGTTTCTGACAAAACTCCACAATCTACTCAAGACATTCCGCAATCATCACCTCCTACATCTGGCGTTCCTCCCGTGAAGGAGGAAATTTGAAACAATTCCGGTGAATAATGTAGCTAAAATCATGACTATCGTGAATACATTTAGATACCGTTATATGGGGCGTATACGAAGACGTGGACATACATATACAATTTTCTGTCATAGCTTGTAGGACCCATTGCGAACTTTAAATACGAAATTTGAAACAATTCCGTTGAATAATGTCGCTTATATAATCAAAATACCAAATAACGAGAGCACCCGTTACATGGGGACTATACGAAAACATGACCCATTTACGAACTTACCTACTGACAAATTACACACATTTGCAAAAATTTAGCCTCATATCTCAGTTCGTTCGAAAAATAGTGATTACAACAGGCATAAACAGAGGAACGTAGCTACATCGACTACATTTTAAGCTGATCCAGAACAGTATATATTTTCTGGATCAGCTTAAAATGTAGTCGATGTAGCTACGTTCCTCTGTTTATGCTAACATGAGTATCTCAAGAAGTTGCAAATGGAATAACAAAGTTAATATACCCCCCATAGAATGGTGGACCGAATAAAAAGAATGAGAAAACAAACTATTGGAATATATTGGATGGTTTTATTCAAAGGACTGATAAATACACTAGCTGATATAAAAACTGACCCAATATGAAAATGAAGAACAAGTAAACAATAATTTGTGATTACTCCACACAAGGTTACTACACATACTTACACTTGATTTTCTGGAATGAATCCCTTGATAACTGGAATCTATGATCATGTTAGGCATGTAAACGCTTTCAGCATCTGCAGACGACTCGGAACGTGGCCTTCTCCATGTTTCGTGTTCGCCACCTATACCTCCTAGATGTGTTATAGACAGCATGGCACCAGTGTGGTTAATGACTGTATTCTCATCACTTAAATAAGCGGAGCGAAAAAAATAAATAGTAGGAAGGAAATCACTTTAGTAGCAAAACAATTAATATGATCATTTGAAGAAAAAATTTTAGAAATCCAACAGAAAACTTGATAATGATTGGAAAGTGGATAGATATTTTTTAAAAGTATATGTTTCCCAAAACGAGACAACAAACACCTATCATAGATTTGGAAATTTATGAGAAAATGAACGAATAAGATAATAAGAAACAATATAGGTTGAAAACGTTTAAATTTTTTCTTTTGCAGTTTCAAATTTGTTACTTTCCAATTCAAACGTGTAAAGTTTATTGAATAGAAAAAACCAGCAAAGAAAGTCGGTCGTAAGTATCAAAGTGGATTAATATAACACGTTTGGTGCACAAAAAAGGCAAATCGGATGGAGTTATATATGGGACCTTTATCCAAATCTGAACCGATCTCGATAAAATTTAGCAAATGTATTTCTGAGCTGTGTTTGATATATTTCCCCAAATATTGTTGTTACAGAGTGCATATTACGTCTGCCGAGGACAAAAATAACAAATCGGATGAACAATATATATGGGAGCTATAACTATATCTGAACCGATTTCGATCAAATTTTGCATACTTATTTTCAGGTCCAATCTGATCGTACGTGCAAAATTCCATACTATTCGCGCTGATATTACACGTTTGGTGCACCATAAAAGGCAAATCGGACGAAGATATATATGGGAGCTATATCTAAATTTTGACCGATTATCTCCAATTTCAACTTGTGGTGCAGGGTATAATTAGTTTTCCAGGCAGACGGCCGAAGAAAAAATGTAATATACCTCGTTTAACTCCTTTCTTTGTCATAAAACCCACTTTTCTCTTCCGTAAAAAATGCCCCTTCTGCTAATGGAGTAATCAATAGGATCATACTTTTGGAATATGGAATTTGCAACGTTTGAAAATAATTTATAGTTTATATTTAAACAAGTTATATCTAATAATATTTTTTAATTCCTGGGAAACAAATCGGAATATATTGGGTTTTCCGTATAGTAGCAAACAAACTTAGGGATTTTGTATTAATTTTGACTTACCTAGAATTCGAGCGTTTAGAAGAATCCTTTTTCCCAGCCTGCAAATTAGGCAAATCCTTTTGACGTTTCTTTGTTTCCTTCCATATGCGATAGTATAGGAAACACATTATTGTAACGGGGAAATAAAACGCAGCGAGTGCGGTTAGGAATGTAATATACTGATTGGTTTCAATGAACTGAATGTAGCATTCATCTTGTGGAACCGTGCGTTTTCCCTCAATGTATGGCCAGCTGTAAATCCAAGGAGGCCAGAGTATTAAACTTATCCCCCATGCGGCTGCTATCATACATGCGGCTCTGTTCGTCGTTCTTTTGGCCCGATAGGTAAGGGGTCTTGTGACGCTGAAATATCGATCAAAGCTTATTATCAGAAGATTAAGAACTGAAGCATTTGAGGCTAAATAGTCCAAGGCGAGCCATGTGTCGCAGATGTGCGGCCCAAGGGGCCAATATCCGACTATGGTAGAGACAGCAAACAAAGGCATCGATATCAGACCAATAGCAAAGTCGGCAATTGCCAAAGAGAATAGAAAGTAATTGCTTATAGTTTGTAGTTGCTTGTCGATTTTAAAGGATATCATCACCATAACGTTACCCACAACAGTTAGCAAACTGAGTATGCCAGCTATGACACCCATTATTATCATTGACGACAGTGAATAACGTGGTCCACGCGGCTCCAAAATATTTGTAACATTTGTATGCATTCCTGTGATGGACTCATTTCCAAACAGAACAACAGCTGTTACATTGTCAAGTATGTCCGACATGATTGTGACGTGTGGGAAGTTATGGCTTCCTGAAGATGTCGGCGGCGTTGACGTTGTCGTGGTTGTAGTGGTGGTCGTAGTAGTCGTCCTAAACGAGGGTGCTAATGGCTCCAGTATGCTTGGTGGGCCATGGGCAGCAAGTGCCAAACTTATGTATGACGTCATTGTGTGATGCCCTTTAATGTTTTAGCCTGCAAAACAAATAATAAAAATTAGTATAGTATTGGTAGTGTTTGAAACATAAATAACTTTTAATTTGATATTCCTTAAACTAGAATTTTTTTCAACTTAAGAAAAAAAAAAGTAATTAAAACTAGAATTTTTTTCTTTTTGCTCCTAAATATTTTGGGAACACCTTCCAAAATACTAGGATTCTATTCTGATCCCAAATCTCCCCGCATGCAAGATTTCATGAAGATCGGACTTTATTAGCGACCTGAATGAAATACCCCAACACGTTGTGTTCCAAGGTGAAAAATATTACGAAATGTACAATTCAATATTGAAAGTCAATATAAAAGAATCTCATGCGATAAAAATACATTACAGAAAAATATTTTTATGCGATTTTTCTAAATGTTATGCCTTTCTGCCAAAAAACCATTCTAAATTAGTGAAAATTGTCAAAATACGTCCGATATTCGGTATTTTAACGGCTTTAGCAACATTTTCTAATGTATTTGTGTAAAATTTAGTTACTGTAGTTCAAAATGGGTTCTACAACCGGTGTCAATACATTGTTCATATTGATTCGCCGTTATTCGGTATTTTTATAATCTTAGACACATTAAACCACGGAATTGTTATATATTTGGCATTCAAGACTCGCAATAAATAAAAATCTTTGTAGTATAAGATAATAATAAAATATTTTTAGTTTAAAGTACAATGCGTTTGAATTCAGATACTTTTATGTAAAAAAAATCTTTAGGTAATGATGGAGGGCATTTAAAGTTCTTAATGTTTTTTACTTGTATCTACTACCAACACCATCTATTAAACCGAAGCAACAATAAAATGTCCTGTTTTTATATAGTATGTGTCTTTGTTTAATAATTCTATGTCTTTGTAAATAGCAATGACAGATAGTACATCCTGAAATTTGCTCCCATTCGGCTAGAGTGAATGAATGAATTTGAAATATTTAAAAAATCATTTCAAACATCGAGGTTCGTTCTCTTATTTTTCGAAAGTAGAAATAATACTCCTTTAAATGTCGACTGTTGCTATTACTACGTTCCTCCGTCCGAATTATCCTCAAAGGTCTGTTAGGAAAATTTCAATCAGAGACACTATACACGTTCACCATGCGTTTCGCCGTTGGTTAAGCGGCTCATCAGGCATATTTGGTATGGATGATGGACTGTTCTTTGAAAAATAGCATTTATTTTAAAGCTATTTTTTTTTAAATTTATCTTTGGATTTTTGTGATTTGGAAATGATTTTGACGAGAAAGTACGCATGCGTATACCTCCCAATAAGGTTGGTCATAAGACCAGGTCAACATAGCAATCTCCAAACTCGTTCACGATTCGTCTTGTAATGAACATCAATCGGAATCAATCAAACCCAAAAGATATGATTTCCATCTAATGTAGAGAAATGTCAAATTTTGGACTTAACGTTCCAGAAAACTCCATCAATTCGTCACTCTCATCGAGCAGTAAATTTGCAGCATTACGCGATTTTAGTATAAAATACAATAAAGCACGTGATAAGAAGTTCATTTGAAAAAGCTGCAGGTGTAAATATACCTAATCGCAGTAAGAAATCTTGCTGTCCTCCCTTGCTTATATCCTCCACATACATAGTGTGGAGTGCATATTAAGTTAGTCATTTCGTTTGTAACTCAGGGAAATAATAGTTTTAAACCCAACAAAGTTAATATATATTTTTAATTAGCGTAAGATTCTAAGTCGATTTAGCCTTGTCCGTCTGTTGTAATCATGCTGAAATCCAAACGACATTTGGTAGAAGATTTTCTTCCAACTTCTTCGTATAGCTTCCATATAATTGTCCTTTCCATTTCCACATAAATTTAGCTTTAAATTCGGTATTGGGAGTTCTTAATGAGTTCTGCCTACTGTGCAGAACATTTTATGTTTTTACATATTTGAATTTCATGCGAAGAAAGTTGAGATGAGTGAAAGGCAATTTTGGTATCTGACATAATAAAAAAAGAATATCTGCCTTTATCGAAACAAGTCAAATTATTGAGTATAATGATAAAAAAATACAGGTTCATCTTAAACATATATCAATGTTCAGAGACAAGCTCAGAAAAATATCTCACACGTCTGAAATCATTCTATTCTGATAGATCTTCCAATCTCCTTCCGGTAAATGAGCTCATGGTAACTGATTTCATAGCAATTGTACAACAGCACAGATATTTCCAGCTGTTTCAGATGCAGAATCTGACAAATTTAAATGAAATTTTAGATGTTTCCACTTTAAGTTAATCCAAAAAAGTTCTTGAGATGCGACTTACTGGTGAGGAGAGGTCCAACAGGCACCGAGCTACACATTTAGCATCAACCCGAACCATAACCCTGCTGCCCACGGTTGCTGTTCTCTTTTGCTGAATTAGGGATGTGAGAGATCGCTTCAAGTTATGTGCCGTAGAAGGCGTAGAGTTCAATGTATGGGTTCGGGCTGCTTTTGACGTTGATGGTTACGGTGAAATGGAGCGAGATTGGTAACGGGACTTATCCCCGGACAGCCGCCTAGGAAGGAGTTGGTCTCGCGGACGAACTTTCGGCAGTGATGACATCTGATATCACTGAAACAAGATCCATAAGAAAGCTTCAACGATAAACAATTAACACAGTATTTATGCTCTCGAACCGACTGTAAATGTTCTCCCATGTTCATCACCAGGAATTTCTTGCACAGACGCATGAAGACGCTGGCAGAGACGGCATAAAAATTGTCCCTTAGAGCTCGGTTCGATCGATTGGGTTAATTTTTGGTGTTAGAATGTTTGGGCATGTTTCTACAATACCGACAAAAGGACACAGAACGGAAAGAAGAAAATGTGAATTTAGAAGGACGACAAGCTTAGTAATACGACGAGTAATGACACCTATTTGAGTTACAATATCTGCGACCCGGATATGACGATCGGAAACTCTACCGAGGCGCCAGGAATTTTGCAGAAGATTGTCATCATAATGTGCGGCAAGTATGTTTTCTTCAATGTTCTTCTCAAATGCTTGTCATTTAAATCGATTTTGCAACTCTCGGCGACATTCAAGAGTTAAGGCGGCAAAGTCTGTTGGCTCAGAGGAAAAAGGAGATAGCGGACGAAAAAAAATTCTTCGAACGTAAACTTGAATAAGCCTGCAAACTTTTTGAGACTTTTAACCCCGGCTTTCCGGAGTCCTTCCATATGAATAGCCCCAGGCGGAATAAAGTGCCAACTAAGGTTTTGCACGGAATAATTGGAAATGACAGCGGAACGAGAAGCTTGAATAAACTCTTTCGCCAGGGCTTTGGACGCTTCCACAAACATTGAGCCATAATCGGAATGAAGATGAGCAGGGCATCATCGTCTAGAGACGAATCTATGAAATGCTGCTAGAAAGGTGAAAATGGAAAGATCGGAAGTTGTTTCGAGATGAAATACCTTAGTGGAAAACATACGAACACACATACGCATCCCTTCGTTATACGGCATAAGCGTCCGCAATATGTTTTAATGTCGAGAAATCTCTGTATGTTCAGGAGGAAGAGCATTCATTATCTGTTTCTGACAGTGATTTTTATAAAGGATTCAAAGCTTGCATTTATGAATAGAGGCATTAATGAGGTTCTTGATTTTAGATCGTCACCATGGATAGTGATTATGTTAACAATATCAACATAAAGCCGGGAAAATGCATGCAATTGTATGGAAGTAATATTGGGCGCTTTTCATTGTATGGAAATGGATTTAGATTTATTTAGGTTCGACACATGTTTCTTGAGGATTCCAGATCAGCAGCTTTCCAGATCAGCAGCGAATGTTAACCAATGACAAGGAGGCTTGGAAAGCCAGGAAAGAACTATTGTGGAGTCTGACCAGAGGAATACGTTGGGAGGAATGCGTCTATAATTTCCGCCAGTAGGACAGCTCCACATAGCTCTAGTCGTGGAAACGACAGCGTGTTCACTGGAGCAACTCTTATTTTGGACCGGCACTTGTACGGAATTATCAAATGTTGAACATAGATTTAAGGTGCAAAGTTTTCGAACGGAAGCCGCAGTGGTGTTAATAAGGCCGAAAATCTACACATTCGTATGCAGATACAGAAGTTTTAATTAATTGAGAAATCTCTCTGAGATAGACGTTCCCTGAGAACCTGAATCGAACAAAACGTGTTTGGTAAAAGACTCCTAAGTGTAGCACATTTACCAACGCAGTCCCCAATAAAACTCTCTTTGAACTGGCGAGAAGCAAGATTGAATGACTCCGTTCCCAGAACTATTGGCTTGTGAGGAATTAGGAGTTAAAAAAAAAAAAAAACAGAATTAAAGTTCAAAGCGGATTTACTATTAGAGGTGGAAGGAAGAGTGGATGAATGGCTATGAACGTGAAGCATTGTGTTGTGTCTATTTGGCGCTCAAAGCACTTGTTTCTGCTTGTACAATTTCGCGCGTGATGCGTTTTGGAGAAATAATTGAGGCACAGGCCTTGTTTGTTCTCTTCGAATGTGCGTTGTCTTATGTCCATGGCAAATAACTTTGGGCAGTTCTAAATGATATGTGAAGAATTGGACACAATGGAAATTTTGGAACCGAAACTTTAATCTGGAATGAATTACATTCTGAATTTTTGGACTGTGAGATGGATTTCCCTTTATTCTCATCAGACTTGGATTGTTAAACTTAAAATTGAAAATAAATATAGGTGGAGGTTTTTTTTTGTTTTTTGAAAAAATCTTGCGACCTTGCGCAACCGAATCATTAGTGAAAAAGAGATCAAATTCTTTATCAAGGGGATTATTTATGTTCTCATTCGCCAATAGTAAAATCATTTTGTTATTCGATTTTGTTTTCTGCAACCAAAAGAATTAAATTTGCCTGGTTATTTTTTTACAGCTTACTTTTCTTACAGCTGAAGTCATTCGAACACATTGCCAGTTTTCATGGTTTAAGATTATAGATATCTTATCAGTATATGTATATACATTCAATGTTTTGGAGGATTCGTCAAATTTTACATAGACATTTCTTATCACATTTTTGTCATCATCAATGAAAATGTCAACATCAATGAAAAATCATATGTTTATGTTTAATATGTTAAATAATTATTTAATAATTGTTATTGCATTATTATTATTCCTTACAACATTTTAATAATTTTATACTCTCCACCATACTATGGTGGTAACTCCGTTGGTAACTCCTCGAAATACTCTATCAGACCCAAGCGATGTCTGTGTGTCTGTTGTAATCACGCTATCTTTCGAACGAATTGAGATAGAAGGCTAAAATTTTGCATACATGTGTATTTTGACAGTAGGCAGATTACAACATTTTGATAATAGAGGCATTATAGATCGAAATCGTTTGAAATTTCGTATTTAAAGTTCGTAATGTGTACTACAGCCTATGATAATTTGCGTATGCTGGTCCACGTCTTCGTATAGTCACCATATAACGATACCTCCCGATATTCGGCATTCAAATGATTTAGAATTGTTTCAAATTTCGTATTTTATACTTCAACCTGTGGCAGAAAATTGAATATGCAGGTAGACGTCTTCATATACCTCATATATAACGGTTTTCATTTAAACGATATTTTTTATGAAATTTTCATAACATTTTGCAAGTTCCTTTCAAATGGGGAAGGGTTTTAAATATTCGGCCGTGCCGAACTTAGCTGCTTTCTTTACTTGTTCATTTTAAACTAGTAACGGTCAATAGATTTGGTATATAATTGTGTTCATCTCAGGATAGGTTCGCTTAAAAAAATTTTAAATGATTCGATATTTCACAATATATTTCAAAATATTTCACAACATGTTCAAAAAAGACTGGAGTTAGGTGAGTAGGTTTGGCTGGACGGCGAAATAGGTGCAGCGTGTCTTGTTTACCTTTGCCACAAGCTGATGTTCTGCACATTACTGTCGATCGGGTGGCTGCACCATCCGGATCTTAACTGAGTCAAAACTTCTCGGCTTTGTCGGGGCAGTTCTCGCTCTTCAGCTGCAAAAGTGTTGACCTAGAGGCTCTCTCTTATATCTCTGTACCTCTCTCTCTAAATCATGAAGGGTTTTCCTTACGTGCCTAAGCGGAGGTTACCTGCTCTTCAGCTGCAAAAGTGTTGACCTAGAGGCTCTCTCTTATATCTCTATACCTCTCTCTCTAAATCATGAAGGGTTTTCCTTACGTGCCTAAGCGGAGGTTACCTATCAACCAGATGGTGATACATTGACAGCATTTTATTATACTGTCGCACAGGTAAGTCGGCTCCTCATGTAATTGGACGACAGGTGTCATAAGGAGGAACCATGTTGTGGTTCTAAGGGCGGCATTCTGGCAGGACTAATATTTTTCCACTGTAGCACTAACGTTGGCGGCCTATCATGTGCTGCCGACCAGAGTCTTGAGAACCTTGTTCCTACTTCTAATCTTATCGCCCAGGATAAAGGGTAATCAGTGTAAAGTAGAGTTACCAGCTGATTACAGTGTTTTCTAAGTGTGCCCGATTTCTACCAATTGTGCATATGTATTTATTGTTTTGAAAAATAAAAACAAAATATGTTTAAAATCAATGACTGAAAACATGCATTGCGGACATTTCATTCATCTTTCGCGCTATTTAACTCATTTCAAACATAAGGAAAAACATCAAATAATTTTGAATAATTCTGATAGGGAGCGGGAATAGCCTAGGGTTGCATTTCTGTAGTTTTGAGAAGCTACTCCACCCCCTTATTGTACCATGGTTCGTAGCATATGAATCACTGTTGGGGTGCTTACCAACGTTTCCAGAGTCGGCCACCACGGTTCAAGGTACCCCGGTCGACTCGATCCACTTACACTTTGGCAGGACGCGCTTTGATGGTGCAGCACGGTGACGATGTCTTCCCCTTTGGGCAAGGTTCTGTTTCAGCACACACTGTTGATGAAGGCAGTGAACGTTCCACTGTTCGGGCAAGGGCAAATAGCACGCAATATTTGTAATATGATTATTTCTCGTTGGCGCTTTATTTCACTACTTTTAATTTATTAGTTTATTCGCACCGATTCACTATAATTTTCCCACAATTCCAAAGAACTAACACTTGTGCTTTATTTTAATAACTTTTATTTATTCTTATTAAGTCGAACTACTGTTCTCTTGGGAAAAAACAAACGGAATGACAAAATCAAATTCAACTCTAACTCCAAAAAAATGATCTTCTTCTTTTTCATTGTTTTCTCTAGTTTCTACGTTTTGTTTTTGTTTTCATTATAGAAAGAGAAAACAATGAGAAGGAATAAACTAAAATAAAATGATTCACAATAGAATCACAATAGGGTGGGAAGACGTTCATGGGTTCATATTCACATTCACGCGTTTTTCTCCCATGAACATCCTCCCCCCCTTGGGACAGGGTTCCAACTAAACTATATAATATTAATTAATGCAATTGTCCATGGAAACTCAATCTAGTGGACACTAAAATCTAAATTAATTACAAACTGTTTTTAATTCAAAATATGACGATAAAATAAATTATGATGAAAGATATGGAAATATACAGTTAAAAAACAACGTTAATTGAGCCAGCAATCGTTGAGTCCCTCTGGGACAAATATGGTACTGCAACGCCTCCTCACACGGGTAAGAAAAAAAAAACATTATTTAAATCTTTCGCTCCACGTCGCCGAAAAATGTCCATCCAAAGACGGTGTTTTGGGCATATGGCATGCCGCGCTCAAAAACGGGTAGGCCCAGGAAAATGCCTTCAGATGCCGGCTTACCGAGTACCACATTGTATTTGCCGGGCTTCTCGAAAGTAGGATCCGCTACCGCCTTCTTCAAATACGCCTTTCTCACGCACTTCAAGTCAACCGGGTGCCGAGGCTCTAGAAGGTCTGACTCGCCCAGCACCTTCAAATTGGTGGTGTATGTCCGAACGTTGTTGTTCGTTGACGTGAGAACGACCCGTACCGGACTGGGATACAATGGACCTTGGCTGGGTAATCCCATTTGAAGGGTACTCTCCTCACGCAGCGGGTCGATAAGCACACGCACCTTCTGTGGGGTTTCATCTAGGCCTGGGAAGTGGATAAAGACCTCTGCCGTCATGGACAACCAAACTTCTCGACGGTTATCTAGCGGGTGTAATAAAGAGTGGTGGGCGAAATTGCACACCCGACAACCTTCATTCCACGGGCAAGTTATCGCTCGGTGTCCCAGACCGAGACAATTTACGCAACCATTGTACTTGCGTACGATGGCTTCCTTATCGGAAGGTATCGCCGACAAGAAGGGGCGGCAGTGCCGGAACGAATGCCGTGTGTGGCATAAAGGACACTTGAACGCATCGTTGAAGCTCATCTGAAAGAGAGTAAGGCATCGTTAGGAAACAAATAGACAACAAGGACATATATTTCATCGGGAAAGACGTCAACGTTGACTGGCCAATCGAGCAAGATCTATTCGGGACGATGAAGGAGGACCAATTTGTGAACAGGGCGTGTAATCACTCCATTTAAAGTCTTGATGTCCACAACCCGAACCCTTTCGTCCTGACCGAAGTGTAATTTCATCACGCGGCCCAATCGCCACTCGTTTGGAGCAAGGGAATCAGAGTGTAGTACGACAATGTCGTCAACCTGTAGGTCATTTCGAGGCAGTTTCCACTTTGTTCGCCTTTGAAGCTCCTTGAGATATTCGGACTTCCATCGTCTGCAGAACTCCTGGGCAATCAATTTCAACCGTCGCCAACGGTTCAAAAGAGAAGTTTTATTTTCTACCTCGTCGGGTTCAGCTGGCGCTAGTAATGGTCCACCGATGAGGAAGTGACCTGGAGTAAGGGCGCTGATATCATCGATGCTATCTGTCAGGGGAGTAAGAGGCCTGGAGTTTAGGCACGATTCGATGTGAGCAAGGATAGTGGATAATTCTTCGAATGTATGACGAATTTGTCCCGAGATTTTCTTCAGGTGACTCTTGCAGCTTTTAACCCCCGCCTCCCACAGCCCACCCATATGTGGAGCTGCGGCGGGGTTAAAATGCCACTCCAATTTCTGGAAGCCGTAACGAGTAAGGGAGTCGTCCTTCGCCTCTGCGACAATCTTCATCAAATTAGAACGAATTTCACGGTCTGCACCCAAGAAATTCTTACCGTTGTCCGAGTAAATATGACGAGGGCATCCACGCCGGGCAACGAATCGGGACAGAGCGGCAATAAAGGCAGGGGTGGAGAGATCACTGACAGGTTCTAAGTGTATCGCCTTGGTGGCGAAGCACACAAACAAGCAAATGTAACCCTTGGAAATGCGGCAACCTCTGCCACTAAAGTTCTTAATTTCAATAGGGCCAGCGAAATCGACCCCTGATGTGGAAAACGGCCGGGTAAAGGTAGTCCTCTCGGGAGGAAGAGCAGCCATCAGCTGCGTTTATCGTTTCTTCTGAGCCAGAACGCACTTCGTGCAATGTCGATAGTGGGTTTTTACTAAGTTTCGGCCTCGTATGATCCAACATTCGAGGCGCGTTGTAGCCAGAGTCAGCTGAATGCCACCATGGTTGGTCATACGGTGAACATGATCCACGTACAGTGCAGCAAATCTGCTCTTTGGGGCAAGAATAATCGGGTACCGTTCATCGTACGGTAGAGAAAGGGTAGAACTCAAACGTCCATTAGCTCGAATAAGACCATCTTTGTCGAGAAAGGGATTTAGCGACAAAAGAGGGCTACCAGAATCAAGTTTTCGATTTTTATGGAGGCAATCATACTCCGAAGGAAAGTAGATTCTTTGAGAAAGAGACATCAAACGGCGACGAGCAAAGCCAATTTCATCTGCGGTTAATTTAATGCTATCAAAACAAACGGTTTTCTTGGTTTTTGGATGTGTCCTTTGGACAAACCGAAATATGTACGCTATGACATGAGTTGCAGTGGAGAGACGAGAAAACCTTTCCAATATATCTTCTTCTACGGCAGATCGAGCAAGATGAACTTTTACAGGTTTAGCTTCAAGGGTTGTTTCGGATATAACCGCGCCTGAGGGCCATTCACTTCTCGGCGATTTGAGCCAGCTTGGTCCATGCCACCATAAACCACACTCCTTTAGCTCTAAAGGAGTCCGCCCCCGGGTTGCTAAATCTGCCGGATTCTCATCTGTAGGGACATGATACCAGTCGCTCCCTACCTTCTCCTGAATAATAGACACCCTATTTGCCACAAACGTCGTCCAAGAGTAAGATGGTTTCTTGAGCCAAGACAAAACGATAGTCGAATCCGACCAAGCGAACAAAGAGGCTTTTGGAATATCCAACTGAGGCAGAACGGAATCGACTAGCTCGGCTAAGAGAAAGGCCCCACAGAGTTCCAACCGTGGCAAGGACAATTTCTTCAACGGCGCCACTTTGGACTTCGCAACGAGCAAATTCGTATAGACATCAGTACCAACTTCAACTCTCAAATATAACGCAGCAGCGTAAGCCGACTCTGACGAGTCACAGAAACCATGCAATTCAATATTGCAATTTGGAGAGTAATTTACCCAGCGAGGTATTCTAATCTCTTCGATTCCTGACGAAGTAGAGACAAAATTCTTCCAGTTTATCAGAGTAAGAGGCTTTAATGGATCGTCCCATCCAATCTCATCTAGCCATAACTGTTGCATCAGAATTTTCGCAGTTATTACAATCGGCGCGAGCCAGCCCAGAGGGTCAAAAATCTTCGCTATAATGGACAACACTTGTCGCTTCGTGTAAGAACTTCTTTCTTGAATTGTATCTATAACGAAGTAGAAACTATCTGATGAGGCATTCCATCGAATACCTAATGTCTTCGCAGAACTCTTGTCACCCAGATCAAGAAAATCTTCATTTAACAGATGCTCACGAGCAAGACCATCCAAAATTTCTCTAGAATTAGACGTCCACTTCCGGAGACCAAACCCGGCTGATGAAAGAATTTTTATCAATTCTTCTCTCGCTCTTAAACCTTCTGAGACAGTATGCACCCCTACCAACGCATCATCTACATACATATTGTTTCGTAGAATTTTGGAACCAATGGGAAAGCGATGCTCCTCGTCATCAGCCAGTTGCAACAGCGTCCTAAGAGCCAAGTAAGGAGCGCAATTGACGCCAAATGTTACTGTCTTTAACTGGTAATCAGAAACTTCCTCTTCCGGGCAAGATCGAAATAGAATGCGCTGATATTTGGAATGCAATGGGTTAATCCAAATTTGGCGATACATTTTAGAAATGTCCGCATTAAATACATATTTGTATAAGCGCCAATTCAAAACGAGCGAAACTATGTCCTTTTGAAGCGAAGGGCCAACATACAACACGTCGTTTAAGCTTTTGCCGTCTACCGAGGGACACGAAGCGTTAAAGACTACTCTCAACTTCGTCGTTACGCTTTCGGGCTTAAATACGCCATGATGGGGCAAGTAAAAACAATTTTGATAGTTGACAAACCCTTCTACTTTCTCCATATGACCCAGAGACAAATATTCAAGAATAACTTTGTCATAATCCGATTTTCGATTCGGATCTCTCATTAGCGATGTCTCATTCCGCAAAAATTGAGTCAGAGCAATATATCGGCTTGATTTTGACGCCAAAGAGAAAGGGTAATCGACTTTAAAGGGCAAGTTTACCGTATATCTCCCATCGGAGCCTCTGGTCGTCGTAGTTCGATAAATATCCTCGCATTTTTGGTCATCTACAGATACAATCGGAACTTTGGGAATCTCCTCAATTTCCCAGAACTTCGAAAGTTCGTCTTGCACTGATACTCTAGTGCAATGCGAGATGCTAAGTGACTTCAGATGGACTAAATCAGTTGTCGGACCGGTTAATATCCACCCAAATACGGTCTCTTGAGCCAAAAGCGAGCCAAGTACGTTTTTCCTTACTCCGTTGAGCAAGATAACAGGGTAAACGTTCCCACCGAGCAAGATGTCTACTGGACTACTTTGATAAAATTTTGGATCCGCAAAATCTAGATCCGGAAGTTCTTCAATTCGAATTTTGCCCAAGGGATGTGTGGGAATATCCCCCGTGATTTCAGGGACCACAAATGCCTCAAGGTCCAACGAGAAAGACCTATTTTTCATCGATCCAATTCTGACGGATGCTATCTTAGAACATTTAGTCAAATGTTCACCGCCCAAACCGGAAATGTCCGCAGACACCGAACTTGTGGGCAACCTAAGCATCTTCTGCACCCGAGCGGAAATAAAAGTGTCGTCCGAGCAAGGATCTATTAGCGCACGTACTTTATATGGAACACCATCCTTCAAAATATTTACCCAAGCCGTGGCAAGCATCGTTCTACTTGTGACCGAGGTATGAAATGCGCGAGTATTCGAAGAAGTAATCGGACCAGCCGATGTACTCGGAGTCACAGCCAACGACGTAGACAAATCTGTAGAAGCATTCGCATTAGAGCTATTATCTTGGGCAATCGTATTTTTATGAAGGAGGTTATGATGCTTTCCTTTGCATTTTGAGCAAGCAGGAGCCCTACAGTCCACCGCTTTATGACCCAACGCCATACAATTGAGGCAACGATTTTCTCTCTTAATAATATTTAATCTTTTCCTGAAATCCATACTAAGGAACTTCGGGCAAGATTTTAAGGGGTGTGTCCCTTTGCACACACTGCATTTGTTCTCATTTACCTTAGTATGATGGACTCTGAATTGTTTCGATTTGTCATATTGGCTGTACTTTGGGCGAGAAGATTGAGAAGATCCTGGTTGTGCTCCATTCGAGCAAGTTATATCTGACACACTTTCCAATGCCTGAAATCTCTCCGTGAGAAATTTATTTAAGTCCTCCCAACGAGGCATTTCTGTTTTACTTGGCAGAGACTGTTCCCATACAGAAAGAGTGAGTTTAGGCATTTTTGAAGAACAATGATATACAAATATAGGGTCCCAAGACTTTACATCAATCTTATATAACTCTAGGACCGATATACAATTAGTAACCTCCCGCTGCAATTTTTTAAGGCCACTCGCCGATTCTTGCCCGCAATGAGCAAGATTAAATAAATTTCTCAATTGAGTATTTATAAGAATTCTCTTATTATCATACTGGTTTCTCAAATTGTCCCAAGCAATTGAGAAACCTTCGGCCGTCAATGGGATATTTCGATTTATCTCTCTTGCCTCTCCACTTGTTTTTTGGAATAAGTGGTACAGCTTTTCAACGGGGCTTAATTTTTTGTTATTGATAAAAATCGCCGTGAATAAGTCACGAAAACTGGGCCAGGAAACATAATCCCCTTGGAACACTTCCATATCACACGGCGGGACTGCTACAGAGGAAGAAACTCTTTGTGTAACGGGAAACACTTTTGCTTTTTCCTTCCATTCCCCCAAAATATTAACACATCTAACGTAACTTTGGTGGGCAAGTTTTTTATTTGTTTTTATAACCTCCTTATTTTTCTTATTACACTCAGCATCGGAGGTACACGCTTTCAGGGTTTCCTTCCATTCTGCCCATAAACTGCTGAGCTCTGACTTCTCAACTTCAACGGCAGACTCATTAAACCCTGACGCATCCGTCTCTTTTAAATTTTCTTCAAAGGAAATAATTTCCTCAGACTTATTTAAAAAGTCTTCAATACTGGCCATTTTCTTCGAGAAAGCTTAATCCCAAATGTTCAAATTTAATTGTAGAAATTATCGAACGTTACGCAAAGCGAAATATTGTTGTTAAAAAACCGAGCAAGAATCCAAGGGATAGTTACGTCCAACAAAGAGGAATATATTTATTGCAAAAATGAGCAAGAATCCCAGCGCAAATTATAATTCATATAGAGCAAGATATTTATTCAAAGTATTCAAATATTCCGTTGTAACTTTAGTTGCGACAAAAATGTCTCCAAAAACAACAACCCAGAATAAGCACTTTTCGAATAGTACTGTATTAAATTATCCAAATGGTATGTATGCGCGAACAAGTTTAATTTTCTACGTGTTCCAAAAAATTCTCTTAGTCTCCAAATGAGCAAGTAATTTTACTTTTGTTAATGCCAACAAATCCACGAAAAATTTTCAATCATCAACGAAAAAGATTTTTTACCCAAAAAATGTACTTTTGTTTCGATATTTCAAACGAGAAAGTTATTTAATGAAATAGCCATAAGCGTTTCAAATGGTATTCCAATTACCAACTTATTTTTCACAGTAGCATCTAAATGGTATACATTTTTATATATGAGCAAGTCACTTTTTCAATTTCTCATTTCTGACCCACTGTGTCAAATACAAAAAGGGCAAAATTCATCCACCATAACAAAATTGTGTTCTTTATGTTTTTATTGTGCAAGGTAATTTTAACAATTAACCTTCACTTATTCCATTCACGACATTCAATTTCGCCAAAATCTCATAGATTCCATTAAACGTCGTTGTCCAAATTTATATACAGCTAAGCTTTACTTTTCCTTTTGTTTATATTTGCCTTGTATGCTTGTAATTATCTCCTAATGAGAATTATAATTCAGCACTCAACAACGAGAAAAAATTCGAGCAAGCAAATCCACCAAAGGGCAAGACCAAAACAAAATAATCGATGAATGTTAATAAATAGACGATAGCAATACGAACGCTCATACAACGAGAAAGTATAAATCATGCAAACAGAGTCAGCGTAACCGCAGTAGACAAACACACAAAAAAACCCAAGCAGAGCAAGAGCGACGTATAAACAACTGTGGCGACGCAAATGCCCAGGCAGAGCTACCACGCACAAGCAGCGACTCTCCAAAATATGTCAACAGTGGCTGCGCAAATGCATATAAGCAGAGCCAACAACGCACAAGCAGCAAATCACCAACAGCCTAGCAAAGGGCAAGCCTTCACATATAAACAAAGCGCCACCAAATGTGCGTATGTCGATATGTCACGCTAATGAGTCTGACGGACGAACAACTTTTGTCTGTCTAACAGCAACACACAGACAAAGACTCAGCGCCACAAAAAAACAGCAAGCCACCAAATGTGTAAATGGATGAAGGGCAAACAATACAAAAAAATGCCGGTTCGCTACAACAACACCATCCAGCGAAAGACGAATGTAAAGGGCAAGGCTTGATAAATACTCCAACGGTATCCAGTTAAAAAAATAACTTAGAATACTTTGGAATTTGTTTGTCACAATTATGCAACAGGTAACCTCAATTTCTTTACAAAGAAAGTCCACGAATTTAGGGCCAATATACGTTTGTCTCCAAATGACAAATTATCGTGAAAAACATGCGTGGTACTTACTTTGACCAATGGATACCCTATTTCTTGCTCTTGATTTTGTTCCCGGTTGAGAAGGACCAGATGTTGGGGTGCTTACCAACGTTTCCAGAGTCGGCCACCACGGTTCAAGGTACCCCGGTCGACTCGATCCACTTACACTTTGGCAGGACGCGCTTTGATGGTGCAGCACGGTGACGATGTCTTCCCCTTTGGGCAAGGTTCTGTTTCAGCACACACTGTTGATGAAGGCAGTGAACGTTCCACTGTTCGGGCAAGGGCAAATAGCACGCAATATTTGTAATATGATTATTTCTCGTTGGCGCTTTATTTCACTACTTTTAATTTATTAGTTTATTCGCACCGATTCACTATAATTTTCCCACAATTCCAAAGAACTAACACTTGTGCTTTATTTTAATAACTTTTATTTATTCTTATTAAGTCGAACTACTGTTCTCTTGGGAAAAAACAAACGGAATGACAAAATCAAATTCAACTCTAACTCCAAAAAAATGATCTTCTTCTTTTTCATTGTTTTCTCTAGTTTCTACGTTTTGTTTTTGTTTTCATTATAGAAAGAGAAAACAATGAGAAGGAATAAACTAAAATAAAATGATTCACAATAGAATCACAATAGGGTGGGAAGACGTTCATGGGTTCATATTCACATTCACGCGTTTTTCTCCCATGAACAATCACTTTCACGGAACTTTAAACGATTGAAAAGTTGTTAAAATTTCATTTGTTATTGAACAAAAACGGAACAAAAAGATATTTTTTTAAAATAAACAATGGGTAAGGTTGTTACAGAATATGTCTACAGGTAAATTAAAGTGATTCCAAGCGAGAACTGTTTTTCAAGATTAATGTATTCGCAGGCTATATTTTATGTTAAATTACAAAGAAAAATACTCGTAAGTGTGCAGCCTGATAATTGATATTGGATGTATCGGCCTCCTTAGGCAATCTCCATTTATGTGCCACAATTTCCGACAGAAAGAAATTTAATTTTAGATTTACACTGTTGATCATGTCCACAATACGGGACAATCGTATGGTAATGGCTAGACTCCACTCACAACTTTGGTGCCCTGCCAATTTTCGTACTTTCAACATGGAAAAGAAATTTTTACCTGGTTGACCCAACTCGGAATAAATATTTTAGAAAACATTATTTGATATGGCTCCACATCATGATACGGCTCTTCTTGAATTTCAGTATTTCACTAAATTTGTGTTCGCATTGAATGGAAATGTTGTCTTTGAGATTTATTTCAATACAGATCCATATTCTGTTATAAGCTTCTTATATCGGTAGTGGATATTTTTGGTTGTTCAAATTCTTTACCCACACTTTAGCAGCCGCGTCGAGTCACAACCATCATCGTTTTGTATACAATTTTTTTTCTGCAAAGTTCCAAATAGAATTAAAAAACAATATATTAAGTCAAATTGAAAAAAATGCATGCGATATAACAAAATGTAACAAAAATATTATATAAATACTAGCTGGCCCGGTCCGCGTTGCCGGCCCGTACTTTTAGTCTTTAAAGCATAATAAATCACAGATCTGACTTATGTAGGTGGCACAATTTTGATTATAAGCAATGACGCCATTATAATTACTCCAATTTTGATTATAAGTAATGACTTGATTATGAGTAATGATTCCATGACTAAATAAAAATTAATATTCATGGCAAAAATTATAATTACCGTCGATTTTAAATATTTTGAATAGCCTGATCTTATTTTTCAGCTATAGGCTTTAATTTGAGTGTTAAATACCTATATGATAAAGAACATCTATAATAGCCCCATGTGAAAATTCAGCTCAATTTTTGATATTGTAAAAAGCATTCAAATGAGCTATAATTTGAAATTTGTATTTCCAACGTTTAAAATCCCGTACTGCGTGGTATTCAGTTTTGTTCACCTCATACTTGAAGGCAGAATGTTGTCAGAATAGCCAAAAAAATTACTCTTTTGCTCCGATTACCGTAAGATGGGCATTAATTGTTTGTCATTTAAATTGTGCGGCGGAGATCCAATAAAGTTACTTTATAATTTCGTATTTTTTTCATGTTTCTGCCACAATTTCCGACTGAATGAGTCCCAGATTGACATTTCGGAGTTTATTTCATATAGACGTAAATCCCAAATCTACGTTCCCAACCAATATTCTCTTGGGGGTTACAAATTCAATAGAATACCAAATTTTCTTTTCTGACCACACATTGATTGGGAAAGTGGACTTGGGGGTATACTAATGTGAGGACTATACTTAAATAAATTCCTATGTGGATAATTATCTGTAAGATGATTTTCTATCCCAGGGTTTTTTACCCCAGGTAGCCTCAAGACTAAGATGCGCACTTTTCCGAAAAATAAAAATTTATAAGAAGAGGTTTTCTTCCCTCTTAGAAATAAAGATGTCAAATAAGGGCCAAAAAATGAAAAAAAGTAGCCAAGACCCCGAAAATACCTTAAATCATATGATGGTGATACCAAAACGTGATAATTTTTTGCAAACATGGTTTCTTCTTAAATTATCAACATAAGCTAAAATCAGTACGAAAAATATGGTTAAAATGTAGAATATACTTGAAATCGGGTTGTTCCGTTATCGGGGGTTATGATCCATATTATGACCTGCCAAAGCGATTTAAGGTATCTTGAATGTTTATGTAGAATTTCTATTTTTGCGTTCTTATAGTCGGTATTTGTCTGATTGCAGTCCCAATGTATTTTGCATTTTGTGTTTTCATTTGACAATTTATTGTCATATGAAAGAAGCAGGTCCACTTTTTGAAATTAACCCCATAACGCTTCTTCGGCCATTTTTGTTTGTTTAAATGTGTTCGCATCTTCCAGCTGAAGCACGATGTAGGTCCTGGAGTAGAAAGCATTTAACATCGTATTGCACCCTCATTTCATTTTTAATATTATTCATTCAGAATTCAAACCAATAAAAAAGTGTACACTTCAATATAGAAAAAGAATCTTCAACTGGTTCGCTGATTTTTTTGCGGCAAATTTTTAAAGGTGATTACTAAGTTTGTCGGTAGAATGTACTATTATTTTGAAATTCGATTCTATTGAAAAATTGTCGATTTTTCCCGATTCTAGAATTTTCGTATAAAGCGACAACAGATAAAATTTTCATTTATAGATTTTATGTATATATTGGGTATTACGAATAAATACATAAAATCTATAAATAACAGTTTTATCCGTTGTGGCTTTATATTACCCAAAAAAAACCAACACATCATATTACAATTAAAAAAAAAAAACAGTACAAATGTACATTCGAAAATAGTAAGTCAAAATGGAAAAATATGCAATATAAAACATTACTATTGTACATTTTGAAAGTCAAAATGAAAATGTTCAAATTTCACATTTTTAGGCGATTTTTTGGATTTTATTCTTTTCTGCCAAGAGGCAATTCCGAATTTGTCTAAATCGTTAAAATCAGACCGGCGGTCTTTATGTTATAAGAGTAGTAACTAACACAACTTTATTTTACATATAGAGAGATAGATTTAAAAGTAGGCGCTTTCCTCAGCCCCTCAATAAGTACTTAGGGTTGGATGGAAAGCCAACAGCATCTCGTGTAATAATTCTCAAACCGATATCTTCACTATTTTGGCAAATATAAAGATTTCAGATAAATCGTAATAGTGGGCGTAAAAGGAGGTGTGGTCAATATTTTATTCTTCAAAAACCTAACTCGGGGTATGACAAAAAATTATGCAAATCGGTCCAACCGTTTTCAACTGATTCCGTTACCAACAAACAACAATTGATTTATATATATATATATAGATATTTTACATTTTATCCTTTTCTGCCAAGAGACCATTACGAATTGGTGTGCATTGTCAAAATCAGTCCACCCGTTCTTAAGTTGTAAGCATAGTAAACGTTTCATTTATTTTAATTATATCGAGATTTTTAATATAAATCATCCTAGGAATGGTATAAAATTGCCGTGCAAAGTTTCAAAGACAGATCTTTAATATGGCTATCTCAATCGTGATTTCAAATGGCGGCCTTAGGGGCACATGGACAAAATTTAATCGAAAAGAATACATACTCTATAGGTTCCCCAACGAAAAACTGAGGTGATACAAAGTGCATGACATAGCTAAATCCATATTAACTAATTCAAAATTCCGAATAATTCAAATACTATATTAAGAGTTCTTAATATGTTCTTCCTCCTGTGGTAGAACATTGTCTTTATAGTCCCACGTTTTCCTATAGCCTAACAGTACTTTAAGGTATTCAGTGTTTCAAACATTTTAGCCAGATTTTTGAACGGAATTTTTTCAAATTTAATAAATTTAATTATTTTTCTATAGCCCCCACATAACAGTTCTTCCCAATATTGTGAATTTTTATGATTTTTACTGTAATTGTTTCAAATTTGGCACTTGAGACAATAGATACCAACCTCTATCCTTATTTAAAATTGGCTTCCCCTTCATGATATTTTGAAGTTTTTAACAAATTATCTAACCGACTACGCTGTCATTTGCAGTTTAAAATTAAGTTTGTTTGAATATTAAAAACCATTCTTTATACCCTACACCACAAGGTGATCAGGGTATTATGTCTTTGTGCATTTGTTTGTAACAGGCAAAAGGAAACGAGATAAACCCATAGTTCCTTTTGATGATCTGCATAGAATCACATTCTGAGTTGATTTATTCATGTCCGTCCGTCTGTCAATGTATTTTTGTGAACAAAGTACAGTTCGCATTTATAACCCGATCCAGATCAAATTTTGCACAAATCATTTGTTTGGCCCAAGGACGAACCCTATTGAAATTAGAGATTATTCGTAAAAATTTAGATATAGCTCCCATATATATCTTCGTCCGATTTTCTTTTTATTGTGCACCAAACGTGTAATATCAGCCCGAATAGTATGGAACTTTGCACATACAACCAAATTAGGCCTAAGAATAAGTATGCCAAATTTGATAGAAATCGGTTCAGATATAGCTGTAGCTCCCATATAAATTTTCATCCGATTTGTCATTTTTGTCCTCCGCAGCCGTAATATGCACTCTGTAACAACAATGTTTGGGAAAATATATCAAATACAGCTCAGAAATACCTTTGCCAAATTTTATCGAGATCGGTTCGGTTTGAATATATCTCCCATATATAACTTCGTCCGATTTTATTGTACACCAAACGTCCAATATTTGTCCAAATGAGATGAAATTTGGCACTTACGACCGAATTGAGTCTAGAAGCTAGTATGTCAAATTTGGTGATCGGTTCACATATAGCTATAGCTCCCATATATATTGTTCATCCGATTTGTTATATTTGTTACCCACAGCCGTAATTTGCACTCCGTAACAACTATATTCAGGGAAATATATTAAATACAGCTCAGACATATCTTTGCCAAATTTTATCGAGATCGGTTCAGATTTGCATATAGCTCCCATATATATAAAATGGGCAATACAAGTCCGAATTTAAATGATACAAATGCTTCGGCATATTTAGTCTTTTGAACTTTAAATTATAATTATAATCATAGCGTGTATGATTGAATTCTCCCATAAAAACTTTTAATTGTTATGTGGAGCTCTACTTAATTAGCAAAGTGGTGTAGGGTATCATAAAGTCAGCCCCTCCCGACTTTAAGACTTTCTTTACTGTTTTATTTTTTGCCTAATGATCAGCCAAACTTAACATGCTTTCACTTGTTTACATTACACTGTGCTACAAAATTCATTTTTTTCAATAATTATGGGGAAAGTCTAGCATATTATGCAAGTAGAGTTAAAAAGCGAAAAGCCGTGTATCGTATTATATCGGTGTTTTAAAAGTTTACCTTGAAAAGTAACCAAAAATTAAATGAAAAAAAAAAAAACGTGAAAAATACTGGAAATCGGTGTTATCCTTACAAGAAGACTACTACCCAAAAGTGAACCGACCCATTGTCTTTAACAATGATTCCGGATGTAATCCACCCTCAATCCTCATTCTAAATATTGCGAAATATATCTCAAACTAAAGGGGCCCCTGTGTACATTGTACATTGTCATTACTATTGCCTTAACAAAATTTAGCCTAAGAACCCAGCATTCCTTTAGGTTTTTGATCTAATAAAAAGTACTATCATCAATCAACTTGGAATTTTCCACAACCTAGACTGGCTATTGTAGAGTGAAATTATAAAAACATTTGTGGCGAATTGGGAAAAAGTAATAATTTTTTTTCCGAAATAAAGATAGCTTTTTATTAACAAAAATTGTTTTTTTATGATACATATCACATTTCTTTTAAAGGAATATTTTGGACATATTTTTAAAAAGGACCAAAACGACTTCTAAAATTTTTGATTAAAGTATTCCCCTTATTTTAATCTGCAATATTGCGGAAGACACTATATGCCTAAAATGCACGGATTTCTATGCATCTTAATCTGAAGATTAATATAACTTAACATTAGTTAGTACAGTATTTGTAATGAGTTAATACACGGGAAATGTTTGCAATGAGTATTGTATTGTTTCGTTTCCAATATTCCGTCATCTTGCAGAGTACATATCAGTTTTGTTTTGTTGTTACAACACAAGTCACGTTATCGGTTTTGTTTCGTTTCGAACTTTGAGAAATGCAGAACGAAACGATTGCAAATGTTTCATATAGTTTATTTTCGTTCGCTGGCCTCAACATTTCTTATAGACAACTAGTTGAACCCGGTTAGTTTCGCTACCCCTTGTGATTTTATATGCATCCAAAATTTTATATACGAATATTTGTTGGCTAAAAAAATAAAACAAATTCAAGAATTTAAAAAAAATATATTGTAATACTTTAATGCGTAAATAAATAAATAACTCGTTCTGCCAACGCGTGAACATGACAGAAACAGCTGAGGCACATTCCAAATTCAGTTCGCATACACGAAGTGTTTGTGCTTCGGATTTATTCATAGCAAATGCCAAGCGTGCAGGAAACTGCAATCTTTTGAAGTTAAGTGGAGTTTCTATTGTGATTAGTACATTCGAGGTAGCAAAATACTTCCCCGTAATAATTGTAGTTTTAGGGTAGTTTTTATACCCTCCACCATACTATGGAGGGTATATTAACTTTGTCATTCCGTTTGTAACTCCTCGAAATACTCATGTCAGACCCAACAAAGTATATATATTCTTGATCAGCGTATAATTCTAAGTCGATTTAGCAATGTCCGTCCCTCTGTCTGTCTGTTGTAATCACGCTATCTTTCGAACGAATTGAGATAGAATATAGCCCCCATATAACGGTACCTCCGATATTCGGTATTTTGATGATTTTAGCGACATTATTTACCGAAATTGTTTCAATTTACGTATTTAGAGTTCGTAATGGGAACTACAGTCTGCCTATGCAGGTCCAGGTCTTCGTATAGGCCCCATATATCAGTACCTCCCTATATTCGGTATTTTGACGAGTTTAGGTACAACACCCACCGAAATTGTTTGAGATATCGTATTTGACGTTAGTAATGGATGCTATAGCCTGTGACAGAAAATTGTCTATGCTGGGCCAGGTCTTCGCACAGCTTCGATACAACGGTACCTCCCTATATACGATATTTTGATGATTTTAGATACATTATTCACCGTTTATTTCAAGTTTCGAATTTGAATATGGTAATGGCTAATGGCAAACAATGCCTATGTAGGTCCACGTCGTATAGACCCCAATATAACGGCTATATTCGGTATTTTTTAAATTTTAACAGAATGTTTTAAGGATTTTATTTTTTGAAAATTTCCAAATATGTTCCAAATGGTGGAGGGTATTCAAAGTTCGGCCTGGCCGAACTTACTGCTTTTATACCCTCCACCATACTATGGAGGGTATATTAACTTTGTCATTCCGTTTGTAACTCCTCGAAATACTCATGTCAGACCCAACAAAGTATATATATTCTTGATCAGCGTAAAATTCTAAGTCGATTTAGCCATGTCCGTCTGTCTGTCTGTTGAAATCACGCTATCTTTCGAACGAATTCAGATAGAAGGCTAAAATTTTGCACACGTGTTTATTTTTCCAGTAGGCAGGTTAAGTTCGTAAATGGGCCATGTAGGTTCACGTTTTCATATAGCCCCCATATAACGGTACCTCCCGATATTCGGTATTTTGATGATTTTAGCGACATTATTCTCCGGAATTGTTTCAACTTTGGTATTTGAAGTTCGAAATGGATACTACAGCCTATGACAGAAAATTATCTGGGCAGGTTCACGTCTTCGTATAGCCCCCACATAAAGGTACCTCCCGATATTCGGTATTGTGATGATTTTTGCGACATTATTTACCGGAATTGTTTTAAATTTGGTATTTGAAGTTCGTAATGAATACTACAGCATAAGGAAAAAATTTGTCGGTGCAGGTCAATGTTATTATTCACCGTTTATTTCAAGTTTCGAATTTAAATGGGGTAATGGCTAATGGCAATCAATGCCTATGTAGGTCCACGTCGTATAGACCCCAATATAACGGCTATATTCGGTATTTTTTAAATTTTAACAGAATGTTTTAAGGATTTTATTTTTTAAAAATTTCCAAATACGTTCCAAATGGTGGAGGGTATTCAAAGTTCGGCCTGACCGAACTTAATGCTTTTATACCCTCCACCATACTATGGAGGGTATATTAACTTTGTCATTCCGTTTGTAACCCTCGAAATACTCATGTCAGACCCAACAAACTATATATATTCTTGATCAGCGTAAAATTCTAAACTTCTTCGCACAGCTCCGATATAACGGTACCTCCCTATATACGATATTTTGATGATTTTAGCTACATTATTCACCGTTTATTTCAAGTTTCGAATTTGAATATGGTAATGGCTAATGGCAAACAATGCCTATGTAGGTCCACGTCGTATAGACCCCAATATAACGGCTATATTCGGTATTTTTAAAATTTTAACAGAATGTTTTAAGGATTTCATTTTTTGAAAATTTCCAAATACGTTCCAAATGGTGGAGGGTATTCAAAGTTCGGCCCGGCCGAACTTACTGCTTTTTAACTTGTTATTGTTAGCCTAATACCATTCATTGCAAAGGTGTTCTGGTTCAATGCTTCTTAACAAAATCATATTCCATTCATATCATATTTTACAAAATGTACTTTTACACCAAATTCCAACACACCTTCCGTATTTCATTGAATTGGAGGTACGTACCGTGTTTGGTGCACAAAATATGTGAAACCAGACAAGAATATATATGGGAGCTATATCCAAATCTTAACCGATTTCTAATTAATTTGTCAAATTTATTATTGTAACCAAATTCCGCCACACATTCTGAATTTCATTGGAATCGGACATACATATCGTGTTTGGTGCTAAAACATGAAATCGGTGCTAAACCGAAATGTATATATGGGAGCCATGCCCAAATGGTACCAAATTTCGTCTCGTCTCGTTCATTTGAATCGGATATACGTATCGTGTTTGATTAAATCCCGTCGCACATACTAAGTTTCATTGGAATCGAACATACATATCGTGTTTGATGCATCAAATAAACGAAATCGGTCGCAAATATATATATATGGGATCTGTATCCAAATCTTAACCGATTTCATTATAATTTGACAAGTGTGTATTTGTTTTAAATACCGTTACACGTTCCAAATTTCATTGTAATTAGAGATACATAGGGTGTTTGGTGCATCAAATACATGAAGTCGAATGAAAATATATATGGGAGCTATATCAAATCTGAACCGACTTCAATATAATTTGCAAATTTATTTTTGCTTCAAATTCCGTTATGCATTCTAAATTTGGAGACTGTATCTGTATAAATAGATATGTGCATATAAAATTTAAATTCTTGGAGGTACCTCCGATTCTGATGCTATCTCCAGTTCCAAGTGGAATTTCAAAAATTTATATAGCCTATGTTACTTTCAGGCGATGTTGTAGTATACATGGAAATTTTCAGGAAAATCTGTTCAGCGGCTTTCGAGTCCATAAGTTACAAACGAACAAATAAACATATAAACATTTTTCTCTTTTATAGATATAGAAGATACGTGGACCACCTCTTAATGTAGAGTTATCGGGTTCTTAAATTTTAATAATAATTTTCGATTTACTTTGTAAATTAATTGTAACCTTCATACTTATAGAATCAAAATTAAATGCTATCGTATAGATCCAAAATTTTAACCCTGTTTCCATTCTGTCCTCAGATAAGTGTGGATATTTCCTGAAGATACTATATCTTTTATTGAGGTGGTCATTGAAAAATATAAACTCCCTGTTCGTTAATAAATTTCAGAAGCTGTAACCTGTACACGTTTGAAGTACTCACTTTTCTCAACTCGAAAAAATTATAATATCGATATAGACTTTTTACAATCCTTACCCCACTCCACTAATATTAAAATTTGCTTGATAAAAGTTATTAACTAAGTACTACTTATTTGGGTAACTATAAACACCATATGATCGCTATTTACATGCAAAAACATATGGAAACAAGTTTATTACATCTCAAGAAAGCTTACTTATTACTTTTGTAACGATCGATGCTTTAAATTTTGAAATATCTGGTCATAATATAATTTATTAATTTTACACAATGGTCGGTTTACAATCCTTAGTTAGTAAAAACTATATACCTTGTCAATACCGAAAATCAGATTCCTTCTAATTGATACATTTTCTATCGATTCACATCAATAAATTTGTACTGCGAGACATTTGGTTTGACCATTTTTGGTCACGGTCGTAGCACTGCAGCAAGTTCCGGGTCAACTAGTTCTAAATAATAAAATTTAATTTGGACATGTCTTATTGCTTTCTAGAAAAAAAATTAATAAATAAAAAAAGACGAAAACAAGAAGAGTATCTGTGTAATAGATGTTTTTTGTAAGAATTTGTACAAAATATATACCATACTAGGTGTAGTAGTTTTGGTGTTTGATGCACATTTTTAAAAATATTACAATGAATAAATCTGGCTTAAATAATTTTCAGACTTTTCCGTTTGAAAGAACTTACACTCTGTTAAAAAAGTAATTGTAATTGCGGTCAATTTAGGAAATTTCAGATCTTCTTGATATTATATATATATATTGATAATATTATATATATAATGAAAATTGATATTATATATAATGAAAATTGTGCTGCTTACATAAGTCATTAATTATGCTTTAATTATTAATTACTTTAAAAAATACGCATTAAAGACTAAAAGTAGGGGCCGGCAACGCGGACCGGGCCAGCTATATATATATATATATATATATATATATATATATATATATATATATATATATATATATATATATATATATATATATATATATATATATATATAGCTATATACATATATAGCTGGCCCGGTCCGCGTTGCCGGCCCCAACTTTTAGTCTTTAATGCGTATTTTTTAAAGCATAATTAATGACTTATGTAAGCGGCACAATTTTCATTATAAGTAATTACTCCATGACTAAATAGGAATTAATTTTTGTGTTAAATACCTTTATGATAAAGAACATCTATAATAGACCAATGTGAAAATTCAGCTCAATTTATATTGTTGCAAAAAGCTTAACATTTTCATTCAAATGATCTATAATTTCGAATTTGTATTTCCAACGTTTAAAATCCCGTACTGCTTCGTATTTACTTTTGTTCACCTCATACTTGAAGGCAGAATGTTGTCAGAATAGCCAAAAAAAAAACTCTTTTGGGCATTAATTTTTTGTCATTTAAACTGTGCGATGGAGATCCAATAAAGACCACATTTTTCATCGTAGTGTAATTCAATGACGATTAAAGAAATGTTCGGTCTCGTGTTACTTTCTAATTTCGTATTTTTTCATGTTTCTGCCACAATTTCCGACTGAATAAGTCCCAGATTGACATTTCGGAGTTTATTTCATATAGACGTACATCCCAAATCTACGAAAATACCTTAAATCATATGATGGTGATACTGAAACATGATCATTTCTTGCAATGATGTTTGTTCAAATTATCAACATAAGGTAAAATTAGTACGAAAAATATGGTTAAAATGTAGAATATACTTGAAATCGGGTTGTTCTGTTATCGGGGGTTATGACCCATTTCATGACCTGCCAAAGCGATTAAAGGTATCTTGAATGTTTGGAAAATTTTTCTGGAAGGAATTCGCTCTACTATTTTGCGTCCTTTATAGTCGGTATTTCACGGATTGCAGTCCCAATGTATTTTGCATTTTGAGCTCTCATTGGACGAATTATTGTCATATGAAAGAAACAGGTCCACTTTTTGAAGTGAACCCTTCGCATCTTTCAGCTGAAGTCCTGGAGTTGAAAGCTAGATGCCAATTTTATACATGAAAGATCGCCATTTAACATCGTATTACACACTCATTTTATTTTTAATATTATTCATTCAGAATTGAAAACAATAAGAAATGTACACTTCAATATAGAAAAAAGAAAGGATTGAAAAAAGACAAATAAACTTCAACTGGTTCGCTGATTTTTTTACGGCAAATTTTTAAAGGTCCTTATGAAGTGTGTCTGTAGAATGTACTATTATTTTGAAATTCGATTTCATTGAAAAATTTTCGATTTTTCCCGATTTTAGAATTTTCGTATCTTATTCTCTTCTGAAATGATATTATTCGTATTACCCAATAAATACATAAAATCTATAAATAACAGTTTTATCCGTTTATACTACCCAAAAAAACTACGCATCATATTAGAATTCCAAAAAAAAAAACACTACAAATGTACATTCGAAAATAGTAAGTCAAAATGGAAAAAAAACATGCAAAATAAAACATTACTATTGTACATTTTAAAAGTCAAAATGAAAATGTTCAAAATTTCACATTTTTACGCGATTTTTTGGATTTTATGCTTTTCTGCCAATAGGCAATTTCGAATTTGTCTGAATCGTTAAAATCAGACCGGCGGTCTTTATTTAATAAGCGTAGTAACTAACACAACTTTCTTTTACATATAGAGAGACAGATTTAAAAGCAGGCGCGTTCCTCAGCCCCTAAATTAAACCTTACGGTTGGTTGGAAAGCCAACAGTATCTCGTGTAATAATTCTCAAACCGATATCTTCATTAATTTGGCAAATATAAGGATTTTAGATAAATCGAAATAGTGGGCGTAAAAGTAGGCGTGGTCAATATTTTTTTCTTTAAAAACCTAACTCGGGGTATAACGAATGTTTGTACAAAAAATTATTCAAATCAGTGCACCCGTTCTCAATTGATACCGTTACCAACGAACAACAATTGATTTTTATATATATAGATTTTACAAAAATATCAATATAGGATAACGTACCAGTAACGGTTGGTCCTTTGCGAGTCCTGATCAAATTTTCCAGCTGTAGGGCTTCAATTATATGTCAACGGCTTATAATAGCCCCATGTAATAGATTAGCTCAATTTTATTCATATTGCACCCAAAATAGCTTGATTTGATCATAAACGCTTTTTTGGTATTGAGCTATGACAAAACTTGCGAATGTTACCTTTGTGCGTAATTTTCAACAAATATGCAATTTCCTTACAAAAGCTTTAAGGAGCTAAGTAGAAAAAAGTTGGTTAAAGCTTTTTCAATATTAGCCGTAAAGTAAAAATGGTATTGTGTACGAATCTGAACTCGTTAAATATTTCTGGAAAATTATGGAAGGAAAATATTTTGAAAGCGAGGCGCCACAGGATATGTCCGATCAGTTTCGATATCGGATGGAGTTTGCATGTAAGGCAGATATAGTTTCGATTTTATACATATGTATATAAAGATCAAAAAACGAGACATATTTAAAATAGTAATGTCAAAAAATGTTTTTATATCCGAATAAATTTGTCAGATTTGATGATGTTAGGAGTTGTCAACAAAGTTCTACAGATAAATTTACACCAATATGTGAAAAAATTGATATTTTGTCTTAACGTTTACTTGATTATTTCAATCCCTCCGAATGTGTTACCATTGTCGACCAATAATTTGGCTTCCGCAGGAAATCCCAATTCCGCTAGTACATACTATGAAGCCTGAGCAATCTGACGGTAGCGGGTTCAACGATACCGGCCAGCAAAGATGTGCGCCGAGTATTTTTACCAACAATTTGTCGTGCACGCCGAGAGCGATAAGGCAAAGCGAAGAGTACAACGTCGTATCAGATCTTCTCCCGCCAAGGAACCACAACAGTTTACAAGGGTTAAGTTGCAAATGTCGTCCGGAACGCTATGTCATCCTAAGCGTTGGGCCCAGACGAAATCTCAATGGCAATGATGAAACAACTGGATACGCCGGGAGTTGAAAACCTGACGAAAGTTCTCATCGTGTCGCTAGCCACCCACATAACCAAAGCCTGGAAAATGGGTCGGGTGGTACCGCTACAGACCGATTTCGATTTTCCACTAGCTAAGAATCTCTAGGACTTACTCCTCCCCAGCATTGGAGGAAGCTATCCAGCTGCCAAGCATCAGCAAGGATTCCGTCCACAATATTGTACTACAACAGTATTACACGCCATTTCCACACATATTAGTATAGGATTGAACCAGATCAAGCCGTATCAGAGAACATTTTTGGTAGCCCTTGACCTACCAAAGGCATTGAAAATTTGAAATCCAAGATGGCGGTCGCTACAAGATGGCGGATAACGTAGGTTTTATCAATTCCATCAATATGGGTATCAAATGAAAGGGCTCAACAAGCAAATTATACATTCTATAAAAAAAAAATTTAAATCCAAGATGGCGGCCTCTACAAAGTGGCGGATAACTTAGGTTTTATCAATCCCATCAACATTGGTATCAAATGAAAGGTCTCAACAAGTAGAATACAATTTACTGTGCAAAATTGAAATCTAAGATGACCGCTTCCAAACGACTGATAAAAAATTTTTATCAATTCCACCAATATGGGTATCAAATAAACGGGCTTGACAAAAAGAATACAGTTCACTATACTACCTCAATATTTAATATGGTCGCAGCCACTAAATGACGTATAATGAATCCACCACCAAAGTCGAGAGTTTGTATAGTGTGGCGTTAGGGTGGCTAAAAATGATACGTCGTTAGCGGTACGCCACACAAGTTAAGGTGAAAGGTTAAAACGCGCCGAGAACTGTATGGCATTAGGGTGGATAAAAATGATATGTCGTTAGCATTTTCCCCTTAATATGCATGCATCTTGTTGAGCATAGCCTTGCCCCTTTATTGGACCTTTGGAAAAGATAGTGAAGGTGATAGAAATAGTCGATTACAGAAACGACGGGAACAATTAGCGTCAAAAACACCTGAGCAATATGATGCCAGGTTAAAAGATAAAAACTAAAAACTAGAAAAAAACAAGTAAAAAGATGTTCCTCCACTATTTGGAATGAAGTGGAAAATGTAGCCATTATATAAGGGGCTATACGACGACGTGGACCTGCATAGGCAACTTTTGTCATAAGCCATTACAATATTCAAATACGAAACATGAAAAAAAAATCGGTGAATAATGTAGCTAAAATCGTCAAAATGCCGTTGTATTGGGGCTATAGTATGCATTACGAATTTCAAATACCAAATTTGAAACAATTCCAGTGAATAGTCATCAGAATACCGAAAATCGGGAGGTATCGTTATATGGGGGCTATACGAAGACGTGGACCTGGCCAGACAGTTTTTTGCCTTAGGCTGTAGTATTCATTACGAACTTCAAACACCAAATTTGAAACATTTCTGGTGAATAATGTCGCTTAAATCACCAAAATACCGAATATCGGGAGGTACCATTATATGGGGGCTATAGCAAAAAGTGGACCTACATGACTCATTTTCAATACCAAAAGTCCTGCAGACATAATACACATTTGAGTAAAATGTAATAAACCTACTTCATTCCGTCCGTCTGTTCGTTTGTGGGGTCTAAAATGTATATTTCGAGGTGTTACAATCGGAATGACAAACTTAATATACCCTCCATACTATGGTGGAAGATATAAAAATATGTAAAAAAAAAAACTTTTTAAGTTAAACGGTTTTATGTGAAACATACATTGCAATGTTTAAGATAAATGTACTCAAAACCAAAAAATGCTAAAATAGATACCGATGTGGGAATTATAAACATATGCGTCGACTTGACTAAAATAAAACCGTGGGGCACGTCAATTGTCTACAAATTATCGACTTAATATGCGATAGAAGAATCGTTTAATTCATCGTTAAGCAGTGGCCCGCAGACGGTGAGGAAATTACTTACTATTTTCTTGCTCATGAATTTTCCAATAGTTATACCCTCCATGTAAATAAAAAAGATGGTTCAACTAGTTAATCATGGGACATTGCTGGCTGGCCAGGAATCGTTTCACTGCTCGTAGTTTGTCTTTTATCGACAAAACATATGGTAAAAGTAATACTCGCCACTATGAAACCCTAAAACTCGCTTATAATGAAGCTTGCTAGTTTGTTTCCACATCCTAGCCCTATTTATCATACGCCCATCGTTGTCGGCGTTGCCTAATTATAGTGTAGCATTACAAAACAAATTATTTTAGTCTAGTCTATGCATATGTTTATAACTCCAACGACTGTATCTATTTTATTATTTTTTTGGTTTTTGGTACATTCATCTTAAACATCGCAAAGTATGTTTAACATAAAACCGTTGAACTTAAAAAGTTTACCAATTTTTATTTGGGTTGTTTTCAAAGGGAATGTAACCATTTGAGAATGGCTGAGAATTGTAAAAATCTAAGTTGTTTTTTGAATTTTGTATATTATTGCATTATTTTTAATATTATTATTATTATTATATATTATTATTATTATTATTATATTATTATTATTATTATATTATTATTATTATTATTATTATTATTATTATTATATTATATTATTATTATTATTATTATTATTATTATTATTATTATTATTATTATTATTATATTATTATTATTATTATTATTATTATATTATTATTATTATTATTATTATTATTCTTATTATTATTATTATTATATATTCATATTATTATTATTATTATATTATATTATTATTATATTTATTACTATTATTATTCTTAGTATTATTATTATTATTATTATTATTATTTATATTATTATTATTATTATTATTCTATTATTATTATATTATTATTATTATTATTATTATTATTATATTATTATTATTATTATTATTATTATTATATATTAATTATTATTATTATTATTATTAGTATTATTATTATATTATTATTATGTATTATATTATTATTATTCATTATTATTATTGCTTATATATTATTATTATTATTATATTATTATTATATTATTATTATTATTATTATTACTTATATAATTATATATATATATATATATATATATTATATATAATTTTTTTTTTTTTTTTTTTTTTTTTTTTTTTTTTTTGAAACTTTGTTCAGAATCCTAGCATATTTCTGATAATTGTGAAATCCATGATAAAAGAATTTTTTCGTTAATTTTGCGTGAGTAAGTTAAGAAGACAAATATTTGATGTTTCTGTGCCGGATCATATATTGTTTTATAAGCTTTACACTTATTTACTATTTGAAATGTTTGTGATATTTTAAGAGAATAGTCTTTTGAATAAGTTTATTAGACGTTCTTGATGACAATTCATTGAATGTGTGCTTGGGTGATCCTTACTCTATTTAGTTTACTTCTAGAGATATAAATAATAGTGTAATGTTTTTTTTTTTTAGTATGCTCTTTAAAAAGGTGTATCAAGTTGTCTCATAACTCCCATGGATTTCGAGATATCCATTTTTAATGATTAAATGAATAAGTTATTGGTCAATATTTTTAACAAACGAATGAACAACAATTTTGACTTATTAGAAGTGTTTCTAAGTAATTACATTTTAAAAAAGAAAAAAAAGTATCATCTATATTTGCTCAGATATACTTCTACAATTATGAAGAAAAATTACATCCAAGCACCTACGAGACAAATTCTCAAATACGTCATTCAATTATGAGGCCTGTTAAACATATTTGAGTTTTTAACGGTTGTTAAATAATACGACGATATTTCGGTGTTTAATTCTAATTATTTTGAGGTGACACAAACATATTGTTATTTTTAGCATAGAAAAATCTAAGTCTTTTGTGTTGTTTCGATCCACAATAAGAAAGATAGAAGCAATATATAAATGTAGAGTTGAAATTAAGTGGAACATTAATTCGGCCTTTTCTATAGAAATGTGAGGATTTGTAATAGGTCAATGTTTTCGTTTTCAAACGTTTTCAAACCGATATCTTCATTATGTTGCGTGGTCAATTTGTTCTTTCCATAGTTGGGTAATGAAGAACATTTGTAAAAAAAATATCCAAATCTGTCTAGCTGTTTTCAACTGATTCAATTACCAGCGAACGACATTTAATTCAATATTCAATTTGTCATTTCGTTTGCCATACCTCGAAATATTCGGTGGTGACCCCAAAAAGTATATGTATTGAAATTTGGTACAAAGGAAAAATTATATGCAGGCTGATTGGTATTGAAAATGGGCTATATTGGACCACGTTTAGGTATAGCGTCGGATTATAGAACAGTTGCCGATTTTATTGGCGAATTGTAGAAAATTACGCATTTTTTTAATTTTGTTTAAATTTTAACAGAAAATACTTTCAATTTGTAGTTTATAATCAATGACTTGAGAACTGCCATTGACAAAACCGATTATCGGAAAAGAAAAAGCTTTAATGCACCATTTTCAATTTTAATTGCAGTCAATTATCGCAAACATAATCTAAGTTGTCGAGAAGCCATGAAAAATTAAGAACTACGGCTGAAATTAAAATCTATAAATTGGAATAAATATAAAAAATACATGATTTTTGGTGTTTATGATCACCGTGATGCGGCACGTTGAAGAAATATCATTAACAGTAGTGCCTGTCAAGATCCATCTTGATATTTTGGATGCTCTTTAGCGAGTAATAAATTATTTTAATACAAATAAATATGTTGTTATTCTTGTACACCAACTCAAGATATGTTAAAAAGGTTCAACTTTTCAAAAAGATTTAGACTTGGCGAGTTTATTTTCAGTAATTTTTGTCGTTCTCTTTTGAACTTGCATCTTTTTTATACCCTCCACCATTCTATGGAAGGTATATTAGCTTTGTCATTCCGTTTGTAACTCTTCGAAATATTTATGGTAGACCATAGGACATTCTAGGACGATTTAGCGATGTCCATCTGTCCGCGTTTTTGTATAATCGTATTCGATTTTTGTAATGGGTGCTACAACCTATGCCTAAAAATTTCGTATAGCGACATTCTTCACCAGGATTATTTCAAATTTCATATTCAAAGTTCGTAATGGGTACTACAGCCTATGACTAAAAATTTTGTATGCTGGTTCATGTCTTGTAATAGTAGCAATTGGTCTCAAGTAGATTTAAATGATCACTAAGATTTAAATAATTCTTTCTATGAACGTGAAGAATTTGCATTAGATAAATTAATTAGAAATTATTAAAAAATGCAGTATAACTTTTAACATAAACTGAAGAATTTTCGTTTTGTGGATTTTTGGCTATTTCTGACAATTGATTTGGCGATGGCGGTACAAAAAAATCGGATAGTCCTGGTTCCAACCAAATCCAAATCACTTGAAACCTTACATTTGGATTTCATGGTACGCTACAGGCAAACTAACTGGTATAGCCCCCGCATAACGGTACCTCAGAATTTTCGGTATTTTGAAGGTTTCTGAAACAATTTCCAATCAAATCGGCTGAAGCTTAACATTTGTGGTTCTTGAATCGTCTGTTCTCTCATTTTGTAAAATGTTTAATTAAGGTCCACTAATTTTTGTAAGATTTCTGATACAATTTCCAACCACGCCACGCTATTTGGACTATTTTTTCAGTTTAATTAAAACGTATTGTAATTATAAGTTATCTTTTTCTACTTTGTTCATTATTTCATGTTATTTTGATAAACATAGTTCGGGCCGTGTATTTTTTAGAAATATTCTGAATTATAATATAATAGAATTAACATTAAAAATTACAAACTATTTGTTGTATATAATATAATGTTACCAACGAATTGTGTGTCTTTATTGTATTGCAGAACTCATAAAACACTAATGTAAATTAAACCTTTTCAACAGGTTGCGTGCAATACGAATAGCAATAGTTAAAGGAAATCCCTAAAAATGTCAACATGGATCAAATTGTGGATTTTGGTTAAAGCCGCTCTGAAATTAGGCTTGGTAATGTGCTTTTGATTTATGCTGTCAAAAATTGCCTAAAAACATAATATCTGAAGAAAAATTATTTGTGGTATATTTTATTGTTGTTGCGTTTATTCATCAAATCCTCGCATTACGCAATATTATCGGGAACAACAACGATAAGTTTACCAGCTTACATTTATTTTATTTATAATGAGTCCATATTCTTCAAAAGACGTTGAAAATAAAGTTATTTTTCCGAACACATGTTGATTAGTTTTTCTTCCAAAAAAATATATATTACAAAAATGTGCAAATGCATTTTTCGAAACGGCCTACTCGCGGAGTATTGAATTAATGCAAATTACCGTTTAGAGGTAATAATCACATCAACAAGAGGAAGTGTACACAAGCACATACACTAATTTCTATTGCTTCGTTCATATGCTCCTGCATTGAAGCAGTGACATCTGTTACATTTCAGTGAAATACTTTGCTTGCCAATTCTACATCCTTTTGGTAACTTAGTTTGCGCTATTCAAAACGTGCTCATCGGAAGTGCCCCAGTATTAAATTGTCTCTATAACATTGTGTCTCTTTTTCTATACCTATGACCCTTCTCTCGTTCTCTCTCTCTCTCCCTTGAATAATTCATTTGCTCCAGTTTCTTTCTCTCTACTACAACCACAAAATGTGTTTGTGATGTCGCATCTTTGACTTTTGAATAGATTTCCTTTGCATGCAATATAGAACACAAATCTGAACACATGTAAATATAAATGTATGTACATATACAAGTAATATTATTTGTACTCACACATTACAGCGATTGAATATTATGCTACACCCCACGGTTCTGAAGCGGCTACTCCTGCTGGCCTTCCGTACAACTCAGGTGTCTGCAGCGCATATCTCTTCTTTTAACACAAACACATACATCCATGTTTACAAAAGCTAAGCATTAGCTGACAGAAAACACCGCTCCCTAAAGTATGCTTTGCTTTGGGTTCGCTTCCCTTCTAAATGTATGATAGTCGTATAAGCATACATAAGTATTAAGTAAAATACACGTGCGTGTGAATATTTGGTTCTTCGGTGGGTCGGTTGGTTGACTGGTCGCTCATTCACTAATTTGTTCGCTCGCTTGCTCGCTCGCTCGCCCGTCTAAAAATTGTGTACACAGTATTTTATTCCATTATTATTTTACACCACACCGATACATTTTGTTTTATATTCATGGTGGCTGATACGTTTAACAGTCATCGCACTTTTATATCGATGCTATTCAATTCAATTGGCGTATAAATTTTAGTTTTTCAATTTAATTTCAGTCAGTTCTGAACAAACCAGGACAAGTTTATACCATTAGATTCTCACTTAACCCAGTATTTTATATTCATCGATTAAGGGCGTCACATCACTTTTATCTCAAACATAACATTTTTATACAAATTGCTGAATTCGACTTTTATTATTAACAGATCTTATAATTAATATTGCCTATGTTAAGTATTTTAGGTAGTATTTATAATGCGATTTTGAATATGTGTAAATAAAAAAGAGTTGTACAAAAGTTTTAAATTTGATTAGAAAAAAATATCCTTAAAAATACTCGCTTAGCTTTTTCACAACAACGTAACTGTTCCACATCTCGTCCTCGACTAAAGTGAAAATTTCAAATTTGAGATACAAGATGGCCGAGAGAAAAAATGTGTTCTCATACGAATACATACCTACTAAAGCGATGCTTGAACTAGCAATGTCTATTGTGTGTGCAGTTGTCAATAGAATAAATGACAAGAACTTTTTCAAATATGTACCTTACAGCCTCAAAAATGTTAATATACTGCAACACATCTAAATAGGTATAATACATTTTGAGCTTTGCTATTTTTAATTAAAAAGGAAAGTGACAAGAATTTTTTATTAGAAAATTAATATTACAACACACTTTTTAAAAGCGATTCAAGCGAAATATCAATTGTAATTCATTTATTCCATCTCTAATTCCAAAATTCTATTCTATTTGTAGTTCATCAAATAAAGTAAATTGTAATGTTTTAGAAATTTTCTAAAATATCTGAAATATCTATTAATGTTTTTTTTTTAATTTTTCAACATTTTTATTTTTTTAATAAAACATGAGGGCTTTGTTGTTGTATTTATTTTATTTTCCAATATTTCGAAATTTGTGAATTTCATCTTCAATAAAATAAAATAAATTAAAAGTTAAAATAAATTAAATTAACTATATCACAGTGATACCAAATACCTACAGGTAAATACATTTAAATTGAATTCCGAAAATAAGTGAACGGTGAACTCAGGGTATTCAGGGCATTAGTTTTGTATATGGACTCTCAAAAGGATGCGAAAGAAAAATACCGTTCCAAATAAGTTTTTCAATTTTTTTTATTTTTGGAGCGGTGCTTTTCTTTTGCATTTACATTCGTATAAACATTCAGAAATGGGAAATATCAACAATGGACGAACTGTTTGATTCAAGTGGATCTAACTTAAACAAAATTATAGTATGTATCAGATTAAGCAACCGATATATCAGATATTCACACAGGATGTAATATTGGTATGTGCGTATTTTTATGCCTATATGTTGAAAGTAATATAGTGTCATATTGCATGGATATCCTCAACATTCAGAGACATATAAGGTTAAAAACTTCAATAGGATCAAGAGCATAGTCTTTTCCTCTTTTTATTGGGCGTTTGTCTACGTGGATTTCGAACATTAAAAAATGTGTCACAAATTTTACATTTCAATATTGCATGCGTATATTTTAGCAAATATCTATCTTCCTCTACCATTCTGAAATGCTCTGTTGGCAGACAAAGCCATATGGCTAGAGAGGGTATATATCATTTTATACGGCCGAAACGTGCCACATCGAAATAACGTTTTTAGACCAAAGGTCTCTGTGGACCTAGCTTTGGACCAAATCAGCGTACGAAAACTTTCGAAGGGAGTATCCGATTTCATCCAAACTTGGTACATCGCAATATTATTATCAAACTTATTATCAAACTTAGACCAACTTCAGACTGCTGTCATTTCTAAGCCACTCGTCCGACAGCTGTTAAAATTATTCCAGTGACAGCTCATTGTATTGTTTACAAGCGTATAAATTTATTTTGGTGAGAATTTTCCAGAAAAAAAGTTATTCGTTATGGAATTTAAGGTGATAGTGCGTTTTCTTTTTTGCTCTGATTTTAACGATTCATATTCAAAATAACCAAATTTGAAAATGTTCATTTTGACTTTTAAAATGTAGATGTGTAATGTTAAATATGTATGCTTTATTTTGCATGATTCTAATATGTTGTGCGATCTTTTTGGGGAGTATAAAGCGACAACGGACGAAACTGTTATTTAGAGATTTTATGTATTTATTGGGTAAGTGGAATTATACGAATAATATCATATCAGAAAAGGATAAGCTATGAACAAAATAAAAATCAATATTTTATTCTTATCGAACGGTTTTTTCAATTTGATTATCATTATTTAATTGACTCGATATCTTGAGAAATGAAATTGCAGGAGTATTGCATTGAAGTGTAGTACCGAATTACGTAGTGGCGAAACTAATTTCATAATTTCATGTCACACCAAAGTTAAAGGATTTTTTTAATTTTTATTAAAATTCTATATTTGTAAAAACCTTACTATTGGTCCACTGTTTCCATGTAACAATACCCGCTTAGAATCCGTATTTTGATTATTCTAGCCACATTCGTGAGCTGAATTGTTTAAAATGTAGTATTTAAGACCCGTATGAGATAACAGGCCTTATAGCAGAAATTTTTCTATTTATTTTTGGTATTGCACCCTACTTTTTGATATTATGAAGACCGATCTCATTAGTGTTGGCAGTTCAAAGTGAAACGCGTTCGAATATTAAACTACTTTTATATTCAACCAAGTAAAAAATAGTAGCATGGTTGCCAGTATCAACACGAAATGTACACTTCTCTCTTTCACTAGTTTTATCATTAAAAAGTACGGGAATGCAATAGTAATAAATGAAAAACACTGTATCTTTAAATAAAAATTCAACTTGTAATTTGATATTTACCTTAATATATGCTCCAAAATTTAACACTGACTATCGATTACGCTGTTCGGATAATATATACTTCATAGCTGAAAAATCCATATCCAGGGTTCTGGACGGGGTTGCGGTTTTAGAGCGGTTGGTCTTGGGGGTTGGAAAAAATTATTACCAAAATGTTGACCTTGCGGCATTCGGTTATAATAATTCCTTGGATGAAAACTGTTATTAAACTGTTGGGAATTCTGGTGAACATTGGGTATGTGAGCTGGCTGAGGATAAAAATTGGGAGAGACATTCGGACGGTGTTGAATTCGCGGTGGTAAAAAATTGGGTTTATTGATTTTCTGCCCACGATTAGCAAAATCAGCTCTAACTATTTGGTTTTCCACTTTTAAACAAAGTTGAAGGGCTTGTGGAAGGTCTCTTGGCTCCTTCATCCCTAGATGAATAGACATTTGGCCTTTAAGACCTCGGATAAAAGTATCCAGAGCCTTATCTCTGTAGGTTTGAGCTAGAATGTCGAGGGAATCTCGTCCAATATCCAAACAAGATAGCTTATTCATTATGAGAAACAGGTGTGAATATACCTCCTGATAGAAATCTTGGACCTCGCTATTTCCCTGCACTAGAGTATTCAAGAGTTGTAAGGTCCCGGCGTAATGTAGAGTTAAACATTTAGAAATGGAGTTCCAGTTAAGGGGGTATTATAAGATTCGAGCGCTGCATCAGCGTTCCCTACAATTTTATTTCTAACCACATTCAGAATTGCATAGTATTTAGGAGAACCTTTTTTAGGCTCATAAAGTTTCATTATCCTGTCTAGAGTCTAGAGTCTTTCACATTTTATTTTGTTTCTACTTGCTTGACATATTTCATATTTTGTGGATGGTGGTGTCATATGACGTTGGTTCGTTGACACAGTGGCGTATGCAACGATAATGATGAGTTAGCAACAGTGGCATGTGTGTTCAAAAATTATGGGTTAACATATATACTTCACAGCTGAAAAAAGCCTTTCCTTACTTTGACACGTGGATTCAAGAAGGCGGTACATAATTCCCTATATCATAGCTGTTAAGTTTGAATTTTTTTATAACGGTGCAAATAGGTTTAAGAATTCCATCAAACTCGTTTGTGAAACTTATATATAATTTCGAATTATCCTATATTCTACATATCAGCTATCTATTGATGTGGTGCCTCTATAAAGTATAAAAATTAATTTTAAGACCAAGAAAATCAGCAATTCTTACAACTATTTTATGGGTTTAACTTTTGATGCAAACAAGTGTTTTTCTTTTAATATCCGTCAACACTGAACCAGTTAAAACAGCTCAACCACCAAATTAAATTTAATTTTTTCAGTAGGTCTATTTTAATAATTCTCTCTATTTTCTCATACCTCTTAGCTAAACTAAAAATCCAAAAAAACAAACAAGCCACACTGTTCTATTAATAGACAAGGCACGGTCGACGAAGGGGTTTTTGTTGTAACAGACAAAACCAACTTACATGGTTATGCTACTTCGTTCAGGCTGAACGAAAGCATAACAAGTGGAGAAAGATGTAAATGTTTATAAGTGCGGTTGTAAGATTTAGAAGACTTTCCAAGAGAATTTTAGTTTTATTTAATTCTTTGGTTCCTCTTCTATTGAGCTTACGATCTCGTCACTTGGGTAAAAAAATGTTTTTTGTCATAGAAGTTATTTTTAAAATAACTTCTGGGGAGAATATCCCAGACAAAAACAAGGGAACTGATGAGGATTGGTGGCTCTTTCCGAAACCTAGGTATTCCCTGCCTTACCCCCTGGTAAACATTACCATCGTTCTCCACTAATAAACAAACGTTGTTTTTATAAAAACAACAATAAAGGGATAAAGCCAGACCATTTTGCAACAACAAAATACTACGGTATCCCGAACAAACAAGCCACACTGTTCAATCCATAAATATAATAAATTTAAGCATCGAATTTTCATAATATTGAATTTTATTTATTATGGTTGCATTACTGTCAAAACACCAAACATCAATATTTCATCTCAAGTCGTAAACAACAACGTAAGAAATTTAAATGCACGTGTTTCATACTTTTATAATATTTTAAATCATGCATTCTCATCCTCAGTTCCAGCCTTTAAAGTTAGTCCTGAGGAAGAACCTGCTTGGTCCACTCCTTATCTTAGGAAATTACGAAATACTAAAAGTTAATTATTTGAAAAATTCAAAAAATTCAATTCTTCGTTAAATTGTTCTAATTATTCTAACTAGAAGTAAGTACATCACTGAAAATTCAAGGTGTTACTCTAACTATTTATCTAAATGAGAAGAGACTTTAAGTCAATTCCGAAATTTTCTAATAATTTATTAATTCAAAAAGAAGAGTCCGACAATTCCCTGGTAGTATGAAGCTTGGTAACAAAAAAGCTCTCTACCTCTGTTGAAATTGCGGATATATTCGGCGAATTCTTTCAAAAAGTTTACTCTACTTATACTTTTAATTCTAATTATTGTTATAGCATTAAAAAAGTAAACAATTATCCTTTAACTGTTCTTACTGATGCTGAAGTGTTGATTGGTTTAACTTCTTTGAAGTACTGCTGTTCCCCAGGTCCGAACGGTGTTCCTGCTAATATTCTAAAAATGTGTTCATTCGAATTGTACAAACCACTCACTAATATTTTTAACGATTCTTTAGCTACAGGCCTTTTTTTGGAGATCTACCTTTATAGTACCTTTACATAAATCAGGTAGTAACAATGTGACTGAAAATTATAGTGGAATTGAAAAATGTAGCTAAAATCATTAAAACACCGAATATTGAGGGTACCGTTGTATGGGGAATATACGATATCGTGGACCTATATAGACAATTCTCTGCCAGAGAGTAAAGTGCTCATAAAGAACTCCTTGTGTACAATTTCAGACAATTCCATTCTAAAATCATCAAAATACCGAATATCGGGGGTACCGTTATATGGGGGCTATACGATATCGTAGACCTATATAAATAATTCTCTTCTAGGAGATAAAGTACTCACAAAGAACTCCTTGTGTGGATTTTCAGACAATTTAATTGAAAAATGTAGCTAAATTCAAAAAATACCGAATATCGGAAGGTGCCGTTATAAAGGGGATATACGATTTGTTGGACCTATATAAACAATTCTCTTTCAGGGGGTAAAGTACTCATAAGGAACTCATTGTGCGGATTTTCAAACAATTCCGTTGGAAAATGTGGCTAAAATCATCAAAATACCGATTATCGAATTTTAGCTTCCTGTCTTAATTTCAAAATACTGATTATCGAATTTTAGCTTCCTGTCTTAATTTGTTTTGACTCTAGCGTGATAACAACGGACAGGGCTAAATCGTCTTAGAATTTTACGCTGATCAAGAATATATATACTTTGTTGGGTCTAATATCATTATTTCGATGAGTTACAAACGGAACATACCCTCCATACTATGTATGGTGGAGGGTATAAAATGTGACTAAAATCATCAAAATACCGAATATAGGGAGGTGCCGTTATATGGGGGATATACGATATCGGGGACCTATATAGACAATTCTCTGTCAGGGGGTAAGGTACTCATAAAGAACTCCTTATGTTCAATTTGAGACAATTCCATTATAAACTGTGGCTAAAATCATCAAAATTTTTACATATTTTAAATGTTATAGAATGAAAGCAAAAAATGTCCATTGACCCATTCCCGGCGAAGCGCTTGCTTGAGGTGACGAAACTTTGGTATTTTTTAGTGCCAACCTTGCTTTCCAAAATACTCCAGACACAATAGTCCAACGAATTGGTATTCGGAGATTTTGGTGGCAATTGTGCGCTGGAAATAAAGAGAGGAACCTCATTTTGTAACCATTCTTGGGTGGCGCGAGCTGCGTGCGATGGTGCTGAGTTCTGTTGGAATGTCCAAGGTCTGCGGCCAAAATGTTTGCGTACCCACGGCATTAATACACCCTCCAGTATATTTTTGCGACAATATTCGGCATTTATTCTGATGTCACGGTCGATTAATACGAGCGGAGAGCGACCATCGCCTATTATGGCAGCCCACACCATCACCATGGCCGGCGCTTGAGTTCTGGTGGCCAACCGAAGGTGCAGAATTTCAGCTGATCTATTTGGCAAGTAAACGCGGTCATTTTGCCTCATCGGAGAAAACCAAATTTCGGCAGTTCACCACTTCGGTCAAGCGAAGTAACTCTATAGCTCTTTTGAGTCTATTTTCTTTCTGTTGCGGTGTAAGTTCTTGCACTTTTTTTAATTTTAATGGCTTTATCCCGAGCTCATTTTTCAATATTTGCCGAATTAAGTATTGCTATATGTTCAGCTCACGAGCCATTTTTCGGCCACTGCGACGAGGGTTTCGATCAAGTCGCTTCTTTACTTTTCGAACCATTTGTGCTGATGTTGCTGTTTTCTTCGGTCCACGCCCTTCGGGCTACGCTACCAGTATCACGGTAACGATACTGGATTTTTCACATTTAAATGCTGGAGTGCTCTAATGATAGCCACTTGTGGTTTTCGAGCCAAATATAAAGAAATCACACTATCAAGCTTGATATTAATGATTTTAGCGACATTATTCACTGAAACTGTTTCAAATTTTGTATTTGAAGTTCGTAATGGGTATAGCCTATGACAAAAAATTTCGTAAGCAGGTCGACGTCTTCGTATAGTTTCCCTACAAGGGTTTTCATTTAAGTGTTAGTTTTCGGTTTTTTTTTTTAATTTTTTCAAGTTCCTTTCAAATGGTGTAGGGTCGGCCCGGCCGAACTTATTTGACTTTTTTGATTGTTTGATATGGATTTGTTGGAAAATATATTTTCAAATAGAAAATTTATTATTTGGAATCAAGTACAGCGGCTTTCAGCAGCTCTTCGTCGATTGAGTTAAAAAGTAGCTTACGTACGCTGGCTTCAATTTCTTGTTGATCTTCAAGCAACATAAAACAAAAAACAAATCCGTATCAACGGTCTCCCGTATTGCCACCGTTGCCAGGACCGCTCTGCTTCAAGCAATACTTACGACCATTGAGCAGCGCAGTCATTAGCCAAAGCCAAACCTTGGCTGCTCAGAACACAACCCCGTTGCTTTACTGCCACGAATCAGGTCATTCCAGGCCTCCCCTGTCACATGTGACATTGATTCAGCTGCCAAATTCATTGATGCTAGTGCTGCAACAGTCGGTGTAGATGGTTCCGGTGCCGGTGTCGGATCAGTATTCTTTTCTGTCTTTTGATGGCCTTCTAGCTCCTCTTCGCTTTTTAGAAAGTGTATTTGTGTCCTAAGAAGACTTTAAATCTTAAAATTATTAAACAAACAAAAATAATAACATCTGTAGCACAGCAACAAAAAATCTTCATTAAGAACTCAAAAATTTTTGTTACCATTTATAATATAGTTTTTATATTTTGTCATTATTTTATATCGCATGATTTTTTTTTCAATTTGACTTTCTACATTGAATTACAAATACAATTTGGAGGAGTATTCCATACAATTTGCAGCAATATAGAGAACTAAAATGTAGAAAATATATCGAGAATTGTTACCGAAATATAAAAGATTGTCTACAATGCCTTTTATAGAAGAAATATAAAAAATATTCTGATACTAACTAACCCGGACCGCGTTGCTGGCCCATAGTATTAGTGTTTAATGCATATTTTAGGAACCTAATATAAGTTGTATTCTCCTTGAAAAAAAAAAACATAAACTTTGGTATAAATGTTGGCCTACAACTGCAATCCTTCTAAAATTTGCCGGTTTTCATTGTTAAGCTTATTGACGTTTTCTTTGCTTTGTGGTTTATTGTTGTATTCCTTTCTACATGTTTATTTAAGGGGCACAATATTTATGATGAATGAAAGAATTTTTCATATACAATTGTATATATATATTTTCGAATGATTTGGAGTTTTCGTTCGCGGAATCGATAGTAATTTCTAAATTAAAGTAAACTCTCACAGCAAAAATGTTAGTTTATATTCACGTAACGGTCTTTTTTAAGTGTTTCAAATGCCCTGGCTACAACGCTTTAATTTAACTATCAAAAATAATGTATCATCGGCTTATAAATATAACAAGTTAAAAAACATTAAGTTCAACCGGGCCGAACTTTTAATACCCTTCACCTTAGGGTAAATGAAACATTAGAACCCACCATGACCACAAATACCAATTTTTAGACACTTTCAAATATGGGAAAATTTGGCAAAAATCATCAAAATACCAAATATCAGGAGGTAATGTTATATGGGAGCTATACAAAAACGTGGACGTACATACATTCATGCAATGTTTCGCCACCGGAGCTAGAACCCATTATGACCAACAAATACCAATTTTTAGACAAATCCGTGAAAAATGTGACAAAAACCATAAAAATACCGAATATCAGGAGGTACCGTTATATGGGGACTGTACCGTAGATTATACGTATAAATTTAAAGAACTAGGCGTGGCCAGTGCCTCTGACCCCAAATAGATACTTAGGGTTGGATGGAGAGTCAACAGTACATCGTATACTAACTTTCAGATAGATATCTTCATAAATTTGGCAAATATAAGGATTTTAATTAAATCGAAAAAGTGTCCGTAAAATGGGCGTGGTCAATTTTTCTTTGCACAAAAACCTAACTAGGATAGGACAAACATTTAAAACAAAAATTGTCCAAATCGGTTCATCCATTTTCAACTGATTCAATTACCAACGAACGACATTTGAGTTTTATATGTAGAAGACACATCCATCTCATTTTCAATACCAACCATCCTAGACACAATACAACTTATTTTGCTAAATTTTGACGCTCTACGTCAAATAATGTGGGCTGTATCGTGATTTCAACAGACGGACATCGTTTAAGCGACTTAGAATTTTATGCTGAAGCTTATATATATACTTTATTGGGTCTACGACGAATACTTAGTGATGTTACAAACGGAATGACAAAGTTAATATACCCTCCTTTCCAAGCTGGAGGGTATAAAAATAAAGTATATTAAAGGGTAGAAATCTTTGTCGATTAAATTATGTCCGGTCGCCATTTGCAGTTGCGAAAGAGGTCGCCATGTTCAATATGCGTCTTTGAAATTTTGTACAGGCTTTTATTTTGTACATTTTCCTATAGCGCACATAGAACGGCACCCACCGATATTCGGTAGTTTGATAATCTTAGTCACATTTGGTATTTAAGACTAGCAATAAATAAAAATTTTTGTGGTATAAAATTGTCTGTATAGGGTATGACCCCCATGTGGAACACGTTTGAATCCAGACACTTTTTATAAAAATGTTTTCTTACCCAATGGTGGAGGGTATTAAAAGTTCGGCCCGGTCGAACTTAGAATTTTTTATACTATTCTTATACATAGATTTAAAGAACTAGGCGTAGCCAGTGCCTCTGACCCCAAATAGATACATAGGGTTGGATGGAGAGTCAACAGTACCTCGTATACTAACTTTTAGATAGATATCTTCATAAATTTGGCAAATTTAAGGATTTTAATTAAATCGAAAAAGTGTCCGTAAAAGTGGGCGTGGTCAATTTTTCTTTGCACAAAAACCTAACTAGGGTAGGACAAATATTTAAAACAAAAATTGTCCAAATTGGTTCATCCATTTTCAACTGATTCAATTACCAACGAACGACATTTGATTTTTATATAGAAGACACATCCATAATCATAAGGCCAAAACAAAAGTTTTTAACGCGATAACACGACTACAAAAACAACAATGAAATTCCACAACTATCGAAAGATTAGCGCCAGGGACACCTAACGACGATCTAGAGTTATTTCTTTATCTGTAGCAAAGCATTTGTCAATCCTTTATAATGCATATAAATAATAAAATGAAAATAAAATTAATTTTGTGTAGCGCAGATGTTACAAAGCAATTTTTCTTGAAAATAGAATATAGATGAATCCTAAGTTATCAAATTAATTAAACAGGATTAACAATTATAGACTGTTTCGGATTCTTTACAAACTCTTTATATTGCAAGAAAGGCACAATGTAATGCATTTAACGTTCCACTTTCTATCTTAGAATCATCGGTATATATGGCTATACCGCTGAAAGGTGGAGTGTCCAGATGTCCCTGCTTGGCATGTGGATGTCCAGTGTTTCGAAATCTAGCCTAGGTATATAGTCACTGGTCAAAACCCAACCCCTATGTTCTCCACATACTTCCAAACGACCGAATGCCCAAATGATTGGCTACGCCATTCAACAAAGTCATTGAGCCTGATGGCAAATCTTGCTGCTTGTTCCTCTACGAATAGACTTAAGGATTTCAGGTTAAGTAATTTGCCCAAAGCAGACTGAGGTGTGCTTCTAAGTGCACCTGTAATTAATAGAGATGCCACTCTTTGGACTTCGTCAATGTTTTTGTTCGCCTTCCATAAAGAGTGCCACCAAACTAAACCTCCATAAGTCAGAATCGGACGGATAATTGACTCATATAACCATTTGATGATATACGGCTTCAGACACATCCTGTTAATCAGGCTAACGTTCTCGGCCGCACAGTGCTGATGAAGTCGATGTGACTGTTGATCACTTGTCGTCTCGGTGTAATTCGGAAAGTGAGTGCTGGCCAACAGATTGAGAGTCCACGTACCGTCGGAGTGTTAAAGACGTGTTTTAATATTGAAAACAAGCAAACGAATGAAAATTTTATTTTCTGTATATACATACAAAACTTATGTATGACAAATATTATATCAAAGCATTCTACAATAAATAAGATTAAGGTTTATTTTATCAAAGTACAATCTTCAATCTCAACACCCCCACTAGATTGGTCTTTGATACCAAGTAAATTGCAGCAGTGGATATGTTTAGAGGATGGCAATGCTTTGGTCATCACGTCTGCTACCATATCTCCTGTTTTTATATAGGATATCTTTATTTGATCTTCTTCGATTAATTCTCTAATAAAGTGGTGGCGAATGTCGATGTGTTTAGATCGAGCATGAAACTTGCTATTTCGAGAAAGATAAATTGCGCTCTTGTTGCCACATTTGATTTCAATAGATTGAAATTCATTAAGCTCTGTGAGAAGTGATTTCAACCACATAGCTTCTTGTGCTGAAGTCGATAGTGCCATGTACTCGGCTTCGGTGGTAGAAAGTGCTGTGGTTTGTTGCTTCTTTGAGTTCCAGGATATTGGCCCGTTTTGGAATTTGAAAACATAACCAGTGGTTGACTTTCTATCGTCCACGTCACCAGCCCAATCAGCATCGGTAAATCCATTGAATTGGATTGAATCATCTTTGCTAAATTCCAATGCATAGTGTTTCGTGCCTTTTAAGTAACGAAAAACCCTTTTGACGGCTTGCCAATGTGCTTTCCCCGGATTTTTATTAAATCTTGAAAGAACCCCACTGCATATGAAATATCTGGTCTTGTTACCTGAGCTGTATATATAATACTTCCAATTGCTTCCTGATATGGTACATTTGCCATTTCAATTATTTCTTCTTCGCTTTTAGGACACATATCTTTAGGAATTTTCTGATTAATGTCCATTGGAGTTGTAATTGCGTTACATTGATCCATGTTGAACTTTTTCAGCATATCATCTATATATAGTTTTTGATCCAACCATAGCTTTCCTTTTTCTCTATCTCTTGTAAGTTTTATCCCCAATATGTAATGCGCCGGACCAATGTCCTTCATCTTGAAGCATTTTGTGAGACTTTCCTTTATATGTATGCACTTTTCGTTTTTGATTATTCGAGAAAATTAATATGTCATCGACATAAACTGCAACCTAAGTTTTCTCTCCATTTTGCGTTTTGAAATAAATACATGGCTCGGTTTTGGATTGTGTAAGTCCAATTTTCTTAAGTTATTCGTCCAATTTTCTATTCCAAACCCTACTTGCCTGTTTCAATCCGTTTATCGATTTCTTTAGGCGGTAAACTTTTCGTTTGTACTCTTTGCACCCTTCTGGAATCTTCAATTATATTTCTTCCTTGATATCACTTTGCAGAAATGCAGTCACCACATCCATTTGATCTATGTCCAAGTCGTATCGCACTGCCAAGCTCAGGAGTAGTCGAACTGATGAATAGCGCACAACTGGAGAAAAGGTCTCACTGTAGTCGATTCCTTCTTTCTGTGAGTATCCTTTAGCTACGAGTCTCGCCTTGTAGCGATCAATTTCACCGTTGGAATTTCTTTTTATTTTGAATGTCGATTTGCTATCAATTGTATTCTTTCCTGGAGGCAAATTTGCTTTTTCCAAGTACCATTTTCAGATAAGGCATTTCATCAGCGATAGCTCTTTTCCAGTGTTCACTTTTTAGAGCTTGGTTCATACTTGTCGGCTCTTCAGGGTATTCAATATGACTCACTTGTGCATATTTTGGATTGGGTTTCATAGTTCTGGAAGACCTTCTTAATTGCGGAGATGTGATTCCAACTTCATCATTCATTTCGTTTGACAAATCAGTACATTCTTCAATTTCTTCTTCGGAATTTTCTTCCAGATCAGTAATATTTTCAATATTTTGTACTCCCTGAATGATGGGACTTTCTTCCCCCACTGAATCACATCCGAGATCAATTTTGTAAAATGAAAATCCATTTTCTTTAGGTTCCGATTCGTACATGAAATCTGTCTCAAAAAAATTCGCATCTCTACTTAAGATTACGTTGTTAGTTTTGGAATCGTAAAATCTGTAAGAAGTCGGATGTTTTGAATAACCAACAAAAATAACCTCTTTGCCTTTTGGGTCCAACTTCTTGCGTTTCTCCTTTGGAATTTGAATGACAGCTTTGCATCCAAAAACTTTCAAATTTTTCACATTAGGCTTCACACCATACCAGGTTTCATCAGGACTCTTGAAATTTTGGCTTTTACAAGGTGTACGATTCAATAAATGTACCGCAGTATTAACAGCCTCCGCCCAAAAATCTTTAGGCAGATTGGAATCTATTAAGAGGCATCTTGCTTTGTCGATAATAGCAGCGGTGTTAAAAACCGTGTTCTAGAACATGAAGAGAAAAAAGAGATAATTTAAGAGAAAATTAAAATTATGTTTTTCTTTATATTTTACGGTTCTATTTAATTGTTTTTAAACACGAATGTTTGCCAAATAATTTATAAAGCAAATGGATAAAAAATATTTGTATAAATAATGACTTAACACTGTTTTGTTCTTGATTTAAATAAGCAAAGAGAAATTTGACTGATAAGAGATATTTCTTCTTGAGCACCCCTGATAATAAAACGATTCATTCTTTCTGACTTACCGTTTTGTTGCGGTGTGAAAGGCACAGTAGTTTGATGCTGAATACCACTTTGCACGGTGATAGATTTCATTCTGGAATTGCAGAACTCAGACCCATTGTCGGTCCTGAGAATTTTGATTGTTTTGCCAGTCTCGTTTTCGACATTGTTCTTGAATTCCAAAAACTTCTCAGCCACTTCACTTTTCGCCTTTAAAAAATATACGAAAACTTTTGAAGAAAAGTCGTCAACAAAGATCAGCATGTATCTTGAGCCTGCAAATGAACGGCATTCCATTGGACCGCAAACATCACTGTGTATCAACTGAAGGACATCAGTGGTACGATTTGCCGGTTCGTGAAATGGATGCCTAGAAAATTTTCCTTTGTAGCACGTAACACATTCAATGTTACATGGCTCACAGCGACAGATCCTTCAACCATTTTCTTTAAAATTTCACTACTGACATGTCCTACTCGCTTGTGCCACATTTTACCATCTTGCGGAATTTTGCCCATGTAAGCACCATAATTTGAAGTCTTCAATTGAAACATGCCATTCATATGATATCCATCTGCAATTACTTCCTTGTCATTATTGATAACTTTGCAGCCTTTACTATTCAAATGAACTTCGTGACCATTTTGTACTATTTTTGACACCGACAACAGATTAAGGCACAATTCAGGTACCAGCAGTACATCTTTGAGCACAACGCTTTCGGATTGTTTAGCCACACGAGTTATCAATACCACATTACCTATACCTTTAACATTGATTTTTGAATTGTTCGCAATTGTCACTTCAGCAGTCTTCGATTCCAGCTTCCCATTGAAAAATTTCTCGTTGGAGGACATATGAAGCGAAGCTCCAGAGTCAAAATACCAATTTTCCTTCCCAGTGCTACTTACAGAGAACGAACCAATCATAGCATTTGCCTTCTTCTTTGTATTGGACTTATTTGGACACTTAGCAGCTATATGTCCAAATTTCTGGCAATTGAAACATTTTAGACCTTTGGGTTTTTTCTTCTGACGGCTAGAAAGATCGAGATTTTCATCATCACGGGTTCGTACATCCTGCAAAAGTTTTAGCTTGATGGAATTGCCGGTGATTTTCATTCCTGAACTTTGTATGCCCATGATCATTGGTTTGTACTCCTCTGGAAGACCAGCAAGCATCATGGATCCGACCCATTCTTCATCCAACTTCAATCCAGCACTCCTTAGCTTATGGGCACTAGTCAATATATCGTTTACATACCCTTCCACGGACGCAAAGCTATTGAGTTTCGCAGAACAGAACCTCTGGATAAGGCCGACTCTTCTTACTAACAAATTAACAAATTTAAATCTTTTACGCGTTCAGGCCCATAACCTCTTAAAAGACGTGTTTTAATATTTAAAACAAGCAAACGAAAGAAAATTTTATTTTCTGTATATACATACAAAACTTATGTATGACAAATATTATATCAAAGCATTCTACAATAAATAAGACTAAGGTTTATTTTATCAAAGTACAATCTTCAATCTCAACAGGAAGCGGCATTGACATCTTCTTTCCGATTTCCGACATCTTCTCCAAGATTTCCGTTTAGCCTTTTTAGTCTCACTATTGTACTTCTTTAAAGTCAACTATACGCCCCCAGTCCGTACTAAGTTTGGTCTTGTTGGCCCTGTTATACAAGCGTCTACTTACTTTCCTAAGATAGGCTAGGATCTTAGACCACCATAACTGTTCGCAATTCATGCCAGGGAATGTAAGCGGACATGTCTTTTTATAGCATTCAAGTATGGCGTTTGTTATGAAATTCACAGAGTCGTCTATACTCGAGGCTGAGTCCACCTGTATATTGCCTGCGGATCTCAGTCTCAATGCAGCATATTCAACAAATTTGTTCCAACGGACCTTCCTTAGATTCCTGTGAGGTGTTTGATGAATGCCCTCTACCGAGACATCGCATATGATCCTCCGGTGGTCCGAGAACGAGCGGTGAGATCAATGACCTCCTCCCTATGTAGCGTCATTTCCCCGATTACATATTTTGAGATTATGTCTAAAAATAACATCAAAAATGGACTCACCCCTGACATTGGTATCCTTACTTTCCTATTGAAAGTGGTGTGTGCGTTGGCATCGCGTCCAGCGATGAGACTGCTTCCCAGCTCCGTGAAAAGCTTTTCTACTACATAGCCCGGTGGGTCAGAGTACTCGCAAGCCAGGTACAGGGAAATGAAAACGAGAACCCTCCCAGATTTTGTCTCCAATCTAACCGCTGTGGCGTCTACTCGGCTGAAATCATTGAGGAATATTATATTCAAGCTTTTGTAGCGACGATACACGTACTAACCTTATCTCCATTGGAGGTGGTGTAGATGATGTACCGTTCGTTCCCCAAACCAGTCACCTTATTTTTGTATATATAAGGTTCCTGGACCAGGGCTATGTCAACTTCAGCCTTTGTAAGGGATAGGAGAAGTTAAGCCGCAGCCGCTTAGTAGTGATGCAGATTAATGCTAAGCAGCTGCTGCCGCACGCCTCCTACTGCAGAGGCTTTAGACGGAACCGAATCCATCCTGTGCCGAAGTGCAGCTTTCCCCCTCGTGCCTGAAGGTAATACTGGCCAACGGTATCAGTTGACACCTTGATTACCATGCCTCCTCCTTCCGTACTCGAACCGACTTGCCGCCAGTTGTTTGTGTTAATGTTGGGATTCTGTTTTCCCAATATTGTCAGCATACGTGGCGGGTCCACCGAAGGTGTCGGCACCTAACCCGGCCGTATTTTCCTACACAGAATTTCCTCCGAAGAAACAGCCGCCAGCTCAATTCCTTCCCAAAGTTCGTAAAAGCCAGCTGACGCGGTGACGATGAAGCTTTTGGATTCCTCATTTTCGTAGCAGATGACATTCACTCCTTTGAAAAGGGTGACACTGTCAAACTGTATCCTAACAGGATCAGCGGTTCCTCCGTAGACAGTCCCCTCATCGTCGTTGAACGAGAGGGAGTTCAGTCTCCTTCGGTTCCACTGAGACAGCGATGCCTTCGGGCGCTACCTTCTGATTTTTCCGCCTTCTGCCCCACAAGGGGCTCACCCTCTTGATCCTTTCCAGGGGAACACTTAGGCAGAAGCGGGAGGTTCTTTTTCAACTTCCGCACTGCTTTCAGGTTCCCCTTAATTAGGGTATTTTCCCTCTCCGTTACTTGAGAGGGGTCACGGTCAATAAATTTTTTCACTGCGTAACTGCGGTTAATAGGGATACTGTAGTACCCTCATCATCACCTTCCACAATGAGTTGAGTGTTCCCGGTGGATTTATGGATCGGCTTGGTTCTCTAAGATGAGGGTATGACGGTGACGTCGAGTTCCTCATCGGAGAGGTGAGTCATTCCGAAAGCCAGATGGACTACTTTCCTGTCTGAGCCTCAGGGTATTGGTTTTCTCGTGAAGGGCGGACACCTGTTCACACTGTCTTTGGATGCTTTCGCATACTACGTCTCTGTACATAAGCAGAGTCTCGTCCTCACCCACATTAGAATCATGTCCGTGTTCGTTGTCCTGGTCGACGCCTCCGAGGATGCGCTTGAAGTGTTGTCGGACCTTGTGTTGGTTTTTGTTTTTTGATTAGTTTTGTTCTCCATAAGAAGTTTGGACAGTGGAGGTGACGATGTCCTCCATGGCATAGCCTCCATAACATGGCGAGGACTTGGATTGAATTCAATGTAGGACAGAACTACCATATGATTTAAATTTTTTTATTTTTCTGGCTTAGTATGTCAACTTCATTTATTTACAGTGGTGGCCATATCATATGCAACTAAGATTCATCTACGTTAAAAGGCTATATAAATTTGTAAATTTCACAACGAAGTATATAAAGATGGGTTAATTATAGTCAATACGTTCTTACGATTTCAAATTATTACCAAAATGTGCAGCTTTTGTTTATATCTCTATGTTCACAGGTGTTTTGTTGACAAATGTGAAATTTGGTGTGGTCAAAACATATGCAACTTTATATATTTGGTTTAAATAACGGCATTTTTACAATTTCCTTTGTTCTATTGTTCTTCTTATTATTAGCTAGAGACACTGCGTAAAGAGATTTAAAGCTACCTTCACATTTTTATTGCGTTGTTTTTTCACAAAGCTAAAATAGAGTTTGTTCAAAAATGGCACGCGATAAATTTGGATTTGAGCTCAGACAACGAATTGTGACTGCGTATTCTTCTGGATTATCACAGAAATGTATTGCCGAGAAATATACCGTTCATAAAAGCTCCATATCACGCATCATTAACAATTACAAAAAAAAATTCACAAGTCTCTGTTATACACCGTGGTGGTCGAAGTCGAAAAACAAGCGATCGGACGGACAAAATAATAATCAGGCACGTGAAAAAAGACCCATTTATATCTTCCTCTAAGATAGTGGAAAGATTTCAGTTGCCAGTTTCTGCTCGCACCATCCGTAGAAGACTTTTACAAGCCTCCCTCTGCGCAAGACGTCCTGCAAAAAAACCACTGATATCGAAGCGAAACCAGAAAAAGCGTTTGGAATTTGCTAAAGCTCATATAAATTGGACAGAGAGTAAATGGAGAACTATATTATTTAGTGATGAGTCCAAATTTAACATCATTGGTAGCGATGGCATGTGCTATGTAAGGCGACCAGAAGGAAAACGACTCGAAGCACGTTACTGTAAAAAAACGGTCAAGCATGGAGGTGGCAATATAATGGTGTGGGGTTGTTTTTCTGGTGCTGGAGTTGGTCCACTGCATAGAATTGTTGGTATTATGGATAGATTTATGTATAAAGACATATTGCAAAGGATAATGCTCCCATACGCAGAATATAATATGCCATTGCGGTGGGTCTTTTGACAGGACAACGACCCCAAACACGCTTCGAAGGTGGTCAAATCGTGGTTTGCCGATAATAGAGTTACGGTAATGGAATGGCCACCCCAATCCCCAGATTTAAACCCAATAGAGAATCTGTGGGAAATCGTAAACAAAAAAATTGATCGAGAAAATTGTACAAGTTTAGATCTTTTATTTTGCCGGCTGGAAGATGCCTGGAAATCAATCCCAAAAAGCGTCATTGACCATCTTATAGCGTCAATGCCTCGAAGATGTCAGGCTGTAATCGACAACAACGGATTTGCAACAAAATATTAACTTTATTTGCACTTTACTGAGCTCGATTTAATTAGTTGCATATGTTTTGGCCACTTAATAATAAGACTGAATATCTTTTCCTAATTTTTTTATAAATGAATTGAATATCTATGGAGTATATGTTTTTTTTTCTTAAACTACAAGCAATAAAAAATAATATTTAAAAAAAATAATTGCATAATTTTGTTTTCAGAAAAAATTTTCACGGTTTTTGGTAAAGGTTAGATTTCAGTTGCATATGATATGGCCACCACTGTATGTGTGTGTATTCTTTTCAATAATAAAAAAATGTTCAGAAAATATTCAAATTCGGGTGTTTTCAAAATGCTTATTGCGTCTATGCATCGACAAAATCTACATTTTTTGTCGCAAAATAAACCATAAGAGATATATAGTACATGATTTTGAAAATAAGTTTTGACCTTTCATTCAGTTATCGCGGTTTTCAATTATTTATTCAAAATCGATGCAACAAGTTGTTTGCTTTTTTATTGTTTTGATAGTAATTCTGAGATTACAAGCCAAACATGTAGACCTCTATACTTGCAATTTTTTCAAAGTTAGCCTACCTTGTATTCATTGTACCATGCCTGCTACCATGGTACAATGATATCAAGGTAGGGCTATGATATTATATGATTTTAATTATACCCTACAACACTATGTGTTGGGGGTATTATAAGTTTGATTGGGCCAAAAATTATGTAACACCTCGAAATATTGGTTTCCCACATAGGAAAGTATATATGGATCTTCCTAGCTCGCCGAGCTGAGTCGATCTAGCTATGTATGTCCGTCCGTCCGTCTGTCCGTCTGTCCATGTTAATTTGTAATCACTCTACAGGTCGCAATTATGGCCCGATCTTCACGAAATTTAGAATGGAGGTGGGGTTAAGGTCAGAATAGAACCCTATTTCTTTTGGAGATGATCGCATAATATTTAGGGGTCGAAATGGACCAAAAATTGAAAAATTTCTTGATTTTGCAGTTGCTCTACAGGTCGCAATTATGGACCAATCGACGCGGAAATTGGCATGGGGCTAGAGCTTCGGGCTGGGCAGAAGCCTTCCATTTTTGATGGTCATCGGGTAATATTTAGTGGGTGAAAAAGACTATACATTTGTGTTAAATAAAAGTCAAAATTTCTATGAAACCACGAATATTTTTAGTCCCGGCGAAATCATAAATAGACGAACAGGTCAATTCTGACCGTTACGTAGATACCGATAGTAAATATATCGGATATATATAGCGAAATATATACAATGTGTATATACAAAGGAAAGGAATGTTAGATGGAATGCTTATATCTCAAGAATGGCTGGACCGATTTTGACAAATTTTGTCAATTAAGAACGCGCTCTTGACATAAAAGTATAAAATCTAAAAAAATCGCATAAAAATAAGTCAAAAATGATGTTAATATAGATTTTGTAGTATTTTGTGACATTTTTTTATTTTTTTCATATTTTTTATCGCATGCGATTTTTTTATTTTGACTTATAATATTAAGGTATACATTTTGTAATATTTTTCCACCTTACGACACAGGTTTGGGATATTATATACAGATTGCAATTATCGTCCGATCCTCACGAAAAGGGTAGGGTTGGGCTCAGAAGGGCTAGGCCTATTGTTTTCAGAGATGTCCGCGATATATTTAGGGGTGAAGTTAGAGTTTAGGACAGCGGGAAGAATGAACCACTACTTTTGTCTGACTACTTTTGCTGATTTCGTTAACGAATATAGCCAAATATCCTAGACAAGCAAATTATATAGATGAGTCTAAATTTAGAAATACAGAGGGACCTCTTGCTTTTGGAGATGATCGCACAATATTCAAAAACAGGGAAAATTTCCTGATCACGCAATTGAAGCCAATCGACACGCCTGAGAAAAAAGTTAGGGACAGGGAAGAAGTCTAGCATTATGTATGGCCATTGGATTATATTTAGCTGTAAAATGGACCACTACAACCAACAGCACGACGAAGTTCGTAAATATTGCTTGAATGTCCCTGGTCAAAATGCTAGTAATATCTGGGCAGTGCTCCGTGACATAATTTCAAAAGCGAAATCTTCCAAAATGGATTTGGACATAAGAGGGCTTCTAACATATTGTAGTGTTGTAGGGTATCACATGGTCGGCCCCGCACGACTATAGCCTTTGCTTACTTGTTTTTTTTATTTTCTTGGTTTAATATGTCATCTTTATTTGTTTATGGATGTGTTTTCTTTTCAATAACAAAAAAAAATGTTCAGAAAATATTCAAATTCGGGTGTTTTCAAAATGTTTATTTCAACGTATGCATCGATATATAGTACATGATTTTGAAAAGAAGTGTTGATCTTTCATTTAGTTATCGCGGTTTTCAATTATTTATTCAAAATAAATGCAACAAGTTGTTTGATTTTTTTATTGTTTTGATACTAATTTTGACATTACAAGCCAAACAGGTAGACCTCTATACTTGCAATTTTTTCAAAGTTGACCTACCTTCTCTTCATTGTACCATGCCTGCTACCAAGTATCGACGAGGTGACCGTTCGAATACAGTCGGTACCCTGACTTCAAACCTTGGAACACTTATAAGCAGCTGCCCGATATATATCGGGCGTTCCACTATCCGCAACCTGTGGACGAGTTCGGTTGCACTCAGCTATACATCCGCGAACGGCTGGATCCTTCCCATTGTGGAAAATAAGTGGGCATTGAGATACCAGCTACAACAGTGGTAATACAAAGCCACAATTCCAATGAAAATCTCTCGGCGCAAAAAGCAGAAATTGTTTTTGCACTGATTCAATTTTATCAGCATAGAACCATAATAGAATCCCATACCACTGAACGGTATTTCAGTTAGCGAAACTAATAATTGTATCAGAGGACTTTTTAGCCCTCATTATTAAAAGATAGTTTAGGATCCATTAAGAGGATTTAGGATCAACAAAAAATTTCACGGGTGATAGAATGTTCCCGTTAATATTAAATACTGCAGATCTTGCAAGAGCACATGTGTTCACATATTTTAACATTTAAATAAATGAAATTTAAATTGCACCACGAAAACAAACTATTGGGCTTGTATAAATTTGAATTTGAAAATTTTTGTATTCTAATCAAAAATGTTTGTTTATATATACATGGTTTTGTTTATACAAAAAAACGTTGGTGATAGACACGATCAAACGCTTTACTGTGATCTGTATAAATTGTATCAGTTGAGAAGCTTTATTAGAATAAACGAATAAGAAATGTGCAAAGCATTCAGCGATTTCGCTATCATTAGGTGTGTCTGGTTACCATAAAATTTGTAAAGTTTGCAAATTCTTGCTGGACAAATTTCTTATTGCAATCACTTGCAACTCTTCTTCTTCTCATTTATCGACATTCAATCAGATGTTTTCTATTGTTTGTTTATTTATTTTTGTGCTTTTAATTTGAAAAAAAAATTTTCTTTAAAAAATGTGGAAAACGTAAATATTAATATGTAATAAGGAAATAAAAGACTATTTCCTAAATTTTTAGACAATCACCATTAGCAACACATTTAAAGTATTTCGGGGAACACATAAAATCTATCTTTCTTTTATTGCTCATATTTGTATTTTATTGCTAATGTTTACTTTTCGCCTTTTCCTTGCAAAAGAGAATAAAACTAACTTACTCTCTCAGAAAGATGTTGCTGAACAATTCCAGTAGGAAAAGTAACCAGACACACCTATTAATGAAATAAAATACCCATGGTAGAAGAAGAAGAATAGGTTTTTATGTTTTCTTATACGACGCATATCAGGGGTTTTTAAGAAATTCATGTAAAAAAATTACTAATTTAAAAAAAAAATCATTCAAAATTTTTAATTCCCAAAATTGGTTTGACAGTTATTGCCCCAGCAGCCGTGCCGATGCGACTACCTGTATTCTTCCATCATGGAAAGAATGAACGAGGAATCGAAACAAAACATGATTAGAAAACATTGTAGAAGTGTAAATTGTGAAAAATATTCTGATTACAAGAGTTTTTTTATACAAATAGAAATATTACAATTGACTCATCAATTTCACTGAGCACGTATTTGTTGAATTCCGAATTCTTGTGCTACTAAAATATTAATTAATGATTAATTGTTTAAACAGCATTCCACAATATATATTTTACATATTTTAAGATACTTACATTTTTGTACAAAATTCTTTTTTTGAGTTTGATTTTCACAGATGAATAATTTTTGTTTGAAGAAAAAAAGTGGTTTTCAATAAAAAAAACGATGTGGCAACATTTTGTTGACAATTGGCTTTGTCAATTGAGAAACCATTAAAATTTGCTAATTATTTTAAATAAAAGTATAAAAATGTAAATTTAATTGTATATTTGTCATTAAGACAACATTTTTTTACTTAGACATAATAATTTAGACACTCTCAAAATGCTGTTAAGTAATAAAATTATTACTAAAAGTACTTAAAAGTATTTTGAGTGTTTTAAAGTCACAATTTTCTATAAAAAACAATTTCACTTGCAAAAACAAAAGTGGTTTCAATTCGAAAAAAATTGCGTTTTTTGTTTTCTGAAAAAGCTAAATATGGAATTAAAATCACTTTCGTAAGGAATTCGTTCTTGTGACATGCCTGATAGTCTCTGTTTTTGAGGAAGAATTTGTTTTAAATTCATAAAATGATTTAAGATGTCTGTTAATATAATTGGGGTAATATTTACAAGGCGTTGAACATTCAATTATATATTTAATTAAGGTTTCATATTTCTTCAATAAATTTAGGGATCCAATCTACAGAAGACCGTAGTGAATTTAGTTTACAAAAATCAAGTTTTTATTACTTAGTAGAGTTTCATTTGTAGGATTGAATGAACTTCTTTGTGTAAGACATCGGGAGTTGATAATAAATCAAAATATTGTATTAGTAGAATGCCATATTTTTTCTATAAAATTGGTATTTTTTACAAAATATTTCGGCCTGGAGGCTCTAAATCTGCTGGTAGGTACTGAATTCCCCGACTACACGTGATGCTGATTAGTAAAATTGTAAAAGTTCCTAAGACATAGACACATGCATACGAGCCGTTTAAACAATTCTCGCCATTCTACACCATGAATACGGTAATGATTCCGTCCCTTGTTGAAATATTTGGAGAGAGGTCCTGTAACTTATATCCCCAGGGCAGGAAAATCGTTTAGTCACTGTCTAAAACTCCAGACCAATCAGTCGTTTCCCTCGGTTATTTTAAAACCTTAGATCTATACCTATAAAAGAGGAAAATGTTTGTATGTTTTCTATAAAATTGTTTTTTTTTTTTTTTTTTAAATATTTCGGCCTGGAGGCTCTAAATCTGCTGGTAGGTACTGAATTCCCCGACTACACGTGATGCTGATTAGTAAAATTGTAAGAGTTCTTAAGACATAGACACATGCATACGAGCCGTTTAAACAATTCTCGCCATTCTACACCATGAATACGGTAATGATTCCGTCCCTTGTTGAAATATTTGGAGAGAGGTCCTGTAATTTATATCCCCAGGGCAGGAAAATCGTTCAGTCACTGTCTAAAACTACAGACCAATCAGTCGTTTCCCTCGGTTATTTTAAAACCTTAGATCTATACCTATAAAAGAAGAAAATGTTTGTTTGTAATTTATGGACTCGAAAACCGCTGAACAGATTTTCCTGAAAATTTCCGTGTATACTACAACATAACCTGAAAGTAACATAGGCCACATAAATTTTTGAAATTCCACTTGGAACTTGATATATAGCATCAGAATCGGAGGTATAAAAAATATTTTTATCTGCACACATCTATTGATCGATTACAGATACAGTCTCCAAATTTAGTATATGGGAAGGAATTGGAAAGAAAAATGAATTTGTCAAATTATATTGAAATAGGTTCAAATTTGGATATAGCTCCCATATATATTTTCGGCCGATTTCAAGCATTTGATGCACTAAACACGCTATATATTCCCAATTTCAATGAAATTTGAAACGTGTGATGGATTTTATCAAAACAAATTATTTGCCAAGTTATATTGACATCGGTTGAGATTTGTATGTAGGTCCCATATACATTTTCAGCCGATTTCAACACGCTGTGTATGTCAAATATTAATGAAATTCAGAACGTGTGATTGAATTTGGTCTAAAGATTTATTTATCAAATTATATTTAAATCGGGTCAGATTTGAATATAGGGCCTATATATATTTTCAGCCGATTTCTCATATTTCATTCACCAAACACGATACGTATGCCCGATTCCAATGAAATTCGGCTTGAGTGACTGAATTTGGTACAAAAATAAATTTGCAAAAATTTATTGAAATCGGTGAAGATATCCAAATCCCATATATATTTTCGACCGATTTCGTTTATTTGATGCTTCAAACACGATATGTATGTTCGATTCCAAAGAATTTTGGAATGTGTGCCGGGATTTGATCAAAAAAAAAATTGTCAAATTATAATGAAATCGGTCCAGATTTGGATATAGCTCCCATATATATTTTCGGCTGATCTCACATATTTGATGCACCAAAAACACGGTATGTAATTTTTTTAAATATATTGAAATCGGTTCAGATTGGGATATGATTTTATTAAGAAGTATTGACCCACAAAGCCTTTGCAATGGTATTAGGCTAACAGTACAAAACTACACAGCAATTTAATTGAGGATACGATTATAACGGGAAAATATGTTGCTACCTCGAATTCTCTAATTGCAACCGAAATGCCATTCAACTTCAAAAGATTGCAGTTTCCTACACGTTTGGCTTTTGCTATGAAATTAATAAATCCGAAGGACAAACTCTTCGTGCATGCGGACTAAATTTGACATATTCCTGCTTTCCTCATGGTCAGCTGTGCCTGGCATGTTCACGCGTTGGTAGACAGAGCTATTTCTTTGTTTACGCATAAAAGTATAACAATAATTACTTTTTAAATTTGTTTAATTTTTTTTCACCAACAAAAATTCGTATATAAAATTTTCATTGCATATAAAATCAAAAGGGGTAGCGAAGCACACCGGTTTCAGCTAGTATATTTATAAAAATACAAATTCGTTGTAACTGCGCGGCATAAGGTGGTTGAGCATTGAGAATAAGTAAAAAGACAGTATGTTCTGCAGGACCGCGGCGATCTTTCGAAATATTTTTCAATAAAAGTACACCTAAGTCTGTTTTTACACGGTCTTTTTGTACACGGTTTTGATATAACACGGTTTGAAAATTGAATATTTTTAATTTATTTATACGATTTTATTCCATTTAGCACGATTTGAAATTTTATGTACTTAAATTGTTTTGTCAAATTTAATTTTTGCGAAGTATGTTCATATCACAAAAAAGTATTTATGAAAGTAAAAAGTCTGAAACCATCGATAGTTTGCGAACACTAGCTTAAAGATTTAAGTGAATTCCCCTTTAGCGCGTACAAACATTTTTTTTCGGTCAAAGCAAACGTGAATAGCACTATGTGCATACAATAAAATTTACTGGTCAGAGCAATTGAAACGTGTTAATATTTTGTGAACTGTTAATGCAATAAGACGTGTTTGGTAAAAAAAAAATCTTGTTTTCCACTAATTTTAATAGGTTTTAGAGATTAGGAACAAATCACCCATTTTTGTATAAGATCAATGTCTTTTTTACACGGTTTTTTTTACACGGCTTCTTCTGGAACCAATCTACCGTGTAAAAACAGACTTAGGTGTATCTGGATCAGTGAGATCGGTTTTCATTATATTTCTGAAATTTGTTCATGATTTTATGAGACGAGTTTGTACCAAAGCACAATTCAATAAAAAAATCTAAAGGGGAGCATCTATCTTGATCACGGGTGCAATTCGGAGCACACCTCTCACTGCACTGGATACCCTTACTGAACAAGGTATCTACCATGTTATAATGAAATCATGGTGGGGCACTGCTACCAATCGATTTTATTTTTATTATTTTCCTGGCTTAAACATTTCAATTTTAGTTGAGTATATCCTTTTCAATTATACGAAAATTGCATAGAAAATATTTAATTTCAGTTGTAATCAAAATGTTTATTGCAACGAATGTTTGGATAAAATTTACCCATTTTGTGAGGAAATAAATTTTAAGAGATATACAGGCATGTCACAAAATCGTATCGAAATGGTTTGAATTTCGCAATTCAAAATCTTACGATTTTGTTTTACCTTTACCTTCTTCAGATTTCGTACGATTTGGTGAACTATGAATTCAGTGTAAATATGGCAACATTATATATTCAATATGGTAACATTAGGGGAATGAATGAGGAATCAAAACAAAACACATGATTAGAAAACATTGTAGAAGTGTAACTTCTAAAAGAATATTCTGTTAATTAGAGTTTTGTGTGCAAAAAGAAAGTTCATTTCATTATTTTTTACGCAATGCCAGCGGTTTCGATTGTTTCTGTAATTGAGGCACAAAGTAATGAACACAATACTGAAAAAATACGCCGGAGGAATTTAAGAGATGGTTCGGAACGAATCCCTGTGCCTGTCCCTAAAATATTAATTAATTAAACAGTATTCCACAATACATATTTCATTACATTTTTCTACAAAATTCTTTTTGGTGTGTTCTTTTTGTTTTGTTTTTTTTCTATTTGCTTCAGTTTATTATTCGTAATACCACACTGTTTGGTTTTTACAGATGAAAAATTTTTGTTTGACGAAAAAGTGATTTGGCAACACTTTGTTAACAATTGCCTTCGTCAAATGAGAAACCGTTAAAATTTGCTAATCATTTTGAATAAAAAGATTAAAAATGTAAATTTAATTGTGTATTTCTCATTAAAATAACATTTTTATTACTTAAAAGTATTTTGAGTGTTTTAAAGTCAAAGTTTCCATAAAAATAAAATTCCACTTGCAAAAACAAAAGTGGTTTCAAATCGAAAAAATGTTGCGATTTACATTTCTGTAGAAGCCAAATACGAAATTAAGATCACGTTCGTGCCGAATTCATTCTTGTGACATGCCTGATATAGAACTTGATTTTGAATAGAGATCTTGAGCTTTCATTCAGTTTTCGCCTTTTTTGTTTATTTATTCAAAATCAATGCATATTTTTCTTTTTTATTTGATAATTTTTTGCGTTTGTTGATAGTAATTCTGACATTACAAATTTTCCAACTTAGCCTTCCTTGTCCTGATTGTACCATGGTCCTTACTTCAAATCAATATCTGTGACAAACACGAATAAGTAAAAAAATGTTTGGTGTATGGTTTTTGTGTATTTTTATTTATTTTTAATGTATTTTTTATTATTTACAATAGTAAGATCTACACATGGGTTGTTTTATATTTTAATATAAATAGAATATGTAATAATATATATAGCAGAATATATATATATATATATATATATATATATATATAATAATAGATTGCATTACACAAATACACATATATCTAAAACATAATTTGTTTATAATCATAGCATATTAACTTTATCCTAAATTAAATCTGTAAATCAATAGATAACGATATTTCTGTTCGACAGACTATTTTCATGTAAACATTTGTTTCTGTGATTGTGAACGGATATTGGTAATTATGGGTTTGGGGTTTAATACGCGAATATGAGCAAAAACCACACCTTAGCTTTCAGAAAACGACGATAAACTGCTACGTGTTGAGCCAGTGAAATGATCTCGTTGTAATGTGTCCGAAGGAACGGATACAATTAGCGATCCTCCATACAAAGATTCCAGTTCTTCCATTTGCTTTGCAAATGTCTCTTCCAGGCGCTAAATACAAGTATTATTAAAGAAAGAATAAGAACATGTACATTATTAATCTGTGGCTGATCGAAAGTTAGTGATCATTAGTGTGACTAACTAAAATGAAATATGAGCATTAAATAAAAACACGAAGAATCAACACAATCCTTATTATCACTGATCCACTGGCCGAAACCAATGGGTCCTCTTGCGGTTTATAACTCAACTCATTTTACATATAATAAGGTACGATTACAAGACAAGCCAAGACAATGTATAGATGCAAACAATTAACGGAATTGAGATATATACCACAACAGTCGTACAAGTTATAACCAAATGTAATATAATGATTTGACAATAATAATTATTAATGAATTTTACCAACCTTTTGCGGTTTTGTTGTATGTGTATCCCGATAATATGGTAATGAATGTTTATGAAGTTGTAAAGGACTGATTTATGATAGCATACGACAATATGAACAAAAAATAAAATACATAGTGTCATAGAATTCAAATCTGGACATCATTTTTTCGGTCGTCACCAAAGAAAACTTTTGATATATCAGTCAACCTTTAAGGGAACTATTGTAGTAATCGAACGATTTAAACAATACCACAAAAAAAACATTTTATTCATTTTTGTTATAGCTGTGAACCACAAATTTTGTTAAAGATATCCCCAATATATCTATATTACGGGTGGCTTTGTTACAAAGAATGTTAATCAAGATGGTGACCAAAAGCGTCGAAGAACCGAATAACATTATATAGGAGCTATACGAAAACAAGAACCCATATTGACAATTATTGGCAGTTGCTTCCCTAGTTTCGATATGATCAATGCGTTACTATAACAAATTGCTCGAAATTATTATTTTCTTGTATTAAACTTTAATATATATAATCATTTAAATTTTGAAAGAATACTAACTCCAATGCTGCTGAGCTATTAAATCTCAGCACAAATCTCAAAGAAGTTTACTTCTCGGATAATCCATACAGATAAATTCATGGACTTGGACATGGACATTGGTGACAATTATGTAGATGTGACTTTCAGTTTCCACGCATAATGCATAACATCATCAGAAATTTATATTTGCTGATTTTATCTTTTATCTTGGGTCCCAGCTAAAATATTGTTGATCAAAACAACATCAAATAAATAACGTCTATTGTGAGTTGGACTTAGTGTTTATTTCAACTAAAAACTTTTCCTCATTCATTCTCAATTGATAAGTTTTAACACTCTCATAATATATATCGTCATATTTACAAGAACGTCTAAAATGTATATTTTGTGGAATAACCACAACATTCCATACATGTTTGGCGGTTTTTCACCAACATAAAAAATTTGTTAAAAATTTCAAATAAACAAAACCAATTGCTGCATATTTATTGTGTCTATTTGACACTATAAGACTCCTCTACAGAGTTGCGTTTTTCCTGGTTTCTCAATCGGGTTATGCTTCTAAGTCTCAAAAAGGACGCATCCTGTACGAGAGTTCTCGTTTTCAGCTGTGATGAGAGGGGGTGGTCTCCTAGTACAGTATTCACTCTATATCCTTCCATGACTTCTGAGACCGCGTCAGAGTAAATAGTTGTTGTTGTAGCAGCTCATACATCTGTGTTCCTTCGGTTTCCATTTTCCTGACTTTATTCAATCAGGTTCTGCCTTTAAGTCCAGTCTCAAAAAGGATGCAACCTGTATGGGTTGTGTCCATAACGGGACTGGAGTTAGGTGAGAAGGCTTGGGGCTGGGCAGCGAAATAGGTGCAGCGTGTCATGTGGGCCTGTGCCACAAACTAGGCAGATGTTCTGTACGTCGCTGCTAATCCGGGCCTAGTAGGAATTGAGGCGGCTGCACCATCCGGATCGTAATTGAGCCAAAACTACTCAGGTTTGTCGGGGCAGCCCTCGTTCTTCAGCTGCGACGGGAGGGGGGGTGGTCTCCTAGCACAGTATTCACTCTATATCCTGCAATGGCTTCTGAGATCGCATTAGAGTAAATACTATTCAGTCCCGCTTGATAGGCCTGTTGATCTAGAGGCTCTCTCTTATACCTCTGTTCCTCTCTCTCTAGATCATGAAGGTCTTTCCTAACGTGCCTGGGCGGAAGTTGCCTATCCACAAGATGGTGATTCGGATGGTTTTGTCTATAACACCCAAGCAGTTCTAAGGGCGGCATTACGCAGGACTGAACATTTTTCCACTGCGTAGCACTGACGTTGGCGGACCACACCGGAGCCGCATAGTTTACCACAGACTGACCTATCGCGTTGTAAGAGGTCAACAAGGTTTCCTTATCAGCTCCCCAAGTACTGCCGGCCAGAGACTTGAGGACCTTGTTCCTACTTCTTATCTTGTCGCAGATAGCTGTAGTATACGCGGACGACTTAAAGAGGCTATCGAATGTGACCCCTAATACCTTGGGGTAGTTGGTGGTCGGAATTGTAGCACCAACGACCTGCACATTCAAGGATAGCCCCAGCTCCGCAGTCCATGTGGTGAAAAGTGTGGCCGTCGACTTAGTGGCGGATATTTTCATATTCCTCGCAGTGAAAACGGCGGTAAGTTCAACAAGGTAAGCGTTTAACCGATCGCAAATGTCATCAATAATGGGTCCGGACGCCACGAGCGTACAATCATCTGCGTACGTTATAATCTTTATGCCGTCTGGAGGGCGTGGAATGTCAGGAAAGTAGAGGTTAAACAGTTCCGGAGATATCACCCCACCTGGGGAACTCCCTGTTTAACTCTACGGATGATCGACTTCTTGTTTCTGAATTCCACGTACGACTGGCGTCTACACATGTATGTTTCTATCCAACGTTTCAAACTTGGCCGAACAGTGTGGCATGATTGACTGTATCAAAGGCTTTTGATAAATCAAGTGCCACCATATCTGTTCTATCACACGGCCTGTTCTGGTTGAGACCTCTGCTGACATGTGTGGAAATGGTGTGTAAAGCTGTTGTTGTGAAACACTGGGAAACACTCTCTTATGCTGGGGAGAAGTAAAGCCTCAAGTGTCTTTGCTACTGGTGACAAAAGTGATATCGGCCTGTATGAATCAATTTTGGTGGCATCCTTGCCTGCCTTCAGTAGCGGGACCACCTTGCTCATTTTCCAAGCATCGGGAACTATAAGGATGGCTGCCTTTTCTGGCAAATTTAGTCTTATTTCAGATATTCGACCAGCAGGTATATAACGAGCGGCTGCAGCTTTGATGATGTCCCGAAAACACATATCTGCTACCTGTACATCAGATGAGCTGGGCAGTTAACTAAAGCGGCGATTTGTATGTTCCCTGAATTCTTGCAATGGGCTTTCCCATGGTTAATGAAAGTGAGGCGTTCTGATTGCCATGTGACGCCATTCGTCAGACCTGGGGATATGTCCGATGAGTTGTGGCAGTCTCGCCTTATTCTGGTGGGCGCGTCCACATTCACTGTGCAAAGCGTTGAGCTATCACTTTGCTTAGCCAGCGCCATGCCCCTTTGGTCATTACCTAGGAAGGAATGCCATAATTCATGATGGTCATTGAATTCCCCTATCACCAGACGGTTATTGCCTTCCAGAAGTAAACTAATTTTGGGCACAAAACGTGGGCCACAACTATTTAACGGTAGGGTGTACACGTTAAGCACCCCTAACTTGGCGGTTCCAAATTAGTCAAGCTCAGGCGAGATAGCTCTGTACCGGACAGAGTGGTGCAATAGGAACGCTAATCCTCCACCTCTGGTGAGATCCTTCATCAATACGTTGTATCCATCACAATCCCGGAGACAATCGCAGTTGAATTGGAGAACATATGCCTTGTCCGGAACTTCAACAGTAATGGGTAGCTGTTATGAAGATTAAAGGGGAGTCTCGTACCCGACGACGATGGACCCACTCCATCCATCCGTTGCATCTCACTGAGACCGATCTGTGGTGGATGCAATTATGACAAACGGAGCAGAACCATGACTGGGGTTGGTCACGATCCAAACTCGGACCAAGAAAATACTGAGCAAACATTCCGGGCAATGTTGCTCCCACATCAGAAAAATGGGCGAACACGAACATATATTTGCTGGGTAGACGGTCCTTGGTCGAAGGTTTGTTCCTCCGGGTCAATCCGGTACATAGAACCGGCCGCCATGGGATTGAAAATATTGCTGTCGTTGAGACTGATGTTTGCACAAAGCATTATATTTAAATGTTAAAAGACAAAAAAATCTATCAAATAAAAATATGTTTGCCATTTCATAATTTGGCATGTGTTTCATTATTTAAACTTCAAATCAGTTATCTCTTAGAAGAACGCCCTTACAATAGGTAATAATTTGAACCCTAGCACGCCATAAAAAATCTATCTTGAGCTCTTAGAATATAGATATAGCTTTACTATATTTGTCTATAACTTGATGTAAATGGCGCACCATGCTGAGTTTGTCCAATTAGATTGAATTTTTGGAACATACGTAAGGCATACAAATACCTCGGCCAAATTTAGCTTCCATATATCAGTTCCACTCAATATAAACTTGTATTTTCTAAGGCTCTGCTAAATTGTAAATTCGAACAAGCATACAATGGATAAAAGAGAAAACAAAATCTACTTTTCTCAGCTAGGGGAGATGCTCGACACTCATTTTTTGTCATTTTTTATATTGTATGTTTTTTTTTTTATTTGACTAGATCGAATTGCACATTTGTAATGTTTTCTTTTTTAATTCTGATTGAAAGAGTGTAAATGAACAAATTAGTTTTGCTCCGAACATTTGTAAAACATTAGCTTTTTTAAAGCATGTGTCCTACCTATTTATATTCTAATATTGGAATAATCCTTCTACTATCTACTTTCGTTTGGCAAATTTTCATCCAATGACAACCCAAAATGCTATATGGAGGATATACGTCTGTATGAAGTTTATCTGAACTATTGCGCCATATATCGTGATTTCAGCGGAATGAGGAAAGCCAGTCGCATATAGTTTAATCCATTGATATCCCCAATGAATCTATTTATGTGTTACAGACTGAATGATAAAATATGGCGGAAAAATGACTACGATGTAAAGTATAGTATAAAGATAAATTGTGTTTGGCTGTCCAAATATCAGCTCATTTGAATGAAACTTATAATTGTAGAAAAATACTTTATGAAGACAATCATAACCCGCTTTCATTTTTAATAGATGTGCTATACCCATTATGTTTCCAATTATAAAATTAAAGCATATGGTACGTGGCCCTATATTGAAAATGTTGCTTAGTATATGATTTTCAAAAAGAAAAGTCATAAGATTACAACTTATTTGAGCTAGATGGGTTCACAAAAAAAATATTCACGTGGGATTAAAGCGATTTATTATTTGCAATTTATATGACCTACATGACAATAAAAATTGCTTTGAAGAATGAGTTTTGCATTTGGACCTTTTTGAACGACCAAATGTGGACAGATGTAAAGGTTGAGTAATTTGCGTAAACAGAGCGACGAGTAATAATTTTACATTTACAATTTACAGTGTTCTTCACATGTTGATAAACGCTAATACCTTGAAGTAATATACGATTTGTAGAAAATATTTACTGTCGGAAAAACAGTAAATTTCATACCCCCCATTTTACGATTTTAATAAAAAAACAATTATTATTTCAAAATTAACGAATAAACGAAATAATAATTAAAACGGTAATTGTACAATTCGCACTCAACGTTCTAAAGACAAAAACAAATACATAGTCAATAAAATACGGTCCAATTGCCCATAACTAGCGTTTCTATGACACTACTCATGATGTACTTTATAGTCACAATAGTCACATATGAGCTACTAAAATGCCAAGCATAAGATTAATATAGCTTTGAAATCTGCCTCTTTATCTTCTTTGCGGATATATACATATATATATATATATATATATATATATATATATATATATATATATATATATATATATATATATATATATATATATATATATATATATATATATATGATAGAGAGTTATATTTAATACAATTAAATATTAGGGTAGTTATCTAAAACAAGTTTAAAGAAATGGATAATGTTTACGTAACATATAAGACGACACATACTAGTTAGTGTTAAAAAAATAAGAAATGCTGAGGGACAATGTATGAAATAATGGGAAATGTGATTTATGGCATGGTTTTTTTGTATCAGCTATGTGGCAGAATCTGTATTTTTAGTTTTTTGATTTTCGGTAGCATCCTGTACAACTCTGGGAAGAGTAAATTTAGGACCCCTTTGAAGTAAAAATCCATCATATGGCCTATCGTCCTGACATGCATTGGAACGTCGCAGAGTAGCACGAAGCTCTGGATCGACCTCATTCAGAAGGGCTGCCGCTTTTTCGCCTGCCAAATTACCATCATTTAGAGAAACTTGGCGCTGCACTGCCGTATAGTTTTCCGAAATGTTGTGAAGCGAATATGATGCATTCAAGGATTTTGTTCTTTCTGGTAGAATTGATGGTCGTTTAATGACGAAAGAAGACGATGGATGAAGAAGTGGATGTGACTTTCCTTGTTCTTCGCTCGAGGCAAGAGATTGTCGACCAAAACGATTAACAACAATGTCATCCGAATTTATACGAAGTTCAACAGTGGATGGTTTCAACGAATCTCGAAATGTTGTTAAAACTTGGTTATTTTCTTCCTTGATGGAATGTATTGCACTTGGTGTTGGAGACGTTTTGATTTTAACAATATCGTCTTTGTTAATTGTATTTCTAAGGGACGGTGACGTCGAGCGCAGTCCCATGTTTTTATTACCATCGTGTCTGGAAAAATTACTCAATCTAGTAGCTACACTTATCTCGGATTTCTTGGGTGTACGCGAGATAGAATCGGATCCTTCTAATAGCTCATTCGATGTCATAGGACGATCCTGTTTGTAGAAAACCGGCGTATTTGGGACGCTTCTACTAAGATCTGGCACGGAACTACGGAAATTCGAAGCTATGCTAGATGAAAACATTGACAATGTTCTCGACCGAAGCATTTGTTGTGCATTGTTTAAAAAAGTTCCTTTTGGCACTACACGTGGAATGTCATTAAATATTCCAACTAAATGATTGGGCAACTCAATCGGCAGTCTCACTAAATCCTCGTACATTCGATCGTCCTCTCTTATTCCGTATTGACGTACGAACTCCCTCATGATGCCTTTAAATGTTTCAATCATTTTCTGAACTCAACGTGGTTCATGATTGTTAATAGTTCGGAAAGCAAATAAACAGGCGTCATGCAATCATTTCGATATTTTTGTTAGTAGTAAAGATATTGGTAGTGGTAGTAGTAGAATTGGTAATAGTAGTAGATAAATGTTACGTTTATTTAAGGCAGTGGAGTTTATCCAATTATATACGGCCATATGGCAGCAATTAAAGTAGTAGAAGAAAAAAAAACAAATATTTAAGCTGTTATTTATATAAATATGCATTAGAAACTAATTGTTTACGTACTTATAAATATTCCTTTCAACTATTTAATTATAATTGCATATTTAACCGTACCCATGTTAAATTGATACAAATATATTTGGAAATGTGTTACAAATTATAAGTTACCTGTTTTCGTGGCACCAGCTGATCCTTCCATTCTCTCAATTCAGCCTTTAAACGTTCATCAATCTGGGATAGCTTAGCGTGTTCATGCTCTACAAGGGCTTTACGCTTTTCGTTCTGCAGCTGTTCCAGCTCCCTTTAATTAAAAAAATTAAAACTTGTTTTATAATAAAAGTTGACAATAAGGTGGTAAATCGCTATCATTGTGTAAAATGTATGCCAAATAAAAACTATTTTTTATTTGAATACAAATTGAAATAAGTTTCACTAATTTTAAATCGAAATGTTATGTACATCAACTAACTCGATTACAAGGGCGGTTAAGAACCTTCTTAGCCTATCAATGAAAGAGAATCTATCCCTTTTAAAATAGTTTTCCTCGAGGTCTTCAAAATAGTGGTTTACAACTGTAATTACATCTTCATTTGAGGTAAAACGCTTGCCAGAAAGGATTTTTTTTAGATTTGGGAACAAGTGCGCTGGTCGTTGTCTTGATGAACAATTTTTTTATTTTTTCTGTTGTAAGCCAGGACTTTTTTCACGAACTTGTACATTTAATTGATCCAAAATGTTGCAATAGTACTCTGAATTTATTGTTTTACACTTTTTTTCTGCTTATACCGCGCTTTTTGTGCTAGGCTACGAAGTTTCGGAACTTTCCTCGTATGTCACGTTTCATATACTTGGTTCTACCCAAGGCATTAGTTAAGTCAGATGATGTCTGCTCTTCCGTCAAAACACATTGTCTTTTTCTGACGATGTATGGTAAAAATTTTTTAATAATTTTTTTTTCAAAAAAAAAAAAAAACGTATTATTTATTTAAAGCAAAAAAACATCTTAATAAAAATGTGAACATCTTTTTTATTTTTGTGTTGTACATGATGTATTGTTTTCTTGAATTTTGTTTGAGTGTAATAAATGGAATTATGACATAATGAAAAGATGTATCTCTACTCGCAAAGTAGACTAAATACAGCAAGAATCGATGGGAAAATGTGGTCAAGACCCTTGAAATGATCGACGATCTGATATTTGATATTTTTTAATGCTCTTTATTGAAAACTAATAAAAGAGTATTTTTCAAGTCTTTAAACTAATTTGCGTGTGACAAAATTAGTATAAAATCATGGATAAGTTTATTTGTTATGAGCATACTTGTTAGTAATTTGGTGTAGTGTGTTTTATGTATATTAGTGTAATTAGAATTATTCTTGTTTCATTGTTCAAGTTAGACTTATCTTCTTCTTTTTTATCCTTTCTAATTGTTGTTATTGTAATTTTTTGTAATTACTTTTTCCTACATTCTATCTTGTTAAAAAAACTGAGTTCCCATATAATTATTTATTAATCTCTTTGGGTATTTGGAATATTTACCTCTGAATGTACCGATTTAATGCAATTTTCGAAAAATTTCCTAATTTATATGAATTAGTTTCTCACCAGTCGTATATGGTCCGAAGCGTTAAAGGACTGATATCGGATATCGATCGGGATCGCGTACACATCATGATCCGCATCATTATGGGAATTCAGTAGGAAATTGAAAACCAGCTACAGAATCTAATTCATCAACTAGTTTGTCAAATAATAAAACATGTATTTTAATTGTTTAAAAATAAAATTATTCTAGATTTAATAACTTCTAAACTCATACCAAAATCTACATTACAATACACAGAATTAAAGTCAACATACATTTTATTAAGAGGTTCGCCCATTGAATGAAAATCGGTATATAATAATTGGTAGTATCTACTAGATCTAAAAGGAACATTAATTCTAATAGATGAGATTAGGAAATCTGAAGGTATATAACCATTTAATATTTTTAGTACAAACATGGAGTTCAACATAATACGTCTGCTTTTATTTGTAGGCAATCTAATTAATTTTAGCCTGCTAGCATAAGAAGGCAAAACAAAATCACTATTCCAATGTAAACCTCGTAAGGCAAATAGCAGAAATTGTTTTTGCACGGATTCTATTTTATCTGAATATATTGCATATTCAGGATCCCATACAACAGAACCATATTCCAATATAGGTCTAACAAGAGACGTAAATAACTGTTTTGTTATATATGGATCAGAAAATTCTTTGGCCCACCGTTTAACAAAACCTAAAACACCATTTGCTTTATTTACCATTGTTATTACATGGCTATTAAAATTTAATTTTGGATCCATCAAGAGGCCTAGATCGACAAATGAATCTACAGTTGATAATGAATGACCGTCAATATTATATTGTAATATCAGAGAAGAAGATCTGGAGAAGCACATATGCTTACATTTGCTTAAATTTAACTCCATACAATTTAACTTGCACCATTTAAAAAGGCTATCTAAATAGTTTTGAAGTAAACTGGCTCGTTTATCACAATTATGGGAAATGAATAATTTAACATCATCTGCGTACATTAACAATTTCGAGTAATTTATGGAATTAGGTAAATCGTTGATAAATAAAAGAAAGAGGACCGGTGACTTCCTTGCGGAACACCCGATGGAACATTAATCGTTTTGGATAGATACCCTTCAAACAAAACTAGTTGTGATCTATCTTTTAAGTAAGATGATATCCATTTGACTAAGTTTGTGTTGAAACCCATATAATTTAATTTATATATTAGGAGTTCATGGTTAACCCTATCAAAAGCTTTACTAAAATCAGTATAAATTGTATCAGTTTGTTTACGCTGAACAAATCCTTTTATTACTGTTGACGTAAATTGTATAAGATTTGTTGTAGTTGAAAGACCACTACGAAAACCATGCTGATATGGACTCAATATAGATTGAATTTTCTGTGAAATTACTTCAGTAATTAATTTTTCAAACAATTTTGGTATGGCACTTAATTTTGCAATTCCTCTATAATTTGACACATTAGTAAGACTACCAGACTTATGTAAAGGTATAATATAAGATTTTTTCCAGAAAGTAGGAAAGAAAGTAGGAAAGTGACCAAATTTCAGTGAATAATTAAACAATATAGTTAACGGAAGTGCTAATGTTTCTGAACAATATTTAAGAATTATATTAGGTATGCCATCCGGTCCTGGACATTTAATCGATTTAAAACTACGCAGACTATTGTACACATCCTGACGTTGTAGAAAAGGCATACAAATTTGATCAGCCTGTGACAACTTATAAGGATACGAATCTTTAATTTGGCAAGATGTACTGGAATATTTTGTGGCAAAAAATCTGCGAAACATTCAGCAATATCTGTGCCTGTGACAAATTCTTTATTGTTATATTTCAATACTGAGGGCTTTGAGGAAACTTTTCGTTTTAGATTAACAAAATCATAAAAAGATTTAGGATTGGATTTAAAATTATTTTTAATCTTGTCTAGGTAAAGATTGTACAATCTACGAGACTCTAAAGTATATTTAGATCTAGCAACAGAGTAATTAGTGTAGTCTATTGTTAAGCCTGATTTTTTATATTTACGAAAAAGCTTATTTTTAGAGTTTTTTAAACTTGATAACTCAGAGGTTATCCATGGATATTTATTTGAATTTTTAACTCTAGTGGTTGGAACACATTCCAGTTTAAATCTATTTAAAATATCATAAAATTTATCAATTACATATTCTAAATCTTTATGGCTGTTACACAGGCACACAGAAGCCCAATTTACGGAGGAAATGAGGGTATTAAATTTTCGAAAATTAGTTTTTTTGTAATTAAGGACAGTTTTAAATGAGTCGGACTTACTTTTTTCAATTACATAACTGTGAGTCATGGAGATATATAAAGTTGGATGGTATATATCTTCAGGAGTGCATATTGGAGGAATTTTGAATATATCAAAATGCTGTGTTATATTTACAAACGCCAAATCAAGAATTTTGCCGAGGGAATTTTTCACACTGTTTATTTGATAAAGATTTAAGTAACACAAACTATTTATAACATCAAATGTATACTGGGTACTGTTCATTTCGGATGGCAAAGGAATCAAAGCTTCAGAATCTGGCATTAGAAGCCACCTAATGGAGGGCATATTAAAATCACCAAGGATCAGAATGCGATCGGAATCTTTCATTTTTTCAGTGATTAAATTTATTGCTGATAAATGCTGATTATAAATGTCAAATGAAGATGAAGGGGGAATATAAGAGCAAGTTACAAACAATTTAGATATGCCCAAGTCAATGGAAACACCAACAAATTCTATATCAAGAAAATCATTTAGATCAATTAAATTAGTGGTATATTTGGTATCAACTGCAATAAGGACGCCACCACCTTTTTACAAACACGATCTTTTCTAAATATTTGATATTTTGAACATAAAATTTCACTATTTAATATAGATGTTTTTAACCAAGTTTCGGAGAAAACCAATACATTATAATTGAAACCAATGCTATCAGTATATAAACTGGTTAATTTTGTATTAAGCCCCCTTACATTCTGATAGCAAATAGAAAATGAGTCATTTAGTTTTTTGGCACCGAATCTGGTCTAAGAGGCAAATGAGCTAAGTTATCGGATCTCTCCACAAATTCTTTAATAAATGCCCTAGCAGGCCAAAATTCTTTTAAAATCAACTGTACAAAAATATTTTCAGGCACAACGATTTTGAAAGAAGATCTACTTTCAGAAAATGCAGATCGGAGCTTATAGCATCTCAAAAAGTAATCTCCCTCAATTTTTGATTTTATATAATACATTATGTCATCGGCCGATGTTTCTGGCGCAAACCTTGTTGCAAATATCATTTTCATGGCGGGAGCCATAGATAATGATCTTTGGACAGGTTGAGTTTTGCCAGTAGCAGTCTCGGGACGATCACTAGTGATAAGTGAAGGAAGTGATAATTCCTGTATGTTACGAGTAGATTGGGAGGTTTTCGTAGAAACCTCACTATCAATACTCATAACTTCAGGATTATTTACCCCTTTACCTATACCGCTGTTATCTACCGGAACTGGGTGTGTAACAACACTGGCATACGACTGTTCACGTCCAGTCTCAGTTGTTTCAGTGATATTAACTGAAACCGGTTGTGGAACAGTGTTCTCCACAGAAACTATTGCTTTGCGACTAGGCATTCCCTTAGTTGGTGCCTTTTTCGCAGCCCTTTTGCGTTTCTGGCCAGAAACTGACGGTGACGACACAAACTCATCTAATTCTTGGTATTTCTCAAACAATGTAGAGAAATTCTCGAATCGGAGTGATAGTGAGGAAAAATCTTTTTTCATCGATGTCAATTCCGACTGCAAATCCTTTACAAAATTATAAAAGTCTGCAGAGAGTTTCATTATTTCTAATTGTGTCTACAACTTTTGCATTAATCCTAGCACATTTTGCATGCCATTGATTAAGACAAAACCAACAGGTAACACACAATTCATCCTCTGCAACAATATTACATAATTCAAAAGGGCACGACATTTTTTATTTTAATTATTATTTATTTTAATTATAATTATTTCTTTTTTAATACACAAGTTACAGCTATATTTTTCAAGATTAGATCTGTAGCTAGAATTTTTTATTTATTTATTTATTTATTTTATTCTTTTTTAAATTCTTAAATGTTGGCAACTCTTATGAGATGACAAACAAAACAAGACGACATGTTACAACAACTAATTAGCTAATGTAACAAAAGAAAGAGGATAAAAGGAGAATGTACAACTACACAATTTGAAAATTAATATTACTTTAAAAGACAAAACAAAATTTTAAAACACTACACCAATTATCACTTTGAGTTACAAAATCACTATTGAACACTTTAATACACTTTTTTACCAGATTAATTAATTTAATAAAACATATAACTTAATTTTTTTTCAAAAGCACGGAGCACCACAATTTTTTGACACTAATCACAGGGTTGCCAACTTGCCTATGATCCCTGGACTCGACTAGGCGTAGTTTCTGGCGCCTCTAAACTATCAAGTCGATGGACTGGTCCATCGCAATGGACTCCCTAACGCTGGGGTGTAACCTTGCTCAACAGTGTTCCAAGGTTTGCAGTCAGGGCGCTTCTACGAGTAATAGGCTTAGGTGCCAAGTCCTTGCCATGATATGGAGGCTATGTCATGGCGGACCTCGTCACCTCCAATGTCCAAAATTCTTATGGAGAAAAATTTAACAAAACAAGCAAACAAAAACCGACAAAACTTCAACGGCCTCTTCGGAGGAACAGACACTGGATGTGGAAACGGACAAGATTTTAATAGCGGTGGGGACTAGACTCTGCAGACGTACTGAGACGTGGTATGCGAAAGCATATAGGGTGTCTGGGCTAGGTAGTGAATGGTAGATCAGCTATGCCACCTCCAACGTAGAAAAGGGTAGAACCTGTATCGTCGCTAAAAAAACTTAAATTTAATCTTCCTCAATAATTTCAGAGGTGGAGACGCCACGGCGGTCAGACTGGAGTAATGAGCCGGAAGAGTACTCTTTTTTGTCTCCATGTACCTACATGGTCTCCGACCCGCCGGGCCAAATAGTAGAGAAGCTGTTCACTGAGCTGGGAAGCAGAGGCAATCTCGTCGTTAGATGTGATGCTAACGCTCACCATTTTCAATGGGATAGTAAAGATACGAACCCAAAAGGTGAGTCCATTTTTCAAAATAAGAATTGGGAAGAAGTCATTGATCTCACCCTAACTAACATGGATGAGTCACTCATACTGTCTTGGAAAGTCTTCAGCGAGTGTTCCTTTTCGGATCACCGGATCACATTCCAGTTATCAGTAAAGGGGTTGCACCAAAAACCGCATAGGAACCCGAGAAATGATCCATGGGAAAATATTGCGGAGCACACTGCATGGAAGCTGAGATCTACTGGTAACCTCCCAGTAGACTCTGCCTCAGATGTGGACGAGCCCATTAATTTGATAACAAAAATCCTGTTTGGGAGCTATGAAAGAGCTTGTCCGCTTACCTTCCCCGGGAAAAGGTGCCAGCCTGTCTGGTGGCCGAAAACCTAGCCCAGCTCAGGAAGAGAAGCAGACGCTTTTATAATAGGGCCAACAAGACCAAACTGGGTACAGACTGGGAGGCCTTCAAACTGGTACAACAGTGGGATCATAAAGGGTAAAAGACGGTCTTGGGTTTACTTTACTGAGTCCATAGAAGATGTAAACCCAGCCTCCAGATTCCGTAGAGTACTTCCAAAGGACCCCAAATCCATTCAGTATCGTGGGGCGGATGATGTAAGTCTGACTGAGAGGATTGTAAGCACTCCCAAGATTTTGTGGGCAATAAACTCATTCAAACATTTCAAGTCACCTTGGCCGGATGGCATTATCCCCGCCATGCTACATTATGAATCGACGGTAATAACACCATTCCTCCTCCTCCATTCTTCCATCTGCGTCTCTCTCACATTCCATCTCTGTGGAGGGAAGTTACAGTCACTAATATTCCCAATACTGGGAAACCAAGTCATGTACTTCCTAAAGACTACAGGCCTATCAGTCTCTCGTCTTTTCTATTGAAAACGCTGGACATTGATTATCTCTGATGCCCTGGATCTCGTTGAGCACAGCTCAACATGCCTATATGAAAGGCATATCTGTTGAATCAGCGCAACACGACGTCGTGGGTTATGTAGAGAGGAACCTGAACAAGTAGTGCTTCACTTTGGCAGCCTTTCTCGACATCGAGGAAGCCTTCAATAATGTCACTCTTTTGGCAATTCATAGTTCCCTCGAAAAAATTGGTATACCACCACTCCTAGTTATTTGGATTGATGTTATGCTCTGCAGCAGAATCCTCAACTCAAGCATCAAGGAGTGTTCTGTTAGGAAAACGGTCACTAGGGGCACCCCGCAAGGAGGGGTTCTGCCACCGCTACTCTGGGTTTTGGTAATATATGACATTCTAATTGAACTGGAACACGGCGGAACAAAAGTCGTGGTTTACGCCGACGATATGGTCTTGCTGATTAGTGGGAAATTCCCGCAAAATGTTTCAAATCTTGTGCAGGGTGCTCTAGTTAAACTCTCCAGATGGGCACGCTGCAATGGATTTAGCGTGAACCCATCTACAACTGAGCTCGTACTCTTCATAAGGAAGCGGAAAATACCAGACTTTTCGCTACCAATACTTGATGGTGTTATGTTAAGCCTTCCTTCGGAAGCCAAATATCTCGGTACTGCCCTAGACCAGAACTAAGGTGGAAGAGGAACATCGAGGAGCGAGCGAAGAAGGGCATAATTGGACTTTATTCCTGCAAAAACTCCATAGGAAAAAGTTGGGGACTCAAACCTCACCTAATCATGAGTCAGTCGCCCGACCAATTCTAACCTGTGGAGTGCTTGTTTGGTGGCATTCCTTAGGGAAAACTACCTTCAGTAAAAGCATTGATAAAGTCCAAGGAGTTGCATCGCTACTAAATATAGGCTCGTTTAGGAGCACACAATCAACTTCAAACCGTTAGGTTTATTTGTAGAGGAACAAGCTGCTAGGTTTGCCCTGCAACTCAATGAACTGGGACAATGGCGGAGTCAGCATGGCGGAGTCAGCAAGTATGTGGAGAGCATAGGAAATCAGGCTATAGCTAGCGATTATATACCACCTAGGCACAGTTTTGAACTACTTGATAAACATTTAAGGGCAAGGGTGACAAATTTTTTCTATTTATGCCATGGATAGAAAACGCTCGTCGTGTTATGCCCTGTTTGATCAAACGCATAACAGTAAGTGACATCCAACCAAATGCTCGATGTCTCGTCATGTCGGTCAGACTCAAACCCATCGTCATAACATGTAATGACCATTAAAAGAGGTGTTGAATAGTGGGTCATACAAAAATGTTCTACCAAAAAAGTAACAACAATTAAACAATTGCCAACGAGAAAGACACACACGCAATAAAGGCAAAGCGCAATTGCTACCTGTTTTCCGATTTATGAAAAAATACATTTTTTCAATAAAGTATTTCTTTGGAATACTAACATATTTCAGGCAATGGTCCACCCAAAATGTTCATATATCGCGGTTATTGACGAACCAATCCAATTGTCAATCCTTAATAAAAAACAATAATGTCCTGAGAAATTATCTAAATAAAAACACGGTTTGGTTTTTCTTATTTTGATTATAATGTCATACATTTTTGCCTTCTGTACTGAAAATGAGTGCTACTTTAATTCACTTAAACAACAATATATACTTCCATTGTTCTTTTCTGTGCATATTCTGTTATTGAGTGAGAGTCATATCTCTGCCCACATACTTCAATTTTAAAATAACACTTTATGTAGGTAAGAAAAATATTAACCTATTAGTTTATGTCCAAAAATTAGACATCAATAAATTTGGATTGTCCAGTATATTTTCCATTTTTTCTATTCATTTTTTTCTATCTGTCCTCATCTAATAATAATAAGATTATTTTTTAATTATTTGTTTGGTATTCAATTTTATATTTAAGCGGTGTTTATTACTTAAAAATTACAGCGTACACAAAAACACATCCTCGCCGTCGAAAGTAACACACACACTCTCTCAATTTAAGCACACATAAACAAATGACACACAATTTGACGATGACATGGTTCGATGTCTCCGTCGACACCCTGCATTTATGGAGAACACCATGCAAATATTCGAGTCAGCCATGCCACGATCGAACCTTAGACAATGGCACACATGAATCAAAATGGGGGATGTTGTTGGTTGTCATTGTCTATCAAATACATTACGCATGATTGAATAGACAAAGTAAGTGTGTCAAAAAACATAATTCATACAATTCGTCATGTGCTGGCCTTTAATATACATATACCTAACAGAGACATCTGGACCCGCGACACTCCTTCTTTTAACGGTATAGCTGTCTATACTGATGGGTCAAAGATGGAAAGAGAAACGAGAGCTAGAGTCTACTGTGAAAGTCTAAGACATCTGGACCCGCGACACTCCTTCTTTTAACGGTATAGCTGTCTATACTGATGGGTCAAAGATGGAAAGTAGAACAGGAGCTGGAGTCTACTGTGAAAGTCTAAGTATCCAAAGATCCTTCAAGCTAAACCACGACTGTAGCGTTTTCAGGCAGAAATCTTTGCTGTCAGGAAGGCCATAGAACTGCTGGCAAATAGAATCAATGAACTGGACGGACCGGTGACTATATATATCGATAGACAAGCGGTCCTGAAGGCTCTAAATTCATTTACAATGAAATCTATAGCAAGAATGCTCTGGAAAAGGGTAAGTCGTTTGTCAAACTCTGTTGGACAATGCAACATATCTGGCAATGAATCGGCCGATGAATTGGCCAGATACGGATCTAAGTCAGTAGATCTAAAGATTGAGAGTTCAGTGAAGCCACCCTTATGCCACTTCTTCCAAGTACTGCATAAGCATTATCTTGGGAGGTTTCAACAGTACTGGCTAACTGGAAGGGGATGTGATGTCTCATATTCATATTCGTCACTCATATTCATGACGAAGCTGGACTTGAAGCTTCTGGTGGGCCTAATAACAGGACACTGCAACATCAAGGCCATGACATCCAAATGGTGGGTTGACGACATTGAATACTGCAGGCTTTGTCAGGACAAGGAGGAAACCGAGACGGTGTAGCACTTACTCTACCACTGCCCAACTCTTATAGGAGTGAGACAGAGGCTACTGGGTAAGCAAATTCTGCCAGACTTGTCCTCCCTTTCCGACATCGAGCCAGCGGTCATTCTTCAGTTAGCCAGAAGACTAAAATGGCTAAAGACGACACGTTGATTACACCGTGTATATAAACCTACTAACTTCTATACTCTTTATTCGGATTCTCTCTTTATTCTATTCCCCTATCTTCTTTAAATTAGGATGAATATAATGGACCAATAGGTCTCCGAGTGGAGTGGTTGTTTATACAACCGCGCATCCTTTAACCTAATCTAACCTAATGTTAATGCAGATTGTATATTAGTTCCTCAGCCGGCTTCTACGAACATAAGAAATGGTAGAGCGAACTCATATGCAAACGCTGTGACCGAAGGAGACCCGCCAATAGTGTGACCGCTGGAAATTTTCAAAAAGTATCACAAAAAGTATCATTTCTTGAAAAAAGTGGCACATATCATTTTAAATGGTGGCACAGAAAGTGGCACAATTTATTTCACATTTTATTTAAAAAATAATAGTTTAGAACAAAACAACAAATTCATCTATATGTAATACTATATAGTAATAATATATGTATGTACATATTGCATATTTAACCAGTAAAGAAAGTCTTAAAGTCGGGCGGGGCCGACTTTATGATACCCTACACCACTTTGCTAATTTAGTAGCGCTCCGCATAACAGTTAAAAGTTTTTATGGGATAACTCAATCATACACGCTACGATTATAATTATAATTTAAAGTTCAAAGGACTAAATATGCCGAAGCATTTGTATCTTTTAAATTCGGACTTGTATTGCCCATTTGGTGCACAATTAGTTTGAAATCGGATAAAGATATATATGGGTGCTATATCCAAATCGGAACCGATCTCGATAAAATTTGGCAAAGATATTTCTGAGCTGTATTTGATATATTTCCCTGAATATCGTTGTTACCGTTCGTTATCGTTATTACGGCTGCGGAGGAGGAGCTATAGCTATATCTGAACCGATTTGGCATACTTATTTTCAGGCTTAATATGTGCTGTATGTGCAAAATTCCATACTATTCGGGCCGATATTACACGTTTGGTGCACAATAAAAGGCAAATCGGAAGAAGATATATATGGGAGCTATATCTAAATTTTGACCGATTAACTCCAATAGAGTTCGTCCTTGGGCCAAACAAATGATTGGTGCAAAATTTCATCCGGATAGGGTAATAAATGAGAACTGTACTTTGTTTTCAAAAATACATGGATAGACGGACAGACAGGCAGACAGACGGACAGACAGACAGACAGACAGACAGACAGACGGACAGACAGACAGGCAGACAGACGGACGGACATGTATAAATCGACTCTGAATGTGATTCTATGCAGATCATCAAAAGGAACTATGGGTCTATCTAGTTTCCTTTTGCCTGTTACAAACAAATGCACAAAGACATAATACCCTGACCACCTTGTGGTGTAGGGTATAACAAGTAAAAACGCTGTAAGTTCGGCCGGGCCGAACTTTGAATACCCTCCTCCATATGGTACAAATTTGGCAATTTTCAAAAAACTAAAATCCATTAAAAATTCTGTGAAAATCTTAGAAATACCGAATATAGCCGGATATTAGGATCTATACGACGACGTGGATCTTCATACGAAACTTTTGTCATAAGCCTGCACAGACAATTTTCTGGCATAGGATGTAGTATCCATTACGAACTTCAAACAGAAAATTTAAAATAATTCCGGTAAATTATGCAGCTAAAATCAACAAAATACTGTATATCGGGGGTGCCGTAATACAGGGGCTATACGAAGACGTGGACCTGCACGAACAATTTTCTGTCACAGGCTGTAATATCCATTACGAACTTCAAATGTGAAAATTGAAACAATTCCGGTAAATAATGTCGCTAGAATCATCAAAATACCGAATATCAGGGGGTACCGTTATATGGGGGCTATACGAAGACGTGGACCTGCACAGACAATTTTCTGTCATAGGCTGTAGTAAAGTAATTAAAATGTCTCTTAACAGTTGTTCCAGAAATAAACAAACAGAACAATGTTGACAACTTTGAGCATGCGAAAACCACTTACAAACACCTAATATAAGAGCGTTCGCTCTGAAATTTGCTATCGCAAATTGGAAATTGCAGCGTACGACGCTTTTCATTGTTTCATTTCATTTCATTGCTTTAAATACAGCGTTTAGATTAAAATATATGTAGTTTAAAAAAAGGTGGCACAATGTATAAAAAAGTGGCACAAAAATTCAAAAAAAGTGGCTCATTTAGGATCAAAACTAAAAAAGTGGCACAAAGGTATCAAAGCCCAAAAAAGGTGGCAAAATTGATACTTTAGTGGCACAACGGTCACGCTGCCCGCCAAACACGGTTGCTACTGCGGAGGTTACTGAACGCTTTGTTAATCCTAAAAGTTCAGCGGGTATTTCTACCCCCACTATTAAGAGATGTTCCTGAGATGTTCGTCATTCTCAGAAAGTAGATCTTCTTTTTTAATTTGTTTTACCTCAAAATCATTTTGATACGTTAATTACGAATGAATTTTGGCCTCCTAGGGCATTTGTAAAAGAAAAAAAAAACTACATAATGATTTATCAATTTGCTATCGGAATGTAAGGGAGATAAAATCTTAATTATCTCGCTTATACACTGATATTTTTGGCTTTGAATACAACATTTTATCATTTTCCGAAACTTGGTTAAAGTGATTTTAATGATATTGAATTTATCAGCATAATGTGAATTTTTTGTCTCATGCTCTTATATACCGTCATCGTCAGATGCTACCTTATATTATCGCCATATTTCAACAATATCATCAACAACATTCCGCAAATTTTTTCTATCTATATAAATTTCCAAAAATTCCTGAATTAACTATACCATATTTTCAGTCCCAAGAAATTTCAAACGGTATACGTCATTTAAAAGCATTAAAAAGTCCGGGCCCGGATGACATTCCCAGTATAATGTTAAAATTCTGTTAAAATAATTGGTCAGTCCCTTTAACACACTTGTACAATTATTCACTTAAATTTAGCCATTTCCCTTCTGATTGGAATAAATCGTACTTGGTGCCTCTACATAAATCTGGTAGTTTAGTAGATGTTTCCAATTATAGAGGAATTGCAAAGGTCCATTCCAAAATTGTTTGAAAAAAATGAATTTCCCATAAAGTCAAATCAATAACAACGCCATTTCAACATGGTTTCCGCAGTGGACTCTCAACCATTACCAATCTTATTCAGCTTTCATCAGAGGTAATTAAAGGGTTTGTTCACAACAAACTAACTAATTTTTTATTTTGATTTTGATTTCTGCAAAGCTTTTGATAAAGTCAATCATAAGTTACTTTTGTTCAAATTTGAACGTCTAGGATTTGATAGAAACTTGTTTCATGGATTTCATCCTGTTTGCGCGATAAGGTTGTCATTCTAAATCTATCGATGTTCAATCTGGTGTTCCACAAGGAAGTCATCTTGGACCAAATTCAATTGAGTATTCTAAATTATTATTAAACGCTGATGATGTAAAATTATTCATGACTCATAAATCTCAAATAAATGTTGACTTACTGACTTACTTACATCTCAATGGCATGGAGTTGAATTAAAAAAACATATGTGTTTCTTTTTTGATCGAAACCTATTGTTCAAAAGAACATATTTTACTAACACATTTTTTAATTTTGTTTTTATTATTATTTTATTCTATGTCAGCATATAACTGACCTATATAATTATTGTTTGCCTTATGCAGGCCAATAGCCTAAATAAAGAAACACCTCGATTGGTTTCACATTGCATGGGTTATTGGCTGAAGTAATTTATTGCTTAGTTAACTTTAAATGCTAGTTTTAACGAATTCAAAAATGTATAAATAGAAAGCAAAAATAAATATTCTTGGTAGATTACAAGAAATTGTAAACATACCAAGGTTACACAATTCAAGTGTTGTGTATATCTGCTTTAATTAATATTAAAAAAACATTTTTTGGTGACCCCGACGTGATCCTGACAAGGATTACTTGATTCACTCATAAATTTCGAATTTCCCCCCACCAGTGGTAAGGAATTTGAAATATTTATTTGTGAAAGGAGCTAGTTACGTACAACTAGTAGCACCATCTAAGAGCCAGAAACATCTGGAGAAGAAGCCAGTACCTACATCAAGAATCTGAATCAACTGATAGCTAATCACCGTAAGGCGGATACAGTATGGATCTAGCTACAGTAATCGAGCAACAACAAGCAGCAATTGCCGAGTTGAGGAAGGCAATTGCGAACGTAAAAAAGGCTCCATTGGAAAGAAGAACGGTGGAGTTCTACAGCAAAAAGCTCAAGGAAATGGAAGCACTCTGGGCAGAGATCGATCGCAATGAAAACAAAATTCGTGCAGATCCTGCGGCAGAGTCACATCTCCATATCACCAATAACGAATACCAAGTCATTGGTGAAGAGTACAGAGCTGCAATCGACAACATCGAGGCAGACATCAAAAGGGGCAAAGAACAAATGCCTCAGAAACCGCTTCCCGCAACAAGGGAGGGGGTGCAAAAACAATCAGGCCAGTTTACTGCAACCAGCAGCGTGACTGCATTAGTGAGACGTCAGAGGGCTCTAATGCAGTCCATACAAACGTTAATAAGGGGCAATTCAGGCCAAGCTGCTCCCTGTCAGACAGTGGCTGCAATTGAAAAACTGTGGACACACGTGGAAGATATCCACTTCAAAATGTTCGAGGACTTTGATGACCCAACGTTGGTGGGGTACGATGCATCAGCCTACGTTCTCTTAGAGGAAGAGACGTTAAAGTTCAAAGAAAAAATATCGACGCTAACACAGGTCGATCATTCGTCGTCTCAGCAGAGATCAGGCGGAAACTTGGCAAATCAAGTTAATCTGCCAAAAATTACAATCCCTCAATTTAATGGGGATTATTCGAAGTGGCAGACGTTTGCTGACATTTTTGGGAAAATGATCAACGAGCAAGCCTTGCCACAAGTGCAAAAAATGTGGTATCTCAAGGCCAACGTGACTGGGGAAGCCGAGAAACTCATAAGGCACCTCGAGTTGACCGAGGCGAATTACGACATTGCCTGGAAGACACTCCAAGACAGGTACAATAACAAGAGAGCTCAAGTGTCAACTATACTTGAGAGAATGCTAAACCTGCCCAACATGTCTGGCGATAGCAGATCAGTGAAGGACTTTCATGATAGTCTTCATGAATCGTTATTGGCATTGGAGGGTCTTGGAGTAAGGCCAAAGGAATGGGATCCACTCTTAATCCACATCCTAACAAAGAGGATGGACAAGACTACTCATGTGTTGTATGAGCAGTCGATTGTAGATTCGAAAGAACTCCAAACGATGGATCATTTCATGAAATGTTTGAGGAGTCGTTTCGAATCATTAGAAGCTGTCAATGGGATTCAGAAGAGCAAACCGTCAGCGACGACTGCTTCCACCACGATCCGTAGATGTCACATGTGCAAAGGTGACCACCCCCTATATTACTGCAAACAGTTCTTGGCAATGACAGTGCCCGAAAGACAGAAATGGGTTGCTAGACACAAGATGTGTCTAAATTGCTTCAAGGATGACCATCAGGCAAAAACGTGTACAAGTGGGAAGTGCAGGAAGTGTCAACAAAAACACAATACACTTTTGCATTTTTCAACGAGGCCACAAGTAGAGAACAAGTCAGCAGATTTGTCGGTTCAACAGCCGCCAACAGTAGCATCGGCGAATAGATCCCAATCATACGTACTTCTTGCAACCGCACGTGTTGCGATCAAGGCAAATAATGGAAGAAGCTATGAGTTTAAGGCGATTCTGGATTCCGGTTCACAAATTAATCTGGTGTCAGAGCGACTAGTGCAGAGGTTGGGTATCGAACCCATTCAAACATCTCTCTGTATCGAAGGTGTTGGAGGTAGATCAAGAACCGCAAACCACAGGGTCAACGTGGAGCTTAAGTCACTCACCAGCAAATTCAGAACACGCCTAGAAGCCTTTGTGTTACCAAATATAGTGCCACCCCAACCAAGCACTGAGATCGACATCACATCATGGCCTATTCCAGAAAACATAAAACTAGCAGATCCCTATTTTTATCAAACGACCAGGATTGACGTACTACTTGGAGCAGAGTTCTACTTCAACCTGATTCTCTCACAAGAACTTCGAATGTCCAAAGAGCTTCCTATATTGAAGAACTCAAAACTAGGATGGATTGCTAGTGGAAGAGTTCAGGCTGAATCAGAAACTGTGACATGCGCCGTTTTCGGAGAAGATGAACATGCTTTAGAAGATTTATTAAAGATGTTCTGGGAACAAGACGATGTTTGTGAAGACCAGAAGTTGACAATAGCAGAGGAACAGTGTGAAAATCACTTCAACCAAAATACAACAGTGAATGAGAATGGTCGGTTTGTGGTGCGATTACCGTTTGCAGACGGCCCTGAGAAAATTTCTGAATCCTTGAATATTGCAGCATCAAGATTCTTTGCGTTGGAACGTCGCTTATCTAAGGATGCAAGTCTTCACGAGCAGTATGCTAAATTTATGAAGGAGTATGAGGATCTGGGACATATGACGAAAATACAATCAAGAGAGGTGCGTGGTAATCATTACTATATCCCGCATCATTGTGTCCTACGCCCAAATAGCAGCACAACAAAACTGAGGGTTGTGTTCGATGCGTCTTGCAAGTCATCATCTGGATGGTCACTCAATGATATTTTGCATTCAGGTCCCAGGGTTCAAGGAGATCTGTTTGGAATGCTGTTGCGGTTTAGACTGCCGAGATTTGTGTTTACAACAGACATTGAAAAGATGTACAGACAAGTGCTAGTCGACAAAAGAGATCGCAAATATCAACTAATCGTATGGAGAAACACTCCAGACAAGGAACTCGAACATTACATGTTGAATACGTTAACATATGGTACGACGTGTGCCCCATATCTTGCTACAAGATGTCTGAAAAGGCTAGCAGATACGAACATACAAAGATATCCATTGGGGGCGATGGTATTGCAAAAGAATTTTTACGTTGACGATTGCATGTGCGGGTCTGACAGTTTAACAACGGCAATTGAGATGCAGAAACAAGTTAATATGTTACTACTGGAAGCTGGATTTAGACTACGAAAATGGTGTGCTAACCACTTAAAACTGCTGCATGGAATTCCTCCAGAAGATAGAGAAGTAGATCTCAATTTTGACAAATCATCAACCAAGGTTTTGGGATTAACATGGATTCCTCAAGCAGACCGATTTTGTTTGAAGAGTGATGTGAACGAATGCACCAAGGTCACCAAGCGGAAGGTCACATCTGATTTGGCAAGATTGTTTGACCCCTTAGGAATTGCGGGTCCTGTGGTGTCAGCAGCTAAGATCTTTATTCAGCAACTGTGGAAGAATAAACTTGGCTGGGACGAGGAACTGCCAGCAGAAAGGGCAGCATATTGGCTATCGTTCCGAGAAGGTCTGAAGATGTTAAATGATTTCAGGTTACCCAGACACATGTTTGATGGAGAGAAACCAACAAAAATTGAGATACATACTTTCGTGGACGCGTCAGAAAAGGCATACGGTGCTGTGGTGTATCTTCGAGCTATGCTGCCAGACGGCAGGCATATAGTCAGACTTCTTTGTTCAAAATCAAAAATAGCACCAATAAAGGAGATCACGCTGCCACGGTTAGAGCTTTGTGCCGCTGAATTGGGAACAAAACTTACTGCTAAGGTCAAAGCCGAATTGGGTTACGAAGATCTAAGGACTATTTATTGGTCAGACTCAGAGATTACATTGTACTGGATCAATTCAGAACCATCAGCTCTAAAGACGTTCGTTGCCAACAAAGTAAAAAATATACAAGGCAGATCGATAAACACTCAATGGCGACATGTGGGGACGAAGGATAATCCTGCCGATTATATATCCAGAGGTATGAAACCAGATCGTCTGTCGGGATGTCTGATGTGGTTTTATGGACCCACGTATCTACATGGAAATGAATCTCTCTGGCCGGGGCCCTTCTCAAAGAATAGAGAAAATCAATCCGATCTTGAATTCAAGACAAAATCTACAGTATCAGCAATTGCCTCACAGAGTGGGTTACAGGATATGATCTATGGAATCAACCACAAGGGTTCATTTAGACGATTACAACGTATTGTCGGTTATGTCCTGCGATTTTCAGAAAGGATAAAGGGACGCAAGCATGGAAGTTCGACAGATGTATTGACACCTATGGAGTTGAATCAGGCGATGCAACTAATAGTCAAGACCGTACAGGTGGCAGATTTTGCGAAAGAAATTCAGCAATTGAGGAAACATGGAGCATTGGACAAATCAAGCTCCATACATAGTTTAACTCCGTTTCTTGATGACAGAGGAATACTTAGAGTCGGTGGCAGGTTGGAAGAGGCAACCTTAGCATACGACACAAAACACCCGATGTTGTTACCATACAACGATCCAATTGTGAAACTCATTCTTAGCATGATCCATTTAGAGAATAGCCACTGTGGCTCACAACTATTACTGGCAACATCAAGACAAAAATATTGGATAATCAAGGGGAAGGCTATGGCTCGCAACATTGTGCAAAATTGCGTAAGGTGCACCCGGGCGAAGCCAAAGTTATACAACCAAATCATGGGAAATCTCCCACCGAGCAGAGTCACACCAGCAAGGCCGTTTATTGTCTCCGGCGTTGACTATTGCGGACCGTTATGGGTCCACTATCCGCCGTTCGCGGAAGCATAGCTGAGTGCTACCGGACGCGTCCACGGGTTGCGGATAGTGGGACGCCCGGTAGATATATCGGGTAGCTGCGAATCAAATAAGCAGTCGCGGACAGCTCAGCGGTTTCTAGGGGGAGAGTCTCGGACTAAATACCCGAGTGCCCGTGATCCCTGGTCTCGACGAGGCGGCACTGGCGCCCCTAAACTATCCAGTCAACGGCCTGGTCCACCGCAACGGACCCCCTAATGCTGGGGTGTTACGTAAACCGTGCCCATCAGTATTCCAAGGTTTGCAGTCAGGGTACCGACTGTATTAGAACGGTTGCCTCGTCGATACCTGGGCGCCTCGACGAGTAACAGGCTTAGCTGCCAAGTCCTTACCATGATATGGAGGCTATGTCATGGCGGACCTCGTCACCTCCAATGTCCCGATAACCTATGGAGAAAACAACTAAACAAAAAACAACAACAAACACACAAACACTAACCGACAACCAATCAACCACCTCTTCGGAGGTGTCGACCCAGGACATGGCCATGGACAAGATTTTAACTTCGGGCGGGGACGTGACTCTGGAAACGTACAGAGACGTAGTATGTGAAAGCATACAGCGACAGAGTGAACAGCTGTCCGCCCTTCTAGAGAAGACCACTCTAAGGCTCAGCCAAGAGAGTGTGCCCTCCGGTTTTGGGAATGACTCACCCCTCTCCGATGAGGAACTTGACGTCACCGTCATACCCTCATCTATGAGGGGTGAGACAGCTACAAAAACTATAGAGAGCACTCAATCTGCTGCCATGGGGGGGTCAACTCTTGTGGAAGGGGTTACATCGGTATCTACCGATGCGACCAACCTCCGGATCGAGGATGGCGTCGTGGAAAGGGACACTGAAGTTCCAACCAACCGCGATGTCTCCGGATCGAAGGAGGTAAAAATAAGGAAGGGTTACAAACGGTCGGTGAGGTACTGTAAGAGCTTCATCGGTCGCGAACCCTCACAAATTACAGAGAGGGAAAAAGTCCTGATTAGGGTGAACATGAAGGCAATAAGGAAGTTCGAGAAGAACCATCCGGAAGTGCCTAAATGTACACTCGAAAAGGACCTTGCCTCTCTCTTTACAGCCCCCACTAACAAGGTAAATCCGTCTGAGGATAAGCCAACTAGTGGGGCTGGGGTGAAGGGCAACACCTCTCCCGGCGGTGGAAAGACAGCTTCGGCTGTTGCACCACCAACGGAATCAAGTGTAGCCCCCACCACTTCCAACTCAGGAAAACGGAGGAACAAAAGGAAGGACGCCCCTAACGGGAATTCTGCCCCAGTGGAACCAAAGGAGGCCAAACCCTCTTCTCGGGTAACGATGAAGAGAGGACGGTCAACGGAGGAACCACATCCCGAGGCAAAGAAACCGTTGACGGGCAAACTTCCTCCTCCGCCAACTGCGGCTTCTACGCCAGTAACTGTAGCTGGTAGGGAGGTAGTGGCAAGGCCGGTGCAAGCAGCCTTAGTGGACCCTAGGTCTGCTAATGCGAAGCCTGCTACCACCAACCCACAACCTTCAAGCCAGCCATCAAGAAAGAGGAAACACTCCCAAACCCTGTACCCGGACAATCTCCGTGTAGCGGTCATCGACCGAGCTGAGCCGGAAGGCAAAATCAGTGAAAGTCGGTGGCTTCTCATTGAGGACCGTCTGAGGGAACAGGTTTTCCTGGGGGAGGATCCTTCCAAGCTACAGTTTGGCAGTGCAACCGTCTACAAGGGAGTGAAGGTCATCTGCTGCGAAAATGAGGAGTCAAAGAACTTCCTCGTGACCGCAGTAGCTGGCCTTCAGGAACTTTGGGATGGAAGTGCACTTGCTGCTGTATCCCTGAAGGATATCCCCTGCAGGAGGATTTTAACAGCATGGGTGCCGCCGCCCTCTGTGGACCCGGCACGCGTGCTGATAATATTGGGGAAGCAGAATCCCAATCTCTGCACGGACGGCTGGCGCTTAGTTGGCTCAAGTACGGAGGGAGGGGGCCTGGTCATAAAGGTCTCTGTTGACACTGCTGGCCAGGAATACCTTCAGGCTCGTGGAGGGAAGTTGCACTTCGGCACAGGATGGATTCGGTTCCGTCTAACGCCGTCGTCGCAGTAGGAGAAACGAAGCCACAGCTGCTTAGCATTGTGCAGATTAACCTGCATCACTGCAAGGCAGCTGGGGCTGAGCTTCTCCTATCCCTCTCCAAGCATGAAGTTGACATAGCCCTGGTCCAGGAACCTTACATTTTTAAGAATAAGGTAACTGGGCTAGGGAGTGAGCGGTACATCACCTATGCCACCTCCAATGGGGAAAAGGTTAGAACGTGTATCGTCGCAAAGAAGAACTTAAACTTAATCTTCCTTAACAATTTCAGCGGAGGAGACGCCACGGCGGCCAGACTGGAGACTGGGACGGGCAAAACACTATTCCTCGTCTCCCTGTACCTTCCCTTCGAGCACCCCGACCCACCAGGCCAAGTGGTAGAGGAGCTGGTCTCAGTACTGGGTGGAAAAGGCGGACTCATCATTGGATGTGATGCAAACGCTCACCACTCTCAATGGGGCAGTAGTAACACCAATGCCAGAGGTGAGTACATTTTTGATTTTATCTTATCTCATAATCTCAAAATCTGTAACCGGGGAAAGGAGGCGACTTTTTGTATTAAAAATAGAGAGGAGGTCATAGATCTCACTCTCACTAACATGGATGAATCACTTATACTGAACTGGAAAGTTTCGACTGAGTGTTCCTTCTCGGATCACAGGAAAATAACATTCCAAATTTCGGTAGAGGGATTGAATCAAAAACCGTATAGGAACCCGAGAAGGGCTCGATGGAATCAATTTGCGGAGCATACCGCACGAATGCTTAAGTCCACTGGTGATTTTCCAGTGGCCTCGGCATCGGATGTGGACGACTCCGTCAAGTTGTTAACAAAGATCCTGATCGGCAGCTATGAAAGAGCCTGTCCGCTAACCTTCCCGGGTAAAAGGCACCAGCCTGTCTGGTGGTCGAAAGACCTAGCTCAGCTCAGGAAGACTAGCAGACGATTATACAATAAGGCCAACAAGACCAAACTGGGTACGGACTGGGAAGCTTATAAACTAGCCTTCAATAAGTACAACAGTGAGATCAAGAAGGCCAAGAGACGGTCTTGGGTGTGTTTCACCGAGTCCATAGATGATGTCAACGCAGCCTCCAGATTCCGTAGAGTACTTTCAAAGGACCCAAAATCCATTGGAAGTATAAAGCGGGCTGATGGTAGCTGGACTGACTCAGGTCTAGAGACTCTCAATCTATTAGCCAGTACTCACTTTCCGAACTGCTCTGATGCGGTATTTGACCGATTGGCAACACGGTCTAGTCAGCATAGTGGGACGGAAGATGTGAATCTGACTAATAGTATTGTTAACACCCCCAAGATTTTGTGGGCCATTAACTCATTCAAACCTTTTAAGTCACCGGGTCCAGATGGCATTATCCCCGCCATGCTACAGCATGCGTCGGCGGAGATAATACCAGTCCTGGAGGTGATATTTAAGGCTTGTTTGCGTCTTTCTCACATCCCACTACTGTGGAGGGAAGTTACAGTCACTTACATTCCCAAAGCTGGGAAGCCAAGTCATGTTCTTCCAAAAGACTACAGGCCTATTAGTCTCTCGTCGTTTCTATTGAAAACGCTAGAGAGATTAATAGACATAGAGATCAGATCTCTAATACCCCTGACCTCTTTAAGCACTGCTCAGCACGCATATATGAAAGGCAAATCTGTTGAGTCAGCGCAGCACGACGTCGTGGGTTATATAGAGAAGAACCTGAACAGCTCATGTTTCACGTTGGCGGCCTTCCTCGATATCGAGGGGGCCTTCAATAATGTTACATTAGAGGCAATTCACAGTTCTCTCGAAAGACTTAGTGTGCCACCACTTCTCGTCGACTGGATTGATGTTATGCTCAGCAGCAGAATCATCAACTCTAGCATCGGGGAGTGTTCTGTTAGGAAAACGGTCACTAGGGGTACTCCACAAGGAGGCGTTTTGTCACCACTGCTTTGGCTTCTGGTGATAAATAACATTCTACTTGATCTGGAACACAGCGGAACAAAGGTCGTGGCTTACGCCGACGATGTGGTCCTGCTGATTGCTGGGAGATTTCCGCAAACTATTACAGATCTTATGCAGGGAGCTCTGGTTAAACTCTCCAGATGGGCGCGCTGCAATGGTTTAGGCGTGAACCCATCTAAAACTGAGCTCGTACTTTTTACAAGGAGGCGGAAAATACCCGTCCTCTCTCTCCCAATGCTGGATGGTGTAACTCTAAGCCTTTCTTCGGAAGCAAAATATCTCGGTACCATTCTAGACCAGAAGTTAAGCTGGAAAAGGAATATCGAGGAGCGAGCGAAAAAGGGCTTAATTGCACTTTATTCCTGCAAGAACTCCATAGGAAAGAGTTGGGGGCTTAAACCCCATATTATCCAATGGATATATGAGTCAGTCGTCCGACCAATCCTAACCTATGGCGGACTTGTGTGGTGGCATTCCTTACGGAAAACCACCTTCAGCAAGAATATTGACAAAGTACAAAGAGTCGCATCGCTACTAATTACAGGAGCGGTCAGGAGCACGCCACAATCCGCTCTAGACACCCTACTCAACTTAAAGCCTCTAGGCTTATTTGTAGAGGAACTAGCTGCTAGGTGTGCCCTGCGACTCAACGAATTGGGACAATGGCGGAGTCAACCCTTCGGGCACTCTGTCATTCTTAAGTATGTGGAAAACGTAAGTAATCAGGCTATAGCTAGTGACTATATACTCCCTAGGCTCAGCTTTGATCTACTTGACATCCGTATACCAAACAGGGATATCTGGTCCCGTGGCACTCCACCTTTCGACGGTATAGCGGTCTATACTGATGGTTCAAAGATGGAAAGTGGAACGGGTGCTGGAGTCTACTGTGAAAGCCTAAGTATCCGAAGATCCTTCAGGCTAAACAGCGATTGCAGCGTTTTTCAGGCAGAAATTTTTGCTGTCAGAATGGCCATAGAACTGTTGAATAATAGAATTAACGAACTGGATGGACCGGTGACTATATATGTCGATAGTCAAGCGGCCCTAAAAGCTCTAAATTCTTTCACAATCAAGTCTATGACTGTTCTGGAGTGCAAGAATGCCCTGGAAAAGTTTAAGTCAGCTGTCAAGCTCTGTTGGGTCCCTGGGCACTGCAACATATCTGGCAATGAATCTGCCGATGAATTGGCCAGACGCGGATCTGAGTCAGTAGATCTAGAGATCGATAGCTCAGTGAAGCCACCTTTATGCCACTTCTTTCAAGTTCTGCATAAACACTATCTTGGAAGATTTCAACAGAACTGGCTATCTGGAAGGGGATGCATCATCTCCAAAAAGATTTGGCCGGTGAACTCCGAACGGAGATCACGGTCACTCTTGTCCATGACGAAGTTGGACTTGAAGCTTGTGGTGGGCCTAATTACAGGTCATTGCAACATAAAGGCCATGACTTCAAAATGGGGGGGTGACGACACTGAATACTGCAGGCTATGTCAGGACGAGGAAGAAACAGAAACGGTGGAACACTTACTCTGTCATTGTCCTACCCTCATTGGAGTAAGACATAGGCTTCTGGGTAAGCACTTACTGCCTGACTTGTCATACCTCTCCGAAACAGAACCAGCAGTCATTCTTCAATTAGCCAGAAGACTAAAATGGCTAAGGACGACACGTTGATTACACCGTGGACGCAAACCCACTAGCTTCTCTAATTCTTCTAAATCCTATATTCTACACTAACTATCTTTCTTACTTCACTTCCACTTCTTTCTAGACTAGGATGATCACAATGGGCCAATAGGTCTCCGAGTGGAGTGGTTGTTGTTTTTTACGCAACCACACATCCTTTAACCTAACCTAACCTAACCTATGGGTCCACTACAAAATACGAGGCAAGAGACCACACAAGGTTTACATCGCTGTCTTTGTCTGCTTCGCAACAAAGGCTGTACATTTGGAAGTAGTTACAGACCTAACAACGGAAGCATTCATTGGAGCATTGAAGAGATTTATCTCTCGGCGAGGAAAATGTCAAACCCTATATTCAGACAACGCGACTAACTTTGTAGGTGCTAAAAATCAGCTCGATGAATTCAATAAGGCTGTCTTTGGGGAGAAAGGCAAAAAAATAATAGCGGAGACGTGTTCAAGAGAAGGGATCGATTTCCAGTTTATTCCCCCAAGAGCACCACATTTTGGTGGCTTATGGGAAGCCGCGGTGAAGTCAGCCAAGCAACTGTTGCTTCGCACCACTAATAGTGCATCATTAACCCACGAAGAGTTGGAAACAGTTGTTATTGAAATAGAAGCAATCCTGAATTCCAGACCGTTGACTCCTATTTCTGACGATCCAAATGATCTAGCTGCATTAACACCTGGTCATTTTCTTGTGGGAGAACCGTTAACGGCACAGGTTGACCCATCAGCGAACCAATGGTCAACATCATTGACAAGCAGATGGAAGGTCGTATCTCAAATTAGACATGAGTTCTGGAAACGTTGGTCCACGGAGTACTTAAATACTCTGCAAGAAAGAAGGAAATGGAGTACACCATCTCCAAACGTGGAACCTGGTCAATTGGTCATTATTAAGGAAGATAACATGCCTGTAATGCAGTGGCCGCTAGGCAGAATAACCCGAACATATAAGGGCAACGATGGAGCCGTTCGTGTAGTCGACGTAAAGACACAAAACGGCGAAATTAAAAGAGCTATAACCAGATTAGCTCCTTTATGGAAAAAGGAAAAGGAACCTCTTCCGCCTATAGAGACCAAGAGTAGGAGTGAAGAGCCATCTCCAAAGCGATTGAAGACGTCAAGCAGCATGCTAGTATCGATGATGCTTGTGGCTTTACTATTTTTACCTCTATGCTTGTGTCATTCGTTCAACATACACAAGTTTGAGAATAAGCCCGGCATCTATTTTGAAGGAATTGGAATCACAAAAGTAGTAACAGCAGAGTGGAAACTGATCACTTATTATGATCTTTCCCCATTTTGGGCAGATATGGATGGCTTTTCTACCGGGATAGGAACCCTTCAGAAGTTGTGTAAGATAGCAGTTGAGAACAGAAGCTGTGAGATACTTTCAGAAAATCTTATTCAAGTACAAAAGCAGTTGGAATCAAATACACTGAACATATTCCCCAGGCGCATCAGGAGAGGAGCTCTAAACATAGTCGGGAACCTCGCACACTCGTTATTTGGTGTCTTGGATTCGGAATATGCGGAGCAAATGACTGTGACAATTGAGAAGGCAAATGAAGACAAGCAACATTTGTTGGATCTTCTAAAAAATCAGACATCTATTATTGATTCAACAATCAACATAATTAGAAAGGACGAAGATACGAGCCAAAGGAACTTCGGCAACATGCAAGTGGAATTGAACCTTTTGGCAAATAAGGTGAAGAAAGAAGAAGATGTTGTAAAGACAACACAATCAATTATGTTTCTCACTTCACAGCTCATGCTACTTTCATCAAGGTTGAAACATATAGAAGATAACTTAATCGACGTTTTAACGGATGCTCATCATGGTCGGATAAGTCCGTTGCTACTTACGCCACATCAATTGCTACAAGAGCTCCAAACCATCAAGGCTCACATTCCTCCATCTCGTGCTCTACCCGTTCGCGAAGATAATGTTTCGGATTTCTTCAAATTAATGAAGAGTAAGGGAAGGGTTATTAAGAACCATATCATATTCGAGATTCGCCTTCCATTAGTGGATCTCCAGCAGTATGATTTATTCAAAATGATCCCCGCACCTATGCTACGATCCGGTCGATTTATTTCAATAGCTTTGAAATCAACATTATTGGCAGCTAACGTCCATCGGGATGAGTTCATATCGCTAACCGCAGAAGAAATGAACAGCTGCATACATACCACAAATGACGTTTTTATTTGCGACAACCAAGCGAAATTTAGCAAAGGCGATCGATCACATTTATGCGAGGTGATTTTCTTATTGAACAAATCGTCAGAAGCGTGCGACTTGCAATCGACCATGCACCACCAAACTTGGAGACAAATGGCACAAAAGAATAAATGGATGTTTACTCTAGCCAATTTAACAGAATTGTCCTTTGTTTGTGGTACAAAAATGACACACCTGGAGGTGCAAGGAGCTGGAACTTTAGAAATTGGGCCAGGCTGCATTTTCAAAGACAACACATTTACAATATACGGTCACTACGAAAACAAAACAACAGTGCACACATCATATCTGAGACTTAAGCCACTGGATTCCATAATCTCAAGCAGTAAGCTTGTCTTGCTCAACAAAACATTAAACAGCACCTATGAAACACATGCTGCTGAACTCGTCACCTTACACCAACAGCTAAAAACTATTGAAATCGGACGCCTTCCACAATTAATGAAATCGACGGCCATTCACCATCATACCATCAGCTATCTAGCTCTTTGCATTGGAATTGGAGTAGCCATATACGTCATTGTCAAGTTTCGCCACCACAGAACTTCCAACAATAACATGAACCCAACACCTACCCCTCGGCAGTCAGTCTCATCATCATACGTCATTGACCAGACAGTTTCTTGAACGTTCCTCGTTCAACGTGGGGGAGAATGTTCAAAAGAACATATTTTACTAACACATTTTTTAATTTTGTTTTTATTATTATTTTATTCTATGTCAGCATATAACTGACCTATATAATTATTGTTTGCCTTATGCAGGCCAATAGCCTAAATAAAGAAACACCTCGATTGGTTTCACATTGCATGGGTTATTGGCTGAAGTAATTTATTGCTTAGTTAACTTTAAATGCTAGTTTTAACGAATTCAAAAATGTATAAATAGAAAGCAAAAATAAATATTCTTGGTAGATTACAAGAAATTGTAAACATACCAAGGTTACACAATTCAAGTGTTGTGTATATCTGCTTTAATTAATATTAAAAAAACACCTATATCAAGTCATTATAGTATAAATGGATATGTGTTATCAACTGTAGATTCCTTCACTGATCTGGGGCTTTTGATGAACCCAAAATTAAATTTTAATAACATACTACTTCTATGGTAAATAAAGCATCCGGGGTCTTAGGTTTTATTAAACGTTGGGCCAAAGAATTTTCTGATCCATATGCGACTAAACAACTATATTCGACTCTTGTTAGACCAATATTAGAATATGGTTTCTCTGTATGGGACCCTGAATGTACTTTTTATTCCGATAAAATCAATCAGACGCAATTCCTGCTTTTTTTCTTAAATTGGATTAAATTGGCTTAAATTGGAATAATAATTTTGTTTTGCCCTCTTATACTAGAAGGTTAAAATTCATTCGATTACCGTCATTAAAAAGTAGACGCATTATGTTTAATTGTATAATGATGTTAATAATTTTAAACGGTACTGTACCATTTGATTTTCTTATTTCGTCTATTAGAATAAATATCCCCTTAAGAACTAGTAGATATTACCAATTTTTAAATACTGAATTTCATCGCTCAAACTATGTGTTGATTTCAATTATTTATATTCTTATGTAGATTTTGGTATGGATATAGATACAATAAAATCTAATATATCAAAGGAAAAAATTGAACTCACCCTTCTATTTTGTGTTAGCTAACGACTTCAAGAAGCATTAGCTTCTTTGGAATTTTTTATAAAGTGTTGCTAGCAAAGCAAAGCTGTAAACTGTTGGTGTTATAGCTAAATTAGCGATATTTTTTAAAAAATTGGTTAAGGGCGCTGATGCTTATTAACCATGCAATTCAACATTGAACATTGAAATTACATAATAATAGACTAGAGCACAAAATAGCATCACAATTGATACTGTTTATCCAGGTTTTTAGTCACCTAAACAAATATATTTTTAAGACCTAAAAAATAGTGGTCAATTGATAGAAGCATAATATTTAATAAATTGATGCATTACAGCCGGAGCAGCTTGAATGTTAAAAAGCCTTAACTTTGCCAATGAATATAATAGAATAAGAAAAGAGAACCAGTTAATAAAAAGCTAGATCAGATATGTTTATGCTTGTTATGCTCTACTAATAGCTGATGATCCCTTTCAGAAATTTGATTTAAAAAAAACTCGCTTCAGCAAAATGTTTTGAATAAATGCGTATGCTTTCCAGGCAAACACTATAATTCCCTATCTATCCTATTTGGAAAAAATGCGTATCTCTTCGCACCTTCGAATGGTATGTACTATAACAACACATCTGTACTTGATAGATAGATAAAGCTGTAGCAGCGACATCCTATGTATGGTTGAACATACTATTTTTAAAGAAAGATTTAGAAATACTAATACGAACATTCCACATTTTCCCTTTTAAAAGAGAAAATAGAAACCATAAATACACTGTACGACATACCTTATAGTGCTCTCTCGTGTAGCCCGTAATTCTTCCAATTGCTTTTGATGTTTTATTTCGAACCTCCTTTCCTCTTGGGTGTATCTTTTTTTGTCCTGTTCTTGAAACTATTATCAAAAAGATTAGTGTAAAAAATCAGGTACAACACAAAATGGATATTTTTTACCTTTTTTAAGCGTTCTCTTTCGACTTCGGGATCAAGATTGGAAGATATGCGAAGAGATTCTCTAAACATAAGTTCACGAGCTTTCCGTTCAGCTCGAATACGTTTTGGCAGTGCACGTTTTTCTAAGGCTTGCTTTTTAAGTAAATCCTCCTCTTTTCGTTGCAACATTCGTTTCACCTGATCAAGTTCTTTTTCGTGTCGAACAATCATTTGATGTCGTTGCATGAAACACATCTCTTTCACGTGACGTTTGGAAAGCTGGTGTCTTTCGTGCAGCTGTTTCTCTTCAAGCTCCCAAAGTAAAGCTTCTCTAGTGCGCATGGCATTTTGCTTTTGTTGTAAAAAGTTTCTGTGAATTGTAGAAAGATGATCTCGATGTTTTTCGCTTAACCGTCTTAATAATAATTCATGTCTTTCCTTCAATGCGTCGAGAAAGACTCTTTCCTTTTCTTCGTGATCCAATTCCATGGCGGTCCGACGTTGTTTGAATTCATCTTTTCGTTTATCTTTCGGTAAAAGATCAACTTCTTGTTTAAGCAAATGGATTTCCTGCTTGAGACCTTCCCGAAATACTTTTAGCTCTTTTTCTTGTTCGGCTCGTATTCGTTTAGAAGACGATCGTAATTCATGTTCCTGAGCTTGTTCCGTCTTTTCTATTAACTGCTTATGTTGTCGAGCCAGACCGTCCATATCTGATTCGTATGTCTTCTCGAGAGAGCTTCTTTCCTGTTCGAAACGACGATCTTGTTGCTCTTTGCTTATTTGCTCTTTTAGTTGTAAGTCAGTTTGTTGCTTTTTCTCTTGCTTTTGCAACATTTTTAACTCCCGTAGCTCTTGCTTACGGAAAACATGGTCGTCATATAGTCGCCCTGATTCGTCGTCTCCATATATAACTCTGCTTGTTGTGGTTGTTACTTGCACACCATCAATTTCAAATTTTCTCGTTCGCTTTCTTGTTTTTTTGCGCAGATTTTTTAGTTCAATTTCTTCTTTTGTTAGACCAGAAGCCATGCCACCATAACCACTCTTATAAGCTGGTTTTCGACGTATAATAACGTCATCATCTTCTATTCTGTCCTTTCTCTCCGCGGCGTCAACATCGACTTCAATGCGACTATCATGACTAGCAGTAGTGCAAACACTTTCTGCATCACTTTTATCAGCTGATACAGCAATTTTGACCTCCGCACCACGACGGACTATCTTGTTGTTACTGCCAGTACTTGATCTAATTGATCCAGATTCGCTTCCATCTACTCCTGCCATTCCAGTAGGCAAAAAGGCATTTGGTTCTTGTCTATTTCGATTAACTATAATGTTTATATCGTCCGTATCAATTGAAGAAGTATTTTTTTGAGTTCTAGAAATCTGGCCATTGTGTCTTTTGTCACTTACAACAGTTGATGTATCAAGGACTGTATTCGAAGTATTGTCTGTTCGAGACAAGTGACTACTGTCCTTGACACGTATTTCGTCACCCACTGTGACAACAGATACGTGGCTCGTATCCATCAAATGCTGATCGGCACTATGATCATGTTGGATTTCAGAGGGCGTATTATATGCTGAATCATCTTCGGTGGTAAATGAAGGACTCACTATTAGGACCTCACTCTCGTCTAATTTACGGACAAGTGTGGCCGATGGGCGGAAAGAAGTGTAGCCTCTATCAGTCTCTTCGGTGCTGCTCTGCTCACTGTTAAGAGTGACTATCATTGATGACTGCTTGTGAGGAGGTGGTGGCGATGACGCACCAATACTTTCATCCATGGATGGATAGTCATCATCTGTCGATGATTCATGAATGTGTGTGGATTTGTTTTGGATATTAGACACAATAACAACGTCACTAGATAATTGACTTTGTTGTTGAGGTGGTGTCGGTGGCTGTGGTGCCGGTCGACTCATGGTATTGTCAATAACAACAGGTGGATGAGTGCTTGTTACTACTGTGATTTGTCTAGTGCCGGCTTCTAAACTATTTGGCAAGATAACATTTTGAGAAAGTACCAACGACGACTCAGATTGACTTCTTGCAGACGTATTACTGTTGATTGTTATCATAGAAGTGCTGGAGCTTACAATAGCTGCACTAGAACTGAAACTCTTTGCTGATGATGATGCCTCGGGGGAGTTCGACGATCTTACTGAATCCCCTTGGCGAACAGGACTATCTGATTTTATGGTCCTACTGACACTCTGCTCATATATTTCTTCCGCGTTCTTTGGCAGTAAAGTCAATGTATCTTCATAGGCTTCATTGGATTCGATGGCAACTTCAACAGTCTGGGGTGCAATGTCCTTTGGTTTTGTAATGACAGTTGTCGGAGGAGGTGGCGCTTTACCTTTCTCCCTCTTAGTAATCTAAAATAATTATTTTGCAATTGAAACATTTTATATCTACTATTTAACATATAATTAAAAAAAATATAAAAAACCTTTTTATCCACATCCGATACATTTTGCGTTGACGACTGTTCAACATCTGATACGGGCAAATCTTCAGGAATTTGTTGTAATTGTGCTAGTTGGCGCTGGGACTTGTTCGCCAAATCCTTTGATTTTTCCAAGGAATCCATTTCATTTTCGTTTGCCAATCTGCTAGATGTAATTGAAGATGTTTCGCTTATTGGTGCTGTTTTATTTTCCGCAGCATCTTGTTTATTTGTTTGTGAATTATTTGTTTGAGATTGTTCTTTATTATCTCTAAGGGTACCTGACACTAAAAATAGTAAATAGTTAAGCATAATTTTCTATACCTAGTAATATATATAAATATACTAATATATATAAATATACTAATATATATATAAATATACGTACGTTTGTCAATATCTTGGCTTTGAACTGAAGCGGAATCATCGTCCAAATCTAGGGGGAGCGCTGAGTTGCGGGGTTCCTAAGTGTAAAAAACTCTTATTTAATACTGTTTCCATTTGTAAAAAAAATAATAATACAAAGTTCAAATAACTGAAGTACTTTAATAAATGTTTAAATTAGCTGTTGAAAAATAACGTGAGTGAAAAAATTATGCTTAAACGAACGAAATTTACGCAATATTGATGATATCCTAATTTTACAGAGAGAGGGTATACAAATTAAAATTTATTCGAATATTAGTCACTTTAAATACAAATCATATAAAAATAGATATAGGAACAACTCATAGTAAAAAAAAATAAATGCAAATGTACATACATAGTCTGTACGACTTACCAACCCTCTGATAAAGAGATCTTCTTTTCACTTGACGTTTTAGCTTCTAAAACAACAAAGTATGTGTGCAGTTTAGATTTTAATTTACAAGTGAATTAGCGGCGTGTAAGAAAAAATATTAAGGAATTTAGTTAGTATACCTATTTTTGAAAACGGAATATCTGCAAATGCATACTAGCAAACTTCAAATAATTATTGTATAACAATTTCTATAGTATGAGCAATGTTAACTGAAATAACAAATGGAATATAAATGTAGGCTATTAAATAAAAATATACATTTCACCAAATCAATGAAACTTCTACAGAACAAAGGATTGGACAGTCTCAAAACACCTACAGTGGAAAATGTTAGTTATTACCAATTAAATATCTATATCAAAAATATGTTATAAATAATTTTCGTTGGCCAATGTTGCTAGTGCTATTCTATTTAATTTATTTTTCCAATGTAAAACAGGGAATTTTATAAAAAGCCCTTATTTATTTTATTGTAATTTAGGATTTATTCTTCGAATCGCTGGGCGACAACAATATTTCCCCTGACCCTATTAATGACTTCTTTAAGGAGAAAATGTTAATTGAATTGATATTCAAAGAAACCCTTCTCCTTTTTGAAAACTTTTTATCAATAGATATTTTTAGAAAAATGTACTTCGAATTGTCGTCAAAAATGAATTGTGTATATATTACCTCTGCTTCATCATCCACCACTTCCTCAACCACTTCAGCTCGATATTCTAATAATAAGTCTTTGATAGGTTTGGCATCAAGATCGCGATTTATAAATGCATGTTGTAATAATGTTTCCGTTGATGGTCTTTGATTTGGATCCTAAAAAGAAAATGTATATAATTAAAAATATACAAATTGTAAGTATTATTTGTACAAATACCTTTACTAGCGAATTTTTAAGAAAATCATTAAATTCTTTACTCCACCTGGAAGGTTGGTCTAATCGTGGTGGGTCGCTTTTCTGTATCTTCAGTAAAACTCTCATTGGAGACATTTCACTATTTGGTGGTTCCATTTGAGCTAATTCAATTAGTGTAATGCCTAACGACCAGATATCGACCTTTTGATCATATGGATTGTCACGGAATGTCTCACACAATACAAGTTCTGGTGCCATCCAGTATGGTGTACCTATGAACGTATCATGCTTCTGGAGGGTATGCTTGTTTTTGGCCGATACACCAAAATCAGCTATTTTTATAATTATTAAACATTACTATTTATGATTGTATTATGCTTTTTGCCAATAAACTCACCTAGCTTTACACCTCCTTCCATTGTAAGCAAAACGTTTCCAGCTTTTAGATCCCTGTGTATAACTTTGTTTTTATGCAAGAAGTCCAATCCTTCTGTCATATGCTTGCATACATAGGCGATTTGTGGTTCATTTAATGGTTTTTCTAGTTCCACCATTATACTGTCTAAGGCGCCGCCATCGCAATACTCAATAAGCATCTGTATTAAAGATATCACCTTACGATTATAGCTATTGTTTTGCTAAATTAGATCATACGCACCCATAATTTAAGCTCCACGAAGAATGCTTCATACAACTCGACTATATTCGGATGTCTTATTTCCGATAAAATATCGATTTCTACCATGTGATCACTTAAATCGGTAACCGCTTCCAATATACACATTTTAGCCGCAGCGAATTGTTTCGTGTCCTTGTGTTGGGCCTTGTATACCTTTCCGAAAGCACCATCGCCAAGTTCGCCAACAATTTCCCAGATTTCGGCTGGATCAGTATCCATTTTAATGTTATTGCCATGGCGCTTCTTCTTGGCTTCGCCGCTTCCCAAATGAAAGACTTTTTTAAGATTATTGATGAACGACATGCCCTACTCGTATGAGTTAAGTTGCACGATCTTTGTCTTTTTGCCAAATCACTTCTAACAGTAGAAGTTGCAAACGATTACTTTTTACTGTCTAATCCTGATCCATTTATATCCATGAACTATACACGGCGCTATTCTGGACAGTATTCATCAAATTCTTTATATTTCCGATTTTGTACTTAACGCGTTCAGCTCCTTTGTCGCAATTTTCTCTAGAAAATTTTTAGATGAATGTTAATATTAGTTAATTATTATATAACTTATATCTGCAATGCTTCCCATGTCCCTTCCTCAATATAACTTTCAATAAGAGAATGACATCATGGTATAGATATATTAAAATGGAAATACGAAGGGAGCGCATCATTCACCGATTGATTTTGCTGCTTTTTCCATTACACACACTCTTCTTTGCTTCTTGACATTTTGTTTTTATTTTAATCTAATTATATGACGTTGAACCACTAAGTAAAACATTTTTCTATAACTTGACGCTTTTCATTTATACTACACATTGATTCGCTTTAGACAGCATTGAAAAGAATTCATCATGCAAGATTACACTGAATATATGTATAATCAAAATACATTGGCATATGTAATAAATTAGACGTCACAAGTCGCAGCAGAAACATATGATAAAACATGTGTTGCAATGTACGTAGGCCTTGTTTGTATATAGGTATTAGCGTACGCAGCGCGTAGTCGAAACGAATGAAATTTATTCGTATTCATAATTTACAAGCTGGCTCAAATTTGAATGGCATATTTCACACTAATTCTTTGGCAAGCACTAATTTTAAATTTATATTGGCTGATTTCTGCAATAAACATACATTGACATGAGTCGTAAACAGAAGTTTGTGGTATCGTAGCAACTGCCTGCTAAACTAATGGACTGAGGCCGACACTACTGAATTTAACATTTACGTTCTAAATTGTAGTAAATAAAAACACAATTGAAAACAAATAGCTTTATCATTAGAGAAAAAACGGGAAGATAAAATCGGAAGAGGGATAGAAAACAGAGTACGATGTACGATGTATGTACGATGATAGCGCCGTCGCCACAGTTTAAGAATTCGACGCCGATACTTTACAAAACAAAGATTAAAACATAATAAGTGCTGGTTCTCACGAGGGGATTCTCCCAGGGGTGATTTTGTCTCAGTTTTTTGCTCTTCCTTAAATTCAAGCAATGTTGTAAAATATACTGAGCGGAGGAGTAACGAAAATTAACGTATATTAAAATCGTATTTCAAGTCTGAGTTCTTTCTTTAATTTGTATTCAGCGAAATATAAAGAAGAAAAAAGGACCAGAACTTATCTGATTTCATTTTAAAACTAAAATCCAGTTGATTTTAGAACTGTTATACCAAGCTCAAAATATGTACTCATTTATTAAAAACGGAAGCATTTTACGAATGTATTAAACATGGTACAATTGCAAAAGTAATATTATTATGGAGTTCGATTATTTTTTTTTTTACTTGATGTACTTTTATTGTCAAATCTATATTTAGTAAAAAAAGAAAAAAAAATAAATTTAAGCTATAATCCATGGTACAATGAATACAAGGTAGGCTAACTTTGAAAAAGTTGCAAGTATAGAGGTCTGCCTGTTTGGCTTGTAATGTCAGAATTACTATTAAAACAATAAAAAAGCAAACAACCTGTTGCATTTATTTTGAATAAATAATTGAAAGCCAGAAAAATAAAAAAATTGAATTCATATGGTAGTTCTGCCCTACCTTGAATTCATTGTACCATGCTATAATCTACTAGTCTTGCAATTTTGTCCGATTTAAAAAAGGAAAAATCGGTAATCGTTGTACAAAACTGTGCATTCTTCCTCTTCTGCAATTACGAAAAAAAAACTTCTACAAGATGAATTAGGACAGAAATTGGAAAACATTGGAGGAAAGATCGAGAATATTTCCCAAATTATCGAAAAGAGAGTAGAAAAGTGGAAGGCCAAAGGAGGAATGGTCAATAAATAGGATGAAGTCTGTTGATGAGAAATTGAAAATGAGTTATTGTCAACACATTAACCTAATCGTTCAGACAGTACTATTTTGCAAAAATATCAGTCATATGTATCTTCAGAAAAAATCAAGTTAGAGCGGCGTTTAACCCAAATACAGAGACTATCACCTGATAAACATCTACTGAATAAAACTAGGAAGAAGGGTCGAAAAGGCAAATGAGACCCTATGGGACTTCGGTACTGAATTTGAGCGGATGATGCAGTTGTCTAATACCGGTAGAACACATCCATTTCATTTGCACTTGCACAAAAAACAGCAAGGACTATAGTGAAACCTCAAGCGAAAAAGGATCTGTCACCCACAGAGGAAAGTGGAAAGTCCAGCAGAAGAATAACAATCTGACAGTATATGCGTACCTTGACGTTGACACCTGTGCAGAAAAGTCCTTCATGAGACCAGATTTGTTGAAAGGGACAATATCGCCGTTAAATGAGGTCGGATTACGAACAGCCACAGGAGAGACTACAACAGCACATGGAAAGATCCACCAGAGAACAAATCCGCAAACTTAAAATTTATAGTGGCTGATATATAGACGAAGTGATCATTAGTGCAGACTTCGTAATTCCCCCTCCTTCGATATAAATCATGGAGTGATGACTTGGTCACATGTCGAAATACCTATAACGATGGGCTCTTACTGGACATCTATTCGGGATGAGAACTAATGTTACGAATATAACTGGTACTGTAAGTTAACTTTCCAATTTTCTTCATTCCATCAGTTATTTTTTGTCACATTTTCTTATGTTTATTTTATTATTGTTGTATTTTCTTTCCCTCACTACTTTCGTCCTGTTCCAGAACTTGTAGTAAATTACTAGTTTTGCAATTTCTTATTACGGAAAAATCTATTACCTTAGTAACATTTTTATATTCTTGCAGGTTTTGGAAGAAGAATTTATGTCCCAGTCGCCGTTTAGATTCAAAATTTTATCAGGACTAACCCACATAATAAGGATTTATTGCGTTATCCGGATTTATTCAACCAGATTTACCATACAAAGAAAAGAATTTCTCATGACCAGATTTATATGCGTCTTTATATTTGGAGTTCGAACAATAACAAAAAAAAAAAAATAAAATTTTATTTGCATTGGAAGTTTTCATTTCATTTCGTTTTTTTCGATATATTATCTTTGGCTATTTCTTGCAATTTTCTGGTAAAATCTTTCGTGTTTTTATTTTCGAACAAAAAAATAAGTAAATGTAACACAAATATTCCTGAAAACATATTGTCTGGTATAAATGTGGGAGGCAACTACAGACAATACGAAATATTGATACAATAATATTAGATAACAATCTTTCAAAACCATATGATAATGCATTAGAAGTTTTCATTACTTTTTTTGCAAACGGACACCGATGTGAAAAACACTTGTTTTTCAAACTCAATTGCCTCAATATTAGTTTTTTTTTTTTCGCTATATATTATCTTTGGCTATTTCTTGTAAAACATTTTGTTTTTATTTTCGAACAAAAAAAAGGAAATATAACACAAAAATTGCTGAAAACATATTGTGCAATGTAAGATAACAATCTTTCAAAACCAAAATTGCAAACAACTATAAGCTAGAATATACTGGGATCATGTCTATCAAAGTAATTGTATTTTTATACCCTCCACCAAAAAAGGTATGGAGGGTATATTAAGTTTGTCATTCCGTTTGTAACTCATCGAAATAATCATTTTAGACCCAACAAAGTATATATATTCTTGATCAGCGTAAAATTCTAAGACGATTTAGCCCTGTCCGTCCGCTTGTCCGTCTGTTGTAATCACGCTACAGTCTAAACGAATTAAGATAGGAAGCTAAAATTTTGCACAGATCTCTCTTTTGTCTGCAGGCAGGTCAAGTTCGAAGATGGGCTATATCGGTCCACGATATCATATAGCCCCCATGTAACGGTACCCCCCGCTATTCGGTATTTTGATGATTTTACCCACATTTTTCAACGGAATTGTCTGAAAATCCACACAAGGAGTTCCTTGTGGGTACTTTATACCTCGGCAGAGAATTATCAATATAGGTCCACAATATCGTATAGCCCCCATATAACGGTACCCCCCGATATTCGGTATTTTGATGATTTTACCCACATTTTTCAACAGAATTGTCTGAAAATCCACACAAGTAGTTCCTTGTGGGTACTTTATACCTCGGCAGAGAATTATTTATATAGGTCCACAATATCGTATAGCCCCCATATAACGGTACCCCCGATATTCGGTATTTTGATGATTTTACCCACATTTTTGAACGGAATTGTCTGAAAATCCATACAAGGAGTTCCTTGTGGGTTATTTATACCTCGGCAGAGAATTATCTATATAGGTCCACAATATCGTATAGCCCCCATATAACGGTACCCCCCGATATTCGGTATTTTGCTGATTTTACCCACATTTTTCAACGGAATTGTCTGAAAATCCACACAAGGAGTTCCTTGTGGGTACTTTATACCTCGGCAGAGAATTGTTCATATAGGTCCACGATATCGTATAGCACCCATGTAACGGTACCCCCCGATATTCGGTATTTTGATGATTTTACCCACATTTTTCAACGGAATTGTCTGAAAATCCACACAAGGAGTTCCTTGTGGGTACGTTATACCTCGGCAGAGAATTATCAATATAGGTCCACAATATCGTATAGCCCCCATATAACGGTACCCCCCGATATTCGGTATTTTGATGATTTTACCCACATTTTTCAACGGAATTGTCTGAAAATCCACACAAGGAGTTCCTTGTGGGTACTTTATACCTCGGCAGAGAATTGTCCATATAGGTTCACGATATCGTATAGCCCCCATGTAACGGTACCCCCCGATATTCGGTATTTTGATGATTTTACCCACATTTTTCAACGGAATTGTCTGAAAATCCACACAAGGAGTTCCTTGTGGGTACTTTATACCTCGGCAGAGAATTATTTATATAGGTCCACAATATCGTATAGCCCCCATATAACGGTACCCCCCCCCCCCATATTATGTATTTTGATGATTTTACGCACATTTTTGAACGGAATTGTCTGAAAATCCACACGAGGAGTTCCTTGTGGGTACTTTATACCTCGGCAGAGAATTATCTATATAGGTCCACAATATCGTATAGCCCCCATATAACGGTACCCCCGATATTTGGTATTTTGATGATTTTACCCACATTTTTCAACGAAATTATCTGAAAATCCACAAAAGGAGTCCCTTGTTGGCTTTTTACCTCCTCAAAATGAAGTGTCTATATAGGTCCACGAAATCGTATGTCCCCCATATAACTGTAACCTCCGATATTCGGTATTTTGATGATGTTAGCCGCGCTTTTCAATGGAATTGTCTTAAAATCAACACAAGTAGTTCCTTGTGAGTACTTCACCCCCTGAGAGAGAATTGTCTATACAGGTCCACGATATCGTATATCCCCCATATAACGGTACCTCCCGATATTCGGTATTTTATGATTTGACCCACATTTTTCATCGGAATTGTCTGAAAATCCACACAAGCAGTTCCTTGTGGGTACTTTATACCTCGGCAGAGAATTATCTATATAGATCCACGATATTGTATAGCCCTCATATAACGGTACCCCCGATATTCGGTATTTTGATGTTTTTAGCCATATTTTTCAACGGAATGGTCACAAGGGGTTCTTTGTACACAAGGGGTTCTTTGTGAGCACTTTACCCACCGACAGAGAATTCTCTATATAGGTTAACGATAACGTATAGCTCCCATATAACGGTACCCCACGATATTCGGTATTTTGATGATTTTAGCCACATTTTCCAATCGTATTGTCTGAAAATCCACACACGGAGTTCCTTGTGAGTACTTTACACGCAGACATAGATTTGTCTTTATAGGTCCACAATATCGTATATCTCCCCATATATCGGCACCTTCCTATATTAGATATTTTAAAGATTTTAAAAGAATTTTTATTGGATTTTATTTTTTTTGAAAATTTTCTAATTCGTTCCAAATAGTGGAGGGTATTCAAAGTTCGGCTCGGCCGAACTTACTGCTTTTTTACTTGTTACATCTGAATTAGAACCTGATTAACAGAACTTTCAAAACTGCCCAACAATGAGCATATGTTTAAAACGGCATTGACATTATTTGAAACGGTTCGGGAGTTATAGTCGATTCGATACCTGGATCCGTCCCGACAATTCCTGATAGAATTGTCCAGGAACCTACTTCGCATAGTGAAGTAGTTTTATTTTTTTTTTTTTTGTAAGAAAAGTGGAAAACGTAAATTCATAAACTTTGTAAACATCTGTTAAAATTAAACTTTGTAAAAATCTGTTAAAAAATTTCCGCCGTAAAAAGACATAACATGTTATCATTTTCTCTTAAACATAAAAAATAGGTCAAAGTAGCGAAATATCCTACTTTACAACCGGGTTCTCCAAAAGCAAAAAATGTTCATTAAAAAACAACAACTTTCGAGTCGTTGAACTTCCACGTAGTGCATGGCCTATATAAGTGGCCCGGTAAGTCCGTCTGACAACCAAGTTTACTGTCAAAAGACATAATAGTGATTTTAATTCAATGAGAGTGCTGAAACTTAAATATTTATTGTCATGTTGTTGTCAAAAGTAGTCGTCTTGGCCGACCTTTTATATGCCTGGACATAGTGCAATAACAAAGTGTTTTTTACATACATATTTAACAGTTAATGATGACCTATCTATTGGGGTATCCGTATTGTCAAAATACATTTAATTTTTGACAGTTTTTTGTTTAGCTTACACAATATGTGTAATGGACCTTGCAGACCTAATGATATTCGAATAAAAACAATGCATACATGTTTTTAATGCATAGAATTAGGGTTTTAATTTGCATTCATTTTTACAACATACGTAAAAATATTAAAAATTCGTCGTTTTACTGTGATTTCAATAACAATAATGAAATTTGGCATTAATGCGCTGTTTCGCCTTTTACGAAGATACGTCATTCATTTGACATATAATAAACGGAATAGGCAATGGAACGCGTTTAATTAAAACATATTCGGCACAACTAGGTCTAATGGATAAAAATAAGCAGTTCTCCTGGTCTGGCGCAAGCAGGCATATTTGTGTAATACAATTAAATACAAGATTCAGACCCCATTAACAATTAGTTGAAGGAATGTAACTGTTGTTTAACTTACTAACTTACTTGGATTGACAAAGTTTACGTTACCCCAAAGTCGCTTAAGATTAACTTCGCGACGCCGTCAAACCATTACATCTGCTCTGTTCTATAAGGTGGTGATTTGATGATTTGGATTGGAAGATAAACCAAGAAAAAATCGAATGAAAATGGCGGTTAGTCATCCATACCGTCTTATTCTTAGGGCTGTAACTATGCAACTGACTTGGTGGTGCGAAAGAAACAACCAGCTACACAACGCAATTATTCGTGAATGATAAAACACAACAAATTAATAGATCTTAAAATATACATCGAAATTTGGGCGTAGCACTTTTTATATTCAGAAATGTTGCTCTAATTCTTTGGCAACAATGGAATTGTTTGTCACCACAATAATTTTAATTATTTACCACAGTGCTAGGAATGTGTATTAACGCCACGAGAGAAAATGCATTTTCACATCATAGAAACTGATTTGAACGTATCCGACATTTTTAAACGTGCACATATATTTTCTTTATAATTTGCACAACAAGCTGCTGTTTGGGAGGCTTTCACAGTTCTTTTTTAATAATTATGACACAAACAATCTTCCACAATTTTTCACGTTGAAGTCATTCAAAGAAAACACGGCCGAAAATATTTTAAGTCCCGAGGCTATAAATTCAGAGTCGTAAGAGTCTATGTCCCACCATTTTAAACGCCGTTGAATTCAATAAAATCGAACGCATAGTCATAAAGTCTCCAACATTGCCAGAATATGTAGGGCACCATAACCAAAATTAATAACAGCGTTACCAAGACATTTAAATTTAATAGGTCGTGCTGGAATTGAGAAAATAAACAAATATATATTTGTTGTTCACAGATTAAATTGCATTTATTATTTTTACTTGCATTTTTCTTTCCATTTTCAATCAAGCAATGTTTATGTTAAAACAATTTTCCTTAATTTTTATCATTCGACAGCAAACACACAAGTGACTGATTTTGACATTTGTGTTCGCATGCGTACGAAAGAAAAAAGATATTGGAACGCAAAATTACACTGAAACGCTTACGTTTTCGTTCGCTTTGATTTTTGTGCAAATTTTCGTTCTGATGGATTTTAGTGGAACGGAAATCAGCTGTTTGTCGTGTAAAAGTTGTGCGAACGTGTTCTTTCGATATCGTGGAACATGCTGTCAAAATTTCTTCGAAGCCAATTCGACACAACTAAGAGGAAAAAAACAAAGTACATGGGCATTGAAATAAAATTCAACAGAGACCAAGACATTTCAATAAAAATACTTTTGGCTACTAATGCTTCACTTTACTATTCTGCAATTGTTTTTATAAAATAACTAGCTGGCCCGGTCCGCGTAGCCGGCCCATACTTTTAGCCTTTAAAGCATAATAAATCACAGATCTGACTTATGTAGGCGGCACAATTTTGATTATAAGTAATGACTCCATGACTAAATATAAATTAATATTCATGGCAAAAATTGTAATTACCGTCGGTTTTAGATATTTTGAATGGCCTGATCTTATTTTTCAGCTATAGGCTTTAATTTGAGTGTTAAATACCTATATGATAAAGAACATCTATAATAGCCCCATGTTAAAATTCAGCTCAATTTTTGGTATTGTAAAAATCATTCAAATGAGCTATAATTTGAAATTTGTATTTCCAACCTTTAAAATCACGTACTGCGTGGTATTTCGTTTCGTCCACCTCATACTTGAAGGCAGAATGTTGTCAGAATAGCAAAAAAAAATTACTCTTTTGCTCCGATTACCGTAAGATGGGCATTAATTGTTTGTCATTTAAATTGTGCGGTGGAGATCCAATAAAGTTACTTTATAATTTCGTATTTTTTTCATGTTTCTGCCACAATTTCCGACTGAATGAGTCCCAGATTGACATTTCGGAGTTTATTTCATATAGACGTACATCCCAAATCTACGATCCCAACCATTATTCTCTTGGGGGTTACAAATTCAATAGAATACCAAATTTTCTTTTCTGACCACACATTGGTTGGGAAAGTGGACTTGGGGGTATACTAATGTGGGGACAATACTTAAATAAATGCCTATGTGGATAATTATCTGTAAGATGATTTTCTACTAAGATGGGCCCTTTTCCGAAAAATAAAAAATTTTATGAGAAGAGGTTTTCTTCCCCTTTAGAAACAAATATGTCAAATAAGGGCCAAAAAAATGAAAAAAGTGGCCAAGACCCCGAAAATACCATAAATCATATGATGGTGATACCAAAACATGATCATTTTTTGCAAAGATGGTTTCTTTTGAATTATCAAATATTCATGTGTGCAAAATTTTAGCCTTCTATCTCAATTTGTTCGAAAGATAGTGTGATTAAAACAGACAGACAGACCGACGGACATGGCTAAATCGCCTTAGAATTTTACGCGATCAAGAATATATATATACTTTGTTGGGTCTGACATGAATATTTCGAGGAGTTACAAACGGAATGACAAAATTAATATACCCTCCATAGTATGGTGGAGGGTATAAAAAGAATCTTCAACTGGTTCGCTGATTTTTTTGCGGCAAATTTTTAAAGGTTCTTTCGAAGTTTGTCGGTAGAATGTACTATTATTTTGAAATTCGATTTCATTGAAAAATTTTCGATTTTTCCCGATTTTAGAATTTTCATATAATTTTTATTGGGTATTACGAATAAATACATAAAATCTATTAATAACAGTTTTATCCGTTGTGGCTTTATACTACCTAAAAAAACCTACACATCATATTAGAATTCCAAAAAAAAAAAACACTACATTCGAAAATAGTAAGTCAAAATGGAAAAAATATGCAATATAAAACATTTTAAAAGTCAAAATGAAAATGTTCAAATTTCACATTTTTACGCGATTTTTTTGCCAAGAGGCAATTCCGAATTTGTCTGAATCGTTAAAATCAGACCGGCGGTCTTTATGTTATAAGAGTAGTAACTAACACAACTTTCTTTTACATACAGAGAGATAGATTTAAAAGTAGGCGCGTTCCTCAGCCCCTAAATATGTACTTAGGGTTGGATGGAAAGCCAACAGCATCTCGTGTAACAATTTTCAAACCGATACCTTCATTATTTTGGCAAATATAAGGATTTTAGATAAATCGAAATAGTGGGCGTATAAGTAGTCGTGGTCAATATTTTTTTCTTTAAAAAACTAACTCGGGGTATGACGAATGTTTGTACAAAAAAATTATTCAAATTATTAAATTATAATATGAGTGAAATATGGTTAAAATATAAACTGTACATGAAATAGTGTTGTAACCTTATCCGGGGGTCATATATCATGACCTGCAAAAGCGATTTAAGGTATTTTGAAAGTTTAGGAAGAATTCCATTCTTTTTTTTTCCTAAATCCAATTCTCTCTACTATTTTGCACCGTTTATATTCGGTATTTCACTGATTGCAGTCCAATGAATTGCATCATTGAATTTTTTCGATTTTTTTCCCGATTTGAGAATTTTTGCAATGAAATCTTTTTTTTTATGATTTTTTAGCGATTTTGACTTAACTTCGGTATGACCGCGTTAAATTATTTCGATAACATCTATTCCGTTTCGCCACCACATACTTCGGTACTACACTTCAATGTAACCCGGCTTCATTTTCAGTTCTCGAGTCAATTAAGTAAATTGGTATTAATATTCGAATTCAAAAATAAAATATAAAAAACAAAACTAATGTACATTCGAAAAAAGTAAGTCAACATAGAAAAAAACATTCAAAATAAAACATTACGATTGTACATTTCAAAAGTCAACATGAAAATGTTAATATATCACATTTTTACCCGATTTTTTGGAATATTATCCATTTTGGAAAAGAAACGTAAAAATTGTTCGTTATATATATATATATATATATATATATATATATATATATATATATATATATATATATATGTATATATAGCACACAAAATAAGCAATAGTTCGGATTGCGGCTACTGCATTTCCTTTTTAGCCGAATGAGCAGCCGAAAACATATTTTTATGATTGCGAGTGTTGCCAACGTACAAATTAATAATAATAACACGTACATATGTTTTCGAGCTCGTCTGCTAATCTAGGATTATTTTTGAATTGTAACTTACCAATATTTTTCTAAATGTATTGAATAACATCTTAAAAAACTGAAATCAATTTAAATTTATGGGATTTAGTAACATTTGCACATTGTCTACATATGAAAATACCATATGGATAAAAAAAATTCATGCGATGTGAAATGTTTAAAGCAACACTGAACTCAAAAATGAATATTGGTTTATGTTGGCTAAAACCATGGCCTATATAAGGTCGGCCAGGAAGCGAATTGGTAAAAAATACAGCTATGTCCATGGCCCAATTATAAGGTCTTTATTCGAGTGAATTAATCCAAAAACAGCCGTTATTTTACCAGATGAAATGTCAAAATTCATGCTTGACAGAAGAATTTTGTGGCGAATATGTTTGTTGTCATTTTTGTATGTATAACACATGGTAGAAAAATACAGGTAGACGCATCGACGCAGCTGCTGGGACAATGAACCGTCAAACCGAATTTAAAATTAAAAATGTTAAACGAAAAATTGTTGATATTTGTAAAAATTGCATGTCATAACAACTTCTAATTTGCATCGTATTAGAAAACGTAGAAAAATCTACTTATTTTTGACAAAACATTTTAACAATGTTGACATATCATTGTTCCCAAGCATTGCAATAATTTTTTGAATAATTTTTCATTTTAAAATTTTAACTTAAAAATTGGTTTGACAGTTCATTGCCACCGCATCTATGCAATGCGACTACCTGAATTCTTCTACCATCGTTTTGAAGTTTGTTTTTGTTGCAGCGAATTCAAATTTAATTGACAGATCGTCTGGCAATCAAGGGGGAAGGGGGACCTTATACTTGGATTATGGCTCTGTCTGTTAATTGTAACGTTTTTTTCTAGGCGAAAAAACTTGTTTCGCCCTGACATCTAATAATCACGGCAAATTTGTTAATTGCCAACAAATGAAAAAAACAAAGAAAAAAATCATGTATCAGAATGTCGACTTTTGTGTGGGAGGTATGATTATTATGCATTTTATGATAGATAAATTATTCAAAATGTTGACCCTTTGTAGGGGAGGTACTTGAGAGAGTAGACTGATATCGTTCTAGCACTGATATGGAGTGTTTGAACAAAATTGGATGATCTGCTTTTGTTGTATTAGGTAAATGATTTTCTTTGAAATTGTAGACATTTTTTGAAGTAGGTACCGGTAGGATTGGACCAATACTGCTCATCTACGAACTCGATCTAAGTTTTCTAAGCCAAATCGGGGGCTCCCTTCGGCAAGACACCTCTAGATCGATTCCAAATGTCCTGAAACGGATTTGGTCCAAAGAGACCTAGGGTCTCGAACCGTTGTTTCGATGCGTTTGCTGCAGTTCAGTGTTGCTTTAAACATTTCACATCACATGAATTTTTTTTATCCATATGGTATTTTCATATGTAGACAATGTGCAAATGTTACTAAATCCCATAAATTGAAATTGATTTTAGTTTTTTAAGATGTTATTCAATACATTTAGAAAAATATTGGTAAGTTACAATTCAAAAATAATCCTAGATTAGCAGACGAGCTCGAAAACATATGTACGTGTTATTATTATTAATTTGTACGTTGGCAACACTCACAATCATAAAAATATGTTTTCGGCTGCTCATTCGGCTAAAAAGGAAATGCAGTAGCCGCAATCCGAACTATTGCTTATTTTGTGTGCTGAAGTTTTAGCTTTATTGTCGGTTAGGGCTAAATAAAAATAGCTCGCTTATTAAAAACGATCTATGCGCTGAGCTAAGTAGCTGATCATGTGCTATTTTAGCTGTGGCTGTCAATAATTAATAGCAGTTACACTGAAAGGTTAAGGCTAATTTCAATAGGTGCTGGCTGCTTTTAAACAAAAATATAACTAAAATAAGCTCAACAATCTATATATATATATATATATATATATATATATATATATATATATATATATATATATATATATATATATATATATATTTGGAACATTTGGAATCGATGTAGAGGTGTCTTGCCGAAGGGAGCCCCCGATTTGGCTTAGAAAACTTAGATCGAGTTCGTAGATGAGCAGTATTGGTCCAATCCTACCGGTACCTACTTCAAAAAAAGTCTACAATTTCAAAGAAAATCATTTACGTAATACAACAAAAGCAGATCATCCAATTTTGTTCAAACACTCCATATCAGTGCTAGAACGATATCAGTCTACTCTCTCAAGTACCTCCCCTACAAAGGGTCAACATTTTGAATAATTTATCTATCATAAAATGCATAATAATCATACCTCCCACACAAAAGTCGACATTCTGATACATGATTTTTTCCTTTGTTTTTTTCATTTGTTGGCAATTAACAAATTTGCCGTGATTATTAGATGTCAGGGCGAAACAAGTTTTTTCGCCTAGAAAAAAACGTTACAATTAACAGACAGAGCCATAATCCAAGTATAAGGTCCCCCTTCCCCCTTGATTGCCAGACGATCTGTCAATTAAATTTGAATTCGCTGCAACAAAAACAAACTTCAAAACGATGGTAGAAGAATTCAGGTAGTCGCATTGCATAGATGCGGTGGCAATGAACTGTCAAACCAATTTTTAAGTTAAAATTTTAAAATGAAAAATTATTCAAAAAATTATTGCAATGCTTGGGAACATTGATATGTCAACATTGTTAAAATGTTTTTTCAAAAATAAGTAGATTTTTATACGTTTTCTAATACGATGCAAATTAGAAGTTGTTATGACATGCAATTTTTACAAATATCAACAATTTCTCGTTTAACATTTTTAATTTTAAATTCGGTTTGACGGTTCATATATATATATATATATATATATTGTTGAGCTTATTTTAGTTATATTTTTGTTTAAAAGCAGCCAGCGCCTATTGAAATTAGCCTTAACCTTTCAGTGTAACTGCTATTAATTATTGACAGCCACAGCTAAAATAGCACATGATCAGCTATTTAGCTCAGCGCATAGATCGTTTTTAATAAGCGAGCTATTTTTATTTAGCCCTAACCGACAATAAAGCTAAAACTTCAGCACACAAAATAAGCAATAGTTCGGATTGCGGCTACTGCATTTCCTTTTTAGCCGAATGAGCAGCCGAAAACATATTTTTATGATTGCGAGTGTTGCCAACGTACAAATTAATAATAATAACACGTACATATGTTTTCGAGCTCGTCTGCTAATCTAGGAGTATTTTGTTGAATTGTAACTTACCAATATTTTTCTAAATGTATTTAATAACATCTTAAAAAACTAAAATCAATTTAAATTTATGGGATTTAGTAACATTTGCACATTGTCTACATATGAAAATACCATATGGATAAAAAAAATTCATGCGATGTGAAATGTTTAAAGCAACACTGAACTCAAAAATGAATATTGGTTTATGTTGGCTAAAACCATGGCCTATATAAGGTCGGCCAGGAAGCGAATTGGTAAAAAATACAGCTATGTCCATGGCCCAATTATAAGGTCTTTCTTCGAGTGAATTAATCCAAAAACAGCCGTTATTTTACCAGATGAAATGTCAAAATTCATGCTTGACAGAAGAATTTTGTGGCGAATATGTTTGTTGTCATTTTTGTATGTATAACACATGGTAGAAAAATACAGGTAGACGCATCGACGCAGCTGCTGGGACAATGAACCGTCAAACCGAATTTAAAATTAAAAATGTTAAACGAAAAATTGTTGATATTTTTAAAAATTGCATATCATAACAACTTCTAATTTGCATCGTATTAGAAAACGTATAAAAATCTACTTATTTTTGACAAAACATTTTAACAATGTTGACATATCAATGTTCCCAAGCATTGCAATAATTTTTTGAATAATTTTTCATTTTAAAATTTTAACTTAAAAATTGGTTTGACAGTTCATTGCCACCGCATCTATGCAATGCGACTACCTGAATTCTTCTACCATCGTTTTGAAGTTTGTTTTTGTTGCAGCGAATTCAAATTTAATTGACAGATCGTCTGGCAATCAAGGGGGAAGGGGGACCTTATACTTGGATCGTGGCTCTGTCTGTTAATTTTAACGTTTTTTTCTAGGCGAAAAAACTTGTTTCGCCCTGACATCTAATAATCACGGAAAATTTGTTAATTGCCAACAAATGAAAAAAACCAAAGGAAAAAATCATGTATCAGAATGTCGACTTTTGTGTGGGAGGTATGATTATTATGCATTTTATGATAGATAAATTATTCAAAATGTTGACCCTTTGTAGGGGAGGTACTTGAGAGAGTAGACTGATATCGTTCTAGCACTGATATGGAGTGTTTGAACAAAATTGGATGATCTGCTTTTGTTGTATTAGGTAAATGATTTTTTTTGAAATTGTTGACTTTTTTTGAAGTAGGTACCGGTAGGATTGGACCAATACTGCTCATCTACGAACTCGATCTAAGTTTTCTAAGCCAAATCGGGGGCTCCCTTCGGCAAGACACCTCTAGATCGATTCCAAATGTCCTGAAACGGATTTGGTCCAAAGAGACCTAGGGTCTCGAACCGCTGTTTCGATGCGTTTGCCGCATCAAATTTTATACCTATCAATTATTCATACAGGTTAAGATAAAAAAACTGCAACAAAGTCAAACGCCATACTACATTTACAACATTTTATTGAATGAAAGCAAAAGATGTCGGAAATAGCATCAAATTTTATATGTTTAGATTTGCTTGAATTGGTCATCTTTGGCACGAATTATGGCCTTCAAACGTCCAATGAAACCGTCACACGGTGCCCGAATGTTGCTCTGCGGTATTTTGGCCCATTCCCAGCGAGGCGCTTGCTTGAGGTGATCATTTTGTAACCATTCTTGGGTGGCGCGTGATGAGAGCGATGGTGCTGAGACCTGTTGGAATGTCCAAGGTCTGCAGCCAAAATGTTTGCGCGCCCAAGGCTTTTATATGCCCTCCAAAATATTATCGCGATAACATTCTCTTCCAAATTTCACCACATCAGCAACGTCGAAGTGTTCAGAGCATACAAAAGACGTTGCTTTAAATTCTAACTGGCAAACTTTACTCCATTCTGCCTTCGACACTTCATCCTTTTGAACCGAAAAAAGTGTACCCCTTCCTGGAACCTCCTTCTTTCTGCATATTTGGCAAATTCTCATTTTCAAATTCAAATTTTTTTCTGTTTATTTATTTCTTATACAGATTTGTCTTCAAACTCATTTAATAATTTAAATTATTTTGAAATTTTTTGACAAGAACGTCACAATTTTGTTTTTGTTTTCATAGGGCGAATTCAAAATATATTTTGACAGAAAACTTGGTAGTCAGATGGTCTTACTGGCCGACCTAATATAGGCCTTGGCTAAAACCGAGCTAAGCAGCAGTCACAAGGTACATCTACTAGGTAGTCGCATCACCCCAGCTGACGGCACCTTTAAATGTCAAAACAAGTTGTTGTAATGCTGAATTCGCCCTAAATGAATGCAACACAAAAACAAAGTTTGTTTATGTCTTCTTCACTAAAAGACACCAAGTGGCTACTAGCTTGATTGCTGGGCATTCTTAAAGGGCTTTTACTGGTGGCTATATTGGTGCTATGTTCCAACGTAGATCTAACAGGTAACCGCATCGGCGAATTGCTACAACAAAGCAAATTTTGTGGTACCCTCAATGGATGGATTCACCCGCCAACATCTCCAGCGACATTGCCCAAAATGTATCGGATGTTAACATCGAATTGTTCCATGCAAAATCAGGGCACCAAACCTCCAATGCATATGGCCATACATACACCACATATTCAACAGCAGAATCTTTTTCTTTTTCATTTTTTTAAATTTTTTACTGGTAATTCACTCTAATTCAAGTCACACACGAGCAACTGGTTGTACAACTTGGAGGTTGTATTCAAGATTGTATCGTTTGTGGCCCGGTTGTGCCTCGGTTGTAAAAAAACCAACATTTTTTGATATTTATACCAACCAACCGATTGTAATGTTTGCGGGCATGTAGCATACAATTTCATTTTGTGTTTATTTTCAAAGAGGCAACAATACGAAATCCAATCAAATGTGTAATTTCAATGAAAATATAAAAAAAATTATAAAAATATATAAAACGGAATTTCACAAATTAATATGCTATTAATGCTATTAAGTAAATTATTAAGAAAGAAATTTTTTCCGGTGTCATCTTAACTTAAATGAGCTCTTCGAAAAGTGAAGTTGTGCAAAGAGGTTGTATACAAAGTTGTATCGATTGTGGCCGAAGCATACAACTTGTACCAACGGTTCTATCGTGTGTGGCTTGCATAAAGTTGCTCTTAAATTTTGAAATGTCAGGAAAAAATAATTTTAGTGAAGACATAAACAAACTTTGTTTTAGTGTTGCATTCATTTAGGGCGAATTCAGCATTACAACAACTTGTTTTGATATTTAAATGTGCCATCAGCTGGGCTGATGCGACTATCTAGTAGATCTGCCTTGCTATGTTCTTTCTTTAAAACCATTTGATAGGGAACACTTGCTACTGTTGTGCCATGTTCTGGAGTCGGTGTAACGTCCGGTTACCAACATTGGCTGGAATATTAGTGGTATTTGTCAATGACGTAGTAGATATTACAGTTGTGGGCTTGTATAAATATTTCGGGGGCTATCTATCAACTTGGGGCTGTTGCAATGGTCCCCGAGAGTCGTATTATTACTTAGATTAATTTACACACACAACATAAAATGTAAACAAACACCTCGTTGCTGATTGGTTGAAACAAATTTGCCGCAAACTATAAATGTCATGCCAAATGTATATTTTTCGACTTAGATGCCAATTTTGACATTTGAGGGACCACAAAAGTTGCTTTGTTGTAGCAATTCTCCGATGCGGTTACCTGTTAAATCTACCTTGAGCAGTCATGTTGCTTTTTCGGTGCTGAGCCACTTTGGTGCTACGGCTAACTTCATTTTAGCTTCAGCCGCTCATTGCTATTTTGTCTTTGCTGGCGATTTCAAGTAGCAGTAGCTCTCTCGGCTATTTTTTTTTTTTTGTAATGTGTTGCTATTTATTGGCGTATCTAATTGGTGGGCTAGTTTTTTGAAGATTTTTTAGCAGGCAAGACTGACATTTTTTGGTGCTATTGCTAATTTTGCGTTTTACTCCAGACGAAAAAAGTAAATGAACAGAAATAAAAACTTGATTGTCTGGGTGGCAATTGCTTGTCTGCCTTAAACAAAATTTCTGTGAACAGGCTATAAATGCCTGGATTTTCTTTCAAAAATATGATCTAAACTGTTCGATCTTCCAATTCCATGGCAAATCTTGCGAATAGCTTAACGGCTCCCTTATTAGTGGGAGAAAAATGTTGAAACTTAGCAATCATATTCCGCGCACAAAAATTCAGCCCCCTATCTCTACCCCTTGTTCGTGCAGGAGGTGGTGCGTTTTCGCACCCGTCGGCGTTACTGAGTACAATTTTAGTACTATAAAATGTTTTAATAAATTAATAGCATTGTAAAGGAAAATACATGAATTAAGTTGTAATTTTAATAAAATAACTCAAAAATTAGACGATAATATTAAAAAATAGTGAAGTAATAAATGTTCCGAAGGTTGCGCGTTATCATACCCTCCACCTTAGAAAGGAGGGTATATTAACTTTGTCATTCCGTTTGTAACATCCCTAAGTATTCGTCGAAGACCCCATAAAGTATATATATTCATAATCAGCACATTTCAGCACACATTCTTAGTCGTCTGTCCATCTGTCAGTTGAAATCAAGATACAGCACCATTATTTGACGTAGAGCGTCCAAATTTAGCAGAACAATTTGTATTGTGTCTAGGATGGTTGGTATTGAAAATGATATATATCCGTCCACGTTTTGGTATAGTCCCCGGTATCCGCCGATATTCGGTATTTTGATGATTTTAGCCACACTTCGATGGAATTGTCTGAAATTCAACACAAGGAGTTCCTTGTGAGTACTTTACCCTCTGAAAGAGAATTGTCTTTATAGGTACACAATATCGTATATCGCCCCATATATCGGCACCTTCCGATATTCGGTATTTTTAATTTCCTAATTCGTTCCAAATGGTGGAGTATTCCAACTTACTGCTTTTTGCTTGTTCCAATTATGAATATTGGAGAGAATTTGTTTGAGAATATAGCAACGCTAATGGGGTTTGACGTGCCTTTTGCACTCTATTTATTTATTATTATACTATACTTTTTATAGTAGTTAAACAGCTTAATTTAACAAATTTATAATATAAGGATTCGAATATGCGTGCTGGATGTTGATATCTCTGAAGAGTAACATTGAAGATCGAAAACACGATACTGAACGACCAATTTTATTTATGGCTCTTTTTCGCTTTTCTGCAACGTCAGTCTTATGACTAAGAGGGTAATTGTCAATATATTACCTTGTAAAAAGAGAAATAATCATCCAATTGAAAATCTATGGAAATTGTAATAAACGGATAAGATTTGAATATAGTTCCCATACATAGTGTCGTCCGATTTCATAAGTATTGTGCACCAAATGCATAATATAAGTCCGAATAAAATCAATTTAAGTACACGCAGCCAGGTTCAGTGTAGAAGTATATCTGGCAATCGGTTCAGATTTCGATGCTCCCATATATATTTTGGTCCGATTTAAATTTTATTGTGCCCCACATGTTTAATATGTATCCAATATGGATGGATATCGGCACATCCGAGCGAATTTAACCCTGAAGCAAGTACTTCTAATTTGGGGAAAATCGGTGTAGATATAGTTGTAGCTCCCATATATATGATTCATCCGTTTTGGAGTTTAAGTCCCTCACATTCGTAATATGCACAAATATAATTCAAAAACATTTGTGACAAATTTCATCGGGATCGGTTCAGATTTGAATATAGCTTCCATATATATCAAATATGTAATTTCAGGCCAAGTTGACTGAATTTATCCTGAAGCAAATACAACACTTGTTGAAACTCTGTTCCCATATATATATATATATATATATATATATATATATATATATATATATATATATATATATATATATATATATATATATATATATATATATATATATATATATATATATATATATATATATATATATATATATATATATATATATATAAACACCCGTCGGTGTTAATTGGTTAAATGCACGTTGCGCAATTTACGTTTCTTCAATTCCAATGCCAAATTTTGAAGCTCTACGTCAGACTTACGGACATCGTAAAATTGACTTAGAATTGTATGCTGATTATGAATATATACTTTTAACTTAGGGATGTTACAAACGGAATGACAAAGTTAATATACCATTTAAAATGCCCTACTGTCAAAAATTAGTTTATGTTTCTAAAAAAGTTGGTGTCGGTGACTGGACATAATCCACACGGACACAATCCCCATTGCAATTATGGGGACTATGTCCGGTTTGTTTTTGGTCATAACCGCTTCCAAAAAGGACATAATTCCCATGGGGAGTATGACCGTTTGCTGTGTGGACTACTTACAAAAATAATTAATCTTAGTAATCATTGATTCACGGCAGCCGGTGCGGGATATACTCAGATGAGAAGATCTCAATCCCCGGTCAAAGGCCGTCTACTTAAAAAAATTATGAGATTTAAGTGCAGGACATACCCAGAGGAGAAAATCTCAATTTTTTCGCATACCCTATCGTTTTGGGCATACTCATTATTATAGGCATTATGTCCGCAACATTCTGGGGATTTTGACCGGACCTCATAATGGAAGGGGGATAAAGTAAAAAAAAAAACGGTTATATGCCCCAGAAAGTAGCGGGCATAACCCCCACAGTAATGGGTATGTCCAATGACTTTTACTTCTGGGTATGTCCGGCACCGGCTAAAGCGAATACAAGTATACTACATTTTAGTAATTTTTGTAAGTAGTCCCCGGTCATACAGTCATACTCCCCCTTTTATTATGGGGGCTATGACCGAAAAAAGATCGTAATCCCCAAAATTGCAATGGGGACTTTGACCGCTGAGATTATGTCCCGGCGCCGGTTTTGAATTTAAAGTGTAAATGGGGTGGCGGAAATATCAATCTAATCCTCCAAAGGTTATGTGATGCAACAAACCTCGAAATATTGGTGCCCACGATTTTACATATTTATCTTCCTATCTCGCCGAGCTAGGTCGATTTAGCTATGTGTGTCGGTTTGTCCATTTTCATTTATATCCCACTACAAGTCACAATTATGACGCAAACATCACGAAATTTTGTTTTGAGTCAGGGATAGGGTAAGAATAGAAATCTTTAGGACTTGAAAAGGTCCAAAAAAGATTTTTCTGATTTGTAGTCATTCAGGTCATAATTATATACCAATTGGCGCTTAATTTTGAGTGGGGTTAGATTTTAGAACAGCGAAGAAACGCACCTGATGGGATCGACACAGCACAGCGTTTGAAATGGACCATGCCTTTTATGTGAAACATCCATTTTCTAACACAATATTTCGCTTTGTTTAAATTTTGTGAATGAACGATTGGTATTTTTTGATTGTATATTTTGGCACTTCGTTTTGTTTGTGTTAGAGTTAGGTGAACCAAAATTTACCCGTAGAAAAAAGCTCTTTTTTTATTTACGTACGGAAACCAAAAATTCTATTTTCTATTCATTTGCCTTGCAATTGGAAGAAGAATAAGTTTGCTGAACAGGCTATTAATTCATTTTTTGCGCTATTTAACTCATTTTAAAAATAAACAAAAGGTATCAAATAAATTAAAAAAAATTTGTTTCAAAAATTTGTATTTCTGTAGTTTAACGAATCTTTTCTACCTCATTATTGTGCCATGAATTTGGCAGAACAATTTATATTGTATTTAGGATGGTTGGTATTGAAAATGAGACATATCGGTCGACGTTTTGAAATAGCCGATATTCGGTATTTGGATGATTTTTGTTCCATTTTTCACGGATTTTACTAAAAATTTGTATTTGTGGTTAGAAATGGGTTCCTACTCCTGTGACGGAACATGGTATTTATAGGTCCAGGTTTTGGTATAGCCCCCATATAACGGTTCCTCCCAATAATCGCCGTTCTGATAATTTTTGCCACATTTTTACGGATTCTATATATAGGTACACGTTTTCGCATAGTCCCCACATAACGGAACCTCCGAAAATTTAGTATTTTGATGATTTTTGCACATTTTTCAGAGATTTGTCTATAAGTTGGTAACTCTGATGGCAGAACATTGAATATTTAGTTTCACGTTTTCCTATATGGCACATATAACGATACACACCGATAATTTACGAACTTACTGTTTTTTTCTTGTTTTTTAGATAATTTTTAGTTTTCTTTTTATGAGGAACAAATTGTTTCATTTTTGACAAATCAGGCGATTGCTTGAGAGTTTATGCATGGATTCCGTCTTGTTACCTTTTAACATGGTATAATTTAGAAGGTAAAGTCATATAATCATATGTTTACAATTTTTTTCAAATTTATACATCTGACAACATCTCATTCTCAAAATCTACTTATATTCATAAATCCATTGAATACACACAAAATCAGAGACGAGAACTGTTTTTATGCCTTAAAATTTAACAAGGTAAATTACCGAAAATGCAGATCTGAGAATGCTAATTTGAAATGAGGTTACCTTTATTTCATTGTACCATGCCTTTTACAGTTTTCTTGAAAAAGAGAATTAAACTGCTTTACACTCTCAAAAATTGCTGAGCAATTCCTGCAGTAAAAGTAACCAGACAGAGCTATTGTATAACGACCGATTGCCATTTTTACGGCGAATTCCAAATATAAACATATGTATTTTGACAGAACAGGTTGGGCTAATCGAAAGACCCAAGGCCCATTAATTAGGTCGTACGATTAGCCCAGCTGAATTCAAAATACATTTGTTTATATTTGGAATTCGCCGAAAAAAAATGACAAGCTGTCATTATACAATAGGCCTGTCTGGTTATTTTCCTGAAGTAATTGTCTAGTAGCTTCTTTCTGAGAGTTTCATTCTCTTTTATTCTCATCTGATTTATGAAAAACGAAGGAATAAAAAGAAATGAAGTGCACACAAATTTAAAATAAGCCGTAAGACTATACAATTAGGTTTTTGATTACTAAAATAAACATGTTTTAAATGTGCTTCGGAAGGAGAAGAATAGCAAATGATTGCAAGAAGAAATTTGTCCAGGAAGAATTTGCAAATACTCAGTGAAAGAATTCCTCTCTCGAGTAACTCTCATTTGCAGAACTTTTGTGTTAAAAGTAACAGTTGTTAAAAATTTTAGGGTAACCAGACACACCTAATTCTATTCTGGCTGCTTGACTGCAAATTCGATTTTTCCTCCATTTCAAAGTACGAAGACGCAAGGTCAAAAAGGAGCACAAATTGCCAACATATGTTCATTGACACGTCTTGCCTTCTGTTTAATTTTAATATTATGCTCGTGTGCTTTGTTTCGTATGCTTTACTTTGTTTTTTTTTCTCGTAGATGTTTACAAATTCGCCACAAAAAAGACAAATAAAGGCGAATTATTATTTGCTTCAGAAGAAGTTTTGAGAGTTTGAAGAAGTAAAACAGCTGTTTTTAAGGCAATTCGCCCTTTACATGACCTAATAAATGGGCCTTGGAAAGACCGATTTAATAGGGCTTGCGAGTTACCTAAAATTCGACGTACTCGGTAGACGTTTCTCATCACACAAATAAAATATATTTATATAAATGTTACCAAAATACGTAGAGAATTGTAACATGTTCAATATTGACATTTGAACAATTTATTTTCTTGTGTGTTCAAAATAGAAATGAATGATACAAAAAATGTGAATCTTTTTAATTGAAAAAATATTATGATTGGGAGAATTAAAAATATCGATTTTAACAACGTTTTAATTTGGTAGATTCTAAACTATGGGCCTGGCGTATTTTGGCAATACAGACGTACGGCCAAAGGACACTTTTATGCATAGATGTGGACAAAAGATGATGACTGATCACTGCTACTGCTGACGCCGCCAGCCTGAACATGAGGGCTTGTTGCCTGATGCTTCTACTGTTGTATTGACTGTTAGTGGAACCCACCATATTTGCGAGCAGATGGGTCGATTTTAATATTACGATTATCACACTATTTGAAGCGCTTTAAATAAACGTTACATTTCCCACAAAGTGCATAATATATTCTGGTTCAATACTATGTCGATTAAGCTATGCCGTCCGTTTACGCACATACGAATGCAGTACTGTCCGGCGATGGAACTAAATTATTTATTTTTCAACGGAATTCATTGTTAATTGGTAGTTGGAGTTGATATTCGAGGAAAATAATCCTTTCAAATAGCTGCTTATGCAGGTCAATATTGGCGCCAATATTGGCGCCAATATATACGCCAGGCCCATAGTTTAGAATCTACCAAATTAAAACGTTGTTAAAATCGATATTTTTAATTCGCCCAATCATAATATTTTTTCAATTAAAAAGATTCACATTTTTTGTATCATTCATTTCTATTTTGAACACACAAGAAAATAAATTGTTCAAATGTCAATATTGAACATGTTACAATTCTGTACGCTCTACGTATTTTGGTAACATTTATATAAATATATTTTATTTGTGTGATGAGAAACGTCTACCGAGTACGTCAAATTTTAGGTAACTCGCAAGCCCTATTAAATCGGTCTTTCCAAGGCTCATTTTTTAGGTAATAAAGGGCGAATTGCCTTAAAAACAGCTGTTTTACTTCTTCGAACTCTCAAAACTTATATGCATATTTGTCAAAGCATAATTATTCAAAGATATGAATGTTATAAATGTTCACGTACTGGTCGATTAGTTTTTAATGTTTAGTCAATGAGCAGTAATTTGGAATTTACTGTACTTTGTACATCTCATAATTGAGGGCTAATTGATTTAAGAATATCCAAAGTTAATTACCTTTTTAAACCCATTAGCACCTCAGATTGTGCATTAGAGTCCTCATAAGTCGCCCTAACTATGTCGGTCTGTTTGTCCGCCAAAAGGTGGACTTGAGGGGGTACTATTACATGAAGAAAATTCTAAAATTTGTAGATATGTTGAAATTTTTGTGTAAGGTTTTCACCCCCAAATAAACATTTTTAGCCAAATCCTTTGAAATATGGTAAATTGCGAAACATCGACCTACATTGAAAACTTTCTTCGCCCCTTATAATCCAAGGTGACAAATAGAGGCCAAATCGAAAATATGGCAGAACAACATAGCATGTCAAACTGAAAAAAATCACGTGATTTAAATAAGTAAAAATAGGTTTATCCACCTCATAATTGAGGTCAGACTAATTTCAGAATAGTCAAATATAATTACTATTTTACACCTATTACCGTAATATGGAAACTAATTTTATTTGTCATTTAAATTGTAAATTGGAGACCCCATAAAGTCCATATTTTTTTCATCATAGTATAATTTAATGACGATTCAACAAATATTCGGTCCCGTGGTACTTTCTTATATTTGTAATTTGTTCATGTTTTTACAATTTTTTTCATACAGATGTATATCCCAAATCTACGTTCTCAACCAATATTCTCTTGGGGGTTACAAATTCAATAGAATACAAATTTTTCTTTTCTGACCACAATGTGGGGACTTTACATGAATAAATTTATATGTGGCAATTATCTGTACGATGGTTCCTTACCCCAGGGTAGCATAAATACAATTTTTTAGTGGTCAAGACCAATATGGGCCCTACTCTGAAAATTTTATGGGAAGAGGTTCTCTACCCCCTTAGAAACAAAGATGCCAAATAAGGGCCAAATATAGAAGAAAGTGGCGAAGACTCCAATGGCTTAAATCATACGATGGTTATTTATGATCGATATCATGAACTGCAAAAGCGATTTAATGTATCTTAAATGTTCAGGAAGAATTTTTGGAAGGATAGAAATCTTTTTCTTACTAAAAGTCCCATTCGCTCTACTATTTTGCACCCTTTATATTTGGTATTTTACTGATTGTACTCCCAAAATTTGAGCTCTCATCGTGCTGAAGCACGATGTAGGCCCTGGAGTTGAAAGGTAGATGTCAGTTACCATCGTATTTAGCACATATTTCATTTTGTTGGTGAAAAATTGTATATAGTGAAAAATAATTCTTTATTTTGTTCACAAAAAATCCACTGAATTCAATATGGTATTACAAATTGAAAAAAAAATTGACAAAAGAAGAATAACAAATAGAAAAAATTTTCAACTTGTTCGCTGATTTTTTACAGGAACTGTTTAAAGATCCTTACAAAGTTTGTCAATAGAATGTACTTTTGTTTTAAAATTCAATTCCATTGGACATTTTCTCGATATTTTCCCGTTTTGAGAATTGTTACAATGAGATCTCTTTTTCCGTGATTTTTTTAACGATTTTGAAAAATTAATTATATTTTAACTTTGGTGTGACCGCATTAAATTATTTCGGTATCATCTATTCCGTTTCGCCACTACATAATTCGGTACTACACTTCCATGTAACCCGCCATCAATTTCAGTTCTCAAGAAATCAAGTCATTAATATTCGAATTCAAAAATAAAATATAAAAAACACTACAAATGTACATTAGAAAGAAGTAAGTCAAAATGGAAAAAGTCATGCAAAATAAAACATTACTATTGTACATTTCAAAAGTCAAAATGAAAATGTTAACATATCACATTTTTACGCGATTTTTTTGGATATTATCCTTTTCGGATAAGAGACAATTCCGAATTTGTATGAATCATTAAAATCAGTTCAGCGGTTCTTAAGTTATAAGCGTAGTAACTAACTATGCGTGGTCAGTTCCTCAGCCCCTAAAACAAATACTTAGGGTTGGAGGGAAGGTCAACAGTATCTCGTGTAATAATTTTTAAACCAATATCTTGCTTATTTGGGAAATATAAGGATTTTAGATAAATCGAAATAGTGGGCGTAAAAGGAGGCGTGGTCAATATTTTTTTCTTTAAAAACATAACTCGGGGTATGACGAACGTTTGTACAAAAAATTATGCAAATCGGCCCAGCCGTTTCCAACTGATTCCGTTACATATGCATAAATCTATATATATAAAAATCAATTGTTGTTTGTTGGTAACGGAATCAGTTGAAAACGGCTGGACCGATTTGCATAATTTTTTGTACAAACGTTCGTTATACCCCGAGTTAGGTTTTTAAAGAAAAAAATATTGAACACGCCTCCTTTTACGCCCACTATTACGATTTATCTAAAATCTTTATATTTGCCAAAATAGTGAAGATATCGGTTTGAGAATTATTACACGAGATGCTGTTGGCTTTCCATCCAACCCTAAGTACTTATTGAGGGGCTGAGGAACGCGCCTACTTTTAAATCTATCTCTCTATATGTAAAATAAAGTTGTGTTAGTTACTACTCTTATAACATAAAGACCGCCGGTCTGATTTTAACGATTTAGACAAATTCGGAATTGCCTCTTGGTAGAAAAGAATAAAATCCAAAAAAATCGCGTAAAAATGTGAAATTTGAACATTTTCATTTTGACTTTTAAAATGTACAATAGTAATGTTTTATATTGCATATTTTTTTCCATTTTGACTTACTATTTTCGAATGTACATTTGTAGCGTTTTTTTCCTTTTTTGAATTCTAATATGATGTGTAGGTTTTTTGGGTAATATAAAGCCACAACGGGTAAAACTGTTATTTATAGACTTTATGTATTTATTCGTAATACCCAATAAATACATAAAATCTATAAATAACAATTTTATCCGTTGTCGCTTTATATGAACATTCTAGAATCGGGGAAAATCGACAATTTTTCAATGGAATCGAATTTCAAAATACCGACAAACTTCGTAATCACCTTTAAAAATTTGCCGCGAAAAAATCAGCGAACCAGTTGAAGATTCTTTCTCTTTTTTCTATATTGAAGTGTACATTTTTTTATTGGCTTGAATTCTGAAGGAATAATATTAAAAAGAAATGAGGGCGCAATACGATGTTAAATGCTTTCTACTCCAGGACCTATATCGTGCTTCAGCTGGAAGATGCGAACACATTTAAACAAACAAAAATGACCGAAGAAGCGTTATGGGGTTAATTTCAAAAAGTGGACCTGCTTCTTTCATATGACAATAAATTGTCAAATGAGAACACAAAATGCAAAATAAATTGGGACTGCAATCAGTCAAATACCGACTATAAAGAACGCAAAATAGAAAGTCTACCTAAACATTCAAGATACCTTTAATCGCTTTGGCAGGTCATGATATGGATCATAACCCCTGATAAGGGAACAATCCGATTTCAAGTATATTCTACATTTTAACCATATTTTTCGTACTAATTTTAGCTTATGTTGATAATTTAAGAAGAAACCATCTTTGCAAAAAAAATTATCACGTTTTGGTATCACCATTTAATGTATTTTCGGGGTCTTGGCCACTTTTTTAATTTTTTGGCCCTTATTTGACATCTTTGTTTCTAAGGGGGAAGAAAACCTCTTCTTATCAAATTTTTGTTTTTCGGAAAAGTGCACATCTTAGTCTTGAGGCTACCTGGGGTAGAAAATTTTCTTACAGATAATTATCCTCATAGGAATTTATTTAAGTATAGTCCCCACATTAGTATACCCCCAAGTCCACTTTCCCAACCAATGTGTGGTTAGAAAAGAAAATTTTGTATTATATTGAATTTGTGACCCAAGAGAATATTGGTTGGGAACGGAGATTTGGGATGCACGTCTATATGAAATAAACTCTGAATTGCAATCTGGGACTCATTCAGTCGAAAATTGTGGCAGAAACATGAAAAAAAATACGAAATTATAAAGTAACTTTATTGGATCTCGGCCGCACAATTTAAGTGACAAACAATTAGTGCCCATCTTACGGTAATCGGAGCAAAAGAGTAATTTTTTGGCTATTCTGACAACATTCTGCCTTCAAGTATGAGGTGGACAAGACTGAATACCACGCAGTACGGGATTTTAAATGTTGGAAATACAAATTGGGCTATTATAGATGTTCTTTATTATATAGGTATTTAACACCCAAATTAAAGCCTATAGCTGAAAAATAAGATCAGGCTATTCAAAATATTTAAAACCGACGGTAATTATAATTTTTGCCATGAATATTAATTTAAATATAGACATGGAGTCATTACTTATAATCAAAATTGGAGTAATTATAATGGCGTCATTACTTATAATCAAAATTGTGCCGCCTGCATAAGTCAGATATGTGATTTATTACGCTTTAAAGACTAAAAGTACGGGCCGGCAACGCGGCCGGTTAGGTTTTTAAAGAAAAAAATATTGACCACGCCTACTCTTACGCCCACTATTTCGTTTTATCTAAAATCCTTATATTTCCCAAATAAACAAGATATTGGTTTAAAAATTATTACACGAGATACTGTTGACCTTCACTTCAATCCTAAGTATTTGTTTGGGGGTTGAGGAACTGACCACACATACTTTTTAATCTATTCTATATATAAATGAAAGTTGTGTTAGTTACTACGCTTATAACTTAAGAACCGCTGAACTGATTTTAATGATTCATACAAATTCGGAATTGTCTCTTATCCGAAAAGGATAATATCCAAAAAAATCGCGTAAAAATGTGATATGTTAACATTTTCATTTTGACTTTTGAAATGTACAATAGTAATGTATTATTTTACATGATTTTTTTCCATTTTGACTTACTTTTTTCTAATGTACATTTGTAGTGTTTTCGAATTCGAATATTAATACCAATTTATTTAATTGACTTGATTTCTTGAGAACTGAAATTGATGGCGGGTTACATGGAAGTGTAGTACCGAATTATGTGGTGGCGAAACGGAATAGATGATACCGAAATAATGTGATGCGGTCGCACCAAAGTTAAAAGATAATTACTTTTTCAAAATCGTTAAAAAAATCACGAAAAAAGAAATCTCATTGCAACAATTCTCAAAACGGGAAAATATCGAAAAAATTTTCCAATAAAATTGAATTTTAAAATAAAAGTACATTCTATTGACAAACTTTGTAAGGATCTTTAAACAGTTGCTGTAAAAAATCAATGAACAAGTTGAAGATTTTTTCTATTTGTTATTCTTCTTTTGTAAATTTTTTTCAATTTGTAAAATCATATTGAATTCAGTGGATTTTTTGTGAACAAAATAAAGAATAATTTTTCACCAAAAAATGAAATAAGTGAGAAATACGATGGTAAGTGACATCTACCTATCAACTCCAGGGCCTACATCGTGCTTCAGCTGGAAGATGCGCAGACATTTAAACAAACAAAAATGACCGAAAAAGACTAATGGGGCTTATTTCAAAGAGTGGCCCTGCTTCTTTCATGTGGCAATAATCCGTCCAATGAGAGCTCAAAATGCAAAAAATTTTGGGAGTACAATCAGTAAAATACCAAATATAAAGGGTGCAAAATAGTAGAGCGAACGGGAAAGAAAAAGATTTCTATCTTTCCAAAAATTCTTCCTGAACATTTAAGATACCTTAAATCGCTTTTGCAGGTCATGATATCGATCATAAATAACCATCGTATGATTTAAGCCATTTTTGGAGTCTTCGCCACTTTCTTCTATTTTTGGCCCTTATTTGGCATCTTTGTTTCTAAGGGGGGTAGAGAACCTCTTCGCATAAAATCTTCGGAGTAGGGCCCATATTGGTCTTGACCACTAAAAAAGGAACCCTGGGGTAAGGAACCATCGTACAGATAATTGCCACATAGAAATTTATTCATGTAAAGTCCCCACATTGGAGTATCCCCAAGTCCACTTTCACATCTAATGTGTGGTCAGAAAAGAAAAATTTGTATTCTATTGAATTTGTAACCCCCAAGAGAATATTGGTTGGGAACGTAGATTTGGGATATACATCTATATGAAATAAATTGTGAAAACATGAACAAATTACAAATATGTGAAAGTAGCACAGGACCGAATATTTGTTGAATCGTCATTGAATTATACAATGATGAAAAATATGGACTTTATGGGGTCTCCAATTTACAATTTTAATGACAAATAAAATTAGTTCCCATCTTAGGGTAATGGGTGTAAAATAGAAGTGGATAAAACTATTTTTACTTATTTAAATCACGTGATTTTTTTCAGTTTGACATGCTATGTTGTTCTGCTATATTTTCGATTTGGCCTCTATTTGTCATCCTGGATTATAAGGGGTGAAGAAAGTTTTCAATGTAGGTCGATGTTTCGCATTTTACCATATTTCAAAGGATTTGGGGGTGAAAATCTTACACAAAAATTTCAACATATCTACAAATTTTAGAATTTTCTCCATGTAATAGTACCCCCTCAAGTCCACCTTTTGGCGGACAAACAGACCGACATGGTTAGGGGGACTTATGAGGACTCTAATGCACAATCTGAGGTGCTAATGGGTTTAAACAATTAATTAACTTTGGCTATTCTTAAATCAATTAGCCCTCAATTATGAGGTGTACAAAGTACAGTAAATTCCAAATTACTGCTCATTTGACTAAAAATTAAAAACTAATCGACCAGTACGTGAACATTTATAACATTCATATCTTTAAATAATTATGCTTTGACAAATATGCATAATAGACAAAAACTACGGGCCGGCAACGCGGACCGGGCCAGCATAATTTTTTGTACAAACGTTCGTCATACCCCGAGTTAGGTTTTTAAAGAAAAAAATATTGACCACGGCCACTATTTTGATTTATCTAGAATCCTTTTAATTGCCAAAATAATGAAGATATCGGCTTGAAAATTATTGCACGTGAAACTGTTGACTTCCCATCCAACCACGCCTAGTTTTTAATCTAAATATATCAATATGTATAAAAGAAAGTTGTGTTAGTTACTACGCTTATGCTTCAAGAACCGCTTATCTGATTTTAATGATTCAGATAAATTCAGAATTGTCTCTTGACAGAAAAGGATAATATCCAAAAAAATTGCGTAAAAATGTGAAATTTTAAATTTTTCATTTTGACTTTTGAAATGTACAATAGTAATGTTTTATATTGCATGATTTTTTTTCCATTTTGACTTGCTATTTTATTTGCAGTGTTTTTTTTTTAGTTCTAATATGATGTGTAGTCTTTTTGAAGAGTATAAAGCGACAACGGACAAAACAGTTATTTATGGATTTTATGTATTTACTAGCTGGCCCGGTCCGCGTTGCCGGCCCGTACTTTTAATCTTTAACGCATAATAAATCACAGATCTGACTTATGTAGGCGGCACAATTTTGATTAAAAGTAATGACGCCATTATAATTACTCCAATTTTGATTATAAGTAGTGACTTGATTATGAGTAATGACTCCATGACTAAATATAAATTAATATTCATGGCAAAAATTATAATTACCGTCGGTTTTAGATATTTTGAATAGCCTGATCTTATTTTTCAGCTATAGGCTTTAATTTGAGTGTTAAATACCTATATGATAAAGAGCATTTATAATAGCCCCATGTGAAAATTCAGCTCAATTTTTGATATTGTAAAAAGCATTCAAATGAGCTATAATTTGAAATTTGTATTTTCAACGTTTAAAATCCCGTACTGCGTGGTATTCAGTTTTGTCCAACTCATACTTGAAGGCAGAATGTTGTCAGAATAGCCAAAAAAATACTCTTTTGCTCCGATTACCGTAAGATGGGCATTAATTGTTTGTCATTTAAATTGTGCGGTGAAGATCCAATAAAGTTACTTCATAATTTCGTATTTTTTTTTTATGTTTCTGCCACAATTTCCGACTGAATGAGTCCCAGATTGACATTTCAGAGTTTATTTCATATAGACGTACATCCCAAATCTACGTTCCCAACCAATATTCTCTTGGGGGTTACAAATTCAATAGAATACCAAATTTTCGTTTCTGACCACGCATTGGTTGGGAAAGTGGGGTATTCTAATGTGGGGACTATACTTAAATAAATTCCTATGAGGGTAATTATCTGTAAGATGATTTTCTACCCCAGGGTTTTTTACCCCAGGTAGCCTCAAGACTAAGATGCGCACTTTTCCGAAAAATAAAAATTTATAAGAAGAGGTTTTCTTCCCCCTTAGAAACAAAGATGTCAAATAAGGGCCAAAAAATTAAAAAAAGTGGCCAAGACCCCGAAAATACATTAAATCATGATCACGTGATCATTTTTTGCAAAGATGATTTCTTCTTAAATTATCAACATAAGCTAAAATTAGTACGAAAAATATGGTTAAAATGTAGAATATACTTGAAATCGGGTTGTTCCGTTATCAGGGGTTATGATCCATATTATGACCTGCCAAAGCGATTTAAGGTATCTTGAATGTTTAGGTAGAATTTCTATTTTGCGTTCTATATAGTCGGTATTTGACTGATTGCAGTCCCAATGTATTTTGCATTTTGTGTTTTCATTTGACAATTTATTGTCATATGAAAGAAGCAGGTCCACTTTTTGAAATTAACCCCATAACGCTTCTTCGATCATTTTTGTTTGTTTAAATGTGTTCGCATCTTCCAGCTGAAGCACGATGTAGGTCCTGGAGTAGAAATAAATACATAAAATCTATAAATAACAGTTTTATTCGTTGTGGCTTTATACTACCCAAAAAAACCTACACATCATATTAGAATTCAAAAAAAAAAAAAAAAAAAAAAAAACACTACAAATGTACATTCGAATATAGTAAGTCAAAATGGAAAAAATATACAATATAAAACATTACTATTGTACATTTTAAAAGTAAAAATGAAAATGTTCAAATTTCACATTTTTACGCGATTTTTTTGGATTTTATTCCTTTCTGCCAAGAGGCAATTCCGAATTTGTCTAAATGGTAAAAATCAGACCGGCGGTCTTTATGTTATAAGAATAGTAACTAACACTACTTTCTTTTACATATAGAGAGATAGATTTAAAAGTAGGCGCGATCCTCAACCCCTAAATAAGTACTTAGGGTTGGATGGAAAGCCAACAGCACCTCGTATAATAATTCTCAAACAGATATCTTCACTATTTTGGCAAATATAAAGATTTTAGATAAATCGTAATAGTGGGCGTAAAAGGAGGCGTGGTCAATATTTTTTTCTTTAAAAACCTAACTCGTGGTATGACGAACGTTTGTACAAAAAATTATGCAAATCGGCCCAGCCGTTTCCAACTGATTCCGTTACCAACAAACAAAAATTGATTTTTATATATATAGAAGAAGAAGAATATGACTTAATGTCGTTTTTGTAGGGAAAATAATACAAGAAATATCAGCACTAAGTAGAGCCAATTTCAAATAATGGTGAAACAAATAAGCCACCATTGAGTCGTGGGCACAATTGGTAAACAATTTAAATGCAGTCAGTCCAGTAAAAATGTACTTTATTTTCATTTTTATTAAATTCTCGACGCACACTGTAGCAAAGTTACGGAAGAACCGCGTTAATTTTTCGGGAACAGGGGGTGGCCCGGCAAGAATTCTTTCATTTACACCATTAGAAGAAAGCGTAATAGATTTACTGCAAATGAATCAGTCGGTTGATGGTATGAATGGGTTGCGAAAATTTGGTGCAAACAGCAGTACCCCCGCGGTTGGCGACGATGAAGAGAAAAGATATACACTTGAAAAAATAAATTTCGAACATGATATGAAATTGGATCTTGAAAATAATACAATTAAAGTTGCAAAACTTGGTTTGAAAGGAGAGATGCTAGAAATTGAAAGGAATAGGATTTAATTTTTGTTTAGTGTGATAGCATTATATTACTATTTATGCCTTTTTCCCTCCAAATGTCATTATTAATGAATTAATTAAATAAATGAATTCTCATTTTATTTTATTAAATGTTTTTTATTTGATCTCTTAATGCTTGCGCTATAGCTAAGAATTGACTTGTTCCTTCTAAAGCTAATGCTGTGTTGGAGGTCAATTCCATTTCTTCTTCAATATATGCTATATCTGGAGGAGGTTCCACATTATGCACCAAACAAATATTGTGTAATGCACAACAAACATTCAATATATGTGCGACATTTTCTGGTGCATAATGCAATTCGCGTGCTGTGAGCAAGCAACGAAATCTTTCCTTCAATACGCCAAACACAAGCTCAATTATGGATCTTGTCTTACAAAACCGCTTATTAAATCTGCTTTCCGTGGAATGTTCGTTGGCGCTTCTATACTGTGTAAGGATCGATGGTTCGAATGGATACCCAGAGTCTCCTACGCATAAAATAGATTTTAAATATTGTTTAAAATAGATTTTAAACAAATCAACAGATAAATTGTCGCCTTTTACATACGTATTCTTCATAAATAGGCCCTCATCTCATAGAGTCGTGTGATGCTCCTCCATAACAACCATTCACTGCTCTTATACGCATTGTATTATCGCATATCTAAAATAACAGATGAAATGTTAAAAAAAAAAATGTTGCGATTTTATACATTTAGGGGATGATATTACACTGCAAAATACTTACAACCATTGCATTTATGCTGTGTTCCAGTTTCCTGTTGAAAACAAGTGCTCGTCTTTAGATGGGCGGACCATTTGGATGTGAGTACCATCAACAGCTACAATTATCCCTGGAATTCCAGACATGGCATAGGAGTAATTTTTTGGCGTACGTTTTTCTTCTTAGCTCATGGTGAAATTTATGTGCTTTGGGCACAACACCATTTCTATGGCAGTGCACACTTCACTTATACATATTGACACAGTTTGTTGTGCTAATCTAGCAAACCGGTCCTGACCGATTTCGTGTTGGTACCCACCTTACCCAAGAAACTTAATTGTAGCACCCAATTTGACTGTTGAAGTTACACTAGTAGACCTCAGCGATGTCGGCAGCTCCGATCTAATGTTGTCCAGCACGTAATTAAATGCTTCCTTGTTAAGTATTGTGCTTCCTTGTTAAAATTACGAAACAAATGCTTCCAACTTTAAATAATACACTCGAAAGTACTGCCAAACAGAATCCAATTAGGTGCAGCGCATCCGTAGCTCTAATGGTAAAACATTCCAGTTACGCGCAAGTTGAACCAGAAATGATCGGCCGAATAAGTTTCTCCATATTCTAGGAATAATTATTTGCGGGTTCCTGGTCGAATGAGAGAAGCAAAAATCACTATACAATCATACTGGCTTTGATTTTTTATAATTTTATGAAATAGATACAAGCACCGAAAATTTACATATTTATTGAATGTACATCCGAGAATCTTATGGCATAGCTCAAAACATGATTTCAAATAGGAACCTTATAAACGAACCGTGCTATAGAATTGACAAGCCGCTTAAACTTATTTAAGTGAAATCCCAGAGTACCTGTAACAATTTCAAACCCATAGTTTCTGACCAATGGCCAATTTTATACTTGATGTGGAAGGGTAAATATAAATTGCAACAATAAATTTTCCGTAATAAAGAAACAATTTTACCTGATAAATCGTCAATGTGGTGTCTAAAAGATAGTTCACTGTCAATTACTATTCCGAGACATGTATGTCGATCAAGCATCTGTATTCTATGAGGTTTTATATATAGGTCGATATCCGGGAAAGTACGATTTGAGCATCGAAATAAAACTGTTTTGCTCTTTGATGGATAATTATATAAGGAAATGAAATTCGTCCACTGCTCAATATTAAGAAAGCAGTCATTAATAATGTCCTGTAATAATCCAGGCAAAGCAAGACAACCACTAAAAAGAAGAAAGATATCATCAACGAAAATAAAGGTATCACAACAATTAATATTTGTGTGCCTAGGCAGGTCATTTACATAAAGGATAAATAGCAAGCGTTCCAAAACAGATCCTTGGGGAACACCCGAAAGGTGACATATTGAGATCTTCCAGTCAGGTAAGAATAAATAAGTTTACAGGCGGAATGGCAGAAACCAAACTGTTGGTTTAACTTAGATATCAATCTGTTATAGTTTATTGAATTGAATTGTACCTCATATAAAAACACAATATTTTGCTATCACAAGAGTTAACATTTTTCCTAAATAAAAATACCCGAAATAGGTCAAAGTTTCCACAATCTAATAATTAATCAAGCCTAGTCCCGGGGGGTTACTATGTAACTTGATTCGATAGTTCGAATGAGTCGAAAGTTGTATTCGATCCGAATTTAAGTTGGTATTATGTAACAGTTTCGGATCGAATAAAATGCGCTGCAACTAATTGGATTTTGTTTGGCAGTACTTTCGAGTGTATTATTTAAAGTTGGAAGCATTTATTTCGTAATTTTAACAAGGAAGCACAAGACTTAACAAGGAAGCATTTAATTACGTGCTGGACAACATTAGATCGGAGCTGCCGACATCGCTGAGGTCTACTAGTGTAACTTCAACAGTCAAATTGGGTGCTACAATTAAGTTTCTTGGGCAACTAACACGAAATCGGTTAGGACCGGTTTGCTAGTGTGCACTGCCATAGAAATGGTGTTGTGCCCAAAGCACATACATTTCACCATGAGCTAAGAAGAAACACGTACGCCAAAAAATTACTTCTATGCCATGTCTGGAATTCCAGGGATAATTGGAGCTGTTAATGGTACTCACATCCAAATCTTCCGCCCATCTAAAGACGAGCACTTGTTTTTCAACAGGAAGCTGGAACACAGCATAAATGCAATGGTTGTAAGTATTTTGCAGTGTAATATCATCCCCTAAATGTATAAAATCGCAACATATTTTTTAACATTTCATCTGTTATTTTAGATATGCGATAATACAATGCGTATAAGAGCAGTGAATGGTTGTTATGGAGGAGCATCACACGACTCTATGAGATGAGCGCCTATTTATGAAGAATACGTATGTAAAAGGAGACAATTTATCGTGGTTAATATGCAATTCAATTTTTAATCTGTTGATTTGTTTAAAATCTATTTTAAACAATATTTAAAATCTATTTTATCCGTAGGAGACTCTGGGTATCCATTCGAACCATGGATCCTTACACAGTATAGAAGCGCCAACGAACATTCCACGGAAAGCAGATTTAATAAGCGGTTTTGTAAGACAAGATCCATAATTGAGCTTGTGTTTGGCGTATTGAAGGAAAGATTTCGTTGCTTGCTCACAGCACGCGAATTGCATTATGCACCAGAAAAGGTCGCACATATATTGAATGTTTGTTGTGCATTACACAATATTTGTTTGGTGCATAATGTGGAACCACCTCCAGATATAGCATATATTCAAGAAGAAATGGAATTGACCTCCAACACAGCATTAGATTTAGAAGGAACAAATCAATTTTCAGCTATAGCGCAAGCATTAAAAGACCAAATAAAAACATTTAATAAAATAAAATGAGAATTCATTTATTTAATTAATTCATTAATAATGACATTTGGAGGGAAGAAAGGCATAAATAGTAATATAATGCTATCACACTAAACAAAAATTAAATCCTATTCCTTTTAATTTTCAGCATCTCTCCTTTCAATGCAAGTTTTGCAACTTTAATTTTATGAATTTAATAAGCGGATTTAATAAGCGGTTTTTTAAGACAAGATCCATAATTAAGCTTGTGTTTGGCGTATTGAAGGGAAGATTTCGATGAAAAAAAAAAAAACAGTTTATGAAATAAAATAAGAAATATTTTATTTAATTAATTCATTTATAATGATATTTGGAGGTAAAAAAGGCATAATTAGTCATATAATGCTATTACACTAAACAAAAATTAAATCCAATTCTTTTCAATTTCTAACATCTCTCTTTGCAAATCAAGTTTTGCAATTTTATTATTTTCAAGATCCAATTTCATATCATGTTCGAATTTGATTTTTTCAAAATGGTAGACCAATACCATTTATTGGTATTTTTTAGTGCCAACCTTGATTTCCAAAATACTCCAGACAAAATAGTCCAACGGAGGTCTTCTCCTTATGAGCGTTTGTAGGACACTAAATTTATTAATAAAAATTATTTATTAAGAACAATTACTTATGATAATGTGACTTAACCTAAGTTATCATCAAGTGTAAATGAGAGATAGAGAGAGATGCCAAATGCCATGCCACCATAAACCACATGCAGCAATTGAAAATTCTATATTATTTATTTCTAACTCGAAGGTCTGCTCTCCACATTTTCTTATTTTATTAATGTGGACTCTATTAAGAAGACCCCTGTTTAGCAAATCTCTCTCATATACACTATGTAGCTCCGCTATTAACTTTTATTATAAAAACATGTTCACTTATCCGTGAACATTTTTGGCAGGGGCAAAAATACATATAAAAAATAAAAATTACAAATATGAACAATTAAATCTATGATAATTGACATTTTAAGAGAAAACAAGTCAAGTTATAGCACTCAAGTAACTCCTCCATTAGTTGTGTTCTTTCTGTGGCGAAAGTCGTCATCCTTCTCTGAACTAGGCATCTTCTTCACAACTTGAGCTGCCTTCAGCATCTTATTATACCAGCGACGCAGTTTTATATCCTTCTTAGTCTTCATCACGCTGACGAACAGTTCATGTTTTCCTTCCGCCGTGTTCCGTTTCCAGGCATATAAGTCATCTTGTTTTCTTTTCCACTTCGATTCTCAGTGGTTGATACTTGCCTATTCAAGTCTCTAGGTCTTGCTTCTTGTTCCTTTCCAAGTACTCCAACTTCAGCAATGGGGCTTTTTATATGGACCTCTTTAGCCATCATATTTTTGTTTTTATTGACCGCTAGTTTTGCAGCCAATTCATCAGTCTCGATTTCAGATGTTATTAATGCCTTCTGCGATATGAGCAAATATTCTTTTAGTTGCAATATATCAGCTTCCTGCAGATATATCCTTCTATTTGTCTCTTTTCCAGCAGCCAGCCCGTCACGTTCGGTGCTGCAAGTCATTCTCTTTTTGCACAAGACAACTCATCACTTAGCTGTCTTATTACCGCCTTCAAAGACTTGACCTTGCGTTCTGCCTTCGAGTACAGTCTCGCTGTGCTCTGATAGCGGCGACTAGATTGGACTTCTTCAGAAGCATCTCTAAAAACCGCCTTCCGTCTGAATACCTCAAATATGAAGACCCCTCGGTGTGCACCTCCTTCTTGTCAATTCTATGCTGGATCCTGCTCGGAGGATCAATTTTTTTAATAATGCTATAAAAACTAATTTAACTTAACCTTATCGCAGCCACACAATTATTCTTATCTATTCTAATATTGAATGGAGAGCATCGCAGGGCTGCTGGACATTTCATTCAAGTGGTCTTGTCCTTTCAGTGGGTCATAACCTTTATTGTCTCATACATTATCGTATGCGTCAGCGCACAAGATCACCGAACTGTTCACACGTGGTGTTTTGTGGCGGCTGGGAAATACGTAATTTTATAATATTTATTGTTTATTGCTAGATTTTCCCAGCGCCTCAACAGTACTCAAAAGTATGTACAAAGTATTTTGTACAGTGCTGAAGTCTCTTTCTGACTCAGCATTTGGCTTATAAATTTCGTCTGTATGGGAACAACTCCAGCTATAGTATTAGCTCGGTAATTTTCCACTCCTGAAGACCAATTTTAGCCTAGCTGACAGAATTCCTCAACCAGCAAATTCATCAAAATTTATGCAGAGATTTTTTTCTCCACTATCCTTTACTGATCCGGCTCGAATGACCAATGTAAAAAGGGATCAATAATTAAAAGAAGCAAAGTCTTTTCCTTTTGAGCGCTTGTAAGACACTAAATTTATTTATTAAAATATTTCATAAAAACTACTTATGATAATATGACTTAACTTAAATTATCATCAAGTGCAAATGAGAGAGAGAGATCAACTGTACACATGCCTATGCACCATTCCACCATACACCTTAGGGAGATGTCGTAAACGCGCATAGCTATCTCACATGTGGCAAGCAAACATGCTGCACTTGCTTATCAGTCTGAGTAAAGATTCATCCCGTAATCTAACTCCACCATAACACTGCAGCAATTGAAAATTCTATATTATTTATTTCTAACTCAAAGGTCTGCTCACCACATTTTCTTATCTTATTTAATGTGGACTTTTTTAAGAAGACCCTTGTTTAGCAAATCCCTCTCATCTACGCTAGGTAGCCCCGCTCTTCTCTTTTATAATAAAAACATGTTCACTTATCCGTGAACAGCGTTTTTTAGATAAAAAATTCGGCTGGCTTCTTCGTAGATGAACAAAGGAGTTTTAGGTTGACTTAGTTCGATTTTAGCCCCAGGCTCCTTTGTTCATTTCCGAAGAAGCCAGCCAGATAAGCGCTTTATGTATTTCCACCTTAAGACCGTTTGATAATACAGTTAAAAGTGAGTGAGTCCGTTATATGGGGGCCATACCATAAAGGGTACCCATTTAGACAATTTACACTACAAGGATTGTTATCTATTGCAAGCCTTAAATGCCGAATTTCGTGGGTGAATGTGACAAGCACTATCAAAATACAGAATATCAGTGGGTAATATTATATGGCGGCTATAGGAAAACATGGACCTAGATATTAAATGCTCTGCAACTGGAGCGAAAATTCATTAAGAACTACAAATACCAATTTTTAGACGAATCCGTGGATAATGTAAAAAAATCATCAAAATAACGAATATCGGGAGGTACAGTTATATGGGGGCTATACGAAAACGTAGACCTATAAATGCAATTTTCCGCCACCGGAGCTAGAACCCATTATTACCTACAAATACAAATTTTATAAATATCAAAATTCGTGGGAAAAATTTGAAAAAATCAGCAATATACCGAACATCGGGAAAAACGTGGACCTATACATACAAAATTTCCCCACTGGAGCTAGTACCCATTATGACCAACAAATACCAATTTTTAGACAAATCCATGACAAATGTGACAAAACCATCAAAATACCGAATATAGGGAGATACCGTTAAATGGGGGCTATACTAAAACGTGGACCTATACATACAATGTTCCGCCAGTGAAACTAAAACTCATTATGACCGACATATACCAATTTTTAGAAAAATCCGTGAAAAATATTGCGAAAATCATCAAAATACAGAATATCGGGAGGTACCGTTATATGACGGATATACCAAAATATATATATAAATAATAGGACGAATAATTAGTGATGTTACAAACGGAATGTCAAAGTTCATATATCATCCTCAAAGTTCATATACCCTACTCAGCGGTACCGAGGGGATAGTCTCGGAACAAATATCCGAGTGCCCATGATACCTGGTTCGAAGAGGCGAACAACTGGCGTCTCAAATTAGCCAGTGATCGGTGTTGGTCTGCAGAGGAAAGAGACCCTCTACCCGTTGGGGTGTTACGTAAACCGTATCCATCAGTGTTCCTCGGTTTGCAGTCAGGGAACCGACTGTATTCGGACGGTTCCCTCACTGATACCTGGGCGCCTCAGTGAGTAACATGCCACCATAAACCTTAGGGGGAGGTCATAAACACGCATAGCTATCTCACATGTGGCAAGCAAACATGCTGCACTTGCTTATCAAACATGCTGCACTTGCTTATTTGAGGAAAGATTACACTCCATAATCTAATTCCACCACAACACATGCAGCAATTGAAAATTCTATATTATTTATTTCTAGCTCGAAGGTCTGCTCTCCACATTTTCTTATCTTATTAATGTGGACTGTATTAAGAAGACCCCTGTTTAGCAAATCTCTCTCATATACACTAGGTAGCTCCGCTATTAACTTTTATTATAAAAACATGTTCACTTATCCGTGAACATTTTTGGCAGGGGCAAAAATACATATAAAAAATAAAAATTACAAATATGAACAATTAAATCTATGATAATTGACATTTTAAGAGAAAAGAAGTCAAGTTATAGCACTCAAGTAACTCCTCCATTAGTTGTGTTCTTTCTGTGGCGAAAGTCGTCATCCTTCTCTGAACTAGGCATCTTCTTCACAACTTGAGCTGCCTTCAGCATCTTATTATACCAGCGACGCAGCTTTATATCCTTCTTCGTCTTCATCACGCTGACGAACAGTTCATGTTTTCCTTCCGCCGTGTTCCGTTTCCAGGCATAAAAGTCATCTTGTTTTCTTTTCCACTTCGATTCTCAGTGGTTGATACTTGCCTATTCAAGTCTCTAGGTCTTGCTTCTTGTTCCTTTCCAAGTACTCCAACTTCAGCAATGGGGCTTTTTATATGGACCTCTTTAGCCATCATATTTTTGTTTTTATTGACCGCTAGTTTTGCAGCCAATTCATCAGTCTCGATTTCAGATGTTATTAATGCCTTCTGCGATATGAGCAAATATTCTTTTAGTTGCAATATATCAGCTTCCTGCAGATATATCCTTCTATTTGTCTCTTTTCCAGCAGCCAGCCCGTCACGTTCGGTGCTGCAAGTCATTCTCTTTTTGCACAAGACAACTCATCACTTAGCTGTCTTATTACCGCCTTCAAAGACTTGTCCTTGCGTTCTGCCTTCGAGTACAGTCTCGCTGTTGCATTCGGCTGATTTGCTCTGATAGCCGCGACTAGATTGGACTTCTTCAGAATCATCTCTAAAAACCGCCTATGAACGCCTGCATAGCATTTTGCGTCTTATACCGCGTCCATAAGTTTTTCTGTGCGAAGTGAACTACGCCTTCTATGGCTTCTTCCGTCTTTAATTTACTCATTGTTTTCATAATAGTACCCATCATTTCGAGAAGAGTGGCAACCTCTTACTTTATTACCGAATCGAATCGTTCTCTTGTGGATATCCCTCACCCCTTCCGTCTGAATACCTCAAATATGAAGACCCCTCGGTGGGTACCCCCACCACAGTCTTCTTGTCAATTCTATTCTGGATCCTGCTCGGAGGATCAATTTTTTTAATAATGCTATAAAAACTAATTTAACTTAACCTTATCGCAGCCACACAATTATTCTTATCTATTCTAATATTGAATGGAGAGCATCGCAGGGCTGCTGGACATTTCATTCAAGTTGTCTTGTCCTTTCAGTGGGTCATAACCTTTATTGTCTCATACATTATCGTATGCGTCAGCGCACAAGATCACCAAATTGTTCACACGTGGTGTTTTGTGGCGGCTGGGAAATACGTAATTTTATAAACTATATATATATAAATAAATTGTTGTTTGTTGGTAACGGAATCAGTTGAAAACGGCTGGACCGATTTGCATAATTTTTTGTACAAACGTTCGTCATATCCCGAGTTAGGTTTTTGAGGAAAAAATATTGACCACGCCTCTTTTTACGCCCACTATTACGATTTATCTGAAATCTTTATATTTGCCAAAATAGTGAAGATATCGGTTTGAGAATTATTACACGAGATGCTGTTGGCTTTCCATCCAACCCTAAGTACTTATTTAGGGGCTGAGGAACGCGCCTACTTTTAAATCTATCTCTCTATATGTAAAAGAAAGTTGTGTTAGTTACTACTCTTATAACATAAAGACCGCCGGTCTGATTTTAACGATTTAGACAAATTCGGAATTGCCTCTTGGCAGAAAAGAATAAAATCCAAAAAAATCGCGTAAAAATGTGAAATTTGAACATTTTCATTTTGACTTTTAAAATGTACAATAGTAATGTTTTATATTGCATATTTTTTTCCATTTTGACTTACTATTTTCAATTTTAGCTTATGTTGATAATTTAAGAAGAAATCATCTTTGCAAAAAAAGATCACGTGATCATGATTTAATGTATTTTCGGCGTCTTGGCCACTTTTTTCATTTGTTGGCCCTTATTTGACATCTTTGTTTCTAAGGGGGAAGAAAGCCTCTTCTTATAAATTTTTATTTTTCGGAAAAATGCGCATCTTAGTCTTGAGGCTACCTGGGGTAAAAAACACTGGGGTAGAAAATCTTATCTTACAGATAATTACCCTCATAGGAATTTATTTAAGTATAGTTCCCACATTAGAATACCCCCAACTCCACTTTCCCAACCAATGTGTGATCAGAAACGAAAATTTGGTATTCTATTGAATTTGTAACCCCCAAGAGAATATTGGTTGGGAACGTAGATTTGGGATGTACGTCTATATGAAATAAACTCTGAAATGTCAAAAAAAATAAGAAATTATGAAGTAACTTTATTGGATCTTCACCGCACAATTTAAATGACAAACAATTAATGCCCATCTTACGGTAATCGGAGCAAAAGAGTAATTCTTTTGGCTATTCTGACAACATTCTGCCTTCAAGTATGAGGTGGACAAAACTGAATACCAAGCAGTACGAGATTTTAAACGTTGAAAATACAAATTTCAAATTATAGCTCATTTGAATGCTTTTTACAATATCAAAAATTAAGCTGAATTTTCACATGGGGCTATTATAAATGCTCTTTATCATATAGTAAATACCTATATACTCAAATTAAAGCCTATAGCTGAAAAATAAGATCAGGCTATTCAAAATATCTAAAACCGACGGTAATTATAATTTTTGCCATGAATATTAATTTATATTTAGTCATGGAATCATTACTCATAATCAAGTCATTACTTAAAATCAAAACTGGAGTAATTATAATGGAGTCATTACTTATAATCAAAATTGTTCCGCCTACATAAGTCAGATCTTTGATTTATTATGCTTTAAAGACTAAAAGTACGGGCCGGCAACGCGGACCGGGCCAGCTAGTATTTATTGTTTATTGCTAGATTTTCCCAGCGCCTCAACAGTACTCAAAAGTATGTACAAAGTATTTTGTACAGTGCTGAAGTCTCTTTCTTACTCAGCATTTGGCTTATAAATTTCGTCTGTATGGTAATAATACAATTCCAGCTATAGTATTAGCTCGGTAATTTTCCACTCTTGAAGACCAATTTTAGCCTAGCTGACAGAATTCCTCAACCAGCAAATTCATCAAAATTTATGCAGAGATTTTTTTCTCCACTATCCTTTACTGATCCGGCTCGAATGACCAATGTAAAAAGGGATCAATAATTAAAAGAAGCAAAGTCTTTTCCTTTTGAGCGCTTGTAAGACACTAAATTTATTTATTAAAATATTTCATAAAAACTACTTATGATAATATGACTTAACTTAAATTATCATCAAGTGCAAATGAGAGAGAGAGATCAACTGTACACATGCCTATGCACCATTCCACCATACACCTTAGGGAGATGTCGTAAACGCGCATAGCTATCTCACATGTGGCAAGCAAACATGCTGCACTTGCTTATCAGTCTGAGTAAAGATTCATCCCGTAATCTAACTCCACCATAACACTGCAGCAATTGAAAATTCTATATTATTTATTTCTAACTCAAAGGTCTGCTCACCACATTTTCTTATCTTATTTAATGTGGACTTTTTTAAGAAGACCCTTGTTTAGCAAATCCCTCTCATCTACGCTAGGTAGCCCCGCTCTTCTCTTTTATAATAAAAACATGTTCACTTATCCGTGAACAGCGTTTTTTAGATAAAAAATTCGGCTGGCTTCTTCGTAGATGAACAAAGGAGTTTTAGATTGACTTAGTTCGATTTTAGCCCCAGGCTCCTTTGTTCATTTCCAAAGAAGCCAGCCAGATAAGCGCTTTATGTATTTCCACCTTAAGACCGTTTGATAATACAGTTAAAAGTGAGTGAGTCCGTTATATGGGGGCCATACCATAAAGGGTACCCATTTAGACAATTTACACTACAAGGATTGTTATCTATTGCAAGCCTTAAATGCCGAATTTCGTGAGTGAATGTGACAAGCACTATCAAAATACAGAATATCAGTGGGTAATATTATATGGCGGCTATAGGAAAACATGGACCTAGATATTAAATGCTCTGCAACTGGAGCGAAAATTCATTAAGAACTACAAATATCAATTTTTAGACGAATCCGTGGATAATTTAAAAAAATCATCAAAATAACGAATATCGGGAGGTACAGTTATATGGGGGCTATACGAAAACGTAGACCTATAAATGCAATTTTCCGCCACCGGAGCTAGAACCCATTATTACCTACAAATACAAATTTTATAAATATCAAAATTTGTGAGAAAAAGTTTAAAAAAATCAGCAATATACCGAACATCGGGAAAAACGTGGACCTATACATACAATATTTCCCCACTGGAGCTAGCACCCATTATGACCAACAAATACCAATTTTTAGACAAATCCATGACAAATGTGACAAAACCATCAAAATACCGAATATAGGGAGATACCGTTATATGGGGGCTATACTAAAACGTGGACCTATACATACAATGTTTTATGGTGGTCATGAATATATAAATATTATGGGGCCTAGGACGAATAATTACTGATGTTACAAACGGAATGTCAAAGTTCATATATCATCCTCAAAGTTCATATACCCTACTCAGCGGTACCGAGGGGATAGTCTCGGAACAAATATCCGAGTGCCCATGATCCCTGGTTCGAAGAGGCGAACAACTGGCGTCTCAAGTTAGCCAGTGATCGGTGTTGGTCTGCAGAGGAAAGAGACCCTCTACCCGTTGGGGTGTTACGTAAACCGTATCCATCAGTGTTCCTCGGTTTGCAGTCAGGGAACCGACTGTATTCGGACGGTTCCCTCACTGATACCTGGGCGCATCACTGAGTAACAGGCTTAGTTGCCAAGTCCTTACCATGGTAGGGAGGTTATGCCATGGCGGACTTCGTCTCCTCCAAGTCCGAAATTTGCATGGAGAACACACTAAACAACAACACTAAATTAAACAAGAAGAAACCCCTTAAAAAAACAAAAGACCATATTGCTTCTGAGGGAGCTACGACCCAGTACCGGCTAAAGGACTCGATACTAAATTAGGGAGGGGACGACTCGATTCTGACGTAGAGTGACGTCACCCATGATAGCATTCACCAACAAAAGACAAAGGCTCAGTCAGGAAAGTGTTCCTTCTGGCTTCGGAAATGACTCATAACTTTCCGAAGAGGAACTTGACATCACTGTCATTCTTCGTCTCAAAGTGGTAAGTCACTTCAAAAAGCCGCTAAGAACACTCCCAACGAGAATTGTGTGGAGTCACAACTCCTGGAGGGATCTTCGTCGGTCGCTTCCGATGTCTTAAGCCTCGATCGGCAAGACGCCATCAACGTAGGTGATGGCAGGAATCATACAAGCAACCCTACCTCTTACGAAGGCGCCGACCCGAAGGAGGCAAAAGCAAGACGAGGCTACAAAAGGTCGGTAAATTATTGTAAGAAATTTATCGGCCAGGACCCCGCGCAGATTACGGAGGGAGAGGATTCTGATGAAGATGAACCTCAAAGTAGTTTCAAAGTTCGAAAAGAAGCACCCGCAACTACCGAGCTGTTCTCTTAATCAGGTTCTTCTAGCTCTCCTAAGATCTGCTATCAACGGTAGGGAAGACCCACCCGTGGTCCAACCCTCTTTTGAGGGCCCTATGGTGGTCAGCAAATCTACCACCGACAACACGCTGGGTCAAACCCACCTGCCAAGAAGCGCATGAGGAAGAAGGCCAAGAAGCCAGAGCCCGCGACAGCCGCAGCCTCAACAGTTCCGAAGGAAGCTTAAAACTCTTCATGCTCATCATTGAAGAGAGATCGGTCTACGGAGGAACCACATCCCGAGGCCAAGAAGGCATCTACGGCTTCGCCCTCTCACTCGATACCTACAAATTCCGCGCCGTCAGTCAGCAAGTAGATCGTGACCAAACCGCCCCAATTAGCCCCTAGGAGGTCAAGCCACAACCAGCAAGCCGAACAGGACGGAAGAGGAAGTATTCTAAAGAAGGAAGGAAGGAAGGAATCTAAAGAATTCCTGGTAATCACGGTAGCTGGCTTTCGCGAGCTTTGGCAAGGATATTCGCTGCCGTAAAGTATTGACAGCCTGTGTGCCACCACCATCTGTGGATCCGGCACGCATCATGACAATACTGGGCAAACAAAACCCAAACTCAGAACAGACAACTGGCCAGTCAGGTCAGTTCAAGCACTGAGGGAGGTGGTCATCAAGGTATCTATGGATACGGATGGCCAGGATTACCTTCAAGCTCGTAGGGGCAAGCTGCTATTTGACGCCGGTTGGATCTGTTTCCGGCTAACGCCGTTGCATTAGAAGAAAGGAAACAGCAGCTACTTAGCATCATGCAGATTAATCTGCATCACTACAAAGCGGCTGCTGCCGAGCTCCTCCTATCCCTCACGAAAGCTGAAGTAGACATAGTCCTGGTTCAGGAACTCTATATATAAAACAGTAGGGTAACTGGACTAGGGAGTGGGCAGTACGTCTCTTACGCGGTCTCCAATGGTGAAAAGGTACCTTCCTTAGCAACTACAGTGGAGGATACACTACGGTGGCGAGAATGGAAAATAAATCCGGGAGGGTTCTCATATTCATTCTACCTACCGTACGAGCGACCAGACCCACCGGGCCGCGAAGGAGAGGAGCTGCTTACAGATCTGGTTGACAAAGGGCATCTAATCATGGGTTGTGATGCCAACGCCCACCACTTCCAATGGGGCAGCAATGATACCAATGTCAGAGGTGAGTCCATATTTGATTTTATCTTGAAATATAATCTCAAAATATGTAATAGGAACAATGATGCAACATTTCAAATCAAAGACAGGGCAGATGTCATTGACCTCACCCACACTAACAAGGATGAATCTCTTATACAAGACTGGAAAATTTCTCCTGAGTGCTCGTTTTCAAATCACCGTAAGATAGTTTTCAAAGTCTTAGAAGAGGGAATTCATCAGAAACTTCATAGAAACCCAAATTTGCGGATCTGGCTATACCTAGGCTTCACTGTTTCGTCTGTTGGTCTTAACCTCAACCCTCGATATAGACAAATAGATATAGAAGGATCCTAAATCCATAAGAAGTATAAAACGGACTGATGGCACGTGGACCGACTCTGGACTAGAGACTCTCAATCTGCTAGCCAGCATCCACTTCCCCGGCTGTACTGACACGGTAAGCAATGGGCAAACCGATCAAGTGCATCGCGACTATACGGCTAGGGACCAAAATCTGGCCGACAAAATTGTAAGCTCATCCGAAATTAAGTGGGCTTTAGACACATTCAAGCCGTTTAAATCCCAGGGCCAGACGGCATTATTCCCGCTATGACCCAGCATGTCTCAGCGTCAATATCCCCAATACTGGGGGAGATTTTCAAAGCTTGCGTGTGTCTATCCTACATCCCTGAATCATGGATGGAAGTCACAGTTACTTACATCCCCAAAGCAGGGAAACCGATTCATTCATTTCCCAACGACTACAGACCGATAAGTCTCTCATCCTTCCTGTTGAAAACACTGGAAAGACTGATAGACATAGAGATCAGATCTTTATTGCTCAAGACCGTCATCATCACTGCTCAGCATGGCTACATGAAAGGTAAATCTGTTGAAACATGTCGTAGGGTACATAGAGAAGAAGTTGAATGGCTCCTTGTTTACTTTGGCTGCCTTCCTCGATATTGAGGGAGCCTTCAACAACGTCACGTTAGAATCCATTTATGATTCACTTTTTAAACTTAGGGTACCTCCTCCTCCTCATAGGTACTCCTCATAGATTTGATTGACACGATGCTTAGTATCAGAATTATCATTAGGGGAAACATCCGTCAGGAAATCGGTCACTAGGGGCACGCCGCAAGGTGGTGTCCTATCACTCATAGATCTAGAGAAAAAGGTACAAAGGTAGTCGCATACGCTGATAATGTCATCCCATTGATTGCTAGGAAATTCCTGCAAACAATCTCTGATCTGATGCAGGGAGCTCTAGTCACCCTATCAAGGTGGGCGCGTCGCAATAGACTAGGTGTGAACCCATCAAAGACAGAGCTCGTCCTCTTTACAAAGAAACGTAATTATCCTTCGTTTATACCACCGATGCTAGATGGAGTCACTTTAAACCTCACATCAGAGGCCAAATACCTTGGCGCTATCCTCGACATCCAGTTAAGTTGGAAGAGGAACACCGAGTAACCGAGCCTCGATGGCACTCTATTCATACTGAACCTGAACCCATAACAACCCACCTTTCCACGGCATAGCTGTTTATACCAATGGTTCGAAGATGGAATGTGGAACGGGAACTGGTGTCTTCTGTGATACCCTTAAAGTTCGTGAATCCTACAAGCTTGGAAACGATTGTAGCGTATTCCAGGCGGAAATCTCTGCGGTCAAAAAATCCACAGACTTGCTGGTCACGAGGAATACTGAGATTAGCGGTCCGGTGGATATATACGTCGATAGTTAGGCTGCACTGAAGGCCTTAAATTCCTATACCTTTAAGTGTAGGGTTGTTTTGAACTGCAGAAGAGCCTTGGAAAACACTGGGTTGTCCATCTAGCTCTGTTGGGTTCCAGGTCATTATAATATTCCAGGCAAGGAGACTGCAGACGAATTGGCCAGGCTAGGATCCGAATCAACTACAATTGAACTAAATAACTCGGTTAAACCACCACTGTGCCACTTCCTACAGGTTATTCACAGACACTACTCTGAGAGAATCCAACAAAGATGGCTGGACGAAATGGGTTGTACCATCTCCAAAATAATCTGGCCCATACTCTCGGAGAAGAGAACAAAGTCGCTACTGTCATTGTCGAAACCTGATTTAAAACTTGTGGTGGGTATCATCACAGGTCACTGTAAGGTGAGGGCAATGACCTCGAAATGGGATAGCGATGACATTGACTACTGTAGGATCTGTCAAGATGAAGAAAAAATTGAGACAGTCGAACACTTGCTCTGCCACTGCCCAGCACTCATTAACATGGGAGACAGGTTGGTCGGGGAACTAGTGTCACATGATCTGTCTTCTTTTTCTAAAACTGACCCTACAGTAATTCTTCAATTAGCCAGAAAATTCAAGTGGCTAAAGACAACACGGCAAATTCTTTAGCCGTAGATCATACTGTATAATTCTATCTTCACTCTCTTCCATTACCCATTCCTTTCTTTTATTATTATTTCTAGGATGAACACAATGGAACAGTAGGTCTCCGCGTGGACCTGTTACCAAACGATAACCGCGCGTCCTTTAACCTAACCTACCCTCCTTTTTAAAGGTGGAGGGTAAAAAGTGATATACAACTCATTTACCATGTGTAAACGCATGGCAAGTTCCTTATTCGTGAATACATCAACCATGGTAGAAGAATATAGGTAGACGCATCGAAACAGCTGCTGGGACAATGAATAGTCAAACCAAGTTTCGAATTGAATATTTTGAATGAAAAACAAGTAAAAGAACATTAAGTTCGGCCGGACCAAACTTTTAATACCCTCCACCTTAGGGTAAAGGAAACATTAGAAGAAATGTGGCAAAAACCATCACAATACCGAATATCGGAGGATACCGTTATATGGGGGATATACCAAATCATGGACCTACATGCAAGGTTTCGCCAACGAAGCTAGAACCCATTATGACCTACAAATACCAATTTTCAGACAAATACGTGAAAAAATGTGGCAAAAATCATCAAATTACCGAATATCGGGAGGTACCGTTATATGGGGGCTATACCAAACCGTGGACCTATAACTACAATGACTCGCCATACGAACTGGGACCCATTATGATCTACAACTACCAAATTTTCAGAGATATTCGTAAAAAATGTGTCAAAAATCATCAAAATACCGAATATTGGGAGGTACCGTTATATGGGGACTATACCAAAACGTGGTCCTATACATACAATGTTTCGCCACACGAACTAGGACCCATTATGACTCACAAATACCAATTTTTAGATAAATCAGAGAGGGGATCCTATTTTCTATTCAGTGTGGAGATGGGCATTATAATTTGAAATGAGTTTACCTTGATTTAATTGTACTATGCATTTTTACTGCAAGTACTAATTAGTGCTAATTCTGCTACAACGCGTTCCCGCAGCGATGCCAACTTAGTGCGAAAAAATAACACTGTACGTACGCTTTTCATATTTTTCTGTTGGTGCTTATAGCGTGTTTTACATTTTAAAATGTGGCAACGTTTATACATTCGAATATTTTGATTGTATGGCATCTACTTATTGCAAGTTCTTTACTGCAAATTCTTTACGTGTCTTTCATTCCTGCCATTGAAGTTTGTTTGTTTACATGTAACTCTTTTTTAATAAACCAAAATAAAACTAAGAATTTTGTGTATTATAAATCATTGAAGGAAAAGTAAAATAAACGAAACGGGCCGAACTTTGAATACCCTCCACCATTTGGAACGAATTAGAAAATTTTCAAAAAAATAAAATCCAATAAAAATTCTTTTAAAATCTTTAAAATATCTAATATAGGAAGGTGCCGATATATGGGGGGATATACGATATTCTGGACCTATAAAGACAAATCTATGTCTGCGTGTAAAGTACTCACAAGGAACTCCGTGTGTGGATTTTCAGACAATACGATTGGAAAATGTGGCTAAAATCATCAAAATACCGAATATCGCGGGGTACCGTTATATGGGAGCTATACGTTATCGTTAACCTATATAGAGAATTCTCAGTCGGTGGGTAAAGTGCTCACAAGGAACCCCTTGTGTACAAAGAACCCCTTGTGACCATTCCGTTGAAAAATATGGCTAAAAACATCAAAATACCGAATATCGGGGGTACCGTTATATGAGGGCTATACAATATCGTGGATCTATATAGATAATTCTCTGCCGAGGAACAAGGAACTCCTTGTGTGGATTTTCAGACAATTCCGTTGAAAATGTGGGTAAAATCATCAAAATACCGAATATGGGGGGGTACCGTTATATGGGGGCTATACGATATTGTGGACTTATATAGATAATTCTCTGCCGAGGTATAAAGTACCCACAAGGAACTCTTTGTGTGGATTTTCAGACAATTCCGTTGAAAAATGTGGGTAAAATCATCAAAATACCGAAAAATGTGGGTAAAATCATCAAAATACATAATATGGGGGCGTGCCGTTATATGGGGGCTATACGATATTGTGGACCTATATAGATAATTCTCTGCCGAGGTATAAAGTACCCACAAGGAACTCCTTGTGTGGATTTTCAGACAATTCCGTTGAAAAATGTGGGTAAAATCATCAAAATACCGAAAAATGTGGGTAAAATCATCAAAATACCTAATATGGAGGTGTGCCGTTATATGGGGGCTATACGATATTGTGGACCTATATAGATAATTCTCTGCCGAGGTATAAAGTACCCACAAGGAACTCCTTGTGTGGATTTTCAGACAATTCCGTTCAAAAATGTGGGTAAAATCATCAAAATACCGAACATCGGGGGGTACCGTTATATGGGAGCTATACGTTATCGTTAACCTATATAGAGAATTCTCAGTCGGTGGGTAAAGTGCTCACAAGGAACCCATTGTGACCATTCCGTTGAAAAATATGGCTAAAAACATCAAAATACCGAATATCGGGGGTACCGTTATATGAGGGCTATACAATATCGTGGATCTATATAGATAATTCTCTGCCGAGGAACAAGGAACTCCTTGTGTGGATTTTCAGACAATTCCGTTGAAAATGTGGGTAAAATCATCAAAATACCGAATATCGGGGGGTACCGTTATATGGGGGCTGTACGATATTGTGGACCTATATTAATAATTTTCTGCCGAGGTATAAAGTACCCACAAGGAACTCCTTGTGTGGATTTTCAGACAATTCCGTTGAAAAATGTGGGTAAAATCATCAAAATACCGAAAAATGTGGGTAAAATCATCAAAATACCTAATATGGAGGTGTGCCGTTATATGGGGGCTATACGATATTGTGGACCTATATAGATAATTCTCTGCCGAGGTATAAAGTACCCACAAGGAACTCCTTGTGTGGATTTTCAGACAATTCCGTTCAAAAATGTGGGTAAAATACCGAACATCGGGGGGTACCGTTATATGGGGGCTATACGATATTGTAGACCTATATAAATAATTCTCTGCCGAGGTATAAAGTACCCACAAGGAACTCCTTTTGTGGATTTTCAGACAATTCTGTTCAAAAATGTGGGTAAAATCATCAAAATACCGAATATCGGGGGGTACCGTTACATGGGTGCTATACGATATCGTGGACCTATATAGATAATTCTCTGCCGAGGTATAAAGTACCCACAAGGAACTCCTTGTGTGGATTTTCAGACAATTCCGTTGAAAAATGTGGGTAAAATCATCAAAATACCGAATATCGGGGTACCGTTACATGGGGGCTATACGATATCGTGGACCGATATCTTCGAACTTGACCTGTCTGCAGACAAAAGAGAGATCTGTGCAAAATTTTAGCTTCCTATCTTAATTCGTTTAGACTGTAGCGTGATTACAACAGACGGACAGACAGACGGACAAGGCTAAATCGTCTTAGAATTTTACGCTGATCAAGAATATATATACTTTGTTGGGTCTAAAATGATTATTTCGATGAGTTACAAACGGAATGACGAACTTAATATACCCTCCATACCTTTTTTGGTGGAGGGTATAAAAAACGTAAGTTCATACATGCCTGCTTTGTTATACGAGTTTACAGAACTTCAACTGCGTTTGAAGCTATGGGTTTTATGGGTGAACATAATTGTTTGTAAAAATGTATCTGTCTGTAACCACATGTAAAATGTTCCTAATATATCATATTTTTTAAAAATATGTATGCTCTTATGTATAGGATAGTTTAAAAAGTGTTTTATTGACAATTTTGCCATTTTGGTTAGAAAAAGTTTTAAGTTTTAAGGAAAGTTTTTACGCCATCTACGCTTTTCTGGTTTTTAATTACGCTTCTAGCTTTCCAAATGTTGGCAACACTGCGTTCCCGTACTCCAAAAACTAGCAAAACTTGAAACTTGCAGCTCTTTCGAGAAAAAATGGCGCTGAGTGGTGCACATTTTGTTTTAGCTACATGAATTTGGACGAGCAGAAATGTGCAAATTGTAAATTTGACATTTAATTGGCAGGGCTAACAAGGTTGAAAAACGTATTGATACATTTCAAGGTTCGCGCGTAACGAAAACTAATATCTGTCGTGCAAAAACAAAAAGAGAAAATATGGAGCAATTGATGTATTCACTTTTCGATGATTCCAGGAGTGAAGAGGACTTGCTGAATGAGGAATCAGACGAAGAAAACGTATTGGAAAACAGTGCAAAAGTAATGAAAGGTAAATTGAAAAATTAAGCTTAAAATGAAAGATGTTCGCTTTTGACTCCGAACATTTTCTTTTAGAGCTATGAAATTTGATATAGGGCTTGGCTGTCTTCCCAACTTGTGGCATCAAGTCTTCTAGCAGATTTAACAATAATTTAATCGGCGCCTCCAACCATGTCACCTTCTCCGGGGTTGGGATTTGAGAAAACTCCACCTCTAAATACTCTTCAACGCATTCTGAAAACAAAACTTTCTAAATAAACAGCATTCAAAAATAATTATTAATTTTAACTTTTTTTCAATACTCATTTTTTTAATTTTGGCGTCCATTTCTGTAAGGTTCCACCAGTCCGATTTAGACTATTTTCTTTTGGAATTTTGAATGTTGACATTTTCCGTTCCCTTATTTTTTGAGCACACCTAAATGAGTGTGGCATTTTGTACTGTTCTCTTTTCTGCTAGTTTTACTACTAAAAAGTACTGGAACACAACTATTGAGTGAAGTAATGCTAAGTTCACATCGCAAGTGATTCGCTCTCTATTCGTTGTTCGACCATTAATTATGAAATATCTACTTCATTCCTCACAAAAAATATCAGAACAAAGATTTTTGTTCTTTGTTCCATTCAAATCACTCTCAGAACTACGATGAAATGTAAGCCATCCACGGTTGCGCAGTGGGTAGAATTCTACCAAAATGGGTAACATTCTTTAGGGTTGGTATGAATAAATTACCGAATTACATTTGCACACAAAATCTTTATCCAGGTTCATCGTGATAACAATTAATTAACGCATGTTTTCCATAGGACCGATATACCTAATTGGACCGATATACCTAATTTTCAATACCAATCATCATATATACAATACAAATTATTATTTAAAATGTCAAGCCCTATATCAAATTTCATAGCTCTAAAATTGGCTGCATCCTAATTTCAACAAACAGAGAGATATCATTAAATTGACTTAGAATTTTATGCTTATCCCTAAATTACATCCTTTCTGACAAATAATTGGAGATATTTCAGCCGAAATTGCATATTTAATGAACACCAACCGTGGCTAACAAAAGAGAAAATTTATCAAAAAAATAAATTATGACATTTAAAAATGCAAAATAGAAAAATTTTATGAAATTTTTCAGTAATACTGAAAATTATGAATAAAAGATACAATGTTGAATGGCGTATGTGCATTCAAACGAAAGTAAATTTGTTTTTTTTTTCTCTCATCCGAGGTAAGCTTTTTGTCCACAAGTTGGAATTTTGACAGAAAACTGGGAACAAAAGAGACAATATTTTAACAATTTTTGTATCGACAAACAATTTTTGACAAGTGATTCTTCAACCGAATTTAAAAACAGACAAATATATGTAAAATGTCAAAATGTATACAAAATGTTTAAAATATGAAATGACAGTCCTAAAAGCCCATTAAGACAGTCTTCAATCATTCATGAATGAAAATTGTTAAATGAAAGATAAAATAAAACTTTGGAGGAAAAACAATTATTTCTTCTATTATTATTATTAATTCTAATTTCATGTACCGTAGTGTTCTGTACCGTTCCGAGGTGGAGTGGTACACTAAGATAATGTACCGTACCGGAGCACAACCCTTAAAAAATATTTTAGTGATACGTAGTGTTCCGCAGCCGGAGCACTACAAATTCGTAGTGTATCACATGTATTGTTTACGATTTGTGAGAAAAATTACATTTTTCATGTTTTTGATAATGCAAAAATGACTAGTAAAATTCAATATTATGAAAATAAAAGCTGAATTTAAATTATTTGTTATGTATGTTTAGATTGGTTGCGAAATTGAAGAAAGTAGAAAAATATGAGAATAGGTAGAAAGAATAAAAAAGGACCAAATCTGAGGTGATAATAATTTGTATTTAATCATTGAAAATTGAAATTCTTAATTTTCCACGAAAAAGGGTATTTTAGTGGTTGCGTTGTAATGGATTATTATGCAAATAATTTACTTGTTATTTTGTGGTATCGAAAAATTAATGAGTGTATGTGTAAAAAGATAAATATTTTACAAAGTATGGCTGAGTGTTTAAAATCTCCTATATATCCTATAGAGCCCTACAGCGATGTGTCATTAATTTTTTTTGGTCCTGGAATATTATAAAATCGGCCGGGCCGGACTTTGAATACCCTCCACCATTTGGATCGAATTTGACAATTCTCAAAAACAATAAAATGCGTTAAAATCTTAGAAATACCGAATGTAGCCGTTATATTAGGGTCAATAAGACGATATGGACCTGCATAAGATTTTTTTTTCATAAGCCATTACAATATTTAAATGCGAAACTTAGAAAAAAAATCGGTGAATAATGTAGCTGTACAGTCATCAAAATACCGATTATTGGGAGATACCGTTATATGGAGGCTGTACGAAGACGTGGACCTGCATAAACAATTTTCTGTCTTAGGACTCAGTATTCATTGCGAACTTCAAATAACAAATTTTACACAATTCCGGTGAATAATGTCGCTAAAATCATCAAAATACCGAATATCGGGAGGCACCGTTATATGGGGGCTATACGAAGACGTGGACCTGCACAGACAATTTTCTGTCTTAGGCTGTAGCATGGTACAATGAAGAGAAGGCAGGCCAACTTTGAAAAAATTGCATGTATAGAGGTCTACCTGTTTGGCTTGTAATGTCAGAATTAGTATCAAAACAATAAAAAAATCAAACAACTTGTTGCATTTATTTTGAATTTTGAAAAAACGCGATAACTGAATGAAAGGTCAACACTTCTTTTCAAAAGCATGTACTATATAACTCTAAAGGATTATTTCGCTACAAAAACTCTAGATTTTGTCGATGCATACGTAGAAATAAACATTTTGAAAACACCCGAATTTAAATATTTTCTGAACAATTTTTTTGTTATTGAAAAGAAAACACATACATAAACAAATAAAGATGACATATTAAGCCAAGAAAATAAAAAAATTAAAATCATATGGTATCATAGCCCTACCTTGATATCATTGTACCATGGGCTGTAGTATCCATTTCGAACTTCAAATGCCAAATTTGAAACAATGCCGGTGAATAATGTCGCTAAAATCATCCAAATACCGAATATCGGGAGGTACCGTTATATGGGGGCTATATTATAACTTGGACCTACATGGCCCATTTACGAACTTAACCTGCCTACTGGCAAAATATAGATGTGTGCAAAATTTTAGCCTTCTATCTCAATTCGTTCGAAAGATAGCATGATTATAACAGACAGACGGACATGGCTAAATCGTCTTAGAAATTTACGCTGATCAAGAATATATATACTTTGTTGGGTGTAAGATCATTATTTCAATGAGTTACAAACGGAATGACAAATTAATATACCCTCCATAGTATGGTGAAGGCAGCGTTCGAAAACAAACAGTATGGTACCGAACCATAGTGTTCTGTACCATTCCGAGTTGGAGTGGTACACTAAGATAATGTACCGTACCGGAGCACAACCCTTAAAAAATATTTTAGTGATACTGTACCGGAGCACAACAAGAATCGTACTGTACCGCAGTCGGAGCACTAAAAACGTAGTGTACCGCAGTCAGAGCACTACGAAATCGTAGTTTTCCGCAGTCAGAGCACTACGAAATCATAGTGTACCACATGGCGGAACACTAAAAAAAATAATGTACCTGTAGTGTACGACATATGTGTTGTTTACGATTTGTGAGAAAAATTAGATGTTTGATGTTTTTTGACAATGCAAAAATTACTAGTATAATTCAATATTATAAAAATAAAAGCAGAATTTATATTATTTGTCATGTATGTTTAGATGGGTTGCGAAATTGAAGAAAGTAGAAAAATTAATGTTTTTCTTTTTATTCGACCTTTTTATATTTTAACGAAACAAGTGTTGTTCGAGCTTGAGGTCTTTGTTGTTGTATTTATTTTAATATTCCAATATTTCGAAATTCAATGAATTTCATCTTCAGGGAAATAGTCCTACAATAAAAAAATAAACAAAGTACGACTTATTAACTATATCACAGTTTTTTCTAATACTAACAGGTATATTAACACAGAACAAAGATCGCTTACAAGTTTATAAATACTAAAATGAATTTTTATAATAAACTTAAAGCTAGCGTAGCGTTTCTACTCCGTCAAGTTACATTATTGCACTGATTAGTATTTATTTATTGCACGATCTCTACCCCGTGTGAGTTGCCTGTAGCAGTTGGCTGTGTTGTCGATGTCTGTTTTGCTGTTTATTCTTGTTGTTGGGAGACTGTTTATGTGGAGCATCTCTAGTGTTAGTCTCTTGTTGTAATGATTCTCCGTTTGCAGTATTTTTACATCGACAATGTTAGGGGTATGATTGTGTATTTTACAATGTTCGGACAGTGCTGTTTTTTGTATTATGTTGGTATTTCTTAATTTTATGTCCGACTTGTGTCCTGACATTCGAGTTTTTAATGTTGTTTAATGAAAGTAGAAAAATATGAGAATAGGTAGAAAGAATAACAAAGGACCAAATCTGAGGTGATAACAATTTGTATTTAATCATTGAAAATTGAAATTCTTAATTTTCCACGAAAAAGGGTATTTTAGTGGTTGCGTTGTAATGGGTTATTATGCAAATAATTTACCTGTTATTTTGTGGTACCGAAATCAATGAATATATGTGCAAAAAGATAAATATTTTACAAAGTATGGCTCTCCTATAGAGCCCTACAGCGATGTGTCATTAATTTTTCTGGATCCTGGAAAATTATAAAATCAAATAAATAATTTATGTAAGCAGTCCTATTTATCTTGTTTTGTTGCTGAAAATAAAGCTTGGCCATCGGACGTTGTTGGAGTAGTCTATTTTGGATCCATATCTGTTAAGATAAATTCGCGAGCAGGAAGAAGAAGAATAAAGAATAAAAAAAATTGCCGCGCATTGCTGTTGCATCGAAGGCTGTTCTTGTACTGAGACTTACAAATTGGTTGGCGTTTTTGGTTCCTATGTTTGTGTGCTTTTGTTTGTAAACAATATAAGTGATCTGGTGGAATTGCTGTATGTGCTTTGCATTGCATGCCCGCTGAGACAAGAACGTATACATGCCCTATCTGTGCAGTTGTTGTTAAGGGCAACCAGAACAGTGTCGGCTGTGGTATTTGTTGAATGTTTTTCCACATAAAATGGGTCGATGTGTCAAGAGAGCAGCATAGTTTTTTGTACAAACATAGGAAGTCACTGATGTTCTTGTTTAAGTGTCCTACGTGTATTAAGCTCTGATGATAAGGCAAATACCTCTACTTCAGCTATTGATTGTACGGAGAATGCTAGCAAATAGGTGCCGATGTTATTGGAACAATGCAGTAGGAGTTCGAATCATATAAGCTATGCCTTGAGAAGCAATTTGAGAGCTCTTTATGCTTAAAATTAAGGATGTTGTGAAAACAATACGGTCGGAGGTTGATGATAGAATTAATAAAGTTGAGGAGTCAGTCCGACGGTGCCATGATGCTGTTAAGCGTATGGAACAAGCTAAACAGGAAACGGATGCTGAAAGTGATGTTCTTACAAGGCGTCTCAATCGATCCAACATAATTATTAGTGGCTTGCCTGATGGCATTAAACAATTAAGAGACCCTGTGCTAAGAATAGCAACCTTGTGCGGAGTTGAAGTACAACCTTGTGATATCAACCACTGTTGTTACATTTCGAAAGGCAAATCTGTGCTTGTAAAGTTCAATTCTGTACTTGTGAGAGACACACTTATGGCTAATTATCAAAAGCGCTGTAATTCGCTGTTGCTTAGTGATATTACTGGGGTGGGTATAAGAAGTAGAGTTTACTTGAATGACCACCATAACCGTGCAGCCTCTAAATTAATGTATCTTTGTCGAAAATTATGGAGAAACAACAAGATCCGAAAATTTAAGTTTAAAAGTGAGGACAACCCTAAGGCATTGGTTTTGCTCCCAGATGGACGGGAGGAAGAATTTAATATTCCCCGGTGTGTCAGCATGCTAAATGGTGATGGTATTTCAGCTGCTGAGGTGTTGATGCTGCTGTTCCTGTTTCACAGCTGAATGTTAATGTGCGGTCGTAAGTGGTGCTTGTTGAGTAGTTTAATGTACTGTATGTAACATTATTTATTTGATTTTTATATTTTCTTGGTATTTGTTATTTTTTTTTATCCTTTACATTATTTTTGATCGTTTGCGCTATATTCTCGTTGTGAGTTTTTCAACCAATTTAGGCGAAGTTTTTAGCGACAATAGTTTTTTGTTAAATCAGCTATGCAATTTTAGGGAAAATTTTAATGTTGGGCATGTAAATGTTAGAAGTTTTAACTTAAGTAAGAATTAATTTAAAATCCATGAATTGAGAAATATTTTAAAAGGGAAAGGTCTTAATATTTTTGGTGTGACAGAATCTTGGTTAAAACCTACAATTTCGAACGAAGCCATAAAAATACCAGATTACATTTCTTACAGAAGTGATAGACCTGGTAGCAGAGGAGGTGGTGTTGTTTTGTATGTTGCACAGTATATGAGTCATAAACTTGTGTGTAGAGGTAATTCTTATGGTGATGTTGAATATGTTTTTTGTGAAGATATTGTTAATAATAGTGTTTTCTTAATTGGAGTTGTTTATTTGCCTCATGGTGATATATTGGCTTTGGAAGATGAAATTTCCGACCTTGTGGTAAGGTATTCCAATGTCATCATTATGGGCGACTTTAACAATAACATGTTTGATTTGAACCGAAGTGTATTGGTGCGTGATGTTTGCAGTCGTTTGAATTTATCTGTTGTTCATTATTCAATGCCAACACAATACTTCTTCTTCTTCTTTGTTGGATTATTTTTTTGTGTCGAATTCGATTTTGGTAGCATGTTTAAATCAATTCTCTTGTCCTGGCATTTCTGACCATTCGTTTATATTTTTGTCTCTCATTGTTCCTAATTGTCGTAGTGGTCTGTTTTATGAATATGCGGACTACAGTTCTGTTGACCCAGTAGCGAATTCGGATGCTTTGGATTTATGCAACTTTGAAGAAGTGTTTGAAGTGACAGATGTTGATTCACAGGACAATATACTAAATTGTGGTCTTCAACGTTTGCATACAGTTGTTCCGATAAGAAGAAGATTTTATAAGAATAATAATAGTGATTGGTTCAAATCTTCTCACATCCGTTATCATGTTTCCCTTAGGGATTCTGCATATAAGGCGTATCTTCAAAATAGGACTTTAGATAATTGGAGGAATTTTTGTCGTTGTCGGAAAGTCATAAGGAGGTTGAATAAAACCAAAAAGGAAGTGTGGTCAATATTAAATAAGAATGGTTTGAGTGATGAGGAATGTGAAGTTGAAAATGTGGATGTTGAGATGTTGAATTCTTCTTTTGTCTCCAATCAATCTATGGATGTCTTTGATATTTCTTGTGTTCCTGTAGGTGCTCATGATGGTTTTTCGTTTCGTGCCATTAGTTATGATAAAGTTATTAGTGCCTTTAATAAAATTAAGTCAAAAGCAGTAGGTTACGATGGCCTTAAACTTAAATTTCTAAAACTTGTTTTTCCTCTTGTTGGTCCTTTTGTGCTTCATGTTGTGAATACGATGTTGACAGTGTCTGTGTTTCCTGAGCTCTGATGAGTACAGACCCATATCAATAACGCCAATTCTTTCTAAAATGGTTGAATATGTATTGAAAGATCAAATGTTAGAATATATAAATGAACATTCACTATTGCACCCGAGTCAACATGGATTTAGAAGTAATCGTAGCACAACATCTCTTCTGGTTGGATTGACTGACAATATAAGAAATTCTGTCAGTGCTGGTGATTGCTGTGTTTTATTATCACTTGATTTGGAGAAGGTATTTGACAGGATTAATCATGCCAATTAAGGTAATAAGTTACATCGTCTCTTCAATTTTTCGTTCTCAGCTTGTAAGTTAATGTTTTCTTACTTGTTCGGGAGAAAACAGTATGTCTGTGGTAAAAATGTTGTTTCCAATCTTCTTCCAGTGAGTAGTGGTGTGCCACAGTGATCTGTTCTTGGCCCTCTATTGTTCGTTATGTATGTTAATAATTTGCTGAGTTGTATTAACGGTAGTAATTGTATGTCGTTTGCATTTCCTGATGACATTCAATTTTTTTTAAAGGAGAATATGTATTTATGGATGTGTTGCAGTCGTCAATTCATTTTAATGTTAATTTGTTGGTAACTTGGTTGTCCTGTAACGGTCTCTCAATAAATACTCAAAAATCTAAAGTTATGTTTTTTGGGAACTTAGGACGTCCATAAATGTTGTAAGCTCGATGAAATGTCTTGGTTTGTTTCTTGATTCTGGTTTGGTGTTTGATGTGCATGTGAATTCTTTAGTGTCCAAAGTTAACTTTATTTTAAAGAAGTTGTACTGCTTGGATATAGTTTTGCCTAAGAAGATTATAATTCAGTTGGTACATGCATTAATAATGTCTAACTTTTTATATTTTATTGGGATTTTTGGGGGTAGTTACGGTTTTGTTTTTCGGAAGTTAAAACTATTGTTTCATAGGGTAATGCGATATGTTTTTTGTGTCAAACGTCGTGATCATATATCTCCTTCTGTGGAGGAGTTTCTCGGTTGTTGTTGTTGTAGCAGCTCATACATCTGTGTTCGTTCGGTTTCCATTTTCTGACTCAGTTCAATCAGGTTCTGCCTCTAAGTCCAGTCTCAAAAAGGATGCAACCTGTATGGGTTGTGTCCATAACGAGACTGGAGTCAGGTGAGTAGGCTTGGCTGGGCAGCGAAATAGGTGCAGCGTGTCATGTGGGCCTGTGCCACATGCTGGGCAGATGTTCTGCACGTCGCCGTTAATCCGGGTCCAGTAGGAATTTAGGCGGCTGCACCATCCGGATCGTAATTGAGCCAAAACTACTCGGGTTTGTCGGGGCAGCTCTCGTTCTTCAGTTGCGACGGGAGGGGGATGGTCTCCTAGCACAGTATTCACTCTATATCCTTCAAAGGCTTCTGAGACCGCATTAGAGTGAATACTATTCAGTCAGGTTTGATAGGCCTGTTGATCTAGAGGCTCTCTCTTATACCTCTGTACCTCTCTCTCTAGATCATGAAGGTTTTTCCTAACGTGCCTGGGCGGAGGTTGCCTATCCACAAGATGGTGATTTGGATGGCTTTGTCTATAACACCCAAGCAGGTATTACATTGACAGCATTTTGTTATGCTGTCGCACCGGTAAGACCTTCGCCTCCTCATGTAGGTGATCGACAGGTGTCATGAGAAGGCACCCTGTTGCGGTTCTAAGGGCGGCATTCTGGCAGGACTGAACATTTTTCCACTGCGTAGCACTGACGTTGACGGACCACACCGGAGCCGCATAGTTTACCACAGACCGGCCTATAGCTTTGTAAGAGGTCAACAAGGTTTCCTTATTAGCTCCCCAAGTACTGCCGGCCAGAGACTTGAGGACCTTGTCCCTACTTCTAATCTTGTCGCAAATAGCTGTGGTATGCGCGGACGACTTAAAGAGGCTATCGAATGTGACTAGCACCATCGACCTGCACGTTCAAGGATAGCCTCATCTCCGCAGTCCATTTGGTGAAAAGTGTGGCCGTCGACTTAGTGGCGGATATCTTCATATTCCTCGCAGTGAAAAAGGCGGTAAGATCAACAAGGTAAGCGTTTAACCGATAGCAAATGTCATCAATAATGGGACCGAACGCCACGAGCGTACAATCGTCTGCGTACGTTATAATCTCTATGCCATCTGGAGGGCGTGGAATGTCAGAAAGGTAAAGGTTAAACAGTTCCGGAGATATCACCCCACCTTGGGGAACTCCCTGTTTAACTCTACGGATGCTCGACTTCTTGTTCCTGAATACCACGTACAACTGGCGTCCACACATGTAGTTTACTATGCAACGTTTCAAACTTGGCCGGAGTGTGGTGCGCTCAATGTCCTCGAACAGTGTGGTATGATTGACTGTATCAAAGGCTTTTGATAAATCAAGTGCCACCATAACTGTTCTATCGCACGGCCTGTTCTGCTGACTTGTATGGAAATGGCGTGTAAAGCTGTTGTTGTGCTATGCAATTTTTGGAATCCGTGTTGATAATCGGCTACTGGGAAACACTCTCTTATGCTGGGGAGGAGTAAAGCCTCAAGCGTCTTTGCTACTGGTGACAAAAGTGATATCGGCCTGTATGAATCACTTTTGCTGGCATCCTTGCCTGGCTTCAGTAGCGGGACCACCCTGCCCATTTTCCAGGCATAGGGAACTGCTAGGGTGGCTAACGACAGATTGAGAAGCTTTGTAAGATGCTCAACTCCTGGTTCATCCAGTTGCTTCAACATCACCATTGAGATGCCGTCAGGACCAAGCGTTTTGGATGACTTTGCGCTTCTGATGACCTGTGCAACATCTGCCAACGTAAATTGTGGTGGTACCTCCTCGGCTGGAAGGGATGGTACACGGCGTAGGATCCTCCTCTTCGCCCTGTCACTCTCGGTGTGCTCTACAAACTGCCGGTTAAAATAACACGCGCACCTCTTCGGATCTGTCACTTCTACGCCGTTAAATGAGACAGATGTCCGATCGTCCTTTTTCCCAGGGTTCGAGAGCGACTTAACCGTTGGCCACAATTTACTCGTTCCGGTACCGATGTTGCAATGCTTCAGATGTTTTAACCACTTTTTCTGCTTATGCTCACCTACTAACCTCTTTACCTCCAGAGTAAGTTCCCTGACTCTGGGGTTATTAGGGTTATTAGGGTTAGTACGGCGAAGCTCATCTCGCTCGTTTGCTAATCCCGCTGCCTCTGCTGGAAAATTTGGTCTTATTTCAGGTATTCGACCAGCAGGTATATAGCGAGCGGCTGCAGCTTTGATGATGTCCCGGAAACACTATCTGCTAGCTGAACATCAAATGGGTTGGGCAGTTCTCTGAAGCGGCGATTGGTATACTCTCTGAATTCTTGCCAATTAGCTTTCCCGTGGTTAAGGAAAGTGCGGCGTTCAGAGTCAATAAAGTCGGGTGGTCTGTTGATGGCGATAATAATGGGGAGGTGGTCTGAGCCTAGAGAAATGACTGATTGCCAAGTTACGTCATTCGTCAGACCTGGGGACACGATGGATATGTCCGGAGAACTGTGGCAGTCTCCCCTTATTCTGGTGGGCGCGTTAATGCCTACCAGTAGTGAACTGATATTAGGCATATAACGTGGGGCACAGCTATTTAATGGCGGAATGTACACGTTGAGCACCCCCACCTCCGCGGTTTCACACTTGACCGCTACCCCCATACATTCCATGTACGGGTCACTAGAGTCAAGCTCAGGTGAGATAGGTCTGTACTGCACAGAGTGGTGCAATAGGAACGCTAATCCTCCACCTCTGGAGCGATCCTTCCTCAGTACGTTGTATCCATCACAACTTTGAAGCCTGCAGGTGGTACTCAGCTTCGTTTCCTGGATCGCTGCGAACTTGATGTTCTTCCGACTCATAAGGCTTACAATTTCGTTGATCTTACCTCTGAGACCATCACAATTAAATTGGAGAAATGATGCATTATCCGGAACCTGAACAGCAATGTGTGGCGTCAACTGCTGCGTAGATTGCTGTTGAGGAGATTGGGGGGGAGTCTCATATTGCGACGACGATGAGGACGCCGAAGATGAAGACTCACCGGGGTCTACATTGACGCAGCAGGAAGCAATGTAGTCCCTATCGCTATACTCCTGTATCCGGTTTAGGCCGGAACAATTCTGCAAATGCACCCACTCCATGCATCTGTTGCATCTCACCGAAACCGATCTGTGGTGGATGCGATTACGACAAACGGAGCAGAACCATGGTCCGGGTGGGTCTCGATCCCAGCTCGGACCAAGAGAATACGGAGCAAACATTCTGGGTAATGTTGCTCCCACATCAGAAAAATGGACGAACACGTATTTGCTGGGTTGGCGGCCCCTGGTCGGAGAAATGTGCCTCCGAGTCAATCCGGTACATAGAACCGGCCGCCGTGGGATTGATGAGTTTCTCGGTTGTTTTTTTTTTTTTTTTTTTTGAACGTTCCCACGCCTCACATTCCCACCCCTGTCGACCGAGGGGGCGACCTCCCTTTACGGAGGGATCGCGTACACATCATGATCCGCATCATAATGGGAATTCAGTAGGGAATTGAAAACCAGCTACAGAATCTAATTCATCAGCTAGTTTGTCAAATAATAAAACATGTATGTTAATTGTTTAAAAATAAAATTATTCCAGATTTAATAACTTCCAAACTCATACAAAAATCTACAGTACAATACACAGAGTTAAAGTCAACACACATTTTATTAAGATGTTCGCCCATTGAATAATTCGTGCGGTGAAAATCAGTATATACTAATTGGTAGTATCTACTAGATCTAAACGGAACATAAATTCTAATAGATGAGATTAGGAAATCTGAAGGTATATAACCATTTAATATTTTTAGTACAAACATGGAGTTCAACATAATGCTAGGAACACAATTGGAGCGAACGACGAATTTCGCCCTACGCGGCGACAAAATAAGCCGCGAAAATTCGTCGTATGGAACACAATACCGACGAAATTATAAAACAGCTGATGAAGTTGTTTACTTTTTGCTCATTTGTTGACTACAATGAATTATACAAGAACACATAATTCTTTACGTTCTCTATTATAATTTCACTTATGTCCATCTTCTCTATTATAAATTCACTGATATCCATCTTCACTCAGGCGCAAGTACACAAATAAATAAACAAATTAATTATGTTTTTTTTATACGAGTAACAGATAGTAGAGTGACCATAACAAATTTTAAAGTAAAATGTAACTTTATTTACTAAAACACATAAAATTCGTACAAGTATGGCCACCTTGTACTGTTTTGTTCGCCGGTCGCCGGCGTATGAAATAGAAATAAAGCTAATTGAGTTCGCGGCGACCGACGAAATTTTCGCCGGTGCCGTGATTGTGTGCACTTCCATATACACATATGTGTTTTATTTTTGACGACGAACATACGCCGCGAAAAAATTCGTCGTTCGCTCCAATTGTGTTCCTAGCATAATACGTCTGCTTTTAAGTGTAGCCAATCTAATTAATTTTAGCCTGCTAGCATAAGAAGGCAAAACAAAATCACTATTCCAATGTAAACCTCGTAAGGCAAATAGCAGAAACTGTTTTTGCACGGATTTTATTTTATCTGAATATATTGCATATTGAGGATCCCATATAACAGAACCATATTCCAATATAGGTCTAACAAGAGACGTAAATAACTGTTTTGTTATATATGGATCAGAAAATTCTTTGGCCCACCGTTTAACAAAACCTAAAACACCATTTGGTTCATTTACCATTGTTATTACATGGCTTAAAATTTAATTTTGGATCCATCAAGAGGCCTAGATCGACAAATGAATCTACAGTTGATAATGAATGACCGTCAATATTATATTGTAATATCAGAGAAGAAGATCTGGAGAAGCACATATTCTTACATTTGCTTAAATTTAACTCCATACAATTTAACTTGCACCATTTAAAAAGGCTATCTAAATCGTTTTGAAGTAAACTGGCTCGTTTATCACAATTATGGGAAATGAATAATTTAACATCATCTGCGTACATTAACAATTTCGAGTAATTTATGGAATTTGGTAAATCATTGATAAATAAAAGAAAGAGGACCGGTCCAAGGTGACTTCCTTGCGGAACACCCGATGGAACGTTAATCGTTTTGGATAGATACCCTTCAAACAAAACTAGTTGTGATCTATCTTTTAAGTAAGATGATATCCATTTGACTAAGTTTGTGTTGAAACCCATATAATTTAATTTATATATTAGGAGTTCATGGTTAACCCTATCAAAAGCTTTACTAAAATCAGTATAAATTGTATCAGTTTGTTTACGCTGAACAAATCCTTTTATTACTGTTGACGTAAATTGTATAAGATTTGTTGTAGTTGAAAGACCACTACGAAAACCATGCTGATATGGACTCAATATAGATTGAATTTTCTGTGAAATTACTGCAGTAATTAATTTTTCAAACAATTTTTGTATGGCACTTAATTTTGCAATTCCTCTTTAATTTGACACATTAGTAAGACTACCAGACTTATGTAAAGGTATAATATAAGATTTTTTCCAGAAAGTAGGAAATTGACCAAATTTCAGTGAATAATTAAACAATATAGTTAACGGAAGTGCTAATGTTTCTGAACAATATTTAAGAATTATATTAGGTATGCCATCAGGACCTGGACATTTAATCGATTTTAAACTACGCAGACTATTGTACACATCCTGACGTTGTAGAAAAGGCATACAAATTTGATCAGCCTGTGATAACTTATAAGGATACGAATCTTTAATTTGGCAAGATGTACTGGAATAGGTTGTGACAAAAAAATCTGCGAAACATTCAGCAATATCTGTGCCTGTGACAAATTCTTTATTGTTATATTTCAATACTGAGGGCTTTGAGGAAACTTTTCGTTTTAGATTAACAAAATCATAAAAAGATTTAGGATTGGATTTAAAATTATTTTTAATCTTGTCTAGGTAAAGATTATACAATCTACGAGACTCTAAAGTATATTTAGATCTAGCAACAGAGTAATTAGTGTAGTCTATTGTTAAGCCTGATTTTTTATATTTACGAAAAAGTTTATTTTTAGAGTTTTTTTAACTTGATAACTCAGAGGTTATCCATGGATATTTATTTGAATTTTCAACTCTATTGGTTGGAACACATTCCAGTTTAAATCTATTTAAAATATCATAAAATTTATCAATTACATATTCTAAATCTGTATGGCTGTTACATAGGCACACAGAAGCCCAATTTACGGAGGAAATGAGGGTATTAAATTTTCGAAAATTAGTTTTTTTGTAATTAAGGACAGTTTTAAATGAGTCGGACTGACTTTCTTCAATTACATAACTGTGAGTCATGGAGATATACAAAATTGGATGGTATATATCTTCAGGAGTGCATATTGGAGGAATTCTGAATATATCAAAATGCTGTGTTATATTTACAAACGCCAAATCAAGAATTTTGCCGAGGGAATTTTTCACACTGTTTATTTGATAAAGATTTAAGTCACACAAACTATTTATAACATCAAATGTATACTGGGTACTGTTCATTTCGGATGGCAAAGGAATCAAAGCTTCAGAATCTGGCATTGGAAGCCACCTAATGGAGGGCATATTAAAATCACCAAGGATCAGAATGCGATCGGAATCTTTCATTTTTTCAGTGATTAAATTTATTGCTGATTATAAATGTCAAGTGAAGATGAAGGGGGAATATAAGAGCAAGTTACAAACAATTTAGATATGCCCAATTCAATGGAAACACCAACAAATTCTATATCAAGAAAATCATTTAGATCAATTAAATTAGTGGTATATTTGGTATCAACTGCAATAAGGACGCCACTACCTTTTTTACAAACACGATCTTTTCTAAATATTTCATATTTTGAACATAAAATTTCACTATTTAATATAGATGTTTTTAACCAAGTTTCGGAGAAAACCAATACATTATAATTGAAACCAATGCTATCAGTATATAAACTGGTTAATGTTGTATTAAGCCCCCTTACATTCTGATAGCAAATAGAAAATGAGTCATTTAGTTTTTTGGCACCGAATCTGGTCTAAGAGGCAAATGAGCTAAATTATCGGATCTCTCCACAAATTCTTTAATAAATGCCCTAGCAGGCCAAAATTCTTTTAAAATCAACTGTACAAAAATATTTTCAGGCACAACGATTTTGAAAGAAGATCTACTTTCAGAAAATGCAGATCGGAGCTTATAGCATCTCAAAAAGTAATCTCCCTCAATTTTTGATTTTATATAATACATTATGTCATCGGCCGTTGTTTCTGGCGCAAACCTTGTTGCAAATATCATTTTCATGGCGGGAGCCATAGATAATGATCTTTGGACAGGTTGAGTTTTGCCAGTAGTACTAGTTATAAGTGAAGGAAGTAATAATTCCTGTATGTTACGAGTAGATTGGGAGGTTTTCTTAGAAACCTCACTATCAATACTCATAACTTCAGGATTATTTACCCACTTACCTATACCGCTGTTATCTACCGGAACTGGGTGTGTAACAACACTGGCATACGACTGTTCACGTCCAGTCTCAGTTGCTTCAGTGGTATTAACTGAAACCGGTTGTGGAATAGTGTTCTCCACAGAAACTATTGCTTAGCGACTCGGCACTCCCTTAGTTGGTGCCTTTTTCGCAGCCCTTTTGCGTTTCTTGCCAGAAACTGACGGTGACGACACAAACTCATCTAATTCTTGGTATTTCTCAAACAATGTAGAGAAATTCTCGAATCTGAGTGATAGTGAGGAAAAATCTTTTTTCATCGATGTCAATTCCGACTGCAATTCCTTTACAAAATTTTAAAAGTCTGCAGAGAGTTTCCTACATTGCACACAACACCAACGAACACCAACATTACTTCTAATTGTGTCTACAACTTTTGCATTAATCCTAGCACATTTTGCATGCCATTGATTAAGACAAAACCAACAGGTAACACACAATTCATCCTCTGCAACAATATTACATAATTCAAAAGGGCACGAGATTTTTTATTTTAATTATTATTTATTTTAATTATAATTATTTCTTTTTTAATACACAAATTACAGCTATATTTTTCAAGATTAGATCTGTAGCAAGAATTTTTTATTTATTTATTTATTTTATTCTTTTTTAAATTCTTTTTTAAATGTTGGCAACTCTTATGAGATCACAAACAAAACAAGACGATATGTTACAACAACTAATTAGCTAATGTAACAAAAGAATGAGGATAAAAGGAGAATGTACAACTACACAATTTGAAAATTGATATTACTTTAAAAGACAAAACAAAATTTTAAAACACTACACCAATTATCACTTTGAGTTACAAAATCACTATTGAACACTTTAATACACCTTTTTACCAGATTAATTAATTTAATAAAACATATGTCTTAATTTTTTTTTCAAAAGCACGGAGCACCACTATTTTTTGACACTAATCACAACAGGGTTGCCAACTTTGTTCGTTTGAGTGTTTTGTGAATTTGAGGTCAATCTTGTTCTTCTACAAACATTTTAAATTGAGGACATCTTCTGCTATTTTGGATCTTTTTAAGTTTTCGAGATCTGTAAGGAACCTGCAAATTGTTATACCACGCTTGACTCCTGTGTTGGAAAAATCTTTCTAAGTAAGAAATGCTTGCATTTTCAACAATCTGCCACCTAATCTTAAGACATTTAATTCTTCCCTAAAATGTTATAAACGTAAATTATATGCTCATTTCGATATTGTTTGAAATATATGGTATTCTTGTGTTAATTTGTTTTTTTTTTCGCTTGCATAGTTGATTTATCTAATTCTTCAATGAATTCTGATTTTTGCTCACATTTTTTTTGTTAATTTTTTTTATTGTTAATATGATTTTTAAGATTAATGATGTTATGAATAGTTTAGAGTAGTCATGTATAGGAGTTCTTTGAACCATCAATCAATTGTTAATTTTGTTCATTTTTTGTTAATTTGTTTTAGTGTTTAATTTTAAGTAAGTCTTTTATAATTAATTTAGAGTAGTCATGTATAGAAGTTTTTGGAACCGTCCATGGCCATGTCGGCTAGGTTGTACTGTACAACTTGAAAATAAATAAAAAAATCAGTTTTATGATTTCGATTTTTTTAATGTGGTGCATGTCGTACACTAGGATTTTTTTATTGCTCCGATTGCGGAACGCTACGATTATCGTTGTGTTCCGGTACAGTATCACTAAAATATTTTTTTTAGTGATACTGTACCGGCACGGTGCACTATGTTTGTGTACTGGTTATTTTCGAACACTGAGAGCGAACAATCGACTATTAATAGTCGATTACACGGTTTTCATCCAAGTCCATAGTCGAGTTTCAGATTTTTAAGCACTTAAAGTCGATTATTCGATTAATCGGAAGTCGACTTACCTATCCCTACTCTCCGTGAGTCGAGTACTCGGTTTTCAACAAAGTCCATAGTCGAGTTCGGCTAACGAGTTCGGTCAAGCAGCTTATATGTGTGTGTCCATGTGAGTCTAATTGGCTTTCGTCGGCTACACACATTTGTTGTCGGCTCTGCTTGATGGAAAATCAAAATATTTTGATATTTCTATTTGCGCAAATCTATTTGAACGTCTCCATTACTGTTTGTCAAGCAAATTCCCATTTGTGTTGTAACGTTGAGGAGTAAACATGAATAGTAAGTGCGCGGACGAAAAAAAATTTACAATAAAATTTATTGAAATGTACCAATGCCTTGATGCATTGTGGAACGTGCGGACAGACGCGTACAGTAATAGGGATGAGAAGAAAAAACAATATAATATACTCCTTGATTTTTATAAGGAACAGTACCCCGATGGTACTGTTGAAGATGTTAAAAAAAATAAATATATTAAAAGTAAATATCCTCAAAAAATTTCTGTAGTCATCAAAACTACTCATTCGCACTCCTTTAAGAGGTTTTCATGTGTAAATCTTTTGCGCTGTTCATACCACTTTTTCATCCATATTTTCTTTTTCATTTCCAATTTAACACAACTGCTGTCACGAGAAGCCACTCATCTTCCGACGACGACATGACTGCACTCAACGAAAATAATTACAAAATGAATGTTTGACAATCTTGTTTGTACATCTGCGGGCAAAATACGAAGTTACACACTAATACATACGCACTTGCTTGATGAAAAAATTTGAGCGTCTCCAGGGCACTTTAAGTTAAGATGTTCAATTTTCTCATGTCTCATTCGTAAACAACAGAGTACCCCGAGTCTTTGCTTTCGTTTATTTTTTTATCAGGTATTCCTTTGTGGCCTTCATATTCGTTTCGTTGGGACGTTTTTCATTTTTGTTTCCAATGCTCTCATAATTCGCTCTTCATTGTTGCGCTGTCGGATTTTCTCGTCTCCATAAGCTCCATAAGTGGTGGAATTGTACTTCCAAATTTCCATAATATACATAATATATATAATTTTTTTAATTTTGTAATAAAAGAATAAAGTGGAAATATATAAACAACTAAATTGTTGTTGGAACGTCTTGTTGTTGTTCTTAACAGCATATGGTATTCTTTTGACATCGAGTCTAATTGTCAAATTCCTAAATTATGAACTCTGAAGAAGAGCGAATAAAAACCTTTGCCTCTTGGCCTGTCAATGCGCCCGTTTATCCACTAGTATTAGCCCAGAATGGTTTTTATGCGACAGGAAACTTTCTTGAAGCAAGCTGTCATTGGTGTAACTGCTGTATTAGCGACTGGGAGTACGGTGATGATGTGCAACAAAGACATTTGGCAGTTAGTCCTCACTGCGAATTTGTTAGAGACAATGCTAATTGTGGAAATATACGAACACAGGAATTTCCACACACAACTTCAGACGTTGACAATGCCTCTGCTCAGATGACTTCTGATACACAACAATCGTCAGATTTGATGATAGAAGCAAATAGATTGGCAACATTTAGAAATTGGCCGGTATTAAAAAAATATACATATATCTATACAAAATTGATGAACATTTCTTTTCGTTTCGTAGAACCCAAACATTTCTCCTCAGTCTTTGGCGAAAGCTGGATTTTTCTACCTGAATCGATCAGATCAAGTTATGTGCGCTTGGTGTAAAGGAGTAATTGCGCAGTGGGAAAAACAAGATAACGCATTTCAGGAACACCGTCGATTTTTTCCCGGTTGTCCCCGCGCTCAATTAGGACCTCTGATCGAAATGGCTAGTGCTGGAATAAGAGATTTGGGCATTCAACAAATTTCTCCCGCAAAAAATCCCAAATATTCCTCTTTGGATGCTAGACTACGTACCTATACGAACTGGCCAATTCCCGATATCCAAAAACCCGAAAGTTTGGCTCTGTCGGGGCTGTACTATCAGGGTGTAGATGATCAAGTTCGTTGTTTTCATTGCAATATGGGATTACGTTCTTGGGAGAAAGAGGACGATCCTTGGTTTGAACACGCGAAATGGTAAGTATTGCCATAAAGTATGAAACAAGTACAGTTTTGACCTCCCTTACCGACAACTTCGAAAATTTTTCCGAGGGTCGTGAGTACGACGCTAGTCCATACTTCCCGAGCTATAGGCCCCTAAGGTTTTCCAGTGTGTAAGACCAACCAAGGTAATTTAGGTATCAACACCACGCGATCCAAAGTTTTATTAGTCAACATGTGTAGCTGTTACAACATTAACAACAATTTTTTTTATTTTAACAAATCAATACATAGAAAGCTTTCTACATGGTACCTAATCGAAAGATTATTATAAATAAGACTCCTTGGAGTACAATCATCGCTCCACATGTCTGTCGTGAATGAGATTTCTATGCCGTCGATATTACAAAACTGGAAATATTTAGAACTTTAATGTGATGTTTCCCAAAAAATTTTCCTATATTTATAATTTCTTGTGCATATTTACGAAAGCCCTCTCCCAGAAAATATATGTAAAAATATTTCAATTTACGGACACATAAACGGGTGAATTTAATTAAAATGTCTTACTTTCAGTAACATAGAGTGGATGCAAAAACTTGCAATGGCTCCAAGATGCTTGCGGGCTTTTATTAAGCAAACCAAATGTAATGAGAATAAAAATGGAAATACTCACTCACTGTTCGCAATAATTGAGATTAATGTGATGACGATGATATTTTGCACCATTCTTAAATATGGGAATGTTCATCAATAAATAAAATAAAAATAGCACAGTAAGAAAACTATGTTCTTTTTTATATATTTCCGAACGTTCCCAGGCCTCACATTCCCACCCCTCCTCCTTTACGCAGGGATCGCGTACACATCATGATCCCCATCATAATGGGAATTTAGTAGGAAATTGAAAGCCAGCTACAGAATCTAATTCATCAGCTAGTTTATTGCTATTATTGCTAAAAATATGTTCAAATACTGCATGAAAAAATGGTAGAAATTCGTCGTATCGGACACGTACCTAGTTATTGTGACATAAACTGGCGTGAATGGGTTACCTCGTAAATGCACAAAGTCAATACATTTAGATAAATCACTGATTTGCAAAGAGAGTATATTGCGGTAACCCACTAATTTTTTGCATCACTGATTTGCAAAGAGAGTATATTGCGGTAACCCACTAATTTTTTGCATTTGTTTCTCTCGTTTTTACGAAAATACATTTTGGGTAGATTTTGGTCGTCCTTATATTCTCTTTCGATTTTCGTCTTTAGTATGGCCTCAAAGGGAGTCCAACAATTTATCATGATCGTGACACATAGTGCGGATCGATTTTTCAAGAGGGCAGGAACAGGTACTACTCACTGCACGACATGCTCCCACCTATAGTTGCGTAGTCGGTGTTAGGATCTATCTGTAGGTTAGAGTCTTAAAATTATCTGATTTGGAAAACCCTTGGGTCGCAAAGAGAAAATCTCATGCCTACTTAAAAAAATATTAATGGATGCAGAAAATTGGAGCACTTTAGAAATTGTTCCGGATTGAGTCGACGCGGCGCAGAAACGTAGTTCCCAGCGGTCCACTTCTTCGTACTCTTCCCTGAGATGTTTGTATTCTGCTAAGCTCCAGGTTTAAAAATTCGGCTAATGGGCTCTAACCAGAGATCTTCTGGAGTGGGTAGATTTGGTGGTGCGGTGGGTAGATTTGGCGTGCAGCGTATTGTGCGGGCCTTTAACACACGCCCGGCAGACGTCACGTACATCTTCGTTAATTCTTACCCAATACGAATTAAGACAACTGCACCGTCCTGAACGTAATTGCGCCAAACTACCCTGGTTTGTTTAGGCTACTGACGTTCTTCAGCTGCAATGGATGTGGGTGGACTCCGAGGATGGCATTCATACTGTAATTGCTGATGGCATCTGCGACTACATCGGTATGAATGCCACTCAGACCTGCCTGATAGGCTTCTTGATCTAGAGTTTCTCTTATAGCGTTAGACATCCCTCCCTAGATCATGTATGTCCTTTCTGACACGCCTGGATGAGAGAGTTATATCCACCATATGATGGCTGGGATGACTGCCACGGTAACATCCAATTAAGTACTGCAACGAAAGCCTATGATTACGCTGACCTAAGGGAAGGACTTTCGCCTCCTCGGCTTTCGCTCTCTGTAGCAGTTTTCAGGGCAGCATTTTGACATGTTCACCGCGTAGCACTAGTATTCGCAACCACACTGGAGCCCATAGCTGACCACAGAGCGACCTATCGCGTTATAAGAGGCCAACAAGGTTTCCTTGTCCGCGGCCCATGTGCTGCCGGCTAGGGCCTCGAGAACCTTGTTCCTACTGTTCATCTTGTCGCAGATAGCTGTTGCTTGTGCGGACGATTTGAACATGCTGTCGAATGTGACCCTTAGAATCTTGAGGTTATTAAATTTCCCTCGACTTCACATTCGGCTGTATTCGCATCTCCGCAGAGGATGTGGTAAAGAGTGTGGCCCGTCTCACATTCCTTGCGTGAAAGTATGCGGAAAGCTCCGCGAGATATCTCCTTTCACATATGTCATCAACCAATCATCCGCATACGTTACTATCTCTATGCCGTCTGGAGGGCGAGGAAAGGTAGTGGTAAACAGTTCCGGAGTTAGTTCTATTACAGGCTTTGAATTTCTTCTTCCGGAATTTCACATTCGACAGGCGTCCACACATATAGTTGATTATCCAACGTTTCAAACATGGCCGTAGGATAGTTTTCTGCATGTCCTCAAACAGTGTAGCATAATTAACCGTATCAAATGCCTTTCATAGGATAAGGGCTACCAACACTGCTCTATCACACGGCTTGTTCTGGTGCAATCCTCTACTAATATGTGTGGAAATGGCGTCTAATAATGTTGTGGACGGAATCCGTGCTGAAACACCGAAAAAAGGCAAAAATCATGTCACCAATAATGATGCAACGAGACAACAAATAAAATTATAAAGTTGATATATGCGATTGCAGAATTATTTTTGATGAATTTCAATAACAACAATTGGAGACGACTATGAAATATAACAAATTACCATATTAACATTACCTGCTACTGGCAAAACTCAACCTGTCCAATGATCATTATCTATGGCTCCCGCCATGAAAATGATATTTGCAACAAGGTTTGCGCCAGAAACAACGGCCGATGACATAATGTATTATATAAAATCAAAAATTGAGGGAGATTACTTTTTGAGATGCTATAAGCTCCGATCTGCATTTTCTGAAAGTAGATCTTCTTTCAAAATCGTTGTGCCTGAAAATATTTTTGTACAGTTGATTTTAAAAGAATTTTGGCCTGCTAGGGCATTTATTAAAGAATTTGTGGAGAGATCCGATAACTTAGCTCATTTGCCTCTTAGACCAGATTCGGTGCCAAAAAACTAAATGACTCATTTTCTATTTGCTATCAGAATGTAAGGGGGCTTAATACAAAATTAACCAGTTTATATACTGATAGCATTGGTTTCAATTATAATGTATTGGTTTTCTCCGAAACTTGGTTAAAAACATCTATATTAAATAGTGAAATTTTATGTTCAAAATATCAAATATTTAGAAAAGATCGTGTTTGTAAAAAGGTGGTGGCGTCCTTATTGCAGTTGATACCAAATATACCACTAATTTAATTGATCTAAATGATTTTCTTGATATAGAATTTGTTGGTGTTTCCATTGAATTTGGCAAACCTAAATTGTTTGTAACTTGCTCTTATATTCCCCCTACATCTTCACTTGACATTTATAATCAGCATTTATCAGCAATAAGTTTAATCACTGAAAAAATGAAAGATTCCGATCACATTCTGATCCTTGGTGATTTTAATATGCCTTCCATTAAGTGGCTTCCAATGCCAGATTCTGAAGCTTTGATTCCTTTGCCATCCGAAATGAACAGTACCCAGTATACATTTGATGTTATAAATAGTTTGTGTGACTTAAATCTTTATCAACTAAATAGTGTGAAAAATTCCCACGGCAAAATTCTTGATTTGGCGTTTGTAAATATAACACAGCATTCTGATATATTCAGAACTCCTCCAATATGCACTCCTGAAGATATATACCATCCAATTTTGTATATCTTCATGACTCACAGTTATGTAATTGAAGAAAGTCAGTCCGACTCATTTAAAACTGTCCTTAATTACAAAAAACTAATTTTCGAAAACTTAATACCCTCATTTCCTCCATAAATTGGGCTTCTGTGTGCCTGTGTAATAGCCATAAAGATTTAGAATATGTAATTGATAAATTCTATGATATTTTAAATAGATTTAAACTGGAATGTGTTCCAACCAATAGAGTTAAAAATTCAAATAAATATCCATGGATAACCCCTGAGTTATCAAGTTTAAAGAATTCTAAAAATACTCTGTTGCTAGATCTAAATATACTTTAGAGTCTTGTAGATTGTATAATCTTTACCTAGACAAGATTAAAAATAATTTTAAATCCAATCCTAAATCTTTTTATGATTTTGTTAATCTAAAACGAAAAGTTTCCTCAAAGCCCTCAGTATTGAAATATAACAATAAAGAATTTGTCACAGGCACAGATATTGCTGAATGTTTCGCAGATTTTTTTGCCACAACCTATTCCAGTACATCTTGCCAAATTAAAGATTCGTATCTTTATAAGTTATCACAGGCTGATCAAATTTGTATGCCTTTTCTACAACGTCAGGATGTGTCCAATAGTCTGCGTAGCTTAAAATCAATTAAATGTCCAGGTCCTGATGGCAAACCTAATATAATTCTTAAATATTGTTTAGAAACATTAGCACTTTCGTTAACTATATTGTTTAATTATTCACTTAAATTTGGTCACTTTCCTACTTTCTGGAAAAAATCTTATATTACACCTTTACATAAATCTGGTAGTCTTACTAATGTGTCAAATTATAGAGGAATTGCAAAATTAAGTGCCATTCCAAAATTGTTCGAAAAATTAACTACTGCAGTAATTTCACAGAAAATTCAATCTATATTGAATCCATATCAGCATGGTTTTCGTAGTGGTCTTTCAACTACAACAAATCTTATACAATTTACGTCAACAGTAATAAAAGGATTTGTTCAGCGTAAACAAACTTATACAATGTATACTGATTTTAGTAAAGCTAATATATAAATTAAATTATATGGTTTTCAACACAAACTTAGTCAAATGGATATCATCTTACTTACAAGATAGATCACAACTAGTTTTGTTTGAAGGATATCTATCCAAAACGATTAACGTTCCATCGGGTGTTCCGCAAGGAAGTCACCTTGGACCGGTCCTCTTTCTTTCATTTATCAACGATTTACCTAATTCCATAAATTACTCGAAATTGTTAATGTACGCAGATGATGTTAAATTATTCATTTCCCATAATTGTGATAAACGAGCCAGTATACTTCAATACGATTTAGATAGCATTTTTAAATGGTGCAGGTTAAATTGTATGGATTTAAATTTAAGCAAATGTAAGCATAGGTGCTTCTCCAGATCTTCTTCTCTGATATTACAATATAATATTGACGGTCATTCATTATCAACTGTAGATTCATTTGTCGATCTAGGCCTCTTGATGGATCCAAAATTAAATTTTAAGCCATGTAATAACAATGGTAAATGAACCAAATGGTGTTTTAGGTTTTGTTAAACGGTGGGCCAAAGAATTTTCTGATCCATATATAACAAAACAGTTATTTACGTTTCTAGGCTTATTTGTAGAGGAACTAGCTGCTAGGTGTGCCCTTCGACTCAATGAACTGGGACAATGGCGGAGTCAATCCATCGGACACTCTGTCATTCTTAAGTATGTGGAGAACGTAAGTAATCAGGCTATAGCTAGTGACTATATACTCCCTAGGCACAGCTTTGAATTACTCGACATCCGCGTACCAAACAGGGATATCTGGTCCCGTGGAACTCCACCTTTTAACGGTATAGCTGTCTATACTGATGGTTCAAAGATGGAAAGTGGAACGGGGGCTGGAGTCTATTGTGAAAGTTTAAGTATCCAACGATCTTTCAGACTAAACAGCGATTGTAGTGTTTTTCAGTCAGAATGGCCAGAGAGCTGTTGGAAAACAGAATCAATGAACGGGATGGACCGGTGACTATATATGTCGATAGTCAAGCGGCCCTAAAAGCTCTAAATTCTTTTATAATCAAATCTATGGCTGTTCTGGAGTGCAAGATTGCCCTGGAAAAGGTAAAGTCGTTTGTCAAGCTCTGTTGGGTTCCTGGACACTGCAACATTTCTGCAATGAATCTGCAGATGAATTGGCCGCGAATCTGAGTCAGTAGATCTAGAGATTGAGAACTCAGTGAAGCCACCTTTATGCCACTTCTTTCAAGTACTTCATAATCACTATCTTGGGAGATTTCAACAAAACTGGCTATCTGGAAGGGAATGTAACATCTCCAAAAAGATTTGGCCAGTGAACTCAGAAAAGAGATCACGGTCACTCACATCCATGACGAAGTTGGACCTGAAGCTTGTGGCGGGTCTAATTACAGGTAATGACCTGTAAAGGCCATGACTTCAAAATGAGGGGGGGGGGGTGACGACACTGAATACTGCAGGCTTTGTCAAGATGAGGAAGAAACAGAAACGGTGGAACACTTACTCTGTCACTGTCCTACCCTGATCGGAGTAAGACATAGGCTTCTAGGTAAGCAAATTCTGCCCGATTTGTCATGCCTCTCCGAAACCGAGCCAGTAGTTATTCTTTAGTTAGCCAGAAGACTAAAATGGCTAAGGACGACACGCTGACTACACCGTGGATGCAAACCCACTAACTCTTTTATTTCCTATCTATTCTACTATAACCTCCTAACTTTTTCACATTCATTTTTTCTAAATTAGGATGATCACAATGGGCCAATAGGTCTCCGAGTGGAGTGGTTGTTTTTACACAACCACACATCCTTTAACCTAACCTAACCTACGTCCCTTGTTAGACCTATATTGGAATACGGTCCTGTTGTATGGGATCCTCAATATGCAATATACTCAGATAAAATAGAATCCGTGCAAAAGCAATTACTGCTATTTGTCTTACGGGGTTTACATTGGAATAGTGATTTTGCTTTTGCTTTCTTATGCTAGCAGGCTAAATTAATTAGATTGCCTACACTTAAAAGCAGACGTATTATGTTGAACTCCATGTTTGTACTAAAAATATTAAATGGTGATATACCTTCAGATTTCCTAATCTCATCTATTAGAATGTAATGTTCCGTTTAGATCTAGTAGATACTACCAATTATTATATACTGATTTTCACCGCACGAATTATTCAATGGGCGAACCGCTTAGTAAATGAATTTAGATTCTGTAGCTGGTTTCCAATTTCCTACTATATTCCCATTATGATGCGTATCATGATGTGTACGCGATCCCTTCTTAAAGAGAGGTCGCCTCCTCGGTCGGCAGGGGTGGAAATGTGAGGCGTGGGAACGTTCGATAAAAAAAGTGAGATGTCCAGATGGGTTAAGTTTGTCTAAATGAGTGGTCTAAAGGCATTTTTCCTTAGAGTAATCATATGAAACATAAGTCTGGCCACTGAGATGAGTTTTTCAAAATAGGTTGTCTAGAGGCATTTTCGATTCTCTTTCCAAATATGAAAACCACAAAGTTGTATAATTGACAAATTTTTTTACTGTGGGTCCAAACCATTATATGAAATATAAGTCTGGCCACTGTTTCATTTCTAGATTTGTTTGCTTTGTCAAAATAAGTGGTCTAGAGGCATTTTCGATACTCTTTCCAAATATGGATACCAAAAAGTTGTATCCTTCACCATTTTCCCACAGTGGATCCAAGCCAATTTTTCCTCAAAATAACTATATGAAACATAAGCCTTACCTTTGTGCGATTTCCTAATGGGTTTGCTTTGGCGGTGGCCTGGAAGCGTTTTCGACGGTCTTTAAAATGTGGACACCACAAATTTTCATCTTTGACCATTTCTTTACAATGCACTATGGGGCAGATAGCATGTGGTTGAGGCAAAAATCATATTTTGAAGTTAGTCATTTGAATAAATAATTAATGTAATTATGTTCATAACGCTTTCAAAACCTTAAAAACAAAAAAATTACAACCTGGCAACAATTCACGGCTTAATGTAAAGTGACCCGTTACAGCTTACAGCGCACACGGTTCATGCGTTCATTTTGCTTTTGATTTCGTGCTGTGCAGACAATTTCGATAATGGACGATACATTTTGGCGATTTTGGCCGTGTGCTTAAAAAGAAAGAAAACGAAAACAGTTCAAGAAATAATAGAATCTGGATGAAAAAGTTTTACGAACAATTTGAATTCTCGCTCAAAAATTTGTTTAAAAAATATTTTAAGAATGAATAAAAACAATACCAAATATCGAGAGGTGCCGTTATATAGGGGCTATACGAAATTGTATAGAATCGCCGACTTGTTTCGCAAGTTATGAGAGAAATAAGTATTGGAAATTGTGACCCTTTGTGGGTGAGGTACCAGAAGGCGTTGGTTGATATTTATTATCTTCACAACAGATCTTGCGTTAGCAAAAATGTTTGAATTTGTGAAATTTGAAGAGAGTTGGATGCTTATTTCGCTTTTTTGTGCGTTTTGTTTTTCAAAATCTTGAACCCTATGCGGGGGAGGTACCAGAATGAGTGCATCGATATATCCCATCTTCACAGCAAATCTTGTGTTAGTAGAAATAATTGGATGTGCTAAATTTGAAGAGAACTGGATGCTTATTTTATGTTCGTTTTGGTTATTCAAAATTTTGACCCTTTGTGGTGTAGGTACCAGACGGAATGATCCGATCTCTACCATCTACATAACAGATCTTGTGTTTGTAGAAATAATGGGATGTGTGAAACATGAAGACAACCGGATGCTTATTTCTAATTTTATGATCGTTTTTGGTTATTCAAAACTTTGACACTTTGTGGGGGAGGCACCAGCAGGAATGGACCGATGTACTCCAACTCCGAACTCGATCTAAGTTTGACAATAATATTACGATGTACCAGGTTTAGATCAAATCGGATACTCAATTCGAGAGTTATCGTGCGCACCAGCCAGCCATAAGGACATCGCTAGATCGACTCCAAATTTCCTGAAACGGATTTGGTCCAAAGAGACCTAGGGTCTAAAACTGCTATTTCGATGAGGCACGTTTTGGCCGTAAAAAAGGTCAAAAGTCGGGCGAGCCCCATTTTATGATACCCTACACCACTACGCTTATTAAGTAGAGCTATCCGCAATATAAAAAACCTTTATGTAGGACATTTATGAGGAGTAGATCATACCAACTATGATCGTTTTTGAATGCATATTATGACTTCAGAGCAGTTTAGGTGGAACATATATTCTACTGGGAATGGGTTTCCGCTAAATTAGACCGATTTTCACCAAAATCCATCCGGACTGATGTATGTCGTAAAATCGGTGGAATATATATATATGGGAGCTATCTCCCAATCTGAACCGATCTCGATAAAATTTGGCAAAGGTTTTTTGGGTTCTATGAGATATTTGACACCTAATATTGTTGTAGATTGCATATTTATGGATTGCATATGGATGGATTTAAACACCAAATCGGATGAAACATATATATAGGAGCTATAGCAGACGCACTGACATGCTTAAATCGACTAAGAAAGTTATTCTATGAGGAAACAAATGCATAAAGACATAATGCCCACTATGTGGTGAAGGGTATAAAGTTTGTACCAGTTTGCACATTTTAAACAAATCCATTTTCAGGTAGCTTAAGTCTGACTGGAAAATCAACGATAACCCACAAATGTAATAAACTAGATTTTAGCAATGTGTGAATTGAATATTATCGACAAATATTTTACGGAAAAGCTAACTAATAACGCTTATGCACATATTAAACTAATAAGGTTAAGAAACAAAGGGTCGTAAAGCATTTTTTTACAAAATAAAAAGTATTGTTGGCTCAAGACAGAGTCTTCAAGTAGTAGATTCATCTGATCCGTCCTTATCAACTACATATTTTAACGAGAGCGAAAAAGACAAAAGTCAGGCTTGGCCACAATGTGATACCCTATATTAGTTACTATGCATTCTTAGTAGATCTTGTAGCAAAAAAAAAAAAAAAAAATAACGGGTGCGAAAAAGCCAAAAGTCAGGCTTGGCCACAATATGATACCCTACCTTAGTTACTATGCATTCTTAGTAGAGCTTGTAGCAAAAAAACTTTACTTATATTGTGTAATTATTCGAAGTAAATATTGTCAACAATGATCTTTATTGAGTGCATAATATGGCATAAAATCGGATGAAATAAATATATAAGGAAACTATATCTTAATCTGAATCGTTTTCCACTAAATTTAACGGAAATATTTTTATACTGTAGTGGCCCCTGTAGGTTAGGTTAAGTTAAAGGATGCGCAGTTACCATATGGCAACCGCTCCACTCGGAGACCTATAAGTCCATTGTGTTCATCCTAGAAGAAAAGGAACGAGTGGTTGATAGAAGGGGTGAAGATAGGAGATAGAGTTATAGAGTATGATCTAGGGCTGAGGAATTTGCGTGTCGTCTGTAGCCACTTGAATCTTTTGGCTAATTGAAGGATTACTATAGGGTCAGTGTTAGAAAAAGAAGACAGATCATGTGACACTAGTTCTCCCACCAGCCTGTGTCTCTCATTAATGAGTGGTGGGCAGTGGCAGAGCAAGTGTTCGACTGTATCGATTTCTTCTTCATCTTGACAGATCCTACAGTAGTCAATGTCCCATTTCGAGGTCATTGCCATCACCTTACAGTGACCTGCGATGATACCCACCACAAGCTTTAGATCAGGTTTCGACAATGACAGTAGCGACTTTGTTGTCTTCTCTGAGAGTGTGGGCCAGATTCTTTTGGAAATGGTGCAACCCATTTCGTCCAGCCCTTTTTGTTGGATTCTCTCAAAGTAATGTCTGTGAATGACCTGTAGGAAGTGGCACAGGTGGTTTAACCGAGTTATATACTTCAATTGTATTTGATTCGGATCCTAGCCTCGCCAATTCATCTGCAGCCTCGTTATCTGGGATGTTATAATGACCAGGGGCCAGTGTTTTGGCCCCTGTAGCTATAAAGGAATTGATTTCGTCCAAACATGGCAGGCTTTAATCTTGACAGAATTTTGTAGTATGATCCAGGACACAACCTAATTGGGCTAAAGTAGAACGGTTGGCGTATTATTTACAAACAAATTAGGAGAATATATATGAGAGCTATATGTTAATCTGAACCAACATCGACCAAATTTGTCAAAAGTATATCTAAGCTGTATCTGATACCTCGTACCGAATATCATTTTTATATATTATATTACGACTCTGAGGGACCTATATCTCAAATCTCAAAAAATTGACAGTTGTTTTTCTCATCATAACTAGCACCTAAAAGCGAACTTTGGAAGGTCTATTTCGTCCAGTGGATCCAAACCAAATTCTCCTTAGAGTGACCATATAAAATATAAGGCTGGTCACTGTGAGATTTTCAGCTGGGATTGCTTTGAAAAAATAATTGGTGCAGAGGCACTTTCCATGCTCTTTCCAAATATGGACACCACACAGTTGCGTCCTTGACCAGTTTCCACAGTATGTATAACATAAGACTGAAGAGTAGAAGTGTTTTCGATGCTCTTTCCAAATATAGACACCACAAAGTTTTAACCTAGACCATTTCCCTAGTTGGCCCAAAACATATTTTTTCTTAGAGTGATTTCCAGATTGGTTTGCTTTGGCAGAATAGTCTAGGAGCATTTCGATGCTCTTTCCAAATATGGACACCACAAAGTTGCAATTCGTTCGAAAAATAGCGTGATATCAAATAAATTTTAATAAAATATCCGCAACCCTGGTTGTATCCAAATGGTAAATGGTTGGAAGTCAAATAACGGCCTCGACTACGTATTTGAAAACAATGGCGATACTGGACGAAACGTTTTCTACGTACAGTGTTGGCAATACCGCTTTGTCAGAAAATGGAAAAAACTTTTCATCGACATTGTATAGTTAAATATAAACGAGGGTCTGAATATTGCAATACTCTTTTGATCTCCCACGATATGGGGCATCATTTATAGAATCTCGATTTTGGGTTTTTAGAAGATTTTCACCATACTTTTTGACGAAATTGTTTGAAGTTTGATATGCGTGTTTATTAATTATTAAAATTATTAAATATTCAAGTGGATCAATGGTGTGGTATATTCCACCCCTATATAACAGTGCCTTCCGATATTAGGTATTTTGATAGCTTCTTCAGTATTCAGTATTGTAGAAATATCTGTAATTTGACGGAGGGAATTAAAAGTCCGACCCGACCAAAAGCATTTTTCAGTTTTGGCAGTCACCTTTATGTATTTTTGCTTTCAATTACGGTTTGTTGATACGACCACGTCTGGGAAATGCTCTTAAGTTGGCTGTGATTTGAAATTTTCAGCAACTCCTGTAAATAATGTCGCTAAAATCATCAAAATACAGAATATAGGGAGGTACCGTTATATAGGGGCTATATAAAGACGTGAACCCATTTACGAACTTAACCAGCCTACTGGCAAAATAAACATGTGTGCAAAATTTTAACCTTCTATCTCAATTCGTTCGAAAGATAGCATGATGACAACAGACAGACAGACGGAGATCGCTAAATCGATTTAGAATTTTACACTGATCAAGAATATGTATACTTTGTTGGGTCTGACATGAGTATTTCGAGGATTTATAGTATGGTGGAGGGTATAAAATGTATATAGCCTATGTTACTTTCAGACGAAAACTACCACTAAATGAAAACCATCATATGGGGCCTATACGAAGACGTGGAGCTGCATACGAAATTTTTTGCCTGTTGTAGTACCCATTAAGATTTTTAAATGGGAAATTCTTAACGATTCCGCCGAATAATGTTGCTGAAATCGTCAAAATACCGACTATCGGGAGGTACCGTTATGTGGGGGCTATACGAAGACTAGGACCTGCATACACAAATTTTTGTCATAGGCTGTAGTACCCATTACGAACTTAAAATATGAAATTTAAATAATTCCGGTAAATATGCATGTATGCAAAATTTTAGCCTTTTATCTTAATTCGTTCGAAAGATAGCGTGATTACAACAGACAGACGGCCCATTCCCGGCGATGAGCTTGCTTGAGGTGATCGACACTTTGGCATTTTTTATTCTAACCTTGCTTTCCAAAATACTACAGACGAAATAGTCCAACGGATTGGTATCCGGAGATTGGCCATTGTGCGCTGGAAATGAAGCGAGGAACCTCATTTTTGTAAACATTGTTGGGTGGCGCGTACTCAGTACGATGGTGCTGAGTCCTATTGGAATGTCTAAGGCCTGTGGCCAAAATGTTTGCGTGTCCAAGGCTTTAATACACCCTCCAGAATATTTTCACGAGCGGCTCACACCATCACCATGGCCGACGCTCGAGTTCTGGTGGTCAACAAAAGGTGCACATTTTCAGTTGACTTCTTTGGCAAGTAAACACGATCATTTTGTTTGTTTACAAACTGCTGGAGAACGAATGTTTTCTCATCAGAGAAAAACAAATTCGGCAGTTCACCACTTTCAGCCAAGCGAAGCAACTCTTTAGCTCTTTTGAGTCTATGGAAGGTATATTAAGTTCGTCATTCCATCAATTCAATTTTGCACAGATCTGTCTTTTGTCTGCAGGCAGGTCATGTTCGAAGAGGGGCTATATCGGTCCACGATATCGTATAGCCTCCATATAACGGTACCCCCCGATATTTGGCATTTTGATTATTTTAGTCACATTTTCTAATGGAATTCTGAAATTCCACAAGAAGTAGTCCCTTCTGTGTACTTTACCCCTGAAAGAGAATTTTCCACAATATCGTATATCCCCCATATAACTGTACACCCCGATATTCGGTATTTTGACGATTTAAGCCACATTTTCCAATGGTATTGTCTGAAATTCCACACAAGGAGTTCCTTGTGAGTACTTTATCCCCTGGAAGATAATTATCTATATAGGTCCACGATATCGTATAGCCCCCATATAACGGTACCCCGTGATATTCGGTATTTTGATAATTATAGCCACATTTTTCAACGGAATTGTCTGAAATTCTGCACAAGGAGTTCTTTGTGAGCACTTTACCCCCTGACAGAGAATTCTCTTAATAGGTTAACGATATCGTATATCCCCCATATAACGGTACCCCCCGATATTCGGTATTTTGACGATTTAGGCCACATTTTCCAATGGTATTGTCTGAAATTCCACACAAGGAGTTCCTTGTGAGTACTTTATCCCCTGGAAGATAATTAGCTATATAAGTCCACGATATGGTATAGCCCCAATATAACGGTCGAGGGGTACCAATATTCGGTATTTTGATGATTTTAGCCACATTTTTTAATGGAATTGTCTGAAATTCCACACAAGGAGTCCCTTCTGAGTACTTTACCCTAAGACATAGATTTGTCTATATAGGTCCACAATATCATACATCCCCCATACATCGGCACCTTCCGATATTATGTATTTTAAAGATTTTAACTGAATTTTTAATGGATTTCATTTTTTTTTTTTTTGAAAAATTTCTAATTCGTTTTAAATGGTGGAGGGTATTCAAATTTCGGCCAGGCCGAACTTCCTGCTTTTTTACTTGTTCCTTCTGTTGCGGTGTAAGTTCTTGCACTTTTTGGAATTTCAATGGCTTTACCCCGAGCTCATTTTTCAATATTTGCCGGTGGGTTTCGATCAAGTCGCTTGATGTACGCTACCAATATCACGGTAACGAGCGATGGTACGAGACACAAAAGATTTATTCAGATTTAAATGCTGGAGTGCTCTAACGATAGCCACTTTTGGTTTTCCAGCCAAATATAAGGAAATCACACTATAACGCTTTAATTCCTTCACGAATAATTTTTTTTGGAAAAAATGCTTTTGTACGCTTCTAAACAATGTAATGAGCTGTCACTGGAATAATTTTAACAGCTGTCGGACGGACAGCTGTCATCTCACCCTATTAAAATTAATTAAAATGGAAAATAACTAGTCACTACTAAAGATAATCTAAAACCATATTTTTATATTCAGGTATCCTATGTGCCAATTCGTACGTTTGGTTAAGGGGACTAAATATATACAAGAAGTTCAGGAAATGACCCGAAGAACTAATACGGCAGAGAATTGCATAACACCTGCTATGAATATTGATGAAGCTATGTTAACCCCTCCAGTCCGGTTAGCACTTGAGATGGGTGTAGATGGGGGTGTTATACGCAACGAGACACTACGCCAACTCAATCACACTGGAAGACCATATGATACTGTTGAGGATCTTTTAAAGGCTGTGTTTGATGGTCGAGAAAATAACGAAGAGCCGAGCATTTCGAATGTAGAAACGTCATGCACGAGTGTCTGTAGAGGAATGACAAACTCAAACTCTGAATCAATTGCACCAAATAATACTGAAGAGGAGGAAAGAATTGTTGTCCCAACTTCTGGAGACAATATTGGAATTGATAAGACATCAATTGAACCCAAATCTATATCAAATCTTAACACATCATCAACATCAAAGGGGGATGATATGCCAATACCAGAGTTGTTATCATTAGAAGAGGAAAATCGAAAGCTAAAGGATGCTCGACTATGCAAGATATGTTTGGATGAAGAAGTGGCAGTAGTTTACCTTCCCTGCGGTCACTTGGGTGAGTATAATAGTATTTGCCGTGGTTTTACAATAAAACTCGTTTTATTTTCAGTGTCTTGCGTTCAATGCGCCCCCGGCGTTGAGCAGTGTCCATTGTGTCGCACAGCCATAAAAGGCTTTGTTAGAACGTATCTTTCATAAGTTTAGCCTATATTTATTTCTCCGCTTGTTAAGAAATGTATTTCAAACCTTATGCATAATAAAGTGTCCATAGTTGCATGTGACATTAAGTGATACATTATGTAAACGTGATTGGATATTATTAATAATTGATATCAAAATTCATTTCATAGAACACTGCAATGTGCGAAGTTTGGAAAAAATCGGAAACCGGTTTCAAATTTTACCGGGGTTACTATCCAGGTAGATGACCGACCATCTCGACTCATCTTGTCTTAAATTGATTTGCTTTATCTTAAATTTAAGCAATTCATTTATTTAAATTCTTTGAATTATGATAATATAACATTATAAGGCTATTCTGTTAAACAAATATATGTATACTATCAAAAACCATTAATATGTAGTCAATTCCCCAAAACATATTGAGTCGGTATACATTATAGATCTGTGCAATTTATTAGGTATTCGATTCGTTTTATATGAGTCATATGTTCTTCAACTTTTGTGTGACTTTCTTTAACTTGTGTGGGGGAGGTACCAAACTATATATACAATAATACTCCATTTGCACGTATTCCAATATTGTGATGTGAAAGGTTTGAGAAGATGGGACATTCATTTTTCATTTTAAGAGGTTTATTGTTATTAAAATTCTCCATTTGGGGGAGGTACAAGAAAAAGTGAATATTGTTTATACTCAAATATGCACTAAGTTTTATCTAAATATTACGTTGTGCCAAGTTGAACTATATCGGGTACTCACATCACTCAATATCAGATTTTTAATTTTTCCCAATCTTTTTAATATTTATGAAGGATGTACCAGAAGTATTTCTATTACTGATTCTCTCTTTCTGGTAAATCCAAATGTGAAGTGTGTGATATTGATCCAACACCGCAAAATTTTGATAAAACATAGGTTAGTATCGAAAATAAACAAAAGGTAAAAAATCAAATGTATGCAAATGTATGTAACATAGATATTATCTTTTTGGTACCGCTCTCACAAAAACTAGTCCAAACTTGGGCCATGGAAATATTTTAGGGAAATTCGTTCGCTTAGCCGGTCATCGATCTGGTAATTGATAAATGGCTACATTCCAATTCTTAAATCCATTTCATTTAACACGAAATATATAAGTATATCAAAGTATTATAATCCTATTTACAAAAGAAGAAGTAATTCTAATAATTAACCGTAAGATCATGAGACATACTTTGTCCAGTTAATTATTTTGCCGATGTTGGACAGCAATGATTTTTAAAAGAACTGATTATCAAATGTATGACTTATACACTAACGTGTGTTTCTGGATAGTGAACACAAATGGTGACTGAACTTCACTCACAATTTGAAGAATAGTGCTATTACATCTAACACCGCTGTGTGATCCGATATTCGATTTTACTGGATAAGTATTTTTACCTTTGTTCTGTTTTGTAGTAGTGCAATTGGCTTGAAAACAGGCTAATTCCTTTATGCAGGGACTATAACATGAACCTATTGTGTGCATCTAACAGCTTCTGCCTTCAAACAAGTCAAGCTTTAAAACAAGTAAACAAAGGCTATAGTCTAGTCTGACTAGAATCAAAGAATCCATTCTCTGTCCTGCTGATAGGAATTCAAAACCATCCATCAAATTTAAGGTTCTGTATGTACTTAGCTACTTTCCTTATATCTGACTATATACGTCAACGAAATCACTATCAATATAAAGGTTCTTTTTATAGGTATGTGATGTTGTTGTTGTTGTTGTTGTAGCAGTTTTACACGTTCTGTTGTTTTTTTTTTCCGACTAATCTGGTTCTTCCTCAATGTCCAGGTTTAGGAATTCTGCTACCTTTATGGGCTGTAGCCATAGATCCTCTGGATGGAGTTGGGTAGGCTTGGCAGGACAATTAAACAAATGCAGCGTGTTGTGCGGGCCTGTATCACACGCTGGGCAGGCGTTCCGCACATCCTCATCAATTCGTGCCCAATACGAATTGAGACGGCTGCACCATCCTGAACGTAGTTGGGCCAAAACTACCCTGGTTTGCCTAGGCAGCCGACGTTCTTCAGCTGCAATGGATGGGGGGTGGACTCCGAGTATGGCATTCACACTGTAATTATTGACTACCTCAGCGACTGCATCAGTATGAATGCTATTCAGACCTGCTTGATAGGCTTCATGATCTAGAGGCTCTCTCTTATATCGCTGGACCTCTCTCTCTAGATCGTGCAGGTCCTTCCTGACACGCCTGGGTGGGGGAGTTCTATCCACCATATGGTGGTTAGGGTGACTCCCGCGATAACACCCAAGCAGGTACTGCAACGAAAGCATATGATTATGCTGACGTAAGGGAAGAACCTTCGTCTCCTCATGTAAGTGGTCCACAGGCGTCATGAGGAGGCACCCTGTTGCAGTTCTCAGGGCGGCATTCTGGCAGGTCTGAATACATTTCCACTGCGTTGCACTTGTATTCGCCGACCACACTGGAGCCGCATAGCTAACCACAGACCGACCTATCGCTTTATAAGAGGTCAACAAGGTTTCTTTATCCGCACCCCAAGTTCTGCCGGCTAGCGCCTTGAGGACCTTGTTCCTACTTTTCATTTTATCGCAAATAGCTGTGGCTTGCGCGGAAGACTTGAACATGCTATCGAATGTGACCCCAAGAATTTTGGGGTAGTTGGTGGTCGGAATTATATGCCCCTCGACCTGCACATTCAGCTGTGTTCTCATCTCCGCAGTCCATGTGGTAAATAGTGTGGCCGTCGATTTAGTGGCGGATATTTTCATATTCCTCGCGTGGAAGAAGGCGGCAAGCTCCGCGAGATAATTATTCACCCTGACACATATGTCATCAACTACAGGACCCGACGCCATGATCGTACAATCATCCGCATAAGTTACGATCTCGATGCCGTCTGGAGGGCGCGGAATTCCGGAAAGGTAGAGGTTAAACAGTTCCGGAGATATCACCCCACCTTGGGGAACTCCCTGTTTCACTCTACGAGGTTTGGACTTCTTATTCCGGAATTCCACGTACGACTGGCGTCCACACATATAGTTGACTATCCAACGTTTCAAACTTGGCCGGAGGGTAGTGTTCTCAACGTCCTCGAACAGCGTGGCATGGTTGACCGTATCAAAGGCCTTTGATAGGTCGAGAGCCACCACTACTGTTCTGTGGCACGGCCTGTTCTGGTTGAGTCCTCGACTGATATGTGTGGATATGGCGTGCAATGCTGTTGTAGTGCTATGTAGAGGACGGAAACCGTGTTGATGGTTAGCAACTGAATAGCTTCCTCTGATACTGGGGAGGAGTAAGGCCTCGAGAGTCTTTGCTACTGGCGACAAAAGCGAAATTGGCCTGTATGATTCGCCTTTGCTGGCATCCTTGCCAGGCTTCAGTAGCGGGACCACCCTGCCCATTTTCCAGGCTTCGGGAACTATGTGGGTGGCTAACGACAAGTTAAAGACTTTGGTTAAATACTCAACTCCCGGCGTATCCAGTTGCTTCAACATTACCATTGATATTCCGTCCGGGCCCAACGCTTTAGATGACTTAGCGTTTCGGATGACATTCGCAACATCACCCATCGTAAACTGTGGAGGTACATCCTCGGCGGGAAGAGCTCTTATACGACGTAGTACTCTTCGCCTCGCCCTATCACTCTCGGGGTGCTCGACAAATTGGCGGTTAAAACAGCCAGCGCACCTCTTCGGATCAGTCACAGTTACGTCGTTAAATGTGACTGCTGTCCTATCATCCTTTTTCCCAGGGTTCGAGAGTGACTTTACCGTTACCCACAGTTTACTCAAATCGGTTCCGATGTTGCAACACTTCAGATGGTCTAGCCACTTTTTCCGCTTATGCTCCTGTACCAACCGGTTGACTTCCACTGTCAGTTCACTGACTCTGGGATCAGTAGGGTTGGTACGTCGGAGCTCATCACGCTCATTCGCTAATCCCGCTGCCTCTGCTGGGAAATTTGGTCTTACTTCGGGTATTCGACCAGCAGGTATATAGCGAGCGGCTGCAGCTTTGATGATGTCCCGGAAAATCCTTTCAGCTACCCGAACATCAGAAGGATTGGGCAGTTCTCTGAAGCGAAGGTTGGTGAACTCTCTGAACTCGGGCCAGTGGGCTTTCCCATGGTTAAGGAAAGTGCGGCGTTCAGAGGTTATGAAATCGGGCGATCTGCTGATGGAGACGATTATCGGGAGATGGTCTGAGCCAAGAGAAATGACGGGTTGCCAAGTCACGTCATTTATCAGACCGGGTGACACGATGGTTAAGTCTGGCGAACTGTGACACTCTCCTCTTATTCGGGTGGGGGCATCCTCGTTTACCGTGCAAAATGTGGAGCAGTCAATCTGCTCTGCCAACGCTGATCCCCTCTGGTCATTACCTAGGACGGAATGCCACAACTCATGGTGGGCATTGAAGTCCCCTAGTACCAGGCGGTTATTGCCTTCCAAAAGTGGGCTTATATTAGGCAAGTAACGCGGTTCACAGCTATTAACCGGCGGGATATACACATTAAGCACCTCTACCTCGGCAGTACCACACTTGACTGCTACCCCCATACACTCCATGTACGGGTCACTAGAGACTAGCTCAAGCGAGATAGGTCTGTATTGAACAGAATGGTGTATCAGGAACGCTAATCCCCCACCTCCACTTCTGGTGCGATCTTTCCTCAATACGTTGTAACCATTGCAACGTTGTAAGCTACAATTTTCATTGAGCTTGGTTTCCTGCACCGCTGCGATCTTGATATTCCTCCGATTCATAAAATCCACTATCTCATCAATTTTACCTCGGAGTCCGTTGCAATTGAACTGCAAGAACGATGCATTGTCCGGAATTGGAACAGCAACATGTGGCGTTAAGTGCTGCGGTAAAGGTTGCTGTTCTGGAGACTGCGGGGGAGTTCCATACTCCGACGACGACTCGGAAGTTGACGACGAGGTCGTGGACTCACTGGGGACTACGTTGGTGCAGCACGAAGCAACATAGTCCCTATCGCTATAGTCTCGCAACCGGGTTAAACCGGAACAATTTCTAAAATGCACCCATCCTCTGCATCCATTACATCGCACCGAGACTGATCTATGGTGGATGGTGTTTTGGCAAACCGTACAGAACCATGGTCCGGGGTTTTCCTCAAGCCCGGCACGGACCAAAAGAATCCGGAGCAAGCATTCCGGGATGTGCTGCTCCCAAAACAGAAAAATAAACAAACACGAACATGTATACACTGGGTTGGCAGCCGCTAGCCGAAACTGGAGTGTTGTTGTTTCGGGTCAATCCGGTGTCGTAGAACCCGCTGCCGTGGGATTGATAGGTATGTGATTGCGGCGGGTAGTGACTTTTCACACTGTTTGACTCATAGTACGCCAATCCTAAGTGGTAATCTTGAATAGGAACCAAACTATTTAGAACTCTTAACCCTTTGTGGCGCGAGGACGTAAAATTTTTTTTTATGTATAGGGTCTTAAATATGATTTTATTGACGGAAATAATAACTAATTTTTTTTATTTTTTTAGTTTTAGTACTTATTTTTATTAAAAAACTTTGTGTTGCAGAAATGCAAAATTGCGCTCAAAGCTGTGAAAAATTAAACTTATTTATAAGAAGTATGAAAATTGTTGAAACACACAAACTAATACCATATTTTGCAGCAACTTGCATCGCATTCTTGGAGCATGTTGTGCCGAACCCTTCTTCTTTTTGTTTCGAATTTGGTTTTTAATATCACTCTTACGTTTTAACCGGTCAACCGTTTTATATTTACATAACGTTTCTCCTACATCAATTCAGAAATCATCAGAGCTAAGTATTTTACTTGAGTGTCCTTTCACTTTACATAGCCATAGGTGGTAAAAAATACGTGTATACCAACGTTTGCCTCTTAGTTTTACTTTTGTAGTAACCCATAACGAAGTCTAAAGATCTACGCCGCCCATGTGTCGATTATATTCGGAAACAAAATGGGGCTCAATAAAAACGTATTTCTTTCCCGAGTTTTCTCATCTTTTAACTGTAGTTGTTGGGGTTATTCCTGCAAAATTTGATGCTAAGTTGACGATTTTATTACCTCTCCAAGCAAACAGAGCTACCTAATTGAAATAAAATAAACTATACCAATAAACTGTCGTATTTCCTGACCAGTTACATTTATTGGTTTATTGGAATCATTCTGAACGAAATATAGATTAGTCTGGTCTGTAATTAGGTTGATCATATCGTCAGTAATAAGATACGAAACTATCTCAAATGGAGTGTCTAAACTAAGTATCTCTGGACGAAGCTTTTCTGAACCTTTCTGAAAACGTTGTTGCGCATTATTTAACAGTAAACTTTTCGATTTCCATGTGATACTAGCCTTAGCCTTACGGTCAGACAACTTTGAAGTTGCTGCAGAATTTTTGCTTGGGGAATTGAAGCTTAGATCTTGATCTGTGGCAGAGCTAATGACCATAGCAGTGGCGGAAGCGGTTGCTACATTCCTCATCGGAATGCATATTTCGGATCGATTGCATCGTCGTCATCAGAAATGTCAAGGCCATCTTCGCTTTCTTCCCATTTCTCAAGTCATGTTCTAGGTTTTCAGTGGTCAATTTACTTCTCGTTATGATCTAAAAATAAAATCACTTTACTTTAAAACAAGTAAAAAAGCTGTACGTTCGGCCGGGCCGGACTTTTAATACCCTCCACTATTTGGTACAAATTTGGCAATTTTCAAAAAATAAAATCCGTTCAAAATTCTGTTAAAATCTTCAAAATACCGAATGCTTATACGACGACGTGGGCCTGCATAGGCAACTTTTGTCATAAGCTATTACAATATTTAAATGCGAAACTTGAAGAAAAATCTGTTTATAATGTAGCTAAAATCATCAAAATACCGAATATCGGGGGGTACCGTTATATGGGGGCTATACGAAGACGAGAACCTGCACAGACAATTTTCTGGCATGGGCTGAAGTATCCATTACGAACTTCACATGCGAAATTTGAAACAATCCCGCTAAATAATGTCGCTAAAATCATCAAAATACCGAATATCGGGGGGTGCCGTTATATGGGGGCTATATGAAAACGTGGACCTACATGGCTCATTTTTTGACTTATGATGTAGTATCCATTACGAACTTTAAATACCAAATTTGATTCCGAACTTTAAATACCAAACGATTCCGGTAAACAATGTCGCTAAAATCATCAAAATACCGAATATCGGGAGGTATCGTTATATGGGGGCTACACGAAGACGTGGACCGGCACAGATAATTTTCTGTCTTAAGCTGTAGTATCCATTACGAACTTCAAATGCCAAATTTGAAACAATTCCGGCGAATAATGTCGCTAAAATCATCAAAATACCGAATATCGGGAGATACCGTTATATTGGGGCTATATGACAACTTGGACCTACATGGCCCATTTACGAACTTAACCTGCCTACTGGCAAAATATACATGTGTGCAAAATTTTAGCCTTCTGTCTCAATTCGTTCAAAAGATAGCGTGATTACAACAAATAGACGGACAGACAGACAGACGGACATGGCTAAATCGACTTAGAATTTTACGCTGATCAAGAATATATATACTTTGTTGGGTCTGACATGAGTATTTCGAGGAGTTACAAACGGAATGACAAAATTAATATACCCTCCATAGTATGGTGGTGGGTATAAAATTGGGGGAAAATGCATCGCATAACGCAATGTTGCATAAATGCAACAAACACAAGTCAGTCTAAAACTAAAAAAGGATCTGATTATCCAAGAAAACGTTAACGCATTATTGAATTATAGATTATTGCCTTAATTATATAAAAATTTCAAAAACGTATTATTTGTCTTTTCCATTTAAATATTTTTGTAAATAAAATCGAGGATCGCGAAACCGGTTTGCACATGTGCTTTTCTAAAAATAAGTAGGAAATTCCAGTGTTGCCATATACTAAGTTTATTTGATATTAAATCGTTTTGGAACTTTGTTGCTATTGTACTACACCGAGTAAAATCGTTCAATTAGCATTTAATGCAGTATTAAATGCAACAATTGTGTCTGCAACAATTTCCAATTTCATATTCAGTTGAGTAAAATTATTTCCGGTAATGTTTAATGTTGGGGTCCTATTAGGCATATCCCCTTATAACATTTCCTACAGATTTAAAATATCTCAAAGATTCGATTTTCAATCGAATCAGTATTTAAGAATTTCAGGATCTCAGGCGATATAAAATGACTACTTCATACATTGGGTCACTTGACCCGATTTCTGACCGAATGGGCTGCAGTTCAGAATCGTCCACGTAACCTTGGACGGAACCTTCTAAATACTGAAAATCAGAAGGTACCATTGTATGGAGGACCTACATTAAATATTTATTGAGGAGTTTAACCACTGAAATATTAAATCATATATGATATGTTTGGAAATTGGGACAAAAAACGTTAATATTTTTGAGAAATAATGTCTAATTACAGCTGATTTTGTTGGAAATTGACGTTGACACTTTCGACGTACCAAATCAGGTACTGATATATGGGGGCTATACCAAAAAGTGAACATATTTTGAATACTTACAGCATTTTTTTTTTTTGTAAATATATTTTTGCCAAAAAAACGATAGGAAGAAATTGGCCGCTTGCCTACGCCAACGCTGTTTATTAGAGTCCCAAATGTAAAATGTTGGTTGGAAATTGAGTTCGAACTTTTAAAATACCTAATAGCAGGAGGTACTGTTGGGGGAGGGTATACAATTATAGTGCGGGCTGTGCCAATATACTTTCGGCAAGCAGTTAAATTACCCGATGAGAATCAAAAATATTAAATTTCTGCGGATTTATTTGGAAATTCGGGCCAAACCTTCCAAATACCGAAAATCTGGAGGTTCGTATTACCTAGCTCTATACCTAAAAGTGGACCTATATTAAACATCTATGTCAAATTGCATTCGCTTATCTTGAAAACTTGAACTTGCACCTTGATTCCAACAGGCAGACCTACATTGTTAAATCTAATTCGAATTCGTTCTGATTACAAATACACGTGTCTTCGATGAATATTCGAATATTTAGAGACATTGCATACGAAATGACAAGGTTAATTTTCCCGTTTCATCGCTTCGCAGGAGAGAAAGGAAAGTCGAATAAAAATGGATCAATTGTTCGTACTGGCAATTTTTGGCAACTCCTTTTATTTTTATAAGATATATAAATAACAATGAGGAAAAGTGAAAATAAATTAAATCTTTCATCATTCTGATTGTTCGCCCCAATTCGGAAAAGTCTGTTGACAGAAGTGGTAAAATCGGATAAAAATACGCCATCAATAATGTGAATAATTCACAATTTTTCTATCTATTCTAATTACTTTAAATCGCATGAATTTTTTTAAATTTGAAAAAGGTACAGTAATTTCAAATAAACATACTCATCTCTGCATTTTCTGTAACTTACCTTGTTAAATTACAATGGGTAGAAAACATGTTCCCACCTGTGATTTGTGACTATACAATGGACAAGGCCTACGTAAGGTCGGTCAGAAAGAATGCCTGTCAATCAAGTTTGCTGTCAAAAACATAATTGTGATTTGAAATTTAATGATAGGCAAATCACAATTGTGCAAAAACTACTAAGCTTATTGTCAAATTCTTGTCAAAAGTAGTCTTCCTGGCCGGCCTTATGTAGGCTTTGACAATGGATTTGTAAATACACATTTTGACAATGAAATGTTGTAAATTAATAAAAAAAGAATTAAACATATGATTGTATGACTTAACCTATTTCAATATTTTAATGCTTCATAATTGTTTAATTATATACTTGTGTTTTTGAATTTATATTGAAAATGTGAAGAAATGAAATAAGTGCACAATAAAACGTCCAACGCATTTATACGTATATTAAAAAGTGCCTCTTCTATTTTCGCATGGCAAAATTGCATCCAATAAGAAACCAAAAAGAAAAATCGCAGCCTTTTTAGTTGGAAATGATTGGGATTAGTGAAGATTCTGATATCACAAGTGATATTTGGGGGCCATATCAAACAGTGCATTTATATTCTCTAAGAACCTGAAATGTTATGCCTTGTTTACGTTTGGACTTTTTGTAGGGTTAACCTACTTTAAGAGGATTTATTTGAAGTATAAATAATGGATATGACAATTATAATCCAAATCCAGTGGGTTAACCCATTTATATGTAAACGTACTGTTAAAATACTCATTTCATTGGAACATTTTTCTAAGCATTAAAATACTTAAAATCTGCAGTCACAGATATATTGGAACCATGTCTAGAAGCATGGTAGAACTAAGAAGGTAGTCATGTAATCATATGTTTAATTTGACAACATCTCATTGTCAAAATCTACATATATTCTTAAAAATAAATGTGTGTATACACAAAATAAGAGATGGAAACTGTTTTTATGCATTGAAATTTGACAAAGTAAATAACAGACAGAACAGAGCTTGAAATGCTAATTTGAAATGAGGTTACCTTTATTTCATTGTACCATGGCCTAAAAGGAAAGCATTACAGCGACATATACAGGAAAAATTTTAATTTGCTTGAAAAAAAAATGTATAATATGTTAAACTAATGTATGAATCCTATGATTGTAGTCATAAAGGAGTAGTTAAGTTGTGCAGTCCTCATTATGGTTATTCATAATGTGGACAATAACAAACACAACATTGCAACATTGTTTCTGACATTTTTGTGTGTATTTTTCGTTACAAAAACAAAAAAAAGGGGAAAAGCTTTGTTGGTTTGCCACTGACAGAAAAGAACATATACTACAAAAACCCAAAATATATTTTCTTCCGCCAAATTTCCAAAAGGAAAAAATACTTTTACAGGCTGTTAACTATAGTACAATAAAGAAGTAGAACGGCTTCGTAAAACTACAGAAATACAGTCCTGAGGCTATGCCCGCTTCCTGTCAGAAGCCAGCCGATGACTTATGCCAGTCAAAAAAGCTCTTTATGTACTTCCACCTTTAGATTTAGTTTTGTAGAATAACCCCAACATTCCATTTTTGTTTTGTTGTTGTTCCCCAATGTGAGAAAAAACAATTGTTGCATTTTTAAAAGTCTATTTAACACTATAGATTCATGGTAGCAGCAACACCAACTTCTATAATACTACTGAAAGATATCCTATCAACAATCTTTCCTAATAATAAAAACGTTAATTTTCAACAAATTATTTTAGTTTCAAAAATGTAAATTTTTATAATTTGGATTATTATATTTAAAATGCAGAAGAATGGTTCTTAATATATATTTAATTTTAATGCTTTCATATCATCCCCCTGAATTTTTAGAGTTTAGCTGCAGGTCCACATCACTCAACACTTCAAGCAATCGCTAGACAATCGTGAAATAAGTAACATCCCTTTCAAATTGAAACCAAACTACATATATACACTGGTGGCCAAAACTAAAGCAACTGAAATTACAAGAAGAATGAATGCCCTGTAACTTTTTCAAAAATTAAGAAAATGAGAAAGTTTTTCTTGTTTTACATTAGGTATTTTATTCACTTTTTAAAAACCTAAAACATAAAACCAAAATTCATTTTTATATAAAAAATAATGTTTGGTAAAGTCAATCAACCCGTTTTTGGCTTGGACAAAACTAAAGCAACTGTTGTACATTCATATAACTGCTGCAATTTCAGTTGTTTTTACTGTGATATTTATCGCTTTTTGCTTCCTTTGACAATATCGCTTGTCATAAATCCTTTTTGAGAAGTTTTTTACAACAGCATGTGTTTTTCTTTTCGTTTTTTAAGTACTGGCCAAAAAAAGTTTAAAAATGGCTAGAAGCAAATACAGTACCTGAATAAAACAGCAAATTATCAGTGACTATCAAAACAACATATCACAGAAAATGATATTTCATAAATATTTATGTGATTTCATAATTATTTCTGTATACTAAGTTGGTTTTATGAAACTGGATCAGTAGTAACAGTCTATTACGGATGAAGGCCGTGAAAAACTTCAGCCCGTACTGATCCACAAATTGTGAGAGAAATAAAAAACAACTATATAAGAGTTCAACTGGATTGGTGAGAGAGCAATCATTGGATATAAGCTCGAGATCAGTGCGTAGACGAGTAGTGGCAGCTGGTCTGCATGCCCGTAAGACATCAAAAAACCATTTATATCTGAAAACATCAAAAAGGCTTTCGGAAACGATAATATTAAGTGGAATCAAGCTCAATGGAAAAAAAATATTATTTCTGGGATGAGTCTACGTTTAATATTAAAGGCTCAGACGTGAAAAATTTTACGGTGAGAAGACCAAAAAATGAAGTACTCAAGCCGCAGTGTTGCAAAGGTACAGTGAAGCATGAGGGAGGGTCAAAAATGGCGTGGCGCTTTTTTTTTTCTATGGACTTGGGCCTATCCATAAATTAAAGGAAGTTGTGGATCGGTTTGTTTACAAAGATGTGTTGGACATCACGTTGTTCCCTTACGCTGAGTAAAATATTTGGCTGATTTGGGTGTTTCAGCATGACAATGATCCCAAACTTGTATCAAAACTTGTCAAATATTGGTTGCGGAAGTCAAAAATTCATCTTTTGTTATGGCCGGCACAATCACCAGACCTAAACTCCTTAGAAAACCTTTGGAGTATCGTAGATAGAAAGATCAAGAGAGATTCGGAAATAAATAAGCACAACATTTTCTAAAGAATTCGGGGTGCCTGTGAAAGCACACCCAAGGATCAAATTGAGCGTGTTATAGATTCAATGCCTCGTAGGTGTGCAGCTGCTATCAAAAATAATGGTTATGCTATCGACTACTACCCAAAATTTAATTATTTAAAAATAAAAAATCAAAAGTTGCTTTAGTTTTGACCAGGCAAAAATTGGGTCATTTTAGTTTTCCACATATTATTCTTCGTTCAAAATTATTTTTGTATTTTTATTTTTAGTTTCTTAAAAGTGAATTAAACCCCTCATTTAAAACTGGAAAAATAATTACGATTTGTTTATTTTTGTAAAAGTTACAGGACATTTATTGTCTTTGCGATTTAAGTTGCTTTAGTTTTGGCCACCAGTGTATATAAAGTATTACACATTTCCATTCATCTAATGACCGCACAACAGCATTCATGAATTCGTACTTGTAACTCGTTGTGCAACTGGTCCAATAAATGAGTTTGAGTAAATGCAACCACTGCAGTTGTGTGTTATATCGTTGTGCTCTTTGTTGACGAAGATTGTATTTATTCGTCCCATAACACTGTCTCAATCGAACCAACAACATTTAACAAACAGGAGAGAACAGCGGTATGAGTTCGATGAGTCAGTTTTGTGATGAACTATTGTGCATTCGCTTGTTATTGCTTTGAAGGTGTCGTCACGTGCTATTAGATTCTTTTTAGATATTTTAATTTCATCATGGAGGTACGTTTTTTATCATCTTAAATTTTAAAAATTAGAGTCTGATTTAAAATTACTGTTTAGGATATTGGGTATTTTTGTGAACCTTCCACATCTGCTGAACGTAACGAAAATTCAAAAATAAAAGACAACATTTTAAAAGAAGAGGAAAAATTAATTTTTTAAAGTGGTAAAAGCAAGATATGGGAGATTTTTGGAAGAATTGATGGAAAAGGTTGCGACATGCAAAATTTGTAATAGTGTTTGAAAATACGTTAACAGTCCCAACATACCAAATTGACTTGAGAATAATATTTTAACAAGCTTACAAACATAAGCCTTAAGCTTGAGAAAATCTTGAGAATGTATTGAGAAATGCTTGTTTAACAATTATAGAATAATCGAAACGGAACCCTTATTTATAAGCTGATTCTTGTAATTGCAGAATAAGCTTACGAAAGTAATATTATATTAAGCTTGCTAGTGCAATTGTAGAATAAGCTTACAAAACTAATATTTTCGTAAGCTTATGTATTTATAAAAAATCGTACATATTTTTCAAAACTTATTACTTCATTTTTATTAATTTAGTTGTGTTTTAAATTAAGATAATTAGTACAACTAATTTTAGTGAAAGTTATAATATAATTGTTTTTTTTTTTTTTTAAATTTAGATTTTATTTTTTTGTTTTTGTATTCGTTTCGCAGCTTTATACGATTTTTAGCGAATTGAAAGAAAGTGCGCGTGTCTTTAATGAATGTGTCCTCCGTGTAGCCCAATGATAGAGTTGCATCTATGAAATATAGAAATTAAGAGTTTTTTCGGATACTATTGTTAAATAGATACACTTCGTATTGCTTTTGTTGTACTAAAATTGCGAACACTTCTCTTTGTCTCCGTTCGTTTCCAGCGGAGTCGTTCTCCCAATTCATCTGTTATTATTTTTTCCAGCAATTCTTTACGAAATTTGGTGCCTTGGCAACAAGTTTCAGTTCGCTTTCCTGAAATTAAGGAAAACATAGTGATATTATTATTTTTGTTTTAATTGGTATTTTTGAACTAAATCATTTCCTGAAAAAATTTTCGAATGAAACTTACAAAAGAAATAAATGCTTTGTTTATTTCTTGGAGTCCTTTTTCGAATTCGAGAAACTATATCCAATATCCTTGAATGGAACGGATGGCATTGCTCCTGCAACTCCTTACGCAAGCTTTGCACTTCGCTTGTTAGCCTAATGAACATAGGCTGAATTGCACTTATTACTTGGTTAGCTATATATAAAATTAAAATAACATTTTATCATATTTATGAAGAAATTTTAAATCATGATTTGTTATTAGGGTATGGTAATTTTCATTTATTGGCGGGGCTCCCATGTTAACATTTTTCTGGCTAAAGAATAGTTTTGTGAAGTCTTCAGGCATTGTGAATTAGCGGAAGAAAGACAGTTTTGCTGTTTTGAGAGAAAGAAACCATTTTAACAAACTCATGTAAAATGAGAATGATAAATCCGTTGTCTCCCATATATTGAATAGAGAGGAATTAAGTGGATAGAAAAATAATGGTTCCAAAAACAATACTTTTGATCCAAACACTTTCTGCGTTCCTGTTGTTCCAATTGATGAAACTTTAAAAACATGTTGTCCAACGCTATAATAGTTGTTAGGCGCAAAAATTGATAAGTATATGTTTTCATTCTGAACAAAAGTATTTGAACTTCTTTCCACTTTTGCATGTTCTTCAGAATGTGAACTGTTTATACTTTGTTAAAACCAATCGATTATATAACTGCACGGATTCGTGGTTTTTCTTTTTAAGAAGTCGTTTTAATTTTCCTAATTTGTTTTCAAACTTAAAGGCCCTTATATTTTCTAGCGATCCATATAATATAGCATCACTTGCTAGATGTGTAAGACAGTGGAAGTTGTATGTTACTGTAGCTTCATTTTAATTCACTGGGACATTCATTACAAAATTGGTTAGCAGAGCTTGTGCGCACTCATTGCATGTTTTACATTTGCTTTCATCTAATAATATGCGCAAAGCCAAGCTTAGTTGCATACAATGAGTATAACGATTTTCATCCAATATATTTTTTAATATAAAAGGTCCAGTATATAGAAGGAATTGCCGAAATTCTATGGCCTTGTACGCTCAAATTCCTTTAAACCTCGTGGTGCTCTACAAAATTCCCTCGGAGTTTGACTTTTAAGCTTCTGCAGCTGATCATAAAACACTTCGATTTGTACTGGAGATAGCGAAAACGAACAATTTCTTTCCGGATCCAAGACTTCATTAATGACTTTACTACTCCAAGACAAACTACGTGCATGTAATCTAATGGAAAGGCTTGAACTATGTCTATTGGGAACTGTTCTATTGCCATTTGGGTGTTTGTGTTATGATGATTTGCACAGTGACGTGTTCTGAAATTTTCATCTGTTCGAAAATTACTATTTCCTTGTGTAAACACCATGCGCTTCCGAACGTATTTCCCAGTTTGTGTGCATTGTGGCAGGAATTATAACTATGGCTTTTTATACCCAAAACTAGGGATCTTGCTGGTGAATCGCATATAAATGACCGGCATCTAACTTTATAACTTTTGCCTTTGAATGAGAAATTTGAACTCATAACTTTATTAAGTTCTTTAACGAATGGTGTTAGGAACTCGTTGACGTCTTTTGGCTTACTGTTTCCAGAAAAAACACCGATTGTATAAACAGGATTTGTACCGTTTACGTTTAGGCCAAACTTGCGCCAATGAACTTTTTGAAATTGGAAGACCGTCAATATTAAAATTTAATTCAATAGTGTCGCAATCGTATTTAGCGTTTGAAAAAAAATCGGTCAAGCAGTCCTCCAGTCCATAGTGCACATATTCACCTCCTGCAATTGACACAACTGGAGCATCTCTTGGGTTTTTTTTTAATGATCTGGCATCTTTTGGTAGGCTTGGTATCATCCTCCTTATAATTGTTAAAAGTTCATTCAATGCAGAGTTCGAAATTAAATGTTTCACACTCCACTTAGCTAACTCATCTTGAATATTAAGTTTTTCAATTGTAGAAATAATTGGAGCTTCGTCGCTTTCATGTTCACTCTCACTTTCATTTTCACATTGCACAGGAACTGGATCGCTATTTATTACACTAGTTTCCAAACGTTCTTTTGATACATTTTTTTTTTGTGTTAATTATCACTAAAAAGAAGAATTTCAACGACAACTTTTGCTTGTCTTCTAACATTTTTTTTATACTTATAAGGCATTTTTAAAATATTACCAATTAATTTTTACAAAACACAGCGAATAACTTTTTTTTTACATTAAAATTAATCAATAAATGCAAAACAAATTGTTTTCATCAAATAAATTTGTCTACAAATACAATGCCTACTCAATACGAAATGATTGTGTGTTCAAAAAATGTTCAGACAGACTTGCGAAACCTTTGTACAAATAAGCATTTCTAAAGTAATGTTAAAAATTTGTTGTGATATTTCTTTTTAATAATGTTATTCTCAAGTTGTGTTGTAATTTGATTTGGTACTTCTAACCTTGTGAAGTATAAATGTTTTGAGAATTTTAAGGAGACTTTAGAAAACAAACCCAAAATTGATGTAGATAATGACACAAAAAAGGAAGTAATCTGAATAATTGAATGGAATAATTACTGAATGGACCATAACAAATTGCCTATCATTCAAGATGATCAAAGACGATGGGTCAAAAAAATTAACCGAACTTTTGCTAGCGATTGGTGCTAAATATGGATCAAATGTGGATGTAGATAAGCTTTTACCTCACTCAATTACAATATCTAGGAATATCGACAAACTATATAATATCACCTACTATTCCATTAAAGCAGAAATACAAGAAGTGGGTGCCAAAGTATATGGCCTTCGTTCGGACCTTTGGACTGACAGTTATCTGCCATATTTAGCATTAACTATATATTTCATAATAAATTAAAAGTTTATTGCTAGCATTTAAATCCATGGATATGGAGCCTTCCACTAGTAAGTATCCCCATATTCCTAATATGATTTACATTGTCTTCACATGATTCGTCATAAAGTGAATGCTACCTTAAGACAGGTCGGCTGTAGTCTTGATTGAGCAATCATTGTCACAGACAGAGGTTTTAATATGGTAGCTGCATTTAGATCAAATCCTGGTACAATAAGGAGGTAGAACAGCTTCGTAAAACTACAAAAATACAGCCCTGAGGCTATGACCGCTTCCTGTTAGACTCATTCAAAATTATTGTTTTCATTTTTTTCCTCATTTTTAAAATAAGTTAAATTGCGCGAAAAATGAATAAAATGTCTGGATTTTTCTCTCAAAAACTGTTCAATCTTCCAATTTAATGGCTATACTGTCTTCCAAACATTGGTTTTGAATTTTTTTTCTCATTTTTCAAAACAATTAATATGTACACAAAATTGGCAGAAGTCGGGCACACTTTGAAAAAAATTGTAATCAACTGTTAGCTTTACCTTACCTTTTTATTGTACCATTTGTCAAATGATCATATATATTGTATTAATCATTTAATACACAACATAGTCGAGAAATCCATCAATGAAAGCGATGACATAGAAGAGTTATGCACAAAGAGCATAAAGCTTGTGAAATACTTTAAAGTATCCGGTGCCAATGTAAAATTAAACACATCTCTGAAAAGTTTTAAAGCGAATATGTAAAATATAAAATGAGGATTTTGATTGCATAAAACGTTAAAAGAAAACTTAGGAAGTTGTTAGACGATGTAGTTATGAAGAACGCTAGCATTTTCCATAAAATTGCATTCTTTCTTTTTCCACCAACGAATAGTCTTTCGCAGTTTAGAAATAAACAAATAGCAGACATAAAGGTAAACTGCAAAAGAATTATGTAAGACTTTATAAACGATCTAGATTCGGATTAAACTGAACATTCAGAATCTCTTGCAAGAGATAAGGAGCTTCTGTTTTCAGGGTTTCTTCAGCCTTTAAATGCAACGAATAATGCAGACAAAGTACAAAACGTGCTAACTTTTTACGAAGTGGAATTTAATAAATTAAAATATTGGCAAGTATCCAGCAAGTAGCGCATCATCTGAAAGAATATTTTGTTATGTTAACCGTGTTTAATATAAAGGTCCGGCGCGAAAGCGCGGACTTAAAGATCGTCGTGATTCTAGTCGATCACAATTATCGCTTGTTCCGTTTTGTTCATATTTCATCTTTTTTTTTTTTGGCTGGTATGGTAGCGCCCGACCACAAACGTCAAACTGAATGCCGCCAAATACACATTAGGTTTCATTTTTAACAATCACTGGCAGCGACAAGATCTCAATTTTAATTTTGAGAAAACAAATTTGTAACAAGTGGAGCGGCGCATTTCTATGCAATAATTTTATTGCTTAGGACCTGCAAAACAATTCCAATTGGGAATTAATACGAAGGCCGAGCGGTAAATCGTATAATTAGAGGTGAGTTTGTGTAGCCGTGCAAGTGTTTGGAACAAAAGAAAAAAACCAAAGAATTTTCTTTGCAAATTTTCTAGATCTCTTTGGAACCTTCTGCGACTGTATGGGGCTGTACCATCGAACACGCGGTAAATGTACCGTTATCAACCAACGTGCTGCATCTCAATAGGAATTTCTCCCTTTGTGTGCTAATTATTGTTTTTTTTTTTTTTTTTTTTTTTTTTGGTACAGTATATGGCAACCGAACCACACATCGTTTAGGAATTTTCTTGTGTTATACAATCCAATTGGCAATGCAATTTAACTGCATGCTATTTTATTGCACAGAACCATAGACCTTTTGGGATTTTAGTGCATACGTCACTATAACCCCCACGGAGAATAGCCCTCAGGATTTTAGCCAGTGAATATCACCAACACCCAGCGAAGAGAGCATCAATAAATTTCATAATGGTCAGCAATACCACACAGTCATCTCTGTTCCAAAATGTCACCGTCCATCAGAAGCACTTTCAACGTCTTTCGCCATCACCACATAGCCATAACCATCTCAACCATTATCCATCTGAGTACGTCACCATAGTTTCATCATAGGCAAACCAACCCATAGCAAATGTGTTATCACGGATGTGGATCGGCAGTAAAAATAGTATCGAAGTAAGCAAGGTGAAATATAACAGCAGCGCAGTAAGTAACCAGATCCGTGTTACGCCAAGCCGTGAACCATAAGAATTAAGCCCACCGAGTATAGTCAGAACCGTGTCCAAGTACAGTACGACTGCTTAAGCGTTCACACACGTGTCCTAGGTTCTTATATCTCCCGGTCACATGTCCAGAGGTATTGGTTAGCCGATATGAGAAAATTAGTTTTTGGTCGTGAAATCAAGAATTATTACCGTCTTTGTTAATAAGTGATATAAATGTTTTCCGATAGTGCAGACATACACACGTGCAACATACCCTACGACACCTTCCTGGTTTCAGATAACTTTTAACGGTACATCAAGCCATGTGGCCTCCTTCTAATTTTTAATGAAAAAGGAACCAGGAACCAATCGAACCGGATATTCCAGCCCTCTTGGACGCTTGTGGAATCCATCAATTATACAGTCCATTACACCTGCATTACAAGGTACGTATAGTGCAGTGATTTTAAGTGAGCTCGCGTTATTAAATTGTCGCGACAATAACAAAACATTCGGTTTTGTTCAGGTCCAAAGGTCGTTTTACAACGTCACATCTTTCTTTTGTCTTTTGTTTCCCGCCAATCGTCGGCTTCTAATTTGGATGCTTGCATTCGGCAGCATTGTTATTGTTACATTTATTCTTTTCTCTTGTTGTAACAACAGTTACATTTCAAATCGCAAACAGCAACAACACTGTTTAAACCCCCACCGCTGTTTGCTTGCTTTGTCGTCGTTCTCTGATCAGCACTAGTTGTTTGTGCTTTGTTAGATCAGTAAACGAACATAACAAACGAAGGAAGAATATTTTTCTTGATTCCTCTTTCTGTCGTGTCCGTTTAGGTTGAGTAGCTACACTACGTGGGTCGGTCACTTTTGTTAGTTACATTGTTTGTTATAGGACATTGGAAAGTTAAAACTAAAATAAAATAGTATAGTTAATTTTATTTTTTGTTGTTGTTTTGGAAATTTAAAAATTAATACAATCTATAGACGGTAATTCTGGCAAATTAAATAAATAAAAATAAAATAGTTATTTTATTTATTTTTGTGTTTTTCCCCAAATTGATTCAGTGTTTTTTGCGATAATTATGGCCTTCGCTCCTCTACAAAATTTCATAAGAGACTCAGACGCTTTGATAGAATTTGGTGCACAAATCGGTGCAGTAAAAGATGATGGTATAGATATTAGTTTTTTAGAGGAAAGGAAGAGCAAGTTAGAAAAACTACGGCAATCGGTAAATAAATCATTGCGTCTCTTAGAAAATTCGGAAAATGTAACAAAAGAACATCTGCATTTGGCAGAAAATAAACACATTGCTTCTTTAAACATTTATTCAAGCACTATGGCCACAATTAATAGAAAAATTATAAAAACTCGTTGTGTATTAAAAAATTTGATTAAAAACGCGGATAAAAGTCAAGAGCAATCGGCTCAATATCTTTTGGTTCCTGAATTGCAGGAAAACATTGCCGCAAGTATTTCTTCTGGTTGTGATATCGTTCACAATATGGCACTGCCCCCTATTGATATTGATATTTTTGAGGGAGATTTTTCTTCTTGGCCTTCCTTTCGGGATTTGTTTAGCGCCATTTATATAAATAACTCTCGCTTAAGTGATGTGCAGCGCCTGTATTACTTGCTGCAAAAGACTGCTGGTAATGCAAGGGAAATTGTTTCGCAGTTTCCTTTAACTAATCGTGGTTTTGCTTTCGCATGGGAAGCATTAAATGATGAATACAACAATATTCGATTATTGGTTCATCATCAACTAAAGTCGTTGCATAATCTTCCGATTCTTGAGAAAGAAACTGCAGTGGGTCTTAAGGAGATCCGACGGGGAATTAATAGTTGCATTTTTTCTATGTCGACCTATAACGTTCCCACAGATCAATGGGATCCGATACTTGTCTTTCTTTGCCTGCAACGCTTGCCGGAAGAAACGACAATGCTATGGGAACAAGGTATTAAAAACAAATCGGCTCTTTCTCCATGGAAAGATTTAGACACCTTCTTTCAGAAAGGATTAACACGCTCGTGTGTTTGGAAGGTTATAGAGAGAAATCCATTCCTTTGCAGGATTCAAATTCGCTTGACACCGCCAGAAAGTCCAAATCTAAATGTTCGTCTCCCCCTTCTATTGGAAAATCGTGTCGTCTTTGTCATAAGAATACCCATCGCCTTCAATTGTGCTCAACATTTATGGAATTATCTCCCGCAAAAAGGTTTGCATTCGTCAAGCGCCACGAAGATTGTATAAATTGTTTGGTAAAGGGACATAAACTAGTAAATTGTACTAGTAAAAATAGTTGTTGGAAATGTGGCCAACGTCATCACACGTTACTACATCGCGAGTCATTAAAACCGAATAGTTCGTTTCCGGTTCTGACTCCAAAAGCTCAGGCAAGCTCGTCAAAATCGTTGTTGTCAGCTGCAGCCCCAGTTTTTCGTCCCTCAAAATATACATCCTCCACATCGGTTGGAGTCGAAAATCCAAAATCTAAATTTGTTCTTTCGAAATCGCTGCTCAAAATGTCAAAGAGAAACCTAATTAAATTCATAAAAACAAATTTATCGAATGGAAATCACAAAAAGAAATTAAAATGTGTAAACAATTTTGTAAGACGACCTCCGCATGAAATCGGCCTAGCGAATATCCTTTCGGGAAAAACGTAGCTCGATTGAAGTCCGAATCTGTAACTGCAGGTTCATCTGCGGCTTCAAAGTATTACATATCGTGTATTAACATAGCTTGATTGAAGTCCAAATCTGTTACTGCAGATTCAGCTGCGGCTTCATATTATCGTTGTAGCGGAAATGGATCCCGAATCTGTTACTGCAGATTAATTTGCGTTTCCATTCCCTACATTTTGTTCGAATAATAAGCTCACACTGCGCTATACAACTCGTACCTACTATTGGAATTAATTTAGATTAAGTTTATTTGTGTTGAAACATGCTTTGATGTTTCAAGGGGGTCGGCATGTTTAATTTAGAATTGCATTAAAGTTGGTTTTTATTGACCCCTGGTTTGGTCCTTAATTATTCGTTAAAATGTACGCGCTACGGTTTATTGCAACCTTGTGCTAGCGCCTTTGACATTTTAACGAGTAATTAGTTGTCACTTGTTTTGCCGCCTCCTTTAGACATCAGGTAGTATTTCGCTGTCTTTCGGACAGACAACACCCGCAATATCGTTTGCAAGCACATATCGTTGTGCATAGAAGGGCATATTGTTGCCAAAGGTAATATCGTTACCAATCAACTAAACTAGCAATAAATACTTGTATATATTAAGAAAAACCCTTGTGTTTTATTTCTTTTTATATTTCCCCCCTACGGTCCACTGCTCGACGCATTCGGCGTTTCACTCCCATCGGCGGAGCCCCTCTGAGCTAAACACCCGGTGCATTCCCAAAATTGTTACCCTTTTCCTTTATCATACTTATATGTCGTTATTACTCATTGAGACTAGATCCTATTTTGTACCCAATTGTGAATGTTTATCCCATTACGCCCCGTTAACATTTTTTTCGCAGTAGAATGAACTCGTTTCAGAAGGAAATTTCATTGTTGTTAAAATATAGTCAACCGATTGAGCTCGATAGGTGTGATATACAGCTGCGGTCAAAATAATAGTAGTAGGTATTGCAACAATGTTAAATAAGTAAAAAGGGCTTCAAATATTTATGAATGTTTTGAAATTTTATTTTTTTAACATCGTTAGTTTTATAACTTAAAGTTAAAATACAAGAAAAACATAAATTTAATTCAAGTTCACTATATAAACTTAAAAATATTTAATTTAATTCAAATATAGTCGGTCAAAATAATAGTAGTGTTATTGATTTAATGGATATTAATAACTAAAATAAATAATAGGTGGGCTATTTCATTTCAAAAGTTAGGCATTTAAGTCAGTATTTAGTGGCAAACCCTTTATTCGCAATTACAGCGGCACAGCGTCGAGGCATGGAGTTCACCAAATTTTGGCACCTTTCAACAGGAATTGACTCCCATGCATCCTTAACAACATCCCACAATGTGCTGTTACTTGTAGGTTTTCTTTGCGCAACCACGGCCTTTACATCACACCATAAATTCTCAATGGGATTGAGATCGGGAGACTGTGCTGGCCATTCCATTACCCTTATGTTGTTTTCTGCAAACCACTGTTTTGCAAGAAGGCTGGTGTGCTTTGGATCGTTGTCCTGTTGGAAAGTCCAAATCAAAGGCATTTCATCCTCAGCATATGGAAGCATTACTTCCTGTAATATTTTGACGTACAGGTGGCGATCCATGATATCTTTTATCCAGTATATTGGTCCAACTCCGTAGAAAGAAAAACATCCCCATATCATTACACTGGATCCTCCATGTTTTACAGTTTTTAACGTAAATTTTGGATTATATTCTGAATTAGGAGGCCATCTTACGTAAGCTCGTGAGCCTTTCCCGCCATATAGAACAATTTTTGACTCATCAGTCCACAAAATATTCCTCCATTTTTCAATGGGCCAATCCAGATGCTCCTTAGCAAATTTTAGTCGCTTATCTACATGCATTTTCTTCAACAACGGCACTTTTCGTGGGCTTCGCGCCGCCAAATTTGCATCTCGAAGACGTCTGCGAATAGTTTCAACGCTAGCTTCCACAGCACGTTTGTCTTTTATTTCGGTAGCAGCAGCAAAGGGGTTTTGTTTTGAATACCTTACTATTCGTGTAACACCTTTTTTTGATAATACTGGGGGACGGCCACGTGTTTCACTAGTGGGAGTGTATTTTATAGCATTGCGTACCATTGTCGGTGAGCAACCTATAATATTTTGCACTTCTTTATACGATTTACCCTCCGAAATCAGCTTTCTTATCAACAATCGTTTTTCTACGGTACAATGCACGCCACGCCCCATTTTTAAAAAAAATCTAAATAAAATATTTTTGAAAAATATACCTATTGTAATTAAAATAAATTATTTTTACCTGTAAACACTGAAAACTAGTAAAAAACTGTGTATGATAGAAAAAATCTGTGACTTCTGACAGCACTACTATTATATTGACTGCCAAAATCGTTGTTCTTTTTCATATTTTCATTATAACAACAACAACAACAATGGTATGCAAAAATAACGGTACATTTTATGTTGTTGTTACACGAGGCTATGAAGTGGAAAAAAGAAAAGAGGATCAGAGAAGCAAACACAGAATCTACAAAACAAAATAATATTCTTATAAAGCCACTACTATTATTTTGACCGCAACTGTAAGTTTAAAAGACTAGTAATCAGTGCAAACTAGACTACGAATCTTGGGATAAACATCCATATATCTGAAATACCATCGTATTAAAGAAATAGTATAGTTGTATATATTTTGATTTATCCGTTAAGGGAATGAGGGTAAATAATCGCCGAATTTTTATACACTTAAACAAAATTAGAGCTATAACTTGAACTTTGATTAACTATAAGACTTACGTGCTAGATTTTAGCGTATTAAAAAATGGTAAATAGTGAGGTTTAATGAACGTAAATATGTTCGAATAAGTTTCTTAAGGTAATGTAAATAGGGAGGATTAGCCAACATAAAGTTAGTGGGAGTTTTCATGATGAATGTAAACTCATAAGAGGATTTCTAGCAAATCTAAAGGGAGGGCGATTTAGAACCTAGACACCAACCCTAGATACCGACAACATAGAAACCCAAAACCAACAGCTATATTCCAATAAAAAAAATACTTGAATAATTTATTTTCTTTGTGATAAAAATAATTTTGTTAATGAACAAGTATGCCCCCTGAATGAAGACGGAACGAATTGAATTGGGTCGTATGTGCTTACCATCTGCTTTTTAATACGACAATAACAAAGTGCATAGTCGATTCATATGTAACAATTTTCATTTTCTAGGCACCTTCTTTAAGAAAAACGTTGCCTTATTGGTTCTAATCCCGTTTTTGTGGAGAACATAATGCTTTTACATTCCAATATGAAGTAAAATATGAACAGTACTTGTCTTTCCTTTTTATAGTTATTTTTGTTATTAATAAATTGATTGTTTTTGTTGTTTTTAGTTAATTGTTTTTTTTTATAAAAATTGAAATTCGTATGTCGATATTCCAATGCCATAAAATACTGAATATTCATGGTAAAATTAAGAAGGTAAAGTCATTCTAATAAGCATTCCCAGCTCTGCATTTTCTGTAATTTACCTTGACATATATAACAGGTTCCCATCTCAGATTTGTGTGTACACAAAGGATTTATCAATATAAATTTTGACAATGAAATGTTGTAAAATGAATAATTAAAAAAATGTAAACTTATGATTCCATGACATTACCTTCTTATTTCTACCATGTGAATTTTTTTGCCAGGTAAAGTTCTACAGTTAGTGGAGGACACCTGTACAGGGTTGTCCATATTCGACGGACCCAACTGGCAACGCCATAACTTTTGACAGAGATGTCACATCGCTTAATGACATACCGCGTTTGAAGCGTCAGTCCAAGCAGATTTTTACCATGAACCAATACACGCCACGCGAAATAGTTGAAATTTACATTCAACAGAAGAAGTCAATTGTGAAAACTCAACGTGCTTTTAAAACATTAAAAAATGTGAGAAGTGCGCCTTCTAAGAACACCATTAAGCGTTTATACGAAGAATTTTCGACTGGTAATGCTCTTTCTAATCCGAAGAGGCCATATAAAAGTCGACCAAGGCGATCGGCCGAGTATATCGCTGCCATACGAGCCATGTTGAGAGGTCCCCAAGAACATCCCAAAAACGCCGTTCTCAGCAGTTGGGCATGGCTCGGTCCACTTTACAACGGATTATTCGCATTGATTTGCATTTGTTCCCGTACAAAATTCAATTGACGCAAAGAATGTTGAATGCGGACAAGCCTCGTCGATTGGAATGGGCCCAAAGAGTCATGGGTCCGTCGAATATGGGCAACCCTGTATATGGGGACTATTAAAAAATCTGAATATATCTGGAGTAACATTTGCGAGCAATGTCTAGAATAGTGAACCAATATTGAATATTTTTGTCAGACAAATAATAATGTCGCCCATATCTTGTTTATATATAGAATATATACTTAATGAAGTGCTGCAAAAGAAATAGAAATTTAATAAATTCCGGATTATGGCACAAATAAAAAATAAGCAAGTAAGTGAATTAAGTAACAGTAATTAAATTAAATAACAGTAAATAAACAGAGTCGCACCATGCCATATTTTTACTGGCTAAAGTGATTGATTTACCTTTTCGTAAAAGAACAAAGGAACGTTGAAGAAACAGGAACAAATTGTGAGCAGAAAATCAACTAAGAACCAATTATGACATTTAATACATGTAGATGCATCTATGCCTGGGAACATTGATATGTCAAACAAGTAGATTTTCATGTTTTCTTACACGACACAAATCGGTGGTTGTTATGATATGCATTTTTCAAATTTCTTTACAAATTTCAATAATTTTCTTTGTCCCTGCATCGGTGTCGCAATGCTGTGTCGATGCGTGTACCTGTATTCATGGTACAATAAGGATTTAGAACAGCTTCGTAAAACTAGAGAAATACAGCCCTGAGGCTATGCTCGCTTCCTATCAGAATTACTCAAAATTATATGCAACAAATTGTTTTCATTTATTTGATATTATTTGTTTATTTTTAAAATGAGTTGAACAGCGTGAAAGATGAATGAAATGTCTGAATGTTCTCTCAAAAATATGATCCTAAGTGTTCAATCTCTCAATTCCATGGCCAATCTGGTTAATATCACTAATGTGGGCACCGCAATTTAAGTTTCTTCGAATCATTGATGTTGAAAATATTTTGTTTTTATTTTTCAAAACAACAAATATATACACAAAATTGGCAGAAGTCGGGCACACTTAGAAAAAAAAATTTAATCAGCTGGTAGCTCTACCTTACTTTTTTATTGTACCATGCCTGTATTGTTCTACAATGCCTTAAAGTCGGGAATATATAAAGCGCTTATCTGGCTTTTACATGGCACATGAAATGGCACAACTACAAAGGTAATCTTATGTAATCATATGATTACATTTTTTTATTTGATTTCCATAAATTGTCAAATTAAATTTTCGTAACTCTTCCTTAAATATTAGCGTACAGCTGCAAAGAGTTTGCCATTTTTACGCCTTTTAAGATGAGAATACATAAAATGTTTTTTTTTTTTTTTTTTTGACTGGCTTAAGCCATCGGCTGAGTTCAAGTAAGAATATAAGTGTGATCTTGTACAGAACGCTATGACAAAAGCTAAAGGTGTGCTCGGCAAAAGTAAGGGTGCAAATACATAAAGCGGCTGTTTTTTTCGTAGATGAACAAATGTGTTTTAGGTTGATTTAGTTCGTTTTTGGCCATAGTATTGCAAATGAGTATTTAGCAAATGAGTCTACCTCTACTACTTTGCCATTATTGTTTAGTTTTAACAAATGAATATATATTTTTTTGGAGCTAAAGCTAAATGCGGAATTGAAATCACTTTCGTTCCTTTGAAATGCCTGTATTTTAACGATATTATGAAAATTTAAGATAATAGTTGTTGTAAAAGCTATACACAACTAATTTAACGATAATGTACCCTTTTTGACGAAATTTTGGAAAGATAAATGAAAAATGTGATAAGTGTGAAGTATTTTGTGACACCTGAAGAATGTATTTGTTTTTATACTCTTCACCATTCTATGGAAAGTATATTAACTTTGTCGTTCCGTTTGTAAATCCACGAAATATTCTTGATAGACCCTACATATTTTGGATAAGTCGATTTACCGATATCCGCCTGTCTGTTGTAATCACGCTCTAAAGAATTGAGATAGAAGGCTAAAATTCTGAACACATGTGTATTTAGCCAGTAGGCAATATAACGGTTTTAAGTTAAAGGGTATTTTTCTATGAAATTTTTTAAAAAAAATTTTCAAGTTCCTTCCATATGGTGGAGGGTATGAAAATTTCGGCCCGGCTGAACTTAGCTTATTTTTTACTAGTTATTTTTGTCGTTATTTCTTGCTTAATTTATATATTTCTGAATTTTTTCTGCATTATATTTTAGTTAAAGTATTTTGTATGCATAGGATTTGAATAGTTATGCACAGAAGTGTTCTCCTGATTTTGCAGTCGCATTACAGTTCACAATTAAAGACCAATCGACAAGGAATTTCGCACGAGGTTAGAGTTTAGATGTGAAATTGTTTTGAATAACTGTCAGCACGAAAAAGGGGGTAAATATTAGACAAATGTCACCTGTTAAAAACTAAGGGCAACGAAACATTTCATGCAAAATATCTTCAGAATTCCAAACGTGTGGTGAAAACAGAGAGTATGTAATAAAATAATTTAAAATCTAATCTAAAATAAGTAAGCAATGGGCACAGTCGTTTGGGACCGGTCATATGATGCTCTACAACACTAAAATATACTGGAAAACCTCATTAGGTGCAAATCCACATTGAACAATTTCATGAAATAATGTCATACAGTCCTGCAAAACGTTACCTTTGTCCGGAGTTTCGTGGCATTTGGCCTATATATACGTCTTCCGTCAAACTAACGGATTTTCAAAAATAATAATAATAAATAAATAAAATTTAGAAGATCTAATCATACTCTATATGGGTTTTTTTTTTAAATATATTCGTCAACGAAATCAGCATCAATGTAAATCTCAAAGGTTATTTTGGCATTTTTCATACAAAAATTGAGGTCCGCTTTTAAATGTACATAGGAATCTTTACGGAAGTTTTTAATGACAACTAGTTGATGTTTGCCAAACTATGTTACCATTCATACCTTACTTTCGACGTACCTAAATTTCGACGTACCTAAATTTCGACGTAGCGCATACAACATTCAACTTCCCCACTATGGTGGGTAAAAATTTATAAGTTTCAATACTCTCCCAATTGTTATATTTTCGAATTACAAACATTTACCTTTTTTGTATTATATATTGCTACTAGCTAACTATGGACCGCGTTCTGGCCGATAGTATTAGCGTGTAATGCATATTTTTAAGAACCTAATATAAGTTGTAAATGGTTATGTTGGCTTGCAACTATCAATCTATTCTAAATTTTGTGGTTTATTATTGTATTCGTTTCAACTTATTTATTTAGAGTGCACAATACATATTTATGGTGAATGAAGGACATATTGCATATACGCTTGTATATATGTTTTCAATTTGTTGGGGTTTTCGTCGTCAGAATCGATAATAATTTCTAAATTGAATTTAACTATCATAAATAAGGTGTCATCGGTTTAAAAAATTATGGACTCCATAAAGTATGTTAAAGAGTACAAATTTTTGTCGATTAAATTATGTCTGTGAGCCTCTCCGTTCTCCATTTGCAATTACGATAGAGCTCACCAAATTTAACATGAGTCTTTCAGACTTAGCACATATTATTCGTAGGATTACTACTTTATGATTTATTTACTATTCATCAGTACCTCTTTATATTCGTTATATCATCGTATTTAATTAAATTTTCAAACCTCAATTAGTATTATAAAGATCTTGGCAATATTCTTCGTTTGTGTATGTGGCCGTTCGTCTAACGCCATGTTTACGTTAGAAGTTTTTGTAGGGTTAACCTATTTTGAGGGGATTTATTTGAAGTAAAAGTAATGGATATGACAATTTAAATCCAAATCCAGTGGGTTAACCCTCATATATATAAACGTACTATAAATCACAATAAAGGCGAAATATTTAGGTTAACCTTTGAACATTTATACAATACTAGCTGACCCGGACCGCGTTGCTGGCAAGTAGCATTAGTGTATAATGCATACTTTTAGGAACCTAATATAAGATGTAAAGTTAAGTTTTCTCTTTGAAAAAACCTAAACTTTGATATAAATGTTGACTTACAACCATGATATGGGAACATTGATATGTCAACACTTTTAAAGTTTTTTGTTTTTTCAAATTTGGTATTTGATGTTCGTAATAACAGCCTATGACACAAAATTGTCTGTGTAGGCCCACGTCTTCGTATAGCCCCTCTATAACGATACCTCCCGATATTGGGTATTTTGATGATTTTAGCGACATTATTCACCGGAATTGTTTCAAATTTGGTATTCGAAGTTCGTAATGGATACTACAGCCTACGACAGAAAATTGTTTATTCAGGTCCACGTATTCGTTTACCAACCCCCATATAAAGATATCTCCAGATATGCGGTATTTTAATTATTTTAACGACATTATTCACCGGAATTGTTTCAAATTTGGTATTTTTAGTTCGTATCGGATACTGCACCCTACGTCTTCGTATAGCCACCATATAACGGTACCTCCCGATATTCGGTATTTTCATGATTTTAGCGACATTATTCAACGCAATTATTTCAAATTTAGTATTTGAGGTTCATAATGGATAATACAGCCTAAGACAGAAAATTTTCTATTCAGGTCCACGTATTCGTATAGCCCCCATATAACGGTAACTCCAGATATGCGTTATTTTAATGATTTCAGCGACATTATTAGCCGGAATTGTTTCAAATTTGGTATTTGTAGTTTGTAATGGATACTACAGCCTATGACAGAAAATTGTCTGTGCAGGTCCACGTCTTCGTATAGCCACCATTTAGCGGTACCTCCCGATATATATTTTGATGATTTTAGCTACATTATTCACCGGAATTATTTCAATTTTGGACGTAGGATAGTAGGGTAGTACGAACATTTAAAAAAATATCCAAATCGGTCCAGCCGTTCTGAACTGATTCAATTACAAACGAACAACAACTGATTTATATATATATATAGATTGGTTAGTAGGCCTGGTCAGTTCCTCGGCCCCCAAATAAATACTTAGTGTTGTATGGAAAATCAACAGTATCTCGTGTGATAGTTTTCATACCGATATTTTCATTATTTTACAAATATAAGGATTTTAGATAAATCAAGTGGAAGTAGGCGTGGTCAATATTTTTTTCTTTAAATCTCAGCTGATTCTATTACCGACGAACAACAATAGACTTTTATATGTATAGATTAAAAAAAAACCTTCAACTTGTTGGCTGATTTTTTTACCGCAAATGTTTGATGGTCCTTACGAAGTTTGCCAATATAATGTTGTATTATTTTGAAATTCGATTCCATTAATTTGTTTTTCATTTTTTCCCGATTTTATAATTTTTGCAATGAGATTGCCTTTTTCGATTTTTTTTTAGTGTTTTAAAAAGTAATTAAAATTTTGATTTTTTGGTTCATAGCCTATTATCTTCTGAAATGATATTATTCGTATAATTCCACTTTCCCAATAAATATATAAAATCCATAAATAACTGTTTTGTCCTTTGTCCCTTTATACTCCCCAAAAGACTACATATATTCGAATTAAAAAAAAAACTACAAATGTACATTCGAAAATAGCAAGTCAAAATGGAAAAAAATTATGCAATATAAAATATTACTATTGTACATTTCAAAAGTCAAAATGAAAATTTTAAAATTTCACATTTTTACGCAATTTTTTTGGATATTATCCTTTTCTGTCAAGAGACCATTTAGAATTTGTCTGAATCGTTAAAATCAGATAAGCGGTTCTTGAAGCATAAGCGTAGTAACTAACACAACTTTCTTTTATACATATTGATATATTTAGATTAAAAAGTAGGCGCGGTTAGTTCCTCAGCTCCCAAATAAATACTTAGGGTTGGATGGGAGGACAACAGTACCACGTATAATAATTTTCAAACCGATATCTTCAATATTTTGAAAAAAACAAGGATTTTAGATAAATAAAAATAGTGGGCGTGGTCAATATTCAATCACAGATCTGACTTATGTAGGCGGCACAATTTTGATTATAAGTAATGAATCCATTATAATTACTCCAGTTTTGATTTTAAGTAATGACTTGATTATGAGTAATGACTCCATGACTAAATATAAATTAATATTCATGGCAAAAATTATAATTACCGTCGGTTTTAGATGTTTTGAATAGCCTGATCTTATTTTTCAGAACATCTATAATAGCCCAATGTGAAAATTCAGCTCAATTTTTGGTATTGTAAAAAGCATTCAAATGAGCTATAATTTAAAATTTGTGTTTCCGACGTTTAAAATCCCGAACTGCGTGGTATTAAGTTTTGTCCACCTCATACTTGAAGGCAGAATGTTGTCAGAATAGCCAAAAAAAATACTCTTTTGCTCCGATTACCGTAATTGTTTGTCATTTAAATTGTGCGATGGAGATCCAATAAAGTTACTTTATAATTTCGTATTTTGTTGTTTCTGCCACAATTTCCGACTGAATGAGTCCCAGATTGACATTTCGGAGTTTATTTCATATAGACGTACATACCAAATCTACATTCCCAACCAATATTCTCTTGGGGGTTACAAATTAAATAGAATACCAAATTTTCTTTTCTGACCACACATTGGTTGGGAAAGTGGACTTGGGATATACTAATGTGGGGACTATACTTAAATAAATTCCTATGTGGATAATTATTTGTAAGATTATTTTCTACCCCAGGTAGGCTCAAGACTAAGATGCGCACTTTTCCGAAAAATAAACATTTTATAAGAAGAGGTTTTCTTCCCCCTTAGAAACAAAGATGTCAAATAAGAGCCAAAAAATGAAAAAAGTGGCCAAGACCCCGAAAATACCTTAAATCATATGATGGTGATACCAAAACGTGATAATTTTTTGCAAAGATGGTTTCTTCTTAAATTATCAACATAAGCTAAAATTAGTACGAAAAATATGGTTAAAATGTAGAATATACTTGAAATCGGGTTGTTCCGTTATCAGGGGTTATGATCCATATTATGACCTGCCAAAGCGATTTAAGGTATCTTGAATGTTTAGGTAGAATTTCTATTTTGCGTTCTATATAGTCCGTATTTGGCTGATTGCAGTCCCAATGTATTTTGCATTTTGTGTTTTCATTTGACAATTTATTGTCATATGAAAGAAGCAGGTCCACTTTTTGAAATTAACCCCATAACGCTTCTTCGGTCATTTTTGTTTGTTTAAATGTGTTCGCATCTTCCAGCTGAAGCACGATGTAGGTCCTGGAGTAGAAGGCATTTAACATCGTATTGCGCTCTCATTTCATTTTTATATTATTCATTCAGAATTCAAACCAATAAAAAAATGTACACTTCAATATAGAAAAAAGAAAAAGAATCTTCAACTGGTTCGCTGATTTTTTTGCGGCAAATTTTTAAAGGTGATTACTAAGTTTGTCGGTAGAATGTACTATTATTTTGAAATTCGATTCCATTGAAAAATTGTCGATTTTTCCCGATTCTAGAATTTTCGTAAAAAGCGACAACGGATAAAATTGTTATTTATAGATTTTATGTATTTTTTGGGTATTACGAACAAATACATAAAATCTATTAATAACAGTTTTATCCGTTGTGGCTTTATATTACCCAAAAAAAACCTACACATCACATTAGAATTCAAAAAAAAAAAAAAACACTACAAATGTACATTCGAAAATAGTAAGTCAAAATGGAAAAAAATATGCAATATAAAACATTACTATTGTACATTTTGAAAGTCAAAATGAAAATGTTCAAATTTCACATTTTTACGCGATTTTTTTGGATTTTATTCTTTTCTGCCAAGAGGCAATTCCGAATTTGTCTAAATCGTTAAAATCAGACCTGCGGTCTTTATGTTATAAGAGTAGTAACTAACACAACTTTCTTTTACATACAAAGAGATAGATTTAAAAGTAGGCGCGTTCCTCAGCCCCTAAATAAGTACTTAGGGTTGGATGGAAAGCCAACAGCATCTCGTGTAATAATTCTCAAACCGATATCTTCACTATTTTGGCAAATATAAAGATTTCAGATAAATCGTAATAGTGGGCGTAAAAGGAGGCGTGGTCAATATTTTTTTCTTCAAAAACCTAACTCGGGATATGACGAACGTTTGTACAAAAAATTATGCAAATCGGTCCAGCCGTTTTCAACTAATTCCGTTACCAACAAACAACAAATGATTTTTATATATTTTATATTCCTAGTAAGTTAGAATATATACGTTTCGTTTAGGTATAATAATACCGCTAAACATTCGTCCTTTTGTATGTTTTTGTTATAATTTCTAACGAATTAACTGTAATTTGACATTTAAAGTTTTCAGTATTGTGAAATCAATGCCGGCAATAACTGTTTACTATTTCATTTACTATTGTTCCCCATTATGCATAGCCCCAATTTAAAAGTACGTTGAGATGTTAAATGTTTAGATGCTTTGGGAAGTATTTTTTAATCAAAATTGTAAAATTTCTCAAATGCACTCTGAAACAATTCTATAGAAAATTCCTTTTTAAAATAGAAAATTCAATAATAATCAAATGAAAATTTGAGTCAAATCAGCCAAGCGGTTTTCAACTGATGTGTTACTATATATTTTTTTTAATTGTATACATACAAATTTAAAGAAGTTTGTGTGGCCAGTTCCTCTGACCCCAAACAGATACCTAGGATACTATGGAACAAATATCTTCATTATTTTGGCAAATATTAGGATTTTAGGTATATCGACAAATGGGCGTAAATGTGCATAAAAGCCAAACTCGGAGTAGGGCGAAAATTTAAAAACAAATTAAAATCCGTCCAGCCGTCCTTAGCTGATTCGATTACCAACGAACAACAATTGATTTTTATACCCTCCACCATTCTATGGAGGGTGTATTAACTTTGTCATTCCTCGAAATATTCATAATAGACCCCACAAAGTATATATATTCTGGATCAGCGAAAAATTGTAAGAAGATCATTCGAACGAAGTCAGATAGAAGGCTAAAATTTTGCATACATGCATAGTTTACCAGTAGGCAGGTCAAGTTCGTAAATAGGCCACGTTTTCGTATAGCCCCCATATAACGATACCTCCCGATATTCGGTATTTTCATGATTTTAGCGACATTAATTACCTGAATTATTTATAATTTCGTATTTCAGCCTATGACAAAAAATGTGTATGCAGGTCCAAATCTTCTTATAGCCCCCATATAACTGTACCTCCCGATATAAGTATTTTGATGATTTCAGCAACATTATTCACCGGAATCGTTTCAAATTTCGTACTGGAAGATCCTAATGGGTACTACAACCTATGGCAAAAAAAAAAAATGTATACAGGTTCAGATCTTCGTAAAGCCACCATATAACAATACCTCCCGATATTCTTTATTTTAATTATTTACCGGAATTATTTAAAATTTCATATTTGAAGTTCGTAATGGGTATTACAACCTATGACAAACTTTTTGTATACCGGTCCAAGTCTTCGTATAGCTCCGTATAACGGTACCTCCCGTTATTCACCGGCATCGTTTCAAATATCGTACTGGAAGATACCAATGGGTACTACAGCCTATGACTTCTTAAGCACGTCCACGTCTTCACATAGTCCTTATGTAGCGGTTTTTCAAGTTCCTTCCAAATGGTGGAGGGTGTTAAAAGTTCGGTCCGACAGAACTTAGCGGCTTTTTTACTTCTTAAATATGTGGTCAGTTCATCAGCCTTCAAATAAATACTTAGGATTGGAGGGAAAGTCTACAGTATGTCGTGTAATAATTTTAAAACCGATACCTTCATTGTTTTGGCAAATATAAGGATTTTAGATAAATCGGAGTAGTGGGCGTAAAAGAAGGCGTGGTCTATATTCTTTCCTTTAAAAACCTAACTCGGGGTATGACGAACGTTTGTACAAAAAAAAAAAAAAAAAATAATGCAAATCGGTCCAGCCGTTCTTAACTGATTCCATTACCAACGAACAACAATTGATTTATATATATACTAGCTGAACCCGGTGCGCTTCGCTACCCCTTTTGATTTTATATGCATTCAAAATTTTTTTACGAATATATGTTGGTTAAAAAAAAAACAAATTTAAAAATTAAAAAAAATTATTGCACTACTTTAATGCGTAAATAAACCAAACCATTAGAAAAGCAGTAACATACACGAATTTATTTCATTAAAAAAAAATTACTTTTACACCAAATTCCGCCACACCTTTCATATTTCATTGAAATTGGTGCGTCTAATAAGTGAAATCGGCCGAGAATATATATATGGGAGCTATATCCCAATTTTAACTAATTTCCAATTAATTTGTCACGTTTATTATTGTAACCAAATTCCGCCACACATTCTGAATTTCATTGGAATCGGTCATATATATCGTGTTTGGTGCATAACATGTATGAAATCGGCCGAAATATATATGTTAGCTACACCCAAACCTCAACTGATTTCAATATAATTTGGCATTTTTTTTCTGGTGCCAGATTTCTCTCGCTTTGGGTGCATCAAATATGTGAAATCGGCTGAGTATATAAATATGGGAGCTATAATCAAATTTGAATATAATTTGTCAAATTTATTTTTGTACCAAATTTAACCACTCATGCCGAATTTCATTGGAATCGGAAATACGTATCGTGTTTTGTGCATCAAATATGTGAAATCGGCGGAAAATATATATGGGAGCTATATCCAAATCTGAACCGATTTTAATATAATTTGACTAATTTATCTTCAAATCCAAATCCCGTTACATATTCCAAATTCCTTTGGAATCGAACATACATATCGTGTATGGTGCATAAAATACATGAATCGGTCGAAAATATATATGGGAGCTATATCCAAATCTGAACCGATTTCAATTTAATTTGACAAATTCATTTTGGCTCCCAATTCCGTTACTTATTTTAAATTTCATTACAATTGGAAATACATATCGTGTTTGGTCCACCAAATAAATGAAATCGGCCGAAAATGTATATGGGAGCTATATCCAAATCTGAACCGATTTCAATATAATTTGGGAAATCAATTTTTTCGATAAAATTTATCACACGTTTCAAATTTCATTGAAATTGGGGATACATAGCGTGTTTGGTGCATCAAATGCTTGAAATCGGCCAAAAATATATATGGGAGCTATATCCAAATCTGAACCGATTTCAATATAATTTGACAAATTTATTTTCGGATTAAATCCCGTCACACATTCCAAATTTCATTGGAATCGAACATTCATATTGTGTTTGCGGCATCAAATGAACGAAATCGGTCGAAAATATATATGGGAGCTATATCCAAATCTGAACCGATTACAATATAATTTGGCAAACTTATTTTTGTTCCAAATTCCGTTACGTGTTCCAAATTTGGAGACTGTATCTTCAACCAATCAATAGATATGTGCATATAAAATCTAAATTTTTGGGAGGTTCCTCCGATTCTGATGCTATATCTCCAGTTCCAAGTGGAAATTCAAAAATGTATATAGCCTATGTTACTTTCAGGCGGTGTTGCAGTATATATGGAAATTATCAGAAAAATCTATTCAGCAGTTTTCGTGTCCATAAATTACAAACAAACATACAAACATTTTCCTCTTTTATAGATATAGATATATAGATTTTCGACACACAAAAAAATAAGATGTTCAATTGTGAAATGCTGAAATTGTTGAACTTTGAAATTTCGTACCTTCAGACCAAGGTGTATTTATAAGGTGTATGCATCAGCTACAACAACTAACATTTTACAATAACAACATTCTTGTTATAGGAAGTATAAAGTCATTCTGACAATTATTTCGGATACGAGAACAAAAACAAATATAAAATAACAAAGAATTTTGTTTAATAAAATATGTATATTGTTGCAAAATGGCCAGGCTTTATCCCTTTATTGTTGTTTTTATAAAAACAACGTTTGTATATTAGTGAAGAACGATGGTAATGTGTACCAGGGGGTAAGGCAGGGAATACTTAGGTTTCCGAAAGAGCCACCAATCCTCATCAGTTCCCTTGTTTTTTTGTCTGGGATATTCTCCCCAGAAGTTATTTTAAAAATAACTTCTATGACAAAAAAAAACATTTTTTACCCAAGTGACGAGATCGTAAGCTCAATAGAAGAGTACCCAAAAAATTAAATAAAACTAAAATCCTTTGGAAAGTCTTCTAAATCTTACAACCGCACTTATAACCATTTACATCTTTCTACACTTGTTATGCTTTCATTCAACCTGAACGAAGTAACATAACCATGTAAGTTGGTTTTGTCTGTTACAACAAAAACCCCTTCGTCGACCGTGCCTTGTCTATTAATAGAACAGTGTTGGCTTGTTTGTTCGGGATACTGTAGTATTTTGTTGTTGCAAAATGGTCAGGCTTATCCCTTTATAGTTGTTTTTATAAAAACAACGTTTGTTTATTAGTGGAGAACGATGGTAATGTTTACCAGGGGGTAAGGCAGGGAATTCTTAGGTTTCGGAAAGAGCCACCAATCCTCATCAGTTCCCTTGTTTTTTGTCTGGGATATTCTCCCCAGAAGTTATTTTAAAAATAACTTCTATGACAAAAAAAAACATTTTTTACCCAAGTGACGAGATCGTAAGCTCAATAGAAGAGTACCCAAAGAATTAAATAAAACTAAAATCCTTTGGAAAGTCTTCTAAATCTTACAACCACACTTATAAACATTTACATCTTTCTACACTTGTTATGCTTTCATTCAACCTGATAAAGCTGACCATTTTGCAACAACAAAATACTACGGTATCCCGAACAAACAAGCCAACACTGTTCTATTAATAGACAAGGCACGGTCGACGAAGGGGTTTTTGTTGTAACAGACAAAACCAACTTACATGGTTATGCTACTTCGTTCAGGTTGAATTTTGTCATAGAAGTTATTTTTAAAATAACTTCTGGGGAGAATATCCCAGACAAAAAACAAAGGAACTGATGAGGATTGGTGGCTCTTTCCGAAACCTAGGTATTCCCTGCCTTACCCCCTGGTAAACATTACCATCGTTCTCCACTAATAAACTAATAAACAAAGTGATTCTTAAAATATTTTTGTTAATCCTTAATCGATTTTATATGTATCAAATGTCATCCTTGGGAACCACAAGTGCAATACCTGCCCTGACGATATATCAACCATCCCAGAATATCTGTCTGGTCAGCTTTATCAGGTTGTTGTATCTCTCCGCTCTATTAAACTGTTTATTTTCATACCCTCCGCCAAACTATGAGTGGTACAACAATTGCCAATGAGTAGATTAAATTTTAAGAAATGCAACATAAGAAATTTTATCATATCATGTTTGTTTTTGCTCAAATTGCCTGTAATTTGGCGTATATTTTGCGAAAAGGAAGCCTTCGGAAAAATATTTTCAGATGGGTATCTATTGCTTAGTATATCCCTCACATAAAAACCTTGTCCGATATTCGGTATTTTGAAGTTTTCGGCCAAACTTTATGCCCAGGCTATTAGGAAACAATAGGAGCACATTTTTTGTAAAGCGATTTCATTAGGAGTTGCGATAATAAAGGGATCTCGCTTGAACACCATAATATGCAACAATAATTATATGAAAAATTAAAATCTTTTTAAGACACACATTTAGAGGCGAAGTATTTATTTATTTAGGAAAATATTACATTTTTAAATTTTATGAAAGTCATTAGTCCGAAAAACATTGGGTGTATGTCTTTTATCAAAGCGAGGACATCAACTTTAATTCGCACGAATTCGGTCTTCAACCATACAACATTTCGAATTCAATACTTTTATTTTTTCACGTTAATTAAATAGAGAATCGAATTAATTTTGTTCAACAGTCTAAATTTATAAATAAAATAAAAACATATTTTGAAAGAAAGGTAATGTCTCAAATTGAAGTTGACAACTTAGTTTACAAACAAAAATGAAAAAAGTTACAAACCATATGATTCTCAATTACACCTTATTGAATACACCTTGCTTCAGACTATACTCTTATACGTTGATTAAGGACATTATCTCGACTTATGTGTTTAGTACAAATTAACGATGATTTATAGCCCAGTTAAACTAGTCGTTTGAAGTCGACTCGATTTCTTAATCCAACTTTCAAATCCTACTTGTTTAGACTAGTTTAAAATTATATAAAATGCCAGTCGGCGGTTTTTTGTTTACGCGCTTTTTATTTATATTATGAAGAAAGTCCTACAGAAACTTAAATACGCACGTGTATATATATCCCTGAGATGCCATTCCAGCAACAATAACGCCATATGCATGGACATTTTTTCTGGATCTTCGAACCTTGCCCATATTTTCCCAAAGTTCAAGTAGAATGTCTTCTCCATTTGATGACCGGAATTTATGAGTGAGAAAATGTGCGGATAATTGTTTATGAAATATATAAATAGTTTACAATTCATATTTATTTAAAGGCATTTTCTTTCTTTTCTACATCTATTTTTAAGAACGTTTTAATCTTCAAATTAAATAGAGTTCTCTAAACTATTTACAAAATGTACAATTCAATATTGAACACTGTTCTATTAATAGACAAGGCACGGTCGACGAAGGGGTTTTTGTTGTAACAGACAAAACCAACTTACATGGTTATGTTACTTCGTTCAGGTTGAATGAAAGCATAACAAGTGTAGAAAGATGTAAATGGTTATAAGTGCGGTTGTAAGATTTAGAAGACTTTCCAAAGGATTTTAGTTTTATTTAATTTTTTGGGTACTCTTCTATTGAGCTTACGATCTCGTCACTTGGGTAAAAAATGTTTTTTTTTGTCATAGAAGTTATTTTTAAAATAACTTCTGGGGAGAATATCCCAGACAAAAAACAAAGGAACTGATGAGGATTGGTGGCTCTTTCCGAAACCTAGGTATTCCCTGCCTTACCCCCTGGTAAACATTACCATCGTTCTCCACTAATAAACTAATAAACAAAGTGATTCTTAAAATATTTTTGTTAATCCTTAATCGATTTTATATGTATCAAATGTCATCCTTGGGAACCACAAGTGCAATACCTGCCCTGACGATATATCAACCATCCCAGAATATCTGTCTGGTCAGCTTTATCAGGTTGTTGTATCTCTCCGCTCTATTAAACTGTTTATTTTCATACCCTCCGCCAAACTATGAGTGGTACAACAATTGCCAATGAGTAGATTAAATTTTAAGAAATGCAACATAAGAAATTTTATCATATCATGTTTGTTTTTGCTCAAATTGCCTGTAATTTGGCGTATATTTTGCGAAAAGGAAGCCTTCGGAAAAATATTTTCAGATGGGTATCTATTGCTTAGTATATCCCTCACATAAAAACCTTGTCCGATATTCGGTATTTTGAAGTTTTCGGCCAAACTTTATGCCCAGGCTATTAGGAAACAATAGGAGCACATTTTTTGTAAAGCGATTTCATTAGGAGTTGCGATAATAAAGGGATCTCGCTTGAACACCATAATATGCAACAATAATTATATGAAAAATTAAAATCTTTTTAAGACACACATTTAGAGGCGAAGTATTTATTTATTTAGGAAAATATTACATTTTTAAATTTTATGAAAGTCATTAGTCCGAAAAACATTGGGTGTATGTCTTTTATCAAAGCGAGGACATCAACTTTAATTCGCACGAATTCGGTCTTCAACCATACAACATTTCGAATTCAATACTTTTATTTTTTCACGTTAATTAAATAGAGAATCGAATTAATTTTGTTCAACAGTCTAAATTTATAAATAAAATAAAAACATATTTTGAAAGAAAGGTAATGTCTCAAATTGAAGTTGACAACTTAGTTTACAAACAAAAATGAAAAAAGTTACAAACCATATGATTCTCAATTACACCTTATTGAATACACCTTGCTTCAGACTATACTCTTATACGTTGATTAAGGACATTATCTCGACTTATGTGTTTAGTACAAATTAACGATGATTTATAGCCCAGTTAAACTAGTCGTTTGAAGTCGACTCGATTTCTTAATCCAACTTTCAAATCCTACTTGTTTAGACTAGTTTAAAATTATATAAAATGCCAGTCGGCGGTTTTTTGTTTACGCGCTTTTTATTTATATTATGAAGAAAGTCCTACAGAAACTTAAATACGCACGTGTATATATATCCCTGAGATGCCATTCCAGCAACAATAACGCCATATGCATGGACATTTTTTCTGGATCTTCGAACCTTGCCCATATTTTCCCAAAGTTCAAGTAGAATGTCTTCTCCATTTGATGACCGGAATTTATGAGTGAGAAAATGTGCGGATAATTGTTTATGAAATATATAAATAGTTTACAATTCATATTTATTTAAAGGCATTTTCTTTCTTTTCTACATCTATTTTTAAGAACGTTTTAATCTTCAAATTAAATAGAGTTCTCTAAACTATTTACAAAATGTACAATTCAATATTGAAAGTCAAATTTAAAAATGTTCATTCGATATTAAAAAAAAAAAAAAAATACAAAAAGAGAAAAATGACAATAATTTGTGAATTATTCAAATTTTTGATGGCGTATTTATGCAATTTCTGCCAATAGTTTTTTTCGAAATTTTCAGTTTTTCCATTCGAAAAACCATTCTCGAACAATTCCATACTGGGAAACACTTTTGAATTTTGCTTATCATCTTTTTTCTTATATCTGAGGTTGTAATATTTAGAAGAAATACCGAAATAATTATGGTTTTATTTAAATGTGCTTACCCAAACATAAATCACCGGAAGTAGAAGAATAGCAAATGATTGCAAGAAGATATTTGTCCAGAAAGAATTTGCAAACACTCAGTGAAAGCACTGTCAAAATTCCTCTCTCGAGTAACTCTCTTTTGCATAACTTTTGTGTTAAAAGTAACAATTGTTAAAAAATTTACGATAACCAGACACACCTAATTCTATTCTGCTTCTGCTTGACTGCAAATGCGATTTTTTTCTCCATTCCAAAGTACGAAGACGCAAGGTCAAAAAGGAGTACAAATTGCCAAAAGTATTTTCATTGAAACGTCTTGCCTTCTGTTTAATTTTATTACTATGCTCGTGTGCTTTGTTTCGTATGATTTATTTTGTTTTTTCCTCGTATATGTTTACAAATTTGCCACAAAAAAGATAAACAATGGCGCATTTATATTCGCTTCAGAAGAAATTTTGACAGTTCGAGGAAGTAAAACAGCTGATTTTAAGACAATTCGCCCTTTACACGACCTAATAAATGGGCCTTGGGTAATCATTGTAATTCCCGGTTATTATGGAGTTTCCATCATGTGGCAACAATTCCCTATCGAGAGGTGAATTTGAATCTCTCTCGATTAGTATCTGTGTGTTTTGAACTAACTATGCTACAATTGTGTTAGTGTGTTGCCAACTTCAAAACAACTCATGCAGTGCTCTTCATTGTTCAGTCGTGTTCAGTATTCATTTATTCATTTATTAGCTTGGTCGTTGTTTGTTAGCGGATCGTTATTATTTGCCGCTCGTGCTCTGTACCTCGGGTTTGCCGTCACACAGATATTCTTCTGCGCTCATACATACGCGAACATTAATAGCGATTGCTTTTTAAGTTCAAAATTTGAACACAATTTAAAGTATTGAAAGAATTTGAGCAATTTCTGTTTTTTGGAAAAGTGTATTGTGTTAATTTCGAATAAGTTGGGTAGATGCCTGCAAATATATCCGCCTCCAACCAAATGACGTCTATACGTATAATATTGATAGATTTATGAAAGTGATAGCAACAAAACCTGCACACCAGAAGAGCATAAAACTCACACAGCTACTATGCATGTATGTAAAATTACATACAAACTTATGTATGGGTGTGTAAATGTGCAGTGCCCCGTTTGCTCCAAACAAAATAAAGCATTTTAATTTTGTGAACAAAAAACCTCCGCCGTTTTTAGAGGTATGTGAATACGATCAGTTCGAGACATCGAAGTTTCTGAATTCTATAGGTATACTTTTATGTAACCGGACGTCTTAGAATTGTTTTCGGCATCTCATCTGCTTTAGAAATTCATAAGACCTCTATATTATTTTACATTCAATCGAAATATGCCCATTGCCATGGATACGATCCATGAATGTGTTCACTCGAAATATGTATGTGTGTAAACAAGTATGTATATACGTTAGGCTGCGTGTGTGCTAAGAATTTGGTTTCTATAACAATACAGAGAAACAGAAAATCCAGCAAATAATGAAATCCAAAATAAATGAACACTGAGTGAGACATCATCGTCAAAATGTTTTCCATTAAGATCAACTTATTTCATCGCGGCTGTTGAAATTGTATTCAATATTAGTAGTTCATTACGACGGTGTATGACTTTAAGTACATGTGCGTGTAATCAGAAGCCAGATTTTAAAAATGAGGAGTCTGTGTAGTCGGAATCTAGATTTCTATATCGCGAGTGGACCCACAATAGTGCTGATGTATGAAGTATTTATGTACCAACAAATATATATATATATATATATATATATATATATATATATATATATATATATATATATATATATATATATATATTTGTGAACAGTCAATGGTAATGTGTATTGAGTTCCTACATGGTCATCTCTGTCATTGCCATGCAACATGACATTTGTATAACTTGTTTGGTCACATCTGAATTTCCATCTGTAGTGCAGGCAAACTGCATGCTCTCATGCCCCGCGCTACTCTTTCTATACGCAGCTCGATATGGTAGTTTGTATGAGAACGGCAGTTTCGTAGCAGGAGACATAATTTTTACCTGTTCTAGTTCGCCGTTGAAGTGAAATTTGAAAGATTAACATGCAACGGTATTTTTATAGTGTTTTTAACTTACATTTTTATGGGTATTTATCCTGGGAAATCCAAATTGGAAGACTTATTGTACCATACATTTACCTACCCACATGCCAATGTATATGTGTATAAATGATCATCAACACTTTCAACACACAATTTATTCGAATATTCGAATAACAATTGACATCAGTTAAGTAATATGACCTCTCGGAAAATTAACACACTTATATTTTTCGATGTAGGTAGATCGGCATTAGAGCTGGCAAACAATCCGTATGGTAATGTCGTTATATACTTTCGAATATTTCCCAGCAAAATTTTGCATTCAAAAAAAGCCAGTCGCTGTACCACTTCGTTTTTCAATAGATTTAATATTTTGTCTTTAATTGGGGTTTTTATTTATAATGTGCATGAAGATAAAATCGATTTTACTTAGCGAAGACAACGCTTAACATAGACACACATTCTACTGTATAACAGTGTATAACAGATATCCGGAAAATAAATACGGATTTTTTAAATTTGTGGTTACTAAATTTTTGTCGCCGATAAGGAATATAAATATAAGAATAAAAAAAAAATAAAAAAACTACTTCAAAAAATATTTCATAAAACCTTTCACATCGATTGTTTTCCAGAGGAGAAAATTACATAACCCAATGTCCGGCACCAAAAAATAGTGCATGCATATGAATGGTACTCCAGGAATGGACGTTCTAAGAGGTTTCCAAAACGCTATTACTTGGCCACATGGGTGGTAAAAAAGAGAAAAATTATATTCCAATAAGTGAGAAAGTGTATCTAGGCTAAAGGTGGGAATACATAAAACGCTTTTTTGACTGGCTTAGGTCGTCGGCTGGCTTCTTCGTAAAGGAACAAAGTAGTTTTAGGTTGACTCTGTTCGATTTTGGGTCTATGCTCCTTTGTTCTTTTCCAAAGAAGCCAGCCGATGACTTAGGCCAGTCAAATAAGAGTTTTATGTATATTCATCCTAAGCTTTGTCTTCGCTAATTAAACTCGTTTTTATCTTCACGCACATTTATTTATTTGAGTTTATCTTGCTCAAACAGTAAATACAAATGGATGAACGTTTATGTTATTACTTAGGCCCGATTTGAAAAATATTATACGAAAGAGTTTTTTATTTTGTCAATAAGTATAAACAAAAAATTACTATTTTTCTTTACCTTGGAACATGAACTGTATCACCGAGCTTAATTTCATTAAAATAGAAATATATATATATATATATATATATATATATATACATATACATATATATATATATATATATATATATATATATATATATATATATAATTTTAAAAAAATTTCAAAAAAAAAAAATTCAGGAAAATCTGTTCTGCGATTTTCGAGTCCATAAAATACAAACAAAAAAAAAATTATAATGAACTTCAGAATGTGTAGCGGAATTTGGTTACAATAATAAATTTTACAAATTAATTGGAAATCGGTTAAGATTTGGATATAGCTCCCATATATAAATTTTTGGCCGATTTCACGTATTTTACGTACCAATTTCAATGATGGAGGTGTAACGAAATATGGTGGGTGTAACGAAATTTGGTCTAACAGCAAATTTTGTCAAATTATATTGAAATCGGTTTAGATTGGGATATAATTTTATCTTTTTATTTTATGTTTCTACCTCGAATTCTCTAATTGCCACTCAAAATAAAAGATAAAGTGGAAAATGTCTGTTCTTTAGCTTTTTGGACAGTTTATATGAAAATGCCACTGTTTTATGAAAAGCCACCAAGATGTAATAATGAAAACCCTATAATTTAAACTTTATCCTTTACTTTTCCTAAAGTAAGGGATAACAAATCTAGGCTATTAGAACGGCCCTTGGGTGAGAACACATAAAACGCTTTTTTTACTGGCTTAAGTCATCGGCCGGCTTCTTCGTAAAAGAACAAAGGTTCTTTAGGTTGACTTAGTTCAATTACGGTCCATAATTATACTTGTTAACCCTACGCTCCTTTGTTGTTTTATGAAGAAGCCATGACTTAAGCCGCCTTTAGAGTTGTAGTTCTTCCAGAAAATGCCAAACCACCTTCAGATAATCAGCAAGACTATCAAATTTGTCACGTTAAAAGTAGTAAAAGAGTGCGCAATATTTGTTGAGGCTCGTTTAAACAACATGTTCCGGTTTTCCCATTTTAATGAAATAAATATGACGTAACAGTCAAAAATATATGTATTTTGGCGCAAATGTAAATGTTGTTATATCTCTCGGAAATATGCAATTTTATCCACATACATGTTAGATTTCACACTTACAACTCTTTCGCACGTTTCGCTACCTATTTACATCTGTAAATACAAATGCTTCGTTAATTGTCCAAGAGGTCATATTATTTAACTAGTGACAAATGTTTTTCAAAAAAAAAAAAAAAAAAAAAAAATGCATTACATTGACATGAAGGTATATATCTAATTAATTGTAGGGTAGAATAATTCTTTCAGTTTGGATTTCTAGAGATATACACCTTTGAAAATCATGAAATCAAAAATAGGTTTCAGTATAACAAGTAAAAAGCAGTAAAGTTCGACAGTGCCGAATTTCAAATGCCATCCACCATTTCGAAATTAAAACTTTTGGGAATAAGTTGTAAGTCCCAGATCTAAAACTCGAGTCGAGTTGCGAATCGGCACATATAATTATTATAGCCTCAGGGCTGTATTTTAGTAGGTTTACAAAGCTACCTCCTTATTGAACCACGATAACAATAATAGTCGATACGAAACAGAAGAAACCATAGCACAAATACAGAAGGTAGAACAAGTTACCTCCTAAATACCATTTTTTTCTTTTGGTGCCCATATTCTGTCACACATCTACACATTTTGTGCATGTGTGTGTATTATTTTTTATAAATGGTACAATAATTTGAAAATATTTCAAATTCGGTTGCATAATAAATGCATATTTTCGACGTTGATGGGCAACGCATTGTAAAATTTTGGGATACAACTGTACTGTCCTATTATTTTAGATTCAATCTTAATTAATTGTAGGGTAGAATAATTCTTTCAGTTTGGATTTCTAGAGATATACACCTTTGAAAATCATGAAATCAAAAATAGGTTTCAGTATAACAAGTAAAAAGCAGTAAAGTTCGACAGTGCCGAATTTCAAATGCCATCCACCATTTCGAAATTAAAACTTTTGGGAATAAGTTGTAAGTCCCAGATCTAAAACTCGAGTCGAGTTGCGAATCGGCACATATAATTATTATAGCCTCAGGGCTGTATTTTAGTAGGTTTACAAAGCTACCTCCTTATTGAACCACGATAACAATAATAGTCGATACGAAACAGAAGAAACCATAGCACAAATACAGAAGGTAGAACAAGTTACCTCCTAAATACCATTTTTTTCTTTTGGTGCCCATATTCTGTCACACATCTACACATTTTGTGCATGTGTGTGTATTATTTTTTATAAATGGTACAATAATTTGAAAATATTTCAAATTCGGTTGCATAATAAATGCATATTTTCGACGTTGATGGGCAACGCATTGTAAAATTTTGGGATACAACTGTACTGTCCTATTATTTTAGATTCAATCTTGTGGAATAACCCCGAAATTCCATTCTTGTTTCTCGGGTTTTCCCTGATATAAGAATTTCGTTCAAAAAACGAAAAATAAACAAAACCAACTGTTGCACATTTAAAAGTCTATTTGACACTATAAGACTCCAGCACAGAGTTGCATTTTTCTAGTTTCTTTGAAGATGAGCTACCTTTCTTATTGAGCCATGGAAAAAACAACTAAGATTATGCTTTTCGGCACGACTCACAACATTTTGAATTCGGACAAAACGTTCTCTTTTTGATTTTATGCTCTTTTTGGTACCCGCAACTAGAAATATGTACAATCTTATTATAGGTTTGTTGTTGTTGTACGGCTCGTATTGCTGTGTTCGTTCTGAAGATATCTTCTCAATATGGCTTTGCTTCTAACTGAAAGTTGAGAAAGGAAGCCACCTGTATTACGTAGCACTTACGTTGGCGGAACACGGAGAAGCCTCATAATTTACCACAAACCGATCTATCGCGTTGTAAGAGGTCAACAAGGTTTCTTTATCCGTTCCCCAACTGCTGCCAGAGACTTGAGAACTTTGTTTCTACTTCTAATATTGTTGCATATAGCTGTGGTATGCACGTACGACTTAAGGAGGGCAGCGAATGTGACCCCTTAGACTTTAGGGTAATTAGTGTTCGGAATTAAAACACAATCGGCCTGTACATTCAGTGATATTCTTATCTCTTTTGTACATATGGAGAAAAGAGTGACCTTCGATTTTATGGCGGATATTTTAATATTCCTCGCAATGAAAAGGGCGTATAGTTATCCGCGTACGTTATTAACTCAATGCCGTCTGAAGTAGGTAGTACTCCAGAAACGTAGATTCGTGATATCACCACACCTAGGGTACTCTTTTTTCCACATTACTTATTTTTGAGCTCCACGTAGCTTTTGATAAACCAAGAGCCATTATAAATGTATTATAGCACGACCTGTTTTAGTTGAGTCCCGTCCTAAAACGTGTGGAATTGCATGTAGCTGTTGTTGTGCTATGCAATTTCCTTTCTTCTTATCATGGGAAGGAGTAATGCCTCAAGCGTCTTTGCTAATGGCCACAATAGTGATATCGGCCTGTATAAATCACTTTGCTGGCGTCTACCATGAACATATCCAGGAACGGGAAACTATTAGAGTAGCTAACGACTGGTTGAGAAGGCAGGTTAGATACTCAATTCATCGTTCATCCAGTTGCTTCTACACTATACTAACTATAGAAAATCAGCCAGGACCAACAGCTTTGGAATACTTTGCAATTCTGATGATATGTGCAACACCTTCTAAACAAATTGTGGTGTTACCTCCTTGGCTGTGAGAGAACGTACACGGCGTAAAATAACTTCGGATCTGTCACTTCTACGCCGTTAAATGAGACAGGGTTCGAGAGCGACATAACGCCTGTCCACAATTTTCTCGACCCGGTACTGATCATGGTACAATAAGAAGGTAGAACAGCTTCGTAAAAGTAAAGTAAGAAACACACTCCTAAGGCTATGCCCGCTTTCTGTCAGAATTATTCAAAAGTAGATGCAACAGGGGGTTCTAATTAATTTAATATTTTTCATTACTATGAATATTGTTTAAAAGGCGCGGAAGATGAATGAAATGCCTGGATTTTCTTTCAAACATTTGATCTACATTGATCAATCTTCCAACTGCATGTCAAAATGGTTATTACCTTTAACGTGCGCCCTGCAATGTGCATTTTTTCCAATCATTGATTTTGAAAATATTTGGTTTTTGTTTTTCAACACAATAAATACATACACAAAATTGGCAGAAGTCGGGCAGACTTAAAAAAAATGTAATCAGCTGGTAGTTCTACCTTACCATTTTATTTATTTAGATGTTCAGATGTTCAAGCCACTTTATCTGATTATGCTCGCTAACTAGTACCCCGACTCGGGGACTATTAGGGTTAGTACGGCGAACCTCATCTCGCCCGTTTGTTAGTCCGACTGCCTCTGCTGGTTAATTTGGTCTTATTAATGGTATTCAACCAGCAGATACAATAGACCATGTAAATGTACAGAAAAAAAATTTACGAAACTTTTTCAAAACACCATGTCATTTATCATATTTTCCACGCCTAAATTATACCAGGGAAATTTTGTATAAGAATATAGGCAACACTTAAATTGGAGAACAAGGCTAGCAAAACACATACATGCATGTAAAATGTATATTAATACTAATATGCCATCAAACACAAGCTATTGGTCGTACATACATTCGTACTGCATAATCCATTTCCTGGTGCACCTGTAAACACGCATATTTGATACTACCCAGCAAGCATAAATAAGACCTAATTTTATCTGAGTAATATAAGACACTGTGGCGCAGTGGTAAGCATGCCCGCTTTGCTCTCTGAACACCCGGGACCGAATCCCAAGACAGACATCACATTTTTCAAACGAAAAAGAAATGTGTGAGTATTTCAGCTAATAACTAAAAGTTCTATGAAAGTGTACATTGGAAATGTAAAAAAATAATAAAAAAAATCACTTCCAATAACTGTCGAGGAAGTGACTTCCACGATTATTAGAAGTAACGCTGTATGCGCTATTTAGTCATGTTTAAAGGATGCTCCTTCCGGGCCGAGAAAGCGATATCAAGAGCGATGATTTCTATAGCTTAGGTGTGACTTCTAAGCTATTTGCGGCATATTTTTGGCTTGTTGGGTAATTTCTAATATAAAAACGTTCGCATAAAAATATATATGCGTGGTCTACTGTATATTGCAAGCAGCTGCAGCTTTGATGAATTGTTCGAAATACGTACCAACCTAGGTGTATTTTGAACAATTCCTTTTTATATATGTTGAAAATAGAAACGAATATTTGAATGTTTGTAAGTGGAAAGTATTATAAATGGGTGAAATTAAAAAAAGTATTGAATTAACCAACAATTTAATTTGGCAAATTCTAAGAGATGGACCTGGCGTATTTTGGCAATACAAAACAATTTACCATAGTTGGGAATCTGTATATTTGTGTCGCTTCGTCGACAAACTGCGTGTATGTTTTATGACATTACAAGGCTACCATCATAACCATATATGTATGTATTTGTTTTGAAAATCTCAAATTCTGTTGAAATTAAAATTACAATTGCAGTTTTGAGATGAAAACCCCTAATCAAATTCAAATACTGTGAAAAAAGTGCCAACTTACAAAAACGACATGTTGCATTTGAAATAGAAAATTTTAAATTACAAAACTCTAGTTTTTCATAGTTAATCAATATACTCTAACTTGTTATTATTATAGCATGCAAAATATAATTGATGTAAAATTAAATTCATATTTTCCGTGGATTTTTATGCATTTCTTGAAACAAAATCTTTTGATAGTAAGGACTAAACTCGACTCATGGATAATCTTATTCAATAGAACTTATATCGCTTTGAAAATCTAAAAAACTAGACAACGGTTTTGTTGTTGTTTTAGGCTTGGATACATACATAGCACGAGTTGACTTCAAAATGTACTTACTCACATATTTAAATCAGAATGTCATGATTCGTTAAATTATACAGTAACATCTTGGTGTTCTTCTTTTCTTTTAGTTCGCTTGAAATGAGTTTAAAAAAATCATTCTCTGAAGATTGCTCCAATGGCTATGATAACGCTGAAAATAAAGATCGAATTGATCAAAGATCATACTCGACTTTATCAATGGACGATATTAGCAAAACCAATAATCTATTGTTGAACTCATCCTCGGCTCTTGGGTATTGTACTGGTAGAAGGAGAAGGAAGAGGCGTACAAATGAGAACAATATACGTACCAATACAAGTGAATTTAATGGAACCCCATTAAGTGGGTCTCTGTCGGATAACTTATCGAGGGAATCTATTCGCAAGGCATGCGGTTACGTTGACGATTTAAGCGACAATGATCTAATCGAAGTTCAAAATACTCCGGGGAACTTCCAAAAGTGCACTCCAGCAATCAAAAGTTCATTTATGGATGGGAATTTCTTTAACAGGCGAAAAAAGTCTGAGGAAAATCCTTTTTACATGGCTGACTGTCAATTCAGTGAGAAGGCAGTATTTCACAACGAAGAAGCCTACGATGCTCTACGAGAACTTGATGCAGTTCTCGATATACACGATGTTTCCCAATTCGATTCGAACTGCTCCTCTAGCCTGACAGAATCGGAACCCGATCAAGCCAACATAGAAGATTGCTTATTAGATTTGGATGACTATCTTAATAAAATGGAAGAAAGCGCATTACATTGCAACATTGCGGAAACAAATAAAAACACTTCAAGTCTAGATGCAGCAAGAAGTAGTACGCTGCCTAATTTTCAGCGAAGTAACTATCTAAGGAAGACCGTTGGATGTGGACCTGAGCGAAGATCAACTGGTAAGCATTTGATGCTAAACTTATCTGTGGGGTGTACGAAAAAATAATTCTTAAAATTAAAAATATTTTATTTCAGATTCAATTTTAAAAATGTCGAAACCTGCCTACGCCAGCTTGAGGTACACTGATCGGTATCACTCTGATGTCGTGGCAAAAGAAACTAAACAGATGAAACAAGTCTATCCAGTAGAAGAAGTAGAATCGCATAACTTTGAAAATTTAGAGGATAATGTTTTATGTAATGAAAATAGGGTGTGCGAGAATCAGATTTTAACCGAAGAACAAATATTTCAAAATTTAATTGAACAGAATGGGAATCGTGGCGAAGAAGAGTGTAGACCACGACAATACGGTAGGCGAGCAGAAAGAAATTCACATGCTTCCATGCCCGAATCGAATAGTGCTGCCAATATTTCTGCTACGGCCTCTATTAACGTTAGGCCTATGAGTGCACCTGCATCAGCTTCAATACAAATGGTTCATTCGGAACAATTATTACGTAGTTCTAGAGCATATGCTGGATCTGATGGCAGCACTGGACGATCTACCCGTACAGTAAGCCCGGTGACAATCGCATCCAGTTCTGATTCTAGCGAATCGTCAACAACATCACATAATATTATTGAATCAAACCTCGTTATAAACGAAGATAATGCGCAGCACAATATAAATTCATCCCATGATTCGGATAATGTTGATACGACTCAAAAGCCGGGCTTCAACACACATTGGCCGCATAGTTATAGTCGGACTTTAGCCCTTATATCGTGTACACTAGGTCTATTTAATATTTGCCGGTTTGCAGTTCTGACCATAAATTATGGACCAAATTTTCTCATTCAGTTCCTATTGTTTTCTATTATTTTCGGAGTCCCCTTTCTTTGGTTGCAAATGTGTTTGGGGGTCAAAATAAGAGAAGGTCCAGTGTCGATGTGGAAAATCAGTCCTATATGCAGCGGCATTGGAATTTCACTGATAATTGTGCAATATTTCATTACAATATACTCATCTGTAGTCGTTGTTTGGCTACTAGTGTATTTAAGCGACACTATTCTTTACCAATCATCCTATCGATGGGCCGAAACGAATCACATGCTTATTCCTAGAAATTATTCGTACAACAACTTTAATCTTACTGAAAGTATTCCAGACTACTTTAATATAAATGTTCTTCAAAGACTGCAGATTCTTAAACTAGTTAATAACTCGGGCATTCGTATTCACATCAATGATCGTGTAAGTATATAAGACGAGACGAGTTTCATATGTTTTAAATCTTTTGTTTCTGTGCTATTTAAGCAGCTGGCGTTCTATTTGGCAATATTGTGGGCAGCCGTATTTTTAATACTGTGCAAGGGACTTAGATCATTTGGAAAGGTAATTTTCATTGTTGGAATGTTACCCCTTTTGGTGCTTGTGGTGATCACTGGAAAATTGCTTTGTGTAGTAGATCTTGCAAAATTGCAGGTATGTAAAATTCTAGCCAATACTTATTGTAACTATATTTCGTAGTAACAAACTTTTCTGTTTATGTGTTTAGAATGTGTTTAGTTCTTCCGAATTGGATGATTTTCTAATTAATTCGAAGACATGGACAGCTGCTGCCCAAGAAACCTTTTTAACTTGGGGTCTTCTTGGCGCTTCTGTAATAGCAATTTCGAGCCGAACACACAAATCACAATCTAAAAAAACACTTCGAAGAGATGCCATTCTTGTTGTTTTAGTGACGCTAATTGGTCTGTTTTTATCAGCCTTAATGGGATTGTCCTGCATCCAAATCTTAAACCAGTCTGGTTATGTATATGTTCCTGGCTCCTATGGTACGTACCATCACAATACGTTCATGAGATATACCAAATGATATTCTTTAATTTATCTTTTTCAGAGAAGCCGGGGACATATTCATCAGTATATTCCTTAAAATCGTCTCCCAGTTCAGATATAATATCATATCCCACTAAACTCGTGCCTCACTATTCCAGTTTGATTGGAGAAGTATATAGACGCCACACAGACCTGAAGATTTCCAGCGGTTACCAAGTGCTTCGTTTTATTTCTGAATTATTTCCTGCAGTGCTACTTATTGCTGGCGATGATGTGTCGTGGATTTGGGGATCTGTTACATTTAGTATGATGTTTGTATTTGGAGTTGCACAGCTATGTGTTATGTGGAAACCTATATCGAGTGCTTTAGGCAATTCGACAAGCGCCGTTTTACTCAGTTGTGTAACTGGTCTATTGTTAAGCATACCATTTGCAACTGAAGTCGGAATCACTTTGCTCCATTACATAGATAGTTTGATAGGTGGGGCTTGGTTCATACCGATATTATGGGCAGCGGAGATTTTTGGCGTATTTCTAATCCGAGGTCGTCCATATAATGGAGACGATCTTGTAAACGATTTGAAAATGTCGGGTTCTATGTCTGCATTCTTGGCATTATCCTGGAATGTTTTATTGCCTATCAGCCTTATCACATTGGCCGTCATTGAGTACAAAACATCATTGTCAAGTCAATTATACTATTGGCGAGGACGATCGTACTACACCTACTGGGCAAGGAAAGTGGGAGCATTAACACAGATTGGCTTTATGCTTCTGGTGCCAATAACCGCCATCATACAGATTTATCGTTATCTTACCTCTGGCCCACCCGATATTTTAGATGTAATATTTTAAAGAAAAAAAAAAAAAAAAAAGAACAAGTTCTAACTTATTGATTTTTTCGTAGAGAATTCAAATGCTATATCGACCTCTGGAAGGCTCAATTGCAACACGATTAATAAACAGAACTCAAAGGGATAATATAGAAGGCCGTTACAGACAGTCAGGAATCGGAAACAGTGCTGAAAATGGCGTTAGTAATTTACATGATGATGCTCCGCCGAAATATACACCTCCTCCATCATATACTACTGCAACTGGAGCTAGATTAGCTAAAATTTTACGTCAAAGCATAAGGCGCAGCGTTAGAAGGTTTGATGTAATATAAATATACCCGCAGAAGAGTTAACAATTTTTTATTATTTATTATTTTAGATTGCTAGGAGACTCGGGTAGGTCAAGGCCGATATTGTCTATTCAATTAGAACATAATAATGAAAGCACATCATTTCCACCTGATTATTCTTCAGTTCTTCCTAATCTTTCGGGTTTGAACGAAGTTGCGCCGAGTATAAGTGAAACTATTGAGATTGGTAACCGACCGCCAACAAATCTGGTACATAGCCGATGTTTATCTTTAGGACGTAAGCAGATGCTAAAGAAGCACCCGTTAATGCAAAAAAATGTCTCAAACCGACCTTCTTCTGCTCCCCGAGAGATAATCTTAGATGGTGATGCCGGTAGTGGTACAACTCGATTATCAAGACCGTATACAGCAGAGGACGTCATAACCGTTCTTAGATCCTCCACAAGAATACGAAACAGAACATCACATGACACACACCCACTTAACCAAATGGTATTTCGTTCTATTGAAAATTTGGTGCTCAATGCAGAGCCACCAGGTGTAAGCTCGTCTGCGGTGTCTGAACATTCAGATGGCGATGATCATAACAATACATCTGTGATTTAATATACTTATAAGAAATAATAATAAAAAAAAAACAATAGCTGAGCATCCCCAACAATTTTGTTGTTTTTTATACCCTCCACCATACTATGGTGGGAATATTAACTTTCCGTTTGTAATTCCTCGAAATACTCATGTCAGACCCAACAAAGTATATATATTCTTGATCAGCATAAAATTCTAAATCGATTTGGGCATGTCCGTCTGTCTGCCTGTCTGTCCGTCTCTCTGTTGTAATCACGCTATCTTTCGAACAAATTGAGGTAGAAGGCACACGTGTTTATTTTTCCAGTAGGCAAGTTAAGTTCGTAAATGGGTCAGGTAGGTCCACGTTTTCATATAGCCCCCATATAACGATACCTCCCGATATTCGGTATTTTAATGATTTTAGCGACATTATTCACCGGAATTGTTTTAAATTTGGTATTTGAAGTTCGTAATGAATACTACAGCATAAGGCAGAAATTTGTCGGTGCAGGTCCACGTCTTCGTATAGCCCCCATATAACGGTACCTCCCAAAATTCGGTATTTTGATGATGTTAGCGTCATTATTCACCGGAATTGTTTCAAATTACGTATTTAGATTTCGTAATAGGAACCACAGAAACAGAAAATTGCAATTTCGGTGGGTATTGTACCTAAACTCGTCAATAATATATATATATCTATATATATAAAAATCAATTGTTGTTTGTTGGTAACGGAATTAGTTGAAAACGGCTGGACCGATTTGCATAATTTTTTGTACAAACGTTCGTCATATCCCGAGTTAGGTTTTTGAAGAAAAAAATATTGACCACGCCTCCTTTTACGCCCACTATTACGATTTATCTGAAATCTTTATATTTGCCAAAATAGTGAAGATATCGGTTTGAGAATTATTACACGAGATGCTGTTGGCTTTCCATCCAACCCTAAGTACTTATTTAGGGGCTGAGGAACGCGCCTACTTTTAAATCTATCTCTTTGTATGTAAAAGAAAGTTGTGTTAGTTACTACTCTTATAACATAAAGACCGCAGGTCTGATTTTAACGATTTAGACAAATTCGGAATTGCCTCTTGGCAGAAAAGAATAAAATCCAAAAAAATCGCGTAAAAATGTGAAATTTGAACATTTTCATTTTGACTTTTAAAATGTACAATAGTAATGTTTTATATTGCATATTTTTTTCCATTTTGACTTACTATTTTCGAATGTACATTTGTAGTGTTTTTTTTTTTTTTTTTTTGAATTCTAATATGATGTGTAGGTTTTTTTTGGGGTAATATAAAGCCACAACGGATAAAACTGTTATTAATAGATTTTATGTATTTATTCGTAATACCCAAAAAAATACATAAAATCTATAAATAACAATTTTATCCGTTGTCGCTTTTTACGAAAATTCTAGAATCGGGAAAAATCGACAATTTTTCAATGGACTCGAATTTCAAAATAATAGTACATTCTACCGACAAACTTAGTAATCACCTTTAAAAATTTGCCGCAAAAAAATCAGCGAACCAGTTGAAGATTCTTTTTCTTTTTTCTATATTGAAGTGTACATTTTTTTATTGGTTTGAATTCTGAATGAATAATATAAAAATGAAATGAGAGCGCAATACGATGTTAAATGCCTTCTACTCCAGGACCTACATCGTGCTTCAGCTGGAAGATGCGAACACATTTAAACAAACAAAAATGACCGAAGAAGCGTTATGGGGTTAATTTCAAAAAGTGGACCTGCTTCTTTCATATGACAATAAATTGTCAAATGAAAACACAAAATGCAAAATACATTGGGACTGCAATCAGTCAAATACCGACTATATAGAACGCAAAATAGAAATTCTACCTAAACATTCAAGATACCTTAAATCGCCTTGGCAGGTCATAATATGGATCATAACCCCTGATAACGGAACAACCCGATTTCAAGTATATTCTACATTTTAACCATATTTTTCGTACTAATTTTAGCTTATGTTGATAATTTAAGAAGAAACCATCTTTGCAAAAAATTATCACGTTTTGGTATCACCATCATATGATTTAAGGTACTTTCGGGGTCTTGGCCACTTTTTTCATTTTTTGGCTCTTATTTGACATCTTTGTTTCTAAGGGGGAAGAAAACCTCTTATAAAATTTTTATTTTTCGGAAAAGGGCGCATCTTAGTCTTGAGGCTACCTGGGGTAAAAAACCCTGGGGTAGAAAATCATCTTACAAATAATTATCCACATAGGAATTTATTTAAGTATAGTCCCCACATTAGTATATCCCAAGTCCACTTTCCCAACCAATGTGTGGTCAGAAAAGAAAATTTGGTATTCTATTGAATTTGTAACCCCCAAGAGAATATTGGTTGGGAATGTAGATTTGGTATGTACGTCTATATGAAATAAACTCCGAAATGTCAATCTGGGACTCATTCAGTCGGAAATTGTGGCAGAAACAACAAAATACGAAATTATAAAGTAACTTTATTGGATCTCCACCGCACAATTTAAATGACAAACAGTTAATGCCCATCTTACGGTAATCGGAGCAAATGGTAATTCTTTTGGCTATTCTGACAACATTCTGCCTTCAAGTATGAGGTGGACCAAACTGAATACCACGCAGTACGGGATTTTAAACGTTGGAAATACAAATTTCAAATTATAGCTAAAGCATTCAATTTTTACAATATCAAAAATTGAGCTGAATTTTCACATGGGGCTATTATAGATGTTCTTTATCATATAGGTATTTAACACTCAAATTAAAGCCTATAGCTGAAAAATAAAATCAGGCTATTCTGCCATTTTTGCCATGAATATTAATTTATATTTAGTCATGGAATCATTACTCATAATCAAGTCATTACTTAAAATCAAAACTGGAGTAATTATAATGGAGTCATTACTTATAATCAAAATTGTTCCGCCTACATAAGTCAGATCTGTGATTTATTATGCTTTAAAGACTAAAAGTACGGGCCGGCAACGCGGACCGGGCCAGCTAGTATATATATATATATATATATATATATATATATATATATATATATATATATATATATATATATATATATATATATATATATATATATATATATATATATATATATATATATATATATATACTAGCTGGCCCAGTCCGCGTTGTATTGTGAAATCAATACCGGCAATAACTGTTTATTATTGGTTCTCCATTACGCATAGCCTTAATTCAAAAGTACGTTGAGATTTTAAATGTTTTGATGCTTTGAGAAGTATTTCTTAATCAAAATATATGATATGACAACCATATAACGGCATGTATAGCAAATGTGCAAAATTTCCCGATTTTTTCGGATTTTTTTTTCAATAAGAATTTTCAATTCCAAAGGCATTCTGAAAAAAATCTAAAAATAGAACAGTCAATTTTTTTAGTTCCGCGAGTTTTTTAGAGGCTTTTCTCAAAATTTTTTTCCATAAAAAGGTTTCCGATATAATTTCAAATAACCTACAGAAAATTTGAGTCAAATCGGCCCAGCTTTTCTCAACGTGTTATGTGTTAATAGTAGTAGGTGTGGTCAGTTCCTCTGACACCAAACAGATACGCAGGGTTGGAGAGAGAGTCCAGATTACGTCGTATACTAACTGTGAAACTGAGATATCTTCATGATTTTGGCAGATATTAGGATTTTAGGTAAATCGAAAAAATGGGCGTAAAATTGGGTGTGGTCCCTTTTTTTGCATAAAAACGAATATTAAAAAAATGATCATTCAAATCGTTTCAGCCGTTCTCAATTGATTCAATTACCAACGAACAACAATCTGTATATATACAGATTAAAAAGTAGGCGTGGTCAGTTCCTCAGCCCCCAAAATAACAATTTTCAAACAGATATCTTCATTATTTGGCAAATATAAGGATTTTAGATAAATCGAAATAGTTCGCGTAAAAGTTGGTGTGGTCAACATTTTTTCTTTAAAAACCTAACTCGGTGTATGACGAACGTTTGTACCAAAAATATGCAAATCGGTTCAGCCGTTCTCAACTGATTCCATTACCAACGAACAACATTTGATTTTTATATATATACTAGCTGACCCGGACCGCGTTGCTGGCCAGTAGCATTAGTGTATAATGCGTATTTTTAAAAACCTAATATAAGATGTAAAGTTAAGTTTTCTCTTTGAAAAAACCTAAACTTTGATATAAATGTTGACTTACAACCATGATATGGGAACATTGATATGTCAAGACTTTTAAAGTTTTTTGTTTTTTTCAAATTTGGTATTTGATGTTTGTAATAACAGCCTATGACACAAAATTGTGTGTGTAGGTCCACGTCTTCGTATAGCCCCCATATAACGATACCTCCCGATATTGGGTATTTTGATGATTTTAGCGACATTATTCACCGGAATTGTTTCAAATTTGGTATTCGAAGTTCGTAATGGATACTACAGCCTACGACAGAAAATTGTTTATTCAGGTCCACGTATTCGTTTACCAACCCTCATATAAAGATATCTCCAGATATGCGGTATTTTAATTATTTTAACGACATTATTCACCGGAATTGTTTCAAATTTGGTATTTCTAGTTCGTATCGGATACTGCACCCTACGTCTTCGTATAGCCACCATATAACGGTACCTCCCGATATTCGGTATTTTCATGATTTTAGCGACATTATTCAACGCAATTATTTCAAATTTAGTATTTGAGGTTCATAATGGATAATACAGCCTAAGACAGAAAATTTTCTATTCAGGTCCACGTATTCGTATAGCCCCCATATAACGGTAACTCCAGATATGCGTTATTTTAATGATTTCAGCGACATTATTAGCCGGAATTGTTTCAAATTTGGTATTTCTAGTTCGTATCGGATACTGCACCCTACGTCTTCGTATAGCCACCATATAACGGTACCTCCCGATATTCGGTATTTTCATGATTTTAGCGACATTATTCAACGCAATTATTTCAAATTTAGTATTTGAGGTTCATAATGGATACTACAGCCTATGACAGAAAATTGTCTGTGCAGGTCCACGTCTTCGTATAGCCACCATTTAGCGGTACCTCCCGATATATATTTTGATGATTTTAGCTACATTATTCACCGGAATTATTTCAAATTTGGACGTAGGATAGTAGGGTAGTACGAACATTTAAAAAAATATCCAAATCGGTCCAGCCGTTCTGAACTGATTCAATTACAAACGAACAACAACTGATTTATATATATATATATAGATTGGTTAGTAGGCCTGGTCAGTTCCTCGGCCTCCAAATAAATACTTAGTGTTGTATGGAAAATCAACAGTATCTCGTGTGATAGTTTTCATACCGATATTTTCATTATTTTACAAATATAAGGATTTTAGATAAATCAAGTGGAAGTAGGCGTGGTCAATATTTTTTTCTTTAAATCTGAGCTGATTCTATTACCGACGAACAACAATAGACTTTTATATGTATAGATTAAAAAAAAACCTTCAACTTGTTGGCTGATTTTTTTACCGCAAATGTTTGATGGTCCTTACGAAGTTTGCCAATATAATGTTGTATTATTTTGAAATTCGATTCCATTAATTTGTTTTTCATTTTTTCCCGATTTTATAATTTTTGCAATAAGATTGCCTTTTTTGTGATTTTTTAGTGTTTTAAAAAGTAATTAAAATTTTGATTTTTTGGTTCATAGCCTATTATCTTCTGAAATGATATTATTCGTATAATTCCACTTTCCCAATAAATATATAAAATCCATAAATAACTGTTTTGTCCTTTGTCCCTTTATACTCCCCAAAAGACTACATATATTCGAATTAAAAAAAAAAAAAACTACAAATGTACATTCGAAAATAGCAAGTCAAAATGGAAAAAATCATGCAATATAAAATATTACTATTGTACATTTCAAAAGTCAAAATGAAAATTTTAAAATTTCACATTTTTACGCAATTTTTTTGGATATTATCCTTTTCTGTCAAGAGACCATTTAGAATTTGTCTGAATCGTTAAAATCAGATAAGCGGTTCTTGAAGCATAAGCGTAGTAACTAACACAACTTTCTTTTATACATATTGATATATTTAGATTAAAAAGTAGGCGCGGTTAGTTCCTCAGCTCCCAAATAAATACTTAGGGTTGGATGGGAGGACAACAGTACCACGTATAATAATTTTCAAACCGATATCTTCAATATTTTGAAAAAAACAAGGATTTTAGATAAATAAAAATAGTGGGCGTGGTCAATATTCAATCACAGATCTGACTTATGTAGGCGGCACAATTTTGATTATAAGTAATGAATCCATTATAATTACTCCAGTTTTGATTTTAAGTAATGACTTGATTATGAGTAATGATTCCATGACTAAATATAAACTAATATTCATGGCAAAAATTATAATTACCGTCGGTTTTAGATATTTTGAATAGCCTGATTTTATTTTTCAGCTATAGGCTTTAATTTGAGTGTTAAATACCTATATGATAAAGAACATCTATAATAGCCCCATGTGAAAATTCAGCTCAATTTTTGGTATTGTAAAAAGCATTCAAATGAGCTATAATTTAAAATTTGTGTTTCCGACGTTTAAAATCCCGAACTGCGTGGTATTAAGTTTTATCCACCTCATACTTGAAGGCAGAATGTTGTCAGAATAGCCAAAAAAATTACTCTTTTGCTCCGATTACCGTAATTGTTTGTCATTTAAATTGTGCGATGGAGATCCAATAAAGTTACTTTATAATTTCGTATTTTGTTGTTTCTGCCACAATTTCCGACTGAATGAGTCCCAGATTGACATTTTGGAGTTTATTTCATATAGACGTACTTCCCAAATCTACGTTCCCAACCAATATTCTCTTGGGGGTTACAAATTCAATAGAATACCAAATTTTCTTTTCTGACCACACATTGGTTGGGAAATGCCTATGTGGATAATTATTTTAAGATGATTTTTTACCCCAGGGTTTTTTACCTCAGGTAGCCTCAAGACTAAGATGCGCCCTTTTCCGAAAAATAAAAAATTTTATAAGAAGAGATTTTTTTTCCCGCTTAGAAACAAAGTTGTCAAATAAGGGCCAAAAAATGAAAAAAGTGGCCAAGACCCCGAAAATGCCTTAAATCATATGATGGTGATACCAAAACGTGATAATTTTTTGCAAAGATGGTTTCTTCTTAAATTATCAACATAAGCTAAAATTAGTACGAAAAATATGGTTAAAATGTAGAATATACTTGAAATCGGGTTGTTCCGTTATCAGGGGTTATGATCCATATTATGACCTGCCAAAGCGATTTAAGGTATCTTGAATGTTTAGGTAGAATTTCTATTTTGCGTTCTATATAGTCCGTATTTGGCTGATTGCAGTCCCAATGTATTTTGCATTTTGTGTTTTCATTTGACAATTTATTGTCATATGAAAGAAGCAGGTCCACTTTTTGAAATTAACCCCATAACGCTTCTTCGGTCATTTTTGTTTGTTTAAATGTGTTCGCATCTTCCAGCTGAAGCACGATGTAGGTCCTGGAGTAGAAGGCATTTAACATCGTATTGCGCTCTCATTTCATTTTTATATTATTCATTCAGAATTCAATCCAATAAAAAAATGTACACTTCAATATAGAAAAAAGAAGAAGAATCTTCAACTGGTTCGCTGATTTTACTATTATTTTGAAATTCGATTCCATTGAAAAATTGTCGATTTTTCCCGATTCTAGAATTTTCGTAAAAAGCAACAACGGATAAAATTGTTATTTATAGATTTTATGTATTTTTTTTTTTCTATTAATAACAGTTTTATCCGTTGTGGCTTTATATTACCCAAAAAAACCTACACATCATATTAGAATTCAAAAAAAAAAAACACTACAAATGTACATTCGAAAATAGTAAGTCAAAATGGAAAAAAATATGCAATATAAAACATTACTATTGTACATTTTAAAAGTCAAAATGAAAATGTTCAAATTTCACATTTTACGCGATTTTTTTGGATTTTATTCTTTTCTGCCAAGAGGCAATTCCGAATTTCCGTTAAAATCAGACCGGTGGTCTTTATGTTATAAGAGTAGTAACTAACACAACTTTCTTTTACATACAGAGAGATAGATTTAAAAGTAGGCGCGTTCCTCAGCCCCTAAGTAAGTACTTATGAAAGCCAACAGCATATCGTGTAATAATTCTTAAACCGATATTTTCCTTATTTTGGCAAATATAAAGATTTTAGATAAATCGAAATAGTGGGCGTAGAAGTAGTCGTGGTCAATATTTTTTTCTTTAAAAACCAAACTCGGGGTATGACGAATGTTTGTACAAAAATTATTCAAATTATTAAATTATATGATGGTTATACCAAAACGTGATCCTTTTTTTGCGAGGATAGTTTCTTCTCAAATTACCAACTTTTGCTAAAATGAGTATAAGTGAAATATGGTTAAAAAAAAAACTGTAATGTACTGTAAAACTGTACATGAAATAGGGTTGTACCCTTATCCGGGGATCATATATCATGACCTGCAAAAGCGATTAAAGGTATTTTGAAGGTTTAGGAAGAATTTCATTCTTTTTTTCCCAAATCCAATTCGCTCTACTATTTTGCACCCTTTATATTCGGTATTTCACTGATTGCAGTCCCAATGAATTGAATGATTGGATTTTTTCGATTTTTTCCCGATTTGAGAATTTTTGCGATGAAATCTTTTTTTTATGATTTTTTTTTTCGATTTTGACTTAACTTCGGTATGACCGCGTTAAATTATTTCGATAACATCTATTCCGTTTCGCCAGCACATAATTCGGTACTACACTTCAATGTAACCCGGCTTCAATTTCAGTTCTCAAGAAATCGAGTCAATTAAATAAATTGGTATTAATAATCGAATTCAAAAATAAAATATAACAAACAATACTAATGTACATTCGAAAAAAGTAAGTCAAAATAGAAAAAAACATTCAAAATAAAACATTACGATTGTACATTTCAAAAGTCAAAATGAAAATGTTAATATATCACATTTTCACGCGATTTTTTTTGAATATTATCCTTTTTGGAAAAGAGACAATTCAGAATTTATATGAATCGTTAACATCAGATCAGCGGTTCTTGAGTTATAAGCGTAGTAACTAACACAACATTCTTTTATATATAGATATGTATAGATAGATTAAAAAGTAGGCGTGGTCAGTTCCTTAGCCCCCAAACAAATACTCAGGATTGGAGGGAAAGTCAACAGTATTTCGTGTAATAATTTTTAAACCAATATCTTCATTATTTGGGAAATATAACGATTTTAGATAAGTCGAAATAGTGGGCGTAAAAGTAGTCGTGGTCAATATTTTTTTTTTATTTAAAAACCTAACTCGGGGTATGACGAATGTTTTTACAAAAAATTATTCAAATCGGTCCACCCGTTCTCAACTGATTCCATTACCAACGAACAAAAATTGATTTTTATATATATAGATTTCAATTCAGAGAAAAGATGATGTAAATGTCCTCCTAAAATATATAAGTTTACATTTTCAGAAATAGAACAGTGTGGCTTGTTTGTTCGGGATACCGTAGTATTTTGTTGTTGCAAAATTTTTAGGCTTTATCCCTTTATTATTGTTTTTATAAAAACAACGTTTGTTTATTAGTGGAGAACGATGGTAATGTTTACCAGGGGGTAAGGCAGGGAATACCTAGGTTTCGGAAAGAGCCACCAATCCTCATCAGTTCCCTTGTTTTTTGTCTGGGATATTCTCCCCAGAAGTTATTTTAAAAATAACTTCTATGACAAAAAACATTTTTTACCCAAGTGACGAGATCGTAAGCTCAATAGAAGAGGAACCAAAGAATTAAATAAAACTAAAATTCTTTTGGAAAGTCTTCTAAATCTTACAACCGCACTTTTAAACATTTACATCTTTCTCCACTTGTTATGCTTTCGTTCAACCTGAACGAAATAGCATAACCATGTAAGTTGGTTTTGTCTGTTTCAACAGAAATTTTAAATAGTTGTGATAAAATTTTTAATTACAACAACATAACATGCTAATCATCCAAGTTGACCATTTCAAAAATAAAACCGATCACCACAGGCCGACATATGGATACATGCAAATAGTCGTAGAAATTTACGATGATAAAAAACACATATCCTGTGTTGGGTCCAAAAAGACTATTTCTTTGAATTACAAACAAAATGAATTAGTACGTACATATCATTTCATAGAAAACTGGGGATATGGAAATGTCTACTAATTTGGAAGGACAATTAATTAATCGATTCACATGAAATGAAATTCTACTTCTAACTTGTAAATTTATATACAAATTTTGTCAAAAGATAAATCTTAGAATTTTTTCTACTATTTCGGAAATATTCGTTTTAAATGTGTTTAAATGTGCTCCAATATTTCTTACGGTGTATATATAAAAATATCAGGCAGCACCACCCTCATCGACTAATTATTCTACCAAAACCATTTTGACAGATAATTCAAATTTTGATTGATTTTGTTTTGAATTTCAAAGCAATTTATTTTTATACCCTACACCACAGTATTAGTCAGGGTCAGGGTATTATGTCTTGGTGCATTTGTTTGTAACAGGCAAAAGGAAACGAGATAGACCAATAGTTCCTTTTGATGATCTGCATAGAATCACATTCTGAGTCGATTTATGCATGTCCGTCCGTCCGTCTATCTGTCCCTCTGTCCATGTATTTTTGTAAACAAAGTACAGTTCGCATTATAATCGGTCAAAATTGAGATATAGCTCCCATATATAACTTCATCCGATTTACCTTTTACCAAACGTCTAATATTTGCCCAAATGGGATGGAATTTGGCACGACGGATTTGGATATAGCTCCTATATATATTTTTATCCGATTTTAAATTATTTGTGCATTGTTGCATTATATGTTTGTTATATGTGCATTATTTGTAACAAAAAATTTTGAAAATGTGGTGGAAATTATCAAAATACCAAACATTAGATAGTACAGTTATATGAGGGTAACACGTTCTTTATTACCGATTCAATCAATAAGTGCCGTGTCTAAAAATGAAAGAAAAACTTGTGTGACAGAATCCGAAGTAATTTCTGCTTTTATACCCCTAACCATTCTATGGAGGGTATATTAGCTTTGTCATTCCCTTTGTAACTCCTTGAAACATTCATGACAGACCCTATAACGTATATACAGAATAAGATAAAAAAACTGCAACAAAGTCAAGCGCCATAATTTTTATTTTTTTTTTAATTTTATTGAATGAAAGCAAAAATGTCGGAAATAGCATCAAATTTTGGAATAAGTTTAGGTTTGTTGGAATTGGTCACCTTTGGCACGAATTATGGCCTTCAAACGGACAATGAAACCATCACACGCTGCCCGAATGTTGCTGTGCGGTATTTTGGACCATTCCCGGCGAAGCGCTTGCTTGATGTGATCGACACTTCGGTATTTTTTAGTGCCAATCTTGCTTTACGAAATACTCCAGACACAATAGTCCAACGGATTGGTAACCGAGGATTTTGGTGGACATTGTGCACTGGAAATGAAGCGAGGAACCTCATTTTGTAACCATTCTTGGGTGGCGCGTGCTGAGTGCGATGGCGCTGAGTCCTGTTGGAATATCCAAGAGCTGTGGCCAAAATGTTTGCGTGCCCAAGACTTTAATACATCCTTCAGAATATTTTTGCGATAATATTCGGCATTTATTCTGATGCCACGGTCGATTAATACGAGCGGAGAGCGACCATCGGCTGTTATGGTGGCCCACACCATAACCATGGCCGGCGCTTGAGTTCTGGTTAACCGAAGGTGTACATTTTCAGCTGACCTCTTTGGCAAGTAAACACGATCATTTTGTTTCTTTACAAACTGCTGGACACCGAATGTTTTCCCATCGGAGAAAACCAAATTCGGCAGTTCACCACTATCGGTCAAGCGAAGCAACTCCTTAACTCTTTTGAGTCTATTTTCTTTCTGTTGCGGTGTAAGTTCTTGCAGTTTTTGGAATTTCAATGACTTTACCCCGAGCTCATTTTTCAATATTTTCCGAATGGAATATTGCGATATGTACAGCTCACGAGCTATTTTTCGGGCATTGCGAGGCGGGTTTCGAACCATTGGTGCTGATGTTGCTGTTTTCTTCCGTCCACTTCCTTGACATCGGGCTACGCTACCAGTATCACGGTAACGAGCGATGGTACGAGATACCAAAGATTTATTCACATTTAAATGCTGGAGTGCTCTACGATAGCCACGTGAGGTTTTCCAGCCGAATATAAAGGAATCACACTATCACGCTTGAATTCCATCACGAATAACTTTTTTTCTGGAAAATTCTCATCAAAATGCTTTCGTATACTTGTAAACAATATAATGAGCTGTCACTGGAATAATTTTAACAGCTGTCGGACGAGTGACATAGAAAAGATAGGTAGGAAAATGTTTGTATGTTAGTTTGTTTGTAAATTATAGTCTCGAAAACAGCTGAACAGGTTTTCCTGAAAATTTCCAAATATACTGTAACATCGCCTGATAGTAACATATGCTATATACATCTCCTTGGGACTGGAGATATAGCATCAGAATCGTAGATATCTCCCAAAAAATTAGATTAGACAGATACAGTCACTGTTTGCGTTGCAAAATGAAAGTAAAAGAAAATAAAACACAATATTTAGAATTTTATTTCAATGCAGTCGTGGACTGTATATTTTATTGAATAATTGTTCGTGGAACAATTAAATTACCTTTTTTACAGGATGTAGGGGATTGATGCTTTCTGGTCGTGAACCAAGGAGCGAGAGATCTTAGCGAATTAAAAAGCTAAGATGTCGCAAAGCGGGGTTTAAAGCTACTCGTTACATTTTGTAACTACATTTGTCTTTGTCTACGAAGTAAACAAAGACGTATAAATGAGTAGTGGACAAAATGTAACGAAGGGACAAAAAAGGACCCGTGGGGAAAATTCAAATCAAATGAATGATAATTACTTTGAAACTATTCATTGCCGCCCGCGTTGCAACATCCTGCTGTTGCAAAATTATAAAAAAAAGGTATATAAGTGTACATTTTTTGTTGTTGAATTTTTCTTATTTTTATTTATTATTTATTTATTTTTTTTTTTTACTTTTTTTCAAAAAACATTTTACAATGATACAAGTTTTTGCTCGTAGAGCAGAGATCGTAATTGGCTCGTAGAGACCAGATCTATAAACTTGTTTTTTTTTTATAACAAATGACTCGTAGAGTCTTGTGACGAGGGCTCGTAGAGCCAGAGGCAATTGAAGATTGCCCCTCACAGGGTTTTAGATATTACATGGGCCCGAAATTACCCAGCCAAAAATGGTGAGCTGGGCCCATGGGAAACCAGGGCTAGAATAGGTCTGAGGCTTCATTACCTTATGGTAGACTTCTGGGCCTAAAACCAAACTGACTGCGGCTGTTTCGTAGAACCGAGGATCGGCAAGTTGCAGGCCAGCATAATGGTCTTTTAGGCCCTCGGACACAGACTCCGAAGGAGATATGAGGTGCGCCAGATTTATCACTCGCGCCGACAAAGAAATGCGTTGCGTACCGTCGTACGAAGAGGCGACGGACAACTGGCAGAATCTTTCTGGACCCACAATTACAGGACACAGTCCAAGACAGTCGGCCAAAGACCGACAGATCAAACTGTGACCTGCACATGGGTCTAGAAGTGCCCTGACAGGTATCCGGTTGTTGGCCATAATGACCTGTACCACCATCGTAGGCCCAAGCGTAGCTACAGACTGGATGGCGGATACAGGCCGGGGTGCCACCAAATGTGCCGCATTATGTCGGGGAGCGATGCCGGGACCAAGAATTGGAAGCTGGGAAATATTAGCGGACGGACGTTTCGAAGATCTACGCTTGCGTAGTTTTTTGGACGGTTTCGAGTTGTTGGGGTGATTTTGAAGGGATGAGCGCACTGGCGTTTTATCTTGGAGAGAAGGCTGATGGAGCAACGTATGATGTTGCTTGTTGCAAACAGTGCAACAACGCCGACTGGTGCAATCTCGTAGAGAATGCGTTGACGCCAAACAATTGCCGCAGCATCTGTGAAGTGCGACTGTTCGAAGCCTTCTCTCAATGCGCATCACGCGAAACTCTTTGCAATCACGTAAGTGATGCTTACCGTCGCAAAGAACGCATGCCGTACTCGAACCCTGGTTGCTTCGGCAGGGGGCCGAAGAAGGTGGCGTGACCACAGTGTCTCCTGAAGGAGCTTCAGGGACCGTCGTAGACGGATTTTCAGATTTTAAATTTTCCTCCGAGGGAGGAACAGCTTCAGGGGGCCCAGTTACCATCGGTTCATCGGAGATGGGGGTAATCATGGCATCGAGCTCCCTTTCCTCATCGGACATGGGGACGTCGTCCTCATAATCGGGGAGAGTTGCAGCCATCTTTCCTAAATTTTCCATCTTCTGTGAAAATAGAGAGGATGCAACAATACAACGATGAGGAGTGAATTATTGAAATTATTGGCCAGGATGACCATCAAAAACCGTAGGTCGTTTTAAATTGTCATGGCCCAAGAATTCGCGACGCGTTCGCGGCCATCAATTAAAAATTTTTTCCTCTCGCGAAAAAATAATGAGGGTACAAATACGAATCGAAAAACATGGACTATGACAATTATGGTAGCGCAATTAATTTTACAATTGGCCGTCGGATAGTGCCATTTTCCGTATGGATATCTGCGACTCGTACTCGACCATCAGAACCCGGGTGCACCGCTATAATCCGTCCTAATTTCCACGAAGTGGGAGGAAGATTTTCATGCCGAACCACGACTAAATCACCCTTCTGTAGATCGCGTTGCGGAAACTTCCATTTATATCTTTTGTGTAAACTTTTCAAATACTCATCTTTCCACCGTAAGCAGAGTTGCTGAGTAAATGCTTTCAGTTTCCGAAACCGATTTACAAGATGTAAGGGCGACTCTTCAATTACTGGCTCCGGAGGAGCAAGGATTGGGGCTCCAATGAGAAAATGCCCTGGTGTCAGTGCTACTATATCTTGGGGGTTGTCATTTATGGGACATAAAGGACGTGAATTTAAACAAGCTTCGATTCTGGAAAGAATCGTAGAAAGCTCTTCAAACGTAAATTTGAAGTTCTTAGCTTGCTTTCGAAAATGTAATTTAAAACTTTTTACGGCGGCCTCCCATAGACCACCCATATGGGGGGCGCCAGCGGGAATAAATTGCCATGAAAGTTCCTGATACTGCAATGTGGAACACAAGTTAGTACGACTTTCACGGAGAACTGTTTTAAAATTATTTCTATTTCCCTAGAAGCTCCAACGAAGTTGGTGCCGTTATCAGAAAAAATTGTTTTTGGACAACCGCGTCTGGAGATAAAGCGATGAAAGGCCGCTAAAAATGTTGTCGTAGACAAATCAGAAGTAGCCTCAAGATGTATTGCTTTCGTAGAAAAACAAACAAAAACACAGACGTAACCTTTGGTGATTTTAGAAAAGCGGCCTGTAAACGATTTAAGGTCGAAGGGACCTGCGAAATCAACACCAGTAGTGGTGAAGGGTCTAGATAATACTGTTCTTTCCGGAGGAAGGGCAGCCATTATCTGAGAGCAAGACCGTTTTTTGTCCAAGAAACATGTTTTACATTTAGTTATAGTTGTTTTAATTAGTGATGTGAGTCGTGGGACCCAATATTCAATTCTAATGATGCGTAACATCAGTTGATTTCCACCGTGGATGGAAATAACATGTATGAATTGAAGTAGTAAGTGCGTGAAACGACTTTGGCGAGGCAGAATAATGGGATGCCTTTCTGTGTAAGACAGAGTAGGTGATTGCGACAAGCGTCCATTAAGCCTAATTACCCCGAATTCATCCAGAAATGGATTTAAGGGTAAAAGAGAACTCTTTGCATTTAAGGGAACCTTATCTGACAAAGACTGGTACTCATCTGCAAAGTGGACTTTTTGAGATAAAACAGCCAGACGTAATCTAACCGCTTTTATCTCTGAACTAGTAAGGGCCTTCTCATTGTAAATGTGTCGACCTCTATGAGCAGGATGAGTCCGATGGAAAAATCTAAAAACATACGAGAGGACTCGAAGAGCCCTATCTAACGAAGAGAAATCTTCTAAGGGGTCACAATAATTATTGAAGAAAGAGGCATGAGTCTTGACAGCACGCTTTTCAATTTCGGTGTCAAGCTGAGGAAAACTGGATAAATCCCAATGATAACTATTTTGGCGTAGCCAATGTGGTCCATTCCACCAAAGATTAGAGGAGGCGAGCTCGGAAGGCGAAACCCCCCGGCTGCCTAAATCAGCGGGATTATCTTCAGAGCGCACGTGATGCCAATTACCTACGTCTGTTATCTCCTGAATTTTGCTAACACGGTTGGCAACAAATGTCGTCCACGTAGATGGACTTTTGTTGAGCCAGGAGAGGACGATCGTAGAATCAGTCCAACAGTAAATTTTTTTGAAATGAAATGTCAATTTCATCTATAATATTTTTTAATAATTTGGAGGCCAAAACGGCTCCGCAAAGTTCCAACCGTGGTAAGGAAATTGTCTTTAGGGGGGCTACCTTAGTTTTGCAGGTCAGGAGGTGAGTATAAATGTCTTTATTCGGCGTTATAATCCGAATATATATCACCCCCGCGTATGCCTTTTCTGAGGCATCAGAAAAGACATGAAGTTCGGCGGAACAACTTGGCGTATAATGGACCCACCGAGGAACTTGAATGGAATTCACATCCTGGTAGCAATCCACAAAATTTTGCCAATCACGTTCTGTCGTAGACAGAAGTGCGTCATCCCAGCCGATTTTATCTGTCCAGATTTTCTGCATAACAATTTTAGCTGTCACAATTACGGGGCCTAACCAACCTAAAGGATCGAATAGTTTGGCAATAGTGGACAATGTTTCTCGTTTTGTATAGTGAGCTTTGGTGGGGAGAGCATTCACACTAAAGAAAAACAAATCAAGCTGAGCATTCCAACGTATACCTAACGGCTTGGAACTGCTAGCTTCCACAAAAGAAAGAACTTTGGCGTCTATTAAATCTTCCGTAGGAAGATTTTGCAAAATAGCACGGTCATTTGATGTCCACTTCCTCAACTCAAATTTGGCGGACGAAAGAGCAGATCTTAATTGATCGCGAGAATTTAAAGCTGTACGCAAGTCATGATATCCTGTTAGCACGTCGTCGACGTACATGCACCTACGTAGTATGTGTGCAGCGAGAGGATATTCATCGTCAGTATCGTCAGCTAACTGTAAAAGCGTCCGTATGGCTAAATAGGGGGCGCAGTTTACGCCGAATGTCACCGTCTGCAACTCAAAATCCTGAACAGGTTTTTGAGGAGAATCCCGGAAAAGTATTCTCTGTAGGGGAGTATGTGCCGGATCGACACGTATTTGGCGGTACATCTGTGTGAGGTCGCAGTTATAAACAAATTTAAATAATCTCCACCTCAGAATAAGAAATACTAAGTCTAATTGCAGAGTGGGACCCACATGTAAAATATCATTAAGACTTTTCCCATTGGAGGTTTTATTCGAGGCGTTGAAAACCACTCGAAGCTTGGTAGTCTGTTTGTCGGGATTTATTACTGGATGGTGGGGGAGGTAACAAACCGTAGAGTTTGTTGACGCGGCAACTACCGGCCTCATATGGTCCAAATCTAAATATTCATTAACCACTTGGTCGTAGACTGCTTTGATTTGTGGCTTTCGAAGAAGAGATGCCTCATTTCGAAGAAATTGTCGTAAACAATTATTACGGGAAAATCCTAAGTTTTCCTGTCCAACTAACTCGGTCTTGAAGGGAAGGCTGACCACGTACCTGCCCTCTGAATCCCGACGTGTGGTACGTTTATAATTTGCCTCACAAAACTGGTCGGAGGGCGACAAAATTGGACGTTTAGGAACTTCCTCCAGTTCCCAAAAACGAAGAAGAACCTTGTTAAGGTTTTCTTCGTCTGATAGACTGACTTTAACTGAAAAAACTGATAAATGTTGAGGGGGAATAGAACCAGTAAGGATCCAACCAAAGACCGTATTTTGTGCTATTAGGGAGCCAAATATATTAGTATGAATTCCCTGTAGCAGAATCTTCGAATAAAGATCTGCTCCCAGCAAAAGGTCAACAGGGCGACTGTTGAACAAATTTGGATCAGCCAAACGTAGATTGGCAAACGAGAAACGAAGTCGCTATTGACAGAAAAAGAAGGCAGATTGCCAGAGATGGAAGGTAAAATCAGTGCAGTAGTTTCCATTGAAAGCGAAGCATCCAATGGAGAACTTATACAAATTGAACACAACTTGCGCGACGTAGTCGAAACTGCCTGATTAATACCAGAAATGGTAGCAACAGTAGTAGTGGAGGCGATGCCTAGTATGTGCTGTAAGCGATCTGTAATAAAAGAAGCTTCTGAAGCAGGGTCAATTAATGCTCTGGCAGGGTACGTGGTACCCTGGTGAACGATGTTCACCATTGCCGTGCCTAATAGAACATTTCGACTTTGAGCGGTATGAAATACCTGTCTATTAGCAGAGCTGGAAGTTAGACCGGAAGAAGTGGAGGGTTGATCAGAAGAAGCTACGTTCCTAACTTCAGAAGTTGCTGCAGTCGAAGACGTGGAATTATCTCTATGTAATAGAGTGTGATGTCTTTTATTACATTTACTACAATTGTATGGACTACTGCAGTGGTTGACTAAATGTTTAGGGGACAGACAATTTAAACAACAATTATGTCGCCTAATGGTGTTAATTCTTTCAGGAACTGAAAGTTTTAGAAATTTTTGGCATGCTCTGATATGATGCATTTGTCGTGGACATAAAATGCATGTTTTATTGGAGGATGCTCGGGATGGCCTAGATGTCGAAGGAGAATTACGAGGTGTGAAAGTAGGGGATCGGTTCGTGCCAGCATTCGTGAAATGTGAACGAACTTTTTTACTACTTTGAGGTTTGACGTTATCAATACCTCGAATGTCACGAAGGCAGGTGAGAGTTTGGATACGTTCTGTAAGAAACTTATCCAAATCTTCCCAGGAAGACAAGGCGGACTTATCTTTAATACTTTGTTCCCAAAGTGTGACACTATTTTTGGGGAGCCGTTGAAGACATATGAACACTAGAATAGGGTCCCAGCCTTCAGTTGGCACATCATAATTTAACATGGCCGAAATGCACCCATTTATGCCTCTTTGTAATTTCTTTAGACCTAAACTTGTCTCACTGTCTAATACTGGCAGGTCAAATAAAAGTTTAAGTTGGTGGTTCACCAATATACGTGGATTGTCGTACGTTTGTTTTAGAGCTTTCCACGCAAGACCAAAGTTTTTGTGGGTAAGTGAAAACTTAGCCACTATGTCATGGGCGTCGCCACTGGTCTTATTGTTTAAATGACATAAACGTTCAATGTCACTTATGCCAGTATTGTTAATGTACACTGCCGAGAATAAGTCCCTAAACGTAGGCCAAGAAAGAAAGTCGCCATTAAATATTTCTATGTCACAGGGTGGTAAATTTAACCTATGACCAGAATTATCACCACCACAGGATGTGAGTGATGAGTTATACGATATGGGCGAATGAGGCGAAGCCTCCAAATTCGAAGCTCTATCCTCGGAACGAGGAGTAGGCTGATTGATTGACCTATTACCTACGCTAACCTGAGGAGAAGATGTCGCCATTGATGACTTAGGCGGAGCCCGAAGTTCATCTAACTTCCTGTTTATGGAAGCCAATACTTTTAGATAACATCTAAATGCGACATCGTATTTTGTGTCAGCGGCAGTGATGTCCTCACCTGAACTGTCTTCTTCAGCAAAATAATTAAGACACTTGTCGAAAACGGTTTTCACCTTTTCCCATAACGTTCTGACCTCAGCTCCCTGTAATTCTAAAATATAGACATCGAGCTCGTCGTCCCGTTGGGAACTGAAGTTGGCATCAAATTTAACCAAAGCATCAGTAGCTCGGATGAACAAATCTAGAGGTGTGAGTGGCATTTTATTTAAATAAATGAACGTAATTCAGAAAAAAAGTTAGAAAAATGTCTAAAGTTTTCGTAGAAAACTGTATTTTGTTTAAGAAAACTGCAGAAAAAGTAGCAAAAACACCAAGAATTCTCAAAAAATTGTTTGAAAAACAATTCTTATAATGAAATCTTTAAAAAAGATATAGAAATATTTAGCAAAAATATAAAAATCTAGAAAGACTTGCACGAAATGCTTTAATTTCTAGAAATTGACACGTAATGTCGAATATTTTTTGTGAAAATCCAAAAAAGTTAACGTTTTTCACAAAAATATTAATAAAATGTACTTTAAAGCACGTGATGCTTCAAGAAAATTAATGTGTTTTATTAAAAATACACTGATTTTATAATTAGTCGTTGACTAATCGTAATGAAGTATCGTAGATACAGCAAAAATATTGAGGTTTAACGTGATTAAACCACAAAAATGTAGAAAATTTAAGAAAAAAAAAATAAATATTAACTCAAAATTTCTTTCAGTGTATTCCAAATTTTGTAAATTGTTTTCAGTGTATCGTAGAATACACGAAAACTATGACAAAGTATCGAAGATAACAATTGCCAACGAAAAAATATCAAAAATTTTTAATAAAAATCAAAAATTCGAAAAAAATATTAAAAATGTCAATAAAACCGACTGTAGGGTGCACGGACTGTAAGATGCACGTTTTCAATCGGTAGCGGACAACAACAAAAAAAGTTAATCAAAAAATGTTTTATAAAAAATTAAATAATTTTTGATTTAATATATAATATGTTATATTATATTTATATGAAAATAATAATATTTTAATAAATAAGACCGGATATAGGGTGCACAGTGTCGAAACACAAATAAAATTTAATTTTTGTTGATATCCGTAGGATTCAACACAAAAAATATCCGAAAATGGCACTAAAATATTTTGATCGATATGTTGTATAATATTAGGTAGTGTGAACACCCCTAATAAATTCGATCATATGGTACTTAAATGTAAGTGTCAAATATGTCACAAGGTGGCAACAATCAGCAGAGATGACAATTACTCTCTCATATGGTAATTGTTGTTGTGATGATTTTGGTGTTTTGAAGAAAGAAGAAGAAATAAATGAAAAACAAAACACCAAAATATCAATAAATCAAAATGAAAAATAGAAGAAATGCGCGAAATGGAATAAAATGCAGTTCAAAATGGAAATGAAAACGAATTCACTGTGATTGTGTGTGTGATTTTTTGTCGTAAACAAAAAATAGTGACGGACTTGACACTGATTGTTGTTTTTGAAATGAAATTTACCGACGGCAAATGGACGGACGGACGCGCTATAAAACGACCGACGGCTTTTTAATTAATTTTCACAACACGAGAATTACTGTATGTCACTATTTATTTGTAAAATAAAGATGTGTACATACCTGTGTTGCTGATACAAATTTATTTAAAGAATAAATAAAATAAAAAATTTGTTGTTGATCGTTGATCTTTGTGTGGGTGTTGTTGTCCTCGACGAAGTCGATTTTTGCCTTTGTAAAAGGAAAAAAGAGACGGGTTAGTTTTGTTGAAAATAATCCGGCTCGAAGGACCAATGTTTGCGTTGCAAAATGAAAGTAAAAGAAAATAAAACACAATATTTAGAATTTTATTTCAATGCAGTCGTGGACTGTATATTTTATTGAATAATTGTTCGTGGAACAATTAAATTACCTTTTTTACAGGATGTAGGGGATTGATGCTTTCTGGTCGTGAACCAAGGAGCGAGAGATCTTAGCGAATTAAAAAAGCTAAGATGTCGCAAAGCGGGGTTTAAAGCTACTCGTTACATTTTGTAACTACATTTGTCTTTGTCTACGAAGTAAACAAGACGTATAAATGAGTAGTGGACAAAATGTAACGAAGGGACAAAAAAGGACCCGTGGGGAAAATTCAAATCAAATGAATGATAATTACTTTGAAACTATTCAGTCACGATACAGGAATGCATTACGGAATTTGGAACAAAAATAAATTTGCTAAATTATATTGAAATCGGCTCAAATTTGGATATAGCTCTCATATATATTTTCGGCCGATTTCATGTATTTGATGCATTAAACACGCTATGTATCACTAATTTCAATGAAATTTGGAATATGTAACGAAAAACGAACATACAGTTTCCAAATAATATTGAAATCGGTTCAGATTTGGATATAGCTCCTATATATATATATATATATATATATATATATATATATATATATATATATATATATATATATATATATATATATATATATATATATATATATATATATATATATATTTCGGCCGATTTCATGTTATGTTTCAGTTTATGTTATGCGCCAAACACGATATGTATGTCCGACTCCAATGAAATTCAGAATGTGTGGCGGAATTTGGTTATAATAATAATTTTGACAACTTAATTAGAAATTGGTTAAGATTTGGATATTGTTCTCATATATATCCTTTGCCGATTTCACATATTTGATGCACCAAACACGGTATGTACCTCCAATTTCAATGAAATATGGAAGGTGTGACGGAATTTGGTGTAAAAATAAATTTTGTCAAATTATATTGAAATCGGTTCAGATTGGGATATGATTTTATTAAGAAGCTTTGAGCCACAAAGCCTTTGGTATAAGGCTAACAGTAAAAAACTACACAACGATTTAATTGAGAATAGGATTATTACGGCGAAGTATGTTGCCACCTCGAGTTCTCTAATCGCAAGAGAAATGTCAAAAGATTGCAGTTTCCTGTACGCTTGGCATTTGCTATGAAATTAATGGTAAATCCGCATTAAAACCTTTAAATTTTGGATAGTCTAAATTAAATTAATTTTGGCATATATTACGTTCTTGCATATATTACGTTATATATAGGAGATATACCACCCCCCTCAAATTGGTAAAAGTCGAACGGACTTTTAACAACTTCAACTGGGTTCGTTCGTAGAACATGTTACGTCGCAGTCGTGAAAAAATAGTTTAATGTTGGGGTCTAACCAAAAACTGCTAGATCTGCAAACCAGATATATATTGTAGCAAAATATTGGGTTATGAAAAAATAGAAGGAATGTGTTGACAATTTGCCTTATTATTCCAAGTTTTGATCATTTAGCGCTTTACCTAAATATTGCCATGTGCCAGGTTGAAACTCCATCAATCAATAAGAAGGATTTCTAATCTCCGAACTTGATCGACGATTGTTGTTTGCTTGCGGGGCCTTACGTTTATAAATCACCAGTTTTGGTTTGGTAAAATACGTTTTATTCTCTTAAAGGAAAATTACAATATAGTTGCTACAGAAATTTAAAATAGTTCAAATAAAACTTACGAAACAATTTACACTGATCATTTTAAATTACTATTTAAAAATTGACAAATATGAGCAATTACTTCTAGACATAGGTATAATGTTTCAAAGCATTCTATGTTAAAAAATCAAATATAAACATGTTACAGAAATACTCAGTAAACGACATCCTACTCCCCGTAAAACGCGATATACATATAAGATTTACTAATGCTTAATCTGTATCTAAAATCCTTAATTTGTACAATGGCCACTTCAGCAATCCATCTAATGATCTAGGCAAATGAATAAGCGGGCGCGAATTCACAACGTGTGTAAGGCTTTCCCAAGCCACCACCTTCCATTTATTTGTGAGTGGGGCTAGCTTAGTTGATGTACTTGCCAATATTGCAAGATAGCTTTCACAGTTGTTTAACTGTAAATAGGACTACCCGTTTTTTCTTCGAACTGTAAGAGCGCAAGGTCCAAACAAATCAACTCCACAATAACTGAATGGCCAATGGAAGGGGTGTCATTTGCGATTGTGAAGGACTTGCATGTTTGTTTCTACAATACTTTCTTTTAATTGCAATAGTCCAGAATTTTTGTCGTATCTCGGTTACAACAGTTGCTCGATTTAGTTGACACAGCTTTCGGCGATAGTAATTAACAATCAGGAATGAAAAGGCGCCATTTTTCGCAAGAATTATTGAATTTCTAGCCGAATAAGAAAGCTAATAAGAGTTTTCTAATCGCCCGTTTGCTCTTATAATACCATTGTCCATTGTAGGAACGGATTTAAACTTTTTAATTCGCTATCCTTTGCCACAGTTCCAACATCTTGCAAACTGGAGTAGTCATCATTAAAGAGTTCCTGTTTGTGGAATCTTCTAACATATTGTTCGACCATATATTCTTATTCAGCACTAAGTTCGCATGTAAATATCTGTTTCCCCGTTGATTTTCTCCCCAAATTTTTCATGTATCCCAAGATATGCGCCATAGTTCTTTTATATTTACGATAGTTGGAAGATATTTCCAACTATGGGCGTACAAGAATCGCACCTTTTGTAGCGACACACACATATTTCGACCGCAACACTTCAACATTTTCATCTGAGGTTTCAATTAAACGTTGTTTTTGCCATATTTCTTCAATCTCATAAAGGAATTTTGGCCCATTCGTCCATGTACTATCCAGGTTGTATTTTGCAGACAACTTTACCCGTCTCATATACGGGATTCTCTTTACCGGGTATCCAACGCCATTGTTTAATTTTACTTGACTCCAATATTTCAGCAACCATGTTAGCAACAAATGGCGTATCCAGCCGATGATCAGACCGTACCCAAAATATAACAGAATTTGAATCACACCGAAATTCGTCCTTCGATCCTATTCTCCAATACGAAACTCTGCATCTGCTTCCAGAAATCGTGGATGTTAGCATCGATCCATATTAAAAGATTCAATTGAGGGCAATTCGTGATTCCACCATTTCCTATACTTGTACAAATCGTCGTTTATCTCTTCTTCCAATTCAACTCCCGACATCCAAACCCTCTGCATAAATAACTTTTCCGTTATCATGAAATCAGCAAGAAATGCAAATATAGACATGATCGGACAGAACAGGTCTATTTGGACATTTTCGCAAATATCAGCGTATACATATATGTAGGACTAAAAAAAAAAAACAAACTAAGCCTATACACACAGACACAACAACTAACCACCAACAATCAGTGCATACGACGACGCGGTACAGAACAGACGTGCTAAGACATCTCTCCATTTTGTCAATTCATTTCATTAAATTCATTAAACATTCACATCATTTAAATACCCCTAACACTATTAAATAAACTTTTATTTAAAACTTTTGACTAAATAAACAGCGTTTTAATTAATTGAGCCAACTGGTAAGCATAATTCCCACAAATTTGGGTGCTCAACCAAAATCTTAAGTGAAAAAGTGAAGATTGTGAAATTCAATAATTGTGATTCCGAGAAAAACCACGAGCGACGTGTAAGAGAGAGAATTCGAGGAGAGTTTGTCTTCAGCGAGCAAAGTAACGAGCAAAACGAAAAAGAACGTGTAAAAGTAAAAAAAAAAAAAAAAAAAAAAAAAAAAAAACAAAAACGACGGTTACAAAAACATTCGAAATGCCTGTGCTCGGAGACTTTGCAGTGGTTCGAAATAATCTGCTAACGGCGAAGCGTGCGACGGTGGCAATGCTGCATCAATTTGTTTTTGAAAGCGAAGGAGACAGAGGTAATCGTAAACGGCTGAGGATGTTTGAAGGTTTCAGTTTCAGTGAAGGCGACGATCAGTACAAGCAGAAAGCAGAATATGTGAAGACGCACATGACAACATCAGACCTGGTTTCTATTTGCTGTTTGTTGGGAATCGACTACGACGAGGAAGATTTGTTCCAACATGTATTTGTGAATTTAAAAAAGAGTATGCTGCTGAGTTCTGCTATAACTGAAAGTGGTGACGACACCGAAAACGAGGAGGATGAATTCGATGAAGAACAATATTCAGCCAGCGACAGCGACGTACACGATAAAACCATAGTCAATGCTAGAAACAACAAAGTGGAAGTTTTTCAACACAACAACGATAATGATGATGAGCAGGAACATCGTAATGATGTTAACGTGGGCGCCGCACAGTATGCAATAAAATATAACAAATCGACAAAAAACACCAATCCATACGAGGAAGAAGTTAAACCAAAAAAACGACTTAATCAAAACAGAACAAGAAACAACGAAAATTTGCAAAAACAATCCCCGTGTGAAATACAGTATGACGTCGTTAACGTAAATGCACCAAGATTTCCAATGAGTTTTAGAGACATTGAAGATTCAATCCGATCGTTTGATGGATCTGGAACACTGTCAATAAAATCGTGGCTCGAAGAGTTTGAGGAAATGGCTAGCGTGATGTATTGGGATGATTTACAAAAATTTGTGTTTGCAAAAAAATCACTGACTGGTCTAGCCAAGCTATTCGTTTCAAGTGAACGAGGACTCACTACGTGGATCAAATTAAAAACGGCTCTTTTATGTGAATTTGGATCAACTATGAACAGTGCTCAACTGCATAAACTTCTCACCGAAAGAAAAATATCCAAAAACGAAAGTGTCCATGAATACTTTCTGCATATGAAGGAATTGGCATCCCGTGGTTCTATTGAGGACAGTGCATTAATTCAATATGTTATCGACGGTATTAGAGATTCTACTTCAAATAAAGCAATACTTTATGGTACGCGTAATCTAACAGAGTTTAAGGAAAAATTGAAGTGCTATGAAATGATGTGGCTCAAACACAGAAACAATAACGAAACAAAGTATTCGGCCGATAAATCGAATGGTAAAAGTGATAAGAATATTCTGTGTTTCAACTGTGGAAATAAAGGACATTCATCAAAATCGTGTAAGGATAAGGGAAAGGGACTAAAGTGTTTCAATTGCGAAAATTTCGGACATATATCAAAAGATTGCCCTCTGAAAAACCAGAAAAATGAAAAAACCAATGTACGTTTAATTTCCGATGACATCATGAGGAAAAATGTGAAATTCGGTGAACTTGAGTTTATTTCACTATTCGATACAGGTAGTAGATTCAACATTGTTTCCGAAACCGTATATAATCGTTTGGGTAAACCGAAACTTTTAAAATCAAACTTCCATTTGGTCGGATTCGGTAAAAACGCGAATGAGAATAAAGTTAAACCTTTAGGCAACTTTAAAACGACGAATGTAGAAATGCGTATTACCCTGATTGACGACACACCAATATATTGTACACCTCGAAGACTTCCACTGAAAGAAAGAATAATAGTTGACGAACAGATTGACCAATGGCTTGAGGAAGGTATCATTGAACCATCAGAATCGGAATTTTGTAGTCCAATCGTCCTAGTCAGGAAAAAAGACTCTGCATACAGACTGTGCGTGGATTATCGGAAAATTAATAGAGTCATTATGAAAGACCATTTTCCACTGCCATTAATAGAAGACCAGCTCGATCGACTTCAAGGAGCAATGATATTTAGTACCATAGATTTGCGCAATGGGTTTTTCCATGTCAATGTCAACGCCGATAGTCGAAAATTTACTTCTTTTGTCACGCATAATGGACAATATCAATTTCGTAAAGTACCTTTTGGGTTGACCAACTCACCTGCCATTTTTCAACGCTATGTAAATGCAATATTTAGAGACTTAACACGCGAAGGTATAGCGTTACCATATGTGGATGATGTTATAGTTCCAGCGAAGACCGAAGACGAAGCGTTATCCAATTTGGAAAGAGTTCTAAATACTTGCAAGGAGTACGGATTGGAACTTAACATAAAGAAATGTCATTTTCTACAAAGACGAATCCAGTTTCTTGGTTATATTATTGAAAATCAACAGATTTCACCAACACCAGAGAAGATCAAAGCTATGGCGAACTATCCACAACCAAAAGATACTAAGCAAGTAGAAAGATTCCTTGGATTAGCCGGATACTTCAGGAAATTTATTCCGGACTTCGCATTGATAGCCAAGCCGTTAACCGACTTAAAGAAGAAAGATACTCCGTTTAGATTCAACGACGATCATATCACAGCTTTTAATAGGCTTAAACAGATACTATGTGAAGTACCAGTTTTAAGAATTTTCAACCAGAATTATGAGACTGAAGTTCACACAGACGCGTCAATAGATGGATATGGAGCTGTGCTTTTACAAAAATCACCAGAAGACGATTTTCTCCATCCAGTCTATTATATGAGTAAGAAAACCAGTGACGCCGAAAGAAAATACACCAGCTACGAACTAGAAGTACTAGCAATCATACGAGCTTTGGACAAATTTAGAGTTTACCTAATTGGAATGAATTTTAAAATAGTCACTGATTGCAATGCCTTTGCAAAGACATTAGACAAAAAAGATTTATGTACCAGAGTTGCGCGTTGGGTATTATTCTTACAAGAATATGATTATATCATTGAACACCGTCCAGGAACACAAATGAAACACGTTGATGCTTTAAGCAGACACCCGATAATGATAATCAATGAACAGAATTTAACGTCGAAAATAAGCCGATTGCAGATACATGACGACGATCTCAACACCATCCGAGAAATTTTGAAAGAACAACCTGACTATAAAGAATACTTCATGAAAGGAGATATTTTGTACAAACTAGTAGATGATAATGAACTGATAGTTGTACCGAAAGGAATGAGAAGCGAAATCATCAGGAATGCTCATGAAAGAGGACATTTTTCAGTCAAGAAAACCAAAGAGTTAATCTCAAAAGAGTATTACATTCCAAATCTAGAAGAGAGAATCCAGAAGCATATCTCGAATTGTATTCCGTGTGTTGTTCTAAATCGAAAACGTGGCAAGCAGGAAGGCAAATTAAACCCGATACCCAAAGATGATACTCCTCTACATACCTATCATATCGATTTTCTGGGACCTCTTCAATCAACCAGTAAACTTTACAACCATATTTTTGCCGTTATTGATAGTTTCACAAAATTTAGTTGGTTGTATCCCACGAAAACGACTTCTGCCAAAGACGCTATTTCCAGACTCAAAAGCCAAAGTACCATTTTTGGTAACCCAGCCAGAATCATTTCAGATCGAGGATCGGCATTTACGAGTGATGAATTCAAAACTTATTGTGAAGAAGAGAACATAAATCATCTTACGATAACTACCGGACTTGCTCGTGCAAATGGTCAAATTGAAAGACTCAATAGTATCATAGTTTCCGTAATTTCAAAACTAAGTATCGACGATCCAGCAAAATGGTATAAGCATGTTGGCGCAGTACAACAATTTATAAATTCATCATACCAGCGAAGTGTAGATACAACACCATTTCAAATGCTAATTGGGACCAAAATGAGAACCAGAGAAGACTTAAATTTGAAAGAACTACTTGATCAAGAACTTATTACTCTTTACGACGAACAGAGAGAATCTATACGAAACACTGCAAAACAACAGATTCTTGCCGTACAAGAAGAAAACCGACGTATATTCAATAAAAAACGTAAACCAGCAAATCAGTACAAAGAGAATGACGTTGTAGCAATTAAACGAACTCAGCTTGGAGGTGGTCTCAAGCTCAAACCAAAGTATTTGGGTCCCTACAAGATCGTGAAGGTTAAAGCGAACAACACCTACGATGTAGTAAAAATTGGTAGCAGTGAAGGGCCGAAACATACATCGACTTGTGCGGAGTTTATGAAGTCGTGGCCCGACAACACAAGTGATGACGATACGCAAGACTGCAGGATGGCCGAGTTGTAGGACTAAAAAAAAAAAACAAACTAAGCCTATACACACAGACACAACAACTAACCACCAACAATCAGTGCATACGACGACGCGGTACAGAACAGACGTGCTAAGACATCTCTCCATTTTGTCAATTCATTTCATTAAATTCATTAAACATTCACATCATTTAAATACCCCTAACACTATTCAATAAACTTTTATTTAAAACTTTTGACTAAATAAACAGCGTTTTAATTAATTGAGCCAACTGGTAAGCATAATTCCCACATATATACACATCTCTTCGTAACCTTGTGAACATGTAACACCAAATGTAATTCTCTGCATGGCAAACACCGGTTTCGAATTATCTCCCGATCGCCATACCATCAACCTTCGCAGCGGCATCAAATACAAGACGATTATCTGCTTTACTTGCACTCATAAGTCCAAAGTGAGGTAAATAAAATTTTTTTATACCCTCCACCATAGTATGGAGGGTATATTAAGTTTTTTATTCTGTTTGTAACACCTCGAAATACACATTTTACACCCCACAAAGTATCTATATTCTTGATCAGCATAAAATTCTATGTCGATTTAGCGATGTCCGTCCATCTGTCCGTCTATCCGTCTGTAGAAATCACTCTAGCTTCCGAACTAATTGAAGTAGATTGATAAAATTTTACTCAAATGTATGTTATGCCTGCAGGACTTTTGGTATTGAAAATAGGCTATGTAGGTCCACGTTTTGGCATAGCCCCCATATAACGGTACCTCCCGATATCCGGTATTTTGATGATTTTAGCGACATTATTCTTTGGAATTGTTTCAAATTTGGTATTTGAAGTTCGTAATGGATACTACAGCCTAAGACTGAAAATTGTCTGTGCAGGTCCACCTCTTCATAGAGCCCACATATAACGGTACCTCCCGATATTTGGTGGAGGGTATTGATAGTTCGCCCCGGTCGAACTTACAGCTTTTTTATTTGTTGTAGTTACAGACATCACTTAGTCTAGTGACAGTTTTCTAGCATATCCCTTTTTCAAGTAATCATCAATTTTTTCACAATATTTGTGTACATATTCAGGATCCTCCTCCATTTTTTCTTTGTACCCAGGAGGCGCTTATAGGCATTAAGAAAGCGTTGAGGAAACGATTGAAAGTCATCTTTCCAGAGCATGCAACATTCAAATCGATCATCTGTCTTACAGACTATTATTATTCAGTATGTTCAAAGCATAACCCATAACCCGCATAACCCTCTCTGAAATCAGAGGTTTGACATCAGATTTCATTCCAAATGTTTGCTTATTATTTTTGGGACCTTTGCGGACTGCGAGTAACTACGCACTAAAATCAACGACAGTTGTTGGATCACTCAAGCACATTCCCTTTAGCGCATCCCGTAGTCGTAAAAGGTTCTGAAGTTGAGAATAGCCGAATTCTCGTCACTAAATTCCGGATACGGATACAAAATCTTCTTGCCTCCCTTTGCTCTCTTTGGAGTTCGATAGGCCTGAATCTTCTATACTTTATTGATTCACACTTTAAATATCCTGTCCTTCGAGCTAGAAACGGATTCAGGTCCACAGAATCTTATAAAACAGCCCCAAAATTGTTTCAATAAAAATTGTTTGATTGCCTGTGGGGCCTTACATTTATAAAACACCACTTTTTGTTGGAAAAACTACGTTTCATTCTATAAAGGAAAAATTACAATATAGGTGCAACAGAAATTCAAAAAAAATTAAATATAAACATTTTATAGAAATACTCAATAAACAACAACCACGACGCACCCAGTTTGGAAAAAATTCGGAAGTACCTTCGAGTGTTATCGTGCGCACCAGTCTGTCAGACAGATTAACAAATTGACAGTTCCACATCGAATCCATATGTTCTGAAATGGATTTCGTGCAAATAATTTTGTTTAAAATTGTCTAACATTGCAAAACATTTGTAAAATTATCAATGAAAATCGTATTTTTATACGCTCCACCTTGGAAAGGTATATTAACTTTGTCATTCCGTTATATATATAGTTATATATTCATGATCAGCATAAAATTCAGTCGATTTAACGATGTCTGTCCGTCTGTTGAAATCACGATACAGCCCACATTATTTGACGTAGAGCTTCAAAATTTGGCAGAACGATTTGTATTGTGTCTAGGTATTGAAAATGAGATATATCGGTCAACGTTTCGGAATAGCCCCCGTATAACAGTGCCTTCCGATGTTTGGTATTTTGATGATTTTCGCCAGATTCTTATACGGATTTGTCTAAAAATTGATGTTTATATTTCATAATGGGTTCTATTCCGGTGGCAGACTCACTCATTTTATGGTTTTTTGGTAAGTTTATCTACATTCCAAACGGTCTTACTGGTGATATGAAGTTTAAAGTGAAACACGTTTGAATTTAGGCACTTTTTATAAAATAATGAAAAATAAAATGTTTCCTTTACCCTCCACGTATTAAAAGTACGGCCCAGCCGAACTCATGTTTTTTACTTGATTTTTCATACCCTACAACACTATGTGTTGGGGGTATTATAAGTTTGATTGGGCCAAAAATTATGTAACACCTCGAAATATTGGTTTCCCACATAGGAAAGTATATATGGAACTTCCTATCTCGCCGAGCTGAGTCGATCTAGCTATGTATGTCCTTCCGTCCGTCTGTCCATGTTAATTTGTAATCACTCCACAGGTCGCAATAATGGCCCGATCTTCACGAAATTTAGAATGGAGGTGGGGCTAGAGCCAGAATAGAACCCTATTTCTTTTGGAGATGATCGCATAATATTTAGGGGTTGAAATGGACCAAAAACTGAAAAATGTCCTGATTTTGTAGTTGCTCTACAGGTCGCAATTATAGACCATTCGACGCGGAAGTCAGCATGGGGCTAGAGCTTGTGGCTGGGCAGAAGCCTTCCAATTTTGGTGGTAATCGGGTAGTATTTAGTGAGTGAAATAGACCATAACATATGTGTTAAATAAAAGTCAAATTTTTCCATTAAACCGCGAATATTTCTAATCCGACGAAATCACAAATGGACGAAGATGTCAATTCTGACCGTTACGTAAATACCGATAGTAGATATATCGGATATATGTAGCGAAATATATACAATGTTTATATACAAAGGAAGAGGATGTTAGCTAGAATGCGTATAGCTCGTGAATGGTTGGACCGATTTTGACAAATTTTGTCAATTTAAAATGCCCTCTTGGCATAAAAGAATAAAATCTAAAAAAATCGCTTAAAAAGGTGTCAATAATGATGTTAATATAGATTTTGTAGTATTTTGTGACATTATTTTATTTTTTTCATAGTTTGTATCGCATGCGATTTTTTCATTTTGACTTCTAATATTGAAGAGTACATTTTGTAATATTTTTTCACGTTACAACACAGGTTGGGGTTATTGTATACAGATTGCAATTATCGTCCGATCCTCACGAAATCTTTCCCAAGGGTAGGGTTAGGCCTATTGATTTCAAAGATGTCCGCAATATTTTTAGAGGTTGAAATGGACCAACAACAAAAAATGTTCCTGATTTTTCAGCCATTATAAAGGTCACAAATAGAAACCAAAGGACACGAAATTTCGCACGAATTTAGAGTTTAGGACAACGGTAAAATGGGCCACTACTTTTGTGTAGAAAAATACCAGCATTATTTACAGGCGATATTCAAAATACTCAAAAGGTGAACTTCTGCCTTCCTATGCTGATTTCCTTGACGAATATAGCCAAACATCGTAGACAAGTAAATCATATAGATGAGTCTAAATTTAGAGATACAGAGGGGCTTCTTGCTTTTGGAAATGATCGCAAAATATTTAGGGGTTCAAATGAACCAAAACAGAAACGATTACCTCATCACACAATTGAAGCCAATCGACGCGCCTGAGAAGAGAGTTAGGGACAGGGAAGAATTCTAGCATTTTGGATGACCATTGGATTTTAATAATGGACCACAACAACTACGGAGTGCGTAAATGTTGGGCAAATATCCCTGGTCAATATGCTAAGGTTAATATCTGGGCAGTGATGTGTGACATAATTTCAAAAGCGAAATCTTCCAAAACGGATTTGGACATAAGGAGGCTTAAAATATATTGTAGTGTTGTAGGGTATCACATAGTCGGCCCCGCACGACTAGCCATTGCTTACTTGTTTTAATTTTTTATTTGTTTTTGACTTGTTCGTAATACGGCCGTATATAAAACAGGATTGTGGTAAAAGCCAAGCCAAAACAATTAAATGAATCGGTAGTTATGCCCTACCTTGTATTCATCGTACCCTGCCCAAAACTGACATTGAAAATTTTGAATTTGCTAGAAATCGTTTTCAACTAAAGTCAATTGATATTCCGTTCATAACTATCGGAGAGAAAATATATAAAACATTTTAAAGATTTAAAATGTGTCTCATTGTGGAAGGAAAATTTTTTTGCCAAAATGCCTATATGAACGGGAGTTTTGCTTTATTGAAACGAAGTTTAGATCCACACTGCATACTCTTGTAGATCTCCTGCTATAAATCTCGTAAATTGTATGCAATGTTTGAATTTATGACAAATTACAGATGAAATTGTGTTTAGATAACATATTCATTTGGGCTAATAAAAATAATATGTGTAATGGGCATAACTACGGGTATTTAAAAAAGAATAAGAGCAAAAAATGTCGTCAAAAATAGCAGATACGACGTCTTATTGTGCCCTCACGTCCTCTAACAGACAAACAGCGGTGTTATGCGTTTTGAAATCGAAACAATTTAGTCATACGCACGTTCGGAAATGACCACCTTTTCAAACACAGACACGAAACAATATATTCGCAAGAATGTAACTGTGAACATTTTGAGTAGCGCACAAATAACAGGAAGGATCTTTTATACATACACATACGCACCCGTCCATTGAAGAGAATGCATGAATGCACACATATATTATTTTTTACTTTCTACCGAATGTGTCTTTTTTGTCTTTTTGAGGATCACGTATGACTAAGCGTGGAAAATGAACTGCGATATAAATCCGATTAAAACGCCTAGGTAGAAAGAAATTGAATGCCAGACAACAGAATAATATCCAAGAGTATCTATGTTAATAGTTTTATGTCGAGTATGGAAGCAACACTACGAATTCCTAACTTGAAAGAAGTTACATTCAATAAATACCCCGAGGTAGTGGTAAATGAACCTATATGTACGTAAATGTGGACTATGTAAAAAGTAGGCATTCTATATAAAAAAATAATGTACAATTTTTTTTTAAAACAACAGCAATTTTTCATATTTTCCACTGTAATATTATTTTACATGGGAAACGTTCTTACAATGCAAGCCACACACGATACAACTGGTTGTACATCTTGGAGAGTACTCAAATTATGTGTTTCGGTCACAAACGATACAACTTAGTGTACAACCTCTTTGTACATGAATGACTATGAATGACTCAATAGCTATTATTTAATACTAATTTTTGAAATTTCATTTTATTAATTAAAATTCCATTTTATATATACACTAGCTGACCCGGACCGCGTTGCTGGCCCGTAGCATTAGTGTATAATGCATATTTTTAGGAACCTAATATAAGATGTAAAGTTAAGTTTTCTCTTTGAAAAAACCTAAACTTTGATATAAATGTTGACTTACAACCATGATATGGGAACATTGATATGTCAAGACTTTTAAAGTTTTTTGTTTTTTTCAAATTTGGTATTTGATGTTCGTAATAACAGCCTATGACATAAAATTGTCTGTGTAGGTCCACGTCTTCGTATAGCCCCCCTATAACGATATCTCCCGATATTGGGTATTTTGATGATTTTAGCGACACTATTCACCGGAATTGTTTCAAATTTGGTATTCGAAGTTCGTAATGGATAATACAGCCTACGACAGAAAATTGTTTATTCAGGTCCACGTATTCGTTTACCAACCCCCATATAAAGGTATCTCCAGATATGCAGTATTTTAATTATTTTAGCGACATTATTCACCGGAATTGTTTCAAATTTGGTATTTCTTGTTCGTATCGGATACTGCACCCTACGTCTTCGTATAGCCACCATATAACGGTACCTCCCGATATTCGGTATTTTCATGATTTTAGCGAAATTATTCAACGCAATTATTTCAAATTTAGTATTTGAAGTTCATAATGGATAATACAGCCTAAGACAGAAAATTGTCTATTCAGGTCCACGTATTCGTATAGCCCCCATATAACGGTAACTGCAGATATGCGTTATTTTAATGATTTCAGCGACATTATTAACCGGAAATGTTTCAAATTTGGTATTTGTAGTTTGTAATGGATACTACAGCCTATGACAGAAAATTGTCTGTGCAGGTCCACGTCTTCGTATAGCCACCATTTAGCGGTATATTTATTATATAATTATTTTGATGATTTTAGCTACATTATTCACCGGAATTGTTTCAAATTTGGAAGTAGGATAGTAGGGTAGTATGAACATTTAAAAAAATATCCAAATCGGTCCAGCCGTTCTGAACTGATTTGTATACATATAGATAAGATAGTAGGCCTGGTCAGTTCCTCGGCCCCCAAATAAATACTTAGTGTTGTATGGAAAGTCAACAGTATCTCGTGTAATAATTTTCATATCGATATTTTCATTATTTTACAAATATAAGGATTTTAGATAAATCAAGTGGAAATAGGCGTGGTCAATATTTTTTTTCTTTAAAAACCTAACTCGGGGTATGACGAACGTTTGTACAAAATATTATTCATATCGGTCCACCCGTTCTCAACTGATTCCGTTACCAACAAACAACAATTGATTTATATATATATACTAGCTGGCCCGGTCCGCGTTGCCGGCCCGTACTTTTAGTCTTTAAAGCATAATAAATCACAGATCTGACTTATGTAGGCGGAACAATTTTGATTATAAGTAATGACTCCATTATAATTACTCCAGTTTTGATTTTAAGTAATGACTTGATTATGAGTAATGATTCCATGACTAAATATAAATTAATATTCATGGCAAAAATTATAATTACCGTCGGTTTTAGATATTTTGAATAGCCTGATTTTATTTTTCAGCTATAGGCTTTAATTTGAGTGTTAAATACCTATATGATAAAGAACATCTATAATAGACCCATGTGAAAATTCAGCTCAATTTTTGATATTGTAAAAATTGAATGCTTTAGCTATAATTTGAAATTTGTATTTCCAACGTTTAAAATCCCGTACTGCGTGGTATTCAGTTTGGTCCACCTCATACTTGAAGGCAGAATGTTGTCAGAATAGCCAAAAGAATTACTCTTTTGCTCCGATTACCGTAAGATGGGCATTAACTGTTTGTCATTTAAATTGTGCGGTGGAGATCCAATAAAGTTACTTTATAATTTCGTATTTTGTTGTTTCTGCCACATAGAAAAAAGAAAAAGAATCTTCAACTGGTTCGCTGATTTTTTTGCGGCAAATTTTTAAAGGTGATTACTAAGTTTGTCGGTAGAATGTACTATTATTTTGAAATTCGATTCCATTGAAAAAGATAGTAGGCCTGGTCAGTTCCTCGGCCCCCAAATAAATACTTAGTGTTGTATGGAAAGTCAACAGTATCTCGTGTAATAATTTTCATATCGATATTTTCATTATTTTACAAATATAAGGATTTTAGATAAATCAAGTGGAAATAGGCGTGGTCAATATTTTTTTTCTTTAAAAACCTAACTCGGGGTATGACGAACGTTTGTACAAAATATTATTCATATCGGTCCACCCGTTCTCAACTGATTCCGTTACCAACAAACAACAATTGATTTATATATATATACTAGCTGGCCCGGTCCGCGTTGCCGGCCCGTACTTTTAGTCTTTAAAGCATAATAAATCACAGATCTGACTTATGTAGGCGGAACAATTTTGATTATAAGTAATGACTCCATTATAATTACTCCAGTTTTGATTTTAAGTAATGACTTGATTATGAGTAATGATTCCATGACTAAATATAAATTAATATTCATGGCAAAAATTATAATTACCGTCGGTTTTAGATATTTTGAATAGCCTGATTTTATTTTTCAGCTATAGGCTTTAATTTGAGTGTTAAATACCTATATGATAAAGAACATCTATAATAGACCCATGTGAAAATTCAGCTCAATTTTTGATATTGTAAAAATTGAATGCTTTAGCTATAATTTGAAATTTGTATTTCCAACGTTTAAAATCCCGTACTGCGTGGTATTCAGTTTGGTCCACCTCATACTTGAAGGCAGAATGTTGTCAGAATAGCCAAAAGAATTACTCTTTTGCTCCGATTACCGTAAGATGGGCATTAACTGTTTGTCATTTAAATTGTGCGGTGGAGATCCAATAAAGTTACTTTATAATTTCGTATTTTGTTGTTTCTGCCACAATTTCCGACTGAATGAGTCCCAGATTGACATTTCGGAGTTTATTTCATATAGACGTACATACCAAATCTACATTCCCAACCAATATTCTCTTGGGGGTTACAAATTCAATAGAATACCAAATTTTCTTTTCTGACCACACATTGGTTGGGAAAGTGGACTTGGGATATACTAATGTGGGGACTATACTTAAATAAATTCCTATGTGGATAATTATTTGTAAGATGATTTTCTTCCCCAGGGTTTTTTACCCCAGGTAGCCTCAAGACTAAGATGCGCCCTTTTCCGAAAAATAAAAATTTTATAAGAAGAGGTTTTCTTCCCCCTTAGAAACAAAGATGTCAAATAAGAGCCAAAAAATGAAAAAAGTGGCCAAGACCCCGAAAATACCTTAAATCATATGATGGTGATACCAAAACGTGATAATTTTTTGCAAAGATGGTTTCTTCTTAAATTATCAACATAAGCTAAAATTAGTACGAAAAATATGGTTAAAATGTAGAATATACTTGAAATCGGGTTGTTCCGTTATCAGGGGTTATGATCCATATTATGACCTGCCAAAGCGATTTAAGGTATCTTGAATGTTTAGGTAGAATTTTTATTTTGCGTTCTATATAGTCCGTATTTGGCTGATTGCAGTCCCAATGTATTTTGCATTTTGTGTTTTCATTTGACAATTTATTGTCATATGAAAGAAGCAGGTCCACTTTTTGAAATTAACCCCATAACGCTTCTTCGGTCATTTTTGTTTGTTTAAATGTGTTCGCATCTTCCAGCTGAAGCACGATGTAGGTCCTGGAGTAGAAGGCATTTAACATCGTATTGCGCTCTCATTTCATTTTTATATTATTCATTCAGAATTCAAACCAATAAAAAAATGTACACTTCAATATAGAAAAAAGAAAAAGAATCTTCAACTGGTTCGCTGATTTTTTTGCGGCAAATTTTTAAAGGTGATTACTAAGTTTGTCGGTAGAATGTACTATTATTTTGAAATTCGATTCCATTGAAAAATTGTCGACTTTTCCCGATTCTAGAATTTTCGTAAAAAGCGACAACGGATAAAATTGTTTTTTATAGATTTTATGTATTTTTTGGGTATTACGAATAAATACATAAAATCTATTAATAACAGTTTTATCCGTTGTGGCTTTATATTACCCAAAAAAAACTACACATCATATTAGAAAACACTACAAATGTACATTCGAAAATAGTAAGTCAAAATGGAAAAAAATATGCAATATAAAACATTACTATTGTACATTTTAAAAGTCAAAATGAAAATGTTCAAATTTCACATTTTTACGCGATTTTTTTGGATTTTATTCTTTTCTGCCAAGAGGCAATTCCGAATTTGTCTAAATCGTTAAAATCAGACCTGCGGTCTTTATGTTATAAGAGTAGTAACTAACACAACTTTCTTTTACATACAAAGAGATAGATTTAAAAGTAGGCGCGTTCCTCAGCCCCTAAATAAGTACTTAGGGTTGGATGGAAAGCCAACAGCATCTCGTGTAATAATTCTCAAACCGATATCTTCACTATTTTGGCAAATATAAAGATTTCAGATAAATCGTAATAGTGGGCGTAAAAGGAGGCGTGGTCAATATTTTTTTCTTCAAAAACCTAACTCGGGATATGACGAACGTTTGTACAAAAAATTATGCAAATCGGTCCAGCCGTTTTCAACTGATTCCGTTACCAACAAACAACAATTGATTTTTATATATATAGATAGACTAGCTGGCCCGGTCCGCGTTGCCGGCCCGTACTTTTAATCTTTAACGCATAATCAATCACAGATCTGACTTATGTAGGCGGCACAATTTTGATTATAAGTAATGATGATGATGAAGTAGTGACTTGATTATGAGTAATGACTCCATGACTAAATATAAATTAATATTCATGGCAAAAATTATAATTACCGTCGGTTTTAGATATTTTGAATAGCCTGATCTTATTTTTCATCTATAGGCTTTAATTTGAGTATATAGGTATTTACTATATGATAAAGAGCATTTATAATAGCCCCATGTGAAAATTCAGTTCAATTTTTGATATTGTAAAAAGCATTCAAATGAGCTATAATTTGAAATTTGTATTTCCAACGTCTAAAATCCCGTACTGCGTGGTATTCAGTTTAGTCCACCTCATACTTGAAGGCAGAATGTTGTCAGAATAGCCTAAAGAATTACTCTTTTGCTCCGATTACCGTAAGATGGGCATTAATTGTTTGTCATTTAAATTGTGCGGTGGAGATCCAATAAAGTTACTTCATAATTTCTTATTTTTTTCATGTTTCTGCCACAATTTCCGACTGAATGAGTCCCAGATTGACATTTCAGAGTTTATTTCATATAGACGTACATCCCAAATCTACGTTCCCAACCACTATTCTCTTGGGGGTTACAAATTCAATAGAATACCAAATTTTCGTTTCTGACCACACATTGGTTGGGAAAGTGGAGTTGGGGGTATTCTAATGTGGGAACTATACTTAAATAAATTCCTATGAGGGTAATTATCTGTAAGATAAGATTTTCTACCCCAGTGTTTTTTACCCCAGGTAGCCTCAAGACTAAGATGCGCACTTTTCCGAAAAATAAAAACTTATAACAAGAGGTTTTCTTCCCCCTTAGAAACAAAGATGTCAAATAAGGGCCAAAAAATGAAAAAAAGTGGCCAAGACCCCGAAAATACATTAAATCATGATCACGTGATCATTTTTTGCAAAGATGATTTCTTCTTAAATTATCAACATAAGCTAAAATTGAAAATAGTAAGTCAAAATGGAAAAAAATATGCAATATAAAACATTACTATTGTACATTTTAAAAGTCAAAATGAAAATGTTCAAATTTCACATTTTTACGCGATTTTTTTGGATTTTATTCTTTTCTGCCAAGAGGCAATTCCGAATTTGTCTAAATCGTTAAAATCAGACCTGCGGTCTTTATGTTATAAGAGTAGTAACTAACACAACTTTCTTTTACATACAAAGAGATAGATTTAAAAGTAGGCGCGTTCCTCAGCCCCTAAATAAGTACTTAGGGTTGGATGGAAAGCCAACAGCATCTCGTGTAATAATTCTCAAACCGATATCTTCACTATTTTGGCAAATATAAAGATTTCAGATAAATCGTAATAGTGGGCGTAAAAGGAGGCGTGGTCAATATTTTTTCCTCAAAAACCTAACTCGGGATATGACGAACGTTTATACAAAAAATTATGCAAATCGGTCCAGCCGTTTTCAACTGATTCCGTTACCAACAAACAACAATTGATTTTTATATATATAGATTAAAATCACACATTTGATTGGATTTCGTATTGTTTTGATGTGCGAAACAATTGTGTTGCCTCTTCAATAATAAAAACAAAATGGAATTGTTTGCGACATGCCCACAAACGTTACAATCGGTTGGTACAACATGCCAAATATCAAAAAATTTTGATTTTTCATACAACCGAGACACAACTTCGTACAACCGGGCCACAAACGATACAATCTTGAATACAACCTCTCCATTCGGTAAATATTGAAAAATGAGGTCGTGGTAAAGCCATTGAAATTCCAAAAAATGTAAGAACTTACACCGTAACAGAAAGAAAATAGACTCAAAAGAGCTAAAGAGTTGCTTCGCTTGACCGAAAGTGGTGAACTGCCGAATTTGGTTTTTTCCGATGAGAAAACATTCGGTGTCCAGCAGTTTGTAAACAAAGAGGTCAGATGAAAATGTGCACCTTCGGATGGCCACCAGAACTCAAGCGCCGGCCATTGTGATAGCGGCCCGCCATAACAGCCAATGGTCTCTCTCCATTCGTATTAATCGACCGTGGCATCAGAATAAATGCCGAATATTATCGCGAAAATATTCTGGAGGGTGTATTAAAGCCTTGGGCACGCAAACATTTTGGCCCCTACATAAGTCATTTTTTTCAAAAGCCATTACAATATTTAAATGCGAAACTTAGAAAAACAAGTAAAAAGCTGTAAGTTCGGCCGGGCCGAACTTTTAATACCCTCCACCATTTGGCACAAATTAGGCAATTTCCAAAAAAATCCGTTAAAAATTCTGTTAAAATCTTAAAAATACCGAATGCCTTTACGACGACGTGGACCTGCAAAGGCAACTTTTGTCATAAGTTATTACAATGTTTAAATGCGAAACTTGAAGAAAAATCTTTTTATAATGTAGCTTAAATCATTAAAATGCCGAATATAGGGGGTACCGTTATATGGGGGCTATACGAAAACGTGGACCTGCATAGACAATTTTCTGGCATGGGATGAAGCATCCATTACGAACTTCACATGCGAAATTTGAAACCATTCCGGTAAATAATGTCGCTAAAATCATCAAATAAACCGAATATCGGGGGGTACCGTTATATGGGGGCTATATGATAATTTGGACCTACATGGCTCATTTTTTGACTTAGGATGTAGTATCCATTACGAACTTTAAATACCAAATTTGAAACGATTCCGGTAAACAATGTCGCTAAAATCATCAAAATAGCGAATATCGGGGGTACCGTTATATGAGGGCTACACGAAGACGTGGACCTGCACAGATAATTTTCTATCTTAGGCTGTAGTATCCATTATGAACTTCAAATACCAAATTTGAAACGATTCCGGTGAATAATGTCGCTAAAACCATCAAAATACCGAATATCGCGGGGTACCGTTATATGGCGGCTATACGAAGACGTGGACCTGCACAGATAATTTTCTGTCTTAGGCTGTAGTATCCGTTACGAACTTCAAATGCCAAATTCGAAACAATTCCGGTGAATAATGTCGCTAAAATCATCAAAATACCGAATATCGGGAGGTATCGTTATATGGGGGCTATATGATAACTTGGACCTACATGGCCCATTTACGAACTTAACCTGCCTACTGGCAAAATATACATGTGTACAAAATTTTAGCCTTCTATCTCAATTTGTTCGAAAGATAGCGTGATTACAACAGACAGACAGACGGACAGACACACACACAGACAGACAGACAGACGGACATGTCTAAATCCTCTTAGAATTTTACGCTGATCAAGAATATATATACTTTGTTGGGTCTGACATAAGTATTTCGAGGAGTTACAAACGAAATGACAAAATTAATATACCCTCCATAGTTTGGTGGAGGGTATAAAAATCGGTGAATAATGTAGCTACAGTCATCAAAATACCGATTATTGGGAGATACCGTTATATGGAGGCTATACGAAGACGTGGACCTGCATAAACAATTTTCTGTCTTAGGATTTAGTATTCATTGCGAACTTCAAATACCAAATTTGACACAATTCCGGTGAATAATGTCGCTAAAATCATCAAAATACCGAATATCGGGAGGTACCGTTATATGGGGGCTATACGAAGACGTGGACCTGCACAGACAATTTTCTGTCTTAGGATGTAGTATCCATTTCGAACTTCAAATGCCAAATTTGAAACAATTCCGGTGAATAATGTCGCTAAAATCATCAAAATACCGAATATCGGGAGGTACCGTTATATGGGGGCTATATGATACGTGGACCTACATGGCCCATTTACTTACTTAACTTAACCTGCCTACTGGCAAAATATACATGTGTGCAAAATTTTAGCCTTCTATCTCAATTCGTTCGAAAGATAGCGTTCGATAGATAGACAGACAGACGGACGGACACACACACACACACACACACAGACAGATACACACATAGACAGACAGACGGACATGGCTAAATCGTCTTAGAATTTTACGCTGATCAAGAATATATATACTTTGTTGGGTCTGACATGAGTATTTCGAGGAGTTACAAACGAAATGACAAACTTAATATACCCTCCATAGTATGGAGGAGGGTATAAAAATCGGTGAATAATGTAGCTACAGTCATCAAAATACCGATTATTGGGAGATACCGTTATAACAGGTCTACGTATAGTCGCCGTATAGCGGGTTTCATTTAAGCGGTATTTTACGGTATTTTTTGAACATTTTCAAGTACCTTTCGAATGGTGGAGGGTGGTCGTATGGAAACATCGGCCAAAAATACTTTCAGGGCAGAAATCAATATGAATCTTTGGTAATGGTATTTTGATGGGATAAAAATAAAAAATGTGACAAAATAGATATGGTCGGTGCATGTTTTGGCATGGTCCCCTTACAACTTAACTTCCGAATAAGAGTTTTTTGCCCAATTCTTGTCACATTTTCACACCAGATTGTTCTGTTATTTTACTTTTTACATTCTAAAGAGTTAAAGAATAGTCTTTTTGAAAATTATTTGGAACGGTCCGCCTTCAGGTAGAGTTCCTTCTGCAAAGTTACCTCCAGTATTTTTTATACAAATCAATTCCAAACAAAATAAAATAACAATTCAATATAAAATTTAATCAATGTTACTAATGTATATTTATAAATTTTAGTGTTATGCAAGTAAATCAAATACAGCTTTTAATAATATAGATTTTTTATTGTTTGTTAACTTTCGTTGTCCCGTTATAAAAGGTTCAGGGCTCAGAAAACGACGGTTAATAAGATCTATATTTATTGAAACACGAAAATTTTTTCTGGTATGATTGAGTGTAAAACTTTTTTGTATCTTTGTTTCTAGACTCCACAGACTCCTCCGATAATTCTCCAATTGATACCATGGTATATTTTATAATGCTGGGTGCATGTATTAATATTTTATGTACTGTGGGTGGAAGATAGTACCATGGATATCTATTTGTTATCTCTTCAGCAGTTTCCAGTACAAAGGCCTTAAATTTTTCGACATCAATATTGTACCCAGAAAACAATGCTTGTAACAATATTGAACACCTCTCAATTACATCTTTATCAATTCCGCTTATTTCCGCAGACAAGCTCACCATAAAACTGACAAAATTGCAGCGAAGTCACTTCAGTATTTTGGGCATAACATACACATCTGACAAAATCTGAGTGTTAAATTAGCACTTTTAGAATCTTAGGACCATTGCTAATAGCGTGAAAAAATCAAATTGGAGGATTAAAGGGGAAAGACAACTAAAACTTTAACTGAAATCTAATTTTACTGGCAAAATTAATCTTTAAGGTAACTCAGAACACTCACATCGCCTTTATTATACACAACTATTAAACACACAAATAACTTCACTAAAAATAAGTCAATACCTTGCTTTTCAATAATTATGCTAAGATTTGTCATTTTGAAATGTATTTAATTTCGTTCTACTTTAACTCCACTTTTGCACTGATACCACTGAAAAATGAATCTAAAACATTTTCTCTTTTTTATGCCATTCTCGAAGTGGACCTTTAGAATAAAGCCATGATTATTATGTTTTCTAAAAGCTTAACCCCTTCAGAGTTCATGTGCACACATTTGACAATAAAAATCTGGTTTTCATTTTTTTTTTAATTTGGGCCAATGGCGGTGACCACTGTGCATCGTTTGGTTTATTGAAGTTATTACGTACATTGTATGACAGAATCAGTTGTAATTTGACGCTAACAAGTTATGATTGTTCAAGCTGTTGACCCTTTATGGAGGGAGGTTCCGAAGGGTGGGCGAATATTGTCCATTTTATATCTGACCCAAGTCTGATATAAATTTTAAAATGTGCCAGATTTGTACTATATCGCCTTCTTCCTTCACATTTTATGAGACATGTAATAATTTTTGTTAATTTAAAGAACATTTAACATTTATTCCCAATTTTATGCAAATAAATTATAATCAATATTTTGAACTTTTTTGAGAGAGGTACCAGAAGGAGTTGGTCGATAGATTCCATACCCACATTAGATCTCCGGTTTTTTAGATATCCTACATTTGAAAAGCATCGTTGATTTGTTTCGCAAATTATGAGAGTGCCAGAAATTATGAGGTGCCAGAAGGAGCGAACCGATATTCACAACAGATTTTGTGTTGATAGAAATATTAGGATGTGCCGAGTTTGAAAGACATCCGATGCTTATTTATGTGTTTCATTCTTATTCAAAAAACTGACCTGTTGTGGGGGAATGTACTATTATTTTGAAATTCGATTCCATTGAAAAAGATAGTAGGCCTGGTCAGTTCCTCGGCCCCCAAATAAATACTTAGTGTTGTATGGAAAGTCAACAGTATCTCGTGTAATAATTTTCATATCGATATTTTCATTATTTTACAAATATAAGGATTTTAGATAAATCAAGTGGAAATAGGCGTGGTCAATATTTTTTTTCTTTAAAAACCTAACTCGGGGTATGACGAACGTTTGTACAAAATATTATTCATATCGGTCCACCCGTTCTCAACTGATTCCGTTACCAACAAACAACAATTGATTTATATATATATACTAGCTGGCCCGGTCCGCGTTGCCGGCCCGTACTTTTAGTCTTTAAAGCATAATAAATCACAGATCTGACTTATGTAGGCGGAACAATTTTGATTATAAGTAATGACTCCATTATAATTACTCCAGTTTTGATTTTAAGTAATGACTTGATTATGAGTAATGATTCCATGACTAAATATAAATTAATATTCATGGCAAAAATTATAATTACCGTCGGTTTTAGATATTTTGAATAGCCTGATTTTATTTTTCAGCTATAGGCTTTAATTTGAGTGTTAAATACCTATATGATAAAGAACATCTATAATAGACCCATGTGAAAATTCAGCTCAATTTTTGATATTGTAAAAATTGAATGCTTTAGCTATAATTTGAAATTTGTATTTCCAACGTTTAAAATCCCGTACTGCGTGGTATTCAGTTTGGTCCACCTCATACTTGAAGGCAGAATGTTGTCAGAATAGCCAAAAGAATTACTCTTTTGCTCCGATTACCGTAAGATGGGCATTAACTGTTTGTCATTTAAATTGTGCGGTGGAGATCCAATAAAGTTACTTTATAATTTCGTATTTTGTTGTTTCTGCCACAATTTCCGACTGAATGAGTCCCAGATTGACATTTCGGAGTTTATTTCATATAGACGTACATACCAAATCTACATTCCCAACCAATATTCTCTTGGGGGTTACAAATTCAATAGAATACCAAATTTTCTTTTCTGACCACACATTGGTTGGGAAAGTGGACTTGGGATATACTAATGTGGGGACTATACTTAAATAAATTCCTATGTGGATAATTATTTGTAAGATGATTTTCTACCCCAGGGTTTTTTACCCCAGGTAGCCTCAAGACTAAGATGCGCCCTTTTCCGAAAAATAAAAATTTTATAAGAAGAGGTTTTCTTCCCCCTTAGAAACAAAGATGTCAAATAAGAGCCAAAAAATGAAAAAAGTGGCCAAGACCCCGAAAATACCTTAAATCATATGATGGTGATACCAAAACGTGATAATTTTTTGCAAAGATGGTTTCTTCTTAAATTATCAACATAAGCTAAAATTAGTACGAAAAATATGGTTAAAATGTAGAATATACTTGAAATCGGGTTGTTCCGTTATCAGGGGTTATGATCCATATTATGACCTGCCAAAGCGATTTAAGGTATCTTGAATGTTTAGGTAGAATTTTTATTTTGCGTTCTATATAGTCCGTATTTGGCTGATTGCAGTCCCAATGTATTTTGCATTTTGTGTTTTCATTTGACAATTTATTGTCATATGAAAGAAGCAGGTCCACTTTTTGAAATTAACCCCATAACGCTTCTTCGGTCATTTTTGTTTGTTTAAATGTGTTCGCATCTTCCAGCTGAAGCACGATGTAGGTCCTGGAGTAGAAGGCATTTAACATCGTATTGCGCTCTCATTTCATTTTTATATTATTCATTCAGAATTCAAACCAATAAAAAAATGTACACTTCAATATAGAAAAAAGAAAAAGAATCTTCAACTGGTTCGCTGATTTTTTTGCGGCAAATTTTTAAAGGTGATTACTAAGTTTGTCGGTAGAATGTACTATTATTTTGAAATTCGATTCCATTGAAAAATTGTCGACTTTTCCCGATTCTAGAATTTTCGTAAAAAGCGACAACGGATAAAATTGTTTTTTATAGATTTTATGTATTTTTTGGGTATTACGAATAAATACATAAAATCTATTAATAACAGTTTTATCCGTTGTGGCTTTATATTACCCAAAAAAAACTACACATCATATTAGAAAACACTACAAATGTACATTCGAAAATAGTAAGTCAAAATGGAAAAAAATATGCAATATAAAACATTACTATTGTACATTTTAAAAGTCAAAATGAAAATGTTCAAATTTCACATTTTTACGCGATTTTTTTGGATTTTATTCTTTTCTGCCAAGAGGCAATTCCGAATTTGTCTAAATCGTTAAAATCAGACCTGCGGTCTTTATGTTATAAGAGTAGTAACTAACACAACTTTCTTTTACATACAAAGAGATAGATTTAAAAGTAGGCGCGTTCCTCAGCCCCTAAATAAGTACTTAGGGTTGGATGGAAAGCCAACAGCATCTCGTGTAATAATTCTCAAACCGATATCTTCACTATTTTGGCAAATATAAAGATTTCAGATAAATCGTAATAGTGGGCGTAAAAGGAGGCGTGGTCAATATTTTTTTCTTCAAAAACCTAACTCGGGATATGACGAACGTTTGTACAAAAAATTATGCAAATCGGTCCAGCCGTTTTCAACTGATTCCGTTACCAACAAACAACAATTGATTTTTATATATATAGATAGACTAGCTGGCCCGGTCCGCGTTGCCGGCCCGTACTTTTAATCTTTAACGCATAATCAATCACAGATCTGACTTATGTAGGCGGCACAATTTTGATTATAAGTAATGATGATGATGAAGTAGTGACTTGATTATGAGTAATGACTCCATGACTAAATATAAATTAATATTCATGGCAAAAATTATAATTACCGTCGGTTTTAGATATTTTGAATAGCCTGATCTTATTTTTCATCTATAGGCTTTAATTTGAGTATATAGGTATTTACTATATGATAAAGAGCATTTATAATAGCCCCATGTGAAAATTCAGTTCAATTTTTGATATTGTAAAAAGCATTCAAATGAGCTATAATTTGAAATTTGTATTTCCAACGTCTAAAATCCCGTACTGCGTGGTATTCAGTTTAGTCCACCTCATACTTGAAGGCAGAATGTTGTCAGAATAGCCTAAAGAATTACTCTTTTGCTCCGATTACCGTAAGATGGGCATTAATTGTTTGTCATTTAAATTGTGCGGTGGAGATCCAATAAAGTTACTTCATAATTTCTTATTTTTTTCATGTTTCTGCCACAATTTCCGACTGAATGAGTCCCAGATTGACATTTCAGAGTTTATTTCATATAGACGTACATCCCAAATCTACGTTCCCAACCACTATTCTCTTGGGGGTTACAAATTCAATAGAATACCAAATTTTCGTTTCTGACCACACATTGGTTGGGAAAGTGGAGTTGGGGGTATTCTAATGTGGGAACTATACTTAAATAAATTCCTATGAGGGTAATTATCTGTAAGATAAGATTTTCTACCCCAGTGTTTTTTACCCCAGGTAGCCTCAAGACTAAGATGCGCACTTTTCCGAAAAATAAAAACTTATAACAAGAGGTTTTCTTCCCCCTTAGAAACAAAGATGTCAAATAAGGGCCAAAAAATGAAAAAAAGTGGCCAAGACCCCGAAAATACATTAAATCATGATCACGTGATCATTTTTTGCAAAGATGATTTCTTCTTAAATTATCAACATAAGCTAAAATTGAAAATAGTAAGTCAAAATGGAAAAAAATATGCAATATAAAACATTACTATTGTACATTTTAAAAGTCAAAATGAAAATGTTCAAATTTCACATTTTTACGCGATTTTTTTGGATTTTATTCTTTTCTGCCAAGAGGCAATTCCGAATTTGTCTAAATCGTTAAAATCAGACCTGCGGTCTTTATGTTATAAGAGTAGTAACTAACACAACTTTCTTTTACATACAAAGAGATAGATTTAAAAGTAGGCGCGTTCCTCAGCCCCTAAATAAGTACTTAGGGTTGGATGGAAAGCCAACAGCATCTCGTGTAATAATTCTCAAACCGATATCTTCACTATTTTGGCAAATATAAAGATTTCAGATAAATCGTAATAGTGGGCGTAAAAGGAGGCGTGGTCAATATTTTTTCCTCAAAAACCTAACTCGGGATATGACGAACGTTTATACAAAAAATTATGCAAATCGGTCCAGCCGTTTTCAACTGATTCCGTTACCAACAAACAACAATTGATTTTTATATATATAGATTAAAATCACACATTTGATTGGATTTCGTATTGTTTTGATGTGCGAAACAATTGTGTTGCCTCTTCAATAATAAAAACAAAATGGAATTGTTTGCGACATGCCCACAAACGTTACAATCGGTTGGTACAACATGCCAAATATCAAAAAATTTTGATTTTTCATACAACCGAGACACAACTTCGTACAACCGGGCCACAAACGATACAATCTTGAATACAACCTCTCCATTCGGTAAATATTGAAAAATGAGGTCGTGGTAAAGCCATTGAAATTCCAAAAAATGTAAGAACTTACACCGTAACAGAAAGAAAATAGACTCAAAAGAGCTAAAGAGTTGCTTCGCTTGACCGAAAGTGGTGAACTGCCGAATTTGGTTTTTTCCGATGAGAAAACATTCGGTGTCCAGCAGTTTGTAAACAAAGAGGTCAGATGAAAATGTGCACCTTCGGATGGCCACCAGAACTCAAGCGCCGGCCATTGTGATAGCGGCCCGCCATAACAGCCAATGGTCTCTCTCCATTCGTATTAATCGACCGTGGCATCAGAATAAATGCCGAATATTATCGCGAAAATATTCTGGAGGGTGTATTAAAGCCTTGGGCACGCAAACATTTTGGCCCCTACATAAGTCATTTTTTTCAAAAGCCATTACAATATTTAAATGCGAAACTTAGAAAAACAAGTAAAAAGCTGTAAGTTCGGCCGGGCCGAACTTTTAATACCCTCCACCATTTGGCACAAATTAGGCAATTTCCAAAAAAATCCGTTAAAAATTCTGTTAAAATCTTAAAAATACCGAATGCCTTTACGACGACGTGGACCTGCAAAGGCAACTTTTGTCATAAGTTATTACAATGTTTAAATGCGAAACTTGAAGAAAAATCTTTTTATAATGTAGCTTAAATCATTAAAATGCCGAATATAGGGGGTACCGTTATATGGGGGCTATACGAAAACGTGGACCTGCATAGACAATTTTCTGGCATGGGATGAAGCATCCATTACGAACTTCACATGCGAAATTTGAAACCATTCCGGTAAATAATGTCGCTAAAATCATCAAATAAACCGAATATCGGGGGGTACCGTTATATGGGGGCTATATGATAATTTGGACCTACATGGCTCATTTTTTGACTTAGGATGTAGTATCCATTACGAACTTTAAATACCAAATTTGAAACGATTCCGGTAAACAATGTCGCTAAAATCATCAAAATAGCGAATATCGGGGGTACCGTTATATGAGGGCTACACGAAGACGTGGACCTGCACAGATAATTTTCTATCTTAGGCTGTAGTATCCATTATGAACTTCAAATACCAAATTTGAAACGATTCCGGTGAATAATGTCGCTAAAACCATCAAAATACCGAATATCGCGGGGTACCGTTATATGGCGGCTATACGAAGACGTGGACCTGCACAGATAATTTTCTGTCTTAGGCTGTAGTATCCGTTACGAACTTCAAATGCCAAATTCGAAACAATTCCGGTGAATAATGTCGCTAAAATCATCAAAATACCGAATATCGGGAGGTATCGTTATATGGGGGCTATATGATAACTTGGACCTACATGGCCCATTTACGAACTTAACCTGCCTACTGGCAAAATATACATGTGTACAAAATTTTAGCCTTCTATCTCAATTTGTTCGAAAGATAGCGTGATTACAACAGACAGACAGACGGACAGACACACACACAGACAGACAGACAGACGGACATGTCTAAATCCTCTTAGAATTTTACGCTGATCAAGAATATATATACTTTGTTGGGTCTGACATAAGTATTTCGAGGAGTTACAAACGAAATGACAAAATTAATATACCCTCCATAGTTTGGTGGAGGGTATAAAAATCGGTGAATAATGTAGCTACAGTCATCAAAATACCGATTATTGGGAGATACCGTTATATGGAGGCTATACGAAGACGTGGACCTGCATAAACAATTTTCTGTCTTAGGATTTAGTATTCATTGCGAACTTCAAATACCAAATTTGACACAATTCCGGTGAATAATGTCGCTAAAATCATCAAAATACCGAATATCGGGAGGTACCGTTATATGGGGGCTATACGAAGACGTGGACCTGCACAGACAATTTTCTGTCTTAGGATGTAGTATCCATTTCGAACTTCAAATGCCAAATTTGAAACAATTCCGGTGAATAATGTCGCTAAAATCATCAAAATACCGAATATCGGGAGGTACCGTTATATGGGGGCTATATGATACGTGGACCTACATGGCCCATTTACTTACTTAACTTAACCTGCCTACTGGCAAAATATACATGTGTGCAAAATTTTAGCCTTCTATCTCAATTCGTTCGAAAGATAGCGTTCGATAGATAGACAGACAGACGGACGGACACACACACACACACACACAGACAGATACACACATAGACAGACAGACGGACATGGCTAAATCGTCTTAGAATTTTACGCTGATCAAGAATATATATACTTTGTTGGGTCTGACATGAGTATTTCGAGGAGTTACAAACGAAATGACAAACTTAATATACCCTCCATAGTATGGAGGAGGGTATAAAAATCGGTGAATAATGTAGCTACAGTCATCAAAATACCGATTATTGGGAGATACCGTTATAACAGGTCTACGTATAGTCGCCGTATAGCGGGTTTCATTTAAGCGGTATTTTACGGTATTTTTTGAACATTTTCAAGTACCTTTCGAATGGTGGAGGGTGGTCGTATGGAAACATCGGCCAAAAATACTTTCAGGGCAGAAATCAATATGAATCTTTGGTAATGGTATTTTGATGGGATAAAAATAAAAAATGTGACAAAATAGATATGGTCGGTGCATGTTTTGGCATGGTCCCCTTACAACTTAACTTCCGAATAAGAGTTTTTTGCCCAATTCTTGTCACATTTTCACACCAGATTGTTCTGTTATTTTACTTTTTACATTCTAAAGAGTTAAAGAATAGTCTTTTTGAAAATTATTTGGAACGGTCCGCCTTCAGGTAGAGTTCCTTCTGCAAAGTTACCTCCAGTATTTTTTATACAAATCAATTCCAAACAAAATAAAATAACAATTCAATATAAAATTTAATCAATGTTACTAATGTATATTTATAAATTTTAGTGTTATGCAAGTAAATCAAATACAGCTTTTAATAATATAGATTTTTTATTGTTTGTTAACTTTCGTTGTCCCGTTATAAAAGGTTCAGGGCTCAGAAAACGACGGTTAATAAGATCTATATTTATTGAAACACGAAAATTTTTTCTGGTATGATTGAGTGTAAAACTTTTTTGTATCTTTGTTTCTAGACTCCACAGACTCCTCCGATAATTCTCCAATTGATACCATGGTATATTTTATAATGCTGGGTGCATGTATTAATATTTTATGTACTGTGGGTGGAAGATAGTACCATGGATATCTATTTGTTATCTCTTCAGCAGTTTCCAGTACAAAGGCCTTAAATTTTTCGACATCAATATTGTACCCAGAAAACAATGCTTGTAACAATATTGAACACCTCTCAATTACATCTTTATCAATTCCGCTTATTTCCGCAGACAAGCTCACCATAAAACTGACAAAATTGCAGCGAAGTCACTTCAGTATTTTGGGCATAACATACACATCTGACAAAATCTGAGTGTTAAATTAGCACTTTTAGAATCTTAGGACCATTGCTAATAGCGTGAAAAAATCAAATTGGAGGATTAAAGGGGAAAGACAACTAAAACTTTAACTGAAATCTAATTTTACTGGCAAAATTAATCTTTAAGGTAACTCAGAACACTCACATCGCCTTTATTATACACAACTATTAAACACACAAATAACTTCACTAAAAATAAGTCAATACCTTGCTTTTCAATAATTATGCTAAGATTTGTCATTTTGAAATGTATTTAATTTCGTTCTACTTTAACTCCACTTTTGCACTGATACCACTGAAAAATGAATCTAAAACATTTTCTCTTTTTTATGCCATTCTCGAAGTGGACCTTTAGAATAAAGCCATGATTATTATGTTTTCTAAAAGCTTAACCCCTTCAGAGTTCATGTGCACACATTTGACAATAAAAATCTGGTTTTCATTTTTTTTTTAATTTGGGCCAATGGCGGTGACCACTGTGCATCGTTTGGTTTATTGAAGTTATTACGTACATTGTATGACAGAATCAGTTGTAATTTGACGCTAACAAGTTATGATTGTTCAAGCTGTTGACCCTTTATGGAGGGAGGTTCCGAAGGGTGGGCGAATATTGTCCATTTTATATCTGACCCAAGTCTGATATAAATTTTAAAATGTGCCAGATTTGTACTATATCGCCTTCTTCCTTCACATTTTATGAGACATGTAATAATTTTTGTTAATTTAAAGAACATTTAACATTTATTCCCAATTTTATGCAAATAAATTATAATCAATATTTTGAACTTTTTTGAGAGAGGTACCAGAAGGAGTTGGTCGATAGATTCCATACCCACATTAGATCTCCGGTTTTTTAGATATCCTACATTTGAAAAGCATCGTTGATTTGTTTCGCAAATTATGAGAGTGCCAGAAATTATGAGGTGCCAGAAGGAGCGAACCGATATTCACAACAGATTTTGTGTTGATAGAAATATTAGGATGTGCCGAGTTTGAAAGACATCCGATGCTTATTTATGTGTTTCATTCTTATTCAAAAAACTGACCTGTTGTGGGGGACGTGCCAGAAGTATTAGTCCATTCCATCCGATCTTCTTCTTGTGTTGATAGAAGTATTGAGTTATGCGAAGTTTGAATATAATCGGACACTTGTTTCACATTTTATAAGGGCTATAACAGGTCGGCCAGCATCTCCAAACTCGACCTAATGTACCAAGTTTAGACCAAATCGGATGCTCCCTTTTGAGAGTTTTCGCGCGCATCAGCCAGATGGACGGACGGACGAACAGCCCTAGATCGACACACAAATGTTCTAAAACTGATTTGGTCTAAAGAATCCTATGGTCTTAAAACGTTAGCCATATGGCTGAGGGTATAAAAAATAAATAGCCCTTTCAGAACTTACTGGGCAAAAATGGTGGATATCAATCCACATTTGACCTAACGGCCTCGCAAAATTTAACATAAACCTTTCCAAATGTAACTCGAAACATTTTAGTTGTAATTATAGAATTTTTAATTCGTAATCTTTCTATTATAATTCGAGAATTATATCTTTAATTCAATACATTTCGAATATTATTCTATAATTACAATTGCAATTCGACTTATTTCATTTCAAATTCGAATTATTCCATTTGTAATTTGATTTTTTTGTACTTGTAATTCGAATTATTCCATTTGAAATTCGAAAATCTGGATTTTTTCGAACAACAAATAAAATGTATCGAATTACAAATTAGATAATACGAACTTCAAATGGGATTATATAATAACAATTGTTAGTATTATATAATAACAATTTAAATATTACGAGTTACAAATGGGTTTCTCGAATTAGAATTTATTTTTATACCCTCCACCATACTATGAAGGGTATATTATCTTTGTCATTCCGTTTGTAAATCCTCGAAATACTCATGTCAGACCCAACAGAGTATATATATTCTTGATCAGCGTAAAATTCTAAGTCGATTTAGCGATGTCGGTCCGTCTGCGTGTCTGTTGTAATCGCGCTATCTTTCGAACGAATTGAGATAGAAGGCTATGCACACATGTTTATTTTTCCAGTAGGCAGGTTAAGTTCGTAAATGGGTCATGTAGGTCCACGTTTTCATATAGCCCCCATATAACGGTACCTCCCCATATTCGGTATTTTGATGATTTTAGCGACATTATTCACAGGAATTGTTTCAAATTTGGGATTTGAAGTTCGAAATTGATACTACAGCCTAAGACAGAAAATTGTCTGTGCAGGTCCACGTCTTCGCATAGCCCCCATATAACGGTACCTCACTATATTCGGTATTTTGATTGTTTTAGCGACATAATTAACCGGAATTGTTTCAAAATTGACATTTGAAGTTCCAAATGGATACTACAGCCTAAGACAGAAAATTGTCTGTGCAGGTCCACGTCTTCGTATAGCCCCCATATAACGGTTCCTCCCAATATTCGGTATTTTGATGATTTTAGCGTCATTATTCACCGGAATTGTTTCAAATTACGTATTTAGAGTTCGTAATGGGAACTACATTCTGTGACAGAAAATTGTCTATGCAGGTCCAGGTCTTCGTATAGGCCCCATATATCAGTACCTTCCTATATTCGGTATTTTGACGATCTTAGATACAATACCCATCGAAATTGTTTGAGATGTCGTATTTGACGTTAGTAAGGGATGCTATAGCCTGTGACAGAAAATTGTCTATACGTTATTCACCGTTTATTAAGAGTTTCGAATTTGAATATGGTAATGGCTTATGACAAACAATGACTATGTAGGTCCACGTCGTATAGACTTCAATATAACGGCTATATTCGGTATTTTTAAAATTTTAACAGATTTTTTTAAGGATTTTATTTTTTGAAAATTTCCAAATTCGTTTCAAATGTTGGAGGGTATTCAAAGTTCGGCCCGGCCGAACTTACTGCCGTTAACTTATTTTAAATTACAGATGTATTCTGGAATTACAAATGAAATATTGCGAATTTCGACACAAATGTTATTCAAATATCCATAATCATTTGTGATTTTTATACCCTCCGCCATAATATGGAGGGTATATTAAGTTTGTCATTCCATTTGTAACATCTCGAAATATACATTTTAGACCCCATAAAGTATATATATTCCTGATCAGAACAGTGTTGGCATGTTTGTTTGGGATACCGTAGTATTTTGTTGTTGCAAAAATCGTCAGGCTTAATCCCATTATTGTTGTTTATATAAAACAACATTTGTTTATTAGTGAAGCACGACGGTATTGTTTTCCAGGGGGTAAGGCAGGGAATACCCTTGATCAGCATAAAATTCTATGTCGATCTAGCGATGTCCGTCCGTCTATCCGTCTGTGGAAATCTCTATATTATGTCTGCAGGACTTTTGGTATTGAAAATGGGCTATGTAGGTCCACGTCTTTGTATATCCCCCATATAACGGTACCTCCCGATATTCGATACTTTGATGAATTTGGCGACATTATACTGCAGCCTATAACAGAAAATTGTCTGTGCAGGTCCACGCCTTCGTATAGCCCCCATATAACGGTACCTTCCTATATTCGGCATTTTGATGACTTTAGCTATATTATTCACCAATTTTTTTTAAGTTTCGCATTTGAATTTTGCAATGACTTCTGACAAAAGGTCCACGTCGTAGTATTTAAAGCCTACATTCGGTATTTTTAAGATTTTTAACGGGTTATATTTTTTTTGAAAATTGCCAAATTCTTTCCAAATTCAAACTTCAGCCCGGTCGAACTTACAGCTTTTTAGTCAGTTGTTTTGATATTTTCTTTTTAGAAAGTAAATAAAATTTAAATAAAACCTTCAAAGAATATGGTTGTGTAAATTGCGCAACCAAATGTTCCGAAAATTCATAAATTCACATCACACACTTCTAATTTCGGCGTGATTCGTTAAAAAACATCTTTTGTTCGAAACGATCCTTCTTATCTTTTTTCAGACGTTTTCTGTTGCATTTTTTATAGCGAAAATAATAGCTTTCGCTTGTTTGGCACTGACAACTTTTTACTACGATAACTGCTTTTTCCCTTATATCAAAGAAAATCAAAAAACTAGGAAAAATCGGTTATCATAGTAAAAAAATGTAAACTCTTGCAGTTCTGCAACAGACCAAATATTGTAACAAAAAGTGACTGTTACCGTTTTATCAGTTTTTAAAAATAGATGATAGAAAACCTTTATAAGTCATGTTGTTTGAAATAAGGTCTTGAAGATGTGCAGACGAAAACAAATGTATCATACGACTGCTATACCTCGCTATATAATCAAAATAAAATAAAAATCATGAACAATGATTTTCCAATTTAAATAACTCCATTTGACACAAGGGCTAGTCAAACGATCTTCTGAACACTTCCGTACATCGCACATCGTACACTCTCAACTTACAGAGATGATGAACGCAAACTCCTAAATAGCCCATATGTTCGGCCAAACATGACCCATTACTTGGTGCTCTCAAATGAAATCACACCACACAACAGAAGACAAGACATGAGGAACAATGAAAGAAAATTACATTTGTGGAACGTATCCATGTTCCATGTATGCGCGTAAGTATGTGTGTGTGTGCTGCTTAATGTATCCAGAGAGCGCTCTTTGTTGGTCTGTGGTATCCGAGCCTGAGCATTTGTAACCAACCTACCAACTACTTCAAGTTGCATTTAGCATTTAGTTTACTCTCACTTCTCACTTCGTACGTATCTGTTGTGCGACGGATATACGCGTTTCTGAACCGTAAAAAACCTGAATTTTAGAGTTGTGTGAAAAAGAAAAAAAAAATACAACAATCAAAATTATACACATACATACATTGTGAAGTACATTTCAAATGTTGCAGACAACTCAGTGTGCTGCTGCCTTGTTGTTGTTAGAGAGAATCCAGCATTCGATTTGGTGTGAATAAACGTGAATTTCTTCTTACCTGGTCCTCCAATTGCCACACTTTGCATAAGGCTCGAACAAGGCAAAGTTCAAAGTGATTTTTTGTTTTTTTAGTTTTTAGCCATTCGGAAAACGTCTGGTTGGTCAGATCAGTTGCGAAATTCTGCAACAAAATTGTCCAATATAGCTAAAACCGAATCGGTCAAATTGCTCGAATACATATTTAGGGCTCTGCAAGTTTGTGAGAATGTGTATAATACTAAGCTGTAAGGAAGGCAAGTGAAGAAGAAAAGCCCAACTAAAATAGCAAGAAAGAAAATTGAAAATCAAAAACGCTAAATGCAACAAAACGACACGAAGTATTCAAAAGTGAAGTGGTAGTGCCGAAGTGAATGCGAAATAATAAAAAATAAGGAATTGATGTGTGAGATAGATCCGCGATGTAAACGGATTTCTGATAATTCCATTCATAGCCATTTGCAAAAAACGACCAAACACACCCATCGGCTGACGACTCTTGGCCATTTTCCTCAATCACTGATTCGGGCAGAGGCTGAAAGGCCAAAAAGTGGGAATTACTTCGTCGAAACAGTTTTCAACTGTCCATTATTGTCGTCATCGGCAGAATCATCATTGGATACAAAACTTAATACAACAGCAACAACAACAGAATTGCCGATTGTCGGACTGAAGATTACATGCATACGTAAATGTTTGTACACCAGCATAGTTGCGCTGATGAGAAAATACGTAAGTTTTCCGGAATTCCGTTTCATAATATTTAGAAAACGAATCTATGTCTAAATGCTGTTCGTATGTACAATCCAGACGTTTGCGTCGCAGTTGTTTATTGTTCATAAGTTTTTTATCCATGTGCGTGTGTGGTGTTCCATCATCACTCCTTTTGCGGTACTTTTATTAGAGTAGCTTTTTGAGGGTGGTTTTCGACACTCTCAGTGGGCAAATGACGAAGTGGTGACTCTTACATTGACATTTAATTTTTAGTAGACCAACATGTTGTACACTTTGCCGAGTGCTAAGCGTTGGGATTCATTCTTCCCGCTACGCCCAACGAAACTGCCGAACTCACCCTAAGCAGACAAAAAGCAACAAAAGAGGAAAACACAAAAAAGCCATACCACATGCTATCGTCGGACGAAACTACGTTGCCTATAAAGTTTATTCTATTGACACCCAAAAAAGGTTAAAATACAAATTACCGGATGAATCCCCTTTCAGAAGTAAACCCTAAGTTTTGGAACCCAGTAAAGATGTACCTAAAAAGTCTGCTAATAATATTTTTTCAAATGATATGTAAGTTCTCGATACAAGTAAACCCTCGGTACAATAATAAAGATGCAAAAATATCCTTGGAGTTATTTACCGATCGGTCTTCAAAGCTCTGCTCAACATAACATTTTTATCCCCAAACAAAATACAATGGAACCTACAGGGATTGTGTCTATTCATTCTTCACTAATAAATAAATGTAATTTAACTAAACTCTAACAAGTTTTTTTTCATATTAAGTTTGTCTGGATACTTTTTCAGTAATTTTTAATTAGAAAACTCTTTCGAGAGAGCGGATGTAGTTTTTACTAATTATTATCAAAAAATGTTAAAAAGTAAAATACAACATCCAGTAAAAATGTTTACTTTAATGGGGAAATTCAAATATGTTTCTACAAAATTTGTTAAACTTGTTCGGAAAAAGCCTTCAGTTAAACTTTCAAAACGTTAAAGAACAATTTTTTCTTCACAGTTCTCAGTATAAAAATTGGCATTTTCATTTATTATATAATATCGAGTGCGCAGATACACATATTGTTTCAGTCGTATCTTATATCAATCTAGCTGGCCCTTAGTTTTACTGTTTAACTTATATTATTATTAACATACTAATCTACAAATTAAATGGAATTATTTAACCCATATAGCTTGCAATATAACTCTATCGGTAGATATAAGGTGTATTCGTGGTTTTAGTTACTGTTTTAAACCGAATTTCCTATAAATTAGTAGTTTGTACTCCCAATATGAATGATTTTATGACTTGTATAAGAGGTTCGTAATGGGTGACAGAAAATTGCCTATGCAGGTCCATAACCTCTATATGACGGTAGCACTCTATATTCAACAGAATTTTTCAAATTTTGTATTTGGTGTTGACAATACTTTCTACTTTCTCTTTTAGAAAATTATCTAGATAGGCCCAGACTATTGTACATCGGTATTGTGTATTTGGAGTTCGTAATGAGTACCACATCCTATGACAGAAAATTACCTAAACGGGTCAAAACGTTCATGCATTCCGTATAAAACGGTACCTTCTAATTTTTTTCCAGGGAATTATATCAAAATTGTCATTTGAAGTTCGCAGGAGGCAATACCTTCTCTAGTGGATAATTAAATTAAACGTCCTCCGCCCTAAATGGGGGTATAGTATATGTCATAGTTTGTACAAAGTACAAGTCGCATTTATTGTCTGATCAAGATGAAATTTTGCACAAAACATTTGTTTGGTTCAAGGATGAACTCTATTGAAATTGGAGATAATCGGTCAAAATTTAGATATAGCTCCCATAAATATCCTCGTCGATTTGCCTTTTATTGTACATAATTTATGTATACATAATATTAGCCCAAATAGGAAGAATTTTCAATATGGTGGAAATCGGCACAGATATAGCTATAGCTCCCATACATATTCTTTATTCGATTTGTTAAATTTCACATCCACAGCTGTAATATGCACTTCGTAACAACGATATTTTTAGAAGAAATATATAAAATACAGCTCAGAAATACATTTACCAAATCTTTTCGATATCGGTTCAGATTTGGATATATCTCCCATACATATCTTTACTCGATTTCAGGTTTATTGTGGAGGAAATGGTTAATATAAGAACGTATTGAATGGATTTAGGCATACACGAACGAATTTAGTCTGGAAGAAAGTGTGTCAAATTTGGTGAAAATGGGTTAAGATATAGCTCTAGGTGCCATATATATGTTTCATCCGATTTTGTATTTTACTCCCTCACACTCGTAAAACAACGCATTTTGTTGACATTCATATAAAATCCATATGTTAAACTTTCATGGTGAAAAACGTAGACCGAGGCATTCTCGATTCCATGTAGACATGTAACGTTGTTCTTAAAAATTGCTGACAGTGCAAATTAAACATTTTTATTTACGATAGATACCCTTATACAAAATAACAATATGAAATAATAAATAAAGCATACAAACGTATGTATGTTTGTATTCATGTACGAACGCTATCATTTGCGCCTTCTTCTATAAAGAAATCGACATTAATTTCCATTTTATTCATTATTATTTGAACAAGAAAAACAACAAATTCATCCTTGTTCATTCTAGCCAGTTTCAAATGTCCAACTAAATCTCCGAGTAAACGCTCTGCGTTCAAATATTGTTCGTCCGTCTGTTCGTCGTCCCATTAAATCCAGTATGGATTCGACGGAACAAGCTTCAAACATTAGCATTAATCCAAAAACCAATGTAGAGTGATGCGTAGAGTTTATACGGAAACGACGTTCTTTCAAACACCACCGTATTTACTTGTTTACTTAACATCGCCAATAAAGTACTGATTAGATTTAGTACTATGACATGTGTGTGTGTACGTATGAATTTGTTTTGCCATTGTAGTTTTCATTTGCAATAAACTTGAAAAATCCATGAGTTTGTTATTTTGTACAAACATGCAAATGTATGTCCTTTACATTGTAGACGACAGTATCCGGCAAGCACTTTAAAATATTTTTACGAATCTCCTACCTAAAGCAAACGTTGTCTCAAAAACGTTAGAATGTGGCGGAAAAGCGTTCAAAATAAATCTCCAGAAAATTAAAATGGCCATGAAAAAAATTGTGAGATGCATGTGCCGAATAATCTATTAAATGGTAATGTGAGTAAACAACCTTCTGTATTACCAGTAGGTTGCATATAATAGGCCACAAATCATAATGTAGCGAACTAAATTTGCATTTTTAGTCGCATTTTTCAAAATAATTATTTCAATGTTGGTATAAGTAAAACAAGTAACACGTTCGGTATCAAAAAAAAAAAATAAATAAATAAATAAATAAATAATAATAATATTAATAAAAACAAAATTCTAAGCAGGTCCACAGTTCTGAATTCTGTGTATCTATATAGTATATAAAATGTAGTGGGTACTTAAAATTAAGCTACAACAATTCTCGGCATAAAATGTGAAAACAAACACTTTCTTACTAATTTTCATTAAAACATACCTTAAATGACGAAAATAGAACACTGTTGGATACTTAGTTTGTTCTGAAATAAACTCGCAAAGACACTGAAATCCACGAAAGAGTAAAGTTGGGTGTTCATTTCATATTAGCTAATTCATTTCTGCATTTTCTGTAATTTCATTGGTCAAATTCCACTGCACAGGAAACAGGTTCCCATCCCTGATTTGTGTAAATACAATGGATTTATAAATGTACATTTTGACAATTAGACGTTGTCAAAAGAATAAAGAATGAATAAACCTCCTACAAATGTCTTACAAAAGAAGAGAGCAGTGGCTTCATCGTGTCACCCTGTACATACAAACCATGGTATAATTAAGAAGGTAAACACACGAAATCATATGTTTATTTACAAATCCATTGTATATTCGCAAATCAGATATGGGAACTTGTTTTCTACACAGTGTAATGAAATGTTTTTCAGTTTGACATGCTATATTGATTTGTACATTTTTTATTGTAGTTTTGTCTTGAATTCTGAATGAAAGATAAAGAAATTGAAATTAGATGCGAAAAGATTTAAACAAACAGCAAGTAAAAAAATTATGTGTGGACAGGACGAGCTTTTAATACCCTCCACTTTGGGTAAAGGAAACATTTTTTATATAAAAGTATCTGAATTCAAACATGTTCCGCTTTAAACTTCTAATACCAGTAAGACCGTTTGGACAATGCAGTTAAACTTATCAAAAAGCCATAAAGTGAGTGACGCCTTTATATGGGGCCATACCAAAAGGGGGAACCTCTATAGACAATTGTATACTTCAAGGATTTTCATCTACCAAATCTTCTAAAATACCAATTTCGTGAATAAATGTGACAAGGATTATCAAAATACCGAATAAATATGTTAAAGTTAATATACCCTCCTTTCCAAGGTGGAGGGTAAAAAAATGAGCGAGACAGCGATATGGGGCTTATATCGAAATGTGGACAATGAAAAATCGAAATACAAAATTCTTTCGGACTGCAATCATTGAAATACTGAATATGAAGAGGCACTGCAAAATGGTGGACCTAATTGAATATTTTGTAAGAAGAGGATTTATATCTTCGGAAAATTCTTCCGAATCCTTCAAGATATTAAAAACACAGGTACTATTATACAGGGCACTATACACAATATCGAATAATAAAATGTGCTACATACAATCTGGGGGTTGTTTAGTTTTGAGAGGAGGTGATAGTATTCGGTTAGTAGATCAAAATCAAAAGAGGTTTTGAGTTCCCAGGCCAAATTTTTTAGAGCCCATTATGTATTTCCTTAAACATACACAAAGGACTTCAATTATTATGTCCTATACTTCGCAGAATTTGCGACAGTGTTTCAAATTTGATATAGTCTTATGGATTACATGTAAAACCATTGCACAGTGGTCGAGGTCGTATGGGAACAGCGGCCAAAAATACTTTGAGTGCAGATATCAATATGATTATTTGGTATGGTACCTTGATGGGATAAAAATAAAAAATCTGACGAAATGGATATGGTCGATACATGTTTTGGCATGGTCCCCTTACAACGTACCTCCCGAATAAGGGTTATTTGCCCAATTTTTGTCACATTTCCACACTAGATTGCTCTGTTATTTGACATTTTACGTTCTAAAGATCTAAAAAATAGTCTTACTGAAAATTATTTGGAACGGCCCGCCTTCAGGTAGAGTCCCCCTGTAAAGGTACCTCCAAAAATAGAAGTATTTTTATACAAATTCCCTTGTAAAGGTACCTCCAAAAATAGAAGTATTTTTTATACAAATCCCCTTGTAAAGGGGGATATATAAAATATAAAATTAAATGAAAGTTACTAATAGATATTTATACATTTCAGTGTTATTCAAGTAAATCAAATGCAGATTTTAATAATATAGATTTTTTTTATTGATTAGTAACGTTCGCTGTCCCGTTATAAAAGGGTCAGAGCTCAGAAGAAGACGATTAATATTTTTTTTCGGGTATGATTTAGTCGAAACTTTTTTATATCTTTGTTTCTAGACTCCACGGCCACCTCCTATAATTCTCCAATCGATACAATGACAAATTTATATGTATTAAAATGTTATTAGCTGCGGGTGGAATATAGTGCCATGGATATCTATTTGTTAACTCTGTACCCGTTTCCAGTGCAAAGGCCTTAAATTTTTGGACATTATTATTATACTCAGAAGACAATGCAGGCAACATTATTGAACACCCCTCAATTATATCCTTATCAATCCCAAACAACAAAAACATATTCTATGTCACTAGCACCATAGAACTGACAAAATTGGAGCGAAGTCACTTCAGTATATTGGGCATAACATACAAATCTGACAAAATCTGAAAGTTAAATTAGCACTTCTAGACCATTACTAATGGCGTGAAAAAAAAACACATTGGAGGATTCTGGGGGGAAAACAATGAAAACATTAACTGAAATCCAATTTTTTTTTCAGAATTAATCTTAAAGGCAACTCAAAACACTCACATCGTCTATATTATACACAACTATTAAACACACAAATTACTGCACTAAAAATAAGTCAATACCTTGCTTTTCAATAATTATGCCAAGAATTGTCATTTTAAAATGTATTTAATTTTGTAATACAGATCTATTTTTACTCTTTTTTTTAACTGATCCCACTGAAAAAAGCAACTAACTACATTTTCTCTTTTTTGATGCTATTTTCAAAGTGCCCCTTTAGAATGAAGCCAAGATTATTATGTTTTCTAAAAAGCTTAACCTCTTAAGAGTTCATGGGTACACATTTGACAATAAATATCTGATTTTAATTTTTTTTGAATTTTGGCCAATGGCAGCGACCACTGTGCATTGTATCAAATATGAATTATGTGTTTCAAGTATTTTTATATTTTTGCCTTATTATACCCCCACCACACATAGTATGAAGGGTATATTAAGTTCGTCATTCTGTATGTATCTTATTGAAATAACAGTTTTAGACATAACAAAGTGTATATATTCTTGATCAGCGTAAAATTTGTCCTTTCCGTCCGTCTGTTGTAATCACGCTAGAGTCAAAAGAAATAAAGATAGGACGAAATTTTGCGCAGATCAGTATTTCGTCTGCAGGCAGATCAAGTTCGGAGATGGGCTATATCGGTCCACGATATCATATAGCATCCATACAGCCGTACTCCCCCCCCCTGATATTCGGTATTTTGAGCCATATTTTCCAATAGAATTGTCTGAAACTCTTCTTTGTGGGTACTTTACATCCTGGAAGAGAATTGTTTATATAGATCCACGCTGTAGTATAGCCTCCATACAACGGTACCCCCGGTATTTTGACGATTTTACCCACATTTTCCAATAAAATTTTCTGGAAATAAACGAAAGGAGTTCCTTATGATTATTTTACCCCCTAGAAGAGATTATAAGGGGACAGAAGAAAGTTTTCAACGTAGGTCGATGTTTCGGATTAGTGCCCATATAAAGGTACCTTATAATTTTACAATTTCGAAGGTCTTCACCATATATTCCAAAGGATTTGACTGAAAATGTGTAGGTGTAAATTTTAAGTATTTACACCATATAATAGCACCCCAGGTCCGACGATCTATAACCCTTTGGCGGACAAACAGGCGGATATTGTTAGGGGGACTTATGGGGACTCTCTAACGCACAATTTGAGGTGCTATGGTAATGGGTGTAAAAGAGTAATTAACGTTGGCTATTCTTAAATCATTCTGCCCTCAATTATGAGGTTTATAAAACATAGCAAATTCCAAATTAATGCTCATTTGACTTGAAAATTTTGCTAAGATTTTTACAATACTAAAAATTAAGTTGAGCCCTTACATGAGTGTAAGGTTGATGCATACTTTTTTATTGATTTGTATAGCACATACACACATTTAAGTCCCTAACTCTCACATTGAAGCCCACGGCTCAGTACGTGAACACTTACATCAGACATATCTGTAAATAATTATGCTTTGAAATATATGCATTATGGACAAAAACTACGGGCCGGCAACGCGGACCGGTTCAGCCAGTAATTAATATAATTCAATGTATAATCTTGTTAATGTCGTGGTTCCCAAAGTTTACTGGAATCCGACTCATTAGAAAGAGATTAAAGTTTGCCATATTTTGTCATTATAGATTTAGGATGAATTTCTATATTAGTAGTTTTGGGTTGCAGTACGTTTAATGTGCCCTATTTATGGTGTTTAGTTTTTACTGACCATAGTCGCTGAGTTAGTAAAGGGGGATAGGCCATTGATTGCTTTATCAAACAGGCAAGATACTTGATGTATTTTCCGATAAATCAATAAGCTCTTCACTTGCTTTTGGTGATATATTAGTTGGTAATTTGTTTTGAAATGGTTTAACTATGCAATCCAATTTTAAGAGCTTCCTGCTGCCCAAGTTCATCTGATGAAAATTTATTGCACAAATTGTCTTAAAAGTTACACAATTTTTACAACAAAATATTCTTGTATCTCTCTTTGCAGATTCGACTGCAATAAGGAAGAAGTCTAGAATTTTAAGCCATTTTCAGGTCGTAACTTCGGAAATAATTGTAAATATAAATAACTTGCTGGCCAGGTCCGCGTTGCCGGCCCGTACTTTTAGTCTTTAAAGCATAATAAATCACAGATCTAACTTATGTAGGCGGCAAAATTTTGATTATAAGTAATGACTCCATTATAATTACTCCAATTTTGATTTTAAGTAATGACTTGATTATGAGTAATGATTCCATGACTAAATATAAACTAATATTCATGGCAAAAATTATAATTACCGTCGGTTTTAGATATTTTGAATAGCCTGATTTTATTTTTCAGCTATAGGCTTTAATTTGAGTGTTAAATACCTATATGATAAAGAACATCTATAATAGCCCCATGTGAAAATTCAGCTCAATTTTTGATATTGTAAAAATTGAATGCTTTAGCTATAATTTGAAATTTGTATTTCCAACGTTTAAAATCCCGTACTGCGTGGTATTCAGTTTGGTCCACCTCATACTTGAAGGCAGAATGTTGTCAGAATAGCCAAAAGAATTACTCTTTTGCTCCGATTACCGTAAGATGGGCATTAACTGTTTGTCATTTAAATTGTGCGGTGGAGATCCAATAAAGTTACTTTATAATTTTGTATTTTGTTGTTTCTGCCACAATTTCCGACTGAATGAGTCCCAGATTGACATTTCGGAGTTTATTTCATATAGACGTACATACCAAATCTACATTCCCAACCAATATTCTCTTGGGGGTTACAAATTCAATAGAATACCAAATTTTCTTTTCTGACCACACATTGGTTGGGAAAGTAAACTTGGGGGTATACTAATGTGGGGACTATACTTAAATAAATTTTCCGAAAAATAAAAAATTTTATAAGAAGAGGTTTTCTTCCCCCCTTAGAAACAAAGATGTCAAATAAGACCCTAAAAAAAGAAAAGGAAAGCCAAAAAAAATGAAAAAAGTGGCCAAGACCCTGAAAATACCTTAAATCATATGATGGTGATACCTAAACGTGATAATTTTTTGCAAAAATGGTTTCTTCTTAAATTATCAACATAAGCTAAAATTGGTACGAAAAATATGGTTAAAATGTAGAATATACTTGAAATCGGGTTGTTCCGTTATCAGGGGTTATGACCCATATTATGACCTGCCAAAGCGATTAAAGGTATATTGAATGTTTAGGTAGAATTTCTATTTTGCGTTCTTTATAGTCGGTATTTGACTGATTACAGTCCCAATGTATTTTGCATTTTATGTTCTCATTTGACAATTTATTGTCATATGAAAGAATCAGGTCCACTTTTTGAAATTAACCCCATAACGCTTCTTCGGTCATTTTTGTTTGTTTAAATGTGTTCGCATCTTCCAGCTGAAGCACGATGTAGGTCCTGGAGTAGAAAGCATTTAACATCGTATTGCGACCTCATTTCATTTTTAATATTATTCATTCAGAATTCAAACCAATAAAAAATATACACTTCAATATAGAAAAAAGAAAAAGAATCTTCAACTGGTTCGCTGATTTTTTATCGGTAGAATCGATTCATTTGAAAAATTGTCGATTTTTCCCGATTTTAGAATTTTTATATAAAGCGACAACGAATAAATACATAAAATCTATAAATAACAGTTTTATCCGTTGTGGCTTTATACTACCCAAAAAAAACCCTACACGTCATATTAGAATTAAAAAAAAACACTACAAATGTACATTCGAAAATAGTAAGTGAAAATGGAAAAAATTACTATTGTACATTTTAAAAGTCAAAATGAAAATGTTCAAATTTCACATTTTTACGCGATTTTTTTTTTTTGGATTTTATTCTTTTCTGCCAAGAGGCAATTCCGAATTTGTCTAAATCGTTAAAATCAGACCTGCGGTCTTTATGTTATAAGAGTAGTAACTAACACAACTTTCTTTTACATATAGAGAGATAGATTTAAAAGTAGGCGCGATCCTCAGCCCCTAAATAAGTACTTAGGGTTGGATGGAAAGCCAACAGCATCTCGTGTAATAATTCTCAAACCGATATCTTCACTATTTTGGCAAATATAAAGACTTTAGATAAATCGTAATAGTGGGCGTAAAAGGAGGCGTGGTCAATATTTTTTTCTTTAAAAACCTAACTCGGGGTATGACGAACGTTTGTACAAAAAATTATGCAAATCGGTCCAGCCGTTTTCAACTGATTCCGTTACCAACAAACAACAATTGATTTTTATATATATAGATAAAGATAAATAATTGTCATCATATTTTTTTTATTTTCAATTTTTTTGTTCCGAATATGTAAATGTGTACAATGTGTCAGTCTTATTGGTTAGCACCTAATCAGCTATCATTTCGAACCATTATAGAACCCTGAAAAATATTCCTTGAAATAATTATAGGCTTGTTTTATAATTTTAAAAGCATTTTTTTTGTCCCTATGGTGGATAGTTTTTGCAAACCAATGCAAACTCAATTACGTTCTCTCGATTCAAAGTTTTCTAGGGTCGTAATTCGTTACTTTTCTTGCGTACAACTTTATACGTCGATGGATCTGCTGATACAAATCACTTGCGTTAATATCAATTTATAATTTGTTCATATCTTTTATTCAAACTGTAGTTTTAAAGAAGAGCTCGTCACTATCATTCCAAGAATGAAAGTACATCGACCTTAGCTTATCTTTGCGTCATAAATAATGAAATTATCTTTGTACGAGTTTACTATTTGTTATTGTAAGATTTCAAATAAATGTACACCAATGATTTGTGGGCACATTCGTTTCCGTACAGGCAGTGAAAAAAACTTTCTGTAACAATTAAATACAGGTGATTGGATAGTTTAAAAACATATTTCAAATAAATATGTATTTGTATACGTCTTTGTATGTATGTGTGTATATAAGACGTCTATTTGTTTGAGATTATGCTTGTTGTCCGCTATAAATTAATTTATGCAACCAAAATTTTAGAAAGGTTCGTAATTTCTTAAGAGCGCCCTTAAGCCTGTGTTTTAGTGGAATCAAATATCTCAATACTCTAAAGAATACCATTTTCGATTCAAAGAGTGTCATAACGATAAAAAAGTCGATTTTTTTTGGAAAGAAACACATTTCAATGTGTTGATGGAAAAATTACATCGTGCAAGATGTAATGTGTTGTCACATTGTTATCCTGTATATGTCAGAATTGCTAATAATTTTAGCTATCACACTTGGAACGTTTTCTAATTTTCTTTGATTAACAATGTAATCAAATATTTTGTAAAAAAATATTTTTTTATAATTGAATTTTAGATGAAAATAGGTTATGCTCTATGTCCTTTCAATTGATACGTGCAACTTCTACATATGTAAGGCACATGCCGTCTGGTACTGTCCAAACGGAATCTTTATGTGCGAGCAAATATGATTGGATGGGCAGCACGATCTCGATAGCTTAAAAGTACATGACTGCTCAAGCAAAGAATTTTGCTGAAAATGAGCATGAAAATTTGATAATTGAATCTTTCAATATGTAACGACGATAAGAGACTGTTTGACTGTGCTACGGCTGTAAAGTATTTACAGCACAGATGACAATCGCAGTTATCGAAAATAAAATCGAAAACTGCAACGAAGCGACAGCCTAATATTAGTGTTTTCATAACTGGCAGCAAATTCAAAAACTAGCTGAAAGCTTTTAATACATCCATTTTCTGATTAACATTTTTATCTAGTATAAGATTTCCGTAGCTATTTTGAAAAGGAAATGCTTTAACAGAACCTTAATTTGGTTCTTTAAAGGATAAATTACCTCTCATAACGGCAAGACTCAATCTTCCGTATTTCGAAGGATTTAACAAATTTTGCTGCTGAAATATCTGCAGTTCTGTATGTATTTTAAATTGGTTTGCAGCTAAAAAACAGTTATTATGCGACCATAACCTCCATGATACGATGTTACTCAATTTTCGGTATTTTGAAGACGAGAAATATGTTTTTTTTTTTATCGATTGCACTGGAATTTTATGTTGTAAATGGAATTCCAGAGTATGAATTTTTTTCAAACCCCAATCTATGTACATATACATGGATACCATCATGGTTTTTTTCCATCATATTTTCCTTTAAAATTGTCAAATGGTTCTAATGGAGGCAAGAAATGAACAATGTGTTCTTTCCAAGTTATCTTGCACATAATAACTTCCGCTTTCACCCAAAATTAATAGAATATTAGAAAAGCGATAACATTGTAGAACGATAAGAAGCTTAACTTGAAAAATGTGATAAAAAGCTTAACTTCAAAAATGTGAACATAGATGGTAAGTAAGTACAGATATGTAAATGACATGTGTATACAATGAGATCAATTGTAGTTTTTTTGACAAAAAAGTTGTTTAGTATTCGAACTTATTTCCATTAATAATCTCATGTCGCAATACACCAAATAATTTCAAACTTTAATTTTGGAGACAACTTCTTGCTAACAGTTGTGACTTACTGTACTAAAGAGTTAAAAATATAGCTATCCGCTACTTACAGCGGCAGCAATGTTTGGTCTAGCCAATAGCATCAATTCCAACAAAATTTATTTAAGAATTAAATATAAAAAAATAAATAAATATATAAAATAAAATGTACGAAAGTAATATATTTTATTTTGGCCGGGGTACGTCACAATTTGGGAATGTTACATTACTGCTATGCATAACTGCCATAATCACTCTGTTATGAAGAGAATCATATCTATTTCAGTCCTTTAAAAGATGCATTGCTTTATAATTCATATATTATTAATAATGGTCAAATTTCGAGGGACCTTAAATAACAGGGACTTTAAATAAAATATTTTCTGAATGCTCTATTCAGGCACTTTCTAATTGACAATTGATTGGGAGGGCGCCTCCTTCTATTCTCGCACAGTGGTCTCCATAGTAAAACATATACAATTTTTAATTTTGGTCAAATATCGGGGGACCAAACATTCCGGGTTGTTCAAATCCAGTGTTACTGAGAGTCCTATTCAAAATCATTCCAATGGTGCACTGATTTTTTTTTTTTTTTGAATTTTTAATAAAAATGGAATAACTAGAGCTCCAACATTATAAGTAATTTCTCAAAGGTGTTTTATTCACATCCTTTCAAAAGAGTCCTAAAATATTTTTGAAAAGTGCATATTTGTTCTGATAACTACCATTTGGATGACTTAATAACAAAATATTATTAATTATTTTTTATCGTGATTTTATTTTTGTAAAAAGTCAATTTATTTTATAACTTTAATATATTTTTTTTTTGTTTTTCTTCATATTGGCATTTAGAAATCATGTGTCTAATTACATTCGTTTTAATGTACATAACATTATTCTGTACAGTACATAACAAAGATAAACTCTATACTGTACAAATAAAGTTTGGTTTAACAAAATTTGAAGTTAAGTTTTTGAACAATTGTGATATACAAATATTTATATGGTAATAACGCCATTTTGTACTTACATTTTATAGCTTTGTAGGCAAACATTAATTCCGGCGGGATTTATGGATTTTTGCTTCCTTTGCAATGGATTTGTATATGAAAAAAATTACTCAAAACAAAGATGTGGGCAGTTGAATTTCAATATATCGAACATCGACTGCAAAGATTGTCCATTGTCCTCGACACATCAATCTTCTTAAAGAGACTTCATTGATGAGAAAACAAAATTAAAATAAAAAAATAATTAAAAAATTAAAAATTAATTATGTTCTAGTTGTATTAAATAAAAACTTTTTTTGGTTTCTATATTTTCTTCTTCAACCCAAATTGTTGAGCATTTTCAATTTTTAATAGGGAGTAAAAGCTGTATAACGAAAAAATCATTATAACTTGTAAACTTAACTTCCAAAACGGGAAAAATCGGGTAATAAAATGTTGGTGCTGGGTACTGAACACTCTTCTGAATATACCTTCGCTGATACAATTAGTAACAAACACTTTAACGAAAATTATATTTTTAAATAGAAAGTATACAAATCGAATATTGAATTGGATATCATTGTTTTCGAAATCGAATTTAGCCAGCGACTTTTGAATATTTTTGAAAACAAATACCATATTCATATATTTTTTTGACACGTTCTTTCTTCAAATTCGATTTAAATCCCGCTCTCTTAAAACTGTAAAAGACGGCTGTTTGCGTCAAAATACTGTCTAAATGACCAATAATACAATGTTATGATTAATGCTATTTATTCCCGCACTTAAAACGTTGTACAAACATTTTTCGTGCCGACTGTTTTAATGTTTAAAAATGCCGTTGATTACGGGCATTTGTACGTACCTCGCCAAAAACCTGTATTGGATGGCAATGATTCTACTTGGAGCAGCTATTTTTTTCTCTCTTTTCCATTGACTGTTGGCCACATACGAGATGAAGCATTTATCATGCGCAGCTTCGTTTCTCCCAATGAACGGGCGACGGATAAACCTACCGTTGTTTATTGTTGGTTTCATCTCTAACGACAACAAAACATTGTGAAATGTGGTCGAAAAGCTGTGGGAAAACATTGACGGTCATCTCTGTTATGGATTATGGCGTAGAGACACTACTTGATTTCTACCTTAGACCAACGAGACGATCAAGTTCTACATCTTCACATACAAACATAAATTGAGCGTTGCCAAGGTAAGGGTATGTAGTATGCCCTGGTCACATTTTGTAGTCAATTAAGAAGTTTTTTTTATTGAGGAAATTTTTTCTTTCATTTTTCGTGTTTCAACTTTTAGAGACAATTAATTTAAACATACAAGCATTAATGTGAATACCTACATTCGTGTCTGTCCGGTCATTTTGAGCAAACTAAATAGGAACAATCGAAATTTTCTTGATGGCACTTCACATAAAGGCTCTGATAAAAAATTATTATACATATATGTCATTTTTCGAACCCAGTGCGGATGCGGGTGTGGGTATGAATGGGTGGGTATGAAAACGAATAAACCACACGTACATATTTGTTGAAGGCTGAATCTAAAATGAAACTAGCAAGGGAAGACCAAAAATTCGGACGAGACCCCGTCACTGACCACTAACTGTAACTAACAAAGTTGTTCATAGGAAATTCAGTTGATCGTAATTGATTGCATGTTACGGCTTTCGAGCTCCTTTTTATACACTCCACCATACTATGGAAGGTATATTTTGTCCGTAATTCCATTTGTAACTCCTTGAAATAAGCTTTGTTGGTTTGTTAAATGCACTAATACTGACGTGGACGTCATCAATATCTCTTGATCGTTCAAAGGACAATTGTGATGTTTTATGAGCATTTTGCTAACTCCAGAGTTTAGGCTCTGGACTATAAATAAACAAAATAAAACAGAAATAATTTACTGAGAGAAAATTTTTCGATATCATAAAGGGAAAATCGGTAGCAAAGAATGAATCTCGCTCGAAGTCGAGCAGGAGCACTCCTGGGAGTAAAAAAAAACAAAACGAGAAAACTCTATTTTTCTATTTCGCTCGAATAAGGGCGAGAATGCTTTACCCGTTTTAGAATGGGGGGGGCAAAATTAGCTCAGAAACGAGCAAATGTTACTCTTTTAAAGCACTATTTTCAGCTTTTGTCATACTGTTGTTAAAGTTTTATGTATAGGTATTTTCAGAACCGTCTTGGCATGTTTGTTCGGCTTAATTCCGAAACAAAATCAAACACATTGCAAAGCATTGTCCGAATTCACTCTTACAGAAAAATTAGAGTGGAAGCCAAATCGCTCGAAATAGAGTAAGAATTAGCTCTAAGAGTGAAAGCGAGAGGAAAAACATTTTGTTGGCTGGTTTGTGTAAACTGGATTTCGTGCCGCCGTGGAATGCGTGGAATGAGGAATTTGTGTGCATAAACAACAAAAGCAACAACACTACTATATGCTTTGTTAGCAGCGATTTGCGACAATGCTCTTCAAACTTGTTTGATTTTATTTCGTATGCAGCTGTGGGTTGAGAAAAAAACATATGCATACAAACACAAAAGTTGCAAAAGTGCTCAGCAAGAGTTGAATCTGCTCCCCTCTAAAACGAGCAAAGCGTGCCCGCTCTTAGTCAAGCAAAACCCGAAAAATACAGTTAGTTTGTTGACTTCGAGCTAGTTTCTCTCTTTACTCGAGCGAATCCGAACGAGATTTTCGGAGGACTAGAAACATGATCACATCGTTTATGTCAAATGCCTATAACAGCTCATTGAGAGCATTTTAAAATAACTTTCTTTTGCCGAATTTTTACTTATTTTATAATTTTCAAACAAAAACATAATCCAAATTGGCACTAAAATTATAGAAACAACTATTAAAAATTATCCGCATATGTCTGTTTATTGATGTTGACGTGCATACAAGTCCATCTATGATTGATAGGTAACATTTCAAATGTGAGTCTCCTATGGATCGAAATCATATTACTAATGAAATATAAAACAGAATTTGTATGGAAAAACAACACAGTGTCGCATTGTACCAAAAGTTGCAACAGCTATTACAACAGTTGTTACGTATTACATTCTGAATTGGCGAACAAATCTATTTAAAGAATGACCATAAAATGGCAATAAAAAACGATTAGAGGCTTTCATATTCTGCAATTTTCTTTTGGAGAAATTTTTAATAAAATCGCATAAGGTTAAACGCTTTCCTTCACAATAAATTATTAATTTTGAGTTCTTCGTCCTCAGCCCAGCTCAGCATTGATTGGCTTCACTTCCCACCATTACAAATCCGTTAGCAGCAGAACACGGTGCTAACGCATGCAGCTTGTAATACGGGGTTAATGCCTATGTGTTATTATGTCCAATTTAAATAATCTCTTTGTTTTCGCCCCAATGTGTGTCGCAACATGATCATAATTATAAATACAAAAAAAAAAATACAGTTTTGATGTTATGTATTGGTTGTTTTCAGTATATTATTTTCTTGATTGTTATACTTTAATCGGAATAATGAAACTATGTTTGTGCCTACATCCAGAATATACATATTAAATTGGACACTTATTCAAAAGCCTAATATCTTGTTGATTATGGTTATTTTCACACAGATTAGACGACCGCACCTCCGATCCGATCCAATTTTTTGAGATCAATATGCTAGCCATAGTGACACTTTCATCGCTCGGATGTTAATTAGCATAATATCATTGACTTGTTTGAATTACATTTGCATTAAACGTTTAAAAAACACCGCTTGCTCTGAGATATGGATTTAATCCAATGTGGATAAATGCGGATTAAAATTTTCTAACTGATTCCCAAGCAGAGATCGCATCAAACAGACACCGACGATCTTACAATTTGATTAATATGAGTGGCTTGTTACTCGATATTTTGTAACAATTGTTACAAAATGTTACTGGATGTTGTGTTTTTATGCAAAAGTCCAGCAAAAGAGAGAAATGTGGAGCATTTGCTGGAGCAAGTCACTGGAGAAAACATGTACATTGAAATGTTGCATGTTTGATTTGTTGTTGCTGCTGTTTCGATCGTCTATTTTAGTGCTGCTCAAGGCAAGAGCTCTCTCGCCAGTCTAATTTCTCTTAGTTCCTTTAAATTATCAAGAAATAAATGTTAAAACATTATTTATACATTTTTTGTATCAATACGCTTTATAAATAATTTTGGACAAAATTCATGTTCAAAACAAAAAAAAAAAAAAAAAAAAAAACAAAAGAAGCAAGTAAAAAAGCAGCTAAGTTTTTTTTACCCTCCACCATTTGGAATAAACTTGAAAAGTGTCAAAAAAAATCCGTCGGAAATTACGCTCAAATAAAAACCGTTATATGGGGCTATACGAAGACGAGGTCCTTCATAAGTAATTTGTGCTGTAGTAAATGTTCCGAACTTCATATACGAAATTTGAAACAATTCCGGTAAATAACGTTGCAAAAATCATAAAAATACCGTGGACCTATATAGACAATTCTCTTCCAGGGGGTAATGTACTCACAAGGAACTCCTCCGAATATAGGGGGCATAATATGGGGGATATACGATATCGTGGATCGATTTAGACAATTCTCTTCTAGGGGATAAAGTACTCACCAGGAACTCCTTGTGTGAATTTTCACACAATTACGTTGAAAATGTGGATAAAATCATCAAAATACCGAATACCAGGGGGGGGGGGTACCATTATATGGGGGATATACGATATTGCGGACCTATATGGACAATTCTCTTTCAGAGTGGAAAGTACTCATAAAGAACTCTTTGTGTAGAATTTCAGACAATTGCATTAAAAAATGTGGCTACAATCATCAAAATACCGAATATCGGGGGGTACCATTATATGGGAGATATACGATATCATGGACCTATATATACAATTCTCTTTCAGGGGGCAAAGTACTCATAAAAAACTCTTTGTGTAGAACTTCAGACAATTCCATAGAAAAATGTGGTTAAAATCATCAAAATACCGAATATCTGGTGGTACCATTTTATGGTGGCTATACGATATCGTGGACCGATATAGCCCATTTTCGAACTTGACCTGCCTGCAGACAAAATACAGATCTGTGCAAAATTTTAGCCCTCTATCTTAATTCGTTTTGACTGTAGCGTGATTACAACAGACGAACGGACAGGGCTAAATCGTCTTAGAAATTTACGCTGATCAAGAATATAAAGACTTTGTTGGGTCTAATATTATTATTTCCATGGAATGACGAACTTAATATACATATGTATGGTGGAGGGTAAAGGAAACATTTTTATATAAAAGTATTTGAATTTAATCGTGTTCCACTTTTAACTGCAACTACTAGTACCGACGTATGCTTTTCAACTTTTCAAAAAAAAAAAAAAAAAAAAAAAAAAAAGCTAAAAAGCTGTAAGTTCTGCCGGACCGAACTTTGAATACCATCCACCATTTGGAACGAATTTGGAAATTTTCAAAAAATAAAATCCGTTAAAAGTTCTGTTAACATCTTAAAAATACCGAATATAGCCGTTATATTGGGTCTCTACTACGTGAACTACATAGGCTTTGTTCGTCATAAGTCATTCAAATTCGAAACTTGAAATAAACGGTGAATAATGTAGTTAAAATCATCAAAATACCGTATATCGGAGCTATACGAAGACCTGGACCTGCATAGACAATTTTCTCACAGGCTGTAGCATCCATTATGAACTTCAAATACGACATCTCAAACAATACCGAATATTGGGAGGTACCGTTATATGGGGGCTATATGAAAACGTGGACCTGCACAGACAATTTTCTGTTATAGGCTGTAGTATCTATTACGAACTTCAAATACATAGAGGCTATACGAAGACGTGGACCTGCTCAGACAATTTTTTGTCTTAGGTTGTAGTATCCATTTTTAACTTCAAATACGAAATTTGAAACTATTCCGGTTAATAATGTCGCTAAAAACATCAAAATTCCCTCCATAGTATGGTGGAGGGTATAAAAAAACCATAACGTGAGTAAGGCCGTTATATGGAGGCCATACCAAAACTGGAACCTCTATAGAAAATTTTATACTTCAGGGATTGTCTGCCAAATCTTCTTAAATACCAAGTTTGAAACAATTTCGTTGGTAAATGTGACTAGGATTATCAAAATATCGAATGTCGGTGGGTATGCGTTATATGTGCGCCATATGAAAAGAAATCTATATATACGAAGTCACGCCACATGAGCTTGAACCCATTATGAACTACAATTATCAATTTTTAAAAAAAATTGTGGAAAAATGTGGTAAAAATCATAAAGATAAAGAATATCGGCTGGTACCGTTATATGAGGGCTATACAAAAACGTTGACCTATACATACAATGTTTAGCAACCAGAGCTAGAATCCATTATGACCTACAAATACAAATTTTTCGACAAATTCGTGCAAAATGTGACAAAAATAATAAAAATGCCGAATATCTGCCAAATTTTGAAGCTTCTACGTCATTTCAACAGACAGACGGACATCGATTTAGACATGTCGTCTGTCCGTACGCCTGTAGAAATTTCTCTAACTTTCGATAAAATTTTACACAAATGTATCTTAGGTCTGTAGATTGGTAATTAACATAAACCTTATGTGTATGTGGATCCAATGATCTTCTACAGTACCCCATGTATTGTAGGGATCTACACACTCCTGAACTCTTGCAATATTTTGCTTCAGTTGAAAATATTGTTCAGAACACTATTCCAAAAGGTTTAAGGGAAGGCCAACTTTCTTTCATGTTCTTAATTTTTGTGTGTAATTTTCCAACATAAACGATAAGCCACCCGTTCATCGTCATCCGATATTACCACAACAAAATTCAAATTTTAAATGAAAAACTCAAAATATTTAATTTGACTACCTAATTCACAAACAAAAAAAAATAGAGTAAATCCATATAATTGTCAATTACAGCTCATAAAATACAACTTGGCTAAGACCTTTACAATTTTCATGACTTTCAATGTGGACACATAATTTTTCTTATATGTGCTATACCCATTATAATTCTAAAATATCAAATTCAAGCCATTTGAAAATTATTTAATCACATATAAAATCATAGATCATATACAAGGGGTGCATAGGAAAAAAAGGTAAAAGATTAAAACTAGTTGTCTCTTCATTTTTATACCCTACACCACAAGGTGGTCAGCGTATTATGTCTTTGTGCATTTGTTTGTAACAGGCAAAAGGAAACCAGATAGAAACATGGTTCCTTTCGATGATCTGCATAGAATCACTTTCTGAGTCGATTTATGCATATCCGTCTGTCCGTCCGTCTGTCCACGTATTTTTGTGAACAAAGTACAGTTCGCATTTATTACCCGATCAAGATGAGATTTTGCACAAATCATTTGTTTGGCCCAAGGACGAACCCTATTGAAATTCGGTCAAAATTTAGATATAGTTCCCATATATATCTTCGTCCGATTTTCCTTTTATTGTGCACCAACCGTGTAATATCAGCCCGAATAGTATGGAATTTTGCACATACAACCAAATTAGGCCTGGAAATAAGTATGCCAAATTTGATCGAAATCGGTTCAGCTATAGATCCCATATATATTGTTCATCCGATTTGTTATTTTTGTCCTGCGCAGCCGTAATTTGCACTGTGTAACAACAATATTTGGGGAAATATACCAGATGCAGCTTAGAAATACCTTTGCTAAATTTTATCAAGATCGGTTCAGATTTGGATATAGCTCCCATATAAAACTTCATCCGATTTACCTTTTATCATACCCCAAACGTCTAATATTTGCCCAATTGGGATGGAATTTGCCACATGCGACCGAATTGAGTCTAGAAGCTAGTATGTCAAATTTGGTGAAGATCGGTTCAGATATGGCTATAGTTCCCATATATATTGTTCATCCGATTTGTTATATTTGTTACCCACAGCCGTAATATGCACTCCGTAACAACGATATTCAGGGAAATATATCAAATACAGCTCAGAAATATCTTTGCCAAATTTTACCGAGATCGGTTCAGATTTGGATATAGCTCCCATATATAACTTCATCCGATTTACCTTTTATTATACCCCACACGTCTAATATTTGCCCAAATGCACATGCGACCGAATTGAGTCTAGAAGCTAGTATGTCAAATTTGGTGAAGATCGGTTCAGATATGGCTATAGTTCCCATATATATTGTTCATCCGATTTGTTATATTTGTTACCCACAGCCGTAATATGCACTCCGTAACAACGATATTCAGGGAAATATATCAAATACAGCTCAGAAATATCTTTGCCAAATTTTACCGAGATCGGTTCAGATTTGGATATAGCTCCTATATATATTTTTATCCGATTTTAATTATTTGTGCACCAAATGGGCAACACAAGTTCGAATTTAAAAGATACAAATACTTCGGCGTATTTAGTCCTTTGAACTGTAAATTATAATTATAATCATGGCGTGTATGATTGAATTCTTCCATAAAAACTTTTAATTTTTATGTGGAGCTCTTCTAAATTAGCAAAGTTGTGTAGGGTATCATAAAGTCGGTCCCGCCCGACTTTAGGACTTTCTTTACTGGTTATTATTTCTCCTTGAGGTTTACAGATAATAACGACTATACCATTTATTTATCGGTTAGAGAAGAGGTTGAACAAGATTGACTCCTTGTCGCCAACATGCTTTGTTCTACGTATGACTGACATTAATTACAACCCATTAACTCCACAGAGGGTGTTTCGTAATGGTAGAGCTAACAGGCGACAGAGTCACAGTGGATGCAATACATATTATTCATAGCTTGTGCTGACATCTTGTAGTTGTGGCGAAAATCGGTTGTTCGTTAACAGCGAACATCGATGCTTGTTATACAACTCTTGAGTTCTTGCACTGCTGAACTTTTCCTACCACGCAGTTTTCAAAATTGTCTTTGAATACAAACAAGAACGTTTTCATCCACTGTGTGTATATTCGTCTGACTTATCTATGTATATACACTTATGATTCTAGAGGTGATTTAACAACAGTCTACGTGACGTTTTCACTTTGAAGCAGAAAATCATTGATTCCAGTGAAGTGGATGAATATCAAAGCAAGTGAGTGTGAAAGGGCAAGTCAACTGAAAGTGGTTTCTATAAAAAAATGATATTTACGAAATGAGAAATGAGTGAATGTTGCAATATACTAAGTTAAGTTTGGATATTTAAGATGGACATTTGATGAAATATAAACACAAAAAATTCCAAATTGTTGGGGTTCCCGTTATATGTGACAATTATCAAAGAGAAAAAAACTACTTTAGCGAAATACACTGACTAACATATATATGTATGTTAACATAAGAACTATATGAATTATTAAACATTGCCAAAAAAATTACAATACTATTTTTATACCCTACACCACAAAGTGGTCGGGGTATTATGTCTTTGTGCATTTGTTTGTAACAGGCAAAAGGGAACGAGATAGACCCATAGTTCCTTTTGATGATCTGCATAGAATCGCATTCTGAGTCGATGCATGCATGTCCGTCCGTCTGTCCGTCCGTCCGTGCGTCCATCTATTTTTGTGAACAAAGTACAGTTCGCATTTATCACCCGATCCAGATGAAATTTTGCACAAATCATTTGTTTGGCACAAGGACGAACCCTGTTGAAATTGGAGATAATCGGTCAAAATTTAGATATAGCTCCCATATATACCTTCGTCCGATTTGGCTTTTATTGTGCACCAAACGTGCAATATCAGCCCGTATAGTATGAAATTTTGCACATACAACCAAATTAGGCCTGAAAATAAGTATGTCAAATTTGATCGAAATCGGTTCAGATATAGCTATAGCTCCCATATATATTGTTCATCCGATTTGTTATATTTGTTACCCACAGCCGTAATATACACTACGTAACAACGATATTAAGTGAAATATACGAAACACAACTCAGAAATATCTTTGCCAAATTTTATCAAGATCGGTTCAGATTTGGATATAGGTCCCATATATATCAAATGGGCAATACAAGTCCGAATTTAAAAGATTCAAATGCTTCGGCATATTTAGTCCTTTGAAATTTAAATTATAATTATAATCATAGCGTATATGATTGAATTCTTCCATAAAAACTTTTAATTGTTATGTGGAGCTCTACTAAATTAGCAAAGTGGTATATGGTATCATAAAGTCGGCCCCGCCCGACTTGAAGGCTTTCTTTACTGGTTTCGTTATGTCAGTATATCTTTGAAGTTTTTGTTTGTTTTATGTTCAAGTCAGATTAAAAAATATTATGTCAAATGACATGCTTGAAAATTTTTCGTAGTTGAGATTTGTGGTGGTTTTTAAAACTTGTTTGTAGTGATTTTTACCTCGCAACAGTTGGCAACCCTCGTAACCTCGTAAACGAAACGGAAATGAAGGCAGCATCTTGAATTCGACTCACATTGTTCAGCCATTCGCCTCTTATGTGATCTTGTTGTTAGGTATACAAATTTTAAATTTGAAATTTTTTAAAAAGGATTTGTTATGACAGCGTAAGAAGCAAAGACCTAAAATGGTAAAGACTAGACAAAATGCATTTTGAGCAAATGGTTTGTGTCCATACTATCTAGATAACAGTTCATGACAGGTCTATGTTAATATAAAAAACACATTTATAGAAAAAAATGACAAACAAAACTTTGAAAAATCCAAAAATTGGGTTTCAAAATTATATTTCATAGACTTTCCAAATAAATTGCATATTGCCTAAGCGGTTTAAATCGCATAACATTGCTAACTATGTTGTTACGATATCATAACAACAGAGGTATTTTTACAGGGTTGCCATATTTTTGCTCTGTCTTGTCCTATCTTTACACTTCTATGTCTTTGTAAGAAGGCACCATATATACGAATTTACTGTGCTAATATGCATAATACGCAGATATAGATTTTGAATGTATACTCCAAAATAATTAATTAATTAATAATAATACTAATAATATACACTAGTTTTTAGTGAAATATCAAAACTTTTCAATCAAATTAAAAAAAGTTTTGGCACTACCCAATAGGTTGCTTGGGTTAAAAGGACCTTGGAAAAGAGCAATTCTGTACAGGAATCAATATATATAAAAGAATAGTGAAGTAATTGACTGACTGATCAAGAATCAACGCTCAGTCGCTAATGGAGTGCAGATGTAGATGTACCAAAGGGGTTTTCGAAATTCGAACATTAAGATTACGAAAAGGTCTAAAATGGCACTAAACTTCTAAAATTGTACCATTTGGTATTATGTGAACGACTAGAGCTAAAAAATTGGCTAAAAATTTGGTATGGAAAGTAATTTTGATATATGAAGGTGGGAAAATACTATGTGTGCGACATGTAATAAGGGTTTCTAAATTTGGAACCGCTTGGTTTAGGGTGAACGGATAAAGCTGAAATTTTGAAGTTTTAGTAATGGAATCCCACTTGGTGGTAGGTTTGTGATAAAGAGGTGGTTTCGGAAATGTGCACTATGATTGTATTAAAATTTCTCAATAGTACTATATTTCATAAAATTTGATATTGGGTGAACAGATAGTGCTGGAAATTTGGTTTTAGGAAAATAGGAAGTCATGAACTGGATGTGGGGTTTCAATATTATTTTTCCCGAAATTGCAAAATTTACAAATTCAATGTTGTCCGCAGTACCTTCGGATATCAAAAATTGTTTAGTTTTTAGATGTAGTTTTCAAGTAGGCGATACTCATCTTTTAATTTTAGGTTCCAAGATGATAAACCTGTAAACCCAGTCAACCCTTCCTGCAGAAAATGTTCAGTGTAAGTTTATTATTTGGTATAGCTACGAAATAGCGGTAACTCTTGATACTGCTCAAATACAGAATTACGTTACGTTATTTGACGTAGAGCTTTGAAAATTTTGTCACATTTTCCACCAAATTGTTCCAAATTTAGTATTAAGACTTTCTAGAGCATCGTCCAGATTGACCCCCGGCTTCAATGTAACGCAACTGCCCGATATTCGGTATATAGATGATTTTAGTCAAATTTTTACACGAAATTGGTTTTTAAATTTGGTATTTAAGACTCGCAATAGATAAAAATTCTTGTAGTAGAAGATTGTCTATATGGGTTCATGTATTAGGTAGGAGGGCATTGCAAGTTCGGCCAAATGTAAAGTTTTTTTATTCGATAGTATTTTCAGCTATTATTTTTACAAGAACATGAACCACAAAATATGCAATTCATTTTTGAAATGTAAAGCGTAGTTCTACCAACTCTTTGGCATGGCATTTTCATCGACCCACGTTTCGGCGTGTCTGCTTTAGGATTTTATTGAAATTATTGGCAGGTCCTTTAAATCAGTTTATTATAAAAAAAAAACAAGTTAAAAGGAAAGCGAAGCCAAAACTATGTGGAGCCAATATCGCTGGATTCGATTATTCTCAAGAATAAAATATTGTAAGGGACAATGTTTCCTTCCAACCGAAATAATATACCAAAAAATAATTGATCCACTGTTTCGAAACGAACTTTTTTTATGATTTACTGGCGACCTCAATTTCCTGCTCTGATCTAATTTTGTAATAAAGTTTCTTACAGAATATATGCCACCTTGTGTTCGTAACGCCACTTTTATGTAATACGAATATGTATACGAATATAATAAAGCGACGAAGGGTAGAAAAGAAAGACAGCCAGCCACTACAATATGATATTTCCAGGCATGACAGCAAGTGAAACGATCTTGTCTATCACCCATGTTATGGACAATAGAATTCATGTTGATATTAATGTGTTTTTTTTTTTTTTCAGAGTGCAGAGAATGTTTATTTTATAATAATTTATCGAAATATTCTCCATCTCCATATTCCCCATCATTGACTACGTTCCTTATACATGTCATAAGGAATGTTTCTCCCATTGTGAAATAGTATGTGTGTGGCAAGTGTTTACCATAGATATACCGATGCAAACCATGTTACGACACCATGCACAGTCTGTTCTATCGCATTTTGATCCATATGAGGTCTGTGTTCGTCATTTCTAGGCACAAACACACACAAAGTGTTTGGAGTGATCAAAATTCATTTTAACAAATTACGAGAAATTAAGTACCAAATCATGTCGTTCGCAACTCGTTAAATATGTTTATATTTCTACTTTGAAAATATCCAAAAAATAGGCCAAAAGAATGAATAGCCTTATTTAAAAAAATCGGATGGTAATTGGTGTCTTGTCCCCATTGCATGATTACCTAAGAACCCTCAGTGTTTTCAATAAACACCAAATGAATTATCTGACCCACAACATTTGTATCGTATTCGTATGTATTTTAATTATTCGGACACCAATATATGTGTATGTTCGCACCTTTTGGCCATTCATGCCAACTAAACTACATATTTCTGTTCGCATCTACGTATTGAATGACAAAATCCTTAATGCACATATCTACATATAAACATATGCAAGAGGGTATACACACACATACATCCTGCAACCATTACTTTAAGGATGAAATTCTAAAACTGAGTAAATATTGCTTGCTCAGCCATTATTCCTAAATCGACCAATTTATATTGCACTCATCACACACATGCATACAAAAATAATGAATACACTCCCAATAATCTGCCACGGGAGAACGTATCTATCAATATGTTTTATTTTTATTAATTCCCATACCATTCAACAACAGCAGCAACAACAACGCACACTAAGGAAACATCCCCTTGTACCCCTCCTTTCATGAGATGATGTGTGTCAAAGTGCAATTTAGTAATGACATTTGCTCTGCAAGAGAAGCGTGAGTACGAATGTCTGTATGTGTTAGTCATGAATACAGTTGAACAATGCTTGTTCGGTCCCTGCGAGAATTCGCAAACTAATAAAAATGTTCAAATACAAAATCTGCCTTTGCGTTCCAACTGCTGAACCCTTATACAGATATTACATACTTAAAATCAAATAAAATGTCGACCACCCCTTGTCATCACTGCTTTCAGAGCAGACAGGACGTGTGGGTATATTGCAGATTAATGTTATTTATTATTTGCACAGTTAATAAAAACCTATGGAATCTTGTAAAGGATTTTAAGGGCAACATAACATAGTCCAGTTTGCGATCGATTGAGTTTATAGTTGTACGTTTTCGTCTGCTAGCTCTTCCTGAATCCTGATACTCAATCTATATATATAAAAATCAATTGTTGTTTGTTGGTAACGGAATCAGTTGAAAACGGCTGGACCGATTTGCATAATTTTTTGTACAAACGTTCGTCATATCCCGAGTTAGGTTTTTGAAGAAAAAAATATTGACCACGCCTCCTTTTACGCCCACTATTACGATTTATATTTGCCAAAATAGTGAAGATATCGGTTTGAGAATTATTACACGAGTACTTATTTAGGGGCTGAGGAACGCGCCTACTTTTAAATCTATCTCTCTATATGTAAAAGAAAGTTGTGTTAGTTACTACTCTTATAACATAAAGACCGCAGGTCTGATTTTAACGATTTAGACAAATTCGGAATTGCCTCTTGGCAGAAAAGAATAAAATCCAAAAAAATCGCGTAAAAATGTGAAATTTGAACATTTTCATTTTGACTTTTAAAATGTACAATAGTAATGTTTTATATTGCATATTTTTTTCCATTTTGACTTACTATTTTCGAATGTACATTTGTAGTGTTTTCTAATATGATGTGTAGGTAATATAAAGCCACAACGGATAAAACTGTTATTAATAGATTTTATGTATTTATTCGTAATACCCAAAAAATACATAAAATCTATAAATAACAATTTTATCCGTTGTCGCTTATTACGAAAATTCTAGAATCGGGAAAAATCGACAATTTTTCAATGGAATCGAATTTCAAAATAATAGTACATTCTACCGACAAACTTAGTAATCACCTTTAAAAATTTGCCGCAAAAAAATCAGCGAACCAGTTGAAGATTCTTTTTCTTTTTTCTATATTGAAGTGTACATTTTTTTATTGGATTGAATTCTGAATGAATAATATAAAAATGAAATGAGAGCGCAATACGATGTTAAATGCCTTCTACTCCAGGACTTACATCGTGCTTCAGCTGGAAGATGCGAACACATTTAAACAAACAAAAATGACCGAAGAAGCGTTATGGGGTTAATTTCAAAAAGTGGACCTGCTTCTTTCATATGACAATAAATTGTCAAATGAAAACACAAAATGCAAAATACATTGGGACTGCAATCAGTCAAATACCGACTATATAGAACGCAAAATAGAAATTCTACATAAACATTCAAGATACCTTAAATCGCCTTGGCAGGTCATAATATGGATCATAACCCCTGATAACGGAACAACCCGATTTCAAGTATATTCTACATTTTAACCATATTTTTCGTACTAATTTTAGCTTATGTTGATAATTTAAGAAGAAACCATCTTTGCAAAAAATTATCACGTTTTGCTATCACCGTCATATGATTTAAGGTATTTTCGGGGTCTTGGCCACTTTTTTCATTTTTTGGCTCTTATTTGACATCTTTGTTTCTAAGGGGGAAAAAAACCTCTTCTTATAAAATTTTTATTTTTCGGAAAAGGGCGCATCTTAGTCTTGAGGCTACCTGGGGTAAAAAACCCTGGGGTAGAAAATCATCTTACAAATAATTATCCACATAGGAATTTATTTAAGTATAGTCCCCACATTAGTATATCCCAAGTCCACTTTCCCAACCAATGTGTGGTCAGAAAAGAAAATTTGGTATTCTATTGAATTTGTAACCCCCAAGAGAATATTGGTTGGGAAATGACAAACAGTTAATGCCCATCTTACGGTAATCGGAGCTAAAGAGTAATTCTTTTGGCTATTCTGACAACATTCTGCCTTCAAGTATGAGGTGGACCAAACTGAATACCACGCAGTACGGGATTTTAAACGTTGGAAATACAAATTTCAAATTATAGCTAAAGCATTCAATTTTTACAATATCAAAAATTGAGCTGAATTTTCACATGGGGCTATTATAGATGTTCTTTATCATATAGGTATTTAACACACAAATTAAAGCCTATAGCTGAAAAATAAAATCAGGCTATTCAAAATATCTAAAACCGACGGTAATTATAATTTTTGCCATGAATATTAATTTATATTTAGTCATGGAATCATTACTCATAATCAAGTCATTACTTAAAATCAAAACTGGAGTAATTATAATGGAGTCATTACTTATAATCAAAATTGTTCCGCCTACATAAGTCAGATCTGTGATTTATTATGCTTTAAAGACTAAAAGTATGGGCCGGCAACGCGGACCGGGCCAGCTAGTAATATTATGATTATTATATCCTACGCCACTTTGTGGAGAGGGTATTTAAAGATTATGAATTACCATTAGCGCGGTAAAGGGCGTAAAAAATAATAAATATATGTAGTCTCACGAGCAAGTGATTTTTTCGACAATTTACGAAAATTCTACTTTGCACATTTTACCACTGCCAGAAGCGACTTCGATTTTGGATATTTCGGTATCAAAAGCGAATCTAATTAATTATAAAACCTAACAATCAAAAATAATTGATAGTTGAAGTGATTTTAAAAGTAGCTCAATTATGTGTTTCAATGGTCGGCCCGGAACATCTGTAGCCTTTGCTTACTGTATTTTATTATATTGAAATAAAATGATTCTTATTTATTATTAAATTTAAATTAAAGAATCGCCTGATATTTGTCAGTACCTTTATTCTTGTGCAAATTTTATTTACAACTTCTAAATAATTATAACGGCAATAACAAGTAAAAAACAAGTAAGCAAAGGCTACAGTCGAGCGGGGCCGACCGTTGAATACCCTACAACACTATAATAAACGATACAGTTTATATATGCGAGATACTCGAAAGAATTCCACAAGATATTGTGACAAATAACAAAAGAAAACCATCAGGTTTCGTTCTCTAATTTTCGAATAATAGCAACTTAAACTAATTTGCTCATTTCCAATTTATTGGTAGATGTTGCATGTAAACGGTCTTCCTAGATCTGGAACCAATATTTCCCAAAGACCTATAATCTCTCAGAAGTGGCAAAAGATTAACATTTATTATTGGTTTTTGACTGAAACGCATCTATATGAGATACAGACATTTGACTATATTCCTTAACGAAATCAGCGTTACCGAAATAGTCAGAAGTGCATCTTTCCTTTATTTGTGAATTCTCCAAAAAGTCACTGGAATGGACATTTTTGTGTTTTGTCTACAAAAGTTGGCCATTTTGGTCCATTTCAACCCCTAAATATATGGCGATCATCTCCAAAAAGAGTAGGCTTCTATTCTGACCCTCATCTTATCCCCATGCAAAATTTCGTAAGGATCGAGCCATAAATGCGATCTGTATATGATATCCTGATATCCTAACTACTTAGTTTTGTTAGCTGTAGAAATATTACCAAATGTTTAATTCAAAATGAAAATATGCCAAAAATATGACAAAATTGAAAAAATATGAGAAAATGTTACAAAATCAATGTCTTCATCTTTAGAGAGATATTTTTATGCGACTTTTTTAGACGGGTTTTCTTTCCTGCCAAGAGGCCATTCTGAATTAATGAGAACTGTCGAAATCAGTTCACTCGTTCTCGACATATAAGAGACCTTTCAAGCATATCTTCTTTGATAGACATATATATCGCACATATTTTGCTATATATCCGATTTGTTGGATGTTAACATCAATCTAAAGGTCAGAAGTAACCTTGTCATGGCTTTGTGATTTCGCCGGGATTTAAAATATTCGCGGTTTAATGAAAAATGTTGAATTTTTTCAACACAAAAAACATGGTCTATTTTACCCGCTAAATATTATCCGATGACCACCATAATTGGTAGGCTTCTTCCCCGCCCTAAACTCTAGCTACATGCGAAATTCCGTGTCGATTGGTCTATAACTGCGACCTGTAGAGCAACTGGAAAATCAAGAAATTTTTCAGTTTTTGGTCCATTTCATTATGCGATCATCTCCAAAAGAAATAGGGTTCTATTCTGACTCTAGCCCCACCTCCATTCTAAATTTCGTGAAGATCGGGCCATAATTGCGACCTGTTGAGTGATTACAAATTAACATGGACAGACGGACAGACGGACGGACGGACATACATAGCTAGATCGACTCAGCTCGGCGAGCTAGGAAGATCCATATATACTTTTCTATGTGGGAAACCAATATTTCGAGGTGTTACATAATTTTTGGCCCAATCAAACTTATAATACCCCCAACACATAGTGTTGTAGGTTATAATGAACAGTCGCATATTCATGACATACACAACAACACAATTTTTAAACCTTCCACCATAGTATGGAGGGTATATTAAGTTTGTCTTTCCGTGTGTAACACATCGATATATAATTTTAGACCCCACAAAGTATATATATTCTTGATCGGCATAAAATTCTATGTTGATTTAGCGATGTCCGTCCGTCTGTGGAAGTCACTCTAGATTCCGAACGAAATGAATTAGGTTCACGCCTTCGTATAGCCCCCATACAACGACACCTCCCGATATTCAGTACATTGTTGATTTTAGCGACATTTTTCACAGGAATTGTTTCAAATTCGGTATTTGATGTTCGTAATGGATACTACAGCCTATGATAGAAAATTGTCTGTGCAGGTCCACGTTTTGGAATAGCCCCCACATAATGGTAGCTCCCGATATTCGGTAATTTGATGATTTATCTACATTATTCACCGATTTTTTTTCAAGTTTCGCATTTGAATATTTTAATGGCTTATGAAAAAACTTGCATATGCCTAGACCCTAATAATAACGGCTACATTCGGTATTTTTAAGATTTTAACAGAATTTTTAACTTATTTTTATTTTTTTAAGAAAATTGTTACAGCTATTTTACTTGTTAATTATGCCAATGTATCCACCCTTAACCAATACAAAATAAAATATAAATTTTTGTTTTCAAGGAACCGAAAAATATCTTCACTGTATCGCTTTTTCAATAGTGTTTATATTCTTAATAAAATTGTTCTAAAAACCAATTTTTACAGTTTTCCGCTAGGAATATAGCCGAATGCTACAATATATAGTCAACACAATTAAAATTATTTTCAGATGTATACTTGTTACTTTCTAGGAGCCTTACTACCGAATATGCAAATGGTTTTTGACAAGGATCGGATCAAGTTACTCGCTTGAAACCTATACAATTTTTACAAATTTAAATAATTTTTCTTTCAACATTTTCAATTTCAAAATTGGTTTGACAGTTCATTGTCCGACGCGTCTACCTATATTCTTCTACCATTCTACAGCCTAAGACACAAAATTGTCTGTGCAGGTCCATGTGTTCATTTTTCATTATTCACCGGAATTGTTACAGTCTGTGACGGAAAATTGTCTATGCTGGTCCAGGTCTTCGCACAGCTCCGATATAACGGAACCTCCCTATATACAATATTTCGATGATTTTAGCTACATTATCCACCGTTTATTTCAAGTTTCGAATTTGAATATGGTAATGATTTATGACAAACAATGCCTATGTAGGTCCACGTCGTATATACCCCAATATAACGACTATATTCGGTTTTTTTTTTTTTTTTAATTTTAACAGCATTTTTTAAGGATTTTATTTTTTGAAAAATTTTATATTCGTTCCAAATGGTGGAGGATATTCAAAGTTCGGCGCGGCCGAACTTACTGCTTATTAACTTATTTTATATAACAATTGCCAATTTCTATATATCGACTGTTTTATTGTTAGAAAGTTATTGGGTATGTCTCTGAAACGAATACACAACTAAATGTAACTGATTTTTTTAAATCAAAAGTAGAGTCCTATATTATTTTTGATAAAATGAATCTATCTGGATATGTCAATTAATTCATCGCCCTTCGTTTGTCCTGTATCCATCGCAAAGAGAAGGGCTATACTCCAACCAACTTGTAGCAACCTGTGGTGTTTCGCCTGAAAGCGCCATAAATTCTAAAATTACTAACTTAGTCACTTAAATGCCTCAAACTGACTCATCATCCTTTTTTAATTGTTCTTTTATTTCGTTACTGAGTGGCACCATGTGGTGTCCTAAAAACCGAACATCAACGTCCCATTGTTTGTCAACACACTTACGTAAACGATGTTTTTGTTATTGAATGTTATAGCGCGTTTACATACAAAATATAGGCCGATGTGATTGAAATGAAAACTGTGGTTAAGGCGAAATTTGTCGCATGGAATATGTTATAGCCTTATGGCTACGTAGGGCATATATCATTTGATACGGCCGGATTGTGCCTCATCGAAGTAACGGTTTTAGACCCTGGGTTTTATTGGACGAAATCGGTTTTAGTACTTTTCGAGCCAATCTTCCCATGAACACGATAACTTTCGAAGCGAGCATCCAATTTAATAAAGACGTCTTACCAAACTTAGATTGGGGTCGGAGATGGACAATATCGTTATCTCCTCCACAAAAGTTTAAAAATATTGCAAAACATAAATCATTTCATAGTTCAAACTTGGCACAAGTGCGATATTGGACAATATTTGCGCACTGCTTTACATTTTGAATAACTCTGTAGATATGAAAAATTTTGCAAAAGAAGAACATACGAATCTAGTTGTAAATAATTCATAGGTTAGGATCATAGGATCAATAACTTTAGTAAATCAGTAAATTCGCATATTTTAACATTGCAATATCATTTTTTTGCTACGTTCCCTAAAAAGTGTATACGTAAGCAAATGGTCAAATGCTGAAGGAACACTGAGACTAACTGAAGCATTTGTTTAAAGAACGATGATGGAATTAAGGAAAATAAAATGTAGTTGTAAAACTCCTTCAAATTCAAATTTTATAGAATGTTGGTTTGAAAAAACGCATATGAGCAAACAGTTTCGATTGCTATCTATATAAAAACGTCTATGGCTTCCAATCATTAGGGATTTCCATACTATGTGGATTGTAGTTCTAGTTTGCCAAACGATATCTGTAGAAGGTATTCCCTGATTCATTCGAATTTTTTTAATTTTGTAAACCGTGTGTGTGGGTGTGATACAAAAGCAATTGAATCAGAAGAAATTTTTGTAAACATTGAGCTTTTGAAAACGATATTTCTCCCTTGCAATATGTAATGTAACCACTGTAAAGGTTACCATACCGTTTTTAACTCTTGGAATTAATAATTTGAGATGCCATTATGACATTCTTGATTAGCGTCAATTTCATTGACTATTTCTTCAAACAAATTTCTTTTCTTTGACAAATTTGTATAGCAAACACCCCCAGCGTCTATATTTTGTCATAGGCACATTAGTTCCTGCATTTCTTCTCATCATGTTGTTCATTAAATATTACCTAATTTCTAAAAGAAAACTAATTGCGAGACATGATGAGTCATTGCTAAGGCTATTTCTATTGTTGCTGTTTTTAAGTACAGCAACCTGTAGTTATTCGGGGGATTTTAAACAGTGGGTGGATACCTTGAAAAGGTTCATCATTTATTATTTATCGTCTAAAAATGGTAAGGATATCTCATTAAAGAACGCTAAGAACGAAATGCTCTATGACATTTGGTGCTCTTTCACCCTCCGAAACGAAGGCATCGTCGATAGTGGAAAGCAGGTCGATGTCTACCTAAATTTTTTACAACGGTGTGTGGTTGTTTGCTTGCGTGTACAACCTGCTGAAAGCAACAGTTTGTACTCTTTGTTATGTCTGTTTCCAAATGTTGTATTTCACATACCACTAACCATGGGAAACTCACCGAGCCTACATCATAAAAGAAGAACAGCCAACACAAAGGGAAGCTACAACAGAAAATAAAAATAAAAAATAAAATACTTTGTATTTCTTTCTACCTGGCCCCTTGTAAATGACGTTCGTGGTAATTTTAAAAGCTACGCCATTTTGTTTGTACCCCTACTTCTCCGGATACAGCGCTAAACTGCGGTATATGTACAAATACCCACAGACAGTTTATAAACTGCGCTCATATAATTTTGGGTTTTTTTGTGATTACAATTTGTGGAAGAAACAAATGTTAAAGGGATATGTATATGTTTCAGAGACATTGGCTGTCACCTGAAATATGACATGAGTACTAAATAGGTACGCGTTAATAATCCCATTTGGAGACATTTAAATGGGATCTTTACCTGTCATATAGTGGCTTGTCAATTCGCGGAAACTACCTTAATATAATCCATCGCCTGAGTTCATTGGAAGCAAGCTGTACCATCTCATCTAGCGCATAGCAAATCATAATAGCTCAGCAATTGACAATATACCATTTGTTGTGCATACAATCAAAATTTAAAAAAAAAATAATTACGTCTCTATTATTATTTTTTTTAATAGATAGACTATATAAAGCATTTTAATAATGTTGCGTGTAGAACGCCTTTCTTATCTAATATTTTGTAATCATGAATTGTTTCAGCATATAAAATCTCTGTTTTCTAATATGTACATTTTTCAAAATTTTTCTCAACGAAATAATGGTTTAAGGTCCTAGGTCTCATAGGTCGAAATCAGTTTTATGTTATTTATAACAAATCTAGCGATGTACATCTGTCGTGCGGAGATCGTCAGTATCTGTCCCGTACCACCCCACAAATGTTCAAAATTGTTAAAACCAAGAGAATCTTTGATTTAAACTTCGCACATGATAATGTGTACATCAGATTTAAGTTAGGTGTCAAAAAACGAAGGCAAAGGACATCCTCCTCCCAATGGTTCTTTTAATGCTAAGCAAGGTTCCGATTTTCACAAAACTTCGACCATTATAATATTTATGGCAACACTTAACAGTACATTAAAACAACTTATATCGATCCAAAGATGAGACGTTCTTCTTCTAAAGTACTATGTAATTGCAAAAGGGAAATCAATATTCCCACAATTGAAAAAAAAACCATAAAACCGTTCGAATTATGGCTTTAAAGCAGGCTTTCTCCCTTTTCTAGAGCTGTAATTTCAGAAAATATGAAAACATCTTCGGATCATAAGATTGGCGTCATTAAATTCAGCTGTTACAGACAATGTCTTTAAATTTTGTGAAAATCTTTTTTATCGAATTGTAACAGGGTGAGCACTATTTAAAACATAAAATTATGTTTACATACAAATCTTTATCGGGATTATTCCTGACAATTGACCAATCACAATAATATGTACTATAGAAAACATGTTATAACTTTAATCGGTGTAAGGGCCAAATTTAAATGTGGCTCCCATACACATCTTCGTCAAATTAAATTTTTTGTGCGCCAAAAAAGCAATGTTTTCAAAAATAGAATTGATTTTGACAGTTTTGACCGAAGTTACCTAAAAATTAGTATTTCAGGTTTGGTGATAATCGATCCATGATTGCGACCTGTACAATCATGGCCCGATTTGGAACTAGAGAAAACGTACAACATAAAAATTCCCCTATCAAATTTATTGAAAATTGATTGTTGAGCTTTCGTTTCTGGCAAAATTTAAGCATGACATAAAAAGGTATATACCCTCCATAATATGGAGGGTATATTAAGTTTGTCATTCCGTTTGTAACAACTCGAAATATACATTTTAGACCTCACAAAGTATATATTCTTGATCTGCATAAAGTTCTATGTCGATTTAGCGATGTCTGTCTATCCGTCTGTGAAAATCACTCTAGCTTCCGAACAAAATGAAGTAGGTTGTTAAAATTTTACTTAAGTGTGTATTATGTCTGCAGGACTTTTGGCATTGACAATGGGTGATGTAGGTCAACGTTTTGGTATAGCCCCCATATAATGGTACCTCCCTTCTTTCGGTATTTTGGTGATTTAAGCGACATTATTCACCGGAAATGTTTCAAATTTGGTATTTGAAGTTCGTAATGGATACAACACCCCATGACAAAAATTGTCTGTGTAGGCCCACGTCTTCGTATAGTCCCCTTATGACGGTACCCCCCGATATTCGGTATTTTGGTGATTTTAGCGACATTATTCACCGGGATCGTTTCAAATTTGGTCTTTGAAGTTCGTAATGGACACTACAGCCTATGACAGAAATTTGTTCGTACATGTCCACGCCTTCGTATATCCCCTATATAGCGGTAAAACCTGATATTCGATATTTTGATTATTTTAGCGACATTATCCACCGGAATTGTTTCAAATTTGGTATTTGAAGTTCGTAATGTGTACTACAGCCTACGACAGATAGCATTTGAATGTTGTAATGGCTTCTGAAAAGCTTCCTATGCAGGTCCAGGTCGGATATAGAACCTAATATAACAGCTACATTCGGTATTTTTAAGAATTTTTAACGAATTTTAATTTTTTGAAAATTGCTAAATTCGTTCCGAATGGTGGGGGTATTCAAAGTTCGACCCGGCCGAACTTACAGATTTTTTAAAACATTGCTATTGTGAAAAGTTAAAGTCGATGATTCATTTTTTTTTTCAGCAAATTTCTCTTATTATTATACTTCTCTATTTATTTGGATGTTACAAGACTGTGGTTACAGAGTTAAGTTTTTCAAATGCGATCAACCTGTATATCATTGTACATGCATGGATATATGTATACGTGTGCATATCTACGTAATGGATCGCAACAAACATTTAATTTCTCTAATCAAAATCTACAAAAATAATTTTGTCATACCAAACAATTCATTTAACTAGTATTTTCACTCAACTGTAATCAAATTTAACACTTGTTCTTTAAAGACATTAACCGATTAATTGAAAGTAAACAACATGACAAGAAATTTAATTTCGTGCAAAAAAACCAAAGAGATCGTGTTTTTGGACATGCTTTGAAACTGCTGTCATAAATGAAAAATATTATTAGTCTTAAGAATAGCTTGTTAAGTGACACATTGTTCATTTTTTATGTTGACTGGAGTGCGCTGCATTTTTAATGGATTGTAATCAAAATTTGTTGATAGGAACGCATCTACCTTTTGCTTATATGGTGGACTATCCATTCACACATACAATGGGACATTGTATCAATTTCATATTCTGTTAGTAAACTCTTCTCTGAAAGTATGGCTCAGATTACAGTTCTCACAGCCGAACAACGCGTCCTTCCTTCGACAAATCATCTGTTGTACTTTTACATACCATGTGTTTCGTTTTTGTTTTTTTTATTTTGAAACATATTAAATGACAAAAGAGAACAATTTTAGGGCCAACTTGTTATTCGTGAATTGTGCACAAATGCTCTCGTTTGACCTACGAAATATGTATAATAAATATTTGTCTTTATCGTTGAAATTATGTATTTATTCGATATCTAATTCTTACTAGAAATAGTCTGTTTGCTTTTTTCATATTTTCATTTGAGTGAACTTCTTTTCCTGCAAGAAAATATTACTGGGAAATAACTGGAAACTCCTAATGTGTGTATTTATACTCCACATCATGGCCCAGCTGACTACCAAATGAAATGTAAAAATGAATTATTCTGATTGAAATCACAGAACAAAAGATAAACAATTGTCAAAAAAGTGACATTGCATATGGTTTTTAAAATTTGCATAAGCACCTTGTTATTGCGCCATGCTCCACATTTTCTAACATTTGTTACAAGATTTACTGAATGTTGTATTTTTGTTGTTGTCCAGTTGAAAAGAACGAAATATGAGAGAAACATTGACAGTTCCGTGCGCTGTTTACTGGATGTTACTGGAGAAAGTTGAGAGAGCAGTAAATGTTTGGATCTAATTTTTGCAGATTATAAGCTTTTTACAATTTCTACCATAACTTTACATTAAAACGCTAAACACTCAATTTATTACTGAATGTCGTTCGATAACTAATTAAATTGTTCTCAGCAAGTGTTCCTTGCGATTTAGTAAAAAAAATATATATCGCGCAGACCTATAGGGAAGCAGAATAGACGCACTATGTCTTTTTGTGTCACGTGTTGACGCGTACAAATTCAACTTCAAATTGCAAAGCAGAAAGACCGTATAGGTCTTAACGGAACGAGTGTATGTTAAATAAAATCCACCGATTGCCAGAATTAAAGTATATGTAATGATACCCACTGGATTTATTAAATGTATACATTCTGGAAGGCGGGTTTACCGATACCGCACAATATTTCACACGCACAAACTCTCAATACGCTTATTCTGTTTAGCACTTTAGCGTTTTTATGCATTGCAATACCTCAACGTTAACATACAAAATCTCTAACCGGATTAACCCTGATAATTGACAAGTCACAATAAATTTGATTGGAGAACACATATATTGAATTATTGTGATTGGTAAATTACATGGTAGAAGAATACATGTAGATGCATCTACGCTTGAGAACACTGATATGTCAAAATTTTTAAAATGTTCTTTCATAAATAAGTAAACTTTTATAGGTTTTTTATACGATTCCAATCGGAGGTTATTACACTATGTGTTTCTCAACAATTTTTACAAATTTGTATAATTTTTCAATTCTAAAATTGGTTTGACAGTTCATTGTCCCGTCACCTGAATCGATGCGTCTACCTATATTATCAGGGTTGACCCGAATAGTAATGGTTGTTAATTTTCCCAATTTATTTAACTCATCGAAATACTCATGTCAGACCCAACAAAGTACATACATTCTTGATCAGCGTAAAATTCTAAGTCGATTTAGCCATGTCCGCCTGTCTGTCTGTTGTATTCACGCTATCTTTCGAACGAATTGAGATAGAAGGCTAAAATTTTGCACACGTGTTTATTTTTCCAGTAGGCAGGTTAAGTTCGTAAATGGGCCATGTAGGTCCACCTTTTCATATGGCCCCCATATAATGGTGCCTACCGATATTCGGTATTTTGATGATTTTAGCGACAGTATTCACGGGAATTGTTTAAACTTGGTATTTGAAGTTCGTAATGGATACTACAGCCTAAGACAGAAAATTGTCTGTGTAGGTCCACGTCTTCGTATAGCTCCCATATAACGGTATCTCCCAATATTCGATATTTTGGCGAGTTTAGGTACAATAACCACCGAAATTGTTTGAGTCGCGTATTTGAAGTTCTTAATGGATGCTACAGCCTATGGCAGAAAATTGTCTATGCTGGTTCAGGTCTTCGCACAGTTCCGATATAACGCTACCTCCCTATATACGATATTTTGATGATTTCAGCTACATGTTTTTGTGTTTTTGTTTTGTCACAAACGATAGAAGTTAGTGTACAACTTCACTTTTCGTAGAGCTTATTTGAGTAAGGATGACACTGGAAAAAAATCATGCTCTATAATTGACTCAATAGCTTTTATTCTATATATATAAAAATCAATTGTTGTTCGTTGGCAATGGAATCAATTAAGAACGGCTGAACCCATTTGCATAATTTTTTGTACAAACGTTCGTCATACCCCGAGTTAGGTTTTTAAAGAGAAAAATATTGACTACTCCTACTTTTACGCCCACTATTTCGATTTATCTAAAATCCTTATATTTGTCAAAATAATGAAGATATCGGGTTGAAAATTATTACACAAGATACTGTTGACTTCCTATCCAACCCTAAGTATTTATTTGGGGGCTGAGGAACTAACCACGCCTACTTTTTAATCGAAATATATCAATATGTATAAATGAAAGTTGTGTTAGTTACTACGCTTATGATTCAAGAACCGCTTATCTGATTTTAGCGATGCAGACAAAATTCGGAATTGTCTCTTGACAGAAAAGGATATAATACAAAAAATGCGTAAAAATGTGAAATTTTAACATTTTAATTTTGACTTTTGAAATGTACAATAGTAATGTTTTATATTGCATGATTTTTTCCATTTTGACTTGCTATTTTCGAATGTACATTTGTAGTGTTTTAATTCTAATATGATGTGTATATAATATATGTATATAATGATGTATATAAAAATCAATTGTTGTTTGTTGCTAATGGAATCAGTTGAGAACGGCTGGACCGATTTGCATAATTTTTTGAACAAACGTTCGTCATACCCCGAGTTAGGTTTTTAAAGACCACGCCTACTTTCACTTGATTTATCTAAAATCTTTATATTTGCTAAAATAATGAAAATATCAATTTGAAAATTATTACACGAGATACTGTTGACTTTCCACACAACACTAAGTTTTTATTTGGGGGCTGAGGAACTGACCACGCCTACTTTTAATTTAAATGTTCGCCCTACCCCGAGTTTGATTTTTATGCAAAGAGAAAGTGACCACGACTACTTTTGCGCACATTTCTCGATTTACCTAAAATCCTAATATTTGGCAAAATAATGAAGATATCTGTTCAATAGTTAGTATATGGCGTACTCTCGACTCTCCCTCCAACCCTAGGTTTCTGCTTGGGGTCAGAGGAACTGGCCACACATACTTCTTTAAAACTATATGTATAAAACTTAAAAAAAAGTATAATACCACATAACTTGAGAACTGCTTAGCCGATTTGACTCAAATTTTATTTTGGTTGTAGTGTCTATTACGAACTTCAAATACCAAATTTGATACAATTTCGGTGAATAATGTCGCTAAAACAATCAAAATACCGAAGATCGGGAGGTACCATTATATGGGGGGCATTGGAAGACGTGGACCTGCACAGACAATTTTCTGTCGTAGGCGGTAGCACGCATTACGAACTTCAATTACCAAATTTGAAACATTTCCTGCGAATAATGTCGCTAAAACCATCAAAATTCCGAATATCGGGAGGTACCGTTATATGGGAGCCATACGAAGACGTAGACCTGCAAAACAATTGTCTGTCACAGGCTGTAGTATCCATTCGAATACCAAATTTGAAACAATTCCGTTGAATAATGTCGCTAAAATCATCAAAATACGGAATATCGGGAGACACCGTTATATGGGGGCTATACGAAGACGTGGACCTGCACAGACAATTTTCTGTCATAGGCCGTAGTATCCATTACGAACTTCAAATGCCAAAGTTGAAACAATTCCGGTGAATAATGTCGCTAAAACCATCAAAATACCGAAAATAGGGAGATACCATTATATGGGGACTATACGAAGACGTGGACCTACACAGACAGTTTTCTGTCATAGGCTGTATCATCTATTAGGAACATCAAATACCAAATTTGAAAAAAAAAACCTTTACAACCTTTAAACCTTTGGTTGTAAGTCAACATTTATATCAAAGTTTAGGTTTTTCAAAGAACCATCTTATATTAGATTCTTAAAAATATGCATTATACACTAATGCTACGGGCCAGCAACGCGGTCCGGGTCAGCTAGTTAATTATAAATAATAGCTATTTAGTCAATTATAGAGCAGAGAATTTTTTTCCGGTGTCATCTTAACTCAAATAAGCTCTACGAAAAGTGAAGTTGTACAAGGAAGTTGTGCACTCAGTTGTATCGTTTGTGACAGAAACACACAATTTGAGTACTCTCCAAGTTGTACAACGTGTGTGGCTTGCAATACAACCGAGGCACAACTTCGTACAACCGGGCCACAAACGATACAATCTTGAATACAACCTCTCCCAGTTGTGCAACCAGTTGTAACGTGTGTGGCTTACATAAGGAAAAGATATGTCAAATAAAAAATTTTATAAAGGAAATATTTTTCATTTCATATTTTCATAGATCAAGAATCCATCCCCTGGTCAAATTATATGCATATCAGGGAGTTCAGACCAGAAGAAATTCTGCAACTTTTGATTGAACATCGGTGTATGTTACATGAGAAGAGACGTAATGTTACATGCGAAGAAATTGCTGAAAATTGGCATGCCAAAGATCAGGTTATAATTTCATGCTTGTGATCCAAGAATGATGTGAATCTTCTGTAAAAAAAACGAATGTAATGGCAATGACGTATATCTTTAGTTCCGACGATTGAACCGCGTCTTTGGCATTGAGCATTTTGATGAGTATGTACGAAAAAACTAGCACTTTTTCAATTTGAAAGAAATAATGGATTAAATGCTCATACCTGCACAACTAGGTCTTTAAAAATTAAGTCCGACTCATTGATAGGACAGCCCATAGAAGGTTAGCACTGAAGTCATAGCATAATGTTTTTAATGATAACTACGAAAGTACGGAAAATAGGTATCAAAAGTACTGGCGTCCATCGCCCATCGATAAACGTACACAACAACAAAAACACACGCTCCAAAAACCCAAGCACATAAATGAAGGGCAGCAGACTGTTAGTCAGTCATGTAGATAGACAGACATCCCGACAGACAAGCAGAAAACACTTGTGAGTAAGCTTGAGATTAAGTGACGCAGATAATAAATAAAATTGATGCCAGTGCACAACGTAATAAATTATGAATTATTATGTATGTATTTTGTTATCGTCTCGATGCCTGCTCTTTTGTGGGGTTGTGTGTGTGTGTTCGTGCTCATTCTTTCGTCGGTGCGTATATTGTGATTTTGGGGTATTTTCTTTTACATGTTCCACCTTGTTGCTTGTTACCTTTTGTTTGTTTGCTTGTTTGTTTATCTGCTTTATGTGGAAATGTGGATTGAGAGAGTGTGCGCCAGCAACATGTTTGTGTTCGTGTGTTTTAATGCAGAAATTACGTTGTTGGAAAGGCAAACAGGGGAATGTGTTTCAGTCCCAAAGGAATGCAACAGTCAATAAAATGTGTGTGTGTGTGTGTGTGTGTGTTGATGAATGGGACTTCTCTACGTTCGTTATTGTTGTACTTTTCTTTATTGACTCGGCGTAGCGGCGTCGTAGCACACACTGCACACATCCCGATATAAGTATTAAAAGTTTTCGGAGGGAAAGAGCAGAAAAACAAAAAAGAATCAAACATAACATCCGGATTGTGTTTTGTTGCTTTAAGATAATTAATAAATAGGAAGAGGGAAATACAGAGAAATAAGAAGCAAAAATGAAATGTAATAAATTGATTAAACAATATGAATAGAAAAGAAACATCGTTGCCATAGGCATTGTCCACATGGAATGTCCGTTCCTATGTGACTAACACACACACACACGCAATGTGTGAGATTCAATTTACAAACCGTAACAATAGATTTAAATAAAGCCTCTTTCGGATTTGAATGAAATCTCCATGATTTTAATTGACAGAACACCATTACTGTTCGTTGTCTCGTTCGTCCAAACGAACGTCGAATCTTGAGTACCAAAGTTTTTTTTCTCTCCGACGACCTCCATCCGACCCAATCGACTCTGTTCGTCAAAAACAACATACACAGCATCATTCATCCAATATCATATGTCATTGTTTGTGTTGTGGTTCTTCTTTCTGTCCACAATAAGAAAACACTTGTATCCCATTTTAACTCTGATTTCGCCCGACCAAGTAAAATAACTTACAGAATTGAATGAAATGATTGAGGGAAGACATTCATTTCCTACTACGCATGTTACAACTATGACAATATCTGTGCCTGTCCATCATTCCGTACGAATGTGAACAGGTCGCATGTCGTTCGGTTGACCATTGGAGACCGCGACAGTTTCGGCGCATGATTACTGTCATTGAAAGTGCTACAAAATATTGGGTTTCATATTGTGGTATTTCGATGTTGATTGTTGTTTGCTATCTTAGTCGACAGAAGAAGGGAGAGACACTAGGCCCCAGTTGCAGAAACTATATTACTCATACCACAACTTCGTATATGTGTGTATGATGTCTCCCAGTTGTAAGTAGTCAAGAATTCTGCCCTTTCACTGGCAATGCTTCATTGGAGTACCTTCAATTGTCGTTTGTAGTTGTTGTTGTTGATTGCAGAGAAGGTGTATTGAGTTGTGCTTGTTCTTACATGTGTATATATGTATATGAATGTGTGCGAAATTTTACAGAGGAAGGTCTACTAGAACTAAGCTGGGCTACGTATCCGAAACCGAAAGATGCGTGGTATGCTTTGAATTTGCTATGGAATTTTCCTTTTATTTGTATCTGCGTGTACATAAAGTGTATGAATATTCTGACATCAACATTCGTTTGAGAAGAAAAAAAAATAAATTCAAAAGAATTTCTTTGATTTATGTATGACAGGAAACTTCAAAGGCACGGGTTCGGGATGTGGGACTGTTTAGGGCAAAGCAAAAGTCCAGATGTGACGGTTTTAAATATGTGACCAGTTGTAGTTTGATCATTTGACAAGTGTTTTGCATTTACATAGTATGTTGGTTGCAAAATAGTGAGACCTAATAGCATTACGACAAATTCGACGAGCTCAGTCAACGTTTTCACAACAAACACATTTTTATATAAATGGAGCGTACGAAATTTAAAATTAACCATTATAAGGAGGTAGAACATCTTCGTAAAACTACTGAAAAACAGCCCTGAGGCTATGCCAGCTTCCTGTCAGAATTATTCCAAATTATAGGCAACAAGTCGTTTTCATTAATTTAGTATTTTCTGTTAATTTCTAAAATGAGTCAAATAGCGCGAAAGATTAATGAAATGCCTTAATGTTCTCTCAAAAATATGATCCAAGTGTTCAATATTTCAATTCCATAGCAAATCTGGTTAATATTACTAATGCTGGCCACGCAATTTAAGTTTCTTCCAATCATTGATTTTGAAAGTATTTTGTTTTTGTTTTTCAAAACAGCAAATACATACACAAAATTGGCAGAAGTCGGGCACACTTAGAAAAAAATTGTAATCAGCTGGAAGCTCTATCTTACCTTTTTATTGTACCATGCCACGCTCGACATATGTTCATTTAAAAAGCAAAATTAGTTGACATTCAGCCCTTAATGTAACACCCATGCCTAATAAAACCGACGTAGGTTCCGGCGTTTTTCACCACAAGAATTTAATACATCTATATCTATAAACGAGGAAAATGTTTGTACATTTGATAGATTTTCCTGAAAATTTCCAAGTATACTACAACATTGGCAGAAAGTAACATAGGCTACATACATTTTTGAAATCAAAATCGGAGGTAACTCCAAAAAATTTAGATTTTATATGCACATATCTATTGATCTATTACAGATATAGTCTACAAAATTCGAATGTGTAATGGAACAAAAATAAATTTGCCAGATTATATTGAAATCGGTTCAGACTTGGATATATCTCCCACTATAAAACTCCGGTACAGAATTGCATTTTCCTTGTTTCTTCGAAGTTGAGCAATCTTTCTTATTCAGCCATGGTAGATCCTATGGGTTATGTACCTTCAAATTTTATGTAATATATTTGGAAAAAAATTTAAGTTTTTTCTTGTTAGATTGCATACTTTGAGTTAGCCCAACAAATTCCGAATGTAAGGCTAAATCATTGTAAAACTAAGATGATAAAATCATATGTTTACAATTTTTTCAAAGTGATTCATTTGATAACATCTCATTATCAAAATGTATATTTATGAATTCATTAGACATACACAAATCAGTGAAATTTGACAAGGTAAATTACGCTCTCTTGGGATGTAAAGCATCCATTATATTTTCTTATTCGATTGTTTCCCTTATTATTGATGTTGTCTTTATCAGCACAGCTTTCTGCATTTCGGTTAGGATCTTGCTACGTAAGTTAAACTTTTCTATAGATTTTGTAGTTTCCATTGGTATAGTACCTAAAGAGCTTATTACTATTGGTAGAATTTCTATTTTCTGCAGTGATAATGAGTTTTTCAGGTACTGTCATAATGGTTGGTATTTAGATTTCTTTGTGTTGATGGTTTCTACTATGTTGTTGCCTAGTGGGACTGCGAAATCTATTATTGTGTGTGCTGTGTATGCTGTCTTGGTATGATTATCATATCTGGTCTATTTGGTATGGTTATATCTGGTGGATTATTCACCAGTATTGATCTATCCCAGTATATGGTATAGTTGTCGGTTTCTAGTATGGGCTTCGGGTGGTATTTGTAGTACTATGTAGTGCGTTCATTGATCTTTAATGATTTGATTATAATCATGTAGATTATTTTTCCAATATTTTTGTGTCTTGTTGTGTAATGGTTGTGCGTTAGTGTAGTGCAAGTGTCGAGTAGATGTGCTATTGTTTCTGAGGCTCTCCTTCTCCTTCGGCCACTCCGAACTTTTCTATTTATTTACTTCTTTTTGTCGCTTGTATACAAATTTTTATCTCAGATTTCACAGAACAAGAATTGAGCACCTGTGTGTTGTTGATCCAAAACAGCCAAGCTTAAGACCTGAAGCTATTGCTTTTCTTTCTAGATTTACTCTCTGCAACCAGAAAAGAGCTGTTGATAAAATGTATGAAACGATTTAACAGATGATTTCGGGCATTAACAATTATAATAAGCTTGACAAATATTCAATCAGGGTGTTTCTGTTTAATATTATTATGACATTTTCGACGTATGTATGATACGTCGGAAAAGTATGTTATGCGTCACAATTATTTTGAGTAACTGATTTTCAGAGTGTAGTGTATCATATGCTCGGTCTCACGGAATAATGTGATAATTTACTTTAACGTATGTCCACTAACTTCTTACTTGTGGCTAAAGTCATCAAAACACCGAATATAGGGAGCTACCATTGTATGGGGATATAGGAAAGCGTGGATCTATAAGTCGGAAAAGTATGTCATATGCGTCACAATTTCTGACAGGTCACTTATGATTTTAAGTAACTAATTCTCAAAGTGTAGTGTCATAAAGTCATCAAAATACCACAATATGGAGGTAGAACTGCTCCGTAAAACTATAGAAATACAACCCTAATGCTGGAAATGAAATGGCTAGATTTCTCTCAAAAATATATCCAAACTGTTCTATCTTTCAATTTCAAGGCTAAACTGTCCAATCATTGGTTTTGAAAACATTTTGTTTTCACTTTCCAAAACAATAAATAGATACACAAAATTGGCAGAAGTCGGGCACACTTAGAAAAAAATCAGGTGGTAGTTCTACCTTACCTTTTTATTGTACCATGGGAGCTACCGTTGTATTTGGATATAGGAAAGCTTGGATCCATGTATAAAATGACCTACCACAAGAGATGAGAGAAAATTAAGTGTGACCAAGGATAGTTAAAATACCGAATATCGGGAGGCACAGTTATATGGGGCCAGTACGATTTCTTCAGGGAGGCAAACACAACTTCTATCCAATTTTTTTTTTCGTTCGTTCCCACGCCTCTCACACCCGCACATGCCGACCGCGGGGGCCACCTCTCTATACGTAGAGAGCGCGTACACACCAAAGTCCGGACTAAAGCGGGTTAGCAATGGTTTCACACCGGCTACAGAAACTACATCAGCCAGGAAATGTGATAAAAAAACAAAGGAAGAAAGTATTTTATTTTTTTTTTTTTTCATTTGAGTTTTGAAGTTTCCAGATAATTGAAAAGTTGTGATGTGAAAAGTTATTTTTGTTATTGGATTATTGACGAAATAAACGAAGAACGCTAGAAGAGTGAAATGTCAATTTTTCTTTACATAATAATATTCGATACCTATATCTTAAACGTCTCAAATTTTTTTGTTTTCTAATGTAAACAAATGTCAGCTCTACTCATGATATCAAATGCGCCCAATCATCAAAAATATTTATTGTTTTATTTTTATTTTTTAGGGAACTCTTTTAAATGAAATGACCTTTAGAGACAATTGATTGCTGTGGACATTTCGTGAGAAAACTACTTGCGTATGTACACAGAAATGCATTTCAAAAGCACTGGGGGGATCGACTAGTAAAACGTAAACTTTTTCATGTAGAATGTAGAAAAAATGTCCGAGCCCCCTCGCACCCAACGAATATGGTCCTGTTTGCATATACGATTGAAGAAGTTCTTATGAATTAACTCATCAACCGCAAAGACATTAGGTGTGTCTGGTTACTTTTCCAGCAGTAATTGTTCAGCAACTTCTTTCTGAGAGAAAAGGTAGTTTTATTTTTTTATTTTTTATTTTTTTTTTTTTTTTGTTGCAAGGAAAATTGCGAAAAGTAAACAGACGGTATTCCTGTAGAAGCTTGACACTAATCAGCTGATTTGTCACAACAAACCAATTTGTCCCCCATAAGGAGAATTAAAACAAAAGAAGCAATACTAATTTTACAAGTTTTTTAATAAAAATGTTGGAAATAGTCTTTTATTTTCTTATTACATATTAACATTTACGTTTTTCACATTTTGTAAAGTTGTTCTCCAAAAACTATTAGTCTTGCTAATTAAAAAAAAATTCAAATTGAAAGCACAAAAGTAAATAAACAAGCAATAGAAAACATCTGATTGAATGTCGATGAATGAGAAGAAGAAGAGTTGCAAGTGATTGCAAGAAGAAATTTGTCCAGCAAGAATTTGCAAACTCTCACTGAAAGAACTGTCAAAATTTCTCTCTCCAACCGCTCTCTTTTGCAGAACTTTCGGGTTAACAGACGACTTCTAGTAACAATTTGTAACAATTGTTACAAATTTTAGGGCAACCAGACACACCTATTATGTCCAGTATGACCAAGAAAATGGTAGATTCTGCATACATATGCTATATTACACATAAACGTATGTGTACATGTTTTATTTATGTATGTACAATTTAGATATCTTCCAACAAAGTGGTGTACAGAGGAATGGCTGAACTGTCTGTCATTGTTAAATTGAGATGAAATGATTTGATGTCAATTGCTTCGAATCTCAAATCAACAATCACCAGCATTGGTGTGCGGTGGTGTACTCTCCACTGACCAGTTACCACCATCGACTGAATAGACTTTCTGTCGTCGTCTCAAGTCTCGATCGTTTGTCTGATCATAAAGTGTATTTTATGATCTGGCTGGTTGTCTTGTCGCCCTTCTGGCCGTCGATGCAGATAGCTAAAAGACCGTGGAAATTTGCAAATTGACTTTGAATATTTTTATGACATTTATCTCTTGTTATCAATGTTTTTCTCCATAATGAACAATAAACAACTGAATATAGCGTAAAAATGGTTTGTCCCATATTCCCTTCTAACAGCAGATACCTACATAACAATAATGAAATGGATACATATACACGCACACACGCATCTCTATAATCAATATTTTTCTTTTCATCTTCTTCAATTCCAGATGTTCAGTGCCGTCTACTTAAGGGCAAGCAAATGATCAGATGTACCGGATAACATTCGTATTCAGATGCTACAGTTGGTAACAACAACAACAACAACCACCATAGCAACGACGTCGACAAGATCGCCAGCAACTACAACAACGAATAAGCCTTTCTGATAACTACCTGCTGTTTTCTACACTAAAAATAAACTCCGAAGAGCAAATCATCGATCGCCAGGCCGCCGCCTTACAAATTCTTCTGGTGGTACTTTTCTTTACCCAACCCGCTCTTGCTTACATTTCGCTCTCTTCGCTCACTGGCGCTCTCCCATACGATATCATCTGGGTGTGTTTTAAGTAGTCACTTAAGGGCAACTGAAGAGTTTGTGATATTTTCAAGTCAGTGTACAGAAGGCATGTTTATGCCTCGGTCGCGTTAATATTCTTTGATTCAAATGAAAACCGTCGGCATCCGATCTACAAATGCGTTGTGTTAGAAAATACCGCAAACGAATGATCTGCTCTTTAGAAAGAAAGTGAAACATAAATGCATGCTCAAAGTTATACGAAGTCGTTCGTAATTTTATTAAAGTGCACAACATATTCAAATAAAGTGAAATAAACATATAATTAATGAGTGCGAAAGTGTGATATTAGTGATAATTGTACAACTTTATCCTCATACAAATTAGTAGCATTGGATATTCGTGGGTTACTTCGTGTCTGGCCCATGTTCAAGACTAAATATGCGGAATTACAAAGCCCCAATTCGGTGTAAAGGAGGCACACGGAGAGGAAACGTACACGTTTCTCCTTTCTGGTTACTTTTTCGGATACTTACTGGTTATGTGGTACTCGCAGCTTGCATATCGTCGAGGGTGTCCGCCGATCCATTTGGTGGCGGTTCTGTAGGCATACATATTCCCGGCATCGGTCTGGGCTCAATTACCGAGTCTCGATGTCCCCGAGTGTGTTCTTGCAACGGATTAACGGTCGACTGTTCACATCGTGGATTGACGCAGGTTCCACGTAAAATATCTGCTGACGTTGAGAGATTGTAAGTATAGAAAAAATCTTTGTTTGCAAACTTTTTATTATTTCTGTAATGTATACTGGTTGGGTTTTATAACGGATTTCGTGTTGTGGGTAGGCAAATCTTTAAAAAAAACGACCCGTTAATTAAACAGAAATGTGTTTGCTTGATTAATTTAAAATTAATTGTTGCCAAAAAATAGGGTTCTTAACTCATAATAAACTCAGGACACAAAATGTGTGTTGTGATGAATGAAATATGATCTACTTTTGGATATTTGTCTTACTAGGCCAGGTAATTAGCAACAAGTAAAAAAGCTGTAAGTTCGGCTGGGGCGAACTTTGAATTCCCTCCACCATGAATATGCCAATTCTCAAAAACAATAAAATCCGTTAAAAATTCTGTTATAATCTTAAAAATACCGAATGTAGCTATTATATTAGGGTGTATACGACGACATGGACCTGCATAGGTAACTTATGTTATAAGCCATTACAATATTCAAATGCGAAATTTAAAAAAAAAGTGAATAATGTCGCTAAAATCATTAAAATACCGAATATCGGGCTATACCAAAACGTGGACAATGGACTTTCAATACCAAAAGTCCTGCAGACATAATATACATTTAAGTAAATTTTATCAATGTACTTCATTTCGTTCGGAAGCTAGAGTGATTTCCACAGACGAACGGACATCGCTAAATCGACATTGAATTTTATGCTGATCAAGTTGTGGGGTCTTAAATGTATATTTCGAGGTGTTACAAATGAAATGACATTCTTAATATACGCTCCATACTATGGTGGAGGGTATAAAAAAGGCCATTATCGGATTTTTATATTTTTTGTTAGTATATTCTTAGGCGTTGCACCAACAAAAATTACTATCCTCCCCTATTATATTAAAAAAAATAATCGGATGATGAATTCAAAGTCAACAAGTTGAAATACATGCATATGATTTCCGAAAGGGTATTCAAATTTCGAATATTTCTGATAGCGTCGTATGTAAAGTGATTTTTCATATTTTAAAATGAACACTTGTAGCAGACTTCTAAGTGCGCACAACAATATATAACTACTTTAGCATGGCACAATTAAGGTAGGGCAGAGCAAGCACCTGAATACAACTTTTTCTTTTGGTAGTCTTGTAATGTTAAAACTATATACAGTTTATTCAGATACAGATTGGTTTGAATAATAAACAAAAAATTATTTTGAAATTTTGAAAATTTTCGAATTCTGTTGAAATTTAAATTCATATTTACAGCTTTTGTGGATACTACACCTTCGCGTTCTGGGAAGAAAAGAATTGTCATCGTATTAGGGACCCAATGTTGTTAAAAACTTTCGTCGTCCATTTACTTTTCGCAATTTTCTCTTATATTAAAATATTATGAGAAAAGTGTCACTAGCAACTTGTTGCATTTGTTATTATTAATTCTGAAGCTTCCTACCTTCTAATTTTTGTACGATGCTGTAAAGCGTTTCCTTTCTGGAAACAAATTGGGCGAAGTGCCTTAAAATATGTTATAAAATGGTTAACATAAATGTATAAAAAGTAGCTTTACATATTAAATGACATGAATCTAAACACCCAAACTAGATTTTTATCTAATTAGTTAAGTACTGAACTCAATTTTTGATCCAAAACGTTATTTTCATAGATGGAAACAGATGGCGGAACATATCATGTCAGCCTTTCAGTGTGACGATAATCGGGCCAATTTAACTCACCAATGTTCAAGCGTTCGAGCTGTGGATGAAAACCGATCAATTTTATGCCTTTTCAACGTCTTAGTCACATGGACGAAGATAATGAATATTCTAATGCGCATAGGTAAACAAAGCAGTGAAGTTCGACCATGCGAAACTATTTATATCCTCCACCATACGAAAGGCTTAAATCTCAAATCGGATGAAAAATGTATATGAGATCTATCGCTGAACCTGTTTTCCAAAAATTAAATAACTATTCAAGCTCGAGATCAGATTATTATAAATATGTTCTTTATTCATATCGATATTTCGCAATTAACTGAACTGCATCTTCAGGATAAATAGTATACAATAAATACTCATTTCATTAATTATCACATAGTTTTTCATTCTTATGGCTAGTTTATGAGGTCAAGTATAATATTTGTTTTAAAGTAGAGTAGCTTCACTACCATCGGCAAGTCAATTTTTAACTGTTATTTCGTTTTGTATTGCGATCTATATGTATTTTTTGCTTTGGTATCAATACTCTGTAGCTTAAAACACTGTTGTCGAATGCGTTTAAAGTTCATACGTTTTGTTGCTGGCACATTAAGAATATGCAGCATCACTTTCGAATATTCTCCCACTCTCAAAGTCTGGATTATGAGTTGAGTTGGTACAGTGGGTCACGAGTGCTATTTTTGGTTTATTATTTTGGTGTCTAAGTTTTATATCTGATTTATGTCCAGCTTAACTTTTCGCAACTTTTTTTTTTGTTTGGTATATAATATTGCTTCTTCCATTTTTATTTTCACTTAAATATTAGCTAAAAATCGAATTGACGGCAATATGTAGTAGCTAAACCTATACATGTATACATGTAAGTCAAACGCCATAATTTTTAATTTTTTAAATTTTATTGAATGAAAGCAAAAAATGTAGGAAATACCATCAAATTTTAGAATACGTTTAGATTTGTTCGTATTGGTCATCCTTTAGCACGAATTATGGCCTTCAAACCGCCAATGAAATTGTCACACGCTGCCCGAATGTTGTTCTGCGGTATTTTGGCACATTCTCGGCGAAGCGATTGCTTAGGGTGATCGACACTTTGGTATTTTTTAGTGCCAACCTTGCTTTCCAAAATACTCCAGACACAATAGTCCAACAGATTGGTATCCTAGGTCTGCGGCCAAAAGGTTGCGTGCTCAAGAGTTTAATACACCCTCCATAATATTTTCGCGACAATATTCGGCATTTATTCTGATGCCACAGTCGATTAATAAGAGCGGAGAGCGACCATCGGCTGTTATGGCGGCCCACACCATCACCATGGCCGGCGCTCAAGTTCTGGTGGCCAACCGACGGTGCACATTTTCAGCTGACCTCTTTGGCAAGTTAACACGATCATTTTGTTTGTTTACAAACTGCTGGACAACGAATTTTTTCTCATCGGAGAAAACCAAATTCGGTAGTTCACCACTTTCGGCCAAGCGAAGCAACTCTTTACCTCTTTTGAGTATATTTTCTTTCTGTTTCGGTGAAGTTCTTTTTTTTTCTGGAAAATTCACACCAAAATCCTTTTTAGGAAGGAAAAAACAGGATTAGAATTAAATCTGTCTAAAAATATATTCTCATACCCAACAATTACATTTGCTTACATATTCGTTTTTGATATATATATTTTTGGAATTAACATTTTTTTTGTAAAGCAACAAAATGCCGAGAATGGGAGGTACTTTTTAGGGGATATATCGAAATTGGGACCTATATTTACAATTTCTTTCAGAAGTTTGGATTGAATTTAATAAATGTGAAACACTAAGTTTAGTTCTGATCAAGAATGCCCAGAACATCTATGCGTACCCTTCCTTGAGATGGGCCATCACATTCATCCGGCGATCTTTTGTAAATGACTCAATACATGCCAATCGCCATTTTATTTATTTCCAATTTCGTATGTCTACATCTAACGGTGCCTCCCGACATTCAATATATTAAGGTATTTAAAACCCATTATAAGCGTATTTTCAGTTAGAATTATAAGAAACCAAAAATTTTCTAACAATGTTTTTATTTAATATTCAGGAGATTTTCAATCCCATTAGGTAATTTTATAAGCTTCAAAATTACGGAATCTAAAAAACGCTTGCCCAAAAATATAAAATGTGACACATGTCAGAATTTCTATCCTATCTCCGAACTTTTCTAAGCTTCATCGACGCTTGTGGTATCCTCTTTATAGATCAAAACATTCACAAAAATAAAATCATTTCTTATTTCCCCCTCATTCTTTGGATAATTCTACAGCTCGCTTTTACAATGATCCAATCAAAATTATGACATATAAAGTTTAGATGGACGGACGCACATAGATAGATTGACTCATGACAAGGTAGGCTAACTTTGAAAAAATTGCAAGTATAGAGGTCTACCTGTTTGGCTTGTAATGTCGGAATTACTATCAAAACAATGAAAAAGCAAACAACTTGTTGCATTGATTTTGAATAAATAATTTAAAACCGCGAAGACTGAATGATAGTTCAAAATTTCTTTTCTAAATCATGTTCTATATATCTCTTATGGTTTATTTCGCGACAAAAACTGTAGATTTTGTCGATGCATATGTTGCAGTAAGCATTTTGAAAACAACCGAATTTGAATATTTTCTGAACAATTTTTTTATTATTGAAAAGAATACGCACACATAAACAAATTAAGTTGACATATTAAGCCAGAAAAATAAAAAAAAAATTAAAATCATATGGTAGTTCTGCCCTAACTTGAATTCATTGTACCATGTATTGACTTAAAGTAGTTGTCCATGTTAACTATGTTAAAATGTCCTATCCACATAGTGGTGTAGTCAGGGTCGAACAGCTGACGAAAATAAAAAGAGATCATAATTTTTATTTTTGTGTTTAAACTATTTACATATACTTTTCCATGAATAGATTCAGAAAACGAAGAATGGCTAATTGTTGTAATGAAAGCTAGATCGTTTTTTGTTCGATTTGTCAGATTGATAAAAAATAGTTATGCAAATGTGGTTCGCAAACTCCTATACTATGATCCACATCTCTCAATGGAAAAGATTAGCTGTTTTTTTACTTGTTATTTAATGGAAAAGCGCGAAAATGTACGTAACGAATATTTCGCAATATTTGACTTTGTTTCGTATTACTTTCAGAACGAAACTTACAGCCTTGCAATGTTTGCTGTTCGCTACCAATATCATAGTTTCATCCTGACGTATGGAATAGTCACTTGCAGCATTGATGTGACGATTTTGGAGCATTCACAAATGAATGAGAATCACACTCAGTTCGCGTTTTTTCCAAAAAAAACATTATACCAAATATTGCATTTTCAACTAAGAACTCACCGAGTTCCGTAAATTGAAGAAACATGCACAAGTTAGCTGCGTGTAAGTTTGTGCCAGCGTCCATGAAGGTTGATCAGGGCTGGGTGGGTTTTATTGTGACTGGTGCTATCAGTCGTATTCTAGTCGACTGATTGTCCAAAGAATTATTATAACCAAGTGCCGTTTAAAATAATATTTGCTATATTTTTTATTAAAATACCAATTGTGGAGCACAACAAAACATGTATTCTCCGAAGAAATATTATAGTTAATTTGAATAATTTGTGATTTATTTAAAGGTTTTATTTGTGTGTTTCTTTTTTGAGACGAGCTTAATGATCTGAAAATGATAGTGTCTCTCGGGCTTTCCTTTCCACAGCAAACTTCAGGTCATTAAGCTCGTCTCGAAAGCGAAATATTCAAATAAATTCATAAACATATGATCTTCGCGATAACAAGGTCATACTCAAAAAAACGTTATTTAAAGGTATTAAAAACGCCAAAGAATTGTAATACTTATTGCCCATTAAATATTAATTTTGGTTTTGAAATATGCTCTGTTCCCGAACCTGCAAGAATTTACTGGTTGTGAATTTTTTTCGATATCATTAAGGGAAAACCGGTTATAGTAGGAAACAGGCTAGCATTCTTTCAGTTCTGGAACAGATCAATGATTTGAAAATGGGTTCTTTATTATTGAAAACAATTCACACAATAGAAATTATTTTCAGGATTACTTTTGAATATGAACTATTTGAGTGAAAGTATTTTGTTAAAAGAACAAAAACTGATTTTTTTCTTCTAATAAATATATCATTATAACAACATCGTCTACGTACTTTTCCAATATTTGTTATTCAGTAAGCTCTGTACAAAGTGCACGACAATTCTTTCCGATTAATTGTAAAAAGTAACAGGTAAGTTCGGAAGGTTCGGCCTTTCTTTTAATACCCTTCACCATGACGAAACTTTTTAGCCTATCAATGAAAGAGAATAGTTAGTTCTTCAAAAATATTTTTATTTTTTAATATAATCTCCTGAAACTTCAAAACACTTAGTCCAACGCTTTTCTAGCAACTTTATCCCCTGATTAAAATAGTTTTAATCAATGTCTTCAAAATAGTGGTTTACAACTGTAATTGCATCTTCATTTGAGGTAAAACACTTGCCAGCAAGGATTTTTTTTAGATTTGGGAACAAGAAGAAATCACTAGGAGCTAAATCAGGAGAATAATGTGGGTCGTCAACCAACTCATACTTTAATTCGTTGATTTTAGCTTCAGTCCATTGTTTGAATTGTTCTTTTGTCTCTGAAGTATAGTTGTGGATCCTTGTCTCATTAACAGTTATGAAATGACGCTTAAAATCCATTTTATTTCGCCTAAAACGATCCAAACAAGCTTGAGAAATGTTCATTCTTATGTGTTTTTGATCGACTGTTAACAAATGCGGCACCAGAGTTTAAAAGCCAGCACCTATTGAAATTAGGCCTAGCCTTTTAGTGCAACTGCTATTAAATATTGATAGCCACCGCTAAAATAGCACATGATCAGCTATTTAGCTCAGCGCATAGCTATTTAGCCATAAATGAATGAATGCAACCGAAAAACAAAGTTTGTTTATGTCTTCTTCACTAAAAGTATTTTTGTCTGGTATTTCAAAATTTAAGCGCAAGTTTAGAGTGAATTGCCGCAAAAAAATTAAAAAATGTTCCGTGGGGTGAATTCATGTCATGTGTTGCAATTTTTTTTTAAATCCTAGGTGTTGAGATTATGTTCAGCACTGGCCTTGAAATGTAATTTATCGTGGACATTTTCAGGTGGCTCAGAGGAGCCGGCGGCTGCAGCAGCCGCTGCCATGAAGGCTTGCAGCATTCGTGGATCCTCCTCTTTGATTTGTTTGGGTCAATGCTAGCCCTTTACGGCCTGACTCTGTTGTGTAGCCATTTTACTTTGCTGCTCCAGCTTTTCACGAGAGCTATGACTCAGTTGGTCTTATCCAAACTTCCACTAGCAGCAGCTCCACCAGCCTTCTGTGGTCTGTGAAAACTCTTTGTATGGTTTGGGGAATTTGGGCATTCTTAAAGGGCTTTTACTGGTGGCGATATTGGTGCTATGTTCTTTCTTTAAAACCATTTGATTCGGAACACTTGCTACTGTTGTGCCATGTGTTGCAGTCGGTGTAACCTCCGGTCACCAACATTGGCTGGAATATTAGTGGTATTTGTCGACGACGTAGAAGATACTGCAGTTGTGGGCTTGTATAAAAATTTCGGCGGATAACTATCAACTTGGGGCTGTTGCAATGGTCCCCGAGAGTCGTATTTTTACTTGGCTTAATTTCACACACTGCATAAAATGTAAACAAATACCTCGTTTCTGATTGTTTGAAACAAATTTGCCGCAAACTTTAAATGTCATGGCGCCTTAGGTGCCAATTTTGACATTTGAGGGTGCCACAAAAGTTGCTTTGTTGTAGCAATTCGCCGATGCGGTTACCTGGTAAATCTACATTGGCAGCAGTAGTCATGTTGCTTTTTTGATGTTAAGGCTAATTTCATTTTAGCTTCAGCCGCTCACTGCTATTTTGTCCTTGCTGACGATTTTAAGTAGCATTAGCTCTCTCGGCTAAATTGTTTGTAATGTGTTGCTATTTATTGGCGTAGCTCATTGATAGGCTACATTTTGTGAAGATTTTTTAGCAGGCAAAGCTGAAAATTTTCGGTTCTATTGCTAATTTTGCGTTAGCATTTTAAACCCTGTGCGGCACCCATCTTGCAGAAAGCTTTTTCATCTGTAGTTCTTCATTCAATATTAAATGGACTCGACATTTGAGAATCCCATGATATTTGTAATTTCACGCACTTTTATTCGTCGATCATTTAAAACCATATCATGCACTTTGGCTACAATTTCTATTGTTGTTGCTGTTTTTGGGCGTCCATTACGTGGGCTATCTTCAATGTTTGTACGACCACGTTTAAATTCAGCAACCCAATTTTTTTACTGCTGCACATGAATTTCTTGTTCCGATAAATCTTTTTATGTGAATGTATGCACGCACAGAATTTGAAGCAAATCCGTTAAAAAATGTGATGTGTAAGTTCTTTAACATGAAGTCTAGAGGAAAACGTGGACCAATGTAGACAATGTTCTGCCACCAGAGGTAAACCCCATTATGAACTCTAAATGTGGAATTTTGAACATTCCGTCAGAGATGCTATTATTAGTATCGCAAACAAATGACAAGGCAAAATCATATTTACATAGTGATTAAAAACGCGATATGCCTTCATTGTCAAGTATGCAACGTTAGGAATTCCTCAAGCAATGTACCGTTTTATATGTGATATTAAAAATTGGCTGCAGATAGACGATCCAATACAAATTCTATTCCTGGTACTTCAATAAGCAGTCCACTTCTTTAAACGAGTACTTACGTATTTTGAGAATTTTAAAAAAGTAGATAAAATCCGATCCACATTTCAAAAAGTTCATTTAAAAAGCGCGTAATGCCAAAAGTGCCCTAAATCCGGTAGATCCATTACATGAAAGCATTATAGAAACTGCACTGGGGTTAGGTAGGCTTCGATCATAAAAGATGTTAGGGATACAAATTTTACTTGAAAAACAAGTAAGCAAAGGCTACAGTCGAGCGGGGCCGACCGTTGAATACCCTACAACACTATAATAAACGATACAGTTTATATATGCGAGATACTCGAAAGAATTCCACAAGATATTGTAACAAATAATAAAAGAAAACCATCAGGTTTCGTTCTCTAATTTTCGAATAATAGCAACTTAAACTAATTTGCTCATTTCCAATTTATTGGTAGATGTTGCATGTAAACGGTCTTCCTAGATCTGGAACCAATATTTCCCAAAGACCTATAATCTCTCAGAAGTGGCAAAAGATTAACATTTATTATTGGTTTTTGACTGAAACGCATCTATATGAGATACAGACATTTGACTATATTCCTTAACGAAATCAGCGTTACCGAAATAGTCAGAAGTGCATCTTTCCTTTATTTGTGAATTCTTCAAAAAGTCACTGGAATGGACATTTTTGTGTTTTGTCTACAAAAGTTGGCAAACTATTTCACACATTGAATATTTTTGGATGGCCATCCAAAACTGTTTGGCTTTTGCAATGTCCGGTAACCCCCATTCAAATGTGCGTGAGGATCAGGCGATAAATACGACAGGCTGACAATTTTGCAGTTTTTTGGTCCATTTCAACCCCTAAATATATGGCGATCATCTCCAAAAAGAGTAGGCTTCTATTCTGACCCTCATCTTATCCCCATGCAAAATTTCGTAAGGATCGAGCCATAAATGCGATCTGTATATGATATCCTGATATCCTAACTACTTAGTTTTGTTAGCTGTAGAAATATTACCAAATGTTTAATTCAAAATGAAAATATGCCAAAAATATGACAAAATTGAAAAAATATGAGAAAATGTTACAAAATCAATGTTTTCATCTTTAGAGAGATATTTTTATGCGACTTTTTTAGACGGGTTTTCTTTCCTGCCGAAATCAGTTCACTCGTTCTCGACATATAAGAGACCTTTCAAGCATATCTTCTTTGATAGACATATATATCGCACATATTTTGCTATATATCCGATTTGTTGGATGTTAACATCAATCTAAAGGTCAGAAGTAACCTTGTCATGGCTTTGTGATTTCGCCGGGATTTAAAATATTCGCGGTTTAATGAAAAATTTTGAATTTTTTCAACACAAAAAACATGGTCTATTTTACCCGCTAAATATTATCCGATGACCACCATAATTGGTAGGCTTCTTCCCCGCCCTAAACTCTAGCTACATGCGAAATTCCGTGTCGATTGGTCTATAACTGCGACCTGTAGAGCAACTGGAAAATCAAGAAATTTTTCAGTTTTTGGTCCATTTCAACCCCTAAATATTATGCGATCATCTCCAAAAGAAATAGGGTTCTATTCTGACTCTAGCCCCACCTCCATTCTAAATTTCGTGAAGATCGGGCCATAATTGCGACCTGTAGAGTGATTACAAATTAACATGGACAGACGGACGGACGGACATACATAGCTAGATCGACTCAGCTCGGCGAGCTAGGAAGATCCATATATACTTTTCTATGTGGGAAACCAATATTTCGAGGTGTTACATAATTTTTGGCCCAATCAAACTTATAATACCCCCAACACATAGTGTTGTATGGTATAAATATACAAATATAAGTAATAATAAGCAAAAAAGCAACTAAGTTCGACCGGACCGAACTTTTAATAACCTCCACCATTTGGAAGGAACTTTTAAAAATTTCAGAGCACAAAAAAAATCCGTCGAAAAATATCGCTATTCGGGGCTATACGAAGACGTGGTCCTGCATAAGTAATTTTTGTCATAGGCTGTAGTACCAATTCCGTATTTAAAATACGAAATTTGAAACGATTCCGGTTAATAATGTCGCTAATATCATCCAAATACCGAATATCGTAAGACATCGTTATATGGAGACTATACAAAGACGTGGACCCATTACGAACTTTAAATGCGAGATTTGAAACAATTCCGCTAAAAAATGTCGCTAAAATAATCAAAATTCTGAATATTGGAAGATACCGTTATATCAGGGCCATACGAAAACTTGGACCGACATGCCCATTTACGAACGTTTCCCTCCTACTTTCAAAATACACATGTGTGCAAAATTTTAGCCTTTATCTCAATTCGTTTGAAAGATGGAGTGATTACAACAGACAGACAGACATCGCTAAATCGACTTAAAATTTTAAGTGATCGAGAATATATGTAGTTTGGAGGTTCTAACATGAGTATTTCGAAGAATTACAAACGGAATGACAAATTTAATATACCCTTGACAGTATGGTGGAGGGTATAAGAACAGATGAGTGTTGCATTCAACTCAACAGCCTCAACAATAAGAAAACAATTAATGAACGCTCAATAAAATAGAAATAAAAGATTAGAATCTTATAACCCAACAAAATTATATATCAAATGGTTACAAAATTCTGCTTTAACAGCACAAAAAAACTTTCACAAACTAATAATTTTGTACAAGATGATGGCTTCATTTTTTAACCAAACATAATTCCAGCTTCGAGAGCACAATTATTTAGAGGCTACTCCATCCACCAATTTTTTTCTTAGAATTTTTGACTAACCTCTTTAAAAACAATCCACATGAAAATATGAAACAGTTCTAAAATTAATTTTTTTAATGTTAAAAAAAAGATGTTTGTAAAGACTTCCCACAAGGACGAGGGATCTGTTTTATTGGTTCTAAATTACAGGAAATTTGTTGTTGGCGGTAAATGCAACAACTACACAACACCGAAACTAAATGAACGCAACAAGTATACGAAATTATACTTAGACACACAAGACACGACGAAAAGAAAAACTTTTGGCATTATTTAATTGTTTATTTTGCCAGTCGACAGATTTATTAATTTTAAAAGGTTTGTTGGTTGCGACGTAAGATCAAGTCGATGCTTTCTTAGAACTTCGCACTTAGTGATGAGTCCTCTTCGATTACCGCACCTTAGAGGTCGAGGTCGATAAACTCCTCATCGATCTCCTGGGTCTCTATTGGGGTGGATCGTACGGTGGGCCTGCTTGGTCTCCGAGTATAGAGATTTGTTCGAGCCTCGACAATGTTGGTAGAGGGAATGAAAATTCATAACTAATGCATTTTAGCCAGCCAGTACTAAATAAAAAATAACAATTATTTGTAAATGTACTATTTATTTTAACTTATTTTTAATTTCTTTTTCTGTGTTTTTTTTTTTTCAGAGACCTACAGGGGAACAATATAACTGTGATTTTCGAGTCCGATTTTCAAAGATTAACAAAACTCAGAATACTGTGAGTATGATGTTATGCTACAACTCCCTTAAATTCTAAAGTGATTTCTACTTTTCGATTACAGTCAACTGACAGACAACCAAATTCATACCATTGAGAAAGGCTCCCTACAGGATCTAATTTCCCTCGAGAGATTGTAAGTGTCGGTCCTTGATCACTAGCATGTTTGAGTTGGTCGCGTGTGTACGGAATCAAAGTGAATCTGTACACATGCACATGCATTCTTGTATTACATATTTTTGAAGCTTTCCATCGATCTTAAAATATGAATGAAACTTGTTTGTTCTTAGATTAATTATTCAGTATTTCATTACTTACCTGTCTGTAGTGGAGTTATTTTATTATTGATTTGGTAACATTTTCAATTAGAATGCAATTGATTTAATTGTTTTTACGTTTTGTTTATTTTTATATTATTTGTGTTTACTTTCGATTATCTGCACGCAACTCTTCACATCTTTACGCATTTTTACGACTGCAGACGCCTTAATAACAATCGACTAAAGGCAATACCTGATAACTTTGTCACAAGTTCAGCGAGTCTTTTGCGATTGTAAGTAGTTTTTTATGCCATGATCACTTTGCAAAAGCACGATTGGAAATGTCGGAAACTTGTATGGGGCTTTACAACAGACGAGCGAGTCAGGCCACCGGAGTTTCTCGGGGTCCTGGCAGTCAATGCGCATACATGTTGTTAGCTACGCTACAAGTTCTCGACTCCAAACTTTGTTCGAGTGCTTGGTGAATGGTTTTAGATTTTATTGCCTTGCCCTCTAAATGCAGTGCATTCCGAGAGCGTGCGATCATTTTTCCCACAACTAATAAAAGTACTTTTGTCTATTTTTGTAAAGGGATGTGTCGAATAATGCGATTACAACTGTAGGTCGCAGAGTTTTCAAAGGGGCGCAATCTTTACGTAGCCTCCAGTTGGACAATAATCAGATCACATGCTTGGATGAACATGCGTTCAAAGGGTTGGCCGATCTGGAAATTCTGTAAGTACAAAAACAAAAGTTTTTGCTTAAAAATTTACTAATATGTCGCATTTACTATTACCTGCAGCACACTCAACAACAACAATTTAACTTCATTGCCACACAATATATTCAATGGACTGAATCGATTGCGAGCTCTGCGGCTATCGGATAACCCGTTCTCCTGTGATTGTCATTTGTCGTGGTTGTCGCGATTTCTCCGCAATGCCCCCCGACTCGCGCCATATACCCGCTGTCAATCGCCCTCACAACTTAAGGGACAAAATGTTGCCGATTTGCATGACCAGGAGTTCAAGTGTTCAGGTAAAAAGAAAACGCCTGCAAACATATATCATCATATGATACTGGCCTTGCTTATTTTACATGGTTTTGCATTTTAAACTCAGATGTTCGTGAGATGTTCTCAAATTTGCAATGCTAAAACTAATTAAAAAAGAAAACGGGCTATAACGACTTCTTACTTGTTTTGATAACATTTGTAAGAAGTGGGTCTGACTTCAAAAAACAGCATGGCAGAATAGTAGAGATAACCTCGTACATCCATATGTTTATAATTGTTTCACAACTATACTTTTTTGTCTATTTAAAATTTCAACACAATTTTAAAAGATAAGCGTATTTGCAATTGTTTTTGACAAGGCCAGTTACAAAAATAATTCAATAATTGTTCCAAAACAAGGCAGTGACAATTTGCTTTTTTCTAGGTCTAACTGAACATGCACCGCTAGAATGTGGCTTAGAGAATAGTTGTCCCCATCCTTGCAGATGCGCCGATGGCATTGTTGACTGTCGCGAAAAGAGCTTAACTGCGGTCCCTGCTACACTGCCAGAAGATACCACAGAATTGTAAGTTCACGTAACATAAGAATCAGCCGACTCAATGTAAAATTAGGATGGTTCACTGATATTAAAACATATAATTTTTTACCTTTTTATTTTGTGGAATTATCATTGTTCTATGTTGATACCATGGTACAATGAATGAATGAAGAAGTACGAAATTGCAACTGACCAATCCTAATTTTTGAATTTGTATTCCTTATTCTGTCAAATTTATATGTGCTTGCGTGCTCTTTTTAATTGTATTTTTTCAGGCGTCTTGAGCAAAATTTCATTACCGAACTTCCTCCGAAGGCGTTTGCGAATTTCCGACGTTTAAGGCGAATCGATTTGTCTAACAATAACATTTCAAGAATAGCCCACGATGCACTCAGTGGTCTAAGAGCACTAACCACACTGTAAGTATTTATAATAAATGTGTATTTATAAAACATAATCACTAGTGGGACTAGCGTTGATAATTTTTTGAGGATGTGTTTTATTAAGATTCCTATTAAGATTTTAAAACATCATTTTACAGTCACTCCCGCTGGAAAACGCGAATTCGAATATGTAGTAATTGCTTTTTAAAATGTTTTTCCAATGATTTTAGAAAAATCCTTCAAATATTTTTTTAAGAAGGCACAAAGCACCTTTATCGCACCTGTCGTGGATTTTGTAAGAAAAATATCTTTATGAAACAGTTTTTTAAATAAGACTTTTCAAGGACCAATGGGAACGCAATTGCGAATTAAAAAAATATTGTTCGAAACGTAAGGATAACAGTCGTGGATATTTTTAGATTTTTTAATAAAACTTTTTCAAGGAACACTTGGACCACAATTGCGAATAAAACCAGTAAAGAAAGTCTTAAAGTCGGGCGGGGCCGACTTTATGATACCCCACACCACTTTGCTAATTAAGTAGAGCTCCACATAACAATTAAAAGTTTTTATGGGAGAATTCAATCATACACGCTATGATTATAATTAAATTTAAAGTTCAAAGGACTAAATATGCCGAAGCATTTGTATCTTTTAAATTCGGAATTTTATTGCCCATTTGGTGCACAATTAATTTGAAATAATAAAGATATATATGGGAGCTATATCCAAATATGAACCGATCTCGATAAAATTTGGCAAAGATATTTCTGAGCTGTATTTTATATATTTCCCTGAATATCGTTGTTACGGAGTGCATACTACGGTTGTGGGTAACAAATATAACAAATCGGATGAATAATATATATGGAAGCTATAGCTATATCTGAACCGATCTTCACCAAATTTGGCATACTAGCTTCTTAACTCAATTCGGTCGCATGTGCTAAATTGCATCCCATTTGGACAAATATTAGACGTTTGGTGCACAATAAAAAGTAAATCGGACGAAGTTATATATGCGAGCTTTATCCAAATCTGAACCGATCTTGATAAAATTTAGCAAATGTATTTCTGAGATGTTTTTGATATATTTCCCCAAATATTGTTGTTACAGAGTGCATATTACGGCGGCGGTGGACAAAAATAACAAATCGGATGAACAATATATATGGGAGCTATAGCTATATCTGGACCGATTTCGATCAAATTTGGCATACATATTTTCGGGCATAATTTGGGGGTATGTGCAAAATTCCATACAATTAGGGCTGATATTACACGTTTGGTGCACAATAAAAGGCAAATCGGACGAAGATATATATAGCTATATCTAAATTTTTACCGATTATCTCCAATTTCAATAGGGTTCGTCCTTGGGCCAAACAAAAGATCTTTACAAAATTTTATCTGGATCGGGCAATAAATGCGATCTGTACTTTGTTTACAAAAATACATGGACAGACGGACGGACGGACATGCATAAATCGACTCAGAATGTGATTCTATGCAGATCATCAAAAGGAACTATGGGTCTATCTCGTTTCCTCCTGCCTGTTACAAACAAATGCACAAAGACATAATACCCTTACCACTTTGTGGTGTAGGGTATAATTACCACTTTGTGGTGTAGGGTATAAAAATTACGATACATAAGGGTAACAATCGTAGATATTTTAAGAAGAATTTTCCAAGGACATTTAGGGCAGCAATCGTGGTTTTTTTATTATCGAACGTTCCCAATGCCACTTTTTCCCATCGTGGTGGAAAATTAGTAGGCATTGAAATACCAGCTACAGAAAATATTTCATCAGCCGGTGAAACAAATCTATTGTTGTACGACGACATCATACAAAGAATTGAAGTCTAGACACATTCTACTTATAGGTTCACCCAAAGAGTAATTAGTTCGGTGAAAATCAGTATTTAAAATTTGGTAATACCTGCTTAATCTGAATGAGATATTAATTCTGAAAGTAGAAATAAGAGAGTCCGAAGGCACGTTACCATTTAAGATTTTATACGCCATTATGGTATTGAACATAATACGCCTGATTTTTAATGTAGGTAATATAATTAATTTTAGTCTGCCAATATATGGCAAAAAAAGCAGAAATTATTTTGGCAAAGATTCAATGTTATTGGAGTAGATGGCATAATTAGAATCCCATACGACTGAAGCATATTCTTGTATAGGCCGAACAAGTGATACAAATAATTGCTTGGTAATATACGGGTCAGAGAATTCTTTGGCCCACCGTTTTATGAATCCTAAAACACCATTAGTGTTATTAACCATTGATATAATATGATTATTAAAAGATAATTTAGGATCCCGTTAATATTATATTCAGTTGATAAAGGAGTAGATCGTGAAAAGCACATATGTTTACATTTTTTAAAATTTAGGTCCATGAAATGTTGATAGCACCATGAAAACAAGTTATTGAGGTCATATTGCAATAAATCTGACTGTTCACTGGACTTGTGTTTTAAAAATATCATACATAATAATCTGCATACATCAGATACTGGGAATATTTTATTGAAGTCGGCAAATCGTTTTAAGAGAAAAAGAACCGGTCCAAGATGACTTCCTTGAGGAACACACGATGATATTTTAAAAGAGCTAGATTGACAATCCTCAAATAAAACTAATTGTGTCCTATACATCAAATATCCGTAGCAGTCGTAATTTTTGGATTTTAAAAAGTATTTTTGGAAGACTTTTAGTACTTTAAGACAGCCATGGACCTTAGGGACAGCAGTCGTGATTTTTTAAGAAGCACTTTCCATGGACTTTTTGCACAGCAGTTGCGAATTTTTTAAGTAAAATTGTTCAAGGATATTCACTATATCGGACTTATTTAAATGTTTTCTGAAAAAATGTCCGTACTGTGAAATAGCTCCTTGTGTGGAAGAAGTCTTTCACTGAAAAGCCTTAATGATCTAATTAGATCTAATTTGATGTGCATATTATTTCACCATTTCAATACTAATTATTCCGGGAGAAGTGTCAATGAACGAACGATGTTTCAAAGAATTTTCTTAATTGCGAATACTATTTCCGCAGTTCAACAGATACACAAGTGACAGATGAACATAACTATCGACATATTTAAGGGGTCAGTGGTCAGAAACGGAATAGTGGATGGAATAAAGAAAGTAGTTTTCTAATATTAGATTAAAATACATATTTATTTTATTAACATTTGTATTGTTTTAGTATATGACTACCTGGGTCAATATAATATTTATATACGAAATTTGACTTAGCATGTAGAGAATTTTTCTTTCAATCAAAAACAGGCATTATTTAGTATTCGAAAAGATTCGCTTTGCATACTGCATATGATGAATGCAATGATGTAAAGTGTTTCCAACAGTGTCCCACAAACACGCGAAGAGGAATAACTAACAAGTAACAAGTTAAAAAGCAGTAAGTTCGGCCGGGCCGAACATTGAATACCATCCATCATTTGGAACGAATTTGGAAATTTTCAAAAAATAAAATCATTAAAATCATAAAAAGATCATCAAAATATCGTATATAGGGAGGCACCGTTATATCGGAGCTGTGCGAAGACCTGGACCAGCATAGACAATTTTCTGTCACAGGCTATAGCATCCCTTACTAACGTCAAATACGATATCTCAAACAATTTCGGTGGGTATTGTACCTAAACTCGTCAAAATACAGAATATAGGAGGTACTGATATATGGGGCCTATACGAAGACCTGAATCTGCATTGGCAATTTTCTGTCACAGACTGTAGTTCCCATTACGAACTCTAAATACGTAATTTGAAACAATTCCGGTGAATAATTACGCTAAAATAATCAAAATACCGAATTTTGGGAGGTACCGTTATATGGGGACATGGACCTGCACAGACAATTTTCTGCCTTATGCTGTAGTATTCAATACGAACTTCAAATACCAAATTTAAAACAATTCCGGTGAATAATGTCGCTAAAATCATCACAATACCGAATATCGGGAGGTACCGTTATATGGGGGAAATACGAAGACGTTGACCCGTACAGATAATTTTCTGTCATAGGCTGAAGTATCCATTTCGAACTTAAAATGCCAAAGTTGAAACAATTCCGGTGAAAAAACTTCAGGATGTCATATTCGAGCTAGTTTAATTTTTGGCTGCGAAATCGGGTGGAGATTGCATTAAAAGTCTTCAAAATAACATAAAATGGGCGATACCGTTATATTAGTGCTGCACCAAAACGACCAACTACATACTCATTTTCTTGCTACAGAAGTTTTTGTCAATATCGAGATTCAAATACCAATTTTTAAACAATTTTGTTGATGATATGCCCTTAATCACTCTTTGCCTGCCAACTGAGAATGTACAAATATGTTAAAAATTTTAGCCTACTTTCTCAATTTGTTCGAAAGATATCGTGAACGAACGAACATCACTAAATCGACTTAGAAGAATATAAATACTTTGTAGGGTCTAACATGAGTATATGGAGAAGGTACAAACGGAATGAATGGATTAATATACTCTCCAACGTATGGCGGAGGACATAAAGTGCAGCATTTATGGTGTATATCTGCTCCCACCCCACAACACTTATGAATATGATGTGCAAAAAACTACACATATATCCGTGTGTGTATGTTATGCATATCGGATTGTTTGTGAGCACATGTGCATGGTTGAAACCAGTTTGAGTGGTTGCGCGGATTCACTTCTACTTCGAATGCAGAGTGTTCATCTGCAAATGACAAACGATATTTTTCACCGTTCAATGATATGTTTTTCATGTTTTCTTTTATTGTATTCTTATTTCTCTTTCCAGTGTCTTGTATGGCAATAAAATAAAGGATTTACCCTCGGGCGTTTTTAAAGGACTCTCATCACTTCAGCTGCTGCTATTAAATGCCAATGAGATTTCATGTATACGCAAGGATGCTTTTCGCGACTTGCATAGCCTTAGCTTACTATCCCTGTACGACAACAACATCCAGACGCTAGCAAATGGGACTTTTGATGCCATGAAGAGCATTCAGACATTGTAAGTATTTTGTTTTCAAGACACGGGTGCATCCCCTATGCATCTGTTGGACGTGAATGTGCAAATATGTATGTTAATCCTCTGTTTTTGTCACATTTACAAAAGTACTCCTACGAATTATAGTCATTGAACAGACATTCTAGTTAATGTGCGTTTATTGTTGAGATGTTTCGTGATAAAGTGAATACCCAAATGTCAATAGCACTGTTATAATTCTAGAGTCACGTGTTGATCTTTCTCCATCACATAGATGATTGTTCAAAATTCCAGTATACTAGGGCCCAAAACAAGAGCAATAGTATAAATAAAATATCATATATTTTTGCTTTCGATACAATAAACATTGCAAAAATACTTATCCAGTTAAATATTTCTACTCAGTGCCAAAATTAAATAAAAATATTTTGATAATATACACGTTTACCTGTGTTACCCAAAATTCAACGTAGCGTATACAAATATTCAACTTCCCCACTATGGCAAAATGATTTGTATGGACATATTACCCAAATACCCATATCTTAGAATCTACCAACTAAAAACGTTGTAAAAATTTATACCTTTTTAAAATTTTCCAATTGTAATTTTTTTCCAATTACAAAAGTTTACATTGTTCAGTTATTATTGTTGAAGTTGTCAAATTTTGTTCAACTTGAAATTTTTACGCCCGACGTTCGTATAAATATATGTGTTTTATATGTGTGTGGTGAAATACGTCGAATTTTAGGTAACGCTGTAAATAAGAATTTGAGAAACATTTGTTACATTTTTCTTCCATCGGCAAAAAAACTTTTAACCGCAAGAAAAGACTAAGGCCTGAATTCGGTCCCTGAGTGTCTTTGTGAAATTGGTTCAAGGCTTATTTTAAAGGCGACACGGTAAGGCCAGCTGTTCTCTTCTTCTGTTACGGTTGAACCATTATATTTTTATTGAAAATGTTTTTTTGGTATGTACTAATTAATTTATAGACAACGAAAAGTTAGTTTTTTATGCACGCTTTCGCATAGGCAACATGCTGATTCACTCAGTCGACCTACTCGAATTCGAAAACATTTCATCGTTTTTCAGGATTTTCAGTTGATTATTTTCGTATATTTCGATGTCATCACGTAATTTTCACTTTTTTTTATTATTTAACAAATTTGTACTAACTCTTTTTGTTTGATTGTTTTAACATTTTGGAATTGAGTGACTTTAATATGTTCACTCACACACCTGAAACGACATAGACGACAACTGCTGATCCGATTTTTTGATCCGATTTCATAGTCTAATTTTCATTTGTCTATGATCGAAAAACATTTTGTAATATTTTGTACAAAATATTGGGTTATCGTGCATACCTATTTTAATTAAATCTTCTCCTGGGTCATGTTAAATTATAGAGCCCTATTTGGCTAATCAATAATGGAAACCCTAATACAAATATTAAGTGCGCATCGTCGAGTTGTAGGCACGGTATATTGGGATTTTATGTATGACACTACGTGAAATAAACAATCTATTGCTCTTTTTACACACATTCGCTTTTTTGTTGAAAATAAACCATAAACCTCCTCCCAAACAACACTTGCAAATCTACTTAAAGAACATCATCTTATCGTTCACCCACAGGCATCTGGCAAAGAATCCTTTTATTTGCGATTGTAATCTAAGATGGTTGGCCGACTACTTGCACAAAAACCCAATTGAAACAAGTGGTGCTCGGTGTGAATCGCCCAAGCGCATGCATCGTCGACGTATTGAGACATTGCGGGAGGAAAAATTCAAGTGTGAGTTGTTTTGTTTTTGTTTACTCCAATTCAAGCATCGCCGTACATGTATCCTTATGTTACATGCATATGCATCGTTACTTATGTGTGATCAACGTAATACAATTTGCTGTTGCTTGTTCTTTTTTCTTTGGTGTTTAGGTTCTTGGGATGAGATGCGAATGAAACTCTCTGGAGAGTGTCGTCTGGACACAGATTGCCCCGCACAGTGTCAGTGTGACGGCTCAATTGTGGATTGCTCCGGTCGAGGTCTTAAGGAAATACCACGTGACATACCTTTGCACACCACCGAACTGTAATAATTCAAATCCATTTCAAATATTGCTTGTGGAAACGCGTGAGCTAATAATCGTTTAATATTTGCCTATTAGGTTGCTGAATGACAATGATTTGGGACGAATAACATCGGACGGTTTATTTGGCCGCTTGCCCCATTTGGTGAAATTGGATCTGAGACGAAACAAAATCAATAGCATAGATGCGAACGCATTTGAAGGTGCCTCCCACATACAGGATCTGCAATTAGCCGAAAATAAAATTAAAGAAGTCTCCAACAAAATGTTTTTGGGTCTCCATCAGCTAAAATCTTTGTAAGTAGCGGTGTTGCAAACAATTAGTCCCATTACGTGACTACTAATGTATCAATTATTGAATTTTCTTTCCATTCCCCACCCTGCAAACGGTCTACTGTTACTTGAATTCTCAACAGGAATCTGTACGACAATCAAATTTCTTGTGTAATGCCGGGATCCTTTGAGTTTCTAACATCACTTTCGTCCCTGTAAGTATACCAGCCACTTAAATGTCATTGCTATATGTATGTGTACGATGTACGTATGAATGCATGTATGTATCCACGAGCATACATACATACAGACGAAAGTAATTATGTTTTGTGCTAGTTTATACTTTTACGTGTTTAACATCACTTTGAATTTGGCGAGAAGGCGAGCGAGAAGATTCTCTTAATTGCATTTAAAATGTCTGTTTTTGTGTGGACGTTTGCGAGCAAATGTTTTGTGTGTATGTTCTCCTTAATTGCAGCTACTTATACGTGTGTTCTGATCGAATTAAATTGGGGTTAATGGTTTCGATTGTTACATGTGATTTTAAAAAACGACCTCCTGTGCATAAAAATAGAGTCCAGCTACCCCAAAAGTACACACTGCTACAATATCGAAATTGCTAACTTTAACAGGCTTCCATCAACGAATAAAGTTCGGAAAGTTGCCCACACGTATATGTACATACATTTCTGTATAAAATCATGCATCGATTTTAATTGTATTTTGATGGGTCTAATGTTGCTTTTTACTTGCCTTTTGTTTGTAACAAAAACTTTCTTTCCCCCCACATTGCTCTTTCGTCATTATCATCTTCCGCAGCATACACAACAGAAACTAACTTCATAGCATCATTTCTCCTAGCGGCACTGTGCTTAAGTGGTTATAAGTAGTTTCATATATGTGTATGCATGTCTCCATGGGGTATCTGTTTTTTGTATCGGTACGAGACGGCGATAACTTCAACTTTATATGTTGGGCTTGACACAACGTTACTTGTTCGATGATTTAATTAATTGAAATTAAGTTCAATAAAGGCAAGACATCAAGAGGGCTCTCTATATATTGCGGACCACTCTGTTTCCCATTAGAATCGACGCACAAAAAGCATTACATTCTTTCGCAGAAAATAAAGTCAATATAAGATTTCGTGTCAACGATGTCCTTAGCGCGCAATTTTCAAAAGACTGATATGACACCACAACAATTGACAAATATGAAAATGGGCTACTGAAGCCAGGCAAAGATGCCAGCAAAAGTGATTCATACAGGCCGATATCACATTTGTCACCAGTGGCAAAGACGCTTGATGCTCTACTCCTCCTCAGCATAAGACAGTGTTTCCAAGTAGCTGGTCATCAACACGGATTCCGAAAATCACATATCACAACAACAGCTATACACGCCATTTCCACACGTGTCGGCAAAGGACTCAACCAGAACAGGCCTTGTGACAGAACAGTTATGGTGGCACTTGATTTATCAAAAGCCTTTGAGGCCAAGTTTGAAACGTTTCAGAAATTCAGAAACAAGAAATCGAGTTTCCGTAGAGTAAAGCACGGAGTTTCCCAAGGTGGGGTGATATCTCCGGAACTGTTTAACCTCTACCTTTCTGACATTCCAAGTCCTCCACACGGCATAGAGATAATAATGTACGCATATGATTGTACGTACGCTCGTGGCGTCCGGACCCATCATAGATGACATATGCGATTGGTTAAATGCTTACATAGTTGATTTAACCGATTTTTACACTGTGAAGGATATGAAGATATCCGCCACACATTTCACCACATGGACTGCGGAGATGAGGTTATCTTTGAATGTGCCGGTCAATGAAGTTGTAATTCCGACCACCAACTAACCCAAAGTCTTAGGGGTCACATTCGATAGGAGCAAGGTTCTCAAGCCTCTGCCCGGCACTACTTGGGTAGCTGATAAGGAAACTTTGTTGACCTCTTACAACGCGATATACCGGCAGTGGAAAAATATTCCGTTCTGCCAGAATGCCGCCCATAGAACCGCATCAGGGTGCCTCCTCATGGCACCTGTCGACACCTACAAGAGGAGGCGAAGGTCTTATCGGTGCGACAGCATAATAAAATGCTGTCAATGCAATACCTGCTTGGGTGTTACCGACAGAGCCATCCGAATCACCATATGGTGAATAGGCAACCTCCGCTCAGGTATAAAAGAGACTCTAGATCAAAAGGTCTATCAAACGGGACTGAATAGTATTCACTCTAACGCGGTCTCAGAAGTTATGGAAGGATATAGAGTGAATGCTGTAATAGGAGACCACCCCCTCCCATCACAGCTGAGCGGCCCCGACAAACCCGAGTAGTTTTGGCTCAATTAAGATCCGGATGGTACAGCCGCCTCAATTCCTATTGGGCCCGGATTGACAGCAGATGTTCTGCATCTGTCCAGCATGTGGCACAGGCCCACATGAAACGCTACACCCATTTCGCTGCCCAGCCAAACCAACTCACCTTACACCAGTCTCGTTGTGGACCCAACCTGTACCAGATCGAGAGGAGTCAGATCGAACACAGCAGTATGAGCTGCTGCAACAACAAATATGAAAGTAAAGCAAGCAAGAAGGCTATAATATAGTTAAATGTAGTTTTACAGCTTTTAAAATGGTAGCTGTGGTATTTAACTTTGTTGTTCCCTGATTGCATAATTGCATCAATATTACAGTAGAAGTAACAAACGTCTCATTTCTTCGGTCAAATACGAACAATTTGGAACTTTGCGTTCAAATTAGGATATAACTTTCAAATTTTATAGTTAACATTCACAAAATGAGTAAAATTTTCTCTAATAGAATTTGGGCACATAAGACCGAATTCCAAAATGAAAAGTGTACTATTTAATAGTGTTAGATATGTGTATATACATATACATACTCTTCATCTTTTTGATTTTTAAAAATAATTTTATTATCTAAAACGTTTCCACTAAAACGCTGCTGATTTTTGCTTTTTGCCCCCTGCTTGTAACGGTAGAAGATTCTTTTTTTCGCGATTGGCGGGTGGTGATACCGCTTTTGTCGTGACTTTCAAAATTTTCCGATTCGTTTGAACGAAGCAGATGCAAGTTAAGTTCGTTTAACTTGAAAAAAAATATATATCCGTCAAATATTTTAATTTAAGCACGAACTCTTTGTCCCGTAGATGTTCAATTATATATTCGGGAGTTTCTTGATACTTCATGCACATTTTCTTGCCATATATGTCGAACAAACATAAGGCATGCCGTGAACGTCATAAGATTCATCAAGTTGTATAGTGCAGAATTTACTATCAATTACTCCTCGTAACATTTCATCTTCTGTCCACAAAGAAGAATCTAATCCGTCCCAAATTTCGGGGCCCACTCAATATTTTCTCGCGACCCACTAGCGAACCCACCAATACTTTAGGAAAGACTGGTCTATAGACAGGTCAAGTTAAAGAAATAAATCGGTCCACGGTCAACGGAGTTATTTGAAATTTGGGGCTTGAAGTACGTAATTAATATTACTGACAGAAATCGGTATAGTTAGTCCACATTTACGTATATGTTCATTATTTTCGATATAATGGAATTTGATGTGTGAAAGTCTCTATAAGTTTTAATGCCTCTGACACCAAACGTATAATATCAGCCCAAATAGTATGTTCGGTTCAGATATAGCTATAGCTCCCATATATATTTTTCATCCGATTTATTATTTTTGCCCTCCGCAGCCGTAATATGCACTCTGTAACAACGATATTTGGGGAAATATATAAAATAGAACTTAGAAATACTTTTACTAAAGTTTATCGAGGTCGGTTCAGATTTGGATATAGCTCCCATATATATCGTTATCCGATTTCAAGTTAATTGTGCATCAAATGGGCAATACAAGCCCGAATTGAAAAGATATCAATGCTTCGGCATATTTAGTCCTTTGAACTTTAAATTATAATTATAATCATAGCTTGTTTGATTTAATTCTCCCAAAGTGGTGTAGGGTATTATAAAGTCGTTGAACTGATCTTAATATATCCTGCCAATACAAGTACAATGTTTTTGACAATGAACAATGTTTTACAGCAACCTTGCATCCAATCCATTTAACTGCAATTGTCATTTGGCATGGTTCTCCGATTGGCTGCGGAAAAAAGCTCTGAATGGAGGCGCTGCTCGCTGTGCTGCACCGCCGAAGGTTCGTGATGTGCAAATACAAGAATTACCCCACCACGAGTTTAAATGTACGTCGGACAATAATGATGGCTGCTTGGGAGATGATTATTGTCCACCAATGTGCACATGCACTGGCACTGTTGTACGCTGTTCTCGAAACAACCTAACAGAAATTCCTCGTGGAATACCAAGTGAAACAACTGAACTCTACCTGGAATCCAATGACATTTCCATGATACATAGTGATCGCATTCGTCACTTAAAGTCTCTTTCACGTCTGTAAGTAATAGCTTTATTTGCTTTAGTCTCCAGAAAATTAACTACTTCTTCCATTTCATTCTTTAGCGATTTGAGTAACAATAAAATTAATATACTGTCGGACTACACGTTTGCAAATTTAACGAAACTTTCTACGTTGTAAGTATATCCAAAGACATACGTAGAAAATTTTCATGAAAAATATTTGAGTTTATATACGAGAAGAGAGAGGAGTCTCCGCTGTACTACACACTCTTAAATGTCTCATAAAATTTTTCTTTGTGTGATTCCAGCAAGAACTGGAACTATGTCATAGTCACTTTATTAAAATTGTCGTTAATTTTAGAATAATATCATTCAACAATTTGCAATGTCTCCAAAGGCATGCACTTGCTGGCTTAAATAATTTGAGGGTACTTTCTTTGCATGGAAATCAAATATCAATGATGCCGGAGGGTTCATTCGAAGACTTAAAATCATTAACACACATGTAAGTATCGAGAGATATCTATGTACTTTAACAGCTTTTTGATGATATTTGTTCTTAGAGCCCTAGGGAGCAACCCCTTGTATTGCGATTGCTCATTAAAATGGTTCGCCGATTGGGTGAAATTGGACTATATTGAACCTGGTATTGCGAGCTGTTCGGAACCTGAACATATGAAAGATAAGCTGATCCTTTCTACTCCATCGCACAGTTTTGTATGCAAGGGCAAAGTGAGTAACAGTATACTGGCCAAGTGTGACGCTTGCTTTACATATCCCTGCCAGAATAAGGCCAAATGTGTGTCCTTGCCAGAGCGGGACTATCAGTGTCTCTGTCAACCTGGTTACCACGGAAAACACTGTGAATTTATGATCGATGCGTGTTATGGAAACCCCTGTCGAAATAATGCAACATGTACTGTACTGGAGGAGGGTCGATTCAGTTGCCAGTGTGCTCCCGGATATACTGGTGCGCGTTGCGAAACCAATATCGATGATTGCCTAGGTGAAATTAAGTGTCAAAACAACGCCTCTTGCGTTGATGGAATTGAGTCGTACACATGTGAATGCCAACCTGGATTTACCGGTAAGTGCAGTTTAAGTCAAATAACTATTACGCTTTGTCGAAACTAAACTTAATTTTTTTTAACTTTTTAGGTGAATATTGTGATACGAAAATTGAGTTCTGCAGTCCGGAATTCAATCCATGTGCTAATGGGGCCAAATGTCAAGACCACTTCACTCACTACACGTGCGAATGCATGCCAGGCTTCCACGGAATAAATTGTACAGACAACATAGACGATTGTCAGAATCACATATGTCAAAACGGAGGAACTTGTGTGGATGGCATCAACGATTATGTCTGTATGTGTCCCGACGACTTCACTGGAAAGTATTGTGAAGGACACAATATGGTATCCATGATGTATCCACAGACGTCTCCGTGTCAAAATCATGAGTGCAAGCATGGGGTTTGTTTCCAACCAAATCCATCCGGCTCAGATTACTTATGTAAGTGTCATCCAGGCTACACCGGCAAATGGTGCGAATACTTGACGAGTATAAGTTTCGTGCACAACAACTCATTCGTTGAAATGGAACCCTTACGCACAAAGCCTGACGCCAATGTGACGATTGTTTTCAGTACTTCGGAACAAAATGGCATCCTTATGTACGACGGCCAAGATGCACATTGGGCTGTGGAACTTTTTAACGGCAGAATTCGGGTTAGTTACGACGTAGGTAATTATCCAGTATCGACAATGTACAGTTTTGAAATGGTAGCTGACAGTAAGTACCATTCAGTCGAGCTGTTGTCTATCAAAAAGAACTTTACGTTAAGGGTGGATCGTGGTTTAGCAAGATCGATTATAAATGAAGGCCAAAATGAGTATTTAAAACTCACAACACCCCTGTATTTGGGAGGATTACCCCCAGATCCTGCCCAACAAGCCTATAAAAATTGGCAGCTACGCAATCTCACAAGTTTCAAAGGTTGCATGCGTGAAGTCTGGATTAATCACAAGCTTGTAGATTTTGAAAATGCGGCACGCCAACAAAAAATTACACCTGGTTGTGCCTTGTTGGAAGGAGAGAATGTCGAAGATGATGAGCAAGACTTCATGGACGAAACTCCGCACATAAGCAAAGAAGTAAGCTGCCTTCATATATTTGTAATATTAATTAATAATGTTTAATCTTCTAAAGGTTGATCCGTGTGAAAATAACAAGTGCCGAAGAGGGAGTCGCTGCGTACCGAATTCCAGCTCACGAGACGGCTACCAATGCAAGTGCAAACACGGCCAAAAAGGGCGTTATTGTGATCAAGGTGAGGGCACCACCACAGAGCCCCCAACAAATACTGGTATTAATCATTCATTCATCATAAATACCATTACTAACAGCACGTTTCCATGGTATTCGAATCAACTAGTTCACACGACACTATTCATCATTCACGGCAACATTTTGAAACGAATCATATTTAATACGCCTTGAAACAAGGCCAATAGCTGGTCGGACGAGTAGGCTACCTTTGATAAACACTTGACAATAAATTTATTCTTTTTTTCACTGTTGTGATTTGACTTTATTTATATTTCAAATTAGAATTATGTGTATTACTTATTATCAAAATACACAAGATCCAGAACTTCAAGCAATTAATTAAACCATGAAAATCTTCAAAAACTTTAAAATTATCCCAATATAATATTTACTAGTTCCAAACGTTGTGATTATTATTCTATTATTTTTTATTTTTTCTATTTATTTATTTTTTGTAATGCAGAAGTTCACACAATATGTTTTTTGTTACAAAATTTTTGCATTATTTGTGAAAACTAATTTATTTTTTCGTTTGCATGTATATACGCCGTTCAATACTCATTCATGCTTTTAATTTTCCATGTTGTAAAATTTCATTTTTTACATTTTCAAATGTCACAACAAAAATGTACTTATTTGTTAGGCATGGATCCTTTTTATCATTGTTCAAAGAGTGATTTGAGTTGAACAATGCTAAATCTTATGGTACAATACTACTCAAATACAACCCTAAGGTTATGTCCGCTTTCTGTCAGAATTATTGAATTATTAATTATTGAATGCAATAAGTTTTTCTCAATTATTTAATATTTTTAGATGAATGAAATATCTGCATTTTCTTTGAAATAGTTGATCTCTTAAATATTTCAATTCTATGGTAAAATAAATCCAAACGCACCCGCAGTGTGCGTTTTTTTTCTAATCATTGTTTTTGCTATTCAAAAGAATAAACAAATGTTTTCATGACTTTACCTTTTTGATTCCAACATGGCTCCACCATACCATTTTATTATACCATGGAAAAAACTAGTTGCTTCATCAATAAATTTCGTCTGATCAGCTATTTATTCCATAATTAAGGGCCGAACAACGAATTGCTAGCGGTAGATTGCAAGTACCATGAAACGGCACGTAATAAAAATTTTATTTTCAATTGATTTTATCCACATTTTCGTATTTGTCGCATCTTAAAACTTCTTTCATTCTTACTTAAAAACCGATTCTTCAACCAATTTTTGTCATTATTTGCAGTCACGTCGACATGTCGCAAGGAACAAGTGAGGGAGTATTACACAGAAAATGATTGCAGGTCTAGACAGCCCCTGAAATACGCCAAATGCGTTGGAGGCTGCGGCAATCAATGTTGTGCTGCGAAAATCGTACGAAGACGCAAGGTAAGTCTTATCACGTCGCTATGAACGATAACATACATAAAAAGTTTATAACATTATATAAATGCATTTATATATTTTTTCTCAGGTGCGCATGGTGTGCAGCAACAATAGGAAGTATATTAAAAATCTCGACATCGTAAGAAAGTGCGGGTGCACGAAGAAGTGCTACTGACTGAAAGATGCGACTACCCATATAAACAACAGCAGCTTAGATAAAAATTTCACCATTTTAAATAGTAATAATAATAGTAGTAATTATAATAGTAGTAGTAATAGTTTTAGAGATAGAAATTATACTTTAGGGGATAGCTTTAAGGTCACAGAAACCATATTTAATGAATATGTTAAACGAAGAATTGGGGAAACATTTAAAGAACAGGAGGATGACAGCAATAGTTCTAGTATAAGCGGCGAGGATCGTGAAGCAGAGTTGGATGAAGACGACGACTATATGAGCGAATATGAGACTGAAGACGTGACTAACGATTATACGGGAGAAATGCAATTAAATCCGAGTACTGACTTCTATGATGACGATGAGGAAGACGACGATGGACTTTATGACAAGGACGACGACAGAGATTTGAGCGAGGATGACAAAGATGGGGGACCCGAATTGTTGCCCGAGGCTAAGGGTCTGATTCAGTCATCCACAAACTTGGATGAGGAGGAAGAAGACATGGGATATGATGAGGACGACGAACGTATTGCCATTGCCGTAGAACGGCCTAAGGAAGCGCGTTCCCGTTCAAATATAGACCACGAACAAGGATTTGTGAATGAAGAAGGCAGTGGTAACTTCGGCAGATTATCCAAAAACACACACAAAGACAAACAAACGGACATGTTTAGATTTGACTACATAAACAAGTACCGGCGAAAACAACAAAAGTTGATTGGTGACCATACAAGTGGTGACGAAGGGGAGGATGACTTGCGAGAAAGCAGCGGCAATTTTGCTAACGATGATGAAGATAATGATGACGACAGCGATGACGACGAAGACAGCGATGGGTTCTTTAATTCGAAACGAAAGTCAAATAGCCGTTACTTCCGCAAAAATACAAACGATGCCATTAAAATAATTTCCACGCCGTTGGGAAAAGTTGGCATCGTATACCAGCAGACACCAACAAATGGCGAAGACAAGGAAGTAGAAAATAACGAAAAGAAGTCCACATCTTTTACAGATTTTGACGCCCTGTCGCCCGATCCGGAGAGCAGTCATCGTTTGGCGTCCTCTCATCCGAAAATTACACCTGTCTTAACACCCGATGGCAAGGTTGCCCTGCTTTATCGCGGAGACTCCGAAAATTCCAAATATGAACCGATACGAAACCTTACAACCCACAAATTTAACAAGAACTCCGAGCATAATTCCGAAAAGAAAACAAACAGCGGGGTTGATAGTAGCAGTGACGAATATGATGACTCAGAACAGTCTTCAGATGTAGATGATGATGAAGAACTTAGATTTGGCTCAGCGAATGACCATTCAAACAAAAATTCGCAAACATCTAAAACCAGTGCAAAAGAGGAACAAGCTGCAATTCTACCAGCACCAGAAACGGCTCCTACAACGGGGTCGTTCATAATACGACCAACAGACTCCGTTCTGCCCATGATCAACCGACCGTTGTCCGAGGTACTTGGCATTAAAAAGAACCAGTTCAAACAGTTCCGTGTTAAGGATATTTCCTCCTCCTCGTCCACAGAACAAACACTCCAGCCCATTCACAGCCTTAATGTCGAAAACTCTGATTCCACTACTCTACATTTTCTGACCAAAGTAAATCTAGCCGATTATCCAACGTCATCGCGATCGAGAAACTTCGATTTCGATTTCAGTCGAGACAATACGATGTTAGACGAACGAACCCGTCACCGCGAACAAGAAGCCAAATCGCAACTCAATACAAATCTAATGAGTACTAATGCAATGGAAAACAACAACCAAGGTTCCCAAATAGCCAACGAAGACATTTTATCGAAGACTGAGGTGGTCAATCTTGCAATCATACCACACTTTGACGAAGAGCTAGAACGCCTGCAGAGACTGCGTGAATACGAAGAACGTCGTCATCATCGACAACGACATCGGCAAAAGCAAAACGATGAAGATCTATCCGGCATACATTGCATCATGCAGGCCATGATGGGTATTGCTGCCATTTCCACAGTTTTCGGCATGCTGGGAACGTTCTTCAAGCAACGCATCCTTGACCAGTTGCGTCTTATGCACTGGTAGTACAACAAGGGTATTCGATTGTTTATCCCCCTGCAATTGAATACCCCGTCGAACTTGTTCTTCTTGCCACTGTCGTTGTTATCCTTATTCTAACTCCTTCCTAATGCCTACCTTTAGAGGACTTGACTTCAAAGCGCATACAAACAAATACATATTTCTTTATAATCCGCAATAAATAACAAATGAATACATATTAACATGTATGATCCCATATGTGAATGTCTGTATCCACTTGTTTATATCCTAATGAATTCAAACATATAAAACACTAACATAAAAAACACTAACTACATACTTCATAATTAACATCGAAACTTTTATTATTTATACAAATATAACCTCATAATAATCAGTTGCAACTGACATATAAAGATCTAATCCCTTCATGCACATACATTCTATACTAACTATATATAAAGAACATATTTTACTTACTACATACATGCATACATACTTATCTTTGTACGACGCTCATATGAGACAAATTAATAATAATGTGTCAGCTACCCAGGCAGAACAGAACAAAAGCACTTATGCACATACGAAAATACACTGGAGCTCACCTCAGCACATACATAGCAAAGCCATCAATGACAACGAAATCTAATTCAATTCATCTTTAATATTCATTCCGAGAGTCAATTCCAAGCATACTTTTCACTTGTTCTCTTTGAAACCTTGCTAACTACGATGCAGTGACAACTGCGTACATACCTGACCAAACAAACGTTCGGACGGAAAGCCATACCAGAACATGTAAACGTATCCTCAAATCAACAGCCTGTAATACATGTAAATCAAAGAAGTCAAAGAATCACTAAATTTGAATTTAAAAATCCCGGAAGACATAAAGTTTCGCCGTTTTAAAAGCCGCTAGCGGCATCAGATATGTACCTAGGACCCAACAACTAACAACCACTTGTAATGCGGAACAAACTTAAAACGCATGATGTCAAACGCACCTCCAATTACTCTTTCAACGACACCGACCGACAGACGAACGACTGCCAGATCCCCTCGATCCCCTCAGAGAATTCGGTAGCAGGGGCTGTCGTAGCCCCTATACCGAAAAAAGTGAAAATATTTATTTGTATTTTTAATGTATACAAACTATGATGTATTTATAATGTAAGAGTTTTACTATTATTAACGAATTTTTCAACAAATCGTTGCAAAAGAACCTAGATTAATCAAAGAAACTTCAAAAACAAAGCTCAATGGTGAACTTAAGAAAGAATTTTAAATTGAATGGAACATTTAAACGAACTGACATCTAAGCTGGGTAGTCGCATGTAAAAATATTAAATTAAAGGAAAAAACAAAATTCCATAAAAAGATATTTATTTCAAATAATAACATTAAGTAACTATAATAAATATATACATATATAAATATAGATATACACAACACACACCACACTACGTAGTTCAATAAGTTAGACTAAATAAACGACAAGTAAATAAAATTAAAACATGGGAAAACAAACAAATACTAGCCCTTGAAATATGTACATTAGACGAGCAAACTACCAACACACATACGTATGTATGTTCACCAAACACAATAAATGCTATGATACAATCCAGCCAACCAAACTGTACAAGTTTTTCCGACTTTAGACCGTGAGTTCAAAGCAAATTACGAGCTCGGCTTCTGGTGTCTGTCCGAAGTTTATATTTGGAGGTTGACGTCCAAACTCTCGAATCTAATTGGGAAGTAATATCGTATGGACTTGTGATTTGTTCGTTGAATTCTGAAGTGATCTTGCACAACATAAGGATATTTTTCATGATTCACACATATGTTGTGTTCCTGTTTTTTATGGTAGAAGAATATAGTTTAAAAAAAAATGTTAAAGTGTTTTGTCAAAAATAAGTAGATTTTTATATGTTTTCTTATACGACGCAAATGGGAGGTTGTAATGATATGTATTTTTCAACAATTTTTACAAATTTCAATAATTTTTCATTCAAGAAAGAGAGAGAACTGATTTGTCCAGAAAGTACGGGAACGAAAATCAGTAAAACTGTCTAATGTCTAGATATCAATCCTTCAAATTTAACTTTATTCTATAAGTTTTACTAGGTTTTCGTGTACGGGAACGGATTCCAAGTAAAAAATTGTACTATAATATATGCAGTGTCTAAAACACAACCATACTTTTAAATGTCTTCTAAAAGAACAACAAATCCAGAGTGCAAGAACACCTTCAAAAAAAAGAAGCTTTAAATCACAAGTAAACATATAAAATTGTCTTAAAAGAGAGCAAAATGTCAGAAAAACAAAATTATTCTACCGTACAGATTTCAGATAGCAATCTGCCGGACTCGTTCGGACTATGTGCAGACCTATCAGACGACCGACATTTGGTTTGATGGAGTTGAAGGTCTATTTATACGCATACGTTTGCAAAAACATATTTGAAATTATTGTTTGTTTTTCCAGCCTCTCCTTTTCATAATGTATTCTGCAATTAACACCGTATTCAAATGGTTAAACGAGAAAAAAAATGTACCACTAAATGCAGACATATACATTTACTCACCACAAACATAATAAACTTTCAAATATACATATTGTTTTCCAATTATTTTTCAATCCTAATCTATTGTATGTATTTAAAACTAACTAAATATTAATATTTCAACGTATATCTATCGAATAACAAACGAAATAATTTATCGAATGTGTCGAAACAAAAAAACATCGTCAAAACGCAAATAAATACATTCACATGTAAATCAAATCGTTTTATTTTCTTTCAAGGCAATGAGGGTTATTTCAGAGGATTTGTTAAAGGGCCTTTTTGGATATGCAACATTGTCCTGCAACTTTGTAACTGTTGATTTGTGCTTCATTGTTGCATATTACGAACACATGTTGTAAATGGAAAACATTCAAATGTGTTTACGATGGATAGGAGACATGATTATAATCCAACTCGAAGCTAAATAACGATTATAGGTGCAGATACACAAAAAAAATAAAAGAACAATCAGAACAAGGGAGCGTAGGGTAACGTTTGCAACCCATTTGTTCTGTATTTTCTCCAAATACAAAACGAAACAAAGCCGATATTAACGGCCTATTTTTATACCCTACACCACATAGTGGTAAGGGTATTATGTCTTTGTGCATTTGGTTGTAACATGGAGAAGGAAGCGAGATAGACCCATAGTTAATTTTGAGGATCTCCATATATATCTTCGTTCGATTTGCCTTTTATTGTGCACCAAACGTGTAATATCAGCCCGAATAGTATGGAATTTTGCATATGCAACCAAATTAGGCCTGAAAATAAGTGTGCAAAATTTGATAGAAATCGGTTCATATATAGCTATAGCTCCCATATATATTGCTCACCGATTTGTTATTTTTGTCCTCCGCAGCCGTAATATGCACTGTAACAACAATATTTGGGTAAATATATCAAATGCAGCTCAGAAATACCTTTGCAAAATTTTATCAAGATCGGTTCAGATTTAGATATAGCTCCCATATATAATTTCGTCCGATTTACCTTTTATTGTACACCAAACGTCTAATATTTGCCCAAATGGTGTAGAGTGTAGAAGAAGAAGTGTAGAAGCTAGTATGCCAAATTTGGTGAAGATCGGTTCAGATATTAGTATAGCTCCCATATAAATTGGGATAATTGTGCATATATGTATATATCGCCACCAGTGTATATATGGTGGCCAAAACTAAAGCAACTGAAATTACAAGGAGAATGAATGCCCCGTAACTTTTTCAAAAATTAAGAAATGAGAAAGTTTTTCTTGTTTTAAATTAGGTACTTTATTCACTTTTTAAAAAGCTAAAATATAAAACCAAAATTCATTTTTATATAAAAAATAATGTTTGGTAAAGTCAATTAACCGGATTTTGGCTTGGACAAAACAAAAGCAACTCTGTTGTACATTCATATAACCGCTGCAATTTCAGTTGTTTTTACTGTGATATTTATCGCAAATTATCAGTGACTATCAAAACAACATATCACAGAGAAACAACATATCCGAGAAATATTTCATAAATATTTATGTGATTTCATAATTATTTCTGTATACTAAATCGGTTTTTTGAAACTGGATCAGTAGTAACAGTCTATAACGGATGAAGGCCGTGATCTCGTAGTGATCCACAAATTGTGAGAGAAATAAAAAACAACTATTTAAGAGTTCAACTGGATTGATGAGAGAGCAATCATTGGATATAAGCTCGAGATCAGTGCGTAGACGAGTAGTGGCAGCTGGTCTGCGTGCCCGTAAGACATCAAAAAACCATTTATATCTGAAAAAATCAAAAAGGCTTTCGGAAACGATAATATTAAGTGGAATCAAGCTCAATGGAAAAAACAATAGTTGTGTTCCAGAACCTGCAAATTAGTACAATTAGCACTAATTCTGCTACAACGCGTTCCCGTACTCCAAAAACTAGCAAAACTTGCAGCTCTCTCGAGAAAAAAATGGCGCTGAGTGGTGCACATTTCTGCTTGTTTTAGCTACATGAATTTGGCCGAGCAGAAATGTGCATATTGTAAATTTGACATTTAATTGGCAGGGCTAACAAGGTTGAAAAATGTATTGATACATTTCAATAAAGAAAATGATCAACTTGAAAACTAAAGGAAAAACTAATATTTGTCGTGCAAAAAACAAAAAGAGAAAATATGGAGCAACTGATGTATTCACTTTTGGATGATTCCAGCAGTGAAGAGGACTGGCTGAATGAGGAATCAGATTATTAATTATTATTATAAATTATTAATTTTAACTTATCCTCTTCAATACTCATTTTTTAAATGTTGGCGCTCTTTTCTCTAAGGTTTCACCAGTCCGATTTAGGCTGTTTACTTTCGGAATTTTGAATTTTGACATTTTATCACATTTCTGCTAATTTTCCGTTCCCTTATTTTTTGAGTAAACCTAAATGAGAATGACATTTCGAACTGTTCTCTCTTCTGCTAGTTTTACTACTAAAAAAGTTCTATTATTTCTGGGATGAGTCTACGTTTAATATTAAAGGCTCAGACGTGAAAAATATTAGTTGCGGGAGTCAAAAATTCATGTTTTGTTATGGCCGGCACAATCACCCGACCTAAACTCCTTAGAAAACCTTTGGAGTATCGTAGATAGGAAGATCAAGAGAGATTCGGAAATAAATAAGCACAACATTTTCTAAAGAATTCGGGGTGCCTGGGAAAGCACACCCAAGGATCAAATAGAGCGTGTTATAGATTCAATGCCTCGTAGGTGTGCAGCTGCTCTCAAAAATAATGGTTATGCTATCGACTACTAGCCAAAATTTAATTATTTTAAAATAAAAAATCAAAAGTTGCTTTAGTTTTGACCAAGCAAAAATTGGGTCACTTTAGTTTTCCACATATTATTTTTCGTTCAAAATTATTTTTTGTATTTTTATTTTTAGTTCCTTAAAAGTGAATGAAACCCCTCATGTAAAACGGGAAAAATAATAACGATTTGTTTATTTTTCTAAAAGTGTATATATATATATATATATATATATATATATATATATATATATATATATATATATATATATATATAAGTAGGCGCGGTCCTCAGCCCCTAAATAAGTACTTAGGGTTGGATGGAAAGCCAACAGCATCTCGTGTAATAATTCTCAACCCGATATCTTGATTTATATATATGTATATATATATATATATATATATATATATATATATATATATATATATATATATATATATACATATATATAAATCATATATATATATATATATATATATATATATATATATATATATATATATATATATATATACATATTGTTTTTTTTTGAATTCTAATATGATGTGTAGGTTTTTTTTGGGTAATATAAAGCCACAACGGATAAAACTGTTATTTATAGATTTTATGTATTTATTCGTAATACCCAATCAATACAATTTTATCCGTTGTTGCTTTATACGAAAATTCTAGAATCGGGAAAAATCGACAATTTTTCAATGGAATCGAATTCCAAAATAATAGTACATTCTACAGACAAACTTCGTAAGGACCTTTAAAAATTTGCCCCAAAAAATCAGCGAACCAGTTGAAGATTCTTTTTCTTTTTTCTATATTGAAGTGTACATTTTTTATTGGTTTGAATTCTGAATGAATAATATAAAAATGAAATGAGAGCGCAATACGATGTTAAATGCCTTCTACTCCAGGACCTACATCGTGCTTCAGCTGGAAGATGCGAACACATTTAAACAAACAAAAATGACCGAAGAAGCGTTATGGGGTTAATTTCAAAAAGTGGACCTGCTTCTTTCATGTGACAATAAATTGTCAAATGAAAACACAAAATGCAAAATACATTGGGACTGCAATCAGTCAAATACCGACTATAAAGAACGCAAAATAGAAATTCTACATAAACATTCAAGATACCTTAAATCGCTTTGGCAGGTCATAATATGGATGATAACCCCTGATAACGAAACAACCCCATTTCAAGTATATTCTACATTTTAACCATATTTTTCGTACTAATTTTAGCTTATGTTGATAATCTAAGAAGAAACCATCTTTGCAAAAAATTATTTTTCGGAAAAGTGCGCATCTTAGTCTTGAGGCTACCTGCGGAAAAAAACCCTGGGGTAGAAAATCATCTTACAGATAATTATCCTCATAAGAATTTATTTATAGTCCCCACATTAGTATACCCCCAAGTCCACTTTCCCAACCAATGTGTGGTCAGAAAAGAAAATTTGGTATTCTATTGAATTTGTAACCCCCAAGAGAATATTGGTTGGGAACGTAGATTTGGAATGTACGTCTATATGAAATAAACTCCGAAATGTCAATCTGGGACTCATTCAGTCGGAAATTGTGGAAGAAACATGAAAAAATACGTAATTATAAAGTAACTTTATTGGATCTCCGCCGCACAATTTAAATGACAAACAATTAATGCTCATCTTACGGTAATCGGAGCAAAAGAGTATTTTTTTGGCTATTCTGACAACATTCTGCCTTCAAGTAAGAGGTGAACAAAACTGAATACCACCCAGTACGGGATTTTAAACGTTGGGAATACAAATTTCAAATTATAGCTAAAGCATTCAATTTTTACAATATCAAAAATTGAGCTGAATTTTCACATGGGGCTATTATAGATGTTCTTTATCATATAGGTATTTAACACTCAAATTAAAGCCTATAGCTGAAAAATAAAATCAGGCTATTCAAAATATCTAAAACCGACGGTAATTATAATTTCTGCCATGAATATTAATTTATATTTAGTCATGGAGTCATTACTCATAATCAAGTCATTACTTAAAATCAAAACTGGAGTAATTATAATGGAGTCATTACTTATAATCAAAATTGTTCCGCCTACATAAGTCAGATCTGTGATTTATTATGCTTTAAAGACTAAAAGTACGGGCCGGCAACGCGGACCGGGGGAAGAAAATCTCTTCTTATAAAATTTTTATTTTTTGGAAAATTTCGCATCTTAGTCTTGAGGCTACTTGGGGTAAAACATCCTGGGGTAGAAAATCATCTTACAGATAATTATCCACATAGGCATTTATTTAAGTATAGTCCCCACATTAGTATACCCCAAGTCCACTTTCCCAACCTATGTGTCATCAGAAAAGAAAATTTGGTATTCTATTGAATTTGTACGTCTATATGAAATAAACTCCGAAATGTCAATCTGGGAGTCTTTCAGTCGGAAATTGTGGCAGAAACAACAAAATACGAAATTATAAAGTAACTTTATTGGATCTCCACCGCAAAATTTAAATGACAAACAATTAATGCCCATCTTACGGTAATCGGAGCAAAAGAGTAATTTTTTGGCTATTCTGACAACATTCTGTCTTCAAGTATGAGGTGGACAAAACTAAATACCACGTAGTACGGGATTTTAAACGTTGGAAATACAAATTTCAAATTATAGCTCATTTGAATGCTTTTTACAATACCAAAAATTGAGCTGACTTTTCACATGGGGCTATTATAGATGTTCATATAGGTATTTAACACTCAAATTAAAGCCTACAACTGAAAAATAAGATCAGGCTATTCAAAATATCTGAAACCGACGGTAATTATAATTTTTGCCATGAATATTAATTTATGTTTAGTCATGGAGTCATTACTCATAATCAAGTCATTACTTAAAATCAAAATTGGAGTAATTATAATGGAGTCATTACTTATAATCAAACTTATGCCGCCTACAAAAGTCAGATCTGTGATTTATTATGCTTTAAAGACTAAAAGTATGGGCCGGCAACGCGGACCGGGCCAGCTAGTATATATATAAAAATCAATTGTTTTTTGTTGGTAACGGAATCAGTTGAGAACGGGTGGACCGATTTGAATAATTTTTTGTACAAACATTCGTCATACCCCGAGTTAGATTTTTAGAGAGAAAAATATTGACCACGACTACTTTTACGCCCACTATATCGATTTATCTAAAATCCCTATATTTGCCAAAATAATGAAGATATCGGTTTGAGAATTATTACACGAGATGCTGTTTGCTTTCCATCCAACCCTAAGTACTTATTTAGGGGCCGAGGAACGCGCCTACTTTTAAATCTATCTCTCTGTATGTAAAAGAAAGTTGTGTTAGTTACTACTCTTATAACATAAAGACCGCCGGTCAGATTTAAGACATTCAGACATGATTCAGACAAATTCGGAATTGCCTCTTGGCAGAAAAGAATAAAATCCAAAAAAAATCGCGTAAAATGTGAAATTTGAACATTTTCAGTTTGACTTTTAAAATGTACAATAGTAATGTTTTATATTGCATATTTTTTTCCATTTTGACTTACTATTTTAGAATGTACATTTGTAGTGTTTTTTTTTTGAATTCTAATATGATGTGTAGGTTTTTTTTGGGTAATATAAAGCCACAACGGATAAAACTGCTATTTACAGATTTTATGTATTTATTCCTAATACCCAATAAATACATAAAATCTATAAATAACAATATTATCCGTTGTCGCTTTATACGAAAATTCTAGAATCGGGAAAAATCAAAATAATAGTACATTATACCGACAAATTTAGTAATCACCTTTAAAAATTTGCCGCAAAAAAATCAGCGAACCAGTTGAAGATTCTTTTTCTATATTGAAGTGAACATTTTTTTATTGGTTTGAATTCTGAATGAATAATATTAAAAATGAAATGAGGGCGCAATACGATGTTAAATGCTTTCTACTCCACGACCTACATCGTGCTTCAGCTGGAAGATGCGAACACATTTAAACAAACAAAAATGACCAAAAAAGCGTTATGGGGTTCATTTCCAAAAGTGGACCTGCTTCTTTCATATGACAATAAATTGTCAAATGAAAACACAAAATACATTGGGACTGCAATCAGTCAAATACCGACTATAAAGAACGCAAAATAGAAATTCTACATAAACATTCAAGATACCTTAAATCGCTTTGGCAGGTCATAATATGGATCATAACCCCTGATAACGGAACAAACCGATTTCAAGTATATTCTACATTTTAACCATATTTTTCGTACTAATTTTAGCTTATGTTGATAATTTAAGAAGAAACCATCTTTGCAAAAAATTATCACGTTTTGGTATCACCATCATATCATTTAAGGTATTTTCGGGGTCTTGGCCACTTTTTTTCATTTTTTGGCCCTTATTTGACATCTTTGTTTCTAAGAGGGAAGAAAACCTCTTCTTATAAATTTTTATTTTTCGGAAAAGTGCGCATATTAGTCTTGATGCTACCTGGGGTAGAAAATCATCTTACAGATAATTATCCTCATAGGAATTTATTTAAGTATAGTCCCCACATTAGTATACCCCCAAGTCCACTTCCCAACCAATGTGTGGTCAGAAAAGAAAATTTGGTATTCTTTTGAATTTGTAACCCCCAAGAGAATATTGGTTGGGAACGTAGATTTGGAATGTACGTCTATATGAAATAAACTCCGAAATGTCAATCTGGGACTCATTCAGTCGGAAATTGTGGCAGAAACATGAAAAAATACGTAATTATAAAGTAACTTTATTGGATCTCCGCCGCACAATTTAAATGACAAACAATTAATGCCCATCTTACGGTAATCGGAGCAAAAGAGTATTTTTTTGGCTATTCTGACAACATTCTGCCTTCAAGTAAGAGGTGAACAAAACTGAATACCACCCAGTACGGGATTTTAAACGTTGGGAATACAAATTTCAAATTATAGCTCATTTGAATGCTTTTTACAATATCAAAAATTGAGCTGAATTTTTACATGGGGCTATTATAGATGTTCTTTATAATATAGGTATTTAACAATCCAATTAAAGCCTATAGCTGAAAAATAAGATCAGGCTATTCAAAATATTTAAAACCGACGGTAATTATAATTTTTGCCATGAATATTAATTTTTATTTAGTCATGGAGTCATTACTCATAATCAAGTCATTACTTATAATCAAAATTGGAGTAATTATAATGGCGTCATTGCTTATAATCAAAATTGTGCCGCCTACATAAGTCAGATCTGTGATTTATTACGCTAAAAGCGGACCGGGCCAGCTAGTATATATATATATATATATATATATATGTATGTATATATATATATATATATATATATATATATATATATATATATATATATATATATATATATATATATATATATATATATATATATATATATATATATATATATATATATATATATATATATATATACATATATATATAATACAAAATACCGAAAGACAGAACTGGACTGATTTTAACGATTCATACTAATTCCTAAAAATGTGATATATTAGCTTTTGAAATGTAATGTTTTATATATATATATAGAAAAAAATGTTGACCACGCCTACTATTACGCCCACAATTTTTTTATTTAAGATCCTTATATTTGCCAAATAATGAAGATATAACTTTGAATACGACTCCAATCCTATGTATCTGTTTCGGGTCACAGGAACTGCCTACACCTACTTCTGTAAATCTATATGTAAACAATTTTAAAAAGTATAGTAACACATTAGTTCAGAACGGCTGGGTCGATTTGACTAAAATTTTCTTTTGCTTATTTGTAATTACAGTGGAAACGTTTTCATGAAAGAAAAATTTGAGAAAAACCTCTATAAAAATAGCGGAACTGAAGAAATTGATTTATCTATTTTGATATGGAGTTTTTTGTAGAACTGTTTCAAAATGCCTTTTGGAATTTAAAATTCTTATGAAAAAACCGAAAAAGTCGAGTAATTTTGCATATGCCGTTATGTGGTTGGCATACCAAAATTTTCAATTTTTTTGATTAAAAAATACTTTTCAAAGCATCAAAACATTTAAAATCTCAACGCACCTTTAAATTGGGGCTATGCCTAATGGGGAACCCATTAATTGCCGGTATTGATTCCACAATACCGAAAACTTTAAATGTCAAGTTACAGATAATTCTGTAGAAATTATAACAAACCAGTAAAGAAAGTCTTAAAGTCGGGCGGGGCCGACTTTATGATACCCTACATCACTTTGCAAATTAAGTAGAGCTCCACATAACAATTAACAGTTTTTATGGGAGAATTCAATCATACACGCTCTGATTATTATTCTAATTTAAAGTTCAAAAGACTAAATAAGCCGAAGCATTTGTATCTTTTAAATTCGGAATTGTATTGCCCATTTGGTGCACAGTTAATTTGAAATCGGATAAAGATATATATGGGAGCTATATCCAAATCTGAACCGATCTCGATAAAATTTAGCAAAGGTGTTTCTGAGCTGTATTTGATATATTTCCCCAAATATTGTTGTTACACAGTGCATATTACGGCAGCGGTGGACAAAAATAACAAATCGGATGAACAATATATATGGGAGCTATAGCTATATCCGAACCGATTTCGATCAAATTTGGCATACATATTTTCAGGCCTAATTTGGTTATATATGCAAAATTCCATAAAATTCGGGCTGATATTACACGTTTGGTGCACAATAAAAGGCAAATCGGACGAAGATATATATGGGAGCTATATCTAAATTTTGACCGATTATCTCCAATTTCAATAGGGTTCGTCCTTGGGCCAAACAAAAGATCTTTGCAAAGTTTCATCTGGATCGGGCAATAAATGCGACCTGTACTTTGTTTACAAAAATACATGGACAGACTGACGGACGGACGGACGGACATGCATAAATCGACTCAGAATGTGATTCTATGCAGATCATCAAAAGGAACTATGGGTCTATCTCGTTTCCTTCTGTCTGTTACAAACAAATGCACGAAGACATAATACCCTGACCACCTTGTGGTGTAGGGTATAAAAACATGCAAAAGGGCGATTTTTAGTGGTATTATTATACCTAAACGAACGAAAGATTAACCTAAATATTTCGCCTTCATTGCGACTTCAACGAACGGCCGCATACACAGACGGATATAGTTAAATTGACATAAATACCTTAAAACATGATTTTCAAAATTTTGCGAATTCAAAATTACTTTTGATTTGGAAAATTTTGCTAAGACCTTTATAATACTGATAATTGAGATTTGAAAATTCAATGAAATACAATGATATAACGCATATTAAGGGGTACTGGGAAATAGAAAATAAATCATAAAGTGGACTTGTGTTGTGATTTTTTGATTTATAATCTCAAAAATGCTTTTGAGTCCTTCAAATACCTCAAATCGGCCAAATAAGAGCACATTTGGTCGACGAATATTAGAACATAATATTATATGAGGGCTGTATCTAAATGATAACAAATATATACCTTTTGTAACATCAATCATCCTAAGAATAGTATAAAGCCTGCGCAAAGTTTGAAAGACGCGTATTAAATTTTGTGAGCTCTACCGTAATTGCAAATGGTGAAAGAAGAGGCTCACGGACATAATGAAATCAACAAAGATTTCTACCCTTTAACATACTTTACGGGGTCCCTAACTTTTATAAATCGATGAAACTTTATTTATGATTATTAAATTAAAGTCATATTACCAGGATTTCAATTTAGAAATTACTATCGATTCTGAGGTCCAAAACTCCAAAAAAAAAATTGACTAGATATGGAAACAATCCATTCAATGCGAACACAAAATGCTAAATTCATTGGTACTGTAATCAGTGAAACACCGAATATGAAGAGGTACTGTAATATGCGGACTATACAAAATAGTGGAGCGAATTGAAAATTTAGTAATGATTCATATCCTCGGAAAATTCTTCTGAACCCTGAAAAGTACCCTTAACACATATGCAACGTTATACGGGAACAATGCGCTATCGTCAGTAATTACACTGCGGGAAACTACACTTGGGAAATTGTCCGGTTGGTAGATACAAAATCCAAAAAGGGGATTTTCGGGTCAAACTTTTATAGGGTCCATTTTATATGACTTAACCATACACAAATGACCTCAAATATTTTGGTCTATACTCAAAATACAAAAATTACGATCGAGTTTTATATTTGATACAGTCCTAGAGGTAACATGAAGTATCATTTGTACCAAAAATGTAGTATGGTAATATATATATATATAATACGCTATATATAATATGCTCTCTCTCTCTCTCTATATATATATATATATATATATATATATATATATATATATATATATATATATATATATATATATATATATATATATATATATATATATAAATCAATTGTTGTTTGTTGGTAACGGAATCAGTTGAAAACGGCTGGACCGATTTGCATAATTTTTTGTACAAACGTTTGTCATACCCCGAGTTAGGTTTTTAAAGAAAAAAATATTAATCACGCCTCCTTTTACTCCCACTATTACGATTTATCTAAAATATTTATATTTGCCAAAATAGTGAAGATATCGGTTTGAGAATTATTACACGAGATGCTGTTTGCTTTCCATCCAACCCTAAGTACTTATTTAGGGGCTGAGGAACGCGCCTACTTTTAAATCTATCTCTCTATATGTAAAAGAAAGTTGTGTTAGTTACTACTCTTATAAGATAAAGACCGCCGGTCTGATTTTAACGATTTAGACAATTTCGGAATTGCCTCTTGGCAGAAAAGAATAAAATCCAAAAAAATCGCGTAAAAAAGTGAAATTTGAACATTTTCATTTTGACTTTTAAAATGTACAATAGTAATGTTTTATATTGCATATTTTTTCCATTTTGACCTTCTATTTTCGAATGTACATTTGTAGTGTTTTTTTTTTTAATTCTAATATGATGTGTAGGTTATAAAACTGTTATTTATAGATTTTATGTATTTGTTCGTAATACCCAATAAATACATAAAATCTATAAATAACAATTTAATCCGTTGTCGCTTTATATGAAAATTCTAAAATCGGGAAAATCGACAATTTTTCAGTGGAATCGAATTTCAAAATAATAGTGCATTCTACCGACAAACTTCATAAGGACCTTTAAAAATTTGCCGCAAAAAAAAATCAGCGAACCAGTTGAAGATTCTTTTTCTTTTTTCTATATTGAAGTGTACATTTTTTATTGGTTTGAATTCTGAATGAATAATATTAAAAATTAAATGAGGGCGCAATACGATGTTAAATGCTTTCTACTCCAGGACCTACATCGTGCTTCAGCTGGAAGATGCGAACACATTAAAACAAACAAAAATGACCGAAGAAGCGTTATGGGGTTAATTTCAAAAATTGGACCTGCTTCTTTCATATGACAATAAATTGTCAAATGAGAACACAAAATGCAATATATATTGGGACTGCAATCAGTCAAATACCGACTATAAAGAACGCAAAATAGAAATTCTACCTAAACATTCAAGATACCTTTAATCGCTTTGGCAGGTCATGATATGGGTCATAACCCCTGATAACGGAACAACCCGATTTCAAGTATATTCTACATTTTAACCATATTTTTCGTGCTAATTTTAGCTCATGTTGATAATTTAAGAAGAAACCATCTTTGCAAAAAAATGGCTCTTATTTGACATCTTTGTTTCTAAGGGGGAAGAAAACCTCTTCTTATAAAATTTTTATTTTTCGGAATAGTGCGCATCTTAGTCTTGAGGCTACCTGGGTAAAAAACCCTGGGGTAGCAAATCATCTTACAGATAATTATCCTCATAGGAATTTATTTAAGTATAGTCCCCACATTAGTATATCCGAAGTCCACTTTCCCAACCAATGTGTGGTCAGAAAAGAAAATTTGGTATTCTATTGAATTTGTAACCCCCAATAAAATATTGGTTGGGAACGTAGATTTGAGATGTACGTCTATATGAAATAAACTCCGAAATGTCATTCTAAGACTCATTCAGTCGGAAATTGTGGCAGAAACATGAAAAAAATACGAAATTATAAAGTAACTTTATTGGATCTCCACCGCACAACTTAAATGACAAACAATTAATGCCCATCTTACGGTAATCGGAGCAAAAGAGTAATTCTTTTGGCTATTCCGACAACATTCTGCCTTCAAGTATGAGGTGGACAAAATTGAATACCACACAGTACGGGATTTTAAACGATGGAAATACAAATTTCAAATTATAGGTTATTTGAATGCTTTTTACAATATCAAAAATTGAGCTGAATTTTCACATGGGACTATTATAGATGTTCTTTATCATATAGGTATTTAACACTCAAATTAAAGCCTATAGCTGAAAAATAAGATCAGGCTATTCAAATTATCTAAAACCGACGGTAATTATAATTTTTGCCATGAATATTAATTTATATTTAGTCATGGAGTCATTACTCATAATCACGTCATTACTTATAATCAAAATTGGAGTAATTATAATGGAGTCATTACTTATAATGAAAATTGTGCCGCCTACATAAGTCAGACCTGTGATTTATTATGCTTTAAAGACTAAAAGTACGGGCCGGCAACGCGGACCGGGCCAGCTAGTATATAGTATATATATAAATATACTAGCTGGCCCGGTCCGCGTTGCCGGCCAGTAGTTTTTGTCTATTATGCATATTTGTCAAAGCATAATTATTCACAGATATGACTGATATAAGTGTTCCCGTACTGGTCGATTAAAAGTGTTTTAAAATACCTGTACCCATATTTAAGCCGTGGGCTTCAAAGGTGTGGATGTGCTATTATATATGTGCTAGTATATATCAATCTTATCCCCATGTAAAGGATCAAATTAATTTTTAGTATGATAAAAATCGTAGCAAAATTTTCCAGTCAAATGAGCAGTAATTTAGAATTTGCTGTATTTTGTACACCTCATAATTGAGCGCTGAATGAATTAAGAATAGCCAAAGTTAAATAGAGACCAAATCAAAAATTTAACAGAACAACATAGCATGTCAAACTGAAAAAAATTTCGCGTGATTTAAATGAGTAAAAATAGTTTTATCCACCATATCTATATATATATAAATGAAAGTTGTGTTAGTTACTACGCTTATAACTTAAGAACCGCTGAACTGATTTTAATGATTCATACAAATTCGGAATTGTCTCTTATCCGAAAAGGATAATATCCAAAAAAAAATCGCGTAAAAATGTGATATGTTAACATTTTCATTTTGACTTTTGAAATGTACAATAGTAATGTTTTATTTTGCATGCTTTTTTCCATTTTGACTTACTTTTTTCTAATGTACATTTGTAGTGTTTTTTATATTTTATTTTTGAATTCGAATATTAATACCAATTTATTTAATTGACTTGATTTCTTGAGAACTGAAATTGATAACGGGTTACTTGGAAGTGTAGTACCGAATTATGTGGTGGCGAAACGGAATAGATGATACCGAAATAATTTAATGCGGTCACACCAAAGTTAAAAGAAAATTACTTTTTCAAAATCGTTAAAAAGAAACACGAAAAAAGAGATCTCATTGCAACAATTCTCAAAACGGGAAAATATCGAAAAAAAATTCCAATGGAATTGAATTTTAAAATAAAAGTACATTCTATTGACAAACTTTGTAAGGATCTTTAAACAGTTGCTGTAAAAAATCAGCGAACAAGTTAAAGATTTTTTCATTTGTTCTTCTTTTGTCAATTTTTTTCAATTTGTAATATCATATTGAATTCAGTGGATTTTTTGTGAACAAAATAAAGAATAATTTTTCACTATATACAATTTTTCACCAAAAAAATGAAATAAGTGCGAAATACGATGGTAACTGACATCTACCTTTCAACTCCAGGGCCTACATCGTGCTTCAGCTGGAAGATGCGTAGACATTTAAACAAACAAAAATGACCGAAAAAGACTAATGGGACTTATTTCAAAGCGTGGCCCTACTTCTTTCATGTGACAATAATCCGTCCAATGAGAGCTCAAAATGCAAACATTTTTGGGAGTACAATCAGTAAAATACCAAATATAAAGGGTGCAAAATAGTAGAGCGAATGGGACTTTTAGTAAGAAAAGGATTTCTATCCTTCCAAAAATTCTGCCTGAACATTTAAGATACCTTAAATCGCTTTAGCAGGTCATGATATCGATCATAAATAATCATCGTATGATTTAAGCCATTTTTGGAGTCTTCGCCATTTTCTTCTATTTTTGGCCCTTATTTGGCATCTTTGTTTCTAAGGGGGGTAGAGAACCTCTTCGCATAAAATTTTCGGAGTAGGGCCCATATTGGTCTTGACCACTAAAAAATTTTATTTATGCTACCCTGGGGTAAGGAACCATCGTACAGATAATTGCCACATAGAAATTTATTCATGTAAAGTCCCCACATTGGAGTATCCCCAAGTCCACTTTCACATCTAATGTGTGGTCAGAAAAGAAAAAATTGTATTCTATTGAATTTGTAACCCCCAAGAGAATATTGGTTGGGAACGTAGATTTGGGATATACATCTATATGAAATAAATTGTGAAAACATGAACAAATTACAAATATAAGAAAGTAGCACGGGACCGAATATTTGTTGAATCGTCATTAAATTATACTATGATGAAAAATATGGACTCCAACTTACAATTTAAATGGCAAATAAAATTAATTCCCATCTTACGGTAATGGATGTAAAATAGCTATATTTTTGATTTGGCCTCTATTTGTCATCTTGGATTATAAGGGGTGAAGAAAGTTTTCAATGTAGGTCGATGTTTCGCATTTTACCATATTTCAAAGGATTTGGCTAAAAATGAGTATTTGCGGATGAAAATCTTACACAAAAATTTCAACATATCTACAAATTTTAGGATTTTCTCCATGTAATAGTATCCCCTCAAGTCCACCTTTTGGTGGACAAACAGACCGACATGGTTAGGGGGACTTATGAGGACTCTAATGCACAATCTGAGGTGCTAATGGGTTCAAAAAAGTAATTAACTTTGCCTATTCTTAAATCAATTAGCCCTCAATTACGAGTTGTACAAAGTACAGTAAATTCCAAATTACTGCTCATTTGACTAAAAATTAAAAACTAATCGACCAGTACGTGAACATTTATAACATTCATATCTTTGAATAATCATGCTTTGACAAATATGCATAATAGACAAAAACTATGGGCCGGCAACGCGGACCGGGCCAGCTAGTATATATATAAAAATCATTTGTTGTTTGTTGGTAACGGAATCAGTTGAAAACGGCTGGACCGATTTGCATATTTTTTTTTGTACAAACGTTCGTCATATCCCGAGTTAGGTTTTTGAAGAAAAAAATATTGACCACGCCTCCTTTTACGCCCACTATTACGATTTATCTGAAATCTTTATATTTGCCAAAATAGTGAAGATATCGGTTTGAGAATTATTACACGAGATGCTGTTGGCTTTCCATCCAACCCAAAGTACTTATTTAGGGGCTGAGGAACGCGCCTACTTTTAAATCTATCTCTCTATATGTAAAAGAAAGTTGTGTTAGTTACTACTCTTATAACATAAAGACCGCAGGTCTGATTTTAACGATTTAGACAAATTCGGAATTGCCTCTTGGCAGAAAAGAATAAAATCCAAAAAAATCGCGTAAAAATGTGAAATTTGAACATTTTCATTTTGACTTTCAAAATGTACAATAGTAATGTTTTATATTGCATATTTTTTTCCATTTTGACTTACTATTTTCGAATGTACATTTGTAGTGTTTTTTTTTTTTTGAATTCTAATATGATGTGTAGGTTTTTTTTGGGTAATATAAAGCCACAACGGATAAAACTGTTATTAATAGATTTTATGTATTTATTCGTAATACCCAATAAATACATAAAATCTATAAATAACAATTTTATCCGTTGTCGCTTTTTACGAAAATTCTAGAATCGGGAAAAATCGACAATTTTTCAATGGAATTGAATTTCAAAATAATAGTACATTATACCGACAAACTTAGTAATCACCTTTAAAAATTTGCCGCAAAAAAATCAGCGAACCAGTTGAAGATTCTTTTTCTTTTTTCTACATTGAAGTGTACATTTTTTTATTGGTTTGAATTCTGAATGAATAATATAAAAATGAAATGAGAGCGCAATACGATGTTAAATGCCTTCTACTCCAGGACCTACATCGTGCTTCAGCTGGAAGATGCGAACACATTTAAACAAACAAAAATGACCGAAGAAGCGTTATGGGGTTAATTTCAAAAAGTGGACCTGCTTCTTTCATATGACAATAAATTGTCAAATGAAAACACAAAATGCAAAATACATTGGGACTGCAATCAGTCAAATACGGACTATATAGAACGCAAAATAGAAATTCTACCTAAATATTCAAGATACCTTAAATCGCTTTGGCAGGTCATAATATGGATCATAACCCCTGATAACGGAACAACCCGATTTCAAGTATATTCTACATTTTAACCATATTTTTCGTACTAATTTTAGCTTATGTTGATAATTTAAGAAGAAACCATCTTTGCAAAAAATTATCACGTTTTGGTATCACCATCATATGATTTAAGGTATTTTCGGGGTCTTGGCCACTTTTTTCATTTTTTGGATCTTATTAGACATCTTTGTTTCTAAGGGGGAAGAAAACCTCTTATAAAATTTTTATTTTTCGGAAAAGGGCGCATCTTAGTCTTGAGGCTACCTGGGGTAGAAAATCATCTTACAAATAATTATCCACATAGGAATTTATTTAAGTATAGTCCCCACATTAGAATACCCCCAAGTCCACTTTCCCAACCAATGTGTGGTCAGAAAAGAAAATTTGGTATTCTTTTGAATTTGTAACCCCCAAGAGAATATTGGTTGGGAACGTAGATTTGGAATGTACGTCTATATGAAATAAACTCCGAAATGTCAATCTGGGACTCATTCAGTCGGAAATTGTGGCAGAAACATGAAAAAAATACGAAATTATAAAGTAACTTTATTGGATCTCTACCGCACAATTTAAATGACAAACAATTAATGCCCATCTTACGGTAATCGGAGCAAAAGAGTAATTCTTTTGGCTATTCTGACAACATTCTGCCTTCAAGTATGAGGTGGACCAAACTGAATACCACGCAGTACGGGATTTTAAACGTTGGAAATACAAATTTCAAATTATAGCTAAAGCATTCAATTTTTACAATATCAAAAATTGAGCTGAATTTTCACATGGGGCTATTATAGATGTTCTTTATCATATAGGTTTTTAACACTCAAATTAAAGCCTATAGCTGAAAAATAAAATCAGGCTATTCAAAATATCTAAAACCGACGGTAATTATAATTTTTGCCATGAATATTAATTTATATTTAGTCATGGAATCATTACTCATAATCAAGTCATTACTTAAAACCAAAACTGGAGTAATTATAATGGAGTCATTACTTATAATCAAAATTGTTCCGCCTACATAAGTCAGATCTGTGATTTATTATGCTTTAAAGACTAAAAGTACGGGCCGGCAACGCGGACCGGGGGAAGAAAATCTCTTCTTATAAAATTTTTATTTTTCGGAAAATTTATTATGCTTTAAAGACTAAAAGTATGGGCCGGCAACGCGGACCGGGCCAGCTAGTATATATATATATATATATATATATATATATAAGAAGCCTTGGGCACGCAAACATTTTGGCCGCAGACCTAGGACATTCCAACAGGACTCAGCACCGTCGCACTCAGCACTCCACCCAGGAATGGTTACATAATGAGGTTCCTCGCTTCCTTTGGTATCGTTGGACTAGCTTCGGAGATTTAGTTATTAAATTCAATATGAATTTGTAAATTAATAAGAAGACGTTATCTTAATAGGGATGTCTATATAGTTTGAAGGTCTTTGAAATTTGGGGTCCATAAAAAATTGTCATATTGGACAATGGTTGGTGAGGGTTTAGAGGTATATTCTCATAACATCAGGGAATTATAGTTTTATGACGGCCAGAGATTAAAACAACCACTTAAAATACGCATTTTCATTTTTTATGACTTTAATTTCTGTTAGGGTATGTAGTATTCATCTTTTTTTTTTTTTTGTTAAGGGAGTCATAACAATATCTGTATCTTTTGCATATAGAAGGACAAGACCCCATTCCGACTGCAGCTACCAACTCAATGGCTCCCAGAGTCCTCATAACTCACGGCTAAGATACTTCAAAATTGTTGATGTATCTGATCAACATTTAAACCGTGTATATTACAATTATCACATGACCAGTTGCTCTTACAGACAAAAATCGGTAAAATTTAAATACTTATAATTACGATAGTTAATGATGCAAGTTGTCGGTAACTCAAAAAATTAGTTAGAGATGGAAATGTATATTTTCTCGAAGCTTATCCATATTCTTTTACCAAAATTCAAGTAGAATCTCATATTCATGTGTTTACCAGCGTTTTCGAGTTCCTATTTGTTTCCTTCAAAAAATGCGCAGACAAATTATTGTCAAATATATTGTTTACAATTTGTATTCAAATCAAGCATTACCTTTCTTCATCATCCAATTTTATACCCTCCACCGTAGTATGGAGGGTATATTAAGTCTGTCATTCCGTTTGTTACACCTCGAAATATACATTTTAGACCCCACAAAGTATAAATATTCTTGATCAGCATAAATTTCTGTCCGTCTGTGGAAATCACTCTAGCTTCCGAACGAAAATAAGTAGATTGATAAAATTTTACTCAAATGTACTTTACTGATTTTACCGACATTATTCTTTGTACTTTGTTGATTTAAGCGACCCGGCCGAACTTACGGCTTTTTCACTTGTTAATAATTAATAATTAAAAAAACATTGCTTGGTTTTGTTCACATCTTTTTTAAAATTTAATTAAACGTTACATGAACACAGTTGCCAATTTTTGCACACTCTACAATATTCACGTATTTAGGAGCAAGAAACATTTGATTGAAAACAAATACAAGTTTTAAGGTGATTCAATTTTGTAGGGTAAATCATCGTAAATTTTGGAGTATAAATCAACATAATGAACTTAATGATAATAAACAAAAACTAAATCTGCTTTAATATTAGTTAGAAGGAAGAAGCAAAACTACAACAAATACAATTCAATAACAACCACATAGAAACTTTTTATTGTACGTAATGCCAGTGTCAAAGGTATATGTCCGAACTGCATGAATGTAAAAGTTTTTACTACAATAACCGATTTTCCCTTTATGATATCGGAAAAAATTGCAAAACTAGCAGATTCTTTCAGATTCTGGAACAGACCAATCATTTTCAATAAATTATACTAAACTTTAAAAATGTAGAACAAATATTCCTAAAATGCTTTATTTTAATGATTTCGAATCCAGATCTTGAAACCATTCCAGGGGCCGCATGAATTCGCGAAAAACATCCCTTTCACGTCGAAATCAAAGCATACATATTCACAAGGTGTGCTACATTTTGCAAATTTAGAAAACATGAAAAGTACGACTATAATATCCAATGTGGGGTCGCTGTTTCCATTTCGCTAATTAATTAGAAGAATGTAAAAATGTTACATTTATAACCGACTTTTCCTTTATGATATGGACAAAAATGCAAAACTGTTAGATTCTTACATGTTCTGGAACAGAGCAGTTATTTATGATTGTAGTTGTGGGAAGCAAGTCTAAAAATTTAAATATGTACTCGTATGTAGACATAAAAGGTCTAAATATTAACCCGCACCTTCAAACGCATAAAAATTATTATAACCGTAATAAGTGATCAATCAAGATAAATTTTATGTATATTTTCCATAGTCAAATTTATTGTGATTGGTAATTTATCAGAAATAATCCGGATAAAGATTTTTATGTCATTTGGGCTTTTATATTATGTGCTTCTGGTGCAAAGAGCTTTCAAAACATTATTGGAATTCTAAATTTTGAATGAAAAGCTATTTAAATTAATGAAATTTGTCGAAAATCACACATCATACCAACCTCTAAACGTCATCGTATAGGAAAATCTTTTAAAACTCATATATTATTCGAGGTATTTTTAAATATTTTTGACATACCAATGATGACGAGTATAGATGTATCTACCAGTATGTACCCACGTAGAAGAATATATGTAGTAGCATCGACACAGCTCCTCGAAATACTCATGTCAGACCTAACAAAGTATATATAAGATCAGACCCAACAAAGTATAGAAAATATCAGAGTAAAATTCTAAGTCAAATTGGCGACGCCCGTCTGCGTGTCCGACTGTTGTAATCACGCTATCTTTCGAATGAATTGAGATAGAAGGCTGAAACTAAGTAAAAAAGTTCGTAAAGTTCGTAATTTAGGACCGCGTTTTCATATAGCCTCCATATAACGGTACCTCCCAATTTTCGGTATATGCACAAATCACGATCCCTCCCGATGATATTTGGTATTTTGATGATTTTAGCGACATTATTAACCGGAATTTTCAAATTTCGTATTTGAAGTTCGTAATGGGTAACACAATGTATGACAAAAAGTGTCTACGCAGATCCACGTCTTCGTATAACCGCCATATAACGGCACCCCATTATATTTGGTATTTTGATGATTTTAGCGACAATTTCAAATTTTGTATTTAAATTTGGCGTAATGGGTACTACAACTTATAACAATCGTGCATGCGTGTGCAGGTCCAAGTCTTCGTATAGTCTCCATGTAACGATACCTCCCTATATTCGGTGTTTTGAAAATTAATCACCAGGATTGCTTCAAATGTTGTAATTGAATTAATGGAGACTACAACCTATGACAAAAATTACTTATGAAGAAACACATCTTCGTATAGGGGGTATCATTTGAGAGTTTTTCTTTTCTTACTTGTTCGATTCTATAAAGGAAATATCGGTTATCGCAGTAAAATTTATTACATTATTGCAGTTCTGGAACAGACCAACAACGTGACCAAAGGAAATAAAACTAGTTAAAAAGCCTTTATATACTATTTTTATACTTTTTATATCCTTCACAATTTGGAAAGTAAATCGTATAAAATATGCCAAAATCCAAATTTCAAAGAATTTTGTAAAAAAATTGGCTACAATTAACAAAATAGATAAACGCAGACTTATATAGAAATTGTACCAAATACTATAAGTACATTTATATGAACTCTAAACACAGAATTTTAAACTTTTCCGTTACAAAGGGTGACTGAAATCGTCAAAATATCGAATATCAGGGGTACTTTTATATAAAGGCTATACACCTACAAAGACTATACTGTGCCACATGACGAATTTTTACCTATTCCGTTAGAAAGTGTGGCTAAAATAACGAATGTGGTGAGAATATTACTCTGATCAAGAATATATATACTTTGTTGGGCCTTACAATTCTAGGAGTTACAGACGGAATGAAAAGCTTAATAAATGGAGGGTATATTAAGCTATAAAGCTACTATGTATGTGTAGGGTATAAAAAACATCTACAATTGTGTGATAGCAAGAATTATGAGCCACGTGTAAAATGACAATTTTGATATGGACACGGAAATACACATGGATAATAAAAGACAGCATATATGTAAATCCCTTATGGGGCGTTTAAATACATTTTATCCGGATTAATTCTACCAGATATACGATAAAAAATAGATGTCCTCACGACGGAACAGGGTAGAATATAGATAGATGCATCAAGGCTTGGGAACACTGATATGTAAAAATTTTCAAAATGTTTTGTCAAAAAAGTAGATTTATATATGTTTTCTATACGACGCAAATCGGAGGTTGATATAATATGTATTTTTCAACAATTTGTACAAACTTCAATTATTTTTTATTCAACGTTTCAATTTCAAAATCAGTTTGACAGTACATTGCCCCGGCAGCTGTGTCGATGCGACTACCTGTATTCTTCTACCATGCGACGGAATTTATTTTAGATCCGGTGTGGAATCTACATACTAATGGAAAGCATCGCTGTGTACGGCATTTGTACGACATTAGTGCAGACGTATACTCCAAAGTCGCGAAGTTGAGCGAAAGAAAATTTTATTATTTTGTTCAATTCAAATCACTCTCGCAACTACGATGAAATATGTATGGTACCATTGCATAATTATTAAAGGTAGCAGCAAACCTCAGCTTATTTGACTCTATAGTAATACTTGTGTTAAATTCGATATGAAGTTTGTGATTTAATTCCATTTCTTGCTGTACAGTAGGTATACATTTTTTTGATATAATAAATTTCACTAGAGGGCAATGTGAACATATTTTTTACCTAATAGAGAAATTCGCTGTTATACTTAACCAAACGCAAACGGAGATAGTGCAAAAACTGTTTTCTCTTAAGTTGCAACGACACCACATTAGGTAATAAAGTTGTATATTTCATGATTTCTAAAATTGCAAAATGTAGAATACTTTAGGAATAGTAGTCTTATTAAACAAGCAATTATTGCTTTTTATTTAAATCTCTTCACAAAATTATTATATTGAGGGAAACCCACAAAACTTGAATGGAATATTGGAAAATTGAAATTTAAATATTGAATCCAAGACTAGTAGATTCAAGGTAGATCTACAAGGTAGTCACATCAGCCCAGCTGACGGCACCTTTAAATGTCAAAACAAGTTGTTGTAATGCTAAATTCGCTCTAAATGAATGCAACACAAAAACAAAGTTTGTTTATGCCTTCTTCACTAAAAGTATTTCTTTCTGACCTGATTACCAGTAAAAAAAATAAAAAGATTTTATTTTTGGGTATTATGTTGTTGCCTATTTGCCAAATTACTAAGATTTTGATTACTGATATTCATATTCTGCTGCTGAATATGTGGTGTACGTATGGCCATATGCATTGGAGTGTTGGTGCCCTGATTTTGCATAGAACAATTCGAGAATTGTTACTGCTGCTGCATATGTACACTGTTAACATACATTTTGGGCAATGTTGCTGGAGATGCTAGCGGGTGAATCCATGCCACGTGGTGCAATTTTATTCAAATCCTAGGTGTTGAGATTATGTTCAGCACTGGCCTTGAAATTTAATTTATCGTGGACATTTCCAGGCGGCCCAGACGTAGAAGATATTACAGTTGTTGGCTTGTACAAACATTTCAAGGCTAACTATTAACATGGGACTTTGGCAATGGTCCCCGAGATGTAAACAATCATCTCGTTTCTGATTGGTTGAAACAAATTTGCCGCAAACTTTAAATGTCATGGCGAATATATATTTTTCGCCTTAGATGCCAATTTTGACATTTGAGGGTACCACAAAACTTGCTTTGTTGTAGCAATTCGCCGATGCGGTTACCTGTTAGATCTACCTTGAGTAGATTCTTGCATGTTCTGGAACAGAGCAATTATCCACTCTCCCCCTCATTCGATTATTCGATAAATCAAAACTCAACCTATATATCCCTTGTTGTATCGATTAGTCGAGAGTCGACTTATGTATTCCTATGTGAGAAATATTATTCTTGTAATTCGTAAATTAAGATTTAAATTTTGCAAAGGAGTGAATTGTCACGCACCGAGCAAATAATAGTTTAACGGAAGAAAAATGCTCAAATAAAATAATAGTAAATATTTGAATTTGGTTACTAAAACCCAGCAGTATCTGAATAATTAAGAAGTTTCTAAACCCTAAAGGACAAAAGGATAGATTCTGTTTTAATCGATCAAATGTATAAATCGCTCACAACTGATTGATGGACAACAAACAGGTATTGTAGTGTGAATGTTTGTACACGCATACATACAGACATTTAATATGTGTTTATTCATCAAAATTTTGGTACTATTTATTAATATAGGAAGGACATGTGATGTTCTTAAATTGATTTTTAAAAGAACTTTAATTTTATATTTCAGACAATTAAAAAATCGGATACTCTTTGTTCTGGGATCTGATGATTTATTAAGTTTCTTGGCCATAAATTATTTGCAGAGTCGAAAACCACAACGAGGGAAGTGAGACATTCGAGATGATAAGTGCTTTGTTTTCACGTCTTATAATGTGAGTATACAACTCTTGTTCTATTCTTACCAGTGGTTTGTGGTTTAGAAAATATCCTCGGTGTGTCATTCAATTTAATCTGTTCTTGAGTACAAATTTTGATTTAGATTTACTTGAAATACGGAATGTTCATAGTAACTATTTCAAAGAAAATGTAAAAATTAAATTCAGCTATTATTATTGATAAAACATGGTGTCTTAATATTAGTAAAAGCCATTCTTTGATAGTTTTAAACATTTTAAGATATGTATGTTGTTCAATGTCATAAATATATTTCATGGGCCATAATCATTGGTCACCATTTAAGAGAAGTAAGGGCGTCTTCGATGTTGTCCAATCACACAATTTGTCTAAAGTGGTTTGGCAGCTAAAACGCTCTTGAATTGGAGTGATATGTTTTGCCACTAAATGATTTCAAACTGCTATTTTCAATGAGCTACAGCACATTGATGTTTCAAGCACAAATAACAATAACAAAGTGCATGTCTTGTTTCCACATTTGGCAAAACCGCTTTGGTATACAGTAATGTACGCACAAAATTTTCCAAAGTTGTCGCATTACACATATGTTATTGGGTTAGCGTACATTTATGGAATGTACTCACTACAAACAAACATCGAAACATCAAACTTTCTTAGACATTTTTTATATTATCAAATTTAGAACGACTTACAGTGGCTCAGAATTGTGTTTACCTAACGCAATTGGGAACAGTTATATGTTCACATGTTTTTCTTTTATTTTTATTATTAAAAATATAGCATTTTTTATAAATCCGAGTCATGTATACAACATTATGCGAATATTATGGGATTTATACACTGGTATTGTATGTATTACAAAATTTACCGAAACATAGAATAACATTTCGTTGATATACCACAAAAAACATGAATTTAATAATGGAATATGGAACAATCGGCAAATTTTCCATGTATCTATTGTTCACTAATTGCAATCAGAATTGAAAACATAGCAAAATGTGCAATTCAGTAGAAGACAAATTGGAAAAAAAACATCTATATATATATTATATATATATATATCTATATATATAAATGAAAGTTGTGTTAGTTACTACGCTTATAACTTAAGAACCGCTGAACTGATTTTAACGATTCATACAAATTCGGAATTGTCTCTTTTCCGAAAAGGATAATATCCAAAAAAATCGCGTAAAAATGTGATATGTTAACATTTTCATTTTGACTTTTGAAATGTACAATAGTAATGTTTTATTTTGCATGATTTTTTCCCATTTTGACTTATTTTTTTCTAATGTACATTTGTAGTGTTTTTTTATATTTTATTTTTGAATTCGAATATTTATACCAATTTATTTAATTGATTTGATTTCTTGAGAACTGAAATTGATGGCGGGTTACATGGAAGTGTAGTAGCGAATTATGTGGTGGCGAAACGGAATAGATGATACCGAAATAATTTAATGCGGTCACACCAAAGTTAAAAGATAATTACTTTTTCAAAATCGTTAAAAAAAATCACGAAAAAAAGATCTCATTGCAACAATTCTCAAAACGGGAAAATATCGAAATAAAATTCCAATGCAATTGAATTTTAAAATAAAAGTACATTCTATTAACAAACTTTTTTAAGGATCTTTAAACAGTTAGCGAACAAGTTGAAGATATTTTCAATTTGTTATTCTTCTTTTGTCAATTTTTTCAATTTGTAATATCGTATTGAATTCAGTAGATTTTTTGTGAACAAAATAAAGAATAATTTTTCACTATATACAATTTTTCACTAAAAAAATGAAATAAGTGCGAAATACGATGGTAACTGACATCTACCTTTCAACTCCAGGGCCTACATCGTGATTCAGCTGGAAGATGCGTAGACATTTAATCAAACAAAAATGACCGAAAAAGACTAATGGGGCTTATTTCAAAGTGTGACCCTACTTCTTTCATGTGACAATAATCCGTCCAATGAGAGCTCAAAATGTAAAAATTTTTGGGAGTACAATCAGTAAAATACCAAATATAAAGGGTGCAAAATAGTAGAGCGAATGGGACTTTTAGTAAGAAAAGGATTTATATCCTTCCAAAAATTCTTCCTGAACATTTAAGATACATAGAAATTTATTTATGTAAAGTCCCTACAATGGAGTATCCCCAAGTCCACTTTCAGATCTAATGTGTGGTCAGAAAAGAAAAATTTATATTCTATTAAATTTGTAACCCCCAAGAGAATATTGGTTGGGAACGTAGATTTGGGATATACATCTATATTAAATAAATTGTGAAAACATGAACAAATTACAAATATAAGAAAGTAGCACGGGACCGAATATTTGTTGAATCGTCATTGAATTATACTATGATGAAAAATATGGACTAAATGGGGTCTCCAATTTACAATTTAAATGACAAAAAAATTAGTTCCCATATTACGGAAATGGGTGTGAAAGAGTAATTATATTTGACTATTCTGAAATCAGTCTGACCTCAATTATGAGGTGGATAAAACTATTTTTACTTATTTAAATCACGTGATTTTTTTCAGTTTGACATGCTATGTTGTTCTGCTATATTTTCGATTTGGCCTCTATTTGTCATCGATGTGACATCGCATTTTACCTTATTTCAAAGGATTCGGCTAAAAATGTGTATTTGGGGGTGAAAATCTTACACAAAAATTTCAACATATCTACAAATTTTAGAATTTTCGCCATGTAATAGTACCGCCTCAAGTCCACCTTTTGGCGGACAAACAGACCGACATGGTTAGGGGGACTTATGAGGACTCTAATGCACAATCTGAGGTGCTAATGGGTTTAAAAAAGTAATTAACTTTGGCTATTCTTAAATCTATTAGCCCTCAATTATGAGGTGCACAAAGTACAGTAAATTCCAAATTACTGCTCATTTGACTAAAAATTAAAAACTAATCGACCAGTACGTGAACATTTATAACATTCATATCTTTGAATAACTATGCTTTGACAAATATGCATAATAGACAAAAACTACGGGCCGGCAACGCGGACCGGGCCAGCTAGTATATATATATATAAAAGAAAGTTGTGTTAGTTACTACGCTTATAACTTAAGAACCGCTGAACTGATTTTAATGATTCATACAAATTCGGAATTGTCTCCTGTCCGAAAAGGATAATATCCAAAAAAATCGCGTAAAAATGTAATATATTAACATTTTCATTTTGACTTACTTTTTTCTAATGTACATTTATAGTGTTTTTTATATTTTATTTTTGAATTCGAATATTAATACCAATTTATTTAATTGACTTGATTTCTTGAGAACTGAAATTGATGGCGGATTACATGGAAGTGAAGTACCGAATTATGTGGTGGCGGAACGCGACCACACCAAAGTTAAAAGATAATTACTAAAGAGATCTCATTGCAAAAATTCTCAAATCAGGAGAATATCGAAAAAAATGTCAATGGAATTTAATTTTAAAATAAAAGTACATTCTATTGACAAACTTTGTAAGGATCTTTAAACAGTTGCTGTAAAAATCTACGAACAAGTTGAAGATTTTTTCAATTTGTTATTCTTCTTTTGTCTTTTTTTTTCAATTTGTATTATCATATTGAATTCATTGGATTTTTTGTGAACAAAATAAAGAAAAAATTTTCACTTTATACAATTTTTCACCAAAAAAAATGAAATAAATGCAAAATACGATGTTAACTGACATCTACCTTTCAACTCCAGGGCCTACATCGTGCTTCAGCTGGAAGATGCGCACACATATAAATAAACAAAAATGACCGAAAAAGACTAATGGGGCTCATTTCGATGCGTGTACCCACTTCTTTCAAAATGCAAAATTTTTTGGGAGTACAATCAGTGAAATACCAAATATGAAGGGTGCAAACTAGTAGAGAGAATGGGACTTTTAGTAAGAAAAGGATTTCTATCCTTCCAGAAATTCTTCCCAAACATTTTGCAGATCATGATATCGATCATAACTCACGCATAAGGTTACAACCCGATTTCACATTTAAATAACCATCGTATGATTTAAGCTATTTTCGGGGACTTGGACACTTTTTTATTTTTTGGCCCTTATTTGGCATCTTTGTTTCTAAGGGGGTAGAGAACCTCTTCGCATTAAATTTTTGGAGTAAAATTTTCGGAGCCATTATTGGTGTTGACCACATTCATTGGCTAAAAAATTGTATTTACCCTGGTTTAAGGAACCCTCATACAGATAATTGCCATATATAAATTTATTTAAGTAAAGTCCTCACATTGGTGTATCCCCAAGTCCACTTTCACATCTAATGTGTGGTATTCTATTGAATTTGTAACCCCCAAGAGAATATTGGTTGGGAACGTAGATTGGGGATGTACAAATATAAGAAAGTAGCTCGGGACCGAATATTTGTTGAATTGTCATTGCATTATACTACGATCAAAAATATGGACTTTATGGGGTCTCCAATTTACGATTTAAATGACAAGTAAAATTAGTTCCCATCTTACGGCAATGGGTGTAAAATAGTAATTATATTTGACTATTCTGAAATCAGTCAGTTATGAGGTGGACAAAACTATTTTTACTTATTTAAATCACGTGAATTTTTTTCAGTTTGACATGCTATGTTGTTCTGCTATATTTTTGATTTGGCCTCTATTTGTCATCTTGGATTATAAGGGGTGAAAAAAGTTTTCAATGTAGGTCGATGTTTCGCAGTAGTGCCCATATAAAGGTACTTCCTGATTTTACCATATATCAAAGGATTTGGCAAAAAAATGTGTATTTGGGGGGGTGAAAACCTTACACAAAAATGCCAACATATCTACAAATTTTAGAATTTTCTCCATGTAATAATACCCCCTCAAGTCCACCTTTTGGCGGACAAACAGACCGACATGGTTAGGGGGACTTATGAGGACTCTAATGCACAATCTAAGATGCTAATGGGTTTAAAAAAGTAATTAACTTTGGCTATTCCTAAATCATTCAGCCCTTAATTATGAGGTGTACAAAATACTGTAAATTCCAAATTACTGCTCATTTGACTAAAAATTAAAAATTAATCGACCAGTACGTGAACACTTATAACAGTCATATCTGTGAATAATTATGCTTTGACAAATATGCATAATAGACAGAAACTACGGGCCGGCAACGCGGACCGGGCCAGCTAGTATATTATAAATAAACACTAAAACATTAAAATAAATATGTAAAAAAAAAATAATTTTTTAGTTTGAAAAAAAAAGAATTCAACACGTTTGCTTTAAAAACTGTCATAAATAGTTTTCTCCGTAAATATGATATTTTTATACCTGCATCATATTGTGGTAAGGGTGCATTTCTGAATTTTGTGCATTTGCTTGTAACATAGAGTCATAGAATCACTTTTTGAGTCGATTTATGCATGTCAGTCCGTCTGTCTGTTTTATCCTATTTGATGTTTAAGTCTCTCACATTCGTAATATGCACTCCACAAGAATGATATTTGGTACCAGATATCAGATACAGCCCAGGAATACATCTGTTAAATTTTATCGAGATCTTATCAGATTTTGATGTAGCTCCCATATATATCTTTATCCGATATCACGATTACGCCCCTCGCATGCGTAATATGATCTTTGATACCAACAATGATCTTTACCAGGCATAAGATACAACTCAGAAATAAGAACCTAACATTTTGTCAAGATTGGTTCAGATTTGGATGTAGCTCCCATATATATTTATATCCGATTTCACGTTTATTGTGCACTAAATGATTCAGAGTTGGATACAGTTCCCAAATCGTGACTACTTTAAGCCATGAAAGCACGGCTCCGCACTACTTTTCACCTTTCCTTACTGGTTTTATATTTCAAATTGTGTACCAGCCAAACAAAAAAAAAACTTCCCATCCAATATCTATTTTACCTGTACTTGGGAGAAAATGACCTTAGGTTTTTATATAGTATCCTTTGGCGTTTTGGTACTAACCCGTCGGACTGTTGCTAATATTTTTTAAAATGTTTAAAAAGGTGAAAAAAATCCAAAGGTAATATTTTTTTTTGGCGGTTAAAAGTTTTTTTTTTCATAAAATTTACATTTCAACGTTGTGTAACAGTAAATCCACCAAAATTGAAGAAAAATTTAACCTATATTTAACAAATAATAAACTTAAACGTAGAAGGTACATGTAAATTTGTATCAGACAAAATAATTTTTATATATTAAGATTAGAAATGGATATGAAACATAGTCATATGTCGGCCTTGAAACCCCATATAGATAATGCTATTTGAGCCATATTTGATTATAATGGAAATATGAAGTCTCAGATATTAGCATTTTTAACCAAATATATAGGACGAAATATTAAAATATCATATCGATATCTTAAAAATATCTCTTAAATAATCTAAAATCTCTTAAAAGTAGTTAAGTTTCAAAAAATAAAGATAGCTAAATAAGATAACTCAAAAATTTACACAAATTACATCAGTAGAGTTATCGTGTTCTCTACAAAAATGGTAGTCTATATCTAAAAAAATACGACACATAAGTGCAGTTCCGTACCGCTAAAGACTGACTACATCATACACAGTGAAGCCATCTGGAGCGATATTTGCTACGAATACTTGATACGCAATAGTTTACATTGTTCAAATTATTTAATGAAAGTTTTAGACATCTATCTTGGTTTTTTTGAATGCATGCGGCACTTATTTACATTAAAACAAACGTAAGTTCAATTTATATTTTTAGAATGCTTGTGCTGCTGATATGTTCTCAAGTTTACCTTTTTTAAACTATAAAACTACTTTTCTGATTCTTGCCTTTTGAATTGGGTCTGTAGTATTAAATATAATATATATAATTGTACAAGCAAAAATAGGTTTTCATTTTGATACATGAAGGTGGCGTATGACTAGGTTTGAAGAACAATACATTGTCCTGATCCGAATAAAAATGTATTTTTTTATTAGGGTATTTCCATACATTCCTTTTAGATTGTTTGCTTATGTTTCTCACCAGTATGGATTTTTCGGAGAATTGAATACCAACCAACTGAGCTGATCAGCATCCCAATTAAAAACATTTGAGAACAAATGTTTATGCCTGGCAGGTCGAACGTGTGTATACGTGCACATTGTTCTATTTTATAGCGGAGTACATGATTTTCTGCTGAGAGCAGATTGCTATTTTAAGATTTTTAGTGTGCCTCTGTCTCTGTGTTGGGAAGCGTTTAAATTCAGTATTTATTTAGCCACTGGCGGGTAGACATAAATACAAAGAACTCATGTCGTTGTGAAATTCCGCAAGAGGAGGATATTTTTACTTGTGTCATGCATCATAATGACTTTTATTCGGGTTCTATAAGCCACTCTAGTGAACCCAGACAAGGATATGTTTACAGGACCAATACAAATCGAAAGACACATTTAATCAGGCCAAAATATTTCCGTTGCAATAATGTCGCCATAGAGAAACGTCGCCATTCTTTGGACGGTGTTGAAGTCGAACCAGTGTTTGAAAATTTTCGCCCTGGTGTTGTATATGCACCAACACATAACAATATTGAAAATAGCATGGGACATGTCGCCTATAGAAGATATTTGGGTGACGACGAATATATCGACGAATCGTTTGTTGACCAGGAAGAAGTGTCGGAAGTCATTGATACCAATAATGTTGTTCAAAATTTAACAACGTTTGGTCGATTTTTAGAAATGCTACAGGGGATGCCTCTACCGCGTCTTTCGCTTACAACATCGTGCATCTTTTTTCTTATAGCCATATTCATATCACCGAGACCATGCGCTCAAAATATAATATTTCCTGCTTTCAGATTGTCCTTTGGTACACTGTACCCAGCCTATGCCTCTTATAAGGCCGTCCGCACAAAGAATGTTAAAGAATATGTGAGTATTGCTGATCTCGCACTGTTCATATTGGTTATAATTCTTGTCTTATTAAACTGCAGGTCAAGTGGATGATGTATTGGATCGTTTACGCATTTTTTACGTGCACAGAGACCTTTACCGATATCTTCCTATCATGGTTTCCATTTTACTATGAGGTCAAAGTGGTTATTGTTCTGTGGTTGTTGTCGCCAGCAACAAAAGGCAGTTCAACGCTGTATAGAAAATTTGTTCATCCCATGTTGACACGCCGTGAACAGGTGCGCAGCTTTTTAAATGTGTTAAAGATAGACAAATGGAATTTTAAAATTATTCATGATGTTATATTTTTTCTATAGGAAATAGATGAGTATCTCAACCAAGCCAAAGAACGTGGATATTCTGCTGTATTACAATTAGGTTCTAAAGGTGTCAATTATGCCACAAATGTCATTATGCAAACCGCAATTAAGGTAATTAATATATTGAGCTGATGCTCTTCCTCAACTGTACTAACACTGCATAAATATGCAAATCGCCATGACAATCAAATGAACTCCATACTTTGAAAACTAACCTAAACCAATGCATTCCATTCTAAACTTTTTATCACAAAATATATTTTTTCTTTCATTTAATTAGACTCGGTTCTAGGTTTGTTTAGACCACCTCATTCGGCATTCATCATGCGTTGACTTGTTTCGATATAACGATAGAAATATGTATTTTTAAATTTGTTTGCATTTGATGTAAATTCATTTTTTGGTTTTGTTGAGAACAATAAAAACAACATATTCGAATTCATAAGAAATCTATACTGACTTTTTGAGTGCAGTAAATATACAAAAAAGAAAATAATTTTTTATGGATAACTGACTTTCCAGATATGTGTTCTATATTAATAAAAAATGTATAAATGGGATGAGTGCTGTATTATATTTACTTTTATTTTTATGCAACATTTTTCGTTAAAATTAAGTTAACTTTTTATTGCTTTCTTTTCATTTTTTATCGTCATTAACTGACCATATCATTGCGATTCACACTGGTTAATCTGTACACTTGATTGATTAAATGCACGTGCACGCTAATAACAGACTTTTCATTACGGCTTAACTTCAGCAAATAGCCAAGAGTTGCGTATGTTGCCATCGTCTCAGTCAGACGACGCTATATACATGCGCAGGTCTCAGATGAAGCACGATGAAGTAGACACAAGCGAAGGACACGGACAGTTGATCACAAGATCTAATTCTTTACATGCTGTGGCAACAATGCATGTAGAGTTCTCCGAAGATGACGATCGCCAATATGAAGAAGATGTTTCTGGAGGAATTGTAACAAACAGTGAAAATGGAGCAGCACGCATACGCGATCTTCCGGCAAGAAAAACAAAAACCAAAGATACATCTGTCACAATCCAAAAACGTTCAAAAGCAGATGTAGGGGCAAAATCAGCAATTTCGGGTATACGGACTCGAAGAAAACTGCGCGAACCAACACCAGAAATTGACGTAGATGTGGAATAACTAAGTGATAGTGTATAAAGATCTCTGCGATAATGTGCTATGCCATACAATTTTCTCACCCACCAACATATACTCGATTTTAGTTTTATTGTAACTTCAGTTTGTACTAATGATACCTTATTTAACACTTCTAATAATAATTGTAATCTCAATATAAATACATATATACCAATCCCTAAAAATCTGAACTTAAATGTGTCAATCGTTTACATGTCTATACATTTGCAATCAGGGAGGCGGTAATCTAGTGCAGACAATTCGCCGAAGCTACAGTTTAAGTGATCTCTCCGAACCAGATATTCACCGTACCCAGGATGAGGTTTGCATATAAATCTCTTCGTGGACTGAAATAAAAATTTGGTTATTTTAGGTCGACGACATCACCACCATGCGACCCCAACAAAGAATGTTACGGCCACGCCTCAATACTCCAGTAGGAAGATCTGCGTCTGGAACTCGCCACTCCACTGGAATGTATTTTACGGAAGTTGATGTCACTGCTAAAGGAGCTGGAGATTTTAAGTGAGATGATTCGTGTTATTTATGTAAAATGTAAATCATAAAATTGTTCACATATTTTGTTTTATAGCTATAACATTCGTTCTTCAGATGACATTAGTTCGGGGTATTCAAGTGCTGAGCCTATGGCTGGAGGTTTAAGCCGTACTTCGTCTATGACAAATGCGTCCAAAACTCGACTCAAGGCAAAGCGATCTGAAGTAAGTAGCGTATAGCATATAACTTCGCAAAATGTCGATTGTGACACACGAGAAATTTTTGAAAAAATACTAATTTTTTTGTACTAGGAAATTTTCGCAATATGGCCATAATTTTTTGGACATATGAGATATAATTTAAAATTTATTAAAGTAAATAGTTGCATTTTCTACATCTCTTACATATATTCGCTCCCTTCTACAACATATGGGCATATTCAAAAAATTAGCTAGATAATGTCGGCCAGTAAGCCCATCTGACAACTAAATTTACAGTTAAGAGACATAATTGTGAATAGAAGTGAAAAGATATTTTTTCAGACCAATAAATTGAAAATAATTTGACAATAAACTTAGTGGTTTTTGCACTATGGTGATTTGACTCTCTTTGATTCAAATCACAATATGTCTTTTGAAAGACATCAGTCAGATGGGATTACTGTCCGACCTTATATAGGCAAAGAGAGTCCCATGGGATATCTGTGTGTTCACCAACACAATTGTAAAAAAACATTGTTTAAAATTTTCTCTCAAAATGGTTTTGGTCGATGATATTTAATTTTTATTTAAAAAAAAAGTGTAACTAAGATGGCCACAGACAACTTGAATGTTTGCTCACAAAAATATATATTTTCATTTTAATTTCGAGAGTGAATGAAAAAGGTTCTGAATATCATTTTGTTTTACATAAACCTATTAAAATTGACTGATTTTTGGCGGCCCACTTATTTATAACTTTTCTTTAAACCATTATCTCAATACCTTAAATATTTGTTTGTGTCATACGAGTTATCTATTCTCTTCCAAAATAATTTATAGTTTATTTAATTTTGTAAATATAACGTCGGTTTTTTATCAAAATATTCTTTAAAAAATCCCACGCCTTTAAGGCTCTTCGTAAAATATTCTTTAAAAAATCCACGCCCTGAAGACTTTTCAAAAAATATTCTTTAAAAACTCCACGCCTTAAAGGCTCTTCAAAAATTATTCTTTAAAAAATCCACGTCTTTAAGGCTCTTCAAAAAATATTCTTTAAAAAATCCACGCCCTGGAGGCTCTTTAAAGAAATATTCTTTAAAAAATTCACGTCTCGAAGGCTCTTTAAAAAAATATTGTTTAAAAAATACAGTCCTCGAATGCTCTTCAAAATATATGAAAACAGATATATAAATAAAAAAATAAATAAATAACAAAATATTTTTCAGTATGTATAGAGGGTCAAAGAAACACTTGCAATATTTTTTATTTCAAAACACATAAAAGCACAAAATAATTTTGAATTTCTCTGCCTAGCCTTTAGTGGTATTCTCTAACCATTTTTTTTTTACTTACCGACAAATATCGGTAACTTTGAAACCCAAAATGTTGATATAAAAAAGGAAATAAAGTTGACAACAATTTCGTTACTTGCCGAAATTACAAGCATCTTAATTTTACCTGTTGGTAACTCAAAAAAATGAGCTGGAGAATTCCACTACCGGACTAAAGCAAGGCAAAGAGTGTGTGTTCCTATTTTCCCAACCCAAAGAATTCAGCCTTGTTTGATTCAATCCACAAAAAAAAAAAACGGTGGAATGCACAACAGTCTTTACTAAGTTTGTTGGATTTACGTATATTTAGAAGACCCCAGCACATTTCCCTCTCTTCATTAAAGAACCCTCAGTATGGACAGCTATACTGCATAAATGTGGATTTTTACGGTTCCAAACGTCCCTGTCAAGCATGTTGATGTCAAGTGGTTTGAAGTTCAACCGTGGTGATTTGTAGTCAATAGAATTGACAGTGGTTTTAGGTAGATTGACTGACTGCGCCATTGTTTAATTTCTCTGAGTCGAAGGACCCACCTAATTGCCTGTTTCTCTACACGAAGACTTAATTGACTTAAGCTAAGTAGGGTATCTAATGCCACCTGAGGTGTGCTCCTGTCAGCACCTGTGATCAATAGCGATACGTCTCTTAGAACTTTATCAATGTCTCAACTGTAGGATAATTTACATAAAGAGTGCCACTAGACTAGAGCTCCATAGGCTAGGATTGGACGATTAGGTGACTCATATATATCTTGATTAAATGCCCAACTTTTACCTATAGATTAGAATAGAGAGCTATTAAGTCTCTCTCTTTGTAAGTTCCTCAGGGTTTCTCTTCCAGTTTAAATAGTGGTCAAGATCAGTACCGAGGTATTTGAATCCCATCCATCTATCCCATCTACCACTGGTGGTAAGAAAACAGGACATTTGGGTTTCCTCATGAAGAGGACGAGTTCTGTTGTTGATGGGTTTAGGCCTAGTCCATTACTATGTGCCCACCTTGACAGTATAACGAGAGCTCCTAATATTAGATATGAAATTGTTTGTAGGATTTCCCCGCGATCAATAAAACCACATATTAGAGATTGGCAACGCCTTTTCTCCCAACGCCTTTTCTGCAGTGTGTCCCTGGTGATTCTGTTGCTGAGCATGGCATCAATCCAATCTGTGAGGAGCTGGGGAACATAAAGTATTGAAAGAGAGTTATGAATGAATTCAAGAGTGACATTATTAAAAGCTCCCTCAATATCGAGAAAAGCTGTCTAGGTGAATAGAAACCCATTCATATTTTTCACGCTGTGACCCATGACATCATGTTAACAATTTATCCTTTCATATAGGCATGCTCAGCAGTGCTGATGGCAGTAGTGGGTAGTAGAACTCTGATTTAAACTTCAATTAAACTGTCTAAGGTTTTTAATAAAAAGGAGAAAATACTTATAGATCTGTAATCATATAGAATTGAATGTCATGTTTTTTTTTTCTCAGCTTTAGATCAGAATTTCTCATAAGACTCTGTACCGTGGATGATTTGACCCTATCCTCAGCCTTAGATATAGATAACTATCTAAGGCTGAGGATAGGGTCAAATCGTCCACGGTATAGATTGTGCTAATGCGCCTTCTTTGGTCTGTAATCATTTGGAAATGAATGACTTGTTTTCCCAGCTTTAGGGATGTAGATGACGGTGAGATAAGCGATCAGAATTTCTCATAAGACTCAGAGTTATTTACAGAATTATCTATATCTAAGGCTGTGGATAGGGTCAAATCATCCACGGTATAGATTGTGGTAATGCGTCTTCTTTGGGTTTTTATGAGGTTTTTGATTAACGCCTTCTACTAAAATCTAAACTAAATATACTTGCTACCCTATAGGTAGGGTTGTTCATACGGCTCCATTTTCGCCACCGTGAGGCTTCCTCCGCTGAAGGAAGATTAGGTTTGGAGGGCTATGACTGGGGGTATGTCTACTTCAGCATTCGTAAAGTGGTTCGGCTGCAGCCGCTTTGCAGTGATGCAGATTGGTCTGTTGTTTTCTTCCGGCTAGTGCAACGGCGCTAGTCGCAACAGATCCCATCCAGTGACGAAATCTAATTTACCCCCACGAGCCTGAAGATATTCCTGGTCCATTCCTGACCAAGCCACTCCCCACTACGCTTGAGTTGTCCGTCTGGAGTTTGGGGTTTTGTTTACCAACCACCCACGGGGGGTGGAGGATGACCATATTTTTCGGTAAGGATTTCCTTCAGGAAAACAGACGCCAGATCGCAACCTTGCTGGACATGTCGTTTCGCAGCAGATGACTTTCACGTCTTTGTAAAGGTTGGCTCTGCCGAACTGGAACTTGTCGGGATCTCTTTTTCCCAGAAAGATTGTCTCTCTCAGACGGTTTTCAATGAACATCCATCGACTTCCTCTGATTTTACCTTCCGACTCAGCTGCGAAGGTTGTTATGGTAAATGATCTTGTCAATTGGCTTGCAGACCGAAGGGGTTGGAACCGTATATTGCGGCAAGGAGGTTTCAACCGCCAAGGATTTCATGGCATCGGAATTGTGGTTCCTCAATGAACCGCCCTCTCTTCAAAGCTGATCGTGAAGAGTGTTTGGTTTCAGTCAGTGACAAGTAAGACTAATTTTATTTTTTTATATTCTGAAATCAACAAATTTATGCATTTATTGTAGATATGTAGAGAATGTATATACTTGAAATAAAGAAGTACATTGCTTTTTGAGATTTAACTTTTCGTCCGTAAGTTTATTCTATTATTAATTTTCGGTAAGAATAGCGTTTATTTTTTGAATCTCATTTTTATTCATATTTTTACTTAAATTTAAACTTCAGGTAAACCATGTCGAACCATGTCGAACTCTTACACGCCTTTCGAGCACACTTGCCCACAAATGCGAGAATATTGAAAACTCAATACATCTAGAAGAATTAACAGACTTTGGAGATACTGATGAGACTAACGAAATGTATGAATCTGACGAATTTTTCGAAACTAAATCTAATGAATCTACTGACACCAGATCTGACGATCTTAGCACAAGTCCTCAACATTCGTGCACTGATGTGTCTATAATAGAAAACAAGGTTAATATAAATATACCACAATTACGGTCAAGCCTTAAGGAAATAGAAAATAATTTTAGGGCGAAAATTGATTTGCCACCAGCAATAGAAACCCCTATTAGACGCTCGTACGTCCACAACAAAGGGCAAGCTCCAAAACCTCCCCAACAAAGCGGTTTAACTTGTATTTCGCATCCAATTTCTTTAACACCAAATGACCAATTCCTGAAGAATAAGCACGCTACTAGTAAAAAGGAAACAGAAATATAATAGCATTCTTGGTAAATATTCAAGGAAAAGTCCTCCCGCCTCAAGTGCTCCCACCTTTTCTGCATAATTTCACAATGCTCTGTCATTAACAATTAGAGATATAAATTAAGTGTTTACTGCCTAAAACCAGCAATGTTTCAAATATTTGATACAAGTCATACTAATAAAAAAAACATACTAATAACAATGTTTGCAGTGTCCTCTAATGTTAAATTTCTTGGCATGAATATTTTGTAATATTGATTTAAATTGTGAATTATAATATATTATTGTTTTTTTAGGATAAAATGTCTGCCAGCTGCACGACCTTGCCGCGTAGCAAAAAAACCGAGAAGGCGATGGGATCTATGACAACTGCAGCGTCAAAAACTCGTAGCAGCAGACTTGAAAAATAAAAAGAAAAATCACCATCTGTATACTTGCGTTCTGGACATAGAGAAACTAACTTCAGTTTCAGATACACAATATACATTATAGATAATAATGCATGCAATATACATGTATCAGTTACGATTTCTAAAATAGACTGTTCGAATCTATTATTTCTTTAGTTACTCAATTAATATGTTAAACTTTCAGACACAAATACAAATAAGTTCAAACGCAAGAACAAAATGTAATAAAATATAAGAGTTGGTTTGATTTTAAAAGCGGAATTAATCATCTGCAGTCAGTCAAGTGTCATAAAATAGGATGAGATCTTGAAAAACGGGGAAATTGATCATTGATTTTTTATATTGAAAATTGGTCGCATTCCATGTAACGTTACTTTCTTATTTTCGGTAAGGGTATGGCCGCAAAAAAGTTTTGCGACTGATGAAACAAATGATGACAATGACATCGATGTAGGAGCAAATGATAACGATTTTAGAACATCAATTAGAAATAATTTCTTGAAAACTTAATGATAAATTTTAATTTTCAGATATTTGAAAATAATGGGCTAAGAAATTGATTTGTAAGTAGTTACGTTTGTCCAAAATTTGATAGGAATCAGCGACGCTTTAAATGGTGCGTGGAATGATGGGGTATTGTTGTAATTGTATTGTTGCAATGTAAATCTCATGTTAAAGTTGATCGACGTTTGGAAAAATAAAGATCAAATACAGAAAAGCGAGTATGTTCCTTTGGTGAGGTTGACAACACAATAAAGTGAAATGTTTCAACAAGTGCGTTGTTATTGCTAAATTGAAACAACGAGTCACTAAAGGGCTAAACCTTTGTATGGAGAATGGAATAACAACAAATCTGTATTTTGAAAAACGTTATGCAAGCCACAAACGGTACAACCGTTGGTACAACTTAGAGAGTAGCCAAGTTGTATGCTTCGACCACAAACGATACAACTTTGTGTACAACTTCTCTTTTAGAAGATTTCATTTGAGTTAAGATGAGACCGGAAATAATTTCGTTATCTATAATTGACCCGATAGCTCTTATTTATTATTAACTATACCCTACAACATTATGTGTTGGGGGTATTATAAGTTTGATTGGGCCAAAAATTATGTAAACCTCGAAATATTGTTTTCCCACATTGGAAAGTATATATGGACCATCCTATCTCGCCGAGCTGAGTGGATCTAGCTATGTATGTCCGTCCATCCGTCTGTGAATGTTAATTTGTGATCACTTCAGGTCGCAATTATGGCCCGATCCTTACGAAATTTAGAATGGAGGTGGGGTTAGAACCTGAATAGAACCCTATTGCTTTTGGAGATGATCGCATAATATTTAGGGGTTGAAATGGACCAAAAACTGAAAAATTTCCTGATTTTGCAGTTGCTCTACAGGTCGCAATTATAGACCAATCGACGCGGAAGTTAGCATGGGGCTGGAGCTTATGGATGGGCAGAAGCCTTCTAATTTTGATGCTCATCGGGTAATATTTAGTGCGTGAAATATACCATAACATTTGTGTTAAACAAATGTCAAAATTTCCATTAAACCACGAATATTTTTAATCCTGGTGAAATCACGAATAGACGAACAGACCAATTCTGACCGTTACATAGTTGCCGATAGTTAATATATCGGATATATATAGCGAAATGTATGCAATGTGTATGTACAAAGGAAGGGGATGTTAGCATGAATGATTATATCTCATGAATAGATGCACCGATTTTGACAAATTTTGTCAATTCAGAATGCCTTCTTGGCATAAAAGTACAAAATCTAAAAAACCGCATAAAAAGATGCCAATAATGATGTTAATATAGATTTTGTAATATTATGTGACTTTTTTATTTTTCATATTTTTTATCGCATGCGATTTTTTCAACTTGATTTATAATATTGAAGTATACATTTTGTAATATTTGTTCACTTTGCAACACAGGTTGAGGTTATTATATAAAGATTGCAATTATCGTCCGATCCTCGCGAAAATTTTCACAAGGGTAGGGTTAGGCTCAGAAGGGGCCTATTGTTTTTGAAGATGTCCACAATATATTTAGGGGTTGAACTGGACCAACAACTAAAAACGTTTGTTGACGTTGACGAATATAGTCAAATATCGTAGATAAGCAAATCATATAGATGAGTCTAAATTTGGAGATACTGAGGGGCCTCTTGCTTTTAAAGATACTGAGGGGCCTCTTTCGCAAAATATTGAACCAAACACAGAAAAAAAATTCCCGATCACACAATTGAAGCCAATCGACACGCCTGAGAAAAGAGTTAGAAACAGGGACGAATTCTAGCATTTTGGATGACCATTGGATTATATTTAGCTGTAAATGGACCACATCACGACGGAGTGCGTAAATATTGGTCAAATGTCCCTGGTCAAAATGCTGAGGGTAAAGCAAAATCTTCCAAAATGGATTTGGACATAAGGGGGCTTCTAACAAATTGTGGTGTTATAGGGTATCACATGGTCGGCCCCGCACGACTATAGCCTTTGCATATTTGTTTTTCAAATTCTATTATTTTATTCGGCAAACGTATGTCAAGTTAAAAGTAGTAGTAGATACCTTTTGTTGCATACATGTGAAAATATACGATTACATGCAACCCGGATACAACCCTGAATTTTTAAAATGTAACGAAGTTGAAGATACGAAGCCAACCTGACAAGGCGTACTAGTTTAAGCTCGTATAATTGATTTTAATAAACGTTTGTGAATTCTTAATTTAATATAAAAACGGTCGTTGTATTTCATTTGAGTATACGGAAACCAACAGACTTCAATCGATCACTTGACATTTTTCTCAGAAGTGGGATACGACAAGTCTTATTGGAAGAAGCGTCTACCAACAAGAAATATGGAGAATTTGCACAAATGCACGGTTAAGCAGTTGCAAGCGAAATGCAGAGAAATTGGTGTTTCTCAAAGTGGTAACAAAAAGCAATTGATCGAACGACTTGAAGTCAACAACGAAAGCGAGCTGCACGGATTCGCATCTCCTCATGATATGCAGGAGCGAATTTCGCATTTGGAAGATATGGTAACTGAATTGCGTTCATCTATGGAGCAACGTGGACAATCAGAATTTGAGCCGAACAACGCATCATCCCCTTTGAACACGTTTTCGACACCGGATGGTAATATGTCCCTGCAAGGCACACGGCCTAGCTTGCCAAACGTGGCAAACGTTGTGACAATATTACCGGAATCACGTTCGATTCCATCGTATGTTCAAACGAATACTTCTTTTGGTGCATTTCAGACTACGTCAACAATTCCAACGGTCCACACGTGTGCTTCTGCTGGTTTACCAACGTTTACACCTTCATTGCACGGACATGCTCAACTTCCACGAAATACAACGCAAAATGTAGCGACGTCATGCTACAACGTACCAACACATATAACGACACATTCGAATTTTACAACAGCAACACCGACAGGAGTGTTCACGCAGCCGAACAATGGATATGTTCAATCAACGCAGCCCTACAACGCATATCTACAACCGCCGATATTTGCAACAAGTGTCTATTCAGCGCCGCCGCAGTCAGAAATAGTTATGCAGCCTTCACAACGTTATGTTCAGCACAACCCCTTTGGGAACGTTAAGGAAATAATTCAACTTTTGCCAGAGTTTAATCCGTCATCTGAAGAATCGATTAATCCTTCACAATTCGTGCGACGTGTGGAATTATTGAAGACAGCTTATAACTGGGACGACGCATCAGTTATATTTGCAGTGCAACAGAAAATGGCTGGCCCAGCCAAGTATTGGGTTGACTCACTGCAAGAGGTATTTCTGTCTTGGCCTCAGTTTGTTAACAAATTTCTTTTAGATTTCCCTCAAAATGTAAATGCAGCCGATGTACACATTAGAATGGCACAGACAAAACGGCAGTTCGACGAAACGCCGCAGGAATATTATTACAGAATGTATGCTATTGGAAAACGGGGCAATATAAATGAATCATCCATAGCACGGCATATAGTCAACGGAATTAATGATCAAGGATTGAAGCAGAAAATATCTAACGAGTATATTACCTGTAATCAACTTTTGAGTGACATCAACGCATACTGTAGTTATAACGAGGTAAGAAGAGTGCTGAACCCGATATCGAATAAGACGAAACGTAGCAATGAAAATAGAACTGCCCCAGAAAGGAAAAGCGATGAAAGAGTGAATAAATTCAAATGTTTTAATTGTGGTAATACTGGTCACAAAGCCGTAGACTGCCCAGATCCACAGAAGAAGAATAGATGTACGATATGCAAACGGACTTCACACGGTGCAAGTGAATGTCCAACAAAAACCCTGAACACAAATGTCAACAATATAAGGGACAGCGTAAAGTCCAACGAAATACTATGTAAACGTGTCAAAGTAAAGGACAAGGAGTTTGAGGCATTTATTGATTCGGGAAGTGATCGGAGTCTGATCAGACGAAGTTTTGCAATGATAATTGGCGAAACGGAAAATTGCAGTATGGTTTTAAATGGCTTTGCTGGTGGCAAATACGAGTGCACAAAGGTGGTTAAAGTGCCAATTGACATTGATGAGACGAGTTACGACGTGAACCTTTATGTTGTGGAAAATTCTATGATCCCGAATGATGTTCTCTTAGGTCGAGATGTTTTATGCCAAAAAGGTCGACGCACCATTATTGAAGGAGATGAGTGTTGGATGCAAAACGTAAATGCGATTAGTATCAACGAAGGCTTAACATCTGAAGAGCATAAGAAGTTGCAGTTGAACATTCAAGAAAACCGACAATGTTTTTCAGAAAAGTCAAGCGAATTGGGTAAGTGTAACTTAGTGAAGATGGAAATCGAAGTTACTACTCCAGAACCAATACGATGCAAGCCATATCGACTAGCATTTGCCAAACGTCCTATTGTGGCAAATATTGTGAAAGACTTACTGGATAACGAAATCATAAGGAAATCGAATTCTCCGTATGCATCGGGAATTGTTTTGGTCGAGAAGAGAAATGGTGAACACCGTTTATGTATAGATTATAGACAGTTGAATCGAATAACCGTACGTATAGCGCATCCTATGCCTGTACTGGATGAACAGATTGCACAACTCGCCGGAAATCGTTATTTCACCACACTCGACTTACGTATGGGTTACCACCAAATTGAAGTAGAGGAAGAATCGAAAAAGTTCACAGCTTTCGTGACTTCAGATGGTCATTATGAATTCAACCGGATGCCATTTGGTTTGGTAAACGCACCTGCAGTTTTTCAGGCAACGATGAACCGAGTTATAAGCTTTATGAAACCAGGAGAAGTTTTAGCGTATCTGGATGACGTCATAATTCCCAGTAAAACAGTCGATGAAGGTCTGGACCGAATAAAAAGATTTTTGGATATCCTTAAGAAATGTGGTCTCACGTTACGATTGGCGAAATGTTCGTTCCTAGCCGAAAAGATTTCTTATTTGGGACACATAGTTACACGTGACGGAATTTTACCTGGAGAAGAAAAAGTAAAAGCGATTAGAAATTTTAAGGTACCAACGAATGTAACAGAAGTACGACGATTCCTTGGCCTAACTAACTTCTTCCGAAAATTTGTAAAGGATTATGCAGCCATTACGAAACCTCTTGCGATGTTGACACGAAAGAGCGAAGAGAATAAATTTCGTTGGGACGTACACCATGAAAACGCATTCAGAAGTTTAATCCAAATTTTGTGTAGTGAACCAGTTTTAGCAATCTACGATATGAAAGCAGATCACGAGGTGCACACGGACGCTAGCAGTCTCGGATTAGCAGGAGTGTTATTACAGTCCGATGGTAATGGTAATTGGCAACCAGTGTTTTATTTTAGCCGCCACTGTTCTGAAACGGAATCGAAATATCACAGTTACGAGCTGGAAGTTTTAGCTGTGGTTGAAACGGTGCAGCGTTTCCGTATATATTTACTTGGAAAGCCATTCCGAATCGTCACTGATTGTGCCGCAATTACTAATGTGAAGACAACGAAGGAATTACAACCTCGAGTAGCACGATGGCTGATGAAATTACTTGAATTTGATTGTGAGTATGTACACCGACAAGGGTCACGTATGGCTCACGTTGATGCTCTCAGCCGTTCACCGGATCAGCCACAGACGGAGATTGAACCAGCAGGGTTCATAATGAATATTGATAGCGATGATTGGATTCTCACGATGCAGCTAAACGACGACCACATAAAGAATATTATGAGAGTACTGCGAAATGAATTGAAATCTGAGCAAGAGAAACAGATAAAATCTGAATACTTATTGGAAAAACATCGACTATACCGGAAAACGAAAAATGGACTACGATTGGTCATACCGAAGGCTATACGATGGCGCATAGCTAAATACTGTCATGATGATATTGGCCATTACGGGTTGGAGAAAAGCCTCTCACGAGTCGAACAAACGTTTTGGTTCCCCCGCATGAGGAAATATATGAAGGAGTACATTGCAGCGTGTGTAGAGTGTTGCTACAACAAGGCAAAAGGTGGTAAACACGAAGGAGCTCTACATTTTAGTAATGTCGAACCGCTACCATTTAGGCAAGTACATATTGATCACTTGGGACCGTTTATAAGAAGCAAGCATGGTCATACACATATAGTGGCAATCGCCGATTCCTTTACGAAATTTGTGGTTATTAAAGCTGTAAGGAATACGAAGACATTGCCCGTCATCAACGTTTTAAATGAGGTTAGTGGATACTTTGGTTTACCTCGAAGAATAATTTCGGACCGTGGGACAGCTTTTACGTCAAAAATGTTTGAGGAATATTGCGATCGAAACAATATTCAACACATTAAGAATGCCGTTCGTACACCAAGAGCCAATGGACAAGTTGAGAGGGTCAATCAACTTATCCTGTCTTATTTACGAACTACCACTGAAGAACCGAAGGATTGGGACTCGGCACTTCACGTTTTACAATGGTCAATCAATTCAACCAAAAATTCGACAACAGGTTACAGTCCGAATGAGTTGATTTTCGATTACAAGCCCACCGACTTAATACAAAACCGATTGTTAGCAGCTGTACAAGATGATGTACAAAACGAAGAAATTTCCATCAACGAAAAACGTATCATGGCCGCAGAAAACATCAAAAGCGAACGAGAACGATGGAAGAAAAGATTTGACAGCAAGCATTCGAATCCGAAATTGTATGTGGAAGGTGACTTGATCCTTATACAGAATGAACCACCAGCGACAGGTGAATCCCGGAAGTTAGAACCTAAATACAAAGGTCCATACATAATAGCACGAGTATTGGGCAACGACAGGTACCTGATAGAGGACATTCCTGGAATAAACATCACGAATAGGAAATTCTGTTCCGTATTCAGTTCCGACAAGTTGAAGAAATGGTGTGAATGTTCCCCCGAATTGGATGTTTCAAGCGAAGATGAAGCCGAGGACGACTTCAGGTCAGGAAAGGCCGAGTTGTCAAGTTAAAAGTAGTAGTAGATACCTTTTGTTGCATACATGTGAAAATATACGATTACATGCAACCCGGATACAACCCTGAATTTTTAAAATGTAACGAAGTTGAAGATACGAAGCCAACCTGACAAGGCGTACTAGTTTAAGCTCGTATAATTGATTTTAATAAACGTTTGTGAATTCTTAATTTAATATAAAAACGGTCGTTGTATTTCATTTGAGTATACGGAAACCAACAGACTTCAATCGATCACTTGACACGTAATTGGTTGTCGTTTCTATAGTCGTTGTCGACTTTATGTGCAAGTCTCCCTCACCGTCAAAAATGGTATTACGGTAAGGCATGGAAGCGACATCGACAGTTTAAAATAAAAGTTGGCAACAATTAAAAAAGCGTCGGCAACACTCACTTGTTATTGACAAAATAAATTATTTCGTTTCTTTCGGAAAAATAAATATAGTAAAAAAATGGATATTTTAAATGCGTCTTAAGTTCAAGTGAGGATGAAGTGGAGAATGTATTAGTACTTCAGCGGCGAGTGCTAAGGCAGCATACAAACATATTTGCATTGCCTGGCTCTTAATTGTGTTGTTCCAAAAGTTTATATTGCTCTTTCAAGAGTTCAATAGTTTCTTCTTTCCGTATTGTTTTTTCTGGGTGATCGAGATGCTTGGATAGTAGTTACTTCAGTCTCGTCATCAGCATTGTCCACTGGCTCATTTTCATGATCTATAACGTCTGTTACATTATGTTTTTCGTATTTTTTACTCCAAGTGCACCACCTGGTGGATTCAGTAACTTTTGAAACTGCATTACATTCGCGAAGGACTCCTCCCAAAGCGACGAAGTCATTTGCTTAAAAATACCACCTCCAGTGCTGCTGGCTTCGCCCTTATAGTGCACAATTGTTTTTTAGTTTTAAATTTTATATCTTTCCAAACTAGAAGAACTTTAGAACACTAACTAATAAAAACATATAAAAATAATTTAAATTTTAACATAATTTTTGCCATTGTCTAAACGGTGACCCGTTTACATTTAATTTAGTAGCAATGGATTACAATCTGATTTAAAATTAGCTGGAAAATGACCTTTGGTAAACCCTTTTGCCAGACATGGTTTTTTTCAATTCGGAAACCAACATTTCAAATTGTTTTTCTGTTGTTATTTTCATGGGTAAATATCTTTTTTTTTTTTTTTTGGTTTATTGAAAAGTAATTGTTGGATAGGTACCCGTAGTACCTATATACCAAGACTAGTTTTGCTTACATATTAGTGAACACTTAAGTAACTAAATAATTGAACGGGTTCCATGGTGAATGTGAAATGTGACATCATTTTTGTTTACAATTCAATTTTGGCTGAAGTAATGAAATTACAGAGTTCCTTGATGACGGTGTTTGTTCGGTGTTTCAATAAAGCAGGTAAGTTGGTAAAATCGTTGAAAATATTGAAGTTACATCTTAGGTGGTGAAATTTATTGCACTCAAAGATCAAATGATTTTCCGTTTCAGGTACATTACAAACATCACACAAATTAGTGTCTGTCAGCTTCATTTTAAACAGGTACGTTTTGCAGTATGAGTGACCCGCTAGGTGTCTATTGATAATTTTAATTTCTCCGGGTTCTAAAGACAGTTCGGCATGTCAGTGTTTTTTTTGGTGGAGATGGAAAAAACTAGAGAAGTATGTGCCTTTTGATAATGTCAATAGTCTATATTTTCTAACCCATTCATCCCATAGGGCTTCATATATTTCCGCACGAGCATCCTTAACGGCTAAATTGGACGAAATGACACAGCCAGCATCCACGGCTTGTCGGACAAAATAATCTGCGCGTTCATTCGATTGGATTCCAATATGGGAAGGAACCCACAGAAAAGTAAGATGACTTATATTTGAATTATTTATCTTACTGATAATTGTGTTTACTAAATAGTTGAGTGAAGTGTTATTTCTTAAGAGTAAACAGGCATTTTTGCTATCGGTCAGGATTACAGCCCTTTGAATTCCATCTTCTAAAATAAGGTCTACGGCCTTATTAATAGCGTTAAGTTCACCCATAAGTGATGAACATTTGGAGTTAATTTTAAAAAGAAAGTTTTGATTCGATGATAAGTTGCAAACTCCACAGCCTGTTGAATTTCCAATAATCGAAGCATCGGTCGCCCATATAGAAGTGCCATTAGATTTGAACTCGTTCATTTTTTCGAGGTAAATACTATGAAAGTATTCTGTTGATTGCGTGTTTTTTCAGCATTAAAAATGTTCATAGCAAATGAAATTTTTTCTCCTGGAATTTCAGAAGGACTTATTTTGGTGTTGTCGAAAATGTGCTTGAATTTATTGTACACCATGCCAAGACTTGTTTTCTTAGATGGGTAAGACGTGAATTTTTCATATGTGTTCAAGTGAAACATTTTGAATTTTAATAATTCTTTGGCAGCAAGGTACTGCGACCGCTGTTCAGGCGGCAGAACAACTGCTAAGGCGTAGATTATGTGTACGGGTGTTGAAGGCGTTAATCCCAAGTTTTTCCTTAGAATTTGGTTCTGACATGTTGTAAGTTTTGTATTGATGTAGTTGGGCATATGAGCCATTGAAGAAATAGAATATTCAAATTTAGAGAACAGGAGTGATTGCGATAAATTTACGGATATTTTAGGGTGAAGTCCACCTGCAACAGAATTAATCATTTTCAAGGCATTTAAAGTAGTATTGCAAGTCTTAATTACTTCATCGTAATGATTTTTTATTGTTAAACTATTTTTTATGTGCCTTCCAAGAACTTTAATTTTGTCAACTGTGTTAATTGATACTCCTTCTATTTTGATTTGTGGTATTTTTCTAGCTTCTTTAGCCACATACATCACAGCTGTTTTATCGGCGTTGACAGAGAGATTAAGCGATTTTAATATTTTAACGAATTCATTAATCTTGCTTTGAAGAATATTGTTAGTTGTGTCAAAATCTTTGTGTGCTGATAGTATTATGAAATCGTCTGCAAACTGAAAAGTTTTAATGCATTGGTTGTTTATACCATGTAAGCCCAGGGTATAAATGTTGAACAAAGTGGGGCTTAGGCAGCTTCCTTGAGGTAGACCGTTATAAATTTCTATACTTTCATTTCCCATTATTAAGATCCTTTTTTTAAGAAATTGGCGATCCACAAAATTATATCAGTCGGACAACAGAGCTCGTTCATGATTTTGACAAGTAGTTCAATTTTAACACATTCGTATGCCTTATTCACATCTAAAGATACAATGATGACTTTATCACCTTGCTCTTTATGATAATTTATTGTGTGTAGGAAATATATGTGTTGTGGGGAAATATGTTATTTTGATCTAGAAAAGTCTGAAGTCTTTCCTTAACCATCAAGTTCATAATTTTGGCGAAAACTGATATCAAAGCGATTGGTCTGTAGTTTGTAAATATTTCCAAGTCTTTGCCTTATTTAGGGATGGGTACAATTTTGATTTTTCTCCATTCATCAAAGAAATGACAATCTTTCCAAGCATTGTTCATAGCACTTAGTAAGTTATGTTTAGCCGTGTCAGACAAATGGTTAACCATTTCATAGGTAACGCCATCTGTACCAGCAGCTGATGGCTTTTTCTTTTCTTGTAAAACAGTTTCAAATTCTTCTGTTGAAAAAATTGGCGATGTATTTGAACTTGTAAAAGTGACTTGAATTGGAGCATTATTGGGAACTTGATCTCTAAGATGGATTAAAAACTGTTTATCGTTTTCAGAAGACCATTTTGTTTTATAAATGGGAGTTGAAGAGTTTTTGCATCCGCGAACAAATTTAAAAAGTGCTTTAGAATTTGGTTCCTTGTTAAGATCCTGAATTTTAGATTTAAAGGACTTCCTTTTGGCAAATTTAACAGCATTGTTAAAAGCTTTCTTAGCCTCAATAAGTTTAGAAGCATTTATGTTGTTGTTGAACATGTCGTACGTTTTTTGAGCTGCTAGCTGAAGTCTGTGTGTTTTTTCTATGACAGAGTCCCACCAAACTTTTGGACATTGTTTATTTTTTTTAAATAAATGTAGATTTTTTTATTTCATCCTTAAACGTTGCATGTATATCATCAAAGCGAGGATTGATATTTGCGTTGTTCAGTGATTCTAGCAACTTTTTCTTAGCTAGAAACCTTTGGTTTGTAAAAATGCTGATACCAATATTAATAACTATTGGGTAATGATGGCTTCCTCCAATTGTAAAAGGTTGTACTTTCCACGAAGTGGTTAACGTAGTATTCGTAAATGACAGATCAAGAACAGAACCAGTTGTGTCAGTTGAGCGTTTTTTAAAGGTGAAGTTTCCATTATTAAGAGAATAAAAATTTGATGAGTCGAAAAAGGATTTGACAATATTTCCTCGATGTCAATCAAACGAGTCTCCATAACATGAATGCCTCGCATTGAAGTCTCCACAGATTAGTAAATCAGCTCGTGATTCCAAAAAGCATAGCAATTTTTCGAGCTCATATTTTATTTCACTAGCTCTAATAGAATGAGGGAAGTATATGGATGCAATGGTTATATTATTTGACATGTTTATTGTTTGGCAAATAATAATGTCCAATGGGGTTTCAAATTGGATCTTTTTGAACTTAATATTATTTTTTAACAGCATGGGAACTCCACCGTAGTTGTCTCTTCTTTTTTTGACACCATATTATAATTGCATATGCTTGTATTATTTTGCGATTCGTCTATATTAGAAATTTCACTCAATACGCAGATGTCGATGTTGAATTTATTCAAGTAGTATGGTATAATTTGAGAAAAGATTAGTACTTCATTAATGTATATTTTTAACCATGTTGACGTTTTAATATTTTATAGTTTTAGTTATTGTGTCATGTTTTAGTAATTTTGGATTGAATATTCCCAATCTTGTCAGTTGCATTCCTAATTCGATATCTTCTATATATTCCATGAACTGTTGTATGTTGAAAGTTAACAAGCTTACTTTGTGTTCTGTTTGTTCTAAATCATAAGTTGAATTTATTCAAGATAGTTCTTGTTTTTGTTGAGGCTTTGAATGTTGTGTTGTAATATTTTCATGACAGTATATTATTTGTGTTGATTTTTTGAAGTGAATTTTTTTGACTTAAATTCGGAGATTGACTATTTTCATTCGATATGATTTTATTTTTTTGTTATTTGCAGGACCTGGTAAGGGGGATTTTCTGAATTTGTCTAATATGTCTAAACCTTCCGTGCAGTTCAGCGAGGTAAGTAACTGAGACATTTGTTTTGTAAAAATTGACATTGTTTTTTCCAGATCTGATACTTTGGAAAAGGATGAATGTTCATAAACAGGGATTGAAGGTGTAACATTGATGGGACTGGCTACTGGATGATTGATAATGGTGCGAGGAGCTGCTATTTTACTGTACATTATTTTTGTGATTCTTCTGTTTATTTCTTCATTAAAGTTTCTTATATTTTGAGTAGAAGATTTACTCATTGGAGGAAATTGAGAATTGTAGTTGCCATCAGCTAAAATGTTGTAATAATTGTGGGATTCTGGGTACGTTTGCAAGACTCCTTTTCGGCTTAGATTTGAAAGAGTCATAAGCGATTTAATTTGTTTTTCAGATCTCCATCTTTCACATTTTCGTTCTTCCGTACAATTGTGATCAATGCCATTGCACAAAATACATTTTGGTGTGTCACATTGTTCCTTGCATTTGGTAGTAGTAAGGCAATCATTGCATTTTTGTTCCTTACATTGGTTTGGACAAATTATTAATTTCCCACAGTCTAGACAGCGTTTAGTTGATCTGCAGCGTATGGCAATGTGGCCAAGACGCCCACAGTTTTTACAAAGACGTACCGGGGGTACATATAAATCAGGTTTAATCCTAGTACCACACATAAAAATAGATTGAGGGACTCCATTACAGATTATTCCAACTTTGACTGTTTCAGTCTCTTCTATTTTGTTATTTTCGGTTTTCCTTGTAAATCTGTATACAGATATTACTTCCATATCATTGTTTTGTTCAATAGATTTTTTTATGGTTACACCATCAAAGGAACATTTTTTATGACATAAAACTTTTGAATAAAACGCTCAGGGATTTCGGCTTTTAATCCAATTTCTTTAAGTTGCTGATTTTGAACAAATGAATTTGCCAGTGCAAAGTTATTGAAAGTAATGCGGAATGTATTGTATCCTATGTTTTTACAAACGTAGTTCGTAGGAAGATTAATTTTTTGAAAAAGGGCATAAAGATGTAGTTCGCAGTTTTTCCTCCTGGAACTAATTGGAGTTTCCGAGGTCACAATAACATAAAATGGTCCCGGATGGTGTTGTGGGTAACAAATCAATCAAATATTTGTTACCCACAACACCATCCGGCATTATAATTGAATTCAATTTTTTCAGACACATCAGAATCATTAGATGAGACTTCTGATACATTTGTGTTTTTGATGGGTTCACCATTATTGTTTATGAATATTTTTTTTTGATTAGACATTAGATGTGCCCTGCGTTTATTTGGGTCCCAGATAGGTGTTGGGGGCGGTTCCCCGTCGGCATCCATTTTTTAGAAAAAAACAAAGTTTTTTTTTTTTTTTCAATTTTCTACTTAATTTTCTTTGTTAAAAAAAATCCAAAAGAAAATCAAAATGTCGCGAAAGCAAAACAAATGTTTGTGTTTGTGTCAATGTGTGTGTGTTGAAAAACAAAACGAGAGTTAAAAGGCGCAGTCTAGCATCAACAAGGGTTGAGTAGCGACTGTGGGTAAATATCAAATACAAAAAAGTTACAATATCAACGTCGACTAAAAAATACAACGCCGTCACAATTTTTTACGGCGACAGATTTTCGACTTCACGTCGAATGTTGTATCGACAATTATAATAGCAATAATTTGTCGCTATCGTCAAAAAACGACAACCCTAATATCATTATTGTCGCTTCGACTTCATTCTGCGACGCCGACGACAACCATAATAGGGCCGATTATTATATTCATGAAAATCACACATCACAACATACCAAAGTTCAAAAATTTTGATTTTTTGTACAACCGAGACACAATTCCATGCAACCGGCCCAAAAACGATACAATCTTGAATACAACCTCTTCGAGTTGTACAACCAGTTGTACCATGTATGGCTTGCAATAAAGTAGAATAGCAAGTAAATGGAACAACAAAAAACTCATACCCGGGACTTACACGTGGCTGGTTAAATGGAAATAGTTGTTTTCGCTGCTGCAAACCGGTTCTAAACCGAACCGCTATTTCTATAAATGGACCGAACTGCTCACACGAACCAAAAATCACATTTCAATGAAAAAAAATGGTTCTGATCAGGTCAATTAGTTGCGCCACCAAAATTAGGATTTTGCGTCGTAATGTAAACATTACAACATAGAGTTAAAGTTGTATAATTCAATATATTTTTACCAATAATATTTTGACATATGTATGTATTTACAAATAACAATGAACCATGCTTCACTCGGAAACCTTGGGTCCATTATCAGCACCACCACGTCCTCGGCATATGTAACTGCCTTCATTCGAAGTTGGTCGAAACTCACAAGTATTTCATTGATCACCCATAGAAGGGGTTGGTGAACTCCTCCTGCAGTTTTCCTAATGGAAATTGTTGAATTGATTACCTGCTTTTTAGCATTCTATCAATCCAATAAATCAGGATAGAGCTTATACTAGGCATAAAGAGCATTGTGGTTCGGCTCTAGTTTCAAATTGTTAAAAGATTCCTCTATATCGAAAAAAACTAGCAAAGCAAAATTGGTGTTTTGCATATTTTTCTAAATGTATTCGACAAATTCGTGTTGAGCTGTCTCCACTGACTGCCCTTTGAAATATACGTGCTGCGATGTACTTATTATATATATATATATAGTCCTTCTTTATTGAATTGCCCCAAAATCATACCTAACGAACAGAATACAAATGGTGTTCAACACATTTATAACTGCTTTAACAAATGTAATACATCATACTAAGGTATTAATGTATGCTGATGACGTAAAATATTTTTACTCTTTCAACAATTCTATGGATCAGATCAAATTTCAATCAGACTTTTGCTCCTTTTATCAATGAAACCAATGGTGTGAGATCAACTTATTAGAACTAAATGCTTTAAAATGTAAAGATTCTTTATATGGCGAAAAATTTATACACATTACTCTCTAAATAAACACAGGGTGGAATCTGTTTCCTTCATTCATTACCTAGATAATACCTTTTTAGATCATACCTTAAACTTTAGAGAACACATTGCTTCAATGGCTAACAAAGCTTATAAAAACCATGGCTTTATAAAAAGGTGGAGCTGATATGTTTTAGATCCGTATATAACTAAACGCTACAATTTAGAGTATGATTAAATAATATGGAACACAGCATATACTATTCATTCAAATTTAATATAATCAATGCATCAACAATTTCTGTTATTCATGGGACACACAGCCATTTCCAACATACGAATATAGATTGCGTCTGATTAAACTGTCATGCTTAATTAGCAGACGCTCTATGCCTAATGTGACATTCGTTTTAAATATCAGTCAAGGAAAAATGTTTAAGATTTCATTTTAGTTCATTAAGTAGAAATACTACAAAATACTCTGATAGCGATACTTTTCTCCGACTTTTAATTGTACCAGTGGCTAACGTTAGAGCACTCCAGCATTTAAATGTGAGTAAATATTTTGTGTCTCGTACCATCGCTCTTTACCGTGATATTGGTGACGTAGCCCTACGTCAAGGAAGTGGACGGATGAAAACACCAACATCAGCAGAAATGGTTCGAAAAGTAAAGAAGCGACTTTATCGAAACCCGCATCGCAGTGGCTGAACAATGGTAAGCTAAAATCGTGAGCTGAATACAACGCAATATTCCATTCGACAAATAAATGAACTCGAGATAAAGCCATTGACATTCCAAAAGGTGCAAGAACTTACACCGCAACAGAAAGGAAATAGACTCGAAAGAGCTAAAGAGTTCCTTCTCTTGGTCGAAAGTGGTGAACTGCCGAATTTGGTTTACTCCGATGAGAAACCATTTGTTGTCCAGCAGATCGTGTTTACTTGCCAAAGAGATAAGTTGAAAATGCGCACCTTCGGTTGGCCATCAGAACTCAAGCGCCGGCCATGGTGATGGTGTGGGCCGCCATAACAGCCGATGGTCGCTCTCCGCTCCTATTAATCGACAGTGGCATCAGAATAAATGCCAGTAGGTTACATCAGTCTCGTCATCAGCATTGTTCACTTGCTCATTTTCATGAACTATAACGTCTATTACACTTATGTTTTCCTTATTTTCTATTCCACGACCTAGTGGATTCAATAACTTTTGAAACTGTATTATATTCGCGACAAACTCCTCCAAAGGCGACAAAGTCATTTGCTTAAAAATGCCACCTCCATTGCTGCTGGTTTCAACCTTGTTGTGCACAAGTTTCTTTTTAGTTTTAATTTTTAAATCTTTCCAAACCTAGAAGAATTTTAGAAAACTAACTAATAAAAACATACAAACATACTTTACCCCCTAAAAGAGAATTGTCTATATAGGTCCACGATATAGTATATCCCCCGATATTCGGTATTTTGATGATTTTTGCGACGTTATCGACCGGAATTGTTTCAAATTTCGTATATAAAGTTCGGAACAGTTACTACAGCCTATGATACAAATTCGTATAGCCCCCATATAGTCTTTCATTTGCGCGGCATTTTCCGACGGATTTTTTTTTTAAATTTTCAAGTTTCTTTTAAATGGTGGATGGTATAAAAAGTTCGGCTTGGCCAAACTTAGCTCTTTTTATACCCTCCACCATACTATGGAGGGTATATTAACTTTGTCATTCCGTTTGTAACTCCTCGAAATACTCATGTCAGACCCAACAAAGTATATATATTCTTGATCAGTTTTTTTGTTGTTGCAAAATGGTCTGGCTTTATCCCTTTATTGTTGTTTTTATAAAAACAACGTTTGTTTATTAGTAGAGAAAGATCAGCGTAAAATTCTAAATCGATTTAGCGATGTCCGTCTGTCTGTTGTAATCCCGCTATCTTTCGAATGAATTGAGAAAGATGGCTAAAATTTTGCACACATGTTTATTTTCCCAGTAGGCAGGTTAAGTTCGTAAATGGGCCATGTAGGTCCACGTTTTCATATAGCCTCCATATAACGGTACCTCCCTATATTCGGTATTTTGATGATTTTAGCGACATTTTTCACGGGAATTGTTTCAAATTCGGTACTTGAAGTTCAAAATGAATACTACACCCTAAGACGGAAAATTGTCTGTGCAGGTCCACGTCTTCGTATAGCCCCCCATATAACGATACCTCCCGATATTCGGTATTTTGATGATTTTAGCGACATTATTCATGGGAATTGCTTCAAATTTGGTATTTGAAGTTCAAAATGGATACTACACCCTAAGACAGAAAATTGTCTGTACAGGTCCACGTCTTCATATAGCCCCCATACAACGGTACCTCCTGATATTCGGTATTTTGATGATTTTAGCGACATTATTCACCGGAATTGTTTCAAAATTGGTATTTGAAGTTCGTTATGGGAACTACAGTCTGTGACAGAAAATTGTCTGTGCGGGTCCAGGTCTTCGTATAGGAATTAGAAACGATGACTTCAAATTTGCATTTCTATGCACAACTTTCCTATTAAGTGTCTCTTTCTTTTGTAAGTCTCACTGCAGTTCAATATGTGGTTTTAAGTGTAAAATCAAATAAACGTGTGCACCAGTTTGCAACAACAACAACAATAGCTAAGTTATTGAAACACGTGTGTTTGAGGGTGGTCATATAATTAGAAACGCATTCATAACTTGTAAATTTTTTTTTACTTTCAAAGTAAGTTTATTTTTTTTAGTTTTCAAATAAAGTTTAACTAATTTATGAAATAAATCAGTATAAATATGGGGAAGAAAAAGTCATGCACTCCAGCACTTCTGCTATTACGCTACTATTATGTAGAAAATCAGTCAATGTCTGCCATAGCGAAAAGATTTTGCTGTTCAAAAAATATGGTTTTTGGAGCAACACAATGTTTTCGAAACACAGAAAGCTTTGAGAACCTTGAAAGAATTCCAAAGCCAAGACTGCTCAACACGATGATAGAGTTATTTGTAGAACCAGTAAAGCCAATCCATTTTTGACCTCTGCTGAAATAAATGTTATTGTAACTCCACAAATTACGCAGAATATTTCATCTAGAACTATCCGACGTAGTTTACGAGAAGCTGGCCTTCATGGATGCATTGCACGAAAAAAACCACACGTTTCCAACAAAAATATTAAGAAACGCTTACAGTTTGCAAAAGAGCACCTGAAGAAACCCCTTAATTTTTGGAAAAAAATTCTTTGGAGGGACGAATCGAAGTTTAATTTGTTTGTATCAGATGGAAATGTTATGTTAGACGGCCCCTTAACAAATCTTTGGATCCTAGATACACCATCAAGACGATTAAACACGGCGGAGGAAATGTGATGGTATGGGGAGCATTCAGTTGGTATGGTGTTGGTCCCATACACCGCATAGATGGTCGAATGGACCAACATCAATATAAAAATATATTGGAGAATGTAATGGAGCCGTATTGTTCCAAAATATGCCCGTTACGTACGTTTTTCAACAGGATAACGATCCTAAACATACTTCCCGAGTTGTCAAGCAATGGTTTATGGATACGAATACCGCGGTTTTGTCTTGGCCACCACAAAGTCCGGACCTGAACCCAATCGAAAACCTATGGGGAGATGTCGAGAGAATGAAGAGAACACTTTCAAAATATAAAAGAAGTTTGGGAGTCGATACCAATTTCACAATGCCGGACTTTGGTTGAAAGTTTACCACGGAGATTGTCCGATGTGATAAAAAATAAAGGTTACCCAACGAAGTATTAAGCTTAGTTTTAATTATTTTTGTATTTTAATTTTATTTTATTACATTTTCGGTCAAATTTGGAATAAAGTTTAATTTTTGTTATCGTTTCTAATTATATGACCAGTGAATTTTTGGGTTCAATGAAAAAATGTAGTTAGGCCTGTTCAGGAATAAGTCTAAGTTTGAAACTATACCCAGATGATATAGTACGGAAAGCGATTTATAATATTTGGTGCATATTTGCTTGATTTTTATTATATGGGAGTCGTGTTGATATAAAAAACCGATGTAGAAACAGCGTTTCTAATTGTATGACCACCACTGTATATCAGTACCTCCCTATATTCGATATTTTGACGATTTTAGGTACAATACCCACCGAAATTGTTTGAGATGTGGTATTTGAAGTTCGTAATGGATGCTACAGCCTGTGACAGAAAATTGTCTATGCTGGTCCAGGTCTTTGCACAGCTCCAATATAACGGCACCTCCTTATATACGATATTTTGATGATTTTAGCTACATTATTCACCGTTTATTTCAAGTTTCGAATTTGAATATGGCAATGGCGTATGACAAACAATGCCTATGTAGGTCCACGTCGTATATAGACATAGGCATTGTTTGTCATAAGCCATTACCATATTCAAATTCGAAACTTGAAATAAACGGTGAATAATGTAGCTAAAATAATCAAATTCCGTATATAGGGAGGTACCGTTGGCCCATGATAGATACAGGTAACAGCAAGTGTAGGTGTACAACAAACGTAACAAGAACCACCTACAAATTTGTTTTTGTGCGTAATACAAGTGTCAGGGTTATATGTCAAAAAATGTAAAAAATAAAGCATTCTACATTTTGCAATTTTAGGAAACATGAAATTTACGAGCATGGTACAATAAAAAGATAAGGTCATGGTAGAAGAAGGTAGATGCATCAACGCTTAAGACCATTGATATGTCAAATGTTTTGCGATGTTATTTTCAAAAATAAGTAGATTTTATATGTTTTCTTATACGACGCCAATCGGAGATTGTTATGATCATGGCATAATAACAGAAGGTAGAACAAAGCTACCCCCCAAATATTTTTTTCTTTTGGTGTCCTTATTATGTCAAAACATGTACACATTTTGTGTATATATGTGTAGTGTTTCCAGTATTGAGGAATTTTCCCCAAAAAGGGGTTATTTTTTCAAATTGGGGACGAAAAATTCAAGTTGGGGGCTTAAGGATTTAGTGGTGATCTTTTTAAAAATTTTGAGGATTTTTTGAGGATTTTTTTGCAATAAAAATTCTAACTACTTTACGTATTTTGATATTTACATTTATGTTACATATGCGAACGCATCGATAAAATACGTTCCCCACTAACCACACAAATGGATTTGCTATCTAAGTTGTGTTCCAGTACTTTTTTAGTAGTAAAACCACAGACAAATGAAGATATAGACAACGAAATGCTCTCACCGCTTATCTTCGAAAAAAATCGAATCAGCAGATGTCGTCTATATCGTTTCAGGGGTTTGAGTGAGAATATTGAAGTCACTCAATTCTAGAACGTTAAAAATAACAAAAACTGTAGGATATTTGTCAGTTAAAAATTGTTCCATAATAAAAGAAATGGGAAAGTACGTGATGACATCAAAAAATTCCGGAATGATCAAGTGAAATTCTTGAAAAACGATAAAATGTGTTTTCGAAGTCGAGTGGGTTGAACGCGTAAATCAGCATGTTGACTATGCAAAACATGATGAGAGCCACCTGGATAAAAATACAAAACTAACTTTTCGTTGTCTATATCTTCATTTGTCTATGGTAAAACTAGCAGAAGAGAGAACAGTTCGAAAGGTCATTCTCATTTAGGTGTGCTCAAAAAATAAGGGAACGGAACATTAGCAGAAATGCGATAAAATATCAAAATTCAAGATTCCAAAAGTAAAGAAAAGGACGCCAAAATTTAAAAAAATGAGTATTGAAGACGATAAGTTAAAATTAATAATCTATAATAATAATTAATAATCTGATTCCTCATTCAGCCAGTCCTCTTCACTGCTGGAATCATCCAAAAGTGAATACATCAGTTGCTCCATATTTTCTCTTTTTGTTTTTTGCACGACAAATATTAGTTTTTCCTTTAACTTTTAAGTTGATGATTTTCTTTATTTTTGTTGCGATACGCGAACTTTGAAATGTATCAATACATTTTTCAACCTTGTTAGCGCTGCCAATTAAATGTAAAATTTACAATATGCACATTTCTGCTCGGCCAAATTCATGTAGCTAAAACAAGCAGAAATGTGCACCACTCAGCGCCATTTCTTTCTCGAGAGAACTACAAGTTTTGCTAGTTTTTGGAGTACGGGAACGCGTTGTGGCAGAATTAGTACAAATTAGTACTAATTTGTAGGTTCTGGAACACAACTCTAGTTATATCTTTCCATACTTTGCGTTTGCCTATAACACACGCACATTGCGATTTGGAAAAAAGGTCTCGGTTGCAGTGATGTCAAAAAAGGTACATTGTAGAACAGTTACATTGATATTTGCATTGAAAGCGCTAAAAGTTGCATGATTGTTTTACATAGAAGGTGCCAACCAGTAATGCATGTGTAGAACGAATTTTTCAGTTATGAACTCAGTGAAAACCAAACTTAGAAATAAAATGCAGTATGATTTGTTGGAAGCTCTTTTGATAATAAATACTCAATTTTCAAATAATTCCATTTTCTGCAAAAATATTGAGCCTACCAAAGAAATGTTAAAGCTTTTTAGTTATAAGAGTTTATACAAACCAAATGAGACTGAAAATGCCGACGGTTTGGAATTTGAAGTTTTTGACGTGGTTGCATTGCAACTTTGAAAACTATAGTCATGAAATTAAAATGTTTTATTTATTTGTTATTTTCTATTTTAATGTTATTTTATATATATATAATATGCAAGATAAACTAGTCTACGAATTGAATTCTATGTACAAATATTTTTTCAAATAAATTTACTCTGTTCGTTTTTTGTTAAATGCTTGGGGATTTTTTGAGGAAATTGAATCAAATTTGAGGAGATTTGGGGAAAACGTTTTTTGATTTTGGGGACGAGAAACAGAAAAATACTGGCAACACATAATGTGTGTACTGTTTTGAATAAAAAATACAATAATTTTAAATTATTTCACATTTGGTTTCAAAATAAATGCAAATTTTCGACCTGAATGGGTAACAAATTGTACAATTTTGTGATAAAACTGTATTGTCCCACTATTTTAGATTCCATCTCGAGGAATAACCTCGAAATTCCATTCTTATTACGCGGGTTTTTCCCAATGTAAGAATTTGGTTAAAAAAATTAAAAATAAACAAAGCCTACTATTGGATATTTAAAAGTCTATTTGACACTATAACTCTAGCATAGAGTTGAATATTTTTAGTTTCTTTGAAGTTGAGCAACCTTTCTTATTGAGCCATGGTTATGGTATTAATTTTTCAAAATTTTTTACGAATTTGAATAACTTTTCATTCAAATGTTTCAATTTCAAATTTAGTTTGACAGTTCATTGTCCCAGCAGCTGTGTCGACGCAACTACCTGTATTCTTCTACTGTGGATAAGGTAGAGCTAGCAGCTGATTACAATTTTTTTCTAAGTGTGCCCGACTTATGCCAATTTTTTTGCCATTCCGTTTGTAACATCTTTAAATATTCGTCGTAGACCCCATAAAGTATATATATTCATAATCAGCATTAAATTCTAAGTCGATTTAACGTTGTCCGTCTGTCTGTCCGTCTGTCTGTTGAAATCACGATACAGCCCACAAAATTTAGCAGAGCAATTTGTATTGTGTCTAGGATGGTTGGTATTGAAAATGAGATATATCGGTCCGCGTTGTGGTATAGTCCCCATATAACGGTACGTCCCGATATTCGGTATTTTGATGATTTGTGCCACATTTTTCACGGATTGTCTGAAAATTGGTATTTGTAGGTCATAACGGGTCCCTGTACGTGTGGCAAAACATTGCATGTATAGGTCCACGTTTTGGTATAGCCCCCATATAACGGTACCTCCCGTTATTCGGTTTTTTGGTTGGTTTTTGCCTCATTTTTTCACTGATTTGTCTAAACATTAGTTTTTGTGGGTCATAATGGGTCCTAGTTCGTGTGGCGAAACATTGTATGTATAGGTCCACGTTTTGGTATAGTCCCCATATAACGGTACCTCCCAATATTCGGCATTTTGATGATTTTTGACACATTTTTTCACGAATTTCTCTGAAAATTGGTAGTTGTAGATCATAATGGGCCCCAGTTCGTGTGGCGAGTCATTGTAATTATAAGTCCACGTTTTGGTATAGCCCCAATATAACGGTACCTCCCGATATTCGGTAATTTGATGATTTTTGCCATATTTTTTCACATATTTGTCTGAAAATTGGTATTTGTAGGCCATGGGTCCTAGCTCCGTTGGCGAAGCATTGCATGTGTAGGTCCACGATGTGGTATAGCCCCGATATAACGGTACCTCCCGATATTCGGCATTTTAATGGTTTTTGCCACATTTCTTCTAATGTTTCCTTTACCCTAAGGTGGAGGGTATTAAAAGTTTGGCCCGGCCGAACTTAATGTTGTTTTAATTGTTTTGTATGTATTTACTGTTTTGAAAAATAAAAACAAAATATTTTTTAAAATCAATGATTTGAAGAAACTTAGTTTGTGGGGCGCACATTAATGATATTAACAAGATTTACCATGGAATTGAAAGATTGAACACTTTGTATATATTTGTGAGGTAACATCTAGACATTTTATTCATCTTTTGCGCTATTTGGCTCATTTTAAGAATAATCAAATAATACTAATATAATTTTGTTGCATATAATTTTGAGTAATTCTGACAGGAAGCGGGCATAGCCTCAGGGCTGTATTTCTCTAGTTTTACGTATTTATTCTACCTCCTTATTGTACCATGTATACAAATATATTACTTAATATGGTGTCGCTGTTCCTTTCCGCACCATCGCCGTTGGCGTTTTGTAGAATATAACAGCATTATTTACTGCATTGACATTTTATATGAAAAAAGTGGATACCTATTGTATATCAAGAAATGGAATAAAATCATAAAACGTCATATCGAATTTGACACTAGTATTACTATAGAGTTAAATCAGTTAAACAGCGATTTATCATGAATAAATTAAAAATGGCAAAAAAAAACAAACGATTACGTTTGCGATGTCTAATATATATGTTTTTAAATCGCTTGTCCATATATAAAACTCGGGAAGAAGAGTTTTATATATGAAGAAGAGAAGAAATTTGTCCAGCTAAAATTTACAAACTCTCAGTGAAAGAACTGTCAAAATTGTTCTGTCAAATCGCTCTCTTTTGCAGATCTTTCGTGTTAGCAGACGACTTTCAGTAACAACTTGCAACAATTGTTACAAATTTTGGGGCAACCAGACACACCTAGATTATGAGGTGTTGTGTTGTGTTTGTAAACAGACGTATATTAGAGAACAAGCAAAGACCAATCCTTCCTTTAGTTCATGCATATGTCTATTCACCACTTCTAAGATTTCTTCCCTATCCCTCAAAGTAAAAATGATTCACCCAGATAATAGTCTATTTTCTTCCATAAGTTCTTAATCAGTTCATAAATGAACATTAGATCTGGAACGTGTCATACAAAGGGTCAAATATTGAATAATCATTATTCTCATAAAATTTGATTTTATTCTTTATTTCTTTTCAAAGTATCAATATTAGATTTAGTGAAAACTTGGAATTATTTAATTTTTTTATGATACGTCCTTCAAATGTAAACGTAAATAAATGGTCAAATTCTGAGAACATATATCTGCCGAAAATCCGACAGAACTGAACTAAAAACTGATTTGTGATAAATATGAGATGTTGATTGGTCTGAAAAATAAATGATAATGGAGGAGTAGTATTTTTATGCATCCAAGGCAGGAAGAAGGGTCCCTACTCCAAAATCTGTTGTCGAAATTGTTGACTGGTAAACGATTTAGAGTATTTAACATTTCATAGCTTCTGAATTAGAGAAGAATAGTTTTGAAATTGCCCAAAAATAAATTCTTTTAAAAGACTTTTTCCATTTTCCAAATTTTACACTCATACAACCCAATTTGGGATAGAAAGATCCGGTGTAATATTTGGCATGCACTTTTATTGATAGAGTAATGCTTTAAGACTTTGAGATAAAAAAATGTTTCTCATTTCAAAAATAATAATAAATAATTTAGGTCTAAAAAAATCAAAAAATTCCAATATGAGATATGCAAATATGCTTTCTAAAAAAAGCCCAGAATGTTCTTCAAAAATCCATAATTCGGGAACCGGAAATTTTCTTTAAAAATCGATGTGTTGAAGGATTGGTGTGTTGAACGAATATAGATTTTTTATACATCCACAGAAAATCAATTATTTGGAGTAGCAGTTATTGCAATTTATACTCATTTTTAGGGATTGTTTCTTGGTTTCTTGCCTTATTTCGGGTCTTCGACTTTTTGTTTGCTTTTAAACAAAATTTCCTTGCAAAAAAATATATTTTTTAAAAGTAAATAATAACACAGCAAAATTACTCAATGTTTCAAAATGAAATGTTCTGATTGGTGCAAAACAATTTGACTCAAATTTTATGTGTCAAGTAAATTCGCCTTGCTTACAATTTTGACATATCAAGTTCCGACCATGGTACCATGGCCCAAGGCCTATATAAGGTCGGCCAGTAAGACCATCTGACGACCAAGTTTTCTGTCAAAATATATTTTGAATTCGCCCTATGAAAACAAAAACAAAATTATTACGTTGTTGTCAAAAAAATCGAAATAATTTAAATTATTAAAGCAGTTCGAAAACAAATCTATATAAATAATAAATAAACAGAAAAATTTTTAAATTTGAAAATGAGAATTTCCCAAATATGCAGAAAGAAGGAGGTTCCAGGAAGGGGTACACTTTTTCGGTTCAAAAGGATGAAGTGTCGAAGGCAGAATGGAGTAAAGTTTGCCAGTTAGAAATTAAAGCAACGTCTTCTGTATGCTCTGAACACTTCGACGTTGCTGATGTGGTGAAATCTGGAAGAGAATGTTATCGCGATAATATTCTAGAGGGCGTATGAAAGCCTTGGGCGCACAAACATTTTGGCTGCAGACCTTGGACATTCCAACAGGTCTCAGCACCATCCATTTTAGCACGCGCCACCCAAGAATGGTTACAAAATGAGGTTTCTCGCTTCATTTCTACTCCGCAACGGGGTGTATACGACGTGGACATACATAGGCATTGTTTGTCATACGCCATTACCATATTCAAATTCGAAACTTGAAATAAACGGTGAATAATGTAGCTAAAATCATCAAAATATCGTATATAAGGAGGTGCCGTTATATTGGAGCTGTGCGAAGACCTGGACCAGCATAGACAATTTTCTGTCACAGGCTGTAGCATCCATTACGAACTTCAAATACCACATCTCAAACAATTTCGGTGGGTATTGTACCTAAAATCGTCAAAATACCGAATATAGGGAGGTACTGATATATGGGGCCTATACGAAGACCTGGACCCGCACAGACAATTTTCTGTCACAGACTGAAGTTCCCATAACGAACTTCAAATACCAATTTTGAAACAATTCCGGTGAATAATGTCGCTAAAATCATCAAAATACCGAATATTGGGAGGTACCGTTATATGGGGGCTATATGAAGACGTGGACCTGCACAGACAATTTTCCGTTTTAGGGTGTAGTATCCATTTTGAACTTCAAATACCAAATTTGAATTTCCCGTGAATAATGTCGCTAAAATCATCAAAATACCGAATATCGGGAAGTACCGTTTATGGGGGCTATACGAAGACGTGGACCTGCACAGACAATTTTCCGTTTTAGGGTGTAGTATCCATTTTGAACTTCAAATACCAAATTTGAAACAATTCCCGTGTATAATGTCACTAAAATCATCAAAATACCGAATGTAGAGAGGTACCGTTAAATGGGGGCTATATGAAAACGTGGACCTTCATGGCCCATTTACGAACTTAACCTGCCTACTGGAAAAATAACATGTGTGCAAAATTTTAGCCATCTATCTCAATTAATTCGAAAGATAGCGTGATTACAACAGACAGACGGACAACGCTAAATCGACTTAGAATTTTACGCTGATCAAGAATATATATACTTTGTTGGGTCTGACATGAGTATTTCGAGGAGTTACAAACGGAATGACAAAGTTAATATACCCTCCATAGTATGGTGGAGGGTATAAAAAAGTATGGCGTTTGACTTTGTTGCAATTTTTTTATCTCAAACTGTATGAATAATTGATAGGTATAAAATTTGGTACGGCAAAAACGCGTAGAGATGTCTTGCCGAAGGGAGCCCCCGATTTGGCTTAGAAAACTTAGATCGGGTTCGTTGATGAGCAGTATTGGTCCAATTCTACTGGTACCTACTTCAAAAAAGGTCAACAATTTCAAAGAAAATAATTTACCTTATACAACAAAGACAGATCATCCAATTTTGTTCAAACTCTCTATATCAGTGCTAGGATCATATCAGTCTACTCTCTCAAGTACCTCCCCAACAGAGGGTCAAAATTTTGAAGAATTTATCTATCATACAATGCATAATAATCATACCTCCCACACAAAAGTCGACTTTCTGATACATGATGTTTTCCTCTTGGTTTTGTTTTCATTTGTTGGCAATTAACAAATTTGCCGTGATTATTAGATGTCAGGGCAAAACAAGTTTTTTCGCCTAGAAAAAAAAAACAAAAATTGACATTAAATTTAACAGACAGAGCTGTATTTTTTTTTTTTTCTAGGCGAAAAAACTTGTTTCGCCCTGACATCTAATAATCACGGCAAATTTGTTTGGAGAACGATGGTAATAAACAAACGTTGTTTTTATAAAAACAACAAAAAAGGGATAAAGCCTGACCATTTTGCAACAACAAAATACTACGGTATCCCGAACAAACAAGCCACACTGTTCTATTAATAGACAAGGCACGGTCGACGAAGGGGTTTTTGTTGTAACAGACAAAACCAACTTACATGGTTATTCTACTTCGTTCAGGTTGAACGAAAGCATAACAAGTGGAGAAAGATGTAAATGTTTATAAGTGCGGTTGTAAGATTTAGAAGACTTTCCAAAAGAATTTTAGTTTTATTTAATTCTTTGGTTCCTCTTCTATTGAGCTTACGATCTCGTCACTTGGGTAAAAAATGCTTTTTGTCAAAGAAGTTATTTTTAAAATAACTTCTGGGGAGAATATCCCAGACAAAAAACAAGGGAACTGATGAGGATTGGTGGCTCTTTCCGAAACCTAGGTATTCCCTGCCTTACCCCCTGGTAAACATTACCATCGTTCTCCACTAATAAACAAACGTTGTTTTTATAAAAACAACAAAAAAGGGATAAAGCCTGACCATTTTGCAACAACAAAATACTACGGTATCCCGAACAAACAAGCCACACTGTTCTATTAATAGACAAGTCACGGTCGACGAAGGGGTTTTTGTTGTAACAGACAAAACCAACTTACATGGTTATTCTACTTCGTTCAGGTTGAACGAAAGCATAACAAGTGGAGAAAGATGTAAATGTTTATAAGTGCGGTTGTAAGATTTAGAAGACTTTCCAAAAGAATTTTAGTTTTATTTAATTCTTTGGTTCCTCTTCTATTGAGCTTACGATCTCGTCACTTGGGTAAAAAATGCTTTTTGTCAAAGAAGTTATTTTTAAAATAACTTCTGGGGAGAATATCCCAGACAAAAAACAAGGGAACTGATGAGGATTGGTGGCTCTTTCCGAAACCTAGGTATTCCCTGCCTTACCCCCTGGTAAACATTACCATCGTTCTCCACTAATAAACAAACGTTGTTTTTATAAAATCAACAAAAAAGGGATAAAGCCTGACCATTTTGCAACAACAAAATACTACGGTATCCCGAACAAACAAGCCACACTGTTCTATTAATAGACAAGTCACGGTCGACGAAGGGGTTTTTGTTGTAACAGACAAAACCAACTTACATGGTTATTCTACTTCGTTCAGGTTGAACGAAAGCATAACAAGTGGAGAAAGATGTAAATGTTTATAAGTGCGGTTGTAAGATTTAGAAGACTTTCCAAAAGAATTTTAGTTTTATTTAATTCTTTGGTTCCTCTTCTATTGAGCTTACGATCTCGTCACTTGGGTAAAAAATGCTTTTTGTCATAGAAGTTATTTTTAAAATAACTTCTGGGGAGAATATCCCAGACAAAAAACAAGGGAACTGATGAGGATTGGTGGCTCTTTCCGAAACCTAGGTATTCCCTGCCTTACCCCCTGGTAAACATTACCATCGTTCTCCACTAATAAACAAACGTTGTTTTTATAAAATCAACAAAAAAGGGATAAAGCCTGACCATTTTGCAACAGTAAATTATTTTCTTTGAAATTGTAGACCTTTTTTGAGATAGCTACCAGTAGGATTAGACCAATACCGCTCATCTACGAACTCTATCTAAGCTTTCTAAGCCAAATCAGGGGCTTCCTTCGAGAGTTATCGTGTACGTGAAATGGATGGACGGACAGAGACCTCTAGATCGATTTCAACTGTCCTGAAACGGAAGTTCCATTTGTGGTATAGCTATAGGCAGCAGTCTAAATCTCTTCCCAGATTTCACCACATGAGCAACGTCGATATGTTCAGAGAATACAGAAGACGTTGCTTTAAATTCAACCTGACAAACATTACTGCATTCTGCCTCAAAATATACCCCCTCCGGAAACCTCCTTTTTTCTACATATTTGGCAAATTCTCATTTTCAAATTCACAAATTTACCAGTTTATTTATAATTTACTAGCTGGCCCGGTCCGCGTTACCGGCCCGTAGTTTTAGTCTTTAATGATTACTTTTTTTTAGTAGATTAATTCACAGATCTGGCTCATATTAGTGAACCTAGGAGGTAAAGTAATTTGGGGACTATACCAAAATGTATACCTTTGTTAAGATTATTCTGTATTTTTAAAATTATTCGGTATTTCAAGTTTGTAGCCAAATCGATTGCAAATTTGTTCGAAATAGTTAACATCAAGAGTTAACTTTAATGCGCGCTATTCCGAATCATTGGCCTACATTGAACATTTTCTTCGAAGTGGTTTTCTACGTCCTTAGAAACCAAGATGCCAAATAAGGGCCAAATCAATTGAAAAATGTGGCCAAGACCCCGGGAATAGATTAAACCAGGGGACACCTTGATATGACGGCCATACCAAAACGTATATTGATAATTTTTGGGAGGATAATTTTTTCTTACTAAGAACTCAAATCATTAATATTTGCGGAGAAATGTGAAATGTAAATGCATGAAAAATGTGGCTAACATATAAAATATACTTGATATCGGGATAAACCCTTATGTGGAGGCTATACCAAAACGTTGACCGATATCATCCATACTTTGTACAAATTCATAACCATAAGCATGTATCAAATTTGAATGCTCTATCTTAAATGTTGCGAAACATAGAGCCACATATTGAGGCCCTTTGGTACGACTACGGCTATATAGTGGGCCATAAAAAAGTTTGGGAAAGTAAACCTCATTAGGTATTTTGATCTACTAACAGAATACTATTCTTTAAGAATATGTCAACCCCTTTATTGGCTGTTGCACAGCGTAATTACTCCCTATTGCGCATAGTCCCCCGTATACCGGTACCTGCGATTTAAAGTAGGGTATAGGATAATACTTTTCTATACTATACTTTTCTTACTAAAGTTCCAATTTGATTTACTATTTTGTTAAGTCCGCATATTGCAGTAACCCTTTATATTCTGAAATTCATTGACATCCATCCCATTTCTTTTTCAGAATTAAAAAAGGATTGTATCCTTTTCTTCCAGGAGACAATTCTAAACGGGCTATCATTTTGAAATTCTATTCCATTGAATTTTTTTCTCGTTTTTTCCCCGATTTTCGTTTTTTTTTTTTTTTTTTTGATTTTTCTCTTTTCTATCACAAATTGTGCGAAGTTTGGAGAAAAATATTTGAGGCCCTTTGTGTATGGTTAGGGCTATATATAATGGGCCCTAAAAAGTTTGATATGATGATTGATTTTGATATGACCCCTACACAGATCTATCGGCCATTTTTTGTTTGTTTCGAAATATTACAGTTTAGCAACGTATTGTGCGCTAATCTCATGTTCTTTACCATAAATTCAGAATTCAAACAAAAAAACCAGTAAAGAAAGTCCTAAAGTCGGGCGGGGCCGACTTTATGATACCCTACACCACTTTGCTAATTTAGTAGAGCTCCACGTAACAATTAAAAGTTTTTATGGGAGGATTCAATCATACACGCTATGATTATAATTATAATTTAAAGCTCAAAGGACCAAATATGCCGAAGCATTTGTATCTTTTAAATTCGGACTTGTATTGCCCATTTGGTGCAAAATTAATTTAAAATCAGATAAAGATATATATGGGAGCAATATCCAAATCTGAACCGATCTCGAAAAAATTTTGCAAATATATTTCTGAGCTGTATATGATATATTTCCTGAAATATCGTTGTTACAGAGTGCATATTACGGCTGTGGGTAACAAATACTAGAAATCGGATGAACAATATATATGGGAGCTATAGCTATATCTTAACCGATCTTCACCAAATTTGACATAGTAGCTTCTGGACTCAATTCGGTCGTAAGTGCCAAATTTCATCCCGTTTGGGCAAATATTAGACATTTGGTGCACAATAAAAGGTAAATCGGACGAAGTTATATGTGGGAGCTATATCCAAATCTGAACCGATCTCGATAACATTTAGCAAATGTATTTCTGAGCTGCATTTGATATATTTCCCCAAATATTGTTGTTACAGAGTGCATATTATGGCTGCGGAGGACAAAAATAACAAATCGGATGAACAATATATATGGGAGCTATAGCTATATCTGAACCGATTTCGATAAAATTTGGCATACTTATTTTCAGGCCTAATTTGGTTGTATGTGCAAAATTCCATACTATTCGGGCTGATATTACACGTTTGGTGCACAATAAAAGGCAAATCGGACGAAGATATATATGGGAGCTATATCTAAATTTTGACCGATTATCTCCAATTTCAATAGGGTTCGTCCTTGGGCCAAACAAATGTTGTTTGCAAAATTTCATCTCAATCGGATAATAAATGCGACCTGCATTTTGTTCACAAGAATACATGGACAGACGGACGGACGGACAGACGGACTGACATGCATAAATCAACTCAGAAAGTGATTCTATGCAGATCATCAAAAGGAACTATGGGTCTATCTCGTTTCCTTTTGCCTGTTACAAACAAATGCACAAAGACATAATACCCTTACCACTATGTGGTGTAGGGTATAATTAAACTTCAATAAACATGTCAAATTGATTTTTTTCATGCGATATTTAGAATTATGAAAAATTACAAAATATACATCACAAAAAATTTTAACTCACATTTTTCTTAGCGTATTTTTAAGTGATATTTTTGATTTTATCCTTTCCCGGCCACGAGACCATTCCGAAATAGTGTGAATTGTAAAAACCAGACCAGCCGTTCGTGACTTATAAGCATAGTAACTATTATTTATTTTGTTCGCAATGAATATGATAAGTCAAATTGAAAAAAATCGTACATGATTCTTGATTTGTTACAGCAAATTTTTAAAGATACTTACCAAGTCCGCCAATAGAATGGACTATTATTTTAAAATCCGATTCCTTTGAAATGTTTTTCTTAATTCTTAATTTAAGAATGTTTTGCAATGAAATATTCTCTATATAAGTCATTTCTTAGCGATTTTAAAATAGTAATTATTCTTTAACTGAGGTGTGACTGCGCTAAATTATTTCGACATCATCTACTCAGTTCGCCACTACAAAATTCGGTACCACAATTCCATGTAACCCGCCCGCAATTTTCATTTTCGAAAAATCGTCAAAAATGTTAGTCAAATTCAAAAAACCGTTTGAACACGATAAAATATATTTTTTCATATCTTATCATCTTCTGAATAATGCGTATAGTTCCACTTACCCAATAAAGACATAAAATCTATAAATAACAGTTTAGTCCGTTGTCGATACATCCAACCGAAAAATACTACACATCATATTAAAATTCAAAAAGAAAAAAAAACACTACAAATGTAGATTCGAAAATGGTAAGTCAAAATGAAAAAATTACACAAAATAAAACGTTACTTTGTACATTTCAAAAGTCAATTTTCAAATTTAATGCAAGACACACACGATACAACCGTTGGTACAACCTAGAGGGTTGTCAAGTTGTATGCTTCGGCCACAAACGATACAACTTTTTATACAACCTCTTTGTACAACTTCACTTTTCGAAAAGTTCATTTGAGTTAAGATGACACCGGAAATAATTTCGTGCTCTATAATTTACTTAATAGTCTTTATTTACTTTTATTTTTTGAAATTTCGTTTTATATATATTTTAAGTTTTTTATATTTTTATTGAAATCACACATTTGATTGGATTTCGTATTGTTTTGATGTGCGCAAAAATGATGTTGCCTCCTCAAAAATAAACACAAAAATGAAATTGTATGCGACATGGCCACTAACGTTACAATTGGTTGGTACGAGACACAACTTCGTACAAGAGGGCCACAAACGATACAATCTTGAATACAACCTCTCCAAGTTGTACAACTAGTTTTATTGTGTGTGGCTTGCATAACATTTTTACGCGATTTTTTTTAGATTTTATCCTCTTCCGTCAAGAGACAATTCCGAATTTGTATAAATCGTTAAAATCAGATCAGCGGTTCTTAAGTTATAAGCGTAGTAACTAACACAACTTTCTTTTATATATATAGATAGATATAGATTTGTCTTCAGATTCCTTTAATAATTGAAATGATTTAGAAATTTTTTGACAAGAAAGTCACAATTTTGTTTTTGTTTTCATAGGGCGAAAACGTTACTATTGTACCTTATATAGGACTTGCATGGTATTTTTTCGCCTATGTTGCTACCTGGTATTTCTACCATGGGTCTAACATTTAATAATCGCGGAAAGGAGGGTATATTAACTTGTCATTCCGTTTGTAACATCCCTAAATATTCGTCGTAGACCCCATAATGTACAGATATTCATAATCAGTCTGTCTGTCTGTTGAAATCACGATACAGCCCACATTATTTGACGTAGAGCGTCAAAATTTAGCAGAATAATTTGTATTATGTCTAGGATGGTTGGTATTGAAAATGAGATATATCGGTCCATATAACGGTACCTCCCGATATTCGGTATTTTGATGATTTTTGTCACACTTTTTCACGGATTTGTCTGAAAATTGGTATTTGTAGGTCATAATGGGTCCTAGTTCGTGCGGCGAAACATTGTATGTATAGGTCCACGCTTTGGTATAGCCCCCATATAACGGTACCTCCCGATATGCGGTATTTTGATGATTTTTGCCGCATTTTTTCATGGGTTTGTCTAAAATTTGGTATTTGTTGGTCATAATGGGTTCTAGCTTCGGTCGCGAAACTTTGCATGTATAGGTCCACGTATTGGTATAGCCCCCATATAACTGTACCTCCCGATATTCGGTATTTTGATGATTTTTACCACATTTTTTCACGGATTTGTCTAAAATTTGATATTTGTTGGTCATAATGAATCCTAGTTTGTGCGCCGAAACATTGTATGTATAGGTTCACGCTTTGGTATAGCCCCCATATAATGGTATCTTCCGATATTCGGTGTTTTGATGTTTTTTGTCAACTTTTTATCACGGATTTGTCTAAAAATTGGAATCTGTTGGTCATAATAAGTTCTAGTTTGAAATTCCGTTTTATATATATTTAAGTTTTTTATATTTTTATTGAAATCACACATTTGATTGGATTTCGTATTGTTTTGATGTGCAAAAAAATGATGTTGCCTCCTCAAAAATAAACACAAAAATGAAATTGTATGCGACATGGCCACTAACGTTACAATTGGTTGGTACGAGACACAACTTCGTACAAGAGGGCCACAAACGATACAATCTTGAATACAACCTCTCCAAGTTGTACAACTAGTTGTATTGTGTGTGGCTTGCATAACATTTTTACGCGATTTTTTTTAGATTGTATCCTCTTCCGTCAAGAGACAATTCCGAATTTGTATAAATCGTTAAAATCAGATCAGCGGTTCTTAAGTTATAAGCGTAGTAACTAACACAACTTTCTTTTATATAGATAGATAAATATAGATTTGTCTTCAGATTCCTTTAATAATTGAAATGATTTCGAAATTTTTTGACAAGAAAGTCACAATTTTGTTTTTGTTTTCATAGGGCGAAAACGTACCTTTCTTTTATATAGGACTTGCATGGTATTTTTTCGCCTATGTTGCTACCTGGTATTTCTACCATGGGTCTAACATTTAACAATCGCGGAAAGGAGGGTATATTAACTTTGTCATTCCGTTTGTAACATCCCTAAATATTCGTCGTAGACCCCATAATGTATAGATATTCATAATCAGCATATAATTCTAAGACGATTTAACGATGTCCGTCTGTCTGTCCGCCTGTCTGTCTGTTGAAATCACGATACAGCCCACATTATTTGACGTAGAGCGTCAAAATTTAGCAGAATAATTTGTATTATGTCTAGGATGGTTGGTATTGAAAATGAGATATATCGGTTCATATAACGGTACCTCCCGATATTCGGTATTTTGATGATTTTTGTCACACTTTTTCACGGATTTGTCTGAAAATTGGTATTTGTAGGTCATAATGGGTCCTAGTTCGTGCGGCGAAACTTTGCATGTATAGGTCCACGTATTGGTATAGCCCCCCATATAACTGTACCTCCCGATATTCGGTATTTTGATGATTTTTACCACATTTTTTTCACGGATTTGTCTAAAATTTGATATTTGTTGGTCATAATGAATCCTAGTTTGTGCACCGAAACATTGTATGTATAGGTTCACGCTTTGGTATAGCCTCCATATAATGGTATCTTCCGATATTCGGTGTTTTGATGTTTTTTGTCAACTTTTTATCACGGATTTGTCTAAAAATTGGAATCTGTTGGTCATAATAAGTTCTAGTTTGAAATTCTTTGAAATTCCGTTTTGTATATATTTAAGTTTTTTATATTTTTATTGAAATCACACATTTGATTGGATTTCGTATTGTTTTGATGTGCAAAAAATGATGTTGCCTCCTCAAAAATAAACACAACAAGTAAGCAAAGGCTACAGTCGAGCGGGGCCGACCGTTGAATACCCTACAACTCTATAATAAACGATACAGTTTATATAGGCGAGATACTCGAAAGAATTACACAAGATATTGTGACAAATAATAAAAGAAAACCATCAGGTTTCGTTCTCTAATTTTCGAATAATAGCACCTTTAACTAATTTCCTCATTTCCAATTTATTGGAAGATGTTGCACGTAAATGGTCTTCCTAGATCTGGAACCAATATTTCCCAAAGACCTATAATCTCTCAGAAGTGGCAAAAGATTAACATTTATTATTAGTTTTTGACTGAAACGCATCTATATGAGATACAGATATTTGACTATATTCTTCAACGAAATCAGCGTTAACGAAATAGTCAGAAGTGCGTCTTTTCTGTATTTGTGAATTCTCCAAAAAGTCACTGGAATGGTCATTTTCGTATTTTGTCTACAAAAGTTGGCAAACTATTTCGCACATTGAATATTTTTGGATGGCCATCCAAAACTGCTTGGCTTTTTGCAATGCCCGTAACCCCCATTCAAATGAGCGTGAGGATCGGGCAATAATTACGACCTGCTGACAATTTTGCAGTTTCTAAATATATAGCGATTCAACCCCTAAATATACAGCGATCATCTCCAAAAAGAGTAGGCTTCTATTCTGACCCTCATCTGATCCCCATGCAAAATTTAGTTAGAATCGGGCCATAAATGCGATCTGTATATGATATCCTGAAATCCTAAATACTTAGTTTTGTTACCTGTAGAAATATTACCAAATGTTTAATTCAAAATGAAAATATGCCAAAAATATGACAAAATTGAAAAAATATGAGAAAATGTTATAAAATCAATATTTTCATCTTTAGAGAGATATTTTTATGCGATTTTTTAGCCGTTTTTTCTTTCCTACCAAGAGGTCGTTGTGAATTAATGAGAACTGTCGAAATCAGTTCAGCCGTTCTCGACATATAAGGGATCTTTCAAGCATATATTCTTTGATAGACACGAATATCGCACATATTTTGCTATATATCCGATTTGTTGGATGTTAACATCAATGTAAAGATCAGGAGTAACCTTGTCATGGCTTTGTGATTTCGCCGGAATTTAAAATATTCGCGATTTAATGAAAAATTATAAATTTTTTCAACACAAAAGATATGGTCTATTTTACCCGCTAAATATTATCCGATGACCACCCAAATTGGTAGGCTTCTTCCCCGCCCTAAACTCTAGCTACGTGCGAAGTTTTTGGTCCATTTCGACCCCTAAATATCATGCGATCATATCCAAAAGAAATAGGGTTCTATTCTGACCCTAGCCCCACCTCCATTCTAAATTTCGTGAAGATCGGGCCATAATTGCGACCTGTAGAGTGATTACAAAATAACATGGACAGACGGACGGATGGACATACATAGCTAGATCGACTCAGCTCGGCGAGATGGCAAGATCCATATATACTTTCCTATGTGGGAAATCAATATTTCGAGGTGTTAAATAATTTTTGGCCCAATCAAACTTATAATACCCCCAACACATAGTGTTGTAGGGTACAACATGCCAAATATCAAAAAATTTTGATTTTTTATACAACCGAGACACAACTTCGTACAACCGGGCCACAAACGATACAATTTTGAATATAACCTCACCAAGTTGTACAAACAGTTGTATTGTGTGTGGCTTGCATAAGATACGCGATTTTATCCTCTTCCGTCAAGAGACAATTCCGAATTTGTATAAATCGTTAAAATCAGATCAGCGGTTCTTAAGTTATAAGCGTAGTAACTAACACAAGTTCTAGCTCCGTTGGCGAAATATTGTATGTATAGGTCCACGGTTTTGTATAGCGCTATATAGCTGTAACTCCCGATATTCGGTATTTTTATGATTTTTGCCACATTTTCCGACGAATATGTCTAAAAATTGGTAGTGTTTCCATTACCCTAAGGTGGAGAGTATTAAAAACTTAATGTTTTTTTTACTTGGTTTTTTAGTTTCGCATTTGAATATTATAATGGTTTATGACAAAATTTGCCTATGCAGGTCCACGTCGTCATTTAGACCCTAATATGACGGCTACATTTGGTATTTTTAAGATTTCAATAGAATATTTTTTTTTTTCGAACGTTCCCACGCCTCACATTCTTACCCCTGCCGACCGAGGGGGCAACCTCCCTTTACGGAGGGATCGCGTACACATCATGATCCGCATCATAATGAGAATTCAGTAGGAAATTGAAAACCAGCTACAGAATCTAATTCATCAGCTAGTTTGTCAAATAATAAAACATGTATGTTAATTGTTTAAAAATAAAATTATTCTAGATTTAATAACTTCTAAACTCATACAAAAATCTACATTACAATACACAGAATTAAAGTCAACACACATTTTATTAAGAGGTTCGCCCATTGAATTGAATTGGTAGTATCTACTAGATCTAAAAGGAACATTAATTCTAATAGATGAGATTCGGAAATCTGAAGGTATATAACCATTTAATATTTTTAGTACAAACATGGAGTTCAACATAATACGTCCGCTTTTAAGTGTAGGCAATCTAATTAATTTTAGCCTGCTAGCATAAGAAGGCAAAACAAAATCACTATTCCAATGTAAACCTCGTAAGGCAAATAGCAGAAATTGTTTTTGCACGGATTCTATTTTATCTGAATATATTGCATATTGAGGATCCCATACAACAGAACCATATTCCAATATAGGTCTAACAAGAGACGTAAATAACTGTTTTGTTATATATGGATCAGAAAATTCTTTGGCCCACCGTTTAACAAAACCTAAAACACCATTTGCTTTATTTACCATTGTTATTACATGACTATTAAAATTTAATTTTGGATCCATCAAGAGGCCTAGATCGACAAATGAATCTACAGTTGATAATGAATGACCGTCTATATATATCAGAGAAGAAGATGTGGCGAAGCACATATGCTTACATTTGCTTAAATTTAACTCCATACAATTTAACATGCACCATTTAAAAAGGCTATCTAAATCGTTTTGAAGTAAACTGGCTCGTTTATCACAATTATGGGAAATGAATAATTTAACATCATCTGCGTACATTAACAATTTCGAGTAATTTATGGAATTAGGTAAATCGTTGATAAATAAAAGAAAGAGGACCGGTCCAAGGTGACTTCCTTGCGGAACACCCGATGGAACGTTAATCGTTTTGGATAGATACCCTTCAAACAAAACTAGTTGTGATCTATCTTTTAAGTAAGATGATATCCATTTGACTAAGTTTGTGGTGAAACCCATATAATTTAATTTATATATTAGGAGTTCATGGTTAACCCTATCAAAAGCGTTACTAAAATCAGTATAAATTGTATCAGTTTGTTTACGCTGAACAAATCCTTTTATTACTGTTGACGTAAATTGTATAAGATTTGTTGTAGTTGAAAGACCACTACGAAAACCATGCTGATATGGACTCAATATAGATTGAATTTTCTGTGAAATTACTGCAGTAATTAATTTTTCAAACAATTTTGGTATGGCACTTAATTTTGCAATTCCTCTTTAATTTGACACATTAGTAAGACTACCAGACTTATGTAAAGGTATAATATAAGATTTTTTCCAGAAAGTAGGAAAGTGACCAAATTTCAGTGAATAATTAAACAATATAGTTAACGGAAGTGCTAATGTTTCTGAACAATATTCAAGAATTATATTAGGTATGCCATCCGGTCCTGGACATTTAATCGATTTTAAACTACGCAGACTATTGTACACATCCTGACGTTGTAGAAAAGGCATACAAATTTGATCAGCCTGTGATAACTTATAAGGATACGAATATTTAATTTGGCAAGATGTACTGGAATAGGTTGTGGCAAAAAAAATCTGCGAAACATTCAGCAATATCTGTGCCTGTGACAAATTGCTATCAGTATATAAACTGGTTAATTTTGTATTAAGCCCCCTTACATTCTGATAGCAAATAGAAAATGAGTCATTTAGTTTTTTGGCACCGAATCTCTCCACAAATTTTTTAATAAATGCCCTAGCAGGCCAAAATTCTTTTAAAATCAACTGTACAAAAATATTTCAATAGGTTGTGGCAAAAAAATCTGCGAAACATTCAGCAATATCTGTGCCTGTGACAAATTGCTATCAGTATATAAACTGGTTAATTTTGTATTAAGCCCCCTTACATTCTGATAGCAAATAGAAAATGAGTCATTTAGTTTTTTGGCACCGAATCTGGTCTAAGAGACAAATGAGCTAAATTATCGGATCTCTCCACAAATTCTTTAATAAATGCCCTAGCAGGCCAAAATTCTTTTAAAATCAACTGTACAAAAATATTTCAATAGGTTGTGGCAAAAAAATCTGCGAAACATTCAGCAATATCTGTGCCTGTGACAAATTGCTATCAGTATATAAACTGGTTAATTTTGTATTAAGCCCCCTTACATTCTGATAGCAAATAGAAAATGAGTCATTTAGTTTTTTGGCACCGAATCTGGTCTAAGAGACAAATGAGCTAAATTATCGGATCTCTCCACAAATTCTTTAATAAATGCCCTAGCAGGCCAAAATTCTTTTAAAATCAACTGTACAAAAATATTTTCAGGCACAACGATTTTGAAAGAAGATCTACTTTCAGAAAATGCAGATCGGAGCTTATAGCATCTCAAAAAGTAATCTCCCTCAATTTTTGATTTTATGTAATACATTATGTCATCGGCCGTTGTTTCTGGCGCAAACCTTGTTGCAAATATCATTTTCATGGCGGGAGCCATAGATAATGATCTTTGGACAGGTTGAGTTTTGCCAGTAGCAGTCTCGGGACGATCACTAGTGATAAGTGAAGGAAGTAATAATTCCTGTATGTTACGAGTAGATTGGGAGGTTTTCTTAGAAACCTCACTATCAATACTCATAACTTCAGGATTATTTACCCGTTTCTGGCCAGAAACTGGCGGTGACGACACAAACTCATCTAATTCTTGGTATTTCTCAAACAATGTAGAGAAATTCTCGAATCGGAGTGATAGTGAGGAAAAATCTTTTTCGTCGATGTCAATTCCGACTGCAAATCCTTTACAAAATTATAAAAATCTGCAGAGAGTTTCCTACATTGCACACAACACCAACATTATTTCTAATTGTGTCTACAACTTTTGCATTAATCCTAGCACATTTTGCATGCCATTGATTAAGACAAAACCAACAGGTAACACACAATTCATCCTCTGCAACAATATTACATAATTCAAAAGGGCACGACATTTTTTATTTTAATTATTATTTATTTTAATTATAATTATTTCTTTTTTAATACACAAGTTATAGCTATATTTTTCAAGATTAGATCTGTAGCTGGAATTTTTTATTTATTTATTTATTTTATTCTTTTTTAAATTCTTTTTTAAATGTTGGCAACTCTTATGAGATGACAAACAAAACAAGACGATATGTTACAACAACTAATTAGCTAATGTAACAAAAAAAAGAGGATAAAAGGAGAATGTACAACTACACAATTTGAAAATTGATATTACTTTAAAAGACAAAACAAAATTTTAAAACACTACACCAATTATCACTTTGAGTTACAAAATCACTATTGAACACTTTAATACACTTTTTTACCAGATTAATTAATTTAATAAAACATATAACTTAATTTTTTTCAAAAGCACGGAGCACCACAATTTTTTGACACTAATCATAACAGGGTTGCCAACTATGATTTAACGGATTTTATTTCTTTTGAAAATTGCAAACTCTTTCCAAATGGTGGAGGGTATTTAAAGTTTGGCCCGGCCGAACGTACAGCTTTTTTACTTGTTTTTTACATATGTAGTGTAAAATATTCCATATGTCAAAATACACATATTGTGTGGTACATGGACGACAATTTAGTCGTGAAATACATGAGTAAGGTTCATATTTAATTTTTCGATCACAGCGAACGTATTCATCGGAAATATATAATTTAATCAATCATTATGAATCATATGTAAAATTACAATTTTGACATACACACGGTAATACACATGGATAATAAAATTAACAGCGCATATGTAAAACATATATCGTCTGATGACAGCTTTAAAGATCTACTTAGTTTGTAAGATGCACAAAAAGTCACAGATAGCTGACTGAGCGAGCGATTCTTCAACTCATTTTTGATTTACCGACAAAAATCGTTAAAATTCAAATGCTTATGACATTGGTAATTGAACGCGAAATTATGAATGAAAGGTTAAGAAGTTGACAGAACTATTTAATTTAAAAATTGGTATTATCGATAATTGTCAATACTTGCTCTGTACAAGAACATGCAAGAATCTGCTATTGTTGCAATTTTTCCGATATCATAAAAGTAAAATCGTTTATAGTAGTAAAAACTTTTATATTCTTGCAGTTCTGGAACAGAGCGTTGGTTAGAGAATCGCAGTACTGATCACAGTATGCGAACCCAAAAAAAAAATCGATTACTTTTATGTTTTTGGTACCGAAATCGACAAAAGTAGAATTAAGTTTCCCTATATATCAAAATGATACGGACCATTGTGGGAGAGGCATTTACCCGGCAGAAGCTTTCCGGTGGCAAAGTTCATGAAATTTTACAACATGGAAATATATTTGGAATGCGGAGGTCAACATCATCTTATCCCATTGCAAGTACACATAGTGAAATAGAAAACCAACATAAGAACGAAAAACTACTGAGGAGATTGGTTACATATGTTGAGAAATCTACATACATGGAGGAAGTACGAATTGCTCAAAATCGTGTCATGAGTATAAAGGTTTGTTGTCTCCTACATGTATTGAGGCTAGATTTTGTAAATTTGTTTTTTTAGGGTCAGTTGCTAGCAGCTGGAGATGAAAAACGTTCGCTAATGCGTAAACTTGAAGATATTAGAAACGAACTGAACCACATCTATAAAGATATGAAAATTAATAGAACGAAGGAGGCGTATTTAGAGTTAGCACGTCAGGAAATTGAGGTATGAGATCCATATAAATAGTTCAGTGATCTACGCAAACTTTTCTTATTTTCTAAACCTTACTTAAGGGAAATTTGCGACTTAACATTCATTTGGCACGAGAGATATTTCGAAACAACTCTGGTTTAGTAAAAAACGAACTTACATTAACCATCTTATTGCGAAAAACTGTCATATATACACTTTTTGTTTACTTTACCTTCTCAATTTTACCATGCATGGGCATTTTGTTGGAAATGTTTCGACAGCCTAATGATTTCGTGCTACCGTGGACAATGCCTTTCTATAAAGTCGATCCGATCTGTCGATACAGTTTGTACATTGGATACTTTTTTTTTTCGAAAGCCGGCCTTCGACTTTTTTAATTTTAGATTGTTTCTAAATTGGATAACTTCATACATAGCTTGATAGTATAAAAAATGTATCATTCAAAGTAATTTATTTAAATCAGGTTAAGAAATGAGAAGGTAGGTGTTCTATAGCTAATAACTTCCAGGAAAGTTATAGATACTTATGACACAATTTTCGAAATGTTAGAGTCCAAGCAATATCTGTTCCCTCCATCAAATTCATTGACCAAATAATGGGCCCTTTAGATCTAAACAAATAGATATATTCTCATTATATTTCAAACACTAACTGTTCAAGAAACTGTTGAATAAACCAAAACTTGTGAGGTCCTAACTCAGGAAGTATGCATTTCCATAATAACAATCTGAAGTAATTTTAAGTGGAGTCTTTAAAATTTAAGGCTTAATATAACAAATACCTGATTTTTCTGTTTTTATTTTTTAAAATCAATAGATAAAGACACAACCTTGGTAGAAGAATGCAGGTTGTCGCATCGAAACAGTGGCTGGGAGTACGTTACAAAAATAAGGTAGAGCAACTTCATAAAAGTACAATAATATAGCCCTGAGGCTATGACCGCTTCCCGTCAGAATTGTTTAAAACTATGCGCAACAAGTTGTTTTCATTAATTTGGAATTTTTCCTCATTTTTTAATTGAGTTAAATAGCGCGAAAGATGAATGGAATGTCTGTATTTTCTTTCAAAAATATGATGTAAACTATTAAATCTTCCAGTTATCAGTAGTATCAGTTGGTAGCTCTACTTAATTTGAACACGTGTATAACAGCGTTACGTAAAATTGAACGCAGCACAAATATAATAAATACTTCCCCACTATGGTAAAATGATTTGCACGAAAATTGAAAATTAAATGAGGAAAAATTTCAAATTAATGAAATGCGCATAGTATATATATATATATATATATATATATATATATATATATATATATATATATATATATATTTCCAACTTTAAGTATATATGTTGAATATACATATATATATATATATATATATATATATATATATATATATATATATATATATATATATATATATATATATATATATATATATATATATATATATATATATATATATATATATATATATATATATATATATATATATATATATATATATATATATATATATATATATATATATATATATGTATGTATGTATATTCAACATATATACTTAAAGTTGGAAATTGCTCATTGTGGGATAAGATACGTTGTATTAGACGGAATTAAAACAAATTTTAGAAAATTGAATTTTCTGACCAATCTGTAAAGAAAGTTGCAATCATTTCAGCCATTTTATTAGGGCAACCATGTACCGGGAGATCTCTATTGCTGATATCAAAAAGTTTGAAATTTCTAATCCTCTTCTGCATTCCGCACCAAAAGAAACGTTAAATGTTCCTTAGCGGTCTTAAACTTTTCAGAAGCTACTCAATCCGAACAGGCTTACTCTTCTATTAATGCCTCTTTCTGTACATTTGCCCGGAAGCTGTTAAACAAATCATTGCCGCCTTCGAAATCATTATTAGGCATAATCTTTCTTAAGCTCGTAGTAAATAAAAATAAGTTTATTTTTCTTCATGTCCCTGCTCAGTGGAGTGGCAATATTATCTAATTTCCGCTGCAAATTGTTTTTAATGTTGTATTCTTGCCGCAAATAAACAAGTATTTGACCACCACTTATAAAAACAATAACAAAGAAAAACAATAACAATTCACCTTTTTTACGCTCATGTGACTGTCAATGTTGCCAAACTTTGCAAAATTTCCAAAAGACAGACCTACACAATTTGAAATTCAGCGACTCTAATTAGCATTAATATTAGTAGAAGAAATTATTGTTTTACCTCCAAAGATATATTTTATCTTTCATTTAACAATTTTCATTTATGGCGGAGAGTCACTTGCTAAACATTTTTTGATGATAAAACATTTTGAAAATATTGCCTCTTTTGTTTCCAGTTTTCTGTCGTGGACAAAAAGCGTACCCATGGTAGAAATAAGAAGATAAAGTCATGCAAACATATGTTTACAATTTTTTTTTCCAAATTATTTATTTCACAACATCTCATAGTCAAAATTTATATTTATAAATCCATTGTATACACATAAATCAGAAATTGGAACCTGTTTTCTATGCATTGAAATTTGACTAGGTAAATTACAGAAAATGCAGAGATGGATAGTCTTTTTTGAAATGACTACCTCCTTAATTTTAACATGAGCGTACCTCAAATGAGAGAGAAAATAAAATTTACTTTGGTTTGAATGCACATGTGTCATTCAACATTATAACTTTCATTCATAATTTTCAGTCTTCCTGTAAAACTTTAAAATTTCATTAAATTTTTCCATTTTGAATTTTGAAAAGTCATAATTTATTTTTTCGATAAATGCTCTCATTTGTTAGGGATGGCACACACTTCATCGTATTTCTAATAGCATGTTTCCATAATTTATTTTTTCGATAAATGCTCTCATTTGTTAGGGATGGCACACACTTCATCGTATTTCTAATAGCATGTTTCCATTGGAAACCGAACAACGTTGTTCGCTCTCAGAATTAGGTACACGAATTAACACGTTCATACGGCACGATTCGTAATTCATAGTAAAATAATTCCTTTTTTTCAAAAATTTTGTTTTTGATTTTAATGGGAATTTGTACTAAAATTCATTAAATTCTCACTAATATGAATAAAAGAAATGATTGTTTTTTTCGAAAAGATTTATTATATCATTAATTTTATAATTTTCATTCACGTTTTCAACTTTTTGTGTAAATGTTGACATTTTGAACATATTTTTGTATTTTTCTATTTTTGAATTCTGCTGGAGAGACACTTGTCAAACATTTTTTCTGCCGATACACACATTTTGAAAATATTGCCTCCATTGTTTCCAGTTTTCTGTGGAAATTTCAAACGGTGGACAAAATGCGTACCACGAATGAGAAAGAAAACAAAATGTACTTTCCTTTGAATGTACATACGCTATTCAACATTGTAGTTTTCATTCATAATTTTCAGTCTTCCCAAACATTTTTAAAATTTCATTAAATTTTTCTATTTTCAATTTTTAAATGTCATAATTTAATTTTTCGATAAATGCTCTCATTTTTTAGGGATGGAACACATTTTTTTATTGTTCTGAGAGTGGTTTGATTTGAACAATATACAAATATGAGTGTTCGCACAGGAAATTTTGTGTGAAGAATTAGTTGTTTTTTCATAGTTAAGGTCAAATAACGAATAGAGAGCGAATCAAGTGCAGTGGAAACGCCACATAAGAGTAATTTGAATGGAACAAAATCTCAGAAAACTTTGTGATTAGATATTTCGTAATTAATAGTCGAAAAATGAATAGAGAGCGAAACACGTGCCATGTGAACTTAGCATTACATTCCTGCAGTTCTGGAACAGACCCATTGTTTCTATCTGTATGCCTTATAGAATGTTTCCATTAGTTTTCTAACAACGTTCGCTCTCAGAATAAGGCACACGTATCAACCCACACGGCACCATGGTATTCATAGTAACATAATTCATATTTTTCGATGGGAATTTGAAATTCCCTATTTTATTTAAATGTATTGAGAAAGTGGTTCAATATTGAATATTGATTTATCGGTTCCCATTTCGACGACTTGATTAAATCTAACTATGCATGGCCGCCAGTCCGCCGATTCATGTTAATTTACAATAATTCACACTTCGCATTTTTTAAATTATAGATGAGTTGCTATAGAAAAGTTTGCCATTACCGATTTGGCAAATCAGATTACCTCTTTAATTATGCCATAATGTACATCTGTAAAATTTAAATATTTTATTGAAAAATCATTGTTTTGTTTCCACTTGTTGTTACCTTTATTATTCTTCCATGATTCAGCATATAGAAAAATAATAAATTCCATCAAAAGTGACTTTTATTTAATAGCCAAACTTTCATTTCAAATTAAAACCTTGGAGTAATCAATATTATCTACCAGCAAAGATCTTATGATAACTTATTAGATACTAATCTTATACCTTTTATATTCACAATTTTGTTATAGCTTTGCGAGTCGGAAAAACATTATTCTGATTTATATAAAATGGCCGATAAGAAGGAGCAACTGCTGTTTACCGAGTTTTCGGCTGCTATTAATGCATCGTATGAAAAAGAAAAACTGCACACAAACTTCATTAAAATTATCAGTATAGTTGGTACAGTTGCAAGTTCATTCATAGCTTTAATATTTTCTATCTTCATGCACACGTATCACCAAAAAATGTTTTTTAGTCAACGAACATTAGATGAAAACGTTGTTAATACAGTCAAGGCTTTGGAAGAGAAAGTCACTGAATTACTAACGGAATGGGATCAACAAAAAACTCTTCTAGAAAACAGTAATAAAGCAGAGAAAGAATCCTGGAGAAGTTACTTGTACCGGCATACGCGATGGATGTACTCTTGGGCTATAAAATCTTCCTGAATGGCTCATGGTGAATGTTTACTAATGATTGTAAATAAACGATACTTTAAGTAGACATAAATTATTTAAAATGTTTGATTTAACAATACCGAAAAATAACTGACCAAGACAGGCCTCCCAGGTAACCAAGTTTATATTTTATATATTATATATACTAGCTGGCCCGGTCCGCGTTGCCGGCCGTACTTTTAGTCTTTAAAGCATAATAAATCACAGATCTGACTTATGTAGGCGGCACAATTTTGATTATAAGTAATGACTCCATTATAATGACTCCAATTTTGATTATATGTAATAACTTGATTATAAGTAATGACTCCATGACTAAATATAAATTAATATTTATGGCAAAAATTATAATTAATGATCTTATATTTCAGCTATAGGCTTTAATTTGAGTTTTAAATACCTATATGATAAAGAACATCTATAATAGCCCCATGTGAAAATTCAGCTCAATTTTTGGTATTGTAAAAAGCATTCAAATGAGCTATAATTTGAAATTTGTATTTCCAACGTTTAAAATCCCGTACTGCGTGGTTTTTAGTTTTGTCCACCTCATACTTGAAGGCAGAAAGTTGTCAGAATAGGCAAAAAAATACTCTTTTACTTATATTACCATAAGATGGGCATTAATTGTTTGTCATTTAAATTGTGCGGTGGAGATCCAATAAAGTTACTTTATAATTTCGTATTTTTTCATATTTCTGCCACAATTTCCGACTGAATGAGTCCCAGATTGACATTTCGGAGTTTATTTCATATAGACGTACATCCCAAATCTACGTTCCCAACCAATATTCTCTTGGGGGTTACAAATTCAATAGAATACCAAATTTTCTTTTTTGACCACACATTGGTTGGGAAATGCCTATGTGGATAATTATCTGTAAGATGATTTTTTACCCCAGGGTTTTTTTTGACCTCAGGTAGCCTCAAGACCAAGATGCGCCCTTTTCCAAAAAATAAAAATTTTATAAGAAGAGATTTTTTTCCTGCTTAGAAACAAAGTTGTCAAGTGAAAAAAGTTGCCAAGACCCCGAAAATACCTTATATCATATGATTAAATTATCAACATAAAGCAAAATTAGTACGAAAAATATGGTTAAAATGTAGAATGTACTTGAAATCGAGGTGTTCCGTTATCGGGGGTTATGACCCATATCATGACCTGCCAAAGCGATTATAGGTATCTTGAATGTTTAGGAAGAATTTCTATTTTGCGTCCTTTATATTCGGTATTTGACTGATTGCAGTCCCAATGTATTTTGCATTTTGTGTTCTCATTTGACAATTTATTGTCATATGAAAGAAGCAGGTCCACCTTTTGAAATGAACCCCATAAAGTTTTTTCGGTCATTTTTGTTTGTTTAAATGTGTTCGCATCTTCCAGAGGAAGCACGATGTAGGTCCTCGAGTAGAAAGCATTTAACATCGTATTGCGCCCTCATTTCATTTTTAATATTATTCATTCAGAATTCAAAACAATAAAAAATGTACACTTCAATATAGAAAAAGAAAAGAATCTTCAACTGGTTCGCTGATTTTTTGTGGCAAATTTTTAAAGGCTGAATCATTAAAATCAGACTGGTGGTCTTTATGTTATAAGAGTAGTAACTAACACAACTTTCTTTTACATACAGAGAGATAGATTTAAAAGTAGGCGCGTTCCTCAGCCCCTAAATAAGTACTTAGGGTTGGATGGAAAGCCAACAGCATCTCGTGTAATAATTTTCAAACCGATATCTTCATTATCTGGCAAATATAAAGATTTTAGATAAATCAAGATAGTGGGCGTAAAAGTAGGCGTGGTCAATATTTTTTTCTTTAAAAACCTAACTCGGGGTATGACGAACTTTTGTAAAAAAAAATATGCAAATCGGTCCAGCCGTTTTTAACTGATTCCGTTACCAACAAACAACAATTGATTTTTATATATATAGATTAGAATTATATATATTAATCTAAATTTTTCAGATTATGATGGTCTTCATAGTACCACGATAGAAGAATACTGATAGGTACATCCATGGTACAAAAAGGAGGTATAACCTTTTTGTAAAAGTATAAAAAAACAGTCCTTAAGGCTATGTCCAATTATTATTAAAAATTATATACTCAATAAGTTGTTTTTATTTTTTGATATTTTCCCGAGTTAAAAACCGTGAAAATGCATGAAATGCCTCGATTTTCTTTAAAAAATAGCATCTAAACTGTTCAACTTTATTGGCATCTTGAAAGTGCGCCCTGGAACGCACGTTTCTTCCAATCTTTGATAATGAAAATATTGTTTTTTGTTTTTAAAAACAATAAATACATACACAAAAATGGCAGAAGTCGGGCGCACTTAGAAAACAATTGTAATCAGCTGGTAGCTATCTTACCTTTTTATTGCACCATGGGTACCATCAGCACTTGTGAAGATGGATGTGCCAAAAATATTTAAAAAAGGTATTTCTCATTATAGGTTTTATGGTGTCTGTTTTATGTATTAAAAATGTTTTTGACAGCTGTGTTGATGCGGCTACATCAATTATCTTGGTACCGACTCATTGGCCCAATTCACACGAGAGTAATTGTTTTGGTCTAACAAAGCAGCTTGTATGCATTTTCGGTGAGGAGAGTCGTTTTTGGTTAGACTAAAAATTCAAATGTGTATACATATTCAATTTAAGACAGTTTCATTGGTCTCGAGTATTTTGGAAAGAAAAATTTAGTTTGGAATAAAAATTACTCTCATGTGAATTGAGCCATTGTAATGATTGACTTCATAAACGCAATTTGCAATGCAATAATTAAAGACCTACACAATTTGAAATTCAGCGACTCTAATTAGCATTAATATTAGTAGAAGAAATTATTGTTTTACCTCCAAAGATATATTTTATCTTTCATTTAACAATTTTCATTTATGGCGGAGAGTCACTTGCTAAACATTTTTTGATGATAAAACATTTTGAAAATATTGCCTCTTTTGTTTCCAGTTTTCTGTCGTGGACAAAAAGCGTACCCATGGTAGAAATAAGAAGATAAAGTCATGCAAACATATGTTTACAATTTTTTTTTCCAAATTATTTATTTCACAACATCTCATAGTCAAAATTTATATTTATAAATCCATTGTATACACATAAATCAGAAATTGGAACCTGTTTTCTATGCATTGAAATTTGACTAGGTAAATTACAGAAAATGCAGAGATGGATAGTCTTTTTTGAAATGACTACCTCCTTAATTTTAACATGAGCGTACCTCAAATGAGAGAGAAAATAAAATTTACTTTGGTTTGAATGCACATGTGTCATTCAACATTATAACTTTCATTCATAATTTTCAGTCTTCCTGTAAAACTTTAAAATTTCATTAAATTTTTCCATTTTGAATTTTGAAAAGTCATAATTTATTTTTTCGATAAATGCTCTCATTTGTTAGGGATGGCACACACTTCATCGTATTTCTAATAGCATGTTTCCATAATTTATTTTTTCGATAAATGCTCTCATTTGTTAGGGATGGCACACACTTCATCGTATTTCTAATAGCATGTTTCCATTGGAAACCGAACAACGTTGTTCGCTCTCAGAATTAGGTACACGAATTAACACGTTCATACGGCACGATTCGTAATTCATAGTAAAATAATTCCTTTTTTTCAAAAATTTTGTTTTTGATTTTAATGGGAATTTGTACTAAAATTCATTAAATTCTCACTAATATGAATAAAAGAAATGATTGTTTTTTTCGAAAAGATTTATTATATCATTAATTTTATAATTTTCATTCACGTTTTCAACTTTTTGTGTAAATGTTGACATTTTGAACATATTTTTGTATTTTTCTATTTTTGAATTCTGCTGGAGAGACACTTGTCAAACATTTTTTCTGCCGATACACACATTTTGAAAATATTGCCTCCATTGTTTCCAGTTTTCTGTGGAAATTTCAAACGGTGGACAAAATGCGTACCACGAATGAGAAAGAAAACAAAATGTACTTTCCTTTGAATGTACATACGCTATTCAACATTGTAGTTTTCATTCATAATTTTCAGTCTTCCCAAACATTTTTAAAATTTCATTAAATTTTTCTATTTTCAATTTTTAAATGTCATAATTTAATTTTTCGATAAATGCTCTCATTTTTTAGGGATGGAACACATTTTTTTATTGTTCTGAGAGTGGTTTGATTTGAACAATATACAAATATGAGTGTTCGCACAGGAAATTTTGTGTGAAGAATTAGTTGTTTTTTCATAGTTAAGGTCAAATAACGAATAGAGAGCGAATCAAGTGCAGTGGAAACGCCACATAAGAGTAATTTGAATGGAACAAAATCTCAGAAAACTTTGTGATTAGATATTTCGTAATTAATAGTCGAAAAATGAATAGAGAGCGAAACACGTGCCATGTGAACTTAGCATTACATTCCTGCAGTTCTGGAACAGACCCATTGTTTCTATCTGTATGCCTTATAGAATGTTTCCATTAGTTTTCTAACAACGTTCGCTCTCAGAATAAGGCACACGTATCAACCCACACGGCACCATGGTATTCATAGTAACATAATTCATATTTTTCGATGGGAATTTGAAATTCCCTATTTTATTTAAATGTATTGAGAAAGTGGTTCAATATTGAATATTGATTTATCGGTTCCCATTTCGACGACTTGATTAAATCTAACTATGCATGGCCGCCAGTCCGCCGATTCATGTTAATTTACAATAATTCACACTTCGCATTTTTTAAATTATAGATGAGTTGCTATAGAAAAGTTTGCCATTACCGATTTGGCAAATCAGATTACCTCTTTAATTATGCCATAATGTACATCTGTAAAATTTAAATATTTTATTGAAAAATCATTGTTTTGTTTCCACTTGTTGTTACCTTTATTATTCTTCCATGATTCAGCATATAGAAAAATAATAAATTCCATCAAAAGTGACTTTTATTTAATAGCCAAACTTTCATTTCAAATTAAAACCTTGGAGTAATCAATATTATCTACCAGCAAAGATCTTATGATAACTTATTAGATACTAATCTTATACCTTTTATATTCACAATTTTGTTATAGCTTTGCGAGTCGGAAAAACATTATTCTGATTTATATAAAATGGCCGATAAGAAGGAGCAACTGCTGTTTACCGAGTTTTCGGCTGCTATTAATGCATCGTATGAAAAAGAAAAACTGCACACAAACTTCATTAAAATTATCAGTATAGTTGGTACAGTTGCAAGTTCATTCATAGCTTTAATATTTTCTATCTTCATGCACACGTATCACCAAAAAATGTTTTTTAGTCAACGAACATTAGATGAAAACGTTGTTAATACAGTCAAGGCTTTGGAAGAGAAAGTCACTGAATTGCTAACGGAATGGGATCAACAAAAAACTCTTCTAGAAAACAGTAATAAAGCAGAGAAAGAATCCTGGAGAAGTTACTTGTACCGGCATACGCGATGGATGTACTCTTGGGCTATAAAATCTTCCTGAATGGCTCATGGTGAATGTTTACTAATGATTGTAAATAAACGATACTTTAAGTAGACATAAATTATTTAAAATGTTTGATTTAACAATACCGAAAAATAACTGACCAAGACAGGCCTCCCAGGTAACCAAGTTTATATTTTATATATTATATATACTAGCTGGCCCGGTCCGCGTTGCCGGCCGTACTTTTAGTCTTTAAAGCATAATAAATCACAGATCTGACTTATGTAGGCGGCACAATTTTGATTATAAGTAATGACTCCATTATAATGACTCCAATTTTGATTATATGTAATAACTTGATTATAAGTAATGACTCCATGACTAAATATAAATTAATATTTATGGCAAAAATTATAATTAATGATCTTATATTTCAGCTATAGGCTTTAATTTGAGTTTTAAATACCTATATGATAAAGAACATCTATAATAGCCCCATGTGAAAATTCAGCTCAATTTTTGGTATTGTAAAAAGCATTCAAATGAGCTATAATTTGAAATTTGTATTTCCAACGTTTAAAATCCCGTACTGCGTGGTTTTTAGTTTTGTCCACCTCATACTTGAAGGCAGAAAGTTGTCAGAATAGGCAAAAAAATACTCTTTTACTTATATTACCATAAGATGGGCATTAATTGTTTGTCATTTAAATTGTGCGGTGGAGATCCAATAAAGTTACTTTATAATTTCGTATTTTTTCATATTTCTGCCACAATTTCCGACTGAATGAGTCCCAGATTGACATTTCGGAGTTTATTTCATATAGACGTACATCCCAAATCTACGTTCCCAACCAATATTCTCTTGGGGGTTACAAATTCAATAGAATACCAAATTTTCTTTTTTGACCACACATTGGTTGGGAAATGCCTATGTGGATAATTATCTGTAAGATGATTTTTTACCCCAGGGTTTTTTTTGACCTCAGGTAGCCTCAAGACCAAGATGCGCCCTTTTCCAAAAAATAAAAATTTTATAAGAAGAGATTTTTTTCCTGCTTAGAAACAAAGTTGTCAAGTGAAAAAAGTTGCCAAGACCCCGAAAATACCTTATATCATATGATTAAATTATCAACATAAAGCAAAATTAGTACGAAAAATATGGTTAAAATGTAGAATGTACTTGAAATCGAGGTGTTCCGTTATCGGGGGTTATGACCCATATCATGACCTGCCAAAGCGATTATAGGTATCTTGAATGTTTAGGAAGAATTTCTATTTTGCGTCCTTTATATTCGGTATTTGACTGATTGCAGTCCCAATGTATTTTGCATTTTGTGTTCTCATTTGACAATTTATTGTCATATGAAAGAAGCAGGTCCACCTTTTGAAATGAACCCCATAAAGTTTTTTCGGTCATTTTTGTTTGTTTAAATGTGTTCGCATCTTCCAGAGGAAGCACGATGTAGGTCCTCGAGTAGAAAGCATTTAACATCGTATTGCGCCCTCATTTCATTTTTAATATTATTCATTCAGAATTCAAAACAATAAAAAATGTACACTTCAATATAGAAAAAGAAAAGAATCTTCAACTGGTTCGCTGATTTTTTGTGGCAAATTTTTAAAGGCTGAATCATTAAAATCAGACTGGTGGTCTTTATGTTATAAGAGTAGTAACTAACACAACTTTCTTTTACATACAGAGAGATAGATTTAAAAGTAGGCGCGTTCCTCAGCCCCTAAATAAGTACTTAGGGTTGGATGGAAAGCCAACAGCATCTCGTGTAATAATTTTCAAACCGATATCTTCATTATCTGGCAAATATAAAGATTTTAGATAAATCAAGATAGTGGGCGTAAAAGTAGGCGTGGTCAATATTTTTTTCTTTAAAAACCTAACTCGGGGTATGACGAACTTTTGTAAAAAAAAATATGCAAATCGGTCCAGCCGTTTTTAACTGATTCCGTTACCAACAAACAACAATTGATTTTTATATATATAGATTAGAATTATATATATTAATCTAAATTTTTCAGATTATGATGGTCTTCATAGTACCACGATAGAAGAATACTGATAGGTACATCCATGGTACAAAAAGGAGGTATAACCTTTTTGTAAAAGTATAAAAAAACAGTCCTTAAGGCTATGTCCAATTATTATTAAAAATTATATACTCAATAAGTTGTTTTTATTTTTTGATATTTTCCCGAGTTAAAAACCGTGAAAATGCATGAAATGCCTCGATTTTCTTTAAAAAATAGCATCTAAACTGTTCAACTTTATTGGCATTTTGAAAGTGCGCCCTGGAACGCACGTTTCTTCCAATCTTTGATAATGAAAATATTGTTTTTTGTTTTTAAAAACAATAAATACATACACAAAAATGGCAGAAGTCGGGCGCACTTAGAAAACAATTGTAATCAGCTGGTAGCTATCTTACCTTTTTATTGCACCATGGGTACCATCAGCACTTGTGAAGATGGATGTGCCAAAAATATTTAAAAAAGGTATTTCTCATTATAGGTTTTATGGTGTCTGTTTTATGTATTAAAAATGTTTTTGACAGCTGTGTTGATGCGGCTACATCAATTATCTTGGTACCGACTCATTGGCCCAATTCACACGAGAGTAATTGTTTTGGTCTAACAAAGCAGCTTGTATGCATTTTCGGTGAGGAGAGTCGTTTTTGGTTAGACTAAAAATTCAAATGTGTATACATATTCAATTTAAGACAGTTTCATTGGTCTCGAGTATTTTGGAAAGAAAAATTTAGTTTGGAATAAAAATTACTCTCATGTGAATTGAGCCATTGTAATGATTGACTTCATAAACGCAATTTGCAATGCAATAATTAAAGAAATTATTTAATGATGCAAAGCTATGTTTTATGGCAACACAGTTTTGTCAAATAATGAATAATCATTTAAGTACATTTATGATACAAGGAAGCATGGCTGACTTCATAAACGCTGTTTCCAATGCAACGCTGCATTGTCTACAGTCTATGACATGGTAGAAGAATACAGGTAGATGAATCAAGTAAGTAAGTAAATGTTTTATTATGTGGCGTTTCCACTGCACTTGATTCGCTCTCTATTCGTCATGCAAACATATGTTTACAATTTTTTTTTCCAAATTATTTATTTCACAACATCTCATAGTCAAAATTTATATTTATAAATCCATTGTATACACATAAATCAGAAATTGGAACCTGTTTTCTATGCATTGAAATTTGACTAGGTAAATTACAGAAAATGCAGAGATGGATAGTCTTTTTTGAAATGACTACCTCCTTAATTTTAACATGAGCGTACCTCAAATGAGAGAGAAAATAAAATTTACTTTGGTTTGAATGCACATGTGTCATTCAACATTATAACTTTCATTCATAATTTTCAGTCTTCCTGTAAAACTTTAAAATTTCATTAAATTTTTCCATTTTGAATTTTGAAAAGTCATAATTTATTTTTTCGATAAATGCTCTCATTTGTTAGGGATGGCACACACTTCATCGTATTTCTAATAGCATGTTTCCATAATTTATTTTTTCGATAAATGCTCTCATTTGTTAGGGATGGCACACACTTCATCGTATTTCTAATAGCATGTTTCCATTGGAAACCGAACAACGTTGTTCGCTCTCAGAATTAGGTACACGAATTAACACGTTCATACGGCACGATTCGTAATTCATAGTAAAATAATTCCTTTTTTTCAAAAATTTGGTTTTTGATTTTAATGGGAATTTGTACTAAAATTCATTAAATTCTCACTAATATGAATAAAAGAAATGATTGTTTTTTTCGAAAAGATTTATTATATCATTAATTTTATAATTTTCATTCACGTTTTCAACTTTTTGTGTAAATGTTGACATTTTGAACATATTTTTGTATTTTTCTATTTTTGAATTCTGCTGGAGAGACACTTGTCAAACATTTTTTCTGCCGATACACACATTTTGAAAATATTGCCTCCATTGTTTCCAGTTTTCTGTGGAAATTTCAAACGGTGGACAAAATGCGTACCACGAATGAGAAAGAAAACAAAATGTACTTTCCTTTGAATGTACATACGCTATTCAACATTGTAGTTTTCATTCATAATTTTCAGTCTTCCCAAACATTTTTAAAATTTCATTAAATTTTTCTATTTTCAATTTTTAAATGTCATAATTTAATTTTTCGATAAATGCTCTCATTTTTTAGGGATGGAACACATTTTTTTATTGTTCTGAGAGTGGTTTGATTTGAACAATATACAAATATGAGTGTTCGCACAGGAAATTTTGTGTGAAGAATTAGTTGTTTTTTCATAGTTAAGGTCAAATAACGAATAGAGAGCGAATCAAGTGCAGTGGAAACGCCACATAAGAGTAATTTGAATGGAACAAAATCTCAGAAAACTTTGTGATTAGATATTTCGTAATTAATAGTCGAAAAATGAATAGAGAGCGAAACACGTGCCATGTGAACTTAGCATTACATTCCTGCAGTTCTGGAACAGACCCATTGTTTCTATCTGTATGCCTTATAGAATGTTTCCATTAGTTTTCTAACAACGTTCGCTCTCAGAATAAGGCACACGTATCAACCCACACGGCACCATGGTATTCATAGTAACATAATTCATATTTTTCGATGGGAATTTGAAATTGCCTATTTTATTTAAATGTATTGAGAAAGTGGTTCAATATTGAATATTGATTTATCGGTTCCCATTTCGACGACTTGATTAAATCTAACTATGCATGGCCGCCAGTCCGCCGATTCATGTTAATTTACAATAATTCACACTTCGCATTTTTTAAATTATAGATGAGTTGCTATAGAAAAGTTTGCCATTACCGATTTGGCAAATCAGATTACCTCTTTAATTATGCCATAATGTACATCTGTAAAATTTAAATATTTTATTGAAAAATCATTGTTTTGTTTCCACTTGTTGTTACCTTTATTATTCTTCCATGATTCAGCATATAGAAAAATAATAAATTCCATCAAAAGTGACTTTTATTTAATAGCCAAACTTTCATTTCAAATTAAAACCTTGGAGTAATCAATATTATCTACCAGCAAAGATCTTATGATAACTTATTAGATACTAATCTTATACCTTTTATATTCACAATTTTGTTATAGCTTTGCGAGTCGGAAAAACATTATTCTGATTTATATAAAATGGCCGATAAGAAGGAGCAACTGCTGTTTACCGAGTTTTCGGCTGCTATTAATGCATCGTATGAAAAAGAAAAACTGCACACAAACTTCATTAAAATTATCAGTATAGTTGGTACAGTTGCAAGTTCATTCATAGCTTTAATATTTTCTATCTTCATGCACACGTATCACCAAAAAATGTTTTTTAGTCAACGAACATTAGATGAAAACGTTGTTAATACAGTCAAGGCTTTGGAAGAGAAAGTCACTGAATTGCTAACGGAATGGGATCAACAAAAAACTCTTCTAGAAAACAGTAATAAAGCAGAGAAAGAATCCTGGAGAAGTTACTTGTACCGGCATACGCGATGGATGTACTCTTGGGCTATAAAATCTTCCTGAATGGCTCATGGTGAATGTTTACTAATGATTGTAAATAAACGATACTTTAAGTAGACATAAATTATTTAAAATGTTTGATTTAACAATACCGAAAAATAACTGACCAAGACAGGCCTCCCAGGTAACCAAGTTTATATTTTATATATTATATATACTAGCTGGCCCGGTCCGCGTTGCCGGCCGTACTTTTAGTCTTTAAAGCATAATAAATCACAGATCTGACTTATGTAGGCGGCACAATTTTGATTATAAGTAATGACTCCATTATAATGACTCCAATTTTGATTATATGTAATAACTTGATTATAAGTAATGACTCCATGACTAAATATAAATTAATATTTATGGCAAAAATTATAATTAATGATCTTATATTTCAGCTATAGGCTTTAATTTGAGTTTTAAATACCTATATGATAAAGAACATCTATAATAGCCCCATGTGAAAATTCAGCTCAATTTTTGGTATTGTAAAAAGCATTCAAATGAGCTATAATTTGAAATTTGTATTTCCAACGTTTAAAATCCCGTACTGCGTGGTTTTTAGTTTTGTCCACCTCATACTTGAAGGCAGAAAGTTGTCAGAATAGGCAAAAAAATACTCTTTTACTTATATTACCATAAGATGGGCATTAATTGTTTGTCATTTAAATTGTGCGGTGGAGATCCAATAAAGTTACTTTATAATTTCGTATTTTTTCATATTTCTGCCACAATTTCCGACTGAATGAGTCCCAGATTGACATTTCGGAGTTTATTTCATATAGACGTACATCCCAAATCTACGTTCCCAACCAATATTCTCTTGGGGGTTACAAATTCAATAGAATACCAAATTTTCTTTTTTGACCACACATTGGTTGGGAAATGCCTATGTGGATAATTATCTGTAAGATGATTTTTTACCCCAGGGTTTTTTTTGACCTCAGGTAGCCTCAAGACCAAGATGCGCCCTTTTCCAAAAAATAAAAATTTTATAAGAAGAGATTTTTTTCCTGCTTAGAAACAAAGTTGTCAAGTGAAAAAAGTTGCCAAGACCCCGAAAATACCTTATATCATATGATTAAATTATCAACATAAAGCAAAATTAGTACGAAAAATATGGTTAAAATGTAGAATGTACTTGAAATCGAGGTGTTCCGTTATCGGGGGTTATGACCCATATCATGACCTGCCAAAGCGATTATAGGTATCTTGAATGTTTAGGAAGAATTTCTATTTTGCGTCCTTTATATTCGGTATTTGACTGATTGCAGTCCCAATGTATTTTGCATTTTGTGTTCTCATTTGACAATTTATTGTCATATGAAAGAAGCAGGTCCACCTTTTGAAATGAACCCCATAAAGTTTTTTCGGTCATTTTTGTTTGTTTAAATGTGTTCGCATCTTCCAGAGGAAGCACGATGTAGGTCCTCGAGTAGAAAGCATTTAACATCGTATTGCGCCCTCATTTCATTTTTAATATTATTCATTCAGAATTCAAAACAATAAAAAATGTACACTTCAATATAGAAAAAGAAAAGAATCTTCAACTGGTTCGCTGATTTTTTGTGGCAAATTTTTAAAGGCTGAATCATTAAAATCAGACTGGTGGTCTTTATGTTATAAGAGTAGTAACTAACACAACTTTCTTTTACATACAGAGAGATAGATTTAAAAGTAGGCGCGTTCCTCAGCCCCTAAATAAGTACTTAGGGTTGGATGGAAAGCCAACAGCATCTCGTGTAATAATTTTCAAACCGATATCTTCATTATCTGGCAAATATAAAGATTTTAGATAAATCAAGATAGTGGGCGTAAAAGTAGGCGTGGTCAATATTTTTTTCTTTAAAAACCTAACTCGGGGTATGACGAACTTTTGTAAAAAAAAATATGCAAATCGGTCCAGCCGTTTTTAACTGATTCCGTTACCAACAAACAACAATTGATTTTTATATATATAGATTAGAATTATATATATTAATCTAAATTTTTCAGATTATGATGGTCTTCATAGTACCACGATAGAAGAATACTGATAGGTACATCCATGGTACAAAAAGGAGGTATAACCTTTTTGTAAAAGTATAAAAAAACAGTCCTTAAGGCTATGTCCAATTATTATTAAAAATTATATACTCAATAAGTTGTTTTTATTTTTTGATATTTTCCCGAGTTAAAAACCGTGAAAATGCATGAAATGCCTCGATTTTCTTTAAAAAATAGCATCTAAACTGTTCAACTTTATTGGCATCTTGAAAGTGCGCCCTGGAACGCACGTTTCTTCCAATCTTTGATAATGAAAATATTGTTTTTTGTTTTTAAAAACAATAAATACATACACAAAAATGGCAGAAGTCGGGCGCACTTAGAAAACAATTGTAATCAGCTGGTAGCTATCTTACCTTTTTATTGCACCATGGGTACCATCAGCACTTGTGAAGATGGATGTGCCAAAAATATTTAAAAAAGGTATTTCTCATTATAGGTTTTATGGTGTCTGTTTTATGTATTAAAAATGTTTTTGACAGCTGTGTTGATGCGGCTACATCAATTATCTTGGTACCGACTCATTGGCCCAATTCACACGAGAGTAATTGTTTTGGTCTAACAAAGCAGCTTGTATGCATTTTCGGTGAGGAGAGTCGTTTTTGGTTAGACTAAAAATTCAAATGTGTATACATATTCAATTTAAGACAGTTTCATTGGTCTCGAGTATTTTGGAAAGAAAAATTTAGTTTGGAATAAAAATTACTCTCATGTGAATTGAGCCATTGTAATGATTGACTTCATAAACGCAATTTGCAATGCAATAATTAAAGAAATTATTTAATGATGCAAAGCTATGTTTTATGGCAACACAGTTTTGTCAAATAATGAATAATCATTTAAGTACATTTATGATACAAGGAAGCATGGCTGACTTCATAAACGCTGTTTCCAATGCAACGCTGCATTGTCTACAGTCTATGACATGGTAGAAGAATACAGGTAGATGAATCAAGTAAGTAAGTAAATGTTTTATTATGTGGCGTTTCCACTGCACTTGATTCGCTCTCTATTCGTTGTTTGACCCTTAATTATGAAAAAACTACCTAATTCTTCACACAAAATTTCCTGAGCGAACACTCATATTTGTACGTTGTTCAAATCAAATCACTCTCAGAACAACGAAAAAATATGTCCCATCACTAACAAATGAGAGCATTTATCGAAAAATTAAATTATGACATTTAAAAATTATAAATAGAAAAATTTAATGAAATTTTAAAAATTTTTGGGAAGACTGAAAATTATGAATGAAAACTACAATGTTGAATGGCGTATGTACATTCAAACGAAAGTAAATTTTGTTTTCTCTCTCATTCGAGGTACGCATTTGGCCCACGAGTTAAAATTTCTACAGAAAACTGGAAACAAAATAGTCAATATTTTCAAAATGTTTCTATCGGCAGAAAAAATGTTTGACAAGTGTCTCTTCAGCAAAATTTAAAAAAACACAAAAATATGTTCAAAATGTCAACATTTACACAAAAAGTTGAAAACGTGAATGAAAATTGTAAAATTAATGATTAATAAATCTTTGGGAGGAAAACAATAATTCACGTTCATTCACGTTTTCAACTTTTTGTGCAAATGTTGACATTTTGAACATATTTTTGTGTTTTTCCATTTTTAAATTCTGGTGAAGAGACAATTGTCAAACATTTTTTCTGCCGATACAAATATTTTGAAAATATTGCCTCTTTTGTTTGCATTTTTCTGTGGAAATTTCAACTCGTGGACAAAATGCGCACCTCGGATGAGAGAGAAAACAAAATGTACTTTCGTTTGAATGTACATACGCCATTCAACATTGTAGTTTTCATTCATAATTTTCAGTCTTCCCAAAAAAATTTAAAATTTCATTAAATTTTCCTATTTTTAATTTTTAAATGTCATAATTTATTTTTTCGATAAATGCTCTCATTTGTTAGGGATGGGACATATTTTTTCGTTGTTCTGAGAGTGATTTGATTTGAACAATATACAAATATGAGTGTTCGCTCAGGAAATTTTGTGTGAAGAATTAGATAGTTTTTTCATAGTTAAGGGCCAAACAACGAATAGAGAGCGAATCAAGTGCAGTGGAAACGCCACATAAGGCTACATGCCAAGATGAAATGTTATAAGTTTGAAATCAAAACAAATTAAGCGGAAAGTCTGTAGACTTGCTTCCGGTCTATCAATAACGTACAGATACAATTCTGCAAAATTAATTTAAAATTAGTCAACACTTAAGAACTAAAACTATTTTAACAATAAAAGGGCGTTGAAACGAATGACCAACGTTGTAGATATCAGATGTACATTTAATAAAGAAATAATTTCTATAGCGGAAGCAATAACTAATGAGTTTTGCACAGCAAATAATATGGGTATCTAATATAATTAAGATATTATAAGTATATAAATGTTCAAGATAATGTATTTTTTTTTTAAATCAGGTACAATTTATGTTTTAAGATATTTCACAGTTTATTGGGATTATCCCCGATGCATTCCAGGGATTGTTTTTATGTAAAATTCTGGAGGCGAGAAGCGGTCAGGATCAGAGTCGAAGTTTTCGTGCAAGATGCCTATCGGGGAAAGGTACGTGTTACCTGTCCACTGATTATTAATTTCGGCATTATATATTTCAGTTAATATATTGTTGTCGTGATCAGTCAAATTTTCTACAAATCTTCTTTGTAGGCCAAGCGCCTATCTGCAATATGGTTTAATATTCGCGCAGTTGTATATTTGCCTGTTGGTGAACCGTTTTGTTTGATTTTGATGGTTTTTGCTAAAGCATTTTCTTAAAAGTTCCCTCTCTTAAATTTCAATTTCTCTACCGACTGTTTGTGAAATTGTGAACCAAATTGGGAATCCATAAACAATTATTGGTCGGATGGCAACTTTGTACAACATTGTTTTGGTACATTGGGGCAGGTGGGTATTGTGCACAATCTTAGAAAAACGGCCAGCAATCCTCTTAGCTCTATATTCAATGTGGTTCTGACATGTCCGTTAAATCTAAATAGTTTATTGATGTTTATTCCCAAATATCTAAATGTGTCCTTAAAAGGGATTTGCACTCCATGCAGTGTAAGATTTACTTCTGTGACATTTCCCACAGGTGTTTCTGATGCACATAGCTACGGATTTCGACGCGTTTATAGAAAATCACCATGTCTGGTTATACTGCTGGAAAGCAGCAGTATTTAGCGCCTCTATTGGGGGAACGTTATGACTGTAAATCAGACAGTCGTCTGCATACAGAATTGCCTTTGAGTTTCCAATTTGATGAGGAAAATCATTCAGAAAAAGGTTAAACATGAGGGGCAATACAACGCTTCCCTGGGGAACCCCACTTTTTATATTGTCATAACCGGATACAAAATCGTTAACAACCACTGCAAACTTCCTATTGTTTAGAAAGCTTGGGAATATTTTTACTAAGTATGGATCAACATTGAGTTGTATTAATTTGAAGATGATTCCCTTGTGGTAAACTGAATCAAAAGCTCTTTGCATGTCTAATGATATCGCGACAGTGCAGGTTTTTCCACGAGGGTTTTTGGTTACATCGTAATGAAGCATTAATAAAGCATGATTCGTTGAGTGAGCAGGTTTGAATCCAAATTTGTATTGGGGAATTGGATGTATGATAAATTCATTTTCCAATTTATCTTTTAAAATACGTTCAAAATTTTTCCCAATGTTGGAAAGCAAAGAAATCGGTCGGAACTCTTCTGGGGCCAACTAGAAGCAGTTTTTTAAATGGCATAATCTTTGCTACTTTCCATGCATCAGGGAAATAACAGTTGTTGAGGCAGTTATTAAAATCGATTATGAAAAACTGAATGGCAGTGTCTGGAAAATTCTTTATGACGTAATTAGATATGCCGTCAAAACCACAAGACTTTTTCTTATTCATTTCAGCAAAGTGAGATTTAACAGTGGAGATCTTAGTGAAGTGAAAATTATCGGGATTATTGAGTGAGTCAAAAACGGAGTTAAATGTTTATATGTTATTATATTTGCATTAAGTATTTCTAGGATATTCTCCTGAAATATACGAGAATAATGATCATAGAAAATATTTGTAATATCCATGGAGTTAGTAATCGTTACATTATCCCTTTGCAGTTTTTTGCAAAAAGGCGATTTGACTTTGCCAATGATAATAATTTCTTTCAATTTGTTATTGAAAATATTGGCATCTTCTTTGTTGTTTAAATCCTTTATTATTATTTTCAGTAACTGTAGTTGTTTAGAAAGTCGTATGTACTGACTACTCTGGCAGTTACCATTCCTGTGGAAGATATGTTCAGGAAGTATTTTATGTCGTTCCTTGATTTAAAAAATCGGTTATGCACTCCTTTATTAAAAATCTGTTATGCACTCATCTATCTCACTATTACTCAGGATTCTGTTTGTAGGTGGTAATATATTGTGAACAGCAGAATCAAAATGTTGCCGATAACTTGCCCAATCAGTAGACTTTCAACATCAAAATGTATTTCCAATTTTAATGGAAAATGGTCGGAGAATGAATAAAGGCTTGTAACTGTGTGATTTTCATTATGGACATCAACTATATTTTGACTAATTAGAAAATGGTCCAAAAAAGATGGTGCGTTAGGGTATGATGGAGATGTTCCACAGATACGAATCACGTCGGTAGAATTGTCTAATAGCCAGTTAGAAAGCACTCTTCCATTGGTGTTGTCATTGAAGTCTCCCCAAGACAAGTCACGGGCGTTAAGGTCGCCTCCAAAAATAAAGGCATCATATTCAGTTGATGCTAACAAACAGTTATTCAACCCGGTCATGAGATGTTGGGAATTAAAATTGGATGGAATGTAAATCGATCCTAATAAATATTTACGTGCAATGTGGTTTCTTTTTGTTTCCATTTCTAAAAATGTACCATAGAAATTGACTTTCTCCACAGGAATCCGCAAAATTGTAACCCCCTCAGGTTGAAATAAGGTGCTGGTAAGCTTTAAAAATTCATTTATGACGGGCGGCTTTGTACTTTAGCTTGTGGAAGAATACAGTAGACTTGCAAATGTTTTATTTGGGCTTACAATTGACTGCGATACTACTTGTTTCACGTTGCGTCTCGCGTGTTCCTGGGCTTCGAGTGCAACTTGTATTTTCTTCCTGCGTTTAGCAGCGTATTTTTTAAAAGTGGGACATCCCCTCCAGTTGGCGGTGTGTCCTGCGGAATTGCAGTTTACACAAAATGGTTCAGATGTATCTGCTTTTGACCTTTAACATTCACCAGGCTGGTGATTTTGGTCGCACTTCACACATTTATATTGTGAGCCACAGTTTTTAGAAACATGCCCCCAGCGCTTGCATATTTAACATAGTATTTCTGAGTATTTCTTTTTGGGTTTTTCCCCAAAAAACGTCTTGTTTCCATATACTCTTGATATGGGATATGTCACTGATAGTGACATATAGGCGAAGACCAGTTTCAACCCCGTTTTTTATAGACCTGGGGGCAGTGAATTTTTTAACGTTGAATACAACATCTGGTATCAATTCGTTCAGCGTACTCTTTACATCGTCTGGGTTTAATGCTAGGTATAGTCCCCTCAGGATATATGACACTTGCTTCAACTCCTTGGGCGTGAAGGAGTAAGCGTGGATGGATTTCTGGCGTAGTGTTTCCAACATTGCTGTGTGTGCAGCGGGATCACTAAGGTACAACTTACATTTGTTCGGACCAGTGTTTTTTATTTTAATTGTTCGATGAGGCGTTTGACGTTTATATTAAACAAAAAGATTGGCGGACAAAAGCGTTTCCTGAGATTTTGTGTCTCAGCAGTAAAATTTTGATCATCTTTTCCAGTTTGTTACGCCGCCAGGACCAGGTTGGTACGATGCCCTAATTATTTAAGTACCATTTATTGTTTTCATTTGCTATACTTTAAGACTCGGCGTATGTTGTTAAAATCAGCGAACGAAAACAAACGTAACGATTTACGTACCCTTCTACAAAGAAACACACTTTTAACATTTTTTCAATCATTTTTACTCCTAACAAAGCAAAACCACAAACATTTCAATGTCTGAAATACACAAACAATACGATTGCCTTATTGTACTTCATCTGTGAGTTGCCGAGCTGTATCGTTTGCGAACGAATCGCCGGAAAACGTTTTCAAACGTTTGCTGTGCGAAATGATGACTGGTTCATTAAGAGTTGTTATTCTTCATATTTTTTTGTAATAGTCAAATAAAGGAATAATTTAAACTCGTAATTGGTTTGTACATTATTTGTAATGAGTTAATATACAAGGAAACGTTTGAAATGAGTATTGTACTGTTTCGTTTCCAATGTTACGTCATCCAGCGGTGTACATTTCAGTTCTATTTTTGTTTCCACTCATCTACATAAAAAACAAGTCCCGTTATCTTAATTTCGGTTATGTTTCGTACTTCGAGAAAATACAGACGAAACGATTGCAAACGATTTCAATAGTTTGGGGTTGTTCCACAAGATTGAATCTATAATAGTAGGACAATACAGTTTTATCCCAATATTGTACAATGTGTTGCCCATTAACTTCGAAAGTATGCATTTATTTAGCAACGGTCAATACAATGAATAGAATAGCCCGAGTTCGCGATGGCTGACATTTATACAACATTTTATCCGGATTAACCCACATTATCAGTTTTTTTTTTTTGCTTAATCCGATTTATTCAACCAGATTTACCACACAAGAAGTTAAGAAAACGTTAAGTTCGGCTAAAAATATTTGCCAAATTATATTGAAATCGGTTAAGATTTGATTATAGCTCCCATAAAAATTTTCGGCCGATTTCATGTATTTGATGCACCAAACACGACATGTATCCCTAATTTCAATGAAATTTGGAATGAGTAACTGAAATTAAGCCGAACATACATTTGCCAAATTATATGGCTCCAGATTTGTATATAGCTCCCATATATATTTTCAGCCGATTTCATTTATTTGATGCACCAAATACGGTATGTTCCTCCAATTTCAATGAAATATTGAAGACCGATGCAATGGTATTAGCCTAACAGTAAAACACAATACAACAATTTAATTGAGGATACGATTATTACGGGGAAGTTGTTGCAACCTTCACCAATTGCAACAGAAATGCCACTCAACTTCAAAAGATTGCAGTTTGGTGTACGCTTGGCATTTGCTATGAAATTAATAAATCCGAAGACCCAACCCTTCGTGTATGTGGACTTTATTTGGCATGTTCCAGCCTTTCTCATGGTCAGCTGTTCCTGGCATGTTCACGCGTTGGTAGACCGAGCTATTTGTTTGTTTACGTATTAAAGTATTACAATATTATTTTTTTTAATTTGTTTTATTTTTTAACCGACAAATATTCGTATATAAAATTTTGATTGCATATAAAAACAAAAGGGGTTTCGAAGCGCACCGGCTTCAGCTAGTTTCATATAAATCCGGTCGTAAAAAGATCCACCGTAGAAAAGAGAGCATGCTAAATATGTCATTCGGATTGTAACACCTATTGAAAATTAGCTTAATATATCTGTCCACGCTTTTATACCTCCCCATATTCGGTATACCTATGTTATTTAAATTTCTATATGGATTTAAGTTTTGGTATAATTTCCAGTTCGTATTTCTAGGATTTGGATGTAAAAACCTTTCATTAATCGTGTAATCTTGTAAGTAAATTTGGTTTTGGGCTTATAATTAATGATTTATTTCAGCATATCTTTCATATTTCGAATACAAATGACGTTTTACAATTGTTTGGTGTTATGGAACAATTTTCGATTCTGTGATATGCATGGAACTCTCCTCCAAAGTATAATATTTAGTTCCGCTTTATACATCATTCTATTTTTACCCATTTGACCACAATTTATGATAAATAATTTTGTACATTTATGAAAGAGATTCCAAAGCTTTTGTATGGTTGCCAGCTACAGTTAAAAATAACATAGCATTCCAATTGAAACAACATGAAGTATGCTTCATTTAGAAATAATGTGGTATAAACTATCGAATTGATACTAATATTATTGTGGAGTCAAATAATTATATCATGTGTATTACCATAAATAGACAAGTTATTTTTTATTTCATTTTTAATAAAGAAAACAAGAACACAAAAATGAGTAAAGGTCTACATGTCACTAAAATTTATTTCGCCACACAATGTGTGATTTAAATGTTTCGCAAACAATTATTATTGTGCTTCTATTCAACCACTGTACAAAGAGCCCTTACTGAAATTGAAGCTCTCAAAAGTTCGAAGAAGTTCCACAGTGGAATTATCTCCCGATAGATGAGTTGCTTCAAAAATCTCTCATCGAAGAAGCTGGAAGATGATGGCACTTAGAGACCGGTTGCAGGTTATGTTGTCCAACAAGATACATAGGTTATTTGGCAGGTGGGAGATGGAAACTATAACGTCATTTTCAAACATAGATACCATCATCAGTTACCAGTTTGCCAAAAACATTCAATGGCTAAGCAGACCAATCTGCTAGCTGTATTTTCTCTCTATAAAGCCTTCATTATCTTTCTCTATCACTCCAATCACAAACAGCTTTATTCTTCCTTGGATGAACACAATGGACCAAAGGTCTCCGATTGAAGCAGTTGCCGACTTCCGTGTAGCAGCCTATCCTTAAACAAAACCAAAGCAATGCAATTACCGTATAATAACCTGAATTAAAAAAATTAAAAGATTAGTCTTCTTTTGGCGGGGTTGGACTTATTTTTATTTTACGATTGTAGGTGTACATATTAAGGTGGTTCGCCAAATATTGTCAAAAGGGTAGTTTATAAATTACTAAGAAAATTTAATAATCAATCACTTTCATAAAATTAATCAAGTTGCTGATATCTAAAAAGTAATGTCAAAAAGCAACATAAAAAGGGACATGAACAAATTTACAAACACATGGAATTCTGGAACAAGTAAAAAAGACGTTAAGTTCGCCTGGACAAAACAGCATGTGAAAACTTACCAACATTTTCTTTCTTGTCTTACAATGTATACAAACATACCTTTCCGGAACCATTTCCCATTTGTACTTTTGGTAATTTTACGGAAAAAAAATTAGAAAAGTAGTCTCTCTTCAAGAATTCAGAAGCAACTCTGTTTCAGTCAGTACTTGAGCATTTGAAGCACTATTACATCTGGTGTGAATATGGGATATATCGGTCTACTCCTCCTGGCACATCCCCACAAAGGGTCAACATTTTGAAATTTAAACGCCTCCTCAAATTCGATATCGTAAATAATATATGGGGTTTTCGAGATTTTTTATTGCATTTGTTATTAGTAAATTTGAAGATTAAAGACTATTGCTTCAGGGTTGTGTTTTTCGGATTCAATATACCTATATGCCTTTCCTTGTAGTTATTGAATATGCCTTTCCTTGTATCATTGAAATTTAGATACATGTCTACAGCGTTTTTGAGGTATAAATTGTTGAAAATTCTTTCACGCAGTCAGGGTAAAAATGCCTAGCTATGGCAAAATATCAATATGAAAACCCGGAGAGCTTTTACTTAACTAACTTTCTAGCTGAAATCCGTCTGTCAAAAATTTGCATTTTGTATTAACTTCTAGCAACACTATGCAACGATTGTTAAAAATTTTAAGGTATCCAGACACAACCGGTAATAATTTTGAAGTTAAGGTGGTTATACATAGACAGCTTAGAATCGTTACATTGCAACGACTACAGAATTAAGGAGCGACTCTGAGATTCCTTTACAATGTGTTACTAAACATTCCAATCGTCGATGCTTAGCGGCTACAGCCATACAATAAATTCAAGTTCAGCTAATAATATCCAGCTGTACATTTAGTTATTTATCTTTTTATACCCTCCACCATACTATGGAGGGTATATTAACTTTGTCATTCCGTTTGTAACTCCTCGAAATACTCATGTCAGAACCAACAAAGTATATATATTCTTGATCAGCGTAAAATTCTAAGTCGATTTAGCGATGTCCGTCTGTCTGTCTGTTGTAATCACCCTATCTTTCGAATGAATTGAGATAGATGGCTAAAATTTTGCACACATGTTTATTTTTCCAGTAGGCAGGTTAAGTTCGTAAATGGGCCATGTAGGTCCACGTTTTCGACCTTTTTCCCGGAAGTAATTTAAAATTTGGTATTTAAAGTTCGTAGTGGATACTACACCCTTAGACAGAAAATTGGTCCACGTCTTCGTATAGCCCCCATATAACGGTACCTCCCGATATTCGGTATTTTGATGATTTTAACGACATTATTCACGGGAATTGTTTCAAATTTGGTACTTGAAGTTCAAAATGGATACTACACTTTAAGACAGAAAATTGTCTGTGCAGGTCCACGTATAGCCCCCATATAACGACGGTACATCCCTATATTCGGTATTTTGATGATTTTAGCGACATTATTCACCGGAATTGTTTCAAAATTGGTATTTGAAGTTCGTTATGGGAACTACAGTCTGTGACAGAAAATTGTCTGTGCGGGTCCAGGTCTTCGTATAGGCCCCATATATCAGTACCTCCCTGTATTCGTTATTTTGACGATTTTAGGTACAATACACAACGAAATTGTTTGAGATGTGGTATTTGAAGTTCGTAATGGATGCTACAGCCTGTGACAGAAAATTGTCTATGCTGGTCCAGGTCTTCGCACAGTTCCAATTTAACGGCACCTCCTTATATACGATATTTTGATGATTTTAGCTACATTATTCACCGTTTATTTCAAGTTTCGAATTTGAATATGGTAATGGCTTATGACAAACAATGCCTATGTATGTCCACGTCGCATAGACCCCAATATAACGCCTACATTCGGTATTTTTAAAATTTTAACAGAATTTTTTAAGGATTTTATATCTATTTTTTATGGATACAATTTTATAGCAATTTTAATCTTATATCTCTTTACACAACAAACAAGAAATGTTGACTAAATTAAGAGTTTTTTGTCATGTACAATATTCCCAACTTGAACTTACAGAAAGAACTTAATACAGCTTTGGAAACTCTCAAACGAATGACTACAGAAGAAACAGCAGACGCATTTGCCAAGCACATTGAATCTGTATTTACACCATATTCCGTATCATCAACAGTTGTCCAATCTCTTAGCATTCTAGGACCAGTTCTTTACCTGATATTGACAACATATATCGCATCAATCTCTGCAGATAATGCAGCTTTAATTATCATACAAAAGGTCCTATCATAGCATCGGAGAAACTATAAACCCAAGTAACTCTTCTTGCGACTCAAATATAGTTTGCTAATTCGGTATACGTTCTTCTCTATAATTAAAATGCAATGTCCTTATGTAAAAGAATGCAATCAAGTCTATTTAATCCAATTTTGCTCGTGTCCATAGAATTTTACATTCACGAGAAGTAGACATCCCTATTATATTTTAGCAATTCATCTTGTTTCAAAAAAGTTGCAAAGATATACATGTCATCTCGGCTAAATATGGCATCTGTTCACAAGAGAAGTTTCAATGGCCTCCCACCACTCAATGGTGACTGAGAATCATTTATTGAAACAAAAATCAAGGCGATGAAACAAAATCTGAATACATTTTACAGAAATTTTGACTTTCCCAGTGTTGGATGATCGAATATTTAGTAGTTTGGTGCTTTATAATTTTTATCATCTTGCACACAATTGCGTCTATAAAATGATTTGCAACTGTACCTTTTCTTTTCATTACGAGAAACATAAATGCACCCCAAATAATAGAGCCATATGACGCATACATACACACCATCACGATTGTTGTATATTGATATGTGCATACGTATACACAGTAGTTGTGTATACAAGTTTTTGTTCGACTTTCGTTGCCTGTCTATCCATGATTTATCCATTTGGAAAGCACATTGAAATTGTCCGTCTTCAAAGGGGAGAAAACGAGTTGTCGCCAAACTTGCCAAGGAAGAAACGGTGCAACGTGCAAAAAATCGGTCAGCTGCTTTGCCATGTGTTTTGTCTTGAAAACCGACATAACCGGTGACTCAGCACTGAGAAGCACATAAGATGAAATCAAGGCAACTGACAAAATATACCTACGTTCCTCAATTCAATACGTTATCATATGTTTCGGAGATATTTGTTTATTCGGAACTACCTCAAACAAATACTTCCTTATTGAATTATAATCTGAGATGGAAAAGCAACTCATTGCAGGAAATGTGCAAACCAGTCTAAACCTGACTGCTGAATGGGAAAAAGGACCGTGGAAATAAAAACAACCCAAATGTAATTGTGTTCAAATCAGCAGCTCCAGTATTTTAATTTACAATTAAAAAACAATCACAGTGATAGTTGAAATTTCTTGTTTTTTATGTTAGTTTTTATGTTATAAATTTGAAAGTAAATAAACATAGTGCTTCTGAGATGTTTTTTCCTCATGCATCACAACGCTCCAAATAATTATAAGTCCAACGAATCACCCCAATGTACAAAGTGAGGCTCCAGATGATTTTACTTGGGTACAGACGAATTAAAATTGATGCAGCATTGAGATTATTCACAGCGATTATCATTTTTTAATTTTATTCAGTAATTAATTCTTCAATCCATCCACTATTTATTCTTGTATCACATTGGGACACTTTATATCCAAAGTAGAGTACAATATACTTTGAAGAGAGATTGGCTGCATTACATTGCAGTTGGTTAAATCATATATAGATGTATAGGTATACGTGATTGGCTGCAATTGCAGCTTGGAATAATTCAAGATATTTTACGGGATTTGGGAAAAATGGGTATAATTTTAAAAATAATTTTCAAATTGGATTCGGTGACAGGGAAGTTGAAGGAAATGAATGGGGTCAATCGGCAGTGGTGGAGATTGACCGCTTTCTAGTTACGGCTCCCTTTTTCCTCGCACTCACGTCGCAGGTGACCGCTTTTGCCGCAGCCGTAGCATGTCTTCGCTGTGTCTGGACAGTTCTTGGAGATGTGACCAGTGCGGTTGCACTTGTAGCATGAAATATTACTGGAACCGCGGTCGTTGGACGACTCGGGGCAATTACGCGCCCAGTGGCCAACTTTGTTACAGTTGAAACACGTCGGATTATCGGGTTGAGCACAGTCCTTGGATATGTGGCCAATGCCGTTGCAACGATAACAACGTTCAGATTCCTCGGGGCAGGCACGAGCAAAATGTCCGAATTGGTTGCATTTGAAGCATTTTTCACGGTTATTTCCGCGTCTCATATCACGGCCGCCGCCACCACCTCCTCCGGCATTACAGTCGCGGGCAAAATGGCCCGGACGATTACACTTGTAGCACGTGGATGAAGCCATAGACATTCTGATGTGTTATGTATATGTCTTACCAGCTAAACGTACTCAGCAACGATCCAAACGATAAATCAACTAAATGCGGACTCGGTGTGAAAATGTCTTTCACCTCACCAACTCCACGCACACTACAAACGACGAAAAATGGCTTGTTGTCTAACAGTGCCTCCTTTTTACAACGAAAAATGCCAACAATGCCCACCACCAGTGCAGCCAAATTTTAACAGCCGGTAGCAAGCCGGAAAATGACACAAAAACACTAAACCACAAGGCAGAGCGCAAGACGTCAAATGTACGTTTTTAAGCATGGTATACGCCAGGGTAGAAGAATATAGGTAGTCGCATCGTCACAACCATTTATGGAATTGAAAAATTACTGAAATTTGTAAAAATTGTTAGAAAAGCTTATCGTAAAAACAACCGATTCGTGTCGTTCCCAAGCGTTGAAGGATTTGACTGTATTCTTCTATTTTGACTTTCTTTCAAAAATATGATCAAAATGTTTAGTCTTTCAATTCCATGCCAAAGCTGGTAATACATTTTGTGCGGGCCTTGTGCGTTTCTTCTAATGGTAGATTTTGAAAGTATTTTGTATATATTTTTAAAGCAAAAAAATACATACACAAAATTGGCAGAAGTCGGGCATGTATTTTTTTCCACAATATCGAGTTGCTGATATGATTACAGGTATTTGTAGGTCCTGATGGGTTCTAGCTCCGGTGGCGGAACAATGTATGTATAGGTCTAATTTTTCGTATAGCCCCGTATAACAGTACCTCCCGATATTCGATATTTTTGTGGTCTTAGGTGTATTTCGTAATGGGTTCTAGCTCCATTGGGAAAACATTGAATATCTAGGTCCATTCTTTTCTACAGTACACATATAACGGTATCTGCCGATATTCGGTATCTTGATAATCCTAGTCACATTTACCCATGATTTTTTTTTCAAATTTGACATTTAAGTCTCGCAATAGATAACAATTCTTTTAGCATAAAGTTGTCTACATAAATTTATAGTTTCTTGAAAAGTTTAACTACATTATCCAAACGTTCTTATTAGTATTTGTTTAAAGTGGCACACGCTTGAATTCAAATACTTTTATATAAAAAGGTTTCTTTACCCCATTTTGATTTCCGGCCGATTTCCTTTAGTTATATTGTGATCATATTGTATTTTCAAAAAAATTATAATACTTTATGTATGAATTTTTAACCGCAAATTTAATTATATATTTTCACGCAACAAGCAAACAATACTTTTGATTAAATTTTATTTTTCTGCAGAAAATAGGGCTCGCTGTGATCGTGTATTTCACAACTGAAATGTTGTCCATGTATCACACGATGTGTGCATCTTCTACATATCGAAAATTTAACACCATATATGTGAAACCTTTATCGTCTGCTATAAATGGAAAAAGTCGCAAAACTAGCTAAGGGCCCTATCAGACGAAATGTGTTTTACATGTGTAATCTATTGTAGGAGTTACACATACCGTGTTATAAGTGTAAAGTACATATGAAAATATAATTTAAGCTGCTATTAGACCATAAGCGTTGTATGTACGGTCACTTTCATTATCCATGTGTATTTCCGTGTGTATGTCAACATTGCCATTTTACATATGACTCATAATTCTTGCTATCACACACTTGCATAATTTTCTTTAGTTATATTGAGATTATACTGTATTTTCTACAAAATTGTAATACTTTATTTGTGAATTTTCAACTGTAAATGTAATTATATATATATATATATATATATATATATATATATATATATATATATATATATATATATATATATATATATATATATATATATATATATATTTTCACACAACAAACAAACAACATTTTTGATTAAATTATATTTGTTTGCCCTCCACCTTGAAAAGGAGGGTATATTAACTTTGCCATTCGGTTTGTACTATTCCTAAATATTTGTCGTAGACTCTATATATATATTCATAATCATCATAAAATTCTAAGTCGATTTAATGATGTCCGTCTGCTTGTTGAAATCACGTACAGCCCACATTATTTGAAGTAGAGCTTGAAAATTTGGCACAACAATTTGTATTGCATTTAGGATGGTTGGCATCGGTCCTCGCTTTTGTGTTGCCCCCATATAAGGGTACCTCCTAAAATTCGGTATTTTGAGGGTTTCAGTGTCGGAAATTTGTATTAAATAAAATAATAAAAAACTTTGGTTCTGGTGATGATCAAAATTGATGATCAAACACACATTGTATTCTGGAAAAAAAACACACACACACATGCATTCGCGTTTGTGATTTGCTTTAATTTTGTCTAGGGTAAATACACACGATCAGTTGATGGTTTTATTTTATCCGCACATACGCGAATTATACACAGTTTGGTTTGTGAAATTAAATAAACCCTTGTGTTCAATTTTGTGAATCCAACATGTTGTGTTTATGTGGAAATTATAAACACTCTTGTTCGAGTTTATAAGTCCATCGTGTTATGTTTTAATTTTTTCTTGCCTAATCTAATTCTGATTTTCTTGTGTTAATTGCAAATTTCTCTTCTATGCGCGATCACATGCTATGTAAAAAATACAAACTAAAAAGAAAACAAGTAAAAAAAAATTAAGTTCGGCCGGGCCGAACTTTTAATACCCTCCACCTTAGGGTAATGGAAACATTAGAACCAATTATGACCCACTAATACCAATATTTTGACATATTCGTGGGAAAATATGGCAAAAATCATCAAAATTCCGAATATCAGGAAGTGCCGCTATATAGGGCTACACAAAAACGAGGACCTATACATACAATGTTCCGCCAACGAAGCTAGAACTCATTATGATCAGCAAATACCAATTTTTAGACAAATCCATGAAAAAATGTGGCAAAAATCATCAAAATACCGAATATCGTGAGATACCGTTATATGGGGGAAATACCAAAGCGTGGACCTATACATGTAATGTTTCGCCACAAGAACTAGGATCCACTATGAAAAATACTTAATACTTTAATTCGTAAACAGACAAATAGATCGGTCTTCCAACGCGTGAAAATGCAAGGAACAGCCATAAGAAAAGCACGAACATGCCAAATTTAGTCCGCATACAGGAAGGGTTTGTCCTTCGGATTTATTAATTCATAAACTTTTACTTTTGGTGCTTCAAATATGTGAAATCGGTAATTGGAGCTATATCTGACATAAACATCGTGTTTGGTGCATAACATACATGAAATTGGCCAAATAATATATATATATATATATATATATATATATATATATATATATATATATATATATATATATATATATATATATATATTTTTTTTTTTTTTTTTTTTTTTTTTTTATTATTTTATTGAATGTCCATAAATGTTCAAATTTCAATTTTAGAGGACACAAAGGCGAGGAAGAATATAAAACTGAAATATTAGCCTCATAGGTTTGATTATGGAATGGTTGAATTTTATTTCAAAGTATCATTTTGCGTCATCTAGGATAAGTGTGAAGATCGACTATTGACATAAATACACTACTAATATTGTCTTACCTTAAGTTAAAATAGTCCTTTGCAATATATAAATGCCGGGAATTTCAAACCATCAACGATTTTATATATTTTTTTGCCAGGGTTATTCCACAAGGTTGAATCTAAAATAGTAGGACAATACAATTTTATCCCAAAATTGTGCAATGTGTTGCCTATTAACGTCGAAAATATGCATTTATTTCGCAACTGAATTTGAAATAATTTTAAATTATTGTATTTTTAATTCAAAACAATACACACACACATACACAAAATGTATATATGTTTTGACAGAATAAGGACACCAAAAGAAAAAATTGTATTTAGGGGGTATCTTTGTTGTACCTTCTGTAATTGTGTCATGGATGCAACATATTTCTAGAGCTATTTTCACCTGGTGACAATACCGTAACAACATAATTACCAATGTTAAGTAATTTAAATCATTAGCTGTTATTCTAGATAATATAGCCACAAATCATTCGCTCAGAATGCATTTTGTCCAGTCTATACCATTTTAGGTCTTTGTCACTCTAGCCTCCGAACAAAATGAAGTGGGTTGATCTAATTTTACTCAGATGTATTTTATGTCTGCAGAACTTTTGGAATTAAACATGGGCCAAGTAGGAATTTGCTGTAAATTGGCAATTTGTGTTCCCAGCATTTAGACAACATTCTTGCATAGAGCTGTCTATACAGGTCCAACTTTTCGTATAATCTCTCAATATTCGGTATTTTGATGATTTTAGCTTTTAGACTAATGCAATCACGTATTTGAATGGGAGCTCTTTGGCAGCCAAGAGTGGTTTTCGACTTAAAGGCATATGTCAGCACCGGTGTCTTCATCCATCTTGGAACCGTATGTAAAGATCTAAAATGTGTCTATACTATCTAGATAACAGCTCATAACAGGATCATGCTAATATAAAAAAAATCCATTTATAGAAAAAAAGACAAACAAAAGTTTGAAAAATCCAAAAATTGGGTTTAAAAATTCTGCTCCATAGACTTTCCCAGTTAATTGCATATTGCCTAAGCGATTTAAATCGCTTAAAATTGCTAACTATGTTGTTACGATATCATAACAACAGAGGTATTTTCACAGGGTTGCCATATTGTGACTCTGTCTTGTCCCATCTCTATATTTCTATGTCTTCGACCAAAGACATAGAAATATAAATATAAGACAAGACAGAGTCAAAATATGACAACCTTGTGAGAATACTTCTGTTTTTATGATATCGTAACAACATAGTTACAAATGTTAACTGATTTTATCCGCTAAAGTGCCCGGTACACGATCAAAATGCATGACATGCAATTATGTGGTTTTATTGAAAATGTGTATGTATGCGTCACACATACGATGCATGAAGCAAAATCTGAATGTTTCGATTTTTCTCGTGCATGACGTTCGACTTTGACGTGTATATGAACAATTCTAGTTTAGTCAAAACTCTTAAATTTTTTCGAAATTTTTTCCAGTGGAAGGTATTTTTACCCTGATCCCGGGAAACTATTTTTTTCTTGGGGGACGGACTCGGGACTCCAGATTTTTGACCCGAAAGTCCGGGTTCAAGACCCCGACTAGCCCCGGATCCAATTAGCCGATATAGACAATATTACGTTTGGAAGCTTATGAAAATAACTATCGGAAGTTATAGTCAAATTATAGATTTTTTGGACCTGGATTTTTTATAAAACCCTCAAAAAGTCAAAAAGGGCCCATTAGGGGCCAACTTGATGTCAAATTATAGCCGACACTCTAACCTTTCCAAAATGCTTTGTTTTGTGCTGATACCTTTTTCGGATCCAGAGATATGGGTCTTTACATCCGCATAACCCGATTCCAACAAGTTCATTAAAACTATGTTTCCAATAAGGAAAAGGGTTTAATTCGCGTAGCAGTCGTTACCTGTATTGTCTATATCGGCTAATTGGATCTAGTTGGGGTCTTGAACCCGGACTTTCGGGTCAAAAATCTGGGGTCTCGGGTCCGTCCCCCAAGAAAAAAAAATAGTTTACCGGGATCAGGGCAAAAATACCTACCACTGGAAAAATTACGAGTTTTTACTAAATTAGAGTTAATCCCCGAAAAATTAGAGACTCAACGAGGCTTAGTAATTCCCCGTAAGTGGAACTTTCCGTTCCTAAAAACATTTTTGAATCACTCTTAATTAAACTAATAAATGACAACAACTAAATGAGTGAATTCATTTCATTTTTGTTCCACTCTTCATCCAGATTGTTTTATTTTTCTTACTGCTTTCGTTTTCTTTCTTTTTTAAGCACACGGCCAAAATCACCAAAAATGTATCGTCCGTTATCTACATTGTCTGCACAGCACGAAATCAAAAGATAAATGAATGCATAAACCGTGTGCGCTCAAAGCTTCATGCGAACGTACACGATTTTGATGTCATGCATTTTGACCGTCTACGGGGCACTTAAGATAGCATGCAAATTTTTGGAAAGATCTATGGAATAGAAGTTTGAAACCACAATTTTCGGATTTTTCAAACTTTATTTGTCATTGGTTTCTGTAATTGTTGTTATACCCTACAACACTATGTATTGAGGGTATTGTAAGTTTGATTGGGCCAAAAATTATGTGACACCTCGAAATATTGGTTTCCCACATAGGAAAGTATATATGGATCTTTCTATCTCGTCGAGCTGAGTCGATCTAGCCATGTATGTCCATCCGTCTGTTCATCTGACCGTCTGTCCATGTTAAGTTGTAATCACTCTACAGGTCGCAATTATGGCCCGATCTTCATGAAATTAAGAATGAAGGTGGGGTTTGGGTCAGAATAGAACCCTATTGCTTTTGGAGATTATCGCATTATATTTAGGGGTTGAAATGGACCAAAAACTAAAAAATTTCGAAGAGGAAGTTAATATGGGGCTAGCGCTTAGGACTGGTCAGAAACCTTCCGATTTTGAGGGTAACCGGGTAATATTTAGAGCGTGAAATAGACCATAACATTTAGGTAAAATAAAAGTCACATTTTATTTAAACCGCGAATATTTTTAATCCCGGCGAAATCACAAATAGACGAACCATAACGTGGATGCCGATAGTAAATATGTCGGATATATATAGCGAAATATATACAATGTATATATACAAAGGAAGGTGATGTTAGCTAGAATGCTTATATCTCAAAAACGGCTAAACCGATTTTGACAAATTTTCTCAATTCAGAATCCCCGTTTGGCATAAAAGTATAAAAAAATAAAACAAGTTAAAAAGCTGTAAGTTCGGCCGGGCCGAACTTATAATACCCTCCACCATTTGGTACAAATTTGGCAATTTCAAAAAAAAAAAAAAAAAATAAATAAATAAATAAAATCTGTTAAAAATTCTGTTAAAATCTTAAAAGTACCGAATGCTTATACGACGACGTGGGCCTGCATAGGCAACTTTTGTCATAAGTTATTACAATATTTAAATGCGAAACTTGAAGAAAAACCTGTTTATAATGTAGCTAAAATCATCAAAATACCGAATATGGGAGGGTACCGTTATATGGGGCTATACGAAGACGTGAACCTGCACAGACAATTTTCTGGCATGGGCTGTAGTATCCATTATGAACTTCACATGCGAAATTTGAAGCAATCCCGGTAAATAATGTCGCTAAAATCATCAAAATACCGAATATCGGGGGGTATTGTATATGGGGGCTATATGAAGACGTGGACCTATATGGCCCATTTTCTGTTTTATGCTGCAGTATCTATTACGAACTTCAAATGCCAAATTTGGAACGATTCCGCTAAATAATGTCGCTAAAATCATCAAAATACCGAATATCGGGAGGTAGCGTTATATGGTTGCTATATGATAAATTGGACCTACATGGCCCATTTACGAACTTAACCTGCCTACTGGCAAAATATACATGTGTGCAAAATTTTAGCCTTCTATCTCAATTTGTTCGAAAGATAGCGTGATTACAACAGACAGACAGACGGACAGACAGACGGACATGGCTAAATCGTCTTAGAATTTTACGCTGATCAAGAATATATATACTTTGTTGGGTCTGACATGAGTATTTCGAGGAGTTACAAACGGAATGACAAAATTAATATACCCTCCATAGTATGGCGGAGGGAATAAAAATGGCATAAAAAGATGACAATAATGATGTTAATAACGATTTTGTAGTATTTTGTGACATTTTTTTATTTTTATACCCTACACCACATAGTGGTAGGGGTATTATGACTTCGTGCATTTGTTTGGAACATGGAGAAGGAAGCGAGATAGACCCATAGTTACTTTTGAGGATATCCATAGAATCACTTTCTGAGTTGATTTATGCATGTCAGTCCGTCTGTCCATGTATTCTTGTGAACAAAATGCAGGTCGCATTTATTATCCGATTGAGATGACATTTCCCAAACAACATTTGTTTGGCCCAAGGACGAACCCTATTGAAATTGGAGATAATCGGTAAAAAATTAGATATAGCTCCCATATATATCTTCGTCCGATTTTAATTTTATTGTGCACCAAACGTGTAAAATCAGCCCGAATAGTATGAAATTTTGCACATACGATTAAATTAGGCCTGAAAATAAGTATGCCAAATTTGATCGAAATCGGTTCAGATATAGCTATAGCTTCCATATATATTGTTCATCCGATTTGTTATATTTGTTATCCACACTCCGTAACAACGATATTCAGGGAAATATATGAAATACAGCTCAGAGATATCTTTGCCAAATTTTATCAAGATCGGTTCAGATTTGGATATAGCTCCTATATATAACTTCGTTCGATTTACATTTTATTGTACACCAAACGTCTAATATTTGCCCAAATGGGATGTAATTTGGCACATGCGACCGAATTGAGTCTAGAAGCTAGTATGTCAAATTTGGTGAAGATCGGTTCAGATATAGCTATAGCTCCCATATATATTGTTCATCCGATTTGTTGTATTTGTTACCCACAGCCGTAATATGCGCTCCGTAACAACGATATTCAGGGAAATATATCAAATACAGCTCAGAAATATCTTTGCCAAATGTTATCGAGATCGGTTTAGATTTGGATATAGCTCCCATATATATCTTTATCTGATTTCAAATTAATTTTGCACCAAATGGGCAATACAAGTCCGAATTTAAAAGATACAAATGCTTCGGCATATTTAGTCTTTTGAACTTATAATTATAATTATAATCATAGCGTGTATGATTAAATTCTCCCATAAAATCTTTTATTTGTTATGTGGAGCTCTACTAAATTAGCAAAGTGGTGTAGGGTATCATAAAGTCGGCCCGCCCGACTTTAGGACTTTCTTAGTGGTTTCATATTTTTTATCGCATGCGATTTTTTCAATTTGACTTATAATATTGAAGTGAATCTTTTGTAATATTTTTTCACCTTACAACACAGTTAGGGGTTATTATATACAGATTGCAATTATCGTCCGATCCTCACGAAAATGTTCACAAGGGTAGGGTTAGACTCTGAAGGGCTAGATCTATTGTTTTTAAAGATGTCCGCAATATATTTAGGTGTTGAAATGGACCAACAACTAAAAATGTTCCTGATTTTGTTCCGTTATAAAGGTCACAAATAGAAACCAAAAGACACGAAAACTCGCATGAAGTTAGAGTTAGGACAGCGGTTGGAATGGACCACTACTTTTCTGTGAAAAAAATACCAGTATTATATCCAAAATACACAAAAGACGAACTTCTGGCTTTTTTATGCTAATTTCGTTGACGAATGTAGCCGAATATCTCAGACAAGAAAAACATATAGATGAGTCTAAATTTGGAGATACAGAGGGGCCTCTTGCTTTTGGAGATGATCGAAAAATATTGAATGAACCAAAAACAGAAAAAATTTCCTGATAACACAATTGAAGCCAATCGACATGCCTGCGAAGAGAGTTTAGGATAGGGATGAATTCTAGCATTTTGGATGACCATTGGATTATATTTAGCTGTAAAATGGACCACAACAACTAACAGCACGACGGAGTGCGTATATATTGGGCAAATGACCTTGGTTACAAAGCTAAGGGTAATATCTGGGCAGTGCTCCGTGACATAATTTCAAAAGCGTAATATTCCAAAATGGATTTGGACATAAAGGGGCTTCTAACATATTGTAGTGTTGTAGGGTATCACATGGTCGGCCCCGCATGGCTATATAATTAGCTTACTTGCTTTTATATTAACATGCCTCTGTCATGAGTTGTTACTCTAGTGCTGTAGACACAAACTATTTGCTCACAAAGTGTAAATTGGGATCATTTAAAAGACCAAACGTCTTTTCTGTTTGAGCGTTTGTAAGACACTAAATTTATTTATTAAAAATATTTCTTAAGAACTAGATATGATAATATGACTTAACCTAAATTATCATTAAGTGTAAATGAGAGAGAGATAGATACCAACTGTACACATGCATATGCACCATGCCACCATAAACCTTAGGGGAAGTGTCATACACACGCATAGCTATCTCACATGTGGCAAGCAAACATGCTGCACTTGCTTATCAGTTTGAGTAAAGATTACATCCCATAATCTAACTCCACCATAACAAATGCAGCAATTGAAAATTCTGTATTATTTATTTCTAACTCGAAGGTCTGCTCACCACATTTTCTTATCTTATTTCATGTGGACTGTATTAAGAAGATCCCAGTTTAACAAATCCCTCTCATCTACACTAGGTAGCCCCGCTATTCTCTTTTATTATAAAAACATGTTCACTTATCCGTGAACATTCTTGGCAGGGGCAAAAATGCATATAAAATATAAAAATTACAAATATGAACAATAAAATAGATCTAATAGAAGTGACATTTTAAGAAAAAAGAAATTAAGTTATAGAACCCAAGTAACTCCTCCATCTTTCCAGCCTGGCTCTCTTGAATATCCCTCCTCCTTTATCTGCCGGCTTCAATTTCCAAGCCGAATCCTTTTTATCTGTCGTCTTCTTTCTGTAGCCACAGTTTCCATCCTTCTCTGGAAGCGCCGTCTCACCGACCTTGGACAGTTTATCGTTCCAGCGTTCATAATTTTCTGTCACCTCGGCTTGTATTTTATTCGCTGCACCACTTCCACTAGGGATCTTCATCACAACTTGACCGTCTTCCAGCATTTTATTATTCCAGCGACGCATATTGCTTTTCTTCTTAGTTTTCATCTCGCTGGCAAACAGTTTATCTTTGACTTCTTCCAATCTCCCTGTGTCCAGTTTTCCAGAGAGCTGTTCATCTACCTTTTTCAATGTTGATTCTTTTTCCATATACACCTCTTCAACCATCATATCTTCGTTGATATTGATCACTAATTTTGAAGCCAATTCATCAGCCTCGATTTTGGATGCTTTCTGCGATATGAGCAACTCTTCCTTAAGTTGCAATATTTCAGTCTTCAGCAGAAATATCCTTCTTTCTTTTTCTTCACCAGCTTCAAGATTTGCAGCCAACCCGTCACGTTCGGTTGCAGCTGCAAGTCGTTCTCTTTTTGCACAAGACAACTCATCACTAAGTTGTCTTATTACCGCCTTCAACGCCTTGCCCTCGCGTTCTGCCTCCTGGTTAGCCGCTCGTAATTTGTTCTTAGTATCCTCGGCTACACACACAGCATTTTCGACTTCCTCCTTCAATTTGGAGTCAAGTTTGAGGGCATCTTCTTTTTCATCTTTCTGTGAAATCAAGGCAAACTCCATTTCCTTAATATCACCTTCCATTTTTCTCATTACGGCTACCGCTGCTTCGCGTCCCTCTCGCTCGCTGTCCAATTCGGATGTTATGTAGGCTACTTGTTTCTTCAAACCAAGGACTTTCTCTTTGGTCTCAACATTAAGAGCCTGCGTGACTTTAAGGATGACCTTAACATCTTCCAAATACAGCTTCGCTGTCCCATTCGCCTGACTTGCTCTGATAGCAGCGGCTAGTTTGGACTTCTTTAGAAGCATCTCTAAAAACCGCCTATGAACGTCTGGATACAATATTATGTCTCTTGCCGCGTCCATAATTTTTTCTTTGGCGAAGTCAAATACGCCTTCTATGGCTTCTTCCGTCTTTAAGGTACTCATTATTTCCATAATTGTACCCATCATTTCGAGAAGAGTGGCAGCCTCTTCCTTTATTTTCATCATTGGCGGCCGTTTCACCGATTCGTCCTCCTGGGCATATGCATCACCCTTTCTGTCTGAAGACTTCAAATACGAAGCCCCCTCGGTGTGCACCGCCCCCACAGTTTTCTGTGCTGAAGTCTTCTTTTGACTCAGCATCCTTTTATTTGGCTTATAAATTTCTTCTGTATGGGAACAATTCCAGCTATAGTTTTAGCTCGTTAATTTTCCACTCTTGAAACCCAATTTTAGCCTGACAGAATTTCCTCGATGTTAAGGCAAATTCTTCAACATTTATCCTCTACCGATTCGGCTCGAAGGACCAATGTACGCCGGGATCAATTAAAAGACGCAGTCTTTTCCGTTTGAGCGTTTGTAAGACACTAAATTTATTTATTAAAAATATTTCTTAAGAACTAGATATGATAATATGACTTAACCTAAATTATCATTAAGTGTAAATGAGAGAGAGAGAGATAGATACCAACTGTACACATGCATATGCACCATGCCACCATAAACCTTAGGGGAAGTGTCATACACACGCATAGCTATCTCACATGTGGCAAGCAAACATGCTGCACTTGCTTATCAGTCTGAGTAAAGATTACATCCCATAATCTAACTCCACCATAACAAATGCAGCAATTGAAAATTCTGTATTATTTATTTCTAACTCGAAGGTCTGCTCACCACATTTTCTTATCTTATTTCATGTGGACTGTATTAAGAAGATCCCAGTTTAACAAATCCCTCTCATCTACACTAGGTAGCCCCGCTATTCTCTTTTATTATGAAAACATGTTCACTTATCCGTGAACACAATGCATTTTGTCTAGTTTTTACCATTTTAGGTCTTTGCCCCGTAGACGAAGCATACTTCTTACTGCTTGAAATTGAGTTAGAATATCCAATAGCTGGAAGATTGGGGTATGATCTTAGGAGCTCCTGTTGTCATTAAGGAAGCTGCTTCCTGCACTGTGGTTAATTTGGATATAAGCGCCCTGGTTTCAATCACATGCCACTAGACGAGATACCCTCATGTCAGAACAGGTAAGATCAGTGTGACGTACATCCAATGTGCGACTAGTGGTTTAAACCCCAGCTGTTCCTATGTCGTTCCTACATGAATAGAGCTCAGTTTAAACGCTGGTCCAGGATCGTACTGAGATAGTTAGCACACGAGGAATAATCCAGTGCAACTCCATCCAGTACTGGCAGCGAAAACTCATCTATTTTGCGGTTTTTTTTGCGAAATGTACAAGTTTAGTCTTTGCAGAGTTTAACGCCAGACCATTGCCAAGGGCCTAACCAGACAACTGCACTTCGCCACTACGTCATGGGCATATGCGACTGCCTTTATTCGAAGTTGGTAGAGAGCATTATGGATCAATTCCAGTATCAAATATGTTAAACACTATATCAAGAAAAGTCGGCAAAGTAAAATTTTAGTTTTCAACATATTTCTTAATGTATTCGACAACTTCGGCTAGGGATGCCTCCACTGGCCTAGTATAGGTCATCACTACCTCTTTCTATGGACTGGGTACGAAGCACAACCTAAGACAGGCTTTACAAATCTTCTGCAATATAGTCAACATCGACTCAGATGCATGTTGCAACATTGGCGGTATAATGCCATCAGGACCAGGAGATTTAAAGGGTTGAAAGGTGTTAATCGCCCATATAACCTTGGAGTAGCTGCACAATGTAGGGAGGGTGTTGGTGATTACTCTTTACCACCCTCATTCTAACAGCCAGGGAAGTGGGTGCCTGATAGGAGATTAAGAGTCTTTAGATCAGAGTTGGTCCATATGCCATCATCTCGCTTTGCTTATGTACTTGGGGACCTTAGACAGTATTTTGTTAAATCTGTCAACATTATCTATTCTTCTATAGACTCACAAAAGCCGATCCAAGATCTACCCTTATTTAACTCACTTTTGTATATATTAAAGCCTGCCTTGTCTCCCTTGATTTCTTAGGTAGGCTTCCTCCGGTCCTGTCCGTGGCTACTTTGTCAATCACCCCTCTGTTCTTAGTCAATTCAGCACACGCCAAAATCCAGTACCAAGTAGCATTCTGCTTCTTAATTAGCCTCAAGATCTCCTTCCACAATAGTAGTTGAAATCGACACCGAAGCCACTATTCTGCATGGGATCTCCAATCTCTGACGGCGACTTTTTTGCCTTTGCAAAGAGATTCAAGATCCGTAATTGCTGAAATTATGAAACACACAGACTCCTCATTTTCTCAGGTAAAGATCCTGGCTCCCTTATAGAGACGACTCGGCCAATCCGTACCTTAATCTGTTTGACCTCATCCGACAGGTTGATGACCTAATAACCCGTTGCGATCAAACCGATCAATGACAGCTAATCTAAGATCATCCGGTGTCATCTGATGAACAGATTGGTGATCCAGCTTCGGTTTTGGGTCGCAAGGGTTCTGGGAAGCATTACCGAGAGGATCGGCTTTCGCATTCCTATTAGTGTGCTTCCCACTAGCTTTCTTAGCCGCCACCAATGCATATGAGACCAACTGCCTGCGTCGTCACCATTTTCTTTGCCTTGGATTGCTGCTCCTCAGTTAACCGCATCCTCATCACATCCACTGGCTGAGAGGGGGATTTGGTCACCTTCGACGCTGCTTCCTTCAGCGATATTGGCATACCTGCAACACGGGTGAGTACGTGATCACAAATACCCCAGCGTTTGGTGGTTCGAAACATCGCCTTGTCAGTCTAAAGATCATTGGCACTCGGGTACTTAAGTCACATCTTAAGTCCTGGACTTTCTACTATTCGCAACCTGTGGACTCGTCCCATATCAATCAGCTATGTTCATCGAAGGCGCATAAGCCGATTTGTCTTTTATTGTGCACCAAATGTGTAATATTAGCCCAAATATTTTTGAATTCTGCACATACGACCAGATTAGGTCTGAAAATAAGTATGCCAAATTTTATCAATATCGGCTCAGATATAGCTATAGCTCCCATGTATATTTTTCATCCGATTTGTCCTCCGCAGCCGTAATATGTACTCTGTAACAACGATATTTTTGGGAAAATTTCAAATACAACTCAGAAATTCCTTTGCTAAATTTGATCGAGATCGGTTCAGATTTGGATATTTTTATGCAAAGTAACCACGCCTACTTTTGTCCACATTTTTCGATTTACCTAAAATCCCAATATTTTCCAAAATAATGAAGATATCTGTTCCATAGTTAGTATATGAAGTACTCTCTACTCTTCCTCCAACCCTAGGTTTCTGCTAGGGGTCACAGGAACTGGCCACACATACTTCTTTAAAAATATATGTATAAAACTAGTATAATAACACATAACTTGAGAACTGCTTACCCGATTTGACTCAAATTTTCTTTTGGATTTCACCAAATTTGAAACCAAATTTCTAGACTCAATTTGGTCGTAAGTGCCAAATTCCATCCTATTGGGACTAATAACAACCGTTTGGTTCACAATAAAAGACAAATCGGACGAAGATATATATGGGAGCTATATCCAAATCTGAACCGATCTCGATCAAATTTAGCAAAGGAATTTCTGAGTTGTATTTGAAATTTTCCCAAAAATATCGTTGTTACAGAGTACATATTACGGCTGCGGAGGACAAATCGGATGAAAAATATACATGGGAGCTATAGCTATATCTGAGCCGATATTGATAAAATTTGGCATACTTATTTTCAGACCTAATCTGGTCGTATGTGCAGAATTCAAAAATATTTGGGCTAATATTACACATTTGGTGCACAATAAAAGACAAATCGGCTTATGCGCCTTCGATGAACATAGCTGATTGATATGGGACGAGTCCACAGGTTGCGAATAGTAGAAAGCCCAGGACTTAAGATGTGACTTAAGTACCCGAGTGCCAATGATCTTTAGACTGACAAGGCGATGTTTCGAACCACCAAACGCTGGGGTATTTGTGATCACGTACCCACCCGTGTTGCAGGTATGCCAATATCGCTGAAGGAAGCAGCGTCGAAGGTGACCAAATCCCCCTCTCAGCCTGTGGATGTGATGAGGATGCGGTTAACTGAGGAGCAGCAATCCAAGGCAAAGAAAATGGTGACGACGCAGGCAGTTGGTCTCATATGCATTGGTGGCGGCTAAGAAAGCTAGTGGGAAGCACACTAATAGGAATGCGAAAGCCGATCCTCTCGGTAATGCTTCCCAGAACCCTTGCGACCCAAAACCGAAGCTGGATCACCAATCTGTTCATCAGATGACACCGGATGATCTTAGATTAGCTGTCATTGATCGGTTTGATCGCAACGGGTTATTAGGTCATCAACCTGTCGGATGAGGTCAAACAGATTAAGGTACGGATTGGCCGAGTCGTCTCTCTTTTCTCATACCTGAGAAAATGAGGAGTCTGTGTGTTTCAAAATTTCAGCAGTTACGGATCTTGAATCTCTTTGCAAAGGCAAAAAAGTCGCCGTCAGAGATCAGAGATCCCATGCAGAATAGTGGCTTCGGTGTCGATTTCAACTACTATTGTGGAAGGAGATCTTGAGGCTAATTAAGAAGCAGAATGCTACTTAGTACTGGATTTTGGCGTGTGCTGAATTCACTAAGAACAGAGGGGTGATTGACAAAGTAGCCACGGACAGGACCGGAGGAAGCCTACCTAAGAAATCAAGGGAGACAAGGCAGGCTTTAATATATACAAAAGTGAGTCAAATAAGGGTAGATCTTGGATCGGCTTTTGTGAGTCTATAGAAGAATAGATAATGTTGACAGATTTAACAAAATACTGTCTAAGGTCCCCAAGTACATAAGCAAAGCGAGATGATGGCATATGGACCAACTCTGATCTAAAGACTCTTAATCTCCTATCAGGCACCCACTTCCCTGGCTGTTAGAATGAGGGTGGTAAAGAGTAATCACCAACACCCTCCCTACATTGTGCAGCTACTCCAAGGTTATATGGGCGATTAACACCTTTCAACCCTTTAAATCTCCTGGTCCTGATGGCATTATACCGCCAATGTTGCAACATGCATCTGAGTCGATGTTGACTATATTGCAGAAGATTTGTAAAGCCTGTCTTAGGTTGTGCTTCGTACCCAGTCCATAGAAAGAGGTAGTGATGACCTATACTAGGCCAGTGGAGGCATCCCTAGCCGAAGTTGTCGAATACATTAAGAAATATGTTGAAAACTAAAATTTTACTTTGCCGACTTTTCTTGATATAGTGTTTAACATATTTGATACTGGAATTGATCCATAATGCTCTCTACCAACTTCGAATAAAGGCAGTCGCATATGCCCATGACGTAGTGGCGAAGTGCAGTTGTCTGGTTGGGCCCTTGGCAATGGTCTGGCGTTAAACTCTGCAAAGACTAAACTTGTACATTTCGCAAAAAAAACCGCAAAATAGATGAGTTTTCGCTGCCAGTACTGGATGGAGTTGCACTGGATTATTCCTCGTGTGCTAACTATCTCAGTACGATCCTGGACCAGCGTTTAAACTGAGCTCTATTCATGTAGGAACGACATAGGAACAGCTGGGGTTTAAACCACTAGTCGCACATTGGATGTACGTCACACTGATCTTACCTGTTCTGACATGAGGGTATCTCGTCTAGTGGCATGTGATTGAAACCAGGGCGCTTATATCCAAATTAACCACAGTGCAGGAAGCAGCTTCCTTAATGACAACAGGAGCTCCTAAGATCATACCCCAATCTTCCAGCTATTGGATATTCTAACTCAATTTCAAGCAGTAAGAAGTATGCTTCGTCTACGGGGCAAAGACCTAAAATGGTAAAAACTAGACAAAATGCATTGTGTTCACGGATAAGTGAACATGTTTTCATAATAAAAGAGAATAGCGGGGCTACCTAGTGTAGATGAGAGGGATTTGTTAAACTGGGATCTTCTTAATACAGTCCACATGAAATAAGATAAGAAAATGTGGTGAGCAGACCTTCGAGTTAGAAATAAATAATACGGAATTTTCAATTGCTGCATTTGTTATGGTGGAGTTAGATTATGGGATGTAATCTTTACTCAGACTGATAAGCAAGTGCAGCATGTTTGCTTGCCACATGTGAGATAGCTATGCGTGTGTATGACACTTCCCCTAAGGTTTATGGTGGCATGGTGCATATGCATGTGTACAGTTGGTATCTATCTCTCTCTCTCTCATTTACACTTAATGATAATTTAGGTTAAGTCATATCATATCTAGTTCTTAAGAAATATTTTTAATAAATAAATTTAGTGTCTTACAAACGCTCAAACGGAAAAGACTGCGTCTTTTAATTGATCCCGGCGTACATTGGTCCTTCGAGCCGAATCGGTAGAGGATAAATGTTGAAGAATTTGCCTTAACATCGAGGAAATTCTGTCAGGCTAAAATTGGGTTTCAAGAGTGGAAAATTAACGAGCTAAAACTATAGCTGGAATTGTTCCCATACAGAAGAAATTTATAAGCCAAATAAAAGGATGCTGAGTCAAAAGAAGACTTCAGCACAGAAGACTGTGGGGGCGGTGCACACCGAGGGGGCCTCGTATTTGAAGTCTTCAGACAGAATGGGTGATGCATATGCCCAGGAGGACGAATCGGTGAAACGGCCGCCAATGATGAAAATAAAGGAAGAGGCTGCCACTATTCTCGAAATGATGGGTACAATTATGGAAATAATGAGTACCTTAAAGACGGAAGAAGCCATAGAAGGCGTATTTGACTTCGCCAAAGAAAAAATTATGGACGCGGCAAGAGACATAATATTGTATCCAGACGTTCATAGGCGGTTTTTAGAGATGCTTCTAAAGAAGTCCAAACTAGCCGCTGCTATCAGAGCAAGTCAGGCGAATGGGACAGCGAAGCTGTATTTGGAAGATGTTAAGGTCATCCTTAAAGTCACGCAGGCTCTTAATGTTGAGACCAAAGAGAAAGTCCTTGGTTTGAAGAAACAAGTAGCCTACATAACATCCGAATTGGACAGCGAGCGAGAGGGACGCGAAGCAGCGGTAGCCGTAATGAGAAAAATGGAAGGTGATATTAAGGAAATAGAGTTTGCCTTGATTTCACAGAAAGATGAAAAAGAAGATGCCCTCAAACTTGACTCCAAATTGAAGGAGGAAGTCGAAAATGCTGTGTGTGTAGCCGAGGATACTAAGAACAAATTACGAGCGGCTAACCAGGAGGCAGAACGCGAGGGCAAGGCGTTGAAGGCGGTAATAAGACAACTTAGTGATGAGTTGTCTTGTGCAAAAAGAGAACGACTTGCAGCTGCAACCGAACGTGACGGGTTGGCTGCAAATCTTGAAGCTGGTGAAGAAAAAGAAAGAAGGATATTTCTGCTGAAGACTGAAATATTGCAACTTAAGGAAGAGTTGCTCATATCGCAGAAAGCATCCAAAATCGAGGCTGATGAATTGGCTTCAAAATTAGTGATCAATATCAACGAAGATATGATGGTTGAAGAGGTGTATATGGAAAAAGAATCAACATTGAAAAAGGTAGATGAACAGCTCTCTGGAAAACTGGACACAGGGAGATTGGAAGAAGTCAAAGATAAACTGTTTGCCAGCGAGATGAAAACTAAGAAGAAAAGCAATATGCGTTGCTGGAATAATAAAATGCTGGAAGACGGTCAAGTTGTGATGAAGATCCCTAGTGGAAGTGGTGCAGCGAATAAAATACAAGCCGAGGTGACAGAAAATTATGAACGCTGGAACGATAAACTGTCCAAGGTCGGTGAGACGGCGCTTCCAGAGAAGGATGGAAACTGTGGCTACAGAAAGAAGACGACAGATAAAAAGGATTCGGCTTGGAAATTGAAGCCGGCAGATAAAGGAGGAGGGATATTCAAGAGAGCCAGGCTGGAAAGATGGAGGAGTTACTTGGGTTCTATAACTTAATTTCTTTTTTCTTAAAATGTCACTTCTATTAGATCTATTTTATTGTTCATATTTGTAATTTTTATATTTTATATGCATTTTTGCCCCTGCCAAGAATGTTCACGGATAAGTGAACATGTTTTTATAATAAAAGAGAATAGCGGGGCTACCTAGTGTAGATGAGAGGGATTTGTTAAACTGGGATCTTCTTAATACAATCCACATGAAATAAGATAAGAAAATGTGGTGAGCAGACCTTCGAGTTAGAAATAAATAATACAGAATTTTCAATTGCTGCATTTGTTATGGTGGAGTTAGATTATGGGATGTAATCTTTACTCAAACTGATAAGCAAGTGCAGCATGTTTGCTTGCCACATGTGAGATAGCTATGCGTGTGTATGACACTTCCCCTAAGGTTTATGGTGGCATGGTGCATATGCATGTGTACAGTTGGTATCTATCTCTCTCTCATTTACACTTAATGATAATTTAGGTTAAGTCATATTATCATATCTAGTTCTTAAGAAATATTTTTAATAAATAAATTTAGTGTCTTACAAACGCTCAAACAGAAAAGACGTTTGGTCTTTTAAATGATCCCAATTTACACTTTGTGAGCAAATAGTTTGTGTCTACAGCACTAGAGTAACAACTCATGACAGAGGCATGTTAATATAAAAGCAAGTAAGCTAATTATATAGCCATGCGGGGCCGACCATGTGATACCCTACAACACTACAATATGTTAGAAGCCCCTTTATGTCCAAATCCATTTTGGAATATTACGCTTTTGAAATTATGTCACGGAGCACTGCCCAGATATTACCCTTAGCTTTGTAACCAAGGTCATTTGCCCAATATATACGCACTCCGTCGTGCTGTTAGTTGTTGTGGTCCATTTTACAGCTAAATATAATCCAATGGTCATCCAAAATGCTAGAATTCATCCCTATCCTAAACTCTCTTCGCAGGCATGTCGATTGGCTTCAATTGTGTTATCAGGAAATTTTTTCTGTTTTTGGTTCATTCAATATTTTTCGATCATCTCCAAAAGCAAGAGGCCCCTCTGTATCTCCAAATTTAGACTCATCTATATGTTTTTCTTGTCTGAGATATTCGGCTACATTCGTCAACGAAATTAGCATAAAAAAGCCAGAAGTTCGTCTTTTGTGTATTTTGGATATAATACTGGTATTTTTTTCACAGAAAAGTAGTGGTCCATTCCAACCGCTGTCCTAACTCTAACTTCATGCGAGTTTTCGTGTCTTTTGGTTTCTATTTGTGACCTTTATAACGGAACAAAATCAGGAACATTTTTAGTTGTTGGTCCATTTCAACACCTAAATATATTGCGGACATCTTTAAAAACAATAGATCTAGCCCTTCAGAGTCTAACCCTACCCTTGTGAACATTTTCGTGAGGATCGGACGATAATTGCAATCTGTATATAATAACCCCTAACTGTGTTGTAAGGTGAAAAAATATTACAAAAGATTCACTTCAATATTATAAGTCAAATTGAAAAAATCGCATGCGATAAAAAATATGAAACCACTAAGAACGTCCTAAAGTCGGGCGGGCCGACTTTATGATACCCTACACCACTTTGCTAATTTAGTAGAGCTCCACATAACAAATAAAAGATTTTATGGGAGAATTTAATCATACACGCTATGATTATAATTATAATTATAAGTTCAAAAGACTAAATATGCCGAAGCATTTGTATCTTTTAAATTCGGACTTGTATTGCCCATTTGGTGCAAAATTAATTTGAAATCAGATAAAGATATATATGGGAGCTATATCCAAATCTAAACCGATCTCGATAACATTTGGCAAAGATATTTCTGAGATGTATTTGATATATTTCCCTGAATATCGTTGTTACGGAGCGCATATTACGGCTGTGGGTAACAAATACAACAAATCGGATGAACAATATATATGGGAGCTATAGCTATATCTGAACCGATCTTCACCAAATTTGACATACTAGCTTCTAGACTCAATTCGGTCGCATGTGCCAAATTACATCCCATTTGGGCAAATATTAGACGTTTGGTGTACAATAAAATGTAAATCGGACGAAGTTATATATAGGAGCTATATCCAAATCTGAACCGATCTTGATAAAATTTGGCAAAGATATCTCTGAGCTGTATTTCATATATTTCCCTGAATATCGTTGTTACGGAGTGTGGATAACAAATATAACAAATCGGATGAACAATATATATGGAAGCTATAGCTATATCTGAACCGATTTCGATCAAATTTGGCATACTTATTTTCAGGCCTAATTTAATCGTATGTGCAAAATTTCATACTATTCGGGCTGATTTTACACGTTTGGTGCACAATAAAATTCAAATCGGACGAAGATATATATGGGAGCTATATCTAATTTTTTACCGATTATCTCCAATTTCAATAGGGTTCGTCCTTGGGCCAAACAAATGTTGTTTGGGAAATGTCATCTCAATCGGATAATAAATGCGACCTGCATTTTGTTCACAAGAATACATGGACAGACGGACTGACATGCATAAATCAACTCAGAAAGTGATTCTATGGATATCCTCAAAAGTAACTATGGGTCTATCTCGCTTCCTTCTCCATGTTCCAAACAAATGCACGAAGTCATAATACCCCTACCACTATGTGGTGTAGGGTATAAAAATAAAAAAATGTCACAAAATACTACAAAATCGTTATTAACATCATTATTGTCATCTTTTTATGCCATTTTTATTCCCTCCGCCATACTATGGAGGGTATATTAATTTTGTCATTCCGTTTGTAACTCCTCGAAATACTCATGTCAGACCCAACAAAATATATATATTCTTGATCAGCGTAAAATTCTAAGACGATTTAGCCATGTCCGTCTGTCTGTCTGTCTGTTGTAATCACGCTATCTTTCGAACAAATTGAGATAGAAGGCTAAAATTTTGCACACATGTATATTTTGCCAGTAGGCAGGTTAAGTTCGTAAATGGGCCATGTAGGTCCAATTTATCATATAGCAACCATATAACGCTACCTCCCGATATTCGGTATTTTGATGATTTTAGCGACATTATTTAGCGGAATCGTTCCAAATTTGGCAATTGAAGTTCGTAATAGATACTGCAGCATAAAACAGAAAATGGGCCATATAGGTCCACGTCTTCATATAGCCCCCATATACAATACCCCCCGATATTCGGTATTTTGATGATTTTTTTACCGGGATTGTTTCAAATTTCGCATGTGAAGTTCATAATGGATACTACAGCCCATGCCAGAAAATTGTCTGTGCAGGTTCACGTCTTCGTATAGCCCCATATAACGGTACCCTCCCATATTCGGTATTTTGATGATTTTAGCTACATTATAAACAGGTTTTTCTTCAAGTTTCGCATTTAAATATTGTAATAACTTATGACAAAAGTTGCCTATGCAGGCCCACGTCGTCGTATAAGCATTCGGTATTTTTAAGATTTTAACAGAATTTTTAACAGATTTTATTTATTTATTTATTTATTTTTTTTTTTTTTTGAAATTGCCAAATTTGTACCAAATGGTGGAGGGTATTATAAGTTCGGCCCGGCCGAACTTACAGCTTTTTAACTTGTTTTATTTTTTTATACTTTTATGCCAAACGGGGATTCTGAATTGAGAAAATTTGTCAAAATCGGTTTAGCCGTTTTTGAGATATAAGCATTCTAGCTAACATCACCTTCCTTTGTATATATACATTGTATATATTTCGCTATATATATCCGACATATTTACTATCGGCATCCACGTTATGGTTCGTCTATTTGTGATTTCGCCGGGATTAAAAATATTCGCGGTTTAAATAAAATGTGACTTTTATTTTACCTAAATGTTATGGTCTATTTCACGCTCTAAATATTACCCGGTTACCCTCAAAATCGGAAGGTTTCTGACCAGTCCTAAGCGCTAGCCCCATATTAACTTCCTCTTCGAAATTTTTTAGTTTTTGGTCCATTTCAACCCCTAAATATAATGCGATAATCTCCAAAAGCAATAGGGTTCTATTCTGACCCAAACCCCACCTTCATTCTTAATTTCATGAAGATCGGGCCATAATTGCGACCTGTAGAGTGATTACAACTTAACATGGACAGACGGTCAGATGAACAGACGGATGGACATACATGGCTAGATCGACTCAGCTCGACGAGATAGAAAGATCCATATATACTTTCCTATGTGGGAAACCAATATTTCGAGGTGTCACATAATTTTTGGCCCAATCAAACTTACAATACCCTCAATACATAGTGTTGTAGGGTATAACAACAATTACAGAAACCAATGACAAATAAAGTTTGAAAAATCCGAAAATTGTGGTTTCAAACTTCTATTCCATAGATCTTTCCAAAAATTTGCATGCTATCTTAAGTGCCCCGTAGACGGTCAAAATGCATGACATCAAAATCGTGTACGTTCGCATGAAGCTTTGAGCGCACACGGTTTATGCATTCATTTATCTTTTGATTTCGTGCTGTGCAGACAATGTAGATAACGGACGATACATTTTTGGTGATTTTGGCCGTGTGCTTAAAAAAGAAAGAAAACGAAAGCAGTAAGAAAAATAAAACAATCTGGATGAAGAGTGGAACAAAAATGAAATGAATTCACTCATTTAGTTGTTGTCATTTATTAGTTTAATTAAGAGTGATTCAAAAATGTTTTTAGGAACGGAAAGTTCCACTTACGGGGAATTACTAAGCCTCGTTGAGTCTCTAATTTTTCGGGGATTAACTCTAATTTAGTAAAAACTCGTAATTTTTCCAGTGGTAGGTATTTTTGCCCTGATCCCGGTAAACTATTTTTTTTCTTGGGGGACGGACCCGAGACCCCAGATGGAATCGGGTTATGCGGATGTAAAGACCCATATCTCTGGATCCGAAAAAGGTATCAGCACAAAACAAAGCATTTTGGAAAGGTTAGAGTGTCGGCTATAATTTGACATCAATTTTGTTGGCCCCCTAATGAGCCCTTTTTGACTTTTTGAGGGTTTTATAAAAAATCCGGGTCCAAAAAATCTATAATTTGACTATAACTTCCGATAGTTATTTTCATAAGCTTCCAAACGTAATATTGTCTATATCGGCTAATTGGATCCGGGGCTAGTCGGGGTCTTGAACCCGGACTTTCGGGTCAAAAATCTGGAGTCCCGAGTCCGTCCCCCAAGAAAAAAATAGTTTCCCGGGATCAGGGTAAAAATACCTTCCACTGGAAAAAATTTCGAAAAAATTTAAGAGTTTTGACTAAACTAGAATTGTTCATATACACGTCAAAGTCGAACGTCATGCACGAGAAAAATCGAAACATTCAGATTTTGCTTCATGCATCGTATGTGTGACGCATACATACACATTTTCAATAAAACCACATAATTGCATGTCATGCATTTTGATCGTGTACCGGGCACTTTAGCGGATAAAATCAGTTAACATTTGTAACTATGTTGTTACGATATCATAAAAACAGAAGTATTCTCACAAGGTTGTCATATTTTGACTCTGTCTTGTCTTATATTTATATTTCTATGTCTTTGGTCGAAGACATAGAAATATAGAGATGGGACAAGACAGAGTCACAATATGACAACCCTGTGAAAATACCTCTGTTGTTATGATATCGTAACAACATAGTTAGCAATTTTAAGCGATTTAAATCGCTTAGGCAATATGCAATTAACTGGGAAAGTCTATGGAGCAGAATTTTGAAACCCAATTTTTGGATTTTTCAAACTTTTGTTTGTCTTTTTTTCTATAAATGGATTTTTTTTTATATTAGCATGATCCTGTCATGAGCTCTTATCTAGAACTCAGAAATTCCTTTGCTAAATTTGATCGAGATCGGTTCAGATTTGGATATAGCTCCCATATATATCTTCGTCCGATTTGTCTTTTATTGTGAACCAAACGGTTGTTATTAGTCCCAATAGGATAGAATTTGGCACTTAACTGATTCCATTAGCATCGAACAATAATTGATATTTATTTATATAGATTGACAAACAAAAGAAAAGCAAATTGAAAAAAAAAATCTTCAATTTGTTCGCTGATTTTTTATTGCAAATGTTTGTCAATAGAATGAAAATTCGATTCAATGAAATTCGATTCTATTAATTTTTTTTCAATTTTTTCCCCCATTTTATAATTTTTGCATTTTTCGTGACTTTTTAGCGACTTTAAAAAAGTAATTAAAATATTGATTTTTTGGTTCATAGCTTATTATCTTCTGAAATAATATTATTCGTATAATTCCACTTACCCAATAAATACATAAAATCAATAAATAACAGTTTTTTCCATTGTAGATTTATACTCCCCAAAAAGACTACACATCTTGGACTTTAAATTATAACTATAATCATAGTTGGTATGATTGAATTCTCACAAATTCCACATAAAACTTTTACTTTGGCTTAGGTCAGAAAAACGCACCCTATGTAGTTAGACTTCAATTTACTTTCAATAATACGAGACACCATGTATTGTGGCAAAAACGATTACATAGATCAACAGTTTTTGAATTATTTATTATTATTTTTGTATAATATATATATAGAATGTATAGTGTATAGATAGATGTACATAAATATAAGCGTCTTTTTAACAATCCAGTAAATTGTTACTGATTAAATGTAGTTACACAAATTGTTCTTAGTGAAGTATATACTTAAATTCGGTGGGCATTTTGCAATTCTTTCAGTTAATGTTTAAGCGTAATAGTTATTATCTTAAATCTATTTAGTAAAGTTACATATAAAGCATGCCATCCGCATGCTTTGTACATTTTTGTAAATATTCAATTATTTGCGCAATGCGCAAATCCGATTAGTTGAAGTTTTATTTGGGCTTTCGAAATATACGTATATATGAATATAAATAATATTTTTTTTTCATTATCGGCAACCTCACGCTCTAAAGTTCAGGTTATTATTATAGAAACCTTATAGCAGTTAAATTAAAAACAAGGTTTATGGACACAATGTTCTTTAGGTTCATGTATTATTGCAAAACTGATGTGAGGTGTCTAAGTCGTAATTAAATCATTGGTCTAGCAAATATTTGGGACCCGCATGTACCGAATAACCCATTACAAGGTGATCTAAACAAACGAACTCTAGCCTTAGCAGTACGTTGAAAATATTAGTAAGATTTCGATAAGAACTAAATACTATTTGTAACGTATCGTAACAAAGCAAAATAAATGATTGCCCTCATTGTCAAGAAAAGAGGAACGGCGTCAAATTTAGGAAATTAATTAAAAACGATGGGTTATTCGTAACCGTGTCATAGTGGGGTAAAACAAGTCAGAAGATTGCTAATAGCTGAATTATTGGAACACGGAATCTATCCTACACTTAGGCAAGCGGGGCTGTTTCCGATTTTGCCGACAAACACCCAAAGCTTTCAAAAGTAGAAATTTCCTGTAAAAAGCGAAAAAAAAATTTCATGCTGTCGATAATGATTTTTGTTCTATGAAAAAATGAAAAATATTTAATTTATAAAATTTTAATTGATTTATTTTGTTTTATCGTCACAGAAATTGAATACATTATTATAGTAGAGGGTAACTTTAAGGAAACTTGATATATCAACAAATTGTGGCAATTTAGATTCGCGACAATTTCATGTCTTTAATTTTTAAATTATTTGAAAATAAGTTAATCGTATCAGTTCATTTGTCGACAGATGTACACACTTACTTATGTCCGTTTATTTTAATATATTCTCATTCACTCACAATGTTGTACCTTCAGGGGAGTTACGAGAAGCAGTGGGTTAATATTTTCAATGTTAGCTCCTAGAATTCAATTTTCAGAATTTCTCTAATATAGACAAAAATATTGCGATGATGTTTTTACTTTCGACTCTTTGTGCGGGAGGTACATTGGTTCTATGGTTGGAGGAAATATTGAGATTTAAGAAGTTTTGAAAAAAATCGCTCTATTATATCCATTTTCTCATTTTAGCTAATGGTGAGGAAACAACTCTTTTAGTAAAAACTCTTGGATTTATTGAAATTTTTTCCAAAGGTAGATACTTGTACCCTGATACTGGGAAATAATTTTTTTGGGGGGATATTTGACCCAAAATTCTGGGACCAAGACCTGGGTTAGACTTGAAACTACTCCCACAAAAATTAATGCCAAACTATAGTTGATAGTATAACCTTTCCAAAATGCTGCAAATAAACTAGAGTAAAGCCATGGCGAGAATGTATATTTTTCGGCCTCGAGTCAAACCCAGGTCTTTGTTCTTTTACGGAAAAGCCAGTTAATAACTGAGGAAGTTACGATATAAAAAAACGCGGGCCTATGAACGCCGAAGCATTCCACTTCATCTAATGCTGATAAAAATATTGGATTTTGGTAATATAAAATATTGAATCTTAGCATCAGACCTTGTGTTGATAAATATATTAGGGTGTGACGAGTTTCGTCATTTCGTGTTTTACGACTTTTATGGCAATTCTAAACGTTGACCCGATGTGGGGAGGTACCAGAAGGTGCGGACCTACATCCCCTATCTTCACAACAGATTTGTGTTAATAAAAATATTCAAAGAGAATTTGATGCTAAATTCCCTTTTTATGATCGTTTTGGTTACTCAAAATTTTGAGCCTTTGAGGGTAGGTACTAAAAGAAGTTGGCCGATATCTACCATATTCACATCAGGTTTTCTGTTGAGAGAAATATTGAGATGTGCTGAGTTTGAAAGGAAACGGTTACGAGCTTCATGCCAATTCAACATTTTTGCCCATTGACACAAATATTGGGATTTGCAAATGTCCCCAAACGGATTTGTTCCAAAGAGACCCAGAGTTTAAAACCGTTATTTCGATTAGGTACTTTTGCCGTATCAAATAATACACTGTGTGGCCAGGCCGTATGAAATGATAATACCCTCCGTAAGGCTGTGACAAAGACATAAAAGTATAAAGATACCCCCTTTGAAAATACCCCCTTTGTTATCATAACAACACAGTTACCAATGTTAACTGATTTAAACCGCTAAGGCAATATGCAATTTTTGGAAAGGTCTATGGAATAGAATTTTGAAAGTAATATTCTGGATTTTTCAAACTTTTATTGGTTTTTATTTTGTTTCTCTAATTGTGGTTTTTATGTTAACATGTCTCTGCCATGAGCTGTTACTCTATTTATTGTAGACACAAGCCATTTGTTCAAAATGCATTTTGTCTAGTTATTAGCATTTTATGGCTTTGGCTGAAGGTGTAATTAAGAAAATTATTTTGGAGATTTTCAAATTTTGTTCAACTAAAAATGTATATTTTTGAGGTTGAGTTTTGGGGTAAAATAAAATTGTAATCATATTAAAAACTGTATATTGTGAAAACACCTTGACGTTCCATTCATTTTTGGCGACTTTCTTTTAAATTAATGTAATTGGAAAATAGGTCAAATAACCAAATAACTTCGTGCATTTGTTATTTTTAAGTTATAGGAGTCTAATATCAGAGTCTCTATACCCTTATAATATGCATATTTCCGTAAACAGAAGAGGAAAGTTAACAGAAAAGAAAAGTGAGTTAAATGGGAATGAATGAATGAAGGAAAGGAATGAGGCGAATATAACTTTTTCCTCATTTTTCGATTCTTATCACTACAGGTTGTTAACCAACATGAATTTTTTCAGTTTTTTAATTTTTCTATAAATTTTGATCATATAGATACACACATGTATGAGAATATTGAAGAAGTTCTGATTATACATATTTTTAGACTTTCTTAACAATATTTCATATTATATTTATTTTATTTGATTAAATAGCTCTAAAACTAATTTAACTATAAAGAATTATCTTTATGAAATGTAAAGAATTTGCAGATTTAATATAAGCGTATTCATTGGTTAGATTTTAGTTAGAAGACACATTACGTTTTCTCTGGAACCTATTATTCTTGGATGACGATCGCATTGTCATGTATCGTAAATGAGTATACATCCTACTACCAAAACGTATTGGAAATAAAAAGGTCAAATGAGTATTAAACCAAATTGCGCAGGTAAGCTTGTTGTTGTTTTTTAAGATTGACATTAAATCGATCAACCTTTTGGTATTCATGCTCTATATCTAAAAACCCTGAATTTTATTTTATTCCTTTTATGGGTGAATTTATATTACGCATTACCAACATCAGTTAAAATACGGTTTAGTCAGAATAGACATTTGAAAGTGCATAAATATCGTGGCGTATATGCGCATTACGAGGTCACACAGTAAGGCTGACATTCCCTGTTGTGGAAAATGATCCTAACTTGCGACGCGAAAGCGGTGGAAACAGCGACGCAACTCGATTCGCCTTTTTCCATTTAAATACATTAAAATCAACAAATGGGGAGAATTTTCAAAAAAAAAAAAAAATAAATAAATAGATAAATATATTTTTGATAAAAAATGTTATAGTTTTTCCAGGAGTCTTTCATAAAGAGTTTATCATTTTAATCAGTTGAATCCTGAAATTACTGAAAAATTTGTCTTAAATAGTGCAATATAAAGTGGGAAATTACTCTCTGGTCCATAGGTGGGTTGTGTTAGACGACATAAAAACAAATTTTACAAATGCCTTCTGAGACAATTAGATGTACTGATGCATTCTCGATTATCAAAATCATCTCTAACCAATCTCTAAACAGGAGTGCGGCCATTCAAGCCTTTTTAGCGCTAGTGTACCGGGAGATCATTTTTGGTAATACTTTTCATCGTCCTCGGATTTTATGATTGTAATATCAAAAAGTTTTAAATGTTAAATCCCCCTATGCGTTTACGCTCAAAAGACGTGTTAATCGATCTTTTGTGGCTTTATATCTTTGCGCCAAATATGTGTATATTTTGACAGAATAAGGGCGCCAAAGCTTTATGCTACACATATAAAGATTGAAGGATTGTTCGACATAAATAAAGATTCACATTGTTCTGGTTGATAAATCTGAGTGGATAGTTGGGTGAATACATACATACATTACATTTATGACAGGCTGTATATTAGCCAATTTCAATATGTTTAGAAATAAGTAATTGATTGAAGATTCAATATATTTCCTGTATTCTCTTTGTATTGCTCCCAATCCGTATAATATCCTTAGAGATGTCCGCCCGTTAGGCTATTTCCAAAAAAAAAAAAAAAAAATAATAGTAAATGAACTGAATACACGCACACATGCAAAATAATTGGACATAATTAGACATAGACCTTGAAATTATTACGAAACTCGAGCTTCGGGGTGGGTTTTTTTTATTCAAATCCAGTAGAATTAATTTGCCAATTGATCGATTTTGTTGTGAAAATATGTACTGTATTTTCCGAACTAATTGTCGTAGTGGCTTTAAAATGTATTTGAAATATTCCTTTTTTACGTTTAAAATCGAAGTTAAACGTTTATATATATTTCAGGCCAATTCCTATGTATTCCTGGTCACAGGAACATCTCTGACAATGAAGCTGCAGATGAATTGGCAAGAAGTGGCTCCTAGTCAACTATTCTAGAGATTGAGAGCTCTGTGAAGCCATCCTTGTGTCACTTCTTTCAAATAATACATAAACATTGATTTGGACAATTTTAGCATAACTGACAAAATGCTTCCAAAATAATTTGGCCGGTGATCTTCCTTTCTAACATAATCTTTATCTCTCTCTCTTCATTTCTTTTTTTTTATTTTAACACTAATCACATGGGACAAGCTGGTCTCCGAGCGGAGCGTTTGCCAAGCAACTGCACAAGCTCCAACATGAACGTTTATATATATTACATTCGAACATTTTAACATACATTTTAACAGCCTGGCATCGTCGCATTGACTTTCAGTAACATTTTTGATGGCATAATATGAATTGAATCATGTGTGCAGTGAATTGACATTTGTCCTTTTCAGGCGAGTCACCATTGATTTTAATACTATCCTGGTACGAGATGCCACCAATTCATTGTCTTGCTGACATCAGTGTGGTCAGTAGAAAACATATTTTTCAATTCTAACAACGGACGTTGGCGAAAGGTGTGCATGTCGGCTTAATGTTAATGTATTTGTTGTAGACAAAAGAAACTTTCTCATTTTCAATATAAAAATATGATGCTAAGGTTAGAAAAAAAAATATAATATGATTTATGATAGCCATCGGTTATCATTTGGCAATCATGTAATAACGATAGTGCGCTTCCAAGAGTAAATTTTGTTGCAAGAAAACTATACACGTATTATGAGGTATGAGATATAAATTTGATCGATCTGGTATGAATCGAAGGTATGCATTTATGTTTTGAGAGCGATATGAAATTTATATATATATATATAATACTTGCTCTGTTCCAGAACCTGAAAGAATCTACAGGTTTTACAATTTAAAAAAAAAAAAATTGAAACATACCTAATGTTTTAGTAACTTCCTAAGTTTATCGGTTAGTAGTGCCAATATGGAAATATTATAACAATATTCAATACTTCAATATTTGACAATTTTGGAATTCAAAATCATTTCTATATATATATAATAATTAAGTGTTTTGTCAAATAAAAAAATATGCATTTTAAATCAAATTATTTGTGATAAATTCATCGATTTGATATACATAATACAAATATTTCTTTAACACAGTAACATTAAACAGTCATTCCGATATGATTATGGAAGAAATTTATGATAGTCGTTCAGAATAAATAGTATTCCTTTAAAAGTCAATACATAAATTGTTGTCTTTAGGGGCATATTTCAAATATGTCTTATATGTAAGTACGTATGTTGGAATGGAAAGTGTATATAAATTGACATTGAAATAACAGTTCTTTAAATTTAGGTATATGATTTGTATTTTTGTTTGAAAAAGTTTAGTTTCTACAGTTTTACCAAAAACTGTACGTGAAAACTTAAACTTCCTCATTGCAGTAGAATGTTCTGTACTGCCGTATTGCCCAAATTTTGGTAATACTCATATAAACACATGGGTTTAACTTTTGTCGTGAAAAGTGTCGACCGAGTACGTTGAATGTAAACTGTAATGTTCTCGGCATATATCCGATACGGGCATTTCATTCTGTTGTGACATTTTTAAAGCTGGTTTGTAAATCACATATGGTTTGTTCTCTCCTTTTTGATATATTAAAATCGCATTTGCTTTGTGTGCTAGATCTTTCAATTACCCACACGTAATACTAGAGCCAGTTTTGCCATATTGGAGTCATGCTTTACAAAACGTGTAGATTTTCACAGCTTTTCGATTTCGAGATATCCGTAAGGCAAATTTTGTGAAGTATCTCCTTTGCCATTTGTAGCGAAATGTGGGTCCTTGATGTTTTCATTTTGGATGAGTTAGCCTTCTTCTCTCTGGACTCTTTTAAGCGCATCTAAAAATATACATAAATGTTTAGAGGCCAATAATTACTATGTATTAATTGTGTGTCAATTAGTATGTTATATAATAATTATTGCTCTACAAGAGTCTACTAGATTTTTTTTTCCGATATCATAAAGGAAAATCGGTTAACGGCGCAATAATAGGTGTGTCTGGTTACTTTTCCTGCAGGAATTGTCCAGTAACTTCTTTCTGAGAGAGTAAGGTAGTTTTATTCTCTTTTGCAAGGAAAATGCGAAAAGTAAACAGACGGTATTCCTGCAGAAGCTTGCAACTAATCAGCTGATCAAATCAAAACAAACCAATTTGTCCCCCATAAGGAGAATTAAAACAAAGGAAGCAATACTAATTTTACAAGTTTTTTAAATAAAAATGTTGGAAATAGTCTTTTATTTTCTTATTACATATTATCATTTACGTTTTTCACATTTTGTAAAGTTTTTCTCCAAAAACTATTAGTCTTGCTAATTCCAAAAAAAAAATTTTCAAATTGAAAGCACAAAAATAAATAAACAAACAATAGAAAACATCTGATTGAATGTCGATGAATGAGAAGAAGAAGAGTTGCAAGTGATTGCAAGAAGAAATTTTTCCAGCAAGAATTTGCAAACTCTCACTGAAAGAACTGTCAAAATTTCTCTCTCCAACCGCTCTCTTTTGCAGAACTTTTGGGTTAACAGACGACTTCCAGTAACAATTTGTAACAATTGTTGCAAATTTTAGGGTAACCAGACACACCTAATTTTAGATTCTTGTAGGTTCTGCAACAGAGCAATAACCGAACATTTTAACTGCGATAACCAGTTTTTCCCTTTTGATATCGAAAAGTGGTACAAAGTAGTACTAAGTTTCAGGTTCTGATTCTACTTTATGTGAAATGCGGTCAGCTTCGGCACGGCCGTGATAATAACTTATTAAGGGGAGACTTGTTACATACCCACTACACACCCTATATTAAATATAATCAGGCGTTGACTTTTATATCAATTCTATGATAGAAAGGTTTCGCAATTTTACTCACCCATAATATTCATGGTGACGGATATTTTGCACTTTGAATATTAGTTTCAGTTTTGTATTGGAAAAGCGCAGATATAGTTCCAATATAAGTTGTCGTTTAGTTGTTTCAATGATGAGTCTGTTATTTCTATATTATCTGATCATTTTACAATAAACTGGTGTTTTTAAAACTAACACACAACCTATAATTCTTAATTGGCGACCATAACATATTGAACCCAATAAAGAATGGGCGGCAATTAATAAATGAAATCCCAAATTCAACCCAGCCTCCGAAACCTTCAAGATACTTAAATCGCAGGTACCGTCATACGGGGGACTACAAACAATAGCGAGTAATGACATTTGTGCAACATCCAATCTGAGGGTTAGGAAATTCTAAGAGGATAGTATTCGAGTAGTAGATCAAAATCCCCAAAGGGTTTTGGATTCCCAGGACAAACCTTTTGTGGGTCCTCCAATATTTTGCTCTAGATTTCCTATAAAATGTGATGTAAGAGTCCAATTGTCTTCGAATGTCACACATCGCAATATTTTTATCAACGCAACGTCTGGTGTTAAGATGGAATATAAAGGACCGCTCCTTCTGGTACCTCCCCCATAAAGGGTCGAAATTTTCAAAAAATATATTTTCTGCACAGAAAGAAAAAGGATAATCCGTTTTGCAAATCCTAATATTTGCGTCAGTGCTAGGTCAGGTGCGAAAATGGACAATATCGGTCCACATTACCAAGTACCTCCCCCACAAATGGTCAAATTTTTGAATAATTACAAATCTTATAAAATTTGATGTGAGAGTCCGATTGTCTTCAAATTTCACATAACCCAATAATTTTATTAACCCAAGGTCTGGATACATCGGTCCACTCCTTCTGGTATCTGCCTCACAAAGGGTCAAAATTTAGAATAACCATGAACCTCGTAAAACATCCCAATACTTCTACTTATGCAAGACCTGGTGTAAAGATGGTATATATCGGACAACCTCCACAAAGGGTCAAAATTTTGAATATTTATAACGTTTATACAATTTTAACTAAGAGTACAATTATCTTCAAATTACGCACATTTCAATATTTCTGCTAAAACAAGATCTGGTATGAAGAACTGATTGAACGAATCACTCCTTCTAGTACCTCCCACACTCCTAAGTTTGGAATAATCATTAAGCACATGAAATGCGAAATAAGCATCCGATTACTCGGCTCATTCCAAGCATTCGGCTCGTGAAATATGCATCCGGTTCTCTTCGATTGCAATGAATTATTTATAATTAATTATTTTTATTAAACAAAGGTCTGGTGAGAGGATGGTATATATCGGTCTACTCCTTCTGGTACTTCCCCCACAAAGGGTCAACATTTTTAATATCCATGAAGATCATAAGACGCGAAATGAAAATCCGATTCCATTCAGACTACAAAACTGAAACACGACGATTATTTCTGGTACCTGCCCGACATTAGGGTTCAATATTTAGAAATTTTTACACATACAAACATTTTTTTTAACAAAAGATCTGTTGTGAAAATGACATATGTCTGCGAACCTCACCCACAAAGGAGCACAATTTTCAATACTTTTATCTTTATAACTTGCTATCTCTAAATATTGCTTTCAACCAGAAACCTGAGATGAATAAGGAATTTATGAATTCGCATGAAAGTGGATATAAATATTCCATTTACTTGTATTTTTTCACTCCGATATATTTATCTGTATTACATGAAGTATGAAAATGGTACCTCATGCACGTTTTAACATTTTCTAAAAATTATCACATACCTCATATAAAGTGAAGGAAGTTACCAATAAAGTTCAAACGTGGCACGTCGAAATATTTATATCATATGTGTTTAGGTCTGATACAAATGAACAATATTGGCCCATTACTTCAGAACCTACTGCATAGAAGGTCAACAAATTGAATAATCATAACACAAGCCAAAATGTATTTTAATAATCGAACATTGGCTGAGGGTATAATAATTCAAATTGTTTTATATTTTTCACAATTGATTTTGGCAAGAGATGGTTATTTGAATATTTGGAAAGAAGAAAACATACTTTCACCGTTTTGGTATAGCCCTCAACTAATTGATTTGGACCTTATTTGGCATAGAAACCTATTTGCAGAAAATATTCTATATAGGACAATGACTTGGAGTAGCGCCCATACCTTATGAATTTACCAGTTTCGAGACTTTTGACCACATTTTCCAATCAAATTGGCTTAAAATGTCTGTTAAGGCTTCTTTGGGGAAGAGAACAATCTTACAGAAACATTTCAAAATAGGTCCATATGTTGGTATATCTCCCTAAAACAATACCTCCCAGGTCTATAGTGACATCTTTTAATCGTCATTGAATTTTACTATAATCAAAAGCATAGCCTTTGGAGACAATTGGAGGTGGTATCGTAATGGGTGTTTAGGAGTAATTAATTTGGCTATTCTGAAATCATTCTGCTCTCAATTATAATACCACTCAGCACGATCTTCTAAACATGGCAAGTTCCAAATTACAGCTCATTTGAATGGAAAATGTAGCTGAACTTTGTACAATACTAAAAATTTAGCATGGGGTTATTTAACATGGGGTTATTCCAAACAGGTGATATATACCTTTTAATTGATGTGCTATATCTATATCATCACTTCAAATCGACCCGTAAGTAAGCATGTATTTACATTTTTGCCATGGGTATTTATTTATATATTTATATTATATTTATAATAAAATTATGCCACCTATATGAGCCAGATCTGGGAATTAATCTATATATATAAAAATCAATTGTTGTTTGTTGGTAACGGAATCAGTTGAAAACGGCTGGACCGATTCGCATAATTTTTTGTACAAACGTTCGTCATACCCCGAGTTAGGTTTTTAAAGAAAAAAATATTGACCACGCCTCCTTTTACGCCCACTATTACGATTTATCTAAAATCTTTATATTTGCCAAAATATTGAAGATATCGGTTTGAGAATTATTACACGAGATGCTGTTGGCTTTCCATCCAACCCTAAGTACTTATTTAGGGGGTGAGGATCGCGCCTACTTTTAAATCTATCTCTCTATATGTAAAAGAAAGGAAAGGTCGCAGGTCTGATTTTAACGATTTACACAAATTCGGAATTGCCTCTTGGCAGAAAAGAATAAAATCCAAAAAAAATCGCGTAAAAATGTGAAATTTGAACATTTTCATTTTGACTTTTAAAATGTACAATAGTAATGTTTTATATTGCATATTGTTTCCATTTTCACTTACTATTTTCGAATGTACATTTGTAGTGTTTTTTTTTTTTTTTGAATTCTAATATGATGTGTAGGGTTTTTTTTTGGGTAGTATAAAGCCACAACGGATAAAACTGTTATTTATAGATTTTATGTATTTATTCGTTGTCGCTTTATATAAAAATTCTAAAATCGGGAAAAATCGACAATTTTTCAAATGAATCGATTCTACCGATAAAAAATCAGCGAACCAGTTGAAGATTCTTTTTCTTTTTTCTATATTGAAGTGTATATTTTTTATTGGTTTGAATTCTGAATGAATAATATTAAAAATGAAATGAGGCCGCAATACGATGTTAAATGCTTTCTACTCCAGGACCTACATCGTGCTTCAGCTGAAAGATGCGAACACATTTAAACAAACAAAAATGACCGAAGAAGCGTTATGGGGTTAATTTCAAAAAGTGGACCTGATTCTTTCATATGACAATAAATTGTCAAATGAGAACACAAAATGCAAAATACATTGGGACTGCAATCAGTCAAATACCGACTATAAAGAACGCAAAATAGAAATTCTACCTAAACATTCAATATACCTTTAATCGCTTTGGCAGGTCATAATATGGGTCATAACCCCTGATAACGGAACAACCCGATTTCAAGTATATTCTACATTTTAACCATATTTTTCGTACCAATTTTAGCTTATGTTGATAATTTAAGAAGAAACCATTTTTGCAAAAAATTATCACGTTTTGGTATCACCATCATATGATTTAAGGTATTTTCGGGGTCTTGGCCACTTTTTTTCATTTTTTGGCCCTTATTTGACATCTTTGTTTCTAAGAGGGAAGAAAACCTCTTCTTATAAATTTTTATTTTTCGGAAAAGTGCGCATCTTAGTCTTGAGGCTACCTGGGGTAAAAAACCCTTGGGTAGAAAATCATCTTACAGATAATTATCCTCATAGGAATTTATTTAAGTATAGTCCCCACATTAGTATACCCCCAAGTCCACTTTCCCAACCAATGTGTGGTCAGAAAAGAAAATTTGGTATTCTATAGAATTTGTAACCCCCAAGAGAATATTGGTTGGGAACGTAGATTTGGGATGTACGTCTATATGAAATAAACTCCGAAATGTCAATCTGGGACTCATTCAGTCGGAAATTGTGGCAGAAACATGAAAAAATACGAAATTATAAAGTAACTTTATTGGATCTCCGCCGCACAATTTAAATGACAAACAATTAATGCCCATCTTACGGTAATCGGAGCAAAAGAGTAATTTTTTTGGCTATTCTGACAACATTCTGCCTTCAAGTATGAGGTGAACAAAACTGAATACCACGCAGTACGTTGGAAATACAAATTTCAAATTATAGCTCATTTGAATGCTTTTTACAATACCAGGAATTGAGCTGAATTTTCACATGGGGCTATTATAGATGTTCTTTATCATATAGGTATTTAACACTCAAATTAAAGCCTATAGCTGAAAAATAAGATCAGGGTATTAAAAATATTTAAAACCGACGGTAGGGCCATGAATATTAATTTTTATTTAGTCATGGAGTCATTACTCATAATCAAGTCATTTCTTATAATCAAAATTGGAGTAATTATAATGGCGTCATTGCTTATAATCAAAATTGTGCCGCCTACATAAGTCAGATCTGTGATTTATTATGCTTTAAAGACTAAAAGTACGGGCCGGAAACGCGGACCGGGCCAGCTAGTATATATATAAAAATCAAATGTTGTTCGTTGGTAATGGAATTAGTTGAGAACGGCTGAACCGATTTGCATATTTTTTGGTACAAACGTTCGTCGTTAAAGAAAAAAATGTTGACCACACCAACTTTTACGCGAACTATTTCGATTTATCTAAAAGCCTTATATTTGCCAAATAATGAAGATATCGGTTTGAAAAATGTTACACGTGATACTGTTGACCTTCCCCCCAACCCTAAGTATTTATTTGGGGCTGAGGAACTGACCACGCCTACTTTTTAATCTGTATATATACAGATTGTTGTTCGTTGGTAATTGAATCAATTGAGAACGGCTGGAACGATTTGGAGGATAATTTTTTAATATTCGTCCCACCCCGAGTTAGGTTTTTATGCAAAAAAGGGACCACATCCAATTTAACGCCCAATTTTTTCGATTTACCTAAAATCCTAATATTTGCCAAAATCATGAAGATATCTGTTTTACAGTTAATATACGACGTAATCTGGACTCTCTCTCCAACCCTTCGTATCTGTTTGGTGTCAGAGGAACTGACCACACCTACTTCTTTAAATCTAGATGTAAAAACGTTAAAAAAGTGTATTAACACATCAGTTGAGAAAGGCTGGGCCGATTTGACTCAAATTTTCTGTAGGTTATTTGAAATTATAGTGGAAACCTTTTTATGGAAGAAAGTTTTGAGAAAAGCCTCTAAAATAATCGTGGAACTGAAAAAATTGACTGTTCTATTTTGATATGGAATTTTGTGAAGATTTTTTTTTTCAGAATCGAGATATTTTGCACATTTGCTATACATGCCGTTATATGGCTGCCATATCAAAATTTTCAATTTTTCAAAGCATCAAAACATTTAAAATCTCAACGTACTTTTGAATTAAGGCTATGCGTAATGGAGAACCAATAATAAACAGTTATTGCCGGTATTGATTTCACAATACTGAAAACTTTAAATGCCAAATTATAATTCATTAGGTAGAATTTTGTAACAAAAACATGCAAAAGGACTAATTTTTAGTGGTATTATTATATATACCTAGTTTTAGTCTTTAATGCATAGTTTTAGTCTTTAATGCATAGTTTTTAAAGCATAATAATTCACAGATCTGGCTCATATAAGTGGCACAATTGTTAGTATAAATGGACTAAATAGAAATAAATAAGCATCGCAAAAAGGTCAATACAGGTTCATGTACAGGGCTATTTATAGTGTTTCAAAAAACCTGATCCTATTTTTCAGCTAGAGGTTTTAATTTAAGAGGTTAAAACCAAAATAATATTTATTTTTTTATTTATTTATTTAATCTATTAGTCTATGGATAATTCCTTACAGACTATATATGTACATAACTAATAATTGTATAATTAAAATTAAGAATTTAAAAACATTATTATTTTACTTTTTATAGTATTAATATCCATTGTAAAATCGATAAAATTATAAAACGCGTTAAAATCTTTTGAAATTCTTGTTAAAGGATCAGCATTTGCATAGCTCATCCTGGAGAATTGAATTGCTAGTGGTGCATAGTGGTGGGTAGTACGTTGAGGAACATTGAAATTTATGTTGTTAACAAGAAAACCAGCAGAAATATCACCCATAATCACATTATAAAGAAATGAGGCATTTAGTATTTTTCTACGGCTTTCCAGGGTTGGCAGCTTGATCAGTGAGAGTTTATCAGTGTATGGTGGAAGATTATCATATGAAAAGTTGAAACTTCGTAGACAGAAAAGTAGGAATTGTTTTTGAACAGACTCGATGCGGTCGCTGTGTGTTTTATAAATTGGATCCCATATGACTGAAGAGTATTCCAAAATTGGGGGAACAATTGACATGTATAAATTTTTTGAAACATAAGGATCCTTAAACTCTTTACTCCAACGTTTCACAAAACCAAGAACTGATTTTGCTTTGTTTATAGAAACAGAAATATGAGATTTAAAGTTAAGTTTACAATCCAATACAACTCCAAGATCAACGAATGTATCAACTTTTTCCAGAGAATAGTCACCGAGGGTGTAACAAGTATCCAATACTTTTTTTCTTGTGAATCTCATAAGTTTGCATTTCGAATAATTAATTTCCATAAGATTAATGTTGCACCAGTTAACAAACGAATTCAAATCATTTTGAAGCAACTGATTCTTACATATCTCCGAAATGCTAAGAAATATTTTCACACGTCGGCATACATCAAAATATTTGAAAATTTTATAGATGAATGTAGAACATTTATAAATAAAGAAAATAGGATTGGTCCTAGATGACTTCCTTGTGGGACTCCAGAAGAAACCATAATACTCTTCGAAATGGCAGTTTTAAAACATACTTTTTGTGTTCTATTTTGTAGATATGAAAAAATCCATTCGGAACTTCTATTTGTAAATCCAATGTTTTTAAGTTTTAATCGTAATAATTTATGATTAACTTTAACGAATGCCTTGCTGAAATCTGTGTAAATTACATCAGTTTGCTTTCCTTGAAGAAATCCTCGATTTATAACTGTAGTGAACTGAATGAGGTTTGTTGTTGTAGAACACTTCCTCTGAAATCCGTGCTGATAGGGTGTAACAATAGAACTAATGCAATGGATAAGGTTTTCAGTAATCAGTTTTTCGAAAAGCTTTGGAATCACGCTTAATTTTGCTATTCCTCGGTAATTGGCCACATCAGATTTATTTCCGTTTTTAAAGAGTGGAATGATATTCGATGTTTTCCAAACCTCAGGAAAAACAGCTTGAGTTATGGAAGCATTGAACAATATAGTAAGAGGATAAACAAAAGCATCGGCGCACTTCCTTAGGATGCAACTCGGGATATTATCTGGTCCAAAATCATAGCTATACTTTAAAGTTTTCAATCCATTTAAAACCATAGAGCTGTTTAATAGTGAAATAGATATTGATTGATTAGTATTAATTTCGAAGGGGTAGTTGTTGCCGCTAAATGTTTTAGTAGAATATGTTGTACTGAAGAAGTCTGCAAACATGTTAGATATAACATTTATATCACAGGATTCAGCATCATCGTACTTTAAATTTGGTGGAAAATCGGTGGATTTGCGCTTCGAATTGACAAATTTGAAGAAAGACTTCGGATTCTGTTTAAAGTTGTTTTTGAGTTTTGTCAGATAATTTGAATAGCAAATATTATTCATAGTAGTATATTCAGACCGTGCTACAGAATATCTTCCGTAGTCAATGGAAGATCCTGTCTTTTTATATTTCTTATATTGTTTATTTTTCACATTTTTAGCCTTTGCCAAAGCTGTAGAGTTCCATGGTGGCCCAGAAAGCTTCTTAATTACATATTTCGGTACGCTAATATCAATAAAATCGTATAGCTTTTTGTAAAAAATATCGATAGCACCATTTAAATTGTAAGTGCTAGACAAAAGGATATCCCAGTCTGTGTTATGCATAAGTTGACGTAACTGCTCAAAGTTTGTTTTCGAAAAACATAAGGATTTCTCACTTTGAGTCACGGGTATGATTTGGTTTCCAGTAGGAAACGAAACATTAATTTTGATAGTTGGATGGTGCTGGTCTTCGGGAAATGTTAACGGATCAATTCGTTGAATGTAACATTCATCCACTTGATTTACAAATATCAGGTCCAATAACTTATTATAGGTGTTACGGATACAATTTATTTGAAAAATACCAAGATCAAATAGTGTATCGAAGAATAATTCATAAAATTTGTGTATATTTTCAGGCAGCAGGTATTTATCCCCAGGTAAAAAATTCCACAACATGTTTGGTATATTAAAATCGCCAAGTATACAAATTAGATCCTCTGGCTTAGTTTTTTGTAAAACTGCTTTTAATGCATGGCTATGCTTTTCATAAATTATTTGCGATGATGATGGAGGAATATAAGAGCATGTTATAAACATTTTTTTCAAATTGTTTTTTACTTCGACGGCAATGAACTCAATATCTAGGGAAGAATCAAGATCCAGTAATTGGCAAGAAAATGTATTGGAGACAGCTATGAGCACTCCACCGCCGTTGCTTACACGGTCACGTCTAAAGATATTGTATTGTAATATAGCACATATAGTAGAAAGTATACATCAACTGTTTATAATAGATACTACCCCCAAAGTAAACTAAATCGATTCGAAAATATAATCAAAACTCTCCAAATAGGTAAAATCAGGAAACATTGACATTGAAAAATTTGCGCGATGAGGTCTTCTACCCCCTTAGAAGCTAAGATGCCAAATAAGGACAAAATCGATTGAAAAATGTAAATTATTATTCTTTAAAAACTATGTATTAAAGACTTTACCTATATATATATATATATATATATATATATATATATATATATATATATATATATATGGAGAGTTTTGATTATATTTTCGAATCGATTTAGTTTACTTTGGGGGTAGTATCTATTATAAACAGTTGATGTATACTTTCTACTATATGTGCTATATTACAATACAATATCTTTAGACGTGACCGTGTAAGCAACGGCGGTGGAGTGCTCATAGCTGTCTCCAATACATTTTCTTGCCAATTACTGGATCTTGATTCTTCCCTAGATATTGAGTTCATTGCCGTCGAAGTAAAAAACAATTTGAAAAAAATGTTTATAACATGCTCTTATATTCCTCCATCATCATCGCAAATAATTTATGAAAAGCATAGCCATGCATTAAAAGCAGTTTTACAAAAAACTAAGCCAGAGGATCTAATTTGTATACTTGGCGATTTTAATATACCAAACATGTTGTGGAATTTTTTACCTGGGGATAAATACCTGCTGCCTGAAAATATACACAAATTTTATGAATTATTCTTCGATACACTATTTGATCTTGGTATTTTTCAAATAAATTGTATCCGTAACACCTATAATAAGTTATTGGACCTGATATTTGTAAATCAAGTGGATGAATGTTACATTCAACGAATTGATCCGTTAACATTTCCCGAAGACCAGCACCATCCAACTATCAAAATTAATGTTTCGTTTCCTACTGGAAACCAAATCATACCCGTGACTCAAAGTGAGAAATCCTTATGTTTTTCGAAAACAAACTTTGAGCAGTTACGTCAACTTATGCATAACACAGACTGGGATATCCTTTTGTCTAGCACTTACAATTTAAATGGTGCTATCGATATTTTTTACAAAAAGCTATACGATTTTATTGATATTAGCGTACCGAAATATGTAATTAAGAAGCTTTCTGGGCCACCATGGAACTCTACAGCTTTGGCAAAGGCTAAAAATGTGAAAAATAAACAATATAAGAAATATAAAAAGACAGGATCTTCCATTGACTACGGAAGATATTCTGTAGCACGGTCTGAATATACTACTATGAATAATATTTGCTATTCAAATTATCTGACAAAACTCAAAAACAACTTTAAACAGAATCCGAAGTCTTTCTTCAAATTTGTCAATTCGAAGCGCAAATCCACCGATTTTCCACCAAATTTAAAGTACGATGATGCTGAATCCTGTGATATAAATGTTATATCTAACATGTTTGCAGACTTCTTCAGTTCAACATATTCTACTAAAACATTTAGCGGCAACAACTACCCCTTCGAAATTAATACTAATCAATCAATATCTATTTCACTATTAAACAGCTCTATGGTTTTAAATGGATTGAAAACTTTAAAGTATAGCTATGATTTTGGACCAGATAATATCCCGAGTTGCATCCTAAGGAAGTGCGCCGATGCTTTTGTTTATCCTCTTACCATATTGTTCAATGCTTCCATAACTCAAGCTGTTTTTCCTGAGGTTTGGAAAACATCGAATATCATTCCACTCTTTAAAAACGGAAATAAATCTGATGTGGCCAATTACCGAGGAATAGCAAAATTAAGCGTGATTCCAAAGCTTTTCGAAAAACTGATTACTGAAAACCTTATCCATTGCATTAGTTCTATTGTTACACCCTATCAGCACGGATTTCAGAGGAAGTGTTCTACAACAACAAACCTCATTCAGTTCACTACAGTTATAAATCGAGGATTTCTTCAAGGAAAGCAAACTGATGTAATTTACACAGATTTCAGCAAGGCATTCGATAAAGTTAATCATAAATTATTACGATTAAAACTTAAAAACATTGGATTTACAAATAGAAGTTCCGAATGGATTTTTTCATATCTACAAAATAGAACACAAAAAGTATGTTTTAAAACTGCCATTTCGAAGAGTATTATGGTTTCTTCTGGAGTCCCACAAGGAAGTCATCTAGGACCAATCCTATTTTCTTTATTTATAAATGTTCTACATTCATCTATAAAATTTTCAAATATTTTGATGTATGCCGACGTGTGAAAATATTTCTTAGCATTTCGGAGATATGTAAGAATCAGTTGCTTCAAAATGATTTGAATTCGTTTGTTAACTGGTGCAACATTAATCTTATGGAAATTAATTATTCGAAATGCAAACTTATGAGATTCACAAGAAAAAAAGTATTGGATACTTGTTACACCCTCGGTGACTATTCTCTGGAAAAAGTTGATACATTCGTTGATCTTGGAGTTGTATTGGATTGTAAACTTAACTTTAAATCTCATATTTCTGTTTCTATAAACAAAGCAAAATCAGTTCTTGGTTTTGTGAAACGTTGGAGTAAAGAGTTTAAGGATCCTTATGTTTCAAAAAATTTATACATGTCAATTGTTCCCCCAATTTTGGAATACTCTTCAGTCATATGGGATCCAATTTATAAAACACACAGCGACCGCATCGAGTCTGTTCAAAAACAATTCCTACTTTTCTGTCTACGAAGTTTCAACTTTTCATATGATAATCTTCCACCATACACTGATAAACTCTCACTGATCAAGCTGCCAACCCTGGAAAGCCGTAGAAAAATACTAAATGCCTCATTTCTTTATAATGTGATTATGGGTGATATTTCTGCTGGTTTTCTTGTTAACAACACAAATTTCAATGTTCCTCAACGTACTACCCACCACTATGCACCACTAGCAATTCAATTCTCCAGGATGAGCTATGCAAATGCTGATCCTTTAACAAGAATTTCAAAAGATTTTAACGCGTTTTATAATTTTATCGATTTTACAATGGATATTAATACTATAAAAAGTAAAATAATAATGTTTTTAAATTCTTAATTTTAATTATACAATTATTAGTTATGTACATATATAGTCTGTAAGGAATTATCCATAGACTAATAGATTAAATAAATAAATAAAAAAATAAATATTATTTTGGTTTTAACCTCTTAAATTAAAACCTCTAGCTGAAAAATAGGATCAGGTTTTTTGAAACACTATAAATAGCCCTGTACATGAACCTGTATTGACCTTTTTGCGATGCTTATTTATTTCTATTTAGTCCATTTATACTAACAATTGTGCCACTTATATGAGCCAGATCTGTGAATTATTATGCTTTAAAAACTATGCATTAAAGACTAAAACTATGCATTAAAGACTAAAACTAGGTATATATAATAATACCACTAAAAATTAGTCCTTTTGCATGTTTTTGTTACAAAATTCTACCTAATGAATTACAATTTGGCATTTAAAGTTTTCAGTATTGTGAAATCAATACCGGCAATTACTGTTTATTATTGGTTCTCCATTACGCATAGCCTTAATTCAAAAGTACGTTGAGATTTTAAATGTTTTGATGCTTTGAAAAATTGAAAATTTTGATATGGCAGCCATATAACGGCATGTATAGCAAATGTGCAAAATATCTCGATTCTGAAAAAAAAAATCTTCACAAAATTCCATATCAAAATAGAACAGTCCATTTTTTCAGTTCCACGATTATTTTAGAGGCTTTTCTCAAAACTTTCTTCCATAAAAAGGTTTCCACTATAATTTCAAATAACCTACAGAAAATTTGAGTCAAATCGGCCCAGCCTTTCTCAACTGATGTGTTAATACACTTTTTTAACGTTTTTACATCTAGATTTAAAGAAGTAGGTGTGGTCAGTTCCTCTGACACCAAACAGATACGAAGGGTTGGAGAGAGAGTCCAGATTACGTCGTATATTAACTGTAAAACAGATATCTTCATGATTTTGGCAAATATTAGGATTTTAGGTAAATCGAAAAAATGGGCGTAAAATTGGGTGTTGTCCTTTTTTTGCATAAAAACCTTTTCAAATTGTTTTTTACTTCGACGGCAATGAACTCAATATCTAGGGAAGAATCAAGATCCAGTAATTGGCAAGAGAATGTATTGGAGACAGCTATGAGCACTCCACCGCCGTTGCTTACACGGTCACGTCTAAAGATATTGTATTGTAATATAGCACATATAGTAGAAAGTATACATCAACTGTTTATAATAGATACTACCCCCAAAGTAAACTAAATCGATTCGAAAATATAATCAAAACTCTCCAAATAGGTAAAATCAGGAAACATTGACATTGAAAAATTTGCGCGATGAGGTCTTCTACCCCCTTAGAAGCTAAGATGCCAAATAAGGACAAAATCGATTGAAAAATGTAAATTATTATTCTTTAAAAACTATGTATTAAAGACTTTACCTATATATATATATATATATATATATATATATATATATATATATATATATATATATATATATATATATATATATATGTATATATATATATATATATATATATATATATATATATATATATACTAGTACTAGCTATAGTACTAGTATACACAAACATTTTGGCTGCAGACCTTGGACATTCCAACAGGACTCAGCACGCGCCACCCAAGAATGGTTACAAAATGAGGTTTCTCGCTTCATTTCCAGGGCACAATGGCCACCAAAATCTACAGATACCAACCCGTTGGACTATTGTGTCTGGAGTATTTTGGGAAGCAAGGTTGGCACTAAAAAATACCAAAGTGTCGATCACCTCAAGCAAGCGCTTCGCCGGGAATGGGCCAAAATACCTCAGAGCTACATTCGGGATGACGGTTTCATTGGCCGTTACATGGCCATAATTCGTGCCAAAGGTGAGCAATTCGAACAAATCTAAACTTATTCTAAAATTTGATGCTATTTCCGACATTTTTCGCTTTCATTCAATAAAATTAAAAAAAAAAATGTAAAAAATATGCCGTTTGAATTTGTTGCAGATTTTTCATCTTACCCTTGGGAAAACAAGTGGCAGTTACATTGAGATATTTAGAAACAGGGGACAGTTATGGAAGTTTGATATTGTGTCTACACTGCATTATATTAAGTATTAAGAAATTGATTCTTCATATCGGTTTCCGTACCCATCAATTTTTAAATTCCAATCGGTTCCCGTTCGATAAACAGTCTCAGCTCATCTCCCGCCCGAAAATTCTCGAAAAAAATTGCAAACCTAGTAAACTCTTGCAGGTTCTGGAACAGAGAAATAATATATATTGAATCAAAAAAAAAAAAAAAATCTTGATGTCAAGACAATACAGAGAAAAAATGTGAAAACCCTGTAAAAATATCACTGGTGTTATGAAATCATAACAACATAGTCACCAATGTTAACTAATTTAAACTGCTAAGGCAATTTGCAAAATTCTATGGAGTAAAATTTTAAGACAAAAATATTGGATTTTTCAAATTTTTATTTGTTATTCTTTTCTGTATTTGTGGTTTTTATAATAGCATGTCTCTGCCATGAGCTGTTACTCTATGTATTGTGGACACAAACTATTTGCTCAAAATTCATTTTGTCTAGTCTTTACCATTTTAGGTCTTTGCAAAATTTTTGGAAAGGTCTATAGAATAAATTTTTAAAACAACAACTTAAGATTTTTTAAACTTTTGTCATTTGGTTCTGTAATTGTGGTTTTTATATGAACTTGCCTCTGTCATGAGCTGTTACTCTATGTATTGTAGACACAAACCATTTGCTCGAAATGCGTGTTGTCCAGCCTTTACGATTGTAGGTCTATGCAGAAAATTTCTTTTGCGGATTATAGTTCGAGTTTAGTATATTAAACAAAAAGGGAGAAGATAGGACCAGACAGAGTAAAAATATTGTTACCCGGTGTTAATACATCTGTTGTTACGATATCGTTACAACATAGTTACGAATGTTAGGCTATTTTAGCCTCTAATGCTATGTTCTCATTGCACTTTCAATCATGTTTTTCGCTCTCAGAACTAGGTACACGAATTAACCCGTTCATGCGGCACGATTCGTAATTCATAGTAAAATAATTCCTTTTTTCAAAAATTTTGTTTGTTGATTTTAATTGGAATTTATACGAAAATACATGAAATTCTCACTAATATGAATAGAAGAAATTATTGTTTTTTCCCCAAAGATCTATATATATAAAAATCAATTTTTGTTTGTTGGTAACGGAATCAGTTGGAAACGGCTCGGCCGATTTGCATAATTTTTTGTACAAACGTTCGTCATACCACGAGTTAGGTTTTTAAAGAAAAAAATATTGACCACGCCTCCTTTTACGCCCACTATTACGATTTATCTAAAATCTTTATATTTGCCAAAATAGTGAAGATATCGGTTTGAGAATTATTATACGAGATGCTGTTGGCTTTCCATCCAACCCTAAGTACTTATTTAGGGGCTGAGGATCGCGCCTACTTTTAAATCTATCTCTCTATATGTAAAAGAAAGTAGTGTTAGTTACTACTCTTATAACATAAAGACCGCCGGTCTGATTTTAACCATTTAGACAAATTCGGAATTGCCTCTTGGCAGAAAGGAATAAAAAACCAAAAAAATCGCGTAAAAATGTGAAATTTGAACATTTTCATTTTGACTTTTAAAATGTACAATAGTAATGTTTTATATTGTATATTTTTTCCATTTTGACTTACTATTTTCGAATGTACATTTGTAGTGTTTTTTGTTTTTTTTTTTTTTTGAATTCTAATATGATGTGTAGGTTTTTTTGGGTAGTATAAAGCCACAACGGATAAAACTGTTATTTATAGATTTTATGTATTTATTCGTAATACCCAATAAATACATAAAATCTATAAATAACAATTTTATCCGTTGTCGCTTTATATGAAAATTTAAAATCGGGGAAATTCGACAATTTTTCAATGGAATCTAATTTCAAAATAATAGTACATTCTACCGACAAACTTAGGTATCACCTTTAAAAATTTGCCGCAAAAAAATTCAGCGAACCAGTTGAAGATTATTTTTCTTTTTTCTATATTGAAGTGTACATTTTTTTTTTTGGTTTGAATTCTGAATGAATAATATTAAAAATGAAATGAGGGTGCAGTACGATGTTAAATGCTTTCTACTCCAGGACCTACATCGTGCTTCAGCTGGAAGATGCGAACACATTTAAACAAACAAAAATGACCAAAGAAGCGTTATGGGGTTAATTTCAAAAGTGGACCTTCTTCTTTCATATGACAATAAATTGTCAAATGAGAACACAAAATGCAAAATACATTGGGACTGTAATCAGTCAAATACCGACTATAAAGAACGCAAAATAGAAATTCTACCTAAACATTCAAGACACCTTTAATCGCTTTGGCAGGTCATGATATGGATCATAACCCCCGATAACGGAACAACCCGATTTTAAGTATATTCTACATTTTAACCATATTTTTCGTACTAATTTTAGCTTATGTTGATAATTTAAGAAGAAATCATCTTTGCAAAAAATGATCACGTGAACATGATTTAATGTATTTTCGGGGTCTTGGCCACTTTTTTAATTTTTTGGCCCTTATTTGACATCTTTGTTTCTAAGGGGGAAGAAAACCTCTTCTTATAAATTTTTATTTTTCGGAAAAGTGCGCATCTTAGTCTTGAGGCTACCTGGGGTAAAAAACCCTGGGGTAGAAAATCATCTTACAGATAATTACCCTCATAGGAATTTATTTAAGTATAGTCCCCACATTAGAATACCCCACTTTCCCAACCAATGCGTGGTCAGAAACGAAAATTTGGTATTCTATTGAATTTGTAACCCCCAAGAGAATATTGGTTGGGAATGTAGATTTGGTATGTACGTCTATATGAAATAAACTCCGAAATGTCAATCTGGGACTCATTCAGTCGGAAATTGTGGCAGAAACAACAAAATACGAAATTATAAAGTAACTTCTTTATCATATAGGTATTTAACACTCAAATTAAAGCCTATAGCTGAAAAATAAAATCAGGCTATTCAAAATATCTAAAACCGACGGTAATTATAATTTTTGCCATGAATATTAATTTATATTTAGTCATGGAGTCATTACTCATAATCAAGTCACTACTTATAATCAAAATTGGAGTAATTATAATGGCGTCATTACTTTTAATCAAAATTGTGCCGCCTACATAAGTCAGATCTGTGATTTATTATGCGTTAAAGATTAAAAGTACGGGCCGGCAACGCGGACCGGGCCAGCTAGTTTATTATATAATTAATTTTACAAATTCAATACACATTTTCAACTTTTGTGTAAATGTTGACATTTTGAACATATTTTTGTATTTTTTATACCCTCCACCATACTATGGAGGGTATATTAATTTTGTCATTCCGTTTGTAACTCCTCGAAATACTTATGTCAGACCCAACAAAGTATATATATTCTTGATCAGCGTAAAATTCTAAGACGATTCGTCTGTCTGTCTGTCTGTTGTTATCACGCTATCTTTCAGACAAATTGAGATAGAAGGCTAAAATTTTGCACACATGTATATTTTGCCAGTAGGCAGGTTAAGTTCGTAAATGGGCCATGTAGATCTAGGTTATCATATAGCCCTCATATAACGGTACCTCCCGATATTCGGTATTTTGATGATTTTAGCGACATTATTCACCGGAATTGTTTCAAATTTGGCATTTGAAGTTCGTAATGGATACCTCAGCCTAAGACAGAAAATAATCTGTGTAGGTCCACGTCTTCGTATAGCCCCTATATAACGGTACTCCCCGATATTCGGCATTTTGATGATTTTAGCGACATTATTTAACGGAATCGTTCCAAATTTGGTATTTGAAGTTTGTAATAGATACTGCAGCATAAAACAGAAAATGGACCATGTAGGTCCACGTCTTCGTATAGCCCCCATATACCGTACCCCCCGATATTCGGTATTTTGATGATTTTAGCGACATTATTTACCGGGATTTTTTCACATTTCGCATGTGAAGTTCGTAATGGATACTTCAGCCCATGCCAGAAAATTGTCTATGCAGGTCCACGCCTTCGTATAGCCCCCATATAACGGAACCCCCTATATTCGGTGTTTTGATGATTTTAGCTACATTATAAACAGATTTTTCTTCAAGTTTCGCATTAAAATATTGTAATAACTTATGACAAAAGTTGCCTATGCAGGTCTACGTCGTCGTATAGGCATTCGGTATTTTTAAGATTTTAACAGAATTTTTAACAGATTTTATTTATTTTTTTTTTTTGGAAATTGTTAAATTTGTACCAAATGGTGGAGGGTATTAAAAGTTCGGCCCGGCCGAACTTACAGCTTTTTTACTTGTTTATTTTTGCTGCTGGAGAGACACTTGTCAAAATTTTTTTCTGCCGATACAAACATTTTGAAAATATTGCCTCTTTTGTTTTCAGATTTCTGTGGAAATTTCAACTCGTGGACAAAATCCGTACCTCGGATGGGAGAGCAAATAAAATTTACTTTCGTTTGAATGTACATACGCCATTTAACATTGTAGTTTTCATTCATAATTTTCAGTCTTCCTAATTTTTTTTAATTTCATTAAATTTTTCTATTTTTAATTTTGGAATGTCATAATTTATTTTTTCGATAAATGCTCTTGTTTGTTGGGGATGGCACACATTTCATCTTAGTTCTGAGAGTGATTTGAATCAATCAGCAAATTTTGTGTGGGGAATTAAGTAGATATTTCTTAATTGTCGACCATCAAAACGAGGAATAGAGAGCGAATCACGTGTCATGTGAACTTAGCATAAGGCTAATTGCATTTATGTAAGTCTATGGAATAGAATTTTGAAACCAAATTTTTGGATCATCCAAACTTTTGTTCGTTATTTATTTCAAAGTTAATATACCCTCCTTCCCTGCACATTGGGAAGGAGGGTATATTAACTTTGTCATTCAGTTTGTAACATACCTAAAAAATTATTGTAGACCCCAATAAAAGTGTATATATTCATAATCAGCATAAAATTCTAAGACAGACGATGTCCGTCTGTCTTTTGAAATCGCGATACAGCCCACATTATTTGATGTGTTGAAAATGAGACATATCGGTCCACGTTTTGGTATAGTCCCCATGTAATGGTACCTTCCGATATTCGGTATTTTGTTGATTTTTTCCAAATGTTTTAACGGATTTGTATTAAAATTGGTCCCCATATAGCGGTACCTCCCGACATTCGGTATTTTGTCTGTCTGTCTGGTGTCTGTCTAAAAATAATAATAACGGGTATAACGGGTTCTAGCTCCGGTGGCGAAACATTAAATATTTAGGTCCGCGTTTTCCGAACATAAACCTATAACTACCGATATTCGATATTTTGACAATCCTTGTCACATTTACCCATGAAATTGTTTCAATTTTGTTATTTTAGAAGATTTGATAGATTACAATCCTCGAAGTATAAAATTGTCTGTAGAGGTTCCCGTTTGGGTATGGCCCCACATAAGTTTATCTGCATTATGCAAAAGGTCTTATTAGTATTTGTAGTTTAAAGTGGAGCACGCTTTAATTCAGCTACTTTTATACAAAAATGTTTCCATTACCCTAAGGTGGAGGGTATTACAAATTCGGCCCAGCCGCTCTTAATGTTTGTTTACTTGTTTATATTAACATGTCTCTGTCATGAGCTGTTATTATAGATAGTGTATTCTCAAACTATTTGTTCAGAATGCATTGTGTCTAGTCTTTACCTTTTTATGTCTTTGTATTAAAGCCTCAAAAAGTAGAACATATTTTGCCATTCAAATTTACTCTTTTGAGTTACAACAAATAAAGAAATATCTATTTTTTCGTATGCACTACAGGGTGATAATCGAAAAATTCATTACGCCATAACAAGTAAGCGTGAACTATGGTTAAAATTTCAGCTAGAGGTTTCGTATACTAAACAAGGACTATTATTATTGCACTGTGTAATATGTTATACATCAAATTACTTCCGTAACCATAAGCAATCCAAAACGGATTGGGAGAAGTAAGATTATTACATGAAGATTTAAAATAAGAGTTACCTGTTTTAAAACGCCAACTAGAAGTTCGTCGACATTATGTTGTATGCCACTGGACGTTTCAATAAATTTGGCGTCTCGGGAAGCGGCAAGAGCCTTGCCATCTACATTGAAAAAGTAACAGCTTTGAAATATACGATAGGATGGTAGTGTATTTAAATAACTTACCTTGTGAAGAAATTACACGTGACCTAGCCAAGTCAGCTTTATTGCCAACAAGAATAACGGCTTTGTCCTTGGTGTAGTTCTCCTGCCACAAATAATTGATGATTTCTTCTGCAACGCGGAAGGACGATTTTTCCACAATGGAGAAGACCACTACACAGCCATGGGGTTCGTATGTAGACAATGAGTTTTCCACCTAAATGACATTAATGTGAACGGAACAAAGGCATTAGCGTGTTGGAGTTGGTTTCTGCGTTCCGCAACGCCATTTACTCACACTCATCTCAACGCTCGGGTGATCGATAAATACCAATTCGGATTCCTCATCGTCCAAAAGAACACTAACCGTTTTTTCGCCGAATTCATCATCTAAAACTCAAATGTGAATTATTCACTAAAACATACCAAAAGTTAAACAGCTAAACGAGTGAAAAGATAAACATCTAATAGGTGGGTGGGAAGAGGGATGGTGCATAGGGGACTTCTGACTTACTGTGACTTAAGTCGTGAATTATTTGCATGTAAACTCGTTCAAAGCCTATGAAAGCGAATTGCATTTCAAGCGACTTCTAATATATCTACTTACCTAGACTTGCGTCGTAAGTGTGCATGTACTCAGATGTCATAAATTGATTGACCAGAGCCGTTTTGCCGACCCCAGCATCACCCAGCATTACAACTCGATAACGTGGTGGCGGTGGAGGTTCGACGTTTTCCGAATCTTCGTCTGGAGAAGCCGGAACGGAATCCACGTTGGCATAACCTCCCCCGCAACAGGAACCATCGAATGGAGACCGTTCGCTAGCTCTGCAATAGAAGATACAAAATAAGTAAGGACATGAAATGTATTCGAAATATTCCATTTATTTAAGCACATTTGCTTAAATACTGACTTAAAACTTGAATATGTCAGGACGAAGAAGAAATTGAGATCTGCTCTGCCACTGTCCAGCACTCATTAACGTGAGACACAGGTTGGTGGGGGAACAAGTGTCACATGATTTGTCTTCGTTCTGTAACACTGACCCTACAGTACAGTAATTCTTCAATTATCCAGACGATTTAGGTGGCTAAATACGACGCGGCAAGATCTCTAGCCGTGGATCACCCTCATGACCCTCATATATCAGCTACATTCGGTATTTCTAAGATTTTAACGGAATTTTTAACGGATTTTATTGTTTTTGAGAATTGCCAAATTCGTTCCAAATGGTGGAGGGTATTTAAAGTTCGGCCCGGCCGAAATTACAGTTTTTTTACTTGTTTCCACTATTCTTCATTCTTCCAATTTCCTATTAGGATAAACACAATGAACCAGCAGGTCTCCGATTGGAGCGGTTACCAAAATGGAAACCGCGCGTCCTTTAACCTAACCTAAGCACAATTGCCAATTTTGTTCCATAACAAAATTATTTCTCCCGGCATTTGTCGTTTTTTATTGTTGGTTATTGTTGTTTTGATTCAATAGATGGCGTTGGTAGTAGGAACATATGTTATGTCTCCATATCGTGGCATAGCATCATGTTAGAATTTAACAGACCTAACACTTTTATAGTGGTTTTGCTGATTTTTATCGCTTCAATGTAAAAGGTAATGCTCTGGAATAGATTGTTCAGACCATGTCTATCTTATCTGATCCTTTTTACAGCGGGTTTCCGCCATTATTCGGTTTTACATATTTCCGTAATATTTCCAATGCATTCTTTGCATGTCGTCGTCCATCTATTGCCTGATCGAAACAACAAAATTTCAAAAATGGATTTCAACATTCTCTGCTATGGTTTGCCAAAGCGGTTTTAAAATTCTATTTTTTATTAATATAATTAATATAAATTAATATAAATAATATTGCAGTTCTAAAGTTAACATTGATTGCATTCATATTTTATGATTTTTGTGACAGATTTGAACCACTGTCCATTGGTTCAAAGGCAAAACGTTCAAGTGAAGGCTCTATGCAATGATATTGCATTACTGTTACTCACCTGCTATTTGTGGAGTTGACACTTGTGTTACTGCGAGATCGTCGAGATATAATAGAGTCTCCACAATTGACTACATTGCCCTTACTAATGGAGAAGTGTCGTAAGCGGTAAAGATCGTCGCTAACTCTTGGATTGTATGGGCGGTCCGGCAATGAACATACTCTTGGCCGGAAGTGATCTGGAACTATTAGCGAAAGGGTATGTTATGTTTCAGGCTACCTGTGTTCTAAGGAAAGACTTTACTAACCTGGAAGTTCAAGAAAATTCGAAGTTCTACGTTGACGGCCCCTGTTTGACGCTTGAAATGCTAACGGTCCTATATCGTCATTGGATACCAGGGAAGCATTTGAACAAGCACTCTTCATCGATTCACGAGAACTGCGACGGCTGGCTAGATAAGCCAAGCCTCCTTTGGAGCTTCCTCGCCTGCGTGGCTTATAATTGGCTGCTGTAGGTGTGGATGATTCCCCACCGAATTTATGTTTGCCTCTTTCGCCGTCACCGTCTTGTGTTAAATCGCTGGTAGATTTTCTGTGTCGCAATGAAACCACACTATCCGAACAAGTACGGTCCAGGGTTGAATGAGAGCTGTGAAGAACCTGAATAATCAAATCATTATTGGTTAAGAGACTAAATCATTTAATTAAGTCGAGTTTGATTACCTGGTAACCGGGATTGGACGTAATGTTAATTGCATGTCTTCGTTTGCGCATAATTGAGGCCTGCTCCGCGAGTGGGCTCAAGTCCTGAGTCTGGTCAGATGTTGTAGTTTGCCGTGTTGAGGTGTCCGAATAACTAAACGACGTAGTTGTTGTGGCCACAGTACTGGTTTCAGATTCCGCAGAGAGTTGGGTGCAGTCCGTAACACACGAATCCCTTTTAAGGTAATAATTATTCGGTCCCAATCCCTGATATCCGCCCATATTCGATGAATCAGTCATGTCCCATTCATCACTTCGAGCCGGGGAATTTTTGCTATTGAATCGTGGCAGATGTTCCAAAGGGGATGAACGCAGTAACTTTTTTGAATTATTTCTATGTGGTTCGTACAAATTGGGCGAAATGGGTGCACCTGCATGATTACTCTCGAAATATCTGCCAGTAAGAACAGGATTTTCGCTTACATCGTCCTCATCGACGTCTGGTGACACTGGTTCGTAATACTCAAATTTTCGGCTCGGCGAATCCATGACGGGACTAATGGCTTCAAAGACGAATTTGCATGTTGTGTGTGGACTTCGTCTCGGAGACAACGGTGTCTGGCTGCCACTATACAAGTTGCACGACGGGGAGTCCATTGAGTTATCATTTGAATACATTCCCTTTGGACTTCTTGACCCCGACGATGGTGTGTGATAATAGGAGGCCGAAGATTGCGCATCGTCGGCACTATCATTGGCAAACGTTGTCGTAATTTTAGGACTACGGGGCGGATTGTCGCGACTGCTTGACCGAGTATTTGGAGCCGATGATGTCGTTGGAGCATCCGAGCAGCTGCTGTGGCAACTGTAATTGCTACGTATCGAAGGACTCCTCTGTGTGGGATGAGTCGATGGCTTTGTAACCGAATCGTAGGCAACACCACCGATCTGCATTGGAAGATTTCTGAAAAAAAACTCCAATTAATCCGGTTATTCCATCAAGTGGAGAATACACATTTATAGAGTGGCTCCAACACAGTTCAACCAAAAGTTTGATTCCACTTAAACGGGGTCACTCTATGTTCGAATATTGTTTTGTATTTACCTCGACTGTTTTGGATTTTTGAACGGAAGGGGCGATGATGACGTCCGAGTGGCAACTTTGGCCATTGCTGTCTTTGAAGTAAATCCTGCTCCGGTCTCATCCCAGCTATAATGATGTTGTTCAAATTTTGTATTAAATCGGGGGCTTTGTGGTGGATGTCTCGGGCTGGTCATTTTGACAGTTAATGCTGCGGTAATTTTGCCAATGTTCTGTACCCTCCTTAATTCATTATGCCTGTGCAAACATGCGTCCGGAGCGCCTTACTGATACCAATAGACAGAAATATATACACACACATATATATAATAGAACTCTTTATATACATTTAGCGAGACGCATAAAATACTAGTGAGCAGAACAGGTTGGTGCTTTACGCTGCTATATTTGAATTCCACCATTCCTACGCAGGCAGATAATAAATAACGTCCTGACGTGTTCACCAGCCACAACTGTTGATTTTGAACTTTGCTTTTATTTATTCAGTTCACAGTTCACACACAAACACACATCCACGCATAAGATCCGAGAATTAAATTGCCACTAACCGTAGCCTCACTAAGACCGCCACCGTGTCCAATTGTGTTTGTGTGTAATTATTTATGTTTATACCTAACACATAACGATGTGAAACATTCTTCCTTGCAGCGATGTAGGGAATGCCTTTGTGTGAATGTATGTATAGGTACATCTCTGGAACCAATGTTTGTCCGATACATTAATTAATAGCTGTTATTTTATTTGCATATTCTTCACATTGACTAGCGAGTTGGAGGCTATACATACATACATGCTTGTCTCTGCATACAATACATAGCATTTAATTCAGACACATTTGTCACTGTGTTCTAGTCCATGAAAAATGCTAATTGAAATTCTCGAGAGTCTGTAAATCAAATATATTTTTTTACTTCATTGCACTGCTACTTTTTGTTGGAAGATCTGGGCATGAGTTGACTTATTTGACTATATCGAAACAGAAGGAAACATGGATCGATTTGTTGACTATACGACACTATGTTGGGAGGGGAATATTAAAAGTGTGATTGTGCCAGAAAGTTTGTAACACCTAGAATTGTTTGTCCAAAACCCACCATGTATTTGGTCTGTACATTTTAATTTGAAATTAAAAGGTCGTTGGGGTGTAAAATGGACCAAAACAGAAAAATGTTCCTGATTTTGACAGGATGAGTAATCTGCATTTTGGATGGTTATCGGATAATATATAAAATTAAAAATTCAACCGCGAATATTTGTAAATGCTGAAAGTTACTTCCCGGCGAAATCACATATACATGGAAGAGGCACTTCTGACCTTAACTTTGATGCTGATTTTGTTGACGTATATAGTCTGAAATCGAAGTTATGGCAAAATATTTCCGGTAAAAAAAAAACAATTAAGATAGTATCAGTCGGTTTTGCCGACCGTTTTATACCCCCGCCTTGAGTTATGATTATTCAAATTGTTGGCCCATTTATGTGGGAGGTTCCGAAACAGTTGGACAATGCTGACCAATTCGTATCTGATCTAAAACTGATATAAATATTACAACGTGTCAGATTTATACTCGACAAAATAGAAAAAAAACCTATGGCAAAAAATACATGTTCATATACATGTGTCGTACATGAACTGATTCTATTTTTCTGTCATATGCCTTAAAAGTAAATATCAACTGTAGGGCAAAATGATTTCAGAAGAGTCAGAGTTAATTACGCTTTAACACATATATTTTCGATCAAAGTAAAACTCAATGACGATTAACCCATGTCAGCCTGTTTGTCTGCCAATCGCTTAAATTTTCGATATATTGTGTAAGGTGTTTCGCTACCCCCAAAGTAGCCCAAATACAAATTTTGACCCAAATCGGTTGCAAAATATGGTCAATATCCTCGAAATAGGTAAAATCATGAGGTATATTTTGTGTGGGCGCTACTCCGAAACTTTGCCCCACATTGAAAATTGTCTGCGAAAATGTTTTCTACCACCTTAGGGCCAAATAAATTGAAAAGCTAAATCAGGGGATATCTTCATATAAGGGACTGAGAACTTAAATGCAATTAGTATGAAAACAAGTTAAAAAGTATCAGTCAGGATTGCCGACAGATACGTACCCACAGCCTATGCTCGATTATTTAAATATATTTTGACTTGTGTTATGATTAATATAGTATAAATATTGCGACGTGCCAGGTATGGACTATATCAACTTCTTCCTTCACTTTACATGAGATATGTGATAATTTTTAGAAAAGGTGAAAATGTGCGTGAGATAGTAGATGTAGTCTTCCGAAGTACTCCATTCTTACTTCATCTAATACAAAAAAAATTGATATGGGCAAAATTACAAGAAAATCGAACAATTATATCCAAATTTATGCGAAATCATAAATTACCATAAATTTCATATTCGTATCTGCTTTCTGGTTGAGAGAAATATTAAGGCATAGCAAGTTGCAAAGAATCGCGTGAGTTTCCAGAAGGGGTTCGCAGATATATATCATCTTCACAACAGATCTTGTGTTAGCAAAATGTTTATATGTGTGAAATTTGAAGAGAGTTGGATGCTTATTTCCTTTTAAGGTTTTGTTTTTGAACATACTGAACCCTATGTGGGGGAGGTACCAGAAGAAATGATCCGATCTCTACCATGTGCAAAGTTGGAAACGTTGACATTTCGTGGGAGAGGTACGAGAAGGAGTGGACCGATATTACCCATCTCCAAAGTCGTTCTAAGTTTGACAATAATATTATAGTTTTGACCAAATCGGATACTCCCTTCGAGAGCTATCGTGCGCACCAGCCAGCCAGATAGACGGACGGACGGACATCGCTATATCGACTCCAAATGTCCTGAAACGGCTGTATCAAATAACTAGCCATATGGCTTAGTTTATAAAAACCATTTTTAATTCTTTTCAAAATTTTTTTAGTAAGAACGATATGCAGTGGACTAGGGACCTCCAAATCAGTCCTATACACAGTTGCTCCCAAGTTAAGTGCAAAACTAATATCGGCTAATATCTAATATCGGCTGTTATTATATCTTTTCGATAGATAAAAAAGTGATGTTATCGGACACATAAATCGTTTTTCGCTATTACAAACTTCATTTAAGTATAAACTGTCCGATAGGCAAAAGGTCAGACCATCTTCCCTTTATCTTTTAACATAAAGTTTACCGAATTCATGATGCCATATTTTATATATATTATATGTCAATAACAGCTCAATCTATTTAAAAAATAAACTGGATAACGCAAGTCGTTTATTTTATATTGAAGAATTGAAATTGAACGAAATTTATTAAAAATTCGCTTTGTTTATTATTTCTAAGCTAAAATAAAGATGAATTTGTGTTACTTTTATAAAAATCTTGCGATATTTCTTTAAAAAATCATTTATTTTAACGGAAAAATGAAAACACCATAATGTGAACTTTATCCTTTAATTTCCATAACGTAGGGTATAACAAAACTGTACCATTTAGAAAATATACAGGGTTGCCCATATTCGACGGACCCATCTGGCAACGCCATAACTTTTGACAGAGATGTCACATCGCTTAATGACATACCGCGTTTGAAGCGTCAGTCCAAGCAGATTTTTACCATGGACCAATACACAGCGCTCTGAAATAGTTGAAATTTACATTCAACAAAAGAAGTCAATTGTGAAAACTCAACGTGCTTTTAAAACATTAAAAAATGTGAGAAGTGCGCCTTCTAAGAACACCATTAAGCGTTTATACCAAAAAATTTCGACTGGTAGGGCTCTTTCTAATCCGAAGAGGTCATATAAAAGTCGACCAAGGCGATCGGCCGAGAATATCGCTGCCGTACGAGCCAGTGTTGAGAGGTCCCCAAAAACATACCAAAAACGTCGTTCTCAGCAGTTGGGCATGGCTCTGTTCACTTTACAACAGATTATTCGCATTGATTTGCATTTGTCCCCGTACAAAATTCAATTGACGCAAAGAATGTTGCCTGCGGACAAGCCTCGTCGATTGGAAAGGGCCCAAAGAGTCATCGAAAAAATGGGTCCGTCGAATATGGGCAACTCTGTATAAGAACGGCCCTATTAAGCTTTGTGGATTTATTTATTTATTTTATTTATTGGTTCCCCGTCTATCGAGCTTACGAGGAGAGAACCGCGCCAAGTATTAGTAACTCCAAAGATTCACTTTCAACAATTTTTATTTTTGAATGTTAGCATATTACCTTTAGCTGCCATAGATATAAATATACGGGGTGAGATGAAAAAACTGCAATCAACTTCAGACTGCTGTCACTTCTAAGCCACTCGTCCGACAGCTGTTAAAATGATTCCAGTAACAGCTTATTATATTGTTTACAAGCGGACAAAATCATTTTGGTGAAAATTTTCCAGAAAAAAAGTTATTCGTGATGGAATTCAAGTGTGATAGTGTGATTTCTTTTTATTTGACTGGAAAACAACAAGTGGCTATCGTTAGAGCACGCCAGCATTTAAATGTGAATAAATCTTTTGTGTCTCGTACCATCGCTCGTTACCGTGATACTAAAAAGCGTAGCCCGACGTCAAGGAAGTGGAGGGGAAAAATGGCTCGTGAGCTGAACATATCGCAATATTCCATTCGGCAAATATTGAAAAAAAAGTGCAAGAACTTACACCGCAACAGAAAGAAAATAGACTCAAAAGAGCTAAAGAGTATCTTCGCTTGGCCGAAAGTGGTGAACCGCCGAATTTGGTTTTCTCCAATGGGAAAACAGTCGTTGTCCAGCAGTTTGTAAACCAAGAAAATGATCGTGTTTACTTGCCAAAGGGGTCAGCTGAAAGTGTACACCTTCGGTTGGCCACCAGGACTTAAGCGCCGGCCATGTTGATGGTGTGGGCCGCTATAACAGCTGATGGTCGCTCTCCGCTCGTATTAATCGACCGTGTCGTCAAAATAAATGACGAATATTATAGCGAAAATATTCTGGAGGGTGTATTAGAGCCTTGGGCACGCAAACATTTTGGCCGCAGACCTTGGACATTCCAACAGGATTCAGAATCATCGCACTCAGCACGCACCACCCTAGAATGGTTGCAAAATGAGGTTCCACGATTCATTTCCAGCGCACAATGACCACCAAAATCTCCGGATACCAATGCGTTGGACTATTGTGTCTGGAGTATTTTGGAAAGCAAGGTTGGCACTAAAAAATACCAAAGTGTCGATCATCTCAAGCAAGCGCTTCGCCGCGAATAGGCCGAAATACCGCAGAACAACATTTGGGCAGGATGGGACGGTTTCATTGGCCGTTCGAAAGTTATAATTCGTGCCAAAGTTGACCAATTCTAACAAATTTAATATTATTCTAAAATTTGATGCTATTTCCGACATTTTTTGCTTTCATTCAATGAAATTTAAAAAAAAAAATGTAAAAATTATGGCGTTTGACATTGTCGCAGTTATTTTTCTCACCTTGTATATGACAGCTATACACAAACGATGACCAATATAAACCACATTTAATATTAATCTTCCAAGGAATAATATAAAAAGTTTCAAACACAAATCTTAAATAGAGAGCCCTCTACCGTGACTTCAAGTGGCAGGTTAAGCGGCACATGGACATAATTTTATCGACATATGATTTTACTTTAATGAAGAACACCAACAAAATGAAGTCCCCAACGCATATTTTTTATGTCAAGCTTGACATAACGAATTTAAAATGCCAAATAATCGCCAGGACTGGATGAATGTTCCTATCCACTTTGCAATACTATCAGTTGAGCTGCTAACTGGGGGCTGTTATAAACCGAGGACACATACTTGTTGATAGTTTTTTTTTTTTTTTTTTAAGAGACAAATTGTGAGGATGTATTTTGTAGAATATCATGTCCTTAAAAATATCCACTAAATCAAAAATATCAAACACTAAAACTATGGGCCTGCAACGCGGTCCGGGTCAGCTAGTTATTTAATATTGAACTGGTGTTAAAAAGAAAGAATTATATCCAAAAACAAAATGTTAAGTATATATGCATATGTCTTATAAATGAATATACATCCTTGATATACATATGCCTTGATGTGTGCTCTGTTCCAGAACTGCATGAATGCGATTTTTCCTTTATGATATGGAAAACAGAGCAATGATTTTAAAAAATATTGAAGTATTTTTTATTTCGATTACGCCCTAATCTATAATCCGACGTACCGCACTATAATATTCACCAACGGATATTAACGTTGTAAAAATGAACCGTTAAAAATGCTGTTTAAATCATTTTTATCGAAATTGGATATAAATGTGGGAATCTAATTGCCCTTAAACTTCCCCAGGTACAAACGACAGATTTTTCTCGGCTCATATTGCACAATCTTCGAGATGTTTGAGTTCTGTCAGGACTTACTAGATTTTTGATCAAATATAATTAGTGGGGAACGGCCAAAGCTTTGCTTGATATTGTTATGTCAAACTACAAGGGATTTTAGACAAAACTAGAATCGTTAATACAATTGTGTTTGATTTCATTTTAATATGTTTAATACTCATCACCCTTGAAAAAAATGTTGATCTTTAACCTCGAGAAACTGGGTTGGGGGATGGGTTCACTGGGTTCAAACTTAAGTTGTAACGGCAAGCACTAGCACTCTGCCAAAATCATGGGGATTTGTGCAATTGCAAAATGACTATTTAGACTGGATACCAACTCATTTTGGCTTTTACGCATATAAAATGTATTAACCGTCGGTGTATTAACCCATTCCCGGCATTCGCACGTTGCGATGCTTTAGTTTGATACCTGTTGTTTTAACCGAACAATTGGAAATTCGTGAACGTACGTGCGTACAAGTACATATGTGTGTCTGTATATGCCAGGAAGCCAATAGTCAAAAGGGGATTCTTGTAACTACGTGTGTGCCTGCTTATTTACACACTCCGATGACTAAAATGTTCTCCGGGTGCCACAACAAGCACGTTTTTGCTAAATCGATGCGACATGTTTGGGATAGGGGATGAAATCGTTACATATGCCAATTGATAGAATGTTGTGGCGAAAAAAAATATTCCTAAACTGTTTTGTCTTTTTATCGCTAATGAACCATGCCATTTGTTCCATGGAATTCCTTGTCAACTATTGGCCTCTGCGTCTCGGTTTCGTTGACAAGACTAACCTGAAGTGACACAACGGGGTTTCCGTTGTCAATTGATTTTAGAGGCAACAATATTTAAAGCATGTGATTGTATGTGGTAGTTAGTCGGTCTACATGACAGACAGCCCGTAGGACCTCCCCGTCGCCCTGTTGCGTTACTTCTTTGGTACACGCTTTTCCATAGTATACTCACAATGTATCCCAGGCAAGTCGCTTGGTAAGTATAATAAACCACAAAGGAGGATGTGTAGATGGATGTATTCGACACAGGTAACGAAGGGGTGGACTCTTCTTTTATGTGTGTGTGTGCGTCTATGCTAGAATTCTGAATAAATTTTATATGTAAATTTATGCATGGTCTAGCTCAAAGCAGACAGAGCGGGGAGGGGAGAATTGTCGACAACAGTGATTATTATGTGGTCAAATGCCAAACAGCGCGACAATGGACGCTAAATCTCTCCATTCAGACATACAATCACTTAGTCAAGCAACAAGTGTTGTTGCACGTCCTCGTCGGGAATTTATTGTGTACACTGTAAATGTGCGCGCAACAATTCGAAGGCCCCCGTTGGGGACATTTGCAGGAGATGTGTGAGAACTTAATTGTTTTATGTTATGTTTGTCCCATTTGAATTTTTAGCTGCTTATGGATGCTTGGCGTAGATGAGGAAGAGGATGACAAGCACGTCGCCGTTTTTATGCACAATTACGTTCCGCTTTCTACACACCACTTCCGAAAAAACAGCGAAATACAATAACTATTACCGTTTATCACCGAACCACAAATTTTCACTATAATAGAAGACAGTTTCTGCGGGGATTTTCACACAGGACTTACAATGCTTCGTTTGCGTGTTAACGGTTCTAATGTTCGCGCTGTACTGTGCATAAGCCGAGTGTGCATCGTGGTTATATGAATTCATCCCGCAAATGACTACCACGCAGAGCTTTTAAATCTCTTGGTTTCGCATACATATTGAGAGGTTTCCAGGCACATTCGTAGAGCTTTATCAGAGCTTTATCAGCTTTCTTTTCGATTCCTTACATTGAATGACATTCATCTTTGCGCTAATTTTGATGACTTCTTGTACAATACTTATTGCAGTTAAAAACAACAGTCAATATTTGTTTTCCTCTATACACATACACACATATATAGTCTATAAACACACATTGAGTCAATAAATTACAAAAAAAAAATATATATATATATATATACTAGCTGGCCCGGTCCGCGTTTCCGGCCCGTAGTTTTTGTCTATTATGCATATATTCCCAAGCAAATTTATTCACAGATATGACTGATATAAGTGTTCACGTACAGGTCGATTTACAGTGTTTTAAAATACCTGTACCCATTTCAACTGTGTGGATGTGCTATACAAATCTATTAAAAAGTATATATCAATCTTATCGCCATATAAGGGATCAAATTAATTTTTAATATGGTAAAAATCGTAGCAAAATCTTCCAGTCAAATGAGCAGTAATTTGGAATTTGCTGTATTTTGTATACTACATAATTGAGGGCTGAATGATTTAAGAATAGCCAAAGTTAATTACTTTTTTAAACCCATTAGCAACTTAGATTGTGCATTAGAGTCCTCATAAGTCCCCCTAACCATGTCAGTCTGTTTGTCCGCCAAAAGGTGGACTTGTGAGGGTATTATAACATGGATAAAAATTCTAAAATTTGTAGATATGTTGAAATTTTAGTGTAAGATTTTCACCCCCCTAATACGCATTAATAGCCAAATTCTTTGAAATGTGGTTAAATTAGGAGGTACCTTCTTTATATGGGCACTACTCCGAAACATCGACCTACATTGAAAACTTTCTTCTACCCCTTATAATCCAAGATGGCAAATAGAGGCCAAATCAAAAATATAGCAGAACAATATAGCATGTCATAGCATTTCGCGTGATTTAAATAAGTAAAAATAGTTTTATCCACCTCATAATTGAGGGCAGAATGATAAGATGGGAATTAATTTTATTTGCCATTTAAATTGTAAGTTGGAGACCCCTTAAAGTCCATATTTTCATCATAGGATAATTCAATGATGATTAAACAAATATTCGGTCCCGTGCTACTTTCTTATATTTGTAATTTCTTCATGTTTCCACAATTTATTTCATATGGATGCACATCCCAAATCTACGTTCCCAACCAATATTCTCTTGGGGGTTAAAAATTCAATAGAATACAAAATTTTCTTTTCTGACCACACATTAGATGTGAAAGTGGACTTGGGGATACTCCAATGTGGGGAGTTTACTTAAATAAATTCCTATGTGGCAATTATCTGTATGATGGTTCCCTACACCAGGGTGGCATAAATAAAATGTTTTAGCCAAATCAATTGATGAATTTGGTCAATACCAATATGGGACCTACTCTGAAAATTTCAAATTTTATGCGAAGAGGTTATCTACCCCCTTAGAAACAAAAATGTCAAATAAGGGCCAAAAAAATGAAAAAAGTGGCCGGCCAAGACCCCAAAAATAACTTAAATCATAGATGGTTATATAAATATGAAATCGGGTTGTTCCCTTATCCATGAGTCATGATCGATATAAAGACCTGCAAAAGTGATTTTAGGTATTTTGAATGTTTGGGAAGAATTTCTGGAAGGATATAAAACCTTTTCTTACTAAAAGTCCCATTCGCTCTACTATTTTGCACCTTTTATTTCAATATTGGTATTTTACTTATTATTCTCCCAAAGAATTTTGCATTTTGAGCTCTCATTGGACGGATCATTGTCACGCTTTGAAATGAGCCCCATTAAGCTTTTTCGGTCATTTTTGTTTGTTTAAATGTGTTCGCATCTTTCAGCTAACCCACGATGTAGGCCCTGGAGTTGAAAGGTAGATGTCAGTTAACATCCTATTTCGCACTTATTTAATTTTTTTAGTGAAAAATTATTCTTTATTTTGTTCACAAAAAATCCACTGAATTCAATATGATAATACAAATTGAAAAAAAAAATTGACAAAAAAAGAATAACAAATTGAAAAAGTCTTCAACTTTTTCGCTGATTTTTTACAGCAAATGTTTTAAGATCCTTCCTTACAAAGTTTGTCAATAGAATGTACTATTACTTTAAAATTCGATTCCATTGAAAATGTTTTTTTGATTTTTGCAATGAGATCTCTTTTTCATGATTTTTCAGCGATTTAGAAAAAGTAATTATCTTTTAACTTTGGTGTGACCGCGTTAAATTATTTCGATATCATCTATTCCGTTTCGCCACCACATAATTCGCTACTACACTTCCATGTAACCCGCCATCAATTTCAGTTCTCAAGAAATCAAGTCAATTAAATAAATTGGTATAAATATTCGAATTCAAAAATAAAATATAAAAAAACACTACAAATGTACATTAGAAAAAAGTAAGTCAAAATGGAAAAAAATCATGCAAAATAAAACATTACTATTGTACATTTGAAAAGTCAAACTGAAAATGTTAATATATCACATTTTTACGCGATTTTTTTGGATATTATCCTTTTCGGAGAGTAGACAACTCCGAATTTGTGTGAATCGTTAAAATTAATCCAGCGGTTCTTAAGTTATAAGCGTAGTAACTAACACAACTTACATTTATATATATATATATATATATATATATATATATATATATATATATATATATATATATATATATATATATATATATGTATATCTATATATATAAATGTAAGTTGTGTTAGTTACTACGCTTATAACTTAAGAACCGCTGGATTAATTTTAACGATTCACACAAATTCGGAGTTGTCTACTCTCCGAAAAGGATAATATCCAAAAAAATCGCGTAAAAATGTGATATATTAACATTTTCAGTTTGACTTTTCAAATGTACAATAGTAATGTTTTATTTTGCATGATTTTTTTCCATTTTGACTTACTTTTTTCTAATGTACATTTGTAGTGTTTTTTTATATTTTATTTTTGAATTCGAATATTTATACCAATTTATTTAATTGACTTGATTTCTTGAGAACTGAAATTGATGGCGGGTTACATGGAAGTGTAGTAGCGAATTATGTGGTGGCGAAACGGAATAGATGATATCGAAATAATTTAACGCGGTCACACCAAAGTTAAAAGATAATTACTTTTTCTAAATCGCTGAAAAATCATGAAAAAGAGATCTCATTGCAAAAATCAAAAAAACATTTTCAATGGAATCGAATTTTAAAGTAATAGTACATTCTATTGACAAACTTTGTAAGGAAGGATCTTAAAACATTTGCTGTAAAAAATCAGCGAAAAAGTTGAAGACTTTTTCAATTTGTTATTCTTTTTTTGTCAATTTTTTTTTTTCAATTTGTATTATCATATTGAATTCAGTGGATTTTTTGTGAACAAAATAAAGAATAATTTTTCACTAAAAAAATTAAATAAGTGCGAAATAGGATGTTAACTGACATCTACCTTTCAACTCCAGGGCCTACATCGTGGGTTAGCTGAAAGATGCGAACACATTTAAACAAACAAAAATGACCGAAAAAGCTTAATGGGGCTCATTTCAAAGCGTGACAATGATCCGTCCAATGAGAGCTCAAAATGCAAAATTCTTTGGGAGAATAATAAGTAATATACCAATATTGAAATAAAAGGTGCAAAATAGTAGAGCGAATGGGACTTTTAGTAAGAAAAGGTTTTATATCCTTCCAGAAATTCTTCCCAAACATTCAAAATACCTAAAATCACTTTTGCAGGTCTTTATATCGATCATGACTCATGGATAAGGGAACAACCCGATTTCATATTTATATAACCATCTATGATTTAAGTTATTTTTGGGGTCTTGGCCGGCCACTTTTTTCATTTTTTTGGCCCTTATTTGACATTTTTGTTTCTAAGGGGGTAGATAACCTCTTCGCATAAAATTTGAAATTTTCAGAGTAGGTCCCATATTGGTATTGACCAAATTCATCAATTGATTTGGCTAAAACATTTTATTTATGCCACCCTGGTGTAGGGAACCATCATACAGATAATTGCCACATAGGAATTTATTTAAGTAAACTCCCCACATTGGAGTATCCCCAAGTCCACTTTCACATCTAATGTGTGGTCAGAAAAGAAAATTTTGTATTCTATTGAATTTTTAACCCCCAAGAGAATATTGGTTGGGAACGTAGATTTGGGATGTGCATCCATATGAAATAAATTGTGGAAACATGAAGAAATTACAAATATAAGAAAGTAGCACGGGACCGAATATTTGTTTAATCATCATTGAATTATCCTATGATGAAAATATGGACTTTAAGGGGTCTCCAACTTACAATTTAAATGGCAAATAAAATTAATTCCCATCTTATCATTCTGCCCTCAATTATGAGGTGGATAAAACTATTTTTACTTATTTAAATCACGCGAAATGCTATGACATGCTATATTGTTCTGCTATATTTTTGATTTGGCCTCTATTTGCCATCTTGGATTATAAGGGGTAGAAGAAAGTTTTCAATGTAGGTCGATGTTTCGGAGTAGTGCCCATATAAAGAAGGTACCTCCTAATTTAACCACATTTCAAAGAATTTGGCTATTAATGCGTATTAGGGGGGTGAAAATCTTACACTAAAATTTCAACATATCTACAAATTTTAGAATTTTTATCCATGTTATAATACCCTCACAAGTCCACCTTTTGGCGGACAAACAGACTGACATGGTTAGGGGGACTTATGAGGACTCTAATGCACAATCTAAGTTGCTAATGGCTTAAAAAAGTAATTAACTTTGGCTATTCTTAAATCATTCAGCCCTCAATTATGTAGTATACAAAATACAGCAAATTCCAAATTACTGCTCATTTGACTGGAAGATTTTGCTACGATTTTTACCATATTAAAAATTAATTTGATCCCTTATATGGCGATAAGATTGATATATACTTTTTAATAGATTTGTATAGCACATCCACACAGTTGAAATGGGTACAGGTATTTTAAAACACTGTAAATCGACCTGTACGTGAACACTTATATCAGTCATATCTGTGAATAAATTTGCTTGGGAATATATGCATAATAGACAAAAACTACGGGCCGGCAACGCGGACCGGGCCAGCTAGTATATATATATATAAAAGAAAGTTGTGTTAGTTACTACGCTTATAACTTAAGAACCGCTGGACTGATTTTAACGATTCAAACAAATTCGGAATTTTCTCCTCTCCGAAAAGGATAATATCCAAAAAAATCGCGTAAAAATGTGATATTTTAACATTTTCATTTTGACTTTTGAAATGTACAATAGTAATGTTTTATTTTGCATGATTTTTTTCCATTTTTACTTACTTTTTTCTAATGTACATTTGTAGTGTTTTTTATATATATATATTTTTTTTTTTTTTGAATTCAAATATTAATACCAATTTATTTAATTGACTTGATTTCTTGCGAAATGAAATTGATGGCGAGTTACATGGAAGCGTAGTACCGAATTATGTGGTGGCGAAACGGAATAGATGATGTCGAAATAATTTAATGGAATCGAATTTTAAAATAGAAGTACATTCTATTGACAAACTATATAAGGATCTTTAAACATTTGCTGTAAAAAAATCAGCGAACAAGTTGAAGATTTTTTCAATGTGTTATTCTTCTTTTGTCAATTTTTTTTTTCAATTTGTATTATCTAATTGAATTCATTAATTTTTTTGCGAACAAAATAAAGAATAATTTTTCACTATATACAAATTTTCACCAAAAAATGAAATAAGTAGGAAATACGATGTCAACTGACATCTACCTTTCAACTCCAGGGCCGACATCGTGGTTCAGCTGGAAGATGCGAACACATTTGAACAAACAAAAATTGCCGAAAAAGCCTAATGGGGATCATTTCAAAGCGTGGAACTACTTCTTTCCTGTCACAATAATCCGTCCAATGTACAATCAGAAAAATACCAAATATAAAGGGTGGAAAATAGTAGAGCGAATGGGACTTTTAGTAAGATAAAGATTTCTATCCTTCCAGAAATTCTTCCCAAACATTCAAGATAGGTCATGATATCGATCATAACTCACGGATAAGGGACAACCCGATTTCATATTTATATAACCATCGTATGATTTAAGCTATTTTTGGTGTCTTGGTCACTTTTTTAATATTTTAGCCATTATTTGGCGTTTTTGTTTCTAAGGAGGTAGAGAACCTCTTCGCATAAAGTTTGAAATTTTCAGAGTAGGGCCCATTTTGGTCTTGACCACATTCATTAATTGACTTGGCTAAAGGTTGTATTTATGCTACTCTGGGGTAGGGAACCATCATACAGATAATTGCCACATAGGAATTTATTTAAGTAAAGTCCCCACATTGGCGTATTCCCAAGTCCACTTTCACATCTAATTGGTGGTCAGAAAAAAAATGTTGTTTTATATTGAATTTGTAACCCCCAAGAGAATATTGGTTGGGCCACGTTTTGGTATAACCCTTATATAAATGTATCCCTGACCTGACAGCTGTGACCGTGGTCTTGGCCACGTTTTTCAACTGATTTGGCCATTATTTGCTGTATTTAGGCTACTTTGTGAGTAGAGAACCATCTTACAGAAAAATGTCAACATACGTAAATATTTTGGTACAGTCACCATATAGTCCCCAGGCCCGCCGATCTATAGTGATGTTTACCGATTGGCGGATAACAACGCGGGTATTGTTTAATCGTTATTGAATTTTACCATGAACAGGAACATAGACTTTTTGGGGACTCTAATGCGCAATTTGAGGTGCTATGGTAATGGGTGTAAAAGCGTAATTAACTTTGACTATTCAGAAATTATTTTGCCCTCCTTACATAGTTATTTATTTCTATTTAGTCTGGCTTTTTTCTAATGTACATTTGTAGTGTTTTTTATTTTTTATTTTTGAATTCGAATATTAAAACCAATTTATTTAATTGACTTGATTTCTTGAGAACTGAAATTGATGGCGGGTTACATGGAAGTGTAATACCGAATTATATGGTGGCGAAACGGAATAGATGATATCGAAATAATTTAACGCGGTCACACCAAAAGAAAGATAATTATTAATTAAAAGATAATTACTTTTTCAAATTCGCTAAAAAATCACGAAAAAGAGATCTCATTGCAAAAATTCTCAAATCGGGAAAAAATCGAAAAGATTTTCAGTGGAATCGAATTTTAAAATAATAGTAAGGGTCTTTAAACATTTGCTGTAATAAATCAGCGAACAAGTTGAAGATTTTTTCAATTTGCTATTCTTCTTTTGTCATTTTTTTTTAATTTGTATTTGCGAACACATTTAAACAACCAAAAATGACAGAAAAAGCCTAATGGAGCTCATTTCAAAGCGTGGACCTACTTCTTTCATGTGACAATAATCCGTCCAATGAGAGCTCAAAATGCAAAATTCTTTGGAAGTACAATCAGTAAAATACCAAATTTAAAGGGTGCAAAATAATAGAGCGAATGGGACTTTTAGTAAGAAAAGGATTTCTATCCTTCCAGGATACCTTAAATCACTTTTGCAGGTCATGATATCGATCATAACTCACGGATAAGGGTACAACCCGATTTTATATTTATATAACCATCATATGATTTAAGCTATTTTTGGGGTCTTGGCCACTTTTTTCATATTTTGACCCTTATTTGGCATCTTTGTCTCTAAGGGGTTAGGGAACCATCATACAGATAATTGCCACATAGGAATTTATTTAAGTAAAGTCCCCACATTGGAGTATCCCCAAGTCCACTTTCACATGTGTGGTCAGAAAAGAAAATTTTGTATTCTATTGAATTTGTAACTCTCAAGAGAATATTGGTTGGAAACGTAGATTTGGGAAATACATCTATATGATAATATGGTGGATAAAACTATTTTTACTCATTTAAATCACGCGGAATGTTTTTCAGTTTGACATGCCATGTTTTTCAGTTTAACATGTTCTGTTAAATTTTTGATTTGGTCTCTATTTGTCATATTGGATTATAAGGGCTAGAAGAATGTTTTCAGTTTGACATGTTCTGTTAAATTTTTGATTTGGTCTCTATTTGTCATATTGGATTATAAGGGCTAGAAGAATGTTTTCAATGTAGGTCGATGTCTCGGAGTAGTGCCCATGTAAAAGTATCTCCTGATTTTACCATATTTCAAAGGATTTGGCTAAAAATGTGTATTTGGGGTGTGAAAATCTTACACAAAATATGAACATATATACAAATTTTAGAATTTTTTCCGCCTTAAGTCCACTTTTTGGCGGACAAACAGACCGACATGGTTAGGTTAAGAACGCTAATGGACAATCTGAGGTGCTAATGGCTTAAAAAAGTAATTAACTTTGGCTATTCTTAATTCATTCAGCGCTCAATTATGAGGTGTACAAAATACAGCAAATTCCAAATTACTGCTCATTTCACTGGAAGATTTTGCTACGATTTTTACCATACTAAAAATTAATTTGATCCCTTACATGGGGATAAGATTGATATATACTTTTTATAGATTTGTATAGCACATCCACACCTTTGAAGCCCACGGCTTAAATATGGGTACAGGTATTTTAAAAGACTTTTAATCGACCAGTACGGGAACACTTATATCAGTCATATCTGTGAATAATTATGCTTTGACAAATATGCATAATAGACAAAAACTACGGGCCGGCAACGCGGACCGGGCCAGTTAGTATATATATACACCTAAGTATGTTTTTACACGGTAGATTGGCTCCAGAAGAAGCCGTGTAAAAAAAACCGTGTAAAAAAGACAATGATCTTATACAAAAATGGGTGATTTGTTCCTAATCTCTAAAACCTTAAAATTAGTGAAAAACAAGAAGTCTCATTTTTTTCTTTACCAAACACGTCTTATTGCATTAACAGTTCACAAAATATTAACAAGTTTCAATTGCTCTGACCAGTAAATTTTATTGTATGCACATAGTGCTATTCACATTTGCTTTGACCAGTAAAAATTGTTTGTACGCGCTAAAGGGGAATTCACTTAAATCTTTAAGCTAGTGTTCGCAAACTATCGATACTATCGATGGTTTCAGACTTTTTTCTTTCATAAATACTTTTTTGTGATATGAACATACTTCGCAAAAATTAAATTTGACAAAAAAAAAATTAAAGTACATAAAATTTCAAATCGTGCTAAATGGAATAAACTCGTGTAAATAAATTAAAAGTATTCAATTTTCAAACCGTTATAACTTAAGAACCGCTGAACTGATTTTAATGATTCATACAAATTCTTTTAAACTATGATGAAAAAATCGCGTAAAAATGTGATATACTTTTGAAATGTACAATAGTAATGTTTTATTTTGCATGATTTTTTTCCATTTTGACTTACTTTTTTCTAATGTACATTTGTAGTGTTTTTTATATATTATTTTTGAATTCGAATATTAATACCAATTTATTTAATTGACTTGATTTCTTGAGAACTTAAACGGGTTACATGGAAGTGTAGTACCGAATTATGTGGTGGCGAAACGGAGTAGATTATACCGAAATAATTTAATGCGGTCGCAACAAAGTTAAAAGATAAATACTTTTTCAAAATCGTTAAAAAAATCACAAAAAAAGAGATCTCATTGCAACAATTCTCAAAACGGGAAAATGTCGAAAAAAATTTCCAATGGAATTGAATTTTAAAATAAAAGTACATTCTATTGACAAACTTTGTAAGGATCTTTAAACAGTTGCTGTAAAAAATCAGCGAACAAGTTGAAGATTTTTTCAATTTATTATTCTTCTTTTGTCAATTTTTTTCAATTTGTAATATCATATTGAATTCAGTGGATTTTTTTTGAACAAAATAAAGAATAATTTTTCACTATATACAATTTTTCACCAAAAAATGAAATAAGTGCGAAATACGATGGTAACTGACATCAACCTTTCAACTCCAGGGCCTACATCGTGCTTCAGCTGGAAGATGCGTAGACATTTAAACAAACAAAAATGACGGAAAAAGACTAATGGGGCTTATTTCAAAGCGTGGGACTTTTAGTAAGAAAAAGATTTTTATCCTTCCAAAAATTCTTCCTGAACGTTTAAGATATCATAAGTCGCTTTTGCAGGTCATGATATCGATCATCGTATATAACCATCGTATGATTTAAGCTATTTTTAGGGTCTTCGCCACTTTCCTCTGTTTTTGGCATCTTTGTTTCTAAGGGGGTGGAGAACCTCTTCGCATAAAATTTTCGGAGTAAGGCCCATATTGGTTAATTGCCACATAGAAATTTATTTAAGTAAAGTCCCCACATTGGAGTGTCCCCAAGTCCACTTTCACATCTAATGTGTGGTCAAAAAAGAAAATTTTGTATTCTATTGAATTTTTAACCCCCAAGAGAATATTGGTTGGGAACGTAGATTTGGGATGTACATCTATATGAAATAAATTGTGAAAACATGAACAAATTACAAATGTAAGAAAGTAGCACGGGACCGAATATTTGTTGAATCGTCATTGAATTATACTATGATGAAAAATATGGACTTTATGTGGTCTCCAATTTACAATTTAAATGACAAATAAAATTAGTTCCCATATTACGGTAATGGGTGTAAAATAGTAATTATATTTGACTATTCTGAAATCAGTCTGACCTCAATTATGAGGTGGATAAAACTATTTTTACTTATTTAAATCACGTGATTTTTTTCAGTTTGACATGCTATGTTGTCTGGTATATTTTTGATTTGGCCTCTATTTGTCATCTTGGATTATAAGGGGTGAAGAAAGTTTTCAATGTAGGTCGATGTTTTGCATTTTACCATATTTCAAAGGATTTGGCTAAAAATGTGTATTTGGGGGGTGAAAATCTTACACAAAAATTTCAACATATCTACAAATTTTAGAATTTTCTCCATGTAATAGTACCGCCTCAAGTCCACCTTTTGGCGGACAAACAGACCGACAATGTTAGGGGGATTTATGAGGACTCTAATGCACAAACTGAGGTGCTAATGGGTTCAAAAAAGTAATTAGCTTTGGCTATTCTTACATCAATTAGCCCTCGATTATGAGGTGTACAAAGTACAGTAAATTCCTAATTACTGCTCATTTGACTAAAAATTAAAAATTAATCGAACAGTGCGTGAACACTTATAACATTCATATGCATAATAGACAAAAACTACGGGCCGGCAACGCGGACCGGGCCAGCTAGTATATATATATATATATATATATATATATATATATATATATATATATATATATATATATATATATATATATATATATATATATATATATATATATATATATATATATATATATATATATATACTAGCTGGCCCGGTCCGCGTTGCCGGCCCGTAGTTTTTGTCTATTATGCATATTTGTCAAAGCATAATTATTCACAGATATGACTGATATAAGTGTTCCCGTACTGGTCGATTAAAAGTCTTTTAAAATACCTGTACCCATATTTAAGCCGTGGGCTTCAACGGTGTGGATGTGCTATACAAATCTATTAAAAAGTATATATCAATCTTATCCCCATGTAAGGGATCAAATTAATTTTTAGTATGGTAAAAATCGTAGCAAAATCTTCCAGTGAAATGAGCAGTAATTTGGAATTTGCTGTATTTTGTACACCTCATAATTGAGCGCTGAATGGATTAAGAATAGCCAAAGTTAATTACTTTTTTAAGCCATTAGCACCTCAGATTGTCCATTAGCGTTCTTAACCTAACCATGTCGGTCTGTTTGTCCGCCAAAAAGTGGACTTAAGGCGGAAAAAATTCTAAAATTTGTATATATGTTCATATTTTGTGTAAGATTTTCACACCCAAAATACACATTTTTAGCCAAATCCTTTGAAATATGGTAAAATCAGGAGATACTTTTACATGGGCACTACTCCGAGACATCGACCTACATTGAAAACATTCTTCTAGCCCTTATAATCCAATATGACAAATAGAGACCAAATCAAAAATTTAACAGAACATGTTAAACTGAAAAACATGGCATGTCAAACTGAAAAACATTCCGCGTGATTTAAATGAGTAAAAATAGTTTTATCCACCATATTATCATATAGATGTATTTCCCAAATCTACGTTTCCAACCAATATTCTCTTGAGAGTTACAAATTCAATAGAATACAAAATTTTCTTTTCTGACCACACATGTGAAAGTGGACTTGGGGATACTCCAATGTGGGGACTTTACTTAAATAAATTCCTATGTGGCAATTATCTGTATGATGGTTCCCTAACCCCTTAGAGACAAAGATGCCAAATAAGGGTCAAAATATGAAAAAAGTGGCCAAGACCCCAAAAATAGCTTAAATCATATGATGGTTATATAAATATAAAATCGGGTTGTACCCTTATCCGTGAGTTATGATCGATATCATGACCTGCAAAAGTGATTTAAGGTATCCTGGAAGGATAGAAATCCTTTTCTTACTAAAAGTCCCATTCGCTCTATTATTTTGCACCCTTTAAATTTGGTATTTTACTGATTGTACTTCCAAAGAATTTTGCATTTTGAGCTCTCATTGGACGGATTATTGTCACATGAAAGAAGTAGGTCCACGCTTTGAAATGAGCTCCATTAGGCTTTTTCTGTCATTTTTGGTTGTTTAAATGTGTTCGCAAATACAAATTAAAAAAAAAATGACAAAAGAAGAATAGCAAATTGAAAAAATCTTCAACTTGTTCGCTGATTTATTACAGCAAATGTTTAAAGACCCTTACTATTATTTTAAAATTCGATTCCACTGAAAATCTTTTCGATTTTTTCCCGATTTGAGAATTTTTGCAATGAGATCTCTTTTTCGTGATTTTTTAGCGAATTTGAAAAAGTAATTATCTTTTAATTAATAATTATCTTTCTTTTTGTGTGACCGCGTTAAATTATTTCGATATCATCTATTCCGTTTCGCCACCATATAATTCGGTATTACACTTCCATGTAACCCGCCATCAATTTCAGTTCTCAAGAAATCAAGTCAATTAAATAAATTGGTTTTAATATTCGAATTCAAAAATAAAAAATAAAAAACACTACAAATGTACATTAGAAAAAAGCCAGACTAAATAGAAATAAATAACTATGTAAGGAGGGCAAAATAATTTCTGAATAGTCAAAGTTAATTACGCTTTTACACCCATTACCATAGCACCTCAAATTGCGCATTAGAGTCCCCAAAAAGTCTATGTTCCTGTTCATGGTAAAATTCAATAACGATTAAACAATACCCGCGTTGTTATCCGCCAATCGGTAAACATCACTATAGATCGGCGGGCCTGGGGACTATATGGTGACTGTACCAAAATATTTACGTATGTTGACATTTTTCTGTAAGATGGTTCTCTACTCACAAAGTAGCCTAAATACAGCAAATAATGGCCAAATCAGTTGAAAAACGTGGCCAAGACCACGGTCACAGCTGTCAGGTCAGGGATACATTTATATAAGGGTTATACCAAAACGTGGCCCAACCAATATTCTCTTGGGGGTTACAAATTCAATATAAAACAACATTTTTTTTCTGACCACCAATTAGATGTGAAAGTGGACTTGGGAATACGCCAATGTGGGGACTTTACTTAAATAAATTCCTATGTGGCAATTATCTGTATGATGGTTCCCTACCCCAGAGTAGCATAAATACAACCTTTAGCCAAGTCAATTAATGAATGTGGTCAAGACCAAAATGGGCCCTACTCTGAAAATTTCAAACTTTATGCGAAGAGGTTCTCTACCTCCTTAGAAACAAAAACGCCAAATAATGGCTAAAATATTAAAAAAGTGACCAAGACACCAAAAATAGCTTAAATCATACGATGGTTATATAAATATGAAATCGGGTTGTCCCTTATCCGTGAGTTATGATCGATATCATGACCTATCTTGAATGTTTGGGAAGAATTTCTGGAAGGATAGAAATCTTTATCTTACTAAAAGTCCCATTCGCTCTACTATTTTCCACCCTTTATATTTGGTATTTTTCTGATTGTACATTGGACGGATTATTGTGACAGGAAAGAAGTAGTTCCACGCTTTGAAATGATCCCCATTAGGCTTTTTCGGCAATTTTTGTTTGTTCAAATGTGTTCGCATCTTCCAGCTGAACCACGATGTCGGCCCTGGAGTTGAAAGGTAGATGTCAGTTGACATCGTATTTCCTACTTATTTCATTTTTTGGTGAAAATTTGTATATAGTGAAAAATTATTCTTTATTTTGTTCGCAAAAAAATTAATGAATTCAATTAGATAATACAAATTGAAAAAAAAAATTGACAAAAGAAGAATAACACATTGAAAAAATCTTCAACTTGTTCGCTGATTTTTTTACAGCAAATGTTTAAAGATCCTTATATAGTTTGTCAATAGAATGTACTTCTATTTTAAAATTCGATTCCATTAAATTATTTCGACATCATCTATTCCGTTTCGCCACCACATAATTCGGTACTACGCTTCCATGTAACTCGCCATCAATTTCATTTCGCAAGAAATCAAGTCAATTAAATAAATTGGTATTAATATTTGAATTCAAAAAAAAAAAAAATATATATATATAAAAAACACTACAAATGTACATTAGAAAAAAGTAAGTAAAAATGGAAAAAAATCATGCAAAATAAAACATTACTATTGTACATTTCAAAAGTCAAAATGAAAATGTTAAAATATCACATTTTTACGCGATTTTTTTGGATATTATCCTTTTCGGAGAGGAGAAAATTCCGAATTTGTTTGAATCGTTAAAATCAGTCCAGCGGTTCTTAAGTTATAAGCGTAGTAACTAACACAACTTTCTTTTATATATATATATATATATATATATATATATATATATATATATATATATATATATATATATATATATATATGTATATCTATATATATAAATGTAAGTTGTGTTAGTTACTACGCTTATAACTTAAGAACCGCTGGATTAATTTTAACGATTCACACAAATTCGGAGTTGTCTACTCTCCGAAAAGGATAATATCCAAAAAAATCGCGTAAAAATGTGATATATTAACATTTTCAGTTTGACTTTTCAAATGTACAATAGTAATGTTTTATTTTGCATGATTTTTTTCCATTTTGACTTACTTTTTTCTAATGTACATTTGTAGTGTTTTTTTATATTTTATTTTTGAATTCGAATATTTATACCAATTTATTTAATTGACTTGATTTCTTGAGAACTGAAATTGATGGCGGGTTACATGGAAGTGTAGTAGCGAATTATGTGGTGGCGAAACGGAATAGATGATATCGAAATAATTTAACGCGGTCACACCAAAGTTAAAAGATAATTACTTTTTCTAAATCGCTGAAAAATCATGAAAAAGAGATCTCATTGCAAAAATCAAAAAAACATTTTCAATGGAATCGAATTTTAAAGTAATAGTACATTCTATTGACAAACTTTGTAAGGAAGGATCTTAAAACATTTGCTGTAAAAAATCAGCGAAAAAGTTGAAGACTTTTTCAATTTGTTATTCTTTTTTTGTCAATTTTTTTTTTCAATTTGTATTATCATATTGAATTCAGTGGATTTTTTGTGAACAAAATAAAGAATAATTTTTCACTAAAAAAATTAAATAAGTGCGAAATAGGATGTTAACTGACATCTACCTTTCAACTCCAGGGCCTACATCGTGGGTTAGCTGAAAGATGCGAACACATTTAAACAAACAAAAATGACCGAAAAAGCTTAATGGGGCTCATTTCAAAGCGTGACAATGATCCGTCCAATGAGAGCTCAAAATGCAAAATTCTTTGGGAGAATAATAAGTAATATACCAATATTGAAATAAAAGGTGCAAAATAGTAGAGCGAATGGGACTTTTAGTAAGAAAAGGTTTTATATCCTTCCAGAAATTCTTCCCAAACATTCAAAATACCTAAAATCACTTTTGCAGGTCTTTATATCGATCATGACTCATGGATAAGGGAACAACCCGATTTCATATTTATATAACCATCTATGATTTAAGTTATTTTTGGGGTCTTGGCCGGCCACTTTTTTCATTTTTTTGGCCCTTATTTGACATTTTTGTTTCTAAGGGGGTAGATAACCTCTTCGCATAAAATTTGAAATTTTCAGAGTAGGTCCCATATTGGTATTGACCAAATTCATCAATTGATTTGGCTAAAACATTTTATTTATGCCACCCTGGTGTAGGGAACCATCATACAGATAATTGCCACATAGGAATTTATTTAAGTAAACTCCCCACATTGGAGTATCCCCAAGTCCACTTTCACATCTAATGTGTGGTCAGAAAAGAAAATTTTGTATTCTATTGAATTTTTAACCCCCAAGAGAATATTGGTTGGGAACGTAGATTTGGGATGTGCATCCATATGAAATAAATTGTGGAAACATGAAGAAATTACAAATATAAGAAAGTAGCACGGGACCGAATATTTGTTTAATCATCATTGAATTATCCTATGATGAAAATATGGACTTTAAGGGGTCTCCAACTTACAATTTAAATGGCAAATAAAATTAATTCCCATCTTATCATTCTGCCCTCAATTATGAGGTGGATAAAACTATTTTTACTTATTTAAATCACGCGAAATGCTATGACATGCTATATTGTTCTGCTATATTTTTGATTTGGCCTCTATTTGCCATCTTGGATTATAAGGGGTAGAAGAAAGTTTTCAATGTAGGTCGATGTTTCGGAGTAGTGCCCATATAAAGAAGGTACCTCCTAATTTAACCACATTTCAAAGAATTTGGCTATTAATGCGTATTAGGGGGGTGAAAATCTTACACTAAAATTTCAACATATCTACAAATTTTAGAATTTTTATCCATGTTATAATACCCTCACAAGTCCACCTTTTGGCGGACAAACAGACTGACATGGTTAGGGGGACTTATGAGGACTCTAATGCACAATCTAAGTTGCTAATGGCTTAAAAAAGTAATTAACTTTGGCTATTCTTAAATCATTCAGCCCTCAATTATGTAGTATACAAAATACAGCAAATTCCAAATTACTGCTCATTTGACTGGAAGATTTTGCTACGATTTTTACCATATTAAAAATTAATTTGATCCCTTATATGGCGATAAGATTGATATATACTTTTTAATAGATTTGTATAGCACATCCACACAGTTGAAATGGGTACAGGTATTTTAAAACACTGTAAATCGACCTGTACGTGAACACTTATATCAGTCATATCTGTGAATAAATTTGCTTGGGAATATATGCATAATAGACAAAAACTACGGGCCGGCAACGCGGACCGGGCCAGCTAGTATATATATATATATATATATATATATATATATATATATATATATATATATATATATATATATATATATATATATATATATATATATATATATATATATATATATATATATATATATATATATATATATATATATATATACTAGCTGGCCCGGTCCGCGTTGCCGGCCCGTAGTTTTTGTCTATTATGCATATATTCCCAAGCAAATTTATTCACAGATATGACTGATATAAGTGTTCACGTACAGGTCGATTTACAGTGTTTTAAAATACCTGTACCCATTTCAACTGTGTGGATGTGCTATACAAATCTATTAAAAAGTATATATCAATCTTATCGCCATATAAGGGATCAAATTAATTTTTAATATGGTAAAAATCGTAGCAAAATCTTCCAGTCAAATGAGCAGTAATTTGGAATTTGCTGTATTTTGTATACTACATAATTGAGGGCTGAATGATTTAAGAATAGCCAAAGTTAATTACTTTTTTAAACCCATTAGCAACTTAGATTGTGCATTAGAGTCCTCATAAGTCCCCCTAACCTTGTCAGTCTGTTTGTCCGCCAAAAGGTGGACTTGTGAGGGTATTATAACATGGATAAAAATTCTAAAATTTGTAGATATGTTGAAATTTTAGTGTAAGATTTTCACCCCCCTAATACGCATTAATAGCCAAATTCTTTGAAATGTGGTTAAATTAGGAGGTACCTTCTTTATATGGGCACTACTCCGAAACATCGACCTACATTGAAAACTTTCTTCTACCCCTTATAATCCAAGATGGCAAATAGAGGCCAAATCAAAAATATAGCAGAACAATATAGCATGTCATAGCATTTCGCGTGATTTAAATAAGTAAAAATAGTTTTATCCACCTCATAATTGAGGGCAGAATGATAAGATGGGAATTAATTTTATTTGCCATTTAAATTGTAAGTTGGAGACCCCTTAAAGTCCATATTTTCATCATAGGATAATTCAATGATGATTAAACAAATATTCGGTCCCGTGCTACTTTCTTATATTTGTAATTTCTTCATGTTTCCACAATTTATTTCATATGGATGCACATCCCAAATCTACGTTCCCAACCAATATTCTCTTGGGGGTTAAAAATTCAATAGAATACAAAATTTTCTTTTCTGACCACACATTAGATGTGAAAGTGGACTTGGGGATACTCCAATGTGGGGAGTTTACTTAAATAAATTCCTATGTGGCAATTATCTGTATGATGGTTCCCTACACCAGGGTGGCATAAATAAAATGTTTTAGCCAAATCAATTGATGAATTTGGTCAATACCAATATGGGACCTACTCTGAAAATTTCAAATTTTATGCGAAGAGGTTATCTACCCCCTTAGAAACAAAAATGTCAAATAAGGGCCAAAAAAATGAAAAAAGTGGCCGGCCAAGACCCCAAAAATAACTTAAATCATAGATGGTTATATAAATATGAAATCGGGTTGTTCCCTTATCCATGAGTCATGATCGATATAAAGACCTGCAAAAGTGATTTTAGGTATTTTGAATGTTTGGGAAGAATTTCTGGAAGGATATAAAACCTTTTCTTACTAAAAGTCCCATTCGCTCTACTATTTTGCACCTTTTATTTCAATATTGGTATATTACTTATTATTCTCCCAAAGAATTTTGCATTTTGAGCTCTCATTGGACGGATCATTGTCACGCTTTGAAATGAGCCCCATTAAGCTTTTTCGGTCATTTTTGTTTGTTTAAATGTGTTCGCATCTTTCAGCTAACCCACGATGTAGGCCCTGGAGTTGAAAGGTAGATGTCAGTTAACATCCTATTTCGCACTTATTTAATTTTTTTAGTGAAAAATTATTCTTTATTTTGTTCACAAAAAATCCACTGAATTCAATATGATAATACAAATTGAAAAAAAAAAATTGACAAAAAAAGAATAACAAATTGAAAAAGTCTTCAACTTTTTCGCTGATTTTTTACAGCAAATGTTTTAAGATCCTTCCTTACAAAGTTTGTCAATAGAATGTACTATTACTTTAAAATTCGATTCCATTGAAAATGTTTTTTTGATTTTTGCAATGAGATCTCTTATTCATGATTTTTCAGCGATTTAGAAAAAGTAATTATCTTTTAACTTTGGTGTGACCGCGTTAAATTATTTCGATATCATCTATTCCGTTTCGCCACCACATAATTCGCTACTACACTTCCATGTAACCCGCCATCAATTTCAGTTCTCAAGAAATCAAGTCAATTAAATAAATTGGTATAAATATTCGAATTCAAAAATAAAATATAAAAAAACACTACAAATGTACATTAGAAAAAAGTAAGTCAAAATGGAAAAAAATCATGCAAAATAAAACATTACTATTGTACATTTGAAAAGTCAAACTGAAAATGTTAATATATCACATTTTTACGCGATTTTTTTGGATATTATCCTTTTCGGAGAGTAGACAACTCCGAATTTGTGTGAATCGTTAAAATTAATCCAGCGGTTCTTAAGTTATAAGCGTAGTAACTAACACAACTTACATTTATATATATATATATATATATATATATATATATATATATATATATATATATATATATATATATATATATATATATATATATATATATATATATATATATATATATATATATATATATATATATATATATATATATATATATATATATATATGTTTGTAATTTATAGACTAAAAAACTGCTAAACAAATTTTCCTGTAATTTCACATAGGCTATATAAATTTGTGAAATTCCACTTGGAACTACAGATATACCATCAGAATCGGAGGTAACTCCAGAAAAAATAGTTGTTGAATGCACATATCTATTGATTGAAAGTGTAAGGAAAAACGGTACTAAATTACCTTTCGTTTATTTTTTCGACCGATCTCGACCGAGATCGGTTCAGATTTTGGATATAGCTCACATACACATTTTCGGCCGATTTCGTTTATTTGATGCATCAAAAACTATATTTATGTTCGATTCCAATGAAATTTGGAATGTGTTACGGAATTCGGTACCAAAATAGATTTGCCAATTATCTTTGAAATTGGTCCAGATTGGATATAGCTCTCATGTATATTTTGGGCCGATCTCACATATTTCATGCATATTTCATGTCATGTCCGATTCAAATGCAATTCGAAATGAGTGACGGAATTTTATCATTTTAATGTATGTTTGTCCGATTTCAATGAAATTTGGAACGAGTGAAGAAATTTGGTACAAAAATAAATTTTCCAAATTTTATTGAAATCGGTTCAGATTTGGATATTATTTTATTAAGAAATATAGACCCACCACGCCATTGCACTTGTATTAGACTAACTGAAGAAAAAACCAAAAATAAAACTTTTAACTCCCCCACCATTTAAAAAAAAATTGAAAATTTTCAAAAAAAAAAAAAACCGTAAAAAAGTAAACCTTCATAAGTAATTTTTTGTCATAGGCTGTAGTACCGATTCCGAACTTAAATACGAAATTTGAAATAATTCCTGTTAATAAAACGTGCACCTGCATAGGCAATTTTCAGTCATAGCCTGTAGTACGCATTACGAACATCAAATACGAAATTTGAAACAATCCCGTTGAATAATGCGGCTAAAATCATCAAAATGCCGAATACAGTGAGGTATCGTTATATGGGGGCTACACAAAAACGTAGAGCTGCTTAGACAATTTTTTGTCATATGTTGTAACACCCATTACGAACTTCAACTCCGAAATTTGAAAAAAGAAAAATTGTCGTCAAAATACCGAATATATGGATGTAACGTTATATGGGGCTATATGGGAACGTGAACCGACATTATCCATTTACGAACTTAACCTTCCTACTAGAAAAAATACACACATGTGCAAAATTTTAGCCTTCTAACTTATTTCGTTCCAAAAACAATGTGATTACAACAGACAGACGGACTTAGAATTTTACGCTGATCAAGAATATATATACTTTGTTGTTTCTGACATGAGTTTTTCTAGGAGTTACAAGCGGAATGACAAAGTTAATATGTATATCCTCCATAGAATGGTGGAGGGTATAAAAACAATGTATGTCCTAAAGCATTGCAATAAATACGTTTTTTATATTCTTTGTTATTTGTTATTTTTTATTTAAAACGCACAAAATATAATAGAAATGAAATTTTAAATGTATATAAAATAAAAAGGGGTAGCGAAGCGCACCGGGTTCACCTAGTCTATTATAAATATACAGAAAGCAACAAAAATTTAGGACATTATAGAAAGACAAGGTAACCAAATATGGCCTATCAGAAACTGTGACGTTTTTGTTATAGTTATAGTTTTTGACATAAACATTAAAGATTTGTCAAGTTTATTGTCATATTAGCTTGGTTGCAGGGACTAAAGCTGGATGGACAAGCAATAAATAATGTAGTTTTTAGGAGTGTAACAAGGGTAGTCACCAAACTTGATTGCTGTAGTCGGAGTATAAGTCGTGAAAGAAACTCGCACAAATATTTTCTTATTTCTACGATAATTTTTGAAATCTTTTTGTATCTCTATGTAACATTTGGAAGAAATGTTGATTAATATTTACCTTTCTGAAAATTCATGATATAAATATAAAGTGTGTGAAAATAACAATTTAATTCGACCATTTCATAATTTGAACTGATTCCGAATACGCAACAATTTGCGTTTATATCGATTGTCCGAAAGATTGCAACAGACAGATATGATTAAATTGACAAAACTTTTACACCTATCAACAACAAGTACACTTTTTGGGGTCCCAAATAAATATTAAGGATAGCTATGAGCGGACTGACAATATTATGGATATGAAAGTTATTATTGCAATCACAAAGCACATACAATATGTATGTTGACAACTCTGATAGAACACAATAATGGTAGAATTAAGAGGTTACCCTGTCAGGCCAGCTGGTAGCAACTTTATATGTCAACCAAATTTTTGTAATTTCAATTCGCTACATCCATGCACTCAAAAAATATTTGAACGATTTGAAAATTGAATATTCAACTGAAAGTTAATTGAGAAAATCGGTGTAAGTCTGTTTTTTACGCACTATGAGATCAGAACACGGACTATATTAAACATTTTGAATGTTTCTGCTGCATTGCGACTGAAACGGTACGAACCGAAATCAGAAATATTCTTTATCTGATAGGTACACCAATATGAACATTAATTGACATCTAAGGTGCAATCGAACTCTCAGATGTGCTCATACAATTCTTAACGTATGCAGTTTGAATCTTTGAAATAATAGACTTGAATGAAAGCCTTTCCTTAAAAAAAAAAACTTTCTTAATGTTTTTGTAATAGGCAAAGAACAGGCAGTGAAATACTTTAGAGTTGTGTAACTGGCCAAAATTGTGATTTTCGGAGCCCAAATTGGTATTGAGCGTATCCGGGCGTCCAGAATTTGTCACGAGTCCTAAACCAAAATTGAAAACACTCAACCCAAAGACAATTAATAACTGATCTGCAATAGATTGGTGTAAAATAAGTTTACAATTGTCTCAAGATATCCAAGCACGTTTAAAACTGGAAAGAAGTCAAGGGGCAATTTTTACATCAGATTTGGAGAGTGCCCATAAAAAAATGTTTTGTCAAAATCATATAACGATTTTGGATTAAAATAATACGCACAGCTTTGATCGAATTAACTAAAATTTTCTGTGACAATTAGACATGTAAAATATTACAATTTACAACAATAAGCAAACTATATGCAAAATGTTTCCATTTTTTAATAAAATTCTGGTTTTGTTATGAAAAAAATATACGGGGTGAGATAAAAAAACTGCTTCAAAGTCAAACGCCATAATTGTTAATTTTTTTTAATTTTATTGAATGAAAGCAAAAAATGTCGGAAATAGCATCAAATTTTTGAATAAGTTTAGATTTTTTCGAATTGGTCACTTTTGCACGAATTACAAATGGCCTTCAAACGGCCAATGAAACCGTCACACACTGCCCGAATGTTGCTCTGCGGTATTTTGGCTCATTCCCTACGAAGCGCTTGCTTGACGTGATCGACACTTTGGAAGTTTTTAGTGCCAACCTTGTTTTCCAAAAAACTCCGACACAGTAGTCCAACGGAGATTTTGATGCCCATTGTGCGTTGGAAATGAAGCGAGGAACCTCATTTTGTAACTATTCGTGGGTGGCGCGTGCTGAGTGCGATGGTGCTGAGTCCTGTTGGAATGTCAAAATGTTTGAGTGCCCAAGGCTTTAATACACCCTCCAGAATATTTTCGCGATGATATTCGGCATTTTTCTGATGCCACGGTCGATTAATACGAGCGAAGAGCGACCTCGGCTGTTATGGCGGCCCACACCATCACAATGAGTTCTGGTGGCCAACTAAAGGTGCACATTTTCAGTTGACCTCTTTGGCAAGTAAACACGATCATTTTCTTTGTTTACAAACTGCTGAACAGTTCACCCCTTTCGGCCAAGCGAATCAACTCTTTAGCTCTTTTGAGTCCATTTTCTTTCTGTTGCGGTGTAAGTTCTTGGACTTTTTGGAATTTCAATGGCTTTACCCCGAACTCATTTTAGAATATTTGCAGAATGAAATATTGCGATATGGCTCGAGATATGTATTTGCAGAATGAAATATCACGAGCCATTTTTCGGCCACTGCGACGCGAGTTTCGATGAAGTCGCTTCTTTACTTCTTTAGGACCATTTCTGCTCGTGTTGCTGTTTTCTTCCGCCCACTTCCTTTACGTCGGGCTACGCTACCAGTACCACGGTAACGAGCGATGGTACGAGACACAAAAGATTTATTCACATTTAAATGCTGGAGTGCTCTAACGATAGCCACTTGTGGTTTTCTAGCCAAATGTAAAGAAATCACACTATTACGCTTCAATTCCATCACGAATAACTTTTTCTGGAAAATTCTCAGCAAAATGCTTTTGTATGCTTATAGGCAAAATAATGAGCTGTTACTGAAATAATTTTAACAGCTGTCGGAGGAGTGGCTTAGAAATGACAGCAGTCTGAAATTGGTTGCATTTTTTTCATCTCACCTTGTATACGTATACATATATATTCATATTTTTTTTTGAAAATAATGGGGTATTATCATAGTAGAATAACATGTAACAGCAAGTTTTGTTGTACAACAATCGTAACAACAACCACATACAAATTTGTTTTTGTACGTAATACAAATGTCAGAGTTGTGTGCCCAAAAATGTAAACAAAATAATTAATTTTCTATAAATTATTTTAATTTCAAAAATACAGAAGAATATTTCCCCAATTATCTAATTTGAATGCTTTATTATCATTGCCCGGAATGTATAGTTGTTAGCTGTAGATCCTAATCTCTCAACACTTCAAGCAATCGCTAGAAACTCGCGGAAAAAGCAACATTCCTTCCAAAATTTAAACCAAACTTCATACACACATAAAGTATTCTACATTTTGCAATTTTAGGAAATATGAAATATACGACTATCGTACCTAATGTTATATCGCAGCTTTTTAACCGCGAAAAAAGTTTTCGCAGCTTCGCCTATTTTATATAGCAAGAAGTGGAATTAAATCACAAAACGTCATATCGAGCAAGACACTAGTATTACTATGGAATCATATCCGCTGGGGCTTGCTGTTACCTGTAATAATTATACATGTAATAATTATAATTAGACATAGAAGTATAAAGATGGGACAAGACAGAGTCAAAATATTGTCACCAGGTTTAAATACCTCTGTTGTTACGATATCATAACAACATAATCACCAATGTTAAGTTGTTTTAACAGCAAATGCAATATTCAAACGTCAGTGAAATGCAATTTTTAGTTCAAATTTTTGGTTTACAGAAAATTTTATTCTTAAAATTGCTCTGTAAATATAATTTTTATGCCAACATGTCACTGTTGTGAGCAGCGCCTCTATATATTTTTCACATTAACTATTTTCCCATTATGCATTTTGTCCAGTCTTTACCATTTTAGGTCTTTGCATCTGCTTCTATATCTATAAAAGAGTAAAATATTTGTATGTTTGTTTGTTTGTAATTTATGGATTCGAAAACCGCTGAACCGATTTTCTTGAAAATTTCCAAGTATACTACAACCATAGACAAATAAAGGTATAGACTAAAAAGTTTTAAAATTTACCCCTTCCGGCAGATGTCACTATGATTGACAGTGAAGTCACTCAGGGCTAGTGAAGTCACTCGACTTCGAAAACAATTTATTCATTTTTTTGCAATTTAATTTCTATATTTTTATATTTCACGACATATTTGGATAATGTAAAAGTAAACAAAGTCACTGTTTCGTTTTTAATTGATAAATAATAAAGAATCATAAAAATATTCAATATTTTGTATAGTGAGAGAATTGAGTGAGTCCACTGAACCTCTTTCACAGCATGAACGACATCTATTGAACCACTTTTTTCAGAGATAACAGATGAGGCAACTTTTTAGTCTATACCTAATTTGTCTATGCTACAACATCGCCTGAAAGGCTATACAAATTTTTGAAATTCCACTTGGAACTGGAGATATAGCATCAGAATCGGAGGCACCTCCCAAAAATTACAGATACGATTACAGATACTGTGCCCAAATTTGGAATGCGTAACGGAATTTGAAACAAAAACAAATTTGTTAAATTATATTGAAATCGGTTCAGATTTGGATATAGCTTCCACATTTCAATGAAATCTGGAAAGCGTGATGGAATTTGTCTAGAAAATCAGTTTGGCAAATTATATTGAAATCGGTTCACATTTGGACATAGCTCCCATATACATTTTTGGCCGATTTCATGTATGTGATGCACCAAACACGGTATGTATGTGTGATTCCAATGAAATTTGGAATGTGTGACGGGATTTTGATCAGAAAATAAATTTGTCAATCGGTTCAGATTTAGATATAGCTTCCATATATATTTCGTCCGATTTCACATATTTGATGTACAAAACACGATACGTATGTCCGAGTCCAATGAAATTCGGCATGAGTGCCTAAATTTGGTACACAAATAAATTTGCCAAAATATATTGAAATCGGTTCAGATTGGGATATAGCTCCCATATACATTTTCGACCCATTTCGTTTATTTGATGTACCCAACGCGATATGTATGTCTAATTCCCAAGAAATTCGGACGGAGACGAGATCTGATTCCAAAAAATGTGCCGCATTATATTGAAATCGGTTGAGGTTTGGGTATAGCTCCCATATATATAAATATACCCATAAATTGGGCATGTGTGGCGGAATTTGGTTACAATAATGAATTTCACAAATTGGAAATCGGTTAAGATTTTGATATAGCTCCCATATATATATTTTCGGCCAGTTTCACTCATTTGACGCACCAATTTCAATGAAATATGGAAAGTGTGACGGAGTTTGGTGTAAAAGTAAATTTTGTCAAATTATATTGAAATCGGTTCAGATTGGGATATGATTTTATTAAGAAGTATTGACCCACAACGCCTTTGCAATGGTATTAGGTTAACAGTAAAAAACTACACAAATTAATTGAGGATACGATTATTACGGAGAAGTATGTTGCTACCTCGAATTCTCTAATTGCAATATAAATGCCACTGAACTTCTAAAGATGGCAGGTTCCTACACGCTTGGCATTTGCTATTAAAATTAGAGGTATTTTTACAGGGCTGCTATATTTTTAATCTGTCTTGTCCTATCGTTTTACTTCTATGGCCTGTTTATCCTTTATATTTCCTTTATAGTCCACTTCCTTTAAAATATATGCATTTTTTGCCAAGATATGACAAGATTTTTGTAAAAGTGGTAGTCATTTCATTTTTTACAGTATAGAAATAGAATGAACTTGTAATTGATTTTGTGAAATAAATTTATAATTCTTGATCAGCGTAAAATTCTAAGACGATTTAGCCCGTATGTCTGTCTGTCGTAATCACGCTATCTTTCGAACGAAATAAAAAAGAAGACTAAAATTTTGCACACATGTATATTTTGCCAGTAGTTCGTAAATGGGCCATGTAGGCCCACGTTATCATATAGCCCCCATATTCACCGGAATCGTTTCAACTTTGAAAATTTGGAAAATTGTTTATGTAGTTCCAGGTCTTCGTATAGGCCCCATATATCAGTACATCCCTATATTCGGTATTTTGACGATTTTAGGTACAATACTCACCGAAATTGTTTGAGATGACGTATTTGAAGTTCGTAATGGATGTTACAGCCTGTGACAGAAAACTTTTTATGCAGGTCCAGGTCTTAGTATAGCTTCGATATAACGGTACCTCCCTATATACAGTACATATTTTAATGATTTTAGCTACATTATTCACCGTTTATTTCAAGTTTCGAATTTGAATATGGTAATGACTTATGACAAACAATGCCTATGTAGGTCCACGTCGAATAGACCCCCATATAACAGCTATATTCAGTATTTTGAAGATTTTAACCGATTTTACTTTTTGAAAATTTACAAATTCGTTCCACATGGTGGAGGGTATTTAAAGTTCGACCCGGCCGAAATTAATGCCTTTTAACTTGTTTATTATGGAACAGTTTTTAATTGTCAAATATCCTTTAGTTGTTGATATTTTTAATATTTTAGAATTGAGTGAATTCAATATTTTCGCTCTTACTCCTGAAACGACATAGGCGCCATCTGCCGATCCATATTTTTTCGATGATAAGCGGTGAGTGCATTCCTTCGTCTATGTATTCACTAGTCTATGATTTAATCCCAAACACTCATAAAAATAGAAATTTCATTCATATCATTATCCCATCTTCCTACCTAGGGAACAGTTTATAAAAGATGTAGGTTTATGTCTTGGGTATAAAGTATTTTAAATAGTTACGAATTATATGAGTCACCCTATACCCAATTGTAGGAAGTTGGCAATTCATTTGTAAAATTCACTAGATGGCTCTGTTCAATTCCACAAAAAATCGTACGTATCGTGTCGCCATATAACAAAAATCTCACACTGAATTCCCATTTCTTGTTTGCTCATAACATTTTTCACAAATATAGCTAAAAAATATTCGAAGCTAATATAATATTTCATTTTAGTTAGTTATAAATATTCTTTTGTTTAATTGAAATAAACAAAAAAAAAACCTCGGACTACACAGACATCCCGTTTACAGTCTAGAGACACATACAAGAAAGTAAAATTTTTGCATATGTGTGTATTCTGTCAGTAGGCAGGGCTTTGTCGTTCCCCATGCAACGGTACCTCCCGATATTCCGTGTTTTGTAATGGGTTCTACATCCTCCTTCCATCCTTCTGATGATTTAAGTCACATTTTCAAGCCGATTTGTTTATAGTTAGTCTTCGTAACGAGATCTACCTCGTATTTAAAACTCGCAAAAGATAACTTCTGTAACGGATTTCTGTGACATGGTCCTATAAAATGCAACACGATCCAATTTTAATTCCCTATACTTTTATTATTTTTATAACTTTTATACACCTGGTTGTGTAGGGCATTAAAAGGTCGACCTGAAACTTAACGCTTTTTTATTCCCTCCACAATAGTATGGGGGCATATTAACACCTCGAAATATACATGTTAGATCCCACAAAGTATATATTCTTGATCAGCATAAAATTCTATGCGTTTAGCAATGTCCGCCCGTCCATATATATATATATTCATTTTGACTTTTGAAATGTACAATAGTATTGTTTTATTTTGCATGATTTTTTCCATTTTGACTTACTTTTTTCTAATGTACATTTGTAGTGTTTTTTATATATTTTTTTTGAATTCGAATATTAATACCAATTTATTTAATTGACTTGATTTCTTGAGAACTGAAATTGATGGTGGGTTACATGGAAGTGTAGTACCGAATTATGTGGTGGCGAAATGGAATAGATGATACCGAAATAATTTAATGCGGTCACACCAAAGTTAAAAGATAATTACTTTTTCAAAATCGTCGAAAAAAAAATCACGAAAAAAGAGATCTCATTGCAAAAATTCTCAAAACGGGAAAATATCGAAAAAAATTTCCAATGGAATTGAATTTTAAAATAAAAGTACATTCTATTGATAAACTTTGTAAGGATCTTTAAACAGTTGCTGTAAAAAATCAGCGAACAAATTGAAGATTTTTTCAATTTGTTATTCTTCTTTTGTCAATTTTTTTCAATTTGTAATATCATATTGAATTCAGTGGATTTTTTGTGAACAAAATAAAGAATAATTTTTCACTATATACTATATACAATTTTTCACCAAAAAAGTACAATCAGTAAAATACCAAATATATAGGGTGCAAAAATAGTAGAGCGATTGGGACTTTTAGTAAGAAAAGGATTTCTATCCTTCCAAAAATTCTTCCTGAACATTTAAGATACCTTAAATCGCTTTTGCAGGCCATGATATCGATCATAAATAACCATCGTATGATTTAAGCCATTTTTGGAGTCTTCGCCACTTTTTTCTATTTTTGGCCCTTATTTGGCATCTTTGTTTCTAAGGGGGTAGAGAACCTCTTCGCATAAAATTTTCGGAGTAGGGCCCATAATGGTCTTGACCACTAAAAAATGTATTTATGCTACCCTGGGGTAAGGAACATGCCACATAGAAGTTTATTCATGTAAAGTCCCCACATTGGAGTATCCCCAAGTCCACTTTGAAAAATTTGTATTCTATTGAATTTGCAACCCCCAAGAGAATATTGGTTGGGAACGTAGACTTGGGATATACATCTATATGAAATAAATTGTGAAAACATGAACAAATTACAAATATAAGAAAGTAGCACGGGACCGAATATTTGTTGAATCGTCATTGAATTATACTATGATGAAAAATATGGACTTTATGGGGTCTCCAATTTACAATTTAAATAACAAATAAAATTAGTTCCCATATTACGGTAATGGGTGTAAAATAGTAATTATATTTGACTATTCTGAAATCAGTCTGCCCTCAATTATGAGGTGGATAATACTATTTTTATTTATTTAAATCACGTGATTTTTTTCAGTTTGACATGCTATGTTGTTCTGCTATATTTTCGATTTGGCCTCTATTTGTCATCTTGGATTATAAGGGGTGAAGAAAGTTTTCAATGTAGGTCGATGTTTCGCATTTTACCATATTTCAAAGGATTTGGCTAAAAATGTGTATTTGGGTGTGAAAATCTTACACAAAAATTTCAATATATCTACAAATGTTGTTGTTGTATATTGTTGACCTGTTATATTTATTTTACTTATTTGGTTAATAGCTTGGCTTAAGGTCATTAAAAAACTATGTTTTTATTTTTGAATTTTTCCTTTTTTATTCATCCAATATTTCGATTTCCTCCGGAAATCATCTTCAGGGATATTTTTAAAGTAAAAAGCTCGTCTATTGAGTTTAAATGTCACTATCAAACTGATAGTGACATTTAAACTCAATAGACGAGCTTTTTACTTTAAAAATATCCCTGAAGATGATTTCCGGAGGAAATCGAAATATTGGATGAATAAAAAAGGAAAAATTCAAAAATAAAAACATAGTTTTTTAATATCTACAAATTTTAGAATTTTCTCCATGTAATAGAACCCCCTCAAGTCCACCTTTTGGCGGACAAACAGACCGACATGGTTAGGGGGACTTATGAGGACTCTAATGCACAATCTGAGGTGCTAATGGTTTTAAAAAAGTAATTAACTTTGGCCATTCTTAACCAATTAGCCCTCAATTATGAGGTGTACAAAGTACAGTAAATTCCTAATTACTGCTCATTTGACTAAAAATTAAAAACTAATCGACCAGTACGTGAACATTTATAACATTCATATCTTTGAATAATTATGCTTTGACAAATATGCATAACAGACAAAAACTACGGGCCGGCAACTCGGACCGGGCCAGCTAGTTTATATATAATTTATTATAACTGCTCTAAAGCCAAATGTTGATAGGTGGTATGATGTACTTCAAATAAATTATTTTGATATGGGAGCTCTACGACTTCTGACTTTTCCTTACTGGTAAGATTTTTGAATTCTTGTCCTTCTATTTTTTATTCAATTTCGTTCATGTTTTTACCCTCAATGTTAGAATTTTTTTGGAAAATTGATTAAACCAACTGTTCAATGTATATTTGATAAACTAAGACTCCAGTACAGAGTAGCATTTTCCCATTTGCCTTGAAGTTGAAAAAACTTTCTTATGTGGTTATGAGTGAATCCAAAATTAAAATAAGCATTTTGTTATAGTTTGATATTTTTCTGTATTTGGTACATTCTTTTAAAATATTAACTTTTCTTAAAAAAATAACATTTTTGATACAATAGAAGTATGTACAGTACAGTATACATGAATGTGCAGCACCTCAGGGGCATGCACCGGTATATAAATATGGCAATATATTTGTTCTTAATGGCTACATCTTAAAATTATGGGTTTGTTATAAATTAAATATGGACGTCTTTCAACAAAAAAAAAAAAATGAAGTACAAAATTATGTTTGCGGACTATTGAACATGGACGGAAACACATCCATATCCGGCAGGTAGCGTGAAAATGTCTTGGACAATATCTATACAACAAATATGTTTGTAATGTTTTAATAAAGGAATTTACATGGCAGCTATACGCTGCTTCAACTGTTCTAGCTCATTGTAGATGGCGGCGGGAAGATCGGAACCGATCTGCGATTCAAAGTATTTGCGGATTTCTTCGACTTCTTGTGTCCAGAAATCTTTGGGCAAGGAGAACAACTCAGCCAAATTAACACTGCTGGTCATGCCCTCCAAGTTTAGTTGATTTTCAGCTGGAATATAACCGATTGCCGACTCTGCTGCGCAGTCTTCGCCATTGATGCGACGCAAGACCCATTCGAGGACTCGGGAGTTGTCACCATATCCGGGCCACATAAATTTACCATCGGCACCTTTGCGGAACCAGTTGACGTGGAAGATCTTGGGAACATTGCCGCGAGACTCCATACTCAACCAATGTTGGACGTAATGGCCAAAGTTGTAACCGAAGAATGGACGCATTGCAAATGGATCATGCATAATAACTTTGCCCTTGTGTTCGGCTGCGGCGGTGGCCTCACTGCGCATTGCCGAACCCATGAATACACCATGGGTCCAGTTGCGGGCCTCATAAATTAATGGCACACCAGCTGGACGGCGGCCACCGAAAAGAATTCCACTGATGGGTACACCGGCAGGATCTTCCCAAGCCTCATCAATGATGGGGCATTGATTGGCAGGCGTGCAGAAGCGGGAGTTGGGGTGAGCAGCTGGTTTGCCCGACTCTTTAGTCCATGGGTTGCCCAACCAGTCGGTTATGGTCACACCTTCGGCCAAACTGCTTTCCATTCCTTCCCAGTAAACACCACCATCCGAGGTAGATGCAACGTTGGTGAAAATTGTGTTTCTGAAGACTGTTTTCATGGCAATGGGATTCGTTTCCATGGATGTGCCTGGAGCTACTCCAAAGAAGCCATTTTCGGGGTTGATGGCGCGCAGTGTGCCCTGCTCGTCGAACTTCATCCAAGCAATATCATCACCCACACATTCAACTTTATATCCTGGAAGGGTGGGGTTTAACATGGCTAGATTGGTTTTGCCGCATGCTGATGGGAAAGCGGCAGTAATGTACTTTTTCTCGCCTTTGGGATTAGTAATTCCCAAAATCAACATATGCTCCGCCAACCAGCCTTCCTTCTTGGCAATGGTACTGCCAATACGGAGAGCGAAGCATTTCTTCCCCAGCAAAGAGTTGCCACCATAGCCAGAGCCATAGGAGACAATCATGTTATCAGCGGGTTTGTGCAAAATAATGGTCCTCTCGGGATCACAAGGCCAGGAGCTGCGTTCAATGACGCCATTGGCGGGAGTGCCAACAGAATGAAGAGCACGCACAAATTCTTCTTTCTTTTGCAATTGTTCCAAAACGCTTGCTCCCATTCGGGTCATAATTCTCATGGAAGCCACAACATATGCAGAATCAGTAATTTCAATTCCAATTTTGGATAGAGGAGATCCAACTGGACCCATGCTGAACGGAACGACATACATTGTGCGACCCTTCATGCAGCCGGGGAAGCGTTCTTTAATGGCAGTTTCCATATCAGCGGGTGAGATCCAATTTCCCAAAGTGCCTTTTACCCCGTCTTGGGGGGTAGGAATGGACTCTTCTTTGCGTTCAGTGCAAATAAATGTTTTGGATTCAACACGGGCAACATCAGCAGGATTCGTGCGGGCCAGCCAGCAGTTTTCGTACTTGGGCAGAGGAACAATGGTGCCAGATTCGCACATCAATTTCAATAACATTTTGTACTCCATATCGGAACCGTCGCAAATATGGATTTGTTCAGGTTGACATAAAACGACGGCTTCGTCGACGAAGGCCTGGACTCCAGGCGTGAGTTTCTGGACAGAACCAAAAGACACATTTATGCCGCGAATGTGGTTGTACAGGCCGCAGTTGTCTTCCTTGGTCTTGTTTTGCATTGGCAAAGCGCCATTGGAACTGTAAAGAGAAAAAAGCCAAAAGGCCAAACATTCCATTAAAAGACCGTCTGACGAAATCTTGCAACACGTTGGCGTGTTCAGTTGCCAACCAGCTGTTGCAGACATGCAATCTTTGAGGCATCAAAGTCATGAGTACTTACATGGGTTTGCTTTGTTCGATGAGTTCAGGCATTTTGAAAAGTTTTTGTTTTTCTTTTTGTTGTATTAGTAATTACAAGAAACAAAAGTTGCACTCAAATAAGGATCACACTTTGAAATATCACAAGTTTTGGTATTTATCTATCTGTGCTTGGATTACAGATTTCTTCTCTCGACTTTCATATGTTCTTCCAGAGTTTTTTGTCAAAAAGTAATTTTATTTTTAGACCACTGAAATGTTCACTTGATCTTTCCATTTACTCAGAACTCGAGCAACTGATGGCACTACTCTGCTTTGTGGACGTTTTTATACCCCATGCTCGCTGGTGGACATCTAGACGCAGCTAGAACTCGTTGCCTCGCTTTTGGATCGGTTTGTTATTGTTGTGTTATCTCTACGAAATCGACGATCGTCTGTGTCGGCGTCAAGATCCATGTGTATTTGTTGGCGCGTTTGGTATATGATCGCAGTGTATGGTTGTAGGGGCGCAGTGGAGGGCGGCGGGTGCGACCTTATGTTGGTATTTTGGTTTATTGCCTTCTCTTTGTTTTCGCATTCATGTATGTTTTTGTTTTGTTTTGACTATCGAACAGGGGGTCAAACTTCGTTTTCTGATTGGCTGTTTTATGGGGGCTCGTCGTTTTGTTTTACCTATTTCTTATTGTTTGTATCGAAGTACTACGAGTTCTGATAATGTGTGTGTGTGTTGTGGCGTATATGTATAAGTTACGACCAGATGTATTTGTATGTGCCTGTATGTGTGTAACTGCGGAGCTCTCTTTGTTTTGTTGCTAGTATTTATGACATAAACGGTTCTTTTCTCCTATCACCGCAGCCACCGCAGCCACCGCCGCCGACGACGACAATATCTTTTTAAAATAAAACACAAAAAATTGTGTTTAGCAACAGGCCCGACACCAGAGTGCCAACGATACTACATTGTTTTTTTCTATACCTCCCAAAAATAACTTTAAAAAAATCTCACACAAACACATGCTACCTCGTCCCTCCTTCGTCTGATACCGACCCATACCTGTTTCATGTTTTATTTGAAAACATTGCTGCTGTACTTTTGCTCATTGTTATTGTTTTGATTTCTGATTATTTCCAGTTCTTTACTCGTTGTTATGTTGTTTTTTTTCTTTTGTTGGTTTTAAAAATAACCTCGGAATGGTGTCCCACTGACCTTTAAATGTGGTTCAGCGAAAAGTCCTTTCAATGGTTATCCTGAAGTTGTAACTGAAGTCCATTGCTTTTTTCTTTAAATCGAAGGAATCTTTTTGTTTTGTAATCAATGGCATTTATTTAATTAGCTTTAAGGTATTTTAACCATTTTGCGGTAGGAAAAATCGAAAGAGGCATTAAAAAAGTCATTAAATAAATCTATAAAAAAAAAACATATTTTTTGTACGTGAGTTATTATGTTTAATCTTTGTATGTTCCTTACAGACTCGAAAACGTCTGAAGCGATTTCCTAAAATTTTTATAGAACATTCAGAAATGTAATGCGGTGAATATAGTCATTTAGGGGCGCGGTACCTCTTGCACGCCCTTTCTTTAAGTATTCAGCATTCAAGCATTTGTTATTATATTTTAGGCGTTGTTGGACCTACCACGCGCACATTTTAAAAACATTTATAGTAAAGAAAGCAATGGAGATATGATCTTGAAACTTGATGGTGATAATTTCAACATAAACATAAACTAAAACAACGAGCCCGCGACGCGGTCGGGCTCAGTTAGTTCAATATAATCAAGGTGTAAATAGTACACGCGACTCAAAACAGACGAAAGTTTTTTTTTTTATCGAACATAGGATATTGCCGACAGGCAGCGTGACCGTTGTGCCACTAAAGTATCAATTTTGCCACCTTTTTTGGGCTTTGATACCTTTGTGCCACTTTTTTATTTTGATCCTAAATGAGCCACTTTTTTGAATTTTTGTGCCACTTTTTTATACATTGTGCCACCTTTTTTTAAACTACGTATATTTTAATCTAAATGCTGTATTTAAAACAATAAAATGAAATGAAACAATGAAAAGCGTCGTACGCTGCCATTTCCAATTTGCGATAGCAAATTTCAGAGCGAACGCTCTTATATTAGGTGTTTGTAAGTGGTTTTCGCATGCTCAAAGTTGTCAACATTGTTCTTTTCTTTCAATTTTTAATTACTTTACTACAGCCTATGACAGAAAATTGTCTGTGCAGGTCCACGTCTTCGTATAGCCCCCATATAACGGTACCCCCTGATATTCGGTATTTTGGTGATTCTAGCGACATTATTTACCGGAATTGTTTCAATTTTCGCATTTGAAGTTCGTAATGGATATTACAGCCTGTGACAGAAAATTGTTCGTTCAGGTCCACGTCTTCGTATAGCCCACATATTACGGTACCCCGATATTCAGTATTTTGTTGATTTTAGATGCAATTTTTACCGGAATTATTTCAAATTTTGTATTTGAAGTTCTATCACAAGGAAACGTGATAGACCCATAGTCCCTTTTGATGATCTGCATAGAATCACATTCTGATTCGATTTGTGCATGTCCGTCCGTCCGTCTGTCTGTTCATGTATTTTTGTAAACAAAGTGCAGTTCGCATTTATTGCCCTATCCAGATGAAATTTTGTACAAATCATTTGTTTGGCCCAAGGACGAAGTTCAGGTTTGGATATAGCTCCCATATATAACTTCGTCCGATTTACCTCTGATTGTTCACCAAACGTCTAATATTTGCCCAAATTGGATAAAATTTGGCACTTACGACCGAATTGAGTCTAGAAGCTAGTATGTCAAATTTGGTGTAGATCGGTTCATATATAGCTATAGCTCCCATATATATATTTGTCATATTTGTTACCCCCAACCGTAATATGCACTCCGTAACAACCATATTCAGGGAAATATATCTAATACAGCTCAGAAATAACTTTTGCCAAATTTTATCGAAATCGGTTCCGATTTGGATATAGCTGCCATATATATCTTTATCCGATTTCAAACTAATTGTGAACCAAATGGGCAATACAAGTCCGAATTTAAAAGATACAAATGCTTCGGCATATTTAGTCCTTTGAACTTTAAATTATAATTATAATCATAGCGTGTATGATTTAGTTCTCCCATAAAAACTTTTAATTGTTATGCGGAGCTCTACTAAATTAGCTTTCTTTACTGGTTAAATATGCAATATGTATATACATATATTATTACTATATAGTATTACATATAGATGAATTTGTTGTTTTGTTCTAAACTGTTATTTTTTAAATAAAATGTGAAATAAATTGTGCCACTTTCTGTGCCACCATTTAAAATGATATGTGCCACTTTTTTCAAGAAATGATACTTTTTGTGACACTTTTTGAAAATTTCCAGCGGTCACACTGCCGACGGGAAACCTTTTCAATAAAAACAATACCTAACAAGTAAAAAAGCTTTGAATCAAGACGCGCCAAACGTTTCAAAACCTCCATCATGAATACATTTCAAAATTAAAGTGTTGAGATTCAAATTCAAACGAGTTCCAATTGAAATATCATAGTGTCAAGAATTCAGTTAAGTCTTCAGAATAACATAGAGTGGGGGCCGTAACACAATGCGAGCCTACATATACCTCTTTCTACTGCAGCAGTTGCTATCTATCTGAAACAATATATTGTTATCTACTTGAAACATTTCCACTAAAAAATGCCGATAGTCATCAAAATATCCAATATCGGTGGGAGCCATTATATGGGGCTGTAGGAAAACGTGGATCTATGTATACAATATTCAGCTTAAATAGCTAGAATCAATTTTGAATATCAAAAAGCAAATGTGAAACGTTTCCGTTGAAAATGTGCCCAAAGTCATCATAATACTATACGCGTATAGTAATATAAGTAATATAGCGATTATCCCGAATATCCCATGATTCGGTTCGAAATTAGGAGCAACGCCTTCAATATACCGAAAATCAGGAGGTCCGTTGTATGAGTACTATGCTATTATATAAGCGGGCCTACTTGCATTACGTTTTGCTAGGTTGTACCTTCTGAAATTCGTTAAGATCAATCTACAGCTGAATTTGTTGAAGGTTCAAGTTACAAATTTAAGGCAGTACGATAGTTCAAACCCCTAATTTTAATTTTTTTATTTAAAAAAAGTAATTTTTCAGGAACATTGTTAAAATTATGAAAATGAAAAAAGGGAAAATGCCACACACTATTAAACTGCATCTGGACACACTAGTTAATCTACGCGAAATGATAAAATAATGTTAATCTCTATAAACGCAATTGAAGAAATAGTCTTTGTTTAATTTTAAAACAATACGTTTTATTAGCCATCAAAGAGACATCAAAGAGAGTAGCAAATGGACCTTGTCTTGTATACTTGACAAGCGGATAACCAATAAATCCACTTCACTTTAAATGTGCTTCTGTATGTTATTCGATTACATTTTGCGAAATTCTTGCGGTCGGAATAATTTGTACTGAACATACCTATTGTAACAATGTTTTCTTGTCAATATTTATTGGTATTTCGTGAAAAGGAATGTTTCAAAGTAATGGGGAAAATACTCGCAATGACTTTTCAAGTGGTTCTCAGTCTATTCGCCTATCATTAATTTATTAATTTACTTTATTAGTTGCTTAAGGTGTGTGTTTTTTCCATCTGAATTCGGTTGATATTGTCCTTATCTTGAAAGGGGACATTATCTGCATTAGCACACATTTAGATACACTATTGACTAGTAATATAGGGACAGTAACTGTTGGAAACAATTTTGCATTCCTCTCCACCATGTCCTTTATACGGTCCGCCAGTAAGCTCATCTGACAACTAAGATTGCCGTCAAAAACATTTGTGATTTGAAATTTAAAGAGCGTCAAATCACTATATTAATTTTGCAAAAACTACTAAGTTTATTGTCAAATTGTTGTCAAAGGTAGTCCTTTTTGCATCCACTGAGAAACTGAAATGGCAATTACAGTTAAATCAGTTGGAAATGGAAGCAGCAATATTCCTGAAATTTGAAAATTTCATTGAACAAAAACTAACTTTTGCTTTACCCGCCGCTGGAAAATAACGGGTTATTCATTAAAAATTAAAAAATATACTTGGATGTTTTATTGATTTGAAGAATTTCTACTTTTTAATTTTTTTTTTGTGAGTTTCATTAGTAGTACTCATGACATAATAAAAAAGTTTGTTTACTGCCTATATGTTAGTCTGTTCCAGAACTGCAAGAATGTACCATAACCGATTTTCCCTTTATGATATCGAAAAAAATTGAAAAAACTAGTAGTTTCTCGCTGGTACTGGAACAGAGCATGTTTTGACATTAAAATCGTATTATAAGAAACAATTGTATTCAGATTAACTCATTACTATTAAAATGATGCAGGAAGGAAAAAATGAAAGGCTGTACGAATGCAAGCTTAAAAGTAAGTTTGTATGATTCGGCGCCCAGACATAGTCCCCACGGACATAACCCCATTGCAATTATGGGGATTTTGACCGGTTTTTATTCGGTCATAACTCCATAATAAAGTGGGGATTATGACCGTTTGCTGTCAAAATTAGGATTATGATTCATAAAATCTTATTCATTAATTTGTTAATGTACCACCATGTACCGTTTAATCCGTTTTATTACTCTAAATTTTATATGTAAACATTTCCGAGGAATACAAATATTTGTAAATATTGTTTAAAAAGAAAATTGGCTCTTCTTAATCTGTGCTAAATTGCATCAGAAAAATTTCCTGCGCTTTATCAAGCTTTAATCTCATTTGTAAACAAGTAATTGAGTAAAGCATCAATTGTTTACAATTTATTTGTGCCTAGACAACAAATTTTGCATATAATGAAAGGATAATGCTATTCTCGTCATATATATGGGAGATATGACATCAGAATCGGAGGTACCTCCCAAAAATTTAGAAAAATTTAGTCATTAATGCATATTTTTTAAAGCATAATAAATCATGGATCTGACTTATGTAAGTGGCACAATTTTTATTGTAAATAATGACCCCATAGTAATTTCTAAATAGAAAGAAATATTCATGGCACAAATAATAATAGATGTTCATCTATCGTCGATTTCAAATATTTTGAATAGACTGATCTTATTTTTCATGCATAGGCTTTAATTTGATTGTTAAAAAGCTATATGGTATAGAACATCTATAATAGCTTCGGGTGAAAACTCAACACAATTTTTGGTGTTGTAAAGAGCTTAGAAACATTTTCCATTCAAATAAACTGTAGTTTGGAATTTCTATTTCCAACGTTTAGAATACCGTTCTGAGTGGTATATAGTTTTTTCCACCTCTTAATTAGAGCAGCACGATTTCAGAATAGACAAACATAACTATCTCCTTCCTATTACCGTACGATAGGAATTATTTCTTTTTCATTTTAATTGTGCGTTGGAGATATTCGTAATTCTTTCATGTTTCCGACTGAATGAGTCTCAGTTTGTCATTTCGTAGTTTATTTCATATAGACATACATCCGAAATCTACATTCACAACAAATACAAAAGAGATCGCACATTTCTGATCGCACATTGGCTTGGAAAGTGGACTAAATGCCTAGTACAATCTAATACAATTTTTTTAAGCAAATCAATTGATGGATGTGGTCCGAAAACTTAAAATTTTTGGCGAAGAGGGCAAAAAAAATGAAAAAAGTGACCAGGTGAAAATAGCTTAAACCATATAATAGTGATACCAAAAGATGATCATTTTTTGCAAGGATGGTTTCTTCTCAATACGCAATTAGTATGAAAAAAAATGGTTAAAGTGCAAAATATTCTTGAAATAGGGTTGTATCCTTATCCGGGTGATGACCCATACCATGACCATGACCTTATATATTTATTTATTTATTTATTTCGGCCGATTTGTGTGTCCGATTCCAATGAAATTCAGAATGTGTGGCGGAATTTGCCTCCAATAATAATTTTGACAAATTAATAAGAAATTGGTTTGGATTTGGATATTTTCGGCCGATTTCACATGTTCGATGCACCAAACACGGTATGTACCTCCAATTTCAATGAAATATGAAAGGAGTGGCGGAATTTGTTGTAAAAGTAAATTTTGTCAAGTTATATTGAAATCGGTTCAGATTGGGATATGATTTTATTATGAATCATTGACCCACAACGCCTCTGCAATGGTATTAGGCTAACAGTAAAAAACTACACAACAATTAATTGAGGATACGATTATTACGGGGAACTATGTTGCTACCTCGAATAATTTTATTGCAACAGAAATGCCAGTCACCTTCAAAAGATTGCAGTTTCCTGCACGCTTGGCATTTGCTATGAAATTAATAAATCCGAAGGACAAACCCTTCGTGTATGCCGACTTAATTTGGCATGTTCCTACTTTTCTCATGGTCAGCTGTTTCAAGTATGTTCACGCGTTGGAAGACCGATCTATTTGTTTGTTTACGCATTAACGTATTACAATTATTACGTTTTTTTAAATTTTTGAATTTGTCTTTATTTATTTTACCGTTTCCACATTTAATAGGAACTCATTCTATACATGACTTTGTGATGAAAAAAGTGTGCTCTCCAAATAAAAACTGAATGGTCTTTGAGTTAAATTAGTTTTAGCAAAATTACCAAAAAATAACTATTAGCCTTTAATTTTTACTTGTTTAAGTTAGTAATAATGTTAGAACTAAAGCCTCATTTCCCAATTGATATTTTTTGTTTTTATTTTCGAAATATTCGTTGTTTTTTTAGATTAGAAAAAAGGAATTGTTAGAGATACCGTGTATATATTTTAACCCTAGTCACGGGACATTTATGTATTTATTAGGTCTACTTCAAAAAGGCATAACTTGTTTAAAATCAATTGAAATTGGATTTCCTCATTCACTTTGCACGATTGTCTGCATTTATTGGCCATACGAATTTGACTGGTCTAGAAACAATGAATTTCTTTACAATCCATTGTTGTGTTGATCGCTGCTGATCATATGATTTCCACTTGACGATCGGTCTATTTTTATAAGCATATCTACCGCAGATACGCCATTTGTTGTTAGTCCACATTGACCACGCACACACGTTGTATTTTTCCACACAATAAGGTGATTCCAGCATTTAAATTTGGCAAAAATTGTCATTTTGCCAAAAACACACCACGCGTTGTTTATAAACCAACGTCCACTGTGTCACATGAAAAAATGACAATCATGACACACACTCCCACTAGTTGGGTCCGACAATCACCTAGAACTCACTTAGTTATAATCGACTTCGGTGGTGTGTCAGGGTAATTCTCAAAAGCTGTTCTACATTCCAAATATTATTTTCAGGCTACATGGAAATTTTGTTGCCGAATTTGTTGACTTCAAAATATCTAAACTTAACGTTACGTTGGCGACGTGCCCGAAAATACAAAACATCGCCCCATTCAGATATCGTATAACGTAAGACATCAGATATTCAAAAATCAGGACTTGAATTAAGAATTTCTTGTTGGCATGTCTTCTACTTTTTATGCCCTATGAATAGAGGTTGTATTAGGTTTATCATTACGTTTGTATATATCCTTCATCAGTGTAAAATTCTAAGTATATTTAACCATGTCCGCCAGTCCCTCTGACCGTCCCTTTGTTGTAATCACGCAAGAGTCCAAACTATTGGACAAATACGGTATAGAACATTTTCGACATAGGTCCACGTTTTTTCTATAGCCCCCTTATAATGCTACCGTTTAGCGTTTCAAAATTTTTCTATAGGCCCCATGCAACGGTACCTCAGGATATTCGGTATTTTGATGTTTTTAGCCAAAATTTTCACAGGAATTGTTATAAATAAAATAAATAACAACTTTAATAGTCATCTTAGTTTCACGTTTTGGTATTGAAATATGCTTGCATGATTCCTGTGTAACTCCTGCAAATTTCATCAATAGACATGTATGCGGTTCGAATGATTTTTAGTTTCTATCAATTTGGTTTCCTACCAGAGATTGTCTTTCGACCTTCAACTTCAGATGGATGTTGATGGTTGTTTGGACGACCTATACTGTCAGTCCTCAATAAATACAAGCATTTTGATAAGAATACAATTCAATATTTCATTGAGATAAGAAGAATAAATTTGAGGGACGATGTAAATATAAAATCATTGTTGTGGTGCAAAGATGGCAAACAGCAATGTCCTACGAAATATGACAGAAAATATTTATATTTGTAAGCATGTGAAGCATACATACAAACAAAAATGTAACCTTCAGAAGCAAGGAAAATATTCGATACTAAGCTGTATTTCATTCCCTGCATTTATTGCCGAAGTTACAAATTTTGTCTTAATCATATTTTTTTTAATTTTTTAAAATGTTAACATTACTCTGATATAGAAAACCCAGTAAAGAAAGGTCCAAGGTCGTCCGGGTAGACTTTATGCATATTTAGTGAAGCTAACAATAAAGATAATAAACGTTTTTATGCCTTTAAAGCAGATGTAATTCAAAGCCGAAAGGAACTAATGTTTGAAAGTATATCCTCCTCTTCATCGATTTCTACTAAATTTGACAGACTGAACCGAAATTTATCAAATTCCATTTTATTTGAGCCGATATTGCACTTTTTAGGCAAAATAAACAAAAAATCGGATGAAGATATGTATGGTAACTACCTCCAAATCTGAATCGATCGTAAAAAGATGTAGCTGAAGTATTTCTATTTTGTATCTGATAGCTGGAACCAAATATGGTTGTTGTATGGAACATTTTACGGGTGTGAGGGATGAAAAATAGGATGAAACATACATGTGGGAACTATAGCTATATCTCAACCGAATTTCATATGATACAAACTAATGTAGGGTATACAAACAAAGTGTAGAGTACAATAATCGGGAAATGTTACCTATAAAGAAATGTATTCTTAGTAGTTAAAGTATTGGTGTTCTTAGGCGAAGGATATAAAGAAACAAAAGGTTAACCTATACAAACAATGTTTCAAAACACAGAATTTTAAACAAATCTGTTACAAAAAAATAGGGTTTAAATCGTCGAAACATCAAATTCGGCTTAAAAATGTGTCTAAAATTATAAGAACATTGAATATCTGAAGGTAACCTTATATGCGGGCTATACGAAAACGTTGTCTGCAGGCAAGTCAGGATATCTTCGAAATTGATTTGCAGACAAACGATACCTCTAAGTAAAATCGGAGCTTATTATCACATATCGTTTAGACTTTAACATGATTACAACAGATTGTCAGACAAACGCACGGACAACGGTTAGATCAACCTAGAATTTTATGATGAAGAAATAAATTCGATGTTGAGTCTACAATGAATATTTCATTTTTATACCCTACACCACACAGTGGTGCATTTGTTTGCAACATGGAGAAGGAAGCGAGATAGACCCATAGTTACTTTTAAGGATCTCCATAGAATTACATTCTGAGTCGATTTATGCATGTCCGTCCGTCCGCCTGTCCAGGTATTCTTGTGAACAAAATGCAGGTCGCATTTATTATCCGATTGAGATGAAATTTTCCAAACAATATTTGTTTGGCCCAAGGACGAACCCTATTGAAATTGATGATAATCGGATCAGATTTAGATATAGCTCTCATACATCTTTAAACGATTTCGGGTTAATTGTGCACAAAATGACCAATATAAGTCCATATGACCACATGCATTTTAGCACATCCAACCGAATTCAGTCCAGAAGCAAGAACATAAAGTGTGGTTAATATCGTTTCAGATGTAGCTATAGCTCTCATATATATGTTTCATCCGATTTGGTGTTTAAGTCCCTCAGATTCGTAATATGCATTCGACAACAATCATGTTTGGTACCAGGTATCTTATAGAGCTCGGAAACCCCTCTGCCAAATTTTATCAAGATCGGTTCAGATTTGGATATAGCTCTCATATATATCTTCAACCGATTTCGGGTTGATTGTGCACCAAATGGCCATTACCTGTCCAAAAGTTCTGATTTTTCCGAGTTCTGATGTCCGACCAAATTCAGTCTAGAAGTCAAATTTGGTGAAAATTGGTTCAGCTATAGCTATAGCTATCCAGTTTAGAGTTTAAGTTCCCCACATTCATAATATGCTTGCATTCTATAGCAATGTTATTTGGTATAAAAGACTAAAATGTCTCTAGTGAAAATCGATTAAGAATTGGATATGCCTCCCATATATTTGTTCCCCCTGACTCCAAACTATAACTGCTCTAAAGCCAAATGTTGACAGGTGTTATGATCTACTCTACTAATTATGCATAGTCGGCCCCTCCGGACTTTTGACTGTATTAGTTTTTTTTTCCAAACGGGAGAAAAACATACTTACAAATACAAATATTTTTATTGGAATTGTATATATTATACTGTTTTTCATAGTCTTAATTAATTTTAAGGGGAATAGCGAAGTTAATATACCATCTATAGGATCCAATTTCTTCAAAGGGTCTTATGTACTCTAAAGTTCAGTAAAATGAATTAACAGCGCCATAAATAAAACTGATTCTAGAGAACTTATTTGAAGATGATAACCATTACTGTTAATTTGTCAATTATGACGTCGGAAAAATTACACTGGATACAGGAAAGTATTTTCGAACTCTAGAAAATCTTTTTCCAAGTGCAGTGTGGATCCTGCATCATAACATTTGTAATCCAGTGAATATTCTGAAATATTTTATCAAGAAAAATCTGTCTCAAACTACTAAGAATATCAATTGAGTTAAATTAAAAAATGTACCTTGTTTTTTTTCAGATCTCCTCCAAATTAGACGCAGCATCTTACGGCGACTGTACCTAAACATAGAACAATTTTGTTTTTGGATATTAATAACAACCTTCAAGCAAAGTGCTTTGCATATTTTTGCATTGTGAGCTTTTAATGTTCCTATTGTCATTATTCGTTCAAGCGACAGGTGACGTGAATAAGAAGCAGGGGATGTAGTTTGTCTTTATTTGTCGACAATTTTAACAATTCAATTTTAATACATATTTACAATTCCGTTAATTTGTATGATATTACTTCAGTCGGTGTATTCCTCACAAATACCAATCCATTCGCATTTACATTTTCGATACTCTCTCTTTCAGGCCTTGTAACTCGGCTGATATTTCTGTTGGTAAGTGTGTTCCGACTTGCGTTGTAAAGTATTTTTCGATCTCTGCCACTTCCTGCAACCAAAACTCCTTTGGCAAATCGAAAAGTTTTTCCATGTCAATCTCAGATGCCATTCCTTGAATGTTGATGGAGTTACGGCTAGGTAGTAAACCTATGGGTGAATCTTGGCAGCATTCCTCCCCTTCGACACGGCGGAAAATCCAATCGAGTACTCTGGAGTTATCACCGAATCCTGGCCAGAGAAAATGACCGTCCTCACTTTTACGGAACCAATTTACATTGAAAATCTTGGGAACTTTTCCGCGTGACTCCATTGAAAGCCAGTGTTTTAAATAATCCCCAAAATTATAACCAAAGAATGGACGCATGGCGAATGGGTCGTGCATTATGACTTTAGCTTTGTGTTCGGCCGCTGCGGTTGCTTCGCTGCGCATAGAAGCTCCCAGAAATACACCATGAGACCAATTTCTTGCTTCATAGACTAACGGAACTCCGGCCGGTCTACGACCCCCGAAGAGAATTGCGCTTATTGGAACACCAGCACTATCTTCCCATGCCGGGTCAATAATAGGGCACTGCGCCGCGGGCGTACAGAAACGGGAATTGGGGTGTGCAGCAGGTTTTCCCGACTCTGGGGACCATAGTTTGCCCAACCAATCAGTCACTGTGACATCCTTAATGCTAGCTGGGTCCATACCTTCCCAGAATACTCCGCCGTCGGAAGTTGATGCCACATTGGTAAATAGAGAGTTTCTGAATATAGTTTTCATTGCAATGGGGTTTGTGGACATCGATGTCCCCGGGGCAACACCAAAGAAACCGTTCTCAGGATTAATTGCTCTCAAGACACCTTTTTTATCGAATTTCATCCAAGCTATATCATCGCCAACACACTCAACTTTGTAGCCCGGCAACGTTGGGGTCATCATAGCAAGATTTGTCTTGCCGCAAGCTGAGGGAAAGGCGGCAGCAATGTAAATTTTCTTCCCCTCAGGATTCGTTATTCCCAAAATGAGCATGTGTTCGGCCAACCAACCCTCTCGCTTTGCAATGGTACTGCCAATGCGTAGAGCAAAACACTTCTTGCCAAGTAATGAATTGCCTCCGTACCCAGAACCATATGATACTATTTCATTGTTCTCTGGTCGGTGCAAAATGATTGTTCGTTCCGGATCACAGGGCCATGAAGGCATTGCGTGTCTTCCATTTCTAGGGGTACCGACTGAGTGAAGACATTTCACAAATTCACCATTGGCTCTTTGCATCTCATCCAAAACTTTGGATCCAGCCCTGGTCATTACTTTCATGGATTCAACCACGTAAGGAGAGTCTGTGATTTCAACGCCGATTTTTGAGAGCGGCGATCCGACTGGACCCATAGAAAAGGGTATAACATACATTGTGCGACCTTTCATGCATCCAGGGAAGCGTTCAGCAATTGCTTTACGCATCTCCTCGGGAGATATCCAGTTTCCCAAAGCACCGGTTGTTGATTCCTTAGTAACAGGAATAGCTTGCTCTTTGCGATCGGTACAAATGAATGTGCGTGACTCTACTCGGGCAACATCTGCAGGGTTTGTTCTGGCCAGCCAACAGTTTTCATATTTAACTAAGGGCGTTATTGTTCTCTGCTTCACCATAAGTTGCTGCAGTATCTGACTCTCTTGAACGCTGCCATCGCAAATGTGAATGCGGTCGGGTCGACACAGATCAGCGCATTCATCGACATAGTTTTTGGCTGCTTCTGTAAAATGCGTAGGATTGCCATAAACAAAGCTGGCAAGTGATCGATAGGAGGATCTAAAATGGTACCTCTGGGTTCCCAGGGCTGAAGGGGAACTGAAACAATAAAAAGTAAAACATTATTTGCAAATCAAAGGGGATGGGTTAGGGTAAAGGAAAAAAGCCTTTAAAACGGGATTCTAAAAAAGTTCCAATCTAGAAATTCGAAACATCGAGATTAGACATATTGTTTTTGAGAATCCCATCGATAAGAGAAAAAGTAATTTCGTTTGGGTTAGCCTTGGCCGAGCCTATACTATTCACTTATTTCAAAATGGTCAGTCCAATCAAATTTGTATTTTGATTCTATTTGAAGCATCTCAAATTATTCGTCGGACTACCTCTGTTTGAGCCTAGGAGATTGGCGGTGAAAATTGTTATTCGTTATTTTGAAGTTTCATGTCAAAAATAAAAAGTGAGTAAACGTCAATTTGACCATTGCTTTGTGTTGCGATTTCCCTCGCGAAAAATTCTACATAGATGCAATATTTACTATCTCCATATAAGGGTACCTCATTATGTTTGGTATTTTATCGACATTTCCAAACGAATGAGCGGTAATTTGACAATTGAAGTTATTTGAATTTGACATTTTCTATTCATAGGTTCATTATTGGAATAGGCCCAACCTTTCGATTTGAAGTATTATATGGACTCATTTTCCGACAAATTAGTTCGTTATTCGATACTTTTTTTTTTTTTTCGATCGGTCCCAACGCCACACTCACCCGCCCCTGCCGACCGAGGGGGCCACCTCCCAATTACGTAGGGAGCGCGTACACCCCATAGTCCGAACTATGGAGGGTTAGTGCGTTAGGGAAACCAGCTACAGTTATACATCAGCCGGTTGTTTAAATTTACAAATAAAGACAACACACAGGAAATAAAACAACATATAACAGATAAGAGTAGAGAATCTGGCAACTACTTGCTTTAATACTAAAGATGTAAAATAGTGTGTTTAATGACATGCAAAGGGTCTGTCAATGATATCTCGTTATATAATTTGTTGTAGATATCACATAAAGACCTCATAGGATTATAAGATTCATAATTGGATTTAGCCAAGCAAAGTTTAAGTGGTATGTAATTTCGAGTATTACGAGCAGGAATATTAAAATTTAATTCACCGGTTAAAAACTGTGAATCGATTTCACCACGCAAAAGTTTTATAATAAATAAAGCTCTTAACATTAAACGTCTCTTTTCCAATGTCGGAAGATCAATTAGTTTTAGGCGATTCTCATATGGTGGAAGTGTATCATTTATATCCCATCCTAATCCTCTGAGAGCAAATAAAAGAAATTGGGTTTGTACTGATTCCAATTTAGCAGAATATGTTTTGTAAAAAGGACTCCACAATACGCAACCGTATTCTAAAGTGGGCCGAACCAAACTAATAAATAAACGCTTAGTCACATAAGGATCGTCAAATTCTTTTGACCATCTTTTTATAAAACCCAGCAATGACTTGGCTTTATTTACACATGAATCAATATGCAAATTAAAACGCAATTTATTGTCTAAAATTACACCAAGATCAACGAATGAGTCTACATTGTCCAATTTGTAAGAACCAATGAGGTAATCATTTTAAAAGGTTGTGTTCTAAACAAAGACAGTTTTTTACATTTCTTGAGATTTAGCGTCATACCATTAGCACTGCACCAATTAACAAGGCAGTAGATATCATGTTGCAACTTAAGGGAACTAATGTGAGAGTCCATATTACAAAAAAGTTTGACATCATCAGCAAACATTAGGATCTTAGAGTAACGTATAACCGTTGGAAGGTCATTTAGATACAATACAAAAAGTAGAGGACCTAAATGGCTACCCTGGGGGACACCAGAGTACACAGTTATCTGTTTAGAAAGAACATTATTGAAAGAAACTCTCTGTGTACGCCCTTGCAAATAAGATGATATCCATGATAACAATAATGTTGCGAAACCCATTTTGTCAAGTTTATGTAATAATAATAAGTGATCCACTTTGTCAAAAGCCTTACTGAAATCAGTATATATAATATCAGTTTGGCATTTTATTGAAAACCCTTAGAAGATATTATCCACAATTTCCTAGCGAATCATTTATAGAATGTAAAATCACCTCACAAAAATGCTAATATCGGTACGAGTTTCGTCATAAGTTTCAAATTCTAGTACTCCTAACTTGTATGTGAATTTTGATTCCCATTTTCAAGATTTCCTAGCAGAATTAATTGGTTTTATCTTCTTATAATTCTACCATACATACATCTACATTTAAAATAACTGAACGTGTCATAGAAGAATATCCTGGCCTTTTACAAAAGACAAAATTGTTTTTAATCAGAGAAAGTGTAACAACTGTCGGCCCTTTTAGGATTTTCTCATCATCAAAATTACACAGTTTCGAAGTAATTTGGAATAGGTGACATATTCAAATTTCACCGATTTTTGTAACCTCCATCATTCTATGGAGGGTATATTAACTTTGTCATTCCGTTTGTAACTCCTCGAAATATATATTCTGGATCAGCGTAAAATTCTAAGACAATCTAGCGATATCCGTCTGTCTGTCTGTTGTAAACACGCTATATTTCGAACGAATTAAGATAAAAGGCTAAAATTTTGCATACATGCATAGTTTACCAGTAGGCATGTTAAGTTCGTAAATGGGCCATGTCGGTCCAGGTTTTCGTATAGCCCCCATATAACGGTACCTCCAGATATTCGGTATTTTCATGATTTTAGCGACGTTATTTACCGGAATTATTTGAAATTTCGTATTTGTAGTTCGTAATGGGTACTACAGACTATGACTACAATTTTTATATGTAGGTTCACGTCTTCGTATAGCCCCCATACAACGTTTTTCATTTAAGGGATAGTTTCCGAACTTAGCTGCTTTTTTACTTGTTACCTCCTTTTTTAAGGGAAACAAAATGTATTTAATTTTTATTTAACACTTATGTGGCATTTTTATTTTAAATTTTAATTCATATAACATAGAAAAATTAAATAATACTGTAGTCGGCAGGTCCGCCATATCCACTTTAATAGTAGATAATCAGTCCAAAATCATTATATTTGTTAATTAATAATATTTAATTTATATATTTTACATTTTTTCAATTTTTAGTTAGTTATAACGTCAAAACTGCATGTTTTTCACATTCCGACTTTAGAAAAATCCTTATTTTTTGAAGGCGGTATCAGATATTTAACAACAATATTCTTGTCTAACGAGTTCATGTGACAGTTTTCTAATGTTTCGAAAAAGACCCTAATGAAAATTTGTTAATTTTAATATAGTTACGAGTTTTTGAAATTTGACATATCCACAATTTTTTTCTGAAGAATATGCATTCACCTATTCTAGCTGAAAGACCTTCACAAACAAATATATAAATATTAATAGAATAAGTCATATTTTCTTAGCGAAATTTAACAGAAAGACTGGGGACTTTATATTACATTAAATGCCGACTACTGGGTCATAACGAACATAGGCGCACTTATCCTACTTTCTGGTCGGCAGAAAAAGTTTGAGAATCCCACCATTTGTAAGAATATATAAATTTGCGTGCTACCTCTAAACGTTTGGATCGTCCGAGTTTCTTAAACAACAGCGTAAAATCGTATTCTCAAACTACAGACTGTACATTTTTGTGTTTTACGTGTTTACGGAGGCAAGAATTTGAAATCAAAACAAAAAAGAAAACACGTTTCTTCAGACTAATATGCTTCGGCGTCGGTCGACTATACGTGTGTTGTTACTGAATGCCGAATTTATCCGGTAGCTATCACCGAAACATACACATTTCTCTACATATATGTACCCATCTATATGCCACTAAAAATTGTTATGATATGAAAGATCTATACATATGTATTTGTACGTATGGCGTCTCAAAAAAGGTATGACAAAATCAAAGATCGCCATGGGCAAACTAATAATAGAACTAAATCAATTAGATGTTTCTAAAGGCATGAACCGGCAAGTAAATTAAATAGATTTGTCCCAAAACACAGATATTTCTACCCTTAAGAATTTTGTGAATATAATTTTTTATTCCCACTGAATTTGAAAATGTACAAAATATTCATATAAGATCCGAGAATAAGACTTATTTAGACAATAAATTGTATAGTTTTTAGAATCTCAAAAAAGGAATTTGGAAAAAATACCTACAAACATCCACCATGATTGTAAAGGAAGAATCATGTTGTATGAGAAGGTTACGCAATAACCCGCCAATTTTGGAGAACAGCCCAGAACGAGCAAGGCAAAATATTTTATTCGCTGCGGGAACAGATTTTGACTCCAACATTAGGTGGTCTGTTTAAAGATGCTCTGCACACCTCAGAAAAAATGCTCATCATCTTTATTGGGCTACCAAGAAGAGGAGCTGCTTATTTGGGAACTCACTGGTATCCAAGGATGAACTGCTTGCGTATTTCGAGTGGCATGTCCTTCTTAAAATAATTCACAAATAATCGGATTTGTAATGAATGTTTTGTTGAGAAGTGATATTAAAATGTTATAACCCTATTGTATATGCTCCACCAGGAAGTACAATTCGACATGAACCATTTAGTTACGCGAATGATGTGCTTTAATTGATAGCAATTGAAATTGCATTCATTTTTTTATGGTATCGCGTTCTGTTCCAAAATAGATATCTAAAGAATTTATTAGAATTTTTAAAAATCTACTATAAGATCTGGTGAGAAATATCGAAAAATTAAAAGGAAAACACAAACCATCAAATCGATGCAATCCTTTGACAAGAATTACAAACGTTTAGACTGTGATCACGATTTATCTTTAAAATGCCGCATGAAAAGTAAAATCAAATTCAATCATTGTTTACACAAAAACAAATTCACTTTCCGAAAGGCCAAGCCCACCAAAAACTCTGAAAATTGGCTCTGTTTCAAAAGACACAGGTGTCTATCAGATGGTTCGTGAATATACCTACACAGATACGTGCATGGTATCTGCATGCCTTTGAAATGTTTTGTGTGTTCTACTCTCGCAAATGTCTGATGCAATGTTTCATCATCGTTGCCGTGTGTGTTTTCGCTTGGTAACAAACACAACAATGTCTTCTCATTCATCGTGAACATGTTGTATTGGTCTCCGAAAATCGACAGCATTGTTCACAGATCATTGATCCCTTAAAAGGCGCGACTAGATTTAAACATTAGCGCACAAGTGGAAATGGGCATACGCACATATGTATCTGTTCGTCGCACGCTTGGTGAAGCTCCTATCCTTCGTGATTTTTTTCAAATATATGTATTGTACATATGGACGGTCTTATTAGCCCGACAGATGTTCTTAAATTTGATGGCACCTCCACTCATTTCCATCACTCATCTACAACTGATTAGGTTAGATGTTCAATTCTGTTTGAAGACCCTTGGACATACTATCGCGATTTTCGTACAGTGCAGATGCTTGCCGATACAAATAAAATGGAAAGTCAAAAGACAAGCGCCGCTGCGTCTATTATAAATAAAAGAAACGAGACATGATAGTATTTTGAACTAAATTGATACGGCAGTACCCACGAAACATAGATAATGGCTGCAAAGAGCGGTGCCAGACAATTTACTCAAAGTAAACAATGTTGTCCATCACCTACATACCGACAAAGTACGTATGTGTGACAAATTATAAATCAAAATGTTTTAATTGACGACAAGTTAGTAGGAACTGCTGAATACAAATCACTTAAAAATCGCCAGGTAAATACAATATTTTTGGATTATAAAATTCGGAAAACTTATACAATTTATAACAAGTGAAGTATACGTTGAAATCTGTCGAACCGAACATTCATTTGATGTCCTCCACCTTAAATAAAAAATAAACAATTTTCTCAATTACACTATTTCTCCGTAACCGGCAATTTAATGTAATGGCAAATGCAAACGATTGTAGGAAAATCAACAAACTATTCAAATAAATAAATATATAAGTGCATGCAAGCAAACATTTAATTTGTTTTCAAAAGTAACGGAACTTATCTATAGCCATGTGCGTCAAGTAAACCGAAATCATGTAACTGTGTGTATATTGTCCAAATCCAAAATATAACCTCGAATATAATGAGGGTAACAATGCTCCACAAACTTCTTCTTTTTTTAGGAATTATACATACCCACACACACACACATTTGCTAAAATATAACGCAGTTTCTTTATAAATAGTCCAAAGTATGTAACAAATTCAGGAAATATACTAGACGAATTGTTGATGTTCGAATTGATTGAAACAGGTACCAGTTAATCATTTACGACTGGCATTTCACTAATACACTTCTGGGTCTTTGTGTCGCATTGTGACGTCACGTATTTACACAGTCGCACGTCTGAGAGCACACAACTTGACCATGATCAGTGGACTTCGGACTTGTTATCAATGTAAGCAGCTACACGTACTCATATTCATATATTGCAAACATTGGCATGGGTCGAAATTTTCTACGTTGCGTAGAAAAATCGAGTCCTAATGAGAAAATGTTTAAATTGTGAGATACATATGGTGCTTTTCTTGAAAATTAGCGCCGTAAAAGTGTAGTTTTGTGGGAATATTATTGAAAAAAGCTAATTATCGGAAAAGAACCTAACAAGTACAACACATTGTGTTCAGCCAGGCCAACATTTAATACCCTCCACCATTGGGCAAAGAAAACATTTTTATATAAAAGTATCTGAATTCAAACGTAACAAATCCGTGGGAAAATGTAGCAACAATTATCAAAATACCGAATATCGGAATGTACCGTTATATTGGGCTATACAAAATCGTGGAACTATACATACAATGTTTCGCCACCGGAATTAGGGAAGTTACAAACGGAATGTCAATGTCTCCTTCACAATGTGGAGGGTATAAAAATGTTGACATGCAAAGCCATATTTTTGGTGTGCACTTTATAAATTAGAAACCTTTACTTTTTTTTTTAATTTAGTTTAAAGGCACCCACAAGAAGTATGGTATCTTCGAGTCGTTTGAATACCACGTAAATTATTTATACATATAAGACCGCAAAGGTCGATGCTTCCTTCGTCCATCACTTAAAAGAGCGGCTTATAATTTCTTCAACCGCGTTTACATATAAAACAACTCGAAATAAATCACGTCACACCATTATGCGATTTAATACAGAGATGTTCTGAGATTTGGGCAATGTTTCAAATAATACATAAATTGAAAAAACGGAAAACGACATTTATTGTAGAATTATCACTATTCATTTTTTACTTTGGGCATTTGTTTGTTTAAATTTACGACCAAGCAATTGTTGTTTTATTTTTAAAAGAAGAACTGCGTAATTTTTTGCCGTTTCAATAATCAACCCATATCTATTTTAATGGTCTAGATCATCAATCATTATAGGAATTATTATTACATTTTGCTAACAATGACGCATAGAACGTACAAATTGAAGTTGGCCAAAATCAGTAGCTTCAGTGGACTCTTTCTTCCATTGGACCTTTTGAATAACCGAAATGTATCAAACAATTATTTTGTGGAGAATGCCAACCAATTACATTATCATCAATGTCAAAAACACCAACCGAAAATGTTGGGGCAGGAAATGAAAACATGGAGATATCTAATCGATACCCATGTTTCAAAGTTCACAGCAAAGGTGATCAAACAGTAGAACACGACTACAATGGCGATTGTTATCACAGCTTTTTCAATTCGACCTCTGTTAATTAAAGGCTTTTAAAACCGTCTACAGGACGATAACTAGATCGTCTTTCCTAACCATTGGGTTTCGATTGGTTCACCCAGTAACATTTAACTAGCCTTAATTAACGGTTTTGGATATTTTAAATTTCTAATTTGTTAATACACAGTAGTGAAGAAATCTATCAGTCTAGCAGCATTTTGAATAATGCATATTGGGGCAGTCGATAAAGAGATTCATAAAGTCTGACTTCTGTACCATTTCATTCTGGAATTACACCAAAAATTAATATTTTTCTTTTGGCCTCTAGGGAGTTTGTAATTTCTTTTAATTATGACATTTTGAGACGCTCCGTTTTATATATACATAAAATGTTGGAATGGCAAAGATCTATATGGACCCGTACATTTTCAAAATATATGTAAAAAATTAGTTGCATACATTTAGGGGACCTTGATCTGAACACTGCAACTAGTTGTTCGATTGTTTCAACTTTTTACTGTTTTATCATTGTCAACTTCAGAACCACAATTTACAGTACAATTGATATCGGCTGATTGCCATTCAATAATCCCTCTGGAATTTTCCTTTTCTTTGTAAACAACGCCGATAAGAGAAACACCTCCAATTGTTGCACTTTGATTCTTCGTCAGCCATTAGATAATTATGACATGAAATAAAATAAATATTTCGGAGTAGCTATATATATGAATGCAAAGAATACGACAATTTAAACGGCAACCAAGAGGTTTTTTCGATTAAAATAGTTAACTTAGCAACAGATTCCGTTCGGGTTTTAAAGGGATATTAATATACATCTTCGCTATGTGTTATGAAAGCAAATGGGACAGGCATTAAATACATGCTACAATTATTTCAAGGTATGGAAATGTTGCTCTGCATTTTCTGCAATTTACCATGTCAAAGTTAACGGCAATCTAAACTAGTTCCCCTCTCTTATTTGTTTAAATACAATAAATATCCATTTTGATATAGATATGTTGTCAAGCGTATAATTTTGAAAAAATATAAGTATACTCAATAGTCCTACCTTATATATCAGCGTTACCTGGAACTCGATTGCCTACAACGAGTATCTCGAGAAAAACGAGTTTTAAGTTATCGTGTGATGTTTGACCTCCCGCATTAAAATGTTTATTACAAAAAAGTAATATATAACTACATAGACAGTCATTTGGCCACCATCAGAAGTCGGTGCTTCATATCTGTGCAAGGGCAAGCATGGTTTGAAGTTTTTAGGTCGGTCATCAACTCCATTTACTGTCTTGTTGATTTATATTAAACTCCAAGTAAAAAAGTACCGATCGGTTTTGCCGACAGATGTATACCCTCAGCCCTCTTACCCCTCCATGGAGTGGGTCAATATTGTCCATTTCGTATCGGACCTAAATAAATATGATATAAATATTAATATAAATATATAACAAAATCGAATATTTATATCCAATTTATGGGAAATCATAAATTCTATATTCATCTCAGGATTCTGGTTGAGAGACATATATTTAGATATAGTAAGTTGTAAAGAATCGCTGAGTAGTTTCGCAATTTATGACAGATAAAGTATTGAAGGGGTTCGCAAATATATAGCATCTTCACAACATATCTTGTGTTAGCAAAAATGTTTGCATGTGTGAAATTTGAAGAGAGTTGGATGCTTATTTATCTTGTTTTGAGCGTTATGTTTTTCAAAATCTTGAACCTTATGTGGAGAAGGTAGCAAAAGAAATGGTCCGATCTCTACCATCTTTATAACAGATCTTGTGTTAATGAAAATATTGAGATGTACCACATCTGGAATGGAATCGGATGTTGATTTCACTTTTTATGAATTCCATGGATATTCAAAATTTTTAGCGTTTGTGGTGGAGGTACCAGTAGAAGTCGACCGATATTTTCCATCTTAACACCAGACCTTGGGTTAATATAAATATTGGGATGTTTGAAATTTGAAGACAATCGGACTCTTAAATCACATTTTATGAAAGTTGTAATTATTGAAAATTGAAAAAATATATTTTTTGAAAATTTCGGCCTTTTGTGGGGGAGATACCAAAAGGAGTGGACCGATATTGCCCATCTCCGAACTCGATCTAAGTTTGACAAAAATATTACTGGGTAAGTTTAGACCAAATCTGATACTCCCTTCGAGAGTTATCGTACGCACCAGCCAGCCAGACAGAAACGAAACGGATTTGGTACAAAGAGACCTAGGGTATATCAAATGATATATACCCTCCGTAGCCATATGGCTGAGGGTATAAAAAAATTTCTTGATATTTCAATTTCTATAAAATCACCTTTAGCCGGTGAACTAGCTTGTTTAATGTTTTCAAATAAAATTTTAAGAGATATCTTAAAATAAATTGGCCGCAATTTATTTAAATACAAAGAATGCAAAACACCACCATTAACGTGTATATCCAGCTATGAGGAGTTAAAAAAATTTATTTGCGGGTAAAAATAACAGTTTACTTCAAAATAGCGCTGTCTCTTATATAACCACCGTTTTGAAATTCTATCTTCATAAAAAAATGGAAAATAACGCAGACATATTTTTTGTGGCTGTTGATAATAACTATTACCACTTCTTACACATTTGTCCAAAACATCATTATGTATGGTGTCGGAGGGAGAGGTACTACTCCAGTCCCCTTTCCACAACTTTTATTTTGCTAATTTTTATCAGTCGTTTATGGACAGTTGACTCGTGGCCCCATTTTCTACGAATACGACGACCAAATAAAAACAATGAAAACATATCAAATGTGTGCATGTTCAAGCAGACACCCAAATATGTATGTAGAAAAGTGTGCACAAACAAATGTTCACAGCATACAAATTGTAGGGTTTTTTCAATAATGTCTAATATCAGTCCAAATGTTAATATAGAAATAAATAAACCAAACAAGAAATTTGTATATTTTAACAATCATTGAGAAATGTACATGTATATGTCACATCGTGTTCACAGGCATACATATCCATATGCCTATTTTAATGCGTGTGTGTGTCGACGAGGGTGGATCTATAAATATTGTCTCTGCGTGGCCTCTAAATTAGCAAAAAAAATTAGTAAAAAATTTTTTTTGGAGAAAATTATTTAATTGTTAATTCACATCTGAAGCTTCGAGGTTAGATGCCAACTTGAAAACCCAAAAATTTATTCGACAGAAATAACCGTCTGCGTCTTTTATTCTGATAACCTTATTCAGGAGATTCCCAAAAACATGTTGATATACATATATTTAATAGTGTTGGCATAAATTTTTAAATTCAAGTAGAAAACCTTTTGGAAGGAAATACCGCCACCTGTCCATTTGCCTGTGTTTAGAATATCAATTAATGTTTCCATTAGTTGAATGGTTCGGTATAGAGCAACTTAGGCATATAATTCTATAACGGCTGATATTGTGGAACCTATATTTTTTTATTTCTTTAATTTCTTCAGGAATTGGGAGTAAAAGTGACATATTTTAGTAAATCTTGTTTAACATACTTCGTAATTCTGCTTTGAGCTCTTGGAGTGTGCGGACATACATCGGACAGTGAAAAGTGAAAAAATAAAAAATAAAAGTGAACCAGTGCTAGTGAAGTGAACTTGGAAATTTGTTTCAAACTTCTTTATAAAGAAGAGATATATTCCAAGTGTCGTCGTTTTCCCGTCGGCAAGTTAAAGTTGACGAGGAAATATAAGTGTCTTGCCGTCGGCAGTTTGACTATAAATTTGCCGTCGGCAGTTGGCCTGTATAGCAGGGAGGCCCAACGGTCGGTAACACCATGGAGGTGTCCGACGATAATGCCGTGCCGACAGTCCCGGTCGGTAATGCAGTGCCCATTGTCGGTAATGCAGTACCAATGACCGGGAATGTCGGTAATGCAGTATCGACCGATAATGCAGTATCGTGTGGTAATGCAGTGTCGGTCGGTAGTGCCGTACCACCCATCCGACGGACGGTCGGTAATACCGTCCCGGTCGATAACACCGTACTACCCATCCGACGGACGGTCGGTAATGCAGTTTCGGTCGGTAACGCCGTCGATTTCACCAGCATGCATTTGAAGGATGTCGGTAATGCAGTCCCTCGACCCAATGATACTGCAGTAGCTGTAGGCACAGCCGTGCCCAATGTTTGTGCATCGAGTAAAACTATCGATAGCACAGACGAGACGACCGATGGCAACGTTGCGGATAAGCAACGTAAACGCAAAAAGAAGCGTAGTAAGGGAACCGAGGACGATTCACCTTACGAATCTTTAAAACTGGAGGCCAAAGTGCGCCAGTTGGAAACATTGTTGTCGAGCCTCGTCGAAGACAACAAAGCCTTGACGACTGAACTGGCCGCCGTCAAGAAACGCCAAGATGAAACGGCTAGGCAACTGAATGCCGAATTTCAGCGCGTTTCCAGCTGCAAACGCATAATTGCAGCGTATGAGAAGAAATTCTCAATCAAGGCTGGTGATATTCTGGAGAATTCACCATCTCCGAGTGAAGATACCTCAATGGAGGTTGTACTGCCCACACCGCCAGTGACGCAGTTTTCGGCGGAAGCAAGCCGTGCTCCGCCTCAGGCAGTCAAGAAGCCCATCCTGCCTGGAAAGAAGGAAGCCAAGGCCGAAAAACAAAAATCGGCCAAAGCAGCAAAACGGACCGTTAAAGTAGTGCAGGTTACCAACGGAACCAAAGGAGAGCCAGCAGCAGCAACTACATCAGCAGCAGCAGCAACTACATCAGCAGCAGCAGCAGCGACAACAACAGCAGCCAACCCCAGTAAGGATGCTACACTGTGTAAAAAAGGTAAGTCGATACCACCCATCTCGACATTCGACGTAAATGTTAAGGGCGTGACGGACAATTTGATCAAATTGCTTGGACACGACAGATTTACCATTAAATTGATAAATAGAAAAATTAGCGCCTTTCACCTTATCTCGTTGGAAGACCACGAGAAGGTAAAGGCATTTTTCGTTAAAGAGGGTATACATTTTTATACCCACGCTCCTAAAGGCCAAACCCCGTATTCCGTAGTTTTGGAGGGCCTAGCGGACTCTTACGACGCCACACATGTCGAGGCAGGGCTAAAGGCTCTGAACCTTAGCCTTGACATAAAGCGTGTCACAAAATTAGGGGGGGCAAAATTCCTGATTCACCTGGGCAAGGGATCAGATATTCAGCGTATTTATAAAATACGCCGCCTCTTCACGAGCGATGTCCACATCAGAAAGGACAAGAAAAAAGGCCTGACGCAATGTCACAATTGCCAACGACACTTTCATGTGTCGGCTAACTGTGGCATGCCGTATTGCTGCGTCAAATGCGCAGGGGACCATGGCCCAGGGAATTGCAAAATTCCCAAGGGCGTCAATAAACCAACAATGGTATCTGTGACTGACCCAGTCACTGGTAAGGTTACAATGCAACCGAACTATGTGTTCAAATGCATAAATTGTAACCGCGTTGGACACGCCGCAAATGCGCGCGACTGCCCAACCCGCCTAAAACTTTTGGCTAAAGCAGCCGAAGAACAGGCGATTAAAGCAGCTAAGTCTGCGTCAAAGGGTTTCCCTATCAACAGTGGCAAGATACAACCTAATGTATCGTTTGCCACTGTTACATTGGCGCAGAACAAAGCTGCCAACTTGCCTTTGGGCCAAAATCCCAAAGCCAAAATACCTTTGGGCCAACAACCCAAAAACATTATACCTCTGGACCAACAACCCAAAGTCAATATTGCCATGGGCCAAAACCCCAAATCCAATATTTCTCTGGGCCAACAGCAGTCCTTAGGCCAAGCAGTCAGCGGGTTCTCTCTGTTTGACGAAATTTGCAATGAAATCTTTGGTAAAGATTTCTTGACTTCAGTCATGCAAGTTCGTCAATTCTCAGAGGAACTTAAAAGTCAGGACAAGGCAAGCCAGGCTAAAGCCATGGCCTCCTTAGTAGGTATGTTAGGTTTAAATGGTTAGGTCTTCTACATTTATATTTGCCAACGTCAACTCCGTAGTATCGAGGCACAAGAGGCACTACCTCCGGTTATTCCTCGATGAGCATCGGCCGGAGGTCATGATGTTGGCTGAACATAAACTATCTCAAAACCACAGATTTGAGATAGGTGGGTATGTTAGCTACTTACAGTATAGAAGAGGAGTTAGTGGTGGGGGTACCGCTATACTAGTAAGGGAAAATATAAAAAGTGAAAGAGTACCACTCGATATGGGACCCATCGAGTGTACTTGTGTTAAAATTTATAGGGCCGGCGGGTCACCACTGTACGCAGTGGCATTATACTGCAGGCCTCAGGAAAATTTTGATATTAATAGCTTAGAACCTCTAAGAGACTTAGCTAATTCTGGGGAAATTATAATAGGGGCCGACCTGAATGCTAGACACACTAGCTGGGGGGTGACCAAATATGTTCAAAAGGGAGGATAGTTTTGGATTTTTTAATCAGCTGTCCTGATATAAATATAATACCAACAGATGGACCTACCAGAGTTGCTCTTGGATCACAATCCTTTATTGACATCTGCTTAGCTTCATCTGGCATCCATGTGGATGATAATAGTGGGCTAGGAATTGCAACTTTAGATTGTAATTCTGACCACAGGGCTATAAAAATGACCGTTTACGGGAACGAACCGGAATGTAGACCAAGACGGACTTTCTTCGATTATAGAAGAATGGACAGAAGACTATTTAACAGGATATTGGCAGAAAGGCTTCCCATCTGCCAACTTCCTATAGATCGGAATGTTACTCATTCGGAAATTGATGCCTGCATCGATGCCACGAGCGAGGTTTTCCGATCCGCCATGGAGTCTGCTATTCCTAAAATTTATTCTGGGAATAGAGGACCCCGTAGACTTTCGCCTGAAATACTAGACCTAATCAGGCAAAAGAAAGTTCTACGGAGAAGATTACATCGTACAGGAAACCCTGAAAGGTATTCAACTCTCAGGGCGGAAATTCGCAACGCCGATAGAATTATCCAAGGTGCGATTGCGGAATACGAGTCAGTTCAATGGGTGAGATACCTCAGCGAAATCCAGGTGAACGATCGTATGTACGGTAGGGTTAAGGCTGCAGCGGGCATTAGTCGCTATGCCAAAATCCCAGACCTCATCGGCAACGATGGGGTTTCGGCAGTCGTGTCTAGCCAAAAGGCTGACATGTTAGCAGACGTCGTCCAAGGACACTCTGATGCCGACGATACTTCTTCTTTCAGTAATACTGTTAGAAATGAAATATCAATGTATAATGATACGTCCCCTTTGGTGACATTTGCAGATAACCTAACTGCAGATGGATCTATAATAAGTGAGGACAATATATGGCGACAATATAAATTCCTAAAAGCACCAAATATTGGGGCAGGGTTAAAAAGAAGATCAAATCGAAAATCCGCAGGGCCGGATGGAATCCCTGACATCGTGTTAAGGAGGACCGATAGCACTGCTTGGAAACATATTTCGATAATCTTTAACCATTGCATAAACTTGGGCTATTTTCCGGTTTCATGGAAAAGGGCGATAACAATACCCATCCTGAAACCTGGTAAGGACCCAACACATTGCAATAACTATAGACCAATTAGCTTACTCCCAGCTTTTGGGAAGCTTTTTGAATATTTTATACTTTCGGAGATTAAAGAAATCCTGGAAGATAAAGAAATTATACCTGACAGCCAATTTGGCTTCAGGCGTGGCCATTCAATATCACAAGCCCTCATGGTCTTAGGGGCCTTTGTGACTAAGGCACTAAATAACCGGCAGATCACAATCGCGGTTAGTTTAGATTTTGCCAAGGCATTTGATAATGTTTGGCAAAACGCCATCATATATAAAATGAGAAGGCTAGGCTTCGATTTTAATATATGTAGACTAGTGACTAGTTTCCTAGCAAATCGTAGTTTTAGAGTTAAAGTTGATGAGGACCTTTCTTCAGAAAGGGCTGTAAATGCCGGGGTACCACAAGGGTCTCTCCTTGGCCCTGTCCTTTTCAACATTTTTACTAGTGATGTACCACATGCGCCCGAAGGGCATTTGCTCCTGGCATATGCAGATGATATCTTCATCGCTGCGGCCGGAGCACATGCGGGGAACACTAACTCACGTTTAAACGCATATTTGGAGCAACTCTCCGAATATTTCCATACTTGGAAAATGCGCTTAAACGTAGACAAATGTGAAGCGATTACCTTCAAGGGAAAGAAAAAGTACTTGTACCGCAGCGCCAGGCAGTATGAGCCAAATCTTTCGGTTGGAGGGCAACAAATTCGCAACTCGGACCAGATTAAATATCTGGGCGTTATTTTGCATAGCAACTTTGAGTTTGTTAGGCATATTGACTACACTCTTAGAAAAGTCAAGGGTATATATTGGGCCTACCAGCGTGCTATAAATGCAACTGGAGGGCTTACTGTTAAGGTTAGATTACTTATCTACAAACAGATAATAAGGCCTCTCATCGCATATGCCTTTCCTATTTGGTTTGGAATATCTTCCAGCCAAATGGAAAGACTCCGCGTTTGGGAAAGGCGAATTTTAAGGTCCTGTTTAGGCTTAAGGCGAACCCAGGGTGAAGATGGAACCTGGCGTTTACCTCCCAACAGGATAATTTACGAATCGATCGACTTCGGCCGTATAGATAAATTTCTTATGGCTAGCGCTCTAAAGTGCCTAGACAGAGCCGCATCAGTCGATAACAGGTTAGTAAGAGAAAGCCTTGAACATGAAACAGACATGGACAGGCTAGCTCGGGCCAATTATAGGCCACCGAGCAGTTTACTAACGATGAATGAAGAGGGTCTCCTCTACAGAGAAGACCATCTCCTCTTCTATCATCGTAGGTTTGGGACGCTCGCGTTAGAAAACCCTGTCTATCAGGTATCGCAATAGCCGGTGTAGCATCCTTGTATATAGTGTAAATAGTAGATTAAGTAGGTTAAGTAGAATTAACATTAGATAATAAGTAGTTTTAATAATAGATGTAATTAGATATAAGAAATTAAAATAATAAAAGTTTTTTAAAACATCATTTTTTTAGGAGAACGTTATAATTATAAGAGTAATTATAAGTATATTTGTAATCAAAATAGTATAGAGAAAGGCTACAGCTTCACTGTAGCCTTAGTTAAGTATTATATAGATAAACTTAGAAAAATAAGATTTATGTTAAGTATAGATATATAAGGAAATATTGTTAGCCGTAAGGTATTTAAAATTGTTTAAGGATACTGATGTAATAAATTGAAACTGAACTGAACTGAAACATACTTCGTAAATGAGCTATTTCATAAAGTACGACAGCGGGAAATTTGTCAAATCTTGATTGCGATCCTTCAAAATCTATGTACGTATAGCCAACTGGATTATAGCAACAATGCTAAATTTTTAACTGAACTCAATTTGTTAAGTTCAGTGCTTTTATTGTCGGTATTAAATTGTTGTCGGTATTAAATTGTAGTTTCTATCAGATTTTTTGCACCTTCTGAAATAGAACTACAGCAAATATGTTTAAAACATCATAAAAAACTAAAGAAAGCTCAAAAAATACTAAATGTACATTTACAGTTATTTACTATTTCTGTACAAAAAAGGTTTCAGATTTTATGTTAGTCGTTTCGTATAAGAGTTATTTATTCGATATCAGTGGAAGACATAATTTTTGTCTTATTAGTTAGTTTTTTTTTATAGTCCTACGCTATAGGATATAAAGATGGAAGAAATGTGTCGGCAATAAATGGGTACATCTTTTTACTTTTCTTTTAAGAGTTATTACTTTTCCTTAAGTAAAGAAACAATTCCTCTTAGCAGAGAAATAGATAAAAAATACAATGTTTAGCTAATTCTGGCAGAGCAACCATATACAACAGCTGACTGAAACAACAACAAATCAAACGCACACAATGTTACCGAACAATTTTTCACCATCAATAAACTGTAAACTGTCAGCAGACCATTTTCAAATTTTCTCTGGGCATTTCTCTATCCTTTACTGGACTTTTGTGTATAAAGACATCATCAATTAAAGGCGTATAGGTGTTTGAGTACACGTAACGTATTTTTATACATACTTACTTCTGTATAGAGAATTTTATTGTGTGGAATGTTTTTTTAAAACTTCAGTTTTATGTGTTGATAAAAAAAAAATCTGAAAATAACGCGCCATATTTATTGGCCCTCGAAAAGTTTTGTTTTGAAATGTCAAAAGAAGGGGCTCGCCTCATTGTTGCGAAGTTAGCATTATGTTCGTCCCTCACTTGAACTGCGAAAATGCTCGAATACAAATATACACAGATCGGCAACGAAAACAAGTAAACGGAGGTAAACAAACCAGTCCGCAGCTGCTGCCGTTTGACTTTATGATAATTTTTTTTGGTGAGTATGCATGTGTGGATGCAGCCTACATACGAGTTATTTGCCTGTACATGTTCGCGCTTTTTCTTTTGTTTGGAGATTTCCTACGGAATTCAAAACAATAACACACATCCCTATTCCATTTGCATTTATGTTCATACGTACATATATTGATTTAAAATCTGCATGTAAGCACACGAGTGCAACTGAGTATCTGTGTTTCATTACTACCGACAATGTCTGTCACCCCCAGCAATGATAGGCGTTTGTTTTTGTTTTGATTGGAATTCTTCGCTATCAGCGAGGAATATTTTGTTGATGTTCATTTGTTATTGTTTTGATTTGAGAGTAGGTACGACTGTTCCTCGATCTTGTTATTTGGGGCTATCACTAGCACAACAACACACTTCTCACGTTCTACCACTAACTCTTCGCTCACTTTCCAGGCGTTATTATTAAACGCGTGTAATGGCCGTCGATCGGCACCGATCGTTGTGGTCGTTGTTGTCTGGTCGCTTAAGAAAAACAAGCTATATTGTGACGTCTATCGTCCAGTATGTTGCTGTTGCCATGTGCCGAGTGTGCTAATTTATTTTGCCTTCTTGGGGGACGGGCGGGTGCTTGTGGTTGTACGGCTTGTTTATTGGTTTGTTTGTGTTTTCGTTCGAATTGGCATTAATCGGTAAATGTGTTCGTATTTCGGAAAAAAACCCAAAGTTATTTTTTGTTTTTTGGAACCAAACACGTTTATCTTTGTGTATAAGTATGGGAGTGGGTGTGTAAAACTTGGGACCGTGTCAAGCATAAGCGATGAATAGGAGCGAAAATACACGATAAATTTCATGACCAAAATAAAGAAAATAAAATATCGGATGGAAAAGATCATTTTTTCATAAAAAACATGCATAATTTAAGGCGTTCAAAAAGTAAGAGAGTAATAAATCAGCAAAAATTTAAATACAATAAGTTCCTACTTACTTCCTCAAAAGCCAATTTTAAGTGCGTAGTTTTATGCTTATATTGATCGGACTATAAATTCAATTCTGCAACAATATTTCAACAGATCTGCGGACATTCATACATCACAAAAAACTTCTGCAATCCGAAAGTCCAATGTTGAATTATTTGAATATATTTTGACCTGATGGTAACAAAGCGAATGATTGTTAATAAAAATTTTAACCGGTTGTTGGGGAGCCCAATATATCCCATAAAGCATGTTTTTGGATCAAATAATAATCTATATTCATAACACTTTCAAAAACTCGAAAACAAAAAATTACAATCTGGCAACCACTTATGGCCTTATGCCGAGTTGTCAAGAGAAGTTTTTGATATAAACATATATATGAAAGTTATACCTATATAGAAATCGATTTGGGCAAAATATGTCACACTTTAATCTTCCAGGATTTTATAATATGATCCAAGACTAAATCTAACAGTAATTTTACATGCAAATAGGTTAACAAAAATTTACAAAAAATTACATGGAAATATCTATGGGAGCTATGGGAGCAGATTTATGAACCGATTTCGACATAATTTGTCAAAAATATTTTTAAACTATATCTGATACCTCGTACCAAATATACAATATTGTTATATAGTGCATATTATGTCTTTGAGGGACTTAAGTTTCAAATTGCATGAAATTTGTGTGTGGACGCTATATCTATATTCTTGCAGATTCGAAACAAATTTTTGCATTTCGGTTCAGATATAGCTATAGCTCCCATATATTTTATCCGATTTGGCATTTAAAGTCCCTCACAAGCGTAATATGCATTACACAACAATGATCTTTGGTACCAAATATCAGATACAGCTCCGAAATAAGTGTATCGAGTTTAGTCAAGATCGGTTCAGATTTGGATGTAGCTCCCATATATATCCTCAACCGATTTCAGGTAAATTGTGCATCAAACGGTCAATATCAGTCCGAATGACCTGAATTTTGGCATATCCCACCGAATTCAGACTAGAAGCAAGTACATTAATCGGAGAAATTCGATTTAGATATAGCTATAGCTTCCATATATATGTAACATCTGATTTGGCGTTTAAGTCCCTCATATTCGTATTATTCATTCGACAACAACCAGTTATCAGATACAGCCCAGAAATACCTTTGCCAAATTTGATTAAGATCGGCTCAGACTTGGATATCGGTCCCATATATATCCTCAACCGATTTTGGGTTGATTGTGCACGAAATGGCCAATATCAGCCCGAATGACCTGAATTTTGACATATCCGACCGAATTCAGACTACATTCTTTTCGGCGAAAATCGGTTCAGTTATAAATACAGATCCCATATACATGTTTAATCTGATTTGGTGTTTAAGTCCCTTACATTCGTAATATGCATTCGACAGCAATGATGTTTCGTACCAGATATCTTATAAAGCTCGGAAATACCTTTGCTAAATTTCACCAAGAACGGTAAAGATTTGGATATATCTCTTAAGAAAATGGGTAAAAATGTTTCGCACCAATGTCGTTTTCTTTTTGTAAGGCATAAAAACGTTTTTTTTTTTGGAAATTTCCAAACAAAACTACATATTTACGTCGTACCAACTTTTCAGCTGCACCACTTTGATAACACTTTATTTATATTCAGCTCCATCTATTCACCCAAATTTAGTACCATTTAGTACTTTTCGTGCACATAAGTACAAATTTCTGCAACTACCTACACTCCGCCAGTAGTGTTAATTATGCTTATCACTGAAATCAATTTTAGGCCTTGATGGCAGAGGCAGCACTGTTTCGTCGCTTTAACCATCAATCATATTCGTGTGTACTGTACAAACAGATAGTAACATATCTGTTTAATTGTTATTAATTGTTGCCTGAAAGTATGCTATATTTAATGTTGTTATAATGGCAAAACAAAAGTAAAATATGAATTGGATTGGTTTGCAATTTGTAGACAAGTGGCATTATATGAAAGGCCTTACTGTTATCACAGGCCATAATTTGTTGGGACCATAACTCGTTCCACGACTTGTTCATGAGACTAGTAAAGGAAAGGCAAAAGACGATGATACCCTACACCACTATGCATATTTAGTAGAGCTCCCGTAACAAAATAATTTATTTCAAGTAGCTCATACCATATATCAACATTTGGCTTTAGAGCAGTTATAGTTTAATATAGGGTGCATTATATCATTTGAAGGAGGATTATATTAAAAAAAATATGCATCGGAGTACGTCCCGAAATTCACTCCATTTGGGCTGATATTAGCCATTATTTGCACAATAAACCTGAAATCAGATTAAGGATATATAATACGAGATATATTTCCAAATCTTTGCCGTTCTCGATAAAATTTGGCAATGGTATTTCCTAGCTTTATAAGATATTTGGTACCAAATATCATTGTTGTCGAATGCATATTACGGATGTGAGGGACTTAAACACCAAATCGAATGAAACATATATATGGGAGCTATAGCTATAACTGAACCGAATTTAATGTACTTGCTTCCAGTCTGAATTTGGTCGGATATGCCAAAATTCAGGTCATTTGGACTGATATTGGCCATTTGGTGCACAATCAACCCGAAATCGGTTGAGGATATATATGTGACCTATATACACTTACGAACATCAAATACCAAATTTGAAAGAATCCCGGTGAATAATTTCACTAAAATCAACAAAGTACCGAATATCGGGAGGTACCGTTATATGGGGGCTATACGAAGACGTGAACCTGCACAGACAATTTTCTGTCTTATGCTGTAGTATCCATTACAAACTTCAAATACCAGATTTGAAACAATTCCCTGTAAAAATGTCCCTATAATTATTAAATTGCCGAATATCGGGAGGTACCGTTATATAGGGGCTACACGAAGACGTTGACCTGCACAGACAATTTTCTGTCTTAGGCTGTAGTATCTTTAAATACCAAATTTGAAACAACTTCGGTGAATAAATTCGGTAAAATCATCAAAATACCGAATATCGGGAGGTACTGTTTTATGGGGGCTATACCAAAACGTGGACCTACATGTCTCATTTTCAATACCAAAAGGAATTTTCCCATAAAAACTTTTAATTGTTATGTGGAGCTCTACTAAATTAGCAAAGTAAAAAACAAGTTAAAAAGTATCAGTCGGTATTGCCGACAGATATATACCCTCAGCCTGTGTTCGGTTATTTAAATATAATTTGACTAGTGTTACAATTATTCACACGTTTGACCCTCTATGGAGCAGGTTCCGAAGGAATGCGCCAATATTGTCCATTTCGTATCGGACCCAAAAATATGATATAAATATTCTGACGTTCCTGGTATGGATTATATCGACTCACTCCTTCACTTTATGAGATATGTAATAATTTTTAGAAAGTGTTAAAATGTGCGTGATTTACAAAATAGAGTCTAACGAAATATTCCACTTTTATACTTCATCTGATACAAATAAAAAATATTGAGCGAAATATTGGGCAAAATTACAAGAAAGAATATTAATGTCCAATTTTATGCGAAATCATAAATACCGATAAATTTCATATTCATATCAGACTTCTTATTGAGAGAAATATTTGAGAATAGCAAGTAGTAAAGTATTGCTAAATTGTTTCGAAAGTTATAACAGATATAATTATTGAAAATTGTAACCCCAGAAGGGGTTGGCATATATATCAACTTCACAACAGATCTTGTGTTAGCAAAAATATTTGTTGTATGTGAAATTTTAAGAGAGTTGGATATTTATTTCGCTTTATTTCAGTGTTTTGTTTTTCAAAATCTTGAACCCTATGTATAGGGGAGAAGAATTAGTTCAATCTATACCACCTTTATAGCAGATCTTGTGTTGATAGAAATATTGAGATGTGCCAAGTCTAAATGGAATCGAATGTTAATTTGGCGTTTTATGAGCTTCATGGGTATTCAAAATTTCGACACTTTGTGGGGGAGGTACCAGAAGGAGTGGACCTATAAATCCCATGTTATCACCAGATCTTGGGTTCATAAAAATAGTAGGATGTGTAAAATTTGAAGACAATCGGACTCTTACATTACATTTTATAAGGGTTGTAATTATTTAAAATTTGGACCCTTTGTGGGGGAGGTACTTGATGGGGTGGACCGATATTGTCCATTTTCGAACCTGACCTAACACTGACGTAAATATTAGGGCTTACAAAGGTGGAGCAAAATAGGATTATCCTTTCTCTTTCTGTGCCAGAAATATTTTTTTGATTATATTTTGAAAATTTCGACCTTTTGTAGGGGAGGTACCAGAAAGAGTGGACCGATATTGCCCATCTACGAACTCGATCTAAGTTTGACAAAAACATTACGATGTACAAAGTTTGGACCAAATCGGATACTTCCTTCGAGAGTTATCGTGCGCACCAGCCAGACAGACGGTCGGACATCGCTAGATCGACTCCAAATGTTCTGAAACGGACTTGGTCCAAAGAGGCCTAGGGTGTAAAACCGTTATTTCGTTATTTCTCTGTAGCCATATCGCTGAGGGTATAAAAACAACAATTACCCAAAAAAAAAACTCCACCACAATCGACAACCCTATAAGAGATAAGGAATAAACATTCGGTAGAGTACAGAGATGGCTAAAGGCGATTGCAGTAATATTTACTAAGGCCTAATTGACATACCCATGCTTTAACAGGTTTAGTAAGGCACTGCCCAACATTGTAGTGGTTTTATTGGATTAAACCAGTGGCTGCTCCAGTCGTGGGACGGACAACTCAGTTGTTGTTGACAAAGGTTAACGCTTCGCTCCCGATGTTTATTATATTTCCCGGCTGGTGGTTGAAATCTTCATCACACACTCACAGCTCGCTGATTGCAAGGCCTATTCTGTTATTGTTGGGAAATCTTTTGTTTTTCTTCACGGTCGGTCGTTTGTTTTCGTTGATCCCTTCTGCGGTCAATGTCTGTCGTTTGTTTTGATTGTTTTCGGGGTATGCACTTTTTATTACTTTGACACTTCTTTCTGCGGCGTAATGCAAATTGAGTTTGCGATCTGATCGGTAACAAGCAACAGTTGCTACTGAAAATGTTTGGTCTGTAACAACATTTCTTATTTGCAGTTGATTTCATTGTGCATTGCTTCGCCTATACAATCTACACTGTACGTCTGTCGTCTATATGCAGTGGATCACATCCACAGCTACTCGCAGTATATTCGAATGTAGATATGTGTGTGTGCATACAGTGAGTGAGTGCTCATTTATGTTTTCGAATTTCGCTTTTATTTTGTTTTGGCTAATTTCGATTTTTTGTTGTTGTTGGCGATAAGACAAGCCCCCCTTTTCTTCGACCAGACACACAACAGTGTGTCTTTCGCCCATATTGATTTTTGAGAATGCCCAATCTATAGAAGCTATACAAGTTAGCAGCGTGAGAGACCAAAATCCAATAAGATTAAAGATCAAAAATACATTCCACGACCGACGATCATGATGAGTTTTAATAAAAAGTTCTAAATTTGAATTTCATTTCTTCCAAACAATATGCCTTTGTCTCTCCGCCCGCTTCATATGCGATATAAACTGACCTTTCTCCACTCAACAAACAATACAATAAAATATCGATGACATATATATGCGTGCGTGTGTCTGCATTTGTGTTTATTTAAAAATAGAGAATTCTTCGTCCTATTCACCAGAAGTATTTTATGTTTTTTTTTGTTTTGTGGTGTTGACTTCAATTAAAAACATGTTACGTTTAGACTTCTTTGATAACATTTTAACCCATTTTCTACTGTTGTATCGTTTTAGAGACTCCAACTTTTATGATGGTTGTTCGTTAACTTTACGGTAACATTTAGTTAGTAAGAAGTTACTGAGAACAAATAGGATTTTTCTTTTTTCCAAACTTGGCGCGAATTTTGGGAGCAAAAATACTTTGATGCAGTTTAGTTGTTATTACATTTTCATTACAAAACCAGTAAAGAAGGCCTTAAAGTCGGGCGGGCCGACTTTATGATACTCTACACCAATTTACATATTTATTAGAACTTCACATAAAAAAAACAGTTTTTATGGGTAATTTGTGAGAATTAATTTATACCAACTATGAGTATAGTTATAATTTAAAGTACAAAGGATTAAATTTGCTGAGGCATTTGTATCTTTTCAATTCGGGCTTGTATTACCCATTTGGGGCATATTTAACTTAAAATCAGATGAATATATTTATGGGAGCTATATCCAAATCTGAATCGTTCTCGATACAATTTGGCAAAGGCATTTCCAAACTGAATTTGATATATTTCCCTCAATATGGTTGTTACGGAGTGCATATTACGGCTGTGGAGGACAAATATAACAAATCGGATGAACAATATATACGGGAGCTATAGCTATATCTGAACCAATTTCGATCAAATTTGTATGTGCAAAATTCCAAAATATTACACGTTTGGTGCACAATAAAAGACACATCGGACGAATGTATATATGGGAGCTATATCTAAATTTTGACCGATTATCTCCAATTATAGATTATCTATAGGGTTCGTTCATCGGTCCAACAAATGATTTGTGCAAAATTTCATCTCGATCGGGTAAAAAATGCGACCTGTACTTTGTTTACAAAAATACATAGACAGACGGACGGACATGCATAAATCGACCCAGAATGTGAATCTATGCAGATCATCAAAAGAAACTATGGGCCTATCTCGTTTCCTTTTGCCTGTTACAAACAATTGCACAAAGACATAATACCCTGACCACCTTATGGTGTAGGGTATTAAAAAAATTTATAATATCCAACATAAACCGTTTCCATACATACATATACCGCCTGCAACAAATACCTATTATTCCTGTATTCCAATTGAGCTGGATTTGACACCTAAAAAAACAAAATAGAGGATCTTCATAGAATCACTTTCTGAGTCGATTTACGCATGTCAGTCCGTCAGTCCGTCTGTCCATGTATTTTTGTGAACAAATGCAGGTCGCATTCATTATTCGATTGAGATGAAATTTTCCAAGCAATATTTGTTTGGCACAAGAACGAGCCCTATTGAAATTGGTGAGAATTGGTGCAAATTTAGATATAGCTCTCATATATATATCTTCAACCGACTTCGGGTAAATTGTGCACCAAATGGTTAATATCGGTCTAAATGATCTGAATTTTGGCAAATCCGATTTCAGTCTAGAAGCAAGTACATCAAATTTGGTGAAAATCAGATAAAGCCATATCTCCCATATATATAAGGTGGCGTAAAAGTAATTCTCCTATCAGAAAATGCTATAAATTTCACGATTGGCTCCTTATGTCTTAATTACAGCTCTTTCGCTCTTTTGGGTAAACGAACAGCTCCCAGTATATATTTATATACAAATTATCGAGTAAACGAACACTCCTAATATATAATGTTTCAATACTGCATCACTCGGATGCTGGCTGATATTTTGGAGAAAAGGTTTTTAAAAATATCGGGTATGTAGATATGATCAGGTTATGTCGTCTCAGAAAGAAAGAGTATGATGCTACATCCACCTTCCTTTGTGAATAGAAGACACAAGGTGAAAATGTTTATTGTTCATTTTATATATTTCAACATTGAATTGCAAATTTTGTAATGTTTTTTTTTTTAATTTTTATTGGATTTTTGTTATTAGGATCTAGCATTCCAATACCAGAACCCACAATAAACAGTTTTTAAAGGACGTGTCTACCCATTTATTTTTATACCCTCCACCATACTATAGAGGGTATATTAATTTTGTCATTCCGTTTGTAACTCCTCGAAATACTCATGTCAGACCCAACAAAGTATATATATTCTTGATCAGCGTAAAATTCTAAGACGATTTAGCCATGTCCGTCTGTCTGTCTGTTGTAATCACGCTATCTTTCGAACAAATTGAGATAGAAGGCTAAAATTTTGCACACATGTATATTTTGCCAGTAGGCAGGTTAAGTTCGTAAATGGGCCATGTAGATCTAGGTTATCATATAGCCCTCATATAACGGTACCTCCCGATATTCGGTATTTTGATGATTTTAGCGACATTATTCACCGGAATTGTTTCAAATTTGGCATTTGAAGTTCGTAATGGATACTACAGCCTAAGACAGAAAAAAATCTGTGTAGGTCCACGTCTTCGTATAGCCCCCATATAACGGTACCCCCTATATTCGGTGTTTTGATGATTTTAGCTACTTTATAAACAGATTTTTCTTCAAGTTTCGCATTAAAATATTGTAATAACTTATGACAAAAGTTGCCTATGCAGGTCCACGTCGTCGTATAGGCATTCGGTATTTTAAAGATTTTAACAGAATTTTTAACGGATTTTATTTATTTATTTTTTTTTTTTTTGGAAATTGTCAAATTTGTACCAAATGGTGGAGGGTATTAAAAGTTCGGCCCGGCCGAACTTACAGCTTTTTTACTTGTTAAAAATATCAAATGAGGTATGAAAATTGTTTTGGTTGAAGGATTCGACTAAGGCTATTAAATCAAATAAATGGTCTGTTTTCATACCAAAAAAAAAAAAATGGTTTATACTTTCTATTTTAAATGGTATACGAAAAATTGGAAATATTACAAATATAACGCTTATCGTCTAAATTTGGTAACAAATAGATTTTGAACAAATTGAATTTCAAGTAACAAATTTAGCACGGTTTTTTTTTTTCATTTTATAATTGGTTTGGTTATGCGACACTGTTATTGAAACCAGATGCATACTGTCATATTTAAATACAAAACTGGAATCTCACTCTTCAGAAACTGGTAACCCCTTTTTATATGTGACTCAACTTATTTCAATGTTGTCGTTGTTTTTTTTCTTTTGGCGTAATATTTATAAGAGAAGTTGCAATTTTTCAATATTATTTGATGAAAACTATGTCAACTCCTCTTCAGAAGATTGATTTTTTATTGTCGTAATGCCAGAGAAATGAATGATTTGAGGGAATTAACAACGAGAGCGTTATCTCCAAACACTCGCTACAATAGAGGCCATTCGACTCTTTCAATGCGATGAATAACAAAAAACAAAGTGTAAAAATACATATTATAAATAAATAAGGATGCGATTATTTATTTCTTATTTTCAATACAACATTGAGAATGTAAACAACAGACTGACTGACATATTCTACAACGGAATTTTTTAGGACAAAAATCCATATCTATATATGTATACATATAAAAGAGTAGTGAATTAACTGACTGACTGATGGAACGGAACGGAACGGAAGATAGAATCTTGAAATTTTGCTCAAGGGACAGTTTTGGTGCGCAGGCGTGTCATAAGACTGGTTTTTTATAAATTCGTACTAAAAAGGGGTAAAATGTACTAAATATTGAATACTTTGTATTGAACAAATGGAAAATGAGGTCGAATTCTAAAATTTGGAATAAGAGTTACTGATGGAATGCAGGATAGATGTACAAAACGCTTTTTGGAAATTCGAACTTTAAGGTTACGAAAAGTTCTAAAATGATACTAGACTTCTAAAATGGTACCATTTGTAAACGGTTAGAGCATTTGTAAAAGGTTAGAGCTTCATAAATTCGATATATGAAGTTGGTTCTTTGGGTGTTTTTGCAAATGGGTTCCAACTGTACTAAATGGCAGTAAATTTGGAACAGTTTGGTTTAGGAGGAATGGATGAAGCTGAAATTCAGGAATTCTGTATTGGTGGTAGGTTTGTGATAAAGAGGTGGTTTTTGAATTGTGTGCTACAATTGCACAAAATAGTACTATATTTGGAACAATTTGGAAACGCGTGAATAGATAGTGCTTGAAATATGAAATTTTGTATTAGGGTCGCTGTTCATGTGTAGCCTGGACGTGATTTCGGAAATGTGTACTACATTACTGCTAAATGTTGTATTGGGTAAAGGGATAGGGCTGGAGTCCTCAAATTTGATATTGAGGACTGCAAATTTGATATTGAGGACTGATATTAAGATATGGAGGTGGTTTTTGAAAATGCGTACTATATTTGTTCGAAAAGTACTACTAAATTTGGTATTGGGCGAAGGATTAGAGCTGAAATTTAGTACAGATGTCACTGTAGGTGTCTGTGGTGTTGAGATAGAGATGGAATTCTGAATGTTGATATCGAGATCACTGTTGGTGTCTAGGGTGGAGAGAATTAGGTGGGATTGGGTCTGGGTATAGAGTTGGAATTCTAAAATTGGATATGGAGGGCACTGCTGGCATATAGATTTCTAGAGAAGGGGGAGAGGGGGGGGGGGGGGGTATTGGGAATGCGTACTATGATTGTTCGAAAAATACTAAATGGTAATTAATTTGCCGTCAAAAATGAATGGATAGAGCTTGAATCCTGGAATTTGATATTGAGGTCACTGCTAGTTTTCTAGAATTCAAGTATAATAAGGGTCAATTTTAATTATGAAAAGACCAGCGTACGAAAATAAACTTTACCAAACGTTTGCATTGGGTGAGTGGAAACAAAACTGAAATTTACTCTGCTGGATGACGCAACATAGGAAACGAAACAGTACAAAACTCATTGCAAACGTTCCCCTGTATATTAACTCATTACAAATAAAGTAAAAACTAATATTAATTTAAATTCATGCCTTTTTATTTATTTATTACGTCCATCATACAATGGAAACAGTGTCAAAACAAGTAAAAAAGCTGTAAGTTCGGCCGGGCAGAACTTTGAATACCCTCCACCATTTGGTACAAATTTGGCAATTTTCAAAAAAATAAAATCCGTTAAAATCTTAACGACGAAGTGGACCTGCATAGGCAACTTTTGTCATAAGCTATTACAATATTCAAATGCGAAACTTGAAAAAAACTGTTTATAATGTAACTAAAATCATCAAATTACCGTATATAGGGAAGTACTATGTGGGTTATAAAACGTAGACCTGCACAGACAATTTTCTGCCATAGGCTGTAGTATCCATTACGAACTTCAAATACAAAATTTGAAATAAATCCGGTAAATAATGTCGCTTAAATCATCAAAATACCGAATGTGGGGAGGTGCCGTTATATTGGGGCTATACGAAGACGTGGACCTGCATAGAACATTTTCTGTCATAGGCTGTAGGATTCATTACGAACTTCAAATATCAAATTTGAAATAGTTCCGGTAAATAATGTCGCTAAAATCATTAAAATACCGAATATCGGGGGGTACCGTTATATGGAGGCCTGAACAGACAATTTTCTGTCATAGGCTGTAGTATTCATTATGAACTGAAAATACCAATTTTGAAACAATTCCGGTAAATAATGTCGCTAAAATCATCAAAATACCGAATATCGGGAGGTACCGTGGACCTACATGGCCCAATTTTAATACAAAAAAGTCCTGCAGACATAACATGCTAACTTCAAATGACACATGATTCGATCTCCACTCGTTGTTCGACCATTAATTATTAAATTTCTACTCAATTCCCCACAAAACATTTGCTAAGCAATCAAGCATTTTAATTCTTCATTCCATTCAAATCACTTTCAGAACTACGATTAAATGTGTGCCATCCCTAGTAAATGAGAGCATTTGTTGAATAAAAAGTATGACCTTTACCTTCTTAATTTTACCATGAATGAAAAATATAATATTAAATGGCGTATGTATCGAAAAAAATGACGAGTATCATTCCAGCAAAATTAAAAAAAAAAAACAGGAAAACACGAAAATATATTTAAAATGTCAACATTTACACAATAATGTTAAAGACATGAATGAAAATTTTTAAATTAATGATAAAATAAATCTTTGGGGGGAAACAATAATCTCGTCTATTCATATTAATGCTAATTTCATATGTTTTCGTACGCATTCCCATTAAAATCAACAAATAGGAATGTTGATAAAATTAATTACGAATCCTGCCGTATAAACGGGTTAATGTGAGTGCCTAATTTTGGGAGCAAACAAACTTCAAAACTAAAGACTGAAGACTTTTTGATGCAAAATGTATTTAATTTTCGTTTATGCTTTTCGAGGAAAGGAAAAAGATAAAAAGTGTTGTCGAACTGCTGCACCTGAAAAGTACGTAAAATGCATTGTTGTGCATGCGTGTGTATTCTTTTCAATTATATGATACTAGCTGAACCCGGTGCGCTTCGCTACCCCTTTTGATTTTATATGCATTCAAAATTTTATATACGAATATATGTTGGATAAAGAAACACAAATTTAAAAATTAAAAAAAAAAATATTGCACTAATTTAACAAAAGCAGTAACATGACATGCATACACGAAGGGTTTGTCATTTGGATTTATTTATTTCATAGCAAATACCAAGCGTGCAGGAAACTGCAATTTTTTTAAGTAGAGTGGCATTTCTATTGCAATTAGTGAATTCGAGATGGACCGGCTGGACCGATTTTGACAAATTTTGTCAATTCAGAATGCCCTCATAATCCAGAATGCACAAAAGAATAAAATCTAAAAAATCGCATAAAAATGCCAATAATGATGTTATTATAGATTTTGTAGTATTTTTTTGACATTTTTTTTATTTCTTCAAATTTTTTATCGCATGCGATTTCCATTTGACTTATATGGGGTTATTATATACAGATTGCAATTATCGTCCGATCTTCACCAAAATGTTCACAAGGGTAGGGTTAGGCTCAGAAGAGCTAGGCGTATTATTTTTAAAGATGATCATTTAGGGGTTGAAATGGACCCACAACTAAAAATGTTCCTGATTTTGCAGCTGTTATAAGGTCGCAAATAGAAACCAAAGGACACGAAATATTGCATGTAGTTAGGGTTTAGGACAGCGGGTAGAATGGACCACTACCTTGTGTGAAAAAAATACCAACATTTCCATTCTGAAACGCTGAAAATAACACACAGGCTATATCCAAAATACACAAAAAGCGAACTTCTGGCTTTTTTATTCGGATTTCGATGAAGAATATAGCCAAATATCGTAGACATATCATATAGATGAGTCTAAATTTAGAGATTAGTGAATTCGAGATAGCAACATACTTCGCCGTAATAAGCGTATTTCAAATAAATTGTTGTGTTGTTTTTTAGTGTTAACCTAAGGCGTTGTGGGTCAATGGTTCTTATTAAAATCATATCCCAATCTGATCCGATTTAAATATAATTTTAAAAATATTACTTTTACACCAAACTCCGCCACACCTTTCATATTTAATTGAAATTGGTGCGTCAAATATGTGAAATCGGCCGAGAATATATATATATGGGAGCTATATCCAAATCTTAACTAATTTCCAATTAATTTATCACATTTATTATTATAACCAAATTCCGCTACACATTCTGAATTTCATTGGAATCGGTCATATATATCGTGTTTGGTGCATAATATGTATGAAATCGGCCGAAATATATATGTTAGCTATATCCAAACCTCAACTGATTTCAATATAATTCGGCAATTTTTGCTGGTGCCAGATTTTGTCTCTCTCGCTTTGGGTGCATCAAATATGTGAAATCGGCGTATTTGAATATAATTTTCTAATCAAAATCCCGTTACATATTCCAAATTTCTTTGGAATCGAACATACATGTCGTGTATGGTGCATAAAATACATGAAATCGGTCGAAAATATATATGAGAGCTATATCCAAATCTGAACCGATTTTAATATAATTTGACAAATGTATATTTGTTTTAATTTCCGCTACACATTCCAAATTTCATTGAAATTAGAGATACATAGCGTGTTTGGTGCATCAAATACATGAAATCGGTCGAAAATATATATGGGAGCTATATCCAAATCTGAACCGATTTCAATTTAATTTGACAAATTCATTTTGGCTCCCAATTCCGTTACTTATTTTAAATTTCATTACAATTGGAAATACATGTCGTGTTTGGTCCACCAATTACATGAAATCGGCCGAAAATGTATATGGGAGCTATATCCAAATCTGAACCGATTTCAATATAATTTGGGAAATCAATTTTTTAGATAAAATCTATCACACGTTTCAAATTTCATTGAAATTGGGGATACATAGCGTGTTTGGTGCATCAAATGCTTGAAATCGGACGAAAATATATATGGGAGCTATATCCAAATCTGAACCGATTTCAATATAAGTTGACAAATTTATTTTCGGATTAAATCCCGTCACACATTCCAAATTTCATTGGAGTCAAACGTTCATATTGTGTTTGAGGCATCAAATGAACGAAATCGGTCGAAAATATATATGGGACCTATATCCAAATCTGAACCGATTACAATATAATTTGGCAAACTTATTTTTGTTCCAAATTCCGTTACGTATTCCAAATTTGGAGACTGTATCTTCAACCAATCAATAGATATGTGCATATAAAATCTAAATTTTTGGGAGGTACCTCCGATTCTGATGCTATATCTCCAGTTCCAAGTGGAAATTCAAAAATGTATATAGCCTATGTTACTTTCAGGCGATGTTGGAGTATATATGGAAATTTTCAGGAAAATCTATTCAGCGGTTTTCGAGTCCATAAATTACAAACAAACAAACATACAAACATTTTCCTCTTTTATAGATATTCAAATTCAGTTGTAACCAAAATGCTCATTACAACAAATGTATGGATAAAATTTACGCTTTTAGTCACCAAATAAATCTTTTGAGGTTGAGAACATGATTTTGAAGAAAATTCTTGAACTTCCATTCAGTTTTCGCGATTTTTGTTTATGTATTCCAAATCAATACAACAAGTTATTTTTATACCCTTCACCTTGGAAAGGAGGGTATATTAACTTTGTCATTCCGTTTGTAGCATCCGTAAATATTCGTCGTAGACCCCATAAAGTATATATAATCATAATCAGAATAAAATTCTAAGTCGATTTAACGATGTCCGTCTGTCTGTCTGTCTGTCTGTTAAAATCACGATACAGTCCACATTACGTGACGTAGAGCGCCAAAATTTAGCAGAGCAATTTGTATTGTGTCTAGGATGGTTGGTATTGAAAATGAAATATATCGGTCCACGTTCTGGTATAGTCCCCATATAACGGTACCTCCCAATATTCGGTATTTTGATGATTTTTGAAACTTTTTTTCAAGAACTTCTCTGAAAATTGGTAGTTGTAGATCATAATGTGCCCCAGTTCGTGTGGCGAGTCATTGTAATTATAGGTCCACGTTTTGGTATAGGCCCCATATAACGGTACCTCCCGATCATTGGCATTTTATTGGTTTTTACCACATTTCTTCTAAGGTTTCCTTTACCCTAAGCTGGAGGGAATTAAAAGCTTGCCCTGGCCGAACTTAATGTTTTTTTACTTGTTTTATTTGATAAGTTGATGCATTTGTTTGACATTATAATCCATACGGGTAGGCCTCTTGACTTGCAACATTTCCCATCTTAGCATACCTTGTCTTCATGATACTACGATGTATGAAGTTTTGTTTGGAAATTTTGTCCAAGAAATGAAATGAACTAGTGGAACGAATCTTAAATTTTAAAGTGGACTTTCGCACCTGCTAGTATTTCTATTATGTCACTTATTACTTTACACACTCAGAAAAAACCATATCGGGAGGTACCGTTATATGGTGCTATACAACAACGTGGATACATACAATGTTTCGCCACCGGGGCAAGAACCCATCATAACCAAGTAAGACCAATTTTTAGACAAATCCGCGAACAAATTTAGAAAAAATCATCAAAATACCGAATATCGGAAGGTACCTTTATATGGGGTCTGTACTTAAACGTGGACCTATACCTTCAATGTTTCGCCACACGAGCTATAACCCATTATACCCTACAAATACAAATTTTTAGACAAATTCGTCGAAAAATGTTGCAAAAATCTTAAAAGTACCGAATATCGGGAGGTACCGCTATACGAAAACGTGGACCGATATATCATTTTCAATACCAACCATCCTAGACACAATTCAAACTGTTCTGCCAAATTTTGAAGGTCTACGTCAAATAATGTGGGCTGTATCGTGATTTCAACAGACAGACAGAGAGATATCGTTAATATATATACTTTACGGGATCTACGATGAATAATTAGGGATGTTACAAACGGAATGACGAAGTTAATGGGGGCTATACGGTATCGTGGATCTATATAGACAATTCACTTTCATGGGGTAAAGTACTCACAAAGAACTCCTTGTGTAGAATTTCAGACAATTCCATTGAAAAATGTGGCTAAAATCATCAAAATACCGGGCTGCCAACAAAATTACTAGAAAAATCGTCAATTTTTTAGAAAAAAATCGGAATAATTAGCATTTGTATTCGTGAAAATCGGCAAATTAAAAATTATTAAATTAAAGCATATTTTTGGTTTATAACAAAATACATGTGTTTATTACATCTAAAAACCGAAAATGAATATACACAGCTATGCATTTCAATAAAAATAAACTAACCAATTTAGTTTTGTATAAGAAAACAAGCTAAAAAGTATTAGTCGATTTTGCTGACAAATGTATACCCTCGGCCAATGTTCGATTATTTCAATATATTGTTACGTTCTTGGATTTTACTTAATCCCGTGTAGACGTTGTTTTATTTCCCAATACAGCTCGTACCAAATAAAACGCGGGTTCTTTCGGATTACGATTATTACAATGATTTTATATGCACTTTACTTTACTCGACGGTTTCAATTCGCGATCTCATTCACAACTGACTAACTGCCTTTCCATTTCTCCTATTTATATGAGCCTCGCCTGTCGCTACAGAAGTTTCTAGACGATCTGGTAACGCCTAGAGTACGAACAATCTACCAATGCAACAAACACATACAAACTTACATTGAGTGAACAATAACAACAACACATACAAACTTACATTGAGTGAACAATAACAACAACACATACAAACTTACATTGAACAATAACAACAACACATATACAGGCGAGGGGGTAACAAAGAAAGAGGAATTAAGCGATCATCAATGATGACGTTTAACAAGAATTGTACGTCAGCAACAAAATAGACAATGAAAGAGGAAATGGAAGGATGTAGAAAAATCTATACAGTAGTTGTTGTTGTGAAGTTATTCAAATAAACTGCGTAGTAGAAATTTACGTTACAATTCAAATTCTTAAATTAACGGAATTCATCTAAATTAACTTAAATCTAAAGTTATATTCGTAACAATATTTTGACTCCACCTATGGTTATTCAAATTGATGACCCTCTATTGCTATAGTCGACCAAATTATTCCATGTTCATACTTCATCAAATAAAGATAAAAATATTGGCATGGACAAAATTATAAGAAGATCGAGATGTTATATCCGATTTGAAGCGAAATCATCAATTCCATATTCATCACAGAGTTCTAGTTGAGAGATATATTCAGATATAGATAGTTGTAAAGAATCACTAACTTGTTTCGCATTTTATGACAGATAAAAGTATTGAAAATTATGACCCTTTGTGGGTGAGGTACCAGAAGGGGTTCGTAGATATATAGCATCTTCCCAACAGATCTTGTGTTAACAAAAATTTTTGTAAGTGTGAAATTTGAAGAGAGTTGGATGCTCATTTTGCTTTCTTTGAGCGTTTCGTTTTTCAAAATCTGGAACACTATGTGGAGGTACTAGAAGAAATAGTCCGATCTCTACCATCTTTATAACAGACCTTGTGTTGATGGTAATATTGGGATGTGTCAAGCCTGAATGAAATCGCATGTTAATTTATCGTTTAGTGAGCTTCATGGATATTCAAAGTTTTGGACCTTTGTGGGAAGGTACCAGAAGGAGTGAGCCGATATATCCCATCTCCTCAGCAGATCTTGTGTTAACAGAAATAATGGAACGTGTGAAATATGAAGATAAGCGGATGCTTATTTCGGGTTTTATGATTTTTTAGTTATTTGAAACTTTGACCGTTTTTGTGGGGGATGTACCAAATGGTAACAGATCTTGTGTTGATGGAAATATTGAGATGTGCCAAGTCTGAATGGAATCGGGTGGTAACTTTCAAAATTTTGACCCTTTGTGGGGGAGGTACCAGAAGGAGTGGACCGATATATTTCATCTTCACACCACACCTTTGGTTAATAAAAATATTGTGATGTGTGTAATTTGAAGGCAAACAGACTCTTACATCACATTTTATAAGAGTTATAATTATATAATTTTGACCCTTTACTTGATGGAGTGGACCGATATTGTCCATTTTCGCACGTGGCCTCGCACTGATGCAAATATTATGATTTTCCAAGTTATTCGATGAGGTACATTTTAGTCGTATCAATTGATATATACCCTCTGTAGCCATATGACTTAGGGTATAAAATTTGTGTCCATAAAGTCAATTAAATGTATATTATTTCTTATAGCGTCATGTTTTATTAAATTACTCAAAACGCTTCTAAAAAGGGGTTAAATAAATTACGAATTCCGGTAGATTATTTTTCAAATAATTTGTAGGTGTTACTTATAGCATTGAGAATATGCGCCAAAAAAGGCGGATCAAAATGCCGATAAACCGATTGGCAGCCCTGGATATAGCCCATCTTTGAACTTGACCTTTCTGCAGATAAAAAGCAGATCTGTGAAAAATTTTTGCTTCCTATCTTTATTCGTTTTGACAGTAGCGTGATTACAACAGACGGACAGAATTTTACGCTGAACAAGAATATATATACTTTGTTGGGTCTAAAATTATTATTTCGATGAGTTACAAACGGAATGACGAACTTAATATACCCTCCATACTATGTATGGTGGAGGGTATACAAATGAATAATTTAAGAGCGGAGGATGAGCTATTTTGTTTATTTAGGTGTCAAATTTAGCTAAAAATTGTGCATCCGTGGAACACCATTGATTAATAGGTATTTGTTACGAACGGTATCTTTGTGCATGGAAGCGATTTATGTTTTGTTCAGTTTATATTCATTTTTTTGTAATGAAAATTTAAAAACAAATTAACAGCATCAACATTTTGTTGCTTTTAATATTTGCACCAAGTTGTTTTTTTTGATGGAGCAACTTTTATCTTACAAATGTTTCGCAATATGCTCTTCGTGAATATTCTAATTTTGAAAAATTTACACCAATTCGGAATAGCCATTTTACAAAAAAGGATAAAATCTAAGAAATCACATAAAAATATGTCAATAAAAATTGCTCGTTCCAGAACCTGCAAGAATGTACAAATGATATCACGATAACCAATACGATGGTACAATAAGAAGGTATTGCAGAGCTCTCAGCTGATTACAATTTTTTTCTAAGGATGACCGACTTCTTTCAAATATTTGTTTATACAAGTTGTATACAATTCAGTTAAGAATTCAAAAGAAACATCAAATATGCAAAATTGTTAGTAATTTGAACAGAGATTTAATTTAAATAATTGAAACGGTTTAGGAACAATTCAAAACGTTGGTTTGATACCAAAGTATACTTTTTTGATTCCTGTGAAATATAATATTGGTCCGAAATGTTGAAGATGTAGCAATATTTTAATATTTCAATATAACCTGGAGGAATTGAATCTATCAAAGAACCATATTTTAGTGGAAAATGGGCAAAGTGTGGGAGGATAAATAGACAGAAAAGGACTTCAAAAATTCCATAATTAAATTCCGGTTCTTCAGGCGGTATTTACACACAAGAGGCGTCCATCAACATCCGGGCATTAAGTTGATTGGGTTAAATACGCCGGTGCAAAATCATTAGTCATTGATATCGAATGCAGAATTTTGAAGTATTTCACGAGGAAGGTATTAACATTGTGGCTAAGTTTTTTTATTACATACATAAGCATCAGCAAAAATTCCTTTGGTATGTTCAAAGGACACAAAATAATCATGAAATTTAAATAATTCTTCACGTCTCCATAATATGATTTATTGTTTTTGTATCAGCATTTCTATATAATAAATAATATACACAATGAAGGACTGCAAATGTGATATATTTCTCTATTTATTCCACGAAGAGAAAACGCTCGTCATGTTATACCCTGAGTATAAGTTAGATACTTTGCCCCTCAACTTCCCTTGCTCGATCAATCACGGATGCTGATTGGCGCACAGGCATCTCCTCTACAACTCCCCTGGCGGAGACCGTAGTGAGCGGATCGTCGCTGGGCATTGGTTGTTGTCGTTAACCTCACCTTGTTACACATGCTCTCATTGGAAGTAGTTGTAGTTGTATTAGTAGACAGACATGAGATCCTCTGCGATCACCTAGAACCTCAGCGTTCACTTGTCTTTAGCCTTTGAGAGAATACCCAACACGGCCACTGTCGCCAACACACCACATTGAAAAGAGGTAAACTTATTGTCGAAAAAACACATCAAAGCTATTCAATAAACCAGCAAATTTTGCAAGAAAAGAAATTAATCCTATTTGTTTTATTTCTTATTGTTTCTTTTCCCCCATTATGCCATGTTTACGTTAGAACTTTTTGTAGGGTTAACCTACTTTGAGAGGATTTATTTGAATTAAAAGTAATGGATTTGACAATTTAAATCCAAATCCAGTGGGTTAACCCTCATATATATAAACGTACTATTACTCTGCATAAACATTTTGGTCGCATCGAGCCGTATTTGCCAAGTTGAGAAGTTTGCCTGGATATTAATTGCTGTTTTTTTTTTGTTATCTCTTTTACAAAGGAATCAACTTAAAACACACATCCCCCTCATTAATCGCACCACCGCATCAACATCATCATCCTATTCATCATCATCAACATCAAAAAAGGTACGTAAGTTCAGTGAAGTGAAAAGTGTTAGTTTTTGTTTGCTTCGCGGTACTGGTCGCCTTTGTTTTACCCTAAATTGCGGTATTCTCAAATTTACAGTCCACAACAATTTTATTTTGCTGAAAAATCTATTAAAGATTCCTTCAAATCGAGACTTATTCGCATTATTTTCCATTTTATTGCGAAATAATCGAATTTCCCGGTTAATTTGTGTTTAATAATTCAAATTTATCCCAAAAAAAAAATATATATATTTGTTAAAAAATAATCTACCGCTGTAGTGTACATAACTTTGTGTTTGGTTATTGCAATATTCGCCACACATTTCTGCATTGTCGAGTGATCTGTTTTCTATCTCCTAATTCGCTATTACTCTCAACGAGAATAAAATCACCACATTGCAAGTGCCGCTTTTTCTAATTTACATCCAAACATACCAACACTTGCTAAATCCCCCCGTACCTCGCCCCAACACACACTGTTTGGTCATTTTCGTTGGTCTGTTTGCCTTGTCATTGCAATAACAATAATCCCTAAAATTCCAAGCGCCTTTTTCTAGCGTCAGTCTACTAACCAACAACTATAACAACAACTTATTTATTTCTCCAACTCTCACTGTTGGTTCGTCGTCGTTGGTTAGTTCGTAGCGAGGCAGTTGCTTACCCACACACACTGAGCGCTCTGCTGACGCTGCTTGTGTTTTATTTTCTTTTGTGCGATATCCGTTGCGATCATTGTCGTTGGTCAGCTCGTAGTGTGGTAGTTAACCCACCCCCGTCACCGTTCGACCATCAAACACTGCTTGTGTTTTATTCTTCTTTGTGCGGTATTCGTTATTCACCACTGCACAGTGGGTTCAAGTCGAAAAATTGTGAATTTTAAAAAAATAAAATTTTGAAAAATAATTTTAATTCGCTTTTGATAATTGTTGAAAAAAAAAAAAGTGTTTTTGGACATTTTTAATTTTTGTCACCCTACACTCGGCACACACCGACAATTTATAATTTTTTCTTATTTTTCGAATTTTTTCAATATTGATTGATAAATATCTCCAATTTAAATATATTTTGATTATTATTTGGATATTTATATACTCTTTTATTTGCATTTCCTGATATATTTTGCTATTTCTTTGGTAAATTTTGGGAAGTTTTTGAATCTTTTCTCCGCTGAATTAGTTTTTCTTTGGGATTTTTCAAATTTTGAAATTTTCTTCGCTTATACATTTATTTGGGTGCTTTTAATAAGACTTTGCGTCATTTCTTTCACTTTCTTTGAATATTTTCATAGTATTTGTCGAAATCGAATTCTGAAACCATGTCGGTCACTCCACTAACTCAATTTATTCGGGCATCCGATAATGTTGTCAAATTTGCCGCTGCTTTTAAATTGATTAAGGCAGAAACTCGCACGGTTTTCAATTTAGAAATTCGAAACACCGAACTTCAGGACTTGTGGTACAAAGTGAAGGATACTTACGAAAAGTATCTCGATTATCTGATAACCGATGAGGGTACTACCTCAGACGGAATTGCTTCTGCTGATGAGAAATACCAGTCCACTAGAGAAAACTACGTTGAATGCTTGTCGGAATTATCTGAAATGTTGCAGAAACTAAGGTCTGCGAAAACACCTCCTTCCACACCATCTGAAATTCGTGTTAGTACCCCCCAGAATGTCCAAAATCAGGTTTCTGTGGCGCGGTCATGCAATAGGTCGAATACTTCACAGTCAGGTACTACCAATTCAAACAATGTACTAAATAATAGTTTGCCGCCTTTATCCAATATGGCTTATCCAGATATTCAGAGTACTTCTGATATCTCAGTTTCGAATTGGAGTTTACCGCCTTGTAGTTCCGACACCATGCATAATCTTAATTTACCGACGTGCGATATAGATGATTTCCACGGAGATTTTTTGTCGTGTCATTAATAATTCCCGACTAACTGATATTGAGAGGTTGTGTTATTTGATTAAGAAAACTCAAGGTGAGGCTAGGGAAATTGTGTCGAAGTTTCCACTCACGCATAAAAGTTTTGTTCTGGCTTGGAAAGCTCTTTGGGATGCTTATGACAACAAAAGAATTCTAGTCAATAGTCATTTAAAGCTTTTGTTCGATCTTCCATCGTTAGCTAATGAAACGAGTTCAGGTCTTAAAACTTTACAGAGAGGCATAAACGGTTTTTTATCTGCTATGTCAGTCTATGACATTGTCACGGATCATTGGGATCCTATTTTAGTTTTTATTTGTATTCAGCGTCTGCCTAAACTTACGGTGACACTCTGGGAACAGAGTCTCAAAGATAAGTCTTCCTTATCGTCATGGGCTCAGCTCAATTCGTTCCTCACGGAGAGAATTCAGACGCTTGCCTGTTTGCGGGACATAAAAGGTATAGATTCACCAAAATCCCCAAACCAACGCAACGTTAAGGCACATTTGGCGAAAACTCCCCCTGATACAGTAAAATCTTATTCAAAACATCGTTGTGTTGTATGCCCTAATCAAAACCATGCGCTCTACTCTTGTCATCGTTTCAAAAGGATGTCTTTCGATCAAAAAATTACTGTTGTAAAAAAGTATGGCTTGTGTTTCAATTGTTTGTCAAGAGGTCATTCTGTTAGTAATTGTCCCAGTGCACATAGCTGCTATGTATGCCATGAAAAACATCATACGCTTATGCATAAACCTAATCGTTCGACACCTACAAATAGCTCCCCTTAAAATGTTTCGCCTACAGTCCGAGTCCCAAGAACTAATTCCAATTCTAATCAAGATAATGTTGCCTCTACATCCACTGGTGCTAATCCGACTGTAGTGAACCGTCAAGTGTTTCATACATCGCATAATTCGCGAGTCCTTCTCAGTACCGCCATGGTAAATATTATTCACGAAGGAAATTCTTATCCTGTTCGAGCCCTCATTGACCCTGCGTCTGAGGCTACTTTTATAACTGAGAACCTTCAAAATAGATTGAAGTTATCGTCTCGATCCACTCTTGTAACCATTTCTGGCGTAAATGGTTCGTCCTCCGCTACCTCCAGGAAAAACTGTCGGATTTGTATAAGTTCTCGGTTGAGTGCTTCAGTTTTGTTGAAAACAGATGCTTTTGTTCTCCCCAAGATTTCTAGTAATCTTCCATCCTTTGCTGTTGACCCTGTTTTAGCTCGTTCTTTGCCAAATCTCCGGTTGGCTGATCCAAACATTTTTGACTGTCGTTCCGTAGATATGTTGTTGGGTGCAGACTTATATCCGCAAATATTGTTGCCGGGGGTACAACAAAATATCTTAGGCTCTCTATTGGCTCAAATCTTTGGTTGGATCCTCTCGGGTCCAATTCCCTCCTCACCCATGCAGGTCTTTACGACCACTTTGAGCTTCAGTGAGGAAGACAGCCTCAATAAAACCATTCTGCGGTTTTGGGAACTTGAGGAGATCCCCAAACGCAAATTACTTTCGCCATCAGACAAGTTCTGCGAGGATAATTATCGGTCCACAACTACGAGAAACTCAGAGGGTCGTTACGTTGTCACACTTCCCATTCGTACTGAATTTCCTCATAGCCTGAAAATTGGTGATTCGCGTCAGAATGTTCTGAGTCAATTTTTTAGGAACGAAAATTCGCTTTTACGCAAACCTTCTCTCAAAGAAATGTATGATGCAGTTGTTCGCGAGTATCTTGACTTAGGTCACATGTGCTCTGTTTCTCCCTCACAAGCGCCCCTAGTATGTTACTTACCCCATCACCCAGTTGTCAATCTAGAAAAACAGACCTCCAAATTGCGCGTAGTTTTTAATGCATCAAACAAAACTTCTACTGGTATAAGTCTTAACGACATCCTTCACGTGGGACCAACTCTCCAAGCAGACTTAGTCTTGTTAATATTGAGATGGCGCTTATTTCGGTTTGTGTTTAATTGTGACATCACGCAAATGTATCGTCAAATTCGCGTTCACCCACAACATACATCTCTTCAAAGAATTTTGTTTCGGGAATCCCCCAATGACCCTATCTCAGATTACGAATTGCAAACTGTCACTTTTGGAGTAAATTGTGCCCCTTATTTAGCAATTCGTACTTTGCTCCAACTTGCTGATGTTTGTGAGTCTGAATATCCTTTGGCTTCAAATATCCTTCGAAAAAGTATGTATGTTGATGACGTCCTTGCTGGCGCTCATGACCTAGACACCGCTATTCTTGCTCGGGACCAGCTCATTGCTTCTTTGTTCACAGCTAAATTTGAGTTGAGAAAGTGGACTGCAAACGACAAATCTGTTCTTGCTAGTTTGCCCACTGACCATCTAGTTGACGCTCAGGTTCTTTCCTTTATAGAGGCAAGTAGTTCCAAACCATTGGGTATTCGATGGAATGCCAGTTTGGACTCGTTCTTTTTCTGTGTAAATCCCATCCCTAAAAATTTAATTATTCGAAGCGGGAAGTTCTTTCACATATAGCCAAGTTGTTTGATCCCGTAGGTTGGTTAGCTCCCGCTTTAGTAGCAAAAATTATTATGCAAAAGGTGTGGTTAGATAACATCGGATGGGACGATTCGCTTCTTCTTGCTACAAAGAATTCCTGGCTCACTTTTGTTGATAATTACCCTCATGTTAACTCGATTACTATTCCGCGTTGGGTTCGTTATGAACCAAACACCTTGGCAGAACTACATGTGTTCTCTGATGCTTCGGAGAAAGCATACGCGGGGGTAATTTATATGCGAATAAAAAATTCTTTAGGGGAAATTAGTGTTCATTTGCTGGCATCTAAGACAAGAGTAGCCCCAATTAAGTCGGTTTCATTACCTCGCTTGGAATTATGTGGTGCTGTACTAGCGTCGGAACTCCTAAAGCCCATTTTGAGTGACTTGGATATTCCAATTGACAAGATTTACTGTTGGACTGATTCCACAATTGTGTTAGCTTGGTTGCGAAAAACTCCTACATCTTGGACTACTTTTGTGGCAAACAGGGTTTGTCGAATACAACAAAACGTAGGAAATGGTCATTGGTTCCATGTTAGGTCTGAGGACAACCCGGCGGATTTGGGAAGCCGCGGAGTCTCTCCTTTAGAACTTGCTAATAATTCCCTTTGGTGGAAAGGGCCTAGTTGGTTGAGTTTAGATAGCTCTACTTGGAGAACTGCAGATCCCTCTCCACTCGAAACTGAATTGGAAACTCGTAGTGTAAAAACACATTTTTCATTCTTTACAAAATATGAAGATATTTTGGAGCGATTTTCATCACTTGATAGAGCGTTGCGAGTTTTGGCATATGTGTACCGTTTCATTCATAAAACTCATCCCCACAATCGGCCTGCAAATTGTTTCACAAGTAAAATCGCAAACTCTGAAGAAATTAGAATGGTTAAGAATCATTTAGCCATATTAGCACAGAAGTGTCATTGTGCAGATGAGTATAAGCATCTTTTGGATAAACGGCCTTTACCTTCCTCTAGCTCCCTTCTTTCTTTAAACCCCATTCTAGACGACTTTGGTGTTATGCGTCTGCATGGACGTTTAGTAAATTCTCCCACTTTATCTGAAAATGAAAAGTGCCCTATTTTTCTACCATATGGTTGTCGATTGGCACGTCTTCTTGTTGAATACGCACATTCAAGAACTGTCCACGGTGGAAATCAGCTAATGTTGCGTGTAATTCGAATGGAGTTTTGGATTCCTCGTGTCAAAACGCTCATCCGTACAGCAGTTATTCGTTGTAAGGTTTGCTGGCTAGAGAAAAATCGATCGTGTCCGCAGATTATGGCTGCACTTCCTCCCGAAAGAACTTCGATAAATAGACCTTTCACTACAACTGGAGTAGACTTTGCTGGACCTTTTGATATTAAGTCATTTACGGGTCGTGCTTGTCGTATCACCAAAGGATACGTTTGTGTCTTTGTTTGTTTCACGACCAAAGCCGTGCATTTAGAGGCGGCGTCTGATCTATCGACGGCTTCATTTCTGGCTACCTTTTATCGATTCATAGGTCGTCGTGGTTGTCCAAAAACCATATTTTCGGACAACGGGACTAATTTTGTTGGTGCATCGCATGAATTCGAAAAAGATTTTAGAACTTTTCTTAGTGAAAGTCGTCGTACCATTTGTTCCTCTATGGGGTATCAGGAACTTACTTGGCAATTTATACCAGCTGGCGCTCCCCACATGGGTGGTCTTTGGGAGGCAGCAGTCAAAAGTTTTAAAAAACATTTTTATCGGCATGCCAAGTCCTTGTCATATACGTTTGAAGAATTTTCGACTATATTAGCTCGCATTGAAGCCTGTTTGAATTCTCGGCCCCTATATCCTATGTCGGATAGTCTCGATGAATTGGTAGCGCTTACACCGGGCCATTTTCTTATAGGTGCCCCCCTTCTTGCTCCGCCAGAACCCCTTGTTGAGGAATCGCCATTGAGTTTAGTCAATCGGTACAGAAAACTGAAGGCATTGACGCATCAGTTCTGCATTAGGTGGAAAGAAGAGTATTTGTTTAGTTTGAATAAGCGTTATAAATTGAAATATCCAGAGAGAAATGTTGCAATCAATGATTTAGTAGTCATTAGGCATGAAAAACTTCCACCTACTTCTTGGAAACTAGGACGTGTAGTCGAGACATATCCCGGTAATGACGGTAACGTTCGCGTTGTAGACGTCCGAACTGCTCAGGGTATTATTAGGCGACCAGTCGTCAAGTTAGTTGTGTTACCTAATTAAGTCTGTTGTTTGTAAAATATACCTCGTTTGGTTGGGTAATTTCGGGCCCGTCAATTTGTAATTGCCGCGGTATAGATATCTAATTATATGAATTAAAATGATTTGAATAAAATGCTCACAAATAAACTGAACTTACGTCCTAACCTATAACTTGTAAACCTTATTGCACATGAAATAATATATAACATAATTCCTTTGAGCTTTGTTTAGTTGATACACATGCATGTATATCAAGGTGGGCGGCAATGTATAAGTTAGATACTTTGCCCCTCAACTTCCCTTGCTCGATCAATCACGGATGCTGATTGGCGCACAGGCATCTCCTCTACAACTCCCCTGGCGGAGACCGTAGTGAGCGGATCGTCGCTGGACATTGGTTGTTGTCGGTAACCTCACCTTGTTACACATGCTCTCATTGGAAGTAGTTGTAGTTGTATTAGTAGACAGACATGAGATCCTCTGCGATCACCTAGAACCTCAGCGTTCACTTGTCTTTAGCCTTTGAGAGAATACCCAACACGGCCACTGTCGCCAACACACCACATTGAAAAGAGGTAAACTTATTGTCGAAAAAACACATCAAAGCAATTCAATAAACCAGCAAATTTTGCAAGAAAAGAAATTAATCCTATTTGTTTTATTTCTTATTGTTTCTTTTCCCCCATTACTCTGCATAAACACCCTGTTTGATCAAACGCATAACGTGACATCTAACCAAATCCTCGATGTCCCGTCATGTCATATGTATGGAATGAATGGGGATGTTGAATAGTGTGTCATACAAAAACGTTCTACCAAAAAATAACAACAATAATGTAATAAAGTATTTCTTGGCGAATATTAACTAATTTCTAATTTGTACACACAAAATGTTCACATTTCGTTCACATTGAAAAGGACGGCATATTATAAAGTATATATTAAAGGCCTGTACAAGACGAATTGTATGAATTATGCTTTTTTGACACACTGACTTTGTCTACTCAATCATGCGCTATGTATTTGATAGGCAATGACAACCAACAACATCCCCCATTTTGATTCATGTGTGCCATTGTCTAAGGTTCGATCGTGGCATGGCTGACTCGAATATTTGCATGGTGTTCTCCATAAATGCTGGGTGTCAACGATGACATCGAACCGTGTTATCTTCAAATTGTGTGTCATTTGTGTACGTGTGTTTAAATTGAGAGTGTGTGTTACTCTCAACGGTGAGGGTGTGTGCTGTAATTTTGAAGTAACAAACACGGGGTAAATATAAAATTGAGTTCAATAACAAAATGTGCATAGACATCAAGAAATGAATAGAAACAAGAAAGCAAAGGCTATAGTCGCGCGGGGCCGACCATTTGATACCCTTCAACACTACAATATGTTAGAAGCCGCTTTATTTCCAAATCCATTTTGGATTTCCATCAGGAACATTTGCCCAAGATTTACGCACTCCGTCGTGCTGTTAGTTATCGTGGTCCATTTTACATTGGCTTCAATTTTGTGATCAGGATTTTTTTCTGTTTTTGAAACAGTGAAAACAATAGGCCTAGCCCTTCTCAGCCTAACCCTACCCTTTTTCGCGAGGATCGGACGATAGTTGCAGTCTGTATATAATAACCCCAACCTGTGTTGTAAGGTGAAAAAATATTACACTTCAATATTGAGTCAAATTGAAAAAATCGAATTCGATAAAATAAATGAAAAAATAAAAAATGTCACAAATACTACTAATTCTATATTAACATCATTATTAGCATATTTTTATGAGATTTTTTGTAGATTTTACTCTTTTATGCCAAGAGGGTATTCTGAATTGACAAAATTTGTCGAAATCTTTCCAGCCATTCTTGAGATATAAGCAATTTAGCTAACATCCCCTTCCTTTGTATATACACATTGCATATATTTCGCTATATATATATCCGATATATTTAATATCGGCGTCTACGTAGCGGTCAGAATTGACCTGTTCGTCTATTTGTGATTTCGCCGGGATTAAAAATATTCGCGGATTAATGGAAAATTTGGCTTTTATTTAACACAAATGTTATGGCCTATTTCACCCACTAAATATTACTCGATGACCATCAAAATTGGAAGACTTCTGCGATCATCTCTAAAAGAAATAAGGTTCTATTCTGACCTTAACTCCACCTCCATTTTCAATTTCGTGAGGATCGGGCCATTATTGCGACCTGTAGAGCTCGACGAGATAGGAAGATCCATATATACTTTCCTATGTGGGAAACCAATATTCCGTGGTGTTACATAATTTTTGGCCCAATCCAACTTATAATACCCCCAACACATAGTGTTGTAGGGTATAAAAATGAAATATATACTGAACAATTCCAATTTATTGGTGATAATCATATGGTCATAAAAAAGAGGTAAATATTATTTGCCTATTTTCTATCTACATATGGTGTTTTTTTTTATACCCTCCACCATACTATGGAGGGTATATTAATTTTGTCATTCCGTTTGTAACTCCTCGAAATACTCATGTCAGACCCAACAAAGTATATATATTCTTGATCAGCGTAAAATTCTAAGACGATTTAGCCATGTCCGTCTGTCTGTCTGTGTGTCTGTCTGTCTGTCTGTTGTAATCACACTATCTTTCGAACAAATTGAGATAGAAGGCTAAATTTTTGCACACATGTATATTTTGCCAGTAGGCAGGTTAAGTTCGAAAATGGGCCATGTAGGTCCAAGTTATCATATAGCCCCCATATAACGGTACCTCCCGATATTCGGTATTTTGATGATTTTAGCGACATTATTTATCGGAATTGTTTCAAATTTGGCATTTGAAGTTCGTAATGAATACTACATCCTAAGTCAAAAAATGAGCCATGTAGGTCCACGTCTTCATATAGTCCCCATATAACGGTACCCCCCGAAATTCGGTATTTTGATGATTTTAGCGACATTATTCCCCGGAATTGTTCCAAATTTGGTATTTGAAGTTCGTAATAGATACTGCAGCATAAAACAGGAAATGGGCCATGTAGGTCCAAGTTATCATATAGCCCCCATATAACGGTACCTCCCGATATTCGGTATTTGGATGATTTTAGCGACATTATTCATCGGAATTGTTTCAAATTTGGCATTTGAAGTTCGTAATGGATACTACATCCTAAGTCAAAAAATGAGCCATGTAGGTCCACGTCTTCATACCGTACCCCCCGATATTCGGTATTTTGATGATTTTAGCTACACTATTTACCGGGATTATTTCAAATTTCGCATGTGAAGTTCGTAATGGATACTTCAGCCCATGCCAGAAAATTGTCTGTGCATATAAACAGATTTTTCTTCAAGTTTCGCATTTAAATATTGTAATAACTTATGACAAAAGTTGCCTATGCAGGTCCACGTCGTCGTATAAGCATTCGGTATTTTTAAGATTTTAACAGAATTTTTAACTGATTTTATTTATTTATTTTTTTTGTGGAAATTGCCAAATTTGTACCAAGTTGTGGAGGGTATTAAAAGTTCGGCCCGGCCGAACTTACAGCTTTTTTACTTGTTTAAATTAAAGTTTGTGGGCAGAGATTTGACTCTCATTTAATAACAGAATATGCACAGAATTGAACAATGCAAGTATATAGTGTTGTTAAATTTTTTCAGGGGATTATTGTTTTTTTAATAAGGATTAACATTTTAGATTGTTTCGTCAAAAACCACACAATGTGAAAATTTTGTGTGGACCATTTAGAAGTACCTTTAATAGTTTAGTAATCGCCAAGAAATTCTTTTTTACAAAAAATTTATTTTTTCACATATCGGAAAAACAGGCAGCGATTGCGCTTTGCCTTCATCACGTGTGTGTCTTTTTTGTTGGCAATTGTTTCATAATTGTTGTTGTTTTTTTGATAGAATATTTTTGTATGGCACACTATTCAATATTCCCTTTTATTGGCCATTATATGTTATGACGATGGGTTTGAGTGTGACCGACATGACGAGACATCGAGCATTTGGTTGTATGTCACGTACTGCTATGCGTTTGATCAAACAGGGTACAACATGACGAACGTTTTCTTTCCATGGCATAAATAGAGAAAATTGTCACATTTGCATATATATTCATAATCAGAATTCTAAGTAGATTTAACGATGTCTGTCTGTTTAAATCAAGCTACAGCCCACATTATTTGACGTAGAGCTTAAAAATTTGGCAGAACCATTTGCATTGTGTCCGGTCGGTATTGAAAATGAGCTATATCGGTCTACGTTTTCGTATAGTCGCCATATAACTGTAACTCCCGATATTCGGTATTTTAATTTTGCCACATTTTTCACAGATTTGTCTTAAATTTGGTACTTGTGGTTCGCAATGGATTATAGTTCCGGTGGCGGAACATAGTATGTACATAGTTTGTACAGCCCCCACATAAAGGTACCTCCGGATATTCAGTATTTTGATGATTTTTGAAAAATTTTTGCAAGGTTTTGTCTAAAAGTTAGTATTTGTAGTTCATAATGGGTTCTACCTCCAACGGCAGAACTTTAAATATTTAAGTCCATATTTTCCTATGGCACACATAGAACGATACCCACCGATATTCGGTATTTTGATAATCCTAGTCACATTTACCCACAAAATGGTTTCAAATTTGGTATTTAAGAAGATTTGGTAGATGACAATCCTTGAGGTATACAATTGTCTATAGAGGATAGAGGATTGGTATAACCCCCATACAACGGCCTCACCCTCTTTATGGTTTTTTGAAAAGTTTAACAGCTTTTTCCAAATGGTCTTACTGGTATTTGCAGCTTAATGTGGAACACGTTTGAATTCAGATACTTCTATATGAAAATGTTTTCTTTACTCAAAGGTAGAGGGTAATTAAAAGTTCCGGCCGAACTTAATGTTTTTTACTTCTTATTCGTACTCAATTTTATATTTATGACGTGTTTATTAATTGACAATTACAGAACACACAAAAACATATCCTGGCCGTCGTAGTGAGACAGTGGCACACATGAATCAAAATGGGGGATGTTGTAGGTTGTCGCATGGCTCAATAAGAAAGGTTGATCAACTTCAAAAAAAAAAAAAAAAAAAAAACTAGAAAAATGCAACTCTGTGCTGGAGTCTTATAGAGTCAAATAGACTTTTAAATATGCAATAGTAGGCTTTGTTTACTTATATTTTTTTTTAACAAAATTCTTATATTGGGGAAACCCGCGAAAAAAGAATGGAATTTCAGGGTTATTCCTCGAGATAGAATCTAAAATAGTAGGACAATACAGTTTTATCACAAAATTGTACAATTTGTTACACATTGACGTCGAAAATTTGCATTTATTTTGTAACCAAATTTGAAATTGTTTCAAATTATTGTATTTTTTATTCAAAACAATACACACACATACACCAAATGTGTATATGTTTGACATAAGGGCACCAAAAGAAAAAAATGGAATTTGGGGGGAACTTTGTTCTACCTTCTGTTATTGTGCCATGGGTTGTCGTTGCTTATCAAATACTTGTCTTGAATGCGTCTTGTGCTAGTCTTAGGAAACATACACAACCAAGAGAGATGTACTGAAAATGCTAATGTGTTCGTATTAGGCAGGACGGCCGCCAAGAAATATAACTCATTTTCAATGTATTATCATGAGCAAATAAAATGTTTGTTTGTTTTGTTTGCATATAAGATGTTAACAACGTCTTTGCGGAAACATTTGCGACTGCTGATGGAGTGTGCAACAGAATACGAAGTGATGTAAAATAAATCCGGTCGAAGTAATGTAATATAAATACCCTCCACCATGTAAAGATGTGTTTATTACATTTTTCATCCTGTATGTAACACTTCTAAATATTCGCCGTAGACCGCAATATGTAGACCGTAGACCGCAATATGTCACATATTACTTTACACATTCTAAACAGTCAAATTTTTTTCTTAAGATTTCGCAAATATTTGTCTATTGTTAGCTAAAATATAATGCGGACATTTGTTCAAAAAGATATAAATTTTACATTCAATTACAAAAAAAAAAAAAAATACTACAATTTCCAGGTGTCAAAAATATTTTACACAAATCATATATTTATTTATTTTTTCATTAGTATTAGTAGAAGTATTGCATAATGGACCCACATCAAATCTTTCTGTCTAAAACTATTTCAAAGTCTCCATATGTTTACCCTACAAACCAATAGTAACTTCAATATCAAATATGAGGATTCCAGCTCTATGTATACAGGGTGAGATGAAAAAACTGTAACCAACTTCAGACTGATGTCACTTCCAAGTCACTGATGTCACTTGCAAGAACTTCCACTGAAACAGTAAGAAAATAGACTCAAAAGAGCTAAAAAGTTGCTTGTCTTGGCCTGAAAGTGGTGAACTGCCGAATTTGGTTTTCTCCGATGAGTAAACATTCGTTATCCAGCAGTTTGTAATCAAAGAAAATGATCGTGTTTACTTGCCAAAGAGGTCAGCTGAAAATGTGCACCTTGGGTTGGCCACCAGAACTCAAGCGCCGGCCATGTTGATGGTGTGGGCCGCCATAACAGCCGATGGTCGCTCTCCGCTCGTATTAATCGACTGTGGCGAAAATATTCTGAAGGGTGTATTAAAGCCTTGGGCGCGCAAACATTTTGGCCGCAGACCATGGACATTCCAACAGGATTCAGCACCATCGCACTCAGCCCGCACTACCCAATAATTGTTACATTGGCCGTTTGAAGGCCACAATTCGTGCCAAAGGTGACCAATTCGAACAAATTAAACTTATTCTAAAATTTGATGCTATTTCCGACATTTAAAAAAAATGTAAAAATTATGCTGTTTGACTTTTTGCAATTTTTTTCACTCTGTATATTCAGTCTATAAAAAATGTAGTAAAATTTGGTATGCATATCTTTCCATGCTAGATACCAACAGTGATCCAAAATTAGTACTATTTAGTACTTTTCGAACAATTAGAGTACACATTTCCGAAATCACCTCCATATATCAACACATGGACAGCGGCCCAATACCAAATTTCATATTCTGTTCACTCTATACAAATATAGTACTATTTAGTACTTTTCGTTCACTTGCATTACACATTTTGAAAACCACCTCCATATTTTAATTGCAGATACCAAGAGAAATCCAATATCAAAATTGAGAATAACAGGGCTATCCATTCACCCAATAACCAATCAAGCACCATTCAGTACACTTCGTACAAACATAGTACACATTTCCTAACCCATCGCCATATATCCAGGCTACACATGATCAGCGATACTAATACCAAATTTCATATTTCAAGCACTATCTGTTCACCCAATACCAAATTGTATCAAATATAGTACTTCTTAGTACCTTTTGTGCACTTGTAGTACACAATACCAAAACCACATCTTCATCCCAAACCTACCACCAACAGGGACCCCAAAATTTTTTTTTTCAAAATTCCAAAATTTTATCGGTTCACCCTAAGCATAACTGTTCCAAATATACTCGTAGTACTATTTTGTACAGTTCACACACTTAAAACACATCTCCAAAGCCATCATCTTATATCAAACTTACTTTCCAACCATGATTCTCATACCAAATTCTAAATTTATAACTTTTCGTAAACTTCAAGAACCTAGCTTCTTCCGTTTCGTCTGGGAGTTGATTCTCAGAGGGCCAGCCAGTTTTTTCGCTACCTTATTGTATATATAGATACCTAATACCAAATGTAGTACTACTATTCGTTCAACTAAGTATATATTTCCAAAACCATTTCATATCTTACCATTATTAAAATGTTAATATAATTTAGTACATTTGGTACATCTACGGTACGTATTTTCAAAACCAACTCCATATCTCAACACTACACACCAATTATGACCCCAACACCAATTTTTTTTTTATTTCTTTATTTGCAATCTATCTTTAAAACTAGACAATAAGCAAATTAGATAAAGTAAAGTATACAGGAATTATGCAACTTCAGTAAGATACATAATTGTAAATGACATAATTAAAAAGAAGATGTATATTTTATAAATACAATTCCTCAATTACTTAAATCTAGTACGTGTTTTCTCTTCAGTCTTCTTGTTTCATTTATGTTGTCCAATAGGGATTTGGCAGGAGGGTTTGGATGGTTTTGAAGTCTTTCAGCGTAGTTTCTACTTAGTCTTTTGATCTCTTCTTCCACTATGCGTACTTGCAGATCTCTTGATATCGTACTATTCCTGACATACCATGGGGCATTTGTAATTAATCGTAACATCTTCGATTGAAACCTTTGTATAATATTTATGTTCGATTTACAAGATGTGCCCCATAATTGGATGCCATACGTCCAAATCGGTTTTAGTATAGCTTTATATACGCGAATTTTGTTGTTTAAATTAAGTTTAGATTTAGGTCCTAGCAGCCAATAAAGCTTGCGGCTTTTAATTTTTAGTATGTTTTGTTTTGCCTTAATATGCGGTTTCCAGGTGAGACTGCGGTCCAGCGTCATTCCAAGATATTTCACCGTGTTTTGCTTGGGAATTGGTTCGTTATTAATAATAACTGGGGGGGCAGTCTCCTCTTCGTAGTGAAAAAGTAATATGACTTGATTTTTCATCTTTATACCAATTTTCAAGATCATTCAATTCGTTTTGTATATCGAAAGATGCATTTTGTGGGTATTCATCTACTGCAGCAATGGCAGTATCATCGGCGTAGGTCGCAATAGTAACCCTTGGAGATATCGGCATATCTGCAGTATACAGGGTGTATAAGATAGGGCCTAATACACTGCCTTGGGGAATTCCTGATCGAATTTCAAATTTGGGCAATTTTTCATCTTTAACTTTTACGTAAGCATTTCTATGACAAAGATAGCTTTTGAAAAAGAGAAAGTAGGGAGCTGGTAATAGCTTTTTTATTTTGTGCAATAATCCGTCATGCCACGCACGATCGAAGGCTTGCTGGACATCTAGAAAAACAGCCGAACAATATTTTTTAGTTTCTAGAGTGTCTATTATGGTGTTGATGATCCCGTGGCATTGTTCAGGAGTGCCGTGTTTTTCTCTAGAACCGAATTGGTGATTGGGAATAATATTTTTATTTTTCAACAGCGGTAGCAATCTTTTTTTAAAAATTCGCTCAAATATTTTCGAGAATATTGGTAAATGTGAAATCGGCCGGAATGAGGACAGGATGTTACCTTGTTTCGGAATCATAATTACCTCGGCGGTTTTCCAATTTGTTGGAAAGTGGTCCAATCGCAAGATCGCGTTAAATATATTGGTTAGAAAAATTAAGCATTTGCGGGAAAGATTTTTAATGGCATTAGCATCTATCAAATCATGCCCTGGTGATTTTCCTGTTTTTAAGCTTTTAATTTCATCTGCTACTTCATTCAATGATATGTGTTTAATTGGCCGATCCATTTGACAAGCTGAATCCAAATATTGACATGTTTCATTATAATCTTCTCTATTAACGAAATCGAAGGGTTGAAAAATTTCTGTAAGATGAGTTGCAAAAGGATCTGCTATGCTTTTAGATGATTTACACCATGTTCCGTCAGCGTTCTTGATTACGAAATTTTTCTTGACGGGTCTTTTCAAATATTTAGTAGATTTCCACAATAAGTGTTCATCATATTTTGAATTATTTATCGCTTCTAGAAAGTTAGCTGTGGCGTCATTCTTATAATCAGAAAGAACTTTTTTCAACAGTCTGCATGCTCTATAGAACCGTATACGATCGGTGGGTTGTCTACTTGCTTGCCAGATTTTTCGAAGGCTTCTTTTATCACTTATTAGTTGCCTTATTTCGAATGATAATTTCAAATTGTCTCTCGGAATGTTCGAAATTGTGGGGGTTGCCAGAGAAGCAGACTCATGAATTGTTTTCGTGAGATGATCTATAACATTATCTATTTCACATTTAGTTTTTAAACTTATATTTAGACTTATTTTGCGATCAATACTCGTTCTAAAAGTCCGTAGGTCAGTTTCGGGGGTTATCAGTTTATTTTTTAAATGTGTATATCGAATAGACAAAGAAATGTTTATCAACATTGGTATGTGATCCGAGCTCAGGTCGTCCACGTTTGATATGTCTAAACTGGTATATGGAATACCACGATAAACAGCAAAATCTAGAAGATCAGGAATTTTACCTGGATCGGATGGCCAAGACGTTGGTGAACCAGATGAAAGTACTGATAATCTGTAATCACCTCCAACAATGAATTTGTGTCCCATCTTATTGAAAAAATCGACATATTGCCGGTATAAAACTTGATGTCGAGGTGGAAAATAGATTGATGAGATAACTATGTCTCCATCATTACTTTTAACTTTTATGCATGTAGCTTGAACAAAATTTTCTTTTACTTCATCTAGTGTTTCATATTTAATTGTATTCTTCACCAATATACAAGATCCAACATGAGCGCTGTTGTCAGGATGATTAGTTTTTATTAGGTCGTAACCACTAATATTAAAATATGAACGACTTGTAAAGTGTGTTTCGGAAATGAGAAACACATCAATATAGTTAATTTTAAGGAAGATTTCAACTTCTCTTGTATGATTTGGAAGCCCATTGGCATTCCATATCGCTATTCGCAGGTTTAATTGCATAATTTTGAGATTAGTAACGACATCATATTAAGGAGGGTATTTGTTAACTCTATTTGTTTGTTTAACAGCTCTTCTATTTTGCCGAAAGTCGTTTGCTCGTTATTTTTCAGAATGCCTGCATAGGAGTTTGGGGAAGATTCGTTGCAGTCTTCATTGGGATTTCTTAATATTTCCCGGTCGATAACAGGGCGAATATTTTGACGTTTCTGTTGAGATCTCAATTGCAGGAGTGATTTGTAAGCAGTACAACCTCGGTAGTTTGCTGGATGTTCACCTTGGCAATTTACGCATTTAGGTGGATCTTTCTTATCTTTTTTACATTCACTACTTAGGTGATTAAGACCACATTTAACGCAAAAAGGAGTGTATCTGCAGTATTTTCTTGTGTGGCCATGTCCTTGGCATCTCTGACATTGTACAATGTCATTCGATTTCAAAGGGGCTTCGATTTTTGTTACTGCATTGCCTATGTATTTCATTTTATAAACATCAGAATTGTTAGCTTTTGGTTCCAAATCCACAAAGAAAATTGACATTGGCTGTTTGCTAATTCTGCTTCTTACATTCATGACATTCCTCACGTTATGACCTTCCTTCTCAATAGCAGTCTTAATTTCATGTGGGGGTGTTGTATGATGCAAATTCTTAACAACGACTCTATATGCTCTTTCTTGTTTCAACTGATAAGTATGAAACATTTTCTTTTTTATGTCTAAATATTTGACAACAGTTCGATAGGCGCTTGTGGATTTTATCATTAGTCTTACGTGACCATTCTTCACTGATTTGTATGTAAATTCTTGAGGCATAATAATCGTTGAAATATCCTCTAACATTTTTTTTATATCAGCAACATCAGGTATGATTACAGGTGGTGGTTTGGGTTCAGCGACTTCTTCTATCTCTTGTGTTTCTTCAACATCATTGTTCAAAGGTAGATGATACTTATTTGCACTTGTTGATGGACAGTCATTTAATGCAAAACGTTTTGTGTTGTTGCGATTTGGGGAATCTTCGCTTCGACGTTTATTGGATTTTACTACCTGCCAATCGAGGTCTCTTACATGGTTAGTGCTGGAGGTACCAGCACTTGTGGTTTTGTTGTTGCCAACACTCATGCTGCTGGTTCAGCAGTTGAGTGTGGGTACGTGGAGTTGTTGTAGAATGTGTCCGTTTGTTCGGGTTTCGAAAAAAAGGTTTAAATTTGTTGGTAATATTTACCATTCACCGTTTCAATAAACAGTCTGGTGATAAAATGCAATGTTTAAACTTTTGAGGAAAAAAAAAATACAATGGTCTTGCTAGCACAAAAAGTACGTCTGCACAGAATGACTGTCACAGAGAGACTGACACCAAAATTGAGAAATCTAAATCTATCCGTACAATCAATACTAAATTGTGTACCATTTATTGCCTTTTGTACTCTTCTAATACTCATTCAAAATTCTATTGTACCAAATTTAGTACCATTTTGTACACATTTCCCAATGTTCCTGAATAACCTAATCCTATATAGTACACATAAGTACAAATTTCCATAACAATTTCCAAAAACCTTTTGGTACATCTATCATATACTCCATCAGCGAACCTCATTCTAAATTTAAGAGATCTAGTCCCACTGCTGCGTCGAATACAAAATGTACTTTAGTACCTTTTATTACTTTTCACTCCGTTTTAGTACGAATTTCCAAAAACCCAGCCTTATCTGACCCATTCGGACCAAGAGTGATTCTCGCTTCAGCTGTTTCGTCTGCGCGTCGCCAATCAATCAGTGAGTCAATTACTTTACTCTTTCATTAATTGTCGTTATATCGATAAAAAAGAATGCTGGTCGAAGCAGGACTTAATATTATACATTGGAGGAGTTACCCAAACACAATGCAGCAACCTATGGAGTAACAGCGCTGAAAATATATTGAGAAGGGATTCCGTAACAAAACATTGTTTATAACGGTGCCCATCGATGTTCGGAATTTTGATGATCCCAGCGACATTTTCCACGGAATTGTTTCAAATTTTGTTTTAAGACTCGCAATAGATAAAAATCCTTGCAGTAGAAAATTATCTTCACAGATTCCTATTTTGGTATGGCCCCATATCATAGTTTCAACCACTTTATTGTATTTTGAAAACGTTTACTGCATTCTGCAACCCATCTCACTGGTATTTGCGTTCGAATATTAAATTCAAATACTTTTGTTTATAAATGTTTTTTTTTTACGGCCCAACCGAACTTAATGTTTTTTTTTTTTATTTATTGTATTGTAAATCTGGTTGAATTGACCCGGATTAAGCAATAAATTCTGATAATGTGAGGTGACCTGAATAAAATTTTGTATAGAAATGCTCTACAATTCCACGAGCTGTGATTTCAAAAATTCGGTTGCATTTCGTTTTATTTAGATTTCAGAGCATACTATCAGGCTGTAACAATTTAACCCTTTTTAACTCGGGAGCAAAAATATAGGCTAATGAATGTATAGAATTTTGAGGGGAAGATTGAGGGAGGAGAGGTGTGGTAGATAGGGTTAGGAGTGGGGAAGGCGTGTGGTAGATTAGTGGGAAGAGTGATCTTAATACCGAAATCCATAATTCTCTCTCATTTTCCTACTCTATATATTTTTTACAATCTATACAAAATGTAGTGCCATTTACTACAGTTTTTACACTTAACCGTTTTGTCTGGGCGTTGATGAATTGTTAAGTCAGTCAATCAGTCAATTACTTTACTGTTTTATTATACCCTCCACCATGGAATGGAGGGTATATTAAGTTTGTCATTCCGTTTGTAACACCTCGAAATATACATTTTAGACCCACAAAGTAAATATTTTGATCAGCATAAAATTCTATGTCGATTTAGCGATGTCCGCCAGTCTATCTGTCTGTGGAAATCACTCTAGCTTCCGAACGAAATGAAGTAGATTTTTTACAATTTTGCTCAAGTGTATATTATTCCTGCAGGACTTTTGGTATTGAAACTGTGTCCAACATTTTGGTATAGCCCTAAATAACAGTACCTCCCTATATTCGGTATATTTTAGAGACATTATTCACCGGAATTGTTTCAAATTTGGTATTTGAAGTTCGTAATGGATATTACAGCATATGACAGGAGATTGTCTGTGCAGGTCCACGACTTCGTATAGCCTCCATATAACGGTATCTCCAGATATTCGGTATTTTGATGATTTTAGCAACATTATTCGCCGGAATGTTTTCAAATTTGGTATTTGACGTTCGTAACGCTTTTTTTTTTTTTTGAAAATTGCCAGCTTTTTTACTTGTTAATATAGATAGATACGTCACAGATAAAATTAAACTCAATTTATAGTTTGTTGTTTGGTTTTATTTGGATCAAAATTAAAAACGAACAATTTTCTTTTTTTTTTTTTTTTTTTGGTTATTGAGAGTAGATATATATTAATTGTTGTTGATTTTGTTGTTAATATCATAAAATAGCCTCGACTACAATTAGAATAACTTAGATCTAAATAGGTTTGCCCAACAGTGCGTCCACCATTTTCCGGGTGAATTCTGTCAATGCGTTTAAATCTATTTTTAAAAAACCAAAATAGGTACTTTTGTTTTAAAATTATATTTGCAATATTTTTCTGGCATTTGAATTGATATCCAAAACTTGGGCTGCATGAAACTTTCAAATGAGAATGACAATGAGAACTGATGAAGATTTTTAATGCGAACATCTTATGTGTGTCATTGGGTGTGTGTGTGTGTGTGTGAGGGTCTAATACAGATTTGTTCAGCTATGTTTCATTGTGTTCTTTAATCGATAAAAAATGTTTACTCCTCGCACTCGATAATGAATAATCGTTTATTGTCTCATTAAAAATCGTCCAAAGTCAATCAATGTTCTCCTGTGTGAATAATTTAATCATAAACTTATTTTTTTTTTTTAATTAATTGTTCTTGCTGTTGCGTTTCGGATAAACCAAGATCAATACAATACGTGTTGGTAGGTTGTGTTTGGTATGTATTTGTGTATTTACTTAAAACTACTAAAGATGTATTTTCATTAAATTACAACCACTATAACCTATTCACAGCAGTTTTTGTCATACGAAATACTTTATTATTTTTAAAATAGACAAGTGCGAAGCGATAGATTTCCATTTATTCTCATTGACATTTCGTCAATCATATGCGTCTGAAACGTGCTTTAAGTAGTGTTCACAGAAAGGTTAAAAATGTTCTAAAAAAATGTGAAAAGAAATATTCAGAATGTAATTTAAATAAACTTCTACGTGCATCGTGTCTCTTTCATTCCCTTTAGAAAGATATGAAGATATGTACATCAATTACATTTTATTTATTAAAATAATCCAATCTCGGAAAATGCTAGAATCTTCCTATGGTAGACGATTTTTGAAACGATTAAATTTTAAATTTTAAGTTTGAATAAAATTCTATTGAACACACTTGTCTATTTGGAATATTCATTTGATTTCGTTCATTGAAAAGGGAACAAAACATTTAATAAATTTGGTAATCGAAAGTAAACTATGGAATATGGAGTACATTGGTGTGTGTGTTTGTGTGTGCATGTGTGGTATGTTTATGTAATCTTTTTTTTTTTTTTTTTTTTTTTTGATTTTAGGTGAAATTATCTCCTGACAATCAGCTAAAAAGTAACATAACCACACCTCTAGAATATGTCGAGTTTAACTCTGTGGAAAGGTATTCTATATTCATTAAGAAGCTAGATTTTGGCTTTGTGTAGAAAGTGACTGACAAAAATAAACAATAACAACAAATTAATAGCAAACACTGTTACTGCCATTTGTAATAAGTAGTATATAACTTGTAAGTAATATTTAGGTGTGCATTGAGGTCGGTATGAAGAACAAAATTTAGCTGTCAAATAAATGTGTCGTCGTCTTAGTTTCGTTTTGTAATCTTAGACCTAGTTCTTACTACTCCTAGACTATTCTACATAATTCGGTACTTTACAAATACTTTTAATTTCAATTAGTTGTTCTCGTTAGTTCATTTACAAGGACGAATGCCATTCGGCGGCACGTATCCTCTTCACTTAGTAGCTAAACTATTAATATAATTTATATCTGAATTTGGTTTTCACACATATGTATATATGTACTTGTGTAATGTCTGTATGATAGAATGTTCGAGTGCTGTGAATGTTGCCGGATGATGCTGCTACTTCGGTCCAATAAAAATTAAGTTCGAGTTTGTGGGCAAAGTGACAAAACAAAATCTACCGCAGCTATTGGACAGGCATTTACAAGTCGAAAACTTCCATTTTGAACGGCTTTCGGTTCGTTGGCACATCTAGGTGATTTCCGGTAACTCGCATCATAGCACTACGCATTGTAACCGGCCTATCGTCTTCGTCGTCCGAGGCATCGCTGTGCGTTTTAACATGTCCCCCCAAAGCAGGACCACTAAAATCATCCTCGTCGTCCTATAAAAAAGTGTTGAACATTATTAGCATTTATGTAATTATTAATAACAAAATAAATTAATTGATTTGTTTATTTGCAACAAACTTTTGATGGCGCAATATATACATACATAGCATTTATGATTATGAAATTTGAACGTTAGTACTCAAAACAACATTAATGATGATATCAGCAAAACCAAAACTGAAAAATATAAATTTAATGTGTGTCTAAAATTGAATTATTAGTAAATGAGTTATGCATTAACCTGCAACGTCGATTTACAATACATGAAAAACCAAACAAATACCAGGTCAGTACCATGTGGGAAATATTGAAATACATTTTTTTTCCTTTATTTAATAAATATTTACAGGAATACATATAAATATTTTAAGAAGCAACGAGCGTAAATGCTAAGATTTGTAAGACATAAGTACGCTAAACACATAGTATTCGATTTGATGTACAAATCGGATGCACATCCTGGATCATCTTCGATTTCATATAATCCACATTAATACCAGTTATTTTTCGATAATTACGATTAATTCGAAAATAAAATTGGCAAATTTGAAAACTAAAGACATGATATTGAAACATATATACGATATTGAATGTTATATAAGAAAACACTTATTATAAAAAGCGTGTCTACTATAAAAGACAACCAAATAAATAAAGGCATAACAAAACATTAGTGCATTCAATGTGAGATTTTTTTCACAACAGCGAAAATTGTGGTGTTTTCTGGGCAAAAAGTAACTCCAGAGACACAAGAATTGGAAATCTGTTTGAAGACGAAGATTATTGTGCAGTTAATGAACAACAAATTATTTAAATATTAATGTACACTAGTTCTTCGATGTCAGCTTTGTCCGTTAAATTGAAAAATTTATTAAACCGAGTATTATTTATAATAAGGCTTGTTTACTCAAAACCTATTGAAATATCAATAGCAATATTTGATTTGGACAATTCCTTTATTATGCATTTAATTTAAGACCAACTCAACAATAAAGTAAATGTAATTGGTATGCATTTTTATTGAGATCTTGCTTGGAATTGTAGTTGTAAAGAATAATGTAAACTTTATTGACATCCGTTAAAACAATTCTATTTTCAATGACTTCAACGAAAAAAATTTTCTTTTTTTTCATTTTAGGAACATGTGGTGTTTTTTGTATCGCCTCTTCAGCATTAATATTAGTCCCAGCATCAAACAAAAGACAACATCGTGGGAATCCCCTTTTTTCTATATCATTGGCCTTTAAAAAAATGTTCTCGCTCAATTCAAACTTATTGTTTTTTTTTTCGTCGCTGAGTACACATTAACATCAACATCGCCTCGCACATTCAGTAATCTACCCTAATTTTGGGGTTTGTTCGTTATATCGAGTACAAATGTTTTCACAGTGTTCAGGTACTCAAGGTATCTTTCTTTGAAACTCGTTAAATCCCGAAATCTTTAAACCATCGGTTTAAATCGGTACTATTTATTAATGAAGAAAAAAATTGCAGTAATTTATTGCTTTTTTAAAGGGTAATTTAATACATATTTATTTTGCAATATTCCGACTCCCAATTAGCCTCCAAGACTGAGAACATAGCTTCCTGGGACACTAAATGGAATTTTACACAACAATTTCAGGCAATCAATAACGATATTTTACAAATCGATTTCTCGATTTATTTATATTATGAATATAATTAACTTGGGACCAAATTGTCAGTGAATAAGGATACAAACGTAATTCCCTTATAGGGCTAAAACATACACTATTTTGATGATATGGAGAAAACCGGTGAAGGTTATTTCTGTAAGCCTTTTGCTTTCGATGGTATTTTGAAATTCGAGAATGTTCGATGCACGAGGAGAACAGGCCATATTCTGACAAACAATAAGTAATCAAATACGTAAGCAAGGATAGAAATTTTATTTGTTTATAAGTGAATAACATACACGATTTTGAAAAAGAAAAAACATCGAAAAAACGCATATTGTATTTCGAAAGTGGAGAATTCTGCATCAAGTTGAAAAACGAATTTCATTTTACTGAATTTTTGGAGTATTTTCAGAGATCTGTGAAACCATCTTGAACAAAATGTTGATTTAGTAAATGTTGTACATATTTGGGCGACTGCCATAAATAAAATAGTAATTGTTAATCAATAATATCGAATTGTTATGAGGAAATATCCTCCTGCAATCATCCTTGTATAGTTGATTTATGTTTCATTAGAAAAAAGATATGCACATGGTCTTAAAATATATAGGATCAGGAGGAAAAATTGTCGGATTTTTACATCTTTGAATTGTTGGGCAAAATAAATCGTTTTTAGATAAATACATAATTTAGAATAATAAATAATAATAAATCGCAAAGATAAGGTCATAAATAAAATGAAAACATAAATAAAACTATTTTAATTATGTTATTTAAAAAAATCCTTGAAAATTGCAATTTCTTTTTTATGTTTTTGGACGCCAGTCATCGGACTGAATATTATTGCACAGAATAATGTATTGCATCTCTCGTTTCAATTTTATAAACAAAAATAAAATCTAAATGGAGTATGTCTGCGTATATCTATTTTTGTGAAATTTTAAGCATGCTCTTCTATTGAATGATTTTCATATTATATTTACCTCTCGAGATGACTATTGCCTGCGTTTTTTGTGCAATGCCAAGCGAACGGTTTCCAGGTCCATACATGAGGCGTGTTGTTGGGTGGAAATTATGTATGGTTTCCTTTTTCGTACCCATTACCATGAGCATGAAAACTTAGCGGTTCATGATTCGAGGTTATCGTAGCATAATTTGTGTTAATAATATTACGAGGACAACGAGGGTTAGCCAAATGTGATCGCATTACATGAATGTTAATGAGGGTATGGGTATGGGTATGGGTGTTATAATGGTATAATATTCGTATTAATTTTTAGCTTTTTCTTATATAAAATATTGAACATGTGTTCATTTTTGAGCTTTCAGCAGAGGCCTTCAATGTGAATAGTTGTTTAGAAGTTATTTTGTTGTTGGATAATATCAGCGTTAATATTAAAACTACATACTCTTCATTCAAAGGATGTGCTTGTGGGGTTGGGCGTGGATCCGGATCGTTGTAGGATTTGTGCATTTGAATCAAAACGATCTTGTATTGAGATGTATTTGTCAGATGTCGATGGATTTCTTCAAGCGCACGCAAATGGTGATTTTCCTTCTTCAGTCGCATTGTTCTTTTTGGAAATAATTTCTCACGGATCTTTCATAATCATAGGAGGCACATTATATGGCCCATTGTTTCCAATCGAAGAAGGTGGACGAATGTTAAATGCCAGTTAGCCAGGTGATATTTCAAACTCTATGTCGCTGGCTCAATGTTATTATGTCTATGTTTAGGGGTTTGTGTGAATTATGGGTAGTCTTTTTTGGTGGAAAAGGTAACTAGTATTTATGCTCATAAAAACAGAAACAAAACAGGAAAAAATATATTACGGATATCCTTTGAGTTCTAAGCGCTAATCTTCCGTTTATTACTCGGAGGTGGAGTCATATGGGTAAGAATTGATTTTAAATATTTCAAATTTGGGGATCTTTAGTTCTGCTTGAAATAAGACAATATAGAAATTTAGAAGAGAAATATAAAAATGATATTTTAGTATTTTTCGCAAGTACACTATGTGAATGAAAACAATACAATGTCTTTTCGCTCAAATCTTACATAGTGAATAGAGAATATAATCATAGTATAGAATGGAGAATATAACCAAAGCGTTTCGCGAAAGCATGATTTCATTTGGAAATATATTCTTTTTTCTTTGTGTTCCTACTACGCTACTGTCAAAAGCAGTGTGCGTCTGTGACAGTAGTTAGATAATACGTGAATATAGTGTATTTTGTATCCTTATTTGGTATTTTTTGAATTATTATAACTAGAATTATCTTGTTTAGAATACACAATGAAACCCGTTAAGAATACACAATGAAACCCGTAGAAATTAGGCAATTCTAGCTGCAATATGTAATGCTGTAAGTAATGTAATTTGTGTGAAGTAAATCATACCCAATATGATCGTCATTGAAAGTATAATACGGTTTTAGAGCGATTAAACCCTGAAATCGGATGGAAGTAACCAATAGGAATTAAATCTTAAGATTGACGGAGGTATCTTTTTCACCTGTATGTGACCTCTCGTAACAGATATTGAATGTTTATTATAACTTTGAGAAGGCATAGATATAAAGGCATAGATATAAAATAGGTACATATATGTAAATAGATACATATATACTCCTGTCTAATAGAGTTGAATTTTCAAGCAAACCATCACGAATATATATACATATATATATATATATATTCGTGATGGTTTGATTGAAAATTCAACTCTATTAGACAGGATTATCACCGCTGGTGTATTATTTACATCAAGTTGGATGGATGGATTGCATGGGAGTTATATCTAAATCTGAACCGATTGCGACAAAACTTGGCAAACATATTTCTGATATATTGTATCGAATATCTTGGTTATAGATATATATTACTTTAACTTAATTATAGTCGGAATTCGTTCGTAGGTGCCAATATCTATTCTATTTGGTCAGATAATATGCATTTGGTGTACAATAATTTTGAGGGAATTGGTACATGTATCATGTGCCTATGCCCGAAATCAAACTGAAGTTATTCTACATCTAGAAGATACAATATATCAACGCTGCCGAGATTCTAGATATGATGTCAAGAAAAATATTAGAATTTTTAATTATTTTAAGAAAACAATAAATGGGAAAATAATAAAATTGTTTTTATGGTGCAGATACATTGCTTTTGTTTAAATTGTAATAGGACAATAATAACAAACATACATGTTAACAACAGATACCGACGTCTCTCAAGCCAAAATTTGTAATTTAAATTAAGAAGCTCCTGTCTATCTCTCTCACTCTTTACTTCTACATATGTAAGTTGGTTAAGGGAATGTAGTTCTTTACTTCTACATATGTAAGTTGGTTAAGGGAATGTAGTTCCCTTCCCTCAAAAATGATTTGATCCGATTTAGACATTGCATTGATTTCATTGATGTGTTGTCATGGATGCAAAACTTTCTACCTGAAACTTACTTCAAAATCTCCAATTGTGAAACGTGTCGCCGCTAATGAATCTTGTGGTGGCATATCCGGACTCACAATCTGTTTGTTAGTGGTTTTTTTTTTTTTGTTTTGTTTTTGGTGAGTCGATCAGTTTTATTGAAACGGAAGCAATTTTGGGAAGGAATTAAACGAAAATGAAACATTAATGTGAATACAAATAATACAATGATGTGCTGTCGAATATAGGCCCTATGTTAATGGGGACGTTCTGTATGTTTATGTGAACAATTGTTAAAACACAAATTGACAATATAAAAATGGTTATATACGCAAGTACATAGCTTCATACTTATGTACATGTGATAGCCAGAGTTAGCCCATTGAATAATATAACCTACCCCGACAGGGACAGGGGAATTGGTGTATTAATGTAGAGGTGCATGTATGTATAACAACCCTTGGGTTGGGTGAACTTTAGATTGAGATATATTCCAGTACTTACATCGTCGTCATTGTCGATCATCTCTTTGGTTGAGGCGGTTGTCTCATTTCTTCTTATCGAACCTTGATGAATGTCCAAATCCACTTTGAGGCATTGGAAGCTTCGCATCAAGAACACTATAGGCATTGGCAACACACCTGCTAAGATCATGGCTAATGCAATGCCCATCACCCATGGTGGGTAATCCTTAGGTTCAACCGATCCCTTTTGTTTTGTACGTAAAATTGAAAAGTCAATATTTGCCCAATCTGTGCCCTAGCTAACTTACCGTTTCACCATTCCAGGCACCATAGGTAGGATTCTTGATGATCATGAATACAATAGATGAGGCGAGAATGGCAACCATAATCACAGGCCCAATAAAACGCCATGTCAACTGCCAATACCAACCGGGACGGTAACCAGTCATCTGATAAATATCCTCAGTAAATCTAAAAAGAAAGACATTCACAATACATGCTGGACACGTCATCGGATCGTTTGCAGACCTCTCATGTCCGTAGATATAGACAACGGCAATCATTTCCATAAGAGCAACCACGACAAGGCCAATGGTACCGGCAAACGAGTCAAACATCTTAAGCCAATACTCGCCAGCACCTGTACAGAAGATGAAACCGACAATGAAGCAGAATAGACACACCACTCCAGTTACATGTTGTTTCTTAACCCGCTTGATGATGTCGATGTCGAACAACGTGCACAGCATGCCCTCAAGTATACCGATCTGGGAGCCCAGGCCCAGCGATAACAGCATTGTGAAGAATAGAACTGCCCAGAATGGCGCTCCTGGCAATTCGACAATGGCCTGTGTAAAGACAATGAAAGCCAAACCCGTTCCTTCGGCCGCCTGAAAAACACAATAAAATTTTAATAAATATATTCATTCACATTTATCAAACGCAATGTTACTCACGTTATCCAATTCTTTGGACAAACTGCAGATGCTAAGTCCCAATTTGGGATCGGTCATGTTCAGGCCAGCTATAACACCTTCATACTGTTCCGTTGTTATATTTGGAGACGTTATCATTGAATGTTTAAAAAGTATTTCTTTGTTTCTGAAAATATCGAAAAGCAATTAAAATCGCGTGCGGCTTCCAGAGTGCAACGTTGATTATGATGCCCTATGACGTTCGGTCGAAGACTGACGTGTAAGCCGTAGCAGTTCTAATTCAAATATTTGTCTTCAGGGAACATTTTAAATGAATAATATTAAAGTGTATTTACAGGGTTAGGCATCCTTCCTTTGCTGTCGAAGCACATTTCTTTTAATAACCAATGAAGGAAGGTCAATTGTCGGGAAGCATATTTAGTACATAAATAAACATTTGTCTAAGGAATTAATGAAGTGGAACCAATTATGAACCTGTTTTGAGTGTGGAACTAATATATGGGGTGTATATCCAACTCTGACTGACTTCGAAAAGCATTATATTAAACAAGTAAACAACGGACATTGTTAAATCGACTTATGCTGATCAAGAATATGTGTACTTTATGGAGTCTACGACGAATAATTAGGGAGGTTACAAACGGAATGACAGGTGAAGGGCATGAAAATATATGTCGAATCAATAAATATATGGGAACCGATTTTCCCCAAATGTCGTTTTTACTTCAGTTGAATGTGCAAACACCCATCCAATAAGTGCTAATCTTAAATACTTGATGCACAATAACCGTCAATAAATAAATAGGAATAAATAAATATATGAAAGTTGTAACTATGTCTGACCGATCTCGATAAAATTTGGCTGAGGTATTGGTATCAGCTGTATATGCTATCTGATACAAAATATCATTCTAGTGAAGTGTATATTACGATTGTGGTGGACCTTAACCCCAAATCGGATGAAATACATATATGTGAGGTATTGCTATATCTTAACCGACTCTTGCTAACTTTAAAGTATTTGCTTCTAAACTAAATTCGGTCGGATGTGTAAAATCTGCCCCATTTGGGCCGATATTTACAATTTTATGCACAATAAACGTCAAATCGGATAAAGATATATAGGGGGAAAAATCTAAATCTGAACCTGAACCTGATCTTGTATGTATTTCTGAAATGTATCTGATATCTGTTTCTAAATATCATTGTTGTGGAGTGCATATTACGAATGTGATGGACTAAATACCGATCGGATGAAACATATATATCGGAGCTATAGTTATATCTGAACCGATTTTCACCAATAAGAAGTACTTGCATCGGGATTGAATTGGATCGACGAAATCCATTCCATTTGAAGGAAGATTACACATATGGCGCACCAATAAAATATAAATCGGAAGAATATACTTATATTTCAAATAATAAATTGTTTTGGCCATTTCATAAGTTGGCATGTGTTTTATTTAATTTTCAAATCAGCAAGCTTTTGGGAAAACATCCTTTATTTGACTTGCTTCTGTATGTTGCAAACAAATGCACAAAGACAGAACACCCCGTACAACAGTGTGGCGTGGAGTATAAAAATCAAGGCCTACATAAGGTCGGACAAGTAGACTACCCTTGAAAACTATTCGTGATTTAACTTTATAGTACCAGCTCTGTTGCTGTGCACGAAACATAAGGAATGTATACGGAAGTTCATAACTGGCCGGTCCGAACTTTGAATATCCTCCACCATTTGGAACGAATTTGGAATTTTTAGACAATTCCACTAATAAAATCATAAAAATACCGTTATATTGGGGATAAACGAAATCGAGGACCTATATCGACAATAATCTTCCAGGGATAAAACACTCAGAAGGAAATCCTTATGTTGATTGTCAGACAATTGTATTGAACAATTTGGCTAAAATCAAAAAAATACCGAATATCGGGGGTACCGTTGTAAGGGGGGACAATTCTCTTCCGTACGGTAAAGTACTCAAAAAAGAACTCATTTTGTTTATTTTTAGACAATTCCATTGGAAAATGTGGCTAAAATCATCAAAATACCGAATATCGGGGGTACCGTTGTAAGGGGGCTATATATGGACAATTCTCTTCCGGACGGTAAAGTACTCAAAAAAGAACTCCTTTTGTTTATTATCAGACAATTCCATTGGAAAATGTGGCTAAAATCATCAAAATACTGAATATCGGAAGGTACCGTTGTATGGGAGCTACACGATATAGTGGACTATTTTCGAACTTGAACTGCCTGCAGACAAAAGACTGATCTGTGTAAAATTTTGGCTTCCTATCTATATCGTTTTGACTCTAGCGTGATTACAACAGACGGACAGGGCTAAATCGTCTTTGAATTTTACGCTGATCAAGAATATATATACTTTGTTATGTCTAAAATGATTATTTCGATGAGTTACAAATGGAATGACGAACTTAATATATCCTCCATACTATGTATGGTGGAAGGTATAAAAAGAACTCCTAGAGCGGCATTCATACTGTCTGTAATGGTCTACAACATCCGTGACTGTATCAGTGTGTATCGTTGAAGCTCCCTCTCTATGTCGTGTAGGGTGGGGGAGTTCTATCCACCATATAATGGATTGCATATCTCCTACGATAACAGCCAAGCAGGTACTGCAACGGTAGAATGTGATTATGATGACGAAGAGAAGAACCATCGTATCTTTATATAAATGGCCCACTTGTGTCATACGGAGGCAATCTGTTGCAGTTGTCGAGGTGGCATTCTAGCAGGTTTGTTTTGCAATATTATTCGAAGATTGGAGTCGCATAGCTAACCGTAGACCGATCTATCACTAGTGGCCTTTAATTTAATGTAGGATATTTTCATATTACCTGCTTGGAAGATGGCAGCAGGTTCCGTGAGATAGGAATTCAACCCAACAAATATGTCATCATAGACATTGGATTTTTGCATACTTTTAAAATTTGTTTGATAAAAGTCGAACGATACATACATATAATCCAATGTTTTGCGTCAAAATGATATTCTGAAGTATTGGCGTTCATATGAGAATTGGCAAGAAATAAATTACTGTTTCGAAATTTCGGAACATTAATAGCCTGTTCACCAAACCTATTTTCTTCCAGTTGTAAGACAAATGGCAGACAAATAGAATTTTTGGTTTCCGTACGTAAATAAATAAAAATAGCTTTTTTCTATAGGCAAACTTTGGTTCACCTAACTCCAACACAAACAAAGACATAAAAGTGTAAAGATGGGACAAGACAGACTCAAGATATGGCAACCCTGTGAAAATACCTCTGTTGTTATGATATCGTAACAACATAGTTAACCATGTTTTGCGATTTAAACCGCTTAGAAAATATACAATTAAGTGGGAAAGTCTGTGGAATAGAATTGTGAAACCTAATTTTTAAAATTTTCAAATTTTCTTTGTTATTTTATTCAATAAATGTGTTTTTTATATTAACATGGAAATGTCATGAGCTGTTATCTAAATGGTATAGACACAAACCATTAGCTCGGAATGCAATTTGTCTAGTCTTTACCACTTTATGCAAAGACCTAAAATGGTAAAGACTAGACAAAATGCATTCTGAGCAAATGGTTTGTGTCTATACTATATATATAACAGCTCGTCGCAGAGACATGTTAATATAAAAACCACAATTAAAGAAACGGATAAGAAATACAAATTTGAAAATTCCAACATTTTACTTATAAAATTCTCTTACATAGACCTTTCCGTAAATTTGCATATTGCCTTAGCGGTTTAAATCAGTTATCATTGGTAACTATGTTGTTATGTTATCGTAACAACAGAGGTATTTTCACAGGGTCACCATAATTTGACTCTGTCTTGTCCTATCTTTACACTTCTATGTCTTTGCTTTATGTCTTTGACACAAACAAAACGAAATGCCAAAGTATCAATCGTTCATTCAAAAAATTTGAGCAAAGTAAAATATTGTGTTTGGAAATTGATATTTCACACAAAAGGTATGGTCCATTTCATCCGCTGTGCTGTGTCGATCCCAATAGGTGCGCTTCTTCTCTGGTCTCAACTCTAACCCGTGCGTTTGCGTGACTACAAATAAAAAAGTGACAGAGGGACACACATAGCTAAATCGACCAAGCTCGAAGATATAGGTAGATACATATGTAAAATCGTGAGTCTTAGACTAATATTTCGAGGTTTGTGGCATCACCTAACGTTTGGCGGATTAGGTTGATATTTCCGCCATCCCCATTTACACTTTTATTTGAAATAGAAAATCAAAAACCTGAACCCGGACATAATCCCCACGGTCTCAATCCCCATTGCAATTATGGGGATTATGACCTTTTTTTCGGTGATAATCCCCATAATCCAAATAATAAAGTATGATCGTTTGCTGTGTGGACTACCTACAAAAATAATTAATTTTAGACATCTTTGTTTCGCGATAGCCGGTGCCAAACATATCCAGAGGGAAAGTCTTTGGGCATACCCGTTATTATGGGCGTTATGTCCGTCAATTTCCAAAAAATTGCCCAAAAAAATTTTCCTGCACCAAAATTTCATAATTCTTGCAAGTAGCCGGCCTTAAACCGGGGCTTGAGATCTTCTCCTCTGAGCGTGTCCTGCACCGGCTACCGCGAATAAAATATTTCTAAAATTAATTATTTTTGTAAGTGGTCCACACAGCAAACGGTCATACTCCCCCTGGTGGTTGTGTCTGTGTTGGAAGCAGCCACATTCCTCACATTGTTATGGAGATTATGACCAAAAACAAACCCGGCATAATCCCCATAATTGCAATGGGGTTTATGTCCGTGAGGATTATATCCGGGCACCGACACGCCACGTCTAAAACTAACGGACGTAATAATTTAAAAAAATAAATAAATAAACAAATTTTCTTTTTGTAAACCTAAACAATTTTTTGACAGTAGGGCAATGGGTAAAATTAGCTTTTACCCCCAGACGAAAAAAGTAAATGAACTGAAATAAAACTTGATTTTCAGGGTAGCAAATGTTTGTCTGCCTTAAACAAAAGTTCTGTGAACAGGCTATAAATAAAACATCTTATATAAAAGAAAGTTGTGTTAATTACCACGATTATAACTCAAGATCCGCTGATCTGATTTTAGCGATTTAGACAAATTCGGAATTGTCTCTTGGCAGAAAAGGATAAAATCCAAAAAAAAAAAAATCGCGTAAGAATGTAAGATTTCAAATTTTTTGTTTTTACTTTTGAAATTCAGAATAGTAATGTTTTATTTTACATAATATTTTTCCATTTTGAATTCCTATTCTCGAATGTACATGTGTAGTGTTTTTTTCTTTCTGAATTTTAATATGATGTGTAGTCTTTTTGGTGATATTAAGCGACGACAATTATGGGGTGGCGAACCTGAATAGATGATGTCAAAATAATTTAACGCGGTCAAACCAAAGTTAAAAGATAATTACTTCTTCAAAATCACTAAAAAATAAAAAAAAAAACAGCTTATCGCATTGCAAAAATTCTAAAATCTGGGAAAAATAGAGAATTTTGTTTCAATTGAATCGAATTTTAAATAATAGAACGGACCAAACTTCGTGAGGACCTTTAAACATTTGCTGTAAAAAACAAGCGAACAAGTTGAAGATTTTTTCTTTTTTCAATTTATTTTACTTTTCTGTCAATTTTATATAATGTACCACCTTTCTTAATTTTGCTTATTATATTAAATTGAATCGTTTTTTGTGAACAAAATAATGAATTATTTCCACCATTTCAAAGAATGTTATATTAGTTACTATGCTTATAACTCAAGAACGGCTTGACGGATTTTGACAATTCATACAACTTCAAAATGGTATCTGGGCACAAAAAAAATTAAAAGCGTAAAAATATGCCAATAAAAATATTAATCAAAAAATCTTTTTTTGCGTAAAGGACAAAATAGCATTGTCCTTTTTTATTGTTCTGATTTTTGAATGAATAATATCAACAATGAAATAGTGCGCAATTCGATGTTAAATGGCGATCTTTCATGCCTAAAATTTGTATTTAGCTTGCAACTCCAGGACCTACATCGTCCTTCAGCTGAAACATGCGAACACATTTAAACAAACAAAAATGACCAAGCGCTATTGGGCTGATTTCAAAACGTCTACCTTCTTCTTCCAAATGACAATAATCCGTCCAATGAGAACTCAAAATGCAAAATTCATTGGGACTGCAATCAGTGAAATACCGAATATAAAGGGCACAAAATAGAAGTAAGAAAATTATTTCTATCCTTTCAGAAATTCTTATTAAACTTCAGATACTTTCATAAGCCCCGGATACAGGTACAACCCGATTTCAAGCATATTTTGCAAATACTGATTACGTTTTGTATAACCGTCATATGATTTAAGCTATTTTTGGGGTCTTGGCCACTTTTTTCATTTTTTTGGCCCTTATTTGGCATCTGTCTTCCTAAGGGGGTAGAAAACCTCTTCGCATACAATTTGCAATTTTCGGAGTAGGGCCCATCTAGGTTTTGACCACATTCATTAATTGATTTGGCTACAAAAATGTATTTAGGCTATTCTGGGTTAGAGAACCATCTTACAGATAATTTTTCACATAGGCATTTATTTAAGTATTTGTAACCAATGTATGGTCAGAAAATACCATTTTGTATTCTATTGAATTTGTTATCCTCAAGGGAATATTGTTTAGGAACTTATATGAAATAAACTCTGAAATGTCAAACTGGGACTCGTTCAGTCAGAAATTGTGGCAGAAACATGGAAAAAATTACGAATATTAGAAAGAAACACGAGACCGAACATTTATTTAATCGTCATTGAATTATACTATGATTAAAACAAGTAAGCAAAGGCTATAGTCGTGCGGGGCCGACTATGTTATACCCTACAACACTACAATATGTTAGAAGCCCCCTTATGTCCAACTCCATATTGGAACATTTCGCATTTGAAGTTAGGATTTTGACTAGGAACATTTGCCCAATATTTATGCACTCCGTCAGGCTGTTAGTTGTTGTAGTCCATTTTACAGTTAAATATAATCCAATGGTTTATATTTGTGACCTTTATAACGGCTGCAAAATCAGGAACATTTTTAGTTGTTGGTCCATTTTAACCCCTAATATATTGCAGACATCTTTGAAAACAATAGGCCTAGCCCTTCTTAGCCCAACCCTACCCTTGTGAAAATTATCGTGAGGATCGGACGATATTTGCAATACTTATATAATATCCCCAACCTGTGTTGTAAGGTGAAAAAATATTACAAAATATTATAAGTCAAATTGAAAAAATCGCATGCGATAAAAAATATGAAAAATTAAAAAAAAATGTCACAAAATACTACAAAATCTATATTAACATCATTATTGATACCTTTTTATGCGATTTTTTTAGATTTTATTCCTTTATGTCAAGAGGGCATTCTGAATTGACAAAATTTGTCAAAATCGGCCTAGTCAATCTTGAGATATAATCATTCTAACTAACATCCCCTTTCTTTGTATATACATATTGTATATATTTCGCTATATATAACCGATATATTTACTGTCGGCGTCTAAGTAATGGTCAGAATTGACCTGTTCGTCTATTTATGATTTCGCCGGGATTAAAAATATTCGCGGTTTAATGGAAGGTTGTACTTTTATTTAACACAATTGTTGTGGCCTATTTCACCCACTAAATATCACCCGATGACCATCAAAATTGGAAGGCTTCTGCCCAGCCCTAAGCTCTAGCCCCATGCTAAATTTCGCTTTGATTGGTCTATAATTTCGACCTGTAGAGCAACTGCAAAACCATAAATTTTAAATATTATGCGATCATCTCCAAAAGTAATAAGGTTCTATTATGACCTTAGCCCCACCTCCATTCTAAATTTCGTGAAGATCGGGCCATAATTGCGACATGTAGAGTGATTACAAATTAACATTGACAGACGGACGGATGGACATACATAGCTAGATCGACTCAGCTCGGCGAGATGGCAAGATCCATATATACTTTCCTATGTGGGAAACCAATATTTCGTGGTGTTACATGATTTTTGGCCCAATCTAAATTATAATACTACCGACACATAGTGTTGTAGGGTATAAATATGGAAATTATGGTGTCTCCAACGCACAATTTCAATGACAAAAAAGTTAATTCCCACCTTACGGCAATGGGTGTAAAAGAGTAATTATCTTTGACTATTCTTAAATCATTCACACCTCATTTGTGAGGTGGCCAAAACTAAATACCTCACAGGACTGTATTTTAAACGTTGGAAATAAAAATTCCCAAATTCACCTCATTTTAATGGAAAATATTGCTAAACTCTTTACTATACCAAAAATTGAGGTGAGTTTTCACACATTAACACTTAAATTAAAGCCTGTGGCTGAAGAATAGGATCATGCTATTCAAAAAATCTAAAACCGACGGTAGGTGAACATCTATTATAACTTATTTCTATTTTGAAAAAAATACTATGGAATCATTACTTATAATAAAAATTGTGCCGCTCAGATCTGTGATTTATTATGCTCTAAAAATAAGCCATAACGACTAAAAGTACGGGCCGGCAACGCGGACCGGGCCTCCTAGTCTATATATATAAAAGAAAGTTGAGTTAGTTACTACGCTTATAACACAAGAACCGCTGGATTGATTTTAACGATTCTGACAAATTTGGAATTGCCTCTTGGCAGAGTAAAAATCGCGTAAAAATGTGAATTTTAAAAGTTAAAGTCAAAATGCTTTTGAAATCTACAATAGTAGTGTTTTATTTGGCATGATTTTTTTTCCATTTTGATGTACACTTGTAGTGTTTTTTTTTTTTTTTTTGGTTTTGGGGAGTATAAAGCGACAACGGGCAAAACTGTTATTTATAGATTTTATGTGTTTATTGGGTAAAATTATAGGCTATGGCCCGTTTTTATATCTTCCTTTTATAGTCCACTTTTGTTATCCCTTACTTTAGGAAAAGTGAAGGATAAAGTTCACATTATCGGATTCTCATTATTACATCTTTCCTTTAAAGTGTATGCATTTCTTACAGAGATATGGCAAGTTTTTTTGTAAAAGTAACTGGTAGTCACAGCATTTTTTCACAATGGCATCTTCATTTTAGGTTGAAAATAATAAACAAAACGAATTTGTAAGTAATTTCGTGAAATAAATTTATAATTTAGTTCTTCAATATAAATTAAATGATTTGCGTTATCCATTTCTTTATTTAAATATATTTTGCTGTTATTGTCATATTATCAATGTAAAATATGGCAACATGAATTCAGTAAACTTTACGTTAAAAGATAAAGGGAAGATGGTCTGGCCTTTTGCTTATTGGACAGTTTTTATTTAAATGAGACTTGTAATAACGAAAAACGATTTATGTGTCCTACAACATCACTTTTTTATCTATCGGAAAGATGTAATAACCGGCCTCTGAACGAAAAAATCAATATTTTATCGTGTACCATCGGGTTTTTTCAACTTGATTGACTTCATTTAATTGACTTGATTTCTTGAGGACTGAAATTGCAGGCGGGTTACATTGAAGTGTAGTTCCGAATTATGTGGTGGCGAAACTGAATAGATGTTGTCGAAATAATTTAACGCGGTCACACCAAAGTTAAAGAATGGTTACTTTTTCAAAATCGCTTACAAATAAAAACGACTATCTCAGTGCAGAATTCATTAAATCGGGGAAAGAAATCGAAAAAAAAATCCAATGGAATCGAATTTCAAAATAGTAGTACATTCTATTTACATTTTTTTTCTTTTCTGTCAATTTCATATAATGTAAGATTTTTTCAATTTGGCTTATTATATTGAATTCAATCGTTTTTTTTTTTTTGTGGATTTTTTGTGGCCTGATTTTGACAATTTACACCATTTCTGAATGATTTCTTAAAAAAGTTTAATCCAAAAAAATGCATAAAAATTTGCTAATAAAAATGTTGTTATTTTTAATTTTTCGAATTTTTTTATAGCGCATCATTCTTTTTTTCCATTTTGACATTCTATATTGAAGTTTGCATTTGTTATTGTTTTTTTTCTGCTTTGAATTCTGTATGCGAAATGAAGAATATGAAATAAGTGCACAATACGGTCTTTCCTGACTAGAATTGGCATCTAGCTCTCCAACCACAGGTCCTACATCGTAATTCAGCTGGAAATATACTTAAATCGAAATCTTTAATATACTTAAATTACAAGTACCGTTTCATGCAATAGCAAGTAACGACATTGCGCAACAGCCAATCTGGAGGTTGGAAAATTCTAAGTGAATAGTATTCGGTTAATAGATCAAAATTCCAAAAATGGTTTTCGGTTACCAGGCTAAACTTTTTTTTGGAACCATTATACATAGCCTTAACCATACACAAAAAGCCTCAAATATTTTGCTCTATACTTTGCAAAATTTACTATAGAGTTTTAGTTTTGATACAATCCAATGGGTTACATGTACAAAATGTACAAAATATGGGTCATGAAGGCCTACGTTTTGATATTGCCCACATATAAGGGTATAACCCGATTTAAAGTATTTTTTATATTTTTCAAACTTATTTTGACAAATTTTGGTAACTTGAGAATTTAGAATGAAGAAAATGTCCTTTCAAAAATTATAAATATGGCCCACGTTTTGGTATAACCCTCATTAAAGTATCCCCCTGATTTTAGCTTTCCGGGGCCTTGCAATATGTTTCAATTGATTGACCCATATTTGGCATCGTGCCTTCTAAGAGATCAATGTTTTGGAGTAGCACCTATGTAAAGGTACTTCCTAATATGAATTAAAGTGTAAAGTGTAGGTATATATTTTGGAATAGCCCCTTAAAACAGCTGGTATTGGCCCAGGTCCACCGATCTATAGAGATTTTAACTGATTGGCGGACAGACAGACGGATATTATTTAATTGTCACTGCATTTTACTACGATCAAAAAAACAGCATTTATTGGGACTCTGTTGGTAATACCTCTAAATATTCGTCATAGGCCCAATAAAGTAAATATGTTCATGATCAGCATAAATAATAATCGATTTAAGGAAGTCCGTCTGTCTGTTGAAATCACCATACAGCCTACATTATTTGAAGTTGAGCTTAAAAACTTGGCACAGTAGTTTATATTGTGTCTAAGATGGTTGGTATTTTCGGATTTTTTCTGAAAATTTGTATTTGTAGTTCGTAATGGGTTCCAGCCCCGGTGGCAGAACATTGAATATCTAGGTCCACGTTTTCGTATAGCCCCCATATGATGGTACCTCTCGATATTCGATATTTTTATGATTCTTGCCACATTTTTTAATTGATTTGTGTGAAATTTCGTATTTGTACTTTACAATGGATTCTACAACCGGTGTCAAAACATTGACGGTATTGGTCAATGGTTTCCATACAACCGTACAATCTTTGTAGTATAAAATTGTCTATATAGGTTTCCTCAGTATGGCCCCATGGTGTTTGTAGTTTAAAGTGAACCACGTTTGAATCCAGATACTGTTGTATAAAAATGTGTACTCTACCTAATGGCGGAGGGTATTAGAGGTTTGGCTCGGCTGAATTGAATGTCGTTTTACTTGTTTATACTAGGTTTCCCACCTAGAATGACAGAAATGTTGTTTGGGCCATCCATAATAAATGAACTATTCTTAATTCGATTTTAAAAGGTTGCACCAATTTGCAAATTACTTTTCCTAGAATAGATTCATTACAAATAACCAACGGAATCAATTTGAAAGCTCACTTATTGCATGCACACATACATACATACACGTGTACATTTGAAACAATTTCATTATTTTCCTACATTTCTCGATGGAAGAACGTCGACGTTCGAAATACACTTTAATGCCTTGGGAATCAGTCGGTTCCAATAAATGCCACAAACGAAGCCTTAATGACAGCGTATCGAAAACAATTAAGAAACAATTGTCGTAGCACGTGTTCCCTGCACTTGCTTACATAACTTTTTGTAAAAATCAATTGTGAAAACATAGTTCGGGATAGCACCTCGTTGATTGAATAGGGCCATTAGCAATCCGAACGGAGATTGCTATTGGCAAGTGTGGATAACGTGTACATATTTCACTAGATCACTGCACTAAACGTGTAGAAAAGCGTTATGTTCGGCCGGGTCGAAATTTTAATACGCTCCACAATGCTGTAAAGGGATTCTTGAAAAATAAAAGTATTCAGATTCAATATTCAAACGAGTTCAATTTTAATCTATAAATGCCAGTGAAATTGACAGAACGATGCTATGCCAAAACTTGAACCTACAAATATAATTTCCTGCAGTAAGGGTTGTTGCCTGTTGTTAGTTTCTCTATCAAATCAGTGGTGCAATTCGGTAAATCTCTCGGTAGTACCGACAAAGGCATAATTCTCATGTAAACTTTCAAATGTAAAATTCTCATATAAAATAGAAACAAAAAGTTGACAAAATTTTATCAATCTTGAGGTCTTAGCGACGACTTTAATTTCGTCTCTAACATACCGACAAATTTCGTTAATTAAGGAAATTATAAGCAATTGAAAGATTAATGTTATCGATGATTCCGCCGTTATCTATTATGAAAATTTGACTAAAATAAAAAAACGTTGAATATAGGTACTCTATGAAAGCGTAGTCTTATACAGGGAATATTGTGCCACAGGTGGTAGAAACACCAAATTTTAAGCAATTTCGTTGGAAAATGTAATTGGGAAAATGAAAATGATCAAAATACCAAATATCGATAGGTACTGTTATGTGGGGGATACACGAAAATATGGACCGCTATGGCCCAACTGTGAATTTAAAAATACACATATTCAACATTTCAGGGTTTTCAGTCGAAATAACGGTTTTGGACCCTAGGCCTCTTTGGACCAAATCCGTTTCAGGAGATTTGGAGACGATCTAGCGATGTCCGCCCGTCCGTCTGTCTGTCTGGCTGGTGCGCACAATAACTCTCGAAGGGAGTATCCGATTTGGTCCAAACTTGGTACATCGTAATATTTTTGTCAAACTTAGATCGAGTTCGTAGATGGGCAATATCGGTTCACTCCTTTTCAATCGGTCCACATCCTAATATTTGAGTCAGTGCTAGATCAGGTGTGAAAATGGACAATATCGGTCCACTCCATCAAGTACCTCCCCCACAAATGGTCAAAATTTTGAATAATTCTTCAAATTTCACACATCCCAATATTTATGTTAACCCAAGGTCTGGTGTTAAGATGGAGTATATCCTCCAGTCCTTCTGGTACCTCCCCCACAAATGTTCGAAATTTCCAAAAAAAAATATATATATTTTTTTTTGAACAAAAATCCGATTTTGCTCCAACTTTGCAAATCCTAATATTTGCGTTAGTGTTAGGTCTGGTGCGAAAATGGGCAATATCTGGTACCTCCCCCACATAGGGTCAACATTTAACATAATTACAACTCTCATAAAATGTGATGTAAGAGACCGATTGTCTTCATATTTCACAGATCAAAATATTTATATTAACTCAAGGTATTGTGTTAAGATGGAATATATAGGTCCACTCCTTCTGGTACCACCCCCACAAATGGTCGGAAGGTCAAATGGTTGCACAGAAAGAGACGAAAATCTGATTTTGCTCCAACTTTGCATATCCTAATATTTGCGTCACTGCTAGGTCTGGTGCGAAAATTAACAATATCGGTCCGCTTCCTGGCACCTCCCTCACAAACGCTCAAAATTTTGAATATCCATGAAGTTTATAAAAAACGAAATCAACATACGATTCCATTCCAGACATGGTACATCTCAATATTTCTATCAACACAAGATCTATTATAAAGATGTTAGAAATCGGACTATTTCTTTTGCTACCTGTTCCACATAGCGTTGAAGATTTTGAAAAACATAACGCTCAAAGAAAGCGAAATAAGTATCCAACTCTCTTCAAATTTCACAAATACAAACATTTTTGCAAACACAAGATCTGTTGTGAAGATGATATATATCTGCGAACCCCTTCTGATACCTCACCCACAAAGGGACACAATTGTCAATACTTTTATCTGTCATAAATTGCAAAACAACTCAGCGATTCTTTACATCTTGCTATATCTAAATATATGCCTCTCAACCCGAATCCTGGGATGAATATGGAATTTAAGAATTTCCATATATTGGATGTAAATGTTCGATTTTATTATATATTCATAATAATATTTATATCATATTTATTTAGGTCCAATATGAAATGGACAATGAGGGTCAAGAGTTTGAAAATTCATAACAGAAGTCAAAATATTTTTAAATAATCGGACATTGGCTGAGGGTATACATCTGTCGGCAAAACCGACCGATAATTTTTTACTTTACATTACCAAATAATGAAATGCATCTTTATCTTTGTTGTTGATTTCAGTAGAACACAAGAAGTTGTAGCTTGTTTCATAAGTCAACAAAACAGTATATTGAGATTATGAAGCAATTGAATTCTCCGAGCGATGCTTGATCTTGCAAATAAATATTATTGCTTTATTTTGCCATGGCCTTAAAAGTCGAAGTTGTCTTTGGGTCATTATACTTTCAACCCTAGAGAAGTTATGGTCATAAAAGTTATGGTTATCCAATCTTTTTGCTCCTTTCTGGGGAAATTACCGGAAATGAGAGTGACTAAATGTCAATTTTCTAAGGAAGCAGTGGACCGATAAATCTCATATTCGCACAATATATAATGTTGGTAGAAATATTGGTATGGATGTTGTTTAAAGCAAATTGAGGAGTCTTTCGTACTTTATGAGAGCTATTGTTATTCAACGATTTAACCCGGGAGTAGTGAACAATATTTAACAGTTTTGCGTCGGACCGAAATTCAATACAAATCTAAATTACAACGTGCCAAGTCTCAACTAAATCAGATTCCCCCGGATTTGCTTCCTATGTGCACAACAATTATCTTAAAATAAATACAGGATTAAAAGCTAATTAAAAAAATACCGTATGCATTAGCAATAGATTGAAAATAATGGGTTGTTTCTGCAAAACCATCACAAAAAAGACCCTTTTCCCGTCATTACCAAATAATGAAATGCACATTCGGACCGAGACTCAGCATCGGCAAACGAAGAATACCATCATAAAAACCGAATAAAAGTCTGTCTTCGGACTGACGACGAATGCTCGATCACATCAACACTGTTTTTGTTATAACTTATAAATAACCAAATCTAAATACCCTCCCTACACTGGCGTGAGGGTGTAAAAATAACGTCAATACGTCGGAAAAACATCAAGATTTACAACATTTTTCACATTGTCGCCCAAAGCCAAACGATGCGGACTGCAAAATCAATGCAGGGCAAACAATTTACAATTCTCGGCGACTATGTAGACTTTCTGTGCATTCTGTGTATGTGAGAGCGCAGAATTAATAACAATGATCTTGAATTCGTGTTCGAATGGGAACAAGGTCCACCGCATGATGTTATTCACAGACTAATTCAGATACTTACTGTTCGACACAACGATCCACATTCGCTGTCGCCTTGAAGCCGAGAATGGCAAATATGACCACGCTGGCGTAAATTGCTGTCACAGCGTTGCACACCGACACAAGCAAGACGTCACGAACGCAGTTATTTTTGGGCGTGTTGTAGCTTCCGAAGGCTATCAGCGATCCAAAGGCAAGGCCAAAGGAATAAAAGACTTGCGTGGCGGCATCGAGCCACACCGTCGGGTCGGCCAGCTTCTCCACTTTCGGTGTGTACATGTGCATTAGACCCGCACTGGCGCCAGGTAATGTTATACCGCGTATAAAGAAGATTGTCAGCACAATATAGGGAAAGAGCGAAGTAAAATAGACCACTTTACCGGAACTCTGAATGCCCTTCATCACAATGAAGAACACAATGGTCCATGACAGCAGGAGGCACAACACAATCCACCATTTGAGGCCACCTGGCTCTTCCATGGACGGAGCAGCGTCTAAGGTGGTGCGATACCAGAAGTACGCAGTTTCTGACGACAGCGCACATTCTTCTACAATTGCGCCCGTCTCGTTGGTGGGACATGACGCCCACGGCAGGGGATACTAACAATTAAGGGGAGAGGATTTTAATGTGAATCAATTCAAGATCATTTCTAACGTTGCAGACTTACCCGAAAACTGTTGAATAGGTAAAAAAACACCCAGGTGATAATCACATTATAGTACAGCGCCACAAACAACGTTACAATACACGAAGATATTCCAATCCCTCCCAGCCAGGGATGAATTGTATTCCACACACCCAGGGCACCCAAACGCATTCTCTGCCCCATGCCCAGTTCAATGAGGAAGAGCGGGATGCCCTCCAGTATGAGCATTACCATGAAAGGTATTAAAAACGCACCTGAAAAAAAGAAACAACACAAATTACATTATTTGTGAGAAATTTAATTTTAATTTTAACGAAACCTAGTGAAATTCATGGTACAATGAAGAAAATGTAGGCTAACTTTGAAAATATTACAAGAATAGAGAGGTCTACCTGTTTGGCTTGTAATGCCAGAGTTACTATCAAAACAATCAAAAAACCAAAGAACTTGTTGCATTGATTTTGAATAAATAATTGAAAACCGCGGAAACTGAATGAAAGATCAAAATTTCTTTTCAAAATAATGTTCTATATAAAGCGTGATTTTTTTGAGGTTAGGATTTTCATGCATTAGTATTTGACAGATCACGTGGGATTTCAGACATGGTGTCAAAGAGAAAGATGCTCAGTATGCTTTGACATTTCATCATGAATAGACTTACTAACGAGCAACGCTTGCAAATCATTGAATTTTATTACCAAAATGTTGGCAGAAAATCCGCTTTTTTATCGACAAATTTTGTTCAGCGATGAGGCTTATTTCTGGTTGAATGGCTACGTAAATAAGCAAAATTGCCGCATTTGGAGTGAAGAGCAACCAGAAGCCGTTCAAGAACTGCCCATGCATCCCGAAAAATGCACTGTTTGGCGTGGTTTGTACGCTGGTGGAATCATTGGACCGTATTTTTTCAAAGATGCTGTTGGACGCAACGTTACGGTGAATGGCGATCGCTATCGTTCGATGCTAACAAACTTTTTGTTGCCAAAAATGGAAGAACTGAACATGGTTGACATGTGGTTTCAACAAGATGGCGCTACATGCCACACAGCTCGCGATTCTATGGCCATTTTGAGGGAAAACTTCGGAGAACAATTCATCTCAAGAAATGGACCGGTAAGTTGGCCACCAAGATCATGCGATTTGACGCCTTTAGACTATTTTTTGTGGGGCTACGTCAAGTCTAAAGTCTACAGAAATAAGCCAGCAACTATTCCTGCTTTGGAAGACAACATTTCCGAAGAAATTCGGGCTATTCCGGCCGAAATGCTCGAAAAAGTTGCTCAAAATTGGACTTTCCGAATGGACCACCTAAGACGCAGCCGCGGTCAACATTTAAATGAAATTATCTTCAAAAAGTAAATGTCATGGACCAATCTAACGTTTCAAATAAAGAACCGATGAGATTTTGCAAATTTTATGCGTTTTTTTTTTTAAAAAAAGTTATCAAGCTCTTAAAAAATCACTCTTTATCTCTAAAGGTTTGTTTCGCTACAAAATCCGTAGATTTTGTCTATGCATACGTTGAAATATGCATTTTGAAAACATCCGAATTTAAATATTTCCTGAGCAATTTTTTATACCCTCCACCTTGGAAAGGAGGGTATATTAACTTTGTCATTCCGTTTGTAACATCCTTAAATATTCGTCTTAGACCCCATAAAGTATATATATTTATAATCAGCATAAAAATCTAAGTCGATTTAACGATGTCCGTCTGTCTGTCTGTCCGTCTGTCTGTCTGTCTGTCCGTCTGTCTGTCTGTTGAAATCACGATACAGCCCACATTATTTGACGTAGAGCGCCAAAATTTAGCAGAGCTATTTGCATTGTGTCTAGGATGGTTGGTATTGAAAATGATATATCGGTCCACGTTCTGATATAGTCCCCATATAACGGTAAATCCCGATATTCGGTATTTTGATGATTTATGCCACATTTTTTCACGGATTTGTCTGGAAATTGGTATTTGTAGGTCATAACGGGTCCCTGAGCGTGTGGCAAAACATTGCATATATAGGTCCACGTTGTGGTATAGCCCCCATATAAAGGTACCTCCCGATATTCGGTATTTTAGTTTTTTTTTGCCACATTTTTTTGCGGATTTGTCTAAAAATTGGTATTTTTGGGTCATAATGGTTTCCAGCTCCGGTGGCGAAACATTGCATGTATGGGTCCATGATTTGGTATAGCCCCCATATAACGGTACCTCCCGATATTCGGTAATTTGATGACTTTTGCAACCTTTTTTCACGGATTTGTCTGAAAATTGGTATTTGTGGGTCATAATGGGTTCCAGCTCCGGTGGCGAAACATTGCATGTATGGGTCCATGTTTTGGTATAGCCCCCATATAACAGTACCTCCCGATATTCGGTATTTTTATGGTTTTTGCCACATTTTTTCACTGATTTGTCTAAAAATTGGTATTTGTGGGTCATAATGGGTCCTAGTTCGTGTAGCGAAACATTGTAATTATAGGTCCACGTTTTGGTGTAGCCCCTATATAACGGTACCTGCCGATATTCGGCATTTTAATGGTTTTTGCCACATTTCTTCTAATGTTTCTTTTACCCTAAGGTGGAGGGTATTAAAAGTTTGGCCCGGCCGAACTTAATTTTTTTTTACTTGTTTATTATTGAAAAGAATACACACACATAAACAAATAAAGTTGGCATATTAAGACAAGAAAATAAAAAAAATACAATCATATGGTATCCTAGCCGTACCTTAATTTTATTGTACCATGGTAGAATGGAACTCTATGTGCCTAACAATAGAATTAATGTTTTCTACAAAAGGAATAGCCATATTATATATAGCCCACATCCAATGGCAAGGGTATAAAAATAATGATTTAATATCAGGTGACGAATGAGCATGAAACATTAACCTACTCAAATGCATAAAAATGTTATAAAATGCTGTGAATTTAGTCTAACATATAAACTAACTTGTCACCAATATGTGATCCAATACATGGTAGAATTACAAGGTAACCCTTTCAGGCCAGCTGGTATCAATTTGATATGTCAAAAAATTGTTGTCATTTGAATTCGCCTTCGTTTACACATAAGAAAATTGTTGCATGATTTCAAACTTTAACAATGCTATTGATAGAAAATCGAGATTTTACGTTTTTATAGAGTATGAGGGAAAAAGTGTATATTCAACTAATGGTAGGCATAGGTAATATGGAGATCTAAAATTCGTGGATATTTTTGAATAAGTGAAACAGGGAATCAATTTCATATAGGAGATAAACCGATACATGAAATTTCATCATCTTATTTGTACGGATTTTCAACTATGTTATACACTATAGGGCTTCAACAGTGAAAGGTGAATGATTCCTAAGCATATTGGATTGGTTTGGGGAACAAAACATTGGCAATTTTTGGGGTGTGATTAATTATTGAGATAATGTTTTATTTCAAATTGTTCGAATGTATTAAAGTTATCTATACATAAAAAACTTCCTGTCTGCTATACATTTCATAGCTGAGCAAATAATATGCGTGGACTTACAGTAGACTCAGCTCCCTGTATCTTCTGCAATCTTTGATCCAAATCTTAAGTAAGCCTGAGGAGTAAATATACCCTAAAGTACCTTTTAGGTAGCATGTCACTACAGCGAGAAAGCTGACGATGCAGCAAAAGAAAAAAGGGTACACCCCAGAACCACCACAAAACCTAATTTTAAAGCATCAAAACTAATTTTCCGGATATTTTCTTGTAAAGAACATTATCGCTGTTGAATATGAAATCAACGTTGCCAATGTTACCAAGACTGCATGCTGTGTAAGGATGATGAAGAGATAACAACGATTGGACATCTATTATCGCAAATGTCCTTCGTTGGCGCGCTGGAGACTACGATCACTCCATTTCCAGTCTCTGTGATTTTCAAAAATGTTGTATTGAACGTGCTATAATCAAACCAAGATGCAGCGGCTTCAGCATTACTTTCAATCGATGTTGGAAGTTTTGAATATTTGCTTTTATAATAGAAAAAACAACAATTTTGAAAATTTTTGATTCAATATTTTGATTGGAAAAACAATTTGTCCCAAATTTTGTACTTCAAAACAATTCGCCCTGACTACAACTTTGACATATCAAGTTTCCAAAAAAAGTTGCTTTGTTGTAATTTTCGCCTATGTTGCTACCTGGTATTTCTACCATGATCCAATAGCTTTTCGCATTTGTGCCTTATTTTCGCCTTTCAATGGGCGTTATTGACATTTTATAATTTTTACTGCTGCGATTTGACATTAAATCAATTGTTTAGTTTAAAGGTTTCGGACTGCTAGGCGAACTCGCAATATGTTGCATTGTATCAAATTGGATTATTCGCCGCGCCCAGACACACAAACAAATAATCTGGTTATCGAACATGTGTGTGAATACACTTTAACGAGGGCCCAGATGACACGGGTTATGTTATAAAGAATTAAAACAAATTAAAAAGCAGTAAGTTCGGCCCTATGCCCTACATAGGCATTGTTGTCATAAGCCATTACCATATTCAAATTCGAAACTTGAAATAAACCGTGAATAATGTAGTTAAAATCACCAATATACCGTATATAGGGAAGTTCCGTTATATCGGAGCTATACCAAGACCTGGACCTGCATAGACAATTTTTGGTCACAGGCTGTAGCATCAATTACGAACTTCAAATACGACATCTCAAACAAAAATTTAGAAGCTCTTGCAAGATGTCTTATGTAAAGCAATTATTTCGTTGGTGTCATGCTAATGTGTTCCATACGCCATTTTGGGCGTTGTGAGAGCTCGATAATTTTTAACACTATCCGATATGCCAATTCTAAAATGATGGCTAGTTTTCCAAATCTGCAAGGGTATGATGTTTTCAAAAAATCACTTTTTAATTATTTTTTATTATTTTTAAAGGGGTTAAGGGGTATAGCTAACCGACCGTTCGTGGACCGATTTTCAATTCCAACTATCCTAGACATAATACAAACTACTGAGCCAAAGCTCTACGTCTAAAAATGTCGGATGTGATGCAGTGATTTCATTAGACAGACTGACGGACGATGTTAAATCGACTTAGAATTTTATGCGGATGATGAATTTATACAATGCCTTTTTACTTGTTTTTTCGATATATGTTGGTCATAAAAGACATAAGGTTCGGCCGAAAGAGAAGAGTTTCTATAAAGCTTACTGTCAGTCACAATAGTGTAAAAACTACCAAATATATTGCCAGATTGTTGTCAAAAGCAGATCACATATTTGCTCGTTTTTTCTCGGCAGTGAAACCTGCGAGAGGGATTGTTCAAAGAGTGGGAGTTTTATACTGAGTTCCGAGTCATCCTGTTTGAAAAATTAGCGTGGGAGCGAAATCGCTCGAAATAGAGTAAAGGGACTTGCTTTAAGGGTGAAATCGAGTTTAAAAATACAAAGAAGAAAAAAAAGTAGAAGGAAAAGGCCGGTGGATTTTTTGTGTACTTATGATTTGTTGGTTCAAATTACTGACAATGCTTTTCAACGTGTTGAATTTAGTTCTGCTGCGGCATGACAAAAACTAAAAGTGTGTTCGGCAAACTTTGCTCCCATTTTAAAACGAGCAAAGTAAAATCGCTCGACTTCGAGCGAGTTTCACTCTTAACATGAATACATGCAAGTTTTTCGGAGATCTGGTCACAAGTAGTTTTCTTGTCCGACATAATGTGGGTCTTACAATAGAATTCCAGCTCAGTGAAAAAATATGCATAGGTAGCAAATGCCATTGTTCTAAAAGCGGCGAATCCAGTTTCGAACGAACAAAATTTCACTCGAATGTATTTTTTTTAGTACCGTAGACTTTTAGGTATTGAAATTGGGGCACATAGGTCCACATTCTGGCATCGCCTCCATTAACTGTACCGGTAGATTTCAGGTGTTTTGGATATTTTAGTCGCAATTTTTTCAGGAAATAACCTTTAAATAGACCCCATATATCTACACCTCCAAATATCCGATATTTCGATGATTTATATTCCACCGCAATGGTTCCAAATTTAGTATTTGGAGTTCGCTCTGGGTACTAACAATTCCCCTAAAAACGGAACCTCCCCATATTCGGTGTTTTGATTATTTTTGTGATATTTTCGACGGAATTGTTTCAAATTTTGTATTTGTAGTTCACAATAGGCACCGACTTCTCAGCGGATTATTGGCTATAGCGGTCCCCATTATCCGGTATTTTCATGATTTTAGCGACATTATTCACCGGAATTGTTTCAAATTTGATATTTGTAGTTCGAAATGGCTACTACAGCCTATGACAGAAAATTGTCTATGCAGGTCCAGGTCTTCGTATGGGCCCCATATATCAGTACTTCCCTATATTCGGTATTTGGCGAGTTTAGGTACAATACTCACCAAAATTGTTTGAGATGTCGTATTTGAACTTCGTAATGGATCCTACAGCCTATGACAGAAAATTGTCTATTCTGGTCCAGGTCTTCGCACAGCTCCGATATAACGGTACCTCCCTATATAGCTACATTATTCACCGTTTATTTCAAGTTTTCGAATTTGAATATGGTAATGGCAATTTTTTAGGGATTTTACTTTTTGAAAATTTCCAAGTACGTTACAAATGGTGGGGGGGAGGTATTCAAACTTACTGCTTTTTAACTTGTTTATTTTATACTACTCGCGTAGATGAGTGGAAACGAAAACAAAACTGAAATGTACTCTGCTGTATGACGCAACATTGGAAACGAGGCAGTACAAAACTCATTGCAAACATTGCAAGTAGTGTAAAAACTAAAATTAAGGCAAATTAATGACTTTATTAATTTATTATGTCTATCATACAATGCAAAACGGTAGAAAACCCAAAATTTTTTAATGTCAACTCTAAATGTTCCAGTCATCATTTCGCACAGCAAACGTTTGGAAATGTTTCCCAGTGATTCGTTCGCAAACGATACAGCTCGGCAACTGTAGTAAATTAAGGAAATCGAATTGTTTGTACACTTCTGACATGGAAATGTTTGTGTTTTTTTTTTGTTTACAGTACAAAATGATTAGAAAAAATTTAATAGTTTGTTAGAGATGTCCTCTTAATGTTACTTTGTAAATACACCCTCGTTTTACATAAATCGGGATAAAGAAGAACCGACATAAAATTCCAAAAGAGCATGGTTAAAACTTTGCTGCTTACCCTTATCATGAAACCTTATATGAAACCGACAACGTAGTGAACAAATTCGATATAATGGACAAATCAATTGCATAGTATTTAATATGCAAAAGGCTGTCACGATTTTATTATTAGGTTTGTCATTCCGTATTCATGTAAATATTTGATCAATGTAAAATTCTTAGCCGATAAACAAATAGAGATATAAGACTAAAATTTTACGATATCTCCGTATATTTGGTCTTTTGGCGATTTAAGTCACCATTTCTAATGAATTAATTTAAAATTCTGTATTTTTAGCTTGTAATGGGATCTACCTCTGGCAATAGTACATTTTCTATATAAGTGAAAGTTGATTAATAGCACCCATATAACAGTACTTCCTGATATGCTCCCTATATAACGACTTAGAAGACTGTAAATGTATTCTCCGACCGATTTCGTTTCAATATTGGATCCCACCATTATAATTTTGTAAAGTTTTTTTTATCTCATGGTGCAGGGTATTAAAAGTTCTTTAATTTGTCATTTTATTCGACCTGTCTTTAAGCTCAAACAAAAGCATACCATTTCTTAACAGATAAAAAACGCAAGAATGTGATTTTGCGATATAAATGAAGTAGTTTGTACGAATATAATTATGTACATATTATTATATTTGTTCATAAAGTGCTTAGCACAGCTGGTTTACTTTTGTTGTTATCGAAAAAATGAAAAAAAAGAAATTCTGCAATTCGGCATGTATATATGTATGTACATTTTTAGGTGTTTGCATTGCTTGTAAACAAGTTCAAGTACTTATTAATTTATTAATAATTACATTCGAAGTAATTTATTTACTGCACATGTGACGTATTAAATTGAAAATAGAACTTCACTGTTTTCGTTTTTAGAGATATTTTGTTGAAATTCCAATTTCATGAACATATCCGTATATAGTTCATTAATATTATGAATGTATTATCGACAAGAAATAATAAAAGTGGCATTAAAAAGTTATACCGAAAATAAGTTCACATCTACAAGTTGAGTTCAGATTTTGCTATCTAAAGAAATTTGTACTTCCAAAAAAAAAACAATAAATATGTATATATGTATATATATATATATATCTTCTTCTTCTTCTATATATATAAAAATCAATTGTTGTTTGTTGGTAACGGAATCAGTTGAGAATGGCTGGACCGATTTGCATAATTTTTTGTACAAACGTTCGTCATACCCCGAGTTAGGTTTTTAAAGAAAAAATATTGACCACTTTTACGCCCACTATTTTTATTTATCTAAAATCCTTATATTTGTCAAAATATTGAAGATATCGGTTTGAAAATTATTACACGTGATACTGTTGACTTCCCATCCAACCCTAAGTATTTATTTGGAGGCTGAGGATCTAACCAGGCCTACTTTTTAATCTAAATATATCAATATGTATAAAAGAAAGTTGTGTTGTGTGTGTATCTGATTTTAACGATTCAGACAAATTCAGAATTGTCTCTTGACAGAAAAGAATAATATCCAAAAAAAAAATTGCGTAAAAATGTGAAATTTTAAAATTTTCATTTTGACTTTTGAAATGTACAATAGTAATGTTATATATTGCATGATTTTTTTCCATTTTGATTTGCTATTTTCGAATGTACATTTGTAGTGTTTTTTTTTTAATTCTAATATGACAAAAACGGACAAACAGTTATTTATGGATTTTATGTATTTATTGGGAAAGTGGAATTATACGAATAATATCATTTTAGAAGATAATAGGCTATGAACCAAAAAATCAATATTTTAATTACTTTTTAAAACGCCAAAAAATCACGAATTCATTGCAAAAATTATAAAATCGGAAAAATGAAAAACAAATTAATGGAATCGAATTTCAAAATAATACAACATTATATTGACAAACTTCGTAAGAAGCTTCAAACATTTGCGGTAAAAAAAAATCAGCGAACAAGTTGAAGGTTTTTTCTTTTTTTTTGCAATCTATATATATAAAAGTCTATTGTTTTTCGTCGGTAATGGAATCAGCTGAGAACGGCTGGACTGATTTGAATAATATTTTGTACAAACGTTCGTCATACCCCGAGTTAGGTTTTTAAAGAAAAAAATATTGAACACGCCTACTTCCACTTGATTTATCTAAAATTCTTATATTTGTAAAACAATGAAAATATCGGTTTGAAAATTATTACACGTGATACTGTTGACTTCCCATCCAACCCTAAGTATTTATTTGGGATATGAGGAACTAACCAGGCCTACTTTTTAATCTATATATATACAAATCCGTTGTTGTTCATTTGTAATTGAATCAGTTCAGAAAGCTGGACCGATTTGGATATTTTTTTAATGTTCGTCCTACCCTACTACCCTACGTCTAAATTTGAAACAATTACGGTGAATAATGTCGCTAAAATAATTAAAATACCGCATATCTGGATGTACCTTTATATGGTGGGTAAACGAATACGTGGAGCTGAATAAGTAGTTTTCTGTCGTAGGCTGTAGTATCCATTACGAACTTCCAATACCAGATTTGAAACAATTCCGGTGAATAACGTCGCTAAAATCATCAAAATACCGAATATCGGGAGGTATCGTTTTATGGGGGCTATACGAAGACATGGACCTACACAGACACTTTTCTGTCATAGGCTGTTATAACGAACATCAAATACCAAATTTGAAAAAAAAAAAAAACTTTAAAAGTGTTGACATATTAATGTTCCCATATCATGGATGTAAGTCAACATTTACATCAAAGTTTAGGGTTTTTCAAAATGAAAAGCTTAACTTTACATCCTATATTAGGTTTTAGTGCACTAATAATTACACTATCACTGTTCATTTAGTGGTAGTGTAATTAAAAATTGCACTACCACTAATTATTTAATTCTTCTTATATATATATATATATATATATATATATATATATATATATATATATATATATATATATATATATATATATATATATATATATATATATATATATATATATATTTATATATATATATATATATATATATATATATATATATACTAGCTGGCCCGGTCCGCGTTGCCGGCCAGTAGTTCTTGTCTATTATGCATATTTGTCAAAGCATAATTATTCACAGATATGACTGATATAAGTGTTCCCGTACTGGTCGATTTAAAGTGTTTTAAAATACCTGTACCCATATTTAAGCCGTGGGCTTCAAAGGTGTGGATGTGCTATACAAATCTATTAAAAAGTATATATCAATCTTATCCCCATGTAAAGGATCAAATTAATTTTTAGTATGATAAAAATCGTAGCAAAATTTTCCAGTCAAATGAGCAGTAATTTGGAATTTGCTGTATTTTGTACACCTCATAATTGAGCGCTGAATGAATTAAGAATAGCCAAAGTTAAATAGAGACCAAATCAAAAATTTAACAGAACAACATAGCATGTCAAACTGAAAAACATTCCGCGTGATTTAAATGAGTAAAAATAGTTTTATCCACCATATTATCATATAGATGTATTTCCCAAATCTACGTTTCCAACCAATATTCTCTTGAGAGTTACAAATTCAATAGAATACAAAATTTTCTTTTCTGACCACACATTATATGTGAAAGTGGACTTGGGGATACTCCAATGTGGGGACTTTACTTAAATAAATTCCTATGTGGCAATTATCTGTATGATGGTTCCCTAACCCCTTAGAGACAAAGATGCCAAATAAGGGCCAAGCAATGAAAAAAGTGGCCAAGACCCCAAAATTAGCTTAAATCATATGATGATTATATAAATATGAAATCGGGATGTACCCTTATCGTGAGTTATGATCGATATCATGACCTGCAAAAGTGATTTAAGGTATCTTGAATGTTTGTGAAGAATTTCTGGAAGGATAGAAATCCTTTTCTTACTAAGAGTCTCATTCGCTCTACTATTTTCCGTCCTTTATATTTGGTATTTTACTGATTGTACTCCCAAAGAATTTTGCATTTTGAGCTCTCATTGGACGGATTATTGTCACATGAAAGAAGTAGGTCCACGCTTTGAAATGAGCTCCATTAGGCTTTTTTTGTCATTTTTGGTTGTTTAAATGTGTTCGCATCTTCCATCTGAACCACGATGTCGGCCCTATAGTTGAAAGGTAGATGTCAGTTAACATCGTATTTCGCACTTATTTCAGTTTTTTGTTGAAAAATTGTATATAGTGAAAAATTATTCTTTATTTTGTTCACAAAAAAATCCACTGAATTCAATATGATAATACAAATTAAAAAAAAATGCAAAAGAAGAATAACAAATTGAAAAAATCTTCAACTTGTTCGCTGATTTATTACAGCAAATGTTTAAAGGCCCTTACTATTATTTTAAAATTCGATTCCACTGAAAATCTTTTCGATTTTTTCCCGATTTGAGAATTTTTGCAATGAGATCTCTTTTTCGTGATTTTTTAGCGAATTTGAAAAAGTAATTATCTTTTAATTAATAATTATCTTTCTTTTGGTGTGACCGCGTTAAATCATTTCGATATCATCTATTCCGTTTCGCCACCATATAATTCGGTATTACACTTCCATGTAACCCGCCATCAATTTCAGTTCTCAAGAAATCAAGTCAATTAAATAAATTGGTTTTATTATTCGAATTCAAAAATAAAATATAAAAAACACTACAAATGTAAATTAGAAAAAAGTAAGTCAAAATGGAAAAAAATCATGCAAAATAAAACATTACTATTGTACAATTCAAAAGTCAAAATGAAAATGTTAATAAATCACATTTTTACGCGTTTTTGGATATTATCCTTTTCGGAGAGGAGACAACTCCGAATTTGTGTGAATCGTTAAAATCAGTCCAGCGGTTCGTAAGTTATAAGCGTAGTAACTAACACAACTTACATTTATATATATATATAGATATATATATATATATATATATATATATATATATATATATATATATATATATATATATATATATATATATATATATGTGCGTGTGTGTGTGTGTGTGTTTATAGGTGTGTGTATATATATATATATATATATATATATATATATATATATATATATATATATATATATATATATATATATATATATATATATATATATATATATATATATATATATATATATATATATATATATATATATTTATTTATATATATAAAATAAAGTGGTGTTAATTACTACGCTTATAACCGCTGGATAAAATCCAAAAACAAAAAAATCGCGTAAAAATGTGATACATTAAAATTTTCATTTTGACTTTTGAAATGTACGATAGTAATGTTTTATTTTGCATGATTTTTTATATTTTATTATTGAATTTGAATATTTATATTTATTTATTTAATTGACTTGATTTCTTGAGAAGACGGGTTACATGGAAGTGTAGTACCGTATTATGTGGTGGCGGAACGGAGTAGATGATGTCGAAATAATTTAACGAGGTCACACCAAAGTTAAAAGATAATTACTTTTTCAAGATCGCTAAAAAAATCACGAAAAAAATCATTGTAAAAATTCTCAAATCGGGAAAAAATCGAAAAAAAAATTTCATTGGAATCGAATTTTAGAATAATAGTCCATTCTATTGACAAACATTGCAAGGACCTTTAAACTTCTGCTGTAAAAAATTGTCGAACAAGGTGAAGATTTTGTTTCTTTTTTCAATTGTTTTTTTGTCAATTTTATATAATGCACAATTAAATTTTAAATGATTTTTCAATTTGAATATTGAATTCAATCGATTTTTTGTAAACAAATGGTAGAGCGAATTGAACATTTAGTAAAAAAAGGATTTATATCCTTCCAGAAATTCTTCCTAAACTTTCAAGATATCTTAAATCGATTTGGCAGGTCATGATATATGACTCTCGGTTAAGGGTGCAGTCCGATATCGAGTATTGTTTACATTCTAACCATATTTTGCATATTCATTTTAGCAAAGGTTGGCAATTTGAGAAGAAACCATCCTCGCAAAATATGATCACGTTTTGGTATAACCATCATATTATTTAAGCAATTTTTAAATCAATTCCATTCTTACGGTAATGGGTGTAGAAGAGTAATTATCTTTGACTATTCTGAAATCATTCTGTCCCTAATTATGAGGTGGACAAAACTAAATACCACACCGCACGGTATTCTAAACGTTATAACTACAAATCCCAAATTACAGCTCATTTGAATGAAAATGTTGCTAAGCTCTTTACCAAACCAAAAATTGAGCTTAGTTTCCACATGGGGCTATTATATATGTTCTTTATCATATAGGTGTTTAACACACAATTAAAGCCAATTAAACCCGATATATATTCGACCAAATTCAAAATGTTGGCCATTTGTGGGGTAGGTACCAAAAGTAGTGGTCCGTTATATCTCATTTTCACAACATATCTTGTGTTAGTAGAAATAATGGGATGTGTGAAATATAAAGACAACCTGACGCTAATTTCGGATTTTATGATCGTTTTGGATATTTAAGACTTTGACCTTTTGGGGTGGAGTTACCGAAAGAATGGTCCGATCTCTACTATCTTTATAAAATGTCTTGTACTGACAGAAATATGGAGAAGTGTCAAGTCTGCATATAATCGAATGTTAGTTTCGCGTTATATGAGTTTCATGCATATTCAAAATTTTGACAATTTGTGGAGAGGTATCAGAAGTAGTGGACCGATATATTCCATCTTCACATCAGACCTTGGGTTAATAAAAGTGTTGTGATGTCTATAATTTGAAGAAAATCGGACACTTTTATCACATTTTATAAGAGTTATAATTATTCACAATTTTGACACTTTGTGGGAAACCTATTAAAATGCATCGATCTATATGGTCCATTTTCGCACCTTACCCAGCACAGATACAAATGTTAGGATTTGCAAAGATTGAACAAAATCAGATTATACCTTCTTGTTCTGTGAGGTAAATTATTCTACCCTAAGCCATATGGCTAGAGAGGGTATATATCATTTGATACGGTCAAAACGTTGCCTAGTCGAAATAACGGTCTCAGACCCTAGGCTTCTTTGGACCAAATCCGTTTTAGGACATTTGGAGTCGATCCAGCGATGTCCGTCAGTCATTCCGTCTGTCTGTCTGGCTGGTACGCACGAGGAGTATCCGATTTGGTCCAAACTTTATACATCGTAATATTTTTGCCAAACTTAGATCGAGTTCGGAGATGGGCAATATCGGTCAATTCCGGACCGTATTATTTTTGTCAAACTTAGATCGAGTTCGAAGATGGGCAATATTTGTCCCCCACAAAAGATCGAAATTTTCAAAAATCTATATTTTCCGGCCAGGAAGAGAACCATAATGCGATTTTGTTCCAACTTTTCAAAACCTAATATGTGCGTCAGTTCTAGGTTAGGTTCGAAAATGGACAATATCAGTCCATTCCATCAAGTGTTTCCCCCACAAAGTATCAAAATTTCGAATAATTACAACTCTTATAAAATGTAATGTAAGAATCCGATTGTCTTAAAATTTCACACATCCAAATATTTTTATAAATTCAAGATCTGGTGTTAAGATGGAATATATCGGTCCACTCAACATTTTGAATATCCATGAACGTCATAAAACGCGAAATAATCTTAGTCTCTACTACCACAAGATGTGTTGTGAAGATGGAATAAATAGGTCCACTCCTTCTGGTACCTCCCCAACAAAGGTTCAAAATTACTGCCCCACATAGGGTTAAAGATTTTGAAAACCAAAACGCTCAAACAAAGCGAATGAGGGCATTAGTCTGTTGGCAGAACCAATTTATACTTCTTAACTTGTTTTATTTCAAAATCTCATCTCCGAACTCGATCAAAGTTTGATAATAATATTACGATGTAACAAGTTTGGACCAAATCAGATAATCTCTTCGACAGAAGGAAGGACCTTAATGTCCTGAAACGGATTTGGTCCTAGGGTCTAAATCCGTTATTTCGATGAGGCACGTTATGGCCGTATCAAATGATATATACCCTCCCTAGCCCTATGGCTGAGGGTATAATGATATATGATTCACCCTTGAAGGGAAAAGAAATTCCACTTTTATTAAAATGTTTCAAACAGGCCACCCAATTAAGACAGATTTTCTAAATCAACACTAATGAGTATTGAGACGAATTTAAAATCAAAATTCTTTTGTATCATCTGATCTGCTTATTGCTTGCATCCAAATTAATATTTTAAAATTTCTTTGAATGTCGACACTACTTGGTGGCCAAGATGTGACATCGACTGCATTTTGTAGTGATATCCGTTCGACATCGCCTCACGTTCGGAGAAAGCATACACGAGGATAAGAGGCATAAAGGCATCTAATGTAGTTCGTACATAGCATATATAGTTTCATGCACAGATCGCAGCATTTTGCAATAGATATGAGTTTAAGTCAGACAACAAATCCAGAAGCTTGAATGATGATCGAATAATATTTATTTAAAATATTAACCATAATTTGTGTGAAAAATATCGAAAGGGTCCATTCAAAATACCGAAAGGTCCGTCAAATACCCGGTTTTCCTTTATTTTTTCAGTGATTCCAATTCCAATGGCGCATATAGGGAAACGTGTACGAGAATTTAAATTGTTCGTTATTGTTTAAATTACCATTACAATGGAAAATGGCGTAAATGTTGTTAGATTGTCACGATATTTTGGACAGACTGTTGGCTCACGGTAAACCCCAAAATGAAACTTTTGTATGGCTATCTGAAAATTTGTCAAGAATCAAATGGGTTAGAATCGTACGTATGAAATACATGGAATGTTGGTTATGATATGTAAGTGTAATACTACTTGCTGATTCTTTCTCCCATAGTTGTGCATGTCAATTTATTGATCTTTTTGTCAAAAACCAAATCTTAAAAAAATATCATATTAATTATTCACCTCAATACCGTTATAGACTCGATCATGCCAAATGAAATCGGTATAATTATTGTTTAAAATTGCCGTAAGGTGAAATCTTCTCCAAAGACATCAAAATGGCATTTGGAATTTACAAATGTAAAACGCATAACATAACCAAAGGTAAGTACAATACAGGAGAAACATTTAGCACATCGGCTGGACAACAAATAAATCCACTTCTAAAAGAGGAGCACTACAAATATCTGGGTATCCGACAAAATATAACTATCGACCACACCGCCCATAAAGTAAAAATCAAACAAGAATTCTCGAATCGACTCCAAAAGATATGCAAAACCGCGCTCAATGGAAAGCACCTCATAAAGGTAATAAACTCAATACCTCTCTTAACATACACCTTCGGAATAATATCATGGACTCCCACAGACCTAACCGACCTAGATGTGCATGTCAATTTATTGATCTTTTTGTCAAAAACCAAATCTTAAAAAAAAATATCATATTAATTATTCACCTCAATACCGTTATAGATTCGATCATGCCAAATGAAAGGGTTGTGCATTTAGAAAAACTTTCATCTTAAAGCATAGTGGTGTAGGGGATCACATAATCGGCATAATTATTGGTTAAAATTGCCGTAAGGTGAATTCCGTAGACCCTCGATATTTCTCAATTTCTGAATGTATGTAATTTATTTCATTGCAGCCGGTAGTAATCAAAACCATTTTAATACTTAAAAGTTTTAGAATACAAATTGTTTTTTAATCCCAAGAGGCAAACTGCAAGTTTGATTTCAAATTATTACAAAATGCTCCACTTCGCAATGTTTGGATTAAAAACAAACATGTTAGTGTGTATAGTCGTTTTGCCGACAGAATAACCGCTATTTTGCTTAAAGAGTGTCACTTTTGAGAAAATTACTAGATAGGACTGTTAGAAAAACATTAACCAGATATAAACAACACCACCCTAAATCTTGCTCGGAAAGATTATATATTCCAAGGAAGATGGTGGGAAGAGGACTTCTTAATATCCAAAACTTACATGATAAACAAATAAATTCATTAACGAACTATTTCACGACGAAAGCAAAAACATGCACACTTTACAACGCAATAGTAAGATCCGAAGACAACCTTACACCATTAAACCTAATAAAATACACAGAATTTACCGACAGTATTCAATCATTATTACAAACATGGAAATCAAAACCACAAGACGGGAAATATCCCAATCATTTTTACCAAACATACGATTCCGAAAATACAACAAACTGGCTCAAGTACAGTAATATATATGCCGAAACAGAAGGCTTCATAATGGCAATACAAGACGGGGTAATACAAACTAGGAACTACAGGAAATATATCATGCACGACAGCACTATCCCATGTTACTACGCTTCTGACTTAAGAATTGCTGGACTGATTTTGAGAATTTGCATCATTTCGGAATGGTCTCTTGGCAGAAAAGGACAAAATCCAAAAAAAAAAAAAAAACGTGAAAAAATATGCAAATAAAAATGTGAATAATTTTGTTACATTTTGTCATATATTTATTTATTTTCTCACTTTTTATATCGCATGAGATATTTTAAATTTGATTTTCTATTTTGATTTGCACATTTTATAATATTTTTTAGTCGAGAAAGGGATCAGGGAAGTGCCGGCCCTCAATATTTCGGTATATAAGAGTCATATCAAATAATGGAGTTAAATCCTTTGAGAACCTGAAACGCAAAATGCTAATTTGATTGGAATATGCAAAACAATGCACTGACAATTAAAACCGAAAAATCTTTCACAAAGAGCTCATGCTCATATATATGAGTGCTATAGTTAAAGGAGACCTTCAATATCAATCAATCATCGTAAGTTGTAAGTATATATCTTAAATACTACACCTGCATATCTATAACCCGATTTATATCTATAACCCAATCTTATTGAGCTGAAAGCCGACAGTTTTTAGTCAAGCAACGCATTATTTTTTTTTTAAACATAACAAATAACATTAGATTATTTTTTAAATGATTAATAATAATAATAATAATAATAATAATAATAATAATAATAATAATAATAATAATAATAATAATAATAATAATAATAATAATAATAATAATAATAATAATAATCAACCCAGTACAACATGTATCACATGCTTAAATATAACTACCAACTTACCTCCACCGTTCTGTTGACACAGATAGGGAAACCGCCAAATATTTCCCAAGCCGACTGAATAGCCAATAATGCTGAGGAAAAATTGCATTTTTCCCGACCATGCTGCCCGCTCTGGATCTCCAGGTATCTCAACGGAACTAACGGAGTTTCTCTGTGGGGCAGTTAAGACAATTGTAACACCATGCGAACCATCTCCACGTGCCCTCGTGTTGAGGGGTGCCATTTCGTGGCCATTACGGGGCGCATCGATTATTTTAGTAGCAGCCATCAACAGAGGGACAAATCAATACACTGTGCACTTCTGTTCTATTCACCTTCCCGAATGATATTCAACACAACACCTAAACGAAAATTAGTGCAGTTCACGAACTCTGTAAAGCAAAAAAACAATTTTGTTAATTAAAAATTATTGCTTTAAGCATCAATTAATAAATCATATACACGCTTTTAGATCGAAATTAACTATGTGGTCATGTGTAGGGCCTTCTATTCACAGGTCTGTATCACTCTTAAAATCGCAGCTGTTTGATCGATGGGGCGCAGACACCAATGAAAAACATTTTTTATGGTTCTAGTAATTTGCTATAAAACTTAGAATGGTTCAACGCGCATGAGTTCTCCATACACCTGTATATTTTAAGATTGAAACGATTTTTTGATTAAGACGAGATGAGAACAAATTTGCCAATTTTAAAAGTTTGTTTTTAAATTTATATTTTATACACTTCATCTAAGAAAACTTTCTTGGTACTACTATTGGTTGCTTAGTCCACGAATAACGTTTTATTTTTAATCAGTCTTTAAGGAAGATTAAACTGCTGAAATTTGTTGGAAAGCCTACGCAATAGCTTTTACATGGATTCTGTACAAAAACGGATGGATTCTGTACAAAAACATCATCACAATGACCGACGCTTGAGTTCTGGTTACCAACCGAAGGTGCACATTTTCAGCTGACCTCTGCTGGACAACGAATGTTTTCTCATCGGAGAAAACCAAATTCGGCAGTTCACCACTTTCGGCCACGCGAACCAACTCTTTAGTTCTCTGAGTCTATTTTCTTTCTGTTGCGGTGTAGTTCTTGCACTTTAAGGAATTTCAATGGCTTTACCCCGAGCTCATTTTTCAATACTTGCCTAATGGAATATTGCGATATGTTCAGATCACGAGCCATTTTCGGCCACTGCGACGTGGGTTTCGATCTGATGTTGCTGTTTTCTTAAATCCACTTCCTTGTCGTCAGGCTACGCTACCAGTACCACGGTAACGAGCGATGGTACGAGACACAAAAGAATTATTCACATTTAAATGCTGGAGTGCTCTAAAGATACACCAACCTACCTACACACCGGCAGCATTTGTCTCTAACTTCAAACGAACAATTCCAGATTCAAACATTCATGTCTAGCCACTGCTAACCACCTGTGATCCAAAATTCCAATGTTCAAAATTCTTTCTTTCTTTAAAAATTTTAAAAATGCCATGTCACTGCATTTTCAGTTCAAGTATTTCAAGTAGAATTATTTCACACTTAGGGTGGGAATACATATAGCGCTTATTTGGCTGGAATTAGTCATCGGCTGACTTCTTCGGAAATGAACAAAGGAGCTTAGGGCCAAAATCGAACTAAGTTAACCTAGAACTCCTTTATTCCTCTACGAAGAAGCCTGTCGATGACATAAGCCAGCCAATTAGGAGCTTTATGTATTTATTCCCACCTTTATTCTGGTCCGTCTGTCACTCACTCAGCACTAATGATACGTTTACCTTGAAGTATATTCAATATATCTATTGGATTAAACTTTGCAATTACGTTACAGTACGCAATGAAATGCTTGACATTTTCTCATTTCCAAGCATTTGCTGAAGTTTCCCACGTCTCTTTTATGAAGGAATTTTTATATAATTCTATGTTGAACTGGGCTTTTTGGAAGCATGTTACTGTATCGATGTATCAACAATCCAAGTGTTCATATTTCGAAGATGTTCATCAATCCTACTTCCATGCATTTAATTTGCTATTCTACCCGCTAGCTATACCGAAAATTAGTGATATTTTTGATGATTTGTTTAATCCTCATATAAAGTCACGTCTTTCCACCCGGGAATGGCAACTTTCGTTTTAAGTGAATTCAAATGTTAATTCACTTAATAAGACATTTACACAATTCAAAACAACCCGCATTAATGTCGGCAGATATGTGGCATGTCTGACAGCATGCCTTCGTCTAGTGATTACAGATCCGATAGTAGTAATATTGGTACACATCATTGTAATTTAAATTTCAACTTTGATCCCTTTTTGCATTTGTTGCGATTCGCTGCTCTGTCGTTTGCTTGTCCAAAGCAACGCCTACAAAAAGTTGCTGAATTCGTTTAAAGGTTTGTTTAGAAATGAAGATTAAAAGATTTGAAATGATGTCAGCAATGTGTAAAAAGTGGATGTTCCATGCGTCATTTTGCTTTTGATGTTACTTGTCGTAAAATATTTGCGGGTACTTGGAAGGACATAAATAGAAGTGGTTGTCCAATGTAATTAATAAATACAAGTTTTGGATTATATCGGTTCAGATTTAGATAATTGTCATAACTTACACAATTCTGAATCAATATCATTTATATTTATGATGGGTTCACGGCTATCTCGTCGTATGTCTCATTTTGCAAATTTTGCAATAGCAATCTGTGCATAACTTCACAGACAATTCCATTGAAAAATGTGGCTAACATCATCAAAATACCGAATATCGGGGGTACCGTTATATGGGGGCTATACGATATCGTGGACAGATATAGCCCATCTTCGAACTTGACCTGCCTACAGACAAAAGAGAGATCTGTGCAAAATTTTAGCGTGATTACAACAGACGGACAGCCGGACGGACAGGGCTAAATCGTCTTAGAATTTTACGCTGATCAAGAATATATATACTTTGTTGGGTCTAAAATGATTATTTCGATGAGTTACAAACGGAATGACGAACTTAATATACCCTCCATACTTTTTTTGGTGGAGGGTATAAAAAGAGGTATGATAACAGGATGGTCTGCTTTGACAAACATATAAATTATGATGGAATCTATGTCTGAGAAGAACGTTAGAGTGACCATCTCCCATCTGCCAAATAGCCTATGTCTCTTCTTGGATAACATGGAACTTCTGCATAGTAGTTGTTCAATTATCTCTACCTCTTATTCATCTTCACATATTCTACAGTAGTCAGGAACACTGTTGCCCGTTCTTAAGATCAGATATCTGATACTTCTTTATCTCCTCGAGATTGCCGCCAAATGTTTAATATATATTCTGTACAGCAATTAGTTGCTGATAATATTGACATAATTTGTTTTGGAATATATATCAAACTAGCTGGCCCGGTCCGCGTTGCCGGCCCGTACTTTTAGTCTTTAAAGCATAATAAATCACAGATCTGACTTATGTAGGCGGCACAATTTTGATTATAAGTAATGACGCCATTATAACTACTCCAATTTTGATTATAAGTAATGACTTGATTATGAGTAATGACTCCATGACTAAATATAAATTAATATTCATGGCAAAAATTATAATTACCGTCGGTTTTAGATATTTTGAAGAGCCTGATCTTATTTTTCAGCTATAGGCTTTAATTTGAGTGTTAAATACCTATATGATAAAGAACATCTATAATAGCCCCATGTGAAAATTCAGCTCAATTTTTGATATTGTAAAAAGCATTCAAATGAGCTATAATTTGAAATTTGTATTTCCAACGTTTAAAATCCCGTACTGCGTGGTATTCAGTTTTGTCCACCTCATACTTGAAGGCCGAATGTAGTCAGAATAGCCAAAAAATTACTCTTTTGCTCCGATTACCGGAAGATGGACATTAATTGTTTGTCATTTAAATTTTGCGGTGGAGATCCAATAAAGTTCCTTTATAATTTCGTATTTTTTTCATGTTTCTGCCACAATTTCCGACTGAATGAGTCCCAGATTGACATTTCGGAGTTTATTTCATATAGACGTACATCCCAAATCTACGTTCCCAACCAATATTCTCTTGGGGGTTACAAATTCAATAGAATACCAAATTTTCTTTTCTGACCACACATTGGTTGGGAAAGTGGACTTGGGGGTATACTAATGTGGGGACTATACTTAAATAAATTCATATGAGGATAATTATCTGTAAGATGATTTTCCACTCCAGGGTTTTTTACCCCAGGTAGCCTCAAGACTAAGATGCGCGCTTTTCCGAAAAATAAAAAATTATAAGAAGAGGTTTTCGTCCCCCTTAGAAACAAAGATGTCAAATAATTTTTTGCAAAGATGGTTTCTTCTTAAATTATCAACATAAGCTAAAATTAGTACGAAAAATATGGTTAAAATGTAGAATATACTTGAAATCGGGTTGTTCCGTTATCAGAGGTTATGATCCATATCATGACCTGGCAAAGCGATTAAAGGTATCTTGAATGTTTAGGTAGAATTTCTATTTTGCGTTCTTTATAGTCGGCGTTTGACTGATTGCAGTCCCAATGTATTTTGCATTTTGTGTTCTCATTTGACAATTTATTGAAAGAAGTAGGTCCACTTTTTGAAATTAGCCCCATAACGCTTCTTTAGTCATTTTTGTTTGTTTAAATGTGTTCGCATCTTCCAGCTGAAGCACGATATAGGTCCTGGAGTAGAAAGCATTTAACATCGTATTGCGCCCTCATTTCATTTTTAATACTATTCATTCAGAATTCAAACCAATAAAAAAATGTACACTTCAATATAGAAAAAAGAAAAAGAATCTTCAACTGGTTCGCTGATTTTTTTTGCAGCAAATTTTTAAAGGTCCTTACGAAATTTGTCGGTAGAATGTACTATTATTATGAAATTAGATTCCATTGGAAAATTGTCGATTTTTCTCGATTTTAGAATTTTCATATAAAGCGACAGCGAATAAAATTGTTATTAATAGATTTTATGTATTTATTCGGTATTACGAATAAATACATAAAATCTTTAAATAACAGTTTTATCCGTTGTGGCTTTATACTACCCAAAAAAACCTACACATCATATTAGAATTAAAAAAAAACACTACAAATGTACATTCGAAAATAGTAAGTCAAATTGGAAAAAAATATGCAATATAAAACATTACTATTGTACATTTTAAAAGTCGAAATGAAAATGTTCAAATTTCACATTTTTACGCGATTTTTTTGGATTTTATTCTTTTCTGCCAAGAGGCAATTCCGAATTTGTCTAAATCGTTAAAATCAGACCTGCGGTCTTTATGTTATAAGAGTAGTAACTAACACAACTTTCTTTTACATATAGAGAGATAGATTTAAAAGTAGGCGCGTTCCTCAGCCCCTAAATAAGTACTTAGGGTTGGATGGAAAGCCAACAGCATCTCGTGTAATAATTCTCAAACCGATATCTTCACTATTTTGGCAAATATAAAGATTTCAGATAAATCGTAATAGTGGGCGTAAAAGGAGGCGTGGTCAATATTTTTTTCTTCAAAAACCTAACTCGGGGTATGACGAACGTTTGTACCAAAAATTATGCAAATCGGTCCAGTCGTTTTCAACTGATTCCGTTACCAACAAACAACAATTGATTTTTATATATATAGAAGAAGAAGAAGAAGACTAAAGTTCAAATAGAGTTCAGTTGGCAGCAGGTGGGAATTGCTCGACGAAAAATTACACATTTATTATACCCTCCACCATTCTATGGAGGGTATATTAACTTCGTCATTCCGTTTGTAACTCCTCGAAATATTAAAAATAGAGCCTACAAATTATACATATTCGGGACCGTCCGTCTGTCTGTCCGTCTGTTTGTTGTAATCACGCTATCTTTCGAATGAATTGAGATAGAAGGCTATAATTTTGCATACATGTATAGTTTACCGGAAGGAAGGTTAAGTTATGGGCAATGTCGGTCCACTTTTTCGTATAGTCCCCATATAACGGTACCTCCCGATAGTCTGTATTTTGATGATTTCAACAAAATTATGCATCAGAATCGTTTCAAATTTTTTATTCGAAGTTCGTAATGGGAACTACAGCCAATGACAAAAAATTTTGAACGCTGGTTCAAGTCTTCGTATAGCTCCCATATAACTGTACCTCCCGATATTCGGTATCTTGATGATTTCAGCAACATTATTCACCGGAATCGTTCCAAATTTCGTACTGGAAGATTCTAATGGGTACAGTAACCTATGGCAAAAAATTTGGTGTACAGGTCCACGTCTTCGTATAGCCCCCATATAACGGTACCTCCCGGAATTCGGTATTTTCATGATTTTGGCGACATTATTTACGGAATTATTTCGAATTTTGTATTTAATGTTCGTAATGGGTACTACAGCCTACGACAAAAATGATTACACGCAGGTCCACTTGTTCGTATAGCCCCCATATAACGGTACCTCCCGATAGTCGGTATTTTGACGAATTCAGCAACATTATTCACCGGACTACAACTTATGGCAAAACATTTCATATGCAGGTCCACGTCTTCGTATAGCCCCCATATAACGGTTTTTATTTAAGTGGTAGTTTCGGATTTTTTTTTCTTTTTTTTTTTTTTTTGTTTTGAAAATTTTCAAGTTCCTTCGAAATGGTGGATTAATTTAATTAATTGTTTTTTATTTGCTATGGTTAATTTTTGAGCACGCAATAGGATGGACCTACCGATTTGGCTATTATTTAATTTTGCTGTGGAATAGAGTCAAAAAGATCGGCTGTTTCAAGCACAAGTCGTTTCTCTTCTATTTATATTTCATTAACATTGCTAAGAATATAATATCAAAATTCAAATTTTGAATTCGTTTCAAGGTTTCAATTTAAATTTTAGGGTTTATTAAAAGACTTTAAGATCGAGTTAAGACCGGGTGCGTGCGGACATATTTTCAAATCTTTGCATTCGTTGTAGAGGAGGAAGATCGAGTTCGGTCAGTCGCAGTCGATGAAACTCCTCACTGAAGTAATATGGTCGATGCGACTTCGAATATGGCAAAACCGATTTGGGGCTGGAAAAGCGGTTGCCTTGCGCTTCTAAAATTCTAGAGAGCATGATTTATTGATTATTCTCTCGCTTTTAAAATGTGCTCAATAAAGAGGGTAACAAAAATAGTGTAGTTAAAATAGTTAAAAAGCGGTGCACTTCTTCTTAAATATCACTCTAATTAATATACGTATCAATCTAATATACAAATGGCCGGTGATTGCGAAAGGGAAACGCCATTGATCAAAGTTTTGATATTTAGTTAAATACAATTTGGATTAACATATTTGGATATTTTTTCATATTTACTTACCCGTATCGAGATGCGGAAACGGGACCACAAACTAATTTATTTTGTACATTAATGTTTAAAAATGGAAAGAAGAAGCCTCGTTCTGCGTAGCAGGTCAATCCCTTTCACACGACCATGACAATAGTCATTGGTAGGTAGGAACATAGGTATGAATAGCCATACCTAACGGAGGCTCGTCAATGCTGACGTAGTTGCTATGTACGGGTGAACTTATTCACAAATAAATAGTAAATATATACATTAATGTATACGTGTGCATGTCTGTATGTAACACACACACACACACACACACACACACACACAGTTTGAACAAATCCATTTTTAGAAATTAAGACGTAGAAGAATACAATGTATAAAAAGGGAACGACAACATCTCCAAATCCTTTCAAATTTTGCCAACATATCCTTGAGCAAATAGAATAACATTTTAAAAAGAGAGAGAGAAAATAGAGCTTTCGCTCACATGTTCCAGGTCTCAATGACGGCATTAAGTAATCGAGTTGAATGGAATGGAGACATAGCGAAACCAAACAAGAAACGCGAGAACAATGAAACAAACTCTATGTTTTTTGTACACGCTGTTTCGAGCTTAAGAGTACGCTACGACAATAGATGGAAGGGTCTAACGTGAATGCCAACATAAAATACCACTCCAATTTTTAATGTCTTATTTAACTCGAACAAATAGAAATTTAGAAGAAAACACATTTAGAATAATACTTTTATACCCTCAGCCATTCTTTGGAGGTTAGATAAATATTGTTATTCTGTTTGTAACTCCTTATGTTAGAGCCTACAAAGTTAATCACACTGTCTATCGAAAGAATTGAAATAGTAAGCTACAATTTGGCATACGTGTGTAGGCAGTAGACAGGTTAAGTTCATAAATGAGCCATGTCGTCCACGTTTTCATACAGCTCCCATATAACGGGACGTCCAAATATTCGGTATGTTGACGATTTTAGCTACATTTTTTACCGGAATGGTTTCAAATTTCGAATTTGTGTTTGTAATGAGAACAATATCATATGACAGAAAATTGTCTGTGCGGTCCACGTCTTCTGTTAGCCCCCATATAACTGCACCGACAGATTTAAGGTTTTTTGACTGCTTTAGTCACAATTTTAATCCAAATTTGCTGTAAATTATTCCCATTATGTAAGAAACGTCCATGCATAAAACTGTCAATATAGGTCAAGTTTTGATATAGTCCCCACATAACGGTACCTCCTTTTATTCGGTATTTTGATGATTTCAGCGACATTATCCACCGGAATTGTTTCAAATTTCGTATTGTTAGTTCCTGCAGGTCCTCAGCTTTTTATAGCCTCATCGTGGGTAAATGTGGCTAAGATTATCAATGCCGAATATCCGTGGGAACCGTTATATGTGTGCTATAGGAAAAATCGGACCTAGATATTCAATGTTCTGCCACCAGAGCTGGAATCCATTACGAACTAAAAATATCAGTTTTTAGACAAAATGTCGAATATTGGGAGGTACCCTTGGATGGGGGCTATACCAAAACGTGGACTGATTTACCTCATTTTCAATTCCAACCATCTGCGACAGACAGACGGACATCGTTGAATGAACTTAGAAGTATATCCTGATTATGAATAATCTGAACCGATTTACACCAAATTCCCTGACACCTTCCATATTTCATTGAACCGATTTATAATTAATTTGTCAAATTTATTACTGTAACCTAATTTCCCCACACATTCTGAATTTCATTGAAATCGGACATACGTATCATGTTTTGTGTATCAAAAAAAAAAAAAAAACGAAATCGGTCGCTATATCCAAATCTGAGCCGATTTCAATACAACTTGGCAAATTAATGTTCGTTTTAAATTCCGTTCCACATTCCAAATTTCTTTGAAATTAGAGGTACACAGCGTATTTGGTGCATCAAATACATGAAATCGGCCGAAAATATATATGAGAGCTATATATCCAAATCTGAATCGATTTTAATATAATTTTGCAAGCACATTTTTTAGTATACTTGGAAATTTTCGGGAAAATCTGTGCCGCGGGTTTCGAGTCCATAAATCACAAACAAACATACAAACATTTTCCTCTTTTATAGATATAGACTTGTTCTTCTGAAGCAAAGTCGTCTTCAACATTAATATCAGTCTCAGCGTCAAACCAAAAACACACCATCGTTTTAGAATCCCCTTTTTTATACCCTCCACCATACATAGTATGGAGGGTATATTAAGTTCGTCATTCCGTTTGTAACTTATCGAAATAATCATTTTAGACCCAACAAAGTATATATATTCTTGCGTAGCCCTTTCCTTCCGATATTCCGTATTTTCATGATTTTAGCCACAATTTTCAAAGGAATTGTCTGAAATTCCACACAAAGAGTTCCTTGTGAGCACTTTGCCCCCCGAAAGGGAATTGTCTATACAGGTCCACAATATCGTATACCTCCATATAATGGTATTATCACCCCCCCATATTTCGGATTTTGTATGATTTTTGCCATATTTTCCAATGGAATTATCTGAAAATCCACACAAGGGGTTCCTTGTGAGTACTTTATCCCTTGGAAGATAATTATCTATATAGGTCCACGATATCACATAGCCCCATATAACGGTACCCACCCGATATTCGGTATTTTGATGATTTTAGTCACATTTTTCAAAGGAATTCTACACAAGGAGTCTTTTGTAAGTACTTTAGCCCCAGAAATAGATTTGTCTGCACCTTCTGATATTAGTTATTTAAAAGCTTTTAACAGAATTTTTAATGGATTTTATTTTATTTTTGAAAATTTCCTAATTCGTTCCAAATTTTGGAGGGTATTTAAAGTTCGGCCCGGTCGAACTTACTGCTTTTTTACTTGTTTTCTATATCATAGGCTTTTAACAGTGGCACAAATGTCCTGAGTAGTCATCAACACCGTCTCGCTTACTTGCTCATTCAGTAAACTACCCTTATTTTGTTTTGTGTTTTGTTCGTTATATCGAGTACAAATGTTTTCACAGTTTTCGTATTAACAGGTAGTCAATATAAAATTTTTAGAAATTCATTAAGTCACGAAGTAGTTACACCAAAGGTTCGTTAAATCGGAAATTTACTGTATATTCGGTACTTCAATTGAGATGGTGTTCTATTCAATATAAAGATACAACTTCAGTTAATACCAATCGCCGATAATTGTTGTAATGTTTTTAAGTATTTTTGTACCAACCGACAACCCAAAAGGAAGTTACTGAATTTGGGGTTTATAAGACGTGGGCCTTCATGGGCATTGTTGTCATAAGCCATTACCATTTTCAAATTCGAAACATGAAATAAACGATGAATAATGTAGCTAAAATCATCAAAACACCGAACATAGATAGGTACGGTTACATCGGAGCTATACGAAGACATGGACTTGCATAAACAATTTTCTGTTACATCCTGTAGCATCCATTACGAACTTCAAATACGACATCTCAAACAATTTCGGTGAGTATTGTACCTTAAATCGTCAAAATACCGAATATAGAGAGACAGTTATATGTGGGACCTATACAAAGTCCTGGACCTGCATAGACAACTTTCTGTCATAGGCTGTAGTATCCATTGCGAACTTCAAATACCAAATTTGAAACAATTTCGGTGAATAATGCGCTAAAATCATCAAAATACCGAATATCGGGAGGTACCGTTAAATGGGGGCTACACGAAGACGTGGACCTGCACAGACAATTTTCTGTCTTAGGCTGTAATATCCCTTTGGAACTTCAAATACCAACAATTCCGGTGAATAATGTCGCTAAAATCATTAAAATATCGAATATCGGGAGGTACCGTTATATGGGGGCTATACGAAGACGTGGACCTGCACAGTCAATTTTCTGTCTTAGTCTATACTATCCTTTGGAACCTCAAATATTAAATTTGAAACAATTCCGGTGAAAAATGTCGCTAAAATCATCAAAATACAGTTATATACATGTCCACGAGACGTGGACATTCACAGACAATTTTCTGTCATAGGCTGAAGTATGAATTACGAATTTCAAATACCAAATTTGAAACAATTCCGGTGAATAATGTCGCTAAACTCATTAAAATATCGAATATCGGGAGGTACCGTTATATGGGGGATATACGAAGACGTGGACCTGCACAGTCAATTTTCTGTCTTAGTCTGTACTATCCTTTGGAACCTCAAATATTAAATTTGAAACAATTCCGGTGAAAAATGTCGCTAAAATCATCAAAATACAGTTATATACATGTCCACGAAGACGTGGACATTCACAGACAATTTTCTGTCATAGGCTGAAGTATGAATTACGAATTTCAAATACCAAATTTGAAACAATTCCGGTGAATAATGTCTCTAAAATCATCAAAATACCGAATATCGGGAGGTACCGTTGTATGGAGGCTATATGAAAACGTGGGCCTACATGGCCCATTTAAAAACTTAACCTGCCTACTGGCAAAGTAAACATGTTTGCGAAATTTTAACCTTCTATCTCGATTCGTTCGAAAGATAGCGTGATTACAACAAACAGACGGCCCGAAAGACAGACAGACAGACGGACAGACAGATGGACATCGCTAAATCGACATAGAATTTTACGCTGATCAAGGAAATATATACATTGTTGAGTCTTTCGAGGAGTTACAAAAGGAATGACAAAGTTAATATACCCTCCATAGTATGGTGGAGGGTATAAAAAGTTATCGATCAACATTCGATAAAATCTAGTAGGAAAACAGCTGTTTCAAGCAATGAATGAGTGTAAATGTGTAAATTTTTGAGAAAATAGAATTAACATTGCAATTTTTGTAGTGAAAAGTTATTAATTATTCCAATTGAACAAATTAATTATTATACACTCCATCATGGATAGAGATTTTGAAATTCGCGTGCACGGCTTGGGAGCGTCCGAATACAAAATCGAGAAGACAAACATAATACAATGCGATGAAGTTTTAATGTAAATCAATCCTTAATGTCCTTGACCGTGGCACAGAGACTAGCGTGTTTGATTACAAATCGGATCACTACCAGTTCAATATCTGCATCAGACAAATGTCAAGAATAGCGCAAGTTCAACCTCCATGATCCTTAATCAGGAAATAAAAACAAAAATTATGTGTGGTCAAATTAATGACAGATTCAACGCTTCTGTTCTGACGCTTGGTATTTGTTTGGTAAGAATATACTTCCAATAACATGCCCATGTTAAAATAAGAGGATAGTATGCCGGTTTTAGGTTCATAATTTGGTAGAGAAAAATTTAGCTTCTTAATAAATACACATTTCACATTTAAGGCCCTATTGTTATCATATCATTAAAAATTCATATTTTAAAAAGGTCACCCAGATGTAAATTTGGACTCTATGGTCTTTGAGTATAATAACTACACAATATTACATTTATTAATCTATATTCAATAGCTGGAGATATCCACGTTCATACATACGTTACGAATCATTTATGCTTGTGTAAATCGCAAATATTTTGTTTTTGTTTTTTTTTTTTTGCCCATCTCCTCCCTACATACACACTCCATCCTGAGACATATTTTTTGTTTTGTTCTATTTGCGAACTTTTATTCGATTACACAACCACTTTGGTGAGACGGTATTCGCTTACGTAAAGCGCAAAAAGTAAATAAACAACACATATCAGCCAGGCTCTGCAAGTAGTGAGCAAGAGGGCCGGTGAGGCTTTTACCCTTACAAAGCCAAAGTAAACACCAGATGTTAATGAGGTTTGATTTCAATGTTTTATCAGCATTTGATTCATTTTTGTTACAATATCTCGACTTATGCCGTCTAAAAAGCGCCATGCAGTTATACAGTCGAGTGCAGTTATGACGCAACTAAAATATTTGTGCCTTAAACAAGGATAAATATTAACACATTTTAAAAAAGCAAGTAAGCAAAGGCTATACAGTGGTTTCTATTTACCTGCATCAACATTAGCTGCGCATTGGCCTTTGCAGACCAAAAAACTTTTTTATGCCATTTTTTTCTGAATCCCTTTATTTGAATTGTATTTAAGTGCCCAATCGATAGCTGCACATTGGACATTCCTGCCTCGAAAAATTGGTAATTTTTTTTAATTTGGTTACAAAAGTTGTATTTATCTGCACAAGAAAATTTTTTGCAAACTCAAAGAAGACACTAAAAACTACTACTTCGTTTTTGTTTTTGTATTCGCAAAAACAATAACAACACAAGAAAAGAGCATGCATTAAAAACATATTCTCGCTTCCTCTCCCACACTAAAAGATGGTTATGCCATAGACAAATTAGGTATAGACTAAAAAGTTGTCTCATTTGTTATCTCTGAAAAAAGTGCTTCAATAGATGTCGTTCATGCTGTGAGAGAGGTTCAGTAGACTCACTCAATTCTCTCAAAATACAAAATATTAAATATTTTTATGATTCTTTATTATTTATCAACTAAAAACGAAACGTCGACGTTGTTTACTTTTACATTATCCAAATATGTCGTGAAATATAAAAACATATAACTTAAATAGCAGAAAAATGAATAAATTGTTTTCGAAGTCGAGTGACTTCACTAGCCCTGAGTGACTTGACTGGCCCAAGATCAACAATAGTGACATCTGCCGGAAGAGAAAATTTTAAAACTTTTTAGTCTATACCTTTATTTGTCTATGGTTATGCTGGATAAAACACCACTGATGCTCAAATACATATGTTGTGAATTTGTCTCTCTGAGTTTGTCTATCCATTGCTTAACTACTTTTGATGAGCTAAAAGAGAACACTCTTTTGTTTGAAGTTTCGATGACGCTAATGGTGAGCATTGCTTGCCTAGACAATTCATGAGAATTATGAATTACTTATTTTATGTTAAATTATTGTGTTTAATATAATTAAACCACTTAAACTTTAAAAGATTCCCCATTGATTTTGGCTGGCTATTACACGTACGTAAGTAAAATAAAGATTGCTGCTTTGTTGTGCACGAATAGAAAATTAAAGATACCTGCACTTTTTGTGCACGTAAGTAAAATTAAAGATACCTGCTTCATTGTGCAGATAAATGCAATGAAGCTACCTGCATTTGGGCATTGCTGCACAAGATGTCGTGCAATTTTTGATTGTGCAGGTAAGCAAAAAATACTGTAGTCGTGCAGGGCCGTCCATGTGATAACCCACAACGCTACAATATGTTGGAACCCCTTATGTCCAAATTAATTTCGATTTTGAAACGAGTAAAAAAGCTGTAAGTTTGGCCGGGCCAATCTTTGAATACCCTCCACCAATTGGAACGATTTTGGCAATTTTCAAAAGCTGTAAGTTCGGCCGGGCCGATCTTTGAATACCCTCCACCAATTGGAACGATTTTGGCAATTTTCAAAAAAATAAAATCCGGTAAATATTATGTTGAAATCTTAAAAATACTGAATGTAGCCGTTATATATTAGGGCCTATACGATGACGTGAACCTGCATAGGCAACTTTTGTCATAAACCATTACAATTCTCAAATGCGAAACTTGAATAAAAAATTTGGTGAATAATGTAACTAGAATCATCATAATACCAAATGTGGGGAGGTACCGTTATATTGGGGCTATACGAAAACGTGGACCTGCACAGAAAATTTTCTGTCATAGACTATAGTATTCATTACGAATTTCAAACGCCAAATTTGTAACAATTCCGGTGAATAATGTCTCTAAAACCATCAAAGTACCGAATATCGGAAGGTACGGTTATATGGGGGCTATACGAAGACAATTTTCTGTCATATGCTGTAGTACCTTTTACGAACTTCAAATACCAAATTTGAAACATTTCCGGTGAATAATGTCGCCTAATTCATGACCGATTTTCAATACCAAAAGCTCTGCAGACACATCGTTCGGAAGCTAGAGTGATTTCCACAGACGGGTGGACAAATCGACATAGAATTCTATGCTGATCAAGAATATATGTACTATAGTGGAAGGTATAAAAATGTCCTAGAGCCCTGCCCAGGTGCACTCCATTCGAAAAAAATCACGAAAGTCATGGTCCATTTTACAGCTAAATATAATCCAATGGTCATCCAAAATGCTCGACTTCTTCCCTGTAACTAAGTCTTCCTCATGTAGAGCGAGTACACAAACAGTAAAGTGTTCTTTTTGAACCCCTAAATTTACATATCCATAACAGTAGGCTTTAATTCTGACCCCAACGCTAGGATCGGACGATAATTGCGGCCAGTATATAATACCTTCAACAAATAGTGTTTGGGGGTGTAGAAAAACTTTGGAAAATGTACAATTCAAAATTGTAAGTCAAATTGAAAGAAATCACATGTGAATTGAAAAAATTAACAAAAAATATTCACTGTTTTATTGGCACATTTATAAGCGATTTTCTTAGAATTGATGAGAATTGTGAAAATAAGTCCAGCGGTTCTTGACTTATGTGCGGTCTAACTAACATCCCCTGCTTTGATATATGAGATTGTATATACTTTGCTCTATATGCGATAAAGGACAGAAGTGACATTTTCTTGTATTCGTGAATTCGCCAGGATTAAAAACATTCACGGTTTAGTGGAAATTTTCGTATTTTTTACAAAAAAGTTATGGTCTATTTTACCCGCTAAATATGATCCGAAATTGGTATGCTTCTGCCCAGTCCTAAACTCTAACTCCATTTAAAATTCCATCCGCCGATTGGTCTATAATTGTGGCCTGTTGATCATTAGAATTCTTGGTTTCTTGGTTTGAAAAATATGGAATAAGAATAGAAGGTAACAACGGGTGCTGCTTACAACAATTTGAAACAACAACCACATGGAAATTTATAGGTAGCGCTTCGAATAGTGCGAAGTTTACTAGACCCTCTCTTCTGTTTTGTGTGTGAGAGCTTGTGATTTAATCTTGTTTGAAAAATTACTGTGCAGTCGAAATACTCGAAACAGAGTAAGTAAGTATTTATGTTTAGTAGCAAACTCCGTTTGATGGAGCTGTGGACTGAGAGAAAAAACAGAAGAACCAAGTGGCTTGTGGATTTCCTACAGATACCAAAAAAAGCAACACACTGCCAAATGCACAATATGGCGGCAATGTTCTTCAACTTGATTGGATTTGTTTTGTTTGTCGTTTTTTACAATTTTTTTTTAAACTGTGATGAATTTATAGAAAACCCTTTAATATTTCATTCAAAGAAGAATTGGCATTGTTTTTTAAATTTCAATTCAAAAATTTTAATTTATTCATATTCTCAACCGATTTGACAGTAACAAAATGTCGGCCATTGCTGGAATAAAAGTTCTCTTTTTAAATAGACCCAACATGGAGATAGCACTCGATTCAACGAGTTTTTAAGAATTTATGGTTTTGAATGATATTTACGATCGGTTAAGGAGCTAAGTTGTGTATGCAGAGTGGTAAAAAGATATGGGTGTGTTATTATTATTTTTTTAGTTGACACTTTTAAAGTACGATTATTTTCAATTCGTTAATACTGGGGAATGATTCTGTTTCAGAGCGAACTTCAATTTCTTTTTTTACTAGTTCTACCATTAAAAAGTACGGAATCTTTGCTAGGGCTGAAGACCTAAAAATATGTAAATTTGTACTTAGACCAACAATATCATTAATTGTACCTCCTGGAGGTTATACAAATAACACAACTACTTCAGCGCATCGAGTCACCTTACAATTGATTTCAAAGCGTACAAATTTGTATTTATATCATGGCCATACAATTGAAATCTATTTACAACTCTTGGCCGCACAAGCAGCCGACTTAACATACAAAAATATTCGGGCATCTGCATATGAATTAGCGTCTATATTCAATACCACGGTCAATATTTATTTCATAATTGTGTTTGGAAAATGAATTGGTATTTTGTCTGTTTTTCCATGGAGTAGATAATGCTAAAACACTTCCACTAAGTAAACAAACACTTTTGAGTAATTGCACATAATTTAGAATTTGAGAAATTTGAATTCCCACCACACAATAAAAATAGAAAACAAAAAACACCATGACCAATAAAAAATGAAAACGTAGCCCGTCTGATCGAAGATGAACACAAACGAACGCACTATGTAGCCTCTACACCACCACACTCTTATTTCGACCTATCTAATGCGGCTGCCTAATGACGGAACATATGATTTTGTTATGATATTTCCTTACTTTCAGTAACGCCCATGCTTTGGCCTGTCTAGTCTCAATCACTTCATGTTTTCGGATTGCGGATTATGATTTTTGATTTTTTTGCGTTTCTTTACACTATATAAATATAAAAAAAATGTACACACGTATATAGGCCATCTCAGCAAAAACAAAATGGAATTACCTAAATATAAGGCAATTTTTCGCTGTTGGATTTTAAAGCAGTCCCTACAATATAGCGATTGTAGTAGTCTGTTTTCATAACCTCCACCACTGCAATCAACTTCAGACTGATGTCATTGCTAAGCCACTCGTCCGGCAGCTGTTAAAATTATTCCACTGACAGCTCATTATATTGTTTACAAGCGTACAAAAGCATTTTGGTGAGGATTTTCCAGAAAAAAAAAAAAGATATTCGTGATGGAATTCAAGCGTGATAGTATGATTTGTTTATATTTGGTTGGAAAACCACAAGTGACTATCGATAGAGCACTCCAGGATTTAAATGTGAATAAAACTTTTGTGTCTCGTACCATCGCTCGTTACCGTGATACTGATAGCGTAGCCCGACGTCAAGGAAATGGACGGAAGAAAACAGCAACATCAGCAGAAATGGTTCGAAAAATAAAGAAGCGACTTGATCGAAACGCGCGTCGCAGTGCCCGAAAAATGGTTCGTGAGCTGAACATATCGCAATATTCCATTCGGCAAATATTGAAAAATTAGCTCGGGATTAGGCCATTGAAATTCCAAAAAGTGCAAAAACTTACACCGCAACGGAAAGAAAATAGAATCAAAAGAGCTAAAGAGTTGCTTCGCTTGGCCAAAAGTGGTGAACAGCCGAATTTGGTTTTCTAATGTGAGAAAAAAATTCGTTGTCCAACAAGACTCAGCACGCACCACCTAATAATGGTTACAAAATGAGGGTCCTCGCTTAATTTCCAGCGCACAATGGCCACCAAACTCTCCGGATACCAATCCGTTGGGCTATTGTGTCTGGAGTATTTTGGAAAGCAAGGTTGGCACTAAAAAATACCAAAGTGTTGATCACGTCAAGCAAGCGCTCCGGGAATGTGCCAAAATACTGCAGAGCAACATTCGGGCAGCGTGTGACGGTTTCATTGGCCGTTTGAAGGCCATAATTCGTACCAAAGGTGACCAATTCGAACAAATATAAAATTATTCTAAAATGTTATGCTTTTTCCGACATTTTTTGCATTCATTCAATAAAATGTAAAAATGACACATAAATTCAATCAACAACTATTCTCAACACTGCTCAGTACACATTATATGGGTACTAGGACATTCGGGGGTTAAAGGTAACCATATAGCGAACTCTCTCGCCAAAACAGGCATTGAATTAATATCCAGAAGGTATATGCCTATGAATTCATATAGTTCATCTGACTTTTGTTTTTTTATTCAAGCTTTTCGTCGTTCTGGATATTTGCTAAAATATTCTCCTCTTTTTCATTAACACACACTACTCGTTCTCGTGTTAATTCCTATTATTTTTGTTTATACATATACCAACAACCAAACTAATTCAGGTTTTTTTGCTTTATAGTCCTCGGCTTTAGCGTTATGTACATTCGTTGTACAAGTAGATATGAAGAGCTAAAATAGTGTCGCTTTCATGCGATTAAGCCAGATTTGAAAAACAGAAGTGTTGGGAAAACAATTTCGTTCATGAGTACGTTCTGTCAATGTGATGAAATGGCTAAAGATATTTATTATAAGCTTAAGCTAATGTGTCTATCGTACCGGTTTTCCTTTGAAAAGTAAGCAAATACATATAAGGAATATTTCTAAATTCTTTTCAAAATGTGTAAGAGATTCATTCACTTTCAGCCGTGTGGCTAAAACGTAATTAGATACTACGTATCTTTGGATGAAATCTGTTTGGTCGAAATTTGGCACATGCTGATTTTATGTCCATCTGCTACGAACAGTAATTTTTTTGAAAATCCATAAATAAATTGAGCGGAGCCACTGATTCCACATAGGAATATTCCGCATAGCAATACAAGCAAAGTAATGTTAAAATTAATACTAAGTAGGCCATTTCTACAGACTAATTCTTTTTTTCTTTAACAGCGTTTCCGAAATTTTATGTAATGGTGTAGATTGTACGACTTAATTGTTTCTGTTACCATTTACGTGTCGACAAGATTTACCACAATTTAGACGAAATATTTTTAATTTTGTTGTTGCAAAGTCGTCGGGCTTATTAGTGGAGAACGATGGTAATGTTTACCAGGGGGTAAGGCAGGGAATACCTAGGTTTCGGAAAGAGCCTCCAATCCTCATCAGTTCCCATGTTTTTTGTCTGGGATTACATAAAACTAGAATTCTTTTGGAAAATCTTCTAAATCTTACAACCGCACTTATAAACATTTTCATCTTTCTCCCTATGTTCCATATGGTGGCGTATGAATTTGTGACCATTCGGTTTGCACTAGAATAAAGAAAACAGAGTAATGTTTAACTGGCTGAATATTTTATTCTATCCACCATCAGAAAAAGTATGCAGTCGAACAGTTCTCTTTTTTAATATCTTTGCGCAATAGTAGGAAAGGTGGGAAATGTGCCTAGAACCCTCAGAACACCAATAACTTAGATCAAGCGTTATACAGGAGATGAAGAATCTGGCCCAACATTGAGAATTTTTATTATTACAAAGTTAATTTATTCAGATTCAAAATTTTGTATAGTTTTTGCAATAAAAAATAAAGTTTTAATAACTTTTTATTAAATTTCAAAAATTTGTAATTTTATTAAAACAATGCTTTTTTGCCATTAGTCGGCACCACTTGCCAATTGTCGGTATGGCATTTTCCAACAGTCGGCATACCAATTTTTTGTAAGAATAATTCATAATAATAATAATAAATTAATTCTTTAAAATATAATATTTTTGTTTAGTTAAACTGATTCGACGTCTTTATTGTACTTTTCTTAAGAATATGAATTGTTGAGGACCTTCACAGACAAAAATTTGATTTTTATTAGAATAATTCATATTTTCTTCGCGAAATTGTGCACAAAGACAACATATTTGAAGTAAACAAAATACATTTAGTTATAATAGTTTCATTTATTTGGGCTTAAAAATAAAAAGTGCCAACTATTGGGACGTGCCGAACTTAGGCACACTTACCCTATATAAAATATATTACCATTACTTCCAGTAGAGAATTCAACTAGGGACTTCGAAACACACTTAAATCAGGAGATGCTGATATACGGTAGTTACACTAAACATATAGTGGGCCTACATTGGAAACTTTTGGCTCGCAATGTCAACGTACAACTAAGAGACTAAAACCCTCAAAGCAAAAGGAGCCAATGCATGAAAATAATGTACCAATAAAGAGCCAATACGATTTAAAATGGGGCTATACGATACACGGACCTATATGGTCCATCATACTGGGAATTCAGACTACAAATATACGCAATTTGATTGAAACCACCAAAAAATCTTGAAATTAAGTTGGGTGATGTAAATCATGTTCTAAATCAAGAGGAAAATAATAAAAATTATTTTTATTTAAGCATAATTATGTAACTATGCCATCTTCAAAATTAAACGCTAACCTTTTCAAATTGGCTCTAATATTAACATAAACATTTTCCACTTCTATATAACTTTTTGAGGAAGAATAAATAAAAAAATTGAATTAAAGACAAAATCATAATTTTATTGCAACTGCATTATACGGTTGAGATGAAAAAACTGCAACCAATCTCAGACTGCTGTCATTTCTAAGCCACTCGTCCGGCAGTGGCAACTCATTATATTGTTTACAAGCGTACAAAAGCATTTTGGTGAAAATTTTCCAGAAACAAAAAGTTATTCATGATGGAAATCAAACGTGATAGTGTAATTTCATTATATTTGGCAGGAAAATCACAAGTGGCTATCGTTAGAGCACTCCAGCATTTAAATGTGAATAAATCTTTTGTGTCTCGTACCATCGCTCGTTACAGTGAAACTGGTAACGTAGCCCGACGTCAAGGATGTTCGAAAAGTATAGAAGCGACTTGATCGAAACCCGCGTGGCAGTGCCCGAAAAATGGCTCGTGAGCTGAACATATCGTAATATTCCATTCGGTAATGAGCTCGGGGTAAAGCCATTAAAATTCCAAAAAGTGCAAGAACTTACACCGCAAGAGAAAAAAATAGAGTCAACAGAGCTAAAAAGTAGCTTTGCTTGACTGAAAGTGGTGAAGTGCCGAATTTGGTGTTCTCCGATGAGAAAACATTCGTTGTCCAGCAGTTCGTAAACAAACTAAATGATCTATTTACTTGCCAAAGAGGTCAGCCGGCCGGCCATGGTGATGGTCTGGGTCGCCATAACAGCCGATGGTCGCTCTCCGCTGGTATTAATCGACCGTGGCATCAGAATAAATGCCAAATATTATCGCGAAAATATTCTGGAGGGTGTATTATAGCCTTGGGTACGCAAACATTTTGGCCGCAGACCTTGGGCATTCCAACAGGACTCAGCACCATCGCACTCAGCACGCGCAACCCAATAATGGTTACAAAATGGGGTTCCTCGCTTCATTATAGCTACCAAAATCTCCGGATACCAATCCGTTGAACTATTGTGTCTAGAGTATTAAAGAGTAAAAAATACCAAAGTGTCGAAACCTCAAGCAAGCGCTTCGCCGGGAATGGGAACAAATCGAACAAATCTAAATTTATTCTAAAATTTGAAAAATTTAAAAATAAAATTAAAAAAATTAAAAGTTATGACGTTTGACTTTGTTGCAGTTTTTTATCTCACCCTGTATATATTGTCAACTTCATGATAGATTTACTATCAGTTGCATTTGTTTATTTTTGAGAGTTAAGTTTTGTTTTAAAAGCAAGACATTTTAATAGTGCCTGTGGGTACGAAACACTAAAACTCTCACATAAATTTTGGACAATAATTGTTTAAATTTGGGTTTGTAGCAAATGATGGAACTATATGGCCTACTTTCAATAAAAGCAATTCTACAATCACATTCTGGGACCAAAAATATTTTTAGAAATTATCGGAAATAAACACTAAAATCTACTAAATACAGACTCCTAGGTCTTTTTTAATTTTTTATTCATCTTGAAAGAAATTCAAAGAAAAAACTTACATTTAGATGCTTTTCCTTTATTCTATTTTATAAAGATTTTATTGTATGTGGTCTCAAATACGATGAAGATCTACATATATTTAATATATTACGAATTTACATATGTTTCACTCAAATTCAAAAACAAATTTTGACAAAAACAACAGAGTTTTACTACTTTTGTTTCCAGTCCCAGCTTATCGCTTTATATTTGTTCTTTGAAATATATACTATTAAGGAATTGAAAATACTAGAAAAAAGTCCTGAATTAAGGTTAATAATTCAAAGAGATAGAAGTGTAAAGATAGGACAAGACAGAGTCTAAATATAGTAACCCTGTGAAAATACCTCTGTTGTTACGATATCATAACAACATAGATACCAATGTTAACTGATTTAAACCGCTAAGGCAATATGCAAATTTTCGGAAAGGCCCTTGGAATAGAACTTTGAAACCAAAATTTTGGATTTTTCAAATTTTTATTTGTTATCCGTTGTTGTAATTGTGGTTTTTATATTAACATGTCTCTGCAATGAACTGTTACTCTATGTATTGTAGACACAAACCATTTGTTCAAAATGCATTTTGTCTAGTCTTTACCATTTTAGGTCTTTGAATAATTGCCTAGCATTTATTTCGTGTAAAAAGCTGAATTATTTTAACTTTTGAAACACACCACGGGCCCTACTTGGATGCGAGACTATTTCAACAATTGTTCACGTAGTTCAATTTAAAAATTGCATTCTCCAACGATTCAGTAGCAAAACAGTACGTTATTTTACAAAATTCTGATTCTTTTCAGCCTTCTATTGCGGTTGGTTATACAAGCACAGATGATGTTTGTTTTGAGTTTCTGAAATAAATAAAAAAAAAACTTAAAGACATTCTTCCAATTACGACTTTTGCTTGACGTCATTGTTTGTTGGAAAATGGTCTCACGAAGGGATCCTCTACACAGTTAGATAAGAGGTGACACAGCAGAACATTGTAACGTGAAACACCATATTATACTATTCATGAAAAATAACACGTACTTAATATTCACACATCCAGGGACGTACGCAGAAATGCATTTCGAAGTTATTTCCGGGGTTGGTTGTAACCCGACTGGTAAAAGATACTAAATTTTCCATGCAAAAAGTAGAAAAAAAATCAGAATAGTAATCATTTCGGAGGCTCCAATGCTTTATTGGCCAGTATAGATACGTTGCAAATTGTTTAAAAAAACATAATTTTCCAACATAGAAATTACGAGGCGAGATTTTACTCCTCTGGGAATCAAATGCTCTGATCAACTCAGAATGCTAATACTGAAATAGGCTTAACTTGGGAAATGGTCATATAATTTAGTTTGATATTTCTAAATCTCAAACGGAGCAGTTCACACATTCAACAGGAATTATGCAAATGTTAATAATCTATGAAATTATTTATATTCAATTAAAAATAAACTTGTATTCCTACTATAATCATCAATAACAAATCAAAGACTTGTTTAAAGTCCATTGGAAAGTTTTTCAAAATTTCAAGCAAAAACAATAAATATAAATCATATTTATACCCTACAACACTATGTGTTGGGGGTATTATAAGTTTGATTGGCCTAAAAATTATGTAACACCACGAAATATTGATTTCCCACATAGGAAAGTATATATGGATCTTCCTATCTCGCCGAGCTGAGTCGATCTAGCTATGTATGTCCGTCCGTCCGTCTGTCCGTCTGTCCGTCTGTCCGTCTGTCCATGTTAATTTGTAATCACTCTACAGGTCGCAATTATGGTCCGATCTTCACGAAATTTTAAATGGAGGTGGGGCTATGGTCAGAATAGAACCCTATTTCTTTTGGTGATGATCGCATAATATTTAGGGGTTGAAATGGACCAAAAACTGAAAAAAATCCTGATTTTGCACTTGCTCTACAGGTCGCAATTATAGACCAATCGACGCGGAATTTCGCATGTAGCTAGAGTTTAGGGCTGGCAAGAAGCCTACCTATTTGGGTGGTCATCGGATAATATTTAGCGGGTAAAATAGACAATATCTTTTTTGTTGAAAAAATTCAAAATTTTTCATTAAACCGCGAATATTTTAAATCCCGGCGAAATCACAAAGCCATGACAAGGTTACTTCTGATCTTTATATTGATGTTAACATCCAACAAAACGGATATATAGCAAAATATGTGCGATATATATGTTTACCAAAGAAGATATGCTTGAAAAATCTCTTATATGTCGAGAACGGCTGAACTGATTTCGACAGTTCTCATTAATTCAGAATGACCTCTTGGCAGGAAACATAAAACGTCGAAAAAAATCGTATAAAAATATCTCTCTAAAGATGAAAATATTGATTTTGTAAAATTTTCTCATATTTTTTCAATTTTGTCATATTTTTGGCATATTTTCATTTTGATTTGAACATTTGGTAATATTTCTACAGCTAACAAAACTAAGTAGTTAGAATATCAGGATATCATATACAGATCGCATTTATGGCCCGATCCTTACGAAATTTTGCATGGAGATAAGATGAGGGTCAGAATAAAAGCCTATTCTTTTTGAAGATGATCGCCATATATTTAGGGGTTGAAATGGACAAAAAAAACTGCAAAATTGTCAGCAGGTCGTAATTATGGGGGTTACCGGACATTGCAAAAGCCAAGCAGATTTGGATGGCCATCCAAAAATATTCAATGTGTGAAGGAGTTTGCCAACTTTTGTAGACAAAATACGAAAATGTCCATTCCAGTGACTTTTTGGAGAATTCACAAATACAGGAAAGACGCACTTCTGACTATTTCGTTAAGGCTGATTTCGTTGAAGAATATAGTCAAATGTCTGTATCTCATATAGATGCGTTTCAGTCAAAAACCAATAATAAATGTAAATCTTTTGCCACTTCTGAGAGATTATAGGTCTTTGGGAAATATTGATTCCAGATCTAGGAAGACCATTTAAGTTGCTATTATTCGAAAATTAGAGAACGAAACCTGATGGTTTTCTTTTATTATTTGTCACAATATCTTGTGGAATTCTTTCGAGTATCTTGCCTATATAAAATGTATCGTTTATTATAGTGTTGTAGGGTATTCAACGGTCGGCCCCGCTCGACTGTAGCCTTTGCTTACTTGTTTTTTAATAAAAAAAGTTATAGAAGCGGCCAGGATGTGAAACCTCTTTTGCCAAACATGTTAACGAACGGATTTTGTTTTTAGCGGATTTAATAGATGATTAAACTTTCAATTTACTTAATTACCTTTTTGGGACTAAATAGTTTTTTTTTTTCATTTTTTTAAGATTACCAAATACATAAGTTTGTTTTTTATCAAAAAAAAATCGATTTTATTTTAAGAAAATCTTCTCGAAGATGACTGTTTATTCTTCTGTCCTCGATGTTTCCCACTGCCAAGCGCAACGATTGATTATAAGCAAGGCGAACGAGAGACGCCAACAACATTTTGTACATTCTACATCCATTATTTACCTAATAGATTCGGAATAATTTTCTGGTGAAATTGTACTAAACCTCACCGAAGACTAACAACAATTTCGCTGTCGAAACTCACACACTCACACAGGTTGAGAAATTGATTTGATGCCAAAAATAGACCATACAAGACGAGATCGGAGTTCGGTGGTGGCGAAAAGAAAGTGACTATGCATATACGGCCATGGGCAAATTTAAAAACGTCATGCCATGGGAGAGTACCAACCTATGCACGCTGATGTGGGTTGACTTGCCAAAATTTTGCATGCATGGAACAAAGCAATGGCAACTACAGGATTGTCCGTCCGTCCAATGCCATTGCCAGCCTCAATCTAGTCGCAAAAGAGGCATGCAGTCGTGTAATACGCAGGACCTCCTTGTTCCACCTTTGCCACCCACACTTTTGTATTATTTTATTCACCCAACCCCCCTCAGCATTTCCATTACAAACACAGGACAGGAGAACATTTTCACCAACCCTTATTTACAGAGTTTTTTCTTTTCAAAATCTAACTTCCATTGTGTTGTGAAGTAACATCTGCTATTTGATGCTACGGCATGCTAAGTATATTTTGGGCAGCAAACCTCAACAAATAGTGAAGTGCTGGAACGCAGTGCTTGTGGGTACAAAGTAATATAAACCGAAAAAATGTGCTGAATTCTAGTTTCAAAATGACATCATCTATGGAGCATAAAAGACCAATGAGAAATTTTCTGATAATTATTCTCAAAATAATTGTCTTTAGCTTGAGCACATTACATAAGCTATAGTCTTTTAAACAGGACTCGATTATATAGACGACAACTCATACCCATTATGGCCCATGATATTCTGCCTTGGAAACAAGAAATGAGTTTTATTATATTTTGAATTCAGTCCTGGTCCCAGTTCTAGCAGAATTCCATAGATTATATAAATTCCCGTTGTCATGACGAAGAAATGTTTGTTTACAAACAGCAGAAACTAAGTTCATGGTAAAATGTTAATAACAAGGTGATTAATTTCACGAAGTTCTCGACATAGGTCGAACGTACACATTTTCAAAGTTAAGTGCAATTGAAAATAATGAAAAAAATTACGTTTGAAAGAGTTTAATCTTTAAAGAATTCCCTTGCTTTTATTTGTTTGGCTTGAAGATACAGACCATTTTATACCATTATGAAACTAACCACATTTTTAATAGGAATATCCAGATCAGAATTTTCTGTAATTTATATTGTCAAATTTATTTACTTTGAAAACAGGTTCCCATCTCTGATTTATGTATTAACAATGGATTTATGAAAACATGTTTTAACAACGAGATCTTATCAATGTATTGCAAGAGTTCACATCCTGAAAGATCTAGCTTATTTGTAGGATCTAGCTACATGGTATAGCCCCCATATAACGGTACCTCCCGATATTCGGTATTCTGTTGATTTTAGCAACATTATTACCGGAATTGTTTCAAATTTAGTATTTGAAGATAGTAATGGATACTACAGCCTATGATAGGAGATTGTCTGTGCAGGTCCACGTCTTCGTATAGCCCCTATATAACGGTACCTCCCGATATTCGGTATTTTGATGATTTAAGCGACATTATTCACCGGAATTGTTTCAAATTTGGTATTTGAAGTTCGTAATGGATACGAGAGCCTAAGACTGAAAATTGTCTGTGTAGGTTCAAGTCTTTGTATAGCCACCATATAACGGTACCTGCCGATATTCGGTATTTTGACGATTTTAGCTACATTACTCACCGATTTTTTAAGTTTCGCATTTGAATATTTTAATGGCTTACCTAGGCAGGTCCATGTCGTCGTATAGACTCTAATATTGCAAGTTCGGCCAGGCCGAACGTACAGCCTTTTTTCTTGTTTTTGATTAGACTACAGATTTCGGGCAGAAGGAAAGCAAACTAACAAACTAAACTCAATAACTTTCATACAAGGTATTTTCAATTGGGATTTTTTCAAAAAGTAGACTATATAACCTCAACATTTTATCGAAAAAATGGTGATATTAAGAGGTACCCCATATTTCATTTAATCGAAAAAAACAAGAGAATGTAATTGAGTGATATTTGAGATACCTGCTTTTTTGGATAGAATTCAGAGTAAACTCAAATAGGGTCGAGGAACATAAAATTTCTGCACTTTATTTTGTATTTGTGAATCAGTTTGAAACACGAAAAATGAAAATTCCTTTCCGACAAATGTCATAATTGCGACTTTCGATTGTGGCCAAGAATATTTTTTAATTTATATATTATAATTTATCAATGGCATATAAACACGAAAAGTAAATCTTATTTAATGCTCTTCTGTCCCCTAACACAAAATGATGTGGTTTGTTTATTACGAATTGGAATCAAAGTAGACAACTTGGTGAGAGAAGGAATGCTCCTATGCTCTCCTTCTCTTCAAACAAACAGGAAACATTCCACTTTTCGCACTGGTTTTTGTTGGTAAGTTCTTTGTTGATATTTTTCGCCTCTTTTTTTCTGTTACACAACGCCAATTGAAACCGAGACCATTAATTTCACTGGCAAGGAAATTTTGACATTGTTGATGCAGATGGCATTAGCCAATTTTATTAATATGCTTTCAATTAAGGGTGTTGGTTGATCTCTTAATAAAATTTGTAGTTTTGTACTTTCTCGATATTACTTTTATTATTTTTTAATTATTTAAAATACAAAAGGAGCTGTTCCATAGAACAAATTTAAAAGCTTTCGTAACTTGATGGTTTTACATACACACACACATACGAACAAAACAAATGTATTCATACATACGAATTGGTCGGTCTATGACGTCGCTGTACGGACGGACCAAGTCCTCATCTTGTGACACCGCGCATCCACGCCACCCTACCCCATATCCACGTGAATTGCCGAAAATGATCGGAAAAGAGTCGTTGGGCTTATCTAAAAATGTGCATTGGCGGGTATTTTAGAAATGTGTTTTCTGTCTGGCGTTTCGCCCCGCTCGCCCGTCGCCAGCGTTAATGCTTACAAGGAATTGTTTATTTTGGTTTCTATTTTTGCAATAAATAAACAAATGTTTCAAATTCAAGTGCAACAACGTGTGAAGCGAAGTCCAAGAGCAAGCAAATGGCGAAAACACACATCTATTTAGTGGGCTTGGATAGGATGGGCGGGCTGGCGGACGGACGGACGGAAGGATGGGTGCAACGCGTCTCAGCGTTTAATTTGTTTATGATTTTTTCACTGTCAGACGCCATTTGGTTTGTTACGTCTGCACCATGTCATGAGGTTGGGCGATTTTACATTAATGATTGTTAAACTGCAACAAAAAACTGTAAATTTTTCAATCAAATGCAACAAAACAATGTGCAATTGCGGACATGAATTCACATTGTCTGTCTGACACATTCTTTTCATCAATTAATGACGTGCTCCAACAGTATTTCTACTTTTGCAAATTTCCGTATTAGGGACAGACGCAGACGCTTCACGTATCCATGTGTATGTGTGTGTATATATATGCACTTTACCACACAAATACACTGACAGAGCGAATCTGTGATATTACGACTGGAAAACACATACATACACACATAGGTATGTACATGCTGTATATGTAAAGATGTGAATTTTTGGCACTTATATTTTTGATTTAAATGCATAAAAATTTGCCTGGTTTTCAACAACATATTTCATTTTGATTTTCTGTCTAAAAGCATGTACTCAACACCCATATACTTATATTACGTATATACATATATTTTTTAACTTGAAATCACTTTGTGAAAAATCATTTAGAATTTTTATTAAATTATTCACAAACACATACACACACGACACATACATTCAATATAATTTTTCCTTTTCGCCGTCTCCGTAAGGGTAGGTTTTCCTCTTTGTACACAGCGGGGTGTTGGTACAGAACGATTTGGGTTGGTTTTCCCTTAAGTTTCCGCCGCTCCACACTAAGTTTAAGCTATAGTAAAGTTGGGTAGTGTGTGTATGATGTGGCCTTAAATAGGTTTCTATCGTAGTTCCAAATGTGTATTGCAATTCGACCGAGTTCTTTTCGTGGACTACCGGCGCTTAGAACTTTCCGTTATAAACTGAATGAAATTGTGTGGTGAAAACTGGCCATACGCCTCGACTAGCGTGAAGGGTGAACTTTATTGTGGTAGTTGTGCTTGTAAAAGTTTCCAAGAGTATTGTTCTTGTGTCAGTGTGTGTCGGAACAATTTGAATTTGGACTACAATCAGTTTGGTTCTTGCACGAAGAGAAACGAGCGGATGGTAGCGAGTGTGCGCTTATTTCCACATGAAGTAGATTTTAGGGGCGAAACTTGACAAGGAATTAAAGCTTTTCCGTACGCACACAAAGGAAGCACATGGTCGAAGGATAACCATGACAAAGCAGAATATAGAAAATAAACACGTGGTTGCAGAAACACTCACAAAAAGTTTCAGTAATTTGCTTTTGCTGGTCCATGGTTACTTCTAAAGCACTAACTGTGAGTGACGCAATTGGGATGTTTGTAGTTTAGATGTTCGAGACGTCATGTGACAAAAATGAAACGATTGGGTAAACAACACGTAAAATATACGTTAGGTATGCCGGATCGACTCGCAAAAGTTGCCTGTATGGTTAAATGGTTAAAATACCCTAAAAATGCCGAATGTGATGTGGTACTGTAATACGTGGACAGCGTCGTAGGGATACCATAGTATTTTGTTGTTGCAAAATGATCAGGCTTAATCCCTTTATTGTTGTTTTTATAAAAACAACGTTTGTTTATTAGTGGAGAACGATGGTAATGCAGGGAATACCTAGGTTTCGGAAAGAACCACCAATTCTCATCAGTTCCCTTCTTCTTTGTCAGGTATATTCTCCCCGGGAGTTATAACTCCTATGACAAAAAAAAATTATCCAAGTAAACTCAGTAGAAGAGGAACCAAAGAATTACATAAAACTAAAATTCTTTTAGAAAATCTTCTAAATCTTACAACCGCACTTATGAAAAATTTCATCTTTCTTCACTTGTTATGCTTTTGTTTTACGAGAACAAAGTAGCATAACCATGCAAGTTGGTTTTGTCTGTTACAACAAAAACTCCTTCGTTGACTTATATCGTAACATGGTCCTGTATGGAACACTTTGTGTTATGATGTTGAAAGAGAGAAGTTTTGAAAAATTGTACTCACTATCGACTAATATCAAGTGCTTTATTTTCTACAATTATTATTCGGTGAAGTTGTAGAGTAATAATTATGAAATTCATTATTCGAATTGTTTAATTTGTACTGAATTTTGTACCACTAGTATTTAACTGGAAGATAGAAGTGGAATTTAACGACAAACAGCCAGACTGACATCGTTATGCTGATCATAAATATATATACTTTATGGGGTCTGTGACGAATTTTTAGAGGTGTTACAAACTGAATGACAAATTTAATATACCCTCCTTTCCAAGGGGGTGGGGAAACTGACCGCGCTTAATTTGTTAAATCTATCTACATATATATAAATCTATATCTACTTTTATAACTCAAGAATGGCTGGACTGATTTTGACAATTCACACCAATTCAGAATGATCTCTTAGCAGAGAAGTTAAAACCTAAAAAAATTCACAAATACAAATGTGAATAAATACTGGTAAGAAAAGTCAAAAGTCGGACGTTTTAAAATTGAAATATTTTGAAACTAACCTATAAAAGCTACATATATCTTAATAGATTTCCTCTAAACTTGCAATGGAGTGTATGTTATGACGTTCAGAATTCTTAAATATTAAATCGGGTGAAACATATTTATTTGTACAAATTTAGCATTATTTCCATCAATTTAGAGGGGTTTATATAGGGAGGGAGATATATCCACATCTGAACGAATCTCGTCAAAACTTAGCATGTACCAAATGTATTGTTCCGGAAATTCTTGTTATGGAGTGTATAATACGAATTTAAAAAAATCGGATGAAATCGGCAAATTTAAAACACGTGGTTGACTTGAACACCAAATCAGATGAAACATATATATGGAACCGATTTTCACCAAATTTGTCATACTTACTTATAGCCTAAACTCTAAATTTTTCGAATTTTGGCTTATACGAGTATTACGCATTTTCTGCACAATAAACCTGAAATCGGCGAATAAATATATGGAAGCTATATCTACATCTAGATCGATTATCACCAATTTCAATAGGTAACAGCAAATGTTGTTGTACAACAATCGTAACAACAAGCACATACAAATTTGTTTTTGTAAGTAATACAAGTGTCAGAGTTATGTGTCCAAAAATTTAAACAAAATAATTAATTTACAATAAACTATTTTAATTTCAAAAATATACTTTTTTGGAATTTGAATTATTAAATTGAGAATGCAGAAGAATACTTCTTTAAATATTTAATTTGAATGCTTGCACACCATTACCCTGAATGTATAGTTGTTAGCTGTTGGTCCTAATCTCTCAACACTTCACGCAATCGCTAGAAAATCTCGGACAAGGCAACATCCCCCTCAAGTTGAAACCAAACAGCATACATACATAAAGTATTCTACATTTTGCAATTTTAGGCAACATGAAATATATGAAAATATTATCTAACGTGGTGTCGCTGTACCTCAACCGCAAAAAAAGTTCCGGAGCCATAGAATTTGGCGTTTTTGTAATATTATTAGGCAAAAAAATATGTTTGCATTGCCCTGCAGTGAAATTTTATATCAAAAAAGTGTATAACTATTGTATATCAAGAAATGGAATTAAATCACAAAACGTCATATCGAGTTTGACACTAGTGTTACTATAGAGTCAAATCAGCTGGGACTTGCTGTTACCTGTAATAATTATATGTGTAAAAATTATGGGTTCGTTCTTGGGCCAAACAAATGATTTGTGCAAAATTCATCTAGCTCGGGCAATAAATGCGACATGTACTTTCTTCATGGACATGGACAGACGAATGGACGGACATGCATAAATCCATTCAGAATGTGATTCTATGAAGATCATCTAAAGAAACTAAAGAAACTATCTCGTTTTCTTTTGCCTGTTACAAACAAATGCGCAAAGACATAATACATAATACCGCAATATATTTAGGGGTTGAAATGGACCAACCACTAAAAATGTTCCTGATTTTGCAGCCGTTATAAGATCGCAAATAGAAACCAAAGGACTGGAAATATCGTATGTAGTTAGGGTTTAGGACAGCATTTAGAATGGACCACTACTTTTGTGTGCAAAAAATACCAACATTACTTATAAGCGATATCCCAAATACACAAAATGCGAACTTCTGGCTTTTTTATGCTGTTTTCGTTGATGAATATAGCCAAATATTGTAGTCAAGGAAATCATATATCTTCTTCTTCTTCTATATATATAAAAATCAATTGTTGTTTGTTGGTAACGGAATCAGTTGAGAACGGCTGGACCGATTTGCATAATTTTTTGTATAAACGTTCGTCATACCCCGAGTTAGGTTTTTAAAGTAAAAAAATATTGACCACGCCCACTTTTACGCCCACTATTTTTATTTATCTAAAATCCTTATTTTTGCCAAAATAATGAAGATATCGGTTTGAAAATTGTTACACGTGATACTGTTGACCTCCCATCCAACCCTAAGTATTTATTTGGGATCTGAGGAACTAACCAGGCCTACTTTTTAATCTATATATATACAAAACCGTTGTTGTTCGTTTGTAATTGAATCAGTTCAGAACGGCTGGACCGATTTGGATATTTTTTTAATGTTCGGCCTACCCTACTACCCTACGTCTAAATTTGAAACAATTCCGGTGAATAATGTCGCTGAAATCATTAAAATACCGCATATCTGGAGTTACTGTTATATGGGGGCTATACGAATACGTGTACCTGAATAGACCATTTTCTGTCTTAGGCTGTAGTATCCATTATGAACTTCAAATACTAAATTTGAAACAATTTCGTTGAATAATGTCGCTAAAATCATGAAAATGCCGAATATCGGGAGGTACCGTTGTATGGTGGCTATACAAAGACGTAGGGTGCAGTATCCACTACGAACTAGAAATACCAAATTTGAAACAATTACGGTGAATAATGTCGCTAAAATAATTAAAATACCGCATATCTGGATGTACCTTTATATGGTGGGTAAACGAATACGTGGAGCTGAATAAGTAGTTTTCTGTCTTAGGCTGTAGTATCCATTACGAACTTCGGATACCAGATTTGAAACAATTCCGGTGAATAATGTCGCTAAAATCATCAAAATACCGAATATCGGGAGGTATCGTTTTATGGGGGCTATACGAAGACATGGACCTACACAGACACTTTTCTGTCATAGGTTGTTATTACGAACATCAAATACCAAATTTGAAAAAAAAAAAAAACTTTAAAAGTGTTGACATATTAATGTTCCCATATCATGGATGTAAGTCAACATTTACATCAAAGTTTAGGGTTTTTCAAAATGAAAAGCTTAACTTTACATCCTATATTAGGTTTTAGTGCACTAATAATTACACTATCACTGTTCATTTAGTGGTAGTGTAATTAAAAATTGCACTACCACTAATTATTTAATTCTTAGTGCACTAAAAATTTAGTGCAATATGCCCAACCTTGTTAAAAATATGCATTATACACTAATGCTACCGGCCGATTTTCATATTTTTTGGTACAAACGTTCGTCATACACCGAGTTAGGTTTTTAAAGAAAAAAATGTTGACCACACCAACTTTTACGCGAACTATTTCGATTTATCTAAAAGCCTTATATTTGCCAAATAATGAAGATATCAGTTTGAAAAATGTTACACGTGATACTGTTGACCTTCCCTCCAACCCTAAGTATTTATTTGGGGGCTGAGGAACTGACCACGCCTACTTTTTAATCTGTATATATACAGATTGTTGTTCATTTGTAATTAAATCAATTGAGAACGGCTGGAACGATTTGGATGATAATTTTTTTAATATTCGTCCCACCCCGAGTTAGGTTTTTATGCAAAAAAGGGACCACACCCAATTTTACGCCCATTTTTTCGATTTACCTAATATTTGCCAAAATCATGAAGATATCTGTTTCACAGTTAGTATACGACGTAATCTGGACTCTCTCTCTCCAACCCTGCATGTCTGTTTGGTGTCAGAGGAACTGACCACACCTACTTCTTTAAATCTATATGTAAAAAAATTAAAAAAGTATATTAACACATCAGTTGAGAAAGGCTGGGCCTATTTGACTCAAATTTTCTGTAGGCTATTTGAAATTATAGTGGAAACCTTTTTATGGAAGAAAATTTTGAGAAAAGCCTCTAAAAAAATTGCGGAACTGAAAAAAATTGACTGTTCTATTTTGATATGGAATTTTGTGTAGATTTTTTTTCAGAATGCCTTTGGAATTGAAAATTCTTATTAAAAAGAAATCCGAAAAAATCGAGAAATTTTGCACATTTGCTATACATGCCGTTATATGGCTGCCATATCAAAATTTTCAGTTTTGATTAAGAAATACTTCTCAAAGCATCAAAACATTTAAAATCTCAACGTACTTTTGAATTAAGGCTATGCGTAATGGAAAACCAATAATAAACAGTTATTGCCGGTATTGATTTCACAATACTGAAAACTTTAAATGTCAAATTACAATTCATTAGGTAGAATTTTGTAACAAAAACATGCAAAAGGACGAATTTTTAGTGGTATTATTATATATACCTAAACCAAACGGATATATTCTACCATTATATTACTGATAAACCTTAAAAGTAACCTTAAATTACAGGTAACGTTATACGGGGACTATGCGGGTTGGGAAATGTTTCGGTTGGTAGATAAAAATCCCAAAGGGCTTGGTGTTGGGTTAGGGTCAGAATATAAGCTTATTGTTTTTGAAGATGTTCGCAAAATATTTAGGGCTTGAAATGGCCCAGTCCGCGTTGCTGGCCCGTAGTTTTAGTCTTTAATGCACAGATTTTAAAGCATAATAATTCACAGATCTGGCTCATATAAGTGGCACAATTGTTGGTATACATGGACTAAATAGAAATAAATAAGAATCGCAGAAAGGTCAATACTATTTTTCAGCCAGAGGTTTTAATTTAAGAGGTTAAGACCAAAATAATATAGCACATATATTAGAAAGTATACATCAACTGTTTATAATAGATGCTACCCCCAAAGTAAACCAAATCGATTCGAAAATATAATCAAAACTCTCCAAATAGGTAAAATCATGAGGTACTTTTATATGGACGCTACTCCGAAACATTGACATTGAAAAATTTCCGCGATGAGGTCTTCTAACCCCTTAGAAGCTAAGATGCCAAATAAGGACAAAATCAATTGAAAAATGTGAATTATTATGCTTTAAAAACTATGCATTAAAGACTAAAACTACGGGCCGGCAACGCGGACTGGGCCAGCTAGTTTTTTATATTTTTGAAAATATTCCAAATTTGTTCCAACATGTTCGGCACGGCCAAACTTTTAACTTCTTTTTTTTTCTTTTTTGATGCTTATTTATAATAACATTTTAATCTTGCCGGTTTTCAAAAACCATAAGATAAACCAAGAGAGTAAAATTCTACGTCGAGATTATGAAAGAGTTACCTATATTTCAGATAGATCTTTAAATGAAGAACAGACATATGGACAATTCCTATATCCGTTTAGGTATAGCCCTCATATATACTGGTTCACCGCCGTAGTCAGCAATTCTTTCCGCGACCACTTTCTTTGTAGTCCGCATATATCAGTGCATGCAGATTTTAAGTATTTTGATGGTTTGACTTCAAGCGACTTTCTGAAATTTTCACAGAACATTCAGGAAATTACTGTGGTAAAATTAACCAATAACCGAAGGTGTGTGTTACTGTTCATAGTACAACAAGGTAGGGCCGAATGATTGAATTTAAAAAATACAACCCTGAAAGAATTGTAACAAGTTGTTCTTTATACCCTACACCACATAGTGGTAAGGGTATTATGTCTTGTGCATTTGTTTGTAACATGGAGAAGGAAGCGAGATAAACCCATAGTTACATTTGAGGATCTCCATAGAATCACTTTCTGAGTTGATTTACGCATGACAGTCCGTATGTCCGTCCGTGCGTCCGTCTGTCCATGTATTCTTGTGAACAAAATGCAGGTCGCATTTATTATCCGATTGAGATGAAATTTTGCACATATCATTTGTTTGGCTCAAGGACGAACCCTATTGAAATTGGAGATAATCGGTCAAAAGTTAGATATAGCTCCCAAACGTGTAATATCAGCCCGAATAGTATGGAATTTTGCACATACAACCAAATAAGGCCTAAAAATAAGTATGCCAAATTTGATCGAAATCGGTTCAGATATAGCTATAGCTCCTATATATATTGTTCATCCGATTTGTTACTTTTGTCCTCCGCAGCCGTAATATGCACTCTGTAACAACAATATTTGGGGAAATATATCAAATGCAGCTCAGAAATACATTTGCTAATTTTTATCGAGATCGGTCCAGATTTGGATATATCTCCCATATATAACTTCGTCCGATTTACCTTTTATTGTGCAACAACCGTCTAATGTCCAAAACATCGCCCAAATGTGATAAAATTTGGCACTTACGACCGACTGAGTCTAGAAGCTAGTATGTCAAATTTGGTGAAGATCGGTTCAGATATAGCTATAGCTCCCATATATATTGTTCATCCGATTTGTAGTATTTGTTACCCACAGCCGTAATATGCACTCCGTAACAACGATATTCAGGGAAATATCTCAAATTAGGCCTGAAAATAAGTATGCCAAATTTGTTCGAAATCGGTTCAGATATAGTTATAGCTCCCATATATATTGTTCATCCGATTTGTTAATATGCACTCTGTAACAACAATATTTGGGAAATATCATTGCCAAATTTTATCGAGATCGGTTCAGATTTGGATATAGCTCCCATATATATATTTATCTGATTTCAAATTAATTTTGCACCAAATGGGCAATAAAAAGAGATACAAATGCTTTGGCATATTCAGTCCATTGAACTTTAAATCATAATTATAATCATACCGTGTATGATTGAATTTTCCCATAAAAACTTTTAATTGTTATGTGGAGCTCTACTAAATTAGCAAAGTGGTGTAGGGTATCAAAAAGAAAATTGCGAAAAGTGGATGGATCGCGAATGAATGGCTCGACGATTGATTCAAAATTATACAAAAAACAAACAAAAACTGTATACATGTTTTGACATTACAAGACTACCAAAAGAATAAAGTTGTATTCAGGCGATTGCTATGGCCTACCTTCTCTTCAATGTACCATGGTACCTCCCACACGCCCTTTCTTTGAAAACGTTTATCTTCCAAACCAAAAGAATTTCTATATGATATTGTGGAACTTCCGCAATCGATTGTATGTTTGATTTTGGGGGTGGATGGACCAACCACGCACACATTTTTAAAACATTTATAGTCAAGAAACCATTGGTGATATGGTCTTAAACCACAAGGAATCCTAATGGCTTTGATGATAAGAATAACCGACCTTGCTCACATTTAAAAAACTCGATAATAAACAATTGGACATATTGGCGACGATGAACACAACAAGGTCCAACGGAGTTTAGTATGCGAAGTTAAAATAAAGGGACGGACAAGCGAAGCGGACTGGGTCAATTATTATGTCTATAAGCGCCGAGGTTAGTATTTGAGCGGTATATGTTATAACTGAAACTAGCGACACCACATTAAAAAAAAAAAATTGAAAATGTGGTGGAAATTATCAAAATACCAAACATTAGATAGTACAGTTATATGAGGGTAACACGTTCTTTATTACCGATTCAATCAATAAGTGCCGTGTCTGAAAATGAAAGAAAAACTTGTGTGACAGAATCCAGAATCCTTTGTAACTCCTTGAAACATTCATGACAGACCCTATAACGTATATACAGAGTGAGATAAAAAACTGCAACAAAGTCAAGTGCCATAATTTTTATTTTTTAAATTTAATTGAATGCAAGCAAAAATGTTGGAAATAGCATCCAATTTTGGAATAAGTTTAGGTTTGTTGGAATTGGTCACCTTTGGCACGAATTATGGCCTTCAAACCTAAACAACAAAGTCAAGTGCCATAATTTTTATTTTTTAAATTTAATTGAATGCAAGCAAAAATGTTGGAAATAGCATCCAATTTTGGAATAAGTTTAGGTTTGTTGGAATTGGTCACCTTTGGCACGAATTATGGCCTTCAAACGGACAATGAAACCATTACACGCTGCCCGAATGTTGCTGTGCGGTATTTTGGACCATTCCCGGCGAAGCGCTTGCTTGATGTGATCGACTCTTCGGTATTTTTTAGTGCCAACCTTGCTTTCCAAAATACTCCAGACACAATAGTCCAACGGATTGGTATTCGGAGATTTTGGTGGCTATTGTGCGCTGGAAATGAAGCCAAAAACCTCGTTTTGTAATCATTCATGGGTGGCGCGTGCTGAATGCGAAAGTGCTGAGTCCTGTGGGAATGTGCAAGATCTGCGGCCAAAGTGTTGGCGTGCCCAAGGCTTTAATACACCCACCAGAATATGTTCGCCATAATATTCGGCTTTTATTATCCATCAACTGTTATGGCGGCCCAGACCATCACCATGGCCGGCGCTTGAGTGTGTGGTCTGGTGGCCAACCGAAGTTGCACATTTTCAGCTGACGTCTTTGGCAAGTAAACAGGATCATTTTGCTTTTGTTTGTTTACAAACTGCTGGACAACGAATGTTTTCTCATCGGATAAAACCAAATTCGACGGTTCACCACTTTCGACCAAGCGAAGCAACTCTTTAGCTCTTTTGATTTCATTTTCTTTTTGTTACGGCGTAAGTTTTTGCACTTTTTGGAATTTCAATGGCTTTATCCCGAGCTCATGTTTCAATATTTGCCGAATGGAATATTGCGATATGTTCAGCTCACGAGCCATTTTTCGGCAACTGCAACGCGGGTTTCGATCAAGTCGCTTCTTTACTTTTCGAAACATTTCTGCTGATGTTGAATTCCATCACGAATAACTTTTTTTTCTGGAGAATTGTCACTAAGTGCTTTTGTCCGCTTGTAAACAATATAATGAGCTGAGTCGGACGAGTGGCTTAGAAATTACAGCAATCTGAAGTTGGTTGCAGTTTTTCCGTCTCACCCTGTATTTTTTATTTGGTATCGCAACATCCTAATAACAAATACTTACAGACATATTTAAAAAGTGCATCCCTGTAAATAGCGCTGGTTATAGAGTAATCGACTCGGCACAACCTAACGTTGTTATTTGTCATTGTCATTGCCTTTATTTGGTTAGTTTGAAGATATATATCCGTTTTTGGGCCGCACAGAACTTGCTACAATAGTGGAAAATGTGAGTATTTTTGTACGGCATAGGTCATAGATTACGAACATGGCAGAGCAAATAAAAGTAATTTCATTTGCTAAACCGAATATGGTCCCCTTTATTCCATCCCCCATAAAATGGGGGTTATATTATTACGATGTTCGGTACTGGTAATGTGGTATATCGGTCTACACTAAGGCATAACCCCCCTTCCGGGGGGTATAATTTGAAATTTTGTGTTTAGCCGATTCAACCATAATTAAAAGTTTTCACATGGGTATTAAAAAATTTTAACCAGCCAAACTTGCGCTGTGACTACAAATTGAAAATTCAGGGTAGTGCTGCAGCTGCTGCATTTTGGTTTGGTTTGAGGACGTTTAATTACAATATGGTTGAATAAACCCAGAGATTGTGAATCGGGTGCTCGCCCATAATTCGTAGTCTTCCGCGTGTGAGCGAGGACATTTATTTTTTTTTTCATTTTATTACATTTGAAATAATAGAAGTTCATTCGTTGCTGTATCTCCATCATCCTTGCACAGTATGCAGTTTTTGGCGGCAATGTTGATTTCTTCAAATTTTATCAGCCACAGGGTTCTACACATGGATATTTCCAGCCAATTTATTTTGGATACCTTAAAATTTTGTTGAAATCGTCAACTTTCTCGTTTCCTTCAAAAATGCAGTGTCCTTTGACCAAACTAAGCAGTTTGTCGATACTTCGTGGTCTATTTACACTTCAGGATATAAAACGTGTCGATCGTACGTGGACTGACTTCGGACTAGATACTCTTAATCTGTAAGCCAGTACTCACTTCCCCAAATGTGCAGAAACAGTAATCAATTGACAACCAAACATATCATCATTTTTCGGCTGGAACATTAACCTGATTGATAGAACTGTAAGCTTCCTAAAATCAGGTGGGCGGACCAGACGACATTATTCCTGACACGCTGCAGTATGCTTCGACTAAAAACCCTAGAAAATTAATTGATATAGAAAGCTCTATTACCCCTGGCTGCCATCAGTACTGCTCAACATGCCTATACGGAAAGTAAATCCGTTGAGACAGTGCAACACGATGTCGTGGGTTACATCGAGCCTTTGCAGCTTTTCTCGATATCGAGCGAGCCTTTAACAACGTTAAACTCGAGACCATTCCTAGCTCTCATTCATGGCTTACATCAATTAGATAAATGTATCATTAAATCAATATGATGTATCATTAATTCAGAAAGTCGGTTACCACCGCAACGTTTTCTGTCACCGTTACTTTGACTAACGGTTATCAATAGTATACTCATCGATTTGGAACAAAATGGTACAAAAGTTGCCGCTTATGCTGACGATGTGGTCCTGTCTGTTGTAATCACGCTATCTTTCGAACAAATTGAGATAGAAGGCTAAAATTTTGCACACATGTATTTCTTCCCAGTAGGCAGGTTAAGTTCGTAAATGGGCCATGTAGGTCCAAGTTATCATATAGCCCCCATATAACGGTACCTCCCGATATTCGGTATTTTGATGATTTTAGCGACATTGTTTACCGGAATCGATTCAAATTTGGTATTTGAAGTTCGTAATGGATACTTCATCTAAAGTCAAAAAATGAGCCATGTAGGTCCACGTCTTCATATAGCCCCCATATAACGGTACCCCCCGATATTCGGTATTTTGATGATTTTAGCGACATTGTTTACCGGAATCGATTCAAATTTGGTATTTGAAGTTCGTAATGGATACTTCAGTTTAAGACAGAAAATTATCTGTGCAGGTCCACGTCTTCATATAGCCCCCACATAACGGTACCCCCCAATATTCGGTATTTTGATGATTTTAGCGACATTGTTTACCGGAATCGATTCAAATTTGGTATTTGAAGTTCGTAATGGATACTTCATCTAAAGTCAAAAAATGAGCCATGTAGGTCCACGTCTTCATATAGCCCCCATATAACGGTACCCCCCGATATTCGGTATTTTAATGATTTTAGCGACATTATTTACAGGGATTGTTTCAAATTTCGCATGTGAAGTTCGTAATGGAGACTTCAGCCCATGCCAGAAAATTGTCTGTGCAGGTCCACGTCTTCATATAGCCCCCATATAACGGTACCCCCCATATTCGGTATTTTGACGATTTTAGTTACATTATAAACAGATTTTTCTTCAAGTTTCGCATTTAAATATTGTAATAATTTATGACAAAAGTTGCCTATGCAGGCCCACGTCGTCGTATAAGCATTCGGTATTTTTAAGATTTTAACGGAATTTTTAACGGTTTTTTTTTGGAAATTGCCAAATTTGTACCAAATGGTGGAGGGTATTAAAAGTTCGGCCCGGCCGAACTTACAGCTTTTTTACTTGTTTCTGTTGTGGTGTAAGTTCTTGCACTGTTTGGAATTTCAATGGCTTAACTCCGAACTCATTTTTCAATATTTGCCCAATGGAATATTGCGATATGTTCAGCTCACGAGCCATTTTTCGGCCACTGCGACGCGGGTTTCGATCAAGTCGCTTCTTTACTTTTCGAACATCCTTGACGTCGCTACCAGTATCACGGTATCGAGCGATAATACGAGACACAAAAGATTTATTCACATTTAAATGCTGGAGTGCTCTAGCGATAGCCACTTGTGGTTTTCCAGCCAAATATAAAGAAATCACACCATCACGCTTGAATTCCATCACGAATAACTATTTTTCTGGAAAATTCTCACCAAAAGCCTTTGGCAGGCTTGTAAACAATATAATGAGCTGTCACTGGAATAATTTTAACAGCTGTCGGACGAGTGGCCTGGAAATGGCAGCAGTCTGAAATTGATTGCAGCTTTTCCATCTCACCATGTGCGATATCGTGGACGATAAAGCCCATCTTAAACATGACATTATACATCTAGATGTAGATTTTATATCCCATTGTATTATATTAACATTTAACATTGTATTATATTAACAATGTAGGAGTGTAACACAGTCATTGTTCGAAACGGTTGTCTTCTTATAGCTTTTTGCTATATTCGAACGTCAGAGAAAAAATCTATCAATAAACTTTACTGAGTAATTTTTACTTAAAACTGCTTTGTACATATCTAGTATCTGCCACATATATTATGTAGTAAAACTAAAATAAAGCTGAAAATTTGCCTGCAATGAAAATAAAAACCAGTTCGACTTAAAAAGGGTAATAGTAAAAGAAGGCACGATATTGTCTATGTTCCGATTTAAACTGAAATTGCCTATTGCATTTATAATAGGCAATTTGATTTCAGCAATTTTGTTTTTCACTTTACTGTCATTTTAATTTATATTTTTGTGTAAAAATAAAAACACACAAGACATTTGCTAATTTTTTAGAGCTCCACAATTAGCAATTAAAAGATTTTATGGGAGAATTTAATCATACACGCTATCATTATAATTGTAAGCATTTGTATTTTTAAATTCAGACCTGTATTGCCCATTTGGTGCAAAATTAATTTGAAATCAGATAAAGATATATATGGGAGCTATATCCAAATCTAAACAGATCTCGATAAAATTTGGAAAAGATATTTTTGAGCTGTATTTAATATATTTCCCTGAATATCGTTGTTACGGAGTGCATATTACGGATGTGGGTAACAAATACAACAAAATCGGATGAACAATATATATGGGAGCTATATCCAAATCTGAACAGATGTCGATAAAATTTGGCAAAGATATTTCTGAGCTGTATTTGATATATTTCCCTGAATATCGTTGTTACGGAGTGCATATTACGGGTGTGGGTAATAAATACAACAAATCGGATGAACAATATTTATGGGAGCTATAGCTATATCTGAACCGATCTTCACCAAATTTGGCATACTAGCTTCTAGACTCAATTCGGTGCCAAATTCCATCCAATTTGGGCAAATATTAGACGTTTGGTGTACAATAAAAGTAAATCGGACGAAGTTATATGTGTTGTTACAGATAATGTTACAAATAATGTTGTTACAGAGTGCATATTACGGCTGCGGAGGACAAAAATCAAAAATCGGATGAACAATATTATGGGAGCTATAGCTATATCTGAACCGATTTCGATCAAATTTGGCATACTTATTGTCAGGCCTAATTTGGTGGTATGTGCAAAATTCCGTACTATTCGTGCTGATATTACACGTTTGGTGCAAAATAAAAGGCAAATCGGACGAAAATATATATGGGAGCTATATCCAATTTCAATAGGGTTCGTCCTTGGGCCAAACAAATGTTGTTTGGAAAATTTCATCTCAATCGGATAATAAATGCGACCTGCATTTTGTTCACAAGAATACATGGACAGACGGACAGACGGACGGACGGACTGACATGCATAAATCAACTCAGAAAGTGATTCTATGGAGATCCTGAAAAGTAACTATGGGTCTATCTCCCTTCCTTCTCCATGTTACAAACAAATGCACAAAGACATAATACCCTTACCACTATGTGGTGTAGGGTATAAAAGTGGTGTGAAAATGGCAGACTATATATAACAAATGTAATTTTTCAGATATCCACCTTACACAAGAAAGAAGTATGAAATATGATTTTAACAAAACTAGTAGATTTCAGAATTTGAAAATTTTAAAATTATTTTTGCTCTATTCCAGTATCTGCCAGAATCTACAAGTTTTGCGATTCCCTTCGATATCATAAATGAAAAAACGATTATTATTATAATTCTAGAACAGAGCTAATATAGCATTTTCAGATTAAATGAAACCATTTGCAATTGAAACGCAACTTTTTGCAGCGGAAATGAAACCTTTTGCAGTGGAAATGAAACCTTTTGTATTTGAAGTGAAACTTTTTGCAACTGAAATGAAGCTTGTTGCAAATCAAATGAAACTTTTAGATTTACAGAAGGAAAAGTAACAAAACATTTTTATTTTAAGTAGGTTTAAAATTAAATCAACTATTTATGACTAATATATAGTTAAAGAGAAATTTTTATTGATTATTAATATCTACATTTTTATATTATTAACGCTAAAAAGATAAATTTAAATAAATTTTAGCCTTCATAAGTATGGGCAGGACTGCTTTATTAATTATGGAAATAAAGCAGTCCTACTATTTGAATAGTTCGCTCTATCGCGTACACAATGTAATGCCTTATTGAAACATCCCGGTATCATATTCAATACCAAACATCCTAGAAACAATACAATGTTGTGCCAATTTTCAAAGCTCTTCATCAAATTTCATCTCAATATCGTGATTTCAATAGACAGACAGGTGGACATCATTAAACTAACTTTGATCATGATTGTATCTGCTTTATGGGGTCTACGTCGAACATTTAGAGGTGTTTCTATGGAGGAGGTTATAAAAAGGTATCTAATTCAGGTTTTTTTGAGAAAAGACCTTGAAAAACTTTTTTAATCTTTCTGCATCCATACTTACGTTTTAAGGAAGCTAACAATTTAAGAAATAATTTTATAAAAACATAGACATTAATATACAATAAAAAGTTCTCTTTAACTATATATTAGTTATAAATAGTTGATTTAATTTGAAACCTACTAAAAATAAAAATGTTTTGTAATTTTTCCTTCTATAAATCTCAAAGTTTCATTTGATTTGCAAATAGTTTCATTTCGGTTGCAAAAGGTTTCATTTCCACTTCAAAAGGTTTCATTTCCGCTGCAAAAGGTTTAATTTAATCTGAGAATGCTATATATACATTTAGAAACGGAATGATAGGGTAATGGTTGTCAGTTTAAATTAAAATTTTCTGAAACAATAGCCAACATACCTAAATGGCTTGAGAATAATATTACAATAAGCTTATGAACATAAGCCTTAAGCTTGATAAAATATTGAAAAATGGTTGTGTAACAAATATAGAATAATCGAAATTGAACCCGTAATTTTAAGCTTATAATTGTAGAATAAGCTTACGAAAGAAATATTATATTATATGTTGTAATAATATTTTTTTCTTCGCTGGACATTTCAGGTGTTACTGCTTCCTGTGGTTTTGATACCCTGCCGTTTTTTTCGCTTATTTGAGCTTCTGCATCTCTTCCACTAAGTCTACACTTCTATTGAATTCCAGCAACTTTTTTGATACCTCCAGTCTTAATTGAGATTTAAATAATATATACCACAGATTCCCAGATTTATTATTCATAATTACCTTAATGCAAGCCACACACGATACAACTGGTTGTACAACCTAGAGAGGTTGTATTCATGATTGTATCCATGGTAGAATTAAGAAGAAGTTGTATCGGTTGTGTTACGCAGCTTGACTACCCTTCAAGTTGTACCAACGGTTGTATCGTGTGTGGTTTGCATAAGACTTCGGTGCGGAAAAGGGTTCTAAATTCGCGTGGTTTCGCTTTTTACCAAAGAAAACAATTTTCACAAAAAAATCAAAACAAATTTATCAACAAAGGACAGATTTGAGATGAGTTTCAGCAAAATAAGTGTTTCTCAAAGCATTGTTGAAAAATTCTTATGACAAACTATTTTTATAATATTCTCAAGATGTATTGTTCTTATGGTATGTTGGGTATGTACCATGGCAGAAGAATACAGGTAGATGCATCAACGCTTGGGAACATTGATATGTCAAAAAAATTTAAATGTTTTTTCAAATATAAGTAGATTTTTTTATGTTTTATTATACTACGTCATTCGGAGGCTATTATAATTCGCGTTTTTCAACAATTTTTACAAATTTAAATAATTTTTCATTCAACATTTTCAATTCCAAAATTGGTTTGACAGTTCATTGTCCCAGCAGCTGTGTCGACGCGTCTACCTATATTCTTCTACCATGGTATGTACTGTTCCTGAACCTGCAAAAATCTACTAGTTTTTATTTTTTAAGGAAAAATCGATTATTGTAGCAAAAAGTTTTACATTCTTGTAGTTCTGGAACAGAGCAGAAGTTTAAAACACTGTTCCTAGGTCCAACGCATGGTAGAAGAATACAGGTAGTCGCATCGAAACAGTTGCTGGGACAATGAACTGTTAACCCGATTTTGAAATTGGAAATTATTGAAAAATTATTATGAAAAATTATTGAAATTTGTAAAAATTGAAATGCATGTCATAACAACCTCCGATTGGCGTCGTATAAAAAAACATATACAAATCTACTTATTTTTGAAATAACATTGTCAATTTTTTGACATCTCAAGCGCTGATGCTGTACTGTATTTTCGTCGCAAACTTTCCGACTAATTAAGTTTATTAACGATATTATTACTCTGTTCCTGAACCTGCAAAAATCTACTAGTTTTACATTTTTTTCGATGTCATAAAGTAAAAATCGGTTATCGTATTAAAAAGTTTTACATTCTTGCAGTTCTGGAATAGAGCATATATGTGAGTGGAAAAAATGATTTTTTGCATATTGATATTTGTGCGTGTTTCTGAAATTTGTTTTACAATTATTTAAAGTGCTAAATAACCGATTACTTAAGTCTGGAGTATTGATCGTATGGACTTATTATCTCCATATGACTCTCGATTAAAGAGAGTAGTGTTTTTCAAACTGAAATTGACAGCTTTGCAATATTTGCTGATCGCTACCAATATCATGAATTAATTCCGGCGAAGAGAATTATCACTTGGCTTTTTTAGATTTTTGGTGTAACGTTTTTGGTGAAAAGCAAACATTTTAAGTGTCGAACATTCTCCAGTAAATGAGAATCATACTCACTCCTGCCTTTCCAAAAATCATCAGCTAAATATTCTTTTTGCAGTAGCATTTGGGAAGGAAGGATTTTAAAAAAGTGTCAAAAATAGTAAAACTACAAATTACACATGTATTACACATGCCATGCAAATTGCACACAATATGTGTAATTACACTTTAGTTGGCAACATTGGTTCATACTTATGTCGCAAAATGATAGAATGAAGGAAAGACATCTGCGAATAAGGGAGAATGAAGGAAACCATGTCTTATCTACTAAGTTGCCAACTATGGTGTTGACATTTCGCGTTGCCACTGAGTAAGAAACTGTATATCACAATATCCCCAAAATGTATTTAATAAGAAAAGTAATAACTATTTAAAGAAACAGAAATTTAAAGAACTACGAATTTTTTATATAGTGGCTAGAAAAACATTTCGGAGCTTGGCCCATATTTCGATTTTTTCATGGTAGAATAACAGAATTTTTTAGTGAGAGGACATATTAGGTGCGTTTGATTAATTGCAAAATCTGAAATTCTCCTCTTTTTATATAAAAAGTGTAATTTGTTTCTTTTGGGTCTTTTTGCAGTTTTCTGTCAGAGAAAACTTCCATGTGTCAAATTTAATATGTAGCTAGTTCCGCACTCTTTTAGTGAATGTGTTCAGTTTTCCTCATGTCTCATTCGTAAACAACAGAGACTTGGTGTTATGCATTATACTCATTCGTAAACAAAGAGTACTCAGCGATTTTGCATTTTGTTTATTTTTTATCAAGGATTCCTTTTTGGCTATCATGTTCGTTTCACCGGGGACGTTTTTCATTTTGGTTTCCCACGCTCTTGAGAAAAAGTCGGTATCCAGTTGGTTGGTAGGTTCGTGAAAAAAACCAAGAAAATGGATGCGTAAGTGGAAATTGTGGAAATTGGTGCATTTTTCAAGAAAAGGTAACGCGAATATCTGTTTTTTTTGTAAATTGTTTTAGGCTTTTTGACGAGGTAGAGTCTCTGGAGGCGATTTTAATGGAGGATGTAACCGTTCAAAGAGACGGGGAAGGGTAAGAGAGAAATTTTCTAGATACAGGAAGAAGTACACAGTTGGAATACAAGCTTCATTGTTCTTTGTTTTTTTTTTTTCTTTATTAGTGTTCCAAATTTGATTGAAACAACAGTTTTTCCAGTGGTTGGTGATGATTCCGATCAGCAATATGTCTGCGTTACCTTACAAGTTCTGCCTACTCCTGGTTATCCTGATGTAAGTCCCGAATACAAACTCATGCGACCCCGAGGGTTAGACGATCTGCGTTTAAAAGAAATTAAAGCTGCCATAGAAAGCAAACTTAAGGAGTCCGTAGGTTTTCCTGTAGTATTCGATTTGATCGAAGTTGTGAGGGAGCACTTGACTGGAAGCAACCTTCCAAGTGGTCAATGCGTTATTTGTCTCTATGGATTTTGTGATGGCGACGAGTTTACACGAACCGAGTGTTTCCACTATTTGCACAGTTATTGCTTGGGTCGACATTTAAACGCACTGCGGCGCAACTATCAAGAGGAATATAACAAGCTTCCTGCTTGGCAACAAAAAACTGCCAAGCCCTTCCAAGCGCATTGTCCAGTATGTCGAGAAAATATAACTGATGAGAGTGACAGTCTGCGGTGCGCTATGCCTCCGGCTGAATTGGAAAATGCTCCTGACTTCGAACCTTCTGCTGAACTGAGGGAGCTACAACAACGAATGTCTTCATTGTTCTTGCATCAGAAAAGTCGCGGTGCAATTATTGATTCAGAGGCTGAAGGTGGCGCTGTAATATCTATAGAAACTGAGGAGGATATACGCCGTCGTTTGCAACGCAAGCAAGAAGAGGCAGCAAATGCCGAAAGCTCCGAAAGTAGTTGCAGCAACCTTAACGTTGAGCTTGGTGGAGGTTGTGGTAGTAGTAGCGGTTCGGCTACACCGGAAACAGCGTCATTGGCAGAGCAACAACAGAAGGTGAGTAAAGGTTTTAGAAAATCCAAAGCACTACAAAGTACTTAAATCAAAGAGAATGCCTAAACGAAGCCTTCCTACAACTTGGCCAGACGTTTAAAATTTTTTGATGTTTGTCGATTAACTGGTGGCAAGAATCTAATTTATTAAAAACAAAATTATCTTGTACTTAATATTGGTAGGATTAATAGTACATAACAGTATTAGCTGGTTATTAGTCATAGGATTATTTACATAATAGCAGGTACTTTATTGATACATTATAAATTCAAACGATGCTTGCTACTTCCTTTTGTAGGAGCTATATGAATGCCCACCCATTTATAATGTAATATGGAGTTGGAACTATGTCGAGCCCGGTTATGCTTGGATAGCCCTAATATTTGTATACCTTCCACCTTGGAAAGGACGGTATATTAACTTTGTCACTCCGTTTGCAACATTCGCCGTAGACCCTATAAAGTATATATATTTATTCATGATCAGCATGAAATTCTATGTCGACATCCGTCCGTCTGGCTGTTGAAATAACGATATCATTATTTGACTTAGAGCTTTAAAATTGGGCACCGTTGTTTGTTTATGTCTATAATGGTTGGTATTGAAAATGAGATATATCGGTCCACGTTTTGAGATAGCCCCTAGATTACGGTACCTTCCGATTTTCGGTATTTTGATAGTTTTAGCCACATATTTCCACCTAATTTGTCTAAAAATTGGTATTTGTAGTTTGTTATGGGTATACATAGGTACACACTTTCGGATAGGACCACGTTTTCCTATAGCGCAAATATAAAGGTTCTATCGGATATTCGGTAAATCGGTGACGATTTAAGCCATATTTTCTAATAAATTTGTGTGAAATTTGGTACTTGTACTTCGTCAAATAATTTTGTATCAAAATGCTTTCTTTACCTAATGGTTGAAGGTATCGTCCCGGTTGAACTTAATGTCCTTTTATTTGTTATAATCTATGCTTTTCAAGGGAAAGATAATATTTAATTTATCCGAAACTTCTGATACAAAAATCGGGTTATATCCCATGTATGCAATATGATGACTAAAAACGTATGATTATCTAACAGTCGTGTTATGATGATTTCCACCAGAACGAGAGTAATACAACATACACCTTTTTTCATCCCGGGATGATGTCACACTTAACATTGAAGAATTTGTTGATAATACTAATTCGTCATTCTCATTTCATGCTTTAAGTGAATATGATTTAATTGTTGCAATCAATTCTATAAAATCGAATGCAGTTGGTTACGATCAGATCCCAATCTCATTTATTGAAATTATATTTCCGATTATTTCAACATACGTTCTACATTTTATTAATACAAAACTTACTGTTTTCTGCTTCCCAACTGATTGGAAACTTGCCCGGTTTGTCCCTATATCTAAGGGTCGTCATAATTTGTCAGACAATTATAGGATTACCTCTGTACTTTCATCTTTTTCTAAAATTCTTGAGAATGTTATGAAGACACAAATTCTTGATCATTGTCAACGTTACTCAATTTTCAGTCCATGTCAATTTGCTTTCCGTAAAAACCACAACACGACTTCTGCCCTACTAGCTATTACAAATTCCATGAGAAAGCATATTGACAATCACGATAGTTGTATGTTGTTCTCATTAGATGTTACCAAAGCTTTTGATCGTGTCAATCATATCATTTTGTTAAATAAACTTAGAGACAAGTTTATGTTTTGTAAATCGGCTTGTAAATTAATTCATTCCTATCTAGTTGAACGTAAACAGTATGTATCTTACAATGGTTTTAATTCTTGTATTGGTAATGTGACTTCTAGTGTACCGCAAGGATCGATTTTAGGCCCCATTCTATTTCTTATTTATCTAAATGATATTATTTCAGCATTGCAAAGTTTTATATGTAATCCTTACGTTTTTGCAGATGACATTTTTTTGTTGTTCCAATCGTATTCTTCTGTAGTGTGCCTTACTTTGAGAAGACTTTATAGTCTTAATGCTTTTACACCCTTAAATATTAGAATACGCTTGGCTAACTCTTTATAAATGTCCATTGTAAATTATGGCATTAAAGTTTTTCTATAACGTGGTCTTATAATTTTAATAGGATTGAAAAAAATAGAGCGAAAAATTGTTAGATATATTTTTCATATAGGTATCCAGGAGCATGTACGTGCTCTTCAATTAACACGAAGTCTTAAATGGTTTAAAGACATTACGCTCCTCATTTTCCCCTGGCCCTGACGGTGTTACAACCTATATTTTAAAATCTTGTGCTAGAGAATTATACTTACCATTGACTAAGATATTTAATTACTCCTTGAAAATAGGTTATTTTCCAAGCTTCTGGAGATCGAGTTTTGTTATTCCACTTCATAAATCAGGCAATAGACGTTTCATAGATAACTATAGATGTATTGCTAAGTTAAGTGCCATTCCTAAACTTTTCGAACTCTTAGTCTCACGTCGGATGTCACATTTTATAAAAAGCATATTATCACCTTTTCAGCATGGTTTTATGAAAGGCAGATCTACTACTTCTAATCTTTTAGAATTTGTGTGCCATGTTCACAACGGATTTATAAATAAACAACAAACTGACGCTATTTATACAGACTTCAGTAAAGTCTTTGATACCGTAGTGCATAAGCTTTTGCTATATAAACTCGATACTAGGGGTTTTCCGACAGCTCTGTTAGGCTGGATTTCATCATACTTGGAGGGTCGTACCCAAAAAGTCATTTTCAATGATTCATTTTCAAAAAATATTGTTGTTTCTTCTGGCGTACCTCAGGGTAGTCATTTGGGCCCTTTACTTTTTGTTTTGTATCTTAATGATCTCCCGGATCACATTCGATTCTCTAAAATACTAATGTATGCTGATGATGTGAAGCTTTACATGCATATAAATTCCCTTGACGATTCGACTTTCTTACAGTACGATTTACATTCCCTTGTGAACTGGTGCAGTGCCAACGGTATGTCCCTTAATCTTAAGAAATGCAAAAAATTTTCCTTGTCACGATCTCAGTTTATTGGTGCATACAAATTAGAAAATGTTGATTCCTTTACTGACCTCGGTGTTATTCTAGATCCTAAACAACGTTTTCATTTACATATTGACTCATGTGTTAATAAAGCCAAGTCTTTACTAGGTTTCATAAAACGCTGGTCTAAAGAGTTCGATGATCCATATGTCACCAAAAGATTATTTGTAAGTTTAGTTCGCCCAATATTAGAGTACGGATGTATTCTGTGGAGTCCTTTTTATAAATGCTACTCAGATAAAATCGAATCAGTTCAAGTTCAATTCCTGATTTTTGCTCTACGGAGCCTTAACTGGAACCCGACAGAATTACTTCCACCTTATGAAAATCGTTTACTGTTAATTGATCTCCCAACACTTGAAAGGAGGCGGTTTATGCTAAGAGCGTTATTTATTATCAAATTAACACGCGGTTTGATTGATTCTCATTTTTTAACTGGGGAAGTTACTTATAATATTCCTTCTCGTAGAACTCGTCATTTGAACCTTTAAAGTTATCTCTCGCAAGAACTAATTTCGGTAACCCATTGAGATCCTTATGTGTAATTTACAATAGTCTATGAAATAGTATTTGTTTAAGTAATTCGTTGAACTCTATTAAAAGATCTATTCTCCACATGTGATTGTATATGTTCACTTACCATTTTTTTTTATTTTAAAAAGTTCATTTTTGCGGCACCTGATCTACATCTCCCTTTGCGGAACCAGTAGACCCAGCCTTTGAGCACTAGTTGTCAGAATCTTTAAGTTCATTTTAACGGCACCTAGTCTACAATTCCCTCTGCGGAAACAATAGACACCAGTCTTTGAACAGTAGTCTTTGTTTAACACATTATTTTCACTGTTATTTGTTTATATTTGTTATATTTGTTATAAATGTTATATGTTTTGCTCTAATTCCTTTCTCTATAGTGTATTTTTACCTATTACTTTGCCGGCTGATGTACTAGACTGTAGCTGGCACCACTAACTCACAACTAACCCACCATTCCCTACGTATGGGGAGGTCGCCCCCTCGGTCGGCAGGGGTGGGAGTGAGAGGCGTGGGAACGAACGAAAAAAAATCTAGTTTGCAATTGTAGGGATTACATTAATCTGCGTACAGTTCTTCATTATTACAAGATAGTTAGAACCCAACAACCCCAAGTGTTGGTTCAAGAGTTTACATTTATACATTCTACACGTAACATACAAATTGATACTCCATTAGTACGAACTTCTACTTTTGAAGACTCCTTCCTAGTTAATGTTTACCGAGTCTGGAACTGTTTTCCAAGTTCGCTGAGAAAATTCGGCTATTTTTACTCCACATATAAGAAGTTATAGAAATAGCATTTCAATGTTGAAAATGATGCATAACATTAACTTTTTTTTTGGGATCCCTAACTTTTTTTAATTTTACAATATTCATATGGCCGGGGGCCATTCTCATTCTTATTACTGTTAATTTTTTTAATTTGTCTATTCTATCATAGTTTAGCACTATCTTTAAGTTAATCTTCCAATACATGTATAATTGGCCTTCAGTGGCTTTCTTTGTATCGAATGTAAATAAATGAAAAAATCTAAAGCAGATATTAGTATTACATTTTTCATTTGTGAAAAATAGCTGGCTCCTTAAAAATGACTAAGGCGAGTAAAACCATGAATTGCGTAGCCGGTTTTGGGCATACGCCAGAGTTGAAAATCTCAAGACCCTTCCGAAGGCCGAGCATATAAAAAATATCAAGTCTTAAAAAACTATTTGTTGGGTAGTTATTTTCAAAACTCTTTTATGATAACTACGTTCAAATTTTCGGGTTAAATATTCGAGTATCAGATGATCAGGATATATATCCTTCACCTCAAATTACTCCAAATTAAGATGTGACCGCTTCCACATTAATTGGGACACTTAGAGATGGTCTGTTAGAATTAGATATAACCTTTTATTAGTGGTCCAAAATTTCTTTTGGAATTATATTTATTTGAGTCCAATTGTTTACACAATTGGCATCAAAACTACGAAATATTTTGCAGTCAGCATTAGCAAACGATAAAATCATTAATATGAACTCCGAACAGAGAATATATATATAGCTATTTTGTGACTAGGAGGTCTGAAAACTCCTTTCTCCATTTCTTCATAAACCGCACAATTAGCTTTATTCACCATAACTGATATATGTTGACCTAAACTTAGTAGGATTTGAAGTAGCATTGCTTAATTCTACCTTTTGCGTTCTTCCTGATAAATAAGTCTTTATCCATTTCAACAGACATTCACTGAAATCCATCTTGTCAAGTTTCAGAAGTAGCAGATTATGATTAACTTTGTCAAATGTTTTACTGAAATCCGTGTAGACAGTGTCTGGTTGCATTTAATTTCTAAAACCATCGTTTACAATTGTTGGTAGTTCTAAAACATTTGTAATAGTTGAGCTTTTTTTCCAAAACCATTAAAAATTTTGATAGTATAGAGGGGACTTGGAAGGACAGCGTATCACTAAGAATTTTCTTAAAGAGGTTTGGTATAGCACTTAGCTTTGCTATACCTCTGTAGTTAGAACATCACTTTTAGACCCAGATTTAAATAAGGGTATAATGCATGTGGGAAATATTATTCAAATACGCAAGGTTCATATCTTTACATCAACGCAAGGTTCATAACTTTACATCACACAGCGAAGATTTTTAGAAGATATTAATTTATTTTCCATGTCTTAAAGCCTACCAACTAAAAACGTTGTAAAATATTTTAAATTCGCCCAATTGTTATATATTCCAATTACAAAACATTCACATTTTTTCTATTATTCGTTTCTATTTTCAACACACAAAAAAATAAATTATTCAATCGCACACCCGACGTATTTCGGCAACATTCATATAAGTACATTGTTCTATGTGGAAAACGTCGACCGAGTACGTTAAATAAATAAAAATAACTTGTCAACGTTAAAATTGTGGGTGACAGGCACATTTATTAGGCAGAGTTATGGAGTGTTTATGAACATGATAGTCTATGAAAAAATCACGGCTATTTCAACTTATCGTACAATCACCAAACAAAATATTAAAAATCTTTTTTATGCAGTCAAAATTTTCAAATGAATTACGGTTCTCAGATCAAATCTCTCCTTGCAAAAGTAAATGTTTAATAAAGGACAACTTTAAGTAGAGTCCTCCCATATTAAGGGGTTAAGACCGACTTTGGAGATTCTTAAGGTTTTCACGTATGTATTTTATACACATTTGGAATGGAAAAAATATTATTTTGATTTGATTTCTAGCTTCGAATTTCTACTCAGCCGCATAATATCGAACATTCTTGATATTTTTTCAATTCAAATATAATGACTTATTTGCTTATATTTTCTATTGGTTTATGTTTTGCAGGAATCCAATGGAACTAATATTAAAACCAACTTTGCCCCTGTTGTTCAGCAAACTCAACGAGATGATCCTACCAATAATAATTATCATCATGGACGGAGGCATTTTAGAGGTGGCAGGCGTCATCATAATCACCACCATCACCATCATCAATCGCAACGGGATCGCGAACGCTTCGAACACAATCACATTCCATCAACGTCATCATCGGCAGCTGCTGGTAATTCATCTAGTCATTCCAGTGCTTCTCAAGTGGCACAGCCACATCAAAAGCAGGGAAAGGGACACGCAGCCGGACACGGCCATTCCAGGTGACGATGGCCTCTCTACAAATACATTCAACGCAACGCTAAGGCTTTCATCAAGATGTTGCTCTTGCAACTACCTTCTTCAGTCCTATTGCCATTACAACTTTGCTAATATAGTACATAGAACAAAAATTTAATAGTTTTGTTGTTGAAATGACAATACTTTTGTTATTCTATTTTTAGTTAGCTTTTACATCAATAATGTATTTATTTTATTATAGTTTTCGTTAGTAATTATTTTAGGACAACGTTGCACGAATAGATGAATTTTACTCAATCGAATGCCTATTTTAAAGGTAATATGCATCCAAAATGCCGTTGCAACCAACATGAAGTGTTTATTTTTAGTTAAAAATATTTAACAATATTTTGTAAAGTTTTATATGCCGAAGCTTGTAATGAGTAATTTGTATTCGTTAATAGACAAAACGACTGAAAATTGACCGAAGGTAGACACCATATGAGTGGCAACTTCATGTAATAGCCTCTTCGAATTCGCCCTAAAGAAATGATATTAACATTAAATGTGAACAAGTTGAAGGAGCATATTATAATTATACTTACTTAATATGTCAGTAGAATGTGGCAAACTGTCACAAGCACAAACTATTTAAAGACATCCTTTTGAATAATAACCAATCAATTTTGAATTAAAAGTCCATAACAAGAAGACATTTCGATATTCCCTTATACGCAAAAATTATGATGAATGTAGATGTTTGAATTACGTGTCAAAACTAAAATATTTAAATAAAATCAAAATACGTGCATCTTATTTGTATTTACTTTTATTTATTTCGAATGGACCAATTAGTGTCAAGATTCTATGTTAGCTGAAATAGAACAGTTCATCGTGGGTGCAGATTCGTATGTGTTCGGATAAGAAGATAACCAGAGGAACGAGTATTTGGAAATTACTTTAGCGCACTGCTAAATCTTAGAACTGCACTTATGAAAAATGCATATATTCTTCCCTCTGTTATGTATTTTTGAGGTCTTAAAAAAGTCAACATAACGTGTTCGTTGTAATTGCAACAGTTGGTCAAACTCTGGCACAACTTTAAATTTGAGAGCTAGCTAAAATAAAAGTCAAGTATATTGACGTCTTGAAAGTTTACATTGCAAAGTAACCTAAATAGAGGGGACAAGTTCCACCCTCTTCCATATTTTTTAAATTTTCGGATTAAAATTCCTTGGAATCCGTGTATTTTGGCATAGTGTTTGTTTAACCCTCAAGCAAGCCGCCAAAGGGATATTTGGTCTTTTAAATATTGTTAAAAACTAGTTTTAAACGTGATCGTATCAAGTCAAAATATTCTGCGAATTTATTTGTAATAAAATTCCACTATAGGTCCTAGAAGACATAAATCTTATCTAAACGCCAGGAACTCATATATATTTTAAACACATTTTAGGGTTAAAGACGTAACATATGTGAGTTTATGCAACATTTTCCTACAAAGCTTCAGCTTAGCGGTTTCAACGCGAGAGTTTCGGACTAAACATCTGTGTGCCCCAAATTACTGGGTCTTAAAATTAACTACACCCTTTTCATAAGTAATTCGGAACATTTTTGTTGCAACTCGTAACATCCATGGCTCAATAAGAAAGGTTGCTCAACTTCAAAGAAACAAGAAAAATTCGACTCTGTGCTGGAGTCTTATAGTGCCAACTAGACTATTAAATATGCGATAGTTTGTCTGGTTTATTTTTCATTTTTTTTTAACAAAATTCTTAAAATTGGTGGAAAACCCCGCGAAACAACAATGGAATTTGGAGTTGTTCCATAAGATTGAATCTAAAATAGTAGGATATACAGTATAAGGGCACCAAAAGAAAAAAATTGTTTTTAGGGGGTAGCTTTGTTCTGCCTTCTGTAATAGTGCCATGGGTTAACCCTTAAGCAAGTCGGCAAGGGGTATTTGGTCTTTATACCCTACACCACATGGTGTTAAGGATATTATTTCTCTGTGCATTTGTTTGTAACATGGAGAAGGAAGCGAGACAGACCCATAGTTACTTTTGAGGATATTCATAGAACCACTTTCTGGGTTGATTTACGCATGTCGGTCCGTCCGTCTTGTGAACAAAATGCAGGTCGAATTTATTATCCGATTGAGATGATCAATAACGAACTCTATTGAATTGGTGATCATCGGATCAGATTTAGATATAGCTCCCATATATCTTCAAACGATTTCGGGTTCATTGTGCACCAAATGACCAATATAAGTCCAAATGACCTGGATTTTGGCACATCCGACCGAATATAGTCTAGAAGCAGGTACATTAAATTATAGAAATCGGTTCAGATTTGGATATAGCTCCCACATATATCTTCAACCGATTTTGGGTTAATTGGGCACCAAAGGCCAATATTAGTCCAAATGTCCTGAATTTTGACACATCCCACCGAATTCAATCTAGAAGCAAGTACATCGAATTCGGATAAAATAGGTTCAGATATAACTATAGTTACCATATATAGGTTTCATCCGATTTGGTGTTTAAGTACCCCACATCTGTAATATGCACAGGAATGTCCAGAAATATCGCAGCCAAATTGTATAAAGATCGGTTCATATTAGGATATATCTTCCATATATATCTTCAACCGATTTCGGGTTAATTGTGCACCAAATGGTTTATATCAGCGCAAATGGCCTAAATTTCGGCACGGTAATATGCATTCGACAACAGTAATATTTGGTACCAGATATCTTGTAGAGCTCGGAACTACCTTTGCCATATTCTATCTTGAACGGCTAAGATTTGGATACAGCTCCCATATATATCCTTAATCCGATTTCAGGTTTATTGTGCAAAGAAAATATCTCCGTCAAATTTAGTGAACATAGATTCAGAATTGAATATGCCTCTCTTATATTAGTTCCCTCGGAAACCAAATTATAACTGCTCTAAAGTCAAATGTTGATAGGTGGTATCATGGTAAAATAAGGAGGTATGACAGCTTCGTGAATACGGCCAAAATACATTCCTACAGCTGTGCCCGCTTTCTGTCAAAATAATTTACGGTGACATGAAACTTCAACTTTTGTTTATTTACTTTTTGATAGTTTCAGTAGATTTTACAATATAATAGAAATTGATACAAAGAAACAAAAAAAAAATATACTAGCAATTGACCTGTCCACAGTGTAATACACAATGTACCGCATGCATACAAACTTTTCCCTGCACTTTTGGCTACCGCAATAATGGAAGTGGAGAAGAAACAATATGATTAGAGAGAGAAAAAAAGTGCGACTCTGCCCGGCCGGCACTTAGAACATCTCCTGCTGCATCGAATTCCTATCAACAGAAAAATATTGTGAGACCTTTTGTTATTTCCTAAAAATTGATGGATTAATGCACTTGCATATCATTACAGCCATAGTGACCGATTTGTACCTCTCCTCCATAGAAAAGGGGAAAATTAAAGATGTCATTCCGTTTGTAACACCTCATAATATCCGTCGTAGAACACATGAAGTATATAAGTATATTTGATATCAGCATAAAACTCTAAGTCGATTTAGCGATGTCCGCCTTTCTGTTGAAATCACAATATGAACTTTTTCACAAGTGTGTGTATTGTGTGTAGGATGGTTTTTTATTGAAAATGGGATATATCGTTTTACGTTTCGGGATATATCGGTTTATATTTCAACATTTTGATGGTTTTAGCCACGTTTTTCCACGGATTTGTCTAAAAGTTTGTATTTTTGTAACATTTGATATATATAGTTAACAATGGGTTCAACCGATATTCGTTATTTTGAAGATTCTAGTCCATTTTGCCCACGGAAGTGTTTCAATATTGTCAATATAGATTCCCATTTTCATATGGCCCGAATATAACCGCTCCACCCACTTTATAGAAAATATAGATCTTACTGGCATATGCAGTGTAGAGTGGAACTCGTCGGAATCCCGATACTTTATATAAAAATGTTTCTTTAGCTTATGTTGGAGTGTACTTGAAGCTTTTTACTTCTTATTTAGAAAATCCGTCAAAGTTTTATCACAATTTGAACAATTTTATTAAAATTAGTATTCCATTAATACCAGAACATAAAAATCTTTTGTATTAAATTTAATCTAGACTAGATTAACCATTATACAACAATGCATTTGTATATCAATTTATAATTTCCTTGTTTTGAACATGCTTTAAATTCATATACTTAAAATGTATTTAACTTTAAAACTAAGTTTTGAATAATAAAATTGGGATAATTAATAAAAATTGAAGAATGATAGAATTTATTGGTAACTATTAGCAGTGGCGCGAAAATCAAAGTTGAATCTTCAAAAGTTTCTTTTGGCTCGAAATTCTTTGTTTTGATTTTTGCATTCTTAGCTGCGCATTACACGAAAATATATTCGACATTAAATAAAAACTTGTTGATATTATCAGGAAGATTAATACGTTGGTTCATTCGACGGTGCAATTGCTCTTCGTGATCGATACCACTGTCATTTACGCATTCAAAAATTAGTTCAAGTTGCTTTATGTGCAATAGAAATCATTTAGACGGTTTCCTTAAACAGCCTCTTGAAATTCGGTCGACCCATGAGGATTTTTCCTCAGCCAAGTATTCGTTAAGATGAAGTTTCCGAATAATGTACCCAGCTATATACTCTAAAACATCGTCTTTAGAAATATCTATCTCGTTTTTTCCTCCTCTTCGTCTAAATTTTCAAGAACTGAGTCATAAATCTGGGAATTGCAGGGTATTTTTGTGTCATCTTTTGTGGTATTTCCAGTATCATTTTGACTCCCCATCAGTTTTTTACATACCACGCAGTTTCTCATTGTTTCATTGATGAAAATAGTTTAATTTTGATTAAAAATGAATTACAGTTTTTTTCAAATAAAGACGTGTATGTATTTTGTTTTCCTTCTGTTTTGAATTTTTCATAAGCTTGAATCAAGGCCTATGTAAGGTCGGTCAGGAAGCGAATTGGTAAAAAATACAGCTCTGTCTGTTAATTATACCCTCCACCTTGGAAAGGAGGAAATATTCATCATAGACCCCATAAAGTATATATATTCATAGTCAGCATAAAATTCTAAATCGATTTAACGATGTCCGTCTGTCTGTTGAAATCACGATACAGCCCACATTATTTGACGTAGAGCGCCAAAATTTAGCAGAGCAATTTGTATTGTGTCTAGGATGGTTGGTATTGAAATGATATATCGGTCCACGTTCTGGTATAGTCCCCATATAACGGTTCCTCCCGATATTCGGTATTTTGATGATTTAAGACACATTTTTTCACGGATTTGTCTGAAAATTGGTATTTGTAGGTCATAACGGGTCCCTGTGCGTGTGGCAAAACATTGCATGTATAGGTCCACGTTTTGGTATAGCCCCCATATAAAGGTACCTCCTGATATTCGGTATTTTAATTTTTTTGCCACATTTTTTCACGGATTTGTCTACAAATTGGTATTGGTTGGTCATAATGGGTTCCAGCTCCGGTGGAGAAACATTGCATGTATAGGTCCACGTTTTGATATAGTCCCCATATAACGGTACCTCCCAATATTCAGTATTTTGATGATTTTTGATACATTTTTTCAAGAATTTCTCTGAAAATTGGTAGTTGTAGATCATAATGAGTTCCAGTTCGTGTAGCGAGTCATTGTAATTATAGGTCCACGTTTTGGTATAGCCCTCATATAACGGTACCTCCCGACATTCGGTAATCTGATGATTTTTGCCACATTTTTTCACGGATTTGTCTGAAAATTGGTATTAGTAGGTCATAATAGGTTCTAGCTCCTTTGGCGAAACATTGCATGTGTAGGTCCACGATTTGTTATAGCCCCCATATAACGGTACCTCCCGATATTTGGCATTTTAATAGTTTTTACCACATTTCTTCTAATGTTTCCTTTACCCTAAGGTGGAGGGTATTAAAAGTTTGGCCCGGCCGAACTTAATGTTTTTTTCTTGTTTTAATGTCATTTTTTGTTTTTTTTTCTAGGCGAAAAAAACTTGTTTCGCCCAGACATCTAATAACACGGCAAATTTGTTAATTACCAACAAAGAAAAACAAAACCAAAGGAAAAACATCATGTATCAGAATGTTGACTTTTGTGTGGGAGGTATCAGAAGGAGTACACCGAAACTTACCATCTTCACAACAGATATTGTATTTGTAAAAATATTGGAATGTGTGAATTTTAGATTAAATAAGATGATTATTATGCATTTTATGAGAGATTAAATTATTCAAAATTTTGACCAGTAGTGGGGGAGGTACTTGAGAGGGTAGACTGATATCGTCCTAGCACTATATGTTTATTGGGATGCACAGAGTTTGAACAAAATTGTAGATCTGCTTTGGTTGTATTAGGTAAATTATTTTCTTTGAAATTGTTGTCCTTTTTTGAGGTTGGTACCAGTAGGGTTGAACCAATACTGCTCATTTACGAACTCGATCTAAGTTTTCTAGCTATAGGCAGCAGTCTAAATCTCTTCCCAGATTTCACCACGTGAGTAACGTCGAAGTGTTCAGACCATACAGAAGACGTTGATTTAAATTCTACCTGGCAAACGTTACTCCATTCTGCCCTCGACACTTCATTTTTATGGAATCGAAAAAATGTACCCCTTCGTGGAATCTCCTTCTGCACATTTGGCAAATTTAAGTTTCAAATTAGATTTATCTTCAAATTCCATAAATAATTTCAATTATTTCGAAAAATTTTGCCAAGAACGTTACAGTTTTGCTTTTGTATTCATAGGGCGAATTTAAAATATATTTTGCCAGAAAACTTGGTCGTCAGATGGTCTTACTTGCCGACCTTATATAGGCCTTGGTTTGAAAAAAAAATATAAAACCAAAATACATCAAAAGGGCATTGACAGAAGTCGGTCACCCTCAAAAAAAAAAAAAAAAAAAAAAAAATAATCAGCTGAGAGCTCTACCTTACCTTTTTATTGTACCTTGGGTGGTATGATCTACCTCAAATAAATTCTTTTGTAACGGGAGTTCTACTAAATTAGCGTAGTGGTGTAGATATCATATAATCAGCACCGCCCGACTTATGACTTTTCCTCACTGTCTTTTTTTTTTTTGTCAAAATATGGTAAAAAACTAGCCTCAAACGTGACCGAGTCAAAATATTCTACAAATTTGACAATAATTTTATAGACATAAATCTAATCTTAATGAGAGAGCAAGACAAACATAAACTAAGTGATAGAAAGAGTGTGACGTCTACGCAGTCTATCGTGTCCTCCGAATAATAGGAGTTGGCGGGCCAAGCTATTTGGGTGCACGGATAGTTTTCTCAAGTACTTTCGGCAAAGCTTCTTTATTTCTTCTTCAACGTTAAGTATGTTTAGGTCCCTGTGAATGTTTGAGTTTCCTATGTATCATGGGGCACCAGTTATAGATCGAAAAATATTCGATTGTCTTCTCTGTAGCTTACTTACGTTAGAGACACTAGCTGTGCCCCAGAGCTGTATGCCATAAGTCCAAATTGGCTTTTTTACAGTCTTATATAATAGGACTTTGTATTCTAATTGAATAGGAGAACGTATACCAATTAACCAGTCAAGATTGGCCTTTTTTAGTTTAATTTGCGTGACTTTTGCGTCGATGTGTTGCTGTTGAAGATTTTTATTGTGAAACAAAGTCACGTCTTAGTGTAAAAGTAACGTGTGTGCACTTACTTGCATTTACCGATATTTTCCATTTTGTCAGCCAATTTTCGAGAAGATCTACATGGGTTTGTGGTTTTTCCGATGCTATCATAGGATCCTTGTATATGCTAATGAAAGCAGTATCATCAGCAAACGTTGAGGTAAGAGTTTCATTGGTTGTGGGCATATCAGGAGTTAATTTCACGTACAAAATTAGACTCGAATTTAAAAGTAGATCTTTCGATTTACCAACAAATGTACGATTTGACAAATAACTACAAAAAAGTTTATGAGTGTTTTTAGGTAGAGTTTCTCAAAATTTTGTATAGAATTCCAAGATGCCAATAGTACTGCGGTTCTCACGGAAGCCAAGTTGGTGGTCGGGGATAGAATTGCTAGAGGTAATATGGGGAGTTAAGTTTCTTAGTTATGATGTTTCGAACAACTTTGAGATTATAGATAGAAGACTGATGGGTCTAAACGATTTGACCTCCGTTGGATCTTTCCAGGTTTCGGAATCATTACTATTTCAGATTCTTGCCGTGCAGACATGAAGTACCCTACTCGAAGAATGCTGTTAAATATGAATAACTATAGTTTAAAGGCCGGTGTTGGTCATTTCTTGAGCATGTTGGAGTAATTCTATCTTTACCTGGGGATTTTTTTTGTTTCGTCGAGGCTATAGAACTTTCTATTTCTTTTAGAGAAAATCGTATTGGATTCGGAACAATGTCGTCAACTAGAGGTTGAACTGAACTGAACTGTCGATGGTCCGGAATTTGGGGTAAATACAAATACAAGGTGCTTGGCAGGCAAATGCGTTTACTTTTTCTTCTGTAGTTTCTGCCAAAGTCCAATTTTCTAGATGTATTGTAGATTCGTGTGCGATTGGTTTTTTAAGTTTTTAAGCTTTCCATATGCTGTAGTCAGTTTTCTCTGTGGGTTCCAGATTATTAAAGATAATTTTTAATTTTCGTATGTTAACTCCATTGCCAATTTCTTCTCCGGACCTCAGGCAAGTGTTCACATGTGTACTGGCATATTTTTTGTACTTCATCCACTTTATTTATTTGGCAGATAATACGGGGAAGTTGCGAGTTGAATATCATTTAATATTATTATAGTTGGGGAATGATCTGACGACAAGTCAAACGAGGGTACCACGGACATTTATTTCCCCTTAATATTCTTTGTTACCGCAAAGTCAATAATTCAGGACGTTTTTGCAGGTCTGAAGGCCAGTAAGTAGATTGGCCGGTAGATAACACATTCAGTTAAAAGGACGAAATGGAGTTTAAAAGTTGTCTACCTCTGGGTGTAATAAGTCTAGATCCCCAGAAAGTGTGTTTGACATTATAATCTCCAACTGCAATGAGCCTACTACCAAGAGATGAGAAGAAATGTGTGAATTCGTCTTTGCTTATACTATGTCTTGGAGGACAATATATTGCAGATATAACTGTATTCGTTGAAGATGGTGCAACGGTTGTAGTTTGCATTCTGGCATGGGGTAATGTTAAATTTTATTGGAAATTATCACCGCGGTGCCGCCGCAAGCTCTTTCACTAGGGTCTTTAGTGTCGTATGTACTGTAATCGTTTATTCTAAAACAGTTTCTAGAAGTGAAATGAGTTTCAGATAACAGTAAGATGTGTATGTTGAGTGATCGAATAAAGTTTCGACCTCGTGTTAATGTTGGCTTAAGCCGTTTGCGTTCCAAAAACAGATTCGAATTTTGTGTATGTTTGTTTTAAAACTATTTGCATTAGCATAGATTGATTTCTTCAAATTTCTTGCATGCTTGTCCTGAAAGAATTCATGGTGTCGATTAGTTTTTAGATAGATGATTCTATAATTGGATTTTTATGGTTAGGAGAGTCACTTCTCAAAGTATAAGAATATAAGTATTGCATATTCTGTGGGGGAGATTGTAATTGGGAGCGATGGTTTTTTCCTCTTATTTAGCTCAGGGAAATCAGCTATTTTGGAACTCATATATATGTAAACAAGTAAAAACATTAATTTCGGCCGGGTCGAACATTTAATACCCTCCATTAGGGTAAGGGAAACATTTTTATATAAAAGAATCTGTATTCAAGCGTGCTCCACTTTAAACTACAAATATCAGTATGACCTTTTGCATAATGCAGTTAAACTTATCAAAAAACTATAAAGTGAATGAGTCCATAATATGGCTCCATGAGTCCATTATACTTCAAGGATTGTCATCTATCAAATCTTCTAAAATACCAAATTTAAAACAATTTCATGGGCAAATGGGACTACGATTATCAAAATACCGAATATCGGTGGGTATCGGTTTATGTGCGCTATAGGAAAACGTGAACCTAAATATTCAATGTTTCACCCTGGAGCTAGAACCCATCATGGCCAACAAATTCCAATTTTTAGACAAATTAGTGGGAAAATGTGGCAACATTCATCAAGACACCGAATATCGGGAGGTACCGTTATATGGGGGCTAAACCAAAACGTGTGCCTATACATACAATGTTTCGCCACCGGAGCTAGAACCCATCATGACCAATAAATTCCAATTTTTAGGCAATTCAGCCCTACGTCGAATAATGTGGGATGTATCGTGATTTTAACAGACAGACAGACGGACATCGTTAAATCGACTTGGAATTTTATGCTGATTATGAATTTTATACTTTATGGGGTCTACGATGAATATTTAGGGATGTTACAAACGGAATGACAAAGTTAATATACCTTCCTTGTCAAGGTGGAGGGTATAAAAACATTTTAGGATTAAAGCCGTAACATATGTGAGTTTATGCATCATTTTCCTACAAAGCATCAGCTTAGGGGTTTTAACGGCGTGAGTCTTGGAGTAACTATCTGAGTGCCCGTGATCCTTATTCTCCGCGAGGCTAAATTACTCTGGGTGAGGCCAAATTGATTCCAACATTTTAGTTTAATATTTCAAATGAAATTCGAAAAACTTTGTATTCGTAATTCGTAAAATCCATTTGGAATTCGAAATATTTAATTTGCAATCCAAAATTGTCTACTTTTGATTCGAATTATTCCATTTGAAATTTGAATTATTCCACTTATAATTGGAATCATGCTATTTGTAGTTCAAAACAGCAAATATGGAGCTAATGCAAAATAATGTTTGCAATTTTTGTTTCTTTCGAATTTTAAATGGAATCAACAATTACGGAGTAGTATTAAGTGGGAAAAGTTAACGTGCGTGCCAATCAGAGGTCCTAGGTTTCAAGTCAGTTTACCAGCTGTTCTATTGCCTATCTGATACCCTTGCTGGCTTAGTTTTCAAGTCCTTACCAATGTATTGAGTATGCCATGGTGGACCTCAGTCACAAGGGGCACATCACAAAGTGCTGTTCTATTCCAAGGGTCTGAAACCAACTAAAAACAGTGGCATAAGATGACGATATCTGATTGCAGGAAAAATCCTGCAAACAATTACAGATCTAATACAAAATCGTTAAACTATTTAGGAAGGCATGTAGCAAGGGCTTATGCGAAAATTCATCTAAAAAGAGCTAGAGCTCTTTACGAAGAACTTCAAGCCACTAGACATCTACATACCAGACAACGATGTCTGGACCTGTAACAACCTACCTCTAAACGGTATAGCTGTTTATACCGAAGTTTCCATATTCCAGGCAGAAATCTTTCCCATACCTGTTGGCAAACAGGAACAGTGAACATAACGGTCCGGTAACTATACACGTCGATAGTCCAGCAACATTTCTGGCAAGTAATCCGCAGATGTATTGACAAAACGTGGATCCCATTAATACAAACCCCAAAATGGGGTTTGAATGAAAAAATTGGAAATTCTTAGTGAAAAATCGAAAAATTCCCAAAAATTAGATATTTTTTTTATTGTCATACATCGCGATAATTGGAATTGAAATTTAAAAATTGCGAGAGTTGTTGAAGCTATTAGAGGTAATGTTGGTGTTCGATGGTGTTGGTTCAATGTAGAAAACTCTCTACCGACTTGTACTGTTTTGTAAAGGAATTGAAATCAATGAAAAAGGAATTTCCTCGGTTTGAGAACTTCTTAAAATTATTTTAGAAATATAAAGAATTAGATGAATTTGTATCGACAGCGTATGTTTCTTGTAAGAAACGCAAAAGATCCGCGAAAGAGGCGCCATCTAAGGGAGTTCCTAGTCGTAAAGCCATAGTTTCACACCAAGTTTCAGTTAATATTTCTTACAAGTGAGACCGTGTGTGGCCAGTCCTATGCCAGTATTGTGACATACCAAGTCCCGGTAATTAACGATAATATAAGGACAGTGGCAAAGAAACCTGAGGTTATGAGTAATGATAGTACGGTTTCGGAAAAAAACTTCACAACTTACCCAAGACATTTTGGAATTACCGCTTCCTACATCTGGCGTTCCTCCCGAGCATGCTACTGTCCATACTGGAGAATTCCAACCTGTCCCAAGGCACCTGTGATGTTAGTGGTATTCCAGGTTTGGAAACAACGTCTGATGATTTAAAGTATTATTCAAAATCATCAATGAGGGGATTACATTTCGATCTACATTCTCTGCTACGGCATTCATTAAAGAATTTCTTTATAGATCCCATAATTTGGCACTTTTGCCTCTAAGAACAGATTCAGTGACAAAAAAAAAAACAAAGTGACAACACAAAATTAACCCGTTTATATATTGTCAGCATTGGTTTTCATTATAATGTATTTGGGCTCTCCGCGACTAATCTAAAACAGTTTATATCATATAGTTGACATAGCGTTTTCATTGAAGTATATAAATTAAAATTGTTTATAACGTGTTAACAGCAATAAACTTAATCAAAAAATGAATGATTCAGACAGATCATATATTAATTCTTGGTGATTATAATATGACTTCTATTAAGTGGCGCCCATGCCCAGATTCCAAATCTTTGATTCCTTTGACGTAAGCATTTTAAAATATTCAGAATTCGTTCGATATACAATCCTGAAGATATGCACCATCCAACTTTATGTATTTCCGTGACACACCATTATGTAATTGAAGAAAATCAGTCCTTTTCGTTTAAAGCTGTTCGTGTTTATAACAAAAAAAAAAAAAAAAAATTTCCGCAAACTTAATATTCCTCTCTTCTTCGTAATCTGAGCCTCTGTATGGTTTTGTAATAGTCACACAGATTTTGAATGTACAGTTGATAGATTTTATGATATTTTTTATGCATTTATATTAGGATGTGTCCCAACTGTTACAATTTAAAAATCCATCAGGTTTAAAGAAATCTAAAAATAAACTTTTTCAAAAATATAACAAATCATGCCTATCTATAGATTATACAAGTCATGTAAAACCATGGGTAAAACTTAATTATGGAATTTTTTACTTTGGGTTCGCTTACGACATCTGGGGGTTTGATACTTAAAGGGGACCTAAAGTAAAACTTATTTCGGGGCCTACGCAAGAACTAATATCACCGAAAACGTTTCCTTAAGATGAAGGTGTTGACATCTTTATATTTATATGTTTAAGTCCAAGAATAGATAAAAAATTTATTATTCCTAAGATATGGAACGTATATGTTTTTATGTGAAAAGGAATGCCGAAAATAAAAGATTATTTATTATTTTTTTATAAAATCTGCCACTCTTCATACGAAAATATAGATTTTATTAAAAAAAGGACAAGGTCGAGTTCTTCAGAAAAGGGATGCCATAATAAATTTAACAAATGATTCTACCGCCTAAGTCCTTCTATTAAATTTCAATATTAAAAAACAGCGAGCGCCAGCTACTTCGTCAGTGAAAAATTCACCTTAGAATTTTAGATTCATTGCAACAGTTCATGTTAGGCATTTTTAGTACTTTAAATGCAGAATTTCGTATATCAACAACAATCTACATCTCTCAATGCTAGACACCAAGAGTGATCAAAAGTTTGTACCATTTAGTAATTTTCGAAAAATTATAGTACGTATTTCCAAAGCCACCACCAGATATCATATTGCAGCTATATCCCTTCACCCAATACCCAATTTCGTACCAATTATTACTCTCCGAAAAATTAACCACAGACACCAACAATGACATCTACATATAGCAAAGGTATATAGGTACAGAGGTATAAGAGAGAGCCTCTAGATCAACAGGCCTATCAAGCGGGACTGAATAGTATTCACTCTAATGCGGTCTCAGAAGCCATTGAAGGATATAGAGTGAATACTGTGCTAGGAGACCATCCCCCTCCCGTCACAGCTGAAGAACGAGAGCTGCCCCGACAAACCCGAGTAGTCTTGGCTCAATTACGATCCGGATGGTGCAGCCGCCTAAATTCCTACTGGGCCCGGATTAACGGCGACGTGCAGAACATCTGCCCAGCATGTGGCACAGACCCACATGACACGCTGCACCTATTTTGCTGCCCAGCCAAGCCTACTCACCTAACTCCAGTCTCGTTATGGACACAACCCATACAGGTTGCATCCTTTTTGAGACTGGACTTAGAGGCAGAACCTGATAGAACTGAGTCAGAAAATGGAAACCGAACGAACACGGATGTATGAGCTGCTACAACAACAACAACATATAGCAAATTTGGGGAATTCAGCTCTATTCCTTCACCCAACACCAAATTTAGCACTATTTAGTACTTTTCGTAAAATTATAGTACACATTTCCATTACCACATGTCTCAATTCCAGATGCCAACTGAGACCTCAATATCAAATTTGAGGATTCCAACCGTTTCCTTCCACCCAATACCCACTTTACTACTTTTCGTACAAATATAGGACGCATTTCCAAACCGCCGTCATATTGCAAACACAAATACCATCAGTAATCTAAGCCGACCCTAATACCAAATTTAAGATTTCAAACACTATATATCTGTTCATCTAATACCTAATTGTACCTTGCAATACACATTTCCAAAACCACCACATTATCAAAACTTTACCACCAACAGGGTCCCAATACAAAATTTAAAAATTTCAGCTTCATCCGTTCAGTCTCAATTGAACTTCCAAGTTTTTGGCTCTATCCGTTTACTTGATACCAAATGGTATCATTTTAGAAGTTAAGTATAAGTTTAGAACTTTTCATAATCTTAAAGTTCGAATTTCCAAACGCATTTGGTACATCTAAACTGTTCCGTTTGTCCAATACAAAGCATCTAATTCTTCCTGCACTTTAGTACTTTTCGTACACTTTAAGTATTGGGCCTACGCACCCATGGCACAATAATACAGGTAACAGCAAATGTTGTTGTATAACAATTTTTTGTTGTAAATTTGTTTTTATACGTAATACAAGTGTCAGAGTTGTATGTCCAAAAATGTAAATAAAACAATTAATTTTGAATTAATTATTTTGATTTCAAAAATGTGCATTTTTGTAATTGGGGTTTCAGTTAGTTAGTTATTTTACTACTCTTCTATATAAAGAGACTAGCTGAAACTGATGCTCTTCGCTACACCTTATCCTTTTTTATATGCATGCAAAATTTTTCATAAAAACGTATTTATTGTAATGATTTTGGTGCCCCTATTCTGCCAGAAAATATACACAGTTTGTATATGTGTGTGTATCGCTTTGAATAAAAAAAATCATTTGAAATTATTTCAAATTTAGGGACAACAGAAATGCATATTTCCGCAATAACGAGCTATGCTGTTAGCCTAGTATCATATCAATGGCGTGGTGGGTCTTTGTTCCTTAATAAAATAATAATATTAGAATCTTAGCCAGATGAGATGTTGTCAAATGTATAATTTTTGAAAAAAATGTAAACATATGATTGCATGACTTTACCTCCTTGATTCTACCATGCACATATCCATGGTACAATATGGAGGTAGAACAGCTTCGTAAAATATTTTTGTCACATTATTTTGAAAACTGTTCAGATGTGGATATAGCTCCCATATATATTTTCGGCAATTTTACATATTTAATGCTCCAAACACGATACATGTGTGATTCCAATGAAATTCTTAATGAGAGACGGAATTTGGTACAATAACAAATGTTTCAAATAATATTGAAATCCGCTAATGTTTGGATATAGCTCTCATACATTCTTAAATTATATTGAGGTGCAGATGGGATATATTTTTATAGAGAAACACTGGCCCACAACGCATTTGCAATGGTATTAGGCTAACGGTAAAAAACTATACAACAATTTAATAGAGAATTCGATCTCTAACAGGACCAGAAAAGCCATTCAACTTCAAAAGATTGAAGTTTACTGCACGCTTGACATTTGCTATGAAATTAATTATTCTGAAGGACAAACTTTTCCTGTGTGCGGACTAAATTTGGCATGTTCCTGCTTTTCTCAAAGTCAGCTGTTCCTGGCATGTTCACGCGTGGGTAGACCGTGCGATTTGTTTGTTTACGTATTAAAGTATTATAATAAATAATTTGTTCAAATTCTTGAATTTGTTTTATTTTTTTAACCACAAATATTCGTATATAAAATTTTGAATGCATGTTAAATCAAAAGGGGTAGCGAAGCGCACCAGGTTCAGCTAGTTATTTTTATAAATTAGCTGATGAAGTAGATTCTGTAGCTAGTTTTCAATTTCCAACTCTATTCCCATAATGATGCGGTTCGTAATGAGTACGCGATCCCTACGAAAAGGGAGGTGGAGAAGAGAGGCGTGGAGACGATCATAAAAATATCACTAAAAGAAGGCCAGATGTAAAATTTCACTTGAAAATTTGGAAAGAGAAGATATTGAGAATCAGATGAGGAGCATAGCCAGACTTCATGTATCACAAGAAGAAATACAAACGGACAAAAGTAATTGACCACCTCAAGATCCTGAAAATCTATATAAAAACGTAAGCATGAGTGTTCAAATTGTTTTATTACGACTATGACTTTTTACTATCACCAAAACACGGGGGGATGATTACCATCAATATGTAACATATCTAAACATTTAGTAATACCCAGTAAGCCAACTAATTTGTTGGGATGAACGTTTCCGAGAGGGAACAGGTGAACTCCAAAATCTACTTTAAAAAATGACTTCAAAATATTACAGGTATCTCTATTAAAAAAGGCAGCAAGTACTTTATATTTTGGTAAATACTCGGGTATCTACATAAATGGTAGGTGAAAAATATGTTAAAGTATTGCAAATGGGATATATGTATCACCCATATAACGACCCCGGCCGATTTTTATGATTGTATTTATACCCTATGCATTTGTTTGTAACATGGAGAAGAAAACGAGATAGACCCAAAGTTCCTTTTGGTGATCAGCATAGAATCACATTTTGAGTCGATTTATATATAACCTAAAATCACATGAAGATATATATATATATATATATATATATATATATATATATATATATATATATATATATATATATATATATATATATATATATATATATCTTCATGTGATTTTAGGTTTCTTGTGCACAAAATGTCTAATATCAGTTCAAATGGTGTGAATTTTGCTACATTCGACCGAATTCAGCCTACAAGCATGTGCTTCAAATTTGGTGAAAATCGGTTGAGATATAGCTACAGCTCCCATAAATATCTTCATCCGATTTCAGGTTTCTTCTGCACCAAAAGGCTAATATCAGTCCAAATGGTGTGAATTTTGCTACATCTGACCGAATTCAGCCTACAAGCATGTGCTTCAAATTTGGTGAAAATCGGTATAGCTCCCATATATATGTTCCATCCGATACGGTGTTTAAGTCCCTCACATTCGTAATATGCACTCCACGAGACTGATATTTTGCACCAGACATAAGATACAGCTTAGCAATTCATGATTCAAATTTTATCAAGATCGGTTCCGATTTAGATATAGCTACCATATATATCTTCATCCGATTTTAGGTTCATTGTGCACTTCAGACCGAACTTAGTATAGAAATAAGTTCTTCAAATATGGTGCACGATACAAGAATAATATTTGGTACCAGATATCAGATGCAGACAAGAAATGACTGTTTTCAATTTTATGAAGATCGGCTCAGATTTGGATATAGCCTCCATACATAACATTATTCGATTTCAGGTTTATTGTGCACCAAATAGCTAATATTAGCCCAAAAGGAGTGAATTTTCGATATTCAACCGAGTTTAGCATAGAAGGAAGAATTTCAAATTTGCTCCCATATATATGTTTCATCCGATTTGGTTTTTAAATCACTAACTTTCGTAATATGCACTCTACCTCTAATGATATTCTGTACTAGATATGTCTAGAGCTCAGAAATTGCAATATAAACCTTTCTTTTACGAGAGTTCTACTAAATATGCATAGTGGTGTAGGGTATCATATAGTCGGCCCCGCCCGACTTTTGAGCCTTCCTTACTGGTTTTTATCTAATTTTGTAGGAAAACGTGGTGAAATCTTCAAACTATCTAAACTGAACTTTAGTAAGCTTATTTTTTATTCACTAAGAACCCTAAATGACAAATTATAGTTAATCTGGTTGAAAATGTGAAAAGCCAGTCTGAAGTCTAAATGGCTGCCGCAAAGTTGTGTCGATTTGTCGATTTTATCCAAGAAAGGCAACAATTTGATTGCACCGTTGGCCACAAGTCCAGTGCGTTCATATTCTTCCCGCAAAAAAGTCACTCACACTGGCCAAGTCTTTGATGAAAAGGATTATCGCAATGCCCGTTTCAGCAATGCCAAGCGTTATGTCAAAGAAAATTGAGGTATTAAGTTAGTCGATGAGATTTCACTCACACAGAACGTGTTGGTGGAGATGGTGATGGTGGAGATAGTCCATTGGGTCATCCTAAGGTATACATTAATTTGGATAAACCCGGCGCACACACATGTGGCTATTGCGGCCTGAGGTTTGTCAAGAAATATGGTAATCATAAAAACAAATTTAGAAAAAAAATATGTTGCAATTAAATTAAAAAAAGTATAACAAATAAAATAATTGAAAATCGTTAATACAAAAAAAAACCTAATACTAGGTTATATCGTATCGAAAATAAAGATATATAAAATGTTTTTACTAACTAATTATAGGAAATGTGTATTTTGATAGTGAGTGAAATTAGTAAATACCCGAACAAAAACCCGGGAAATACTATCTCAAATTATTTTTTATTAATTTATTTAAATAACTGGTAAATACAAACACTAATGATTGGAGAAATGAGTTTTCGATTGCTGGTAATAGTCTCATCGTAATCCAACTGAATAAAACTAAGTAGACAATTTATGCTATTCGCATTGTAAGTATCTTTAATTTATTTTTTTGTTTAATTTTCTTTTCTTTTTCGTATTAATTTGAGTTTTTCTTGGTTGTTTTCTTTAAAACATTGGCATTGACATTAATTTTTCCTTGCATTTGATTATTGGAGTTTTTAAGGTTTTTTTTATTGTTGTAATGCTATTTTAATCATTGTTTTATATTTTCATTATTATTTAAGCAAAAAATTATAATTAAACTAGAGAACATCTTAAATTTGCATTTATAAACTAAACTTATGAAAACGGTCGAAAGGAAAACAGAACAGAATCAAAACATAAATTCAGTTTTACAGATAATTTACATCGGTTATTAAGGGAGAGATTTATTTTGTTCCGCTCATTTTTGCCTTTCGTTTTCGAACTGCCTTGGCAGTTGAGAACCCCCGACGACGGACAGCTGTGCTTTCTTTGTTAGCAAACCAACCACCATTTGAGGAGAGGGTATTCTCTACTGGAGTTCGAATGTAATTTTAACTAAATACTAAATAATTATTAATTTATTTAAGAAAAAATACATAAATCAAAATACCGTAAGTAAATCATAAAAAATGAAAAAAAAAAATGTAACAAAAATTTTGTGTGCTTTTGAGGAAGTTTGTGTTTTGTTGCGTGTGATCAACGATACTTTGACGATGATTCCTTTTGCTGAAATAAAGAGTTGAGGAGTATGAGCAGAGAGTCAGTTGATCTTTTATTCGTTCTATGAAAAATGACTTTTTTGTTGCTTTTGCGGCGTGTGTGGCATTTAGTGTGTAATTGAAGAGAGTTTTTGCGGAACTCCATTCACAGTCTTTGATTTCAGGACATCATTCTCATATGAAAACACGGTTTCCTTTCCATTTTCATATACCCTAAAAGAAATGCAAAATGGTTAGCGTTGAGTATTTCTGTTAAAATTATACGATTTATCCAAATACTCACCGTTTTGTCATTAATTTTTTGCCATTGACAAACGTAGTTGATGTCGACGTTCGCTTAATGGCGCCGTTTGAGCCAGTACCACTTGAGCGACCTCCGGACATACTGTTAAAGCTGGAGAAAGAGGTAAATCCATTGGAGGGCATTAGCAAATCCATCATTGAATAATTGAGCATGGGTGAAGCGGAAAAGGTGGAGATTTTTGAGTTGCCTCCATGATAGTGTGAACGACTGCTGCCACCTGAGGTACCATTTGAACGCCGACTACCCGGCTGCTGATAACTGTGAACATCTAAAAACATCATTGTTATTATAAGCTCTTCGCCTAGTTCCAAACAATATCCTTACCACCAAATAAATCAGCAAATGGCGAATGCCCCCCGAAAAACTCTCGGAAAACTTCTTCAGGCGGCCGGAATACAAATGGAAAACCACTCCTGATATCGAATTCATCAAATTCATGTGCATTATATCTGGATGAACGATTATGTCCTCGGTCACTCAATAAACCCTCTTTACCATATTGATCGTATACGCGACGTTTCTTCTCTAAAACATTAGGGAAATAAAAATAAAAATTAGAGAACTTTCAAGATATCATTAATTTTTAGTAGGAAACAAAAAAAAAAAACGAATAAAAAACAGAACAAAGGTTATTTTCTAGCAAAATAAGAAACGTATTTTTCGATAATCTATCGACAGATTTGTGATATTAATTTTACAGTTGGAACATTTCAATTGTAACGCTTTTTGCCCAGATTGGGGTCTCAAAATTATTTCTAGCAAACTTTTTTGTTAATTGGGACTAATTTGGCATATTATTTTGACAAAAATTTATTTTATTTTCTTAAAAAATTCGACCCTTGGTGGAGCAACATTGTATTTAGTGTCTAGAGCATTATGTTGGGCGTACATAGTTAGTATTGCAGCTGATTTAGTAGAATATTTGTATACACAGAAAACATAAGGATGCGAAAAATGGTTTGTGGAAAATCATGATATTGACTTATATGATCGACATTTGGTAATGGCTATGGAGCGGTTTGCGTAGCTCTGTAGCAGTGTTTGTTTATGTTAGATTCAAATAACGAATACGAATATGCACTATTAACAATAGCAGCAATAGGAACAACAATTCAACTCTACACGAAACTAAATTAAACAAGAGCAGGAGATTATAGGTATGCCGGAAAACAAGCAACGGTGCACAGTGGTTTGAAAACACGAGTAATGAATAAATGAATGAGCAGGCCCCCATATTGTTGAGTTATTTTAACTTTAATTGAAAGAGAAATATTTGACATATGTTTTTCAAATGCTAAGTTTTAGAAAGTAGTAATCACAAATGATAATTGTCTTTAAAAAAGACGAATAGAATTATGAATATTGACATATTTCGTACAATAAGTGTAAAAACAAGTAAGTGTGAAAATTACTCTTAGCAAATGAAACTTGGGTTTGTCTGCATTCATGCGAATAACAAGCGTTTTTGTATTATACTTTTTAAAAAAGATGTTTAATTATTTATTTTTAGGTACTATTTATTTAGTTGTATACTTTGCACGATACTAATGCGACTGAACATTAGACAATGTCATTAAATTTCAAACTAATGTGCACGTCAGAAGGCACTGCAACGAAGGGCTGATACTTCTTTTGTGGCCATATTGGCCATGGCCATTTTTATGCAATCTTGTTGAATGCGGTTTAGTAGGAACGATAAATTAAAATTCAATAAAACATTCGATGCTTTTCACGATAGCAACAACACGACATTTAGCTTCTTTACCGAACAACTTGTGGAATGGTGTAGACTCAAACAGATTTCTAAAGGTGAAAAATTGATAGCGATTGCCACGCTTTGACGAACCATAACTGGGTATGTAATCGTCGTAGTCTTTGGCGCTTGTGGTGCGGTAACGATAACCGTTTGAACCACCATAGCTACCATTTGAAGTATATGAAGACGAATTGCTGCTGTAACTGCTCTTGTGCAGCGTCGAGCGATTATCGTATATTTTTCGTTTACGTTCTACACTTGCAACACACATCAGCAACGAAGAAATAAAATGATGAAGAAATAATAAAAGAAAATCAGTAAAAGTTTCGTTTATAATTCTCAAAAATAGTAAACGGTTGTAGAATATATTTCTATTTTGTATTTTCTAATCGATAGAATATTGAACTTACCGTCTGATAGGACTTCGTAGGCTTCTGATAACTCACGAAAACGTTTGTTTGCTTCATCTAAATTGTCAGGATTTTTATCGGGATGCCATTTTAGCGCCAATTTTCTGTAACTGTTTTTAAAAAAGGACATAACAATAAAATTTTTTGAATAAAACGAATGCCGTTCAGAAAAAAACGATACTTACGCTTTTTTGATTTCAGTATCTGTCGCTGAACGCGGTACGTCCAACACTTTATAGTAGTCCACCATTTTGAGAGTATTCGAATTTAGTGCCAATTATTGGTGAAATTTCACTGAAGGGTTAATATTTTCCTATTACAGTTGAGGTTGCGAGTACCTTTGTCCGGTTATCCTTGTTAATAAATTATTATGTTGTGTCTGTAATTAAATTAAGATATAGTTAATAATTTTATAACAAAGATTATTTTTGTTTTAAAACTAGATGGTCCGGTCCGCGTTGCCGACCCGTGCTTTTAGTTTTTAATGATTACTTTTTAAAGCACAATAATTCACAAATCTGAACCAAAATATATATATCTATGTTCAAATGATCCTGTATTTTTAAAATTATTCGGAAATGTGTTCGAAATAGTTGAAATCAGGAGGAACCTTAGGCCCATTAAGATAAAAACCATATTTGTCCAGAAATGGCCAAATACCTCAGAACAATGGATAGCACTAGCACATAAGCTTTCCATTGATATGCATTTTGTATTGAAATAATTTTTTTAAAACATAATTTATCTAATGCCAATGTCCTGTCACATATTGTGCAACTACAAGTTAGTGGGTACTCGTAGCAAGACAGCATTTATCTTAATTACATTTGGATATATCACATTTCATTTGGATATATCACATACACGGCGTCGAAGATTAAAGCTTTTAAAAAAACCTAACCATATGAAATAAAAATGTTCGGCCTGGCTAAACTTTTAATGCGCCACGCACAGAAAGACAAAGAAAATGTTTGGAAATAGCAGTACAGCTCTAAAACTGCATCTGAGCATTTCCATTTAATTTGGAAAATTAAAAATACTGAATATCAGACGGTAAAGTTATGCACAGACATGTGGACCTATATTTTAACTTTTTTCCAAAGATAGAACCCCCACCTAAGAAACAAAAATCATTGGACCAATTTTGACCATCATTTTAGGGAAGACACCATTCCTGTGGCGATAACAATGTATAGCTACATTAAGAAATGTGTACATTAAGAACTTGAAAACAAAATTGTAGTTAGTTGCGTAAAAACTGCGGTAAGAAGAAACATTTATATGGGAAATTTGACAAAACGTGAACCCATACCTACCATTCTTTTCTAGATGATGGTTGGATGGCGATTAAAAACTTTGAGAATATAATTGTTGAGAATTCGGGAAGATTCCGTTCTATATAAAAACGGACCTGCCTACTGCGAAAAATAAACAGATGTAAAAGTAAAATTGGAGTACTCTAAATTGTTCAAAAGACAAATCGAATGTCAAAGTTGAAATAACACCAATAAAATTGTACAATGCACTGTGGGTAAAAATTATGATTTTTTGGCATAAAGTCATTTATTTTTGTTTTCATATTTTGAAATTTAACTGATTTTCTAAATGTAGATACCCATATTAGAAAAAAATATATTTAATATCAATGCGGGTGACAACCCTTTTTTGCTGACGAGCTTTTAAAGTCAGTTGTTTGAAAGTCACTTTATTTTGCTACAACTGGCGGTAAAAATCAGCTAAGTTCAAGTGCTTGTGATTTAACAAAATTGAAAAAAATTAAAATGTGTAATTATAGAAAATGTTAGTGCAGGTATGTTAAATTAAGACGAGATGCCCTTTTTCTCATAATTGTCTGTTGTTGTAATACTGTGAAAAGTTTTATTAATGTATAACTTTATATAAAATCTATAAATTGTAGTTGTGTTCCGTGGAGTGTAACTTGTGAATGACAAAGCATTGCAAAAAGGTATAAATGCCAAATTATTAACAAAAGTGTGTTAATTAATGAGTAACTAGCCTTTTTTGTTCTATTTTGTGCCAACACGTGTTTTGCAGATAAACATGTGTTTGCCCATGCATGCAAAGTGCAACCGTAAATTAGAGCGATTTTAAAAACTAAACATTCAAAATGGCTTAGCAAAAGTATAATTATAGTAATGGATGAGCAGTATGTTTCCCCACTTCACTTCAATAGCTTTATAAACAAAAAAGTTGGGTCAAATCGGCCAGATCGGCTATATAGCAGCTATATGAAATAGTGCCCCAAATCATATGAAAATTGGTAGGTCATCTTGGGAGCATAAAAAATTAATACAAACCAAATTTCACTTCAATAGCTTCATAAACAAAATAGTTGAGGCAAATCGGCTATATAGCAGCTATATGAAATAGTGCCCCAAAGCATTGGAAAATTGGTAGGTCATCTTGGGAGCATAAAAAATGAATACAAACCAAATTTCAATTCAATAGCTTTAAAATTAGAGTTTATGCCAAAATAAACGTAAAAAAACCCATAGTGCAATGGTGAACTAGCAAAACAAGGTGTACAATTCGACATACCCACCTTCTACCATACAATTGCTCACACTCTCTGCACCGCACAATTCTCAAGAGTAAGAGCAGAAAACGTTTTTTTATCTAGGGTATATCAACAAGTGCGTTTCTAATGCTCTTCTATGGGAAGTAGCGATGTCCGGCCACTTTCGGCATTCAGTATAAAGTGAGTACATAACTTGAAAATAATCATGTAAATGACTCCACAATTCAGGTCTTTAAATGCATACACCCTGATTATCGTTGTGGCGTTTAGAATCCAGCAAGAATTGATGCTACTTTCCACACATTGTCGAGCAACAGCACGCGATTTGCGGGTTTGTGCGAAAGGGGCACTGGCAACACGTTCAGTGTACAAGCGAATTAAGTGGCGGCATTGAATACATGTGTGTTAGTAGGATTGTGTTTGTTCGCCTATGGCTAGCTGGGTATTTGGAAACAAACTGCAAATTCCCTGACACCATTTCCACGCCATGGCGATAAAGTCGAATTCACAACATTGTTATGAGCGTTACTGCCCATATTCGGTATTTGTTTGGGAAGGTTCTATGCGTAGGTTCTCAAGTTCAATTGGAAGTAAGTATACGAAAGCTACTCACGATTTTGCTATACAACACCTAGATGTTGAAGTTTTCAATGACCGACGGAGGTAGTCAAGCGGGAGCTAAGCTAATAGATATCATTGACATGACATGACGCATTATGATTTAATTTCCTATTTTCCCTAATTGAAATCGAGTAATAAACATTTTTGAAACTACCTCAGAAATTATTTCTGTATCGCTTGAAGATTGCTAATCCCAAAATAATGTTTAAAATGCATGCATTATTCATTTTTTAACTTGCCATGTGACAACTCTATTTTGCAGGTTTGAACCCACTGGTTACAACCATGGTACAATGAAGAGAAGGTAGGTCAACTTTGAAAAAATTGCAAGTATAGAGGTCTACCTGTTGGCTTGTAATGTCAGAATTACTATCAAAACAATAAAAAAGCAAACAACTTGTTGCATTGATTTTGAATAAATAATTTAAAACCGCGGAAACTGAATGAATGGTCAAAAATTATTTTCAATATCATGTTCTATATATCTCTTATGGTTTATTTCGCGACAAAAACTGTAGATTTTGTCGATGCATTCGTTGCAATAAGCATTTTGAAAACACCCGAATTTGAATATTTTCTGAACAATTTTTTATTATTGAAAAGAAGACACACACATAAGCAAATGAAGTTGACATATTAAGCCAGAAAAATAAAAAAATTGAAATCATATGGTAGTTCTGCCCTACCTTGAATTCATTGTACCATGGTTACAACTACAAATTCACAGGAATAACCTGAATTAATTAGAATAAAATATTTTAAGAATTTTCATTCATTATTCCTAATTTAATAATTCAAATGTCTAAAATTGAACCTTTTTGAAATGAAGTTGGTTTATTAATTTTTTGCATCACTTACAATAATAAATTTCCATGTGATTGTGTGGGTGTTTGTTTTTTTTTTTTCTCTTTATAAAAAAAATAAAACCAACGTTTGTTTATTAGTGAAGAACGATGTTTAATGTTTACCAGGGGTAAGGCAGGGAATAACTAGGTCTTGGAAAGAGCCACCAATCCTCAAGAGCCACCAATTCCTAAAAATATCTTCTATGACAAAAAAAAAACATTTTTTTCCCAAGTGACGTGATCGTAGCTCAATAGAAGAGAAACCAAAGAATTAAATAAAACTAAAATTCTTTTCAAAAATCTCTAAATCTTACAACCCCAATTATAAACATTTACATCTTTCTCCACTTGTTATGCTTTCGTTCTACCTGAACCATGTAAGTTGGTTTTGTCTGTTACAACAAAAACCCCTTCGTCGACCGACCGTGCTATGTCTATTAATAGAACAGTGTTGGCTTGTTTGTTCGGGATACCATAGTATTTTGTTGTTGCAAAATGGTCAGGCTTAATCCCTTTATTATAAAAACAACGTTTGTTTATTAGTGGAGAACGATAGTAATGTTTACCAGGGGGTAAGGCAGGGAATACCTAGGTTTCGGAAAGAGCCACCAATCCTCCCTTGTTTTTTGTCTGGGATATTCTCCCCAGGAGTTATTTTAAAAATAACTTCTATGACAAAAAAAAAAAAAACATTTTTTTACCCAAGTGACGAGATCGTAAGCTCAATCGTTCTCCACTAATAAACAAACGTCGTTTTTATAAAAACAACAATAAAGGGATAAAGCCTGACCATTTTGCAACAACAAAATACTATGGTATCTCGAACAAACAAGCCAACACTGTTCTAAAAAAACAATTTGAAATTTCAAATTCACTTGCAACATAAATTCACATATTTGACTTTAATGGGCAACGAAATTTATTATTTTTGGGATCAAATAATATTGTCCTTCTATCATGGAATCAATTTTGTGGAATAATCCAAATATTCTATTTATGTCTTGTGGTTTTCCCCTACAGATTGATTTTGTGAAAAATGTAAAATAAACAAAGCCAATTTTTGTATGTTTAAAAGAATATGTGGAACAATACGACTCCAGTACTGAATTGCATTTTTCAGTTTCTTTATGGTTGAACAACCTTTCTTGCTTTTTTCCTATAGCCATTTTATTGTCACCTTATAATTCAGAAGTAACTGGTGACTTTGTCAGTAGAAGACGTAGTTCTTACGGGTGGATACATTGCGACTTGTGCGTCAGTACTTCATGAGGGGTCATATGGGGCCATAGGAACTATTGAGTCATAAGCCCATATAAATAAATTATTAATAGAAATTTATTTACTATATTTCATGACCAGCTGCATTGTTTAGTGAAGTTACTTCAAGGAAAGACTTGGAATATATCTTGTGTGCGCATATTAAATGTATTTTTGTGTTTTAAAAGGCAGGTCCGAATTCTTCCTGGAAGCAAATACGGCATTTGGTGAAACTAGGTTCCCATGTATCTATAGCTCTAGTATATATTTTTTTAATTTAAGACTTCTCGAAGCCACAATACGCACTCAAAAGAGGTACATAGTTGATATAGTCTAGTTCACATAAACTGTCAATTTAAATGTTTATTTGTTACGGGTAACCCTGATAAATATGCATAGTGGTGTATGGTATCATATAGCCGGCCCGTCCGATTTTTGACTTTCCTTCACTGGTTAATATTGCACATTTGTTTTAAGTTTGGGTACGGTTTCGACGCATAGAGAAATTTTATAGTTTTCCACGTTGTATAAGAGATTTATGTGTTTGTGAAAAAAGATCCCAAAAATATTAGAATAATAGACGTCTGCAATATTAAAGATACATTAATATTGTATTGTGTGTCTAAGATGCAGGTATTAGACAAAACTGAAGTGTAGTAATTAAAAATCTCCCTCTACTGAGGATACCTGCCTACATAAACTTTCAATACGCCAACATACAAAAACGTCTCCTTTTTATTTCCTTTTTCATAACATTCGGTTAACATCTTGTCATTTTGGAAACGATTGAATTTGTTGTGCTGTGTAATTAGCCGTTGACCGTTTTCAAAGCTGGAGATTCAAACACCAACCATATTCCTTAAATTGTATGTGCAAAGTTTGTCCACTAGTGTTGTTATTCGACAGCAACACCCAAAATTAGACAACGACACAAATTGTTATTTAATTTGATCGCTAGAAAATACCTGTTTGACATACTTGGCAAATGGCTTGTGGGAGTAGAAGCTTTAAATTGACGCTCACGGTTGATGGTCTGCTAGAAAAGTAAAATCAGAATGTTCTTCACATCTCTGTGAGGTGATGACGACACACAGTCGTTCTGTTCAGAAAGAGTGCGAGTAACAACTAGAAAGCAACCAAATTGGAAAAAAGTAATGCAGAATAATGTAAAAACAATATTGGTACCTGATAGAGGTAAACTAATCCATTTCCATTTTATTAAACATATTTTAGTCAGTAGTATTACATAGAGGCTTAGAAAACATGTCACATGCAATGCCATTTGTGATAAAACAGCCTACGAAAACATTAAAATAGCAAATATATATAAATCATTGGTATTTACACATGTATTTTCAAAACTAATAATCAGGGAAGGGTAATGTAAAATACTGAAACGCACTGACATTTTTTAATAATGATGGGAATAAAATGCCAAAACATACAAAAATAAACAAAAACATTTCTAAAAAGAAATGAGCACGACTTAAGTGAAATTTTTAAGGAAAATAGTATTGAAATTGGGTACAGATTGTGCATTTGCTAATTTTCCTGACAGATACAATTGTAACCTAAAAACGAGTGACTGAATTTAACATACGAATTCCATGCAGTCCAATATCAGGAACATAACTTTTATTCGGCTTGAAAGCAAAAGTAGGATGTAGAATAGACATGAGCATTTACCAATTTAAAGTTAAAAATAATAAAACATGGAGAAAAATATATTCCTTTAACATTTTTTTAAATATTCCTTTAAATTATCTCCTTCCTATTTTGGTCAGCCTGCTCAGCACAGTAAATTAATGTAAATATATATTATTTAATAACCGATTATAACAATTAATTGAAACTGGCATCAATTTAAAAGCTAGAAATTGCACATGTGTGTTAAAAACAAAAATCCGATGTTCTTTGGCGCGTTTAGTCTAAAAGGCTACTTCAGAAAATGGTGTCGAATATAAACAAGACATTCGCAAGAAAAAGTCACCACCGACTGAACACGAATATTTTGCTATTTTGTATGATGCTGATTAAGAACGGAATACTCAACATTTATAGTCGAGAGTGTATGTTAATGTGATTTCACCGAAAGTGATTTGACGCCACTGACGTACATACGTAGCCAATCTGCTTGTGGTGATTCTTGTTGTCGGATTATCAACCGAGATGCCATCAGCCGCGGCAATACCACAGTTCGATATTGACGTAAATTCGTTTCGCGCTATCAAAGTATTTCAGAGGAATCGAGAAATAAATTGCATTCCCTTGATTGGTGCGCATCATTTCGACTAGAAAAAAGCTATGCCGACGACTCAGTCAGTCGTATCTAAAATTTACTACAGAATTATTTTGAGAAATGCTTTTCACTATTTGATTGGCCCAAGGCCAAAACAATGTATTGGGTTTGTATAAGGTCTAAAAAGGACGATATAAAAATAATAACTTATGATACAGAAATACCTATATTGATTAGAGGATTCGAGTATATATATAAAAATATTCATTTGATCAAACAAAATTAGATACTGGGCCTCAAAATAGCAGGGGCTATCTCAACAGCGACCATTTAAATTTTTTATTTTGGGAAAGTAATTTCTAGGGTTAGGTTAGGTGCCACATTCATTGGCCAGAACAAGTGAGAATGACGAATCAATTAATCTATGAAGTAATTAAATGAGTCGAATAATTATTGTTGATGTTGTTGTCGTCGTCTGACAGACTACGAGACGAGACCCACCCAGCCAACTAAAAGAGGCAACCATAAGAAGAAGGCTCACGACAAAACTTGGCCAAGTCATTAATGTGATCAGTTAGTGACTGCGATTAGTGGGTGGACAACAATTTAACATTTTACGATCTCCGCTGCTGTGCGAACAACAACAATAACAATGAAAGTCTAAATAAATCTTCACAAATTAGCGATGTTTTAGTCACTAAAATATCTCGAAAGGAGAAGCCGAAATGATATAAATTAAAGAGTATTGTTTCCTACAAAATTTACAAAAACAAAACTTATGGCAACATAAAGATACAGGAATCACAAAGGAGGTGGTTTCTTCTGTAACTTGACGCTTGATTTAAGTATCTATGTTTATTTTCAAAAAAAAAAAAAGTAATAATAATAATAATAATAATTTAATGTAGGGCACCGTATATTTAAAAAAAGTAAAAAGCTGTTAAGTTCGACCAAGGCGAACTTTTAATATTCTCTATCGTTAGGTACCTAGATATTCAATGTCTTGCCACTGGAGGTCGCAGCCATTATGAACTACAAATACGAATTTTTAGACAAATCCGTGGAAAATAGGGCAAAAAGCATCAAAAACAGGCTATAGGAAAACGTGGGCCTATATATACAATGTTCCGCCACCGAAGCTAAAACCCGGTTAAATGGGGCAAAACAAAAATGTGGATTTATAGGTACAATGTTCCACTATCGGAGGTGCAACCCATTACAAACCACAAATACCATTTTGACACGGTTCGATGTAATCGTCGACACCCCGCATTTATGAAAACACCATATATATATATATATATATATATATATATATATATATATATATATATATATATATATATATATATATATATATATATATATATATATATATATATATATATATATATATATATATATATATATATATATATATGGTGATGGCGTGGGCCGCCATAACAGCCGATGGTCTTCGCTCGTATTAATCGACCGTGGCCGATTAATACGATATTGTCGCGAAAATATTGGACTTGGACTTTCCAACAGCACCATCGCGATCGGCACGCGCCACCCAAAAATGGTTACAAAATGAGGTTCCTTGCTTTATTTCCAGCGTACAATGGCCACCAAAATCTCCGGATACCAATCCGTTGGACTATTGTGTCTGGAGCATTTTGGAAAGCAAGTTAGGCATTAAAAAATACCAAAGCGTCAATCACCTCAAGCAAACGCTTCGCCGGGAATGGGCCAAAATACCGCAGAGCAACATTCGGGCAGCGTGTGACAGTTTCAATGACCGTAATTCGTGCCGAAGGTGACCAATTTGAACAAATCAAAACTTATTCTAAAATTTTATGATATTTCCAACATTTTTTGCTTTCACTCAATAAAATAAAAAAAAAAATATGGCGTTTGACTTTGTTTCAGTTTTTATCTCACCCTGTATATTTCTGTCTTTTACTCGAATGGTGTCTTGAATCGACAGCTCGAAAAAACGGAAAAAACTCGAAAAAACGGAATTCTGTAAACAAGTTTTCTACATCTTAAATGTCTAGTTCTGCCACTTGCTGTTGAGTTTACAAGTATTTTTTGTTGAGTTTACAGAAGCCGCAAAAAGTTAAAAAAAAAAACAAAATTACAAATTGTATACAGAATAAAAACTTTTTGTATACGCTTTAACACAATTTCCTTTCAAGAAATCACAAAACAAAACACAATTTATTTCAAGAAATGTGTTTTTGAATATCCATGTCAAATACAATTTCAATTACGTAAAGCCGGACGAATAAAGGCTATGAGAAACACAATTTAACTCGACTAGTTATTACTTAAAAATTGTCACAAAAAATCGATATAATTTTAATAAAAAGTGATAAGAATATGAAAATATACATTTAAATTCTCGTTTTTTTTTAATAAAATAATAATTTGAAATAACATTAATAGTGTATTTTAAGTTTTCAAATATCACGGGTACTCAAAAAGTTGACTTAGGATGGCTAAAATAGTAGTATTTTTCTTTAATAATTTTTCTGTGCCGACTAATTTTTGGTCTGAACAATCATTTATCGGTGAAATTTGAACTCGAATGTTAAAGAAGTGTAATATTTCGCAGACAGAATGGAAGCGTGTACACATTCACACCCACTACGTTGCTGGTAGCTGAGGTTGTATTAAATCATCACAGCTTCTTTGGAAGACACCGCTGTTATGATAATGTCATTATCGAATCGAGTTAATCAATGACTCTGCAGTGATTATTTCTGGTTATTGTTGCTGCTATTGCTGATGTTTAATATCATATCAACAAATATTCATGAACAAAATAAAGATAATTTCGCTTTAATTGTCAGCAAGAAACGTGTTGTCATAAAGACGCAATGCAACAACAACAATAATACAAACAAACTGACAGCCGAGAGCTGTAGAGAAAAAAAAAGAAATGTTAATTGGTGCAATTGCAAAACATAAATGTTTATGTTAATTTTAAACTGTCGATACCGTGATGTAGTCGACTTTCGTAGCTAGTCCAGTCCATGTTTGCTTAATTAACGCACCGGTGCCACTTTCTTTTGCTGCCTTTGCCACTTTTACTCTTTGGTCCAAAATAAAACAAAACAATGAAAGAAACACAGCAGCAGCATTGGGAAAAACAGGTCCAAGTGACAAGAAAAACAAAACTCTTGGCATGTAGACACACTTTTTTGCTCCACAAACGGTCAACACACAAACAAACGCCAATTTAGACCCATATTCGATGTCGCCATTGCTAGGATGAATGAATAGATGGATGATGGCGAGCCGATCAAACGCACAAACAAAAATAGCAAAGTAAAATATCTTCAATGCACTAACAAAATGAGAACTTACAATTCTCCGCTGAACGAGTACGACTGCAACCGGTGATCTATCAATTGATGGGAAACTAGTAAAACGGTAGTAAATTGGGCAGGACCAAACCATTTTATGCGCCCAGCAAAAATATCATTATCAAATAATGGGTTTGTTAAGAACAGTTAGTACTTACTAAACCGCCACATTTTGCTCAATTTAATAATTTAGTTTTAGAATACTAGAGTTGAAATTGTGTTTCATTTCATCACACTTAATTTTTTTGTGGAGTAGGGGTTGAACTTTCGTCCTTCTGATTGGTAGTTGGGCACATGCTCTCAGTCAGTGTTTGTTGCTTGCGGATTGTGTATGGGCCAGCAAACTTTGTGTACTCATCAAAAATTCCTATTATTGGACAAACAGGGTTGGGCATATTGCACCAAATTTTTAGTGCACTAAGAATTAAATGCTTAGTGGTAGTGTAATTTTTTATTCCACTTTTTTTGATTTTTCCAAAAAATTTGCACTACCACTAAATTTTAGCAAAGCCAAAAAAAAAAAACACTATATATATATATGTATTATACCAGCTATCATAAAGTTTATTGAAGTGAGTAGCGAACAACAATCCAGAATATATAATATATATGCATAAAATTTTATTACTTTTCTAAATAGCACTAATTTAGTGCTATTTTTTATGAAATACCACTAATTTAGTGCAATTGTTTTCAAATACCACTAAATTTAGTGGTAGTGCTATTGAAATTTCACTGCCACTAAAATTTAGTGGTAGTGCAATTTTTTTTAAATATCACTAAATGGTTAGTGGTAGTGCAATTTAATTTTTCACTACCACTAACCCTTTAGTGGTATTGGAATAAAAAATTGCACTACCACTAAATGAACAAATGAAATGAAATTAGTGGACTAAAAATATAGTGCATTATGCCCATCTCGACTGGATAATGAATTTTCTATCCAATTGCTGGCAATTGTAACCACTTATAAAAAATACTCTACTAAGCCAATTAATTTTTACATAAACCTAAATAAATACATAGTTAGTTGGAAACAAAGATTTGTTTTTTTAGAATCCACTTTTCTGTTTGGTGTGCTATTGGTATTGAAGTCGAAACCTTATGATTTATAATTACACACTGTGCTACTGCTGCGAATATAAAAGTCTTACACCAACATCGAGAACTCAATTTGTTTCTTCATTTTCCGACGTCGAGTCTCGAACTCACAATCTTCTGGTTTAGCGTCGGACGCGCAAACAGATAGAAACAATCGCCTCGCATTATTCTTAGCTAACTGGTAATGCAGAAGTTATGTAGTTGTCATTACTGGTAATGCACACTACAACTGTTGTGTGCTTACAAAATTAATGTTGAAAATCAAAAACTAACATTCAAAATCGATTGAACAATGGGTCTTGTACTGCCATTAGAAAGAGAATAGATCGTAGCCGAATTCATATTAGGCAAGTTTACTTGTAGCAAGTCTCTATGTGTAGGAGAGAGGAAAAGGGAAATGGGAAAAAAATAATTTTTATACAAAATTAATAATAAAACTGAAAGGAAAAACAGTGATAGAAAACACGATTTTAGTAGCATTTAGAAATATACAAAGGAATATAAAATCTTCTAAAATACCAAATTTGAAACAATTATGTGGGTAAATGTGACTAGAATTATCAAAATACCGAATATCGGTGGGTATAGTTATATATGCGCTTTAGGAAAACGTGGAACTAAACATTCAATGTTTTGCCACTGGGCTAGAACCCATTATGAACTGCAAATATCAATTTGTATCAAAATATCGAATATCGGGAAGTACCGTTATATAGGGGCTATACCAAAACGTGGACGTATACATACACTGTTTCGCCATTCGAGCTAGAACCCATTTTGATATAACACAAATATCAATTTTTAGACAAATTCGTGGGAAAATGTTGCAAAAATCATAAAAACACCGAATTTCGGGAGGTACCATTATATGGGATAATACACCAAAATGGATAAATACAATGTTTCGCCGCGGAGCTAGAATCCATTATGACCCACAAATACCAATTTTTAGACAAATCCGCAAAAAAAATGTCCAAAATTCATCAAAATACCGAATGTCGGGAGGTACCGTTATATGGGGGCTATACCAAAACGTGGACCTATACATGCAATGTTTCGTCTATGAAACTAGAATCCATTATGACCTACATATACCAATTTTTAGACAAATCCGTGGAAAAATGTGGCGAAAATCTTAAAAATTCTGAATATCGGGAGGTACCGTTATATGGCGGCTATATCAAAACGAGGACCGATATATCTCATTTTCAATACCAACCATCCTAGACACAATACAAATTGTTCTGCCAAATTTTGAAGGTCTACGTCAAATAATGTGGGCTATATCGTGATTTCAACAGACAGACAGTCAGACGAACATCGTTAAATCGACTTAGAATTTTATGCTGAGGATGTTACAAACGGAATGATAAAGTTAATGTACCCTCCTTTCCAAGGTGGAGGATATAAAAAGAAAAAAGGGGTGGAAATGGAAAACAGAACTGTCCCAGATTTTCGTTCGCATTGTTATTAGTGCAATTTTTATGCAGAACAATTTATCGAAATATCAAATAAAGTCAGATCACATCAATGGGAAATTTGCTCACGTTTATCGACAAATTGTTGTCAAAAGTAGTTATCTAGTCCGACCTTATGTAGGTCTTATTTTATTCGATATACGTTATTTTTCATTCGGCGCGTAAAGGTTAATTCCATGCGTAACATCAACCAATCAAACCTATTTTCCCACGCATTTTAGAGAAACTGGTGCCATCACTCATCTTTCTTGGTTCCTCCAACTTCCTATCGAACAAATTAAAAACCCAGTCATAGTCCTCATAGTCAACGTTTAGTTCATTGTTTATATCAGAGCTTATGCGTAGCATTTTGTACATCAACATAGGTAATGGGTCACAATATGGTAGGCTTACATCTTCTTAAAAGGCGTCTTGGCAGAGTTGCATTCACCTGGACCAAATTTATGGAGAAATTCCTTAATGCTACTCTTCTGAGACAAAATACGATTCTCATTTTCAATTGGTATTTTCAATCTCAGAAAATATTTTAAGTTTAGTTTAAGTTTTTTTGTAACAATAAACAATAACCATCATGTCAAATCATAAATATGCGAACGTTAAAGTTCAGAAATTATTTTTTTGTTAACCCCCCAATGTTTGTGGTCACCCAATTTTTATACCCTCCACCAAAAAAGGTATGGAGGGTATATTAAGTTCGTCATTCCGTTTGTAACTCATCGAATCGGAATTGTCTGAAAATTCACACAAGGAGTTCCTTGTGGGTACTTTATACCTCGGTAGAGAATTGTCCATATAGGTCCACGATATCGTATAGCCCCCATGTAACGGTACCCCCCGCTATTCGGTATTTTGATGATTTTTACCCACATTTTTCAACGGAATTGTCTGAAAATCCACACAAGGAGTTCCTTGTGGGTACTTTATACCTCGGCAGAGAATTGTCCAATAGGTCCACGATATCGTATAGCCCCCATGTAACGGTACCCCCCGCTATTCGGTATTTTGATGATTTTTACCCACATTTTTCAACGGACTTGTCTGAAAATCCACACAAGGAGTTCCTTGTGGGTACTTTATACCTCGGTAGAGAATTGTCCATATAGGTCCACGATATCGTATAGCCCCCATGTAACGGTACCCCCCGCTATTCGGTATATTGATGATTTTTACCCACATTTTTCAACGGAATTGTCTGAAAATCCACACAAGGAGTTCCTTGTGGGTACTTTATACCTCGGCAGAGAATTATTAATATAGGTCCACAATATCGTATAGCCCCCATATAACGGTACCCCCCGATATTCGGTATTTTGATGATTTTACCCACATTTTTCAACGGAATTGTCTGAAAATTCACACAAGGAGTTCCTTGTGGGTACTTTATACCTCGGCAGAGAATTATCTATATAGGTCCACAATATCGTATAGCCCCCATATAACGGTACCCCCCGCTATTCGGTATTTTGATGATTTTTACCCACATTTTTCAACGGAATTGTCTGAAAATCCACACAAGGAGTTCCTTGTGGGTACTTTATACCTCGGTAGAGAATTGTCCATATAGGTCCACGATATCGTATAGCCCCCATGTAACGGTACCCCCCGCTATTCGGTATATTGATGATTTTTACCCACATTTTTCAACGGAATTGTCTGAAAATCCACACAAGGAGTTCCTTGTGGGTACTTTATACCTCGGCAGAGAATTATCTATATAGGTCCACAATATCGTATAGCCCCCATATAACGGTACCCCCCGCTATTCGGTATTTTGATGATTTTTACCCACATTTTTCAACGGACTTGTCTGAAAATCCACACAAGGAGTTCCTTGTGGGTACTTTATACCTCGGCAGAGAATTATTAATATAGGTCCACAATATCGTATAGCCCCCATATAACGGTACCCCCCGATATTCGGTATTTTGATGATTTTACCCACATTTTTCAACGGAATTGTCTGAAAATTCACACAAGGAGTTCCTTGTGGGTACTTTATACCTCGGCAGAGAATTGTCCAATAGGTCCACGATATCGTATAGCCCCCATGTAACGGTACCCCCCGCTATTCGGTATTTTGATGATTTTTACCCACATTTTTCAACGGAATTGTCTGAAAATCCACACAAGGAGTTCCTTGTGGGTACTTTATACCTCGGCAGAGAATTATCAATGTAGGTCCACAATATCGTATAGCCCCCATATAACGGTACCCCCCGCTATTCGGTATTTTGATGATTTTTACCCACATTTTTCAACGGAATTGTCTGAAAATCCACACAAGGAGTTCCTTGTGGGTACTTTATACCTCGGCAGAGAATTATCTATATAGGTCCACAATATCATATAGCCCCCATATAACGGTACCCCCCGAAATTCGGTATTTTGAAGATTTTACCCACATTTTTGAACGGAATTGTCTGAAAATCCACACAAGGAGTTCCTTGTGGGTACTTTATACCTCGGCAGAGAATTATCTATATAGGTCCACAATATCGTATAGCCCCCATATAATGGTACCCCCCGAAATTCGGTATTTTGAAGATTTTACCCACATTTTTGAACGGAATTGTCTGAAAATCCACACAAGGAGTTCCTTGTGGGTACTTTATACCTCGGCAGAGAATTATCTATATAGGTCCACAATATCGTATAGCCCCCATATAACGGTACCCCCGATATTCGGTATTTTGATGTTTTTAGCCATATTTTTCAATGGAATGGTCACAAGGGGTTCTTTGTACACAAGGGGTTCTTTGTCAGCACTTTACCCACCGACAGAGAATTCTCTATATAGGTTAACGATAACGTATAGCTCCCATATAACGGTACCCCGCGATATTCGGTATTTTGATGATTTTAGCCACATTTTCCAATCGTATTGTCTGAAAATCCACACACGGAGTTCCTTGTGAGTACTTTACACGCAGACATAGATTTGTCTCTATAGGTCCACAATATCGTATATCTCCCCATATATCGGCACCTTCCTATATTAGATATTTTAAAGATTTTAAAAGAATTTTTATTGGATTTTATTTTTTTGAAAATTTTCTAATTCGTTCCAAATGGTGGAGGGTATTCAAAGTTCGGCCCAGCCGAACTTACTGCTTTTTTACTTGTTCTTTCTGTACTCGCCATGTACCGTACTTTTTGTTACATTTCTCGGGAACTATTTTTCTTTAGTCTAATTTCCAAAATTTCTCAACATACAAATTTATACATTGCAGACAAGATAAAAATGTGTGGTTTGGAGAAAAAAATAATTTATTCAAAAAACAGTTTTGTTATACCGGATTTTTTTTCGATTTTTGGGTCTAGCTACGGCTTAAGTAGACCAAACTCGTATTATTTTCTTTCAGAAAACATTCCAAAACTTGACATTTAAACTGTAATCTTCGACTGTAATTTTCCTGTTTTTGCTTCGAGTAAATAAAAACAAAATTTGGCGGTTTTTACAAAAATAATGTGTTTATTTGGCTGTTACTACACCCAATAAAGAGAAACAAATAAATAAAATCACAAACATATGAACTTCGCTTTAATAAGGCAAAACTCGACAATTAAGAAAAACACATCATTTGCAGTCTATGCAAATTTATCGATTTACTATTTGCTGGAAACGCTATGCCAAAACCGCATATTATATCAGTCACCAAACCTTTTTATTAATACTATTGATCTTTTCACTTTCATCGAAGACTTCGACATCGACATCATCACAGACTTCCTGCGGGTTTCGTATTACATTTGCGGTGCTTATAAATGATGCACCTAATTTTAATTGGCCCATATTGTTATGCGTTTTCTTCCCATGTTTGGCTGACTGACAAAGATACGAGAATCGAACTAAGAAACCAATGCCCCAAGAATGGCTAAACCTCTTAGGTTCGGTTAGTTGAGACATCAATGCCTCCTAATTGATAAAACGTCAATTCGATGACAATTATTCCAAAATGTGCACCACTCTAACCTATAGTATTATTTTTTGTCTCTCGATCTGGTAGTTACTTCGTGTGAAAACATTGCTACTTTTTGAAGAACCGATTGCTATTGAATTGTGGCACAGTGGCGAAAGTTGGGTTGGGAGTTGGTGTGTTGTGTGCGGGGAATGGTTAGTTTTTGTGGATAATGGGTGAGGATAAAACTCATGGCGTCATAACTAAAAAGTGTGGCCAGTAGCTGCCCTCAAACAAGCAAAAAAATAAAAACATAAAAAATGTGCAGGCTTGGATTTCCATATTTTCGTGCAGTTATATGTATCGTTAAAATGGTTAATAACACAATTTAATTTTTTAATTAACAAATAGTTTTTATATAAGCTTTCAAAGGACATACAAAGTTACATAATTATTCAAAATCGGCTATCAAATCGGGTCTTAGTTCTGAATATCACGTTCAGATAACTCTAACAACAAAATACTATGATATCCCGAACAAACAAGCCAACACTGTTCTAACTGAAAAAAGTATATAAATGAGGTTGACATAACTAGAACTCATAACCTCTTTACTTTAATACAAACACTTTCCTTTTTCCCAAGCTAGAAACGAATAATAGTGAAAAAGATGCACCAAAACATGACAATATCGATTTATTGCATGTGTGCACTTAATAATTAATAATATAATTAAAAAGTCGTCAATCAAAAACTTGATCAATGGCGAAATTTTCTTTACATGCCTCAGAAATTTGTTTTATCTCTTCGGACGAAATCCGTTTCAGGAATCCTGGGGTCGACCAAGCGATGTCAAGATGTATTTAATTATATCCAAACTAAGATTGAGTTAGAAGATGGGCAATGCCGATCAACTTCTCTGTTGCTCTCCCCGAAAAAGGTCCAACATTACAAACGGCAATCGCAATATTGGAGTCAGACTCATAATGGGTAATAGCAAACCTACTTTTGGCTCCCCTTTCCCAAAAATTTCGAAGAATGCAATTCGAGCGAAAGTATTCCCAGATTTCACCTTCTCTGTTACCTCCCCACCAGAGAACCTCCGTTTGGTACAAACTTTGCACATCCTAATGTATGAATCGTATGGGACAAAGGGGGTCTACGACAGTTTCCGACCATTGTTATAAATATTTCTACACTCGGGCTTTTGACTATAAACATGTATTAATCGAAAGAAAGCCACAAATAGATGTGAGATTAGGAGTCGTTGTGGTATATCCACTCATATCATAATTAATGTCTAGTTGGAACTCACAGAGATATTTCTATCAAAGCTGTTCCATAGAAATAATTCCTTTTTTTCAACATTATACGTTTGACCAACTCTACTATCAGATGAAAGTCTGTGGGAAAAGACAGAGGTCGGACTTTATTTGAAATCGATTTAAATTTGACAGGTGTTTCTAAGTACCAAATATCATTGCTATATAGAGCATGTTATGAGTTTGGAAGATATATGAGGTGTTTCTAGGCTGCGTTTGAAATAATGAATTTTAAAACAGCCACAGAAAAAAGGCAATTTGGTCCTACGCATCTCATCTTAACATTAGATCTAGAAATTTGAAGGGGACTGGGGAGTAATTTAGTGTTTTTTTAAGGTTTTGATTATTATTATTATTATTATTATCTATTTATTGTCCAAAATTGTGACATTTTGAGGTGAGATATACGAAGAAGTGGACCAATGTTGTACAGTTTCGCACCTGACCTACGATTTATCTAAATATTACGATGTAAGAAGTTCGAATTTGTATTTTTTCGCAAAATTTTGAACTTTTTTGGGGAGACAAAGAATTAGATTTTCAAGGCAGACTGTTCAGAAAATAACTAAACATTTCCGGGTCCGGGTCGCATTCTGACTACCGATGTATTTTACTGAGTTTGAACATATGCAAAAATGTATACTTTTAACCCAATGTGTGATGGTAAAGGGTATGTACCTCTTTCTTTTGCACTTCTTTCCATTACCTCTAACTTAATGTTGTGCCACTGTGCTACAATTTCAAATTGATACGACATTCATGAAGGAAATTGAAAACCGAGATCCACGATTTCGATGACTAGCACGACAGTTAGTAAATCAGCAGAGTCAACTTTTTTGCTTGAGCAAGGTATACCGTCGTCATAGTCGACAGAGTCAGTCGTTTATCACAATTTTATTTGTATTTTGTTTTTTTTTTTTTTCTTTTTTGAGTTTGTTGTTTTTTATTTACAACGTCTACTGTTGTCTTTATCGTTGTCAAAATGCCGTCGTTTACCTCATGAATGAAATATGAAACCCCAGAAGACCAACAACAACCACAACAAGTTATCAAAACAGTGCAAGTGCATTTATTTAATAGCGAAGTGAACTCAATAAATAGTTGTAAGAAATGAACGAATGTGAAGAGGAATGGAATAAAAGAAATGCAACGATAAACAGGATGGGCATGGTTGCAACGAGATTTACCCTACCTTAACCTATATGTACATACGTATACCAACAACACTGAGAACGATTTACCGGTTAGGCGCAAACTCGCAGAATATTTTGTCAGACACATTGGAAAACCGCGCTTCACCCGCCAACTTAAATCGTCTTTTACATTTCTGTTCTTTCCAACAATTAAGTCCAGTTCCTATGTTCGTATTAAATATAAGTCACCTGGAATCCCAAAATGACAACAACAAAATCAAATTGACTTACCAACATTTCACTTTATTCGAAAAGTTGGCGTTGTTTTGTGCAACTGCAACGTTTATGCTTTGGGCGAACGCCGTTGCGATCTCGGTGCTCAGCAGACAACAATTGTTTTTTTTTTTGGTGGTTCGGTGGCAGCTTTTAATATTCGTTGATAATCAAATATAATCTTGATGAATTTTGTCACCGATTAATCTCATTTGGACACTACAAAACACTCACTGGTCGTTTTACGATTGGCAATCAAAACAAAAAGAGCTGTGTGCCTTTGGCTATCTAGGAGAGGTGCAACAAACAATTCACATTGACACTAGTGATAATGACCGACCGATGACCGGATCTATGTTGGCACTGGCATTTCCGTTCGCGATTGTTGGACTTTGTTAATTTTGCGTTAAACACCTTGCGGGTTTCTTGTTTGACTTGCCACTTATCAATTGTGAAAACAACAATCAGTCCGTAGTGTTGGCATTGGCACGAAGATCGCAGACACACTAACAATTTAGCCAACAAACACACAGAACACGCGCTACTCGTTTTAGCGTAGATACGCCTCCGACAATTGCTCACACAATACTAAAATACGGCTAATGAGAACATGGCAAAACTGTGTTTTACCAAGAGTTGTGAAAGTTCTAAATGCTCTCGCCAACAAAAATAGTGCTCACTCTCCGGCATTTCTTGTAACGTAAGTGGCAATGACATAAACACAACACAACACAAGCACGCACACATACATACATACAAAGCAATAAAACAATTATGTATCGAAGACGCCAAGAAATCAACAATTCACTCAAGACGTGTCGAAAATAACATTGTAGCAGGTCAAGAAGAGTTACAATTTCATGTACGCCCCATAACGAGTAAAAGATCGGCGGTGGATTAGTAATGCAATACATAATATATTTGGGAAATAGCGACCCACCGAGTTCGATGGTGAGGAATCTGGTGGTCAGCATTGAGAGCAGGTGCAAATGCTCGCTATGTTCAGGGGGGCCAGAAGTGAATCTTGTGTTCTTTGCATTCTTTGGTGCATCCATCTTGAACGGTGTGGAACTCGACTATACGAGTACACTAGGATTGAAAAGTAATAACAAGGACAGTACAAGGATGGATTGTATTCAAAATAATTTCCGCACATAAACATTTATAGATTCTAGCTCGGATCAAACACTCTTTCGACTTTCAAAACTTATTGGATCGCTGATGAAACCAATAAACTGTTGTTTGTGTTATTCTGACATTTCGTTGTGTTCTTCTCCCATTAAAAAGCACTCTTAGCATTTTCATTATATTTTTTGCTTAATCAGAGACCATTTGGCATGTGTGCGCACATGTGTTGGTTGGAGTGAGTAAAAATAAATTCAAGTTCAAGTACAAATTTGGGCAATTTTTTATCCCATTTACAATTCCAATTTTGCGAATCGCGTTCAAAAACAATTGACGGATATGTGCAAATCGATACGTGCAATTCATGGTCCGTAGAATTTTGTTTCTGATTAACAGAGCAGTACAACATACAGGGTGAGATGAAAAAACTGCAACCAATTCAGACTGCTGTCATTTCTAAGCCACTCGTCCGCCAGGTGTTAAAATTATTTCAGTGACAGCTCATTATATTGTTTACAAGCGTACAAAAGCATTTACCAGAATAGAAAGTGTGATTTCTTTATATTTGGCTGGAAAACCACAAGTGGCTATCGTTAGAGCACTCCAGCATTTAAATATGAATAAATCTTTTGTGTCTACCATCGCTCTTACCGTGATACCGGTAGCGTAGCCCGACGTCAAGCAAGTGGACGGAAGAAAACTGCAACATCAGCAGAAATGGTTCGAAAAGTAAGGAAGCGACTTGATCGAAACCCGCGTCGCAGTGGCCGATAAATGGCTCGTGAGCTGAACATATCGCAATATTCCATTCGGCAAATATTGAAAAAATGAGCTCGGGGTAAAGCCATTGAAATCCCAAAAATTGCAAGAACTTACACCGCAACAGCAAGAAATAGACTCAAAAAGCTAAAGAGTTCCTTCGCTTAGCCGAAAGTGGTGATCTGCCGAATTTGGTTTTCTCCGATGAGAAAACATTCGTTGTCCAGCTGTTTGTAAACAAACAAAATGATCGTGTTTACTTGCCAAAGAGGTCAACTGAAAATGTGCACCTTCGGTTGGCCACCAGAACTCAAGCGCCGGCCATGGTGATGGTGTAAGCCGCCATAACTACCGATGGTCCGCTCGCATTAATCGATCGAAAATATTCTGAAGGGTGTATTAAAACCTTGGACACGCAAACATTTTGGACGCAGACCTTGGACATTCCAACAGGACTCAGCACCATCGCACTCAGCACGCGACACCCAAGAATGGTTACAAAATGAGTTTACTCGCTTCATTTCCAGCGCACAATGGCCACCAAAATCAATCCGTTGGACTACTGTGTCTGGGGTATTTTGGAAAGCAATGTTGGTACTAAAAACTACCAAAGTGTCGATCACATCAAGCAAGCGCTTCGCAGGGAATGGGCTCAAATGCCGCAGATCAATATTCGGGCAACGTGTGACAGTTCCATCGTGCCAAAGATGACCAATTCGAAAAAATCTAAACTTATTCTAAAATTTGATGCTATTTTCGACATTTCTTGCTTTAATTCAATAAAATTAAAAAATGTAAAAATTATGGCGCTTGACTTTGTTGCAAATTTTTTGTCTCACTCTGTAGGAAAAACAAAAAAAAAACGGCTTCAATCATATGAAGTCGATTTGTTAATACCCGTTATAGTAGGGTGTCACATGTTGCATATCATGTATCACGTTTTGATTCTCCTGGACAATAGTCTAAAACATTAGAACTGATAATGGTTATGTGCGGATATAGACACACAAGGGGCAAACACATTTTGTATTTTTTTTTTTTTTTTTTTTTTTTTTTTTGTAAAATACAAATTACGGACGGACGTCTCTAATGCCGACCTAGCCGCCGCGGACCACGTCCATATTGGATAGTATTTTATTATCTTAACTTAACTTTTTACTTTAAAAAATCTCCCTCCTGAATGGTTTGAAAGGACATTTCTGATGTAATATTTAGAGGTGTTACGAATCATAATAAGGCATGCATCGGTACCAGATTGTCCCGAAACAACATCTCAGTTTCGGTCAGCAGCTGCCATCTCTGTGTAAAAAAGGTTCGAAAGGGATTACGAACTGCGACAGCGTGGTTCCCAGTCAGTTAGCGTTTTCGACATAGTCTGAGTACGGAATAAAGGGCTGCAAGTGTGACAATTTTCGCTATTTATGCCATGGAGAGAAAACGCTCGTCATGTTGTGCCCTGTTCGATCAAACGCATAACAGTACGTGACATCCAACCAAATGCTCGATGTCTCGTCATGTCGGTCAGACTCAAACCCATCGTCATAACATGTAATGACCAATAAAAGGGGATGTTGAATAGTGTGTCATACAAAAATGTTCTACCACAAAAATTACAACAATAATGAAACAATTTCCAACGAAAAGGCACACGCGATTTTTCCGATATGTGAAAAAACATTCTTTGTAATAAAGTATTTCTTGGCGAATAATAACATATTTCAGGTACTTCCAATTGGTCCACACAAAATTTTCACATTTCGGTTATTGACGAAACAAACCAAAATGTCAATCCTTATTAAAAAAACTGATAAATTTTCTTATTATCTCTGCCCTCAACTACGTCATAAAGAATATTTTTATACCCTACACCACATAGTGGTAAGGGTATTATGTCTTTGTGCATTTGTTTGTAACATGGAGAAGGAAACGAGTTAGACCCATAGTTACTTTTGAGAACCTTCATAGAATCACTTTCTGAGTCGATTTATGCATGTCCTTCCGTCTGTCCGTCCGTCCGTCCGTCCGTCCGTCTGTCCATGTATTCTTGTGAACAAAATGCAGGTCGCATTTATTATCCGATTGAGATGAAATTTTTCAAACAATATTTTTTTGGCCCAAGGACGAACCCTATTGAAATTGGTGAGAATCGGATCAAATTTAGATATAGCTCCCATATATATCTTCATCCGATTTCGGGTTAAATGTGCACCAAATGTCCGCTATCAGTCCAAATGACCTGAATTTTGGCACACCCAACCGAGTTCGGCCTAGAAGCAAGTATATCAAATTTGGAGAAAATCGGTTGAGATATAGCTATAGCTCCCATATACATTTTTCATCCGATTTGATCTTTAAGTCCCTAACATTCCTACTATGCACTCCACAACCGTGATATTTGGTACCAGGTATTACATGGAGCACAGAAATAGCTGTTTTAAATTTTATCGAAATCGGTTCAGATTTGGATATAGCTCCATATATATCTTCATCCGATTTCGGGTTAATTGACCACCAAATGGCCAATATCAGCCCAAATGGCCCGAATTTTGGCACATGTGACCGAGATTAGCCTTAAAGCAAATACAACAAATTTGGAGAAAATCGGTTCAGGAACAGCTATAGCTCCCATATATATGTTTTATCCGATTTGGTGTTTAAGCCTCTCACATTCGTAATATGCACTCCACAAGAATGATATTTGGTACCAGATATAAGATACAGCCCAGAAATAGCTGTTTGTAATTTTATCGAAATCGGTTCAGATTTGGATATAGCTCCCATATATATCTTCATCCGATTTCGGGTTAATTGACCACCAAATGGCCAATATCAGCCCAAATGGCCCGAATTTTGGCACATGTGACCGAGATTAGCCTTAAAGCAAATACAACAAATTTGGAGAAAATCGGTTCAGGAACAGCTATAGCTCCCATATATATGTTTTATCCGATTTGGTGTTTAAGCCTCTCACATTCGTAATATGCACTCCACAAGAATGATATTTGGTACCAGATATAAGATACAGCACAGAAATAGCTGTTTGTAATTTTATCGAAATCGGTTCAGATTTGGATATAGCTCCCATATATATCTTCATCCGATTTCGGGTTAATTGACCACCAAATGGCCAATATCAGCCCAAATGGCCCGAATTTTGGCACATGTGACCGAGATTAGCCTTAAAGCAAATACAACAAATTTGGAGAAAATCGGTTCAGGAACAGCTATAGCTCCCATATATATGTTTTATCCGATTTGGTGTTTAAGCCTCTCACATTCGTAATATGCACTCCACAAGAATGATATTTGGTACCAGATATAAGATACAGCCCAGAAATAGCTGTTTGTAATTTTATCGAAATCGGTTCAGATTTGGATATAGCTCCCATATATATCTTCATCCGATTTCGGGTTAATTGACCACCAAATGGCCAATATCAGCCCAAATGGCCCGAATTTTGGCACATGTGACCGAGATTAGCCTTAAAGCAAATACAACAAATTTGGAGAAAATCGGTTCAGGAACAGCTATAGCTCCCATATATATGTTTTATCCGATTTGGTGTTTAAGCCTCTCACATTCGTAATATGCACTCCACAAGAATGATATTTGGTACCAGATATAAGATACAGCCCAGAAATAGCTGTTTGTAATTTTATCGAAATCGGTTCAGATTTGGATATAGCTCCCATATATATCTTCATCCGATTTCGGGTTAATTGAGCACCAAATGGCCGATATAAGTCCAAATGGACTGAATTTTAGTACATCGGACCAAATTCAGCCTAGAAGCAAGTATATCAAATTTAGTGAAAATCGGTTCAGATATAGATATAGCAACCATATATATGTTTCATCCGATTTAGTGTTTTAGTCCCATACATTCGTAATATTCACTCCACAACCGTGATATTTGGTACCAGGAATTAGATGGAGCACAGGAATAGCTGTTTTAAATTTTATCGAAATCGGTTCAGATTTGAATATAGCTCCCATATATATCTTCATCCGATTTAGGGTTAAATGTACACTAAATGGTCAATATCAGCCCAAATCACCTGAATTTTCGTACATAAGACCGAATTCAGTCTAGAAGCTAATACGTAAAATTTGGAGAACCTCGGTTCAGAGATAGCTATGGAATTAGATAGAATTAGATAGATTTTGATTTTGTATCAAATATCTCATAGAGCTCTGAAATGCACTGTATAAACCTTTTTACGAGAGCTCTACTAAATATGCATAGTGGTGTAGGGTATCATATAGTCGGCCCCGCCCGACTTTTGAGCTTTCCTTACTGGTTTAATTATTGATTTCGTACTCACTTTTATATGTACGCCGTGTTTGTTACTTCAAAATTACAGCACACACAAAAACACATCCTCACCGTCGAAAGTAACACACACACACACACACTCTCAATTTAAGCACACGTACACAAATGACACACAATTTGACGATGACACGGTTCGATGTCATCGTCGACACCCTGCATTTATGGAGAACACCATGCAAATATTCGAGTCTGCCATGCCACGATCGAACTTTAGATAATGGCACACATGAATCAAAATGGGGGATGTTGTTGGTTGTCATTGCCTATCAAATACATAGCACATGATTGAGTTGACAAAGTCAGTGTGTCGAAAAAAGCATAATTCTTACAATTCGTCTTGTGCAGGCCTTTAGTACGGAACTCTGCCGCAGTCGCCTGAACAGCAATCCCAATCGCAGCAACTCACCCCACACAAACCTTTGCTTTGCTTTCGGAGTTATATCAGGGAACAATCGCAGCCCTAACTTCTAAATCGTTTTCGGACTATCTACAGAATTTTAGTAAGTGAAATATTCGTTCGAAATAGCTGCGACTGTTAACTATTTTATTGTCTGAATTATTGTTTTTAAACAACCTGATAATTTAAAATCGAAATTTTTATAACGATCTTGAAAAAATAACCGAAAGACTATAAACAAGTGTTTTAATATGACCAAGCTGTCAATACAATAACTATAACTGTGTACTTAATTCTTCTTAATCAAGATTGAGTCATGAATTTTGATTGGAATAGATGGAGAACTGACGGCACACAGTTATACGTATATATCATATACTTATATACTTTGGCTTCCTTTCTAGAAATAGAAGAACATTCAAATTTATATGAATACAAGTAGATGTATTCCTTAAATAAATTCAACAATTTATTAATAATAAACATCTAAATCATTTTGTTGATTTGTAGATATTAAACAATTTAATCGTTCATATGCCATATATTTTATTTATTTATATCTACATTCGTACTCTCGCGCTCATTGCGACAAACACAGGCACACAACGATAAAGTTTCTTAATTAAATTGCGCTCTAATGTTTAATGATTCACAATTTACCGGAATTGCCGAGAAATAAAAACAAACCTAGGAACACAAACACAAACACATGGCATAAATGCGGACATAAATGAATGGAATACTCAGTGGCCAAAACAGTGCCACCATCAAGTCATGAATAATATTTCAACAAGTGTTGGGAACTTGAAAATCGCAATGTTTCTTTGCCTCAAAATGTTAAGGACACTCGGAACTGATTTTTATAAAAGAAATTCATTTCAGTACGTAATCTAAACATACAATTTGACAATGAACTTTTCGGAACAGAGAATTGATTTCGTTGAATATTTTTGTATGTGAAACGCTATGTTCATACTCTTCGCAGTACATCGTATTGAGGGTATGGTAATTTTTGTTTTTTTTTTTTTTTTTCATTTGTAATCAGTCGATATAATTGTCTACATATGTCTATTTGATATTTGAAGTTTGTGATGGGTATCATCTCTTATGGTAGCAAATTGTCGACAGAAGTCCATGTTTTTGTACACCATTTATATAACAGAATATAGCAAAAAATTGTAGGAGTTTGTGGCACTTTCAGTATTACTAGCAATAACAAACAGGTACCTACCTTCTGTACTCCTAGTACTTCAAAAATCGAAGCTATATAAAAATCTGAGCCGATATCTATAAACTTTGGCATATATATGGGAGCTTTAGCTATATCTGAACCGATTTTCACCAAAATTTAAAGCAGTTGCTTTTAGGCTGAATTCCGTCGGAAGGGCCAAAATTCAGTCCACTTGCACTGATATTAGCCATTTGGTGCACAAAAACCCTGAAATCGGAAAAACACATGTCTGGGAGCTAAATCCTAATCTGATCCGATTTCTATTAAATTTGACAGAGGTGTTTTTTGAGCACCATAAGTTCTTGTGGAGTGCATATTACGCATGTGAGGGTCTTTAACACCAAATCGGATGAAAAATATGTATGGGAGCTATAGCTATATCTGAACCGATTTTCTGACTGATATTGGCCATTTGGTTAACAATTGACCCGAAATCGGTTGAAGAGATATATGGGATATATATCTTAATTTGAACCGATTTTCACCAATTTCCATAGGGTTCGCCCTTGGGCCAACAAATATTGTTTTCATTTCAATCGGATAATAAATGAGACCTGCATTTTGTTCACAAAAATACATGGTCAGGCGGATTGACATACACAATTTGACTCCAGAAAGCATTCATCATACCAACTATTGAGTAACGGCGGTGCAGAGTGAGTATGTTCGACTACTACAAAGCCAAATGTAGGTGTTTCTAATCTCCGGAATATAAAAAAAAACAAAATTTTAAGGAAATACGAAGAGTTTGTGGACACACGTACAAGTCGACTATCACCAACACCCTGTACATGTAACAGAACTATCTGTAATTAAAGGCGTTTAACGGTTTTAGAGCCGTTAAAATTTGAAATCGGATGGAATATTAGACTTACTGAATCGATTTCCACTAAATTTGACACAGGTATATTGCTTCAGGATGTAACTTCTCGTATGTTTTTTAAAGTCCGTATCACATTTTCAACCCTTACTGCCAGAGAGCCTCATCTTAAATTTTGGGTATTTTAAGACTACTGATCTCACCATAATATAGTTTTCCCATAGCGGGAGGTATTGAAGGCTCAATCCCCCTTTTAAATTTATGCCCAATATGTGTCTTAGAACTTTCTCTAACTTGTGAGCTTTAGAGATCTGAAACGTTTGGAATGAGTTCAAAAATGTAAAGTTCTAAAGGCTTTGTTTCACCAACACTAACTCGTTATAAGCAGCTTAAAAATTCTAAGTTTGGTCTCTTGCTAAACTTTTTTTAAGATGCGTAAGGCTTATGTATACTCTATCCACATACTGTGCATAATATGTAATAGCCCAAACATTAATTATATGTATAGCTTATTATTGACATAGCCTCATATCAAAACAGAATGATATTGAGCCCTTGAAAACGCAACATATCCAAACAAATATCTTGAATTTTATTATAACTCTCAAAACACATCATATTGGCATTGATACAGTTGAAATGGAGCCCCACTAAAAGGCGAAACTATTATGACAATGATTTTTAGCGATTTTCTCCTAAAGGCGGTAATATCACACAATCTTTTGGCCTGTCACATCGGGCGCTAATATGTCTATATGACGCTTTCTACTTCCCGCGAATATAAGAAGTTTTTATTTATGTGGTGCAACTAAAAATAATTGATAATACATTTGCCAGTCTCCCTTTTTTCCATTGGAGCTTTCTTACGAAGGCTCAGAGAATTGAATGGGCATAAGTAGAGGCTACAAATGAAATATTCCCACGTTTTCTATATACCTATCTAAGTACTAAATACAATTTGATCACCGAATGTTAAACAATTTTTAGATTCGACTGAGTGCTGCTACATTCAGGAAGTTTTTTATGTTACATAAAAAATATAATGTATAAATAATAAATCAATTAAATGTCAACATGAATGAATGAGCACATCTTTTTCGTTTTTTTAATGCTTTAGCGGCCAAAATATCTTTTTTGTAAGGCTTCCTCAAATTAAGAAATGCTCTCATATGCAGTCAGGTTGAACATACATATGTTTATACATATGAACATACATATATTAAGGAGAAATAATATTCTCAAATAAAAAAAAAAAAAAAAAAAAAAAAAAAAAAAACAAATGGCCACAGCCAAATGACCACCAGCCATATACAATCAACAGAACCTCCGACACCAATAACAACAACAAATACTTGGGCGAGAAAGCAAAAACATAATTCTAATTCTAATTTTAGAACAAATATACACAAATTGTGTTAAAAATAAACAAATTCGCACAGAGCCGAATGAAAATACTCTTCGTCATGCGGAGGGAAAGAAGGAAAATTTCAAAAATAATTTTTGGGAAATGTGTCTGAAAGTTAGGGGCCCCGTGACATTGTCGCCTCTTAAACAGGCAGGCATGCCCTCAAGCACTCGGCCAACTCGTGTTGATGTGAACGCTGAGCACACTCTTTGCTTTCGTATAAACAAGTAATTGTTGAATGGAGAACACTTGCCGTTAGCATCACCATCGCCACCATATCAACACCTTACCACCCGACCATGTGTGAAAAACCATGTGTCTGTTGATTGTTTGTGCTGGCGTCAGATAAAAAAGAACGCCTTGGAAGAGGCCAAAGCATTTGCAACAGAAACAAAAAACGGGAATAATTGCAACCGCTCTCTTCCATGGCCATCAATGAAATGTGGAAATATTTCAAGAATTTGACAATCAACTTAACGCGGATATGGCTGCCTGCACCGGCAGCCGAGGTGAGAAGGAAGTATGTGCGCCCGATATCTACGTTTGTTGTTGCTTTAAACTTTCGATGAATACTCGGTGAAAACTTTTTCACTTTCATCTGACAACGTATTGTAATTCTGGTCGGTTCTTACCTTCTCAAACCACACGAAAACAACTTGTCATTATTTATGGAATACGACTGGTAATCTGCAAAAGAGAAGAATAATTTATTTATTTAAAATCTACCAAATTCATTTTAAAATCACATTGGGTGTTAGCTTAATTATTTCAATTTGGCAAAGAGTAGCCGGATAAACTTATTTAATCATTATTCACTACGATTCGGCAGCGTTACAATTTAAAATTATTTCTAGTTCGACAATCTAAAGTATGGACTGGGTTATGAGTAAGCCGCCATTGACTATAAATTCTGGCGTCAGACCAATCACATTAGTAGTAGAATGCTCTAAATTATTTTTAAGTTACCGACAACTATCAGTGAACTCAAATCGCAAGATTATGAATGAATAGTCTAAATTAAAGTTAACAGGACGGTTGAAATTGGTAGGCCGAATAAATTAGTTAATAAACGAACTTATAAGCATTTTATTTTTTAACGATTTTTGTCGATAACTCGATGAATGAGTTAAAGAATTCTCCAACAGTTCTATCAAATGAAATCAGATGATACGGATTCCAACTAAATGCTAATGGGGTATTTCCAGGCTATGTATGACGTCTTAACCTCTTATCATATATATCGAGAGCTTGTACGGCTTTAAGTAGACTCAAGTGTTGTAGCTATATCTGAACCTATTTTTACCAAATTGACAGACTAACTCACTTCTGCCATTGAACTATATGTATTTTGTTAAAGGGAAGATATTATACATTTGGTACCAAATAAACCAGTAAAGAAGGTCTAAAAGTCGGGCATAATTAGTAGAGCTTCATAAAACGAATACAAATATAACAAATCGGATGAACAATATATATGAGAGCTTTAGTTATATCTGAACGGCTTTTCACCAAATTTGACATACATATTTCTATGCTCAATTTGGTGGTAAATGTCAATCACATTTGGGCCAATATTACATGTTTGGTGCACAATAAAAGCAATAAAAATATATATGGGAGCTATATCAAAATCTGAACCGATTTCAATAAAATTTGGGAAATTTATGTCTGTGCTGTATTTGATATATTTCCCTAAATATCGTTGTTACAGAGTGCCTATTATGGCTGCGGAGGACAAAAATGTCAAAAGGGATGAACAATATATATGGGAGCAATAGCTATACCTGAACAGATTTCGATCAAATCAGGCATACTTATTTCCAGGCTTAATTTGGTCATATATGCAAAATTCCATATTATTTGGGCTGATATATTCACTAAACTCTGAACAAATTATTAGCAATTTCATTTTGTATGGGTATAGAGACCTACTGCATAATCAGAAAGTTACTGTATCTTCCAGACAATTTACTGATTAGTGACTTACATTTTTTGGTTCAATGTCATTGGTTGTTGGTTGAATAAGTCAAACATTATAAACTGCAACAGAACTAGTATTGTCTCCTATTCGTAGGTATGCAGTATTTTTTAGGAACCTTTACGTAGTGAGGCGCCACATCCATCTATATATTCTATTAACTATCCCAAATATTTGTGATAAAATCAAACCTAACTCAATCGAATACCAACAAGGACCCAAAGTTGTCGTACTGATATGTGTTTGAGATAAGAAAACTGGCATGAGAAGCTTTGTTAGAAACTCCATCTGCGCTCGAAAGTGTTTAGAATGAATCAATGGAAAATAACTTAGCTCTCAATTAAATATTAATTTTCTTTGTATAAGTTTAAGACCCTCTAATAAACAAATACTCACATATGGTCAACCGCACGCACGCACACACACGTAAGCAAAAATTCAAGTTTCCTTAAAGAAATTTTATTTTTTTTATTTTTCAATACAAACTGATCGCAGTGAATTAATAAAGAAACACACATAAAACGCAGAACAAAAAAAAAAAACATGATACACTGTATCATCATCTCGTCAGCAGGGTAGCATGTGTGGGTGTCTTCGCCAGCAAATCTTGTCAATTTGATGATTGGTTCGCCCGTCGTGCACTCGCCCCTCCATGGAAATGCTGATCGTGGAATAGAAAGATGATGCTATTAGAAATCAAAAAGAACAACAATTGTCCACAACTAAAAGAAGTTACAACACTTATAACCAGCCAGCCAATGCGTTGGAGATACGTCAATTGGCAGCCGTTGGAATTATAGACACATATGCCCAAAGCAAAACACATTAAAACTCTCCGATGCTGCTGGGAAAACCAATCAACTTGCGTAGAAGAAAGTGTATTGTCTTTGGGAGAACGGGAACGAGTTCATATGGGGATTGAATGAGTCACAGTCATTTCGCATATGGTGCGAATGTTTCAAACAGCTTTTACCCACGACTTTTTGTTTGGATCTTATTCAAATATGAATCCACTACAAGAATTATACAGCGTTGAAGTCAGATCAGTCTGAGCAAGCTGCGATTTCAATATGATTCGTGCACGTTTATTAATAAACTTGACCCTCCACCCCCCGCCATCAATTTGCTCACACAGACACCTACCCCAGGCTCATACAAGGGCAGTTTATTAGCCATTGATGGCAACTACAACAACAGCACTTTGAAACAAGTTCATGTTCGCTCAGACATAACTAAAATCAATACCAGCCACATTTCACTACTTCATCATCGCCACCAACAGCTCCGTTTGTGTCGGCAGTAATATACAGCCTCCGCATCATCTATGTCTATGGCTGTAAAATTCGCGAAAGAAAAATTAACAGCAGCGTTGTAACGACGATCATCAGTATATCTTCGCCGTACACGAAGACATGCAGTCTGGTAAAATAAAATTAAGCTGGTATGAGACTCTTGCCTAATGTCGCTCAGGGGTATTTCCACACTGGCAGTCGCCCGACACAGAGGTGGTGAAAAAATTTGCAACGCCAATGTTAACAACAAAAGGATTAACACTTTGTTGCCGGCTTCTCCATCTCCTTTATCATCATCTGGCAACCAATTGCAATTTGCATCACTTTCTACCTCTCGTGACAATTCCACCCACCCCAATCAATAGCTCGATCATGACACTGTGAATTATTTGTGTTACTGTTTATAAATATTGATGGAATTGACTAAAAGTATGCCAAGGATGAAAATTAGACCAGCGAAATACTAAATAGAATTGTTTCAGAGATTCTGACATTTTCTTAGCTAGCTTCATAATTGACTAAACTTAGATCGACTAAAAGTTTCAGACAGTACCTATCGGATCACAAAAAGAAGAATGGTATTGGGTATTGGTGGTGTGACATATATCGAGTCCGATATAAGTTTGTACTCGCGTTTATGGAAGCATGACCGAGTTGTAATGCTTTTTAAAGGTACGGGGATATCCTCGCAGGTATTGAGGCATATTTATTTTACCAGTACTATAAAAGACTCAAGAGAGAATTACAGGGTGAGATGAAAAAACTGTAACCAACCTCAGACTGCTGTCATTTCTAAGCCACTCGGCCGACAGATGTTAAAATTATTCCAGTGACAGCTCATGATATTCTTTACAAGCGTACAAAAGCATTTTGGTGAGAATTTTCCAGAAAAAAGTTATTCGTGAGGGAATTCAAGCGTGATAGTGTGATTTCTTTATATTTGGGTCGAAAACCACAAGTGGCTATCGTTAGAGCACTCCGGCATTTAAATGTGAATAAATCTTTTGTGTCTCGTACCATCGCTCGTTACCGTGATACTGTAGCGTAGCCCGACGTCAAGGAAGTGGACGGAAGAAGAAAAAGAAAACAGCAACATCAGCAGAAATGGTTCAAAAAGTATAGAATCGACTTGATCGAAACCCGCGTCGAAAAATGGCTCGTGAGCTGAACATATCGCAATATTCCGTTCGGCAGATATTGAAAAATGAGCTCGGGGTAAAGCCATTGAAATTCCAAAAAGTGCAAGAACTTGCACCGCAACATAAAATAGGCTAAAGAGTTGCTTCGCTTGGCTGAAAGTGGTGAACCGCCGAATTTGGTTTTCTCCGATGAGAAAACATTCGTTGTCCAGCAGTTTGTAAAAAAACAAAATGATCGTATTTACTTGCCAAAGAGGTCTACTGAAAATGTGCACCTTCGGTTGGCCACCAGAACTTAAGCGCCGGCCATGGTGATGGTGTGGGCCGCCATAACAGCCGCTGGTGGCTCTACGCTCGTATTAATCGACCGTGGCATCAAATAACTGCTGAATATTATCTAGAAAATATTCTGGAGGGCTTATTAAAGCCTTGGGCACGCAAACATTTTGGTCGCAGACCTTGGACATTCCAACAGGACTCAGCAAATACCACAGAGCAACATTGGTCGTTTGAAGGCCATCATAATTCGTGCCAAATGTGACCAATTCGAACAAATCTAAACTTATTCTAAAATTTGATGCTATAGGACATTTTTTGCTTTCATTCAATAAAATTAAAAACAAATTTCAAAATTATGTGACTTTGTTGCAGTTTTTTATCTCACCCTGTATATATTTTTTTTTGTTTTTAAAATTGTAAGTATTTGTTCAAAATGCTATATCTTTTTTTTTTAAGATAACCTCACCTATGTGAAGTCCTGTGTAGTTTCGTGATATCCGTTGTCCAATGACGCAGTCTTTGAGAACAGTTGGGACTGCTTATTTCGAGTTTTACTAATACAGAGCCTGTTTAAAGGCGATATTGCGAAGTTTCGGTTCGGAGTTGGTGCGATGTGGAACATCACGACAGAAGTGTTCACACGGGTCAAAGACCACTGGAAGAAAGGCCACATAGTAGATGCTCATATCAAAAACGCGCAAATACATATGTGAAGCATTGATTAATGCATCTGATATTCTGTTCCTTGATGTTGGGAGTAGTTAGTTGTAAAAGATTGAGACACACCGGACAGATCATCTTAATGGAATTCTTAAGCTTGTCCCAAGTTGCTTAACTTTAGAAATACACGCTTCCACTGTGTAGCCATAAAACCCCAGAAAGGAGAGAAAAAAATAAAATTTTATTAAAATCATTGCCAATTGTTTTTGACACTGTAGCCCCAAAGCACTCCAAGACCGGCATTGCTTTCCGTACAATAAAATGGAAGATGATCTACAAGCTGGAAGCATAATGTCTAATCATGTTTATGGCTCGTTTAGTTATTCATTTGCAGAGCAAAGCACCAAAAAATCATAACCAGTCCCGGCGATTAGTAATTTGTTGTCTGTCTTTGAGCCTTAAGCCTTAAGGTGAAGATGTTGACTGTGCCATCGCCAACGATAACAGCGGTAATACACTGTCTAGTCGTACGGCTGCTCGTTCATAAATTTTCCACACAACATCGGCGAGGCTTTTCCTCGCCATCCCCAACCAGACTCAATCTCGCTGACAAGATGAGGACTGAGAAAGTGGAGATCAGAAGAAGCACTGAGTAAGTGAACGATGAATCCCAGAGTAATCTAGATAAGCTTTATTATCAATTGTGCCGCAGAAATAAATAAGTAGACATCTGGTGGAACAAAGCTTTCAAACAACTTCACATCACTGTCAATGTTATTTAGGAGCAGACAGCAGTGTTTGAACAAAGCAATGGCAGACAGTAGTCGCTTCTGGTTTTCCTTCTTTTTTGGATTTAATAAAACACCATTGCAGCCAATGGAAAGAAGTGCCTCCAACGGCAGTGGCAACAATACAGAGACATTAAGTTGAATTTCGAATCGCTGAAAGATACAATAAGAGATGCCGTCAAAGCAAATCATGGTGGAAAAAGACAGTTGTAGGAAGAAAGTATGTGTAGCACAGTGTTAAAATAAATGTCGCCATAAAATTAGCCATTAAGATGTTGATCAGAACAGTTTACATTTCAATAAATCTGAAGAAGGGAAAAGCAGTAACAAAAATCTTGTAATCAAAGGCTATAGTCGAAAGGGACCGATCATGGGATAGCCGACACCAGATCTAAAACCTTTTGACTAAGATTAAAGATTTCCCAAGATCTTGGCAAAATTGACAATCCGCATGTTTCTGAAACCAATATTTAGCAGTAAATATTTTATCTCTCGGGCAAATGGGTTCTTTAAACAATAATTGAAAATTTAGATTCCTGTATCAACGTAATTAGCCTTTATGTAAAGGTCAGAAGTGTCCTTTTTCTGTGTTTGTAATTTCACAGATTGAATAGGAAATGTTTGAATTCTCCACACAGTCCGCTATGGTCCATTTTATCAGCTTAATATTATCTGACCAATATCCAAATTGGATACAGCCCTGTATTAAAACCTTACACAATGCCCCCAAATTCCTCATCAATTGGCCAATAAATGTGACATGTAGAGCAATTGCAAAATCGAAAATTTGTATATTCCATCAAAAAAACATTTTACGATCATCTCCCAAAATTATAGGATTTCCAGTTTTGGCATTCTGGGGAAAGTTTTTTTTTTTTTTGTTGTAAAAAAGCCATCGTTTCGGTTTTCGCTTTACTTTTTTCTACAGTGTTTGCCTAGACACTTTATAATAGGTATCGGCTAAACTAGAATACAACTTTGCAGTCATGACTCAGACAAAAAGGGGTTCATCACCAAGTCGACACTTCGTTGGTTATTCAATAAAACTGTCCCTCTAGCCTTCGTTGAAGTCTCACTAGAAATTAAATTCTGGCAACCCTAGCACTAGCACATGCTAAGAAAATACATTTTGTTATTGTCTCAATTGAACCCATCAATTGTTATTTCAATTAAGGCAGCCCATAAGGGGAAGTATTCAAAAAACGAAAGAAAAAAAAACCCTCTCATATGTTTTCCATCGACAATCAAAACTTTTCCAGTGGCAATGCCAAGGCATGAAGTGGTAACGTCTCGTGCAGCAATTCTATTCCAATTAAAAGTATATTTTAAAATTAGCAATGGCCGTTTTCCGGACTGTGGATAATACTTTATGTTTGGTATGGTCTCCATTTTAACACCCCACAATTTGTGACTCGTAAGCAACATATTACACACACACACACATTGACGACCCCAATACAGAGATTGATCGCAGGCCATGATTGACAATTTGTTGCTCATAAAAAGCCATTGTTTGCGATGATCTGGAATGTTGAGTTTTTCTTTTCATACAAGCGGCCGTTGCTGCTACAAAATCCTATTAGAGTAACGCCTTTTATGGAACAATTTATTGGCAATTTCCTCCCAAAGTTGTTACTTTTGTTGCCAATGAAACTGTGGGACAATCTGATGGCTGAAATGCATTTTCCATTTGGCCATTAAACATTCGCTCAACATCACAAATAACCAAATACAAAGTAAGAGAAATTAAAGACGAAGATTAAAATCCACTGGCTTCCCCTCCCCCATTCTGCTTCTACATGTTTTATGACATTGTGACAGGTAAAATGATAGTGGAGATCAGCGGTTGCACTTGCAATGCATTGGTGGCTTGATTCGTCGAATAGACTGTCCACGGGTTAGAGTCAGGAGAAATCTTATGAGCGTATCGCAATGAGAAATGAGCTGAGTGCCATCCAATGCAACCGACAATGGTGAATACACGTCTAAACTTGACACTAGTTAAGCTTGAGAAAATGTCAACATCACGTAGACCCCAATCTCTGTCAAAGTCATGCTAGCGGAACGATAAAAACAAATAAAAAACGTCTGAAGGCGTTAATTTTCAATCATAATAGATTTATTAATACACTTCTGCTACTTGTCCTTAAAATGATGTGTAATGAAACCCCCGAGTAATTGGTTCATGATGAAAGTGTTTCTCCAACTAGCTTATTTAAATTCGATTCGATTGAGAGTTCTAATTGTATTTTCCTGATGAGGCAACAACACTTTACGGTTCATTGTTCCCATGTAATGCATGAATCTTTATTCGGGTGGTTCTCAGGGCATATATGCTTCACACCACGAAGAAACGACTAAGGCTAGAATCTTGAAAATTGGAATGTAGGGCTGTTGGCGAGTAGGTGGGTGGTCGATAGGACGGCGCTTTGGGACATTCGCACCAAAAAGTACTTTTGGGGATAAAATTCTATATAATTCTATTTCAAATATATACCAAAATGTACAATCTGACGTTAAGGTGTGATGAACTGTGTTATGGAATTTTGTGGTAAAAAGTACCTAATAAGAAAATGTACGAAAATGTGGTCCTACCCTTTTATATATGAGATAAGTCGGAGTTTTATGATATAAGTACTAAAGGCCATTAAATACAATTACTTAAAAGGTACCAATAGCACATTATGCGGAGGAGTTGAGCTAGAATTCAAAAAATAGGCAAACATTCGTCAAAAGCTTTTCAGAAACACACGAGAAAGTTAATAACGGCAAATAAAGTTGTTTGATTTTGTCTCGAAAAGTTCAATGCTGAAGACTATTAATTTTATATTCGTACTTCATTAACGATAAAATGCACATCGTTTGAATATTCTGTAACAATGATACTCAAAAGTACTAAGTACACCAGTTGTGGCATTGTGCCACAAGAATTAAATTACATCGGATAGCTGCACATTATAAACAATTTAAAAATTGTCAGTCGGTTTGGTCGACAGATGTATACCCTCAGACACTATCCGTTTAATTTATGATTCATGTGATTCAAACTGTAGACCCTTTATGGGGGTAGTTTTGAAGAAAGAAAGTCGAGCAATTATTTTTATATAGTAATTGTTAATGGAAATGTTAAAGTTTATAGTAATTGTCAATGAAAATGTTAAAGTTTTATGGGGCAGTACGAGAAGGTGTGGGACGATAAATTCCATATTCACATCAGATCTCTGGCTGAGAGAAATATTTAGTTATACCAATTTTGAAAAGAATCGTTGACTTGTTTCACATGTTATAAGAGATGTATGTATGTATGTATTGTCACCCTTTGTCATCTTCACACCAGATCTTGAGTTAGTAAAAATATTGGGATGCGTGAAATTTATACATTATTACCAGTACCATCTCCACATCAGATCTTGCGTTGATAAAAATATTGCGGTGTGCCGAGTTTAAAAAAATTCTGGTGCTTATTTCAAGTTTTATGTTTTAGTGAAAATATTAAGATGTGCGAAATTTGAAGACAATCGGACTCATATTTCACATTTTACAACAGTTATAATTGTTACAAATTTTGATCCTTTGTATTCAAATCTTGTGTTATGAATCTTGTGTTAAGTATTTAAAATTTTGACCCATTGTGGGGGAGGTACCAGAAGGAGTTATCCGACCTATCCCATCTACATACCAGACCTGGAGTTGTTAGAAATATTGGGATATGCGAAATTTTAAGACAATTTAAATCTTATTCCACATATTACAAGCGTTGAGATTATATAATGTAATGTTTGGTAAATTAAGAACTGTTTAATATTCGATTTTGTACATTTTCCCTTTAAAATATTTTTTTTCTGTTGCGCTACCCACCGAAATGACTTCAAAAGCTATTTCTGGCTATGTCTGTGATTCACGACGACTAAAAGACGGGCTCATTTTTATGGCTTGTCCATGTCAAGCAATACGTTGACAGCATAAAATGTGTGGCCCACTAAGAATACAGTTTCGTTCTAATATTTTATATGGTGGCTGGCTAGCAGTGACAAACGGTCGTTGGACTACCAGCAAATGGTCAACAACACTCCAGTCGGCAGTTCCCTAATCTTTAAAGACGACGAAGTTGTGGTGGCAACTACTTTAACAAATTGCAATTATGAATGCAGCTGCTGGTGTCGGCTGGCTCATCTAGCTTTTGCAACGCTCGGTCTAGTGACATTCGTTGTTGGCCTTTCTGCTCTGTATTCACAGACAAATGTGAAGGAAGTGTCACATCTTCGAATTTGAGCCAGTGAATTCGTAATAGCTATTGTCTACTGTACATTCGCAGATCTAACATATTCTCAGATTACATTTGTTAAGATATGTGTTGAATGTGGAACAGAACGTTTCAGTCTAATTCAAATTGCAGCCAAAGACATACAGTATCTGCAAGCGAAACTCGTACAGCTAACAAAAAATTATTTTTCTTACAACTTCCAAAAAATCTAAATTTACAAAAAAATGTTTTTTTTACATCTTATTAGTACACAATGTAAGTAATTTAAAAATAAAAAAAAAAACTTAACATTTTAATTCATTTAAAGTAAAAAAAAAAAATAAATAGTAAAAGAGATCATATTTCAATGTCGCACTCCACTCGTATTAATCGATCGTGGCATCGGAATAAGTCCCGAATATTATCGCGGAAATATTCTGGAGGGTGTATTAAAGCCTTGGACACGCAAACAATTTGGCCGCAGACCTTGGACATTCCAACAGCACTCAGCACGCGCCACCCAAGAATGGTCATCGCTTCATTTCCAGCGCACAATGGCCACCAAAATCTCCGGATACCAATCCGTTGGAATATTGAGTCTGGAGTAATTTGGAAAGCAAGGTTGGCACTAAAAATTACTAAAGTATCGATCACCTCAAGCAAGCGCTTCGCCGGGAATAGGCCAAAATACCGCAGAGCAACATTCGGACAGCGTGTGACGGTTTCATTGGCTGTTTGAAGGCCATAATTCGTGCCAAAGGTGAACAATTCGAACAAATCGAAACTTATTCTAAAATGTGATGCTATTTCCGACATTTTTTGCTTTCATTCAATAAAATTTAAAAAAAAAAAATGTAAAAATATGGCTCTTAACTTTGTTGCAGTTATTTTTATCTCGCCCTGTACTTAAAAAACATAATTGGCAATGAGATTTTTTGAATGGTTGGAACTGGAGAGCCAAATAACGACTAATTCGGTTGAAAATGTCTTTTTATAATATTCTTTTAACATTCTTTCTATTAAATATTAAATTCTAGTCCGCTACGAATATTTTTTATGGTATTTTTGTTTTTGTCTATTCTTTTTTTAATAATTCACATCACTTGCATCGTTTACATCTCTACCTTGATGTTACATCTTGGTTTGTCAGTTTTTGGACATGGGTAATTGCAAATCCACCGAATGTTTCAATATTGGAATTATAACTTGAATGGTACTTAAAAACAAACATGTCATTCTGGATTTAAGATTTGTCAGAGTTAAAAAAATTATTCTTTAAAAAAACAAGAATTGGTGGTGTGCAAATTAAAAAAAAAAAAACAAATAATTTGTTTTAAAATATAGACATCCAACGCTTTCTTTTTATAATGTGTTTGCCGCACAGTGTCACAAATTATTTTTGTTGTTTCTACCAAAAATTTAATTTTTATCAATCTAAGAGGAGCATACAAAAGTTATTGTGATCAACTTTTTTTTTTTTTTGAAATCAATGATATTTTATGGTGGCAGCAGTTTTCGTTTGTTTATCGGTCGGGGAACACTGTGCGCCACAGTCATTTGCGCCTTCCTACATAATCAAAAATCGAAAATTCTGAAATTGTTGTTGTATTTTTATATTTATTCATCATTCTTGCTTTGGCTAATGTTTCTGTTTATCCCCCGGCAACTCTAGGAAAAATACAAAAATACAAAAAATCGGCAAAATGATGTTACCTTGAGAAATAGCAACGCTTTCAAACATAAAAAAATTAATCATCTACATTATAGGGTTGCCAAATATTGTGGAATTATTAAGCATTATGTTCAATGAAACCAAATCGATGGATATACATTAATCAATCTGCACGGAAACAATCTACATTACAAAGAGAGAGAGAGAGAGAGAGAGAGAGAGAGAGAGAGAGAGAGAGAGAGAAAGAGCTGAATAAAGGTAAAGGGTGTATTTGGCCCAATCTAGTTGGGTGTATTTGGACATTTAATTACATTTCACCTTCTACCTGTTGCAGTGCTTAAAATTCGCTATAACTTCCATCAATCAATCAATTGAATATGTTTGTGAATGGAAAATTATGAATTTTAGAATTGTTTTTTGTTTTTTTTTTTTTTTTGGTCTGCAGCGAGGTCAAGTTTTGGTTGAAGTTTTTTTACTGCATTTAAAACGGAATTTGCTATTTACCGTCATTCTTTTAAAACATCAATGAACATCGTTAGAACTGTCTGGTTTTTGGCAATATGAAGAGATCAGACTTGAGCAGGGAATGGCTTTAGGGATTCTTATTGAGTACCAAAAAAAAAAAATTAAAATTTTTTTTCAAGTAAACTATATCTCTCGAATCCAATTGTCTTTGTAAGTTAATTAGTAATCTACAGCTGCATCTGCAAATCCATCCTATCTCTTAATTTTATTACATGTGTATTATAAGTTTTGTTCAGGGCTCATGATACCCTACACCACTTGCGTATTTATTACAGCTTCACATAACAAATAAAAGTTTTTATGGGAGAATAAAAACATACGAGCTATGATTTAATTATAATAATTCAAAGTCCAAAGGACTAACCATGCCGAATAATTTGTATCCTTCAATTCGGGCATGTATTACCCATTTGGCGCACAATTTACTTGAAATCGGATAAAGATAAATATGGGAGCTATATCCAAATCTGAAACGATCTCAATAAAATTTGGCCAAGGTATTTCTCAGTTGTACTTGGTATATTTCCCTTAATATCGTTGTTACGGAGTGCATATTAAAGCTGTGAGGAACATATATAACAAATCGAATGAACTATATATGTGGGAGCTATAGCTATATCTGAACCTGAACCGATCTTTACCAAATTTGACATACTAGTTTCTAAACTCACTTCGCTCGTAAGTGCTTAATTCCATTCCATTTGGGCCAATATTACACTTTTGGTGCACAATAAAAGGCAAATCGGACGAAGTATATCCAAATCTGAGCCGATCTCGATAAAATTTGCCGAAGGTATTTCTGAGTTGTATGATATATTTCCGGCTGTGGAGGACAAAAATAACAAATCGGACGAACACTACATATGGGAGCTATTTCTATATCTGAACCGATTTCGATCAAATTTGGCATACTTCATTTCAGGTCTAATTTGCTCGTATGTGCATACTGTTTGGGCTGTTATTACAAATCGGACAAATATGTATGGCTATATCTAAATATTGACCGATTATCTCAATTTTAATCTGGAACAGGTAATAGATGCGATCTGTACTTTGTTTACAAAAATACATGGACAGACGGACATGCATAAATCGACTCAGAATGTGATTCTATGCAGATCATTAAAAGGAATTATGGGACTATCTCGCTTCCTTCTCCATTCTACAAACAAATGCACAAAGACCTAATACCCTTACCACTATGTGGTGTAGGGTATAAAACATGTGTCTCGCTATGCTGTAGCTCTCATTTCCTACGCAAGATTTTTCCCCTATGTATTCTACTGAAAGATGTTTGGCAACCATCTTACCTGGCCAGCGCCATAAATTTTTAAACAGCCACGGCAGCAAATATCCGAAACGTGAAATAACGCCACCAACATTGCCGACAACCTGTTTGAAAAAAAACAAGAGCAACAACACCAACATTGCGAATGACTCAATGATAAAAATTATAGTTGTGGTCGTCGCTGCTTATAATTGCGACAGCAGCGACAACAAAAGCAACATAATTATAAACTACATAAAAACATACACTTAAGAATAGCAACAAATGTGCCAAAGATATAACAAATGAGAAAAACAACGATAACAACAATGACGAACGTTTCTGTATGACGCTCCGCAATGGGACAAACATACGCAGATAGTCCGCGAACAAAGAATGTTGGTGGGGAGACAAAAATTATGAGGCCCGATCGCCCAAGTGCACAGTTCAATAGTGCATAACATATCTCTAATGTTCTTCAATTTATTATAGGTACCCCAATCCAAGATTGGGGAACTCTATATTATCACTGAGCTTTAATAAGACTTGAAAGGCATTTCACACCATTTTTTATACGTAACTCGGAGAAGTTCAACTTTGATTTAATTTCTCGTGAAATTAGGAAGTTTTTTTCAACTGACAAAAATGTTCGTTTTCATATAAAGAACTTTTGGAGTCGATCAAGCATGTTTATATCAAGCTTAGATCAAGTTGTGCCAACTCGGCCCGCTCCTCTGCAAAAGTTCAAAATTTTGCAACAAAAAAACAAAATCGCATTTTGAGCAAAGGCAGTGCTCGAGACCTATATTTTCAGACCACTCTTTCTTGTACCACCCACAATAATATGTATGTCAAAGAATTATAATAATAACACTCGTAAAATGTTAAATTAGTATCCGACTTACTTCGAACACAGCATAGCCCAATACTTGTGTCAATGAATGATATGTCAGCGGACCGATTTCATCCTCTTTACTTGTTGAGTATACTTTATTCAACGTCAGACTGTTGTTGACAGCTGGAATAATTGCCAAAGATTTGATTTGAAAGTGGACATCTCGACAAAATCTTTGCTCGAAATTTAATTCATTTTATTAATTTGCACTCTCGGTTACAACGAAATTAAATTTCTCAAAAAATTAAAGCATTTGTTATTTTTGTTATTTGTTATCATTATTATTTTTTGCGGACTCTAAATTTACCAGTGTCCCAAGAATAATAAAAAGCTAAAAGTTAATGAATTATTCCTATAAAATTTACAAGGCAAAATAACTTTTTTTCTAATACCAAGTAATGACTAATGTCGCCAAAGATTGAAAAAAAGAAAAACAAGTTAGAAAGTATCAGACGGATTTTCCGTTAGATGTATACCCTCAGTCAACTTCTGTTTACATAAATATTTTGACTTGCGCTTTGATTATTCAAACTGTTGACCATATTTGAACTATATCGACTACTTTCTTCTTTTTATATGATAATTTTTGGAATATATTGAAATATGCGTGAGGTACAAGATATAGTAGATCGAAGCATTCCACTTCATCTTATACTGATAAAAAATATTGGGATGTGCAAAATTTAAAGCAAATCGGGATCTATATCAAATTTTATGCGAATAATCAAAATGTTGAACTTTTGTGGGATAGTTACCAGAAGGGGTTGGCCGATAAATCATATTCAGATCAGATCTTCGGTTGAGAAAAATATTAAGGTATACCAAGTTTGCAAAGAATCGTTGACTTGTTTCGCAAGTTATGATAGTTATAAGTATTTGCGGGGGAGATATCAGAAGGGGTGAGCCGATATCTATCACCTTCACACCTGATCGTTATTAGTATTAATGTAGGTATGTGCGAAGTTTTGGAGCAATCAGATGCTTTTCACACCTCACATAGCAATACTACAAATATTGGGACTTGCAAAGTTTGCACATAATTGGATGATCCCTCGTGTTCTATACCGTAATTCGTTTTCTGTGAAAATGTTGACCTTTTGTGGGGAGGTACAAGAAGGCGTGGCCCGATATTGCCCATCTCCGAACTCGATCGAAGTTTGACCATTATATTGCGATGTATATCAAGTTTAGATCGAATCAGATACTCCATTCGAGAGTTATCGTGAGCACCAGCCAGACAGACAGACGGACGGATACCCCTTGATCGACTCCAAATGTCCTGAAATGGATTTGGTCGAAAGGGACCAAGATTCTAAAACCGTACATTCGATGAGGCACGGTAATAATACTTCCAGTTCAACCCCTCTATCAGGCACATAAAACTAAAAATTATTTTTTTTATCGGATTTTAGTGGCAGTTTAGTAAGTTCTTACTTCCTATGACCACCCCATGTTTAAATGACGGATTTTGCATGTAGTTAGTGGTGCCAAAATATACTTAATAGACCCCTTACTTGTGGAGCCCTCTGTCCAAATATTTCTAAACTTAAAATTAATATGCGATTTCTGAGAAAGTCAATAAGTGTTCTTGAGTGATATACGCCGCAGTTTTCCCATTAATATGTAAATCCCAAACTGTTGCTATCGGAGTACGGTAAGGGTCTCGAAATTACGATAACCGCACTTTCAAGTGTGGAAAGTGCTTCTATAGGTTTAATTTTCAATATTGATTACCTTGGAAGTTGATGCTTTATGCTCCGTCCCAACAGCTGCACCCGTGGGAATCCATTGGTTCCTTATTTTTTTTTAAAAAACCTTGGCAAGTTTTCATCCCGGTGCACACATTTATATAAACATTTCATTTACAACACTGTACTATTATGGAAAACTTTTTGATTTGAGGAAATATATTTTCCTTTCGTGGTAGAATTACATTTAATTTTAGGGTCCCATTCGGGTAAAAACTTAAAAAATTCATTACGGACTGGCTCAAATGCATAGAATTTCAATTGTATGTTGAAAGTTTAAAATATCATAAGACATTTTTTTTGTGTTTTTTTCTTCTTTAGTTTTCTGCTGTCATTTTATTTTTCTGCTGTCATTTCTTTATATTTGGCTGGAAAATCACAAGTGACTATCGTAGACCACTCCAGCATTTAAATGCGAATAAATCTTTTGTGTCTCATACCATCGCTTGTTACCGTGATACTGGTAGCGTAGCCCGACGTCAAGGAAGTGGACGGAAAAACAACAACATCAGCAGAAATTCGAAAAGTAAAGAAGCGACTTGATCGAAACCCACGCAGTGTCCGAAAAATGGCTCGTGGGCTGAACATATCGCAATATTCCATTCGGCAAATATTGAAAAATGAGCTCGAAGTAAAGACATTGAAATTCCAAAAAGTGCAAAAACTTACACCGCAACAGAAAGAAAATAGACTCTAAAGTGCTAAAGAGTTGCTTCGCTTGGCCGAAGGTAGTGCACTGCCGAATTTGGTTTTCTCCAATGAGAAAACATTCGTTGTCCAGTAGTTTGTAAACAAACAAAATGATCGTGTTTACTTGCCGAAGAGGTCAGCAGAAAGTGTGCATCTTCGGTTGGCCACCAGAACTCAAGCGCCGGCCATGGTGATGGTGTGGGCCGCCATAACAGCCGATGGTCGTTCTCCGCTCGTATTAATCAACCGTGGCATCAGAATAAATGCCGAATATTACCGAAAAAATAATCTGGAGGGCGTATTAAAGCCTTGAGCACGCAAACATTTTGGACGCAGACCTTGGACATTCCAATAGGACTCAGCACCATCGCACTCAGCACGCGCCAACCAAGAAGGGTTACAAAATGAGGTTCCTCGCTTCATTTCCAGCGCACAATGGCCACTAAAATCTCCGGATACCAATCCGTTGGACTATTGTGTCTGGAGTATTTTGGAAAGCAAGGTGGCACTAAAAAATACCAAAGTGTCGATCACCTCAAGCAAGCGCTTCTCCGGGAATGGGCCAAAATACCGCAGAGTAACATTCGATCATCGTGTGACGGTTTCTTGAATGCCATAATTCGTGCCAAAGGTGACCAATTCGAACAAATCTAAACTTATTCTAAAATTTGATGCTATTTCCGAAATGTTTTGCTTTTATTCAATAAAATTAAAGAAAAACTAAAAATCACCCTATACATTGCCATTTCCATGCAATCGAAGAAGAGAAATCCCGAACATATTGGTATATGGTATATTTTTATTTATACACTTGAGGAAATAAAAAATGTTCAAAATCATGCTATTGAACCAATTCAAATGGAAACAGGAAACCGAAACACTTTTATGTAACAAAGACAATAAATAAAACCGCGAATTTGTCAAAGCAATCAACAAAGTTGTCGTTCTTCTTTGAAATCGATAAATGACAAGCAATGATCTTTTCTTCTATGTTGTGTCTAAAATTATCTCTGGCCTCGTCTTCTGCTCCGACCCCCCTTTTTTGGATTCTCCTTCTAAATAAAACAATGAATCAAGTTTGAACAAATAACAACAATTACTGCTACAACAACAACAACCAGCGTAACATTTACAGCTCCACCGATAATAGTTCGTAGTGGCACAGTAACACACTCCCTCTTTAATCGGCCGATACGACCGATAATAGCCGAATCACGAATTGCCACAGCGAGTGGAATATAAGCAACAAACGCCCAGACATGAGTCAAGCAGAAGATAAGATACCAGTTGTGTGTCAGCCAGCTAGCCAGCCATCGAGCGAGCGAGCGAGCGAGCCAGCCAGCCATCCGCTGACCAGTCACCTAGCCATGCCAGTTGAATGAATCGCAGAATTGAGAAGTGCCTAATGACCGTTTGATAGACCCTCGTCTGGTTTCTTTGCGATCAGTTTTACTTCGGCTTAATAACAAAGAAAAAAATGGCTAGGAAAAAAGGTAAATTTGGCTTTCAATGCGAAGAGAACTTGAAAAGAAATTGAATCAAGTCGGCAAATCGTTACACATGAACGCAGCCCACAACATCAAAAAACACTCGCATTTAGTGAAGTCTTTTCCCCGTTTGTTATTTTGTTAATTATACGTCACTCATTTGACAGTCAGATAGATAAGAAGCATGGCAATGGATGCGTGGGGGTGGTGGCGGGGGCATGGTTAAAGACACGAGAAGAGGGCCGGAGCAAATCGAAAATACTCTGCTGTGAAATGAGCCAATCAAACCAAAAAAGAAATAAAAACACCAAGCAAGACACTTGATTCGAGTTGAGTTAGAAACCATATCCAAATAGCAGAAATCGCACAAAATCAAAGCTGAATAAGACGCGCATCGTTTACAACGGACAAGCAGGAAAGAATCAGTTGATATTGATAGCAAAAAGCTTGCGTTCAAATGCGATTACTTGCCGTAGTTGCAACCAAACATGTTTCAATAGTTTGCTGTCAAAGGGGCTACATTTAGGAAGGTGTGTTTTTTTAAACATTGGCAGTGGGCCGTTCAAGAAGGGAAAATCAAATATTTTAATACACGAACCATCGCATCAAATTTAAAGCTTTCGCAATGGAGCTGTGTGAAAATAGTATCGAAGGTAAAAGTACAATTTGATTAAAAAAAAAAAAAACACAGTAATATTTTCTTTATGCTCAGCGTTTATCTAGTGTGCAAGAGTTACCCGGGGTCAGGGTCAACATTTACGAACCATATGATACGATATAAATGCTGCTTAACTGAACAATAGATTTTTACAATATTAATGTTTTTGCTTTAAAAAAATATAAAAACAACTTTTGAATATTGAACAGAAACAATATTTCTCGACGAAGCGAATATCTGTACTAGATGCCCGCCCTATGGGACTCGGCTCAGATATATATGCCTTATTTTTCAAAATTATTTCTGGTAATACAATTTTTTCAATTTTCGGACAAACGTGGTGTTGGCAGTACAGAAACTGCATGGAAAATGATTAATTGCAGATGTCCTATTGAGACCCTACTCAAATTAAGTTTACAAATTAATCGTTTGCTTTTGCTGAAGTTGAAATTTCGATCAATAATGAAAAGTTATAGAAACATCGGAATTTACTTGGCACATGAAAGCAACACATCCCCCAATCAATTCTGAGGTCAAATACAAAACCAAAATACACGAATGTTGAAAAAAATGATATCACTGAATTCATTTTGTGCAGCTAAAACCAGGTTTGCCGATGCGGAAGCGGGAAAACCCAAATTCTGAACATAGTTTCCAATTTTTAGATCATTTAAAAAAAAGATAAAAAAAAACTGCAACAAAGTCAAACGCCATAATCTTTACATTTTTTTAATATTGTCCCATTTCCGGCGAAGCGCTTGTTTAAGGTGATCGACACGTTGGTATTGTTTAGTGCCAACCTTGCTTTCCAAATTACTCCAGACACAATAATCTAACGGATTGGCATCCGAAGATTTTGGTGGCCATTGTGCGCTGAAAATGAAGAGAGGAGCCTCATTTTGTAACCATTATTGGGTGGCGCGTGCTGAATGCGATGGTGCTGAGTGCTGTTGGAATGTCCAAGGTCTGCGGCCAAATTGTTTGCGTGCCCAAGGCTTTAATACACCCTCCAGACTCCACCCTCCAAGGCTTTAATACGCCCTTATACTAATGGCAAGATCGATTAATACGAGCGGAGAGCGACCATCGGCTGTTATGGCTGCCCAAACCATCACCATGGCCGGCGCTTGAGTTCTGGTGGTCAACAGAAGGTGCACATTTTTCGCTGACCTCTTTGGGAAGTAAACACCATCATTTTGTTTGTTTACAAACTGCTGGACAACGAATTTTTTTCATCGGAGGAAACCAAATTCGGCAGTTCACCACTTTGGGCCAAGCGAAGCAACTCTTAAGCTCTTTTGAGTCTATTTTCTTTCTGTTGGGGTGTAAGTTCTTGCATTTTTAGGAATTTCAATGGCTTTACCTCGAGCTCATTTTTCAATATTTGCCGAATGGAATATTGCGATATGTTCAGCTCACGAGCCATTTTTCGGCTACTGCGACGCGGGTTTCGATCAAGTCGCTTCTTTAGTTTTCGAACCATTTCTGCTGATGTTGCTATTTTCTTCCGTCCACTTCCTGGACATGGGGTAAGCTCGCTCACGGTAACGAGCGATGGTACGAGACACAAAATATTTATTCACATTTAAATGCTGGAGTGCTCTAACAATAGCCACTTGTGGTTTTCCAGCCAAATATTAAGAAATCACACTATCACGCATGAATTCCGTCACGAATTCTCACCAAAATGCTTTTGTACGCCTGTAAACAATATAAGAGCTGTCACTGGAATAATTTTAACAGCTGTCGGACGAGTGGCTTAGTAATGACAGCAGTCTGAAGTTGGTTGCAGTTTTTTCATCTCACCCTGCATATGCAATATTTCTAACGTTGATTAAAATTTACCAATTTCTTTGGCAATGCGACATCTCCTGCTTATTCTGTGAAATTACAAACTGATTAACAAAGGCGTGTTCCTTGAGACAAGTATTTATTCCTTGGAGACAAATAAGTTGTTATTCTTTGTAGATTAATTTTCTTAAGAATATCCCCTCTATAAATATTAATTTCGCGAACAGACAAACGTAACAACAAAATAGCAAACCTTTTAGTTGAAAAATTTGCATATGGCCTCCAAAATACCCATAGTTAGTTATTCCGTTATATGGGGGCCATTTTTGTTGGCTGTTTGCTGCTTGGTCAAAACCTGTCCTACATTGAACAATTTTTACCAATATGTGTTCTACCATTAAGATTTAAAATTACCAAATAACAACATCTTCGAGTAGAAATACTGACCGAGATCACAATACAATAAATCGACCAATACCGCTCGAAACGTAGACCAGTATTACAATTGAGAACACAATATACAAAATTACTGCCGATTCAGTTGTGCCTAAAACCGAATAGCAGGAGGTATCTCAGTAAGGGGAGCCATGCTAAATAATGGAAAATTTTTGAAAGGAGAGAACTTACATAGCCGGTTAACGTAATATTGAAATACAGTAAATTCTTCTTATAAATACCGAAAATCACCGACCGATACAGTTCATTTTAAATAACAAACATCTTAGAAGTACTACCTGCACCTATGCAAATTTCATTAATTTATCATAGATATTGTGACCAGAATCCAATACTGATCACGAATTATGGGGTCTACTTTGAATAATTCGAGATGTTACAAGCGGAATGGTAAAGTAATATGCACTTATTTACACTAAATTCCAATTTTGTGGACTAGAACTACGCCAGCTTAGGCACCCTGTTTCAAATTCTGGGTCAAAAGAGCATGCATGCATTTAAGTCTAATATGTATTTTTCAGGTAATTTGTAGGCCAAATAATTACTTATTCGGGTGACATGCAGGTCAACTTTATGTGGTAATGGGAATTTTTTCTGGCCAGATTATCTAAAAGAACTTAAGATGTACTTTATTTCCTAATGCATGTTGTAAATCGTGTCGCTGTGCATGGAATACTTGTGGCCCATTTCGTACTTAGTCTTGTGAAAAAAACGTTTCTCGAAAGTTATAGTTTTTGATTTTTCCACAAATCTGTACTTTTTGTGATTTCAAACCTCTGACATATTGTGCGACGTACCGATGAACGCATGACTTGTTTCTAATGCATCCGCATTCAAATGCCTTTTAAGCCAAATGATTTGTTCATTAAAACGTCTATGTGTCTGGCCATTTCAGACAAACCGTGATTGAATCGATCTCCCCCCTTTCATGCCACGACATAACCGCTGACACCCAAAAATTGTTCAGCCATTTTAAAGGCTGTTTGTTGTTTCGTTCGTTCGAACGTTCTTTTAACTAACTGAGCTAGTCGTCGACAAAGTGCCGCTAATAACAGTGAATACTCGACACCCCGACCGATTTATCACGTGCGCATTGCTCACAAGTTCGGAGTACGTACAACAACGACAGTGGTATGTTCCAGTCGCTGGGAGTAGCAAGCCAGCACAGTCATCTTTGTGTTCAAAAGGAAAATTGGACAACTGCATGTAGTATAGGGTTGTGTGTGTCTGTATGTACAAATGTATGTATGGCCTGATGCAATTGGCTGCGAACTGGCGATACTATGACTCCAATTGACTCTGATGTTAAATGAGGTTTTAAGTTGAGACTGGGCCAACATCGACGTAGACAAAAAACGTACGTTATACCTTTTTGTTGGCTGTTTGCTGCTTGGCCATTAACTAGGCGGCATGATGCGGGGTACTATCGCTGTCTTGTAAAGCAGGGGCGCGAGTAAAGGCCAACCGTACAAGCACTTGGAGTGTGGCATGTTCGTTCACCTGGTTATGCTCTAAGCAGTCGTAAATTTTTCAATTTATCGGCTGGCTTTGTGTTTGTGTGTTCGTTTTTTTTTAAATTCATTTTTTGACCACTTTCTACGTTGTTGCCCCGCTGATGGCCAATCGCCGGCTGTGTCGTTTTTTCATTTCTTTTTTATGATTTGGGGTATAGTTATTCCTGGCAAAAGTGCAATCGGCGATCTGAACAAATGTGCCTCATTGTCAATGGTGTCATGAAAATATGTCAGTGGCCTGGGGGCCACAGCCCTTCCAAGACTATTATTGCATGAATGCCAATCGATTTTTAGTATTGCCGATATTCTTACTTTCCCTGGAATCTTAAGTTTTTTTTCACACACACTTTAGTTTGTGTCGCTGTGGAATGCTAACAGAAAAAATCGCCAAAGGTTTTTTAAATTTTTAAATGAAATACTGCCAATAATTTTGGGGAGAAATAACAACTTTAACCTTAACTAAAATTCTTGGCATACTTTAAAAAATTAGAAAAGGCTTGCAATATCAAAGACCTAAAATGGTAAAGACTAGACAAAATGCATTCTGAGCAAATGGTTTGTGGCTATGCTACCTTGAATAACAGCTCATGACGGAGGCATGTTAAAATAAAAAAACACAATTATAGGAAATAATGACAGATAAAAGTTTGGATAGACCAAAATATTGGTTTCAAAATTCTATTCCATATACCTTCCCAAATAATTGCATTCTGCCTTAGCGGTTTAAATTGCTTAACATTGGTAACTATGTTGTTACGATATCATAACAACAGAGGTATTTTTCATAGGGTTGCCATATTTTACACTGTCTTGTCCTATCTTTACACTTCTATGTCTTTGGCAATATTCAAGATAGAGATCTAAAATTTGGTTTTGGAAACAGGGCACCTTGTATTGTTACATTTATAGTCTTTACTATACCGTACTTTGATATTGAAATCTTTAATGGATAGAATTACAAAATCCTCAAGACGACTTATGTAACTTAATAAACATTTTTGCGCAAACTGCTATTTTTCCATTTTTAACAATAGTTGATAACGACATATTTCCCTTTTGTTTTTCTTTTTTTTTTTTGTAATTATGTAATTATTATAAAAAAAACATTTTAACAAATATTATATTTTTCAATGAAAAGTACAAATATTTCAATCAGACCTCCTCCGAGCGAGAGAGCTCCTGGAAAGAAAAAAAATTAGCGAACCATATTTTTATACCCTCCATTGTTTGTATAGGTCCACATTTTGGTATAGCCCCCTCCTATAACGGTACCTCTCGATGTTCGGTATTATGATGGTTTTTGCTACATTTTCCCCGAATTTGTCTAAAAATTGGAATTTATGGCCATGATGGTTTCTAGCTCCGGTGGCGAGACATTGTATGTATAGGTCCACGTTTTGGTATAGCCCCCATATAACGGTACCTCCCGATATTCGGTATTGTGATGATTTTTTCCACATTATTCCACGGATTTATCTAAAAATTAGTATTTGTAGGTCATAATGGGTTTTAGCCTATGGCAGAACATAGGATATTTAGTTCCAGGTTTTCTTATAGCGCACATATAACGATACCCATCGATAATCCTAGTCATATTTACCCACATAATTGTTTCAAATTTGGTATTTTAGAAGATTTCATAGATAACAATCCTTGAAGTATAAAATTGCCTATAGAGGATCCCGTTTTGGTATGGTCCCATATAACGGCCTCACTCATTTTTTTTTTTTTGATAATTTAAAAACATTATGCAAATGGTCTTACTGGTATATGAAGTTTAAAGTGAAACGCGCTTGCATTCAAATATTTTTAGATGAAATTGTTTACTTTACCTCAAGGTGGAGGGTATTAAAGTTAATGTTTTTTTACTTGTTCTGATTCGCTCGGTTCAGGGTATTGGTGTATTAAGTGTATTTTCTCTCACGCTAATTTTTGACACAGGAGTCAAAAGAAAACTCCACATAAAACTTCTTCGACTAATCCCGCTCGCGAGCTAGACCCACCGTGTATATCGATCTACATATATCGCTGAGCTAAATAATTAAGGGATTAAAGTGGATCAATATCCGATTTTTTTCGGATTTTCCAATTAAAGACCAATCGATGCGAAATCTTATAAAGGTTTAGAGTTTAGGGTAGGGCAGACGCCACCGAATAACAATTAGCGGGTTAAATAGACACCAACAATAGTGACCTCGATTTTACAATATGAACAGCAAGTTTTGGAATATTTTCGAAAACCAATTGTACATTCATATCCCAACATACCCAAAATACAATACAGCTTGAGAATAATATTATCAAAACAGTTCATCATGACAATTTTTTAACAATGCTTGAGAAACGCTTATGTTTTCTCAAATCTATCCTTTGTTTGGTTTTTTTGTGAAAATTGTCGGTTAGAAGTTGTTTTCTTTTGGTAAAAAACAAAATCACACGAATTTAGGACCCATTTCCGGCCCGAATTCTTAAGGTAAGGATGAATAACGAATCTGGGAGTCTGTGGTATATATTATTTCAATCTCATTTCAGACTGGAAGCATCAAGAAAGTTGCAGGAATTCAATAGAAGTGTAATATTAGTGGTGGAGATGCAGAAGCTTGAATAGGGGAGAAGCAAGCGTCCAGGTATCAAGACCACAGGAGGCAGTGACAGACAGGGATGACCATCAATAAATAAAATGTGTGAAATCATTAAAAAAGGAAAAAAAATCATTATTTTATACTATTGCAAAAATAAGCTTAATATAATATTACTTTCGTAAGCTTATTCTACAATAACAAGCACAAGATTATAAATAAGGGTTCAATTTCGATTATTCTACATTTGAAGGGCTCACAGCTATACCGAACTAAGTCACAAAAACATAATTCGAAGATATTTAGAGCCAAAGTAAATGTACTGCCATTAATTTCTGGAAGGAATATTTTAGTCTACCAAAAGAAAATGTAAAAGTCAATATTCAAAATTAACTAATGATATTAATTTAAAATAAAAATAATTTAAATATATTACTAAAAAATATTCAAAAACCAAAAAATCTACTTTGGTTCATTATTGCTCTGAATAAAATTTCAAGGTTTCACAGCTAAAGCGAACCAAGTCAAAAAATAAAATACAGTCATATAACGAATAGACTAAACATAGTTAACTTTAGCGATTAATTTCCCACTAGTTTCGGAGTTTTATTTTAAGTCATGTCTTGGTTTGGCGGCTGGCAGCTGCGGGTGCTTCTATTGTAGTTGACATCATTGTGATTTTTAGGAAAATAAAATAAATTATTTTTTTTTTTTAAATAAATTAATGTTAACAAGGACAAAGGAAAATTAAAGGTTTCAACTGTGGTAGAAATAAGAGGGTAAAGTCACACTATTATATGTTTACATTTTTATACCCTCCACCATAGTATGGAGGGTATATTTCGTTTGTAATTCCTTTTGTAACACCTCCAAATATACTATATATATCACTCTAGCATCCGAAAGAAATGAAGTAGATTGATAAAATTTTACTCAAATGTGTATTAGTCTGCAGGACTTGTTGTATTGAAAATGGGCCATGTATGTCCACGTCTTCGTAAAGCCCCCATATAACGGTACCTCCCGATATGCGGTACTATTACCGGAACTATTTCAAATTTAGTATTTGAAGTTCGTAATGAATAGTACTGCCTATGACTGCAAATTGTCTTGCAGGTCAACGTCTTCGTATAGCCCCTAATATACGGCTACATTCGGTATTTTTAAGATTTGAACAGAATTTTTAATGGATTTTAATTATTTGAAAATTGCCAAATTTGTACCAAATGGTGGAGGGTATTCAAAGTTCGGCCCGGACGAATTTACAGGTTTTTTACTTATTTTTTTTTTTTTTTTTCAAAGTTATGCATTTGACAACATCTCATTGTCAAAGTGTATATTTATAAATCCATTGTACATACAACCTGCTTTCTAGGCAGGGAAATTTGACAGAGTAAATTACACAGAATGCAGAGATGGATATGCTTATTTGAAATGACTTTACCTTCTTAATTTTACCATGGTTTCAACAAATATTTACACATAAAAAATTCGTCATTTCCGTCTTCATCATTTTCGGGGCTGGCAAATATTCCTCATCTTCATTACTGGAAAATTCACAAGCATTGCTATTATTACTATCCATTTATGGAAAACACTGATTTTTTTTAATATTGCTGAAAACTGTACCATAAACCATAAACACGTGCTCACTAATAGTATTGATTCAAAGTGAAACACACTGACTTGGTTCATTTTTGCTTTGAAAAAAGTCGAAAATGACGGTCGTTGACTTAGGTTTTTTACCGTCATCTTTGGAACGAAACACTTTTTGACATTGTGCTTTACAGGGTAAACAGAGTTTCCATATACGGGGACATTGGGACTAATTTCGGCATTTTTAATTTTTCATGACTTGGTTCGGTATAGCAGTGAGCCCTCCATTTATTACACAAACATTTTTCAATGTTTTCTCAAGATTTTCTCAAGCTTAAGGCTTATGTTCGTAAGCTTATTGTAATATTATTCTCAAGCCATTTTGGTATGTTGGGATATGTTCTTCAAACGAGTCCAATTACAAATACCGCGCTTTTATATGTACAAATCTTGATGTTTGCCTCAAAAACTGGTCAAATTTCCTATGGGGCAATGAGGAAAATCTCAATTGAAGTAAAATTATAACCAGATTTTGACTACCCCATTGAGATTTCATTTAAATTGGATTGTTAGTTTTAATAAGTGCTTAAAATGTAAAACTCATTGTTTTCAAACTATACAGCTGTACAGAGTTCAACAACCTTAATAACACCACAGATATGGTGTAATTTGTCTATGACATGTCCACTCTAAATCTATTATACTTAAAAAAAACTGTAAGTTATTTGCTTTGGTTGCATCTATTAAAAAGAAAATATAAGCCTCTTACTGTTAAAGCTAATTAGAATATTGAAAGTCTCAATCTAGTTAATCAAATCCAAATTGTTGCACTTACCAGTCAACATTCCCCCTACCTGCACTCAAAATCTTTTCCAAACACAAAAACTTATAAAATAACTATTTGTCATTTTTAGACGATCCCGGCGTGGAACCGACTATCTTTAAACCTAAACCAACATTAAATTAACGACAGAAAAACTTGAACTTTCGGTCAAACACAGCTAATGGCGACAAATCGTAGTAATGAACACCGCGCCACAACAACTGCCTCTAACTGAGTGAGCGCAAACATGACAAAGAAATAAAGGCAGCTGCAAACGTTTTTTTTTTTCTTTTTTTTTGTTCGTGAACAACTACAACGAAAGGCAACAGGGCCTTTGTTGCCATCTTAACAACTGAATCTCAACATATGTATGTACGAGTAAGTACGTACGTCGGTAAAGACAAAACATAGTAAATTTCAATGTCTGCTGTTGCTTTTGAAATAGGCATGGCTTGAATGGCCAAAAACATTGGAGGATAACTCTGCCAAGAAGTTTATTACTTTTTCCAAATGTATACGAGAATAATTTTAAACGACAATCGTTCCCTTGTACACTAATATCATATGGATTTTTTTATGAATATCGTTGAATCGATTTTTTTAACATTCTTGCATTTGGTGGTTCCAATCAGATTTTGGGGGTTAGGGATAAACTGAGACAAACACTTGCATTCGATATCAACCAAATTTAGATCGTAGTGAAAGTCTGTTTTAGCGTTGGTTAAATTAAAAATTTCTTAACATCGGGTGTTAGAGTTGACCCTCAGTTGTTTCTACCCGAATTTTTATTTTTTATCAATCTAAAATGAGCATACAGAAATTAATTTCGATATCGAATGCAAAAATGTTGCCCCTGACATAGCTCAAAAAGTGAAAAGGATGTCAAATTATTATTTCCTGGGAAAAATTTAAATTATATTGGTACATATAAAAAACTTAGTTTGTGTGCATTTTTATTTGAATTGAAATTCCAAAAAAGAAAACACTTCTTAAAGATACGAACAAAACAAACAAAACTTCGGGAAAACCAGGAATAAATTTGCATATTCATTTCAGTGTCTCAAGTTTCCAATACAATTCAATATTTTTCATGAAGCTTCATAAACTCAAACCCAAATGTTTTCGAAAATCTTCAAACAGGACATTTCATTATTGGATCATTAGGCCTTGAATTAAACAAATATAGTTATCCGAATTATTTTTCATTCTTTTAATAAATATAGCATAACCATTTTTTTCTAAATATTTTAAATAAATATTTTCAAATCTGAATTTCTGAATTCGCCTTAATTTGGCAAACGAAATTGGTAAACCATTTTTATGATATCGAGGCGAAAAATATATGCACCAAGTCTGAATCAATATTTCTCTCAAATTTAACATTTGGCTGTATGTGATGTGTCGGTTCAAATGTAATCTCTGGCTTAAATGCCATCACGCGACATCTGAACCGATTTTTACCTTATTTGGCCGACTTCCTTTTTTGAATGTGATAAAACCCTTTCTATTTGGAAAGATATAAAGCGTGAAATAGATAAAAGCTTTATACAAACTTGGACCGGTTTTCGAATTTTAACCGGGTTTGTCATTAGGTCAATAAAACGACAGCCAAAAATTTACAATACCGCGACCTCTAATTTGTTCACTAAAATACATGGACAAACAAACGGATGGACAGACGGACTTATATACATAGTCGTGATGCCTAAATATACTTAAAAAAATACATTTAACTGTAAAGTATTTCTATTCGATTTTATTATCTCACATGGACTTTATGAAAGCCAAAGCCAAAATAAAAACAAAATAGGCAAAAGTGTGGTAGGCAATGAAGCCCTATCTTCTCTCACATGCACTAGAGGTCAATGAACTCGTGCTAAGAAAAACTTTTAAATTGCAGATTGTTTGTCAATTTCACAATTGACGTAAACTGTGTCGACAATTACCGACACATGATGGAAGTCGCACAATTCAATGTGATATATCATACGCCCGACGTCGAAACACGGTCTGGGAATAAAAAAACAATGTTGCCCCAGTTATCCCAATTTTTCACTTAGCCGTGAACATTACGAATATGAGACATATGAGCGGTGTATCACACACTGAGGTAAGTCTTTACTTCAATGCCCAACGAAATACATATTTCAAAATGATGTTTTGATTACGTATACAATGTTTTAAAATAATTTTTCGTCATTTGCAATCTAATGACAGGCAATGATCCCTGTGTTGTCAGATGCTAATTAACAGACCTAGCCCTATGTCAAGGAAGTGGACGGAAGAAAACAGCAACATCAGCAGAAATGGTTCGAAAAGTAAAGAAGCGAATTGATCGAAACCCGCGTCACAGTTGCCGAAAAAAGACTCGTGAGCTGAACATATCGCAATATTCCATTCGGTTTTCTCCAATGATAATAAATGCCGAATATTATCGCGAAAATATTCTGGAGGGTGCAGTAAAGCCTTGGGCACGCAAACATTTTGGCCGCAGACCTTGGACATTCCAACAGGACTCAGCACAAATTAAGGTTCCTCGCTTCATTTCCAACGCACAACGCCCGTCAAAATCTCCGGATACCAATCTGTTGGACTATTGTCTCCGGAGTATTTTGTAAAGCAAGGTTGGCATTAAAAAATACCAAAGTGTCGATCACTGCAAGCAAGCGCTTCGCCGGGAATGGGCCAAAATACTGCAGAGCAACATTCGGGCAGCGTGTGACAAAGACAAATAGTAGAATGTTGACAATCAAAGCATTGAATCTGTTGTCCTGCCTTTGTAAAAAAAGACGAAAAAATAAACTTTGATAAAAATTTGATGCTATACTTGGTTCACAATCAAAATTTTATATTATATTTTTGAGATATATAAGAGTCCTCGCAGTACAATTTTGTAGTCATTGAGTAAATACTTTTACTTCCTTCCTGAACATCGCACCATCTGTGATCGTAAATTTTTCTTCCGTCATATTTGTTTCTTTTGTGTCGATATATAAAAATGAGTATTAGTTAAAACATTTCATGCCATGAGACAATCCTTAAAATCCTGTAACATACATCTCTCAAACGCACATTTGTTTATTTAAGCAGTAGTAAATCATGAAGGCGCGTCTTCCGTTAATCTACTGAAGGCGATTGTAAATCGCAAAATCAGAAACAAAAGACAACTCGTGGGCGTTGCTATATTTTTATAAAAGAAGGAAAAGTCGGCTTGTCTTCATAATTTCCTTTGTTGACATCAAGGAGACATGCCTGGAAGACAACAATAACCATTTACATGGTATGTCTAACAATTGTCATCACAGGAGACAGGCAAGAGCCAGAAACATAATCCCATGACTCAGTCAATGAATCATATTATTCACAAAGTGCAATGCAATGATATATTATAGATAATGATTTTTTAATAAATTAATTTAAAATTGACAATTGAAATACAGTTATTTTCCCAAAGCGAAAAAAAAAACAAAAATCAAATTGAATTTCCTGTTTCACTATGTCGAATTTAAATATGTTTTTCTTCTCTTTTTATATTATTCAATTAAAAATACCCAGTCAAAAATTAGGAAAACAAACATGGAAATGGAGAAAAACACCTATCATACATTTCCTTTTTACAATGTGAATTTAAGAGGATATCCCCACATTTTATTGTTTGATATTTTATAATGTTTAGATTTTAATCAAGAGTAAAAAAATGTCTTTTAGCGAAAAGGGTCAAAAATATACATTTCATAGAGTTTATGAAAAAAGTCAATTGTCAAATAACACTATTTTAATCTTATAATCCATAATTTAACCCAATATCATAAATAATTTAGGTAAAATCAAGTTTAGAGCGCTGAATAACCCAATCTATGTGACGGTACCATAAGGTGACACTGCCGGTGATATGTACTTTCATTAAAGGAATCAACTGACCAAACGATTACCAGTAGTCTCGAAGGAAACCGTCATAGAGCCCATCAAATGAATTGTGTAAATTTCTGTCACAATCGGACTATAAATGCGACCTGTAATTTGCTTACACAAAATACTTTAAAACTGTATCCAAATAGCTAGGTTTGAAAAGTTCTACCAAAAATTCGACATAAGCTTAACATTAACATTAAATTCTGGTAGGCCTCGATCCATCCTGCTCGCAAAGATATTTTACGGTTGGCGAAAAAAATTAAGTAAACTATTAAATTAAACCAAAAAAAAATGAGCAAACTAATATCCAAACATCGACATAAAAAGTGATCCTGTCTGCCTTTGTACGTAACAAAAATGAAACAGCTCTAGTTTAGTAAAATCTCTCAGATTTTCCCTTTGAAATTGTTTTCTAGAGGTTGGTATTTGTACCCTGATACCGGGAAAGTAATTTTTTTGAGACCCGAGTTAGACCTGGACCTACTTAATCTTTGTAGCTATAACATAAATACTTATCCAACATATGGTCACACGAAAGGGTTATTTATAACGGTTCGGGAGTCGTATCAAAATTAATAATTTTTTGGACCAGATTTTTTTAAAAATCCCGAAAAGTCGAAAATTGAGCCACTTTGGGAGTCCACAAAATTTATACCAATTTATTGCTTACATCAAAACGTTTCCAAGATGTTACATTTTGTGCTATTATCATTCCTGATTTCAGAGATCATGTGTTGGATAGGCATTTTTATTAGCTTTCAAATGATTCCGATATTGCCCGTATCGGTTTAGAAGGTCAGTCCCAAAAAAAAAAAACTACTTTCCCTGAAGAAAAATCCTAGAGTTTTTACAAGAGTTAATCCACAAAAAATATGCACAATGACAAATACCCCAGTATGACAACTTCCAGAACTTTTAAGCGATGTATTTTATTTGGACTGGTCTTAATTACGTATTGACTTGAAATTCACGAACAAATTGTTTTATATAAACAATGTATCCTTTTGTCGTTATAGCGAAGACACTAATCGTTATGTTGTTCCGATGAGGTGTAGAAGAAAGATAGGTACCTACCTAGTCAATTCTTATAAAAAAAAAAAATAAAGAATGATGAAACCCCCCGCCAAAGTTGTCGTATATTATTCAGTTACGTTATACACAAATTCTACTTACCCTTTTCTCTTTCTCCTTTTTATGTTTGTCGGTTGTTGCTGTTTTTTTTTAACAGATATTCTTCTTATTGTTCTTTTGGTATGTATATATGTGTAATTGTTACTTGTCCGCTTTATTATTTCCCACTGCGGATTTCAATTTGAATCAAACCGCTCTTCGTTCAAATTTTAATTCTTCCCGAGTGTCGATATTCTGCTAATTTGCGTAAATTGAAATTTAGTATTTCCAATGAGTTTCTTTTCTTAACAGTAGAACGACATAAAACTCAAATGAATTTAAAATTCTTGTTGCTGATTGTTTCTCGACTTCGGTGTTCTTATCAGAATAATACCCCATAGTAGTAGTAGTTGAAACAAAACAAAAACATTTCACAGAGGGTTGCCAGTATATTTACATCTAGCGTAATCGACCTTTGAAGTTTGCAGTTTAATGCAAATTTGCAGCAGTTTTTTTTTTTTTTTTGGGAATTATATTTGGCAATATTTTAACATATAAAAAAATCAATTTTCTGTTCAAAACTGCGAGAATGTAAAACTTTTTACTACAATAACCGATATTTCTTTTATGATATTGAAAAAATTGGAAAAATAGTAGATTCTTGCAGGTTCTGGAACAGAGTTATAATTGACAAAAAAAAAAAACACAATAATTGTATGCGACTTGTCAATTATAAGGGTTAATCCTAACTTCTTCCTGGCGTGAATTTCTTTCACAGTGCACTCTATTTACAAAGTAACGACCAGATCATTTATCCCACTTTCTGAAAGGAAATTGCTCTACATTGGCAACCTTGCCATACCAGATAACAAACCAAAGAAACAACGCTCCAAAAGAGCCAAAAGAGAGGAAGCGAAGGCTATATTGTTCAAGAGCACATTTAGGGATGATTCTGAAACAACGAAGCAAAAAACAAGACATTTGCAATGCTTTATTAATAAAACCGAAGTTGTATATTTATCCAGTAGCAGAAAAACGAATTAATTCATGAACATTAAATCATCAATTCATAATTATTTCGAGTCCTAAGCCCTTAAACAAACTCTTCATATGAAACCGAACAATGGAAAGACGGAAAGACAATTGTCACGCACACAAACCCCAACAAAGCATTTATTGCATTGAAGCAGAAAACCAGCTTGTTTATTATGGGGCTGGTTCTTTTTCTTTGTTATCTCTGTATTTAATTATTGCACTGTGCATTTTCAAAATCTATGAAAGGCAAGATTTCTGATTTGTTTATAAACTCGCATTTACGATTAGGAAATTCAATTGTTTACACGTTCGTTTTTTGTTCTCTTCATATATTGGCAAATAACGCTTGCACACATACACATTGTTATTTTAATTATTTTTGTTAATTCCCACACTAGCACTGCGAGAAGCTGGTTTTTTGAGTTTGGCGTTGTTTTTTTTTTTTTTTTTTTTGGCGGTAATACTTAATTTGCCTTCTTAAGCAGTCAATGTCAGTGTTGTTTTTGTCTAGTTGTCTTATTGAATTTGCTTATTGTTTCTCTAACATTGTCAAACAGCACACTTTATTGTTGTTAATTTCCATCATTTCAATATTGTTGACTAATGTTTGTTAACACTTTTCTTAAATTTCACAAGCCCATATGGAATCGAAGTTTCACACCACTCAGCGAAGGGGTTGCTTCGGTCGTTATATTCAAAAAATTTTATTTATTCTCAAGTATGTATTGCAAAAAAACTACTTTTTCTGATTAACATTTAACAAATCCTCTACCACGATTTCCGCGATTTCCGGCACCCACCTTGCTCTTTCAAAGAATATTAAAGCACTAGAGATCTTTAGTTCGACATTCGACTTATCGATAAAAGTCGACTCTTACCTGTGGTAAAATTGCAGAGACGTCTCATAGTAATCGATATACAATTCTGAGAAAACAGAGTTAGCAACTACAGGGTAACTCAGAATATCGAAATTTAACATAAAAGTTTCAACTGTGCGACAACCGATTTGAAAACAAAATTTATTTATAAAATTATGAATGAAAATGTCAATAAATTGAATAAATGTTGTTTGATAATGTATGCTCATACCCTTGGTACGCGTACATGTAGTTATTTGTAGTATTTCGTGTGACAAGTCGTGTTAGGCGTGCCATCTAGTTAATATCTTTTGTTTTTGGCCATTTTATTAATGGATTAGTATATCTCTCATACTTCTTCTACAAATGATAATGTAGACAATTTTTTTTCTTACGAAAATCCTTCTCGGTATATATTTTATGGTTTGCACACAAACTCTCTAGGTTGCTGTGTTTTATTTAGAAAGCTCCTCCAAAATATAATACTTAGTCCCGCTTCATTTAGGACCCTATTTTTTTATCTATACAACAACAATTTACGATAAAAGTTCTTATAAAACTATGAAAGAACTTAATACAAAGCTTAACTTAAATTACCATTTTTGGGGTTTGTGTAAAGTTTTTTTACACCAGAAATGTGTATCAATTTTAATTTCTGTTAAAATTTGGTGTCCAATTTATATATATTTGTATCTTTTTCGGAATTATATTTTAAATAACAATGTCCAGAATTAGGATCCCATGGTAAAATTAAGAGGGTAAAGGTGTATGTAAAATGAATTCATAAGCATTTTGACAATTAGATGTTGTCAAATGAATAATTTTGAAAAAAAATGTAAACATATGATTGCATGACTTTACCTTCTTAATTCCATGTGTAATCCAAAAAAAAAAAAAAAAAAAAAAAACAGATAATTTTATTTACTTAGGGTCAAATCCGCTGGGGTTTGCTGCTACCTGTAATAATTATACCATGAACATGAAAAATTGTATCCAGGTGATTCCTATGAACAGTGTGTAATATATATATATATATTCTTGATCAGCGTAAAATTCTAAGTCGATTTAGCCATGTCCGTCTGTCTGTTATAATCACGCTATCTTTCGAACGAATTGAGATAGAAGGCTAAAATTTTGCACACTTGTTTATTTTTCCAGTAGGCAGGTATTTTGACGAGTTTAGGTACAATACCCACCGAAATTGTTTGAGATATCGTATTTGACGTTTGTAATGGATGCTATATCCTATGACAGAAAATTGTCTATGCTGGCCCAGGTCTTCGCACAGCTCCGATATAATGGTACCTCCCATTATATACGATATTTTGATGATTTTAGCTACATTATTCACCGTTTATTTAAAGTTTCGAATTTGAATATGGTAATGGCTAATGGCAAACAATGCCTATGTAGGTCCACGTCGTATAGACCCCAATATAACGGCAATATTCGGTATTTTTAAAATTTAACAGAATTTTGAGGATTTTATTTTTTTAAATTTCCAAATTCGTTCCAAATGGTGGAGGGTATTCAAAGTTTGGCCCGGCAGAACTTACTGCTTTTTAACTTTTTTGTTTTTGTTTTTTTTTTTGTAATGCCGATCCCCGAAGAATATTTCCGGAGGATAAATATAATAAATAAAAAAACAGAACTCCAAAAAAAAAACATAGTTTTTTTAATGACCTTAAGGCAAGCAATCAACCAATTAAGTTTCTGAAAATATTTTAAATTTCAGTGTCTTATTTATTATCAGTATTTATTTTGCTTAATCCGGATTTATTCAACTAGATTTACCATACAAAATATATCTTCACACGATTAGATTTATTATAAATCCGGTGCGCAATCTACATACTAACGGAAAGCATCACTGGGCAGCATTAGTACTGCGGTACACTCCAAAATCACAAATGTTACCGCGTTCTTTACATTTAGCATTGGAACAATAAACAAGTAAAAAAGCAGCTTTAATGTCCTCGACCATTTGGAAGGAGCTTGAAAATTTAAAAAAAAAATTAAAAAAAATACAATTTAAAAAATAATAATAATAAATAAGTGAATAAGACCAATGTAAAAAGTTTGAATCACATTGGATTGAATACAGTTGGTAGAACATATTGTCTGCTACACAGGCTCAATTCTTGTTCTATTGAAATGTGAAATAAAAACTTTAATAAAGGAGAAAAATGTCACATGAAAAAAAAATATAAAGAAAATATTTTTCATTTCATATTTTCATAGAACGAGAATCTAGCCCCAGAACTGCAAAAATGTAAAACTTTTTACTACGATAACCGAATTTTCCCCTTTTTATATCGAAAACAAGTTAAAAAGCTGTAAGTTCGGGCGGGCCGAACCTTTAATACCCTCCACCATTTGGTACGAATTTGGCAATTTCCAAAAAAAGAAATAAAATCCGTTAAAAATTGTGTTAAAATCTTAAAAATACCGAATGCTTATACGACGACGCAGGCCTGCATAGGCAACATTTGTCATAAGTTATTACAATATTTAAATGCGAAACTTGAAGAAAAATCTGTTTATAATGTAGCTAAAATCATCAAAATACCGAATATGGGGTGTACCGTTATATGGGGGATATACGAAAACGTGAACCTGCACAGACAATTTTCTGGCATGGGCTGAAGTATCCATTATGAACTTCACATGCGAAATTTGAAACAATCCCGGTAAAAAATGCCGCTAAAATCATCAAAATACCGAATATCGGGGGGTACGGTATATGGGGGCTATATGAAGACGTGGACCTATATGGCACATTTTCTGTTTTATGCTGCAGTATCTATTACGAACTTCAAATGCCAAATTTGGAACGATTCCCCTAAATAATGTCGCTAAAATCATCAAAATACCGAATATTGGGAGGGGGGTTGGGGGGTACCGTTATATGGGGGCTACACGAAGACGTCAATTTTCTGTCTTAGGCTGTAGTATCTATTACAAACTTCAAATGCCAAATTTGAAACAATTCCGGTGAATAATGTCGCTAAAATCATCAAAATACCGAATATCGGGAGGTAGCGTTATATGGGGGCTATGTGATAAATTGGACCTACATGGCCCATTTACGAACTTAACCTGCCTACTGGCAAAATATACATGTGTGCAAATTTTAGCCTTCTATCTCAATTTGTTCGAAAGATAGCGTGATTACAACAGACAGACAGACAGACGGACAGACACACAGACAGACAGACGGACATGGCTAAATCGTCTTAGAATTTTACGCTGATCAAGAATATATATACTTTGTTGGGTCTGACATGAGTATTTCGAGGAGTTACAAACGGAATGACAAAATTAATATACCCTCCATAGTATGGTGGAGGGTATAAAAATGTAAAAATAACATTTAACAATGTTTAACATTTAAACATTCGCGGTAGAATGGAAATTTTGTATTTTTCACAAAAAAGTTATGATAAATTTTACCCGATAAATATTATCTGATGATCATCCAAAATTATGGACCTATCGAGCTACTACAAAAATTAGGAAAAGTTCTGATTTTGCGATCATCTTAAAAACTTATAGGCTTCTGACTTACTGATCCTTACTCCGAAATAATCATGTTAGGCCATATGAAGTATGAATATTCTCGATCAAGCATCTCTATCTGCTAAAATAAGCATAAATGTGGACCCTTTCGGTCCTTCCTTAACGTTTTTTTGCTCCCAAGTTTTACAACGGAATTAATATTTCAAGTTTATAATGTGTACTTGCCGTGTAAAAGTAAAATTATATAATTCCACGGCTTCATAATATATTTTTATACCCTCAACCACACATAATATTGGAGGGTATATTATGTTTGTCTTTCCCTTTGAAACACCTCGAAATAAAGATTTTAGAACCCACAAAGTATATATTCTCAGCATAAGATTTAATGTCGAAATGAAGTAGGTTGATAATGCTGAGATGCATTTTAGGTCCGCAGAATTGTTAGTATTGAAAATGGACCATATAGTTTCACATATTGATATAGCCTATTTATAGCTGTACCGCCAGATTTATTGTTTTTTGAACGGTTTAGTCACAATTTTAGCACGAAGTCGATGTAAATTGGCAGATCACGTAGAACAGAACTCTCTATATAGGTCAAAGTTAAGATATAGTCCCCATAAAACTTGGTATTTGGAGTTCGTAATAAGCACCGCCCTCGTTGGCAGATAACTGTATATAGAGGTCCACACTTTTTTAAATTTTAGGGGCATTTTTTTAACTGAACTTTTTTACTTTCTTCAAATTTCTTTCGAGTGGTATTAAAAGTTGTGCACGACCGAACTTAGCTGCTTTTTACTTTTTTTACAAATTCAATTTTGATTTTGATCCCGTACTTCGTAGTTCTCTCAAACTTGCCTTGTTATACCCCCCATCTTAGAAAGGAGAAAATATTCATCGTAGACCCCATAAAGTATATATATTCATAATCAGCATAAAATTCTACTTCGATTTAACGATGCCCGTCTGTCTGTTATAATCACGATACAGCCTACATTATGACGTAGACTTTCAAAATTTGGTAGAACAATTTGTATTGGGTCTAGGATGGTTGGTATTGAAAATGAGATATATCGGTCAACGTTTTGGTATAGTCCCCATATAACGGTACCTTCCGATATTCGGTATTTTGATAATTGTTGGCCCCATTTTTCCACGGATTTGTCTAAAAATTGGAATTTGTAGGTCATAATGGGTTCTAGCTCCAGTGGCAAAACATTGTATATACCCACGTTGTTGTATAGCCCCATAAAACGGTACCTACCGTTATTCGATATTTTGATGATTTTTGCAACATTTTCCCACGAATTTGTCTTGGTATTTGTTGGTCAAAATGGGTTCTAGCTCGTATGGCGAAACATTGTATGTATAGGTCCATGTTTTGGTATAGCCCCCATATAACGGTACCTCCTGATATTCGATATTTAAAAAAAAATTGGTATTTGTAGTTTTGGTATGGCCCCATATAACGGCCTCACTCACTTTACGGTTTTTTGATAAGTTTAACTGCATTAACCAAACGGTCTTAGTGGTATATGAAGTTTAAAGTAAAACACGCTTGAATTCAGATACTTTTATATAAAAACGTTTCCTTTACCTTAAGGTGGATGGTATTGAACTTAACCCTTAACTACAGATAACCGGTGTTTTTTTTACCGGTAAGCATTTACAATTTTTCAATTTCGGGGAATCCCTGCTAGTTACGCATTTATACGTTTATATACCTTTTCAATGTTTAGTGCAATTTTGTTTGCTGAAGTGCCAGTTGTGTGCAGTGCGATTTGTTTAATTTATCACCATTTAAATTTAGCAACCGGTAAAAATTACCTGTTGTCTGTTTTGCCGTAAGTATACTTTTAATTTGTGTTATGATCAAGCTGGATAAGAGTTAATTTTATGTTTATTGTTACTTTGTCTTTTTAATGTAGAATATAATAATGGATGGTAGAAGTAGTCCGGGTTCTTCCAAGAGGGTTAAAATTGACCAAAAATTTTGAAGAAGCTGTGGAAAAATGGCTGGAAGAAATTGATTCCGATATTAGCGGTTAAGATTCAGATTCTGATTATGAGGAAAGCGATCATAACACCACATCAGAAATTGAGGCAGAAGATGAGGATCCTGAGGAAATTTGGAATTTATTTTTCCCGACTTCAAACTAAGCACCTTCTACGCGAACTGGCACTCTCCTTGCAGCGTGTACTAAAAATGGAAAATCGAAGCCATGAATCAAGCAGTGTAAAAAGAACAACCTGCCGAAGGTGTCCATCTAGCAAAGAAAGGAAAACAACACATACATATATACATAATATGTAAGACAACAATATGTTTGCAATGCACTGAAGGAATTTGTAAGGAATGTGCGAGTTGAATTTTTAACCAAATTCACCTCTTGCAGGTTTTTTTCAAATGCATATTTTTCTTTTTTATTTTTGTATTTTGTATCGGAATATATTATATTTTAAGTTTCTAAAACAAATGAATTTGTGTTTTCTTTAAATATTTTTTATTGTCGTTTTTTCACAACCTTAAAAAAACTGAAAAGGTAACTGAATACATTTTGCTATAAAAAAAACTTGTGCGGTTTTATTAAAGTTAATAGTTTTAAAACTTTTTCAAGATCTTGATATACATGAAATATATTTTGTGTATTTTGTAAAAATACAAAAATAACGGTAAAAATTACCGGTGGTCTGTACTAACGTTCGTATAATTTGTCGTCTGTAGTTAACAGTTAATGTTTTTTACTTCTTTATATTAGATTTGTTTTCAAAGAGAAAGAGCGGCGATAAATATAATTAAGTTAGGCACTAAACTTCTGCTACAGTGCCCTCTACATGTCATCATTTCCATATTTATACCCTACACCACAAGGTGGTCAGGGTATTATGTCTTTGTGCATTTGTTTGTAACAGGCAGAAGGAAACGAGATAGACCCATAGTTCCTTTTGATGATCTGCATAGAATCACATTCTGAGTCGATTTATGCATGTCCGTCCGTCCGTCTGTCCGTCCGTCCGTCCGTCCGTCTGTCCATGTATTTTTGTAAACAAAGTACAGGTCGCATTTATTGCCCGATCCAGATGAAATTTTGCTAAGATCTTTTGTTTGGCCCAAGGACGAACTCTATTGAAATTGGAGATAATCGGTCAAAATTTAGATATAGCTCCCATATATATCTTCGTCCGATTTGCCTTTTATTGTGCACCATACGTGTAATATCAGCCCGAATTGTATGGAATTTTGCATATTCACCCAAATTAGGCCTGAAAATATGTGTGCCAAATTTGATCGAAATCGGTTCAGATATAGCTATAGCTCCCATATATATTTTTCATCCGATTTGTTATTTTTGTCCACCGCCGCCGTAATATGCACTCTGTAACAACAATATTTGGGGAAATATATCAAATGCAGCTCAGAAATACCTTTGCTAAATTTTATCGAGATCGGTTCAGATTTGGATATAGCTCCCATATATAACTTCGTCCGATTTACCTTTTATTGTGCACCAAACGTCTAATATTTGTCCAAATGGGATGGAATTTGGCACTTACGACCGAATTGAGTCTAGAAGCTAGTATGTCAAATTTGGTGAAGATCGGTTCAGATATAGCTATAGCTTCCATATATATTATTCATCCGATTTGTTATATTTATTACCCACAACCGTAATATGCACTCCGTAACAACGATATTCAGGGAAATATATCAAATACAGCTCAGAAATATCTTTGCCAAATTTTATCGAGATCGCTTTAGATTTGGATATAGCTCCCATATATATCTTTATCCGATTTCAAATTAATTGTGCACCAAATGGTCAATACAATTCCGAATTTAAAAGATACAAATGCTTCGGCATATTTAGTCCTTTGAACTTTAAATTATAATTATAATCATGGCGTGTATGATTGAATTCTCCCATAAAAACTTTTAATTGTTATGTGAAGCTCTACTTAATTAGCAAAGTGGTGTAGGGTATCATAAAGTCGGCCCCGCCCGACTTGAAGACTTTCTTTACTGGTTTAATTTGAGCAAAGACATATAATAGAATAAGATGCGACCAAAGACACAGAATATAATAGGATGGGACTTTACATTGTTACTATTCTTCAATAGATGGCGCTGGTAGGGGGGGGGGGGGAATATGTTATGTCACGATTGTTGTTGATTTTATCGATTCAATGTACAAGGAAATGCTCTGGAATAGATTTTTCAGAGCATGTCTATCATACCTGATATTTTTTCCGTGTATTTCCGCCATTTTCGGCGATATCGATATATTTTTTTAAGATTTCCAATGCATTTCTGTTATGTCGCCTGCTATCTGTTACCAGATAGAAAAATTAAATATGCATTTTGTCCAATCTTTATACTTTTATATCTTTGATTTGAGCTAATGCAAAAAGAAATGTAAATTTGTTCTCCCCCTGACAACGATTTTAATATATTTAAATATTTATGTTAAATATAATAACAAACTTTGATTTTAACGAAATCTTTAAAAAACAAGCACTGAAGGACTATTATCAAAACCTACACCACTCTGTAGGTACAGATATTCTTTCTATATATATGTATAAAAATCAATTTTTGTTGGTAACGGAATCAGTTGAAAACGGCTGGGCCGAGTTGCATAATTTTTTGTACAAACGTTCGTCATACCCCGAGTTAGGTTTTTGAAGAAAAAAATATTGACCACGCCTCCTTTTACGCCCACTATTACGATTTATCTGAAATCTTTATATTTGCCAAAATAGTGAAGATATCGGTTTGAGGATCATTACACGAGATGCTGTTGGCTTTCCATCCAACCCTAAGTACTTATTTAGGGGCTGAGGAACGCGCCTACTTTTAAATCTATCTCTCTATATGTAAAAGAAAGTTGTGTTAGTTACTACTCTTATAACATAAAGACCGCATGTCTGATTTTAACGATTTAGACAAATTCGGAATTGCCTCTTGGCTGCAAAGAATAAAATCCAAAAAAATCGCGTAAAAATGTGAAATTTGAACATTTTCTTTTTGTACAATAGCAATGTTTTATATTGCATATTTTTTCCATTTTGTCTTACCATTTTTGAATGTTCATTTGTAGTGTTTTTTTTTTTTTTGTTTTTGAATTCTAATGTGATGTGTAGGTTTTTTTGGGTAGTATAAAGCCACAACGGATACAACTGTTATTTATAGATTTTATGTATTTATTCGTACTACCCAACAAATACATAAAATCTATAAATAACAATTTTATCCGTTGTCGCTTTATATGAAAATTCTAGAATCGGGAAAAATAGACAATTTTTCAATGGAATCGAATTTCAAAATAATAGTACATTCTACCGACAAACTTCGAAAGGACCTTTAAAAAATTGCCGCAAAAAAATCAGCGAACCAGTTGAAGATTCTTTTTCTTTTTTCTATATTAAAGTGTACATTTTTTATTGTTCTGAATTCTGAATGAATAATATTAAAAATGAATTGAGGGCGCAATACGATGTTAAATGCTTTCTACTCCAGGACCTACATCGTGCTTCAGCTGGAATATATAAATGTTCTTTATCATATAGGTATTTAACACTCAAATTAAAGCCGATAGCTGAAAAATAAGATCAGGCTATTCAAAATATCTAAAACCGACGGTAATTATAATTTTTGCCATGAATATTAATTTATATTTAGTCATGCAGTCATTACTCATAATCAAGTCATTACTTATAATCAAAATTGGATTCATTACTTATAATCAAAATTGTGCCACATACATAAGTCAGATCTGTGCTTTATTATGCTTTAAAGACTAAAAGTACGGTCCGGCAACGCGGACCGGGCCAGCTAGGAATATTATAAAATGCATGGTACAATAAAAAGGTAAGGAAGAGCTACCGGCTGATTACAATTTTTTTCTAGGTGTGCCCGACCGTCAATTTTGTGTATGTATTTATTGTTTTGAAAAAATGAAAACAAAATATTTTCAGAACCAATGATTGGAAGATAAGTAGAATTCGGCTCTAGGCATTTCATCCATTTTTGCGCTACTTAACTCATTTTCAAAATGAGGGAAAAAAATTAAAACAACTTGTTGCAAATAAATTTGAATGAGTCTGACAGGAAGCGGGCATAGCCTCAGGGCTGTATTTCTGTAGCTTTACGAAGCTGTTCTTCATGCTTATTGTACCATGATAAAATGGGATTTTAAAAGATTAATAATAAACAAATGCTATTGACTCCATTATATGACATGAAATTCTTTCCGGTGTCATCTTAGCTCAAATGAACTCTTCAGAAAGTGAAGTTGTATAGAGGTTGTACATAAAGTTGCATCGTTTGTGGTCTAAGTATGCAACTTGACTACCCACCAACTTGTACCAACGGTTGTATCATGTGTGGCTTACATAACAGTAAAAAAGTATACAACAATTTAATTGAGGTCACGTTTCTTACTGGGAAGTAAGTAGGTTCATATGTGTTGCTACCTCGAATACGAAAATCGAATTTAAAATAATGCAGTTTCCTGCACGCTTGACATTTCCTAAGACAATACATAAATCCCAAGGACAAACTCTTCGTGTATGCGGACTGACAGAAAAATATTAAAACAAGTCCACGTGTTCCGCTATTTGGCATTTGTAATATAATTCGTAGCACCTCCTATGCCGATATAAAGAGAGGAGCCATTGTACTGCAATTTTATGATTGCATCCACACTTTTCAACGGAATGTTATCAAAGCTGGTCTTGGAATTGGAATTGAAGTATGCCTATTGATCATAAAAAATCATATTGACAAATCATATACAGGGAGAGATGAAAAAACTGCAACCAACTTCAGTCTGCTGTCACTTCTAAGCCACTCGTTCGACAGCTGTTAAAATTATTCCAGTGACAGCTCATTACATTGTTTAGAAGCGTACAAAAGCATTTTGGTGTGAAAAGAAAAAAAAAAGTTATTCATGGTGGAATTCAAGCGTGATAGTGCGATTACTTTATATTTGGCTGGAAAACCACAAGTGGCTATCGTTAGGGCACTCCAGCTTTTAAATGTCAATATATCGTTTGTGTCTCGTATCATCGCGCGTTACCGTGATATTGGTAGCGTAGCCCGACGTCAAGGAAGTGGACGGAAGAAAACAGCAAAGAGTTGCAGCGAAAGAGCTAAAGAGTTGCTTCGATTGGCCGAAAGTGGTGAACTGACGAATTTGGTTTTTTCCGATGAGAAAACATTCGTTGTCTAGCATTTTGTAAACAAACAAAAATATCGGGTTTACTTGCCAATGAGGTCAGCTGAAAATGTGCACCTTCGGGAAAATGTAATTTATTACCGAAAACATATAAAATTAAATAATTGCAGTTGGATATATAAACCTTTACTGTTGGTTTATATTTTTGGTATTTTGATTGCGGTTTCGGCTTTCAGGTAAATTTTAATTGGTTGGAAGGTCCTAACCACATGTTCCAGCCACGTGTCTCTAATTTAATAATTTAGAATTCTTATGGATAAAGCGCCTCGATCGAAAGAGCATGTCCACGTTTAATCATGTAAAGGTCGAAGCTTTCCAATAACTGAAGAGAGTTTTTCAACAACACCGCATCCAAATCTAAACCCCACACAGTAACAAAGACCCTAATACCAAATTTCACATTTCAAGCACTATCCGTTCAGCCAACACCACATTTAGTACAATTTATTATTTTTCGTATACTTGTGGTGCGTATTTCCAAAACTATCTCTTCCCAGCTCACCCAAAAAACAAAATTGTACAAAATCTAATACCATTTAGAACATATTTTCAAAACTACCTTCATGTATCGAGCATACTTTTCCAACCTTGAGTCTCATACCAAAATTTTAAGTTTTTGCTTTTTAGTAATTTTAGTAGACTTTTTTTTAATTTATTTTCTATAATTGTTTATATGTGTACTAACTGGCCCGGTCCGCGTTTGCCGGACCGTACTTTTAGTCTTTAAAGCATAATAAATCACAGATCTGACTTATGTATGTGGCACAATTTTGATTATAAGTAATGAATCCAATTTTGATTATAAGTAATGACGTGATTATGAGTAATGACTCCATGACTAAATATAAATTAATATTCATGGCAAAAATTATAATTACCGTCGGTTTTAGATATTTTGAATAGCCTGATCTTGTTTTTCAGCTATAGGCTTTAATTCGAGTGTTAAATACCTATATGATAAAGAACATCTATAATAGCCCCATGTGAAAATCAATCATCAGCTCAATTTTTGGTATTGTAAAAAGCATTCAAATGAGCTATAATTTGAAATTTGTTTTTCCAACGTTTAAAATCCCGTACTGCGTGGTATTTAGTTTTGTCCACCTCATACTTGAAGGCAGAATGTAGTCAGAATAGCCAAAAAAAATACTCTTTTGCTCCGATTACCGTAGGATGGGCATTAATTGTTTGTCATTTAAATTGTGCGGTGGAGATCCAATAAAGTTACTTTATAATTTCGTATTTTTTTTTTCATGTTTCTGCCACAATTTTCGACTGAATGAGTCCCAGATTGACATTTCGGAGTTTGTTTCATATAGACGTACATTCCAAATCTACGTTCCCAACCAATATTCTCTTGGGGGTTACAAATTCAATAGAATATCAAATTTTATTTTCTGACCACACATTGGTTGGGACAGTGGACTTGGGGGTATACTAATGTGGGGACTATACTTAAATAAATGCCTATGTGGATAATTATCTGTAAGTTGATTTTCTACCCCAGGTAGCCTCAAGACTAAGATGCGCACTTTTCCGAAAAATAAAAATTTTATAAGAAGAGGTTTTCTTCCCCCTTAGAAACAAAGCTGTCAAATAAGGGCCAAAAAAATGAAAAAAGTGGCCAAGACCCCGAAGATACATTAAATCAAATGTTGGTGATACCAAAACGTGATCATTGTTTGCAAAGATGGTTTCTTCTTAAATTATCAACATTCGGTATTTGACTGATTGCAGTCCCAATGTATTTTGCATTTTATGTTCTCATTTGACAATTCATTGTCATATGAAAGAAGCAGGTCCACTTTTGGAAATGAACCCCATAACGTTTTTTCGGTCATTTTTGTTTGTTTAAATGTGTTCGCATCTTCCAGCTGAAGCACGATGTAGGTCCTGGAGTAGAAAGCATTTAACATCGTATTGCGCCCTCATTTCATTTTTATATTATTCATTCAGAATTCAAAACAATAAAAAATGTACACTTCAATATTGAAAAATGAAAAAGGAATCTTCAATTGGTTCGCTGATTTTTTGCGGCAAATTTTTAAAGGTGATTACGAAGTTTGTCGGTAGAATGTACTATTATTTTGAAATTCGATTCAATTGAAAAATTGTCGATTTATCCCGATTTTAGAATTTTCATATAAAGCGACAACGGATAAAACTGTTATTTTATTTAAGTCAAAATGAAAATGTTCAAATTTCACATTTTTACGCGATTTTTTTGGATTTTATTCTTTTCTGCCAAGTGGCAATTCCGAATTTGTCTAAATCGTTAAAATCAGACCGGCGGTCTTTATGTTATAAGAGTAGTAACTAACACAACTGTCTTTTACATATAGAGAGATGGATTTAAAAGTAGGCGCGTTCCTCAGCCCCTAAATAAGTATTTAGGGTTGGATGGAAAGCCAACAGCATCTCGTGTAATAATTCTCAAACCGATATCTTCATTATTTTGGAAAATATAAGGATTTTAGATAAATCGAAATAGTGGGCGTAAAAGTAGTCGTGGTCAATATATATATATATATATATATATATATATATATATGGGAGCTATATCCAAATCGGAACCGATCTCAATAAAATTTGGCAATGATACTTCTAAGCTGTATTTCATATATTTCCCTGAATATCGTTGTTACGGAGTGCATATTACGGCTGTGGGTAACAAATACAACAAATCGGATGGACAATATATGTGGGAGCTATAGCTATATCTGAACCGCTCTTCACCAAATTTGGCATACTAGCTTCCAGACTTAATTCGGTCGCATTTGCCAAATTCCATCCCATTTGGGCAAATATTAGATTGGTGCACAATAAAAGGTAAATCGGACGAAGTTATATATGGGAGCTATATCCAAATCCGAACCGATCTCGATACAATTTAACAAAAGTACTTCAGAGCTGTATTTGATATATTTCACCAAATATTGTTGTTACAGAGTGAATATTACGGCTGTGGAGGACAAAAATTACAAATCGGATGAACAATATATATGGGAGCTATAGCTATATCTGAACCGATTTCGATGGCATACTTATTTTCAGGCCTAATTTGGTTGTATGTGCAAAATTCCATACTATTCGGACTGATATTACACGTTTGGTGCACAATGAAAGGCAAATCGGATGAAGATATATCTAAATTTTGCGCCTAAGTTTGGTCTGGCCGAACTTTTAATACCCTCCAACACATGAAAATTTCTAAAAAAAATTTGAAAAAATAACGTTTAAATAAAAACCGTTATATGGGGGGCTATACGAAGACGAAGACCTGCATAGAAAATTTTCTGTCTTGGGTTATAGTATCCATTACGAACTTCAAATAGGAAATGTGAAACGATTCCGGTGAGAAATGTCGCCAAATTCATCAAAATACCGAATATCGGGAAGGCTATACAAAAACGAGGACCATTAACAAACTTAAAAAATGTTGCCTTCTATCTCAATTTGTTCAACTGACAGACATCGCTAAATCGACTTAGAATTTCATGCTGATCAAGAATATATGTATATACTTTGATGGGCTGACAGAAATACTCATGTCAGAGGAGTTACAAACGGAATGACATAATTAATATATACCCTCCATAGTATGGTGGAGGGTATAACAATTCGGACCAACCAACTGAAAATATCAGCGGTCTTTTCCTATCTATCAATTAAAATATGTAGATGTCTAAAGTATTATGACCCAAACCTATGAAAAAAGAAAAGTCACATAAGTTTCAGTTAATAATTTCATTTTGTATTCTATAGAAGGTTTCTCGTTTCTCGTTTTTTTTTTTTGTCTTAGTGTGTGATTTTTGTTTTTCTTAATATCCCAATGATGGCGTTTAACTTAAGGTACATAAACGTTGTATAAAATAACAAACTAAATTAAATATTTTTAAATAAACTAAATAATGGAATCAAATATGTACAACTCAAGTGAAAAGATACACAAAGTATGAATGTTTGTTGGTGTAGACACTATTGTAAATATATATCTATATATACAGAAATAACAAATTGAACTAATTAAATGTACAAAATTATAAATACACACACACATTCCATTCATATATGTATATGAGTACCCGCAGTGTGTACGGTTTGACTAAATCAAGTTTTTGGATGAACTTAATAATGGCAACATCATTTCTAAAGTACTACAGCGAAATTTGTTCTTTTTATACAAGCGGTATTTGTTGTTCTTAACGATTAACGGCATTTTTTAGACCCTCCCACCACGGGCGGTTTTATTTCTAGCGTTTAAGTGCGATTTTACAAGACTAAAAATTTGACTACGTTTGTGTTGGTTAATTTTTGGTTGGTTGATTGAATTTTCAATTCTACGCTTTCAAGCGGGGGCTCTGCTTAAGCCAGTGTTATTGAGAGTCCTTCTGGTAATTTGAAACTTGCCACAAAATCTGGGCAATCTAGTTGTTGCAACCCCTGCGAGCATTTGTCGTCAGGGTTGTGCGTGTCGTCCGCAATGTCTTCTGCTTCTTCGCACAGATCAATTACTTCCGCAGTTTCGGAAACCTGAAACGTCAGCTTTTTTCGTGCCACCATTGAACTAACGTGTGTAAGTTGATCCGACAGGGAGGGGAGGACTTCCGATATGCTTGCATCGAAGTTCAATAAAATCTCATCGTCTTCAAGGGGTCTCAACCACTTGGGAGACTTGGGTTTTGTTGGACTCATAATTTGTGGTAGCTGCTCTGCTGCGGTAGCGTTGTTTCCGTTTCCGTTGCGAAATTCGCGCGACAAGTTAGTTCCCAAGCGTCGCAACATGGCAACAACTTTGCCATCGACTGTTGGCTTTGGTAGGTGGAGCCGTTGCTGGGGTGGTTGTTCGGTTTCAACTGTTTGTCTGTGTTGTCTTTCAGTCGCATACAAGGGAGCCTCACGTATGGCCAATTCTTGTTCGACTTGAACTATGCTGCGCATGTAGTTGACTCTCATGCGAGTTTGTTCCCGACATTGGCGACACTTTGGCTGAGCTGATAAAGACTTGGCCTTTAAGTTCTTGGTTGAGTTGGTACGTATCACAATGTTTTTGCCACAAGGGCACATCATCATATTCTTGTGTTGTAAACGACCACGCCGAGCCAGTTGCATGCGGAAATTGCGTTTATTGAAATTGATTTTATGACTGGGTTTGAGATCGGCTTCATCCACTACAGCCTCCGAACTGGCCATTGTTATATCTTGCGGTTGGTCACTGGTGTTGGAAGTTGTGGCTACTGGTGATTGAGATTGTTCGGCACTGGACTGCATCTTCTGTTGGGGACTGACTCGAGCAATGGGCCGACATACAGCGATTTGCTTTTTGGAACCGGAACTTTTCTCATCCTGCATTACATTGCCGCTATTTAGATGGGATCGAAAGGTGCCCGAAGGACTCTCCGCGTCATTGCTGTTCAAGGCTTGCAGCGAGTGCCAATTGATGAGCCAATTATTACAACTGAAGCACAGGTATTTGTCTTCGTTTAGAGGCTGCAATGAAAGGAGCAAAAAAAAGAAACAAAATGATTAGACTTCATGTCTGGAAAGGGTGGAAATTCAATATTTCAAGGGAGACCACACTAATGAGACCGCAAATCAATTACCAAGGTGAACAAACGTAACGCCCTAAGAATTTCATAGGTAAATTGCTGTCCTTGATCCTTGCAGCTAGCAATGATACAACTGACATAAAACCCCGTCAACCCCGTTGATAATGACCGTTGAGCATTTAGAATAGTTATGTAGAGGCATATGTGGTACGTGTGTGTATATGTCGATAAAAATGGTAAATTTTTCATTTGGGCCAAACCACCTGCCACCAATTACAACAAAAGTAAAACAATACCACGAATGGTACGACTGTGGCACTTTTTTGACAGACAGACAGCCAGACCGACCAACAATCATAATCAATGGCTGATAACAGCAGCTGTCGCATGCCTTTTGCTTACTTTGTTTTCTCCTCTGTGCTGGCTGCGCAGTCACTAAGGTAAGGTGTTACTGGCTGAGAGAGCTTGGCGCGCATGCCTATTACAAATGCAGTGTGGACGATAAGAACTTGCATTCACATTTATTACCTGGCCAATCGTTAGATACCCCCTAGGAGAACAATAAATTGGGACATCTACCCCCAAAGGGAAGGACAGATGACGCGTGCGCCGTATGTTTCAAACGGATTTTCAAAGCACACAAAAGGCCTAATTTAAGCATAACTCTACAACAACAACACAAGTAGCAGGAGCGACAACAACGTCATGTGGTTGGTGTTTATGCATAAGAATCGATCACCAGGTGCAAAATACTTTCATTGCCCAGACAGTCATATGAATCGGTCGGCAAGTTTGTGATAAACAAAATGCAAAGAGTTCAACAATATGCTGCAGACATGACAGTCCACAAGCAAAGATAGCAAAGGTGCCTTCGCTGTGCCACAAATACATCTGTCGTTACTCAAAATTACACGCCATAAACGAATGCTGTACGCATTGTTTTTGTTGGTTGGCCAAACAACTGACCCGCACAAAATTGGAGCATCAACCGAATTTTAGTGTGTAACCAACAGCCATACAAAAAAAAAACTACATTTCAGGTTTACTCTGAAAATGGTACAGTGGAAAGATATGAACAAGCTTTCCTCCATACATTTCCTATCATAACAATGCCAATCAAGAAGGAGGAATTTTCTGGATATTTTCTTTTTGAAAGAACTTTTGAAAATTAATTTTACTTCACTTCAATTTTTAATTACTCTTTCTCACCGATAGGTTCACAGATTTTTGAAAACATTTTCCGAAAAAAAATATTACCACCAATGTCCCCCTTGATTCACTGTGGCATTCGAGAAAACAGCTGCTGTCATTGCATGTTCACTGCAGTTTAATGGACAACAAAAAAGGACCTGCATAAAACCAACAGCAGAAGATTCTTCTTCTTCTTATTCAACATGCTGCTCAAAAGGACAGCTGACAAATTTATTCTTAGGTTCACAGAATAGCAAACTGAAAATTGTACAAAGAACCTGCTGCTGCTGTTGTAGCGTTTATTTTCTCAGAGAAATGGAAGGCATACAACAGCATCGTCTCGGATATTTGTTAGTGTACGGATGCGTCTCAAATTTCAATGAAGTGGAGTAGCTACTTTGCCAACACCATTTTATCTTCCTTTATGGATAACATGTGATCGATATTTTCCAATATTTCGGGAATATGACAACAACAACGACAGAATAGCACAGCAGCACCACAAGAAAACACTTTGCCCTGAAACAATGTCAAATCCACCATCGATCATCAAGTTTCGTTGTTCTTGTTGTTGGTGGTGTTTTGGGTTTATTTGCTCGATGTTGTTCCTACCATAAGGCTCTGAGAGAAAGACATCCACTTGCCAGCTACTCTCAGAGGGCAGGTCGGTGTCAAATTACGGCGGGATATGTGGAAATCATGAGAACAAGTGACATCTGCTATTTTACAAAGTTCACGAAATGTTTGGATATCCGGTGTAAGGGAATAACCCACCAAACAACAGACAAATCTTTCTTGTTGTTGTTGTCGCTGGCTTATCCGGCTGATTAAAATGTGTAAAATGTGGAAAGGTTTGTGTTAATGGTGCCATAGGGGCGAGATTTGATACAAGTTATGGCCTGTTTGGCATTGAAAATGTTGACAGATGCATCATTTCAATACAATACGGTATTGACCTACTGTAAGCAATATGTATGCATGTATGTACATATGTTTGCGTGTCTGTAAGTAATGTGTAAAATTTGCTATATCAAGCTTTGATGCTATGACAACAGAGTTAGGCAACGGGATGCTGTAAATTTTACGTCAGGCCATGTTGCCTTTCCGAACGAGGGGGGTGGTAGTTGGATAAAGGTGGACGCTTTCATGCAGAAAGTCAGTAACCACCACACCCCCTGGTGAAAGACAACCCCAAACTGAGTGTAGAAGGTGGCGGTGACTCATTTGCAGAAGAAGGGCGACATTCGACATTCTAATATAAATACTTTTTATTGACGAAGGAAACAACAGAGTCCTGACATGGTATTGATTTCTATGTCGACTTGAATACACTTCGGAATCTCCAAGTAGATTTGTTAAAATGACAATTATTCATTGCTTGGGGACTTTTTCAATCTGGGTATTTACCTGGAATTTGAATTTCGCCTGTATGAGCTGAACAATATTTGGTCCACTGCGAGGCTCATAAATGTTAATCGTCTGGTTCGTGTGACAGCCGCAAATGAGGCAGGTGCGTTTCAAATATTCCGATGAGTTTTCCGACATTTTTGCGTTTAGTTTTTGTTTTATTCAGATAGACACAGTTGAATTTCTTTGTAACTTGTTTTCGGTTAAATTCTATGAAATTTACAAATTTTTATTTTGCTTTTCCGAGTGTGGACGTAGAGAGAGTGCGTTCTTTTTCTTTTGGTATTACGTATTCGCTATGCTTTCTATCGGCGGTTTCTATAACAATCCTTGGGATACACAAATAATTTTGCGCAAAAATAAGCAAACGAACACTCGCGCACACACGATATGCCACTACGTCACATAGGGTTTCTCACGAATTCTCTTGGCGCACTAACATTACTCCTTCTCTCTCTCTGTGTGTCTTTGTTTTCTCTTTTGGTGAGAATTTTACGTTGTTTTTATTTTTTTGTAGGTTTTGAAGGGCTTGTTTGCTCACTTCTGCTGTGTGCACGTCCTTCACGTTGTAAGGTTCAGATACGAATGAAGTTAAGCTGCCGTTGACCGTTCCTAGCTGGTATTGAACCTTTTTCTGCTGTTTCAATTTTCTTCCTTCTCTACAGACATTTTCAACCACTGCTTACTGATGATGTTGACGACTATCTCTTCGTAGTGGTTTGGCTGGGACGTTTTCGTTGTGTTTGAACTCACTACCAGCCACTGCATGGATGTGTGTGCGTGTTGCAGGAGTTTATTCAGGTACATACGAACGTTTGTTGGGAGGATTGGGCACATTGTTCTTTTGAAGTGTAGTACTAGTCCTTTTCCACAATTCTTTTTTCAATTGTTCGCAAACGATATACCGCTAAAAAGGGAGATTGTCGCGCTCCAATTCCATGAATAGAGTACAAAATGATTGAACAGAGACTCCGTGACGCTTAGGCATTGTTATTGGTTGTTGTATAATCGAGAGATTGTAATATCGACAATTGAAGTGCCTAACATTATGGCATTTTTTTATTTTGAAATTCCATTTATAGTAATATGAGCCTAAGTTGGATTGTTAACCCATTCTATATATAGGTGTATCGAAAATCAGACTCCAGCTCTATATGCAATTTTGAGCAAAAACAAATTTTAGTCCAGTTATTTATTTATTTGTTTTTTTTTTTTTTTTTTTTTTTTTTTTTGATATTCAAAAAAGAATTTCCAGACTTCTCAAACCGCAATTACAGTTACTTTTAATGAACAAAGTAGTTGTGAAGTAAAATAATGATTTAATCTATAGCCCCAGTTTCTGGTTCTTTTATACCTTAAAATCATTATGCTAATATTTTACTGAGTTGCACCATTCTTTAATGCCAAGCATTTCAAATAGACTGAAACTTAATAGTGGTAGGTAGTTGGCACTTTAATTTTTTTTTGATTTCATTTTCAAAATTTTACAGGTTTGTATGCAAATTTACCATTATGTAAAATTCGAGTTATTCTATTTTGAAATTTTAGATAAGAGAAACAGACTTTTTATTATTTTTCTCTTATTAAATTGTTAGAAGTTTCAAATTAAGTAAAATAATGTTTTTGTGCCAATAGTAGGCACCACTTTCCAATTGTCCGCATTAAAAGTTCCATCAGTCGGCATATCTGATTATTTGCGAGGAAATTATATGAACTAGTTTACTCTTTTGGTTAATAATAATTATTTTTATATGTATCAAACCTCTGTCGACATTGGCTGTTATCCTACATTCGGCAGGTTCGTCGTAGTCAAATTAAAATTGTTAACTAATATTGTTAGTTAATAATTTTGTTTGTTAATTAATATTTTAATATTTTTTCTCAATTGTTGGTTACTTTTAATTTCCCAAATGAATTTTTTCCACCAATCATCCCGACATCAAAAAAGATGCACAGTTATAAATATTCTACAATAATATTCTTATCTAAAGAGTTCTTTATACATTTGCTTGCTTTGACATAGTTACGAGTATTTTAAATCTGACGTCTCCTTTTTTATAACCTCCATCGTATCGTATAGCCCCCATATAACTGTACCCCCGATATTTGATATTTTGATGATTTCAGCCAAAGTTGTTAATTAAATTGTCTTAAAATCCACACAAGCCGTTCCCTCAGAGTAATTTACCCCCTAGAAGAGAATTATCTAAATTTTTCCATGTTTCAGTATAGCGTCCATATAACGGTACCCACACCTATTCGGTATTTTCATGATTTGTGCGACATTATTCACCGGAATTGTTTCAAATTTCGTATATAAAGTTCGGAACAGTTACTACAGCCTATGACAAATTACTTATGCAGGGCCAAGACTTCGTATATCCCCCATATAACGGTTTCCATTTGAGCGGTATTTTCCGACGAAATTTTTTTTTTTTTTGAATTTTTTCAAGTTTCTTCCAAATGGCGGAGGTTATAAAAAGTTCGGCCTGACCGAACTTGTCTGTTTTTTACAAATACTTTACACATCATGACAAATATACAACTCAATAACCAAACCAAACCAACCAAACCAAAGCTTGAGCATAATATTATAAAACAGTGTTTCTACTTTTTAACAACGCTTGAGAAAATCGTTTGATTCAAAAACATTTTCTGATTAGTTCTTTGTCGACGAATTTGTCTTAAGTTTTCGGAATTACTTTGTGAAAATTGCTGGTAATAAACTGTTATTATTTCAAAATTAGCAATGTCAGAAGCGTTTTCGTAAAAAAATGTACTTATATATTTTGAGTTCAATTTGTAGAAATTCAACCGATCTCTGGTAGGCTGAAGAGTAATCTTTAAGTTTGCTACTGAGATGCCTTCATTCAAATAATTATATTTGCCTTATATGTATCTATAAAAGAGGAAAATGTTTATTAGATTGTAATTTACGGAATCAAAAACTGCTAAACAGATTTCCTTGCAAATTTCCAAATATACTGCAGCATGGCCTGAAAGTAAGAGGGCTGTATACATCTTTTCAGAAATTTCATTTGGAGATATAGCATCAAAATAAGAGGTGCCTCCAAAAGTTTAGATTCTGTATGCACATATCTATTGAACGGTTACAGATACAGTATTAAAATTCAGAATGTGTAATGGAATTTGGTACATATTTGGATATAACTCCCATATATATTTTCGACCGATTTAAAGTAATTGATGCACCAAACACGCTATGTATGTCAAATGCCAATGAAGTACGGAATGTGTTAAAGTTTTTGGTCTAAACATTTATTTGTCAAATTATATTTAAATCGGTTGAGGTTTGGATATATCTCCCATTCATATTCTCGGCCGATTTCATTTTTTTGATGTACCAAACACGATATGTATCTCCAAATTCAATGAAATATTGGAGTGTGTGAAGGAATTTAGTCTACAAATAAATTTGTCAAATCGGTTCAGACATTAATATCATTTTTTAAGAAAATAGACCCGCCAATCCTTTGCAATTAATTACAACAGTTTAACACAACAATTTGATTGGCGGTTATTACGGGGAAGTATGTAGGTTCGAGTATTTTGTTACCTCGAATCCTCCTAATTACTAAAGAAATGACGTTCGACTTTAAAATATTGCAATTTCCCACACGCTTGGCATTTGCTCTGACAATTAATAAATCCCAATGAAGAACTCTTCGTGCTTGCGGACTAAATTTGAAATGTTCCTGCTTTTCTCATGGACATTTATACGTGACACCTTGACGTGTTGGTAGACCGAGCGATTTGTTTGTTTGCGCTCCAAAAGGATATACAAAAGATATTATATAACCTAAAGCATTAAAATAAATGCGTTTTTTATTTATATTCTTGAATTTATTTTAGTCGGGCGGGGTCGACTATAGGATACCCTACACCACTATGCATATTTAGTAGAGCTCTCGTAAAAGAAAGGTTTATATTGGGCATTTCTGAGCTCTATGAGATATCTGGTACAAAATAAGATTATGGTAGAGTGCATATCCCGAAAGTTGAAGATTTAAACACCAAATCGGATGAAACATATATATGGGAGCTATAGCTATAAAGCGATTTTCACCAAATTTTAAGTATTATCTTCTTCGCATGAATTCGCTTGGAAGTGCAACATTTCACTCTCTATGGGCTTAAATTAGCCATTTGGTTCTATACTAAAGTCGGTCGGAAGTGCCAAAATTCACACCATTTGGACACTGTGCTCGAATTTCGCTTCTAACTACTGTGTTTCACACGGTATCGCAATTTCTTATCACAGCCATTCATTCACAACTTCATTCAGCAATACCAGACAGACTTGAACAAATTTCAGCACTAATTTCTCTTTTACGTCGATAGATTGTCTGGGTTTCGCCATTGGAAGATGCGTATCTGCCAAGAAAATCTCAAACACAAGAGAGCAGTGACAATGGAACGAAAAAATACAGAACACAACCAACAATGACAGATGTTGCGTGGAACACAAAAGCGACTAGGCATTCGGTAAAGAGAAAAAAAAACGATATAGGTACAATAGAAGCCGAAACGCAAAACAACAAAGCAATTCTGAGCGTAGAAATGAAGCAATGAAGGAGAAATTAAAACATGTGTTTCCTTCATTTTCGGCTATGATTATTCCATTCGTTTTGTTTTGGCATTGCTGTTAAGGATATTCAGGCATATGCCTTTATACACATACACACAAACATACTAAGCGCAGGAGCAGAGAATGCAGCACAACAACGACATTCACCCGCAGCAATGCAAAATCAACGTGAATGTATTTGTTCGAGCCTGCAGATGCTGTTCGACCGAAAGGTGTTTTCATTATACCCTACACCACAAGGTGGTCAGGGTATTATGTCTTTGTGCATTTGTTTGTAACAGGCAGAAGGAAACGAGATAGACCCATAGTTCCTTTTGATGATCTGCATAGAATCACATTCTGAGTCGATTTATGCATGTCCGTCCGTCCGTCTGTCCGTCCGTCCGTCCGTCCGTCCGTCCGTCTGTCCATGTATTTTTGTAAACAAAGTACAGGTCGCATTTATTGCCCGATCCAGATGAAATTTTGCTAAGATCTTTTGTTTGGCCCAAGGACGAACTCTATTGAAATTGGAGATAATCGGTCAAAATTTAGATATAGCTCCCATATATATCTTCGTCCGATTTGCCTTTTATTGTGCACCATACGTGTAATATCAGCCCGAATTGTATGGAATTTTGCATATTCACCCAAATTAGGCCTGAAAATATGTGTGCCAAATTTGATCGAAATCGGTTCAGATATAGCTATAGCTCCCATATATATTTTTCATCCGATTTGTTATTTTTGTCCACCGCCGCCGTAATATGCACTCTGTAACAACAATATTTGGGGAAATATATCAAATGCAGCTCAGAAATACCTTTGCTAAATTTTATCGAGATCGGTTCAGATTTGGATATAGCTCCCATATATAACTTCGTCCGATTTACCTTTTATTGTGCACCAAACGTCTAATATTTGTCCAAATGGGATGGAATTTGGCACTTACGACCGAATTGAGTCTAGAAGCTAGTATGTCAAATTTGGTGAAGATCGGTTCAGATATAGCTATAGCTTCCATATATATTATTCATCCGATTTGTTATATTTATTACCCACAACCGTAATATGCACTCCGTAACAACGATATTCAGGGAAATATATCAAATACAGCTCAGAAATATCTTTGCCAAATTTTATCGAGATCGCTTTAGATTTGGATATAGCTCCCATATATATCTTTATCCGATTTCAAATTAATTGTGCACCAAATGGTCAATACAATTCCGAATTTAAAAGATACAAATGCTTCGGCATATTTAGTCCTTTGAACTTTAAATTATAATTATAATCATGGCGTGTATGATTGAATTCTCCCATAAAAACTTTTAATTGTTATGTGAAGCTCTACTTAATTAGCAAAGTGGTGTAGGGTATCATAAAGTCGGCCCCGCCCGACTTGAAGACTTTCTTTACTGGTTTTTTATTGTTGTTTGTTGTGGCAAAGAAAGGTTTTTATTAACCTATAGTACAGGTAGCCCAAGCAAATCACTATAGATTTTATTGTTTACTTTTCATTTTTCAAATGTTGTTGCTTTAGAGAAAATTGTTTAGCACATTTTATCTAAGAAAAATTATAGATAATTTATTAACCGATAATATACATTGTTATTTTTTCAGTTACCAAAAAACCGTTAACTTTTAAACCCAAAATTTTGATATAAAAATTAAATAAAATTTGACAAGATTGGTATCTATCGGTAGGTCTTAGTGACTACTTTCATTTCGTCGCTAGCTTGCATTCATAGAAAAAATAACAATTTGTAAACTCAAAAACTTGGCAAATTAAGCGTTTGTCGAAATGGTACACAATTTTCTGGAAGTTACGACCTCTATCTTGGTTTCACTGGAGAGCCGGCTTGGGCTAATTGATACAAATTATAACCAAGAATGCATGTTCGTATGTGGGAATCTTAAAACATGATAAATCTAAGGTTCACCAAGATCTCATCAAATGGAGAAACAAATACAATTCACTTGAAAGGTGTGTTGGCGAAGATTTAGTTTGAAGTTATTTTGCTTACATTGCGATGTACAAAGTTTGGAGTTTCGATCATAAACTCCGAACTGTTTGTGTAGTTTGTGATTTTTCAACATTTTCACAGTTTTTCGGGATAGACCTATGCATTCCATTTCACAGTAGATGGTTTTATCCGCAGAAATATTTAGATGTGCGAAATTTTCAGAAAATCAGAAACTAATTTCTCTTTTAATCAGAGCTATTCAAAATATTGATCTTTGTTGAGGGTGGCGTCTCGCCTTCAGCGTGACTTGGACTATGTCGCCTAATCACTTCGCTTTCATAAGGAGTATAATTTGTCCAAAATTGGGAACTTTTTAAGTTTGGAACCAGAAGAAGTTGATCTATAAATCTCTTGTTATACTAGACATTACAATGACAGAAATATGGAGATGTTCGAAGTATGAAGAAAATCAAATACTAATTTCACATTTGCGAGAGGCATTTTTGTTCAAAAATTTACTTTTTAACGGGGAGGTATGGGAACCTATACATTCCATGTTAATCCTAAATCCAGTTTTGTTAAAAATATTGGGGAATTATTTTAATCTTTATGGAAATTATTCAAAATTTTAGGAAGGAGCCAGAAGAACTGGGCCGACGTTATTAATATTCATGTAGACTTACTACGCTTTATATGTGATTTGTGTGTGTGTGTTTTTTTTTTAATTTTTAAACTTTTGTAATCCATTTTCTTGAACCTCTGTATTGGTATTTTGGGTATAAAAAAGTTTTTGATAAAGAGATTTGTTTCAAATAACTCCTCGGGAAAATTAGGGTGATTTATCCCCTACCCTGTGCCGTGGAAACATTGCCTTTTAAACTAGTAAATAAAATAGACTGTCATGTTATTTTTTACATTTGACATTTTTGTAAATTGTTAATTCATTGCTAAATTCGAATAGGACCGTTAAGTTGAAAGAGATTAAGATGGATAAGGTATATATATTCTTGATCAGCATAAAATTCTATGCCGTCTGTGGGAATCAAGGTATCCTCTGAACGTATTGAAGTAGGTTGATAAAATTTTCCTCAATTGTATACTATGGCTGCAGGACTTTTGGTATTTAAAATGGGCCACGTTTTGGTATAGCTCCCGTATAGTGGTACTTCCCTATTTTCGGTATATTGTTGATTTAAGCGAAATTATTCACCAGAAATTTTTCAAATTTGGTATTTGAAGTTTGTAATGGATATTACAGCCTATGACAGAAAATGTTTTTCTCCAGGTGCGCTCTTTTGAAACGACGGTACAAAATCTAAAATAAATATTTGCAACCCTTTAGAGTTTTTAGTCGAAGTCTCTAAAACATGGGTTCCCAATACTAATTTTTTGTCGATGAAGTTATAAAACTATATTTTAACTCATTAGATTTCATATTTTTATTCTCTTTTTTGCGAATTGCTTTTTCTTATGTTTTTTTTTTTTGTAAAACATTCAAACAAATATTAAAGAATGTATTGAATACTACATTATTAGAGATCTGCCTGTACCAGAGTGGTAGTCATTGATCGATTAAATTAATGATAGGTACACGATATCAACAATGTTCTGAACTCTGTTTACCTTTGTGTGGCAAAGATTTTTCTTTTGGGTCAACATTTTGGACGAGGGAATGGCTATTCACCAAAGCAAACGACACACTACTACATATCTACGCACACACTTATTTACTCACGCAAACAGAGAAAAAATGGTTGGCTGTCTGCCACAGTTTGTAGAGCAGATGGTTTGTTTTGTTTTCACATTTGCTTTGGTTGCAACAAAAAAACGTCGACAGCTGTTATTTTTCCTTGCCCGCTAACCCGTTTTCCCTTTAACGCCAATAACAACAGGCCGTGTTGTTGGCAAGTCGAACTGGAGTTTTATCAATGAATTTTACGCGCACTCTCTTTTTACGCATGCGTAGCAGCGATGCTGCGGAGCAACGTTTTACGATTGAAGGGAGACCTCCTTTATGGGAATTAAACACATGCGTATTAAATTATTCAGAAATGCATACAAATCCTTGCGTATCTTTAATGCGTTGGTATTTCAAAATGTTTTGTTTGAATATATTAACAGGAACAGGTGACTTATATATGGAATCTGTTGGATTGGTCATTACACTTTGTACCATCTCAGTATAATAGTTCACATTGAGTATTGGTGTACCAATCTGCAGCATAGTTTCTTCGGGTGATCAACATGGAATTTCGATTTGTCGATTTGTACATGTTTTTTTTTTTTTTCGAGTCAAAGAACTTACCATTGAACTACCAACCAAAACACGCCGAATTTAACCTAACTTAAAATAATTTGGTTAAGCGGACAGGGAATTAGGTTTTAAAAAAATTATTTTTTCGCAATAGCGTAAATTACAAAACTCCAATAATATTCCACCGTTATTTTAGGTACATTTTTAATAAATCGATTATCGAAAGATTACAACAAATTTAAAAGAACCATGAAAATTTCAGACGAAAAAGCTACGGCTCCGCCATACATTTTCCAACGCTTTAAAAAAGAACTAAAGTTTTTATATCCTCCACCACACAATGCACCTCAAAATAATCGTCGGAGATCCCAAAAAGTGTATGAATTCCTGATCAGAATAAAATTATAAGGCGATTTAGCGATGTCCATCTGTCTGTCCTTTCGTCCGCCCGATATAGTCCATACTATTTAATATATAGCTTTGAAATTTGGCCAAAAGGTTTATATTATATACTAACTGGCCCGGTCCGTAGTTTCAGTCTTTAAATTTCTAAAGCATAATATATCGCAAATCAGGCTCATAAAGGTGCACAAATTTTATTATAATTATTGACTCGACTAAATAGAAATATGCCCCTATGGAAGGAGGGCAAAATAATTTCTGAATAGTCAAAGCTAATTACGTTTTTACATCGATTACCATAGCACCTCAAATTGTGCATTAGAGTCGCCATAAAGTCTATGTTCTCGTTCATAGTAAAATTCAATGACGATTAAACAATGTCCGTGTGTTTGTCCGCTATAATCACTATAGATCGGCGGACCTGGGACTATACCAAAATATCTACCTATGTTGACATTTTTCTGTAAGATGGTTCCCTACTAATATAGTAGCTTAAAACAACAAAATCGATTGGAAAATATGGTCAAGACCCCCGAAATAGAGAAGCCAAGATGCCAAATAATGGTCAAATCAATAGAAAAATGTGGCCAATAATGGCTGAAATCCGAGGTACATTTATATTAGGGTTATACCAAATGGTGGCCCAATTCTTATAATTTTTTGAAAGGACATTTTCTTAAATCTAAAAACTCAAATTAACACAATTTGAAATCGTATACCCTTAATGGAGGGTGTATAACCTTAAATGGGGCCAATGCCAAAACGAAAACCGACATGACCCATATTTTGTACATATGATTCTATATGGTACCCATTGGATTGCATCAAAGTTAAAACTTTATCGTAAATTTTGAGTAGTATAAAGCCAAATATTTGAGCCAAATTTGTTTACGGTTACACCCAGGGAAAAAACAACTTAAAATCAAGAAAAACGATGTTAAATCAAGATGAAACGTTAATGAAATTCCTATTCCAACAATGAACAATGTTGATTTAAAAATTCAAGATGCAATATGGAAACAAATTAGAATTAACATTGTTCGGAGTTGAATTAATATTGAATCCACGTTGGTTTAATATTGAATCCATGTTGATTTAAAATTGAATTCTTCTTGAATCAATGTAAAAATGTTATTAATTTAAGGTAGTTCATTATATAATTAACATTCGAGCAATTTTAAATTAAGAATGAAACAATTTTACAACAAGGGTTTTCTACTTTGATTTTATATTGAACCATTATGAAATTGTATATTCACACTAGGTGCAAAAAGTTACTTAACATATTTTACATAAATGTAACAAATGAACACAATAAATGTAAATTTAATTCAATATTAATATATTTATTTCAAAAAATACTTATATATACATATTTTTGTCTAACGTATGTTTTACCATTACATGGTGGATATAAATGAAGGGGTGAAGAATTTAAATCTGAAAATAATTTTATTTCTAAAGAATCAATTGAAGATCCAACTTCGTAAGCTTGGAAATGACGGCAAAATAGTTTTACAGCACTAGGTTGGCACAAAACATAAGCAATGCCGCTTTGATACAAATACATTTTTATTTTATATAATTGAGATGTAATACTGCGAATTTTAGAAGACAAGTAATAATTTTTTTTTGTATTTCGTACCCTTATAAGTAAGTTCATAGAAAAACTATATTTGTCAGGTCGAGGCCATCTGTTTTAGTTATTTTAGACAAATAGTGTTCCTTCGTAAGATCAAAAAATTTTAATGATTCTAAGCATATGAAATGATCTACTTCATTTTCATTATTTAGAAAAAATTTTAAGAATTTTACTCCCGATTTCATGACCAAAGAATAAGTCGGATTTATTCTTTGAATTTTTGTTATTAAAATAAGTTTTAGCTTCTCTATGCTTTGCTTCAAATCGCATTGACCAAACATATTTCAAGGGTCCAGCTTTTTTGATTGCAGAGGCATAATGAACAAGGAAATGATGTTTTGGTTTCAGTGAACTGTAGAGTTGTATATAATTCGAATGGTGTGTATCAGAGGGCTGCAATGAGTATGATTGAGTAGGCTTGATCACACACAGTGGAAATACAATCAAACTCAATCAGTCGGTCAGATGCAACATGTTCATTCGAGTTACTCAAGCCAAACGAAAAAGTTGTGATCGAACATGTATTGATCGAAGTTTTGTGATCGCAATCAAACAGCTCACATGAGTTATTTGTTTACGAACTTATGTTGAATTGTTCATAACGGGTCGATCATCTATGATGAGTCTGATCGGTTTTATTTATCCTAGTTAAGTGAGTGATTTGATTTGATTAAAACACAAATGTTCGATTTGAGCGAATATTTAATAAGCATACAATTTTTCATTTTATTTGGGTTTTTGGTATGCTAGACTTCAGTAACTTATTTGAAAAAAAAAACAAAATTAAATTTTTTTAATAAAGAAACACATCATTGGTGTTTAGAAAACTAAAAATGTTTAAATATTTTTTTTTACAATATTGGTCAAGATTTTTCACAAACTTCGACCTTTTCTTTTACCTACACCTGTGTAGTTTCTACTTGCAACAATTTCGGTCGCACTATCACAATATTCTTCCATTTCAAATATTAAAAAAGTCAAAATGAACTGTCCCAACTTGATTAAATGGTTAATTAAACAATGACGCTGAGCGAACTCGATTCAAAGAAGACAATCACAGTTGTGATTGTTCATTTACATTCATGTGTTCGATCAACTCATGTTGCTGAACACATCAAACCGTCTCGAACGCTCATGTTTGATTGTGAGTGAAGTGATTCAAACTGAGCGTTCGATTCGATCAGAAGCAAAAACGGTCATTTCATTCAGATCAACAAAAATCATGTAAGAAACCGAGTATGCTTGAATTTTTGCAAACTCGTTGCAGCCCTCTGGTGTGTATCAATTAAATTTTGAAGAAAATAAGATGGCCTTAAAATATAGTCCATATATTCCAGTTCAATGGACAGAATCTTTAAGAAGATCTTCGTTATATGTACTTCTATCTCGCAAAAAAACTGTCATATTGGCTCGTATCATTTTTCATTTCATTTTTTGTTCTTTTGCAAACGCGGCAATATCTTTTAGCATTAAAAGACTGAACATATCCAAATATTCCGTTGACGGCTAAGTTGTCTCCTACTATTAATCCTAGGATAAAACGTACTTTACGTCTTGTATTATTAACAATAATATTTATACCTTTTTCAAGTATCTTTAAATCTTCCACAAGGTGGTGAAATGCTCTGTCATTTCTACTAATCATTGCTATATATGAATGCTCCATGGAAAATAAAATTGATCTTCGACAACAAATATTGAGGGATAATAATAAAGTATATACGGAATTATAATTTCTCAATCAATTTGTTTAATTATTGACTTAAAGATTTCGCCACTTGCAAAATTTTGCAACAACGTTCCTTCTGAAAGCTGTTTAGTATTTTCAAAGTTAATTCTAAGTGATTCGGAATTTCAAATATCCTCTTAAATTCTAAGCACAGCCGCATAATGATTATGTAATTAGGAGCGGAAGCTAAAGTGGGATTTCTATTGGTAGTTTTTTGAGTTATGGATGTTTTTATAGTTATTGATGTGGGATCCTCATACAAATTTATTAGACCTCCAAGTATTTAAATAAGTCTGTGCTCAGACTTAATCTCTTGGAATGGATTTTTACAAAATTGCAACAAGGTACTTATGTCATCTCGAGCTTCAAACAAATTCTGATTATTAAGAACATATTCTATGGGTAAAGATAACTCAGAAAGTAAAGAAACTATCATGTTTTGAATTTCAATTACACATTTTCTTGGCATAGAATTTTTGTCATAAAGGTTTAGGGTTAAATTTAACGCTTTATTTTTTAAACAGTTGATATTGTTTGGTATGACTTCTAGTCTTATTGGCCTTTCCGAGTTATTGATCTCTGATTTCTGAACTGTGGAGATTGGGAACGTTAAGTCTTGCTCTAAATTTGTGCTTGAAGTTGGGTGGTTGTCATCGGATGAAGGTTTCTTCTTCGGGGAATATTGTGTATGTAGTTTAACTGATTCTTTGTGTACTTTTTCTAGAAGAATTCGAAAAGTTGTGAAATTAGAAAATATTTGATTGCAATTATTTTGTTTGCATTGTACTTTAATTAATTTCGAAATTAAATGGTATGTTTTTAAATGTTGGATTAGAGTACTTGGGTCTTTAAATTGTCGGTGGCACTTAAAACAAAAATAAATTTTAAATTATATATTATGAATGAAATTAGTCAAACTTGGCGATTTCAGGTCAAAATCTGTATGGATATTATAGAAATATTGCTGGATAAAAATCCACGTTAAAGCAGTTGCTACAGGATACTTCAGATCAATCAGGAAATTTAAAAACGTTTTGTCAAAGTATATATAAAACTCTTTTACCTCTCCGTCAGAATGTGCTTCTAAAATAAGAATGGTTGCACAGATGGTCCAGCGGAGTAGTATTTTGCTATAAGCTCTTCAATTGTGTTCTCGTAATCGTTGATGCATAATAAACGAACTGCGAAACTTTCTTGAGCATCTGCAATAGTAGGTTTTCTGCAACATTTGCCGGAACTATTTTTGAATCGTGCTGAACAAGGCAATACTCCGTTTAGCAATGATGCAATGATAAAATCTTGAGCATCTGAAATGATCAATATATTTTTAAATGTCAAAAACTAAAAAAATGTGCTACATTTGCTGTTAATAATAATTAATTCTATTTTGCTGGAATTTAGAAGTTCCTTTAGTTCCTTGCAATAGTCGTTGCGCAGTTCAGTTGCGTAAATTTTAGTATTTTTTTCCTTAAATTTGTCCCATTTAGAATACAGCATATGTTCTTTTTTTGGACATAGTTTGTTAAAATATTGCTTAATCTAATAAATGAGATACACGTAACCGCTGGGCATTAAATAATAAAAACTAACTTACCAAGTATGGACTTCTGGCATCAGTATATATAGGCCAAGCTTTTAAAAAGTCAATAATGTATAGCGTCTTCAGCTCTTTGCGCCGTAAACTGAATGTTTTTGCCACTTCTCCTTAACATCTCATCAATTCGACGAATCTCGGCTTAGCGATGCTTTAAGTGCTGAAGCAACTGAATCATCTATTTCACAGAATTCTTCTTATATGTTTTGTGATGACTCTTTCGTAACATCTGCAGGAGTATTAAAAAGAGTGCCCTCTGTTTTTCTTTTCTTTACTCTTGTATTGGCATATTTTGGGTAAAGCTTTCCGGAGGGGTTCTTTTTTCCCTTTCGCGGTATAAAGTAATATTCCTAAAATAGATAGATATATATTTATATCAGTTTTAAGTTTATGCATATATAGTTTGTTTTCTTACCTGAGTAAGCTCTTCCTTAGGAAATAGTTTACAAATCTCCGTTATAATAGAAGGAAAGGTCATGAGGTCTAAGCTGTATATTTTTATGATAGTTTCTTCAACAATTATGTTGATCAGTTCATCCCGATTAGAATTGTGGAAATTTTGTTTTGTAGCATAAACTTCCAGTAACGACCTTCCCTTCGATGTTTCCTTCAATAAAGTCGCCAAGTCCTAAATAACACAAAAACACATCAGTAGCATAGATAATACATTAAAATTGTTTTTATTTTACTTACTGTTTGGAGACAGCCATTCGAACGTGATACTTCAGCTACAGGGGATGATGCCACTGAAGATGTGCTGCTGCTGTTTTGAACCCATTTTCGGATTTCAGACTTCAGCGAGTCAACTTTTTGAAAAATTTCTTAAGTATATTGAAAAAGAAAACCTACCATTTTTTTCCTCCATGCAAAGACTTTGCTGCGGAACTTTGCACGGGCTCCAATTGCTGGAATAGCCTCCTTTATATCATCCCTGCCTAACTACTGCAAGCTATCAAAGGTAACCTTGGCAGCTACCCAGGGATATTAAAACTTTAGTATGTACGATCATACAAATCGAACTTACCTTTTAAATAAGGGAAAACTTCTGACAATCCGGCCTCTTCTAGCCACTCGACCAATTTGTTGGTGTCTTCATCTTCCAATGTTTTTACAGAATTTGTTTGGTCGCATACGGTTTTTTCCACAAAACTTACAGCGGCTTCAGTACTTATGCTTTGGACATCCACATTTTGCGAGACGACCATGTTGTCAGACATTAATGTCTCATTATTTGCAGTTTCATTATCTACAATGGTGACACCGTCTCCACTTTCTGTGTACAATACACCATTAACTAAATTTAATTTCACTGACATTTTTCTAAGCGAATTTTCAGGAACCACTAAAAAAATCAACCATTATACAGTTACTTAAAACGCTGCCTTGTTGATTTAACAACTTACGTTCTTAATTTAAAGTGGATTCCATGTGATTTAAAGAAATCCACGAAATAAATGGAAACAATCTTATTTTAATGTGGTTTAACTTAAATTTCAACTTAAAAGAACATTTTTCAACTTCAAGCGTTGTTGCATTATAATTCTGGAAATAAGTGGCAACAATATTATTTTAAAATTGAACATCATTAATTTAATGTTTTTCAATGTAATTTGTCTGTTACATTGAACATTATTGATTTAAGATTGCTCGATCTTATTCTTAAGTTGCAACGTTTCCCTGAGTGTAAGGTTATAATGGCTGTTGCACAATGTATATCGATAACCCCTTATTAATTGTTCAATTCGTTCTACCATTCGTATAGTTCGCATATTGCATTCGGCATTTCACTAATTGCAGTCCCAATGAATTTTGCATTTTTAGTTCATATTGGACAGATTATTGCCCTATGAAAAAGGTAGGTCCACTTAACATCGTATTCCGCACTAATTCCATTTTCTTCATCTTTCGTTTAGATTTCAAAACAACAAAAAATTTACACATGTCAAATTGAAAAAAAATGAAAATATGAAAAATAAAAACAAATTAAAAAAAGTCTTGAACTTGTTCGTGGATTTTTTACAGCAAATGTTTAAAGATCGTTGCGAAGAATATAATGGACTCTCATTTTACAAATCGATTTAATTGAATAAATTTACTCGATTTTTTCCCATTTTAAGAATTTTTGCAATGAGTTAGTCTCCCTCTTTCGTCCATTCAGTTTTATCACCAATTTCCGTTCTCAAAAAAAAAAAAAACAAATCAATTAAATAAAGTTAATCAAATTGAAAAAGCCGTTCGTAAGAAATAAGATATTGATTTTTTATATCTTATCCTCTTCTAAAATGATATTATTCGTATAGTTCCACTTACCCACTAAATACATAAAATCTATAAGTAAAAGATTTGTCCGTTGTCGCTTTATGGTAGTAGCTCGTAGACTACCCAAAAAGTCTAAAAATCAATTCCAAAAAAAACCAGTAAAGAAAGTCTTCAAGTCGGGCGGGGCCGACTTTATGATACCCTACACCACTTTGCTAATTAAGTAGAGCTTCACATAACAATTAAAAGTTTTTATGGGAGAATTCAATCATACACGCCATGATTATAATTATAATTTAAAGTTCAAAGGACTAAATATGCCGAAGCATTTGTATCTTTTAAATTCGGAATTGTATTGACCATTTGGTGCACAATTAATTTGAAATCGGATAAAGATATATATGGGAGCTATATCCAAATCTAAAGCGATCTCGATAAAATTTGGCAAAGATATTTCTGAGCTGTATTTGATATATTTCCCTGAATATCGTTGTTACGGAGTGCATATTACGGTTGTGGGTAATAAATATAACAAATCGGATGAATAATATATATGGAAGCTATAGCTATATCTGAACCGATCTTCACCAAATTTGACATACTAGCTTCTAGACTCAATTCGGTCGTAAGTGCCAAATTCCATCCCATTTGGACAAATATTAGACGTTTGGTGCACAATAAAAGGTAAATCGGACGAAGTTATATATGGGAGCTATATCCAAATCTGAACCGATCTCGATAAAATTTAGCAAAGTTATTTCTGAGCTGCATTTGATATATTTCCCCAAATATTGTTGTTACAGAGTGCATATTACGGCGGCGGTGGACAAAAATAACAAATCGGATGAAAAATATATATGGGAGCTATAGCTATATCTGAACCGATTTCGATCAAATTTGGCACACATATTTTCAGGCCTAATTTGGGTGAATATGCAAAATTCCATACAATTCGGGCTGATATTACACGTATGGTGCACAATAAAAGGCAAATCGGACGAAGATATATATGGGAGCTATATCTAAATTTTTACCGATTATCTCCAATTTCAATAGAGTTCGTCCTTGGGCCAAACAAAAGATCTTAGCAAAATTTCATCTGGATCGGGCAATAAATGCGACCTGTACTTTGTTTACAAAAATACATGGACAGACGGACGGACGGACGGACAGACGGACGGACGGACAGACGGACGGACGGACATGCATAAATCGACTCAGAATGTGATTCTATGCAGATCATCAAAAGGAACTATGGGTCTATCTCGTTTCCTTCTGCCTGTTACAAACAAATGCACAAAGACATAATACCCTGACCACCTTGTGGTGTAGGGTATAAAAAAAAGAAAAAAAAAACACTACAAATGAACATTCCAAAATAGTAGGTCGAAATGAAAAAATCATGCAAAATAAAACATTACTCTTGTACAATCCAAAAGTCAAACTGAAAATCAAATTTATAATTTTTATGACTTTTTTTTCGATTTTATCCTTTTCTGCCAAGAGACAATTCCGAATTGGTCTGAATCATTACAATCAGATCAGCGGTTCTGGATTTATGAGCGTAATAACTAACACAACTTTCTTTTATAAATATACTAGCTGGCCCGGTCCGCGTTGCCGGCCCCTGCTTTTAGTTTTTAATGCATATTTTTTAAAGCATTATAGAACACTGATCTGAATGATTTCAAAATAGTCAAAGATAATTGGTCTTTTACACCCATTACCGTAAGATAGGAATTAATTTATTTTTGTCATTTAAATTGTTTGTTGGAAAACCCATAAAGTCCATATTTTTCTTCATAGTATAATTCAATAACGATCCAAAAAATAATATTCGTGATTTTTTCATGTTTCTGCCACAATTTGATATTTCGGAGTTCAAAGCATGTAGACGTACATCTCACATCTACGTTCCCAGCCAATATTCTCTTGAGAGTTAAAAATTCAATAGTATACCAAATTTTTTTTTCTGACCAAACATTGGTTAGGAATGTGGATTTGCGGGTACACTAATGTGGGAACTATACTCAAAAAATGCCTATGTGGACAATTATCTGTAAGACGATTCTCTATCCCAGAGTAGCCTAAATACAATTTTTTAGCCAAATCAATTGATGAATGTGATCAAGGCCAAGATGGACTCTACTCCAAAAGTCAAAATATTATGAGAAGAGGTTTTTTACACCCGAAGAAACAAAGATGCCAAATAAAGACCTGAAAAATGAAAGAAAAATGTCGAAAACCCCGAATATAGCTTAAATTATATAATGGTTATACCAAAACGTGATCATTTTTTGCGAGGATGGTTTCTTCTCAAATTACCAACTTTTGCTAAAATGCGTATGAATAAAATATGGTTAAAATGTAAACTATACTTGAAAAAGGAGTGTACCCTTATCCGGGGGTCATATATCGTGACCTGCAAAAGCGATTTAAGATATCTTGAAAGTTTTTTTTCCTAAATGTCCAATTCGCTCTACCATTTTGCACCCTTTATTTTCAGTATTTCACTGATTGCAATTCCAATGAATTGCATTTTGAGTTCTCATTGGGCGGATTATTGTAATATGAAAGAAATAGGTCCACATATAAGGGTTATACCAAAGCATGGTTCTATTCTTATAATTATTTAAAAAATGTGTTGTTCTTCTTAAAATCTCAAATTACCAACATTTGATATACATCTGATATATATTTTGAACAACTGATTATTCATGAAACCCCTAGGAAAAATTTAAAACTCTATGGTAACTTTTGCGAAGTATAGAGCAAAATATTTGAGGCCCTTTGTGTTTGGTTAAACTATATGAAATGGACCCTAAAAACGTTTGATCCCCCCATTTTTGGGATTGTTATGTACCAACCAAACTGACTACTGATGATAGCGCATAGTCACCGTATAACGTTTCATGGGAGTTAAGGTTACTTTTAAGGTTTCGGAAGAATTTTCCGAGGAAATGTATCCTTTTCTTTCCAAATTTTCAATTTGCTCCACTATTTTATATAGTTCGCATATAACAGTGCTCTTCATATTCGGTATTTCACTGGTTGCATTCCCAATGAATTTTGCATTTTAAGTTCTCATTGGATGGATTATTTCCATATCTAGTCAATTTCCATTGAATTTTTTTTTCGATTTTTCCCGATTTGAGAATTTTTGCCATGAGATCTCTTTTATCGTGTTTTTTAGCGATTTTGAAAAAGTAATTATCTTTTAACATTGGTCTAACCGCGTTAAGTTATTTCGATATCATTTGACTGACTTCCATACAACCCGCCATCAATTTCAGTTCTCAAGAAATCAAGTCAATTAAATAAATTGGTATTAATATTCGAATTAAAAAATATATAAAAAAAACACTACAAATGTACATTAGAAAAAAGTAAGTCAAAATGGAAAAAAATCATGCAAAATAAAACATTACTATTGTACATTTCAAAAGTCAAAATGAAAATGTTAATATATCACATTTTTACGCGATTTTTTTGAATATTATCCTTTTCGGAAAAGAGACAATTCCGAATTTGTATGAATCGTTAAAATCGGATCAGCGGATCTTGAGTTATAAGCGTAGTAACTAACACAACTTACATTTATATATATAGATAGATAGATGAAGTCTGATTGGTACTGAAAATGGGTTATATTGGTCTACGTTTAGGTATAGCCCCCATATAACATACCTCCTGATTTTCGGTACCTTCAGATTTGAAGGTTTCTGTCAATATTTCCAACAAAATTAGCTTAAACTTTACATTCTTTGAAGGTCTGTTCTCTCTCTCTGCAAAAAATATTCGCTACAGGTACTACTAATTGGTATAGGCCCCATAAAACTGTACCCCTACATTTTCGGTGTTTTGACGATTTAAGCCACATTTTTAACGGATTTGTTTTTGTATTTGGTTTTCCTAAAAAATCCATATAAGGGTTCCTCCCGATATTCTATATTTTGATTATTTTACCCACATTTTTCTCGAATTATATTTTAGCCGTCCCAGCTGGCCAAGCAGTGGCCTAGCGATTGTGTGCAGCTGTATTTTACCAATGCACAGTGGTCGAGGTCGTATGGGAACAGCGGCCAAAAATACTTTCAGTGCAGATATCAATATGATTCTTTGGTTATGGTACCTTAATGGGATAAATATAAAAAATATGACAAAATGGATATGGTCGATGCATGTTTTGGCATGGTCCCCATATAACGTACCTCCCGAATAAGGGTTATTTGTCAAATTCTTGTCACATTCCTACACCAGATTGTAATGTTATTTGACATTTTACGTTCTAAGGAGCATTTTTTATACAAATCAAGTCCAAATTTGATTATTATTTGTAAACAAAATAAAATAACAATTTAATGTAAAATTAAATCAAAGATAAATTTTGCACAAATAATTAGTTTGATTTAAGGCCCTACTGAAATTGGATATAACCGGTCAAAATTTAGGTATAGCTCCCATATATATTCATCCAATTTGCCTTATATTGTGCACCAAACTTGTAATATCAGCCCAAATAGTATGGAATATACGTACGACCAGATGCAACCTGAAAATAAGTATGCCAAATTTGATCGAAATCGGTTTAGATATAGCTATAGCTCCCATATATATTGTTCATCCGATTTGTTATTTTTGTCCTCCGCAGCCGTAATATGCACTCTGTGACAACGATATTTGGGGAAATATATCAAATATAACTCAGAAATACCCTTTCTAAGTTTTATCGAGATTTGTTAATATTTGGACATGGCTCAAATATATATCTTCGTCCGATTTGCCTTTTATTGTGCACCAAACGTGTAATATTAGCTCAAATCAAATTTAGATATAGCTCTCATATATATCTATCCGATTTCAAGTTAATTGTGCACCAAATGGATAATACAAGCCCGAATTGAAAAGGCGCAAATGCCTCGACAAATTTAATAGAAATCGATTCAGAGGAGGATATTCCTCCCATATATTAGTTCCTTTGGACTTTTGATTATTACTATAATCATTGTTGGTATGATTTAATTCTCACAAATTCCCCATTAAAACCTTTATTTGTTATGTGACGCTCTACTAAATATGCAAAGTGGTGTAAGGTATCATGAAGTCGGCCCCGCTCGACTTTAAGACTTTCTTTACTGGTTATTGTTTGGTAAGGTTCGCTGTCCCCAAAAGGGTCAGAGCTCAGAAGAAGACGGTTAATAAGATCTGTGTTTGTTGAAACACGAGAATTTTTTCGGGCATGATTTAGTCGAAACTTGGAAGATAGTGCCATGGATATAAATTTGTTAACTCTTTAGCAGTTTCCAGTGCAAAGGACTCAAATTTTTCGACATAAATATTATACCCAGAGGACAATGCTTGCAACATTATTGAACACCCCTCAATTACATCCTTATCAATCCCTAACAACAAAAACATATTCTATGTCACTAGCACCATAGAACTGACAAAATTGCAGCGAAGTCACTTCAGTATATTGGCCATAACATACAAATCTGACAAAATCTGAAAGTTAAATTAGCACTTCTAGAATCTTAGGACCATTACTAATGGCGTGAAAAAAATCACATTGGAGGATTCAGGTGGGAAAACAATTAAAACTTTAACTGAAATACAATTTTATTTTCAAAATTAATCTTAAAGGCAACTCAGAACACTCACATCGTCTATATTATACACAACAACTAAACACACAAATTACTGCACTAAAAATAAGTCAATACCTTGCTTTTCAATAATTATGCCAAGACTTATTCATTTTAACATGTATTTAATATTGTAATACAGATCTATTTTTACTCTTTTTTTCACTGATCCCACTGAAAAAAGCAACTAACTACATTTTCTCTTTTTTGATGCTATTTTCGAAGTGTCCCGTTAGAATGAAGCCGAGATTATTATGTTTTCTAAAAAGCTTAACCTCTTAAGAGTTCATGTGTACACATTTGACAATAAATATCTGATTTTAATTTTTTGAATTTTGGCCAATGGCAGCGACCACTGTGCAATGGCTTCACGAATATTACCTTTTAAAGGGTCAACTGTCTCTGGAATGTCGGCTTGCCACCTATCTTGTCAAATCGCAGTTCCGATTTGGTCAACCGGCATCAGCTCTGCGGCACACAATGCGATCATCAAAAACAGGACGTGTAGCTTCGGTTGTGTGACCCGTAGCGCTGTCCCGTTGAAACCAATGTTGCCAATAACCTACTCTTAAATTATTGTTAACAAAAATTCGTTCAACATGGCTCGATGATGTAACGGTCACACTTTGCTTATTTTCGAAGAAAAATGGACCAATTATTATTCTGGACCAAAATACGCACCAAACAGTGGGGGTTTTCTGTGTCCAACATACGAAAAATTTGCATCTTTAGATACCGAGCAGATGGTACTTCTCTTTCTGCATTTTACAGCATTATTAAGATGTAATGTTGTAATATATCTCAGTGTTGTTCCAGCGTACAGCTCAGCGGAAGGATACAACTAATTATCCTTTAAATCAGACATGAAAGAGTTACCATTTACGAAATAAAGGCTAGTTTAAAAAGAAAATTCTAAATGGCTGACCCTGTATTGGAGTTCAAGGTTTAATTTATTGGGTCTTTTTGGAGTGGTTTCAATTTCGATTTGAAATTGAATAAAACTAGTATTCCGAATTGGTTTCCACAAAGTATGAAGCAGCGCATATTAGCCATATAAGGAACTTACGTATAAAATCAGATGAAACTTACTTCCCGGCTGAATTTGGTCCCATGTTGGATATTACACATTTCCTGAACAATAAAAGTTAAATTGGTCGAAGATAGATGAGATATATATCCAAATTAAAACCGATTAAACGCACTATACAAATTTTTGTCACAATCAGCCAATAAATGAGTTGGGACTGAATTCTTCAAAAAAATGAAAATCAGAAGGTACCCTTACATAGGCCCTTCGCCTATTCGCTATTTGTTCATATGTTCAAAAATCGCTTAGTTAAAAAAAATAACACAGAAACACATGCAAATTGTAAATTGCACTCCTATCCTATATGACTCATCATCTGATTCGAAATGACATTGGATAGAGTATCCATTGTGGGAAATTTTACTTTTACATGTGAATCCCATGAAATTCATCTATGAAAATTGGGCAAAGACAAGAAAATTGATTTGAGTTCTAATTTAAAGAGAAAATGTATGGCTTCACGCATACATCGCCAAAAGGAAGAAACGATGTGCTGACGTGTAGAAGGACTCGCAATACTTAGAAATCCCAAACTGTGTGTTTTGGTAAAGAGAGAGAAAACATTGGTGGCAGATGTTTCACTTCGAATACCGAAGGAATATTTAGACAATCTGGTAAAAGTGAAGCCTCTCAAAAATCTGAAACTTCTTTCTTATGAATTCTTTAAATGTATTTGAAGTACAATGTTTGTAAATTTTGGTATCAATGCAGTTTTATCGTTCTATGCATGGTAGAATCAAGAAGTTAAAATCATTTCAAATAAACATTCCCATCTCTGCATTTTCTGTTTGTGTCGGACCACTCCCTTCGTTGCTTCCACCAAAACGGGTCAAAATTTTGAATACCCATTACCCTCTCAAAATACAAAATAATAATCTTACTCCTTTCTAACTTCGCACATCCCAGTACGTCAGCATTCACAAAATTTGATGTGAAGATGGGCTGCAACACATGTTGTTGAACTTAAGTTCCACTTGAAAATTTTATTTAAATTTTTACGTCTGAAGGTGAAAAGTGGTCTTCACACAGGAATTTCGGTCGAATGTGTAAAAATTCAAGTCATTTGAACTGATGTTTGCCATTTGGTGCCAATTAACTCGAAATCTCATCAATTTCAACAGGGTTCGTCCTTGGGCCAATCAAATGTTGTTTGGAAAATTTCACCTCAAGTGGATAATAAATTGGAAACAGATGGACTGAGATGCAGAAAGGGTCTATCTCGCTTTTTTCTCCATGTTGCAAACAAATGCCCAAAGGCATAATACCCTTTCAACTATGTGGTTTTCTCGCAAACAAAACACTTTCTCATATTTTCAAGTTCGTTTTTATACCCTACACCACAAGGTGGTCAGGGTATTATGTCTTTGTGCATTTGTTTGTAACAGGCAGAAGGAAACGAGATAGACCCATAGTTCCTTTTGATGATCTGCATAGAATCACATTCTGAGTCGATTTATGCATGTCCGTCCGTCCGTCTGTCCGTCCGTCCGTCTGTCCGTCCGTCCGTCCGTCTGTCCATGTATTTTTGTAAACAAAGTACAGGTCGCATTTATTGCCCGATCCAGATGAAATTTTGCTAAGATCTTTTGTTTGGCCCAAGGACGAACTCTATTGAAATTGGAGATAATCGGTCAAAATTTAGATATAGCTCCCATATATATTTTCGTCCGATTTGCCTTTTATTGTGCACCATACGTGTAATATCAGCCCGAATTGTATGGAATTTTGCATATTCACCCAAATTAGGCCTGAAAATATGTGTGCCAAATTTGATCGAAATCGGTTCAGATATAGCTATAGCTCCCATATATATTTTTCATCCGATTTGTTATTTTTGTCCACCGCCGCCGTAATATGCACTCTGTAACAACAATAATAGAGATCGGTTCAGATTTGGATATAGCTCCCATATATAACTTCGTCCGATTTACCTTTTATTGTGCACCAAACGTCTAATATTTGTCCAAATGGGATGGAATTTGGCACTTACGACCGAATTGAGTCTAGAAGCTAGTATGTCAAATTTGGTGAAGATCGGTTCAGATATAGCTATAGCTTCCATATATATTATTCATCCGATTTGTTATATTTATTACCCACAACCGTAATATGCACTCCGTAACAACGATATTCAGGGAAATATATCAAATACAGCTCAGAAATATCTTTGCCAAATTTTATCGAGATCGCTTTAGATTTGGATATAGCTCCCATATATATCTTTATCCGATTTCAAATTAATTGTGCACCAAATGGTCAATACAATTCCGAATTTAAAAGATACAAATGCTTCGGCATATTTAGTCCTTTGAACTTTAAATTATAATTATAATCATGGCGTGTATGATTGAATTCTCCCATAAAAACTTTTAATTGTTATGTGAAGCTCTACTTAATTAGCAAAGTGGTGTAGGGTATCATAAAGTCGGCCCCGCCCGACTTGAAGACTTTCTTTACTGGTTATACCCTACAACACTTTGTGTTGGGGGTATTATAAGTTTGTTTGGGCCAAAAATTATGTAGCACCACGAAATATTGATTTCCCACATAGGAAAGTATATATGGATCTTCCTATCTCGCCGAGCTGATTCGATCTAGCTATGTATGTCCGTCCGTCCGTCTGTCCGTCTGTTCATGTTAATTTGTAATCACTCTACAGGTCGCAATTATAGCCCGATCTTCACGAAATTTAAAATGTAGGTGGGGTTAAGGTCAGAATAGAACCCTATTTCTTTTGGAGATGATCGCACAATATTTAGGGGTTGAAATGGACCAACAACTGAAAAATTTCCTGATTTTGCAGTTGCTCTACAGGTCACAATTATAGACCAATCTAAGCGAAAATTAGCATGGGGCAGAGCTTTGGGCTGGGCAGAAGCCTTCCAATTTTGATGGTCATCGGGTAACATTTAGTGGTTGAAATAGACCATAGCATTTGTGATAAATAAAAGTCATATTTTCCATTAAACCGCGAATATTTTTAATGCCGGCGAAATCACAAATAGACTAACAGGTCAATTCTGACCGTTACGTAGATGCCGATAGTAAAAATATCGGATATATATAGCGAAATATATACAATGTATATATACAAAGGAAGGGGATGTTAGCTAGAATGCTTATATCTCCAGAATGGCTGAAGCGATTTTGACAAATTTTGTCAATTTAGAATGCCCTTTTGGCATAAAAGTATAAAATCTAAAAAAATCGCATAAAAAGATACCAATAATGATGTTAATATAGATTTTGTAGTATTTTGTGATTTTTTTTATTTTTTCATATTTTTTATCGCATGGTATTTTTTCAATTTGACTTATAATATTGAAGTGTATATTTTGTAATATTTTTGCATTTTACAACGCAGGTTGGGGTTATCTATCTATATATATAAAAGAAAGTTGTGTTAGTTACTACGCTTATAACTTAAGAACCGCTGGACTGATTCTAACGATTCATACAAATTCGGAATTGTCTTCTGTCCGAAAAGGATAATATCCAAAACAAATCACGTAAAAATGTGATATATTAACATTTTCATTTTGACTTTTGAAATGTACAATAGTAATGTTTTATTGTGCATGATTTTTATTCATTTTGACTTACTTTTTTCTAATGTACATTTGTAGTGTTTTTTGTATTTTATTTTTGAATTCGAATATTAATACCAATTTATTTAATTGACTTGATTTCTTGAGAACTGAAATTGATGGCGGGTTACATGGAAGTGTAGTACCGAATTATGTGGTGGCGTAACGGAATAGACGATATCGAAATAATTTAACGCGGTCACACCAAAGTTAAAAGATAATTACTTTTTCAAAATCGCTAAAAAATCACGAAAAAAGAGATCTCATTGCACAAATTCACAAATCGGGAAAAATCGAAAAAAAAGTTTAAATAATGGTACATTCTATTGACAAACTTTGTAAGGATCTTTAAACATTTGCTGTAAAAAATCAGAAAACAAGTTGAAGATTTTTTCAATTTGTTATTCTTCTTTTGTCAATTTTTTTCAATTTGTATTATCATATTGAATTCAGTGGATTTTTTGTGAACAAAATAATGATTTCTATCCTTCCAGAAATTCTTCCCAAACATTCAAGATAACTTAAATCGCTTTTGCAGGTCATGATATCGATCATAACTCACGGATAAGGGTACAAACCGATTTCATATTTATATATCCATCGTATGATTTAAGCTATTTTTGGGGTCATGCCCACTTTTTTCATTTTTGGCCTTATTTGGCATCTTTGTTTCTAAGGGGGTAGAGAACCTCTTCGCATAAAATTTGAAATTTTCAGAGTAGGGCCCATATTGGTCTTGACCACATTTATCAATTGATTTGGCTAAAAAATTGTATATACGCTACCCTAGGGTATGGAACCATCATACAGATAATTGCCACCTAGGAATTTATTTAAGTAAAGCCCCCACATTGGAGTATCCCCAAATCCACTTTCACATCTAATGTGTGTTCAGAAAAGAAAATTTTGTATTCTATTGAATTTGTAACCCCCAAGAAAATATTGATTGAGAACATAGATTTGGGATGCACATCTATATGAAATAAATTATGAAAACATGGACAAATTACAAATATAAGAAAGTAGCACGGGACAGAATATTTGTTGAATCGTCGTTGAATTATACTATGATAAAAATATGGACTTACAACTTACAATTTACAACCAACTTACAATTTAAATGGCAAATGAAATTAATTCCCATCTTACGGTAATGGGTGTAAAATTGCTATATTTTTGATTAGGTCTCTGTTTGTCATATTGGATTATAAGCGGTAGAAGAAAGTTTTCAATGTAGGTCGCTATTTTGGAGTAGTGCCCATGTAAACGTTCCTCCTGATTTTACCATATTTCAAAAGATTTGGCTAAAAATGTATATTTGGGTGGAAATCTTACACAAAAATTGCAACATATCTACAAATTTTAGAATTTTCTCCATTTAATAGTACCCCCTCAAGTCCACGGTTTAAATATGGGTACAAGTATTTTAAAACACTTTTAATCTACCAGTATGTGAACAGATATCAGTCATATCTGTGAATAATTATACTTTGACAAATATGCCTAATAGACAAAAACTACAGGCCGGCAACGCGGACCGGGCCAGCTAGTTATTTATATACAGATTGCAATTATCATTCGATCCTCACGAAATTTTTAACAAAGCTAGGGTTAGGCTGAGAAGGGCTAAGCCTTTTGTTTTCAAAGATGTCCGCAATATATTTAGGGGTTGAAATGGACCAGCAACTCAAAATGTTCCTGATTTTGCAACCGTTATAAAGGTCACACATAGAAACCAAAGGACACGAAATCTTGCATGAAGTTAGAATTTAAGACAGCGGTTAGAATGGACCACTACTTTTGTGTGAAAAAATACTAACATTACTTACAGGCGATATCCGAAATACACAAAAGGCGAACTTCTGGCTTTTTTATACTGATTTCGTTGACGAATATAGCCAAATTGCTTTTGGAGATGATCGCAAAATATTTATGGGTTCAAATGAACCAAAAACAGAAAAAAATCATGATCACACAATTGAAGCCAATCGACACGCCTGAGAAGATAGTTAAGCACACTGAAGAATTCTAGCATTTTGGATGACCATTGGATTATATTTAGCCGTAAAATGGACCACAAAAACTAACAGCACGACGAAGTGCATAAATATTGGGAAAATGTCCCTGGTCAAAAGTGCTAAGGGTAATATCTGGGCAGTGCTCCGTGACATAATTTCAAAAGCGAAATCTTCCAAAATGGATTTGGACATGAGGGGGCTTCTAACATATTGTAGTGTTGTAGGGTATCACATAGTCGGCCCCGCACGACTATATCCTTTGCTTACTTGTTTTTTTTTTTTGCAATTGATATTTATTTTTGAAACATACGTGACAATTGTTATGTGTGTGCATAAATTGTCAGTCAAAATCATTTTGACAATTAGTCATATGATTGCATAACTTTACATTTTATCTTTTAGTATAACCCCTATATAAGGGCCAAAAATGGGACAGAATTAAAGAGGTTACCTCACTTGCCAAATTGGTTTTATAAAATGAAACAATTCCATCACTTACTGACAGTTTAATTAATTTAATTGAGCTAAAAAAGATTGAGGTATATTGCGGCTCTTCAGCACACTAAACTTCGTGGGCAGAGCTTCCATTTTTGGCATTTTGATGATTTTTTACTCTAAAAATGGGAAATGCCGATTTTTGCCTTAAAAATTACGATATTTTAAAATTCTCTCACATTTTAATTTGAACGCCACCAAACTAATTTTAGAACATCTAAACGAAACAAACAAAATATACCTGTCTACCTCAATGTTAGTATTAACACTTACAAATTATTTCAACAAGAGTCAATCGAAATTCATAACTTAACAAAATGGAGTTGCTATTTAGTAGCGTTTTAAGTAATTTTTTTGTAAAAGACGTTACAGATCAAATATTGGAACTGTTTGATTTTAATTTCTATCCATTTAAATGTTTGAAACTTATTGATAATTAAAGGAGAACAAATGAAGAGAAAAAATTCTTTGTTAGATATTTTTGAAGATTTTCCTACATTTTTTAGTAACTGGCTTTTCCCATTTTGACTAATTTTGCAAATGCGGAACGAATTGTTATTTACGTAAACCTTAAGTTACTCGAAAATGTTTCCTAGTTTATATATATATATATATATATATATATATATATATATATATATATATATATATATATATATATATATATATATATATATATATATATATATATATATATATATATATATATATATATATATATATATATAAATGTAAGTTGTGTTAGTTACTACGCTTATAACTTAAGAACCGCTGGATTAATTTTAACGATTCACACAAATTCGGAGTTGTCTACTCTCCGAAAAGGATAATATCCAAAAAAATCGCGTAAAAATGTGATATATTAACATTTTCATTTTGACTTTTCAAATGTACAATAGTAATGTTTTATTTTGCATGATTTTTTTCCATTTTGACTTACTTTTTTCTAATGTACATTTGTAGTGTTTTTTTATATTTTATTTTTGAATTCGAATATTTATACCAATTTATTTAATTGACTTGATTTCTTGAGAACTGAAATTGATGGCGGGTTACATGGAAGTGTAGTAGCGAATTATGTGGTGGCGAAACGTAATAGATGATATCGAAACAATTTAACGCGGTCACACCAAAGTTAAAAGATAATTACTTTTTCTAAATCGCTGAAAAATCATGAAAAAGAGATCTCATTGCAAAAATCAAAAAAACATTTTCAATGGAATCGAATTTTAAAGTAATAGTACATTCTATTGACAAACTTTGTAAGGAAGGATCTTAAAACATTTGCTGTAAAAAATCAGCGAAAAAGTTGAAGACGTTTTCAATTTGTTATTCTTTTTTTTTGTCAATTTTTTTTTTCAATTTGTATTATCATATTGAATTCAGTGGATTTTTTGTGAACAAAATAAAGAATAATTTTTCACTAAAAAAATTAAATAAGTGCGAAATAGGATGTTAACTGACATCTACCTTTCAACTCCAGGGCCTACATTGTGGGTTAGCTGGAAGATGCGAACACATTTAAACAAACAAAAATGACCGAAAAAGCTTAATGGGGCTCATTTCAAAGCGTGACAATGATCCGTCCAATGAGAGCTCAAAATGCTAAATTCTTTGGGAGAATAATAAGTAATATACCAATATTGAAATAAAAGGTGCAAAATAGTAGAGCGAATGGGACTTTTAGTAAGAAAAGGTTTTATATCCTTCCAGAAATTCTTCCCAAACATTCAAAATACCTAAAATCACTTTTGCAGGTCTTTATATCGATCATAACTCATGGATAAGGGAACAACCCGATTTCATATTTATATAACCATCTATGATTTAAGTTATTTTTGGGGTCTTGGCCGGCCACTTTTTTCATTTTTTGGCCCTTATTTGACATTTTTGTTTCTAAGGGGGTAGATAACCTCTTCGCATAAAATTTGAAATTTTCAGAGTAGGGCCCATATTGGTATTGACCACATTCATCAATTGATTTGGCTAAAAAATTTTATTTATGCCACCCTGGGGTAGGGAACCATCATACAGATAATTGCCACATAGGAATTTATTTAAGTAAAGTCCCCACATTGGAGTATCCCCAAGTCCACTTTCACATCTAATGTGTGGTCAGAAAAGAAAATTTTGTATTCTATTGAATTTTTAACCCCCAAGAGAATATTGGTTGGGAACGTAGATTTGGGATGTGCATCCATATGAAATAAATTGTGGAAACATGAACAAATTACAAATATAAGAAAGTAGCACGGGACCGAATATTTGTTTAATCATCATTGAATTATCCTATGATGAAAATATGGACTTTAAGGGGTCTCCAACTTACAATTTAAATGGCAAATAAAATTAATTCCCATCTTATCATTCTGCCCTCAATTATGAGGTGGATAAAACTATTTTTACTTATTTAAATCACGCGAAATGCTATGACATGCTATATTGTTCTGCTATATTTTTGATTTGGCCTCTATTTGTCATCTTGGATTATAAGGGGTAGAAGAAAGTTTTCAATGTAGGTCGATGTTTCGGAGTAGTGCCCATATAAAGAAGGTACCTCCTAATTTAACCACATTTCAAAGAATTTGGCTAATAATGCGTATTAAGGGGGTGAAAATCTTACACTAAAATTTCAACATATCTACAAATTTTAGAATTTTTATCCATGTTATAATACCCTCTCAAGTCCACCTTTTGGCGGACAAACAGACTGACATGGTTAGGGGGACTTATGAGGACTCTAATGCACAATCTAAGTTGCTAATGGGTTTAAAAAAGTAATTAATTTTGGCTATTCTTAAATCATTCAGCCCTCAATTATGTAGTATACAAAATACAGCAAATTCCAAATAACTGCTCATTTGACTGGAAGATTTTGCTACGATTTTTACCATATTAAAAATTAATTTGATCCCTTATATGACGATAAGATTGATATATACTTTTTAATAGATTTGTATAGCACATCCACACAGTTGAAGCCCACGGTTTAAATATTGCAGCCCACTGGTTAAAAATGGGTACAGGTATTTTAAAACACTTTAAATCGACCTGTACGTGAACACTTATATCAGTCATATCTGTGAATAATTATGCTTGGGAATATATGCATAATAGACAAAAACTACGGGCCGGCAACGCGGACCGGGCCAGCTAGTATATATATAAATCAATTGTTGTTCGTTGCTAATGAAAGGTTTTAAAGAAAAAATATTGACAACGCCTTATATATAAAATCCTTATGTTGTTGAATTCCTATCCAACCCTAAGTAAGGGGCTGAGGAACTAATCACGTCAAGAAAGTTGTGTTAGTTACTACGCTTATGATTCAAGAACCGCTTATCTGATTTTAACGATACAGGCAAAATTCGGAATTGTCTCTCGGAAAAGGATAAAATCCAAAAAAAAGCGTAAAAATGTGAAATTTTAAAATTTTGCCTTTGAAATGTACAATAGTAATGTTTTATATTGCATTTTTTTCGAATGTACATTTGTAGTGTTTTAATTCTAATATGATGTGTATATAATATATGTATATAATGATGTATATAAAAATCAATTGTTGTTCGTTGCTAATGAAATCAGTTGAGAACGGCTGGACCGATTTGCATAATTTTTTGTACAAACGTTCGTCATACTCCGAGTTAGGTTTTTAAAGACCACGCCTATTTTCACTTGATTTATCTAAAATTTTTCTATTTGCCAAAATAATGAAAATATCAGTTTGAAAATTATTACACGAGATACTGTTGACATCATATCCAACCCAAAGTATTTATTTGGGTCTGAGGAACTGACCACGCCTACTTTTAATTTAAATGTTCGTCCTATCCCGAGTTTGATTTTTATGCAAAGAGAAAGTGACCACGACTACTTTTGCGCACATTTTTCGATTTACCTACAATCCTAATATTTGGCAAAATAATGAAGATATCTGTTCAATAGTTAGTAAATGGCGTACTCTCGACTCCCTCCAACCCTAGGTTTCTGCTTGGGGTCAGAGGAACTAGCCACACATACTTCTTTAAAACTATATTTATAAAACTTAAAAAAAAGTATAATACCACATAGCTTGAGAACTGCTTAGGCGATTTGACTCAAATTTTCTTTTGGTTGTAGTGTCTATTACGAACTTCAAATACCAAATTTGATATAATTCCGGTGAATAATGTCGCTAAAACAATCAAAATACCGAAGATCGGGATGGGGGCCACACGAAGACGTGGACCTGCACAGACAATTTTCTGTCTTAGGCGGTAGCACGCATTACGAACTTCAACTATCAAATTTGAAACAATTCCGGTAAATAATGCCACTAAACCATCAAAATTCCGAATATCAGAAGCTATAGTATCCATTCTGAACTTCAAATAAAAAAATTTGAAAAAATTTGAAACAAGTAACCATTATATGGGGGCTATACGAAGTCGTGGACCTGCACAGACAATTTTCTGTCATAGGGTGTAGAATACATTCAAACTACAAATACCAAATTTGAAACAATTCCGGTGAATAATGTCGCTATAATCATCAAAATACCGAAAGTAGGGAGGTACCATTATATGGGGGCTATACGAATACGTGGACCTGAATAAACAATTTTCTGTTGTAGGCTGTAGTATCCATTACGAACTTCAAACATTAAATTTGAAACAATTCCGGTGAATAATGTCGCTAAAATCATAAAAATACCGAATATCGGGACGTACCGTTATATGTGGGCTATACGAAGACGTAGACCTGCACAGACAGTTTTCTGTCATAGGCTGTAGTATCTATTACGAACATCAAATACCAAATTTGAAAACAAAAAACCTTGAAAACCTTTATTTGAATTTATTTTCATTTTTATTGAAATGCATAGTTGGATATATTAATTTTCTGTCCTTTAGATAATATAAACAATTCGTTGTCGATTTTCAAAAATGAAGATCATGATTTTTTTAAATATACGATTTTTCCTGAAATTTCGTTGGCAGCTGTGACCGTGGGACATTCTTGTTTTCATCGCCTCTATTATGTCCAATGGTTTATTATAGGGATTTTTTGAAGTGTGTGCTAAGTCGTTTATTCGACTCTTCAAGCCTATTAGGATTATTTAATCCATTGTCGTAGATTTCTATACCAAATAATGCTTTAAAAATGTTTTGAAAATGTTCGTGTTGTCGGTCCATCTACGCTCATAATGAAATTTACGATCGGTTGAGAAAGTTGCACAATTACGTATATAAATTCTAGAATCAAAACTTTCATTAGTTTGGAAGAAACTGTTAATACCCCCCCACACGAGTAAAGAAAACATTTAAACATAAAAGAATCGGCATTAAATATTGGGTTCACCCATGGTACAATGATAATGATAGGTAGGATAACTTTGAACTTTTACAGGCAAAGAGGCATATCTGTAGAGGTTGTTATGTCAGAATTACTATCAAAACAAATACTATAAATTGTTGCATCGATTTGGAATTGTAAACACAAAAAAATAATAAAAGGTCTAATTTCTTTTCAAAATTGTGTTCTATATTTCTTTAAAGCTATAAAGCCAGAAGCTATCTCTGTCACAGGAGGTGGAACCCGTTAAACATTTAAGTACCGAAAAGTTGAAAAATGTGATCTGAATCGTTAAAATACCGAATATCGGAAAGTACAGTTATACGGGGTTACATGAACAAAAATATAAAGAATGATTTGCCACATGATGTAGAATCCATACTGAAATCTATGATTCGAATTTTAAACGATTCCGTTAAAAAAAAGTGGGTCACAGGAACTAAACCCGTTACAAACTCTAAATACCGAATTTAAACAAATGTCGATAGACTTAGAATTTTACGCTGCTCAAGAATTTAGGCCGGGCCCATCTCCCAATACCCACCATAAGGTAAATAAAACATTTATAAATTAAAGTATTTGGAATCAATATACGATCGTGTTCCACTTTAAACTGCCAATACCAGAAAAATAAAGTAAACGAGAAATGTGGATAAAATCATGTGGGGACTATAGGAAAACGTGGGCCGATTTACCTAATTCTTTAATAACAACCATCCTCAACGCAATGCAAACTATTGTGCATCTGTATCTTGATTTCAACAGACAGATGTACATCGTTAAAACGACATGTGGTGATCATTAATATATTTATTTTACACAGGCGAATATTTAGAGGCGTTACAAGCGGTTAAGTTCGGACAACCCAAATGGACTAAAATCATCACAATATTAAATTTAACTGATTTTCCAAATTTCCATGAATTGGCCGCTTCACTAAATGCTGAGAACCAGTCAATTGCGATTATAACGACGAGCATTTTATGTCAATGACCATTTAAATATAGAAAAGTTAAGGAGGCCTAAATATATTGATTAAAGAATTGTATATAAGTGTTTTCAGAAGAATTTCACCCTTAACCCTTTAAAGGAATATTCCGATTGCATTACAAATAAAGTAATGCAATGCATAGCAAAATAATAAATTTGTGTCAAATTGGATTTTCTATTCCGGCGCCATGAATAAATGTACAGGAAATAAATTTGAATATATTGGGAATGAAAAGTGTGGCCAAGTGTTTCTATGATTAAAAAAATATCTTTACAATACATAACGTGACGTTGTTCAGAAAAAAGACAAAATTTAATAAAGCATTTTACTCAACATTGCTGAAATATTGTGTGTGGTTTGTTACTTCGGAAAAGAATTTTATTGAAATAGAATGCGCCATAAAATGACCAACAGATGTCACTATCGTCTACAAAAAATATTGTGAATTATACGCTTTCCTAGCTACATATTGTGAATTATACTTTTTTCAAACTAAAAAACAAACAGAAGAAAAACTCAAGACAGAAATCAAAGTAAAGAGACAATGATTTAACACGTAAAGTACTATAAATAGTTTATTGTAATCATCTATGGGTTCTAGCTCGTCTGACGAAACATTTTATGTATAGGTCCACAATTTATATAACGGTACCTCCCGATATTCGGTATTTTCATGATTTTTGCCACACCTTTTCATGGATTTGTCTAAAAATTGGTTTTTGTTGGTCATAATGGGTTCTAGATCCGGTGGCGAAACATTGTATGCATAGGTCACGTTTTGGTATAGCCCCCATATTACGGCACCTCCCAATATTCGGTATTTTCATGATTTTTGCCATATTTTCCCACGGATTTGTAGTTCATAATGGGTTCAAGCCCGGTGGCAGAGCAATAAATATTTCGTTCCACGTTTTCCTATAGAGCACATATAACGATACCCACCGATATTCGGTATTTCAATAATTCTAGTCACATTTACGCACATAATTGTTTCAAATTTGGTATTTTAAAAGATTTGATGGATGACAATCCTTGAAGTATAAAATAGTCCATTGAGGTTCCAGTTGTGGCATGGCCCCATATAACTGACTCATTCATTTTATGGTTTTTTGATAAGTTTAACTAATCTTCTTTTCATTCGTAACTGCACCATCTCATCACCATAGGGTTTGATCAGAGACTAATGAAAATATGGACAACGGAATGCTCCATTGCTTATTTTTGACCAAAGTTTTGCATAAGATGGCGCTAGTGTGTCAAGGTGAATTTCACTGAAGCACTAATGAGTGAAAACTTTGTTTTAAGAAAATAATAAGCAATTCTATAGAATAATTTATTTAGATAATTTGGTATCGAAATTATTTACTCTATTTTGATAAAATAAAGCCAAGGCATGAACCATGGTACAAGTAATAACATGCAACTCTGCATTTTTATATAATAAATTTCGTCAAATTTTACTTAATTGAAATCAGATTCTCATCTCCGTTAATGAAGATTTTGAGAATGAGATACTATCAAATTTATACTTAAAAAAAAAAAAGAAAACATATGACGCTATTCTACCTTGATGTAGACAAAGGAATATATAGAATATGAATATATATAGACTAAAAAGTGATTCCATATCTAATCGTCGAGCGCTTCAACAGATGTCATCTACATTCTCTCCCAATGCAAAACATTAATAATTAGTATAATAAACAAATCATTTACTAACTGAAAACAGTAGTTTATATTCTGTCGTAATGTATAAAAAACACAAACGGTTGGGGAATAATTAATAAACTCCGAATTCGACAACTCTTTTATCTCTGAGTGATAAAGGTGACATCTAAAGATTATGTCAAAACCCAACATTATAGTTTATAGAGAATTGGTGACATCTGTCGGAAAAATAAATTATTAGAACTTTGTTGGTGTTTGTATTCGTGCCATCTACTTATTAAATTGGCAAGTACAATAAATTTTTTATAAAGTTGTAGAGTAATAGCGCCACCTAGGATCAAGTTCAAATGAGGTTCAAATTGGAATAGCATATCAGTAAAGACATCAGGTCAGCATTAGTCTTATTTCTTGCAATAGATGTCGAGCCATTATTATAACAATTTTTTCATTTCTTCTCATTAGGAATCGACTGTTGTAGAAACCCTAAACACTTTTAGCATTTTCGATTTTTCAATCTTTCAACATTATGAGTGAAATCTTTCAATTGCAGAAAAATAAAGTTGTTCAGATTCCAAATTTTGTTTACTTTTCGAAATAATAAACAAAAATTGAATTTGTTTTTATTAAATTGGCAAAATTTGCAATTTTACTAAAATAGTAGTTTTTTGCCAGTAGTCGGCACCATTTTCCAATGCTCGGCATGTCTATTTGCTAGTAGTCGGCATATGGTATATTAGTAAAAAAATAATATTTTGTATATTTTTTTATTTCAAATAGTATAAAACAATGCCGTATTATTAATTCACAGTTTGAAAAACTAATTTCGTTTTTAAATAGTGTTTTAATTAATTATCATTCTAAACCAAATATAGGTAGAAAATCAAGAATAGTATGGTTACCTTCAGTAACGTATGGATTTCCAATTGAAATAAAAATGAGATTAAATACCTTTCTTGTATTTGGAATTTGTGAATTGATCTTTTTCCTTTAGATAACTAACATTTTTTTCAATGCCGCCGCTATCTAAAACGTCAAATAACTGATTTAAAAAAACCTACTTAATTTAGAAAAGTTGGTCAAAAAGCACAAATAAAAGCAACTGCGGACTCAAAACTATTTTTTTATTTGAGTAGTTTTTGGATTATATTTTAAAACTTTTCTCAAGTTTTGGTGAAATAGGTCAAAAATGATATTTTTCTAGTAATCGGCACCCTATGCCGACTACTGGCAAATCTCTTTTTTTCTGTTCCTAATGTCGGCATTAAATAATATAAGAGAAAAATGCTTGATTATGTATGTTTTTTAAGTTATAAAATGATCTTTAGACTGTTATTTACTATTATAAAATATTTCTGATTTCAAAAGTATTAAATTTAATAATTTAAATCGATTATTAAGTTGACGCCACCACTAATTTTTTCTTTACACACAAGCACTATCGCACGCGTTGGAAGACACTCACTGACGAAAACCGTTATTCTCTCGTAATAAATGATCGGAGCTCACTCTTTTTTTACAGAAAGAGAGCAGAGAACACTGTTGACGTTTTTTTGCAATTATTTCATTATTTGGTCAATTCCATTTTTAGTTATTTGAGTTTAAATTTCAAAACTGTCGACTACTGGGACATGCCGAACTTAGGCGCACTTACCCTATCAAAAAAAAAAAAAATAGTATAGTGCCCAAACGGACATACATGATTCTTTAACAAATAGCCAATTTCAGTTCAAAACGCCTTCTAATGTTTGTTTCTGATATCTTGGTCTTGGTCTGAGGTAAGCTGCCAGGGTCGGCCTAAGGACCCAAAAACTATAAGTGAAACATATTTTTTTCTAAAACGATGTTTCGTAGGAGATTTTTGCATAAACGGATCACATAAAGTACGGATTTAACATTTAAATGTCTTGTAATGTCATCTGGGACCTGTATGTTGTTGTGTAGTGGTAAGCATGCTGGCTTTGCTCTCAGAGAATCCAGGTTCGATTAACAAGCCAGACATCACATTTTTAAAGAGAAAAAAATAATGTTTAGGCATTTCACATGGAAAAATTATCAAGGTCAAGTCATTTCAAATAAGATTTTACATCTCTGCATTTTCTGTTATTTACCTTGTCAAATTTCACTGAATTAAAAAAGGTTCCTCTCTGAAATTGGCTGTGTACACAATGGATTTATAAATATAAAATTTAATTTTTTTTATAAAAACAACAATAATGGGTTTAAATCTGACCATTTTGCCACAACAAAATACTATGGTATCCCGAACAAACATGCCAACACTGTTCTATAAATTTTGAAAATGAGATGTTGTCAAATAACTAATATTGAATAAAAATTGTAAATATATGATTGCATAACTTTACCTTTTTAATTCTACCATGGTATTTCAGCTTATTAGTTTAAGTTATATGAAAAAAAGAAAAAGTATACAAAGTAGTCTTTTTCGCTCCTAATAACTGTCGAAGAAGTGACTTGCGTGATTATTAAAAATAACGCTGTGTGCGCTATTTAGTCACGCCTTAAACTATCGCAGGCGTGGTTCGTTTCTTCCCGAAGGATGCAACTTCCACGGTGAGAAAGCTATATCAATCGGGATGATTTCTATCGCTTTGTTGAGTCTTCTAAGTGACATAGGGGATATTTTTTGCTTGCAGGTATATCACACATACACTTCACCTGGACAGAAAAGACTATTTCCATGAGAGAAGCTTTCACATTGCATTAATGTACTCTCAAAAGCTTTATTAGTATGGGTTAGTCTTTGAAGTTTCGAGAAAAATACGATTTTTTGAATTTTTTGGAAATATTTTTATACTCTCCACCATTGACCATCCTTATATTAAGCTGAACCAGTCGCGCTTTGCTATCCCTTTCGTTTTATATGAATTCAAAATTTTTAATACAAATATTTTGTGGTTCTAAAAAACAAATTCAAGAATTAAAGAAGTATTTATTGTAATGTAAAAAAATTAAAATAAAAACTTGCTAAATTTAGTCCGTGTACACGAAGAGTTTGTCCTTTGGATTTATAAGAAATGTCAAATGTACAGGAAACTGTAATCTTTTAAAGTTGAACCGCATTTTTTTGGTATTAGTGGGATTCGATGTAGCAATACATTGAACATATATACTTCCCCGTATGGGAGCTATATCCAAATCTGAAGCGATTTCAATATAATTTGGCAATTTTTTTTTACCAAATTCCGTTACACTTTCTAAATTTCATTGATATTGGATATTGGAGATACATTGCGTGTTTGGTGCATCAAATACATAAAAGTACGTTAAAAAGTTTATATGGGAGCTATATCAATCTCTGAACCGGTTTCAATACAATTTGGAAAATTTAGTTTTGCATCAAAAACCGTTACACATTCGAAATTTCATAAAAATGGGAGGTACATAGCGTGTTTTGTGCATCAAACACTAAAATCGTACATTTATTTTTGTCATCGCACATTCCAAATTTCATTGAAATAGGAGATACATAGCGTGGTTGGCTCATCAAATACATGAAATCGGCCGAAAAAATATTTGGGAGCTATGTCCAAATCTAAACCGATTTCAATATAATTTAGTAAATTTATTTTTGTATCAAATTCCGTCACACATTCCAAATTGAAGACTGTATCTACAACCAATCAAAAGATATTTGCATACAATATCTAAATATTTTTGGAGGTACCTCCGATTCTTATGCCATATCCCCAGTTCCTAGTAGAATTTCAAAAATTTATATAGCCTATGGTACTTTCAGGCAATATTATAAAATAAAATGTTGGGAAATTTTCAGGAAAAATTGTTCAGCGATTTTTGAGTCTATAAATAACGATCAAACAAACAAACGTACAAACATTTTCCATCTGTAACACCTCAAAATATTCGTCGTAGATTCCATAAAGTATACATATTCATATCTGCATGAAATTCTAAGTGGATTTAATGATGTCCGTCAAGTTGTTTAGTTTTCTAATTACACAGTGCTAAAGTTGAGTAATTTAACTTAATTTTTGGAAAAAAATATTTTTTTTTTTATTTTTTTAGTTTTATTGTTTCTCATCAAAAGTGGTAATTTTAGGATTCGAATCGAATACATGCAGTTATCAGTGTTTTAGAAAAAAAGTTTTAAAAACAGTGATGTAAAAATATTGTAAAAATTAATTCAAAATATGATCATATTTCCGCCACATGGTTCTAAGTTTCTAAGATTAAGGTTCTAAAATTATAATTTTGTATTTTATAAAATTATAATTTTTGTGTCGTTTTTGTTTTATTTAAAAAATGGTGAAAATAGTCAACTGATTTTGCGGTGAATGTATATTGATCTTGTTCTCTATTTTGTTTGTTTTTTTGTTTTGTTGTTCTTTTTAAATAAGTTTCTTTTATCTTTATTTTCAGATGATCCAATTTAAGACAATGAGAGACATTTAATGGAGGAACACTAAAATGATGATTTTTTAAAAATCAGTTACTTTTTTAATATATTGATAAGGTTTTGGTCTATTTCAGATAGGAAGGCTTAATTGCCAACCAATTTCGTATACATTTTTTATTATTATTTCTCATTCACACAAATATGCAGTCTCCTCCGATTTAAAAAGTTTTTCCTCTGAATTTGCTTCTGATCTTGGGGATCTAACCCCATTGCGTCCTGCAGAGATCAACGTTATCGGTGGTATTATATTGGCAATTTTTGTAGCATTTATTCACTGAGAAACAAAATACTAAATGATAAGTTTGTAAAAAAAAAACTCTATCTAAAACACCCTCAAAATACCTAAAATTAGGAAGTATGTAGGGCCTATTTATATTAGTGAACTTACCTTCGCATAATTTTGCAGGGAGAGATTTTCAATATAGCTAAAATTTTATTGTATATATCAATACATTATATGATCAATACATAATAGTGTATTTATCTTCGCAAAATGTAGCATTAAAAGATGAATGAAGAAGATTGAATGCTAAAATTTTGCACACATGTGTATTTCGTGAGTAAGCATGGGTCATGTCGGTCACGTTTTCGTGTAGCCCCCCCCCCCTATATTAGATATTTTGACGATTTAGATAAGATTTTCTAACGTAATTTATGGAGGGTATATTAAGTATGCCATTCCGATTGTAACACCTCGAAATATACATTTTATTTAGACCCCACAAAGTATATATTCTTGATCAGCATAAAATTCTATGTCGATTTATTTAGGAAATTACTCTAGCTTCAGAACAAAATGGAATTCAAAATTGGCTATATTGGTCCACAATTTGATTTGGTAGCCCCTATATAACTGTACCGACAGATTTAGGGTTTTTGGGTGTTTTACCCACAATTTTAACCCCAATTTGATGTAGATTGGAAGCATGTGTTCCCATTATGTAAGAACCATACTTGCATAGAACTGTCAATATATATCTAAGTGTTAGTGTAATCCCTACGTAACTGCACCTGCAGATATTCGGTATTTTGATTATCTCTTTAACAATTTTCACCGAAAATTTTCGAAATTAGAATTTGAAGTTTCTAATGGGTACTACATCTCATGACAGAATATTGCTCTCACACATCCGCGTCTTCGTATAGCCCCCTTTAAAACGGTATCTCCCTATATTCGTCATTTTGATGATTTTAGCGACATTATACACCTGAATTGTTTCAAGTTTCGTACTGAATATCGTAATAGCCTAAAAATGGTGTTTTTATTATTTTAACAGTTTTATTCAACGGACTTTTTATACCCTCCACCTTGGAATGGTTTGTAACATCCCTAAATATTCTCATAGACGCCATAAAGTGTATATATTCATAATCAGCATAAAATTCTAAGTCGATTTAACGATGTCCGTTTGTCTGACTGTTGAAATCACAATACAGCCCACATTATTTGACGTAGAGCGTCAAAATATAGCAGAACAACTTGTATTGTGTCTAGGATGGTTGGCATTGAAAATGAGATATAAAGGTACCTCTCGATATTCGGTATTTTGATGATTTTTGAAACAGTTTTTATCGGATTTGTCTAAACATTGGTATTTATATGTAAAAATGGGTACAAGATCCACGTTTTGGTATAGCCCCCATACAACGGTACCTCCCGATATTCGTTGTTTGACGATTATTTGCCACATTATTTCGCGAATTTGCCCAGAAATTGGTTTTTGTATGTATAGCTCCCATATAACAGTACCTGCCGAAATTCGATATTTTGATGATAATCCTAGAAGTATAAAATAGTCCATAGAGGTTCCCGTTTTGGCATTGACCCATTTTACGGACTCATTCACTTTATTTTTTGATAAGTTTAACTGCATTATCCGAATCGTCCTACTGGCATATGAAGTTTAAAGTGAAACACGCTTGAATTCACATCTATATATATAAATGTAAGTTGTGTTAGTTACTACGCTTATAACTTAAGGACAGCTGGACTGATTTTAACGATTCACACAAATTCGGAGTTGTCTCCTCTCCGAAAAGGATAATATCCAGAAAAATCGCGTAAAAATGTGATATATTAACATTTTCATTTTGACTTTTCAAATGTACAATAGTAATGTTTTATTTTGTATGATGTTTTTCCATTTTGACTTACTTTTTTCTAATGTACATTTGTAGTGTTTTTTATATTTTATTTTTGAATTCAAATATTAATACCAATTTATTTAATCGACTTGATTTCTTGAGAATTGAAATTGATGGCGGGTTACATGGAAGCGTAGTACCGAATTATATGGTGGCGAAACGGAATAGATGATATCGAAATAATTTAACGCGGTCACACCAAAAGAAAGATAATTATTAATTAAAAAATAATTACTTTGTCAAAATAGCAAAAAAAAATCACGGAAAAGAGATCTCATTGCAAAAATTCTCAAATCGGGAAAAAATCGAAAAAATTTTCAGTGGAATCGAATTTTAAAATGATAGTAATGGTCTTTAAACATTTGCTGTAATAAATCAGCGAACAGGTTGAAGATTTTTTCAATTTGTTATTCTTCTTTTGTCATTTTTTTCAATTTGTATTATCATATTGAATTCAGTGGATTTTTGTGAACAAAATAATTTTTCACTATATACAATTTTTCACCAAAAGAAAATGAAATAAGTGCGAAATACGATGTTAACTGACATCTAATTTTCGATTACAGGGCCGACATCGTGGTTCAGATGGAAGATGCGAACACATTTAAACAACCAAAAATGACAGAAAAATACATCTATATGAAATAAATTGTGGAAACATGAACAAATTACAAATATATGAAATTAGCACGGGACCGAATATTTGTTGAATCGTCATTGAATTATACTATGATGAAAAATATGGTGGATAAAACTATTTTTACTCATTTAAATCACGCGAAATTTTTTTCAGTTGTTGTTGTTTTGCTATATTTTTGATTTGGTCTCTATTTGTTATATTGGATTATAAGAGCTAGAAGAATGTTTTCAATATAGGTCGATGTCTAGGAGTAATACCCATATAAAAGTACCTCCTGATTTTACCATATTTCAAAGGATTTGGCTAAAAATGTGTATTTGGTGGTGAAAATCTTACACAAAAATTTGAACATATCTACAAATTTTAGAATTTTTTCCCTATAATAGTACTCCCTCAAGTCCACTTTTTGGCGGACAAACAGACCGACAAGGTTAGAGGGACTTATAAGAACTCTAATGGACAATCTGAGGTGCTAATGGCTTTAAAAAAAGTAATTTACTTTGGCTATTCTTAATTCATTCAACACTCAATTAAAAGGTGCGGACCGGGCCAGCTAGTTCTTTTATATATAAAAATGAACTTAATGTTGTTATACCCTACACCACAAGGTGGTCAGGGTATTATGTCTTTGTGCATTTGTTTGTAACAGACAAAAGGAAACGAGATAGACCCATAGTTCCTTTTGATGATCTGCATAGAATCACATTCTGAGTCGATTTATGCATGTCCGTCCGCCCGTTCATGTATTTTTGTAAACAAAGTACAGTTCGCATTTATTGCCCTATCCAGATGAAATTTTGCACAAATCATTTGTTTGGCCCAAGGACGAACCCTATTGAAATTCGGTCGGATAATCGGTCAAAATTTAGATATAGCTCCCATATATATCTTCGTCCGATTTGCCTTTTATTGTGCACCAAACGTGTAATATCAGTCCGAATAGTATGGTAAGTACGATCAGATTGAACCTGAAAATAAGTATGCCAAATTTGATCGAAATCGGTTCAGATATAGCTATAGCTCCAATATATATTGTTCATCCGATTTGTTATTTTTGTCCTCCCCAGCCGTAATATTCACTCTGTAACAACAATATTTGGTGAAATATATCAAATACAGCTCAGAAATACATTTGCTAAATTCTATCGAGATCGGTTCAGATTTGGATATAGCTCCCATATATAACTTCGTCCGATTTACCTTTGATTGTGCACCAAACGTCTAATATTTGCCCAAATGGGATGAAATTTGGCACTTACGAATTGAGTCTAGAAGCTAGTATGTCAAATTTGGTTCAGATCGGTTCAGATATAGTTATAGCTCCCATATATACTGTTCATCCGATTTGTTATATTTGTTTCCTACACCGTAATATGCATTCCGTAACAACGATATCTAGGGAAATATATCAAATACAGCTCAGAAATATCTTTGCCAAATTTTATTGAAATCGGTTCCGATTTGGCTCCCATATATATTTTTATCCGATTTCAAATTAATTGTGCACCAAATGGCCAAAACAAGTCCGAATTTAAAAGATACAAATGCTTCGGCATATTTAGTCCTTTGAACTTTATATTATAATTATAATCATAGCGTGTATGATTGAATTCTCCCATAAAAACTTTTAATTGTTATGCGGAGCTCTACTAAATTAGCAAAGTGGTGTAGGGTATCATAAAGTCGGCCCCGCCCGACTTTAAGACTTTCTTTACTGTTTTTTTTTTTTTTTTTTTTGAAAATTTGCAAATTCCTTCGAAATGGTGGAGGGCCGACCTTACTGTTTTTTACTTGTTTCAAATTCACTTTTATATCGACTCATCTGTAAAAAAATATATTAATTTATTCCATATGATTTTTTGTTTTTTTTTTTTTAATTAAAACCAAAAATTAAAAATTAATATTGGAATGGTATTTTTTACTCACATTCACCGTTGTATCGTCATACAGAGGCAGGCGCTTAATAATTAGATACTTATTGGTTATTGAGGTGAATATTTATTTTTTTCAATTTGAACTCTAAATATAAATCATTGTTCATAAAAATGTTTTTATTAAATATTTCGGTCCTGCACATTTCACACAGGGTGAGATAAAAAACTGCAACAAAGTTAAACGCTATAATTTTTACATTGTTTTTAAATTTTATTGATGAAAGCAAAAAATGTCGGGAATAGCATCAAATTTAGAATAATTTTAGATTTGTTCGAATTGGTCACCTTTGGCACGAATTATGGCCTTGAAGTCGCCACACGCTGTCCGAATGTTGGTATGCGGTATTTTGGCCCATTTCCGGCGAAGCGCTTGCTTGAGGTGATCGACACCACTTTCGGCCAAGCGAAGCAACTCTGGCTTTTTTGAGTCTATTTTTTCTGTTGCGGTGTAAGTTCTTGTACTTTTTGGAATTTCAATGGCTTTACCCCGAGTTCATTTTTCAATATTTGCCGAAAGGAATATTGCGATATGTTCAGCTCACGAGCCATTTTTCGGCCACTGCGACCCAGGTTTCGATCAAGTCACTTCTTTACTTTTCGAACCATTTCTGCTGATGTTGCGGTTTTCTTCCGTTCACTTCCTTGACGTCGGGCTACGCTACCCGTATCACGGTAACGAGCAATGGTACGAGACACAAAAGATTTATTCGCATTTAAATGCTGGAGTGCTCTAGCAATAGCCACTTGTGGTTTTCCAGCCAAATTAAAAGAAATCACACTATGACGCTTGAATTCCATCACGAATAACTTTTTTTTCTGGAAAATTCTCACCGAAATGTTTTTGTACGCTTGTAAACAATATAATGAGCTGTCTCTGGAATAGTTTTAACAGCTGTCGGACGAGTGGCCTAGAAATGACATATCAGTTTGAAGTTATTTGCAGTTTTTTCATCTCACTCTGTATACATTAAAGAATTTAACAGGTTGCATTCGTTAGACAATTTTTAACTGCAAATTAGATATTTCTGGCAAAGAACACAATCCCCCTTATCTAAATATATAATTTGACCGATAATCGCAAATCGTATAATTGGCATGACCTTCATTAATATGATCTGGGATATCCGTCAAAGAAGTTAATTTATGAATGGTTGCCTGAAATGGGTTTAAAATGTATTTCTGGCTACGTCGGAGGTCAATACTGTCAATATTGGCTATGGACCTAAGACTGATATCAAGATTACGAGTGTTAAGAATATCGGATACCCCCTTCGCATAATATGAGCTACCAGAAGGAGTGGATGATATTTTTTATCCCCGGATTTCATCTAAGTTTAATTACGCCAAATGGACCGACATGTATAAAACGACACCAAGTATGACGAAACAATTACTTTTAAAGAGGCTAATGACCTGTTATTTTAATTAGGAAAACATGTCATAGAAGCCCCATATGAAAGTGACACAATATTTTGCAAAATCTAAATTTTAATAAAATTTGAAATTAAAACATGTGTTACATCGGTGTGGTAGTTCTTGGTGGTTCCAAATTAAAAAAAGTCAAACATCTCATGTAAGAGAAACGGAGTTTACGATCTCTCACATCGTTATATTTGCTTCAATCTTTGATCAGGTGCTAGTACTGATTTTTTTATACCCTCCACCATAGTATGGAGGGTATATTAAGTTTGTCATTCCGTTCGTAACACCTCGAAATGCACATTTTAGACCCCACAAAGTATATATGTTTTTGATCAGCATAAAATTCTCTGTCAATTTAGCGATGTCCGTCCGTCTATCCGTCTGTGGAAATCACTCTGGTTTCCGAACGATCAGAATAATAAAATTTTGCTCAAATGTATGTTATGTCTGCTGGACTTTTGGTATTGAAAATGGGCCATGTAGGTCCACGTCTTGGTATAGCCTCCATATAACTGTACCTCCCGATATTCGGTATTTTGATGATTTTAGCGAATTTCTTCACCGGAAATGTTTCAAATTTGGTATTTGAAGTTCATAATGGATACTACAGTCTAAAACGGAAAATTTTCTGTGCAGTTCCACGTCTTCGTAGAGCCCCCGTATAACGGTACCTCCCGATATTCGCTGTTTTGATGATTTTAGCGAATTTCTTCACCGGAATTGTTTCAAATTTGGTATTTAAAGTTCGTAATGGATACTACAGCCCTAAACAGAAAATTGTCTGTGCAGGTCCACCTCTTCGTAAAGCCCCCATATAACGGTACCTCCCGATATTCGGCATTTTAATGATTTTATGGACATTTTTCACCAGAATTGTTTCATTTTTTTGATAGACCCTAATATAATAGCTACATTCGGTATTTTTAAGATTTTAACAGAAGTTTTAACGGATTTTATTGTTTTTGAGAATTGTCAAATTTGTCCCAAATGGTGTAGGGTATTCAAAGTTCGGCCCGGCCGAACTTACAACTTTTTTACTTGTTTAAATCTCAAAATTTGGAAATTTAATATCAAAATTAATAAACTGAGAAGGTTAGGTACTATAGGCTACATCGTGTTGATAGCCTCTATTTCAAGCACAACACATGATTTGGATCTGTGGCTAGATCGGAAACTAAGGAATTCCTAATCATCACACTAGTTGAGTTTATTTTTAAAATATTGAAACGCAAACAATGTTTTTAGACAATTTAAAATTGCTAATAAGGAGACAGCTAGATTAAAAGCAGAATCTATTAATTTTTTGATTGAAAATTTGAGTTGCAAAATGAGCGTAAAATCTGTTGGTCTCTATCTGGAGTCTTAAACATCAAAACAAAAGTTCTCACGTCTAACGGCAGTCACAGCAATTTGATCCGCATGCAATTATGACACACATACATTATTTCCCTCAATTACACAACGGAACATGAAAAATCCCGCTGATGAGAATTCATCAAAACTAATCCCTTTGTCATTGTTTGAAAAAGTTTGACTCCTTGGCCATTGGCAAAAGTCGATGCCGACAAGATACGACAAGAGGCAGCACACCAGACCCCCCATACACACGTGCGAAAGTACTCGCCGGCCGCAATGTTAGGTCGCTGATGACTTCATAATTGCTCGTCAACAATAGACGAAACAGTGGCAGAGCCAAGAAAGAGGAAGACATGCAAAAGCACCCTATAGTGTCCGCTAACAGCAGGAGGATCCTAACAAGAAGCTCTTGCCACCAACTTAAAGAGCCAACAGCGGCTACGAAAGCACCCCGTGCAGTGATTGGTGCAGCATGTATGTGTGTGTGCGTGCGTGTGCATGCAACGAAATGTAATTGACATGGTGCGTAAAACTCCAAGGAAAACGGGGATGATTTCCTTCGATCGAATATTGCAAATGTGTTAATGTCAACGCCAAATACACGTTTCCCGTCCTTTCAATCTCCTTTATTCGGACTACAACAAGGCTACATTGCTTTTAAATTGTCATAGGTTTTGGCAATGTTGAGTGTATTTTTGGTTACAGCTACAGGAACAACAGCACGCACACATACGCACAGGAAATCCAACCCTCTTGGGAGTTTCTTGCCGGAGTGCCGGTTTTTGATATTGGTGTGTGGTTTGTTTATAAACACACACACACACACACGCATACACATTCCAACGTTAGAATGGGTGCTCTGGCGAACTCTCTGTCTCTCGCTCTTAACTACACAAATGAACAAAACGGCAGGACAGCAGTATTGCCTCTCTTGAATTGAGTGATGTAAGAGAATGGTTTGTACTAGCTTAAGAGTAGTATATGAGCGCAATTTGCCAACCGGTGGGTTTGATGTTTGGAAATTTGTGTTTCCGGCCACTTGAAGACATTCCGCCAATGTTGTCGCAAGGATAAGCACATACGTACGATTTGAGCGTGGAAATCATTTAGTGACGGAAGTTTGTTGAAAGCGCGCGCGTCTGATAATTACGAAAAGTGTTATGAAAAGCCATGAGTGGCTGGCCATGCGATAACGTGATTTGTGAAGTTTTTCCAACCAAATGTTCGAACTCCAAATGCAAATAGAAGATATCTACATAACGACATACTAACCTTGTTGATATGCATGGCGAAGTGTCGCAGAGTGAGCGTATGATTTATTGATGTAGGCGCGCGTGTGTGTGTGTGTTTGTGCAAACATTTTCGGCACAAATTTTGGAATTTACAACGACTTTAACTATTCCCCATTGGATTTACTTTAAGCTGCAACAATAACACCAGTAGCAAGGAGCAAAAACGAAAAACATTGTAAATAACATGTCTCGCCGCAAACAGTTAAAACCACGGGCTTTTCTTAAATGTAAGTGTGTTCAATGTCAATGAAATAGTAGTATGCATATTTATGTGTGCTCTAGTGTGTGAGCGGAGCGGAGCAGAACGGGTGTTTTTGCGTGTGTCTGCAGGTATAAGTATAATTTGTGTGAAATATCTATTATAGAACAAGTGCGAGTGTGTCTTTGCCTGTACCCGTACATGATTGATGGAACTATCCATCCCATCCCATTCCAATCCAATCCGTCCCATCCATCGCTCCATGGCTCCATTCAAACATCCGCACAACAAATATTGTATACTCACTCGTATTTGAACCGAGAGCAGAAATTGCAATGCCAATCATACACTTTGGCAAGTGTCAAGAGTATACACCTTGGAGACTGACGTATCGATGGGGGTTTGGCTTTGTTGGCTGTCTGACTGGCTGCCTGCTGTTCTGTGCAGTGTCATGTGTAATCAAACTTTCTGTCTCTGTCCGCAGTGCCGCTCGCTGTTTCCCCGCCATCGGAGCCACCAGGCAATGCTGTTGCTGCAACTCTTCTCGTTGTTGTTGTTGCTGTTGTAGTAGGTGGCTGTCGTATATCATGCACGTGTTAGTTTTTAGGTATGAATGAATTTTTAAATCGTTTTCGAATTTTGTTGCTGCATCAACTGACTGTGATACCCCTAAGTGACATAAAATGTTTCATATACAGCGGCAACAACAACAGCAACGAATAGATTTTAGTAACGAACAACCTTTTTGCATTGTGCAATTACACCCACACACACCCACACACACATACAAATACAAACACATAGACGGTTTACTTGGATTTTGCTGTAACAGCAAGTTGTTTTCGTTGTTGTTATTATTGTCATCTTTGCTGCTGCTACTGCTACTGTTGTTGATGTTGTTGTTGTTGCCTACACATCCCAAAATCCCTGTTTGAAACACAAAACAAAAAGGAACCTTTATTGTGGAAACAAATCCCACATGGAATGAGAGTATGGTTCCCCAAGCAACAGAGCGGAGGCAACATCAGCCCAACACAACCAAAACATCAGTGTAAAAAATCCATCGCCCTCACCTCCCGCCCCCCCAACTGCCTCTCTCTCTCTCCTTCTCCGTAGGACCCTGAACATTCACATATACGTAGGACTCAGCATCGGACTGCCTTAGTTTGCGCAACGCAATCCAACATTATTACATACCGTCCTCTGCTGTTTTGCTCTGTTCAGTTTCAGTTCATCATCGGCACAATGTTCGGTCTTAATGCCGCACGACAACGAAACCAACGGCATTGGCAACAACATCAACAATAACAAAATAACATAGAAAACCCATCGTTCGTTATTTCTCCTGGGAACATACAGCCAATCCCAGGGGAGTTCCCTTGAGGATTAGGTTTTATTTCTTTTCTCTCTTTGCCAAACTATCTCTCTGTTTCGTTCACGCGCTCACTGAGCCCAATAACCCCCCTCTCCCACACTATATCTTTGCCACACATAAATATTGTTGGTAGCCAACGTGGAGTGACTTGCAAATGAGGGTATTTTTTGGAAAATTTTTAAATTTTGTATCGACAACAAACGTTGTTTTTATAAAAACAACAATAAAGGGATAAGGCCTGACCATTTTGCAACAACAAAAGTATCGAATTCTACTTACTCGCATACAAAACGGACGCTTATTCAAATGCTGTTTTTAAAATAGGTCTGTTACTGTTTATACTTTTACGAAGTTTGCGTATGTGAGGAAGGCTTCCAGACAGTTGCAAAGAAAGTGGATGATAGAATAAGAAAAGTATTCTTATCTGCGAATCTAAAATACCAAATTTGACACAATTCCACGGGTAAAATTGTTTCTAATCTTCAAAAAAGCGAATATTGGTCGGTATCGTTAAATGTACAAAATTGGATCAACTACAAATACCGAATCGTAGTAATACCGAATTTCTAAGGGTACCGTTATATAGGGGTTATTGGAAAACGTGTTCTGCCACCCGTGGTAGAACCCGTTACAAACTACTAATTTGGAACAAATTTGGAACAATTCCTTGGAAAAATCATCAAATCACTGAATATCGGGAGGCACCGTTATATGGGCGCTGCAATGTAATGTAAACGTTGGCCAATATACTTCCTTTTCAATACCAACTATACGAGACACAATACGAACTAATGTGCCAAATTTCTACGTCTGAACAGTGTCCTGATTTCAACACACAGACGGAAATCGTAAAATCGACGCAGAATTTAATGCTGATCAGAGAGAGATGAAGAAACTGCAACCAACTTCAGACTGCAGTCATTTCTAAGCCACTCGTCCGACAGCTGTTAAAATTATTCCAGTGATATTGTTTACAAGCGTACAAAAGCATTTTGGTTGAAAATTTTCAGGAAAAAAAATTATTCGTGATGGAATTCAAGCGTGATAGTGTGATTTCTTTATATTTGGCTGGAAAACCACAAGTGGCTATCGTTAGAGTACTCCAGCATTTAAATGTGAGTAAATCTTTAGTGTCTCGTACCATCGCTCGTAACCGTGATACTGGAAGCGTAGCCCGACGTCAAGGAAGTGGACGGTAGAAAACAGCAACATCGTCAGAAATGGTTCGAAAAATAAAGAAGCGACTTGATCGAAACCCGGGTCACAGTGGCCGAAAAATGGCTCGTAAGCTGAACATATCGCAATATTCAATTCGGCAAATATTAAAAAATGAGCTCGGGGTAAAGCCATTGAAATTCCAACAAGTAAAAAATTAGTAAGTTCGACCGGGCCGAACTTTGAATATCCTCCACCATTTGGAACGAAATAGAAAATATTAAAAAAAAAATAAAATCCATTGAAAATTCTGTAAAAATCTTTAAAATACCTAATATTGGAAGGTGCCGATATATGGGGGGATATACGCTATTGTGGACCTATATAGACAAATCTATGTTTGGGGGTAAAGTACTCACAAGGAAATTCTTGTGTGGATTTTCAGAGAATACAATTGGGAAATACCTTTCAGGGGTTAAAGTGCTCACAACGAAATCCTTGCGGGGATTTTCAGAGAATACCATTGGAATATATAGCTAAAATCATCAAAATACCGAATAACGGGGGTACCGTTATATGGGGGCTATACGATATCGTTAACCTATATAGAGAACTCTATGTCAGGGGGTAAAGTGCTCACAAAGAACTCCTTGTGTGGATTATCAGACAATTCCGTTGAAAAATATGGGTAAAATGATCAAAATACCGAATATAGATGAGTACCGTCATATGGGGGATGTACGATATTGTGGACCTATATAGACAATTCCCTTTCAGGGGTGCTCACAAAGAACTCCGTGTGTGGATTTTCAGACAATACGATTGGAAAATGTGGCTAAAATCATCAAAATACCGAATATCGCGGGGTACCGTTATATGGGGGCTATACGTTATCGTTAACCTATATAGAGAATTCTCTGTTGGGGGGTAAAGTGCTCGCAAAGAACCCCTTGTGTACAAAGAACCCCTTGTGACCATTCCGTTGAAAAATATGGCTAAAAACATCAAAATACCGAATATCGGGAGTACCGTTATATAAGGACTACACGATATCGTGGACCTATATAGATACTTCTCTGTAGAGGTATAAAGTACCCACAAGGAACTCCTTGTGTGGATTTTTAGACAATTCCGATAAAAAATGTGGGTAAAATCATAAAAATATCGAATATCGGGGGGTACCGTTATATGGGGGATACACGATATCGTGGACCTGTATAGACAATTCTCTCTCAGGGGGTGAAGTACTCACAAGGAACTACTTGTGTGGATTTTAAGACAATTCCATTGAAAAGTGTGGCTAACATCATCAAAATACAGAATATCGGGGGGTACAGTTATATGGGGGATATACGATATCGTGGACCTATATAGACAATTCTTTTTGAGGGGGTAAAATGCCCACAAGGGACTCCTTTTGTGGAATTTCAGACAATTCCATTGAAAAATGTGGATAAAATCATCAAAATACCAAATATCGGGGGTACCGTTATATGGGGGCTATACGATATCGTGGACCAATATACCCCATCTTCGAACTTGACCTGCCTGCAGACAAAAGAGAGATCTGTGCAAAATTTTAGCTTCCTATCTTAATTCGTTTAGACTGTAGCGTGATTACATCAGACGGACAGGGCTAAATCGTCTTAGAATTTTACGCTGATCAAGAATATATATACTTTGTTGGGTCTAAAATGATTATTTCGATGAGTTACAAACGGAATGACGAACTTAATATGCCCTTCATACTGTTTTTGGTGGAGGGTATAAAAAGTGCAAGTGTGTGTCGCCATAACAGCCGATGGTCGCTCTCCGCTCGTATTAATCGACCGTGGCATCAGAATAAATGTCGAATATTATCGCGAAAATATTCTGGAGGGTGTATTAAAGCCTTGGGCACGCAAACATTTATATATATACAACCATATTCCGAGTTACCAAGTTGCCATTATAGATCTAATAAACGAGACTGTAGGCTATTCGAATTACATTATTACAATTAGCTGTCTTTGGAAAATTATAGATAATATGGAAAATAACACTGTGCTACAAATTTCATGTTTTCCAATTTTTACGGGCAAAATCCAGCATATTGTGAAACCTAAATAGAGGTGACAAATTCTTAGTTTACTGAGACTTTGTTTGATGTAAAAAAAAAAATAATAATAATAATAAATAAATAAAAAATATATATAAATTTTGGTTGAAAAAAGTATAATAAATTCCATCCAGTAAATAATGTGAGTTTTGTCAATTTTAATAGCAAGTTATTATGTGTTAAGAAAGTCGATATTGAAATTGGTAAAGCTTAATTTAATATAAATTTATTTTTAAAGGTTTAAAAATTGATAGTTTTACTTTGGAGTATTCAGCCATTGGTTTAACCATAGACAAATTAGGTAAAGACTAAAAAGTTGTCTCTGAAAAAAGTGCTTCAATAGATGTCGTTCATGCTGTGAGAGAGGTTCAGTAGACCCACTCAATTCTCTCAAAATACAAAATATTGAATATTTTTATGATTCTTTATTATTTATCAATTAAAAACGAAACAGTGACTTTTTTTACTTTTACATTATCAAAATATGTCGTGAAATATAAAAATATTGAACTTAAATAGCAGAAAAATGAATAAATTGTTTTAGAAGTCGAGTGACTTCACTAGCCCTGAGTGACTTGACTGGCCCAAGATCAGCAATAGTGACATCTGCCGGAAGGGAAAATTTAAACATTTTTTTAGTCCATACCTTTATTTTTCTATGGTTTAACCTCATATTGCTTTCTATTATCATGATCTCATTCCTGGGAAGAGAATGGTCACTTTGTAAACTCTGTAGGTATCAGGTATTCTCAAGTGAATGAGAATCACACTCACTTTCTTCCTTTCCAAAAACAAACATTATAACACTGCTCTCGCCACTCTATCTCACTTGCAGTTACCAATTTCTACAAATTGTACATGCATATCTATTATTTTTGATACATATCTATTATTTTTGATAAGGACAGGTGCCGATTATTCGAATTTCCCGTATTTTCAATTTTTAGATTAAAGTTTCGTGTATTTGTAAATAATTCTTTGAGACTATCCATTAGTATTAACCCTTTCATACATTGCATTGGTAAAAAATGCTGAATCTTTGGAAATACCTGAAATACCGGGGTAATAAGGTATTAATCGCACTCAAATCATTTAAAATATTTTGACGGTTTGATTATCTTTTTATAACCACATTCTTTGAAAAAGGTAAATTGTAGTAACAATTCCTGATGATGATAGTATTCATTTAGAAGATGTGTGCGGAAAGTGTTAGAGAAAAGTTAACATCAGGTGGAACTGCTAAACGGGATCTATATTAATAATTTTCTGCAGAGAACTGTAGAAGCTGTATCCCAAAACAAAATTTCGAGCATGTCCTCATCGACATAGAATTATTTAATTAGTGGAGTTCACATACTCTTATACAAATTTCGAATGGCATAAGCCAAATGTATGAGGCATATTGGCAGAAAGAAATAATATTGTAATATTTCACCTTTTACTCATACCTATGGTAGAGGAGTTGCTCATGTGTTCGCTGTTGTTTAAAGGAATTCGAACATGTTGTAAACACATCAACAAAAAAACCCACTCGACCACAATGCCTAGGTATCCATTCGTTGTCTGCCTTTTTGCCAAATTCTTTTGGGGATAAAATATAAAATAATTTCTGTGTCTTGTGTATTTGAAATTGTTGGGCAAACAAAACCGAAAAGTGCCCAGAGCTTTATGTCGTTCATACCGACCCGCTTGGTGATAAATCGAATTTCTGTCTCCTGTTCGGAACGTAAGTCCCCAGAGTTCTTGAACGTACAAAGCTTTTACAGATATTGATGGACGAGTATGAGGTTGGTTGTAGTGCGTCATTTTGCCAGGAGTGCATGCGACACAATTTGAGCTATTGTCGAGGACATTGTTATGCAGATTAAATATATTGCAATGTCGCCGGATAGGCCGGACGTCAAAGTATGCACTTGACATAATAACATGACGCCCAAGATTTTCATTGCATTATGTGCAGTTTCCCTCGCCTTTCGCATTCGTTCGTATTAAATTAAAAATAAAGAGTTGGATATTTTCATTTGGAAATATTTGGCAAATCATTAACGTGCGCTCACACACTAACACACACACACACACACCAAGTTTTAATATTAAAACAAACAAACAAACAAATGTGCCATAAATGGCAGCAAAACCATTAAAAACTTACGGTGAGTGACTGTGTTTGTTTAAATGTGTATGTTTGCGCTTAGTGGCCTCTTGGGAGCTACTTGCTAGACATACATGCACACTGGCGTAAATATTGGGGTGGAACGGAATTCGATGAATTATTTTTGTGTAAAAAGTGTTGCTTTGGTTCACGGTTGGCAACTGACAATTGGGGAGTTAGTCCTAACATTTTACTCACGGTTCACAGGGCATGAAACCGATATTTTATGTTTTGCGGTATTTTTATCTTTCACCCCACACTTGCGAACATTTACTTTGTGGTAGTTTTGAGCTATCAAATGGTTTTTTCGAGTATGAGTGGTGACACTTAGCTCATATCTGATTTGAAAAATAATTAGTTTTATCCTTCCGCCGAACGATTATGTTTTTGTATAAGCTTGAGAAACGCTAGGTAATACTGCGACATTACTTTGAAAATCATGGAAGAAAAGAAGCACCTTCAGCAAAATTGTAGCGTTTGGGGCACAACAAGTCAAAAGTCACTGTTTTATCCAGAGGTATTATTGGGCAAAAATGAGCAAGGAGAAGCAGTTACCTTGTCGAGGTATGTTGGACGAATTCTTGTTCCAATTGAAGAGAAGGATATTGACCAAATATTAATAGATTTCCACTCATTATGACAAAGAGACGTCTGAGACAAAGAGACGTGCCTGTCATCCTCCGAAATGTCTACTTTCTAGATTTTTTTTGCATGTTTTACATTGAAAGAAATGCATAATTCTCTTTATGGCAGTGTGATGTAGGGTATGACAATGTATTTTCGTTTGTGAAATTCGAGTTCCTGATCTTCTCTCTGCTTCTGTTCAGATGAAGCAAACTTATGCCTCTCAGCAAAGCATGCAGAGTAGTAAACTTCGGACGGAGGTACTCGACATTGTATTATTTCGAATTTATCTGATATTTTAACTCTATTCGGAATAAGAATGTTATATAGGTAGATGAACACCCTGTACTTTGTTGGTTGTATGTTGACTAGACTACGGGGAAGGATACTCGAAATGTAGTGGAAAATGTCCTTTTAGTTTCCGTTGTGCGTATTTGTTAATAAATCCGGAGAGTAAAAGAGTAGCGTTTGATTTAAAAGTATGCTAAGAATTTGGGTAGTAGCACTTACCACTTAAGGATATATGCTGATGTTTGTATGTATGTCTGTGCACATTGGCATATGCGAATGTATGTATGTGCGTGTGTCTATGCATATTTGAAGCAATGTATTTTTCACATCGTTGTTGTAGCTACTTGTGAATGAGTGCGAAATGCACTCTTGGGACCTTTAAACCAAAATGAAATTCGCTGCATTCGTATGGGCGCTTCTGTGCCGACATAAATGTCGCAAACACATAGACATACCAACTTACTGAACGTATAGGCTTGTGATACCATCAATTTCAATAATTTTAACTGGAGTTTCTTCACTAGGCTAGAAATAGATCTTCCCTCCGTCGTTGGTCATATAGTTCAAATCGTCTTGAAATAATCACTATAGGCCAGGCTGTTTAACTATCTTCATTCGGATATTATTTCTTAGCAATTTTACAAGGATGCTTAATTTTATTGATTCGTTATTTATTGTAGCAATATTCGCGCTTTGAATCACTTTATTTATCGAACAAACTTAAATCGAGGTTCAAATTTTTCGAACTTGTGTATTCTCTGAGAAGCGCCCTTCAAATTGTCAATTCGATTCTTTTTTGATAAGTGTAGACCAACATAGTCTACATTTTATCAAATTTTGAAAAAAAAAAAGTTGGACAACTATTTTAAAATTTATGCCCTCCCTCCAAACATTTAAAAACTATGATTTTTATTTCGTAATAACTACGCTATTATCCATATGAGTATAGTATATGTCTGCCTATAAAACCATCTACTAAATTGTTGTGATTATCAAGTTTTTCCATATTTTCTTCTCTGACAGTGTAACTATGTACTATGCAAAGACAATATTAGACTTTATTTTTGGCCCAAGAGTTTCGGACAGTAAATATTTTTCGTATGTACAGTCTGAGATGAAAAAACTGCCACCAACTTCAGACTGCTTTCATTTCTAAGCCACTAGTCCGAGTTGCTTCGCTTGGCCGAAAGTGGTGAACTGCCGAATTTGGTTTTCTCCGATGAGAAAACATTCATTGTGCAGCGGTTTGTAGACAAACAAAATGATCGTGTTTACTTGCCAAAGAGGTCAGCTGAAAATGTGCACCTTCGGTTGGCCACCACTAGAACTCAAGCGCTGGCCATGCTGATGGTGTGGGCCGTCATAACAGCCGATGGACGCTCTCCGCTCGTATTAATCGACCGTGGTATCAGAATAAATGCTGAATATTACAGCGGAAATATTTTGAAGGGTGTAAGCTTTGGACATGCAAACATTTTGGCCGCAGATCGCACTCAGCACGCGCCACCCAAGAATGGTTACAAAATAAGATTCCTCGCTTCAATTCTAAAATCTCCGGATACCAATACGTTGGACTATTGTGTCTGAAGTATTTTGGAAAGCCAGTTTGGCACTGAAAAATACCAAAGTGTCGATCACCTCAAGCAAGCGCTTCGCCGGGAATGGACCAAAATACCGCAGAGCAACATTCGGTCAGCGTGAGACGGTTTCATTGGCCGTTTGAAGGCCATAATTCGTGCCAAAGGTGGCCAATTCGAACAAATCTAAATTTATTCTAATATTTGATGCTATTTCCGACATTTTTGCTTTCATTCAATAAAATTAAAAAAAAAATAAAATTATGGCGTAATTATGTACAGCAAAATAGTTTGTGAATGATTACAGGTAAATCATAACTTTTGTGAGACCAAGTCATCATTATTATTATGGGGCCTATCTTTTTATACCCTCCACCATATAATGGGGAAAATATTAAGTTTAAAACTCAACAAAAAATTAATTTTAATTATACCCTACAACACTATGTGTTGGGGGTATTATAAGTTTGATTGGCCCAAAATTATGTAACACCACGAAATATTGATTTCCCACATAGGAAAGTATATATGGATCTTCCTATCTCGCCGAGCTGAGTCGATCTAGCTATGTATGTCCATCCGTCCGTCTGTCCGCCTGTCCGTCTGTCCATGTTAATTTGTAATCACTCTACAGGTCGCAATTATGGCCCGATCTTCACGAAATTTAGAATGGAGGTGGGGCTAGGGTCAGAATAGAACCCTATTTCTTTTGGAGATGATCGCCAAATATTTAGGGGTTGAAATGGACCAAATACTGAAAAAATGTCGGATTTTGCAGTAGCTCTACAGGTCACAATTATAGACCAATCGACGCGACATTTCGCATGTAGCTAGAGTTTAGGGCGGGGAAGAAGCCTACCAATTTGGGTGGTCATCGGATAATATTTAGCGGGTAAAATAGGCCATATCTTTTTTGTTGAAAAAATTCAAAATTTTTCATTAAACCGCTAATATTTTAAATCCCGGCGAAATCACAAAGCCATGACAAGGTTACTTCTGATCTTTACATTGATGTTAAGATCCAAAAAATCGAATATATAGCAAGTATATGCGATATATATGTCTATCAAAGAAGATATGCTTGAAAGATCTCATATATGTCGAGAACGGCTGAATTGATTTCGACAGTTCTCATTAATTCAGAATGGCCTCTTGGCAGGAAAGGAAAAACGTCTAAAAACGCATACAAATATCTCTCTAAAGATGAAAATATTGATTTTGTAATATTTTCTCATATTTTTTCCATTTTGCATATTTTCATTTTGAATTAAACATTTGGTAATATTTCTACAGCTAACAAAACTAAGTAGTTAGGATATCAGGTTATCATATACAGATCGCATTTATGGCCCGATCCTTACGAAATTTTGCATGGGGATAAGATGAGGGTCAGAATAGAAGCCTACTCTTTTTGGAGATGATCGCCATATATTTAGTGGTTGAAATGGACCAAAAAACTGCAAAATTGTCAGCAGGTCGTAATTATCGCCCAATCCTCACGCACATTTGAATGGGGGTTACCGGACATTGCAAAAGCCAAGCAGTTTTGGATGGCCATCCAAAAATATTCAATGTGTAAAGGAGTTTGCCAACTTTTGTAAACAAAATACGAAAATGTCCATTCCAGTGACTTTTTGGAGAATTCACAAAAACAGGGAAGACGCACTTCTGACTATTTCGTTAACGCTGATTTCGTTGAAGAATATAGTCATATGGCTGTATCTCATATAGATGCGTTTCAGTCAAAAACCAATAATAAATGTTAATCTTTTGCCACTTCTGAGAGATTATAGGTCTTTGGGAAATACTGGTTCCAGATCTAGGAAGACCATTTACGTGCAACATCTATCAATAAATTGGAAATGAACAAATTAGTTTAAGTTGCTATTATTCGAAAATAAGAGAACGAAACCTGATGGTTTTCTTTTATTATTTGTCACAATATCTTGTGAAATTCTTTCGAGTATCTTGCCTATATAACTGTATCGTTTATTATAGTGTTGTAGGGTATTCAACGGTCGGCCCCGCTCGACTGTAGCCTTTGCTTACTTGTTTTATATATTTTTAATAGAATTCAAATTTAATTGTCTTTGTTCGTCTGATTGAGGAAATCACATAGGAAGATAAAATTATGATGATATGTATTTTGAGTCCGAAGATATTGATATTGGAAATGAGTTTTGGTATAGTCCCCTTGTTTAAGTTATTTTAGGAGCTTTAGCCATAGTTTTCAACCGAATCTGCTGCAACTCTCAACAGACAAAAAAGTTCTGACTTAATGTTGGTCCTCAATTTGGCAAAACGGTCCCTATTGGTTTAAATTATTTTATGGGTTTGGGGATTTTCGGAAGATTTCGAACAAAACTAACTGTAACAAAACATTTTTAAATGTAGCCCCATACGGCGGTACTTTTTGAACTTTTCCACAGCAGAGAAAAAGTAGCCATACCATATAGAATGGACCAATTTGTTTGTGAGAAAATCACTACATATCCCCTCTAAAATGTATATGCCTACTCCAGGCAACGTTTTTCCTGTATTGATAAGAGAGGTAAACAGATGGAGAATACCTCAGATTTATCAAAATGAAGTTGGAAGATTTATTACATCATAAGTCATATGGCTAAATATAAAGATGGGATGTATAACTAGTCGTTTTAAACGGTATAATTTAGACAAAATCCATTTCAGAACATTTATAGTCGATATAGCCCTGTCAGTCTGTTGTGTGCCCACGATTTGGGCCAAACTGGTGTATCGTAATATTTTTTAGCAAATTTAGATCGAATTCAGGGTTGTTTATCTACCTTCTGGTAACCCCCCAAAAATATTGCCCCGCTCCTCTTGGTATTTTCCCCACAAAAGGTAAAACTTTCGAATGATAATAACTCTCGAAATATGCGAAATCTTAGTACATCCCAATATTTTGTGCAATTGTGAAAATCGAATATAACGGTCCGATCCTTCCGGGTGTCCCTCTACATAAACATTTTATGCAGTGTCATGGGATTACCCGATGTAGTTCAAACACACCGTAATATATAGATCTCTTATACAATATTTAAAAGTTCTGCAAAAAACATGGTACAAATAATTTTTATAGAGGGTGTCAGTAGAATTAGTTGTTGATCTACTTCATTTTTTTTTCTCCTCTGTAAAATACATTTGTGTGTATGACCACTAAACTCGAAATTGCATTTCAACCACATCTATGACAATCTAAGTTCTTTCAAACAATAATTTCATTATTTATTCCTTAAACGTGATTAAAATGTTATTTTTTACGCATATTTTAATTTTTTTTTGCCAACTTGAATACACTCCAGCCTGTCCTAAAACGCACCAACACACTCACGTCAAAATTCATTATCTGTGGCGGTCTGTGATACGCTTGTTTGCAAATGGCCATTTTTTCGGATTCCTTGAGGTGTAGTTTAAAATCTTAACGATACATTTATGGAAGGGACGAATGGCTCGAATCGTACGATATGTGTGTGCACAAATGTTCTCTTCACAGCCGTTGAGGATACGAAATGCTTGGATATTTATGAAAAATTCAATTTAATTGCAAACGATTACACATGTTTCGTGTAAAAAAAGTAAAAAAAACGACATCACTGACGATGTTTGAAAATGGACAAACCAAAACTACCCAGGCGGTGAGGGAAGGTGGAGAAACCCAATTAACCGAATTCCCATCCCTCGCAGCAACGTGAGGGGGTTTACTAGTATGGAGGACGGATTGAACAATTCCTAATCATAATGAGCAGATAGCATGCGAAAGCAGAGACGAGAAGTATGAAATAAAACTCATAACAGGAAACGGTAATAACGGTTAGCGCCTCGGACATTGGCCTGTGAATGGAGCAGCAACACCTTTTGCAGGCAATTCATTAAGAGATCGCCACTGTATTTTGCTTCAACTCAAACTCACCCTCCCCCAAACCATTCTCTTACATGTGTAGTGGACACAAGGAAGTACAAATGTTTGGGCCAAGATGAATTTGACGGAGCCATTTGTAGCTGGCCCATTCAGCCACACTCACATGCTAACAAATGACACCAAGTTCATATGAATGAGTGGTGTCGCTCGTTGGTGGTGGTGGTGGTGGTGGTTGCAGAATGTCTTTTGGTACTTAAGTTGAGCTATTGGTAAAAAATAAAATATACGTACGTGTAAATAGAATTTATACCTCTATGGTCGTCTGGGGAGTGCTTAAGCTTAATCTGCATAAAGTGAGCTGGCACTTCGTTGCCGTTACCCGTTCCTGTTGTTGTGGTGTTGCTCCGTGTTTCGGTTATGGTTGCAGCGAACACCAGAAGAAAACTGTGGATGATGGCGTTGTTGACGGCGGAAAAACAACGCCGACATAAGCAACGATCCAACAGCAGTAAAGAAAACCAATTTGCTCTAAAAACAAATTTCTTTCGTTTGGGCGATACTTTCCACATCGACGGACAGAGCACCCGCCAATACGACATGAAGGTGGCTCAAAAGTACTTTGCTTGGTGTTGGTGTGCTTTTGTTTCTGGTTTGCTGCCCCATTTGTCCGAATGCGAGTGTGAGAGTGAATATATCTGGAGCTGTTACCGGGGGGCATATAAATATTAAAATTCGATTGCATAACTAATTTTTATTTGGCCATTAAAGGGGTAACGAGGGTGTATTTTTATACGTTTAAGATTTATGTTTGCTTACGTATGTACGTGAGGGTGTGTGTGTGTGTGTTTACTCATCAGACCCATACACCAAAAAGAAGTCGGTGTTCCTTGTCATAGTGATTTAATGTTTTCATTTTCTTGTTGTCATAATATTTGAATTTTTTCTATTTCTGTTGCAGTGGGTGAGACGGCTGAGGATTGTGAAGATCCTCTATCGTTGCTGGATCCTAAGGAGGAGCTACTTAGTGAGACTGAAAGTATGGAGAGTGACAAGGCTGATGGTCAATCTTGTAAAGATATGAAAACTAAAGACACCCACCCATCCCTAGTGGCGAGTCCCACTACTACTACAGCAGCAACAACAACAACAGCAGTCGTGTCATCGGTAGACAAAATTGTAACTACCAATAATAACAATGGTAAGTTTTTGATTCCATATCGTAGCCAGTTTCTTGCTTCTGTTGCTTTTTTATATGTATATTAGGATGTAATGTAAATTTGATGATTCGAAAAAAAATTAATACATAAATAAATTAAAAAAAAAAAAAAATATGGAAGATTTGGGCCATATTTGAAACAATAAGAACATTTATGTTAAAAAAAATACATTCTTCTTGGTAATATTTGTTCGGAAAATATGACGGGATGGGGATATCCAAAAACGGATTCTTAGATTGTTGATTCCAAATTGCGCTTAAAATGCTACTTGTGGATGTAGCAAATCCTAACCTGTTTTAAAATATCCCACAAGTCGCAAATGATGACGGGAATATTGCTCTTCGATAGATCATCTTGTCCGGTAGTATCAACGTCTCGACGAGAAAGCTGTTCCTACTACAATATTTCCAATGCGCAGTAAATGGTTGTCCCAGAGCCAGTTTTGTTACTCTTTAATTTGTAGTACAGAGCACTCAGCAAAATTTTTCGGAACTCAATGGGCAAATAATCTTAAGAAAGGTAATTTTATAAGACTTTAAAGTTGTTTCTAAGAAAAAGGACTTATTCTCCTCATTACCAATTAATGTACTCAAATTTTTTTTCTAATTATTTGTTGACATTTAGTTGCCGAAAGCTATTTACTTATTTCGGGAGATTATCAAAATGAGGGGTTGGTAGGTTGCATTGTAAGTAGTTACGACCTCAGCAAATTGGATAGAAAAACCATTGTTTGGCAATGAGAATTTTTGCTGGACATTTGCCCAAGGCTCGACTAGACCTATGGACCCTTACAAAATGTTATACATTTTCCCTTAATCACTCCCTCTCAATGGAACTCAGGCTTTATGTATTTATATCGACCATCCTCTGTAATGTCAATGTGTTTACTGTAGATATATGTATGTATCTATGTATGCCTGCCTACGCAATTGTCCTTTTACAAATGCTTGTATTGATATAACAAAGTTAACACTCCCACGAGTACCGACTTGGCCAGCTAATAACTCTCAACAGTCTCATAAATAGCAAAAATGCAAATTTCATTTTTGGTCAATGAGTAGCAACTGAGAAGACCAACAACTGACCGGTTGGTCAAACAGCCAACTGCAGAACAACTCATTTGTTGTTGCTTGGTCTTGTGCTCATCGCTATAACTACTTGAACTTGTATTCTCAGTGTGTGGTGTGGTGGTCATTTCCTGTCATACACTTACACTGAGACTCGAGTCGGAGAGTATGCTCCGTATTGTTATGGGGACAGATCTGAGGAGTGTCCACTTCGTCAGCCAATTGGGATGTCCGATATCTTAAAGTAATGTAATACAATGGAAAATTAAACACATGCGTGGGTCTTAGACGAAGTTTGGTGTAATTTTTAGGAATGTGCATTTGGAGAACACGTTACTTACTTATATCTTTTGAGTAAAACAAATTTGAACTGGACTGCTTTAGTTTAATATTCATTAAAACTAATCGTGGATCGGTAATTATTATTTAGATCATGTCATTGTGCGTAAACAGTTGCGTTACTGAGCATTTTCGCCTAGCTTCAAATGTAAGAAATTCTTGAATATAGCTCTGCAATCGAATTTGTTCTGTGTGACATGAACCGACATGCCAAGGCATGTGTAGTTCACCCACAATAGGGCCAAACATCCATGTGAGTGTAATATTGAATTTGCCCACAATCTTGCACACGGAACCAGAGCCAGATAGAGGGAAACAGAGAGAGAGGGAGAGAGAGAGAGAAGACGCACCATACGCCATAACCATTACATAAATGTTGATATTTTGCTCTTGGTAGCGTCGATGGCCTTGTTGGGCCAACATGTGTCCGTCCATCTGTCTGTGTTTATGTCTGTTGCGGCTGTATTGTTGTGATGACCATGCTGCAACTGTTAGCTCGCTGTGGTTGTGTTCCACATAAACTTTGATGTGTCCATGTTGTGTCGTCCGAGAGCTCGTACATTACATGAAAATATTCCTGTGAGCCTTTATTATGGCACTTGGGTGTACAGAGGGCGCCACAGAGCAGCATGCCACACATTTTATGGTACATACACGCCTCGTAATGCTAAGTAATACAAACATAAATGCTTCTTCGACATGTACGGTCTGTTAGATGGACAGCCAGTAGGCAGAACGGGTAGCTGGATGCCAGTTACACAATAAACGAAATACAAAATAGGGACATGGGTATGCAGTTTGTCAAGCAGCTCCTTGCAAAAGCAAAAAAAAAATGTTTGAAAAAACAATACAATTTTGAAAATGATGACCTAAAATTTGCTTGGATTTAGTATTCAATGAAATTCATGTGTTTTTTATGTGTATGAGAGGAATATCTTCACCTGAATCGATTTCCACTAAATTTGCCGAGGCATTGGTGCCTTTTCAATTTTGGCACAATTAACTTGAAATCGGATAAAGATATATATGAGAGCTATATCCAAATCTGAACAGATCTCGATAAAATTTGGCAAAGGTATTTCTGAGCTATACAGGGTGAGATGAAAAAACTATAACCAATTTCAGACTGCAGTTATTTCTAAGCCACTCGTCCGACAGTTGTTAAAATTATTTCAGTGACAGCTCATTATATTGTTTACAAGAGTACAAAAGCATTTTGGTGTTAAAAAGAAAAAACAAGTTATTCGTGATGGAATTCAAGCGTGATGGTGTGATTTCTTTATATTTGGCTGGAAAACCACAAGTGGCTATTGTTAGAGCACTCCAGCATTTAAATGTGAATAAATCTTTAGTGTCTCGTACCATCGCTCGTAACCGTGATACTGGTAGCGTAGCCCGACGTCAAGGAAGTGGACGGAAGAAAAAAGCAACATCAGCACCGAAACCCGCGTCGCAGAAAAATAGCTCGTGAGCTGAACATATCGCAATATTCCATTCAGCAGATATTGAAAAATGAACTCGGGGTAAAGCCTTTCCAAATTTCCAAAAAGTGCAAGAACTTATACCGCAACAGAAAGAAAATAGACTCAAAGGAACTAAAGAGTTGCTTAGCTTGGCCGAAAGTGGTGAACTGCCGAACTTGGTTTTGTCCGATGAGAAATCATTCGATGTTCAGCAGTTTGTAAACAAACAAAATTAACGTGATTACTTGCTAAAGAAGTCAGCTGAAAATGTGCACCTTCGGTTGGCCACCGGAACTCAAGCGCCGTGATGGTGTGTGCAGCCATAACAGCCGATGGTTGCTCTCCGCCCGTATTAATCGACCGTGGCATCAGAATATTATCGCGAAAATATTCTGGAGGCTTTGGGAACGCAAACATTTGGTTGCAGACCAACAGGACTCAGCACAAAATGAGGTTATTCGCTTCATTTCCATCGCAAAATGGCCACCAAAATCTCCGGATACCAATCCGTTGAACTATTGTGCCTGGAGTATTTGGAAAGCAAGGTTGGCACTAAAAATTACCAAAGTGTTGGCACCAAAATACCGCAGAGCAACATTCGGGCAGCGTGTGGGGGTTTCATTGGCCGTTTGAAGGCCATAATTCGTGCCAATAGTGACCAATTTGAACAAATCTAAACTTATTCTTATATTTTTTCCGACATTTTTTGCTTTCATTCAATAAAGTTAAAATGTAAAAACTATGGCGATTGACTTTGTTGCAGTTTTTTATCTCACCCTGTTTGGTGCACAATAAAAAACAAATCGGACGAAGATATATATGGGAGTTATATCTAAATTCGGATCGATTGTCTCCAATTTAAATAGGGTTCGTCCTTGGGTCAAACAAATGATTTGGGCACAAATTCAACTGGATCGGCCAATAAATGCGACTTTGTTTACAAAAATACATGGACAGACGGACGGGCGGACATGCATAAATCGACTCAGAATGTGATTCTATGCAGATCATCAAAAGGAATTATGTATCTATCTCGTTTCTTTTGGCCTCTTGCAAATGCAAAAGACATAATACCCTGACCACCTTGTGGTGTAGGGTATAATTATGATATTTCAAAGTAAATTGTGGGAGTATGAAAAAAATTTCTATCTGTCTTTCCATGGTTTCTTTCTCCACCAATAAATGAACGTGGAAGAATGTTTGATGAAATCGTGGAAACACACTCTTAGTACTTTGTTGAAATGAGATTTCTTCCATTTGTAAACATTATTTTGGCAGACTGTACGATGCGTCGCCTATGTATATTAGAGTGATCCACATTGCTGTTTCAAAAAATATATATTTCTGTATTACATTAATTAAGACAATCCATTTTAGCCACCCCCCTCCCCCCACAAAAACATACTGTTATTTATTTGTAAACATCGCTAAAAATATTGAATGCTAAATCATTAAAAAATAATTTTAATTTTTTATATACTTCGTACATATGTATGTTCACATACGCTCATGTGTATATGTTACCCAACATTTAAATTGCATCTGCAATATTTTGGCAAAATATACCGAACTTATTCATCACTCGAATTTATTCCAACTTTGTATGCCATTCATTTCTTCAATAACCCCCGCCCCGACAAGGACAGAGCGAACGAAATTCTTCATCCATTCACAGCTGTTTTCTGGCAGCGTTTGCCACTTGCCAGTGCTCCATTGCCATAACTTGCTGCTGCTTCTCGTATGAGAGCATATAGCTATTTGGTTTATTCTCCCTTTGGTCTCTGGGGTGTTGTATAATGTTCTGGGGGGAAATGAGACTGTGTGATAAGTTTTGGGGATCCGAAAATTGTCTTTTTTACTTCGAAATCCCACAGAGTATCTAAAGTTATATGAATATTTTCCTGCATTCCCTGTGTATGTGAAAGCTGATATGTTCCAGCACACACACACGCGCGCGAGTTTTTGTATGTGGGTATGTATGTGTGAGTGTTTGAGTGTTTGAGTCCCAGTGTGCATATGTATTGGCGTAAGGATGTATTTTCTATGAGTGAGTTAAGCGTAATATACAGCATAATGTTGCTAGACGCTGGAGCAAACATACGTACAAACAAATGTTTATGCGCTAGATTTGGGTCAAGTAAGAGAGGTTTTATTGTGAAAATGATCAAAATGTTGTTAAATTTCGGTGCTGCAATACCAAATATCCCATGAAAAATAAATACGTCTTCATTCTCTCAATTCCTATAAAGAGATCCTGCTTGTCATTATCATCCTATCGAAAAAAGTGCTATTCACATTTGAATATCATTTTTTTTACCATCACTGAAATCCATCGACCAGGACTCGAATGCAGGGTATGTTTTCATTTAATGCGAGTGTCATAACAACCATAATTTCCAATATGAAAAAGTACATTACTCCTTTGTCCTACGAATGAAGTTCGCACACACGCACGCATCGTATGCGACGAAACGCACACCCCAGAGTTTGTATGAGTGTTTGGTGTCCTCTGGGAACCACATCCGTGTGAATAAAAAATTATACATTGCCATACAAGTAGCAGGCATTTTTATGCCATGTGTATGTGTTGCTTTGTAAATGTGTATGTAGTATAGTTTTTACTCAAGTACAGTGATTTATAAAAGTATGAGAGGTGGGAAGGAAAAGAAATTTAATTGAGAGTTTCTAACGTTAAGTAGAATACTACGTACAAAATATATAAAGTACCACAGAATTTCAGATGTATGTCAAATCAAAAATGTTCAAACATTTTATACATTTTATACATTTTATACATTTTACGTTATCGTTATATGAGGGACATACGAAAACCTGTGCCTCTATATACAGTTTGCTAATGGATGCTACACATTATGGATTCTATGGAGTTCAGGAAAAGGAACAATGGGTCTATTTCGTTTCCTTCTGCATGTTAAAAACAAACGCACAAAGACATAATACACTGAGACGTAGAGTAAAAATACTACGGATATAAGCATAAATTTATCAACCTACTTCACTCCGTGTGAAAGTAAGAGTGATTTCCACAGACTGACATGGCAAAATCGACTATAGAAATTTATGCTGATGAAGAATGTATGTACATTGTGGGGGGGAAAATGATTATTTCGAGCAGCTACATCTCAACCTGGACCGATACATTCCATTTTCAATACCAAATATCCCATGAAAAATATCAATACCAGGGCAAATTTAAAAAAAAAATCTACCTTTTTTAGTGCGAACTCTATCATGATTATACCCTACACCACAAGGTGGTCAGGGTATTATGTTTTTGTGCATTTGTTTGTAACAGGCAAAAGGAAACGAGATAGGCCCATAGTTCCTTTTGATGATCTGCATAGAATCACATTCTGAGTCGATTTATGCATGTCCGCCCGTCCGTCTGTCCGTCTGTCCGTCTGTCCATGTATTTTTGTAAACAAAGTACAGTTCGCATTTATTGCCCTATCCAGATGAAATTTTGCGCAAATCATTTGTTTGGCCCAAGGACGAACCCTATTGAAATTGGAGATAATCGGTCAAATTTTAGATATAACTCCCACATATATCTTCGTCCGATTTGCCTTTTATTGTGCATCAAACGTGTAATATCAGTCCGAATAGTATGGAATTTTGCACGTACGATCAGATTGGACCTGAAAATAAGTATGTAAAATTTGATCGAAATCAGTTCAGATATAACTGTAGCTCCCATATATATTGTTCATCCGATTTGTTATTTTTGTCCTCCGCAGCCGTAATATGCACTCTGTAACAACAATATTTCGAGAAATATATCAAATACAGCTCAGAAATACATTTGCTAAATTTTATCGCAAATACCAAATGCGATGAAATTTGGCACATACCACCGAATTGAGTCTAGAAGGTAGTGAAGATCGGTTCAGATATAGCTATATCTCCCATGTATATTGTTCATCCGATATGTTGTATTTGTTACCCACAGCCATAATATGCACTCCACAATATCGATATTCAGGGAAATATATCAATTACACCTCAGAAATATCTTTGCCAAATTTTATCGAGATCGGTTCAGATTTGGATATAGCTTCCATATATATCTTTATCTGATTTCAAATTAATTTTGCACCAATGGGCAATACAAGTCCGAATTTAAAAGATACAAATGCTTCTGCCTATTTAATCCTTTAAACTTTAAATTATAATTATAATCATAGCGTGTATGATTGAATTCTCCCATAAAAAAACGTTTAATTGTTATGCGGAGCTCTACTAAATTAGCAAAGTGGTGTAGGGTATCATAAAGTCGGCCCCGCCCGACTTTAAGACTTTCTTTACTGGTTTTAACATGCGGATATTCCTTAACGGTCAAATGATTTGCAGCTACTATTATGCTGAATCTCATATACATTTTCACTTAAGTCATAACACCAGGCCACTAGAACGCGACATATGCTAATACCTAGTATCCGAAAACTCTGAGCCGCTTTATTAATTTCTTCTCTCGAGTGAATAAAAACAATTGAACTGCAAGATCGACATGGTACAAATTTGTTTTGTGATACACTGTACACTGTATCACAAATGTATGTGTGTGTGAGCACAACACACACAGATACCTTGAAATTTTACTTAAGATCTTGAAATCGCAGCGGGAATATGACAGACAGAGGACTTAATACAGTTAACATACAGCAGCATATGTAGTTAAACAGTTCGGCATATGAATGAATGGTGAGTGAATATTGGGTTCATTCGAAATAATCTCTGACAACAATGAGCTGCTGCTAGCTACGGCGATGTGGCGGCAAAGCAATGTAAATGCAGCATCTTCATCATTGGGGAAGCTGGAAGGTGAAGGTGTAAATGTGGCTGTGGCTCTGTGGTTATGCTTTTGCAGCATCTTGAAGGAAGCATATCCTGCTACGCAGACAAGCACTCAAGCCTGTTGGAAATCGTGTACGAATGTACGTTTACATGCATATATGTGTTATTATGTGTGTGAGTGTATGTGTGTGTATTATTATTACTTTTGTGGTTGGCTGGCATTTTTACAGGCTCTGTTATTACTGCTGTTGCTGTCAGTGGTGTTGTTCGGCAGCCGTTGGAGTTGCTCATTTTTCCATTATTAATCCGTTGGGTATTGAACATGAGACAAAAGTAAAGTTTATCATATTTTGCGTATGTGACACCTTTTTGACGTGTTACAACAACAAGAACAACGACATTTGTTGTAGCAAGAGCAAGGAGTCCTTCAGTGGCCTTCTTGCTCTCCCTTTCCACAGATATACATACACACACATACACACCACAGCAAACCCTTCCACAGTTGTGAAAGTAGCACAAAAATAACAACAACCGAACCGAACCGACTACAAATAAACTTTTAACATTTATTGAATCCCCATTGGGAATAGGTTCAGTCACTTTTTTTTATTATTTTAGAATATTTTATAGTTCATTGAACACACAAACCAACACACGCACATACACACAAAACACATTCGCACCCATATTTACAGAATCGGATATTTTGTTGCTCTTCAATACTCTAGAGCAACAAACACAACAAGACAATGCCAATGCAAAATGAGCGAACACTTCGGTGACAGGAGCAGGATGAGCATATTTGAGTTTGAGTACGGCTAATCCCATTGGATTTCGTTGCCAACAGAACTACGAATCGAATTAAAAGCATTGCAAGCAGCCAGTAAGTCAACTACTCAGGCAACCTGCAGTGCAATCCTGTGCAATTGGGAGCGGACAACAAATCTCACAGGACATCTACACTTAGAGCAGGTCGTGGTAATTTCTCTTTATCACCTTAGACCCCACTATGTGACGTAAACTGCATTCAAATGCATGGCAACCCAGCGAACTATTTGAGGAATGGCCGACATGACGGACTATTGTCCAAACTCATTTTGATTTAGCTATGATTGAATTGTATATTTGTATTTGTATACCTTCCACCATAACATGAAGGGTATATTAAGTTTGTCATTCCGTTTGTAACTCAAAGAAAGTAATGATCAGCGTAAAATTCTAATCCGATTTAGCCATGTTCGTCCGTCGGTTGCAACCACGCTATCTTCCGAAGGAATTGAGATATTTTATATGAACTTAGGTCACGAAGATGGCTTTATCGGCCTACTTTTTATAACGCTACACCCTCATTTTAACGACGATTTTCTGTGCTTTTTTCACCGAAATTGTCTGGAATTTTGTATTTAAGGGTTGTTACGTGTTCCCGTGTTGTTAATATAAGTCCACATAGTGGAACAGCCCCCATATAACGGTACAACCCTACATATTTAGTATTCTGATGGCTTTTTTCAATTTTTTTTCAACGGAATTGTCTGAAATTTTTAAATTAAAGTTTCTAATGGACGTCTAACTGCCTCAACCAAAAAAATGTTCATATTGCTTTATATACCCTCCACCATATTATGGGGGTATATTAAGTTTGCAATTTCATTTGTAACACCTCGAAATATACATTTTAGACCCCACAAAGTATATACATTCTTGATCAGCATAAAATTCTATGTCCATTTAGCGATGTCCATCCGTAAGTCCGTCTGTGGTTGATAAAATGTTACTCAAATGTGTATTATGTCTGAGGACTTTTGATATTAAAAATGAGTCATGTGGGTCCACGTTTTGGGTATAGCCCACATATAACGGTACCTCCCGATATTCGGTATTTTGATGATTTTAGCGACAAATGTTTCAAATTTGGTATTTGAAGTTCATAATGGATAGTACAGTCTAAGACAGAAAATTGTCTGTGCATTTCCCCGTCTTTGCATAGCCCCCATATAACTGCACCTCTCGATATTCGGTACTTTGATGATTTTAGCCACATTATTCACCGAATTTTCTTACTTGTGAGTTGTATGTTTTCTCTTGCGATTTGAATTTATGGAGAGAGTGATTTCCAAAAGAGAATCCGCTTTGGACATAAAATCATTTTTTTTCAGGTTTTGCTTTAAAATCATAGTTTTTACTTCCGAATTCGGGCCGATAACTATCCGACAATACTCCCTACCGATTTTTGTCGGGCAACCCTCAGTATTTAATCCTTCCCACCGATCAGCAAATATGTCAACATCTCCACCCGAAGTTCGAACCGAACTCCTTTCCAAAATATTCATATGTTTAGTTTGCTGGGAATATTCATATATGTTTGTTTTGTGTGTTGTGCAACCACATAAGTGTGTATGTTGAACGTGAGAAGGGGATATTTGCCGAATATGTACAACACAGGGTCAAATTACTTCTGGGACACTAAGAACCTAGGAATATTTTAGTCTAAGGTACGTAAAGACAGTCCATTATTAAACACATTTTGGCGTGATAACCAATAAAGGGTCTGACTTTCATACTCTTTTACTGAACCCAATTTACAGGCATATACACATTCATATATATATTTTGGGGGCGAATGTAATTGCAGATGAAAGCGTTTATCCTTAACATAGTTAGCAACGACGTGACGAAAACTCTTAATATGAATACGCTGGACTATTGGAATGTAATTACGATCGCATCATTGAAAATCAGCCACGTTAATGAAATGTACAATAGCGTCAAGAAACAAAGAAGTACGTTGAGACGCATATGTAATATGTATTTCTATAAGTAGTGATCACAGAAGGGAGAACCTTAGAATATTTAAGTTATGTTTTAACACTAAGCAAAACGATTATTGACCACAAAAACAGCTATTTTGAAATGTATTAAACCTAGCAGGACATGACATAAGTTTCTTTCTTTGCACATTTTTTACTTTTCAAATTCTGAAAATTCGCGGATTGTTGATTCGAAATTCGGAAAATGTTCGGTTGTTTGATCCAAAATTCTTAAAAAATATGAATATTTTCAATAGTTTTTTTCCGAAAATCGGAAAAAATACCTAAACTTTTCTAAATACGAAAAGTTATCGGAAAAAGGTTTAATATTGTCGGAGGATTTGGCCGAAAATAATTTGATGTTCGTTTCTACGATACTTCCCATAGTTCCAGGAGTGTGTTCCAATGCTGCATCTAAATTATAAAAATAAAAAAAAAATACCGTGATCATAAATAAATAATTCCAAATTACAAGAGTGGTATTCACAAAATGTTTCTACTTCTTTCAAAAGAGTATGTGCAGAGTACTCTGAAACTTTTCGGAATGAAGGGTAAAACATGTCGTCAAAAAAAGTTTAACTTTGTTTTTTCAAACAAAACAGACGAGTATGTGCAGATTACTCGGAAACTTTTCTGGAGAAACCGTAGGAAACCTTTACAAAAATTTGGATATCAGAGCGAATTTCTCTCTTTTCGTAGTTTTAAGATTTTAAAAGAAAAGACCTTTTCTGGAGCCGTACAAAAAGCGCCTATACATGCCTTTTATTACAACCAACAAAAGATCGGCTATTGTTTAAAAAAAAATCTCATAAACGGAGACGGAAAACAAAAGTGGAACAGTATCGCAATTTCTCACAGTGAAGGAAAAAGTAGTAGTAAGAATTTAAATAATATTTATTGTAATTATGATTATTAATATTATTATCACATTGAATAATGTGTGTAAGAAGATACCTCTAATGATTCTGAGCAGTTTTATAACGGTAAACCAGGATATGCATGTGTATGTCTGTCATTTGGCGAAAATATGTACTTCCGTAGTCATAAACAAAACGACCTGGTGAAGGTGACGAAACCACAAATCTAACAATAAATGGATACACTGACTTTCGCGGCATCACATCCTTGATAATGGACTCGTAAAGCTATGCAATAAAGTGACAAAGAATGGCACAAATTTCTATGGCACGAATGGCACACACACATACATAAGTGCAGATATTAAATTGGAAGGTGTGTGAGTGCAGATGCATGTGCAGATCATCATCATCACACATATGTTGGTGTGTACATACGTTGTATAGGTATGTTGCAAAACAGACAAGCGACAAAAATGCCGTTTGTAGTTACGCCATCGTCATTAGCTGGAAAGAAAACATCGACGACCGCATTCATGGCAACAACGAACATACAACCTATGCATGTGTGTGTGTGCAATGTTCGACGACGACGCAGTATTCAAATTGTTCGATAAAAGTATTCCCCAGATGTTGCAGCTTATTTGAATGAATACGAATGGTATTCACCATGTGTGTGTGTGTGACTGTGAAGATGTGGGTACAGCGTGGATGTTGAATCAACGTTTTATGACGACGTCGATGCTCGTAATGAAAGTTCCGAAAGTTAGAGGCGTTTTCACGATTTCCATAGAATTAACAAAGATACCAAGGACTGGCTGACTGACTATCTAATGTCCTGGACGGGCAATATGCTCATCATCACATGGAGTTCTTTAGTGTTACTTATCGGTATACCCGGATATGGCCATGGTGTTTTTTCACAAATGGTCAATTGGAAACATTCATATATAAGAGTGGTTCGGGAAAATATTACGATATTTCCTAGGTCCTCTGAATGGAACACAACAATAATTAACATAAATGTACCACTTTGGCGTTACATAATCAAGTTGTGTGAAACCTTTTATTATGTGTTTGATATTTCTATGTCTATATATTTTATGTTATTTATATAAGAATTTGATAATTCTTTGTAGGACTAAGGGAACAATTTTATCTTGTTATCGGTTAGAAAAATATTTGACAATATATGTTCATTTATACCCTGCAAAAACTTCCTAACCAGTTTCTGACAATCGTTATAACATACATGGCAACCAATCATAATAACATACATGGCAACCAATATGCAAGAGCATACCAACCAAAATATGTGACTATTTGTCGTCCACCAAAAGGTCGGCAAAAGAAATGGGTACTTTTCAAAATCAACTGCTGGCACTGAACTCGCAAACATCAACATTAACAACTGATCGTATTGTTCTTTCTTCGTTTGGCAATGCTGAGTCTCGAAATCACAATATTAGGGTTTTTACTCGGATACGCACACTCTGTGACGAAGTTATACATTACTTAGTAACGAGGTTTTTTGTATTTTTATTTTTATTTTTTGTACTTTGTAATGGATTATTCGGCTTAATCAACTACCAAGTGTCTGATTTTTTTGGTAAGATCACCTTAATAAGGAATTCAGACCTACAAAGTGAGATGAAAAAACCGCAACAAACTTCAGACTGCTGTCATTTCTAAGCTACTCGCCCGACAGCTGTTTAAATTATTCCAGTGACAGCTCATTACATTGTTTACAAGCGTACAAAAGCATTTTAGTGAGAATTTTCCAGCAAAAAGTTATTCGTGATGGAATTCAAGCGTGATAGTGTGATTTCTTTTTATTTGGCTGGAAAACCACAAGTGGCTATCGTTAAAGCACTCCAGCATTAAAATGTGAATAAATCTTTTGTGTCTCGTATCATCGCTCGTTACCGTGCTATTGGTAGCGTAGCCCGACGTCAAGGAAGTGGACGAAAGAAAACAGCAACATCAGCAGAAATGGTCCGAAAAGTAGAGGAGCGACTTGATCGAAACCCGCGTCGCAGTGGCCGAAAAATGGCTCCTGAGCTGAACATATCGCAATATTCCATTCGGCAAATATTGAAAAATGAACTCGGGATAAAGTCATTTAAATTCCAAAAAGTCAAAGAACTTAGAAAGAGTTCGCTTGGCCGAAAATTGTGAACTGCCGAATTTTGTTTTCTCCGATGAGAAAACATTCGTTGTCCAGCAGTTTGTAAAAAAAACAAGCAGAACGATCGTGTTTACTTGCCAAAGAGGTAAGCTGAAAATGTGCACCTTCGGTTGGCCACCAGGACTCAAGCGCCGGCCAAGTGATTGTGTGGGCCGCCATAACAGCCGATGGTCGCTCTCCGCTCGTATTAATCGACCGTGGCATCAGAATAGATTGCCGAATATTGATGGTTTCATTGGCCGTTTGAAGGCCTTAATTCGTGGAAAAATTATGGCGTTTGAATTTGCTGTTTTTTTTTTTTTTGTCTTACCCTGTATGCCATCTGCAAATGAAATTTTTACTTTAAAAAAAAAATCTAAGTCAGATAAAGCAACAATATATTGTTGAATTATTTAGTAACAATCAATCGTGATTAACAGTTCACACTAACTAAGGCAAATTTAAAGAACCCCCGTAAGAGTGGTTCTTATATAGTTATGTGTATGTATAGGAATTTAAATTTCTAAAGAAAAAACTATGTTTTAAGATATTTGCTTCAGGTTTATGGAGTCAATCCAATGCTCTTGTTTAACCATAAAAGTGAGTAAGAATTCTGATTTTAGTATAGCTGTTTCATAAAAAAGTGTAGCCCAAACTAAACTGCTTCGAAAACAGGATTATAAGAAGCCAATGAATCTGTACAAATTATATCTGGCCATAATTCCAGAAATACAAAAATGATAAATCATATGTTTTGGTGAAATGCACTACCACAGCTGCTTAGGACTTAAATACTGCTTTCAGTAACTTATTTCTGACTAACATATACCTTGATTCAAAAGAGTTGAGGAAGCGATCCCCTCTTGAATTATTACTTGCTTCTTGACAATTTTAACACTAATATCTTGATTGTACATTTCATGCCGACCCATCTTAATGCTGTGTACGTACTACTCTAAAAACTCTTGACGTAACATAGCATTCACAAATTCGCAAAAGTTGTCAGCATAATTAGACTTTGAACGCATCAATGTTGCTGTCGTTGGTGTTTGCGTACGAACTGTTGGCGGCGGATATTTAACTAGAATGCGGAACCCTTCAGGCAGACTTACTTAACATTCCATCATCAAAAAGTTACTCATACACACACACACATACATATTGTCGTGGATGACATGGATGGTTTGATTAGTGCAAGGACTTTCAATTTGTTCGACGAATGCAAACGCGGCAACACACACGCACGTACTTCGATGGAGGCAGGCGTGTTGCCAGTGTTCGTGGGGAATTCTTGTTTCGCGGTTTTATTTGATGACTTTAAAAATACGCGTTACGTATACGACATACAAGTGCATGGCGAATATCTTGCACCTCGCTCTCGCGGCACATGTCCTAGACGTACCGGTCGAGAAGTGCGGAGCGCGAAATTGATGAACGCTCCTACAAATTGGTGGAGAGCAGAAATAAATGGTTGTTGGTCTTTTTGTTATTAGAACTCGTAAACGAATTGACTTCATTTACACGATTTTCATTTGCGTCTAAATTACCAGATGACTGTATGACTGGTTGGCTGGCTGACTGACTGACTTAGCATTGATGGCTTCAAAGTCCCATGGGCATTACTAAAAACTACGTGCGTTTGATGAGTCGCCGTGGTAAGAATTGTACATATGTTAGTTTGTATGTGAGAGTGTGTGTGTGTGTGTGTGTTTGCACAGTGTAGTTTGTCAATAGTTTGGTGTTGTTCGTTACAAAAGCCAAGCTGGCTAAATGTGCGATGAGCGTAATAAACACAAACATATGTGTATGTATAGCAGCCATACACATATACACACACATATATATAGCCTCCGCTACCACACTCTTATGCATTCGAGTGTTGTTATGTTACGTTTCATGTGTCATAAAAACTTTTGCAAATCTCTGAGGTGGCATTGTACAGTGGCATGCCACTTACTCACACATACAACTCGTTAAGTGCTTAAGTTGGCTGTTGATGTTGTCGCTTTGTCTTTGCCTTTTGCCATTTCACATTCACACATCGCAAATGCTCTTTTCTTTAGCAATTTGTCAATTTATTGTGCAAAGAGAAATCATGTTTGTTCTCGTCGTCGCCGTTCTCTTCGTTTCTGCCATTCAGGCAGTAATGTCAAGTACTTGGTAAAGAAACACGCCAACAGGTCGACCAACAGGTCGTGTTTCGTGTTTTTGACAATAACAATTTGGGCCACAAATGTAGGTATTTGTTCATACTAATCAGTCACTTGGCTGTTAAAAAGATTATTCTATACGAACGACGAATTACTGTGTCAGAATTAGAAATGTAATGGATAATTTCGTCCACTTCAATGCAGGAAAAAATTCCATTACCAAATAATCCATTCTATCCATTTTTTGGTAGTGGTGGCTTCTTGCTTATCAAGCTACTTACCCATAATTTTTAAAAGTTTTGATTTCTAACATACACTGGTGGCCAAAACTAAAGCAACTAAACTTACAAGGAGAATGAATGTCATGTAACTTTTTTAAAAATTAAGAAAATTAGAAAGTTTTTCCAGTTTTAAATTAGGCACTTTATTCACTTTTTAAAAACTTTAAACAAAGAACCAAAATTAATTTTTATATAAAAAATAATGTATAGTAAAGTCAATTAACCCGATTTTGGCTTGGACAAAACAAAAGCAACTCTGTTGTACATTCATATGATCGCTGCAATTTCAGATGTTTTTACTGTTATATTTATCGCTTTTTGCTTCCTTCAACAATTTCGCTTGTCATAAATCATTTTTGAGAAGTTTTCTACAACAGCATATGTTTGTTTTTTTTTTAAGTACTGCCCATAAAAGTTTAAAAATGGCTAGAAGCAAATACAGAACTTAAGTAAAACAGCAAATTATAACAAGCTATCGGAGAAAATTATTTCCGAGAAATATTTCATAAATATTTATGTGATTTCTCGTATACTAAGTCGGTTTTATGAAACTGGAAATGTAGAAACAGTCTATAAGGGATGAAGGCCGTGAAAAACTTCAGCTCGTTCTGATCAACAAATTGTGAGAGAAATAAAAAACAACAATTTAAGAATTCAATTGAATTGGTGAGAGAGCTATCATTGGATATGAGCTCGTGATCAGTACGTAGACGTGTAGTGGCAGCTGGTCTGCATGTCCGTAAGCCATCAAAAAAAGCCATTTATATCTGAAAAAATCGGAAAGCCAGGATGGCTTTCGGAAACGATAATATTAATCGGAATCCAGCTCAATGGAAAAACATTTTATTCTGGGATGAGTCTACGTTTAATATTAAGGCTCTGACATGAATAATTTTACGATGAGAAGACCAAAAAAATGAAAGACTTGAGCCGCAGTGTTGCAAGGGTACAGTGAAACATGAGGGAGGGACAAAAATTGTGTGGAACTGTTTTTTTTTTTTTTCTATGGACTTGGGCCTATCCATGAAATAAAGGAAGTTATGGATCGGTTTGTTTACAAAGATGTGTTGAAAATCACGTTGTTTCCTTCCGCTGAGGAAAATAGTTGGCTTATGTGGGCATTTCTGCTTGAAAATGATCGGAAGCATGCATCAAAACTTCTCAAAGATTGGTTGCGGAGGTCAGAAATCGGTGTTATGTCATGTCCTCACAATCATCTGACCTAAACCCCATAGAAAACCTTTGGAGTATCGTAGATAGGAAGATCAAGCGAGATTCGGAAAGAAATAAACACAACATTTTCTAAAGAGTTCAGTGTGCCTGGAAAAGCATACCCAAGGATCAAATTGAGCGTGTTATAGATTCAATGCCTCGTAGGGGTGCAGCTGCTATCAAAAATAATGGATGCTATCGACTATTAGCCAAAATTTAATTATTTTAAAATAAAAAATAAAAAAGTTGCTTTAGTTTTGTCCAAGCAAAAATTGGGTCATTTTAGTTTTCCATATATTATTTTTCATTCAATATTATTTTTGTATTCTTATTTTTAGTTTTCTAAAAGTGAATTAAGCACCTCATTAAAAACTGGAAAAATAATTACAATGTTTTTATTTTTGTAAAAGTTACAGGACATTTATTGTCTTTGCGATTTTAGTTGCTTTAGTTTTGGCCACCAGTGTACATTCCTCCACTTGAATAATCTTCGCAATCACACAAAAAATATTTTCCAGAAATCTCCGTTTCCATGAAATTTAAAAAAGAACTAAATGTCTTTGTTTTCGGTCAGACCAAAGATACCATGCAATATTCCGTGACAATATTTACATATTTAGTCTCGATGAGAATTCAAAATTTAGACTCCTGTATATATTGCTATATTTCTGATGTCTCTTTTAAACGTCAATGAAATCGTTATGATTTTATAGATCAGAAGTACCCTTTCAAGTATAGCAAAATCCGCATAATTTGACCTGTATAGGGATTGCCAAGTTTGAAGAAAACTGTTTTTGTTCATTTTTTCGCGAGGAACTGCATAAGTAATTTTTTGTCATAAGTTGTAGTATCCGTTAAAACCTTTGAATACCAAAATTTAAGCAATTCCGGTTGAAAATGTTGTTAAACCCATCAAAATATCGAATATCGGGAGTCATCTTTATATGGGGCTAAACGAAGACGTCGACCTGCATAGGCTGTAGTATAAATTATGAAATTTAAAACAGTTCAAAAAAATCTCTAAAATCATCAAATCATCAATCATGGGGGCTCTATGGAAACCTGCATCGACATGAGCCTTTTTACAACTTAACCTACCTTCTGGCAAAATACAAAATTTTAGACTTCTATCTCAATTCGCTCGAAAGATGGCGTGTTTACAACAGACACACAGGCAGACGGACATCGCTTGATCGACTACGCTTATAAAGAATATGTATACATTGTTGGGTCTGACATGACATGTTTGACAGACGGAATGACAATGTTAATATATCCTCCATAGTATGGTGGAGGGTGTAAATATATATAGGCTTCTAACCATTATCCTAACTCCATTAAAAATTTCGTGAAGATCGGAACACAATTGCGACATGTAGTTTGATTACAAATTAAAGACCTGTGGATATGATGTCCAATATAATGTATACCATTATTTCGAGTTGTTACAAACTTATTTTACCTTCACAACATAGCGTTGTAGTTTATAACAACCGATAGGTTAATAGTTACGGCTACCAAAAATTACTTAAAATGAAATGCTTATCCAGAAATGAAAGTTATTAGTTGGTGATTCAAGCTCTCAAGAAATTCATTCCATTAATTGTTGATGCGAAATTGTAGAAAACATTCCAGTCTGAACTTTGTTAGTTTCTTACTGATGTCTTGATTGTGCCATAATTTCCTCATAAGGTGAACTATTATTTTGAAATATTTTAAGGGGTATCGATCATACTTTTCAATTCAAGCTTTACTTTTCCTTTGAAGCCACAAAACATTTTTTCCGCAAAACCAACTATTTTAGGCTAAAACACATTTTTTTAAACTATTTTGAAAACTATTCATCCGTTTGAATTACTCCAAAAATAATGAGTTTCTCAAAGAGCTTTAAGCTAAGTTTAAAATTACTCCTTGTCATGACCAATCTGACCTAGACGGTAAATATTATTGATATAGCTTGGGTTACATTATCGGGCCGATGAGCTTGGCCAAAGTAAATTTTGCACGGGCGCAAAGTTCATATCTGTGGAAATGTTAAGCGATTACAATTACAATTCTCAGAGGCTCAAGGCCTTCTTTACAACGACATTATTTGTTTAATCAAAAGAACTGCAATATCCATATGATATATTTATAAATATTTTTTTTTTATTTTCCAAAATACCTCTTACAACGTTCCAAAAATAACAGCTGTTCTGGCAGCGACCTAAGAGAAATACTATCGTCAATACTCTTTATACATTTGCCTTGGATAGGAATATCTCTCAGGGACATGCGCTATTTTCACCTTTCTTTAATCTCTTGAAAATACCAGAATTCTCTGCAAAAATACATTTCAAGCAAAAGAGACTTGTGTGTCACAACAAATACCACCACCTTCCCCCCGCTCCACTTACTTGTGGTGCCCTTCGCCAACTCTTGTTGTTGCTGCTGCCTTTGCTCTTTATGGCTGGTGGCTGGCTGCCGGGCTGTAACACTGAATGGTTGGCACTGGCACTACTGTGGGGGAATTATGGTACCCCTGGGATTTGACTAATCAAAATTCCTTACACCTGGGACAAGCCGCAGCTATGTCGAACATTATGGTATCCTCAATGTACTCTACATAAAGTATTGCATGTGTCAGTAGTTGGAGGTTGGAGTTGGTTGCGAGGTCTTGGCTGGCACTCACAACATTCCCACACAGTAGTGGCCATGTGCGCCCGCCTTGTTGCAAATTTCTTGCTTGGGTAGAAGTTTAAACGAAACATATTGATTTTCTTCTGAAGGGCTCCGTGCCTCTTGACCCTGGGCACACACTTATGGCATCATCTTCGGCGGCACCATTGTGTATGGCTGGCTGACTGTGTGGAAGTAGCAGATTTTTAAACTTTGTTGTGGCATTCCTTGGTGTCTCGAAGACTTGTTTGTTGCCTTGCAGGCATGTCGTGGAAGTGTGTGTGAGCGTGTGTGTTATTGTGTTTGGAGTTTGGTTTTGGAGCATTTTGGGCATATTTGGTTGGCTGCCTGACTGGCTGGTTCCGTTCGGTACGGTTAGGTTAACACTTTCTAAAGTTTTTTTTTTTTGTGGGTAAGCGATTGAATGGGCGAGCCAAGGTATGTGCTCGAGTGTGAGTACCTGTGAAATGTTTTCCATAAAATAATTCGCTTTTGGGAATTTGGCACGTTAATGCATTTTTAGTTAGAATGTAATTATTTGATTATTTCTGTGGATGCATGGATATTCATGCTTGCAGTATGAATGGCAACGAGGAGTACATTTTTGTGGTCCGATATACATATGTACGTGTTTATGATCAACATAATCTCAACTGAGTATTTGTTTTTCTTTGTGTATTTCTTTCATCAGGTCATATTACGGAGAACCACACGCACGGCTCTGCAGCGAATAAAGACGAAATGACGAAGCTAGCTATTGAAATTGTTGAAGAGTGTGTTGAAAAGGAGTGTAGTTCCTTGAAGGATCAAACCATCCAAAAAGATGAAAAAGAAGACGTCGATGGGGAAGACATGGGCGATGAAGATGATGATGACCCAAATGAGTTGGATGATTTGGAAGATGATTATATGGATGAGGACTTACTGAGTCTTGACAGTTACTATTCCGGTAAGATTTTTACGATTTCTTGTGTGTGTTTTTAATTGCAGAAAAATATATTATCTTGACTTTTATCAACATAAACATTGCTAAAAAAGCTTTATTTTTCTAATCTTTTGCGAAGCAAATTTAATTTTTGATATCACCACTACTATATATAACAACACATATGAAAACTCTTCTGATAATAATGAAAATTAGGCATCATTATGAATTATTTTAATTTTGTTGAGCTAAGAAAAAGTAACTGGCAAACATTAATGTTGGAAGGAAAATATGGTTAATGCTTTAAAGCATGGTACAATAAGGAATTTTCAAAACAATAAATACACACACAAAATTGGCAGAAGTCGGGCACACTTAGAAAAAACAGCTGATAGCTCTACCTTACCTTTTTATTGTACCATGCTTTCAAGGTTCGAAATGTGTCCAAAAAGTTAATATTTTGTTAATATTTTCATCTTTTTATTTATAATATGGGCAGATAATTTCTATTTCAGGGCTATTTCAGGGACACTTCTTGACTACGACTCTACAAGAAACCTGATGGAAACCATCGCTAATGGACCAAAAGCATGTGTGTGTTATAGAGGCTATGTAAATCGTGAACAAACATGGCAAACTCTACATGCCAAAAGCCCTGTAGACATTGTAAAGTCCTATGGACATGTAGGAATATCAGTCAATTAAACTAAGTCATATAAAATGTAACAAAGGTCATGTTTTGGAAATGAGAAATAAGGTCCACTACACAATATATGTATTTGGAGAAATTTTTTCTTTATTTTTTTCTATATTTTTTAAAAAGAGCTTAAAGGGCTTAAATATTTCACAAACTGTTTCCCACTCCGCACTTTAATAACTGTGGCGTATTTCCTTTTTTATACCCTTAGCCAACATTTGATACTGCCTTCTTTGAACGAAACCCTCTTCAGAACTTTTGGAGTTCATCAAGCGATATCTGCCCGACAATCTGTTAATATGTATGTCTTAAAAAGAAAATATCCGATATTGGCCAAATTTGTCGCATCGTATTATTTTATCAATCTCAAAGCTATTTCGAAAATGGGCAAAATCGGCCCAATTGGTACTTTCTATATAAAAGGTCAACATTTTCAGTGAAATGAAATTACATTATAATAAACAAAGTGGATACATCTTAATATTTGTATTTGCCTATGGTCAGATGAGAAAAGGGACGAACTCGGTTCATTCCTTCTAATACATCCCCCAAAAAAATTCTAAATTTTAAATAATTAACACTTTTATAACATGCGTGACACTACACCAAATGTCTGTAAACTTAACATATCGCAATACTTCTATTTATTCCACTTATCAGCCCATTTCTGCTGGGAAGGTCTATAGTGGGATTTTCTAACTATTTGTGTCGTTACCGACAATAATCAGTAACTTTCAAACATAAAATTTTAAAGTAGGTTAGTGTGGAAATGGAATGCGTGGGTCCGCTCTTTATAGTAACTCACGCACAATAGTTTAAAATTTTTGTAAAATATTACAATGTTCATATTTAGTGAAGAGAGAGAGAGAGTCTGTTGTAGTTCGAACTTTACACATCGTATCATTTAGATAAGATTAAAAATGGACAAAATGGGTACATTCAAAATTTCAAAAAAAAACCAGTAAGGAAAGCTCAAAAGTCGGGCGGGGCCGACTATATGATACCCTACACCACTATGCATATTTAGTAGAGCTCTCATAAAAAGGTTTATACAGGACATATCAGAGCTCTATGAGATATATGGTACAAAATCAAAATCTATCTAATTCTATCGTGCATTTTACGAACTATAGCTATCTCTGAACCGGGTTTCTCCAAATTTGACGTATTAGCTTCTAGACTGAATTCGGTCCTATGTACGAAAATTCAGGTGATTTGGGCTGATATTGGCCATTTGATGCACAATTAACACGAAATCGGATGAAGATTTATATTGGAGGCATATCCAAATCGGAACAGATTTTAATAAAATTAAAATCAACTATTTTTGGGCTTTATCTGATATCTGGTACCAAATATCATTCCTGTGGAGTGCATATTACGAATGTGAGGGACTTAAAGACCAAATCGGATGAACGATATATATGGGAGCTATATCTGAACCGATTTTTAATAAAATTGGTGTACTTGCTTCTAAGCTGATTTCGGTCGGATTTACCAAAATTGATGCTATTACGGCCATTTGGTGGTCAATCACCCGAAATCGGATGAAGATATATATGGGAGCTATATCCAAATCTGAACCGATTTCGATAAAATTTAAAACAGCTATTCCTGTGCTCCATCTAATACCTGGTACCAAATATCACGGTTGTGGAGTGAATATTACGAATGTAAGGGACTAAAACACTAAATCGGATGAAACATATATATGGTTGCTATATCTATATCTGAACCGATTTTCACTAAATTTGATATACTTGCTTCTAGGCTGAATTTGGTCCGATGTACTAAAATTCAGTCCATTTGGACTTATATCGGCCATTTGGTGCACAATTGACCCGATATCGGATGAAGATATATATGAGAGCTATATCCAAATCAGAACCGATTTCGATAAAATTACAAACAGCTATTTCTGGGCTGTATCTTATATCTGGTACCAAATATCATTCTTGTGGAGTGCATATTACGATTGTGAGAGGCTTAAACACCAAATCGGATAAAACATATATATGGGAGCTATAGCTGTTTCTGAACCGATTTTCTCCAAATTTGTTGTATTTGCTTTAAGGCTAATCTCGGTCACATGTGCCAAAATTAGGGCTATTTGGGCTGATATTGGCCATTTGGTGGTCAATTAACCCGAAATCGGATGAAGATATATATGGGAGCTATATCCAAATCTGAACCGATTTCGATAAAATTTAAAACAGCTATTTCTGTGCTCCATCTAATACCTGGTACCAAATATCACGGTTGTGGAGTGCATAGTAGGAATGTCAGGGACTTAAAAATCAAATCGGATGAAAGATATATATGGGAGCTATAGCTATATCTGAACCGATTTTCTCCAAATTTGATATACTTGCTTCTAGGCCGAACTCGGTTGGGTGTGCCAAAATTCAGGTAATTTGGACTGATAGTGGACATTTGGTGCACATTTAACCCGAAATCGGATGAAAATATATATGGGAGCTGTATCCAAATCTGAACCGATTTCGATAAAATTTAAAACAGCTATTTCTGTGCTCCATCTAATACCTGGTACCAAATATCACGGTTGTGGAGTGCATAGTAGGAATGTGAGGGACTTAAAGATCAAATCGGATGAAAGATATATATGGGAGCTATAGCTATATCTGAACCGATTTTCTCCAAATTTGATATACTTGCTTCTAGACCGAACTCGGTTGGGTGTGCCAAAATCCAGGTAATTTGGACTGATAGTGGACATTTGGTGCACATTTAACCCGAAATCGGATGAAGATATATATGGGAGCTATATCTAAATTTGATCCGATTTTCACCAATTTCAATAGGGTTCGTCCTTGGGCCAAACATACATTGTTTGGAAAATTTCATCTCAATCGGATAATAAATGCGACCTGCATTTTGTTCACAAGAATACATGGACAGACGGACGGACGGACGGACGGACAGACGGACTGACATGCATAAATCGACTCAGAAAGTGATTCTATGAAGGTTCTCAAAAGTAACTATGGGTCTATCTCGTTTCCTTCTCCATGTTACAAACAAATGCACAAAGACATAATACCCTTACCACTATGTGGTGTAGGGTATAAAAAAAAAAAAAAAAAAAAATTTATATATATATATATATATATATATATATATATATATATATATATATATATATATATATATATATATATATATATATATATAAACACATACATCTCATATAAAACAAATCTGGTGCACGATAAACTAAATTTGTTCTGTGTACATATAACAACATATAACAATAACTTTCGTAAAATGTCGAATCAGTGTTCGATTTTCTTCAACTTTAGCCCGTCTCAATATATTACAGCAGGAGTGAAAATGGGAAGTATAAGTCCACTTTCTATATAATCATCATCCAAGAGTTCTAAATTCATAGAAAAAATATTTTACATAAAATTGGAGCGGAGATCCGATAGAATCTAAACTTGGCACATGGTATTATTTATGTCATTCTAAAGTGACGTAAAAGAATTTACAATATTAGACCACTGCTTCCTACCCTACCACACAATATGCCAAAATGTTGAATATTCTGGTTTCAGCCAGATCGGACCTATCTCGTGTGTTTGGTGCAACATCAACTCAATCCAAATCTGGATCGATGTTCACAGTATTTTTATTTTCTATATAGTATCCTATATTTGAGTAAAATAAGATTCATCAACACTTTCATCAACAATAATTATTATTATCATTAATTTGTTTTTATTTCTCCAATTCCAATAAACATTGCGATTTATAATATAATCACTTGTGATAACATCGTATAAGTTTGAACAAATATATTTGAACATGAAATAAAATACACCGACAAAATAAAGTGTTCGCTGTGAAATTAAAAACCAATTATCATATGTGAATATAAAAGCGATTGTTTTTTTTTTTTATAAATAAAGTAAACCATTAACGGGCATTTGCACCTTTTATTTCATTCACTCGTGGACACTGGTGATAATCATGTGTCGATTTGACAATAACCGGAGAGGCAGAGAGCTAGATATGCATTTATACACAAGCACCAGGTACGAATAAACGAAATGTCACCGAGTACCAGTGTATTGAATGTAAACTCGCGCCTGGCCGAATGTGAGTATAATTGTGTTCTGTTTTTAAATGACAGTAGCCGCAGCAGCGATGTTTCTCCTTTCAGCTGACAGAAAGCTGAACATAGAGAGCGCCATTAGTTAGAACCCTGACCAAATATGAACAAGAAATGATGCGAGTGAACCGTACCAAACTGAAGCAATAAGCGCATAACCATTGAAATTGCTGTATTGGGTGTTATATACGAGCTGGTCACGACACTCCGGGGTGCTCTACACCTGAGTCGAGGGAGTCATTCCGCCATGGCAGCCATACAACAAACCCGGCAGCCTAACTACGTTTTAAAAACCCAAAACAGCAATCAACACCATCCGGCCAGCAGCCAGAGCAAGTACCACCAGCAATCTACACGAACAAATAAAGGAGCATACACCACACGGCCAGAAAAACGCCAGCATGTATGTGAGTGTGTGTGTGTTTAAATACATATAAATATACAACAGAACTGGAAAAAAAAATACAAACTGAAAGTAAAAACGACTTGTTCGACATGCACAATAACCACACAAACCTGCAATGATTCGAGCAACCCGCAACTATCCATTTAGCAAGCAGATACAAATGGAAGCAAAAATCGACAGACGCACATAAAGCATAGAAGGACGACAGCAAAGACAGTGTTTCTTATGCGAGGTTGGGAAAATCTAAACGATAGCACAACACACCACACGAAGAACATTACTAAGCAAGTACGAATTGAAAGGATGAAATGGAAAAGGCTTGTCAAGCATTTGCTACTACCCAGTAAACAATTTTTGCCGAATTCGGTCCGATTTCTGTCAGAATCTCTGAAAAAATGTCCGATTCTGATTCCGAATTCCTTCCGATTTCGGTACGAAAGTTGTATGGACGTGGTCACCGAATTCGGAAAGATTTTCTGAAAAAAATCTGAAAAAATATTAGATTTTCTGGACGAATTCGGTCCGAATTCGGTGAAAATTCTTGAAAAAATAGGAGAAAAAATTAGATTTTCGGAAAAGATTCGGAGGACAACTCCGAATTTCTGAAAGAAATCGGTCAGAATTCGTCTGGAAATTCGGCGGAATATTCAGATTTTCTAAAAGAAATCGGTCAGAATTCGAAAGAAAATTCGGAATAAAATTCGAAAGAGAAAGAGGCTGATTCACAACAACAACAAAACGCACATTTTTACAACGGAAAATCTAACAGTTCACAATAACAATAACAAATAGCATTTTTGCTTTGCGCTTTGTTGTTCTTGAGATCTTGAAATGAATGATCACAACAACAACTACTATGGGAGAGAATGTGTCAACGTTTAGAAAATCGGACCTATTTCTATCAGAAATTTCTGAAAAAAACGTCAGAAATTTCGGAAAAAAATCTAAAATCAGAGCAGTCGGAAAAAATTGTTTACTGGGTATCTACTTACAATACTGTATATAATATGTTTGTGTGTGTCCGTTTGCGATTACCGTTAAACTGTGACCAAATCACACGTTGCCACTTCTTTTAGCATTGTAAGTTTATTGTTTCCCCTTTAGTTCCGCTTTCAATAACATTGGTCATGTGGAGAAATTTAGAGTGGTGCTAGTTAGATTGTAATAATTATCACAACAAATGTTGGTGTCAGTAATAGTTGGACTTTTTCTGACTGCTCTTGGAAATTTTTGATTGCCCTTGCAACATTATTATACGGTCATTGTTTTGATGACACTTAGCATGACTATCAACATTTTCATTAAGAAAATCCGTTGAAATGGTCGTACAAGACTTGACTGACAGAACATTGAAAGTGCATTATGTTGCATGTTAACTAACGCCTGGAACTAGGCAATATTTTTTTTAGGTATTTATGACACGTATTATGGTAATTTGGGCCCTACATTTTGAGATGTGTTTCTGTATGTCGATAAAATTTGCATCAATTTCGCACGAGGATGCGACATATTGAGCTTGAAGTCTACAGAATATTTTCTAGACGAAAGACTCATAAAACGGTACCGCCAAACTTTTGGACATTTGACTTTAATTTCAATGCCAATGTAATTTCACATTTTCTAGAAAAAATTCGGGATGTATATTTTGCTTGCCGAAGCGTGCTAAATTAGTACTGGTCCCATATAACCTGACCCCTCAATTTGTAAGCAGTAGTTCATTATAGATTCACAAAGTAATGTCTTTGAGTTTGCCGAATAGGCACAATATACATTTTAAAATGACACAAGCCAATGTCAAGTTCTCAGCCATAACATCGAAACGAATTGGGACTAAGTAAAAAAAAGAACTTTGAACAGTATAATGTTTACATTCGCAGTATAAAACTAAAAGGAATTAACTTTTGTCGGGCCGAACTTTTAATACCCTCCACCATTTAGAAGGAAAGGAAAAACTTAAAAAAATATAATCGAAAAATACCGTTTAAATGAAAACCGTTATATGGGACTATACGAAGACGAGGATCTGCATGCGCAATTTTTTGTCATCAGGCCTATTAGAAGTTTCAAATACGAAATTTAAAACAATTACCTTGAAAAATGTCGCTAATATCATCAAAATACCGAAAAAGCGGAAGTGGGGTATACGAGGACATAGGTTGCATACGCTGTTAGAGGCTGTTGAATCCAATACGAGTTTTAAAAATGAAATTTTAAACAATTCCAATCTATAATATCTTTAATACTATAAAAATACCGAATGTTTGGAGGTACGGTTACATAGAGGCTATACGAAGATGTAGACCTACATGACCCATTTACGAACAAAGTTAATATACCGTCCATAGTATGGTGGAGGGTGTAAAATATGGTATAACTTTATCGGTAATAGCAAATGTTGCGTAAAAAAGGTAGAACGTAGGATACAAAACGCTATTTGAATATTCTCTACTGTTTCTGCGAGATAAAATGAAGAACACCGGCGCATATGATTATTCAAAATGTTACGGCAGGTATGTTCCAGAAAGAGTGGCCCGATGTTTTCCTATTTTTCACACCTGATCTACGCATGATAATTATATTAAATATATTGTGTTAAGCTCGAACAAAATTAGATACTCCCTTCGATTGTTGAATTTCTCACAGCATTGGTACCAAAATTGGCCACCTTCGACCTCACTGTTTGTTTGACATAAAAGTTTGGATCTGTGAGTTTTGTGTGCAGAACAAACAATTGTGATTTTTTTATACCCTCTACCATAGTATGGAGGGTATATTAAGTTTGTCATTCGTTTGTAACACCTCGAAATAAACATTTTAGACCCCACAAAGTATATACATTCTTGATCAGCATAAAATTCTATGTCGATTTTGCGATGTTCGTTCGTCTGTACGTCTATCCGTCTGTCCGTTGTGGAAATCAGTCAAGCTTACGAACTAATAGAAGCAGATTGATAAAATTTTGCTCAAATGTATGTTATGTCTGCAGGACTTTTGGTATTGAAAATGGGCCATGTAGGTCCACGCTTTGGTATAGCCCCCATATAACTGTACCTCCCGATATTCGGTATTTTGATGATTTTAGCGACATTATTCATATAACGGTACCTCCCGATATTCGGTATTTTAATGATTTTATGGACATTTTTTCACCAGAATTGTTTCAAATTTGGTATTTGAAGTTCGTAATGGATAATACAGCCTACGACTGAAAATTGTATGTGCAGGTCCACGTCTTCGTATAGCCCCCTTATAACGGTACCTCCCGATATTCGGTATTTGGACTTTTCGACATTTTAACCGATATTTTTTTAAGTTTCGCATTTGAATATTGTAATTGCTTATAAAAAATGTTACCTACGCAGGTTCATGTCTTCGTATAGACCCTAAAATAATAGCTACATTCGGTATTTTTAAGATTTTAACAGAATTTTTAACGAATTTTATTTTTTTGAGAATTGCCAAATTCGTCCCAAATGGAGTAGGGTATTCAAAGTTCGACCCGGCCGAACTTTACTTGTTTTAATCAATGCTTTACCTCAACTGTACTTAACCTCGATAACACCAACTCTTTGCCGTCCTTCTAATGGGAACACATATACAGACATGGTTTTTAAAATGAAATGCGATTTGACATTTTTGTGGAGTTTAGATAGGTTTTATTATCAAGGATTAGACATCCGTAAGTGGAGGTTAGGTTCAAATGGGTAGCAGTGGGCATTTTACAGTGGGCTAATATTTTCCACGATCACTCCTAACCCGATATTGATATTAATATTACGAAGTTTGGACTATATCGGGTATTCGATATATGTATATATATTGTAAAATAGTTAGGTTTTGTTCCATTATATTTTTTATAAAGCAGAAGAATAATAATGTTTCCCTAGGGGTAAGGCTGGGAATGCCATGCTTTCGGAAAGAGCCATCAATTCCTTTGGCCTTCATCTGGGGAGATTTTCCCCAGAAGTTATTTAAAAATAACTTCAATGAAAAAAACTTTTTTGTGCCCAAATGATCCTATGTTCAATAGAAGAGAAACCAATGAATTAAATAACAAGTAAAAAACTAGCTAAGTTAGGTCGGTTCGAGCTTTTAATACCCTTCACTATTTAAAAGAAGTGAAATAAGTCCCTCGAAAAATGCCGATATAATATTTAGAATTCAGAATATCAGGTGTTACAGTTATATAGGGCTATAACAAAACGTGGACTTCTTCAATAATTATCTTCCCGCGTGGGCGATGCCTTTTACCAATTCCAAATACCATATTGGAGATAATTCTGCCAAAAATGTAGCTAAAATCAGAAGTATGGGTGATTTTTGTTGGCGGGTATAAATATACCCTACCCAACAATGTGTTGGGGGTATTATAAGTTTGAATAGGCCAAAAATTATGAAACACCTCGAAATATTGATCCTGAACATGGGAAACTATAAATCGATATTCCTATCTCGCCGAGCTGAGTCTATCTATCTATGTATGTCCGTCCGTCCGTCTGTCCATACTAATTGGTAATCACGCTACAGGTCGCAATTATGGCCCGATTCTCACGAAATTTAAAATAGAGGTAGTGGTTAGGGCCCGAATAGAAGGCTAATTTTTCTGTTGCTCTACTTGCCACAATTATAAACCTCAAGAAGTTTTGCATGGGGGTAGGGTTAGGGTCAAAATTAAAGCCTCTTTTTTTTGAAGATGTACATTTTGGGTATAAAATGGACCAAAAAATTAAAAATATCCCAATTTTGATTTTATTTTATATCTAAATATTTGAAGAACACCTGAAAGAGACTTATAATCATTCAAAATGGTTACCTTTGTGCAGGAGGTACAAGAAAGATTGGACCAATATTGTCCACTTTCCACCTTACCTAAATCATTTTTTTACTATATCCGGTCCTCACATCACTTATAATGAAATTTGTATTATTTTCGCAACATTTTGAATTTTTTAGGGAAGATTCCAGGTGGAATGGACGATTCTGTCCATCCCCGAAGTCGATCCAAATTTGGTGAAAATATTGCGATGTAGCAAGTTTGCACTAAATTGGATGCTCCCTTCGAGAGCAACAGTGTACACAGCTTGACTTTAAGCCTCAGTCTAAAATCGGTATTGGTAAGGCACATTTGATATGTACCGTCTGCAAACATAAGGCTATGCAAATAGATCAAATTAATCATGATTTTAGATTTCAAATAGTGCCTGAGCACTCACTATGCCCAAATGGGTTAGTTAAAATAAATACTGCCATAAAGTATGTTACAAAAATTGAAATGTAGTTAACTATCTGCACATAAGTAAATTGAAATCAAACCATGCCATCACAACTAGATTGTTATTTTCCAACACTTTTATTGAGACTAACAAAGGAATTTTTCATGGGGTGTAATTGAAGAAGGTCTTTTTATTTCTCTCAGATTGTTGATTAAAAATGGGCTATATTCTAATAGTTTATCTTTGTGGCTACTTTTTACTTATTAGTATAATTTACATCGCTGTATCCTTAGCCTGTGGCTAATCAACTTCGAAATTTAATTGTCTAATTGAGTAGTAAATGCAATATCAAAACTGTTCCTTTGCATTCCTATTCAATTCTATCCTATGGGGGCTTGCTTGGGGGCCCTCCTTAGGGAAAACCACCTTCAGTTAAAGCATTGATAAAGGCCAAAGAATTGCATCGCTACTAATTGCAGGGGCTCTGTTGGGTCCCTGGGCACTGCAACATAGCTGGCAATGATTCGACCGATGAATTGGCCAGACGCGGATCTGAGTCAGTCGATCTAGAGATTGAGAACTCAGTGAAGCCACCCTTATGTCACTTCTTCCAAGTACTGCATAGCCATTATCTTGGGAAATTTCAATAGAACTGGCTAACTGGAAGGGGATGTATTGTCTTCAAAAAGATTTGACCGGTGAACTCCGAAAGGAGATCAAGGTCACTCATATCCATGACGAAGCTGGACTTGAAGCTTGTGGTGGGCCTAACTACAGGACACTGCAACATAAAGGCCATGACATCCAAATGGTGGTGGTGAATGCTGCAGACTTTGTCAAGACGAGCGAGAAACTGCGACGGTGGAGCACTTACTCTGCCGCTGCCCAACTCTTATAGGAGTGAGACAGCGGCTACTGGGTAAGCAAATTCTGCCAGACTTGTCCTCCCTCTCCGACATCGAGCCAGCAGTCATTCTTCAGTTAGCCAGAATACTAAAATGGCTAAGGACGACACGCTGACACACCGTGGATGCAAACCTACTAAATTTCCTTTTCTTCTCTCTATTCTGTTCTCCTATCTTCTTAAATTAGGATGAACACAATGGACCAATAGGTCTCCAAATGGAGTAGTTGTTTATACAACCGCGCATCCTTTAACCTAACCTAACATGAGTTCAATTAAAGTTTATCTATTAGACTTTCGGTTTGTCAAAGTTAATCCTTGTCAAATTAGAATTTATTTGGGTAACATTCATTAAAAAGTCAGTCATTAAATTTTGTTGTCTACATAAGTTTTAAGCAATTTCTTCTTGTCATGATACCTTTACAGGAATATTTTCTTACCTAAAATGCTGTTCGTGTTAAAGTCCAAAATTTTCTAGAAATAATTGTATTTACTTTACTCCTTTTTCAAGGGTTTATTTTTATTGCATGGTGATATGTTAAATAAACTGTCCTTCAAAGGCCACGTCTCCGCTAGACCCAACTACCCTACACATACTGGAAACTTTGAAAAAGTCTTGTATCACTTTCTCAAGAAAATGGCAAGATGGGGGCAACGTTGCACAAATCTACACGACAAAGAAGACCAAGATTGCTTCCGGTTGTGATAGTTGGTCGTATGTGGTATGTTGTCCATGTCGTAGAGCATGTTTCCTTCTGATGTCGGCAATTAATTACGCATTTGTCTTACAAGACAAACAGTTAAATCTGAAGGTATTTACGCAAAGATGGCTGCATAAATTACTCATGCATGCTTCCATGGCTGAATATGAACACACAATGCAGTAGGGAGAGGGAGGTGGAGATGGAGAAGGAGAGTAGTGTTGCCCAGTGTGGGATATGTCTTAATTTTAAGTAAATTGTCTTCGGCGCTAAGATTTGGACAAACTTGACGGCTATCTATGTAACTTTCAACTTAACAATGTTCATACATGACATGCCAGTTTGTTATTGCTCCGAACTCTTTTTGTCTGCTACCGGATGGGATCTGTAATAAATAATTGTTTGTCCTACACACACACACACTCATACCAGAGCAATTGCAAGCATTGCAATAGTTTGCGAAATTAGCATCCACCAGCGTTTTAGTTGAATGAAATACATTTCTTCAGCATAAAAACCATATATTTAATGAAAAACTATATTTCTTTTTTGCCGTTTCGAAACCGGTTACCAGTTGGTAGAACTGTCAGCAGGCTTGTCGGTAGCGTGGAGTGCGACAAAGATAGTTTGTCGAGCATGTGACATTTTTAAAGTACAATGACTTATTTCCAGTCCAGATTCCGTTTTGTGAAACTTTGGTTGGTTTCGCCGCCACCGCCGCTGTCATTCATAAGAAAACCAAGAAGAGATCCGTATCGCAGTCACACTCGAAAAGTTCTTATGGCCAGCCGACCGAACCGACGACCTAACGACCATCGGCCGGGGGTACTCGCACTCGCACATTTATGTACATCATTTGTTATGATTCGAATTAAACAGTTGCTTTATTGTAAATCATAATCTCAAACACATCTCAAGACAAACGGGACAGACGGGTTTCTACTTGGGCTTAGCATTGAGTGCTTGGCTGGCGCGGATAGAGATTCATTCCATTGTGAACAAATGTGCCACAAATGAAACCCTGATACTCGTCTCAATTAACCTGTTTGGGTTGGTATGGTATGTTTCATGAGGAAAAATACGAAAAGTCAATTAAATTAACAACTTTTCGTAAAAGTTCGTATATGTATGTGTGCGTGTGTGTGTGTGAGTGTGTGTGTGAGTGTGGGGATGAGTTTGGTAGAATTTATCTTAAGTGATCTTTTCGGATGTTATACATTAAATGACTTGGTCTAATGATTATACCATTAAAAAGTTGCGATATAAATGGGCTGGTCCGTTGGCTGGTTGTAAGTCTGAGAACGTTGTTGAACTTTCTTTAAACTGTCAACTACTGTTGACCTAAATTTGCTCCTATCATAACGTATTTATCATTTAGATTCGGAACGAATACAGGCGTTAATAGCTTCCGCGTGAATCTAAAATTGTCAATTTTACAATGAATAAATAAAAATATCATCAGCATTACAATCAATCGTGGATCACATAAACTTCCTACTTTCACGAAATGTTAGCTGATTGTTTCATTAGGAGTTATCGCCATAAATGTACCTTTGTTTATAAGGAAAAATAACAATTAATTTTCTTGTGGTGCCCTTTTAATGTCCAAACTCGCATATGCAGAGTTTTGGTATGTGTGTTTGTGTATTGTTTTGAAGCATTTTGCTTTGCATACTTTAGAAAATTTCAAAGATATTAATGGGATTAAGTCCGATTAGTGTGCAACAGCAAAATAACAGCGGATGGCCAAAAAATGCCAACACTGTTTTATTGAAATTAAAATTCATATTTGCAACATTTGTGGAACTTAGTTATTTAAGATTTGAAAATGAAACAATATGTTATCATGTTAGAAAATCAATACTATGAAAAACCTTGTTATTTCTTCAACTTGTTGTATTTGTTATTAGCAATTATAAGTACGCTTCCCTAAATGTAAAATATAAAATGACCCTGGAACTCGCTGCAGTTTTAACCATTAATAACTTAGTTTAGAGGATTGATGTTGGTGTCTCTTCCATCACACTGTGCGATAAAATGGAAAATAAGGTCAGTGATAAAGAATTCCTTTTGGCCATGGAAGCCATTGGTTGGCAAAACAAGAACACCAAAGAAGATATTAGTAGTAAATCGAACTTTTGAGTTAAGGCGTGATGAAATTTTGCTGGTGGCACTGTAGTACTTGATGAAGTTGTCGGGATTTTCTGTGGACATTTTCAACTTTGTTTTTACAATATTAACAAATTTTCAGTAGTTTTGCAGAAGTATTATAACGCCATCTGTAAAGCAAACTGATTGAAGTTCCCCAGTAGTTAGTATCATCAGAAAACTATTTATGGTAGTGGTCCGCAGTTGTGCCCTTAAAATTCTACCTTGTGGAAATTCCAGACCATCACTGCACCCCGGGTATAAGTCAAGTATCTTACAGCTTATTCAGCTGTTCCATGACACGTGGTTAATCCAGTACAAAGTGTCTGGTTAACCCTGAATGTATCTATCAGTCGAGTTTACATCGTTACCTAAACTTCGACGTGATCTGTCCATGTTTTTACCATATTCGGTATTTTGATGATTTTAGCGACATTATTCACTGGAATTGTTTCGAATTTGATACAGAAAATTGTGTATGCAGGTCCACGTCTTCGTATAGCCCCCATATAACGGTACCTACCAATATTCGGTATTTTGATGATTTTAGCGTCATTATTTACCGGAGCAGTTTCAAATTACGTATTTAGAGTTCGCAATTAGAACTACAGTCTGTGACAGAAAATTGTCTGTGCAGAAAAATGATTCATCGCTGACTCGGATGCTTAAATCGCGTTTCAAGAGGGAAGACGGCATTTTTCTTTTTCCTCTTTCCAAATTTAATTTGTTCATAAAATGTGTTGTACTTGTATACAACTGTTCTGTTCCAAAATCTTCAAGAATCTACTAGTTCTGCAATTTTCTTTTCGTTTCCTTATTTTGTGTGGAACAGACCAAATGCGAACTCTTTCCAACATCCAATGAGAAAAGTGCATTAAAAATATTAACAAAATGCAATATGAATCCAAAAACACACACAATATTTTTGCCGCAATGTTGTATTTTTCTTAAAGAAGAAAAAAGTTTATATTTAAACGTTATAAAGTTATATTTTCGTTAAAATCAAATAAATATTTGTTAGACATTTTTAATTAAATGAATGTGTTTTGACAGCAAAAGATTAGAGCAGGTGGGCATACTTGGTCTCCCTGCAAATGCACTTTAGGCCGATATTAACTATTTAATGCACAAAAATCTGAAATCGGGAAACTGAAAGAGGGACTTAAACACAAAATCGGATGAATCATATATATGGGACCTATAGCAATATCTGAACCGATTTTCATCAAATTTAACACACGTTCCTCCAATTCGGGCCTACACTTACGATTTGTAGCATAATATTCTTTAAATCGGATAAAGACATATATGGGAGAAATATCCAAATCTAAACCGATCTCGGTGAAATTTGGAAATAGTATTGCTGAGCTACATTTGTTATATTTCCCGAATGTCATTGTTACAGAGTGCATGTTGCGGCCGTAGAGGACAAAAATAACAAACCCTATGGACAATATATATGGAAGCTTTATCTATATCTGAACCGATTTTCAACAAATTTTACATACTTTTTTCTAGGGTCAATTTGATCGCATGTGTCAAATTCCATCATATTAAAACAAATATTACACATTTCGTGCACAATGAAAGGCAAATCGGACGAAGATATATATTGGAGCTACATCTAAATTTTGAGCGATTATCTCCAATTTCAATAGGGTACGTCCTTGAGCCAAGCAAATGATTTGTATACATTTTCATCTCAATCGGATAATGAATGCGACCTGTACTTTGTTTACAAAAATACATGGACGGACGGACATTTTCATAGAAACAGAATTGAGGCTCTGAGTATATTTAATTATTTATTAAGTTTTTTTTTTCTAAACATTAAATATTTTTCAAATGTTCTTAAACTTTACATAGAGTTATACTCCCTGCGTATTTTGGTAATACAACCGCAAAAGCTTGATTATGGTGAGAAGTTGGGTATTTTTTTACTCAACGCAATTATTTTGGTAAGACCCTGACTCTGAAATTAAAACGCATTTCACCCAATTACTCTAGTTTATTCTCAGAATTCTCAGTACAAAATTATGTTAAACTTTGGGAAAATGACTTTATTAAAATTAGGTTTGTTTCATAATGACGATACGAAAGCGAATACGAACGAATAATGCCAAAGATATAACAAAGCCCGTTCAAAATACGCATTCAAATTTGCATCGTCAGAGGGAAATAGGCGCTTAGATTTCTTTTTATGTTTCAAAAATGCAACATTTACTATTTGAAAAGCGAATTGGAATTTGGCTATTTAATCACAATATATATTGCTTTACATGTTATTTCGCCAAAGACCAGGTTGTGGGTGGGTAAAAAATAATTCATTATTTTTTTTTGAGTATGCCAGTTAAAAATAAAGTGGTTTTAACCAACTACACACATAATCACTTTTACACACACATACTCACCCGCCTCATACACAAAAACATATGTGTAAAAAGTTAAGTACATTGTACACACAGCACAAGGAACGAAGACACACACACACACAACAGAATAATATTATACCTCGTGTGTTAAAAGTGATTGGGTGGTCCCCGGTGGCCACCTAGAATTGTTCCTGAGTGTGTCATAATGCAGCTCCAAAAGTGCCCCTCAAGGATAACATCCAATTGGAAAATCTTGTATGTACGAAAATTACTGGGCACACACATGCATACACACTTTGGGAGGAGACTAAACCCCTGTTTCAGACCTTCTCCCAGTAGTCACATACGCACATTTCACCTTTACGCGATGTTTTTGGCTGGTAGGGCAAATTGTGTGTGTTAAAATCCGGAAATGTTTCAAAAAGGAATGTGCCTGATATGTATTTGGTTGGCGACAGTATTGGTATGATAAGTACAAATGTATGTATGTATGCGTCTACGTTTTGTAAACTGTCTATGTGATTGTGGCAAACTATTTAGTGTAGATTTCAGATTTCATGAATCACTTTTTTCCACTTTAATCAGCTTAGGTCAGAGGAAAAGTTGGTGAAGTGCCTTCAGAGATTTTCCAGCCACAGTGTTGCTCTCAAAAGAATCGCAACTTTTTTGTTGTTGCTTTTCTGATGTTTAATTCCAAATGTTCCATAGCATCTTTGTTCTGAACTCATGTCCTGCAACAGACAGCAGAGGAAAGTCCCCTTACCAGAAACTTTGCTGACAACACAGGCAACAGCACAGAAGGACACACGGAGCAGAGATTCCTTGCATGAGCTCCACAGTTTCTTGTTGCTTTATTCCGTTTCTTCTTTCGCTGGCTTTCGTTGAGTCGCAGCACATACATTCATACGGCGCGTCCACGGCAGGCACACTTGTGTTGTTTGGACGAGTGCACCAGAGAATTTTTTTCATTGTTTATTGGATGGCTCGCCGGTTTCTTTGGCTTGAACGAGTGGGCTGGTGGGTGAGTGGTGCCTGTGTCATTGTTTGCTACAAACTGGGTGGCATATTTCTTAATGCCATTACTTTCTGACCATCAGGTTTCGCGAAACTGCTGTGGAAAAGTTCTTGTTTGTTTGCTACCGTTAACGGGGTGGTGTCAAGCTGTTTACACCTGAGATTGCTTTTGCATTTTATAGAATCCTTATGTTTCGGCTTCAGAACCTCTTTTGGTTCGTCGTCATCGCCGTCGTTATAGTCATTGCTTCTGTTCCGGCTTTGCCTTTTGTATCACCAAAGCGAGCAAGTCGGGCAAACCGCCTTGTTGAGATTCACAAAGAGTTTCGGGCAGGTTGAATTGTCTGGTGACGGCAATGTGGATATTATTTATGAGATTTTGCTGTTTTCACTTGTTTTGCGTTCGAAACATAACTGGGGAGTTGACAACGTCATTGAAAAGAAAAGTACTCCGAAATGAAGGTGTCTACTTTTGTTTGCAATTTTCAGGCTGGCCTCAAAAGTTATTGTAGTAGCATTGCAGCACAGACATTTACAAGCAAAAGTTGAATCCCTTTTATATATTACAGAAGATCAAGTGAAGCGAATGGGAGGAGGGTGTGAAATTAAATTTTTCATTGGCATCGATAAACGGGAATGGAGTTCCATATGATTTTTAAACTATTCCTATGTAAGATCCACTCAAATGATTTAGACTTGCATTGGTCTTGGAGTGCAAAATATTTTTTCTTTTTGCATTTTTATTTTTTAATCCGAACAATTGCATACTTCCACTCTTATCGTTGGCTAAAGATTGTTATCAATTAGGCGGAAGTTATGTACACACCATTTTATGCAAACAATAAATTTAATTCGACAAAACAATCGAGAACATTGGTGACCCTCTCCCCCAATCTGTCAATGAAGATATCGTTCACATCTATCAAAGTACTTCGATGCAAATGCCTTACCTTGCAAAGGAAGGAAACCCTACTACTTGAGTGTATGGTCGCTCAAAGCTAAAACATAAAAATTCGGAAATTCGCCCCGCAAATTACAGTTCACAAATAATGATGAATGTGCGTATTCTTCTGAAGAGACTTTGCCTCAGAACTCATAAAGACGACCAACACGTTCGCTCGTATTCTGACGTATTGGATACCTATAAACCAACGGCATTATTTATTCCACAAATACACAGAAATTAGCTTCGCGACAGGAGCAAGAGCAGCTTTTATGCTGAGACGTTAATAATATTCAAAGAAGGACTAGGGTTCACATAAAAGCATCGTAAAACGGAGGCACTAAACAAAAACTATTCTTGAAGTAAATAATAATTATGACAAAAGCAAAGGAAGTCAGAAGTACTTTCGGCACAGAACGGGAAGAGTTCAATAAAAATATGGACCTCGCTTTTTTATTAGCACACATACACACACGCAGGCACACTTACCTATGTGTGTATGCAGATAAAATTGTGATAAACATCAGTACTTGTAGTTTTACGTCCGCCTTAGTTACCTACATCTGGCCGAGAGATGGCGAATTGAATGAATGGGGTTGTAATAGAATTTAATCTGGAAAGTCTAAGCCAGCACAAAATTACTCGCTCGTGCAGATGGCACATATGTACCCGAATGTCGTAAAAGACAACAGCAAAGTTTATGTAAAATAACATCAGATATTACTGGCACGCGTGTAGATATGGCTTATGAATTGAAATGCTCACAAAATGCGATTATTAACAAATAGAAAACACACATAAATTCCACACATTCAGCAATGAATGAAAGTAGTGCAGACCTGTTGTCATCATTTGGGCTTAGTGGTTCGTATGTGCGTTTGTGTGTGTTGATTAGAGCCACAGATTATTTTACAGGTCAATCAAAAATTCGAAGAAGAACCTTCATCTGTGTCACTATGGTAAAATGCTTTGCACGGTCAAAGGTCAAAGTTTTCAAACCTGACAAGTAGAAATTTGTAAAAATTCATTCATTTTTAATTTCTGCTCAATTGTAATATTTTCTAATTCCAAAACCACTCGTTTTTCACCATTCGTTTTTATTTCAACATTTAACATTTCGTACGGCAATATTCATATAAACCAGTAGTTAGTAATGTTCTTAATTTAGAATTGATAGCCATTCAGAAAAAAAAAACTTCGAACGTTACTCTGACCCAATTTTTGTTCTAAGATAATTGCAGGTGAGGATGCTTATATGTCTAATCACAATATCATATAAGAAAAATATTTTTGATTTCATACCTTAACTGATTTTTTTTTTTCGCCTTAACCATGATATAATGAAGTCAAGGTATTTTATTTTATTTTTTTTTGTTGACATAACATGTGAACTTCATCTAAGGTGCGTTTGTATTATTTTCAATTTATGGAAATTGTTTAGAAAATATTCAAATTCACTTTATTTCAAAATGCTTATTTCAACGTATGCAAGAAAAACAAGTAAGCAAAGGCTACAGTCGAGCGGGGCCGACCGTTGAATACCCTACAACACTATAATAAACGATACAGTTAATATAGGCGAGATACTCGAACGAATTCCACAAGATATTGTGACAAATAATAAAAGAAAACCATCAGGTTTCGTTCTCTAATTTTCGAATAATATCAACTTAAACTAGTTTACTCATTTCCAATTTATTGGTAGATGTTGCACCTAAATGGTCTTCCTAGATCTGGAACCAATATTTCCCAAAGACCTATAATCTCTCAGAAGTGGCAAAAGATTAACATTTATTATTGGTTTTTGACTGAAACGCATCTATATGAGATACAGACATTTGACTATATTCTTCAACGAAATCAGCCTTAACGAAATAGTCAGAAGTACGTCTTTCCTGTATTTGTGAATTCTCCAAAAAGTCGAATGGACATTTTCGTATTTAGTCTACAAAAGTTGGTAAACTATATCACACATTTGGATGGCCATCCGAAACTGCTTGGCTTTTGCAATGTGCGGTAACCCCCATTCAAATGTGCGTGAGGATCGGGCGATAATTACGACCTGCTGACAATTTTGCAGTTTTTTGGTCCATTTCAACCCCTAAATATATATCGATCATCTCCAAAAAGAGTAGGCATCTATTCTGACCCTCATCTTATCCCCATGCAAAATTTCGTAAGGATCGGGCCAAAAATGCGATCTGTATATGATATCCTAACTACTTAGTTTTGTGAGCTGTAGAAATATTACCAAATGTTTAATTCAAAATGAAAATATGCAAAAAATATGACAAAATTGAAAAAATATGAGAAAATGTTACAAATCCAATATTTTAATCTTTAGAGAGATATTTTTAAGGGATTTTTTATACGTTTTTTCTTTCCTAACATGGCCTCTTGGTTGAATTAATGAGAACTGTCGAAATCAGTTCAGCCGTTCTCGACATATAAGAGATTTTTCAAGCATATCTTCTTTGATAGACATATATATCGCACATAGTTTGCTATATATCCGATTTGTTGGATGTTAACATCAATGTAAAGGTCAAAAGTAACCTTGTCATGGCTTTGTGGTTTCGACGGGATTTAAAATATTCACGGTTTAATGAAAAATTTTGAATTTTTTCAACACAAATTGGTAGGCTTTTTCCCCGCCCTAAACTCTAGCTACGGACAGACGGACAGACGGACGGACGGACATACATAGCTAGATCGACTCAGCTCGGCGTGCTAGGAAGATCCATATATACTTTCCTATATGGGAAACCAATATTTCAAGGTGTTACATAAATTCTGGCCCAATCAAACTTATAATACCCCCAACACATAGTGTTGTAGGGTATAAAAATTCAATTTTTGTAGCGAAAAAAAACCTGTAGAGATATGTAGAACATGCTTTTAAATTATGAATTATTTATTCAAAATCAATGCAACAAGTTGCATGTGGTACATTAATAATTAATTTATACACTTTTGTTCAAAATCCGATGTTTTAAGTCAAAACCTTATTCGTGAAATAACTTACTATTTGCAATCTTATATTCATTGGTCCAGTGGTACAATTGCATGGCGTTTAGACTAAATTGTAATTATAGAAACTATTATGTCATACTGACATTTGACTGGGTTGTGACAACAGAAACAAATAATGAAAAACCTTTTCTTTATGAAATATTCTTCAAAAAAGTGGCCCAGTCGCTCATATAATCTGGGAAAACTACAAGACTAATATCTATCCGCGAGATCAAAATACAGGGTGAGATGAAAAAACTGCAACCAACTTCAGACTGCTGTCATTTCTAAGCCACTTGTCCGACGGCTGTTAAAATTATTCCAGTGATATTGTTTACAAGCGTACAAAAGCATTTTGGTGAGCGTTTTCCAGAAAAAAAAGTTATTCGTGGTGGAATTCAAGTGTGATAATATGATTTTTTTTATATTTATCTGGAAAACCACAATTGGCTATCGTTAGAGCACTCCAGCATTTAAATGTGAATAAATCTTTTGTGTCTTATACCATCGTTACTGTGATGCTGGCAGCGTAGCCCGACGTCAAGGAAGTGGACGGAAGAAAACAGCAACATGAGCAGAAATGGTTCGAAAAATGAAGAAGCGACTTGATCGAAACCTGCGTCGCAATGAGCTGAAATTGCCAAAAGTGCAAGAACTTACACCGCAACAGAAAGAAAATAGACTCAAAAGAGCTAAAGAGTTGCTTCGCTTGACCGAAAGTGGTGAACTGCCGAATTTGTGTTTATCGCACCCTGTAAACATACGGTCGAGACGAGGAGCTTCATATGGATTAAGTATTTAAGGGGTTCAACCAAAATTTATTAAAAGATGTTAACATTTTTAAAAGGTATGTTTATAATATATACTGATCAGATGTCTCGATGGGCTTTAGTTGTGTGGTTGTTATTCAACAACACTTAGAATAAACCTTAAAATAGATCTAATGTTCCAAAAACGGTTAGGGCCATCAGGAATCGAAGTATATATTAGATACTCCTGTTTTGAATCTCAGATGTTTTCTACCACAGACGTGTGACCCAAGCCATTGGGATTTGCCTCATCTAGCAGCTTTTAAGCACATACGTACCTGCTGCCGAATCTATACATTGAGCCACAATATACAAAACCATACGGATTATACTTATGACATCAGCCAAGGCAATAGTAATCGGTTACCACTTAGATGTTACAACATGTACACATTTTTTGTAAGCGTATTCATTGCTTTGAATACAATACAAAAAATTGAAAATGTTCAAATTCTCTCGAAAGTTAAATTCATATTTGCAGCTTTTAAGAAGGATTTTCATGTATGTGGATGAAAAAAAATGATTATATTAGAAACATGATATTGTGATAAATCCACTGCCTTCAATTCATTTTTCGCCATTCTCTCTTAAATTAAAATATTTTGAATATGAATCATTCAAACAACCTTTTTAACGAGTTGGAATAGAAATCATACATTTTTTACACATGTGTACATAGTTTGCACCCGGTTCGAAGTTCGAAAATACGCAATGTATGTCGCCGGTATTAATACCAAGATAGATTCTAGTTTTATACCCTCCACCATACATCGTCATTCCGTTTGTAACTCATCGAAATAATCATTTATATTCTTGACCAGCGTAAAATTCTAAGACGATATAGCCCTGTCCGTCCGTCTGTTGTAATCACGCTACAGTCTAAACGAATTAAGATAGGAAGCTAAAATTGTGCACAGATCTCTCTTTTGTCTGCAGGCAGGTCAAGTTCGAAGATGGGCTATATCGGTCCACGATATCGTATAGCCCCCATATAACCCCCCAGTATTCGGTATTTTGATGATTTTAGCCACATTTTTCAATGGAAGTGTCTGAAATTCCACACAAGGTGTTCCTTGTGTGTACTTTACACCCAGACATAGATTTGTCTTTATAGGTCCACAATATCATATTTCCCCCCATATATCGGGACGTTCCTGTATTAGATATTTTAAAGATTTTAAAAGAATTTTTAATGGATTTTGTTTATTTATTTATTTAATTTTTTTTTTTTTTTTGAAAATTTTCTAATTCGTTCCAAATGTTGGAGGGTATTCAAAATTCGGCCCGGCCGAACTTACTGCTTTTTTAATTGTTTCTATTTCTATGGGTTTCACAAAATGTTTGAACGCTGCAATTTTGAATATCGGGTTGTCAATAACGTTTGAGAAAGTCCCAACTAACTAATTAAGTTCTAAAGTTCCCTTATCGCCGAGAATGTCCCAAATATTTTAGAAAAATCGGAAGTCTGCTCAATGCAAGCTGCCGTACTAGCTTCTTCCAACATGCTCCATATTCACATTTTTGATACAATTGAAAATTAATGTGAATTACTCTAACATAGATTTTCAATTTTTAAAACAGTTAAATATGTTGATAATGGAGACATGCGCCCAAAGAAGTTAATCTCTAAAATTAGAGCAGACATTGGAACATTTTGGAACAAAAAAAAATTCAGAAAGAACTTTCTGCAATTTTTATTATATCTTGGAGAGGGCACCTTATTACGGTGACCTTACAACGTAAGCCCACACACGTTTAATTCATTTAGCCCGTCTTTCTATAAGTGGTTGCTTTCTTGTAATTCTAGAAAATGTAGAATCTTGTTGTGCTGTGATTTCAGTCCCAGTGTAACTGCAGAGTTATAAGGAAAAAGGTATTTTTTGGTTTGAATAGTTGCATAATACCAAAAACCACCCTATTTTCTTGTGGACCCAAAGAAAACAAAGGTAACAAACTGCTTATCTCGAATTGAAGATCGATTTATGAAGACACAGACATATTACCTTGTCGTCAGGTAAGATGCTGACACAAATCAATCAATTTCTTAATTTTCGATGAACTTGGTGGTGACCTAATGGGGTCAAGCGTCAAGACGAATGCCTAATTGTTTCATTGTCTGAGGCGTTGAAACGAATGATGACATGTTTTGACGACGACAACAGCAACAATAACAACCCCTCCAACAAGACAATGTGAGCCTAACTAATGAGTGCTGTGGCGTCACGGACCCCTAAACAAAATGTGAACACAGACTTGGCAAAGGATTATGAAGTCAATCTTCATAATCCCTCGATGTATACCTACGACCGGCACCAGGCCGGCAAAGGCAACTGTTCGGAGTGAGAATTCATTCATGTATTCAGTCATTCATGAAACCACTCAGTTAAACCATTCATATTTTTTTTTTCTTTTTCGACCGATTGATTTTTCAACCACACTTCTTTTTGCTTTATAGCCTTGCATCAAAAGCAGGTGCATTTCGGATGTTATTGTATATCCCCCGCTTTAATGTGTTTCATTTCAATCAAAATTTTAATAAACACGCGCTAACGATCGTGAAAATTAGGTAATCTGTGGTTGGCTCATGTGTATCCGAGGAAAGTTAAAAGAAATGAAGTGGAAACAAGGAATTCGTTATCTTTCTAATCATATTTTGAATGACTCTGATGGTCTTAAATATGTTTTCTTGTAGGCATAACGCCTCATACAGTCTTTGAATATTTATTTGTTTTAACAAAAGAAAAAAATAACAATTATAAGTTTAAAAGAAACTACATATTTAAGCAGTAGGATAATTTTCATGACCTGTCTATGTTGGCCAATAAGCCCATCTGACAACTACATTTACTGTCAAAAGGCATAGCTGAAATTTGAAATTTAAAGAGGGTCAACTGACAGTATTGTAAATTTTTGTAAAATTTTTGTCAAGGCAAGTCTTCTTGATCGACATTAGTTAATTTTTGGTTAATTTTATAGCATCACATAGCACATAGCATAACATACATAGTTTTATGTAAAAATTGAAGATAGTTTTTGATGTGTCTTTGAAATTATCAAATCAGTGAAATTCTTAGAAGAAATTGCTACACAAATAGGTCAGATTTGACCAAAAAAGAAAATAGGGGTGTACAATAGTTCTATAATTTGTATACATTTATAATTCAAAGATCCACTAGGTTGGACTTAGGGACAGTTAAATTACTGAGAGATTGCAAATTCCTACTGGTAAACATTTCTCAGAAAGAATTATTGAAAAAATTTCACTCTAAATTTTAATTACTTTTCATATAATATGCATTCAAAATTGCATTACATTATTTAATAACTCATATTTCACAACGAAATTTGTAATTTTGATTCGATTTCGTATTCGTATTGAGAGAATTCTCAGTACAACTTAATGTGTAACTTTTACTGAAAAAGTCATAATCATATTTCCGTATTTTATGAACTCAGTGAATTTAACTATAAATCATTGTTTTTATCAGAGAGAGAAACAATTGTGCAATGTTCGGATGAGACTAAAAATCGGAGTAATTAAGTAAATAATTTTGGAACAATTGTAAAGTTCACTATATTCTAAAAAAAAAAAAACAAGTAAAAAACATTAAGTTCGGCCGGGGCGAACATCAGACAAATTCGTCGGAAAATGTGGCAAAAATCATCAAAATACCGAATATCGGGTGGTACCGTTATATGGGGCTATACAAAAACGTGGACCTATACATACAATGTTTCGCCAACGGAGCTAGAATCCATTATGTTCCACAAATACTAATTTTTAGACGAATCCACGAAAAATGTGGCGAAATCATTAAAAATACCGAATATCCTGATGTACCGTTATACAGAGCTTGAACCCATTATGACCAACAAATACCAATTTTTTGAAAAATAGCAAAGACATCAAAATACCGAATATCGGGAGGTGCCATTATATGGGGACTATACCAAAACGTGGACCGATATATCTCATTTTCAATACCAACTTTCCTAGACACAAAATAAATTGATCTGCTAAATTTTGACACTCTACGTCATATAATGTGGACTGTATCGCGATTTGAAAAAATACAAAAAATTAAGAATTGCCCCTATATGAACACTATACCCAGTAGTGGACCTACGTTAAAAGTTTTCTTCATGGAGGGCTTAGATCGTTTTGAGTTTAGTTGGTTGTGAGTTTCATTTGAAACCTTTAAATTTTGGGAGATATCTTTATATGGAAACTATACCAAATTGTTGATCCATTTTGATGTTTTACCAATAGAAATTACTCGTATAGACGATTCGGTAGAAAAAGGTGGGACTTAAAGCATTTATATAACGAAAATCGATAGGAGCCATTGATGATATAACCTATACGAAAGAGGTATGCAGTAGGAAATGTATATGAAGTTCAATAGGCCCTTAAGACGCGTAATAAGTCTTCCTAAATTTTTGTTGATTTAGTCTGATCAGGGACGCAGAAATAATATTTAAAGATGTCCCTTCTTCTTCTGACTGTTAATGTCGTTGCGTCTGACGACTACCAAGTACCACCAAACACGTCCGTTTATAGAGTTATTTGTTTTATGTCTTGATTTTCTTATTGTCACAATTAAAAAGTTAATTAAATAAATAGCAAGACACTGATGTTGAGACAGTTTTTTAACATTTTGGTGGTTTCTTGTAATACTTTGACAGCGCTTGTCAACTGTGACGTGACACAAATTATTGTGTACTCTCCTTTTGTATCTTCACCTTGGATAGCTAATAGATTTGCCTAACCAGAGATTACATCGACACTGTCAAAATATTTTGAAAATACCCGTTTTCCTAATTTCTAGGGCAACTCATCGTCATCATCAGAGCACTACACCTAAAGTGCTTTGATAGCTTGACAATTGATATTCCTTGTTCTCTTTGGCTAATTTTAAATTAAAGCCCACCTAAAACACCCTGCCTCCACGAAAACTTTTCAAAGAAAGTGTCGTTGGTTTTTTATACGAATTTGTGTTCCCAAAAATATCGTAAAAAGTGTACAGCGACCAGGGTTGGGGGATGCTGGTTCGTATGCCAGTCAAGTCATTCAATGCTAATTACTCATGAGTGACAGCCACTTTTTTGGGTATAAGTGACAATTTAATGCTTTTTTCATGAGATGAGATGGGTTGGGCGGTAGATGTGGAAGTGGCCTCATCGCGTACACCCTAAAACCACCCATATTCACAATTAACTTTACAACGCTTGATGTGACTGTGAACGAGTCAAGGACTTTGCATTTGGTACTCATTCGAAAGTTAATGTGTACATCGTAAAGCCCATCTAGTCAGGCAGGCAAGGGGTTGAAGGAGGGTTCGAACTCTACCCTGTCATTGTCGTTCTCAACATCGACCAGTGCTTAGGTTTTGAATTTTTAATGCGCGGCTAAATGAGCGACCACTGACTGCAGAGATTTGTAGCCACTTAAATATATTGTCTCTTTGAAGACTTTCGTAGTCGGGACGACTCTACAGCCCAACACAACTCAACAGCATTGTCCCTGGCATATACACACATACAGACATACCGACAGTGATGTGTTTGTTGCCCACGACTAGTCGAGGTGCTCTGGAAGGGTTAAGACAACCGTTTGTCCATCATCGTTGTTACCGACTTTGCTTGTCGCACATATGGTCATACATAATAGATAAATTATAAAAATGTCCTTTAACTTGTTACGTAGTTTCAAATAAATGCACACAACGTGTGTGAGTGTGTGCGAGTGTCGTCTGGTGAGTTGATTCAAAACGGCCTGAGTGTCCTTTACATCCTCTGTCAACAGTCACTTTAGAAAAACATCGGCATGAATCAAGTGAAAAGGTCACCACCAATACTTTTTCCTTTTCACTGAAAAAAAAATCACTCATATCCACATCAACGTCTGTCAAAGTTTAATGTTTGCCAGAGTCATTTCCACAAAGACGGTATTTGTGTTTTTGTACTTTAGACGAGAATTCCTGATGAGCTGTCTAAGGTTGCCTCAACTAACTGCATTGTTGGTTGGTGTTTGGCGTTTTGTGTTTGCTTCCCGTCTACTCGGAGACCACCTTTCTTGTAATAGACTCTTCGTTGTCATCTAATTGTCACTTTGATGGATTCGGAATGCATCCCTTTCGGACAGCATCCCTTTGCCTGTCTCTGTTATCTTTGGCCTGTGACTAAATCATTAATCTCCAGGATTAATTATGTGTAACAGAGGACACTAAACCACCAGGAAGAGCCGGTTGACAAACGTCAATGGGTATACCACAATTGAGTGGCCGGCCGGTAGTTAATTGATTAGATAATTGACTTGATTTCGGTTTTAGAGTGAAAACATCGGCCAGACTTTGTATCGTGTGGTAATTAGTCAAGTTCGTGATTATCACCATTGTGGCGAACACCTTTCGGAGACTTTTAATTGGTCGAAGTGGATAAGAAATGCCATGCGTTAAACATGAACGAATAATATTAATGACACTAAGTTAGTTTTTGAGAATCGTACCTTCGACGAAGTAATACCCAATACCAGAATTTATATTTTAGTTTTCTTTTGAATGGTTGCTTTATTTAAAAGATTTTTTTTAAGAATTTATGATTTGGGATTTTTTGCTGGGAGTGAGCAGAGATTATTTCTTGTGTAATTGTTGCATTGATAGGTTAATAGATTTAATTTCTGTTGTTACAAACCTTGTTACAAAACCTTTAAGCAAAACATAAAAAATAGATCAGAGATAATATAACAAAGCTACCTCATAAATACAATTTTTTCTTTTGGTGCCCCTATTATGTCAAAAAATATACATGTAATTATATATGTGTGTTTTGTTTTGATTACAAAAGGAAAATAATTTGAAATTATTTTAAATTTCGGGACAACAAAAATGCATATTTTCCACGTAAACGGGCAACAAAATATATAATTTTGGGATAAAACAATATTGTCCTACTATTCAATTGGATTCAATTTTGTGGAGAAACCCCAATATTCCATTCAGGTTTTCCCAATATAATAATCTTGTGAAAAAAAAAAAAAACTTAAATAAACAAAACCAAATAAGACTCCAGTACAGAGTTGCATTTTCCCAGTTTCCTTTACGATTGAACCTTGGTAAAGATAATCTAAAACAAATACCATTGGCTTATAACAAGTAAAAAAGCAGGAATAACCTCCACCGTTTAGAACAAATTTGGAAATTTAAAAAAATAAATAAATAAAAAATGGAATTCGTTATAAATTCTGTTAGAATTTTAAAAATGCCGTTATTTTGGGGTCTATATAAAGACGTGGGCCTGCAACTTTCTGTCACAGGTAGTAGTACTTAGTACGAAGTGCAAATACGAAATTTTAACAATCCCGGTGAATAATTTAGCTAAAATCTTCAAAATACCAAATATAGGAAGGAACCGATATTTAGGGGCTATACGAATACCTGCTTAGATAATTTCCTGTAGTTCCCATTAGGAGCTTTAAATACAAAATTTGAAACAATTCCCGTGAATAATGTCGCTAAAATCATCAAAATACCGAAAATCGGGAGGTACAGATATGTAGGGACTATACGAAAATCTGGACCTGCATAGACATTTTCCATTACGAACTTCAAATAACAAATTTGAAACAATTCAGGTGAACAATGTCGCTAAAAACATCAAAAACCGAATATCGGGAGGTACTGCTATGTGGGGGCTATACGAAGACGCGGACCTGCATAGCCAATTTTCTATCACAGGCTGTAGTACCCATTACGAACTATCAGAACGAACAAAGTATTACACTCAGGTCACAATTATCGTCCAATCCTCACGAAATTGTCCACGACGCTAGGACTAGTGTCAGAATAGAAACCTATTGTTTTTGAAGATGATCGCAAAACATGAACCAAAATTAAAGAGGTAATAATCAATGAGCAATCCACACGGAATTTTGCATGAGGTGTTACTATTAATTATAATAAATCTCACTCTTTCAAGTCCATTTGAATTTCATTGGTTGTTGGTTGTTCACACCGTAAAATCTCATTAATTTTTGGATTCTTGTCTACTAAGGCAACACTGTCCGTCACGCATTGATCAAAATCAGTTTTTACTAGCTAAAATCTATAACTGTGTTCGACACAAAGTCTGTTGCTGGGAAATTTTGGGAAAAATCCTTTCACCCCAATTTTTCTTGCTCAAACCAGAAGAAGTCGTCAAAACAGCGACGAAACGTCGGGAATAAAATACAAAATAAAATAATTTTGGTTTAATTTGTATGTGAAACGAGAGGTCAAAAAAGCTAAAATACTCTACCACATAAATAAACGTTGGCCATGAAATAACAACAATACAGTATTCGGTTAAATTTTGATTTCTATACACATTTTTATTTTTATTTACGGAGAATTTATATAAAAATCTTTGATGAATGGGCCCTGAAAATAAAGTTCTCCACCAGAAACATAACATTTTGGAGGAATTTCGTAACAAGAAGCCAATATATTCTTAAATGAGATATAGCTTCATATTGTATTTTTCGGTTATATTTGTTTATTAAAAGAAAAAAAAAAAAACAAAAATGTAAAGGAAATCCAAACCTTTCGTTTTTGTCCCTGACTGGTGTTTGCCACAAAACCCAAAATATGTTTTCATTCGTCAAACTTCTGAATAAACGAGAATGTTATTTTACAAAACAGTATATAAGTCCGCGTTTTAATCATACAAAATACTTAATTTTTTAAGAAAATACTTAATTCAAAATAAAAAAATAATATATATTAAAAATATATATTTAAAAAAAATTAAACAATTTTTTTTTAATTTGGTGTCCCCGCTAATTTTTCGACCGACTCCCACTGACAAAATGTAAATTTAAATAAAATAAATCTGTTTTTTTTTACCCAAAGATAGCTGACAACATTTTCGAAGGTAATATAATTTTATTTCAACATTTACTTGTGAAAATTCTTATTTAAAAATTGGACAGAAATAGAACATTTGGTGAATTCTCCTAAGGTCGGCATTTTATTGTTATTAAAACTGAAATGTATAAAAAGGTCTATAACTAAATATGAAATTAAACTTATAGAGATTTTAAAGATGCCGTATCTTAGAGTAAAATACTTTAAACTGAAACCCCTTCTTGATCGATCTGTCGTTAACTCCATAATAAAAATAAAAACGTCGACAAGTGAAACTAAATTAAACTAAACGTTGTTCACAAAACTAAAAACTTAAGACACAAGCTTTTCTACGCCCAAGAGCAGAGTGCTATCAAAATTCTCCTTCCCACCATACCATATACAACACACTACTTAAAAAAGAACACACAGGGTGAGAAAGAGAGAGAGAGAGTGTGTGTGTGGTTGTGTCTTTTTCAACTACCAACACTTGTACATAACCCCTGCCACACGCTATGAAATCATTAGCAGAAACATGCGCAGCTCCGCCTTTATTGCACACGCACATTTTATATACATAAACAGAATCGACCAATGGCAGTGAGTTTTTTTAAAACCCTACAATTATTAACAAAACGAATCCATTTGATCACTTTGGAGATACAATTAAGCGCATTTCAAATTAATTAACAAATAATCAAATATTTGCTGACATGAATTATGGAAAGAATGTTCCCCATTCTCCCCGGCGCATCGACTAGTGAATGCTTATAAACGAAGAATGAATGGATGTGTTCAGATTTTTTTATTTATAAATTGGTACACACCCATGCGCTACATGTACTTTTTTAACAAATTATTTTATAAATTCCATTTTTTTTTTGCTTTGTTTGGAACATTGAATAATAAAATTATTTTTATTTGCCTAGAGGCAGATTGTTTTAGCAATTCTCGAAACTTGGTTTATTTTTTTTTTTTTTTTTTAATTTCGATAGAAACAATGACTTAGTTGCGTTTTGGTATACGTGGTGACTAAAATACGATGTGTGGAGAAATTTAAATATATCCCCGGACCAGCGTCACAGCCGCGGGTGGCCGGGACACTCCGAAATAATACATTTTTAGAAGAGCTGCTTGACTGCCAAATTTATATTTATGAATTATGGAATTAATTTCTTTAGAAGCAGAAGTAGTAGGAAGCTTTCAATGGGTATTCTTCGATTTTCTTGTCATTTTAAATTTCACCATTTCATAGGTATAAGCTATGCTATGCGTTGTTGAGAGAATATAACAACACAATAGCCGTTCTGCACGACAAAATTGTTTTGTTTTGAATTACAACATAAAATTATATGTATGAAAGCAAATCCATCAAAAAAGGATAAGTGCGCCCATGTTCGACATGTCTTAGTAGTTGGTTTTTAGTGTGGGCCCGAAATCTGGGACGCGTTAGAATTTTCCTAAGTACACACAACCATGGTACAATAAAAAGGTAAGGTAGAGTTATCACCTGATCACAATTTTTTTTTCAAAGTGTGTCCGACTTCTGCCAATTTTGTGTATGTATTTATTGTTTAAAAAAAAAAAAAGAAAACAGAATATTTTCAAAATCAATGATTGGAAAAAGAGTACATTGCGAGACGCGCTTTAAGCTATTCACCAGTTCTGGCATGGTATGAAAGATAGTACTGTTCATATTTTTGAAAGAAAATCCAGGCATATCATTCATTTTTCCCGCTGTTTAATGATTTTAAAAATGAGGAAAATATTGAAAACTAAAAAACTTCTTGCATGCAAATTTGACAGGGAGCGGGCATAGCCTCAGGGCTATATTTCTGCAGTTTTACGAAGCTGTTCTACCTCCTTATTGTACCATGCACACAACCGAAACCAGTAATACTACATATTTTTTTTTAATCTCTGTCCCCAACATTTAAAATATAGCTATAGCTCCCATATATATTGTTTATCCGATTTGTTATATTTGTTACCCACAGCCTTAATATGCACTCCGCAACAGCGATATTCAGGGAAATATATGAAATACAGCTCAGAAATATCTTTGCCAAATTTTATCAAGATCGGTTCAGTTTTGGATATAGCTCCCATATATATCAAATGGGCAATATAAGTCCGAATTTAAAATATACAAATGCTTCGGCATATTTAGTCTTTTGAACTTTAAATTATAATTATAATCATAGCGTGTATGATTGAATTCTCCCATAAAAACTTTTAATTGTTATGTGGAGCTCTACTAAATTAGCAAAGTGGTGTAGGGTATCATAAAGTCGGCCCCACCCGACTTTAAGACTTTCTTTACTGTTTTTTTTTTTGGCATGCTCTTGTCGTGTGGAAGCAATTATTTTGGAACAAGAACCAGAGCTGTACTCGTATTCTTGTTCCATAAAAATGTGAAATGGAAAATTGTTTTTATAACAATTTTCATTTTACATATTTAGTCCGACTTGATATTAGGCAAGTTTCCTTGCGGAATGACAGAAAAGATAATGATGAAAACGGAAATTGTGGAAAACAAATTGTCAAGGGAAAATTCAAAAAGGCCTGCAAGTAAACTCGCCTAACCTAAATCAAGACTTATAGAAGAAGACGTTAACTTAACAGACAGACCAGATGTTTACACATAAAATGAACTTACAGTAAAATACTTATATCATAAAAAATATTGTCAGTCGATTTGAATGTCAGTTTGCAATTGAAAATAACGTGAACGTATTAGTATTTTTGCAACTGACACTTTCATTAATTGCAAGAGTACGTTTGCCAAAGGAACAATCATTTATCAATTACGGAGAGAATATCTGTTTATCCAAATACCTCTGGCGTACGAAATTTTACAGCGTTACCAAAAATTTTACGCACTCGTTCGACGTTTTATGTGTTTTAATTGTGTGACTAAAAAATTCGGTTTCTGTCAAAGTCAAACAACTTCTACATTGACAATTGAATAATTTATTTTTATACCCTACAACACTACGTGTTGGGGTATTATAAGTTTGATTGGCCCAAAAATTATGTAACACCTCGAAATATTGGCTTCCCACATAGGAAAGTATGTATGGATCTTCTCTATCTCACCGAGATGAGTCGATCTAGCTATGTATGTCCGTCCATCCGTCTGTCCATGTTAATTTGTAATCAAGCTACAATCGACGCGAAAATTTATATGGAGTTAGAGTTTAGGAGTGGGCAGAAACCTACCAATTTGGGAAGCCATCGGGCAATAATTAGCGGGTAAAATAGACCCTAACTTTTAGGTAAGAAAATAGTAAAATGTCTACTAAACCGCGAATATTTTCAATCCCAGCCAAGTCAAAAAAACATTAAAAGATCATTTCTGACCATTACAGTGATGCTAATAGCCAAGAAATCGGATATATAGAAGGTACAGTATATATGTAAAATAATTGATCTTATTTCGTCTGCTTATTAATCAAGATCCGCTGGTCCGATTTTCACAATTCCCATCAATTCGGAATGGTCTCTTGCCAGAAAACGATAAAAAAGTGAATATCTTTTGGTGAATTTTTTTCAATTTTTGTCATATTTTTTATCGCATGCGATTTTTTCAATTTGACTTACAATTTTGAATTGTAAATGTTCTAAATTTTTACACCCCAACACTACGTTTTGAGGGTATTATATGCATATCGCAATTATCGTCCGATCCTCACGAAATTTTGCATGGGGTAGGGTTAGGGTCAGAATTAATTAATTAATAGGATCAGAAGTGCAAATGGACTAAAAAATATATTTTTTAATTTTGTAGTCACTCTATAGACCACAATTGAAAACTAATCGACACGGAATTTCGCATCAGAAGAGAGTTAAGGACAGGGAAGAAGTCTAGCATTTTGGATGACCATTGGATTTTATTTAGCTGTAAAATAGACCACAACTTTCGTGTGAAATTGTTTTGAATACTTAACAACACTACGGAGTACGTAAATATTGGCCAAATTCTCCGGGTCAAAAAACTAAGGGTAACCTCTGGGCGGACTCTTTGCCATTATTTCAAAAACGAAATCTTCCAAAATGGATTTGGATATGAGGGGACTTCCAACATATTGTAGTGTTGTAGGGTATCACATGGTCGGCCCCGCACGACTATAGCATTTGCTTACTTGTTTTTTTTTTGTGTTAAAAATGGGAACAGATAATATAAAATTAATTGTATTTTAAAAATGATAAATTTTTTATTGAACTGGCGTATTTGTGTAGTACGGACGTACAATACATTTTACCATATTGGGGAAGTTGAATACTTATGTATGTACGCTATGTCGAATTTTAGGAAACGCTGCATAAAATGGTCTGATTATTGTGGTGAAAACGTCATAATCAAAATTCCCAAAATGTTGATTCCTATCGGCTTCTCTGACGCGTTTTAAAAAAGGATAAACAATTTTTTTTATCACTGACTGAGAAAACATGAATACAAAGGCCAAAACTTCATTCATTTCAATAATGCCTACAAAAATAAAAAAAGTCTAAAAAGAAATTCGATAACGGTTGAAAACCCTCTTTTATTTTTTTTTACGAATGCGAGTGCTCTTTTTAATTCAATATTATAAATCTTTTGTCCGGCTTATTTGTGTCAATTGAATTTTTCAATTCTATTTTTTCATTAAACTGGCTAGAATACTTCGCAGCAACCGGGAACCAGAATTTCATTAACTGTATGCCATTGAAAGTGTGTATCTTTCGGTAAATCAATAAGCTCTTTAATTGCTTTTGTCGACATATTAGTTGATATTAGATGGATAATTAAATAGATAGAAACGAGTTACATTTCCAATTTCACTTTGCGAGCTTTTTTATATCTTCTCATGAATTTTCAAAGTTTGTCGAAAACCGCAAAAAAGTCGGTTTAGTTTGACAACATCAGTTACAAGTTTAGTTTGTTTAATTTGGAGAAAATATCTGCCAAATATGTTAATTTAAGCACGAATTCTTCACACTGTATATGTTCAAAATATTCGGGATATGTATATTGATAGTTTCTCTAATCGTGTCAGTACCTTTTCCCTAGATAACCAACGTATCTCGGCATAGAGAAGAAATATGGGGTCTACCCATTTCTTCACACAACTTCTGAAACTAGTTTCTAGAGTATTTTTTTTTATGTAATTTACAATTTATTTCCACCTGTATTTTACAGTTATTTAATCAACGGTAATGATTTGAAACCAGTGATACTTTGTGAAGACTGCAACGAGTCCACGAAATATAGGTACTTTTCTAAAGAACTCCTTTAACAACACTGCTATATTTTCGCACACATCCCGCGCTACGTCAGCATATACTGACACAGTTCATCGATTCCAATCGTTTTCCTTTTATATAAGAATCAAAAGAACTGAACGTCTCATCGCTCGTTTACGACTAATTGCTTTTCGGAACGAAATATCTTCATTTTTTATCTTTCCAGAATTTAATCATAGCCCTAAGCTTGTTTATAAGTACATAATTGTTTTCTTGCCTTTCTTTTAAATAAATTAATACAAACAAATTTAGCAGAAACCAGTAAAGAAAGTCTTAAAGTCGGGCGGACCCGACTTTATGATACCTACACCACTTTGCTAATTTTGTAGAGCTCCACATAACAATTAACAGTTTTATGGGAGAATTCAATCATTTATATATATATTGCCCTGAATATCGCTGTTACGGAGTGAATATTACGGCTGTGGGTAATAAATATAACAAATCGGATGAACAATGTATATGGGAGCTATAGCTATATCTGTACCGATCTTCACCAATTTTGACATACTAGCTTTTTGATCAATATTAACTCAGCTTATCACAATTAGCGGAAAGTTCATTTCCATGCTATCAAAGATGTCCAAAGCTATTAAAGAGTATTGTGGTCTTGTTTAACATCGGCTGCACAAACTCTATCTTGAAGTAAATTACTAAGAAACAATTTTGCCCTCTAAATATAAATACGGTTTGCATAATAAATATATTTTATACTTTTCATATTTAATTTAAATCGTATAGAAAGGAAACTTTTAAATATTATATAATCATGGGGTATTCATGATAAATGGAGGATAAATGGAGGCCCAAATCTGACAGCAGACATGCCATACAAAAGGTCTACCATCCTTACTATGATCAAATTTATTGTACAAAATACGCCGGGACCATATACTGAGGCCCACCAAAAAAGCAAAGAGAACTTTTTTTCAAATGTATCGTTTCTAATTCCAACTTTAAACTCCATTGTAAAGAGCGTTAAAGCGTACTTCGGGTATTACCGACTGCTGACTGATACATTCACCTTATTTCTTTTTTTAATTTTTCATGGGCGAGATTAAAATTGCATTGACATTTACAATACCTGTTTTCCTAATTGTTGTCTTCTTTTAGTAATACCACTTGACAGTGAGCATTATAAACCTCCTGCCTACCTGTTTTAATTTGAATTAACACAAGTACAAAATTCACCATAATCTTAAAGCTATTTGGCAGTTTTTTCATAATTAAATCGTATTTTTAACCTGGGTAGGTATCTATCTATCTGCTTGTATGCCAGTTTGTTTGTTGTGCCGTGATTGAATTATGCTTTCATTCCAAATGTTTTTTGAACGCAATTGACGTTGTAAATGGAAACACGATTTGCCCATTAGGACGACTTCATACACCGCACACCACAAGCAAAAAATTAAGTAAAACTGCCACTGTAGCAATGAACATCAAAAAAAACCCACCGCCAACGATAAAACAACACTCGAACAAACCAAAAACCGCCACATTACAGTGCAAGACCAAAGCAACTGCTTCGCTTCTCTGTCATTTACGTAAACATTGTGCATTGGTCCAAATACATAAGGACCCATGCTCCGCCTCTTTGTTGGCTCTGTTGATTTTTGTATATATATGCTCTCACAAATTCACTCTCATACTCGCTCTCCCGAAGTATATAAAATGGTAAACAGCACCATAGTCACCACCACCACCAACAACAACAACACCACTCAGCACTCTGTCATCAGACAGGCACAAATGCATATCTGTCTGAATGTGTTCAATTACATATCATTGCCATTGAATCATGGGGACCACTACTAGGCACTCATACACAACGACGTCTCTTACTGTATATGACATAGGGGAGCTGAGAGACAGAAGTTTGCGTGTGTTCGTCAGTGGTGTCGTCTTGATTGTGTTTGTGTGGGGAAATGTGTGGGCGCCATTTATCACCTCTCGCTCATTCCGTGCGAGCAACTGTATGTGTCTGTTCACAATTCTTGGCTGCTCTCACCACGTTACGCTTATTCTCTTGGTTTGTTTTGATTTCGGTTGCCCACATTGGCCACATACTGCGTGGACCCAATACTCAAACACACAAGCGTACAATTCGACTGGTTTGCTGTTGTAAGCGGTGAGATTGGGTGTGTGTCTGCTGCTCTGAATCTGAATCTGGTTCCGGCAAGCTGTCCCAATCCCATTGCGCCGAACAATCACAAGAATGTTAACTAATGATGATGTTATGGTCGTAGCACCACCAGTCTTGGGCTGTCGTTCGTAAGCGTAAGACGTTCGCCTGTTTTGTTCTAGTTATTTGTTGTTATTGCTGTATTGTGTGCAGCACTCGCGCACTCGTTCCAACCACGTTGGCCGTTGTTCATTTGGTTTGCTCGGTACGGCACCTCTTGCGTCTGCTGTTTGTGGGACAAAATTGAATTTACATCAATGAATCACATAACGAGGCACTTAATGCCTGCAAGAGTCCCATCCAAGAGCCATTGTCATTGTCGTCGTCATTTATCCGTATCAACGGTGCTGCCTCTGTGTACTCTGTGATTCTAGTAACGCCTTTTAGGGAGGCGCGCGCGTGTGTTTGTGTTTGTTCAGCACTGTGGTGGTTACAGTTTGGTTCAATTCTACTCGGGCTTAAGTACACGACTTTAGTTAATCATTGGTGCCCATACTAAATGGATGTCAAATCATTCGTGAGAAGACAAATAAGAATAAATAAATAAAAAAAATAAAGGAATAAAGAAAACAAATCTAATTGAAAAACAAATTTTACACAGTGATAAATTTATAAAAAAAAAAAAAAATAATAATAATAATTTAAACATAAAATATGAAGAAATAATGATTGTTTCTTCGAAACAATAAAAGTGTAAAAAATAACTGTGCATAATCGAAAAAACAAAACATATTTGAAAAGTGGCTTCCGAAAAAGCCATGATGGCTTTAAAAATGTTATATCGAGGACCCAGTTCAAGACTCGAAAATCTAATAGAAAAGATCCAAGCTACCAAAGAGATTGTTAATGCTGGTAATTATGACTTTTACATAATATTCAATGGGGTGGAGGGTATAACTGTAAATCTCCTGTAGGGACAATTCGTAATTTTTATGATGCATAGTTATTTTTTCTATGTCTACCACCGACTTTTTTTAAATGGGTTCAAAATGGAACACCTATTTAAGTAGGTTGGATTTTATAAATCGATGAAGGAATCATTACAATCTGAAAGTACACATAAGGGTTATCATGGTTAAAAACACACATTTAAAACATGCAATTGGTCTTGCAAAATCTTACAGTTTCGGAAAGTAAACTGTATACCCGATCCAAAAAACGCTTTTAAATTCAAATTAAATGTCTTTAAATATGTATGCACAGAGACATTTGTAATTACATATAACTTCATTTAAATATATCTCCGAGATAATAAGAAAGAGAGTACCACCCTAGACTAATCTTAAGCACATCTACTATTTTTAAAAACAGAAATTCAATTTGAATATTTTACATAAAAACTCCGTGTTTTTTGTTATATTTCCATGTATATATGGTCATCATCCCTTGAAATATGGCATTAATGTTTTAAAATTTAATTATTCACTAAAAATCGCTGTCAGTTTCTTTCAAATTTAGTACCTTTTCCACTTTTTATATACTTAAGTAGTTATATAAAAAGATTAAAAATAAATCAAAGACATTCTTTTTTCCTTATTATGTATGTGAATTTTGAATTACTCTTGAGATCTTTTATGAAAAAGTAGATCGATAATTTTTAACAAAAATGTATGTGGTTTTATCTAAAAAAAAATCGAATTAAATGTTTTTTTTTTGTTTAATTTCAAGAAAAAGACAACTTACATTGGAATAAACCGTTTTATCTAAAAAAATCGAATTAAATGTTTTTTTTTTTTTTTTAATTTCAAGAAGAAGACAACTTACATTGGAATAAACCATTTAAATAAATAAATAGAGATAGGAATTAGGATTCAGCTTGACTGAAATAGAGTCTGAATGACAATAATAGCTTAAAGCTATAATAAAAAAATAAATAAATTTCAGAGTGAAAAAACGTAACAGAGCTAAGCATAATGAATATACATGCCTGCAAGTTTAATTGTGTAATTGATCCTTTACACTGAATTGTGTTTTAACATGGATACATCTGTATTTCAAGTGATAAAGGATTTATGTTAGTATCAACAATTGACAGCCGTTACATTTGGGCCGATAACTGTTCATTAGACTCCATTTGATATATATTTTTTTTATCTTTAAATAACTCGGCTATTTGCCATATGACTAGCGGCATGTTTGATTTCAAATTAGAAAGGAACAGATGTAAATTTTGTTGACAACGGCTTTACTTTTTTAATGACATCTTCTGTTTCCCCCTTTTAAACTATTCTGAAAAACCTTAGTGCAGTTTTTGTTAACTTTAGATAGGAAAAATGCAAACCAGCTCATAAAAGTGCAATTTTTAACAATTCACTGTTGGCAATTATAATCTTTATACTGCAAGTAAGAATGCGTAAATTAAATCTTAAACGCAAATAATATTCAATCAGTAACAATAATAATATAAAGAAACGCTCTGCAATAATAAACAACTTCTTGGTTTGGTTGCATACTTAATATTTAGTATGCATCGTCCCTGCATTCGAGAGAGCTTGACTACCAACTCACCTCATTGATATCTGCATGTACGGGTGATATTGCCAATGTCCAATTGACAATTGATTATTATAAAAATCAAATTTGTGCATTTAAGTAGATAAAAAATAACCTAAAAATCCTGTGAAGAATTCTGCAACTTTTTCGTTGGAATTTTTCACTCTACATAAAAATCGGATATTCGAAATTCATCGCTCTCTTAAAAACTTCAAATAAAAGCTATGCTCTCACCTTCACGACCTCGTGCTTCCTTGACCATTATCTTGTCGTTAAGAGGTTACACATTTTTATGTTTATATTGGCTGTTTGAACTCTCTATAGCAAACTCTTCCAGAGGGTTACGAAAGTTCAGATTACAAACGGGATGAGACATTAAATAAACAACAATCAATTGACAAAGACCTCTAACCCCACCCGGTGGCGGAACAAAAAGTCGAGTGCGGAGTAGAAAATAAACATCAATTAACACCATTCAGATTGAGGCAAATTCACAACAGCTAATTACAAGATTTTTAAAGCGAATGACAAGGAACATATTGTTGTAATCCGTAGGAAACCACCAGACACATCACTTGATAGGAACTGTCCAAGCATCGAAGAATCCCAGACCATGGCATCATGGCAATCCACTCAGCATCGAACAGAAGGCACAAGTAGCCGCTGCCAATTAAAAGTAATTTGTAGTTTCCCTCGCTAAATGAGCAATAGCTCAGCTCGGCTGAAGTGTCCGCACTTAATTTTGGGGCGACCGGCCATAAGTATCACCGAGAATTCTAATTAAAACATTCAATTCACTGTAGAGGCTTAATCGTAAAAATAAGAATTATCACTTTGCATGACCACTCATTTGCTTGGCCGTATAGCCAGGCGGTTGCATGCTCGATGATGTGATGATTTAAAATACTTTGTTGTTCGAGCGGGAGGGCTGGTGTTGTTGGCTGTTTGGCTTGATTTCAAAACACGATCTGTGTTCTCAAGCACTGCGGCGCTCAGCGACACTGACAAACGATCAGTTTCAAACAAATGCCTTGAAAGGCCAAGTGAACCGGGTGGATAGATGGTATCGGATTGGATTAATTAAATTAGTTCTAGTTGTCGCAGACACCGTCAAAATTAAAGCCCCCCGAATAGAGCAGTGCGTAGTAAAGCATTGAATGGCCGCGAGGAACCATTTCCTGTAATTGAAAGATAATAAGGATGTCCATAACACCACACCACCCACGTAATTGTTACTATCGTAGACATGCACTGTCCAGCACATGGTCGCGATGACTAATCACGCTGGTGCAATTTGTTCTTATTACAGGAGAAGATATCACCAATGCTAAACAAGATCTCTTCTATTTCTCTTTCAGATATGTATTCCACACACACTTCTTCCAGTTATTCGCCCTCCATATCGGATGGTACTCTGACCCCGAACTCCTTACATCACCATCAACACTTGCCAGTGCCATCACATTTGGCCTTTGCCGCATCCAGTTACGACGACGACGCTCTGCTGCAGTCGCAACAGTGTCTGTCGAAAGCAAAAACCAATGGCACCACCGACGCAGCTGACTATGACGGGGAGGCGAACAGCGAAAAAGCTAACAAAAATGACACAAACCCAAATGCCGCAGAGAATACCGTAGACAACGGTAATACCAAACTTGCCGAAGGTGGTGATGGCAGAGAACAAACACAACACCAAACTCATCCGCGTCAGCACCATCATCATCACCACCACCACCATCCCGGGCAACATCTTAAGCGTAATGGACGTCATCATCGCTATGCCGAACATGCCTTGAGGATTCCTTCAAAATTACGCAAAATTGAAAGGGACTCAGCAGAGGTGGGCAACGGCAGTGGCGCAAATGCACTCAAGTTTGATAAGTTGACAAGCGATGGCATTAAAGGCGGCAGTGCCGGTGCCGACGGATCCTATCAGTGTCAGTTCTGTGATAAATCATTTCCGCGTCTTGGTTATCTAAAAAAGCATGAGCAGGTAAGTCCACAAAAGAGCAAGCATATTTTATGAGATCTATGAGTTTGTTTGTACATGTCTGCATCGGCGCTTGTCAACACCTGTGACATGGGGTGTCTAAGTGAATGTGCCTTGACACTGCCACTCAAAAGGGTTGTGGTAATGCGAAGCTAATTAACATTACAAGACAAAGGGTGCTTCGAAGTGTAAAATTTGGAAATAAGTTAAATGGTTTAAGGTGAAGGGTGGCCGAAGCATCGCTATGGAATGTCGTCTCATTATATGTCTACCGTGACGGATTGATAGAATTTCCATTGAAAAATTATTAGCGTTAGCATTCAAGGGGTATTTGCATATATTGAATGTACTTCATGTTAGGTATTTGATTCTTCCCAATTATGAAGTGTATTTTTTTTTGAATCAAAATACATAACAATGTACAAATGTCTAGGAATTGACCTCAAACAGCATTGTGGATTGTATTTGGAGTATTTTTTTTGTTTAGAAACTTGTTGGGAATGTCTACAATATTGCGAGCTTGATTCACATTCTCTGTTTTTCAATCATTATTAAAAACAAATTCATATTTCATTTTATAGAATTCTGAAGTGTAATTGTGTAAAGAACAAATCATTTTTAACATTCAATAATACGCAATTGAACAATTATTTTAGAACTGTTCATCAAGCAAGATCTTTTATGTCAACAATTTGTTGGTTGCATAATTTAAGGATAGATCCCTTATATCTTCTATCCCCTAATGCGCTAAGACATCTACATTATTAGTTTTTATATATAATAATTAAAATCAGTCTTTAGTTCAACAATGCCGAACTTTACTTGGGCTAGACCCAAACCGAGATCTCAAGCTGCATCATATTCTGTGGGGAAATTGGACCAGAACCTGCAATATGGCTCGATAAATATTTTGGGCATATTTGAAAACGCACATTGATCATTTTTTCAAGGTAAGAAGCATGGTACAATAAGAAGGTAGAACAGCTTCGTAAAACTACATAAATACAGCCCTGAGGCTATGCCCGCTTCCTGTCAGAATAATTCAAAATTATATCCATTCATTTGATATTTTTTGTTCATTTTTAAAACGAATCAAATAGCTCGAAAGAAGAATGAAATGCCTGGATATTATCTTAAAAATATGATCCTAAGATTTCAATCTTTCAATTCCGTGGCAAATCTGGTTAATATCATTAGTGAGCGCCCGCAATTTAAGCTTCTTCCATTCATTGATTTTGAAAATATTTAGTTTTTTTTTTTTTTTCAAAACAATAAATACATACACAAAATTGGCATAAGTCGGGCACACTTAGAAAAAAAATTGTAATCAGCTGGCAGCTCTACCATACCTTTTTATTGTACCATGGTAAGAAGTAATATTATCAAATTGCAGTCACATCGACTAAAAAATATGGACAAGATCTTTAAAACTCCTCAAATTGGAGGATAGCGCTATTTGGATTCTCATTCGACGAGAACCCACCATGACTAAAAACCGATGAGAAATGCCAATGTTTGGGCAAAGCTACAAAACTCTGTTTATATACTTCAAAAACCTTATTTGATTTCAAGCGACCAATCGTTAAATCCATGGTAGAATAAGATAGGGTGAATTAGAAAAATACAACACAGCAGTAGAGTGTTATTTCGTCAAATATACAAAAAACGGTGATTTTTTAAGAGATATAGGAAAATTTTTAAAAACGAAAACATAAAGTTCAGAAAAATGCATTGAATCTATATCTGAATTGATAAACGGTTTAAAAAATTAAATTTTTGAAAATTACTTCATGCAAATGTTGACTTTGACTGCGTTTCATATTGTCCATCTGCTTAGTCCAATTTTGGCATACATTTTACAACTCTTCGGCCGGTATCTCTCGAATTAATGCTTCAATGTTGTCTTCCAATGCGTCAATTGAAGTGGGCTTGTCTGTATAAATATGAGCTTTGACATAGCCCCACAAAAAGGTCTAAAGGCGTTTGATCGCACGATCTAAGCGGCCAATTGACCGGTCAATTGCAAGCTCTTGCATTTTGGGCAAAAAAAGTTGGATTTACGCTACGATTCGAAAACGGAATGGCAACCTTATGATGGAGGTTGCAACAATTTGTGGAGTATTGTGTGAAAAACGCATACGATCAGCAATTAATCAGAAATATAAAGACACAGCTATTTCGATTGGGAAGCAACAAAAAAGAACAACAAGCTGTAACTTTTAGCACTATCGAACATTAAAAGACATAGTGAACCATGTACCGTACTAAATGAGCATACATGCCCTCACTCAAGCTGAATAACAATGCAGTATATATATATATATATGTATGTGAATAATCCATATATATGTGTGCACATATGCATTTAGTTTTCACCAAAAAATAACGCATATTAGTAGTGAACTCTCCAAGCTAGTCTCTTAGCCCACGCATGCAATTCATTCTTTTGGGGCCCGACTGACATTCTACTGCGACAACATTACTCGCATTGCCGGCCAGACTTGTTAGACTCATTTAGATTGGTATCAGGTATTTTGGACGCTTCATGCAATTAACATATTATGCCAACGCAGACGAGACCTGGGGGAAATTGCCTGCACTTGCACATTTGCAGGCGTTATTGCTTTGTGCAAACGTTCTTAGAAAAATGGTTTGGGCATACTAAAGAAGCGCAAACGCTGGCAGCATTTATTAATAACAGCGACTTCATAGACGACCTTTGCATACCAAAACATCTCGCATCCAGATAGGCGAAGGATGATACTCCAGGTGATAAATGACCACTAAAACCGACCGTAGGTGGCATTGTGATTGTGCCGCCGAAGCAACCCAAACCCAAAGCCAATTGCAAAGCAGAACAAAGCTCACTGCTCGAGTGTTCTAATACATCATCATCACCAATGTCGACCGTCGCAGTCGCTGTCATCGCCACCATCATCACCAACAACATTTTAGATGATTACCGCAACAAAGCGAGCGGTATATTCGCTTTGATATGTTAAATCTAAGCGACTGTGCTAACCGAAATTGCCAAACTCCCTCTTCTGGCATCGCCCGAGCGTTGCCAAGATCGGCGCACAGAAATTAGCCCATTTGTATGCACACAGTTGTTTACTGCTCACATAACGTTCCTACTCGAGCGGCCACTCTCAGCGAGAAGCTTTGTTGTTGTTTGTTGTTGTCCTCGTCCGCTTCAACAAAAATTTAATAAAATTATTGTGTGTTGATTATGGTTTTTTAAACTGTTTTAGAGACCAACAAACAAATCATTATAAATTGTGCGGCTATCTGTCCGTGAATGCGTTTAAAATATGAGCAGCTAACTGTAGCTACAACAACAAACACCAGCTACAGCTACAGCAGCACAACGCACGCTACCACGCCAACTAGCAAACAGTTGACACAGCTACAAAGGGTTCAGATTCTGACAGAACCCAAGTGAATGCGACAGCCGAACGTGCGGTATGATGATATTTAACGCGACAACATCAAAAGTTGTTACTTAAAAATTTGCGCATTCTGATAACAATCTTCAAGGAGCCAACAACGTGCCTCTTTACCAAATCCATAGAAGAGGCTCTTCGGGTCCCCAGCCAAGCAACAGTTTCGGACTGATTCCCCAACTCACAACTGAGATGACAAATACCCGTACCAAAGAGACAAACCAACAAACGGACAGTCAGTCAGTCAGACAGACAGACAGTCACAAATAATCAGACGTTCATCAGTGGACATACTCTGTGCTCGACTTAGGAATGCTTAAAACATTTAAGGTTGCCACATTAAAGTGATGAAATATTTTCATATAAAATGTTTGCAATCGCACCACCAACAGAACAGGTCCGAATGCTCTTTTTTTAGGGTTGTTTCTTTTTTGGTGAGGCTTTGTTTTCGACTTTGTCTTCATGCATTGCCGGTAGCAGCGACACCAAAAAAAATGCATCCAAAAATCTTAAAGGTGTAAAAAAAATTGTAAAGAAAGCCAAAACTTGCACCGCTCACAGTGGTTATCAGTAATGGATCAATAATAATGTGGCCTCCTTTGTCTGCTCCCTATCTTTGCAGAGCCATGCCGAACACTTGCCATTCAAATGCGACTACTGTGCCCGCCTTTTCAAGCACAAGAGATCACGAGATCGCCATACCAAACTGCATACCGGAGATCGGCGCTATCGCTGCCCCCACTGCGAGGCAGCATTTTCAAGAAGGTAAGCATTAGCCAGTCTGCCTGGATGTTTCTCATAAGTTTGGGAAAGGCTGCTGCCGCGAACACGGATATTAATTTCGATAATTCTCTTCCCATGTCCTCTGTAGCGACCATTTGAAAATCCACATGAAAACTCACGACAATCAGAAGCCATTCCAATGTACCATATGCAACCGCGGCTACAACACTGCGGCGGCTTTAACATCGCATATGCAAAATCACAAGAAACAAGCGGCGCTCCTGGCTGCAGGCGGTAATCCCCAGGCATTGAATTATAGTCCTCGTTCCACCGGATCTGCATCAAGTAACGGAAGTCTACAGAAGAGACGCTACGCCCTGGCCGTGGGAGGAGATCACAGCCCTAGTCGGCTAGAATTTGGCAAACGTGGGCGATCCTCCTCCTCGAATGTACTGAAGTGTACCTTCTGTTCGAAATCGGATTTTTCTACTGTGGAACAGTTGAACACTCACCTGCAGTGCCAGCATGAAAAAGAGTTGGTTCATTCGATGACGCCGCCCTCAAACCCGGTGCCAGCCGAAGGGTCCAACTTCCAAATGGCATGCGAATATTGCACCATGAAGTTCTCCAACATCGCTGCCATGTTCCAACATATGCGTTCGGCACATGTGGATCGTCTGACCAGCCCCAATTCCTATTTCGAGCACTTCAATCGTCTAGCCGCATCGGGGACTTTCAGTCCACCGCTACTCACCGGCCAGCCTCTGCGTAGCTCCACGAGTGCCGATGACAGTAGTATCAAAGAAGAGCAACATCCCACAAGTCCAAAGTCATTGGACACCAGCGCCCGCCAGAGCGAAGACGAGCCCACGGACTTGAGTCAGAATAATCGCCGGTCGATTACACCCTCAACAACGCCGCAAAAATCGCCACATGACAATGCACCTGCCGAAAAGCCGGGAGTGTTTCTCTGCAACCAGTGCAATGCAGGCTTGCCCGACTTTGAATCCTTCCGCAATCACTTGAAGTCTCACATTGCCCAAGGCTTGAACTTGGTGTGTCACCACTGTGGGCTAATGCTGCGGGAACAGTCAGAGTTCGAGCGACACGTTATCTCGCATTTCCTTATTACCAGCTCCGAGTATAATTGCTCGTCTTCGTGTCAAAAGTCCTTCGGAAAGCCGGAGGAACTGCAAAAGCACCTTATCGACCATCACGCCATAACAATGTATAAGTGTGGTCTGTGCAGCGAGATGTTCGAAACTAAGGTAGCCATTCAGGTGCACTTTGCCTGCGCCCATTCTGCCGAGACAAAGTTGTTCCGTTGCTCTGCCTGCATGGATGTCTTTCGGTCGGAGAATGATTTCAACATCCATGTGAAGTCCAGGCATCAGGCGGTGAACAACAACCCCCCTCCAGTCAACTCCCTGCAGTGCATGTTCTGTCGCACTGTGTGTTCTTCGGATTTAGAGATGCAGTTCCATTTAGCCGCCCATGCGAGACAATTCCGTTGTCCATCTTGCCCGGAAACATTCCATGTTGAATTCCTACTGGATCGCCACATGCAAACCCACCACGGTGGCATGGAGCGTCCGCCCGCCACGCCAAAGGATACTTTTGAAGAACACTCCCCACCAGTTGTGGGCAATGCACTGAGTCCCATGAACTCTCTCTACGTCAATGCACTTTTTGGCAAAGGGCCAATAATGCCGCTGACCGCACAAAATAACAACAACAGTATTTTGGATTACAACGTGGCCTTTGCGTCGCATCTCAACAAGGGCTTGTTTCCGAATGCTGCCGCTGCTGCTGCCAATAAGTTCTACAATCCTCTGCAGATCGATACAAATGCCATGAAGCATTCAGCATTGATGTATGGACTTTCCCAGCGTTACTTCGATACAAATCGCACCGTAATGGAAATGTATCAGCAGCAGCAGCAACAACAACAGCAACACCACCTTCAAGAAAATACCAAAGCCGGCGGTAACTACTTCATAAGTCCCAAACAACCCGCCAACGCGCCGCACTTATCGGCTACGGAGAGCCATGTTCGCAACGAGTTAAGTGCATCACCATCGACGGGATTCAGTTGTGGCATTTGTGAGCGCAACGACTTCCGCACAGAGTCTGAGGTACATTCGCATCGAAAGATAGTGCACAATCTTAAGACAGGAGTGAGCCTGAAATGTGCCTACTGTTCGGGTAATTTCAAGTCGCGCAGTGAACTGGAACACCACATGAAGACATGCCACAACTCCACCGGTAAACACAAGTGTCTGATTTGCGATGAAATCTTTCCGTCGCCAGCCATATTGGCCGAGCATAAGTTGCAGCACTCCAAAGTAGGGCAGTCGGGCAGATGTTCGCACTGTTCCAAGCCGCTGTCAGATGTGAGCGCCTTCAAAGCTCATCTTGCTGATCACAATACGGAAGGCCAAATGCCTGTCCAGTGTATATGTTGCCGTCAAACGTTGCATTCGGAGTTCGAGATTGGCCTCCATGCAAAGTAAGTACTGTGCTATGATGAGTCATTGGTCGCAAAGCAGAATGAAAGCTTACGATATCGACTTTAAACGTTCCTTCTGCTTTTCCCTTTACATATAGTACAAATTATCATTTAAATTGTTTGGCAGCCACCTAATTGAATATTTTGTTTCGTTTTTTTTTCTTTTGCCTCTATTTAAGATTCCATGTGAAAGCTTCGAATGTGTCCGAAAATGTGTGTGCTCTATGCTTGGAACCAATTTCAAATTCGCCCTCGGAAGCAAAGGTCTGTGAGAAGTGCTGTCGCAAACACAACCTCAACAACAAGTTCAAACAGCAGCGTGAGCATTTTGAGCAGCGAACCAATTCCGACGCCAGACAGTATGTCGCCAACCGCTGCAATCTATGTAAAATGATTTTGCCCCATCCACAAAAACTGCAGGAACACTTGGTCGAGCACACATTTGCTGGATGTGAAGATCGTGGTTTCAACTGTTATATTTGTTCATCGGTTTTCACTGCGCCCGGTGGTCTACTAAGTCATATGCTGGATCATGGCACCAACTCCAAGCCCTACGACTGTAACTTGTGCCCCGAAAAGTTCTATTTCCGGGCTGAACTTGATCATCATCTCATCGACCATGATATTAGGGAAATTTCGCCATTGAAAAATGAATGTGAGTCGGTGTCCACTCAACAAGATCGCACCACCGCATCCGAGACCAACAATGCCGAGGCTGTAAGGTCCGAAAATATTCAACTCTTGAATGAAGTGAAGCAGGAAATAATCGAAAGTGATCAAACTAATCAGGCGGAAGATGATGAATACATAGAAGTGGAGAAATTGCACGACAGCAACAACCAAGTGTCGACCAACAGAGAAGAGGATGCTGATGATGTCAAGAAAAGTCCTGAAAACTCTCAAGAGAACATTGCCTCCTAAATTGGTGGCAACAGAAGAGGTATTACATGCCACCCCTTTAGTATTATTGCAAACAAACAGATATGCGAATAAAGCGACTCTGCTTGCTAATTATCCTCTAAGCGCACTTAAAGTATTATCGATTGCATTTTAAATAACAGCAGTATTCTTCTCACCCATTAGTTTACGTACGTACATACCATTAATCGCTCTCTCTCTCTCACACACACACACATACACACACTCATATACATACAAAACGTTACAAACTTGTATTAACATTTAACAAACCATTTACAGAATAGACGATTTACACACCTAGGCACTTATTTATTTTTAGCCAGTAGTTACGACAGTATTATTGTGATAAGAAGAAGATGAAGAAGAAGCATAAAATGTCTGACATTGTTCAGTTGCTTTGTTTTTATTTTTCTCTTTGGGAAAATTGTTATAACACTTGTTTTCATTCTCGTGTGCTCATTTAGAATTGTAAATTTATTTTGAAAAAAAAAACGAAAGAAAAATGAATAACTGATATATTTAGTAATTATTTGTGGAAAACGTTTTTATTTAATTATATACATACTTACATGTTTAAATATACTAGTAATAATAATACGATTACAGCAAAAATCATGTGTCTACATTTGTATATACATATGACTTATTTGAAAAAAAAAAAAAAAAAGAACAGCTATAGAAATATTTATAAACTGACATAAATAGTACATAAGTACATACATACATTAAATAACCATCACAAACAATGTAATTGTAACTAAACTGCATTCTTTCCGATAATAAAATCGTAAACAAATAAATATTTAAAATTCGCTTTGGTTTTTACTTACACAGGTACATTGTAGTAATTTTTCAAGGCCAAATTTAAACACGGTTTATTTTGGTAGGAAATTATTGGCAATGATTACCCGGCAGGAATTATATTATATATATATATATATATATATATATATATATATATATATATATATATATATATATATATATATATATATATATATGTATATACATATATATATATATATATATATATATATATATATATATATATATATATATATATATATATATATATATATATATATATATATATATATATATATATATTATATTTATCGAAAGCACGTCTGTTAGGGATGAAATGATTTAAACAGTGTTGGCATGTTTGTTCGAGATTCCGTAGTATCGTGATGTTGCAAAATAGTCAGACTTAGTCTCATTATTGTTTATTTTGTTCTTTTTATAATAAACATATGTTGTTTTTTACCTATTCTGCAACAACAAGATGAAATTATTGTTTATGGAGGGATTTGTTTTGAAATAACTCCTTTCCACAAATAATTTTCCTAAAGTGATTACTGCCCAGAAGCTTTAGTTGCATTTTTGTCATTGATCTATAAATATATTCACCCGGGGAATTTGACCATTTGACAGGGTGAGATGAAAAAACTGCAACCAAATTCAGACTGCTGTCATTTCCAAGCCATTCGTCGGACAGCTGTTAAAATGATTGCAGTGGCAGCTCATTATAGCATTGAGCATTATATGGATGTTGAGAATTATCCAGAAAAAAAGTTATTTGTGATAGAATTCAAGCGTGACAGTGCGATTTCTTTATATTTGGCTGGAAAACCACAAGTGGCTATCATTCGAGCACTCCAGCGTTTAAATGTGAATAAATCTTTTTTGTCTGGTACCATCGCTCGTTACCGTGATACTCGTAGCCTAGCCCGACGTCAAGGAAGTGGACGGAAGAAAACAGCAACATCAGTAGAAATGGTTCGAAAAGAAAAGAAGCGACTTGATCGAAACCCACGTCGCAGTGGCCGAAAAATGGCTAGTGAGCTGAACACATCGCAATATTCCATTCGCCAAATATTGAAAAATGAGCTCGGGGTAAAGCCATTGAAATTCCAAAAAGTGCAAGAACTTACGCCGCAACAGAAAGAAAATAGACTAAAACGAGCTAAAGAGTTGCTTCGCTTGGCCGAAAGTGGTGAACTGCCGAATTTAGTTTTTAGTTTTAAACAAACAAAATGATCGTGTTTACTTGCCGAAGAGGTCAGCGGAAAATGTGCACCTTCGGTTGGCCATCAGAACTCAAGCGCCGGCCATGGTGATGGTGTGGGCCGCCATAACAGCCGATGGTCGCTCTCCCCTCGTATTAATCGACCGTGGCATCATAATAAATACCGAATATTATCGCGAAAATATTCTGGAGAATGTATTAAAGCCTTGGGCACGCAAACATTTTGACCGCAGACCTTGGACATTCCAAAAGGACTCAGCACCATCGTGCTGAGTGCGCCACCCAAGAATGGTTACAAAATGAGGTTCCTCTTTTCATTTTCAGCGCACAGTGGCCACCAAAATCTCCGGATACCAATCCGTGGGACTATTGTGTCTGGAATATTTGGAAAGTAAGTTTGGCACAGTTTTTTATCTCACCCTGTATTCTACTCACCTTTGTCCAGGTCAATGTGATGCTTAAATTTTGGATTCCCTATTGCCACAGAAGAGATTTAACTTTTCTGAGGGTCGCTACACCAGTTTTGGAAAATGGCAGAACAAATAGCATGCTGTTGTTTGCACTGGTCGTCCATTTCAACTCGTACAAACTTTTACTCAACAAGTCAAAATTTATTTTTAGGGACCTTCGCTCACCATCTTAGATAATTAATCTCTGAAAATTACCTGCACCTCGTTGAACTCGAAATGGTGAATAGGAGAACATGTGTTGGTAAGCAAATTCCCACTACGCTTCAACCCCTAGGTTGTCACTAACAACATTATTAAACCAGTAAGGAAAGCTCAAAAGTCGGGCGGGGCCGACTATATGATACCCTACACCACTATGCATATTTAGTAGAGCTCTCGTAAAAAGGTTTATACAGGGCATTTCAGAGCTCTATGAGATATTTGGTACAAAATCAAAATCTATCTAATTCTATCGTGCATTTTACGAACTATAGCTATCTCTGAACCGGGTTTCTCCAAATTTTACGTATTAGCTTCTAGACTGGTGATTTAGGCTGATATTGACCATTTAGTGCACATTTAACCCGAAATCGGATGAAGATATATATGAGAGCTATATCCAAATCTGAACCTAATTCGATAAAATTTAAAACAGCTATTCCTGTGCTCCATTTAATACCTGGTACCAAATATCACTGTTGTGGAGTGAATATTACGAATGTATGGGACTAAAACTCTAAATCGGATGAAACATATATATGGTTGCTATATCTATATCTGAACCGATTTTCACTAAATTTGATATACATGCTTCTAGGCTGAATTTGGTCCGATGTACTAAAATTCAGTCCATTTGGACTTATATCGGCCATTTGGTGCACAATTAACCCGAAATCGGATGAAGATATATATGGGAGCTATATCCAAATCTGAACCGATTTCGATAAAATTACAAACAGCTATTTCTGGGCTGTATCTTATATCTGGTACCAAATATCATTCTTGTGGAGTGCATATTACGAATGTGAGAGGCTTAAACACCAAATCGGATGAAAGATATATGGGAGCTATAGCTATATCTGAACCGATTTTCTCCAAATTTGATATACTTGCTTCTAGGCCGAACCCGGTTGGGTGTGTCAAAATTCAGGTAATTTGGACTGATAGTGGACATTTGGTGCACATTTAACCTGAAATCGGATGAAGATATATATGGGAGCTGTAGCTGTTTCTGAACTGATTTTCTCCGAATTTGTTGTATTTGCTTTAAGGCTAATCTCGGTCACATGTGCCAAAATTCGGGCCATTTGGGCTGATATTGGCGATTTGGTGGTCAATTAACCCGAAATCGGATTAAGATATATATGGGAGCTATATCCAAATCTGAACCGATTTCGATAAAATTTAAAACAGCTATTTCTGTGCTCCATCTAATACCTGGTACCAAATATCACGGTTGTGGAGTGCATAGTAGGAATGTGAGGGACTTAAAGATCAAATCGGATGAAAGATATATGTGGGAGCTATAGCTATATCTGAACCGATTTTCTCCAAATTTTATATACTTGCTTCTAGGCCGAACTCGGTTGGGTGTGCCAAAATTCAGGTAATTTGGACGGATAGTGAATATTTGGTGCACATTTAGCCCGAAATCGGATGAAGATATATATGGGACATATCTAAATTTGATCCGATTCTCACCAATTTCAATAGGGTTCGTCCTTGGGCCAAAAAAATATTGTTTGGAAAATTTCATCTCAATCGGATAATAAATGCGACCTGCATTTTGTTCACAAGAATACATGGACAGACGGACGGACGGACGGACGGACAGACGGACTGACATGCATAAATCGACTCAGAAAGTGATTCTATGAAGGTTCTCAAAAGTAACTATGGGTCTATCTCGTTTCCTTCTCCATGTTACAAACAAATGCACAAAGACATAATACCCTTACCACTATGTGGTGTAGGGTATAAAAATTGGTTGGGTTGGTCATCTTGTTGTCGCACTGGACTTAGTGTCCTTTTCGGGTTTGTGCCGAATTAGACTTCGACGTAGTTCAAATGCAATTAATGTTTATACCCTACACATAGTGGTAAGGGTATTATGTCTTTGTGTATTTGTTTGTAACATGGAGAAGGAAGAGAGATAGACCCATAGTTACTTTTGAGGATCTCCATGGAATCACTGAGTTGATTTATGCATGTCAGTCCGTCTGTCAATCTATTCTTGTGAAAAAAAATTTAGGTCGCATTTATTATCCGATAGAGATGAAATTTTCCAGACAACATTTGTTTGGCCCAAGGATGAACCCTATTGAAATTGGAGATAATCGGTAAAAATATTGGTATAGCTCTCATATATATCTTCGTCCGATTTGCCTTTTATTGTGCAACAACGTGTAATATCAGCCCGAATATTATGGAATTTTGCCCATACAACCAAATTAGGCCTAAAAATAAGTATGCCAAATTTGAAATTCGAAATCGGTTCAGATATAGCTATAGCTCCCATATATATTGTTCATCCGATTTGTTATTTTTGTCCTCCGCAGCCGTCATATGCACTCTGTACCAACAATATTTGGGGAAATATATCAAATGCAGCTCAGAAATACCTTTGCTAAATTTCATCAAAATCGGTTCAGATTTGGATATAGCACCCATATATACCTTTATCTGATTCAAATTAATTTTACACCAAATGGGCAATACAAGTCCGAATTTAAAAGTTATAAATACTTCGGCATATTTAGTCCTTCGGACTTTAAATTATAATTATAATCATAGCGTGTATGGTTGAATTCTCCCATCAAAACTTTTAATTGTTATGTGGAGCTCTACTAAATTAGCAAAGTGGTGTAGGGTATCATAAAGTCGGCCCCGCCCGACTTTAGGACTTTCTTTACTGGTTTTATTTGTATCGCGGATTGAAAGATTAACATTTGTCAAACAGTGTCACTTGTCGAGTAGTATCCACAAGAAGTTCCTCTTCATCTACTTAACGATGATATACTTTTCGCACCATAAAATACCAAATGTTAGGCGTTAAGTAGAAGGCTCGATATTTTGAATTATTGTTTTTAGAATTGCCTGCACGTATCACCATAAACTATTTCCAAGAGAAGTCTCATCACACTTTGTGATGAATTCCATCATCAGAAACCAGCCTTCTAAATGAAATCAAAACATACCCATAATTCCTGTGATCTGATAACAACAAACTCGATTCGAGTATTTCGGAACTATAACAAAAACACTAATTTCGTAAACAAACACTGATTAAAAACGTCAACTCTGCTTCCACCGATACGCAGAGAATTGTCTGCTTGTAGTAATTGTGGCACACAGTTGTCCAAACACTCCACACGCCGTATGAACTACGATCGGTTCGTTTGTATGTACATTGTCATTTTATGGCAAATTTTTCATTGTCCCTGGTCACGTCACGTAACAGCAATAAAAAAGGTGTTCACTCATGAGCAATGTTGCGAGTTGTTCTTGTTCCTGCTGATATCATTTAGCTTGAATTTTATTTCGATGACAAATGGGAGACACTTATTAAATCAAGTTATAACAGAACACGAAGACCTTTAACTTTGCAGACGGTAAAAATCGGTTCCTTTTAAAAACAGGAGAAAACAGTCACCCGTTCTAACGAATTTTGTAGAGATTTAATTTCAGTAATTGTAAGAATCGAAAATCTGTATCAACTCGAAGTAAGAAAATGTGCTGAACTAGCCATGCCTTATACTAAGGAAAAAATTGGAAATTCTGCAGATCGGAGTGGTGATTTCACTGCATTCTTTGATGCAGTCGGGATGGAGTTATGAAGATAGCAGTCCGGATCACCACAATTTAACCAGATCCAATCAACAAACTAAGAATATAAGCTGCAATCGAATGCCATTTCTGTTTGAAAAAACCCTATACTTTGCTAAAAAATATAAAAATAACAGATTTCATGGCTTAAGGTTATTGATGTTGTTCTTGTTTTGTGGATTATTGCTGCAGTCTTTTGAGCCCATTTCTCTAAGAGACTAACTACGCATTACAAATAAATGAATAAACACCTGTATAACACCATCTATATCTAAAAAAGCTTCCTTATTATATAGTTTCTGTACTTTGAAGGTTTCGTTCATCGAATCAAATCCTACAAATAGGCTGTAATTATTCATTTGTTTGGCGATATCTTTTCTGAGAATAATTGTCAGAAATGCCATTCGCGATAATTTATTGGGGTCCAACAGAAAAAAAATTAAATTTGTCACCAAAACTGTTCAGAAAACGTCCTAAAAAATTACCTGAATTCGTCGGTGTACGGTTTCCTTGCTTACGTTGCTTGAAGATTTCAAGTATTTTGATGCGAGAATCATTTTCCAATCAAATTGGTATTTTAGCACTTTAGGTTCAAAGGGAATATAAATGTACCTTGAGATATCCGGCACCTAACTAATCCCAATTCTCATTTTAATGTTACCAAATTAACATTTAATCGTGTAGTCGATGGCATCCGTACTCGAATAAGTGCATGCGGACAAAATACAAAAGATAAAGCACACAAGGAAATAAGAAAAAAGTGAACAAAAAAGGAATTATGAGTGTCAAAGATTCATAGCGAACCTCAAATATTACAAATGCAATAAATAATCATTGATTTACAGCGGAAATTAAATTTGTTCCAGATTCGTTTCCATTTGCTCCATATGAATTTCCATTTGCTCTGTTGTTCAGTTGACTTCACTTCGAATTTTTTCCAGAAGCGCAAACAACAAAATCCTTTACTCGCTTGAATGAATAATTAAAATACCTATTATCTATTGGGGTGATGTTTTTAATATAATCTAAACCCATTTCTGGTGTTTACTTTCAATTAAGGGAATTCCTTTTTCATTAATTTTTAAACTCATTAGACTTCTAATACACTTTCGTGTACTCCAGCAAAAGAGATGCTATGGAAGCAAACCGATTGTAAGGTTGAGATAAAAAAAAAACTGCAACAAAGTCAAACGCCATAATTTTTACATTTATTTTTAAATTTTATTGAATGAAAGCAAAAAAATTCGGAAATAGCAGGTTTCGATCAAGTCGCTTCTTTACTTTTCAATCCATTTCTACTGATGTTGCTGTTTTCTTCCGTCCACTTCCTTGACGTCGGGCTACGCTACCAGTATCATGGTAACGGACAATGGTTCGAGACACAAAAGATTTATTCACATTTAAATGCTGGAGTGGTCTACGATAGCCACATGTGGTTTTCCATCCAAATATAAAGAAATCACATTATCACGCTTGAATTCCATCACGAATAACTTTTTTCTGGAAAATTATCACCAAAATGCTTTTGTACGCTTGTAAACAATATAATGAGCTGTCACTGAAATAATTTTAAAAGCTGCCGCACTAGTGACTTTGAAATGACAGCAGTCTGAAGTTGGTTGCAGTTTTTTCATCTCTCCCTGATTTTCCCGGCGCACACTCTTATACATTTCGTGAGTGATTCAGCCCCTTGTACTGTACATGTATTTTTACATTATGACAGCTAATATTTATATGTACATTAGAATTTCATGAGACCATTCTTCTGATTTCGGTCTTAAAACTGTTAGAAAGTCGGCAATAAAATCAAAAATGCGCACGATTTTACTTCCGAGTTCGGTACGACATCGGTCCGATAATTCCAATTGCCTTCCGACTGGCGACTTCGGTTCGACGTCGACTAAAACTTCAGATTTTCGTTCATCAACCACTTCATATAACTTGCTGTTCGAAGTCGGACCGAACTCGGACAGTTTGGTTAGATCGAAATGGGACCGAAATAAATTTAAATGTATAATTTTAGCTCGAAAAAAAACGAAAAAATATCGACCAAAACAACTTAATGTCAAATGTTAGTTTTAGACCGAAGGCGTTTCTATTAAATGCTCTGTTCTACTAGAAACAGCAAGCATAAAATGATTTTAATACGATAACATGTAAACTCTTGCAGGTTCTGGAACAGTTCAAAAATTGTGGGATGCAGGATTTTGGAGCATGCCGCAATAAAATAGTAATTCTGACAGAAAGCGGACACGGCATCAGGACTGTATTTTTTCGTATTTGCAAAGCATTTTTACCTTCTTAATGCACCATTCTCTGCCCGCTTTCTGCCAAAATCGTAAACTTTTGAATTTGCTATTTTGGTTTTTATAATTTTATTTCCTTTTAGGGGGTTCGTGAATATTGAACAAAATAGAAACTTAAAATTTAATTTGAACACCAAAATTGCATGGAAAATATGATATTTTTATTTATAAAAAAATTAGGCTTTCAAAAAAACTCGAATTTTCTACTTTTTGTTCAAAAAAAAAGCTCAACTGCATCCTCAAGTCCTAACTGTTGCAAGAAATCTACTCTCCTCATGAGAAATACTGAGACATTTTATATTCAGTTATGTATTTATGTTATTTTAATTTTAATCTTTTGAACGAATTCTTTGTTATGGCCACCACTGTATGAAAGCAGAAGCGCGTCTCTCAAGTATAAATGTTATCAGCAAGAAATCAAATCTTTTATGTTGAAAATTTTGCCTCTGTCTTAAGAGTTTTTTTTTTTTTTTTTTGTTATTGTCATATTCTGGTTGTGACATCAGTTTTCAAGACCAGTAGTTTGCACTGAATGGTGCTATTCGCTGTTATGGTTTTTATTTTTATAGGCCAACATCCACGAATTTAAAGGCGTATGCCAAGGGCCTGATACAGAAGGAGTGTTTGAATCGACGAACATATGAATGCATATTCTGTCAAAAGTTTCATTATTTGTGTTCTTAAATAAAGTATCGAAAAAATTAAAAGTTTCAGGGAAAATTCAACTCTCTAGCTAAGTCTTGTTGTGCCAAATAGACTTCTAAAGCATGCAATTTTGTACGCTCGAAATATTTCTATAACATTTGCTTTGTTCCAGAACCTGCTATATTTTTCGATATCATAAAGTACGTTTCGTTCAATCATTGATTTTGAAAATATTTTTTTTTTGTTTTTTTAAAACTATATATACATAAACAAAATTGTCCGAAGTAGGGTACACTTAGAAAACAATTATAATCAGCTGGTAGCTACACCCATGGCTCAATAATTCAAAGAAACTAGAAAAACGCAACTCTGTAATGGAGTCTTATAGTGTCAAATAGACTGTTAAATATCCACTGTTGGTTTTGTTTATTTTTAAATTTTTCCAATTTTTTATCGGGGAAAACCCGCAAACTAGAACGGAATTTAGGGGCTGTTCCATAAGATTGAATCTAAAATAGTAGGGCAATACAGTTTTATCCCAAATTTGTATAATGTGTTGCCCATTAACGTCGAAAATATGCATTTATTCTGCAACCGAATTTGAATTATTTTCAAATTATTTCATTTTTAATTCAAAACAATACACACAAATATACAAAATGTGTACATATTTTGACAGAATAAGGGCACCAAAAGAAAAAAGTGTATTTAGGGGGTAGCTTTGTTCTACCTTCTGTAATTATGTCATGGCTACACCTTACTTTTTATACCCTCCACCATAGTATGGAGGGTATGTTAACTTGTAACTTGTTTGTAACTCCTCGAAATACTTATGTCAGACCCAACAAAGTATATATATATTCTTGATCAGCGTGAAATTCTAAGACGATTTAGCCATGTCCGTATGTCCGTCCGTCTGTCTGTTGTAATCACGCTATCTTTCGAACGAATTGAGATAGAAGGCAGGTTAAGTTCGTAAATGGGCCATGTAGGTCCACGTTTTCATATAGCCGCCATATAACGGTACCTCCCGATATTCGGTATTTTGGTGATTTTAGCGACATTATTCACTGGAATTGTTTCAAATTTGGCATTTGAAGTTCGAAATGGATACTGCAGCCTAAGACAGAAAATTATCTCTATCCCTATACAACGGTACCTCCCGATATTCGGTATTTTGATTATTTTAGCGACATTATTCGCCGGAATTATTTCAAATTACGTACTTAGAGTTCGTGATGAGAACTACATCTCTGTGACAGAAAACTGTCGATGTAGGTCCAGGTCTTCGTATAGCCACCATATATCAGTACCTTCCTATATTCGGTACAATACCCACCGAAATTGTTTTGGATGTCGTATTTGAAGTTCGAATTGGATAAAGCCTGTGACAGAAAATTGTCAGGTCTTCGCACAGCTCCGATATAACGGTTCCTCCCTATATACAATATTTATATGATTTTAGCTACATTATTCACCGTTTAATATGGTAATGACTTATGACAAACGATGCCTATGTAGGCCAACGTCGTATAAACCCCAATATAACGGCTATATTCGGTATTTTTAAAAATTTAACAGAATTTTTTAGGGATTTTATTTTTTGAAAATTTCCAAATTTGTTCCAAATGGTGGAGGGTATTCAAAGTTCGACACGGCCGAACTTACTGCTTTTTAACTTGTTTATTTTTCAAAATTGAATACAATTTAGGATAAAAAAAAAAAATGGTTTAACCTAAATTTGTAAAATGTATCCCCTATTAACGTCGAATATAATATTTTGTTACAACTGAATCCGAACTAATTTAAAATGGTTTTCTTTATTATGTAAAATTTTGACAGCACCAAAAATTTTGTTTTTTTTTTTCTACATTCTGTTTTGGTTTAAAGTTTATTCAACACCTAAGCAAATACCCAAGGTCCATATTCTCAAGGCAATCCAATATATCTGTCAATGTTAAAATTTTTCACAATTGTACGTTCGACCTATTTCGACAAAATTCACATAAATATATGTGTTGAAAAAAGTCAAAGGCGTACATCAAGTATTAAGTAGGACTGTTAAGTTTTAAAATGGTTGGGAGTTCTATAAACATGTTAAATACAAAATGTCAAAAAATACATATTACTCTAATATGACGTGTAAACTGACTTCAATTGATGTAAGATTTCTAGATAAGAATTGGGTCAATGACATCTACTTGGCATTCTGTGCAAGACGACAATTTAAAAGCGTGTGAATGAAGTTGACATATGATTTCGTGAATTTTGAGCAAGAAGTTGGATGTAACCTCACGGTAGCGCTCACGAGGAAGTAACTTTAAGGAATGGCACCGGCATTATGGGCTGTAACTTATTCTGGATGCATGGACCGATCTTCTCTACAAAATTCTGCTTATTTACGTACCTATTGAGTCAAACGTGAGCTTCGTCGCTAAACACAATGGAATGGATGAACATAGCAGGGATTCTGAATGCAGCCTGTTTGGCCAAAAGTGAAACTTTTAAGTGACGAAGGGTATATATACTTTTATTCTCCTTATTTTTATTTTTTTATTTTTATTTTATTATTTAGAATGTGTTTTGAATTTGCTTTAACAGCTTTACCTAAAATTCTACGTACTCAGTCGACGTTTTTGATCACACAATTTAAACACATGTATTTATATGAGAGTTACCCAAATACGTCGGTCGTACAAAATTGAACAATTTCAACATTGACAATATCATTTTTCTTGTTTTTTGAAAAAGTAAATGAATAATACAAAAAATGTGGTTTTGGTATAACCATATATGATTTAAGTTATTTTCGGTATCTTGGCCACTTTTTCATTTTTTGGCCTTTATTTGGCATCTAAGGGGGAAAAAACCCCCCTCTCATAAAATTTTTAATTTTCGAATGGATCCTAGTCTTGGCCTTTACCACTTTCATCAATTGATTTGGTTAAAAATTTGTATTATGGCTACTCTGGGGTAGAGAATCATCTTACAGATAATTGTCCACCTAGGCATTTATTTAAGTATAGTCCCACATTTGTGTTCCCGCGTTTTTATACCCTACACCACAAGGTGGTCAGGGTATTATGTCTTTGTGTATTTGTTTGTAACAGACAAAAGGAAACGAGATAGACCCATAGTTCCTTTTGATGATCTGCATAGAATCACATTTTTGTAAACAAAGTACAGTTCGCATTTATTGCCCTATCCAGATGAAATTTTGCACAAATCATTTGTTTGGCCCAAGGACGAACCCTATTGAAATTGGAGATAATCGGTAAAAATTTAGATACACAGGCATTTCACAGAAGTTTTACGAAATCGATTTATTTCACCTTTTCCAAATCGTTACGATTTGCTTTTGCTTCTTCAGCACTCGTACGTTTTGACTAATCCGGAAAAAAAATCATTTCACATTTTTGAAATAAAAATATGGTAACTCCATGAAAAAAAAAGTCGTAAACAAATTATTGACAATTAAAAAAGGAGTTTAAATTGTTTTTTATAATATAAATACGAAAAGTAAAAATGCCAGGGGCTTCAATACTTGCTGTAATGGATGAAGAAATAAATCAGCGGTCTACTGAAAAAATTCGTCGCCGGACATTGAGGAACGCATCAGATCCTTTATCTCACTCAAATGCAGAGTAAGGATCCACCATTTTTAGTCCATTGTGTAAAATAATGTAAAGTTAAGAACGAGTCGTATTTGCTTTTTCCTGTTCTACAGCATATTTAAGAGTTTCAAGTTCAACTATTTTGAGTTTCATTTCGTTCCGTTCACGCATTCTCTTTTGCATTTCAATATTATGTAACTGCTCTTCCACATACTTTTTTTCCAGGATGTTACAAAGTCTGTCCAACTTTTCAGTTTGTTTTTTCATTTCCTTACTGTTATCTTCTAGAATTTTACAAATTTTTCCAAGTTTTGTAAATGAGAATTTTCCTCAACTAAAAGCGCATTTAGATCTTGCTTTGAGGGAGTTCTTGCCCGGGGTCTTTTTACTGCAGGCGTGGGTTTTGCTTTTGTTAGGCTGCCCGACACTTGTCTTATTGGTGTAGATGGCGGAGAACACGATAAGCTTTTATTTCTAAGTCGTTTTTGAATAGGTGTTCGCAAACGGTTTTCTTCCAATGTTGGTGTTCTTGGATCAATTGCCAATGTAAAAACATTTTTAAAAGCAGCTGGAATGCATGATCTTGGTCTATCTTTTTTATTTAAAATCGAAGTGGTCTGCTTTGAAGTTGACGGTGAAAAATTAAGCTCTTCGTTTTCAGATTCACTTAAATCTAATTGACTTGATTTTCGAGTTCTTGGAATATGTGTAGATGATGACGAATCAAAGTTTTCTTTTTCAGAACAACTTAGACCTCACTTACAAAATCCGCAAAGCTTACTGCACCACCAACTCCATCGACACTTTTATACAATCCGCAAATTCTGATTAAACTGTTCTCGTGTTCACTGAAAACATATTGATTGATATCACCACCACCAGTTCCTCGCAAGTGCTTTTTATTATTTTTCATCATGGATTAGAAAAATAATAGATTTTTTGTAAAATAAATTCCATAAACATGTTCATTCTAAGAGAATTTGGTTAATACAATATTTTCTGTTAAATGTATGTGTCTTCTGTTTATTTTTTACGTTAAAATCACTAAACATTTCAATTTCACCCTGCTTTTTGAAAGTGATATCAAAACGCAAAATTTTTGCGTTTTCCGTTTTTTAGAGAAGCTAAAACCGTTTTCGTTTTCACTCTTGAACGATTTTACATTCTGTGACATGCCTGATAGTTCCCATATATATCTTCGCCCGATTTGCCTTTTATTGTGCACCAAACGTCTAATATTTGCCCAAATGGATGGAATTTGACACTTATGACCGAATTGAGTCCAGAAGCTAGTACGTCAAATTTGGTGAAGATCGGTTCAGATATAGCTATAGCTCCCATATATACTGTTCATCCGATTTGTTATATTTGTTACCCACAGCCGTAATATGCACTCCGTAACAACGATATTCAGGGAAATATATCAAATACAGCTCAGAAATATCTTTGCCAAATTTTATTGAGATCGGTTCCTATTTGGATATAGCTCATATATATATTTTTTTCCGATTTCAAATTAATTGTGCACCAAATAGGCAAAACAAGTCCGAATTTAAAAGATACAAATGCTTCGGCATATTTGGTCCTTTGAACTTCAAATTACAATTATAATCATAGCGTGTATGATTGAATTCTCCCATAAAAACTTTTAATTGCTATGCGGAGCTCTACTAAATTAGCAAAGTGGTGTAGGGAATGGGAGTTGTGAAAACCGGGCCAGCGGTTCTTGATTTATAAGCAGACTAAATAAGTTAAATTTTTTTTCATATATATTGTACCTATTTTGCTATATATCCGATTTCTTGGCTATTAGCATCACTGTAATGGTCGGAAGTGATCTCTTAATGTATTTGTGATTTGGCTGGGATTGAAATTATTCGCGGTTTAGCGGACATTTTCCTATTTCCTTACATAAAATTAGGGTCTATTTTCCCGCTAATTATTGTCCGATGGCCGCCCAAATCGGTAGTTTTCTGCTCACTCCTAAACTCTAACTCCATGTAAATTTTCGCGTTGATTAGAATCAGGATATTTTTCTGTTTTTGGTCCATTTCAACCCCTAAATATCGTGCAATCATCTCCAAAACCAATAGAGTTCTATTCTGACCATAACCCCACCTCTATTTTCAATTTCGTGAGGATCGGTTAATAATTGCGACCTGTAGCTTGATTACAAATTAACATGGACAGACGGACGGACGGACATACATTGGTAGATCGACTCATCTCCTCGAGATAGGAAGATCCATATATACTTTCCTATGTGGGAAACCAATATTTCGAGGTGTTACATAATTTTTGGTGTTGTAGGGTATAAATATGAACTCTATGGGGTCTTACACTCATAATTTATTCTTGCGGTAATGGGTGTAAAATAGTACTTATCTTTGACTATTCTGAAATCATTCTGCCCGCAATTATGATGTGGACAAAGCTAAATACCACGCAGCGTTATTCTAAGCGTTGGAAATATAAATTCCAAATTACAGCTCATTTGAATGGAAAATTTTGCTAAGCTCTTTGCAATACCCAAATTGACTGAGTATTCACATGGGGCTGTTATAGATGTTCTATATCATATAGGTTTTTAAAACTCAAATTAAAGCCTACGACTGAAAAATAGGATCAGGCCATGGTACAATGAAGAGAAGGTAGGTCAACTTTAAAAAAATTGCAAGTATAGAGGTCTACCTGTTTGGCTTGTAATGTCAGAAATAGTATCAAAACAATAACAAAATCAAACAACTTGTTGCATTTATTTTGAATAAATAATTGAAAACCGCGAAAACTGAATGAAAGGTCAACACTTCTTTTCAAAACCAGATTCTATATATCTCTAAAGGATTATTTCGCTACAAAAACGCTAGATTTTGTCGATGCATACGATGAAATAAACATTTTGAAAACATCCGAATTTGAATGTTTTCTGAACAATTTTTTTGTTATTGAAAAGAAAACACATACATAAACAAATAAAGATGACATATTAAGCCAAGAAAATAAAAAAATTGAAATCATATGGTATCATAGCCCTACCTTGATATCATTGTACCATGGATCAGGCTATTCAATATATCTAAAACCAACGAGTAGGCGAACATCTATTATATTTTTTGCCACGAATATTTATTTCAATTTATGAATTACTATGGAGTCAGTACTTATAATAAAAATTTTGCCGCCTACAAAAGTCAGATCAGTGATTTATTATGCTTTAAAAATATGCATTAAAGACTAAAGGTACGGGACGACAACGCGGATAGGGCCAACTAGTTTAAAATAATTTGAAATTATTTTCGCTTTTATTCAAAACAATACACACACATATACAAACTGTGTATATGTTTTGACAAAATAGGGGCACCAAAAGAAAAAAATGGTATTTAGGAGGTAGCTTTGTTATACCTTCTGTAATTGTGCCACAGTAACGCAGTAAACAGTAAATTTAAATTTTCAATACAAAATATTTAAAAAAATAATTTGATTGAACACAAGAGCACTGCAATATCTCTTTATTGCACCATAACATCATTAATATTTTATTTAGAAAAATGTGAAGCTTTAATTGAAAAATAATAACCGCTTTCAGCTGTAATGTACGTACACACATAGCTTTGCAGATATGTGAATAAGTTCCTCCAATGTCTACGCTCATGGCATTTCAACATCCTGCACCAAGTGGATGTGTGCGTTGAATAAAAAACAAATAAAAAGTCTCCTGGACTCCATTCAACCAAATTCATGCAAAATTCTCGGAAAATCATCGTTAGCATGCCGCAATTGGTGAAGGGGGCTCTTGGGTTACTATCAGATATGCGATTTTCACCACCGTCACCACTGCATGCAATTCTGCGAAAGTGTTTAAGAGTCTAATCAAGTTACGTGGACTAATTTTTTCTATAAAAATTACACAGAGCACCTGTCGGACGACATCACAGGCATATATTTCAGCACATCCATTTATGATCAAAGAGATCAATAACAGATCATAGAGCTAGCTGCCTGCTAGCTGCAATCCGAGCCAACCACAACTCGATGGTAAAACAACGTTCAAATGACAAAACCACAAAACAATCGATCATGCAACCCAACCAAATCAATCCGTCCGACCAACCGACCGGCAGTAGTTAATTAATGTCATACCGCAAATGCCGACGAGTACATATTGATAAATGCACTGGCTCACAGTCGTCGCTGCTGGTGCTGGTTGGACAAACGAGTTGCCACTCTGTCTAACTGGTTCGTGTTTCGTTGGCGGCCTCTGCTGGCAGCAGAGCTCAGAACGCTGAGCAAACGAATGCAGAGCCCACCGTGGTGATCGATTTATCAATAGCCGCCAACAAAGTTCGCCACAAATATTTTACTCATTATTAACACTACTTACTCCACTTTGTCGTTCGCATAGTCAGTCAGTCAGCCAGCCAACCCGGCCATCAGTCAAAACTCCGACTTGTGTGCTTAGTTTCCAGGAAAACTTTAAATGCCGCACTTGCCGCTTACGACGAATTTTCTGAGCGACAACAGCACCAACGAAATCCTACTAAACCTCCTGCGTATCGATAGGTTTGCCATGCTTATATCCATCGATTCAATGATCCACTGATAGGCACATGCGTCAAAAGAAATCTTGCAGAGATTAATACGTATTGTGGCATTTCTGAAATTTGTACAATTTACGCGGTTGTTGACAGGTTTCAAAAAAAAAAACTTCAATCGTAACGAATGCCAGTCGTTGCACTGTGGTTCGGTAATTCGAGAATATCACACTATTGCTTAGTGTCGTCAAAGCGATAGCGCTTAGGTTCTCTCAGGGTGAGATGAAAAAACTGCAACCAACTTCAGACTGCGGTCATTTCTAAGCCACTCGTCCGACATCTGTTAAAATTATTCCAGTGCCAGCTCATTATATTGTGTACAAGCGTGAAATTTGGTGAAAATTTTCCAGAAAAAAATTTATTCGTGATGGAATTTGAGCGTGATAGTGTGATTTCATTATATTTGGCTGGAAAACCTCACGTGGTTATCGTTAGAACACTCCAGCATTTAAATGTGAATAAATCTTTTTTGTCTCGTTCCATCGCTCATTACCGTGATACTGGTAGCGTAGCGTTACTCCAAAGAAGTGGCGGGAGAAAACAGCAACACCAGCAGAAATGGTTCGAAAAGTAAAGAAGCGACTTGATCGAGACCCGCGTCGCAGTGGCCGAAAAATGGCTCGTGAGCTGAACATATCGCAATATACCATTCGGCAAATATTGAAAAATGAGCTCGGGGTAAAGCGATTGAAATTGCAAAAAGTGCAAGAACTTACACCGCAACAGAAAGAAAATAAAGTCAAAAGGGCTAAACAGTTGCTTCGCTTGGCCAAAAGTGGTGAACTGCCGAATTTGGTTCTCTCCTATGAGGAAACATTCATTGTCCAGCAGTTTGTAAACAAACAAAATGATCGTGTTTACTTGCCAAAGAGGTCAGCTGAAAATGTGCACCTTCGATTGGCCACCAGAACTCTATATATATATATAGAGAGAGAGAGATTTGGATACAGCTCCCATATATATTTTCGGTCGATTTCATGTATGTATGATGTGTGATGGAATTTGGTCTAAAAATGTATTTCGCAAATAATATTGAAAGCATTACAATAAACACGTTTTTTAAATTCATGAATATGTTTTATTTAATAAAATATTTGACGATAAAATAATCGTGTTTCAAATTTTGAAAACATATAAAATCAGGAGTAGCGAAGCGCACCGGGTTCAGCCAGTATCAAATGAATGAGAACAACTTGTTGCATATAATTTTGAATAATTCCAACAGTTACCGGACATAACCTAATGGCTGTTTTACGAGACTGTTCTACCTCCTTTTGTACCATGATTACAGCTGTCCGAATTTAAAAAAAGTATTAATTTTTAAAAACGTTGTTTTTTGGCACAATTTTAGATATGGACCTGGCGTATTGGGATAATACGGACGTGTATACGCTATGTTGAATTGCAAGTAACGCTATGAAGGTACCTTGTTAACTTGTCTACCCAACAAGTATCGTGTAACCACAGTCAACGTATGGTCATATTGTGACAGAAGGGAGGCTATTGAGCGGTGTTTGATCTGTGACTGAATACAGACAAGCATGTGACCAAATATTGTACAGATAGTGTCCAGGTAGTATTCATGTAGATGTTGACAAGTGCGAATTCTCTTGTTGACACAACATGCCTCTCTCAAATCATTCTGTTGGGCTCGACTGACTGTCTGTCTGTGCGACTGTCTATCTATCTGTTTGTTGATCCACCCGTCCAACTGCAGCAAGTGGAATGATCGAATCAACTTGGATTGATGGAGATAATCTGGCTGTAATTATATCAGTGGAAATTTTTAAGTGTACTTATTTGGCCGGCATACTTAAGAGTTTCATGCCCGGCTTTTTTGTTTCAGATCACTTGTACAAAGTTCTTTTGTTCAATATAAGCTTCGGCTGCTTTTTTGTAAGCAACGCTCTGGCATTGTTGGGTGCAACAGCAAGTGTCTTTGGCTCGCTAGCCACAGAGAATAATTCAAAATATTTCCATTTTAAAAGGCTCTAAAATAAAGGTTTTGAAATAATGATCAGACAATATTTCTCCATATTTCCTCCAAGGACATGCCATTAAATACATTTCAGGGGCATTTTCTCTTGTTTGTTTTGTCAAATAGTTAACATAGCAGAACACATGCGGCAAAATGGGGAGAATGTTACAAAATGTTATGTGACCAAGATTGGAAAGGATACATTATTGATAGAAACTTCTCTAAACTTAGACTCTCTATGAATAATGAGATGAGCTGGATGAGATTGAAATTGTTAGCAATGGGTTTTGTTTTAAAACGCTTTCATTGTAGCGGTTGAAACCCTGTCATGTCAACATTGATAGTAAAACATTTTTATTCAGATTAGTTTGATACAAAATTCTCTAAGATATCACAAGATGTTGACCGAAGTTCCCCTTTTGGATTAAATCAAATTTCCGAACCAATAAATAAGTCATCAGTAATAGTAAGAAAATCAAAAATTCTATTAAAAAAAAAAACTATTTATAAAGTGGTATGTACCCTCAGTCTATATAAAGTAGATTTCCATGAAGAGCTTAAAAATCTTTAAACGAAATCCACTATTTCTTGGCACAAATTCACATAAGAATCCATGAAGGAGTGGACCGATATATTCTATTGTTTCAACTTTCTGCGGAATTTTCAAATCGCTCTGAGGTACTCGTCTACCTCAGATGAGATGATACTTTGCATTTATGATTTTCATTTATGTCGATTTATGCATGTCAGTCCATCCGTCTGTCCATGTATTTTTATGAACAAAATGCAGGTCACATTTATTATCCGATTGATATGAAAATTTCCAAACAATATTTGTTTGGGCCAAGGACGAACCCTATTGAAATTGGTGAGAATCCGTTCAAATTTAGATATAGCTCCCATATATATCTTTAACCGATTTCGGGTTAATTGTGCACCAAATGGTCAATATCAGTTGTTGCAGATTCAAACATTATGTTTAAAATTATATAGGCTTTGTAAAAATAGGTGGGTATGTAATCGGCATATGTTATTATCCTGATTTTTGTTCTTGTCTGATGCCTGCCGTTGTTTACCGTTATTCTAATACATGTCAATAAACGGTAGGATTCATGGCTCAATAAAAAAGGTTGTTGAACTTCAAAGCAACTAGGAAAATTTGACTCTGCACTGGAGTCGTGTTGTGTCAAATAGACATTTAAAAATTCAACAATTGGTTTTGTTTATTTTATAATTTTTAATAACATTCTTATATTAAGGAAAGAAGGAAAAACATGAATGGGGTTAATCCACAAAATTGAAGGACAATATTGTTTTATCCCAAAATTGTATAGTTTGCTGCCCATTAATATCAAAAATACAGGGTGAGATAAAAAACATTTTTTTTAACATTTTTTTTTAATTTTATTGAATGAAAGCAAAAAATGTCGGAAATAGCATCAAATTTTAGAATAAGTTTAGATTTGTTCGAATTGGTCACCTTTGGCACGAATTATGACCTTCAAACGGCCAATACGATAATTGCTCTGCGGTATTTTGGCCCATTCCCGGCGAAGCGCTTGCTTGAGGTGATCGACACTTTGGTATTTTTTAGTGCCAACCTTGCTTTCCAAAATACTCCAGACACAATAGGCCAGAGATTTTGGTGGCCATTGTGCGCTGGAAATGAAGCGAGGACCCCCATTTTGTAACCATTCTTGGGTGGCGCGTGCTGAGTACGATGGTGCTGAGTCCTGTTGGAATGTCCAATGTCTGCGGCCAAAATGTTTGTGTATCCAAGGCTTTAATACACCCTCCAGATTATTTTCGCGATAATATTCGGTAAATAATAAATGATGCCACGGTCGATTAATACGAGGGGAGAGCGACCATCGGCTGTTATGGCGGCCCACACCAATACCATGGACGCCGCTTGAGTTCTGGTGGCCGAAGGCGCACATTTTCAGATGACCTCTTTGGCAAGTAAACACGATCATTTGGTTTGTTTACAAACTGCTGTACAACGAATGGTTTCTCATCGGAGAAAACTAAATTCGGCAGTTCACCACTTTCGGCCAAGCGAAGCAACTCTTTAGCTCGTTTTAGTCTATTTTAGTTCTGTTGCGGCGTAAGTTCTTGCACTTTTTGGAATTTCAATGGCTTTACCCCGAGCTCATTTTTCAATATTTGCCGAATGGTATATTGCGATATGTTCAGCTCACGAGCCATTTTTCGGCCACTGCGACGCGGATCTCGATCGCTTCTTTACTTTTCGAATCATTTCTGCTGGTGTTGCTGTTTTCTTCCGTCCACTTCTTTGACTTCGGGCTACGCTACCAGTATCACGGTAACGAACGATGGTACGAGACAAAAAAGGTTTATTCACATTTAAGTGCTGGAGTGCTCTAACGATAGCCACGTGAGGTTTTCCAGCCAAAAATAATGAAATCACACTATCACGCTCGAATTCCATCACGAATAACTTTTTTCTGGAAAATTCTCACCAAAATGCTTTTGTACGCCTGTACACAATATAATGAGCTGGCACTGGAATAATTTTAACAGCTGTCGGACGAGTGGCTTAGAAATGACAGCAGTCTGAAGTTGGTGGCAGTTTTTTCATCCCACCCTTTACCCATGTAATGGGTATTTTAAATATTTTAGCCACATTTTTCATCGGATTTACTTTATTATTGTTATTTGGGGCTGTGAAAAGGCACCGCCATCTCTGGCAGAAGGCCCATTACTATCCAGTCCCACGTTTTCGTGCCGCCTTCATATAACTTAAGTGTCATTAAGTTTTATATTTTGATAGTTATCTTCAAACGGTGACGGGAATCAAGAGTTCGACTTGGTCGAACTTAGCTGTTTCCGAACTCATATTTACCTTCAATAATCTTAATATTTAAACTTCAGTCGCTTTTTGATAGTTTTATTATTTTTTTTTTTTTTTTTGTTATGAGAAGATTCAAAGTTTAGAATACCCACCCCTATGGAAGTAAATTGTGTATATGTAGAACCCATATAACGTTTCCCTTGCGTCCACAAACCTCGAACCTCTTAAAATAAAATATATACTATTTTTGTCATAATACCCATCCATCCATCCATCCATCACTATCAACCCAATGTGTGACATAAATCTGAAATCATATTAACATAAATTCTAATAACACCAGAATCGCGTTAACATTCGCAAATATTTGCATAATAAATAATCAAATTCTTGTTCAACGTGTCATTATTTTCGTGTAAAATCCTTGTAATGGACTGCCGGTGTGGCAGCAGATCAATTGACAGAGAAGCGAACAAAGGTAATGTCATCAATCAGAATGTTGTTATATAACGCAAATATCAATAACTCCTTAGTCCTTACACTTGCGAGTATCTGTGTGCGTTTGTGTGTGTGGCAGAAATCCGTATCACATCCCCTTTTAATAATGGCTTTGCAGCAACGGAAATTCGCAAGGAAGGAAAGAAGGAGAGCCCGTATCCTTGAATACTTACTTGTCTGAAATATGCTTTTTATGAAAGCCGGAACATGGGAAAGGAAAAGGCATTACATGGGACTGAGAGTTGAGTGTAACGAATGACAAAGTCAGATTCCCACCATAAAACAAAAGCAATAACAAGACATAAATACGTGTATAAACAAATCACGCTAATAAAATATCAAGTATGTTATTATCCGGTGAGGTCAAACATTCGGGTCGTAATGGTGCGGTCGTATTTTATTATTCACAAGATTAAATCCTGCTTAAGAATATTGTAAAGTTATTTTGGCTTCAAATACAATGAACATGTTCCTTGAAGCTCCCTCGGACCACAGAGGATCTACAGGTAATTTATCCAAAGAAGATTCTTTGAAATATTTTATCCATTGAAAATCTGTTAAAGGACATTCAAGGGCGTCAAGTCCTGTTCACGGTCGTTAGTCAATAGAGTGTCTGTTAAAGATCATTTCGGCGAAACGAAGCAAGATCGACATCTATATATTCATAGTAAAACAAGTTAGAACGTATCAGTCGGGTTTGTCGACGGATGTTGAGCCTTTTTCGGGATGACACGGAAGGAGTGGGTCAATATATTCCATTTCGTATCTGGCATAAGTCAGATAATGTTACTTCGTGCCAGATTTGGACTATATCAACCACATTCTTCATTTTATATGAGATACATGATAATTTTTGGAAAATGCTGTATTGTGCGTGCGGTTTCAGATATCGGTTATTACTTCGTCTAATAGTATTTAAAATTTAAATTTAATTTTTTTTTTGAATAATTGTTAATCAAAAATTTAACCCTTTGTGGGGAAGGAACCAGAAAAAGTGGCCGATATCTACCATCTTCACAACAAATTTTGTGTTGATAGAAATATTGAGAAGTGCAGATTTTGAAAGAAATCGGATGCTTCATGGCTATTCAGAATCTTGACCCATTGTGGGGAAGGTACGAGAAAGAGAAAGGCATAATTATTCAAAATTTTGACCATTATGGAGGAAGTACTCGATTGAGTGGGCCGATATTGTTCATTTTCATACCTGACTAACAAAAATATTGGGATTTTTTATTTTCTTTGCAACTTTAGACCCTTTGTGGAGATGTACCAGAAGGAGCGGACCGATGTTGCCCATCTCTAAACTCGATCAAAATGTGATATACAGACGAATACCCCTAGATGGACTCCAAATATCCTGAAACGGATTTGGTCCAAAGGGACCTAGCGTCTAAAACGCGTGTTTCGATGAGGCACGTTTTGGTCGGATCAAAGCCATATGGATGAGGGTATAAAATGGGGTTATTTAATTTAACGACAGTCGAATTGATGACCCACCGCATTTAATGGTTGGCCACTGCTGACATTCTTACCTAATCATATAATGAATTGTTATTGTTAAAAGACCTTCTTGGCTGTTAAGGAGCTGCCAAAAAGTGGCAAATAATTCGTCGATGGCATGCATCACAAACATACATCAACAACAATGTGTTTCCTTAAGGAAACAAAAAAAATGGGTAAGTTCTTGTAACCTTCCGATTGTTGTTTAGAATAATTGAGAGGGGGTGCGTGCAAAAGCGACATACTTTATAACCCTCACCTAGCTTGCTTGTGCAAAAATTGTTCACATTCCCTGACTTTTGAGCGAAACTTGTTTGCAAAATATTTTTACACACCCCTCTTCACTGGTGTTTCTTCTTTTTTAGCTAACTGTCAGCTAGTCAGGATACCATAAGATTAAGTGCATCATTACCGCATAAAGCCGTTGACGCTTTGTTGGTTTTCATAAATTGTTGTTGGCATACAAGGGTTTTATGTGCTCTTTTAAAGTTCCGTAAATGGGATTAAATTACCCAATGGCTTGGGAAATATACAAAGAAGATGCTTGCCCTGATGGGGAACAACCTAACAGAACCAACGGCCGTGGTGAAAATCTTCCATAATACTAACAAGAAATCATTTGTTTCAATTCAAGCTGTACACCGATTATGCATTTACGATTTTTTGATGATCATATCCGTCCGTTTAATGGGTTCGTGTCCATTTCCTCTTTTTCGAATCATTTATCTGTGTTAAGCATCATTTAGTTTTCGTTTTGGAAGGACAGCAGATGGATATGTTATGCTGTTGATAAATGACCAATTAAAGTAAACTCTAGGTGTCTTTCGATTCTTTCGTATATTTTCATATCCAACGTACAAGCATAGTTATGTATGTGAAAAATATCGCCCATTTTTTATTAAGTCTTAAAAAAAATCTTTTTTTTTTTTTTTGCACTACAACAATGATTTTTTTCATCATGTTAAAAAAAAATTCGGATCTCTTATCCACGGCGTTTCTGGATTTGGTCGTTTCGCACAAAACTTATGGTGGTTTTAAATTTGATTTAAAAAAAGTATATCTAGTAAACGCTAATTATTTAAAGAAGCAATGGTGATTTAAGTTACTGCAATGTGCAAGTACTATAACATTAGCGGAATGATAAAAAAATCTCGTGAAAGTGGGAAAATTGCAAATAAAACTCCCAAAAGGGCCACGAAAATAACATATTTTTCTGAAATACATTTTATGGGGCGTCTACATTTAAAGAAATTATTTTGCTCAAAAATATAACGTAAAATAGGTAAAGTGTATTTACACGTTAACACAGAAAGGCCAGGTGCTGCCTTCTTTTGCAACATTTTTGGTATTTGATGCACATACGATTTTCATATACTGTGAATCAATCTCATTCCCGACAAGCAATCAGCAATCGTCGAGTAGAACAAAAATAGTAAAAGCACATAAAATTTGCTTCAAAATGTCTACATCATGTAAATTTTTAGCTGCGTTACGTATGTTAGAATAATATATGTATATTTGAGCATAAAATAGAGCCTTGACCGACTATGCGATACTCTTCACAAAGCAATACAAATAAAGTTTTTTTACAACGTTTTTTTTTTTTTTTTGTGTGGGTAAATAAGAAATTTAATTTTGGGGAAAATGTTATTGTAGGTTTGAGCTTCGGTCTTGACTGATAAATATTAACAAGTAAAAAACTGTTGAGTATCTTTTTATAACCTCCACAATTTGGAAAGTAGCTCACATACAGCTGACCATGAGAAAAGCAGGAACATGCTAAATTTAGTCCGCATGCACAAAGATTGTCTTTGGAATTTTTTTATTCTCAAACACGAAAGCAGGCGAAAAACTTTTATAGGAACTATATCCAAATCTGTACCGATTTCAAAATAATTGTACAAATCTATTTTCAGATTTCATTGAAATTGCAGAAATATGACGTGCTTTATGTATCAAAAGATTATATCAGCCGAAAATATATATGGCAAATAAATTTTAAGACCATATTCCGATACACATTCCAAATTTCATTAAAATTAGAGATACATAGCGTGTTTGGTGCATAAAATACATGAAATCGCCGGAAAATGTATATGGGAGCTATATCCAAATCAAAATCGGAATTTATTTTTGTTCCAAATTTCGTTACGCTTTCTAAATTTAGAGACTGTATCTGTAATAGATCAATAGATATGTGCATATAAAATCTAATTTTTTGGAGTTACCTCCGATTCTGATGCTATGTCTCCAGTCCCTGGTGGAATTTCAAAAATTTATAAAGCTTATGTTACTTTAAGGCGATGTTGTCGTATACTTGGAAATTTTCAGGGAAATAGGTTCAGCGGGTTTCGAGTCCATAAATTACAAACAAACAATCAAACGTACAAACATTTTCCTCTTTAATAAATATAGTATAGTGAGGTAGAACACATTACAAACTGTAAATACTGAATTTTAAACTATTCCGTTGGAAATAGTTACAATTATATGAAGGCTATATGAAAACGGTCAACGTTTTCATATGGTTAATTTTCGAACTACGTGGAGGGTAATAAAAAAGAGAAATTGTTTTCAAAATTGCCATTAGTGGAAAACCAAATGTACTTGTAAAATAATATGATCTAAATTGATAAATGACAGCCTACACAAAATGCCGCTACGGATACCCTACAGCACAAAATTGGACGCAATATGCGCAAATATTGCAATCGAATGGAAAAACATAAATATGAGCTAATCGAAATTTAGCCGATGTAAAGCATATGATATCTTGTACCAAATATAATTGTTTATAATTTTTGGTAATTGTAAAATGTTTAAGTACGAAACGGAAAACATGTCTTTATGGCAAGGTGGTAACTAAATATGATTATATCCGTCAGGAATCAACTTATAATTTTAGCACATTCATGTTTCTTCGTTTCTATTTGTCCATGTTGTTCTCTTAGATCCACCTCCTAGTGCGAAAGTAGGAAGAAATAGACTGGGTCCATAATTGTAGCTGATTTAAACGATGACATGTCTTCGGTCAAATGAAAAGAGAACATTGCAGACACCTTTTATTTTTGAAGCGATTGAAAATGTTGTCATCGATTATTTTTGATTTCATGCCATTTTTTTTTTTGTTCTAACGAACATATAAAATTGTAGTTTAAAAATTGCATCTCCTCGATTCGGCTACAATTAACGACATTTACCGTATTTTAATTAATACATCCCTATTGCCACATGTCAATTTGTACGCAATTAAGTAAGCTGAAGTCCGTCCGTCCGTCCGTCCGAATGTTTGTACATCTTGTGGATGGGCCACGCCGTGTGTGGTTGTGGCGAACTCACTTCGGGGGAGCACAACTGGACAGTCGTAAACCAGTCGTACGCATTGACACACCACTTAGAGTCAGGGTGTAGCTCGTGTATGGGAACGCATTTAAATAGTGTCGACATGCTAAGTGAACATATGGACACACGCCAGCCATTCACCCCCTGCCATCCATCCATTCATTCACTGGAAGAAGGAAGTGGGCAATGAAAATTTCATTCGAATTAAGTAGCACGCGTTAGCGTTGAAAGTCCCACTTGTAATTATTTTACAATTTCCCTGTTACAAGCTGTAATTAAGACATACGACGATTAATGTATGTTTGTATTTAATATTGAAATTAATATCATGTTTCTTAGATGAACTTTTAAATGAAGAGTGTTTCTTAGAAGAGAGTATTTCTACTCTCTTCTCGACCTTACAAAAAGTTTTAAGGAATATACATAAGAATGACCGACATGTTGCAACGTTTTGCCAATCAGAGGCTTTTAATCGGCTAACCATTGAAACTTGTATGAATAATAAAAAGTCTGGTCTTATAACCCTCCAGCACAAAACGGAGGACAAAGTTTTGGTGATGGAATATTCCTCTACAACAACGTTGATCAGAACAATTGCTAACATTATACCCATAATTGCCCATATTTTCTTTCTGTTTGCTTTGAGAGAATTTATCACAAACAAGTTAGAAAGTATCGGTCGGTTTTGCCGAAAGATATATAATAATATGTTTTGACTTACATTGTGATTATTCAGTATGTTGATCTTTTATGAAGGGGATACCGAAGGGATGGACCAATATTATACACTTCTCATCTAAACTAACTATCATATATATAACAAAGTGCCCGATTTGGACTATATCGACCTTCACTTTTTATGAGATGACTTTCACTTTATATGAGATATGTGCTAATTTTTGGAAACTGTTGAAATATGCGTGAGGTAACCGATATCATCTAATACTGATAAAAATATTTGGATGTGCAAAATTTAAAATCAGACATCAACTTTTTTTTTTTTGATTAATTGTTAATCATAATTCTAAAATTTTTTTGCGTTCAAGAAGGAATCAGCCGATAAATTCTATATCCACATCAGATGTCTGGTTGAAAGTTTAAATATAATCGCTGACTTCTTTCGCAAGTTATGAGAGATATAGTTAAAATTGTTGCCCTTTGTGTGGAGGTACCTGAAGGGGTAGGTAGTCAATATCTATCATTTTTCGCATTTTATGATTTTCACAATTTTGACCCGTTGTGGAGTACGTACCAGAATGAGTAAGTCGACAAATCCCATCTTCACATCGGATCTTGTGTTATCAAAAATGAGGGGATGTATGAAATGCGAAGAGAATCGGATGCTTATTTCGAATTTATTAGCGTTTTAGTTATTCAAAATTTTGACCCGTTGTGGGGGTACTAGAAGGAGTGGTCCGACACGATCCATCTTCACAGTTTAAAAGAAATCGGATGCTCATTTCGCGTTTTACGATCTTTGTGTCTATTCAAAATTTTTACCCAATGTGGGGGGAGGAACCAGAGGAAGTGAATCGATATATCCCATTATCACACCAGATGTTGTGTTGATAGAAATATTGGAATGTATAAAAGTTGAAGACAATCGCACACCTTTTTTCAAATTTTATAAGTGTTATAATTCTTCGAAATTTTGCCTCTTTGTGGCCGAGGTACTTGATGGAGTGTCCTACACTCTGGAACAGCAAATGCATTAACTTGATTTCGATTTCTCGAAATAGATTTCAATAAACCATGAAATGTCTATGACAACATGCGGCTTATTTCTGGAACGAACTCTGAATGTGTTAAATCCAATAAATGACAAAAACCTAGAAGAATTTACACCTTTAGAAAGCAAGCTATGGGAGATGCATACGAAGTTTTGGGTTCTTAGTAATATAAAGAAGATGCCATTTTGAAAACAAAATTACAACACTCGTCGTTGTCAAACAAATTGATTTTGTTGAATATAGCCACTCGCGGTCAAATGTGTTTGTAAATAAATTCATTTAAATTGCATAAATGTCAGTTTCCAAAAATATTCAAATATAAAGCAACCGATTTTCGGAGAAGCAGAATCAGACACCAAATAATAATAAAACAGACACTGAATATGAGACAAATTACCTAACGTACTTAATTATCAATCAATTTGTTTTCAAACACAATCGGTTTTAACCAACTCCTAATTGTTAACTATCATTAAACTATTGCCTTTCAATACGAACATTATTTCATTTTATTTAAAACATTTCCCATAGCATTGTTCATGTTTGGTCCTTATGATCCCATTTGTGGTCCTTTTACATATCAGCGTAAGATCATGCAGCAGATACTGCGATGAGAACAAGGCACAATAATGGTGAGCATAATGAAATTTGATCTCCGACCATGATAGTGATGGTGTTCCTCTTCCACTTTAATGTGCTCAGTTTGGTTCTCCTTGAGAACGCAAAGGAAGCACAATTGCCCGAATTTTCGATTTATTGTTGTTATTCTCTAGTCTGGGGACTCTTCTCAATTGTGTCCTGCAATGTTGGAAGTAAACAAGAAGCTCGCGCAATTCCACTGAGTGTTGGATAGGATGTGCTGATAATCTGTATGCCTCATTCACAATCAAAACAATTGGTCGGAGATAAAATATGTTGTCTGGCATACGAAGCAGACATAGAATTGCCATTAGAGCAACAATAAAAACCGACCGAAGGCTCCCAATTTATAAAATGAAATGCAATACTTTATTCAGGACGAAGGGATACCGCTACATGGAGTCCCATTAAACATATGCGCCCAACAATGGCTACCCAATCCAAAGAAAAACAAAATACTAAAGCAATAAAATATAAGTGGCGATGATTGTGATAGTTGCCGACTAATAACTACCTTACACAAGCTTTGCTGAAGCCATGGACAATAGAAGCGGGCTCTGCTATACTTTCTTGTCCAAGTGATGCCTTACAGGAATGTTGACAATGTAGCAAGTTTGAAAGTTTGAACACAAACCCCTTCCGTCGATAGACAAACCCCTCAGATATGGTTTTATTGCAAAGCGTAAAGTTTGGGCGAAATTATGCACTCGTCTTAATTTCAATGTATTGAATAAAGCGATATGTATCATCTTTACAATTGATGTAATAGGGGCAGATTTATTGAGATATTGGAAGAAGAATATTGAACCTACAGTAGGAGAAGAGGTAACCTTAAATGATGGGTTGATCTAGTATTGTTAGAAATACTGCAAAGTCTATATCTATGAAAGAGAAACATGTTTGATGGTTATTTGTTTGTTTGTAATTTATGGACTCAAAAACCGCTGCACAGATTTTCCTGCAAATTTACAAGAATACTACAACATCGTCTCAAAGTGACATAGGAACTGGAGTTATAGCATCAGAATCGGAGGTACCTCCCAAAAAATTAGATTATATATACACATATCTTTTAATCGACTACAGATACAGTCTCCAAATTTGGAATGCGAAACGGAATTTGGAACAAAAACAAATTTGCTAAATTATATTGAAAAGTTGTGTTAGTTACTACGCTTATAAGTTAAGACCCGCTGGACTGATTTTATTGATTCATACAAATTCGGAATTGTCTTCTGTCCGAAAAGGATAATATCCAAAATAAATCACGTAAAAATGTGATATATTAACATTTTCATTTTGACTTTTGCAATGTACAATAGTAAAGTTTTATTTTGTTTGATTTTTTTTTTTCATTTCGACTTACTTCTTTCTAATGTGCATTTGTAGCTAAGGGGGTGGAGAACCTCTACGCATAAAATTAGAAATTTTCAGAGTAGGGCCCATTTTGGTCTTGACCACATTCATCAATTGATTTGGCTAAAAATTGTATTTATGGTACCCTGGGGTAGGGAACCCTCATACAGATAATTGTCACATTATTTAAGTAAAGCCCCCACATTGGAGTATCCCCAAGTAAACTTTCACATGTAATGTGTGGCCAGAAAAGAAAATTTTGTATTCGATTGAATTTGTAACCCCCAAGAGAATATTGGTTGGGCCACGTTTTGGTATAACCCTCATATGAATGTATCCCTGATTTCAGCTATGACCGTGGTCATAGCCACGTTTTTCAACTGATTTTGATATATATATATATATATATATATATATATATATATATATATATATATATATATATATATATATATATACTAGCTGACCCGGACCGCGTTGCTGGCCCGTATCATTAGTGTATAAAGCATATTTTTAAGAACCTAATATAAGATGTAAAGTTAAGCTTTTCTCTTTGAAAAAACCTAAACTTTGATATAAATGTTGACTTACAACCATGATATGGGAACATTGATATGTCAACACTTTTAAAGTTTTTTTTTTTTTTTTTCAAATTTGGTATTTGATGTTCGTAATAACAGCCTATGACAGGAAAGTGTCAGTGTAGGTCCACGTCTTCGTATAGCCCCCATATAACGGTAACTCCAGATATGCGGTATTTTAATGATTTCAGCGACATTATTCACCGGAATTATTTCAAATTTGGACGTAGGGTAGGACGAACATTTAAAAAAAATATCCAAATCGGTCCAGCCGTTCTGAACTGATTCAATTACAAACGAACAACAATTGATTTATATATATATAGATTAAATAGTAGGCGTGGTCAGTTCCTCGGTCCCCAAATAAATACTTAGTGTTGCATGGAAAGTCAACAGTATCTAGTGTAATAATTTTTAAACCGATATTTTCATGATTTTACAAATATAATTTTAGATTTTAGATAAATCAAGTGGAAGTAGGCGTGGTCGGCCGAAAATATATATGGGAGCAATATCCAAAACTGAACCGAAAACAATATAATTTGGCAAATTTACAATATATATATATATATATATATATATATATATATATATATATATATATATATATATATATAATGTATATATATATATATATATATATATATATATATATATATATATATATATATATATATATATATATATATATATATATATATATATATATATATATATATATACTAGCTGGCCCGGTCCGCGTTGCCGGCCCGTAGTTTTTGTCTATTATGCATATTTGTCAAAGCATAATTATTCACAGATATGACTGATATAAGTGTTCACGTACTGCTCGATTAAAAGTGTTTTAAAATACCTGTACCCATATTTAAGCCGTGGGCTTCAATATTTAAACCGTGGGCTCCAAATGCGTGGATGTGCTATACAAATCTATTAAAAAGTATGTATCAATCTTATCCCCATGTATGGGATCAAATTAATTTTTAGTATGGTAAAAATCGTAGCAACATTTTCCAGTCAAATGAGCAGTAATTTGGAATTTACGGTATTTTGTACACCTCATAATTTAGGGCTGAATGATTTAAGAATAGCCAAAGTTAATTACTTTTTTAAAGCCATTAGCACCTGAGATTGTGCATTAGAGTCCTCGTATGTCCCCCTAACCATGTCTGTCATGTCATGATTTTCACCCCCAAATACACATTTTTAGCCAAATCGAAACATCCGAAACATCGACCTACATTGAAAACTTTCTTCTACCCCTTATAATCCAAGACGACAAATATGGGCCAAATCAAACATATAGCAGAACAAAATAGCATGTCAAACTGAAAAAAAATTTCGAGTGATTTAAATAAGTAAAAATAGCTTTATCCACCTCATAATTGAGGGCAGAATGATTTCAGAATAGTCAAACATAATTACAATTTTAAACCCATTACCGTAAGATGCGAATTCATTTTATTTGCTATTAAATTGTAAGTTGGAGACCCCATAAAGTCCATATTTTTCATCAAAGTATAATTCAATGAAGATTAAACAAATATTCGGTCCCGTCCTACTTTCTTATATTTGTAATTTGTTCATGTTTTCACAATTTATTTCATATAGATGTGCATCCCAAATCTACGCTCCCAACCAATAGAATACAAAATTTTCTTTTCTGACCACACATTAGATGTGAAAGTGGACTTGGGGAGACTCCAATGTGGGGACTTTACTTAAATTAATTGCTACGTGACAATTATCTGTATGATGGTTCCCTACCCCAGGGTAGCATAAATACAAATTTTTAGCCAAATCAATTGATGAATGTGGTCAAGACCAATATGGGCCCTACTCTGAAAATTTCGAGAGGTTCTCTACCCCCTTAGACACAAAGATGCCAATTAAAGGCAAAAAATGAAAAAAGTGGCCAAGAGGAATAACAAGTTGAAAAAATCTTCAACTCGTTCGCTGATTTTTACAGCAAATGTTTTAACGTCCATACGAAGTTTGTCAATAGAATGTACTATTATTTTTAAATTCGATTCCATTGAATTTTTTTTCGATTTTTCCCCGATTTGAGAGTTTTTACAATGAGATTTCTTTTTCGTGATCTTTTAGCTATTTTGAGAAAGTAATTAACTTTGGTGTGACCGCGTTAAATTATTTCGATATCATCTATTCCGTTTCGCCACCACATAATTCGGTGCTACACTTCCATGTAACCCGCCTTCAATTTCAGTTCTTAAGAAATCAAGTCAATTTAACAAATTGGTATTAATATTCGAATTCAAAATTAAGCAAAGGCTACAGTCGAGCGGGGCCGACCGTTGAATACCCTACAACACTATAATAAACTATACAGTTTATATAGGCGAGATATCGAAAGAATTCTACAAGATATTGTGACAAATAATAAAAGAAAACCATCAGGTTTCGTTCTCTAATTTTCGAATAATAGCAACTTAAACTAATTTGCTCATTTCCAATTTATTGGTAGATGTTGCACGTAAATGGCCTTCCTAGATCTGGAACCAATATTTCCCAAAGACCTATAATCTCTCAGAAGTGGCAAAAGATTAACATTTATTATTGGTTTTTGACTGAAACGCATCTATATGAGATACAGGCATTTGACTGTATTCTTCAACGAAATCAGCGTTAACGAAATAGTCAGAAGTGCGTCTTTCCTGTATTTGTGAATTCTCCAAAAAGTCACTGGAATGGACATTTTCGTATTTTGTCTACAAAAGTTGGCAAACTCCTTCACACATTGAATATTTTTGGATGGCCATCCAAAACTGCTTGGCTTTTGCAATGTCCGGCAACCCCCATTCGAATGTGCGTGAGGATCGGGCGATAATTACGACCTGCTGACAATTTTGCAGTTTTTTGGTCCATTTCAACCCCTAAATATATTGCGATCATCTCCAAAAAGAGTAGGCATCTATTCTGACCCTCATCTTATCCCCATGCAAAATTTCGTAAGGATCGGACCATAAATGCGATCTGTATATGATATCCTGATATCCTAACTACTTAGTTTTGTTAGCTGTAGAAATATTACCAAATGTTTAATTCAAAATGAAAATATGCCAAAAATATGACAAAATGGAAAAAATATGAGAAAATATTACAAAATCAATATTTTCATCTTTAGAGAGACATTTGTATGCGTTTTTTAGACATTTTTCCTTTCCTGCCAAGAGGCCATTCTGAATTAATGAGAACTGTCGAAATCAGTTCAGCCGTTCTCAACATATATGAGATCTTTCAAGCATATCTTCTTTGATAGACATATATATATCATATATTTGCTATATATTCGATTTTTTGGATCTTAACATCAATGTAATGATCAGAAGTAACCTTGTCATGGCTTTGTGATTTCGCCGGGATTTAAAATATTCGCGGTTTAATGAAAAATTTTGAATTTTTTCAACAAAAAAGATATCTATTTTACCCGCTAAATATTATCCGATGATCACCCAAATTAGTAGGCTTCTTCACCGCCCTAAACTCTAGCTACATGCGAAATTCCAGGTTGATTGGTCTATAATTGCGACCTGTATAGCTACTGCAAAATCCGACATATTTCAGTATTTGGTCCATTTCAACCCCTAAACATTTGGCGATCATCTCCAAAAGAAATAGGGTTCTATTCTGACCCTAGCCCCACCTCCATTCTAAATTTCGTGAAGATTGGGCCATAATTGCGACCTGTAGAGTGATTACAAATTAACATGGACAGAAGGACGGAAGGACATACATAGCTAGATCGACTCAGCTCGGCGAGCTAGGAAGATCCATATATACTTTCCTATGTGGGAAACCAATATTTCGAGGTGTTACATAAATTCTGGCCCAATCAAACTTATAATACCCCCAACACATAGTGTTGTAGGGTATAAAAATAAAAAACACTACAAATGTACATTAGAAAAAGTAAGTCAAAATAAAAAAAAAATCATGCAAAATTAAACATTACTATTGCACATTTCAAAAGTCAAAATGAAAATGTTAATATATCACATTTTTACGCGATTTTTTTGGATATTATCCTTTTCGGACAGGAGATAATTCCGAATTTGTATGAATCGTTAAAATCAGTCCAGCGGTTCTTAAGTTATAATCGTAGTAACTAACACAACTTTCTTTTATATATATAGATAATGTATATATATATATATATATATATATATATATATATATATATATATATATATATATATATATATATATATATATATATATATATATACATATATATATATATATATATATATATATATATATATATATATATATATATATATATATATATATATATATATATGATTTCGACAGTTCTCATTAATTCAGAATGGCCTCTTGGCAGGAAAGGAAAAATTGTCAGCAGGTCGTAATTATCGCCCGATCCTCACGCACATTTGAATGGGGGTTGCCGGACATTGCAAAAGCCAAGCAGTTTTGGATGGCCATCCAAAAATATTCAATGTGTGAAGGAGTTTGCCAACTTTTGTAGACAAAATACGAAAATGTCCATTCCAGTGACTTTTTGGAGAATTCACAAATACAGGAAAGACGCACTTCTGACTATTTCGTTAACGCTGATTTCGTTGAAGAATACAGTCAAATGCCTGTATCTCATATAGATGCGTTTCAGTCAAAAACCAATAATAAATGTTAATCTTTTGCCACTTCTGAGAGATTATAGGTCTTTGGGAAATATTGGTTCCAGATCTAGGAAGGCCATTTACGTGCAACATCTACCAATAAATTGGAAATGAGCAAATTAGTTTAAGTTGCTATTATTCGAAAATTAGAGAACGAAACCTGATGGTTTTCTCTTATTATTTGTCACAATATCTTGTAGAATTCTTTCGATATCTCGCCTATATAAACTGTATAGTTTATTATAGTGTTGTAGGGTATTCAACGGTCGGCCCCGCTCGACTGTAGCCTTTGCTTAATTTTGAATTCGAATATTAATACCAATTTGTTAAATTGACTTGATTTCTTAAGAACTGAAATTGAAGGCGGGTTACATGGAAGTGTAGCACCGAATTATGTGGTGGCGAAACGGAATAGATGATATCGAAATAATTTAACGCGGTCACACCAAGGTTAATTACTTTCTCAAAATAGCTAAAAGATCACGAAAAAGAAATCTCATTGTAAAAACTCTCAAATCGGGGAAAAATCGAAAAAAAAAAATTCAATGGAATCGAATTTAAAAATAATAGTACATTCTATTGACAAACTTCGTATGGACGTTAAAACATTTGCTGTAAAAATCAGCGAACGAGTTGAAGATTTTTTCAACTTGTTATTCCTCTTGGCCACTTTTTTCATTTTTTGCCTTTAATTGGCATCTTTGTGTCTAAGGGGGTAGAGAACCTCTCGAAATTTTCAGAGTAGGGCCCATATTGGTCTTGACCACATTCATCAATTGATTTGGCTAAAAATTTGTATTTATGCTACCCTGGGGTAGGGAACCATCATACAGATAATTGTCACGTAGCAATTAATTTAAGTAAAGTCCCCACATTGGAGTCTCCCCAAGTCCACTTTCACATCTAATGTGTGGTCAGAAAAGAAAATTTTGTATTCTATTGGTTGGGAGCGTAGATTTGGGATGCACATCTATATGAAATAAATTGTGAAAACATGAACAAATTACAAATATAAGAAAGTAGGACGGGACCGAATATTTGTTTAATCTTCATTGAATTATACTTTGATGAAAAATATGGACTTTATGGGGTCTCCAACTTACAATTTAATAGCAAATAAAATGAATTCGCATCTTACGGTAATGGGTTTAAAATTGTAATTATGTTTGACTATTCTGAAATCATTCTGCCCTCAATTATGAGGTGGATAAAGCTATTTTTACTTATTTAAATCACTCGAAATTTTTTTTCAGTTTGACATGCTATTTTGTTCTGCTATATGTTTGATTTGGCCCATATTTGTCGTCTTGGATTATAAGGGGTAGAAGAAAGTTTTCAATGTAGGTCGATGTTTCGGATGTTTCGATTTGGCTAAAAATGTGTATTTGGGGGTGAAAATCATGACATGACAGACATGGTTAGGGGGACATACGAGGACTCTAATGCACAATCTCAGGTGCTAATGGCTTTAAAAAAGTAATTAACTTTGGCTATTCTTAAATCATTCAGCCCTAAATTATGAGGTGTACAAAATACCGTAAATTCCAAATTACTGCTCATTTGACTGGAAAATGTTGCTACGATTTTTACCATACTAAAAATTAATTTGATCCCATACATGGGGATAAGATTGATACATACTTTTTAATAGATTTGTATAGCACATCCACGCATTTGGAGCCCACGGTTTAAATATTGAAGCCCACGGCTTAAATATGGGTACAGGTATTTTAAAACACTTTTAATCGAGCAGTACGTGAACACTTATATCAGTCATATCTGTGAATAATTATGCTTTGACAAATATGCATAATAGACAAAAACTACGGGCCGGCAACGCGGACCGGGCCAGCTAGTATATATATATATATATACATTATATATATATATATATATATATATATATATATATATATATATATATATATATATATATATATATATATATATATATATATATATATATATATATATATATATATATATATATATATATATATATATATATATATATATATACATCCACGCATTTGGAGCCCACGGTTTAAATATTGAAGCCCACGGCTTAAATATGGGTACAGGTATTTTAAAACACTTTTAATCGAGCAGTACGTGAACACTTATATCAGTCATATCTGTGAATAATTATGCTTTGACAAATATGCATAATAGACAAAAACTACGGGCCGGCAACGCGGACCGGGCCAGCTAGTATATATATATATATACATTATATATATATATATATATATATATATATATATATATATATATATATATATATATATATATATATATATATATATATATATATATATATATATAATGTATATATATATATATATACTAGCTGGCCCGGTCCGCGTTGCCGGCCCGTAGTTTTGTCTATTATGCATATTTGTCAAAGCATAATTATTCACAGATATGACTGATATAAGTGTTCACGTACTGCTCGATTAAAAGTGTTTTAAAATACCTGTACCCATATTTAAGCCTTGGGCTTCAATATTTAAACCGTGGGCTCCAAATGCGTGGATGTATATATATATATATATATATATATATATATATATATATATATATATATATATATATATATATATATATATATGTATATATATATATATATATATATATATATATATATATATATATATATATATATATATATATATATATATTGTAAATTTGCCAAATTATATTGTTTTCGGTTCAGTTTTGGATATTGCTCCCATATATATTTTCGGCCGACCACGCCTACTTCCACTTGATTTATCTAAAATCTAAAATTATATTTGTAAAATCATGAAAATATCGGTTTAAAAATTATTACACTAGATACTGTTGACTTTCCATGCAACACTAAGTATTTATTTGGGGACCGAGGAACTGACCACGCCTACTATTTAATCTATATATATATAAATCAATTGTTGTTCGTTTGTAATTGAATCAGTTCAGAACGGCTGGACCGATTTGGATATTTTTTTTAAATGTTCGTCCTACCCTACGTCCAAATTTGAAATAATTCCGGTGAATAATGTCGCTGAAATCATTAAAATACCGCATATCTGGAGTTACCGTTATATGGGGGCTATACGAAGACGTGGACCTACACTGACACTTTCCTGTCATAGGCTGTTATTACGAACATCAAATACCAAATTTGAAAAAAAAAAACTTTAAAAGTGTTGACATATCAATGTTCCCATATCATGGTTGTAAGTCAACATTTATATCAAAGTTTAGGTTTTTTCAAAGAGAAAAGCTTAACTTCACATCTTATATTAGGTTCTTAAAAATATGCTTTATACACTAATGATACGGGCCAGCAACGCGGTCCGGGTCAGCTAGTATATGTATATATATATAAGTTAACACCAGACATATTCAAATTCAACATTAGCAACCCAAAGAATTCATCAACCAAAGTATAAGCGTGTCATTTTGCTGACACTGCAGTTCCCACCGAAACACTGACAACAACATCCAACAGGCAGACAGCAACATTCCATCGCCAACACGAGCAGGTGTCCAGTATCATCTGGGTGCATGAATCCAAAGTATAAGTTAGGGTAGTTTTATTTCATTATTCACTTTGTAGTCCGGAACCTTAACCAATAAAGACGTGATTGCTTGCAGTAAGCAGCAATCACAAATTTTTAAAAAAATAAATAAATTAACATTGAATTAATTGGCGCCCGAGAGCAGGGACCTGTTTTTAAACAGGTACTCGAAACCCGAAGAAAGGATTTCCGACAAAAGTCAAGCCTTCAGGTGGCGCCCCAGTAACTTAATTGTGAAAAGGACGTAACGTTATGTTACAGCCCCTAAAGCCCGCGACGCGGATCACTAGATTACGGTAGTTTACAAATAAAAATTTTAAAAAAGTGAAAGTAAAATAAAAACATTGATACAAGAATTGTGAAAAATGAAAAACTATTAAAGAAAATAAAAAAAAACTCCTGAAAAATTAAAAAACAAAGTAAATTAAATTAAATAAAAAGTGAGAATTTAAAAAAAAAAAATAAAAAAAAAAGTATCAAAATAAAGGAAATTTTAAAAAAGTGAAAGTAAAATAAAAACATTGATACAAGAATTGTGAAAAATGAAAAACTATTAAAGAAAATAAAAAAAAACTCCTGAAAAATTAAAAAACAAAGTAAATTAAATTAAATAAAAAGTGAGAATGTAAAAAAAAAAATAAAAAAAAAGTATCAAAATAAAGGAAATTAAAATGATAATTACAAAATGAAAACTTAAAAAAAAAAAACTTGTGAAAACTTAAATGCAAAGTAAATTAAATGAAGTGAGAAATAAAAGAGAAACAATTCTGAGAAATTATAAAAAAAAAGAGATAAAAAATAAAGCAATTTAAATAAGTTTGAATGAATATAAATAAAAATAAAGTTAAGACAGAAATAAAAATTAAAATAAAAAAAATTGTTTGAACAATATTAAATATTTTAACAATTTATAAATAAAAGTGAAAAAAATCGGACACAACAAAACTTTGAAAACTTTGAAAGGACTAAGAAAAACGATCATCTCATCTCATCTGTACTAGAAGGATGCTACTCCAGACTCTAATGATGCTGCTATTGTAAGAATAACTTTAAGAATTCAAATTAAGAACAAATTTAGTTCCTAACATTTTATAGTTATAGTTATTTGTTACCTATGAAATTTTTTTTTTTTTTTTGTTCCCAATACTGATAAATAACGTAACTTTGATAGCTCCACCTTTCCTTTTGATAAAGAGAAAAAATGTTAGAATCAGTGGATGATATTGCCGCAAAATTAAATAGAATTACGATAAATCCATCTTCAAATAACATGGAGACTCAAACAAGGGCAAACACCCTTACATCAGGTAGTTCAGCACTCACGGACAGACAAAGAAATGAAATCACACGAATGATTACAAACCTTTTGGCCGGACGAGACGAAACGTTTGACGATGGTAGTGACATACCGGTAGGAACAGTCTCCTCGAGACTGGAAGAACTGGACAAAGTTCCAGATATAGTGAAATCCTTGAGGGAATTTTCGGGAAAACCCGGAGAATTCAGCTCTTGGAGGAAATCAGTCGAAAGGGTGATTGATTTATACTCATCACTTCGTGGTACCGGGAAATACTACGCAATTTTGCATACAATTCGTACGAAAATTATAGGTGAGGCCGATACTGCTTTAGAATCCTATAGGACTCCATTGGATTGGGCCAAAATACGCAAATGTCTGATGGTGCACTACGCGGATAAACGAGATATAGGTACACTAGAGTACCAAATGAATGTTTTGTGTCAGGGGCACAGAGGTGTCACAGAGTTCTATCAGGACGTCTATCAAACACTATCTCTAATTTTGGATAAGGTTTCCTGCCTGGAATTGGACGACGGTAGTCTCAGAGCCATGACGAATACATATCGAGAGAAGGCACTTGATACCTTCATAAGAGGCCTGAACGGCGACCTTCCTAGGCTGCTCAGTGTCAAGGGTCCTACATCTCTACCAGAGGCTCTACATCTTTGTTTGAAGCTAGACAATATGGCATTTCGGAGAGATTATGCCCAGAAGGGAGGCCATAGACAGGAACCATTGAGGATGTCAACTGGTTCGAAATTTTACCCAGAATTGGCAAATATTCCGACTCATAGGCCTAGAGTATCCCCAGCTTTTCCATTTCCGAACAATTTGAATATGCAGAATCAGCGTCCTCAGTTTGGGGGACAACCATTTGCTCATCGTCCTCAGCAATTCTTTCAACGAAATCAGATGGGAGGACACCAAATCACTCGTCCTTATACGGGAACCCAGAATTTTCCTCAGAACCAATTTAGGCAATTTCCCTCACAATTTTACAATAACCAGAGTAAGCTAGAACCCATGGATATTGACAGGTCAATACAAGTAAGACCCCAACAGAACCAGAATTTTAAAAGACCTGCCCAGTTTTCGGTACAGACTCCTATGAATAAGATTCAGCGTAATTTTCATGTAAACGTGGATAATCAATACCCAGATATTGAGAACCAATCCCCAAATATCGACGATTACCGAGACAACAGTGACTATCAGCCAGTAGACGAAAATGACACAGGGAATTACGGACAACAGGATATAATACCGGACGATTACCAGGAACGTAACCCCGATGACATTCCAGCCAACTTCATAGATATGAATTTTTTAGATTAAACTGTTCCTCGTTGCCATACTTTCAAGTCAAAACGAGGGACGGGAAGACATTAGACTTTTTATTGGATACAGGAAGCAGTAAAAATTATATAAGACCAACTTTGGTCCTGAGACCTAAGTTGAATGACAATAGGTTTAGCGTAAAATCTGTAGGCGGCGATGTGGAAGTTTCACACCACACTCTTCTTAACATGTTCGGCGTCAATGACGTCCCACTAAAATTCTTCCTTCTACCTGGTTTGGTATCTTTCGACGGGATTTTGGGGAATGACAGCTTGAAGGAATTATCGGCAGTAATTCATACTTCCGAAGATTATTTCCAAGTAAGAGGTGGCAAGAAAATTGCCATTAGACAGAGAATATCCCAGAATGTTAATAGTCTGGAGCTGGAGGCTGATCATCTATCATTAAGTCAGAGGAGTTCTCTCAATAATATTGCAAGGCAGCACCGGAACCTGTTCTCAGATCCGGATGAGAGATTAACATACACCTCTGTTGTGGTTGGAGAAATCCGAACTGAAAACGAATCTCCAATCTATACGCGAAGTTATCCTTACCCAATGGCATTAAAAGATGTCGTGGAGGAAGAGATTCGTCGTCTCCTTCGGGATGGCATCATAAGACCATCCAGATCCCCGTACAACTCCCCTATTTGGGTAGTGCCCAAAAAGGAGGACAGTTCTGGTCGAAAAAAATATCGTTTGGTCGTTGACTTTAGAAAGCTCAACGCCGTCACCATACCGGATAAATATCCGATTCCCGAGGTGACGGAAGTCCTATCTAACCTAGGGGGGAATCAATATTTTACGGTCATTGATCTTAAAAGCGGTTTCCATCAAATACCCCTACGGGAGGAGGATAGACAGAAAACCGCATTCTCAATCAACAATGGCAAGTACGAGTTCACGAGACTGCCATTTGGCCTGAGGAACGCGCCAGCAATATTTCAGCGAACGCTGGACGATATACTCAGAGAATTGATTGGAAAAATCTGTTTTGTTTACATCGATGATATTATCATCTTTGGCAAGGACGAGAAGTCACACGCCGAGAACATAAAGAAAGTTTTCCAAACACTAGAGTCCGCTAATATGAAGATCCAGTTGGACAAGTGTTCATTCTTTAAACAAGAAGTGGAATTTTTGGGATTTATTGTGTCGAGGGATGGTATAAAAACCAACCCAAAGAAAGTGGAAGCCATTCTTAATTTCCCGATTCCTAAGACACTTAAGGAACTTCGTTCTTTCCTTGGCCTCTCGGGCTACTATCGAAGGTTCGTAAGGGGATATGCCGATGTAGCAAAGCCGCTGACATCGCTCCTCAGAGGGGAGGAAGGCAGAATTCCAAAGACAGCTTCCAGTCAAATTCCGGTGACATTAGATGTTTCCGCCGTAGAAGCTTTCAACGAGCTAAGAAATGCATTGGTTTCAAACGATGTGATACTTGCGTATCCAGATTTCAGAGAAGATTTTGACCTAACGACGGATGCCTCCAGTGTCGCTCTTGGAGCAGTGTTGAGTCAAAAGGGAAGACCAATTGCATTCATTTCAAGAACTCTGGATGAAACAGAGGAGCATTACGCCACAAATGAGAGGGAAATGTTGGCCATCATATGGGCCCTCACTACCTTGAGGAATTATCTATACGGATCGAAGAAAGTTATAATTTATACCGACCACCAACCCCTCACTTACGCCATTAGTAACAAAAATAGCAATGCGAAGATGAAACGCTGGAAATGTACTCTGGAGGAATATAATTACGAATTGCGGTACAAACCCGGAAGACAGAATGTTGTAGCAGATGCTCTGTCTAGAACGGTACAGAAGGACGAATTAGGAATAAATATTTTTACGACCCCATCCTACAGGAGCGAGGCTAACGGACAGATAGAACGCTTTCATTCTACCCTCGCTGAGATAATGAGATGTTTGAAAGGTGATGGAACATCCAGGAATTTTGAGGAATTACTGGAGAGGGCTGTTAATGAATACAATCACTCGATTCACTCCACGGTGAATAGAAGACCTGTTGATTTGTATTTTGGACGCACAATTGACTTTTCTCCACAAGACATAGAGACTACCAGACGGAATATTGTTGACAAACTCAGACAGAAACAGGCCAACGACTTGACGTATCATAACAAAAAGAAACGACCAGTTAAGGATTATATTCCCGGACAATTAATTTATGTAAGCAACAACAAAAGGTTAGGAACGAAACTAAGCGACCGTTACAAAGAGGAAATAGTTAAGGAAAACCGGAATACCACCGTTTTGACCGAAAGCGGAAGGGTGATTCACAAAAGCCATATTAGAAATTAATAAAATCCTAAATTTTACAGATTGTTTCCTGGAAACACCCTGGCTGACTTCAGCATCCTCGACTACTCGAACGCAAGACTCATTTCAATTCATAATGGAATAGCAAGGAAACAGAACGGGACATTTAAAGTAATTCATTCAATAGATCTTGAACAGTATGAAAACCTCACTCGTGAAACCGAACACATTCTAGACAAATTCGTGAACCTAGACCATCCTCTCCGTCCATTTATGAAGCAACAATTAATTGACATCAATGGACTATTAGACCGTCTGATGATGGATTGCAGGCAGTCCAGATAGTCATGATTTTCAGATCCTAGAACAGAAAATTGGCAATATTTTGGAAAATAACAATAGACAGCTGATAATAAACCAATTAATTTCGGAAAGAATAACTGAAATAACTAATAAGACGAATGAAATAATAAAAAGGGAAGGGTGGAACGATGAAGTAGTATTCAAAATCGAAAGAAAACTTAATTTTATTGAAAAAGAGTTACAAAACGTAGAGTTTGCAATACAGTGGGCTAAAGCTAATATCGTCAATTCATTTCTGCTTTCTAAAATCGAAATCGATCAAATAAACACTGTTTTTGAAAAATATAATATTCCTACTTATTCGATAGATGAACTATTAACTTTTGGATCCGTAAAAATTGTTACAAATAAACGAGAAATTTTGTACATCCTTAGTATCCCTGTAACTCAAGAAGAAGTTTGTAAAGTATATTTCATAAAACCTATAAAAACTGGAGATGTAATTGATAAAATTGAATACGAAAAAATTTTGGAATGTAATAAAGAATTATTTGGAATAAAAACAGAATGTAAAAGTAATTACGACATAACAATTTGTAATAGAGATAAGCTTATTTCATTAAGAGATGATAAGTGTATAACTAATTTGTTCAAAAGTAGAGTAGGGAAATGCACCCAAATAAACAACGAACACATACCAGCAATTGAAGAGATCGGATCGGACTTGCTCTTGCTGAACCAATATCAAGGCGCTATCAGTGTAGACAACGAGCAGATTTTTTTAAACGGGACTTATCTCATCAAACATTTCAACGTCACTATAAGAATCGATGGCCACAGTTACAGTTCAAGAGGAATAAGTGCCAATAAACCTCTTCCCGCCTTTTTGCAACCAAAAGGTCCAAAAGACAAATTAGAAGAAGTAATATCATTGGAGCTGCTTAAACAGTTGAACGTAAAGAACATCGAACGAATACGATCTATGGAAACCAAAGGTACCTTAGCAGTCGGCATCGGTTGTGTTTCTGCAATAATCCTTACAACTATAACAATAATATCACTGAGAAGAAAATATGCAAAAAACTCCGAAAATAATAATCTGAAAATCGAAGATGCCCCAGGAGATGAAATAGAGATTGCGGAAGTAAATTTACCTACAACTTCGAAAGAAACTAAAACATCCAGCATTTACAATATTCATTCATTTTGAACAATCGGGACGATTGTATTTAAGAGGGGAGGAGTTAACACCAGACATATTCAAATTCAACATTAGCAACCCAAAGAATTCATCAACCAAAGTATAAGCGTGTCATTTTGCTGACACTGCAGTTCCCACCGAAACACTGACAACAACATCCAACAGGCAGACAGCAACATTCCATCGCCAACACGAGCAGGTGTCCAGTATCATCTGGGTGCATGAATCCAAAGTATAAGTTAGGGTAGTTTTATTTCATTATTCACTTTGTAGTCCGGAACCTTAACCAATAAAGACGTGATTGCTTGCAGTAAGCAGCAATCACAAATTTTTAAAAAAATAAATAAATTAACATTGAATTAATTTATATATATATATATATATATATATATATATATATATATATATATATATATATATATATATATATATATATATATATATATATATATATATATATATATATATATATATATATATATATATCAAAATCAGTTGAAAAACGTGGCTATGACCACGGTCATTCGGTTCTTAAGTTATAATCGTAGTCGGTCGGTTCTTAAGTTATAATCGTAGTAACTAACACAAATTTCTTTTATATATATAGATAATGTATATATATATATATATATATATATATATATATATATATATATATATATATATATATATATATATATATATATATATATATATATATATATATATATATATATATATATATATATATATATATATATATATATATATATATAGTAAATTTGCCAAATTATATTGTTTTAGGTTCAGTTTTAGATATTGCTCAAATATATATTTCGGCAGATTTCGCATATTTTATGCACCAAACACGTTACATATGTTCGATTCCAATGAAATTAGGACAGAGAGACAAAATCTGACAAATTATATTGAATTTCGAGTTTTGCCTTGTTAAGGCGAAGATCATATGTTTTTATGATTTATGTGTTTGTTTTCTCTTTCGAGACGAGCTTAATGATCTGAAATTTGCAGTGAAAAGGAAAGCCAGATAGACACTATCACACACTCAGCACTATGCGACGCGTTTCGCCGTTGGTTAAGCGGCTCATCAGGCATATTTGGTGTGGATGATGGCTTACAAGGGCCGTTCTCTGGAAAGTAGTATATATTTCGAACTTATTTCACTGCAAATTTCAGATCATTAAGCTCGTCTCGAAAGAGAAAACAAACACATAAATCATAAAAACATATGATCTTCGCCTTAACAAGGCAAAACTCAAAAATTCAGCCGAGCCTGGCTGTGGGATTTGAACCGCGGACCTCGGTGTGCAGCCAACTAGAAGTTGCCGTCTCTACGTTCAGAGCCATTAACCCGTCTTCCTAAAGTAGCACTAAAACAAGTGTATGCATTGGAAGCAATGTAGTTGTTGTGGACAAAAAATCCATCACTACAAAAACAAAACTTTGCTGTGAAAAAGATCTGCCAATAGAACTTGAGTCGAACCTGGAGAGTTTCTAGTGTATAATTCGCATATGCTAATTTGCAATAAGTTCGAAATATATACTACTTTTCAGAGAACGGCCCTTGTAAGCCATCATCCACACCAAATATGCCTGATGAGCCGCTTAACCAACGGCGAAACGCGTCGCATAGTGGTGAGTGTGTGATAGTGTCTATCTGGCTTTCCTTTTCACTGCAAATTTCAGATCATTAAGCTCGTCTCGAAAGAGAAAACAAACACATATATTGAATTTCATTTATGTTATGTTATAAATTTTTTCGGCCGATTTCACATATTTGACCACCAATTTCCATTAATATGGAAGGTGTAACGGAATTTTTTGTAGTCGGTTCAGATTGGCATATGATTTTATTAAGAAGCATTGACCCACAACGACTTTGCAATGGTATTAAGCTAACAGTAAAAAACTACACAACATTTTAATTGAGGATACGATTATTACGGGGAAGTATGTTGTTACTTCGAATTCACTATTTGCAACAGAAATGCCACTTAACTTAAAAGACTGCAGTTTCCTGCACGCATGGCTTTTGCTATTAAATTAATATATCCTTAGAACAAAACCTTCGTGTATGCATGGCATGTTCCTGCTTTTCTTATGGTCAGCTGTTCCTGTCAAGTTCACGCGTTCGTAGAACGACCTATTGGTTCATTTACGCATTAAAGTACTACAACTTTTTTTTATTTTTTTAATTTGTTTTTTTTTTTTTTTTGTTTTTAACCAATATATATTCGTATATAAAATGTTGAATGCATATAAAATCAAAAGTGGTTATTTTAGATTTTACCTATTTTTGGATCAAAAGTAACGAACCCATACTATTGCGTACTTGCTTTGATTTCTACGAAATATTCTAGTATTTCATTTTTTGACAAGTTTTTCCATCGTGCGAAAAAACCGCTGTGCGAAAAAATGAAAAAAGCGAATTGACTCTAAATATAAAACTTTGCTATAATTAGTAGAAGGTAGCAGCAGAGCCCAGCTGATTCTGCCCCATTGTTATATTGTTATAAAATTCCACATGACATTTTGTCTTAGTTTCTTTTTCGATACCTATTAGGTATATACTTTCTTAAAATAAATATTTCACTTTAGTGCAATATGAAGAAAATGATAATAGAGAAACATTGTATGCTTTACAACACGATATTTCTACAGTATCGACAGCACAATTGCCTATATACTTTGAGTTTTTCATGTTTCCTAAATTAGCAAAATGTAGTACACATTGTGGGTCATAATGGGTTCTAGCTCCGGTAGCGAAACAATGCATGTATAGCCCCCATATAACGGTTCCTGCCGATATTCGATATTTAGCCCGGTGGCAGAATATTTAGTTCCACGTTTTCCTATAGCGCACATATAACGATACCCACCGATATTCGGTATTTTGGTAATCCTACTCATATTTACTCACATAATTGTTTTAAATTTGGTATTTTAGAAGATTTGAAGATGGCAATCTTTGAAGTATAAAATTGTCTATAGAGGTTCCCGTTTTGGTATAGTCCTCACTCACTTGATGGTTTTTTGATAAGTTGAACTGCATTATGCAAAAGGTCTTACTGGTATATGAAGTTTAAAGTGAAACACGCTTTAATTCAGATACTTTTATGTAAAAATGTTTCCTTTATCCTAAGGTTGTGGATATTAAAAGTTCGGCCCGACCAAACTTAATGTTTTTTACTTGTTCTTATACTCTCTGTTATTTCGATCGAATCTAATTAACTTTTTACTTATACTTTACAAATATACAAAAAGCGATTTAAAAAGGCGACACATGACCTTACACAATCAAGAATCGATATGGAACTCCTTTGTAGTTTGATGGTTTAAATTTATTGTTCCTCTTATAATTTACTATTAATAATATAAGATATCTTTAAAATAGCTATATTTCTTCGCCAACAATTAGGGCTCCAAAACAGCTGCAAGTTGCACATGACTTATTATATCCCCAAACTGCAAAATATGTAATCAGGCCCTATTAAATTATTTAAATTTTCGTAGGATGCCTGAATGCATAGCAACATGTTCTGCATTGAACCTTCAATTTCTAACTGTCTTTATCCATAAACACAAATGTCGTTTCCTGAAATCCATTGTCGAGCGCACACAAACGATATAGATTAGTTACGGAGAAAGGAAATGAGAATCCTCTAATTTCACTGTGCCTTCGTGCAATCCATCCAATCCATGTACAAAAGTATAACATAAGAAAAACTCAATTTAAATGCCGTCACCGCACAGCAGGGGAACAGTTTTGTGTGTGATCATGCTTAGGATAACTCTGAAACAAAAGAGCGGATTTTAGCGAGAATTATAGGCGGAGGTGCTGTATTATATGTCAGCAACTTTTTTAATTGTTCAATTGTCTGCTAAACAGCCAACAAAACGCCTGTTTCCACGCTTTCCCATGTACCTTCATTTCCTTTATTCTTGCGTTCTTTGTAGCAGCGTGCGTGAAGGCTCTCTTGTTGGAGGATATCTTTCGTCATGTACCTGTCATCTACCGAGGAATGCGTTGCAAAAGAAAAGACGAATTATTGTCCACGAGAACTGTTGTTGGGGGCGTATTTGCAATAATTCACATGGCATCGACTTTAGTATCGAATTACAATATGAATGGTTTTACGAACGGATTTATTTATTTAAATATTGGAACCCAATCCTTTGTCTTACTTTGTAAACGTTTACTTCAAAATTTTTGTTTTGTTCATTGGGAGAGGAAAGTGTGTAGACACACCCAAGCGTTTCAATTTTGTACTGATTAAAAACAGTTGTTCCAATTTTTCTAAGATCCAACACTGTACACAAAATGCTGTCCAAGTTTATTTTAGAGGTATTTTGGAAAAATCATTGTAAATAAATTAGGTCTCTATACGTAGAGCCTGAAAGTAATTTCCCATTGAATTGTTAATCTACATTTTATGAGGTCATGCGATTAGATTCTTTTGCCCAAAAATCTGTGACATAAATGCAATTATGGCCGCAAAAAATGCCTTTTTATATCGAAATTAGATGAACCCGGTGCGCTTCGCTACCCATTTTGTATTCATTAATATGCATTCAAAATTGTATATACAAACATTTTGTGGCTTTAAATAAAAAAAAAAAACAAATTTATCAAGTAAGCAAAGGCTATAGGCGTTCGAGGCCGACCATGCGATACCCCCCTACAACACTACAATATATTAGAAGGTGCCTTATATCCAAATCTATTTTTGAAGATTTATCTTTTGTTCCGCTTAGTATTTTGACCAGGGAAATTTGCTCAATATTTAGGCACTCCGTCGTGCTGTTAGTTGTTTTCGTGCATTTTGGAGATAAATATAATCCAACGGTCATCCAAAATGCCTTAACTCTCCGCTCATGCAAAATTCAGTGTCGATTGGTTTCAATTGTGTGATCAGGATTTTTTTTCTGATTTTGGTTCATTTGAACCCCTAAATAATTTGCGATCATCTCCTAAAGCAAAAGGCCCCTCTGTATCTCCAATTTTAGACTCATCTATATGATTTGCTTGTCTACGATATTTGGTTATATTCGTCAACGAAATTGGCATAAAAAGCCAAAAGTTCGCCTGTAATGTATTTTGGATTTCACCTTTAAGTTATTTTCAGCGTTTTGGCAGAATGGAAATGTTGGTATTTTTTCACAACAAAAGTAGTGATCAATTCTACCCGCTGTCCTAAACTCAAATTTCATGCGAGATTTCGTGTCCTTTGGTGTCTATTTGTTTCTATTTGTAACGGCTGCAAAATCAGGAACATTTTGAGTTGTTGGTCTATTTCAACCCCTAAATATATTGCGGACATCTTAAAAAAATAGGACTAGCCCTTTCTGTGCCTAACCCTACCCTTATGAAAATTTTCGTGAGGATCGTACGATAATTGCAATCTCTATATAATAACCTCAACCTGTGCTGTAAGGTGAAAAAATATTACAAAATATACACTTCCATAAGTCAAATTGTAAAAATAGCATGCGATAAAAAATGAAAAAAATAAAAAAATATCACAAAATACTACAAAATCTTATATTGGCATCTTTTTATGCGATATTTTTTAGATTTTATTCTTTTATGCCAAGAGATCATTCTGAAATAATAAAATTTTTCGAAATCGGTTCTTGAGATATAAGCATTCTAGCGAACATCAATTTTCTTTGTATATACACATTGTATATATTTCGCTATATATATCCGATATATTTACTATCGGCATCTACGTAATGGCCAGAATTTACCTTTTCGTATATTTGTGATTTCGCCGGGATTAAAAATATTCGCGGTTTAATGGAAAATTTGAGTTTTATTTAACACAAATGTTATGGTATATTTCACTAAATATTGTCCAATGACCATCCAAATTGGATGGCTTCTGCCCAGCCCCAAGCCCTAGCCCCACGCTAACTTTCGCGTCGATTGGTCTAAAATTGTGACCTGTAGAACAACTGCAAAATCAGGATTTTTCAACCCCAATACCCCACCTCCATGCAAAATTTCGTGAGAATCGGACCATAATTGCGACCTGTAGCATGATTACAAATTAACATGGACAGACGGACGGACATACATAGCTAGATCGACTCAGCTCGGCGAGATAGGAAGATCCATATATACTTTTCTATGTGGGAAACCAATATTTTGGGGTGTTACATAATTTTTGGTCCAATCAAACTTATAATACCCCTAACATAGTGTTGTAGGATATTAAAACGTATTTTTAGTAAAGCTATTATTTTTCCTTCAGGATCGGTTAATCAAAGTGTTAACATGTCAAGTACAGCTGATCATGAGAAAAGCAAGAACATGCTAAACTTAGTCCGTATACATGAAGAGTTTGTCCATGCGATTAATTGTAATAACAAATGCTAAGCGTACAGAAAACTGCAATCTTTTAAAGCTGAACGGCATTGCTCTTGCCATTAGAGGAGTTCGAGGTAGTAATACATCTGAACCTGCATACTTCCCCATAAGAATCGTAGCCTCAATAAAATTGTTATGTAGTATGTTTCATATACAAAATAATACCCAAATCTGCACCGATATCAATATAATTTGACAAAATTTATTTATAGACCAAATTCCGTCTCACATTTCAAACTTCATTGAATTTGGAATCGGATGAAAATGGGAGCTGTATCGAAATCTGAGCAAACTTCAATACAATAAAACAAATCTTTTATTTGCAAAAACTTACAGAGGTCAGTAAGCTAAAAATATCAAATATAAAAAAAGATAGAGTCTGTACAGATTCAATTTCTTTTGTTTGCTCTGAGAGGTTTAGGATGGAATTCAAATGAACTTCTCCCACTTTATGAGAATCGGCTTAAACTTATCGATCTACACTAGAGAAAAGGCGATTAATGCTTAGATGTATTTTTATCATCAAACTTTTGCGTGGTCAAATTGAAATACACGTTATTACATACCACTTAAACTAACATTAGCAAAATCGAACTATGAATATCCGAAGTTTATGTGCTGATTATAATAAATTATATAACACGATTTCTTTGTGTGAACCCTTGCATGTCATAAAAAACTCTATCCTACGTTCTTAGTTTGTAAAATAGTTGCCAGACTTAGTTTCTGTGATTTAGTGTTTGTATTGTTTAGTTTTACTGTAATTTAGTTTAGATACTTTAATTCTTTTTAATTATTAAACCGGCTGATGCTCTAATGTAGCCCAAGTCTACTAACCCCCTATAATCCGGACTAGGGGGGTACGTGCTCCCTACGTTATGGGGAAGTGGCCCTCTCGGTCGGCTGGGGCGGGAAAGTGAGGCGTTGGGAACGATAAGAGAAAAAAAATAAATTTCAGATCTGACCAAAACAGGGTAAGTGCGCCTAAGTTCGGCATGTCCCAGTAGTCGGCAGTTTTGGAATTTAAACTTAAATAACTAAGAGTAGAATTGACCAAATAATGAAATAATTGCAAAAAAAACGTCAACAGTGTTCTCTGTTCTCTTTCTGTAAAAAAACAATGAGCTCCGATCATTTATTACGAGAGAGTAACGGTTTTCGTCAGTGAGTGTCTTCCAACGCGTGCGATAGTGCTGGTTTGTAAAGAAAAAATTAGTGGTGGCGTCAACTAAAAAATCGATTTAAGTAAATTAAATTTAATACTTTTGGAATCAGAAATATTTTATAATAGTAAATAACAGTCTAAAGACCATTTTATAACTTAAAAACATACAAATCAAGCATTTTTCTGTTATATTATTTAATGCCGACATTAGGAACAGCAAAAAAGAGATTTGCCAGTAGTCGGCATATCATTTTTGACCAATTTCACCAAAACTTGAGAAAAGTATTAAAAAAATAATCCAAAAACTACTTAAATAAAAAAATAGTTTTCAGTCGGCAGTTTGTGCTTTCTGACCAACTTTTCTAAATTAAGTAGGTTTTTTAAATCAGCTATTTGACGTTTTAGATAACGGTGGCATTTAAAAAAAAAATGCCGAGCATTGGAAAATAGTTCCGACTACTGGCAAAAAGTACTATTTTAATAAAATTGTAAATTTTGCCAATTAAAAAAAAAACAAATTCAATTTTTGTTTATTGTTTCGTAAACTAAACAAAATTTGGAATCTGAATAACTTTATTTTCTGCAATTGAAAGATTTCACTCAGAATGTTGAAAAATTGAAAAATCGAAAATCCTAAAAGTGTCGACTACTGGTACACTTACCCCATATAATAAAAAAAGTCAAAATAAATAATTTTTACATTTTTGTTTAAATTTTATTTAATGAAAGCAAAAAATGTCGGAAATAGCATCAAATTTTAGAATAAGTTTAGATTTGTTCGAATTGCTCACCTTTGGCACGAATTGTGACCTTCAAATGGCCAATGAAACCGTCCCACGCTGCCCGAGAGCTGCTCTGCCGTATTTTGGCTCACTCCCGGCGAAGCGCTTGCTTAAGGTAATCGTCACTTTGGAATTTTTTTTATTGGCAACCTTGCTTTCTAAAATACTCCAGACACAATAGTCCAACGGATTGGTATCCGGAGATTTTGGTGGCCATTATTTTTAGCTTTAATACACCCTCCAGAATATTTTCGCGATAATATTCGGCATTTGTTCTGATGCCACGGTCGATTAATACGAGGCGACGGCTGTTATGGCAGCCGGCCTTTGATGCACACTTTCAGCTGACCCATTTGGCAAGTAAACACGATCATTTTGTTTGTTTACAAACTGCTGGTGCTCAGTTTTCGATCAAGTCGCTTCTTTACTTTTCGAACTAGTTCTACTGATGTTACTGTTTTCTTCCCTCCACTTCCTTGACGTCGGGCTACGCTACCAGTATCACGGTAACGAGCGATGGTACGAGACACAAAAGATTTATTTACATTAAAATGCCGGAGTGCTCTAACTATAGCCACTTGTGGTTTTCAGCCAAATATAAAGAAATCACACTATCACGCTTGAATTCCGTCACGAATAACTTTTTTCTGGAAAATTCTCACCAAAATGCTTTTGCACGCTTGTAAACAATATAATAAGCTGTCACTGGAATAATTTTAACAGCTGTCGGACGAGTGTCTTAGAAATGACAGCAGTCTGAAGTCTGTTGCCGTTTTTTCATCTCACCCTGTATATAGCATGTTTGGTGCTTAAATACACGAAATCGGCCAAAAAATATATATGGAAGCTATATCCAAATCTGAACCGATTTCAATATAATTTGCAAATTAATTATCACTCAAAGTGTTGACCATGTTACAGAAGTGTTACCACCACGATTGTGTCGAAAAGTGCTAGTTAGAGCACTATACGGAAGTATTGCAATGTGCCAAGTTTGATAGAAATCCGATACTCTTAAGGTACTTTTAAGGAAAATGTTGAATTTCTGTGCGGGAATTTGATGCCGGATTTGTCTTTGTCAAATGATATAAACCCTCTGTAGCCATATGACTGGTTAGTCAAAAATTGATGAGTACTATTTATAATGAACTGCTACAAGTACAAATGCAGTTGTTCCGAATGGAAAAAAGCAAAGCAGGTGAAGAATACTAACTGGTATCAAATTCGTGAAACATTCTTGTTTATTCTCTCCTCAAATTGAATCGAAAGGGTCATCTCCTCTCCGTACAGTAAGAAATACCGCATTAAATATTCATGTTTCACGCTACAAACACTAGCCAAATGCAAATTTCCATCTGTTTTTTTTCGCTCAGAAACCGCAAAGCCAATTTTAATGCGATTCAGCAGTAAAATCATCTTTTGATACCAGCTCAAGTCTTTCGGCTGACTCAAGCTAAATTTCTTCTGCATAACACACTTGGACAAACTGACTGGCTTGTTGACTGACACGTGCCTAACTATGCCAATTTTCGGTGAAACTATGAGCAGACAACACAGCATTTATAATACATATTTTCATTACATTCCAGCAAGTGGAAGTGGATGTGGACGCCATAGGAAAAGAAAACAATCAACGAAGATTATGCATTGCAAATGGAAAAAAGAGTCTCACCTCTTGGTTTCACACAAACTCACACACACAGATACACAAAATATATTTGAAATACAAATCCATAAAATTATTTTACGAGTTCAGGAACATGTTGTAGAGCCTAGTAATGGATAGCATTACAAATGTTACGCTTTTAGATCTCACTCGCCACAAGTAACCAAAACAACAGCTAAATTATGAAGACAGATATAATTGCCGGTACTGGTAGTTTCAGTGCGCCACGAACGTCAAAAACGCTGTAAAAACGTTTTATTTGTTAGAAATGGTACAACTGGGTTGTCAAACTGGCAGACGGACAAACGGACACTGGGGTTCAAATGTCGAAAGTGCAGCTGATGTGCGTTAGACACTTTAACTTCAAATAACCGTGTCTTAATAGCCAATAACGATTGTTGACATTAAGCGCATCAAGTTTAAATAGTCGTAAAAATGTCCAAGGACCATGTATGGCTAGTTCGTTTTATGAAAACCTCAGACGTGCATCGGCAAGGGCCCACAAATACTGGGCCTTGTAATGAACTCAGTTGAAACTAAAGCGGATTAGTAGTGGTCATGGTACAATGAATACAAGGCAGAATAGTGTTTGGAAACGTAAACAAGTAAAAAAGGTGCAAGTTCGGCCGGGCCGATCTTTGAACACTCTCCACCATTTGGAAAGATTTTGGCAAATTTCAAAAAACAAAATCCGTTAAAAATTCTGTTAAAATCTTAGAATGTTATATTAGGGTCTATACGACGACGTGGACCTGCTTTGGCAACTTTTGTCATAAACCATTACAATATTCAAATGTAAAACTTGAATAAAAAAATCGTAGAATAATATAGCTAAAATCATCAAAATTCCGAATATAGGGAGGTACTGTTATACTGGGGCTATACGAAGACGTGGACCTGCGCAGACAATTTTCTGTCAATACGAACTTCAAACACCAAATTTGAAACAATTCCGGTGAATAATGTCGCTAAAATCATCAAAATACCGTTATATGGGGGCTATACGAAGACGTGGACCTGCACAAACAATTTCTGTCATAGGCTGTAGTATACTTTACGAACTTCAAATACCAAATTTGAAACAATCCTGGTGAATAATGTTGCTAAAATCATCAAAGTACCGAATACCGGGAGGTACCGTTATATGGGGGCTATACGAAGACGTGGACCTGAACAAACAGTTTTCCGTCATAGGCTGTAGCATTCGTTACGAACTTCAAATACCAAATTTCAAACAATTCCGATAAATAATGTCGCTAAAATCACCAAAATACCGAAAAAAGGATATGGGGGCTATACCAAAACGTGGACCTACATCACCCATTTTCAATACCACAAGTCCTGCTGATTTAATACACATTTGAGTAAAATTTTATCAACCTACTTCATTTCGTTCGGAAGCTAGAGTGATTTCCACAGACTGACAGGAAATAGACGGACAAACGGACGGACATCGCTAAATCGACATAGAATTTTATGCTGATCAAGAATATGTATGGTTTGTGGGTGGTGTGGCATATTTCGGGGTGTTACAAACGGAATGACAAACTTGTTATACTTTTTATGGTGGAGGGTATAAAAATAATGAAAGGTCAATGTTTCATTACAAAGTCTTTTTCTTTTCAAAAATTTAGAGCCCACAGCATAAGATTCAACGTCGATTTAGGCATGTCCATCCGTCTGTGGAAATCACTGTAGTTTTGGAAGGGAATGAAGTAGGTGAACAAAATACAGACAAATATAACCCATAATTTTTATACCCTCCACCTTGGAAAGGAGGGTATATTAACTTTGTCATTCCGTTTGTAACATCCTTAAATATTCGTCGTAGACCCCATAATGTATATATATTCATAATCAGCATAAAATTCTAAGTCGAATTAACGATGTCCGTCTGTCTGTTGAAACCACAATACAGACCACATTATTTGATGTTGCCAAAATTTAGCAGAGCAATTTGTATTGTGTCTAGGATGGTTGGTATTGAAAATGAGATATATCGGTCCATGTTCTGGTATAGTCCCCATATAACGGTACCTCCCGATATTCGGTATTTTGATGATTTATGCCACATTTTTTCACGGATTTGTCTGTGCGTGTGGCAAAACATTGCATGTATAGGTCCACGGTTTGGTATAGCCCCCATATAAAGGTACCTCCGAATATGCGGTATTTTGATTTGATTTGGTTTTTGCCACATTTTTTCACGGATTTGTCTAAAAATTGGTATTTTTTGGTCATAATGGGTTCCAGCTCCGGTAGCGAAACATTGCATGTATGGGTCCATGATTTGGTATAGCCCCCATATAACGGTACCTCCCGATATTCGGTATTTTGACACATTTTTTCACTGATTTGTCTAAAAATTGGTATTTGTGGGTCATAATGGGTCCTAGTTCGTGTGGCGAAACATTGTATGTATAGGTCTACGTTTTAATATAGTCGTCATATAACGGTACCTCCCAATATTGGGTATTTTGATGATTTTTGACACATTTTTTCAAGAATTTCTTTGAAAATTGGTAGTTGTAGATCGTGATGGGTCCCAGTTTGTCTGGCTAGTCATTGTAATTATAGGTCCACGTTTTGGTATAGCCCCGGTAACGGTAACGGTACCTCCCGATATTCGGTAATTTGATGATTTTTGCCACATTTTTTTAACGGATTTGTCTGAAAATTGGGATTTGTAGGTCATAATGGGTTCTAGCTCCTTTGGCGAAACATTGCATGTATAGGTCCCGGATTTGGTATAGCCCCCATATAACGGTACCTCCCGATATTCGGCATTTTAATGGTTTTTGCCACATTTCTTCTAATGTTTCCTTTACCCTAAGGTGGAGTGTATTAAAAGTTTGGCCCGGCCGAACTTAATGTTTTTTTACTTGTTGATTTTCAAAATGGGATGTATAGTTTCACGGTTTATTATAGCACACATAAAACGATAACGGTGTTGGAATTTTAGTCATATATTGTTTAACCGACAGTTTGTATTTCCAGCGGATAGAAAACGTCCTTGCAAAACTGTCCTCATAGAAAACCATGGAATGGACTTCCGATATTCAGTATTTCTGATATTTTAGATACCGATATTCGGAATTTTAAATTTATTTTTCAACGGACCTTTCTTACATTTTGCAAATTTCTTGAAAATGATAAAGGACATTAAAAGTTTTGCTGAACTTAGTAGCTTTTTTAAACCCTCCACCTTTTCAAGGAGAGTATATTGAATTTGTCATTCCGTTTGTAACACCTTTGTTCTAGCTGCGGTGGCGAAACATTGTATATATAGGTCCATATCACGGTACCTCCAAATATTTGGTGTTTTGATGGTTTTAGCCACATCTTCCACGGAGTTGTCTAAGAATTAGTATTTGTAGTTCGTAATGGGTTCAAAACAACGTATATGTAGGTCCACGATTTCCTATTTCGCACATAAGGTGGGGCAAAAGTAATGCTCTTATCAGAAAATGCTATAAATTTTACGATTGGTCCCTAATGTGTTAATTACAGTTAAAAAACATCGGAAGTTAAATTTTACGCCACCTTGTAGGTACATGCATACGTACTTGACAGACATTCTGATTTTTTTGACTGTAATTAATAAGACCTAAGGGACTAATCGTAAAATTTATATCATTTTGCACCACCTTGTATAACGGTACCTTCGGACATTCGGTATTTTGACGATTTAGGCCATATTTTCTAACGTATTTGTGTATTTATAATTGGTTCTACAACCGGTATCAAAACATTATTTATATTGGTCTACTGTTTCTATATAGCGGTACCTACCGTTATTCGGTATATATGTAATCACATATACCCACGGAATTGTTTCATATTTGGTATTTAAGACTCGCAATAGATAAAACCAGTAAGGAAAGTCAAAAGTCGGGCGGGGCCGAGTTTATGATACCCTACACCACAATGCATATTTAGTAGAGCTCCCGTAACTAAAGAATTTATTTGAAGTAGATAATACCACCCACCAACATTTGTGTTTAGAGCAGATATAGTTTGGTTTTAGAGGGAACTAATATATAGGAGCCATATACAATTCTGAATTTTCACTAAATTTTGACGAAGACATTTTATTCTTTTATACCAAATATAGAGTGCATGATATCACTTCGAGAAGGATTATATTAAAAATATACATCGTAGCCGGGTTCCACAAAATGGAAATTTACGTCCCGGAATTTACTCCATTTGGGCTGATATTAGCCATTATTTGCAGAATAAAACTAAAAGGATATAAGTGGGAACTATATCCAAATCAATGTCGTTTTCGATAAAATTTTGTACTAAATATTATTGTTGTCGAATGCAATTACGAATATGAGGGACTTAAAACAAATCGGATGAAACATATATATGGGAGCTATCTGAATCGATTTTCACCAAATTTGATGTACTGGCTTCTGGACTGAATTCGGTCGAATGTGCCAAAATTTATGTCATTATGACTGATATTGCAGATATATATGGGAGCTATATACAAATCTGAATCTATCTTGATAAAATTTGGTGTTTCTGGGATGTATCTGACATTTGGTACCAAGTATCATTCTTATGAAGTACATAGTACGTATATGGGGGACTTAAAATCCCAAATCAGATGAATCATATATGGGAGCTATAGCTATATCTAAACCAATTGATGTACTTGCTTCTATTCGGTCGGATGTATTAATATTCAGGCCATTAGGACTCATATTGGTCATTTGGTGCACAATTAACCCGAAATCGGTTGAAGATATAGGGGAGCTTTATCTAAATCTGACCGGATTATCACCAATTTCAGTAGGGTTCGTCCTTGGGCCAAATAAATATTGTTTGCAAAATTTCATCTCAATCGGATAATAAATGCGACCTGCATTTTGTTCACAATAATACATGGAGGGACAGACGGACGGATTGCCATGTATAAATCGACTCAGAAAGTGAATCTATGAATATCCTCAAAGTAACTATGGGTCTATCTCGCTTCCTTCTCCATGTTACAAAAAATGCACAAAGACATAATACCCTTACCAATATGTGGTGTAGGGTATAATTATCTGCAGTATAAAATTTTAATTCATTCATTATAGTAAATTTATTGGTTTAAAAACTGGGTCATGTCGGGGCACTTTTTATAAGGGCAAACCTCTATTCCAAGTGGTTTTTAAGTTCTAGGCATATTTTCCATTTAGTCCTTCCAACTTTTGGCTATATCATCTGACAGAAGATATTTAATAGAAGCTTACATTTTGGAATAACCATATAACCGAACATCCCAAGTTCACGTTTACAACCGATTTGATATGGTGTGTGAAAAATTCTTAGATCAAAAAAGCAAAGCTCCAATAGGGCTTTGAATTCCAATTCTTTAATAATATAGGGGCCCTTATATTGATAAAAACGAATTACGTCTTTTTCATATGTGACCGGTGGCGTGGATGTTAGTAATGCCTTCATTGAAATGCATAACATCAGTAGTACTCCAGTTCTAACGAAGCCATAAAAACCGGGTTAACAACGACAACAATTGTCATCTACTAGCACACATCTCCATTTACCTCTACTTCTTCTTCTTCTTGCCTGCTTACAAATTATGATGGATTTTGACCTCCGCAAGCCAACTAGTTTGTCACACTTTTGGGGACAAGCACGTCAGCCACAAAGGGTCAATTCGTATACGGCATATCTTACATTGCTTTTCACTAAATGCGACCAGAGGCTTATAATTGGAAGAACCGCATAAACCATTGTACACATTTTATTGTCATGGGCACATGGAAGCAACAGGTTTCCTCATGTCTTGGGATGATCACAAAGTGGGTAATAGTTTATTTCTTTTTTTTTTTTTTTTTTTTTTTGTAAGGCAATGTTCGTTTTGATGTTGTACTTAGCTGTACGGGGAATTGCAATAAAAAGTAAATCAAATCGCAGATGCCACAAAATGTTCCCATTTTAATTATGTTGGTCTTGTAACATTGACTGCTGTTCACAACATATGGAACAAGTTACCCCGTTTGTAGCTTGTTTCATAATGGTAGCGATGGGTATACTACAAGCATCGCGGCCAGTTTTGAACTCTAAATCTGTATGTGATGACAATTTTCATTTCAGTTCCAGGAAGTACCAGTAAACAAGAAATCCAACAAAATAAAAGTTAAGAAAAATTCTTCATACCCTATTCGAAACTGCTTCGTTTTACTGAGGCCATTGACATCTAAATTATGAATATTCTAAATAAAGAATACTCTAAAAGAACGGCATTATTGGCGGACATACATTGTAGGGTAAAGGCTATATCTACGTGTATGGGCATTTTCTTTTGCATAAGTTATATGTTATTAAATAATTGTGGATACCGTACATTTAAGTCCCATAACTGTGTTCACATGGAACAATTGTAATATTAACTAAATAACTGCCAAAAGAGACATGTGTACCAAAACTTTATTGCATAGTACTTATAATTATGCAATTTTTTGGGGGATAAATATGTTTTATCTTTCATTGCACCTTATTTTTACCGACCATTTTTTAATTAAACACATTATTAAGGTTCTCAGCAATACGTTAGCAAAATGCCAAACATGCAGGTCATATATCGATACAAGTGTCGCTCCACCGCATCTTCATGAACTGTACAAGGAGAAGCATCGGTTAGGGTTCAGTCCATTTTGCTTCCATAACATGCATTAAAATCCTCTCCATAGAATTAATTACAAAGTGCAACCATAATTACAACCATACATTAAATTATAACTAGATTAAGGATGTATAAAAAAACAAGTAAGCAAAGGCTATAGTCGTGCGGGGCCAACTATGTTATACCCTACAACACTACAATATGTTAGAAGCCCCCTTAGGTCCAAACCCATATTGGAAGATTTCGCTTTTGAAATTAGGATTTTGACTAGGGACATTTGCTAATATTTCTGCACTCCGTCGGGCTGTTAGTTGTTGTAGTCCATTTTACAGCTAAATCTAATCCAATGGTCATCCAAAATGCTAGAATTCTTCCCTGTCCTTAACTCTCTTCACAAGCGCGTCGATTGGCTTCAATTGTGTGATCGGAAAAACATTTCTGTTTTTGGTTAATTTGAACCCCTAAATATTTTGGAATCATCTCTAAAAGCAAGAAGCCCCTCCGGATTTCCAAAGTTATTTGTCAACGAAATCAGCATAAAAAAACCAAAAGTTCGGATATCGTCTGTAAGTAATGCTGCTATTTTTCCACACAAAATTAGTGGTCCACTGTACCCGCTGTACTAAACTCTAACTTCATGCGAGATTTTGTGTCCTTTGGTTTCTATTTGTGACCTTTATAAGGGCTGCAAAAACAGGAAAATTTTTAGTTGTCGGTCCATTCAACCCCTAATATATTTACGGAGATCCTTAAAAACAATAGGCCTAGCCCTCCTGAGCCCTTATGAAAATTTTCGTAAGGATCTGACGATATTTGCAATCCACATATAATATCCCCAACCTGTGTTGCAAGGTGAAAAAATATTACAAAATATTATAAGTCAAATTGAAAAAATCGCATGCGATAAAAAAATATGAAAATATATAAAAAATGTCACAAAACACTACAAAATCTAAATCATCATCATTATTGGCATATTTTTCTGTGATTTTTTTAGATTTTATACTTTTATGTCAAAAGGGCATTCTGAATTGACAAAATTTGTCAAAATCGGTCCATTCTTGAGATATAACCATTCTAACTAACATCCCCTTCCTTTGTATATACACATTGTATTTATTTCTCTATATATAACCGATATATTTAATATCGGCGTCTACGTAACGGTCAGAATTGACCTGTTCGTCTATTTGTTATTTCGCCGGGGTTAAAAATATTCGCGGTTTAATGGAAAATTTTACTTTTATTTAACACAAATGTTGTGGCCTATTTCACCCACTAAATATTACCCGATGACCTTCAAAATTGGAAGGCTCCTGCCCAGCCCTAAGCTCTAGCCCCATGCTAATTTCCGCTTTGATTGGTCTATAATTGTGACCTGTAGAGCAACTGCAAAATCAGGAATCAGTTTTTGATCAATTTCAACCCCTAAATATTATGCAATCATCTCCAAAAGAAATAGGGTTCTATTCTGACCCTAGCCCCACCTCCATTCTAAATTTCGTGAAGATCGGACCATAATTGCGACCTGTAGAGTGATTACAAATTAACATGGACAGACGGACAGACGAACGGACGGACATACATCGACTCAGCTCGATGAGACAGGAAGATCCATATATACTTTCCTATGTGGTAAACCAATATTTCGTGGTGTAACATAATTTTTGGCCCAATCAAACTTATAATACCACCAACACATGGTGTTGTAGGGTATAATAAACACGAGAATGGATTTAAAAAATCAATTTTAATTTTTCTTATTGAAAAAATCACTTTAATTTCAATAATAATCAAAAAATCTTCTAAATGAATCTTTGCCACTAATTTGAAACTATTAATTTGTTTTTACATGCTATCGCATTAGTTTTAATTTTATTTCTTACTATTTAATAGCGCACTTCTTTTATCTTTCGTTTCTTTGTTCCTTTCGTACTCATTTAGTCGATTATACTGTGCGACAATTCCAATTTTTCAATAATTACGGAACAGAATATGAAAGTAGAGCTAAACAAGTAAAAAACATTATTATCGGTCGGGCCGAACTTTTAATACCCTCTCCCATTGGGTAAAGACAAAATTTTTATGTAGTAGTATCTTAATTCAATTGTGTTCCACTTAAAACTTCAAATACCAGTAAGAAAGTTTGTAAAATGCAGTCCAATATAAAAACCAGTAAGGAAAGCTCAAAAGTCGGGCGGGGCCGACTATATGATATCCTACACCACTATGCATATTTAGTAGAGCTCTCGTAAAAAGGTTTATACAGGGCATTTTAGAGCTCTATGAGATATTTGGTACAAAATCAAAATCTATCTAATTCTATCGTGCATTTTACGAACTATCTCTGAACCGGGTTTCCCCAAATTTGACGTATTAGCTTCTAGACTGAATTCGGTCTTATGTACGGAAATTCATGCCATTTGGGCTGATGCATTTGATGCACAATTAACACGAAATCGGATGAAGATATATATGGGAGCTATAGCTATATCTGAACCGATTTTTACTACAATTGGTGTACTTGCTTCTAAGCTGGTTTCGGTCGGATTTGCCAAAATTGATGCTATTACGGCCATTTGGTGGTCAATCACCCGAAATCGGATGAAGATATATATGGGAGCTATATCCAAATCTGAACCGATTTCGGTAAAATTTAAAACAGCTATTCCTGTGCTCCATCTAATACCTGGTACCAAATATCACGGTTGTGGAGTGAATATTACGAATGTAAGGGACTAAAACACTAAATCGGATGAAACATATATATGGTTGCTATATCTATATCTGAACCGATTTTCACTAAATTTGATATACTTGCTTCTAGGCTGAATTTTGTCCGATGTACTAAAATTCAGTCCATTTGGACTTATATCGGCCATTTGGTGCACAATTAACCCGAAATCGGATGAAGATATATATGGGAGCTATATCCAAATCTGAACCGATTTCGATAAAATTACAAACAGCTATTTCTGTGCTCCATCTAATACCTGGTACCAAATATCACGGTTGTGGAGTGCATAGTAGGAATGAGAGGGACTTAAAGATCAAATCGGATGAAAGATATATGTGGGAGCTATAGCTATATCTGAACCGATTTTCTCCAAATTTGATATACTTGCTTCTAGGCCGAACTCGGTTGGGTGTGCCAAAATTCTGGTAATTTGGACTGATAGTGGACATTTGGTGCACATTTAACCCGAAATCGGCTGAAGATATATATGGGAGCTATATCTAAATTTGATCCGATTCTCACCAATTTCAATAGGGTTCGTCCTTGGGCCAAAAAAATATTGCTTGGAAAATTTCATCTCAATCGGATAACAAATGCGACCTACATTTTGTTCACAAGAATACATGGACAGACGGACGGACTGACATGCATAAATCGACTCAGAAAGTGATTCTATGAAGGTTCTCAAAAGTAACTATGGGTCTATCTCGTTTCCTTCTCCATGTTACAAACAAATGCACAAAGACATAATACCCTTACCACTATGTGGTGTAGGGTATAAAAAACATAGTAAGTGAGTCCAGTTTTATGGCGGGCCATACCAAAAAGGGTACCCATTTAGACAACTTATTCTACAAGGATTGTTATCTATTACAAGTCTTAAATGCCCAATTTGAAAATTCCTTGGGTAAATGTGACAAAATCATCAAAAGTAAAGAAGCGACTTGATCGAAACCCACGTCGCAGTGGCCGAAAAATGGCTGAACATATCGCAATATTCCATTCGGCAAATATTAAAAAACGAGCTCGGGGTAAAGCCATTACAATTCCAAAAAATGCAAGAAATTACACCGCAACAGAAAGAAAATAGGCTAAAGAGTTGCTTCGCTTGGCCGAAAGTGGTGAACTGCCGAATTTGTTTTTTTCCGATGAGAAAACATTCGTTATCCGGCAGTTTGTAAACAAACAAAATGATCGTGTTTACTTGCTAAAGAGGTCAGCTGAAAATGTGCACATTCGGTTGGCCACCAGTGGACATTCGGCCGGCCATGGTGATGATGTGGGCTCTTCACTCGTATTAATCGAGCATGGTATCTGAATAAATGCCGAATGTTATCGCGAAAATATTCAGGAGGGTGTATTAAAGTCTTGGGCACGCAAACATTTTGGCCGCAGACCTTGGATATTCCAACAAGACTCAGCACCATCGCGCCACCCAAGAATGGTTCATTTCCAGCTCACAATGGCCACCACCGGATACTAATCCGTTTGATTATTGTGTCTGGAGTATTTTGGAAAGCAAGGTTGGCACTAAAAAATACCAAAGTGTCGATCACCTCTAGCAAACGTCCCTCACAAGCGTAATATGCATTCCACAACAATGATCTTTGGTACAAGATATCAGATACAGCTCTGAAATAAGTGTTTCAAATGTTGTCAAGATCGTTTCAGATTTGGATGTAGCTCCCATATATATCCTCAACGATTTTGGGTTAATTGTGCACTAAATAGCCAATATCAGTCCAAATTACCTGAATTTTGGTACATCCGACCGAATTTAGTCTAGAAGCAGACACATCAAATTCGCTTCAGATATCGCTATAGATCCCATATATATGTTTCATCCGATTTGGTGTTTAAGTCCCTCACATTCGTAATATGCATTCGACAACAATGATATTTGGTACCAGATATCGTATAAAGTTCGGAAATACCTTTGCCAATTTTTATCGAGAACGGCTAAGATTTGGATATAGCTCCCATATATATTCTTAATCCGATTTCAGGTTTATTCTGCAAATAATGGCTAATATCAGCCCAAATGGAGTAAATTCCGGGACGTACATTTCCATTTTATGAAACTCGGCACCGATATATTGTTTTTAATATAATCCTTCTCCAAGTGATATCATGCACTCTATAGCATAACTATAACTGCTCTAAATAAAAGAGCTAAGCTAAATGTTTATAGGTGGTATAATCTACTTGAAATAAATTCTCTTGTAACGGAAGCTCTACTAAATATGTACAGTTGTGTAGGGTATCATATAGTCGGCCCCGCACGACTTTTGACTTTTCTTTATTGGTTTTAATTTTATTTCTTACTATTTACTAGAGTGACTTTGTTTATGTTTCGTTTCTTGTTCCTTTCGCACTCATTTAGTCGATTACACTGTGCGACAATTCCATTTTTTTTTAAATACGGAGAAAATTTAGCAGATTATGAAAGTAGAGCTAAAAAAGAAGACCCGTGTATCGGTGTATAGAGGGAAGTACCTTTATATGGGGGCTATAAGAAAACGTGGACCTATACATACAATGTTCTGACAGTGAAACTAGAACCCATTAAGCTCTACAAATACCAATTTTTTGACTAATCCGTGGAAAAATGTGGCGAAAATCATCAAAATTCTGAATATCGGGAAGTACCGTTATATAGGAGCAACACAAAAACGTGGACTTATACCAGCAATATTCCGCCACTGGGGCTAAAACCAATTATGACGCCCTTATACCAATTTTTAGACAAATCCTTGTGGCAAAAATCATTAAAATACCGAATATCGAGATGTACCGTTATATGTGGGCTATACGAAAACGTGGACCCATATATACAATGTTCCGACAGTGAACGTAGAACCCATTATGACCCACATACAACAATTTTTAGACTAATTCGTGGAAAAATGTGGCGAAAACCATCAACATTTCGAATATCAGGAAGTACCGTTATATACATTCAAATTAATCCAGTGACAGCTCATTATATTCTTTACAAGCGTACAAAAGCATTTTGGTGAGAATTTTCCAGAAAAAAAAGTTATTCGTGATGGAATTCAAGCGTGATAGTGAAATTTCTTTATATTTGGCTGGAAAACCACAAGTGGCTATCGTTAGAGCATCCCAGCATTTAAATGTGAAAAAATCTTTTGTGTCTCGTACCATCGCTCGTTACCGTGATACTGGTAGCGTAGCCCGACGTCAAGGAAGTGGACGGAAGAAAACATCAGCAGAAATTATTCGAAAAGTAAAGAAGCGACTTGATCGAAACCCACGTCGCAGTGGCCGAAAAATGGCTGAACATATCGCAATATTCCATTCGGCAAATATTAAAAAACGAGCTCGGGGTAAAGCCATTAAAATTCCAAAAAATGCAAGAAATTACACCGCAACAGAAAGAAAATAGGCTAAAGAGTTGCTTCGCTTGGCCGAAAGTGGTGAACTGCCGAATTTGTTTTTTTTCCGATGAGAAAACATTCGTTATCCGGCAGTTTGTAAACAAACAAAATGATCGTGTTTACTTGCTAAAGAGGTCAGCTGAAAATGTGCACATTCGGTTGGCCACCAGTGGACATTCGGCCGGCCATGGTGATGATGTGGGCTCTTCACTCGTATTAATCGAGCATGGTATCTGAATAAATGCCGAATGTTATCGCGAAAATATTCAGGAGGGTCTATTAAAGTCTTGGGCACGCAAACATTTTGGCCGCAGACCTTGGATATTCCAACAAGACTCAGCACCATCGCGCCACCCTAGAATGGTTCATTTCCAGCTCACAATGGCCACCACCGGATACTAATCCGTTTGATTATTGTGTCTGGAGTATTTTGGAAAGCAAGGTTGGCACTAAAAAATACCAAAGTGTCGATCACCTCTAGCAAACGTCCCTCACAAGCGTAATATGCATTCCACAACAATGATCTTTGGTACAAGATATCAGATACAGCTATGAAATAAGTGTTTCAAATGTTGTCAAGATCGTTTCAGATTTGGATGTAGCTCCCATATATATCCTCAACGATTTTGGGTTAATTGTGCACCAAATAGCCAATATCAGTCCAAATTACCTGAATTTTGGTACATCCGACCGAATTTAGTCTAGAAGCAGATACATCAAATTCGCTTCAGATATCGCTATAGATCCCATATATATGTTTCATCCGATTTGGTGTTTAAGTCCCTCACATTCGTAATATGCATTCGACAACAATGATATTTGGTACCAGATATCGTATAAAGTTCGGAAATACCTTTGCCAATTTTTATCGAGAACGGCTAAGATTTGGATATAGCTCCCATATATATTCTTAATCCGATTTCAGGTTTATTCTGCAAATAATGGCTAATATCAGCCCAAATGGAGTAAATTCCGGGACGTACATTTCCATTTTATGAAACTCGGCACCGATATATTGTTTTTAATATAATCCTTCTCCAAGTGATATCATGCACTCTATAGCATAACTATAACTGCTCTAAATAAAAGAGCTAAGCTAAATGTTTATAGGTGGTATAATCTACTTGAAATAAATTCTCTTGTAACGGAAGCTCTACTAAATATGTACAGTTGTGTAGGGTATCATATAGTCGGCCCCGCACGACTTTTGACTTTTCTTTATTGGTTTTAATTTTATTTCTTACTATTTACTAGAGTGACTTTGTTTATGTTTCGTTTCTTGTTCCTTTCGCACTCATTTAGTCGATTACACTGTGCGACAATTCCATTTTTTTTTAAATACGGAGAAAATTTAGCAGATTATGAAAGTAGAGCTAAAAAAGAAGACCCGTGTATCGGTGTATAGAGGGGGCAAGTTCACTCTTCTTCCACACTTTTGGAAATTTTCGGATAAAGATACCTCGAAATCCGTGCATAATATTGCAGATAAATCTTCTACAATATTGCAGATAAGAATACGAGGAGTATTTGGTCGAGCGAGTCAACAAAGGAATCTTTTTGATCCTTTTTTGAAATATGGATAAAAACTCCCTTTAAACCACAAATATACCACAAAATTATTTGTCATAAAATTCTAAATTCTATAGTTCTAGAAAACGTCAAGGGTCTCAATCTTACCCAAACGCAAGGAATTCATATATATTAAACAGACATTTTAGGGTTCAAGCCGTACTTGGTGTGAATTTATGCAAAAAGCACCAACACTTACTTCACTTTATATGAGATATGTGAAAATTGCTGGAAAATGTTAAAATTTGCGTCAGATACCAGATATAGTCGATAAAATTACAAGAAAATCGAACATTTATATCCGATTTATGCGAAATTACAAATTCCATATTCATTTCAGGTTTCTGGTTGAGAGAAATATTTAGATATAACAATTTGTGAAGAATCGGCCACTTGCTTCGCAAGTTATGACAGATAAAAGTAGTGAAAATTGTGACTATTTGTGAGTGTGGTATAAAAAGGGATTCGCAGATGTATATCATCTTCACAACAAATCTCATGGTAGCAACTATATTTGTAATTGATGCTTATTTCGCTTTCTTTGAGCATCTTGTTTTTCAAAATCTTTAACTCTATGTGGTAAAGTTACCAGAAGAAATGGTCCGATCTCTACCATCTTTATAACAAATCTTGTGTTGATGGATGTTAATTTTGACCCTTTGTGGAGTGGATATCCTATCTTCTCAGAAGATCTTGTGTGAGTAGATATAATGGAATCTCTGAAATATGAAGGGAACCGGATGCTTATTTCGGATTTTATAATCGTTTTGGTTATTTAAAACGTTGACCCTTTCTGGGGGATGTTCCTTTTTATACCCTCAGCCATATGGCTACAGAGGGTATATATCATTTGATACGGACAAAACGTGCCTAGTCGAAATAAGGGTTTTAGACCCTAGGTCTCTTTTGACCAAATCCGTTTCAGAACATTTGGAGTCGATCTAGCGAAGTCTGGCTGGTGCGCACGATAACTGTCGAAGGAAGTATCCGATTTGGTCCAAACTTGGTACATCGTAATATTTTTGTCAAACTTAGATCGAGTTCGTAGATGGGAAATATCGGTCCACTCCTTCTGGTACCTCTCCCACAAATGGTCGAAATTTTCAAAAAAATATTTTTTTTTTGCACACAAAGAGACAGGATAATCCGATTTTGCTCCAACTTTACAAATCCTAATATTTGCATCAGTGCTAGGTCATATGTGAAAATGGACAATATCGGTGCACTGCATCAAGTACCTCCCTCTCAAAGGGTCAAAATTTTGAATAATTACAACTCTCATAAAATGTGATGTAAGAGTCCGATTGTCTTTAAATTTCACACATTCCAACAGTTTTATCAACCCAATGTCTGGTGTTAAAATGTAATATATCAGTCTACTCCTTCTGGTAACTCCCTCACAAATGGTCGAAATTTTCAAAAAAAAATTGCGCAGAAAGAGACAGGATAATCCGATTTTGCTCCAACTTTACAAAACCTAATATTTGCATCAGTGCTAGATCAGATGTGAAAATGGACAATATCGGTGCACAGCATCAAGTACCTCCCTCACAAAGGGTCAACATTTTGAATAATTACAACTCTCATAAAATGTGATATAAGAGTCCGATTGTCTTTAAATGTCACACATCAGAATATTTTTATAAACCCCAGATCTGGTGTTAAGATGAAATATATCGGTCTACTCCTTTTGGTACCTCCCCCGCAAAAGGTCGAAATTTTGAATACAAATTGAACAATATTGGCCCACTACAAGGTCAACAAATTGAATAATCATAACACAAGTCAAAATATATTTTATCTGTCGGCTAAACCCAGAGATACTTATTAACTTGTTTTTTTTTTTTAATTTCGAGCTTTTTTAGGGAAGTTATCAGAAGGAGTGGACCGATATTGCCCATCTCCGAACTCGATCTAAGTTTGATAAGAATATTACGGTGTACCAAGTTTGGAAAAATCGGACACTCCCTTCGAGAGTTATCGTGCGCACCAGCCAGACAGACGGACATCGCTAGATCGACTCCAAATGTCCTGAAACGAATGTGGTCTAAAGACACCTAGGGTCTAAAACCGTTACATCGAGTCGAATGGCTGAGGGTACAAAAAATCTGAGAATAGTTCTCAAGTTTTTTTTATCAATTTTCCCCGGACTTTTTTCGACTTGACTCCTAAAAGTTTCATAAAATTTAAAGTATGTATAATCTTGATCAGAGTAAGAAATTGTGTATAATCTTGATCGCTAAGTCGACTTAGCGATGTTCACGCTATCTTCCAAATGAAAAATTCTGCGTACATGAGTATTTTGTCAGTAGGCAATACAGTAGAGAAGTCCATAAATGGGCTACATTCGACCACGTTTTCGGTGTTTTGACGATTTCAGCCAGATTTTCGAACGGAATTTTTTAAAATTCGGTACATAGAGTTTGTAATGTCCACCTCGTTTGGATCTATATTGTCTATATAGGTCCAAGTTTTCTTGTAGCCCCCATATTAAACTACATCCGGATATAGGGTATTTGGACGAATTAAGCCACATTTTCAAACAGTACTTAAAGTTCAACCTCCTACAGCAGGTCATTGCCTTTATAGGTCCACGTCTTCTTATAGCCCTCATACAACAAAACCTCCAGATATTCGGTATTTTGACGATTTAAATCACATTTTCTAACACAATTGTTTAAAAATCGGAGGCAGACCATTGTCTGTATAAGTTGAATTATTGAAATGTTGGCCCGGCCGAGCTTGACACATTTTTACTTGTTGGTATTTATACTTTTCTGCCAAGAGACCATTCCAAATTTGCGGGAATTGTCAAAACAGCCCACCCGTTCTGGAGTTATGAGCCTAGTAACTAAAATCATTTTATTTTATATATAAATATAAGACTAGCTGAACACGGTGCGCTTCGCTACCCCTTTTGATTGTATATGCATTTAAAATTTTATATACGAATAGTAATAGTAATCAAAAATTTGGGGTTGAAATGAACCAAAAACAGAAAATAGATCGTAATCCAATAATATTTATATACCATAACTTTTATATATTGAACCGCAAATATTTTTAATCCCAGCGAAATCACAAATAAACGAAAAGGTCACTTCTAATCGTTACATTGATGCTGATAACCAAAATACCGAAAATATGTATAATATCATATATCAAAGAAGGGAATGTTACTAAGGCATTCCCAAATTTGGAAACAATTCTGTTCTATATTGTCCCTAAACTCATAAAAATACTGAATATTGCGAGGTACCGTTATTCAAAAATGTGGACTGATATGACCCATTTTCAAACTTAACCTGCCTATCGATAAAATACACATGTGTGCAAAATTTTAGCACTATCTTAATTTTTCGGAAACAGACACAGACAGATAGACAGGCATCACTAAATCGAGTTAATATAACCTCCATAGTGTGGTGAAAGGTATAAAAACATACTTATTGAAATGTTAATCGTTAGTTTTCATGTACGAACACGGCTTCAAAGAAAATATGATTTTAGGCATTCAATTTATCTGCAATAAAACCAATGCTCTTGAAAAGAGTGATGAGTTGTTTCTCAAATCTTGCAAAGAACGATCTAGAGAAGATTTTTTCGGGACCATTGTAAACCTATTCCATCACACATTCCAATTTTCATTTAAATTTAACATGCAGAGAGTGGTTAGTGCATATGGAATCGGCCGAAAAAGTGTATGGGGGCTATATGCAAATCTGAACCGATTTCAATATAATTTGGCAAATTTATTTTTTATCAAATTCCGTTACACATTTCAAATTTAAAAACTCCACCTATTACCGCTCAATACAAAACAAATTTTTATATATCATTTGTTTTGAGAGAGGAAAAATTGCTTTCAAGTGATTTTTATACCCTCCACCTTGGAAAAGAGGGTATATTAACTTTGTCATTCCGTTTGTAACATCCCTAAATATTCGTCGTAGACCCCATAATGTATATATATTCATAATCAGCATAAAATTCTGAGACCATTTAACGATGTCCATCTGTCTGTCTGTCTGTCTGTTGAAATCACGATACAGGCCACATTATTTGACGTAGAGCGTCAATAATTATAATTTGTATTGTGTCTAGGATGGTTGGTATTGAAAATGAGATATATCGGTCCACGTTTCGGTATAGTCCCCATATAATGGTACATCCCGATATTCGGTATTTTGATGATTTTTGCCACACTTTTTCACGGATTTGTCTGAAAATTGGTATTTGTAGGTCATATTGGGTCCTAGTTCGTGCGCCGAAACATTGTTTGTATAGGTATACGCTTTGGTATAGCCTCCATATAACGGTATCTTCCGATATTCGGTATTTTGATGGTTTTTGTCACATTTTATCGCGGATGGCGAAAATATTATATATATAATATTATATATAATGGCGAAATATTGTATATATAGGTCCATGCTTTTGTATAGCCCTATATAGCGGTACCTCCCGATATTCGGTATTTTGATGATTTTTGACACATTTTTCCACGAATATGGCTAAAAATTTGTATTTGTGGGTCGTAATTGGTTCTAGTGTTTCCAGCACCCTAAGGTTGAGGGTATTAAAAGTTCGACTGGGCCGAACTTAATGTTTTTACTTGTTATTAAATACAATATAGAGAGACAATATTGTTTTATCCCAAATTTATACATTTTGTTCCCATTTAAAGTGGAAAAAATGAATTTCTCTTGTATCTAAATTTGAAATAATTTCAAATTATTTTCTTTTTTATTCAAAACAATACGCGAACTGCGTATATGTTTCGACAGTATACCTAACATTACTTAGAGTAATATTTTAATAAGTTTAAAGACATACGCCTTAAGCTTGAAAATCTTGACAATGGATAGAGAAATGTTTTTTTTTTTTTTTTTTGATCGATCCCAACACCACTCTCACTCGTCCATTCCGACTGGGTAGGTCACCTCCCAATTAAGTAGGGAGCGCGTACAACCCATAGTCCGAACTATAGAGGGGGTGCATGTCATAACGCCCAGGGTCATAGCGTCCATGGACATAATGTCACATTTGGGAGTGTCATAATGTCTAAAAATTTGCGACACTGCGTCCATGAACATTATGACATATTTGCCAATGAAAGGAACCGTTATTTAGCAAGTAGGTTACGCAGAAGCTGTTTTGTGATGTGCTGTTGAATTGGACATTAATTCTGAAACTTTTAATTGAATAGTGAGAAAGAAAATTGAAAAAATAAATAAAAGAAGAAATGGAAGTTGAAAAATTAAATTTGAAGTTCGAATTCATGTCGGGATTTCGACAAAATTCCAAATTACTTGTACTAACCGACGAAAAGAAATATTTAGGCAAATAATGTATATACAGGTTATACTCGCTATAAATGTTAGTTTGAACAAGTAAAAAAGCTGTAAGTTCGGCCGGGCCGAACTTTGAATACCCTCCACCATTTGGAACGAATTTGGCAATTCTTATACAAACAATAAAATCCTTTAAAAATTCTGTTAAAATCTTAAAAATACCGAATGTAGCTGTTATATTAGGGTCTATACGACGACATGGACCTAGATAGGTAACTTTTGACATAAGCCATTACAATATAAAAATGTGAAACTTGAAAAAAATCGGTGAATAATGTAGCTAAAATCATCAAAGTAACGAATATCGGAAGGTACCGTTATATGAGGCCTATGCAAAGACAATTTTCTGTCTTAGGCTGTAGTATTCATTGCGAACTTCAAATACCAAATTTGAAACCATTCCAAAACGTGGACCTACATGGTCCATTTTCAATACCAAAAGTCCTGCAGATATAATATACATTTGAGAAAAATTTTATCAATCTACTTCAATTCGTTTGAAGCTAGAGTGATTTCCACAGACGGACTGACATCGCTAAATCGACATTGAATTTTATGCTGATCAAGAATATATGTGGGGTCTAAAATGTATATTTCGAGGCGTTACAAACAGAATGACAAATTTAATATTCATACATAATCCATACTATGGTGGAGGGTATGAAAAGTATAGCAACACATCAAATGAGAACGGCTGGGCCGAATTTATTCAAATTTTCTGTTGGTTATTTGTAATTACAGCGGAAAGGTTTGACAAAAGAAAATTTTATGACAAGCCTCTACAAAAGTCGCGAAACTAAGAAATCGAATGTGGTTTTTTGATATGGATTTTTGTGTAGAATTGTTTCAGACTGTCATTTTTGATTAGAAAATACTTTTTAAAGCTCTCAATATTTCAACGTATTTTTAAGCTGCGGATATGCCTAATGGGGAACCAATAGTTAAATTTTATTGCCGGTATAGGACGAATGAAACATAGGTATTCCCTGCCTTACCCCTGGTAAACATTACCATCGTTCTCCACTAATAAACAAACGTTGTTTTTATAAAAACAACAATAAAGTGATTAAGCCTGGCCGTTTTCCAACAACAAAATACTATGGTATCCCGAACAAACAAGCCAACACTGTTCCAACAAAATATTTTCAAAACCAATGATTGGAAGACACGTAGATTGCGGCTGGCGCATTTAACCATGAAAGAATTGAAAGATTGAACAGCTTGGATCATATTTTTTAGCAAAAATCGCAGCATTTCATTCATTTTTCCCGCTATTTAATTTCAAAATGTGGAAAATTGAAATCAAGTTTGTTGTTGTCTCAGGGCTGTATTTACGTACTTTTACGTAGCTGTTCTACCTCCTTAATCAACTTTGTGGAATAAACCCAACATTTCATTCATGGTGAAATTAAGAATTGCAAATAAGAATTCCCATCTCTGCGTAGAAAACAAATTCTCGTCTCTGATATGTGTAAGTACAATGGATTTATAAATATACGTTTTGACAATAAGATGTTGTCAAATGAATAATTTCGAAAAAAAACAAATTGTAAACATATGACTGCTTGCCTATACCTTCTTAATTCTACTATGATTCCATTCATGTTTTGTGGTTTTTCTATGGTACAATAAGGAGGTAGAACAGCTTCGTAAAACTACAGAAATACAGCCCTGAGGCTATGACCGCTTTCTATCAGACTCATTGAAAATTGTTGTTGTTATAATTTTTTCATATTTTTCCTCATTTTTAAAATGAGTTAAATTACGCAAAAAATGAATGAAATGCTTGGATTTTGTTCTCAAAAATATGATCCAAACTGTTTAATCTTTCAATTTTATGACTAAACTGGTTAATAGCTATAATGCGCGAGCCGCAGTGTACGTGTCTTCCAATCATTGGTTTTGAAAATATTTTATTTTCTTTTTTCAAAACAATTAATACATACACAAAATTGGCAGAAGTCGGGCAAACTTAGAAAAAAATTGTAATCAGCTGGTGGCTTTACCTTACCTTTTTATTGTACCATGGTACAATGCATGGTATAATAATTACAGGTAACAGCAAGTCCCAGCTGATTTGACTCTATAGTAATACTAGTGTCAAACTCGATATGACGTTTTGTGATTTAATTCCATTTCTTGATATACAATAGGTATACCCTTTTTATACCCTCCACCATACTATGGAGGGTATATTAATTTTGTCCTCGAAATACTAATGTCAGACCCAACAAAGTATATATATTTTTGATCAGCGTAAAATTCTAAGACGATTTAGTCCAGTAGGCAGGTTAAGTTCGTAAATGGGCCATGTAGCTCCACGTTTTCATATAGCCCCCATATAGCGGTACCTCTCGATATTCGGTACTTTGATGATTTTAGCGACATTACTCACCGGAATTGTTTCATATTTGGCATTTGAAGTTCGTAATGGATACTACATCCTAAGTCAGAAAATTGTCTGTGCATGTCCACGTCTTCGTATAGCCCCCATATAACGGTACCCCCGATATTCGGTATTTTGATGATTTTAGCGACATTATTTACCGGAATCGTTTCAAATTTGGTATTTGAAGTTCGTAATGGATACTACATCCTAAGTCAGAAAATTGTCTGTGCATGTCCACGTCTTCGTATAGCCCCCATATAACAGTACCCCCATATTCAGTATTTTGGTGATTTTAGCTCATTATAAACAGATTTTTCTTCAAGTTTCGCATTTAAATATTGTAATAACTTATGACAAAATTGCCTATGCAGGTCCACGTCGTTGTATAGGCATTCGGTATTTTTAAGATTTTAACAGAATTTTTAACGGATTTTATTTTTTTGTTTTTTTTTTTTTTTTGGAAATTGCCAAATTTGTGCCAAATGGTGGAGGGTATTAAAAGTTCGACCCGGCCGAACTTACAGCTTTTTTACTTGTTTGGTATAAAATTTCACTGCAGGGCAATGTGAACATATTTTTTGCCTAATAATAGAAAAAATCGCCGTTGTACTTAACAAAACGCCAAGGCGATGGTTTGGAAATTTTTTTGCGGTTGAAGAACAGCGACACCATGTTAGATAATATATTCGTATATTTCATGTTTCCCAAAATTGTAAAATCTAGAATACTTTATGCTGTTTGGTTTCAACTTGAAAGTGATGTTGCCTTTTTCCGCGATTTTCTAGCGATTGCTTGAAGTGTTGAGAGATTAGGACCAACAGCTAACAACTATACATTCAGGGGAATGATGCGATAGCATTAAAATTAAATATTTTGAGAACTATTCTTCTGCTTTTTTAATTTAATAATCCAAATTCCAAAAATGCATATTTTGGACACATAACTCTGACACTTGTATTACTTACAAAAACAAATTTGTATGTGGTTGTTGTTATGATTGTTGTACAACAACACTTGCTGTTACCTGTATTTTTCTACCATGGGTACAATGTAATAAAGGTAACCTCATTTAAAATTACCATCCCCAACTCTGTCATTTACCTTGACAAATTTTAATGAATAAAAACGGTTCCGATATCTGATATAAATATAGATTTTGACAATGAGGTGTTGTCAAATGTATAAATTTGAAAAAAAAATTGTAAACATATGAGTTCTACCATGGTAGAAAAATATAGGTAGAAGCATCGACACAGCTGCTGGGACAATGAACTGTGAAACCAATTTTGGAATTTAAAATGTTGAATGAAAAATTATTTAAATTTGTAAAAATTGTTGAAAAACACAAATCCGAATCACATCGTATAAGAAAACATATAAAAATCTACTTATATTTGAAAAAAAAAAAAAAAACATTTACAATTTTTGACATATCAATGCTCCCAAGCGTTGATGCATCTACCTGTATTCTTCTGCCATGTGTTCTACCATGGGTTTTTCCATGGTAGAATGAAGAAGGTAAAGTCATGTAATCATATGTTAAAATTTTTTCCAAGTTATTCATTTGACAATATCTCATTGTCAAAATTTATATTTATAAATCGATTGTATACACAGAAGTCAGAGATGGTAACCTGTTTTTTATTCAGTGAAATTTGACAAGGTAAATTACAGAAAAATGTAGAGATGAATAGTCTAATTTGAAATGACTTTACCTCCTTAATTTTGCCATGGGTTATTATAAACAAAGTTTTAATTGTTTTGTTGCTTTTAAGTTGAACAACCTTTCAGGAGCCAGCCAATGACTTAAGCCATTCTAGAAAGCGTTTTATGTATTCTCACCTTAATGTAGTTACCTCGTAACCATGGCACAGTTACAGAGGGTAGAACAAAGCTACCTCCCAAATACAATTTTTTTTCTTTTGGTGCTCCTATTTTGTCAGAACATATACATAGTTTGTATATGTGTGTGTATTGTTTCGTGGTAAAATTAAGAAGGTAAAATCATTTCAAATAAACATTTCCATCTTTGCACTTTCTGTAATTTACCTTTCAAATTTTCACTGCATAGAAAACAGGTTCCCATCTCTGATTTGTTTATGTACAATGGATTTATAAATAAATATTTTGACAATGAAATGTTGTCAAATGAATAATTTTGAAAAATTGAAACATATGATTGCATGACTTTATCTTCCTTATTCTACCATGATTGTTTTGAATAAAAAAGAAAATAATTTGAAAGTATTTAAAATTTAGAGACAACAGAATGCACATTTTTTGGATAAAACAATATTGCCCCTTTGGGATATTGATTTTGGGTTAAAAAAATATTGTCCCTCTATCTTGAATTCAATTTTGTGGTGAAACTCCAATGTTTCATTCATGTTTTGTAAGTTTTTCCCAAGGTTACTTCCAAGAAACAAGAAAAATGCGACTCTATACCGGAGTCTAGTGTCAAATATATTTTTAAACATTCAACAATTGATTTTGTTTATATTACTCTATTTTCACAAATTAAAATGAAATTCACAAAATATGAATGAAATATTGGACTTTCTACACAAAATTGAATTGAATGTTTCAGCCCAAAATAATACACTTTGTTGTACGACAATGTGGAAAACATGAATTTTTGTTGCATCTAAATTTCAAATAATTTCAAATTATTTTCTTCCTAATTCAAAACAATACACACACATACAAACTGTGTATATGTTTTGTCAGAATAGGGGCACCAAAATAAAAAATTGTATTTAGGGGGTAGCTCTGTTCTACCATCTGTAATTGTGCCATTCATAAAACGAACTGTTGTATTTTTGTCCCTTCATTGTCAAATATATATTTTGTAGTTCTTCCTTAAGTATGGTAAGAAGTTTACATATATTTTCGAGCAAATGTTTTTTTTTTTAATTTTCACGCCTTTTAGAGGGTATAAAAGTATAAAAAAATATATAATTTAAAACAGAAAACTAAAAAATTATTCTAATAATTCATGTAAAACTTAATTATGGAAATGTTGAATTTGGGTTCGCTTAGGACAAGTATGAAGACAATATCACGCCTAGGTTTCAAAATACTAGTAGAAGATTGTCATCTCTTATAGTACGTTTATATATATGAGGGTTAACCAACTGGATTTGGATTTAAATTGTCATATCCATTACTTTTACTTCAAATAAATCCTCTCAAAGAAGGTTAACCCTACAAAAAGTTCTAACGTAAACATGGCATTATTTTCAATTAAATTGACATTTAGTTTGTTACAAGAAATTGTCAGCGTACGGGTTTGTTTTAGTACTGAATCCATATAGCGGGTATTGTGAAGGCCTAAAACAAAACGTATTTCGAGGCCTACACAAGAACTAACATCACCGAAAAGGTTTCCTAAGATGAAGGGGTTGAAATCTTTATCTTTATATGTTTAAGTCCAAGAACAGATAAACTTGTATTCCAAAGTTATGTGAAAAGAAATGCCGAAAACAAAAGATTGTTTTATTTTTTTTTTTAATCTGCACTCGACATACGAAAATATTGTAGATATGTAAAAAGATTTTATTTAAAAAATGACAAGGTCGCGTTCGTCAGAAAAGGGTTGCCGCATTAAAATTAGCAAATAAGTTTACCTTTATTGCTTTGCCATGATTATATATTTAAAAGTTTATTTACTCTGGTACAGAGTTGCATTTTCCTAGTTTCTTTGAAATTTATGGCCTGTTCCAGAAATGCAAGAATTTGAAAGTTTTCACTGCGATAATGGATTTTCCCTTTATGATATCGAAGAAAATTACAAAACTAGTAGATTCTTGCAGGTAGCGGAACAGAGCATGAGTAAACTTTTTTCTTAATTATGCCCATGGTACAATAAGGAGGTAGAACAGCTTCGTAAAACTACATACATACAGCCCTGAGGCTATGCCCGCTTACTGTCAAATTTGCATTCAAACAAGTTATTTTCATTTATTCAATATTTTCCTCTTTTTTAAATTAGTTAAACAGCGCAATAATGAAAGAAATGCCTGAATTTTCTTTCAAAAATATGATCTAAATAGTTCGATCTTTCAATTACATGTCAAAACTCGCTAATAGCTGCAGTGCGCGTCCCGCAATGTACGCGTCTTCCAATTTTTGATTTTGAAACTATTTTTTTAAACAATAAATACATACACAAAATTGGCAGAAGTCGGGCTCACATAGGATAAAATTGCAATCAGCTGGTAGCTCTACCTTACCTGTTAATTGTACCATGCATGGTAGAAGAATACAGGTAGTCGCATCGACACAGCTGCTGGGAAAAATGAACTGTCAAATCGATTTTGGATTTGAAATTGTTAAATGAAAAATCATTGAAATTTGTAAAAATTGTTGGAAAATGCGTATTGCAACAACCACAGATTTGCGTCGTATAAGAAAACATTAGAAAATCTACTCATTTTTGATAAAACATTTTTAAAATGTTGACATATCAATGTTCCCAAAGGCTGATGCATCTACCTATATTCTTCTACAATGGTACCATGGTACAAAAATACAGGTAGATGCATCAACGCTTGGAAACATTGATATGTCGAAAAATTTTAATTTTTTTTTCAAATATAAGTAGATTTCTATATGTTTTCTTATACGACGTCATTCGGAGGATATTATAATACACGTTTTTCAAAAATTTTTATAAATTTAAATAATTTTTCATTCAACATTTTCAATTCCAACTTTGGTTTGACAGTTCATTGTCCCAGCAGCTGTGTCGATGCGTCTACCTATATTCTTCTACCATGCATGGTACCATGATTATGCCATATTATTGATTGTAGAACATGTGAACTAGATTAATTAAATAAACTAGTTGGAATCAAGTAATTAATTAAACTAAAGGGACTTGATGGCCAAATACGGATCGGATGGTTCCATTCACAGAATACCGCATTTGAACTTGCTCGTTTTCCACATAACTCCCAATTACAAGAATAAAGTTGCAAATATTATTAATATTATTTCCTTCCGTAAATTCCATTTTTTTAACCTACAGTAAGTTTGGCTCTCAGCAGCTTTCATTATGGCAAATACGGGAGTATTGCCTTTTGTGCGTGGAGTGGATTTTACAAAAAATGACTTCAGTGTAAGTAGGAAAAGTTTTACTTTGGAAATAAGAATCCACAAATTATTTATATATCGTATCTTGGCTAAAGTTTAACCAAAGAAAGTGACACCAAATAAAAATATTTTATTTTCATAGTTAATAGTTACAATCCTATTTCTAAATAAAATATTTTTAAAAACAAAACTTTCATGTGAGAATGGTGTCAAGCGTATTTGTCATCATTTTGCTATGCTGGACAGTTGCTGTCGCAGCGCTGCGTTCTACACCCGTTTGTTTACAAACAAAGTCTTATTCCAAAGCATATATTGAACAAAAACAAATCCACATACATATATAAACATTAGTTTATTGCTGATTTTATACGTGATTTATGGTTTCGTCCACGTTTACCATGAACGACAGGTACATATATGTCGTCTACATGTTTAAACGGTGGGCAGTTTTATTGAAAAATTTTGACAATACATGCATTTTTTCCAGTGCATTGATAAACTCTTTGTAAGAAGGTAATAAAATGTATGATTTTTTTTAATATTTTCAGGATAACAATTTCCCGTCAGCTGTAAAATTAATGACTCGGGTACAATGGCTGAATTTGGATAAAACCCATTTAACCGATGTTCCCGAAGAACTTGGGAACTTGCTGAAACTCGAGCACTTGAGTCTTAAAAACAACCAATTAGAGAAATTGTTCGGAGAGCTTACTGAACTAACTTGTTTGCGATCCTTAAACTTGAGACGGAATTGCATTAAAAGCAGTGGTGTTCCGCCGGAATTATTCCACCTCGAAGAACTAACCACTCTAGATTTGTCGCACAATAAATTGAAGGAGGTGCCTGAAGGACTAGAAAAGGCAAAGAGCCTCCTAGTATTGAATCTAAGTCACAATAATATTGAAACTATTCCCACCACGCTGTTTATACATCTAACCGATCTTCTATTTTTGGACTTATCTCACAATAAGTTGGAAACATTGCCGCCGCAGACGAGGCGACTTGCCAATTTACAGACCCTTATTTTGGCCGACAATCCCTTGGAACTTTTTCAGTTGAGGCAGTTGCCATCTTTACAAAACCTCGAGGTGCTTAATATGCGAAATACCCAACGCACACTTTCAAATTTTCCTACCACATTGGATACCCTGTCGAATTTGTCGGAGTTAGACCTGTCTCAGAACAGTCTTCCTAAAATTCCTGATTGTGTTTACAATTTGCCAAACTTAAAAAGACTGAACCTTAGCGAAAACGCCATAACTGAGATAAGTTCTAATATAGAAAACTGGCAGCGTTTGGAAGTGCTCAACTTGTCGCGCAATGAATTGTCCAGTTTGCCAGCATCCTTATGCAAGCTTACACAACTGCGTAGATTGTATCTAAATGATAATAAACTTGATTTTGAGGGAATACCATCCGGTATTGGAAAATTGTGCTGTCTTGAAATATTTTCAGCTTCCAACAATCTGCTGGAAATGGTTCCCGAAGGATTGTGTCGTTGTGGTTCTTTAAAACGTCTTAACCTTTCATCGAATCGTTTAATAACATTACCCGATGCAATACACCTGTTAGATGGCCTTGATCAGTTAGATTTACGCAATAATCCTGATCTAATCATGCCACCAAAGCCAACTGAAGCTACAAAGGGCGCGGGCGTTGAGTTTTATAACATCGATTTCTCTTTGCAAACACAACTACGACTTGCCGGAGCTGCGGTACCGCCAACTGTTCCGGTTACGTCGACGCCAAAGGACTCGACAGCTCGCAAAATTCGATTACGCCGCGGTCCACGCACTGATTCCGCACAGGATTCTGCAAAAATACTGAAAGGCATGAAAGATGTAGCAAAAGATAAGGACGATGCAGAGGCTAATCAGTCCTGGTGCAACGATTCAGATGAAACTCGCCCAGAATCATTAAAGCCAAAACGATGGGATGAATCACTGGAAAAGCCACAGCTAGACTATTCAAAGTTCTTTGAAAAGGAAGATGGTCAGTTACCTGGTTTGACAATATGGGAAATAGAGAATTTCCTCCCAAATAAAATTGAAGAAGCTGCTCATGGAAAGTTCTATGAAGGAGATTGTTATATTGTTCTAAAGTCAAGTTATGATGATGTGGGTCAGCTCAACTGGGAAATTTATTTCTGGATTGGAAATGAAGCTACGTTGGATAAGAGAGCTTGCGCTGCCATACATGCTGTAAATTTAAGAAATTTTCTGGGTGCTCGATGTCGTACGATTCGAGAGGAACAGGGTAAGTAGTCAGCTATATTGAACGAAACGGTAAATTTTATACCGACTTTTAAGGTGACGAATCTGAGGAATTCCTTGATCTCTTCGACACTTCCGTAACCTATATTGAGGGTGGGCGCACTGCCACTGGATTCTATACGGTTGAAGATATGCTATACACCATTCGGTTGTATCGGGTTCACGCAGCTGGTTCATCGATACACATGGAACCTGTTGCAGTCGGTATAGAATCATTGGATCCAAGATATTCTTTTCTTCTCGATTGTGGCATAAAAATGTTTATTTGGTTGGGAAGATGCTCCAAAAACACGCTCAACTCAAAAACACGTCTGATGGCGGAGAAAATTAATAAAACCGAAAGAAAGAATAAATGTGAGATTATGGTGGAAATGCAAGGTAAGAACTTTGTGTCTTAAATATATTTGCAAAAATAATTTTCAAACTAATTTATCGTTCTAGGTAGCGAAAGTGAGGAGCTTTGGCGTCATTTAAATGCTGATCCGGAGGAGGCACCGAAACAAAAAATTCTTCAACATGTCCAAGACAACTTTGTGCCTTCAACACCTAGGCTTTATCAAGTACAATTGGGTATGGGTTACTTGGAGCTGCCACAAGTGGAAATTCCGGAGCAAAAGCTTGTCTGTTCTTTGCTGGTCAGCAAAAATGTTTACATTCTCGATTGTTTTACTGATCTATTTGTGTGGTTTGGAAAGAAATCGACTCGTCTCGTAAGAGCTGCAGCAATCAAACTGTCCCGAGAACTGTTCAACATGATATCCAGACCAACATATTCCTTGGTAACTCGTTTACAAGAAGGTTCCGAAACGCAAATGTTTAAATCGAAATTTATTGGTTGGGATGAGGTCATGGCTGTGGACTTTACAAGAACTGCAAATTCTGTTGCTAAGACTGGGGCCGACCTTACCAAGTGGGCTAAACAACAAGAAACACGAGCAGATCTTGCGGCACTATTCATGCCACGACAAAATCCTATGCCTTTAAGTGAGGCCGAACAATTAGAAGAAGATTGGAACTACGATCTGGAAGCCATGGAGGCTTTTGTATTGGAGGGGAAAAAATTTGTACGCCTACCGGAGGAAGAATTGGGTCACTTCTACACTGGAGAGTGTTATGTGTTCTTGTGCCGTTACTGCATACCCATGGACGAAGATGAGGACGGCACCGACATTGACGATAGCAAACCTCCGCCGGATGATGAAATTCAATGTATTGTATACTTTTGGCAAGGTCGTAATGCTGGAAACATGGGCTGGCTGACATTCACATTTACGTTACAAAAAAAGTTCAAAACAATGTTCGGCGAAGAGCTGGAGGTTGTGCGTATCCATCAGCAACAGGAAAATTTGAAATTTCTTGCGCATTTCAAGCGAAAGTTCATTATACATACTGGAAAGCGTAAAGATAGACAGAAATCTCCCGATAGTAAATCAGCAGTAGAATTTTTCCATTTGCGTTCTAATGGTGGCGCACTTACAACTCGCTTGATACAAATACATCCGGATGCAGCATACTTGAATTCAGCATTTTGGTATGGATATTTTATGCTAAGCATTTAGCATTTTCTATAATAACCTATATAATTTTTAATTTTTTTTTAATTATGGAAGACGACATGTTTGCCTTTAGAAACTGTTAAGATGACTTTGACACTTATCAATAGTGGCAAAATCAAATGTAATTTAAAAGCACATTGAACGCAATGTGACAAATAGTGAGGATGAAAATAATCGGATTTTTGGTATAGGACGCTACTCCTTCACCCGGAGTCCAAAAATAAAGTTGTTGCTAATATAAGTGATAGAGAAAGAGAAGAAAGTGTTTATAGAGACAGTACAATTAGAACCCATGGCTTGTTTTTGGCAAACTGATAGATGATGATGGGATTTAAGTTAGAAAGAATGTTAGAGTTTCTTGAGTTGGATAACATGGCACATCTGCATAGTTGGTGTTTAATCGTCTCTATATCTTTGTAGTCAGGATTCTAGATCAATAATAATCCAATCTGTGTGTGCTCTTTAGTACAAAAAAATTAATAAACTATCGCGCCTGGGCCAACAATCTCGCAATTCTTAACATAAAATAGATTGGTAGAAGTTATACCAATACAGAACGTCTCTTAAAATCGTCCAAGTCGGTTTTTTATAATCCTAATATTTGTTGACACATCCGCCAAAAACTTATTTTTAAAGACTTTTAAGCTTTAACTGCCAAAAATCGCGCTATGTAATTTTCCGCATCATTTAAAAACAAATGTTTAAACCAACTTGAGAAATGCTAGGGTATTTTTTGTTGTTGTTTTATTAAGACCATACAATTCTAGCTTCTCTGATGAAGGAACAAATAAGAAAATATTTAATAACATTGTGGGATTTTTATAGCTTTTATCGACTAACTAGCGGAATAGTTTCAATTAAAATTACATTCCTTTTTTATTTTTAGTTACATTTTATATGTACCATTCGAAACCAGTGATAATTCACAATCGGGAATTGTTTATGTTTGGCTTGGTTCCAAATGTTGTCCAGAGGAGGCAAAGTTAATTCAAGAAATTGCCGAGGATATGTTTAACAGTCCTTGGGTCAGTTTACAAATTTTGAATGAAGGAGAAGAGCCCGAAAACTTTTTCTGGGTGGCATTGGGAGGACGTAAGCCATACGATACTAATGCCGATTACATGAACTACACCCGACTGTTCAGATGCTCAAACGAAAAGGGTTACTTCACTGTAGCCGAGAAATGTACGGACTTCTGTCAAGATGACTTAGCAGATGATGATATAATGATATTGGATAATGGCGAGCAAGTATTTTTGTGGCTGGGATCACGATGCAGTGAAGTTGAAATTAAACTTGCCTATAAATCTGCACAAGTAAGTAAATAGGATTTATCAAATAAAACGTTGCGTTCTTCATCAACATCTTCTCTTATAGGTTTACATACAACACATGCGAATTAAACAGCCGGATCGCCCTCGTAAATTATTTTTAACTCTTAAAAATAAGGAATCAAAACGATTTACAAAATGTTTCCACGGATGGGGAATCCACAAATCACCTCCCGAATAGACAGGATGTAATTTAATACTGATTCAACATTAATACTGCACATAATATAATTAAACTAATATCTTTTATTCACGTGTCCGCTTAAAAAGTATTTATTATTTATGTCAATCCTGTAATACTTTATTAAACTCTAACTTTTTTATTGTTCAGTTCAGTCTCAATTTTATGCTTATTTCATAACAATTTCATGCAATAAATTATATTTTAATATCCAGATAAATTATAAATGATTAAGGTGATGACAAGCTGAGAATGATATTTATCATAAGGGTCACATTTAGCGGGTCTGTAAAAGTGTGCACTGCTGTTCTCGGTTTGATGTATCTCTAGTTTTGTACTCTTTCTAACAGTTGAAAAAAAAGTCGGTGTGGGTTGAGTCCCTAGCGACGGCGATAGGGGTGATAAATTCATCCTGATCTCAATTTAGAAGCTTCATTCTTCAGTTGAGTTGGGTGGTGATGACCTCCGTGGAGGATATTCTTTGCATTAGGTCATAATTAAACTTAAAAAACGCGCAATTGCATTAATGCAGCTGGTCCACTCTGAGACCTATTGGTTCATTGTGTTCAGCCACTTTAATCATCTGACTTTATGAAGAAAAACTGGTTCTGTGTCGGAGAAGAAGACAGATCGTTTATAATTTATTTTCCTATAGGCATATGTCTCACATCAAAGAGTGTCGGCCAAATTTCCTTCGAGATATTGCATCCCCTTTTATTAAGCCAGTTTTGTTAGCCCCTCCCGGAGTAAACCATGTATATAACTTGAGGAAGTGGCACAATTGTGGCTTAATCTAGTGGTCTACTTCAATATCGATAGACTCGGATCTTGCAATTTCACCCGCTGCTTCTTTGTCAGAGATTTTTCGATGGACGACTTAACTTTTGCTAATGCATTGCAGTAATGTGTGTGTATGTAATTGAGGACTAAGGAAGGTAGGCTAAGTTGGAAAATTTTGCAAGTAAAGAGGCCTAGCGGTATAGATCAAACCCACGGCTGCCAACCCAGTGTATACATGTTCGGGTTTAATTGTCCAGTAAAAACCTACCAACTCCGTCCAGAGGATCTCCCATAAGGTGCAGAATTCCTTAACCTGGACATTGACGAAGAGCCAGATTAATCAGAATATAAACAACGGAGCATGTTAACACTGCTACAACAACAACAGGTATGGATTGTAATGTCAGAATTACTATCAAAACAAAAACAACAAGTCTTTTATTATCAAATAAACAAAATAACTTGTTGCATCGATTTTGAATATATAAATAAAAACGGGACAATTGAAGGAAAGGTCTAGATCTCGTTTCAGAACTATGTTTTATATTTATCTAAAGATTTTGTTACCATGCTAGGCCCCAAAATCTTGCATTCGATATTGAAAAAAATTGCATTTCAATTGAATATATGAATTTCTAATTTGATAAAAATGAAAATGCAGAAACATCTGCTGTTACCTTTATCGTTCGATATTTATTCTTTTCTACTGTAATTTTCAATTACATCATGAATTTGCATATTTAAATCATGGTAAAATAAAAAGGTAAGGTTGTTGTTGTTGTAGCAGCTCATACATATGTGTTCGTTTGGTTTCCATTTTCTAACTCAGTTCAATCCGGTTCTGCCTCTAAGTCCAGTCTCAAAAAGGATGCAACCTGTATGGGTTGAGTCCATAACGAGACTGGAGTTAGGTGAGTAGGCTTGGCTGGGCAGCGAAATAAATGCAGCGTGTCATGTGGGCCTGTGCCACATGCTGGGCAGATGTTCTGCACTTCGCCATTGATCCGGGCCCAGTAGGAATTTAGGCGGCTGCACCATCCGGATCGTAATTGAGCCAAGACTACTCGGGTTTGTCGGGGCAGCTCTCGTTCTTCAGCTGCGACGGGAGGGGGATGGTCTCCTAGCACAGTATTCACTCTATATCCTTCAATGGCTTCTGAGACCGCATTAGAGTGAATACTATTCAGTCCCGCTTGATAGGCCTGTTGATCTAGAGGCTCTCTCTTATACCTCTGTACCTCTCTCTCTAGATCATGAAGGTCTTTCCTAACGTGCCTGGGCGGAGGTTGCCTATCCACAAGATGGTGATTTGGATGGCTTTGTCTATAACACCCAAGCAGGTATTGCATTGACAGCATTTTGTTATGCTGTCGCACCGGTAAGACCTTCGCCTCCTCATGTAGGTGATCGACGGGTGTCATGAGAAGGCACCCTGTTGCGGTTCTAAGGGCGGCATTCTGGCAGGACTGAACATTTTTCCACTGCGTAGCACTGACGTTAGCGGACCACACTGGAGCCGCATAGTTTACCACAGACCGGCCTATCGCGTTGTAAGAGGTCAACAAGGTCTCCTTATCAGCTCCCCAAGTACTGCCGGCCAGAGACTTGAGGACCTTGTTCCTACTTCTAATCTTGTCGCAGATAGCTGTGGTATGCGCGGACGACTTAAATAGGCTATCGAATGTGACCCCTAATACCTTGGGGTAGTTGGTGGTCGGAATAATAGCACCATCGACCTGCACATTCAAGGATAGCCCCATCTCCGCAGTCCATGTGGTGAAAAGTGTGGCCGTCGACTTAGTGGCGGATATCTTCATATTCCTCGCAGTGAAAAAGGCGGTAAGATCAACAAGGTAAGCGTTCAACCGATCGCAAATGTCATCAATAATGGGTCCGGACGCCACGAGCGTACAATCATCTGCGTACGTAATAATCTCTATGCCGTCTGGAGGGCGTGGAATTTCAGAAAGGTAGAGGTTAAACAGTTCCGGAGATATCACCCCACCTTGGGGAACTCCCTGTTTAACTCTACGGATGCTCGACTTCTTGTTTCTGAATTCCACGTACGACTGGCGTCCACACATGTAGTTTACTATCCAACGTTTCAAACTTGGCCGGAGGGTGGTGCGTTCAATGTCCTCAAACAGTGTGGCATGATTGACTGTATCAATGGCTTTTGATAAATCAAGTGCCACCATAACTGTTCTATCGCACGGCCTGTTCTGGTTGAGACCTCTACTGACATGTGTGGAAATGGCGTGTAAAGCTGTTGTTGTGCTATGCAATTTCCGGAATCCGTGTTGATGATCGGCTACTGGGAAACACTCTCTTATGCTGGGGAGGAGTAAAGCCTCAAGCCTCTTTGCTACTGGTGACAAAAGTGATATCGGCCTGTATGAATCACTTTTGCTGGCATCCTTGCCTGGCTTCAGTAGCGGGACCACCCTGCCCATTTTCCAGGCATCGGGAACTACTAGGGTGGCTAACGACAGATTGAGAAGCTTTGTCAGATACTCAACTCCTGGTTCATCCAGTTGCTTCAACATCACCATTGAGATTCCGTCAGGACCAAGCGCTTTGGATGACTTTGCGCTTCTGATGACCTGTGCAACATCTGCCAACGTAAATTGTGGTGGTACCTCCTCGGCTGGAAGGGATCGTACACGGCGTAGTATCCTTCTCTTCGCCCTGTCACTCTCGGGGTGCTCTACAAATTGCCGGTTAAAATAACACGCGCACCTCTTCGGATCTGTCACTTCTACGCCGTTAAATGAGACAGATGTCCGATCGTCCTTTTTTCCAGGGTTCGAAAGCGACTTAACCGTTGCCCACAATTTACTCGTTCCGGTACCGATGTTGCAATGCTTCAGATGTTCTAGCCACTTTTTCCGCTTATGCTCACTTACTAACCTGTTTACCTCCAGAGTAAGTTCTCTGACTCTGGGGTTATTAGGGTTAGTACGGCGAAGCTCATCTCGCTCGTTTGCTAATCCCGCTGCCTCTGCTGGGAAATTTGGTCTTATTTCAGGTATTCGACCAGCAGGTATATAGCGAGCGGCTGCAGCTTTGATGATGTCCCGGAAACACCTATCTGCTACCTGAACATCAGATGGGTTGGGCAGTTCTCTGAAGCGGCGATTGGTATACTCTCTGAATTCTTGCCAATTAGCTTTCCCGTGGTTAAGGAAAGTGCGGCGTTCAGAGTCGATGAAGTCGGGTGGTCTATTGATGGCGATAATAATGGGGAGGTGGTCTGAGCCTAGAGAAATGACTGATTGCCAAGTTACGTCATTCGTCAGACCTGGGGACACGATGGATATGTCCGGAGAACTGTGGCAGTCTCCCCTTATTCTGGTGGGCGCGTCCTCATTCACTGTGCAAAACGTGGAGCTATCGATTTGCTCAGCCAGCGCCATGCCTCTCTGGTCATTACCTAGGACGGAATGCCATAATTCATGATGGGCATTGAAATCCCCTAGCACCAGACGGTTATTGCCTACCAGTAGTGAACTGATATTAGGCATATAACGTGGGGCACAGCTATTTACCGGCGGAATGTACACGTTGAGCACCTCTACCTCGGCGGTTCCACACTTGACCGCTACCCCCATACATTCCATGTACGGGTCACTAGAGTCAAGCTCAGGCGAGATAGGTCTGTACTGGACAGAGTGGTGCAATAGGAACGCTAATCCTCCACCTCCACCTCTGGAGCGATCCTTCCTTAGTACGTTGTATCCATCACAACTTTGAAGCCTGCAGGTGGTACTCAGCTTCGTCTCCTGGATCGCTGCGACCTTGATGTTCTTCCGACTCATAAAGCTTACAATTTCATTGATCTTACCTCTGAGACCATCACAATTAAATTGGAGAAATGATGCATTGTCCGGAACTTGAACAGCAATGTGTGGCGTCAGCTGCTGCGTAGATTGCTGTTGAGGAGATTGCGGGGGAGTCTCATATTGCGACGACGATGAGGACGCCGAAGATGAAGACTCACTGGGGTCTACATTGACGCAGCAGGAAGCAATGTAGTCCCTATCGCTATACTCCTGTATCCGGTTTAGGCCGGAACAATTCCGGAAATGCACCCACTCCATGCATCCGTTGCATCTCACCGAAACCGATCTGTGGTGGATGCGATTACGACAAACGGAGCAGAACCATGGTCCGGGGTTGGTCTCGATCCCGGCTCGGACCAAGAGAATACGGAGCAAACATTCCGGGTAATGTTGCTCCCACATCAGAAAAATGGACGAACACGAACATGTATTTGCTGGGTTGGCGGCCCCTGGTCGGAGAAATGTGCCTCCGAGTCAATCCGGTACATAGAACCGGCCGCCGTGGGATTGATTTTTTTTTTTTTTTTTAGATTGCTGTTGAGGAGATTGCGGGGGAGTCTCATATTGCGACGACGATGAGGACGCCGAAGATGAAGACTCACTGGGGTCTACATTGACGCAGCAGGAAGCAATGTAGTCCCTATCGCTATACTCCTGTATCCGGTTTAGGCCGGAACAATTCCGGAAATGCACCCACTCCATGCATCCGTTGCATCTCACCGAAACCGATCTGTGGTGGATGCGATTACGACAAACGGAGCAGAACCATGGTCCGGGGTTGGTCTCGATCCCGGCTCGGACCAAGAGAATACGGAGCAAACATTCCGGGTAATGTTGCTCCCACATCAGAAAAATGGACGAACACGAACATGTATTTGCTGGGTTGGCGGCCCCTGGTCGGAGAAATGTGCCTCCGAGTCAATCCGGTACATAGAACCGGCCGCCGTGGGATTGATTTTTTTTTTTTTTTTTTTTTTTTTTTTTTTTTTTTTTAGAAAAAAAAAATTGTAATCAGCTGGTACCTCTAAAAGGTAAGGTAGAGGTACCAGCTGATTACAATTTTTTTCTAAGGGTGCCCGACTTCTGTCAATTTGGTATGTATTTGTTGTTTTGAAAAATAAAAACAAAATATTTTCAAAATCAATGATGGGAAGAAACTTAAATTGCGGGGCACACATTAATGATATTAACCAGATTTGCCATGGAATTGAAAGATTGAAAACTGAGGATCATATTTTTGAGAGAATATCCTAGCATTTCATTCATCTTTCGCGCTATTCGACTCATTTTAAAAATGAACAAAACATATAAAATAAATGATGCCTAAATGATGATGAATGCCTATAATTTTGAATAATTCTGACAGGAAGCGAGCATATCCTCAAGGCTGTATTCCTGTAGTTTTACGAAGCTGTTCTACCTCCTTATTGTATCATGATTTTAATTAATTTCGACCGACCTGACTGGTCGGCTGTTCGTACAGCAGTTAGAGGGATATGTAGAGCATGACTCGGTCAGAGTGTTTCCTATTATCACCGCCGTGATATCTTATCCGCAGAATTTACTTAGGAAGATTAAATTTAATTTGTTCTTAGCTTGATTCATGTCCTTGATAACATTATGTCGGTGCCATGTGTGATGTACAGGTCATTCCTCAGCCCAGTCAAATTATTTTTGTAGATATGCCAACGACGGTGATGCTGATGAATCTGCATGATACTAAAAAGCTGCTGCCTTCTTGCAACGGCGTTAGGCGTAAGCGAATTCATCCTGTCGTAAAGTTCCGTTTCCCCTCAAAGATGCCAGGCCAATTTCGCTTTTGTCGTCAGTGGCAAAGACTTTTGAGGCTTTACTCCTCCCCAATATCAGATAAAGTTATTCAGTTGTCAACCATTAACACGGTTAACAGTTGTCAACCGTCCACAACACAGCACTACAACAGCATTGCACGCCATATTCACACATATCAGTCGACAATTAGACCAGAACCGGCCGCACATAGAACACTGTCGGCAACTCTTGACCTATCAATAGTATTATGCGGATGATTATACAATCATGGCATCGGCACTATTTACATTATATATACTGAAACATATATATGAGAGCTGACAGACTTGTACGAAAATTGCATACGAAGCTCAATAAGCATAAAAACGAGGGATTTTTTAATTGTATTAAAATTTTCTGCGATGTTTTGACTTCTAATTCATTTAAATTTTTAAAACTTGAAATTTGAAGCCACCCTTATGCCTTTTACTGTACATCGGTACGAAAGTGGATGTAAAAGAAAACCTCGATATCAAATATTTTATTACAAATAGTATAAAAAATACGTTTGCCTATATCAGTCGGGAGGAGCATCTAAACGTATTGGCACAATTACAGAAGGTAGAACAAAACTTCTTGTTAAATACGTGTAACGGTGTGTATTGTTTTGAATAGAAATAGAAAATAATTTGAAATTATTTCAAATTAAGATGCAACAGCAATGCATATTTCCACGTAATCGGGCAACAAAATGTATAATTTGGGGATAAAACAATATTGTCCCTTTATCTTGGATTCAATTTTGTGGTAAATATTCCATTCATGTTTATTGGGTTTTATCCAATATAGTAATTTTTGAAAAAAATGTAAAATAAAAAAACTAATTGTTGCATTTTTTAAATTTTTTTGACAGTCTTTGGCTCAAGTACAGAGTTGAATTTTTTCTAGTTTTCTCGAAGTTTAAGGTAGGGCACTGATGCATGCCAAATTAATTTGTGCATTGCATTAACATGCCAAATAATTAATTTGCATTTGTGTGTTCTTTTAAGTTATATACATATTGTTGAGAAAATATTCAGATTCAGTTGTAATCAAAATGCTCAATACAAAGTGTATATTTATATAATTAACACTTTTTGTAGCGAATTAAATCTTTAGAGAAATATAGAATATGATTTTGAAAGAAGTGTTGACATTTCATTCAATCTTCAATTCAATCGTTAATTTATTCAAAATCAATGCAACAAGTTATTTTGTTTATTTGAAAATTGATAGTAATTGATTGTAATTCTGACATTACGATCCATACAACTTGCACATTTTTCCAACTTAGCCTACCATGTCTTAATTGTACCATGGAACAACCTTTCTTGTTGTTCTATCTAATTTAAAACAATGTGGTGAATGATCATAATTCCAAACAATTTTATTAACATATCAACAAGTTCAGTTATCACATTAACATTTATTTCTCAATACAATTGATGATTGCACAATTTTTCAGTAATATACAGAAGAACAACATGATTATAATATACGACACAGCTTAATATTTATGACGATGATCATAAATATGTAAACATATTAGTAAATATAATGAATTAAATGAACAAAAATGTAGAAATAATTCTTGCTATTTAGATTTAGGCCTAGATATTTACTATATTTTAATCACAGTTAATTGTTAAAGCATCAGTACAATTCCAAGTTCTGACCGAAAAAAATACTATACATCTATGTATTTATGCTCCCAAATTTCATTGATGACAAACATATTCATATACATCTACAGACGTCTCCTTGTCATGGCTATATACCACACTCATTTAGAGGATTAGTGAAATCCATATAACTGAAAGTAATACAATACAAAAACAACAAAAATAGCCGCAAAATATCAGTAGTCAAGCCTCTTCTTTAATCGAAAAATGTCGCCATTATCAAAATTCCTTGAATTTTCCACATTTAAATTGCGCAATGTTGGCAAAACTGATAGACGATCTTCAATGGCCACATACATGCTGCGACAGCGGTAAGCCGAAAGAGTCTGAAAAAATTCAAATATTAACTAGGGTACAAAGTTCCTATCCACCACTCACCTGCAGGCATTTACAATTAACCAGGATTGCATCCAAACTATGCTCAGTAAGTTGAGAACAACCGCTTATGTGGAGTGAACGCAGTCGTTTTAATTTGGCAGTGACCAGTTGCATTGTTTTGTCATTGATGTTGTAACAATCCGATAAATCTAATTCTTCGATAGATGGACAATTTAATACCAACGCTTCCATTCCAAGTGAAGAAATTTGCTGGCAATACGACAAGCAAAGCCGTTGCAATTCAACCAATTTGAGACCGTATTTAAGAGATACATCAGATATTTTATTGCAGCCCTTTAGGTTAAGTGATCGCAAGCCCCTAAGCTGTTGTATGCTGTAACCATCAACTGTGGCATCATCAACTAGATTTAATTCGTAAACGGCAAACAATGCACGTTTGCGATTAGCATCTCTTACAATATCTTCTTCGGCTTTGCTACGCAAAGATATTTTCATAGAATGCGGCGATGAAGATCGGATTGCCTCTAGTTCGTGCAGTGATGATGGAGGAGTCGGATGAAAATTTTCTAATGTACCTATGGACGAGGAGCTCGCTGAACTCTTCATTTCCAGCTTTGACATGTCTATACCGGTGAGAGCTGCATCTGTAAGACGAAAGCAATCCTCCAGTGAGAGTTCTCTTAGCCAGCGGAGGTGTTGGATAATACATTGAACTGATTCATCGGTGACCCCATTAACACAATGACCGACATTCAGTACCCTTAATTCAGGACAATTTCGTGCTATGCACATAATGCCTTCTTCACAAACTATTAGATTGGACATGTTGAGGCGCCGTAATACATGATTTGGTTGCCTGGCAATGCCGTTGGCTAGTCCATCTGTTGTAATGCCATCACACCGAGATATATTTAAATCTTGAAGATGGCTTGCGTCCGCCAACAGAATGGCTCCTGCATTAGTTATGCCAGCACATCCAGCAACATTCAGCACTTTCAACTGGGTCAGTGAACTTACAATGCATGCCAAACAATCATCGTTTACACAAAGTGTGTCAGCCAAATCTAAAGTTACTAGATTAGACTGAGATGGCAGAAATTGCTTGATCCCACTCGTATTGATTTGTTGGCAACCCGTTAAGTACAGCTTTTCGAGATTGAGACCAAACTCATCATTTTCACTGGGCGCTAGAGATTGTAATGCTGGCCCACTCATCATGGTATGACTAAGGTTAAGTTCTTTCAAGTGCTTTCTATGATTGTTAGCCACTTTCGCAATAAATTTGAATGTTAATATTGACTCGCTGGGATTATTTGACATAGAGTCATTGGGATAAAATCGTCTATGAATAGCGTTGTGATATGCTATGTGACATCCTGACATATCAAACGATTCCAACTTTTTTATCAACGAAGTCAAACGTAAAAGTATTGCATCCGAAAGGTACTGATTATCCTTTAAGGAGAGGTGGCGAACATTCGCAAAACCGCAAGCCACATCTGCAGTGTTGCCTTCTAAAAACGAACCAGACATAAAGAGTGGCGAGCAACGAGTCACTGTTAGAGACTCCAATTTTGTCAGCTGCTGCATAAAAGCGTAGAATTGCTTGTCCCCGATGTCTGCATTATCAAATATTATTTCAACAGCCGTGTGCCCAATTTTTTCCAAAAGATTCTGAGCTTGACCAAATGTAACCTCTTCCAAACAAAAGGATCGATATGGCCTCTGACATTTTAGGAAATGTTTCGCCGGTGGTAATCGGTCAGAAAGGCAAACTTTAGCGAAATGAACTTGTATGTTGCGATTGAATTCGCCAATGAAAAGTGCTTCGCGCCAACGTACACACGTAGCTCCAGCGGCCTGTAGATCTGAGTGACGTAAATATTGGAATATGTGCAAAATTATCTAGAAATATACAATCGAATATTACAAGCTACAATCGAACATTACCGAAATGTCATCTGCTTATTAAGTAAATTTAACGATTTGGTTGTTTTTATGGTTTTCTGTTAGTAAATTTGAGCATACAATAAAAATACACTAAAATATTTTGAACATAAAATAAAATTATATTAAAAATATTATATTTGCACATTGAAGCACATGTAGTCGAGGAAATATCCCAACATACCAAAATGGCTTAAGAATAATATTTCAATAAGCTTATGAACATAAATAAACCTTATGCTTAAGAAAATCTCGGGAAAAAATTAAAAAATGTTTGTGTAAAAAGTATAGAATAATCGAAATTGAATCCTTATTTATAAGCTGATATTTGAAATTGTAGAATAAGCTTACGAAAATAATATTATATTAAGCTTATTTTTGTAATAGTAGAAAATACTTGTTTTTTAATCTTTTTACACTGTGACACAAATCGCATGTCAAAGTCTGAGGGATGGAAAATTACTTTTGGGGACGAAGGACAGACAGCTTGTGCATCATATTTTTGAGATGATATTTCTTCTTCTTGTAAAAGTTTGGTTGCCCAGGTAATGGCGTTAAGCTTATTTTTTAATGTGTCGCTTTCTACTCATGATATCAACTATATTGGCTACATAAGCAACGGAAAACAGATCGTAGTTAAGCTGAATAATGTTATTGCCCGCGATTTAATCATGAAGGAGTATTTCAGAACCAGGACTCTTAATGTGTCGGACATAATTAAAGGTGAAGGTGGTGATCTGTCAAATAGAGTTTAACTTAACGACCTGTATAAGGTCTGTATAAGGCTTCGCCGAGAAGAAGTTATAACCAAATTTTTGCAGGTGCTAAGAAATTTTTGCAGATGCTAAGAAATGTTCTTCATTTTAAATAACTCTGAACAAGTTCAAAATTAGTGTAATACAACTTCAGTATTTGACATTTCTACTTAATCTTTATTAATGAATTGAATTGTGAACTTATATTCAAAGTGAAGAACTGCATGAATGTTATTATAATATTGTTCTTCTTTATGGAAATATTATTGTATTTTACAAAATTTTTATTAAATATCTTTTTTTGGCTCCCCATTTTTAATTGTTGGCTCTGTCGTAATGTCATTTAGTGAAAATCTTGGTCCAGTAATTAACGATAACTCGTACATTAAATCCGTGTTGTGTCCGTATAGTGATAACTTAAAAGTGGCTCATCTAAATTGCAGGAGCATAAGGCCTAAAAACAAACTTGATGAACTGAGACTTATTTTAAAGGGCAATGTGTTCCATATTTTTGCTGTGACAGAAACGTGGCTCATGAATGAGATTTGCAATAAAGCCGTTTCTTTACCTGGATATAGACTTTGCCGGAATGATCGTCAGGCTCCAGGTAGAGGAGGTGGTGTAGATTTATTTATTCTTAATGGTCTCTCCTACAAAATGGTGTTAAAAACTTCTTTTCCTAGATGTGAATCGCTTTTTGTTAATTTGTTTTTTGATAATATTGAAATCTTGTTTGGCGTGGTTTATTTACCAACTGGTAATTTATATGATTTTGAGTGTCATCATATGGATTTATTTTCGGAGCACCAAAATATAGTTATTTTTGGTGATTTTAATAATAACCTGTTTGATGATACTAAGTCTAGTATGCATAAGATATAATTTGTCAATTGTTCACAATTCTAAGCCCACACATTTTGATGTAAGAACAAGAACAACTTCATTAATAGACTTCATGTTGGTAAGTGATGCTTCATTTGTTAACTTTAGTGATCAAATTCAGTGTCCGTCTGTCTATGACCATGCCCTACTTTTCGCGTCTCTTTCCTTAAGTTATTATAAGCCGCTTGAATTCCCGGAGTACCGAGATTACAACAACATGGATTGGGATGGATTTCTGTTGATCTTGCGTGCTTTTGACATGAATTTACTGCTAAGTGAACCTGATGTGAACTTGAGAGCATTTGATGTTTGTTAGTTCTCTAGTTGATAGCTTATTTACCTGTGTACCTGTTGTTAGGAAAAGAGTACAACTTCGAACAGAAACATGGATTAGGGCTAGCGATGTCACATTTGCTAGATCCGTTAGAGATTTGGCTTTTAATGCATTTCAATTAGACCGTTGTCAGGAGACTTGGGCTGTTTACTGTAGATATAGAAACAGGGCAAGGACCGTTATTAGAAGAGCAAAGAAGAAATATTTTGCAGCAATGCTTTTCAGGTTAGATACATCTGGCGTTTGGAAATTGTTGCGGAACGCAGGTTATGTTAATCAAAATCATTCTGTTTTTGATATTGATGTGAATGACATAAATTGTTCCTTTATTAACATTGACCATAGACCTGCAGGGCAAGTGGAGTTTATGCAGGATGTAGATTCTAACACGTTATTTTCGTTTCGATGCGTTGAGGAGGCTGAAGTTTTTGAAGCATTGCACAAAATTCACTCTAAATCAGTAGGGGTGGATATGATACCCATATGATTTATTAAGTTAATTTACCCGTACGTCATGGATATATTTTTACACTTCATGAACTATATATTAGTAAGCTCAACTTTTCCACTTGCATGGAAAAAAGCTCGTGTTGTCCCAATCCCAAAATCGAATAATGTTAGTTGCCCAGACGACCTCCGCCCAATTTCTATACTACCATCTGTATCTAAGATAGTAGAGATTATAATGAAAAATTAAATTGTGGAATATACTTCGAGTCTAATATCTGACACTCAATATGCATTTCGAAGAGGGCATAGCACTACACACTTGCTTATAAAGGCAACGGATAATTTACGCCAGAATATCAATTAGGGCAGATTAAGTGTACTTGTTTCTCTGGACTTATCAAAAGCTTTTAATTCCGTAGATCACATCATTATGATAAATAAACTTAAAAATATATTTAATTTTTCATCCGCGGCGTGTAGGCTATATAGTGGCATACCGCAGGGGTCGGTATTAGGACCACTTTTATTTATTTTGTATGTGAATGTTCTTAAGGATGTCACTGATTCTGAGTCACCTTTTTAGTGGTGACCGTGAGTCGCCCTCAGTGCTTGAAAATCGCATTAATACGTGCCTTGTTCAGTTTTCATATTGGTCATCCATGAATTTACTTACAATAAATCCAACCAAAACCAAAGCCATGATGTTTGGAGCATTTAAAAATCATACTATTAATATAAAGTTGCTTAATGATGATGTGGAATTTGTCTCCCATCATAAATGTTTAGGAGTGGTAATTGATAATGAGTTGTCTTTTAAGAATCATATTGACATCATATCAGGGAAGGTGTGGTCTTATTTACGACGGTAACCTATATTTGCCTTGCTATATAAAGGAAGAGTTGGTGCTGCTCTGTTAATGTCTACAATATTATACGGCATTGAGGTAGTGTCCGGTGCTACTGGTATTCACCTTCTCCACTTACGAAGTATCGTAAATTCTATAGTTCGGTTTGCATATAAGGTCCGTGGAAGAGAACATATATCTGAATATGTGAAACGGTTTATCGGATGTTCATTTAATGACTTAATTACCTGTCGTAATCTCGCATGATTTTATAATATAATAAGAAGTGGTAGACCAGTTTCTTTGAGGATGAGTTTCACATTTTCTCATTCAACAAGAAATCCTCAAATTTTTATTCCTAGGATCTATAGAAATGATTATGCACAATCGTTTCTGGTGCGGGTCGCGCGATGTTGGAACACATTACCCCAGTAATTAAGAGTTTTTTCACATTCTAACAATGTTTTTCGATTAAAACTGCTTCATCATCTTGCATCCTAATTGTTATATGTAGCCGTTTTATAACTTGATTTTTTGCTATCTAATCTAGAAGTTATTGTTAACATGGACATTAATCACCTTGTATTCAAATTTCTATGGCTGGGAAGCCAATAATAATAATAAGTACTTTATATAGTAGTATTATGTATGTACGCATGTATATATCATGAAATTGTGAATTTATTTACTTTTATTTTTGAATTGTTTTTAGCTCAGGTTTAAGGTAAGCTATGTAATAATTATGTACGGTCTATTAGGCCTTTTAATTACAAATGGATTAATAAATAAATAAATATATAAATAAAATAAATAAAAGTTTAAAGAGACCACGAAAACATTACAATTTCGTTTCTTTGTACGCGAGAACTATACATGTATTTTGTGAGCAACATTTTTGTACAACATTTTAATGACGAAAAATATCAATTTTACTGGAGAAATGTGATCTTAAAATCAAGACACACAAGCTGCAAAGATATATGTAAGTCGATTATTCATCTTGATAATTTGTAATTTAGTTCGAATATTTTGGGAGCTAAATAAGCCGAATAACTTATTGCAAGGTAATGTTAACAAACTATTTTTGCATTACCAGTATGTTGCACCCAACGGTTTTAAGTTCGCTACCCACCGTCGACAGATATACATAACAAAACAATGAACATGATAAGCTGTTAATGCTCAGCAATAGAAAATGCAGTGTTGCTTTAATGCTAAGAAACTTATGGTTACACTTTTTCCTAAGCGTCATTCAATGTACAATTATTATAAGTTAGCAGCCATGGTAAAATGATATTCTGGCTTAACATGTCATCCTTTGTTGTGTATGTGTGCGTATACTTTAAAACAATTCTTTAGAAAATTTTCAAATTTAGTTGTAATTAAAATGCTATTACAACGTATGTATGGACAAAATTTGCACTTTTTGTTGCGAAATAAATCTTTAGAGGCGCATAGAACATATTTTTTTGTTTGTTCTACATTCTCTTCATTGTACCATGGTAGAACTTGACATGGTAACTTGCCTGCCTTTTTTTATTTTTCACGATTCTGGTGAAAATGCGACCGAAACGTTAGGAGCTTAAATCAGAAATGCAATGGGAATACAGTTGTTTTTAGGATTCTAGTTTTGTGTAAAAAGTCCGACACGCCTTTTCAATGAAGCTGTTAATCGTTTCAATATTTGTTAAATAAAAAAATAGCCACACAAGCTTCCATGTTTACACCACATTTTGAGACGTAACCTGTTTCTACAGATACAAAGATCATCTAATGTTTATGAGAAGCATAGAACCGCCACTGAAATACTTTTGTGTTGGGTAGCTTGCCAAAATAGTGACTGTACCATATCGGAGGAATGTTTTGCCAAAAGCATATAATGATTTTAGATAAAAAAAAAATGATACGCACAGCGTTCATCGAGTTCACTAAAATCTTCACAACAACTCACAAGTTCTGTGCAAAAGTATGTATCATGGTACAATGAAGAGAAGGTAGGCTAAGTTGGATTTTTTTTTTTGCGGGTAAAAAGGCCTACCTGTATTGATTGTAATGCCAGAAATACTTTAAAAACAAATGTAGCAAATCCTCTGCTATCAAATAAAGAAAACACCTTGCTGCATTGATTTTGAATAGATAACCACAAAACGCGAAAATTGTGTTCTATGTTTATCTAAAGATTTATTTCGCTACAAAAAGTGTAAAGTTTGTTCATATATACGGGGGCTATACGAAGACGCGGTCCTTCATAAATAATCATAAGCTGTAGTAACGATTCCAAACTCCAAATATGAAATTTGAAACAATTCCGGTTAATAGTGTAGATAAATTTCATGGAAATACCGAATATCTGAGGGTACAGTTATATGGGTGCTATACTAAAACGTGAACCTATATAGACAATTTTTCTTTCAGGGGATAAAGTACTCAGAAGAAACTCCTTGTAAGGATTTTCAAACAAGTTCCGTAAAAAAATAGCCTACAATTATCAAAATGCCGAATATCGGGAGGAACCAATATATAGGGGATATACGATATCGTGGATCTATAAAGACAATTCTCTTTGGGGGGGTAAAGTACTCACCAAGAATTCCTTGTGTAGAATTTCAGACAATTCAAAATACCGAATATTGGGGGGTACCGTTATATGGTCGCTATACGATATCGTGGACCGTTATAGCCCATCTTGGAACTTGACCTGCCTGCAGACAAAAGACAGATCGGTGCAAAATTTGATCTTCCTATCTCAGTTCGTTTTGACTCTATCGTGATTATAACAGACCAATAGGGCTAACTCGTCTTAGAATTTTACGCTGGTCATATTTATAATTTTTTAATAATAACAATTTGTTTTGACAGCTGAAGAAGAGAGAGCTAAGCAACAAAAGATCTTGTACTGCCTTGTCACCTTTTAAACAGACCTTGACAGCTAAGTCGACCTTACCTTTATGCGTTAAATAAAATTGGACGTAGTGTCCACAAATATTCAACATCCCCACGATGGCAAATTGTTTTGTACATTACCCAAGCACATCAGGTCCATATGTTACAGCACAGCACTGGGGTAAGACGAGGGGTCCGAAGCACCTCTGAAATTCTTCCCACAAAAAAAAACTCTTAACAGAAACATTTTTACAATTCCCACATCTAAAGTGCTTCCTAGTTATGTGGTGTTTTGATTCACCATTCATTCGTTCTTTTAGACATTTAAGACCGGATTTCGTCCAAATTTCGTATATAAAGTTGGTAATGGATACTTCAACATATCACAGAAAATTCTTTATGAAGGGCCACGTCTTCGTATACCCCACATATTACGGTACCTTCCTTTTTCGGTTTCTTGATATAATGAAATTATTTAACGGATTTTTTTTTAAATTCTTCGTATAGCCCCTATATAACGGTTTTCATTTAAACCGTATTTTTCGACGAATTTTTCAAGTTCCTTCCAAAATAAAGTTTGGCCAGAAATTAGGTGCTTCTCAATCCAATAAAAAAGTATTTGGGTAACATAAAGATGAAAATACATAAAACTTTTTTTTGACTGGGTTAAGTCCTCGGCTGGTTTCTTCGTAAAAAACAAAAAGCTTTCGGTTGACTTAGTTCAATTTCGGCCATAATCCTGTCAAAAAAAAAACGTTTTATGTATTCTTAACTTTAGGATTATTTGTTCTGCACCTTGAATTTAATAAACCAAATTCCAAAAATGTACATTTTTCAAATTTTATTGAAATTGTTTTGTTTACATTTGCTCTGTTCCAGAACCAGTCGGTTTTGTTTTTTTTTTTTTTTTTTTTTTTTTTTTTTTTTTTTTTTTTTTTTTTTTTTGATATCAAAAAGAAAAACTCGGTTAACGTAGTTTCACATTCTTGCAGTTTCAGAACATAAAAATATTGGAAATATATAGAGGTGCAAGTACATAGATTTTTCATAGCTTGTACGTCTAAAAAATCTTTAAAGTTGGTCCAGAATGGAATATTAGAAAAAACAAATACTCTGTAGGCATTACATAAAGGACAGGTTTTTAAAGTAGTCAAAAAGGTATAAAAATTGTATCTTTATTGTAAAATCACTTTTATTACATTGAACTGCCGGTGGTATCTATAAAAAACTTTTAGAACTGTAAATGCTTTGGGTTATGGCACATGACTTATCACCTAAACAAAGCTTCAATTTATTTCTTTGTCTGTTCAGATTGATTGTTATATTTTGATATGCATTCACTTTCAAGATAAAACTGAATGAAATGCAGATATACACATAGATCAATCAAGTAGGTGCGTCATAATCACGTGAAAGGTTTACCTATATATTCGACTTGAAACGCCTAAATAAAAAATTATATTTATCTCCTATTCATGCGTACCTCCATAGGCAAGTTGCCATAATTTGGTGACCAATCATAATCGTTGTAGTCCATTATGCCATCGCTCGTGAGGTTCTCCATTTATTTTTAGACCAGAAATTGATGATTCTGTAAAACGGCTACCGCAAATGAACGTTGATCTATTAACTCAGATTTACAATTACACGGTTAGAAGCTGTTTTCGTCAACAAATGCCATATAATTGTTCTGCAGTAACCAACTCATTCAGTTAATGTTCATTGTAATTCAACTTTTGCATTCTTTCCCATTGACAACAGCAAAGTTCTATTATTATGTTGCTGGTGTTGTTGTTGCAAACATTTGTTCAGCTGATTGGTGGTTATTCGGTTATTTTTTTTTATTACGGGTGCACAAGACCGATATTATCAATTATTTTATTACCTTGCAAACCCATAAGGTGCAATAACACTGCCTTTACACGGTGGCATTTTTACATGGCATTTTTATCAATTCTCTTTTAAAATTTCTGCCTAAATCTTCGCGCCTTTACACGGTGGAATTTTATGATATTAGTGCTTGGCATTTTTGCTGACATTTTATTTTATTCAGTATTTCGTATAGAGCTGTATTGTTGTGCTAATTGTTTGTAACAGATATTTATAAAGAAGTGATTTAAAATTAAATGTGTGATTCTAAAGAAGAAATGATGGAAAAAATTATTGTCGATCTGGTTCACATATTTATTAAAATTATTAACTTTTATTTTAACTTTCTTTTTTTACTTTTTAAAACTTCCAATTAATTTTCATATAATTCACTATACAATTCAATCACTAAACACATCACAATAAAAGAAACGCATCAAAAATTACAATGAAGAAACGATATGAAATGTCAAAATCATAAAAAATTCGGAAGAAGCAAAAGAGAAATGCAAAGAAAATGGCATGTAGCCCTGTGCGGTGGCCTATCGTGCCATTTTTTTCTATCCTTGTTTCTCTACACCTTTTACCAACAAAAATAAATGGCATGGTTAAAAATGCCACCGTGTAAAGGTAGTGTAAGACAGAATGCGTTTTACATATGTAGTGTAGTTTTTATTATCTATGCTTATTCCCGTGTGATATGATGAATAAAAAAAAATATGATTTTACTTACGATTCAAATTTTTTGCTAACACAGACTTATATATTTGTTTTTTCCTTTGATTGCATTATTGTATTTTATACCAATTTTATTTTATCAATGAGTTTTTACCGAAAATCCTATATATTACATCATGGTAGAATAATACAGGTAACATCAAGTGTTGGTGTACAACAAATGTAACAACAATCATAAATAAATTTGTTTTTGTACGTAAAACAAGTGTCAAACAAAAAAATTTTTAAAAAAAAATTTACATTTTTGGAATTTAGATTTTTATACCTATCATTCGTATAAGTTCATCATTCATTCGTAATTATTTTAGACCTAACAAAGTATATATCAGCATAAAATGCTAAGACCGTTCGTCCGTCTGTTGTAATCACGTTAGAATCAAAACTAATTGAGATATGAAGCTAAAATTTTGCACAGATCAATCTGCAGGCAGGTGGAATTCGAACATGGGCTATAGGTTCACGGTATCATATAGCACCGATATTCGGTATTTTAATGATTTTATCCACAGTTTTCAATGAAATTGTCTGAAAACGTTCTCAAGGATTTTCTTCTGAGTAATAAACCCCCTGGAAGAGAATTCTCTACATAGGTCTATATAGGTGAATAGCAAATTTCGTATTTGAAGCTGTAAATGGTAATACAATCTATCTATGTGGGTCCACGTCTTCATATAGCCCCATATAACTGCACCTCACTTTATTTAGTATTGTGATGATACTAGCGGCATTATTCACAGGAATTGTTTCCACTTTTATCAGATTAGAGACATGTTTTTCCGAAATTGTAATGGGTACTATAGCCTATGACTACAAATTGTATATGCTTTTTGAGAGATTGAGGCAGTTTTATTGACTTTTGTAAAGCTGCCCTCAGACACACCAACAGTTGGCCCAACTTGTGACAAGTTGGTACGTCTGAGGGCTAGTTGTACAACTTTTTCCAAAGTTGGTTGAAGTTGGTTGGAAACATGGTACAATGAAGAGAAGGTAGGCCAACTTTGAAAAAATTGCAAGTATAGAGGTCTACCTGTTTGGCTTGTAATGTCAGAATTAGTATCAAAACAATAAAAAAATCAAACAACTTGTTGCATTTATTTTGAATAAATAATTGAAAACCGCGAAAACTGAATGAAAGGTCAACACTTCTTTTCAAAACCAGGTTCTATATATCTCTAATAGATTATTATACAAAAACTCTAGATTTTGTCGATGCATACGATGAAATAAACATTTTGAAAACATCCGAATTTGAAAGTTTTCTAAACAATTTTTTTGTTATTGAAAAGAAAATACATACATAAACAAATAAAGATGACATATTAAGCCAAGAAAATAAAAAAAAATTGAAATCAATTTTTGATAATTTCGTAAGTTGGGCCAACTGTTGGTGCGTGCGAGGGCAAGTTGTACCAACTTCAGTGTTTTCTTCATTTATGTCTTGACTTTGGCGAAGCAGCACATACATAAGCTGAGCGCTGAGCGCAAGAAGAGAAACGAAAACAAAACATAATCATAAAACAAAACAAGAAAAAAAACTAAAATAAAAAAGCGCAAGAGCATCCGAGTTCATGTTGACGCTTCAAAAATACTTTGTAAATGAAAAGTTGGTACAACAGTTGTATGAAAAGTTGGTACGTGCGAGGAGACCGACCAACTTTTTCATACAACTTAAAAGTGACAAGTTGGGCCAACTGTTGGTGTGTCTGAGGGCAGCTTAAGAAAACCGTGAAAAGTAAACAGACTTAATCCCTGCAAAAAGTTGCAAACAATCAACTGATTTATTAAAACAAAGCAATTTGTCCGCAAATAACAGAAATTAAGAACACAGCAATTTAAAATGAATCGAAAAACAGAACTATTGTGCTTTCGTATAAATATGTTTTAAAATTTCTTGTCCAAATATACATTGCCGGGTTTTGCATAAAAAATCGTTACTTTTTATATATAAAGAATATGACAGGGTAATAAAAATAATTCATTTAATGCTTTCAACTTCAACACAAATTTCTTTTGGCAAATTAATACAAAAACGTGTGTGCATTTATACGGTATCAGCAATTAAGGGTGTGTTCTTCATATATCTAAACTGCTAGGCCGAATTATACGATTACGCGTGTATGTATATTATTTTAGGTTCATTTTTATATGCCTCAAAATGTACAGGGACAAGGAATACCCTATTCTAATTTTTTTATTTGTGTATCTTAATTTAAATTAACTTGCGCCACGCTGCTTAAGTATCACATCCTATACTATATAATATTGCATAACTACCAACAGATTAAATTCATTATAGGGTAAGTGTACCAGTAGTCGGCACTTTTAGGAATTTCGCGTTTTTAATCGCTCACCATTCTGATTGAAATGTTTCAATTATTACAAAGTTTATTTATTCAGATTCGAAATTTTGTATAGTTTTTGCAATAATAAATAAAACTTTATTTATTAACTTTTAATAAATTTCATAAATTTGTAGTTTTATTAAAACAATGCTTTTTTGCCAGTAGTCGGCACCACTTGCCAATTGGCGGTATGGCATGTTCCAACAGTCGGCAAACCAAATTTTTTTGTAAGAATAATTAATAATAATAAATTAATTCATTAAAATATAATATTTTTGTTTAGTTAAACTGATTAGACGTCTTTATTGTACTTTTATTAAGCATATGGATTGTTGAAGACCTTCACAGACAAAAATTTAATTTTTATTAGAATAAATCATCTTTTCTTAGAGAAATTGTGCACAAAGATAGCTGACAATATATTTGAAGTAAACAAAATACATTTAGTTATAATAGTTTCATTTATTTGGGCTTAAAAATAAAAAGTGCCGACTACTGGGACATGATGAACTTAGGCACACTTACCCTACGCAATGTACGTTTCTTCTTTGAAAATAGTTTGTTTTAAGTTTTCAAAACCAAAAAAATTGGCAGAAGTCGGCACACTTAGAAAACAAGTGTAATCAGCAGACAGCTCTACCATACGTTCTTATTGTACCATGGTTATAAGAATAGATGGGCAACATAATGAAGAAAAATTCTTAAGAGAAAGTAAAGTTACTTTTTTTAAATAAAAATTGAAGAAAATAATTTAAATAAAATACAAAAACCTTTAAAAACATGTGGTGCTTTGTTCATCTAAAAAGTGGACTAGCTTCACTCACTTTTACCGAACGCATGTTTTTTACCATACAATAAATGCCCGACGGCAACATAACAATCCATGGTACAATAAGGAGGTAGAACATCTTCGTACCATGCATGGTACAATAAGGAGGTAGAACAGCTTCGTAAAACTACAGAAATACAGCCCTGAGGCTATGCCCGCTTCCTGTCAATTTTGCATGCAACAAGTTGTTTTCATTTATTCAATATATTTCCCCATTTTTTAAAGCAGTTAAACAGCGGGAAAAATTATTGAAATGTCTAGATTTTCTTTCAAAAATATCATCTGGACAGCTCTATCATAAAATTCCATGCTAAAACTGGCGAATAGCTTTAATGCGCGTCTCCCAATCCACGCGTCTTCCAATCATTGGTTTTTGAAAAAAATTTCAAAAATTTTTCAAAACATAAGTTGTGTTCCAGTACTTTTTTAATAGTAAAACTAGCAGAAGAGAGAACAGTTCGAAATGTCATTCTCATTTAGGTTTGCTCAAAAAATAAGGGAACGGAAAATTAGCAGAAATGCGATAAAATGTCAAAATTCCAAAAGTAAACAGCCTAAATCGGACTGGTGAAACCTTACTGAAAAGAGCGCCAACATTTAAAAAAATGAGAATTGAAGACGATAAGTTAAAATTAATAATTTATAATAATAATTAATAATCTGATTCCTCATTCAGCCAGTCCTCTTCACTGCTGGAATCATCCAAAAGTGAATACATCAGTTGCCCCATATTTTCTCTTTTTGTTTTTTGCACGACAAATATTAGTTTTTCCTTTAGTTTTCAAGTTGGTCATTTTCTTTATTGGAATGTATCAATACATTTTCAACCTTGTTAGCCCTGCCAATTAAATGTCAAATTTACAATATGCACATTTCTGCTCGGCCAAATTCATGTAGCTAAAACAAACAGAAATGTGCACCACTCAGCGCCATTTTTTTCTCGAGAGAGCTGCAAGTTTTGCTAGTTTTTGGAGTACGGGAACGCGTTGTAGCAGAATTAGTGCTAATTAGTACTGATTTGCAGGTTCTGGAACACAACTATAAATACATACACAAAATTGGCAGAAGTCGGGGACACTTAGAAAAAAATTGTAATCAGCTGGTAGCTTTACCTTACCTTTTTATTGTGCAACAATCCACAATGTGTGAGGACAAAAATAATTCTAAAGAGAGATAAAAGCAATCTATTTATTATCTGTTTTGGTAGTTTAAAACCAATGTTACCACACAATCGGAAGAGGAAACATTTCAAAAGAAAAACCCCTCAGATAAAAGGTGTGTCTGGTTACCCTAAAATTTGTAACAATTGTTACAAATTGTTACTGGAAGTCGTCTGTTAACCCGAAAGTTCTGCAAAAGAGAGCGGTTGGAGAGAGAAATTTTGACAGTTCTTTCAGTGAGAGTTTGCAAATTCTTGCTGGAAAAATTTCTTCTTGCAATCTCTTGCAACTCTTCTTCTTCTCATTCATCGACATTCAATCAGATGTTTTCTATTGTTTATTTATTTCTTTTTGTGATTTTAATTTGAAAATATTGTTTTGGAATTAGCAAGACTGATTGTTTTTGGAGAACAACTTTACAAAATGTGAAAAACGTAAATGTTAATATGTAATAAGAAAATAAAAGACTATTTCCAACATTTTTATTTAAAAAACTTGTAAAATTAGTATTGGTTCCTTTGTTTTAATTCTCCTTATGGGGGACAAATTGGTTTGTTTTGACAAATCAGCTGATTAGTTGCAAGCTTCTGCAGGAATAGCGTCTGTTTACTTTTCGCATTTTCCTTGCAAAAGAGAATAAAACTACCTTACTCTCTCAGAAAGAAGTTGCTGGACAATTCCTGCTGGAAAAGTAACCAGACACACCTAAATTGAGCACAATTCGGATATACGTCGGTCATCGCACCAAACTTCAGACTTTGACCAGATATACCGAACGTCTGTCATTTGGTTCGCTGGTATGGTTCAAATTTCAACGGTTAAACACTTTTACCTGACCCAAATGCAACTCTGTTGTAGTTCTCAAAACCAGCTGTTTTTCTTTGTTGTGTCATTCAACATAAACAGCGTCTACGGTCCTAGTGATTTTTTATTAATTCTTTTATTAATAAATGTAACTAAATACAAAAATTACAACATTGCCTACACCTTTTAAATATTTGGCGGCAAATTATTTTGAAGAAGCAGCTACAAAAAGGGTCAGTTCAAATTTTGCACGATTTCCTTTAGAATTTCAATGTTGGCAGACATGTGTTTTTCACTCTTCCGTTGTCTGTCCCATTGTTCTCACAAAAATTAACCACACATTGTTCCTAAGATAATAATCGATTTAATGACAAATAATATTGCTATTACTGTAGGTTTAGCCACATTGGCGTTAATTGGTGATGTCCAATGGAGTCGGTTCGCTGTTATTTATGTGACCATGAATTTGTTGATGGCGAGGAGCCCTGGTTGATGTTTGAGGAAAGGCTACGGGAGGATGGACAAATAGAATGTTCCCTAGCTGCATTACTAGAATCGATATTGCAAACAGAGTTGGATGAAAACTCTGCACATTCCACGGTAAGTTGCGTGAATTTATAAAATGTCGGATTTAACATAAATGTTTTTTAGTTGCTGTGCGATTCCTGCAATGCCGATGTTTTGGAGTTTGAAAGTTTGGAGAAAAGATATGCACAGTTACGGGAACGCATTCTGACATCGTACAAAGAGAATATGACATTACGCGATATAAAATCAATTTCAAATATTTTGAAAGACAATGACAATGTTGAACCTCCAGGTGAAGTTGGGTTTGTTGATCACTTAATAAGCCAGCGAACGACTAACATGATCGGAATTTGTGACGCTGACCTAATAGAAGAAGTCCCAGATGAAGACGAAATTATTGACGGGGAAACAACTGAAAATTTGGGCCAGCAGGATGATCTAAGCAATAAAATAATAAGCGAAAACTTTGATTTTGCTGCATTTAATGAACATGTTGCTCAAAATTCGCTTCCAGGCAATGTATTGAATTTGTCCGATAGCCTTGTTAATATAACTGTCGATCACACTGTGAACGTACAGAATATACCATTGGAAGGACAAGGTAAATAAAAATAAGACTTTCATATTAGTACTGGACATAATTTTCCTCTTTCCTCAGATATAATCATTTACGATGTTGGAACCAAAGGGAATCTGGAAGATCCGCCCAGTAACGCAAACATTCAAAATAGTCCAACCGACTTCAAACACGATGAGGGTAATATAAACAAATATCATCTATAATTTCATATATGTATGTAATTACCTCTGATTTTAGATAATGATCTTGATTTTATAATATCGTCAAATGTTTTCGACAATGATAGTAAAAAAGACGACAACACAAATTTCATGCTGGGAAATTTAGACAAAGTGAAAACTGATTCTGAAGTGATACTTCCAAAACCAATTTGTAAACAAGAAGGAGAAGAATACATTTGCTTGTTGTGTGAAATGTCGCCAAAGTACACAATGGACTCCCTTAAGGAACACGTTCAAACCTTTCACAACTGCAGAATTCATATGTGCGAACAGTGTAACGAAGGGTTTCGTAGGAGGCAGGACCTCAAAATACATTCAGAGTCTGGTCACACTTTAGAATGCGACGTATGTCATCGTATATTCAGCAGCCAACGATTATTAAAACTCCACAGACGGTTACATTTTAGCAACTCCAAGCCATACGAGTGTTCAGTCTGCCAGAAAAAGTATAGTTCGAAGGGAATGCTCGAGGAACACATGAACACACATACCGGCTATCGTCCATACAAATGTCCAGAATGCTCCAAAGATTTCGCCTCAAAATATACTCTTCAATCTCACATGAAAATCCACAGGGAGCGTCCAAGACCATTTCACTGCGACCAGTGCGGTAAACGATTTCTGAATCAACAAAACCTCACACAACACAAAAGGTCGCATGTCGCGGGAAAAGCATTCGAGTGTGAAGTTTGTAATAAGTCCTTCACGACCCAGCATAGTTTACAAGTACATAAAATTGTGCACACTGGACAACGACCATTCATTTGCCGTATATGTGGCAAATCTTTTGCGAGACGACCTGAAATTAAGGATCATGAACGTACGCATACCGGAGAAAAGCCATACCAATGTGATCTTTGTCCTCTCGCGTTTGCTCAGCGCTCCAATTTAACCAGTCATAAGAAATCGACGCATTTCAATGAAAAGCTACATAAATGTGATCAGTGTCTTCGCTCATTCAAGCGCAAAAGATTACTGGAATATCATATTCAGGCGGCACATACTGGAGAACGTCCACACAAGTGCGATATTTGTGGAGCAGGTTTCGTTTATCCTGAACACTGTAAAAAACACATGCTTATACATAGTGGTCAGAAACCATATGCTTGTGAAGTGTGTGGCAAACAGTTTAATAGTCGCGACAACCGCAACGCCCACCGTTTTGTCCACAGTGACAAAAAACCTTATGAATGCATGGAATGCGGAGCTGGATTCATGCGAAAACCACATTTACTCGCTCACATGAAACAAGCAAAACATACGAATGATACCATCATTGTTAATCAGCCACAATTTACACAGCATGTTAGCATGGATGACCACAGCGGTACCATAGGCTCTGACTCTTTAGACGAAGAAAATGATTTAGATGATAACCTGCAAACCGAAGAGTCCGACGAGTGTCTCCAAAAAATAATATTTAAACCGGATGACCTTTTGACCGAAGATCCATCGGTTTCCAGTATGGAAGAAAATCCCGCTGAGGATGTGATAACTGTCGAAAGTCATCTAATTAAAGATGAATTGGGTGTCGTCAAATATTTACAATTTGAAGATTTGGAACGTGATGGCAATCAAACTTTGACATGGGTCGACATGGCAAGCGATTAGATAGGCATACTCACTGCACTGGTTATAAATATTTATTATGGAAATGAAAAGAGTTAATAATTGCGAATAAACTTTTTCGGATGTATAATTCGTATATACGATGTTTTTTTGGTACATATAGCATTAATAATTTTACTTTCGAAGCAATATTTTCGAGTTGGATTTTATCAGGCACATTTATCATTGATAAAACAATGCAACAATCACTCTTGTGGTTGTTGTGTTCTTTAAAGTTTCAATCTTGAAAAGGAGAAAAACAACCATGTTTATAGGTTTTCTTTACTTTAACAAGGTGCAGGATAATTTCTTCACCATAGTTAAATTCAAGCTGAATTCACCCGAATTATCAAAATGCATGCAATTGTGAATTATGTGATTGAAAACTCCTTATACTGTCAAAAATTTTTCCCTTTAATTCACAATGGCATGCACTTTGAAAGCGCGGGGGAAGTCAGGATAACCTAATATCTAGGCCATGGACACTAAATTTGCCGCAGCTGATCATCGTCTAGATCAAGGCCCATTAAACAGGTCGTGTAAATCACAATACAAACTAACTGAAATCAGCTTGTCTTATAGGATGACCTAATGGATAGGTCATGGTCTAAATGGAGTTGTCAAAATACTTATTGTGATGGGAATCGTAGTACGAAAGATTATAACCAGATTTAATGTCACTTTGTTGGCTATTTGTTTATCATTTGTTGTGTGATTTCAATAACTTGACTTGCAAGGGGGCATTCGGAAAAACATCAAGGGGGGGGGGGGGGGGGGAGTCGGAAAAACATCAAGGTCGCAGCAATCCAGGAAACGAAGCTGAGTACCACCTGCAGGCTTCAAAGTTGTGATGTATACAACGTATTGGAGAACGATCGCACTAAAGGTGGAGGATTAGCATTCCTATTGTACCATTCTGCCCAGTACAGACCTATCTCGCCTGTGCTTGACTCTAGTGACCCGTACATGTAATGTGCTTAACGTGTACATTACGCCGTTAAATAGCTGTGCCCCACGTTATATGCCCAATATCAGTTCACTTGTGGTAGGGAATAACCGTCTGGTGCTAGGGGATATCTATGCCCATAATGAACTATGGCATTCCGTCCTAAGTAATGACCAGAGAAGCATGACGCTGGCTGAGCAAATCGATAGCTCGACGTTTTGCACAATGAATGAGGGCGCGCCCACCATAATAAGGGGAGACTGCCACAGTTCGCCGGACATATCTTAGGCTCAGGCCACCTCCTCATTATTGTCGCCATCAAGAGATCACCCGATTTCATAAAATTCTAAACTCCGAACTTTCCTTAACCACGGGAAAGCCAATTGGCAAGAATTCAGAGAATATACAAATCGCCGCTTCAGAGAACTGCCCAAACCATCTTTTTTTTGAAAATATTTTGTTTTCATTTTTCAAAACAATAAATACATACACAAAATTGTTTACGTTAGAGCTTTTTCCTGGATAACCTTGATTATGAAGATTTATTTGAGGTATATACAATGGAATTGACAATTTAAACCGACTGGGTTTCTAAATCCTTTACAACGTAAACGTATTGTTAGAAAAGAATTGTAATCAGCTTGTAGCTCTACTTTACCTTTTTATTGTAACATGGTGGCTAGAACATCTGAAGCATTGGAACATCAGTACCGGATAGAGTAAATTGTGTGATCGGACATCTGTCTCATTTAACGGCATAGAAGTGACAGATCCAAAGAGGTGCGCGTGTTATTTCAACCGATAATTTATAGAGCACCCCGAGAGTGACAGGGCTAAGAGAAGGATCCTACGCCGTGTAAGAGGTACCACCACAATTTACGTTGGAAGATGTTGCACTCCTCCCCATCATAAGAGAGTGTTTCCCAGTAGCTGATCATGAACACAAATTCCGGAAATTGCATAGCACTACACAGCTTTACACGCCCTTTCCACACATGTCAGCAGAGGACTCAACCAGAACTAGCCATGTGACAGAACAATTATGGAGGCACTTGATTTATTATAAGCTTTTGATACAGTTAAACATGCTACGTTTGAAACGTTGGATAGTAAACTACATGTGTGGACGCCAGTCGTACATGGAACTCAGAAACAAGAAGTTGAGCATTCGTAGAGCGAAAAAAAGAGTTCTCCAAGGTGGGGTGATATCTCCGGAACTGTTTAACCTCTACCTTTCTGACATTCCACGTCCTCCAGACTGCACAGAGATAATAACGTACGCATATGATTGCACGCTCATAGCGTTCGGACCCATCATAGATGACATATGCGACACATCGGTTAAATGCTTACATAGTTGATCTAACCGCCTTTTTCACTGCGAGGAATATGAATATAGCCGCCACTAAATCGACGGACTGCGGAGATAAGGCTATCTTTGAATGATGGTGTTGTAAGGTTCTCAAGTCTCTGGTCGGCAGCACTTGGGGAGCTTATAAGGAAACCTTGTTGACCTCTTACAACGCGATAGGCCGGCCCGTTGTAAACTATGCGGCTCCGGTGTGGTCCGTCAACGTTAGTGCTACGCAGTGGAAATATATTCAGCCCCACCAGAATACGGATTTTAGGCAAAAAATATGTTCAGATTGTCCTGCAGTGATTTTTTAAATCAAAAAAATGTATACCCATGGTACAATGTAGACAAGGTAGGCTAACTTTGAACAAATTGTATGTATCTACCTGTTTGGTTTGCAATGTCAGAATTGCTATCAAAACTATATAAAATCAAACAGCTTGTTGTCTTGAATTTGAATAGATAATTGAAACCCGCGAATATTGAATGAACGATTTCAAATGATTTCAAAATCATGTTCAATATATCTCTCATCAAACGTCATATCGAATTTGACTCTAGCATTACCATATGAGCTGGGCTTTGTTGGACCTGTAATAATTATACCATGGTAGAATAATACAGGTAACAGCAGGTGTTGTTGTACAACAATCGTAACAACAACCACATACAAATTTGTATGGAGGGTATATTAAGTTTGTCATTCCATTTGTAACTCATTGAAAAAATCATTTAAGATAGATTTCAAACGGCATGTGATAGGAAGGTAAAATATTGCATAGAGTTGTCTTTTGCCATATCGTATAGCCGCCGTACAATTGTATCTCCCTATATTCGTTATTTTGACGATTTTAGCGAATTTATTTACCGAAATTGTTTCAAATTTTTGTATTTGAAGTTCGTTATGGATAGTACATCCTACATTATATTAATTTTGCAATTTCAATGCCACGAACTTCAAATATCAAATTTGAAACAATTCCGGTGAAAAATAATCAGAATACCGAATATCGGGAGGTACCGTTATATGGGGGCTCTATGAAGACGTGGACCTGTACAGACAATTTCCTGGCTTATGATGTACTATCTATAACGAACTTCAAATACAAAATTTGAAACAATTTCGGTAAATAAATTCGCTAAAATCATCAAAATATCGAATATCGGGAGGTACCGTTATATGGGGGCTATACGAAGATGGGGGATATACGATATTATAGACCTATATAGACAAATCTCTTTTAGGGGGTAAAGTTCTCCTTGAACTCCTTGTGTGGAATTAGAGACATTTCCATTGAAAAATATGACTAAAATCGTCAAAATACCGAATATCGGGGGTACCGTTATATGGGGGTTATACGATATCGTGTACCTGTATAGATAATTATTTTCCAGGGGATAAAGTGCTAACAAGGAACTCCTTGTGTGGATTTTCAGACACTACCATTGGAAAATGTGGCTCAAATCATCAACATACCGAATATCGCAGGGTACCGTTATATGGGGGATATACGATATCGTTAGCATATGTAGAGAATTCTTTGTCAGGGGGTAAAGTGCTCACAATAAACTTCTCGTGTGGAATTTAAGACAATTCCATTCAAAAATGTGGCTGAAATCATCAAAATACCGAATATCAGGAGATACCGTTTTACTGTAGCGTGATTACAACAGACGGACAGGGCTAAATCTTTTATTTTAGAAACTAAGAATTTTACGCCAATCAAGAATATATGTACTTTGTTGGGTCTAAAATGATTATTTCGATGAGTTACAAACGGAATGACGAACTTAATAGAGGGTATCTCTATACTATGTATGGTGGAGGGTATAAAAATATGGGTTCCATTTTATGTATAGGTCCACATTTTCCTATAGCCCCAATAAAACGGTACATCCCGATATCCGGTATATTAATGCCATATGCCACGGATTTATCTAAAACATGGTATTTGTAGTTCTTAATAGGAACTAGCTCCGGTGACAGAACATTGAATATCAAGGTCCATGTTTTCCTGTAGAGCACATATGGCGATACCCACCGATAATATCCACTGGCGAACAGTGAAGCTCTACGTCAAATAATGTGGGCTGTTTCGTGATTTCAGCAGGCAGATGGACATCGTTAAAGCGACTTAGAGAATTTTATACTGATCATGAATATATATAATTTGCGGGTTCTACGACGAATATTTCCTGCAAACATAAGACTCCTACCTCTGTGCATAATCTAAGTTTCCTATCAAGTCGTTTGACATACAATATATTTACTTTTTTGAGTCCAAAATGAATATTTCCATGAGTTTGTAACTCAATGGCAAATTTTATATAATAAAAATTCCATTAAAACTTTTTGGTATTGCATAAATTTCCATTGGGGAAAACAGCGTTCGATATCATTGGTCTGAAGATTTTGTAAAAAGCAGTAAGTACGACCGGGCCGTACTTTGAATACCCTCCACCATTTGAAACGAATTTGGAAATTTTCGAAAAATAAAATCCGTTAAAAGTTCTGTTAAAATGTTAAAAAAAAAATGTTTTTTGTCATAGAAGTTATTTTTAAAATAACTCCTGGGAGAATATCCCAGACAAAAAACAAGGGAACTGATGAGGATTGGTTGCTCTTTCCGAAACCTAGGTATTCCCTGCCTTACCCCCTGGTAAACATTACCATCGTTCTCCGCTAATAAACAAACGTTGTTTTTATAAAAACAACAATAAAGGGATTAAGCCTGACCATTTGGCAAAAACAAAATACTATGGTATTCCGAACAAAAAAGCCAACACTGTTCTGTTAAAATCTTAAAAATTAGAATATAGCCGTTATATTGGGGTCTATACGAAGACGTGGACCTGCATAGACAATTTTCTGTCACAGGATGTAGTACCTATTAGGAACTTCAAATACGAAATTTCAAACGATTTCATTGAAAAAATTGGCTACCATCATCAAAATACCGAATACTATGGGGGCTATATGATATCGTGGACCGATATAGCCCATGTTCGAACTTGACCCGCCTGCAGACAAAAGACTGATCTGTGCAAAATTCTTCCCAAAATTATTCGTTTGGACTCTAGCGTGTTTACAAAAGAGGGACAGACGGACAGGACAAAATCGCCTTAGAATTTTACACTGATCAAGAATATACAGGGTTGCCCATATTCGACGGACCCATCTGGCAACGGCATAACTTTTGACAGAGATGTCACATCACTTAATGACATACCGCGTTTGAAGCGTCAGTCCAAGCAGATTTTTACCATGAACCGATACACGCCACGCGAGCGCTCTAAAATAGTTGAAATTTACATTTAACAGAAGAAGTCATTTGTGAAATCTCAACGTGCTTTTAAAACATTCAAAAATGTGAGAAGTGCGCCTTCTAAGAACACCATTAAGCAAAATTGCCGTTTTTACGCCACTGAAAATCCTCAGGAGATTCAAGAAGTGCCTCTTCATGACGAAAAAGTCACAGTTTGGTGCGGCGTTAGTGCGAAAACGGTCATTGGGCCGTTTTTCTTCCAAAATGAAAATGGCCATGTTGTTACCATCAATCAGGAGCGTTATCGCGACATGATGACCAATTTTGTGAAGCCAATTATTCGTCGAAAGCGTATGAGGCAGTTCTGGTTTCAACAAGACGGCGCTTTCTGAACATGGGTCCGTCGAATATGGGCAACCCTGTATATACTGCGTTATGTCTAAAATTATTATTTCGGAATGACGAACTTAATATACCCTCCATACCATGTATGGTGGAGGGTAGAAAAACTGGTGATCAAATCCAGATTAAGCAATAAATCCTTATAATATTGATGTTGCATTTAAATGCACCAAATAATACATTGAAGTTGTATAATCTTAGTTTATATCATTTTGTATATTTTAAGTCTTTTATTAAGCGTCAAAAAGAAAACGTCACATGACGCGTGGTTGATTAGTACAAAGCGTTCGATAAACTATTAAGGATTATTTCCACCAGCGAACATTTAAGTAAGTTACCCTTAGATGCCGGGCATATGAATTAGGACACTGAGTAAAATCACAATCGTCTGTTAAAATAGATAAAATTTATTTAATATATGTATATATCGTACAATTTCATTCAACAATATGAGTTTAGTTTGATTTGAGTGTATACAAAGAGTAAAATCAATTCAAATTCTGTTCTGATTTTTGTAGTCGGAGGAGGTGTTTTAGATCTGCCATTATTTGTATGGCGTTTTCACACTTTGTGTTGGTCGAAGAATAGAATTTAGCAGTAACGGTAAGAAAGTTTCTTTACTTGTTTTCTGGTTCGTGGTGTATGAGTAAAAGAATTGACTATTAGTCGAGTAAAATATAAACTTATAACTTATATTATATTCATTTTATATTTATATTAACATTAAGAGTAAAAATTGATTGTTTTTTTTTTGTTTTTGTTGGTGAATTTGAAGTTAGAGATAAAAACGGTATAAAAATTGCCTAAATTGTTTGGCTGGTTGGTAGTCACACAATTTCGTCATGAAGTTTCACATCGATGCGAAATATTAACCGCCGCCACCACCGCCAGACAGTTCGTCTTCATATTGCTTGCGGAAACAGTCACCGACCGGGAAGAAGTCCCAGCTGCGTTGCTGGTACATGTTCCAGACGTACGTCTCTTGACCGGTGTATTCGGTGTCGGGCTTGTTAATCAAATGCATTAGGAAGAACATGTAGTTAGCCAGATTATGTTCCTTCTGGACGTGCGTATCGAAGCCATGCGGTACTATGTCGAAGAAGTCTTTGCCCATGCCACATATGAAGCAGTTCGACTCCATATTCTCTTTCACCGATTCCAATTGATCACGAAGCTCACCGAAGGCGTCAATGATCAAACCTTGGATAATGGCCAAGAGAATAACGATGACGAAAAAGAAGAAGGTTATGTCGAAGATGATGCGATACACTTCGTATTCATCGCCGACCGGATCGCCGATTTCGTCACCAATACCACCGCCGGCTCTCACACCCTTGTACAAATGGAAGACGAAACATGTCAACATGTCGTGACATTTCTTGTCCACCTCCTCGTCCTCCTCCTGTATGTAGAACTTGCGGAAGAAGTTGAAAGCAATGACGGTGTAAATGTACACTATAATGGTCAGCAACATGACCGTGAGCACTAGTTGTTTGCCGTTGTGGGTTACGGACTGCAAAATGGTTCGTAGCGTCTTGAAGCCAACTGCAACATCCAGCAAATGTGCAGCAAAGAAGAAGTTGTTAAAGTTGCCCATTACGGAGAAGGAGAAGTACCACAGCGAGTAAAGGAAAGCGTTGTCGGTGAAAGTAACACCCGCCTTCCACACTTGGTAGCGCCAGTCGATGTTGGTGATGTATTTTATTAAACCCCCCTCTTCGCTTTCCTGCGCCATGAAGGAGCTCTTTTCCATACCCAACAGATTCGAAATGTTGTCGAAGTCAAAGGTTTCGCTGTACTTTTGGCGGACCTTCTTCTTGACGAACTTATCCCAATAGTTTACGGGGAACGACTTTGCCGAAATTACCAATTTGTCCCAGTGCGATTTAAAGTCATCATCCTCCGGCTGCTCGGCAATGAACAGACCGTCGAACTCCAAACGTCTAGCGATTTCCTTTTCACGCTTGAATATAGCCAAGGGAACCTTCAGATGGTAGTAGGCGATCAGCATAGCCAACGATACCAAACTGTGCATGAGTGCTGCTATTCGTATGACATGCTCCATGTAGAAGAAGTCTTCGTCCACGTGCACCATTTCAGGTATTTCGTCCTCTTCTCCCTCGCCATCACCTGATCCATCACCCGAGCCCATACCGGAACCTGCCAAACCAGCGCCAGAACCAGAACCTAAAATCAGGACATCATCGCCCGATGACTCTTCATCGTCCGTCAACGATGTAACCTTGTAGAAGAGCAGCATGAAATTGATGCTGAATGCCAAGACCAAAGCGACATATTTCAGATTGTAGAAGTTACGAGCCAAGAAACTGACGGCACGGTGAGTGTATTGCGAGAAGTCAATTTGATTGACAGCTGGAGTTTCCTGGGGAGCGCTGGATGACTTTTTGGCTTCTGCTTCGATGGAGGCCATTGCAGCTTCTTGAGCCTTTTGGGCTTCTTGGCGTTCTTGGGCAGCCTTTTTAGCAGCTTCTCCTCCAAGCAGGTCAACGATCGACACGGGTTCAGGGTGATGAGCCTCGCCCTCAACTGGCACCTCACCAGCTGGACCGCCGTCTTCTGGACTGGACTCTCCAGTTTCTTCCATTGAAGACGATGGACTGCCGCCCGACGATTCGTGTACCGTAACCTTATATTGTCCGTTTTCTTCCTTATTGATGTCGAGACCAAATGCCTGAACCGTGCCCGGTGGTTCTTCGATGGGCAAAGGAGGTAACGCTCTGCCAAATGTTTCTTCCTCAACTGGAGCCTCTTCAACTTCTTCGGGTGCGGGACCTCGCATCAAGTTCATAAGTATGCCGAAAATGTAACGAACAACCGCAAAGTGGGCGTATCCAGTGTAGTAGAACATGTAGAAAATAATCTTGAAGAAGCCAATAATCAATTCCGGAACCGTTTTCGTTTGCATTACGCCGATCTGGTGTTTGATGTTAGACGGACTCAACATGTGAACACCGAATTTCAGACCTTCCTTGACAGCGTTTATGGTGCGTCTGATGGGATCACGAGCAGCACGTTCTTCCTCCTCCTCACTCATGTACGAACTGTAGGAGGTATCACGCTTGACGTTGCCGCCACCATCATCCGTAGCCATCAGGCCGGAGGCGTGTGTCATTTCAAAAATGGCATCCTCACAGAAATTGACGAAAGCCTCAAGCTTTTCTTTGTCGCCGCCCTCAGTTACAATAGAATAGAAGAAGGCCCGCTTCGATTCCCTAATCTGGGGTTTCTCCCACTGCTCGATGTTGGAGTCCTTAATCTCAAAGTAGACACGTTCAATTCTCTTGGAGCTACCCAGGATTTCTATGCGGCCCAAGAATGGTTCGAAATAGTTCAATACCGATCCGGCAGTTTCCAGGAAGCGAGCCAAGCGTGGTTCGTTGGGCATGTGCTCACTCAAATTTGTCAACAGCACAGCCAGATTGAAACCAATCTCCTTCGAGGGTTCATGGAAACGATCCACGAAGCCTGCATAATCGATTTTGCCCTCGTGGTTCCGTTCACAGCAGGCCAGCAAAAAGTCAATTTCCTCGCTGCAAATAGGAAAGGAGAAATAAATGAAAAACAGAAAATAAATGCAATTAGATTCGCGCTTACGGTGTGTAGTTCTTCGATTGTTCCATTTTGTCGCGGAAGTCTTTCGGTGTAACCCAGCCCTCGTTCTTGATATCGATTTCCATGAAACTGGGGGATTCAATAAGATCCTTCAATTTCAAGAACATATCGAAATATTTCAAGATCAACTCGACGTTGCCGGCTGATTCTACCAGAGTGTCCACCATCTGTTTACCAATCGTACCTGCAATAAATGATTATGTCGTAAGCAATGGCCGATAGTGGGGAGCGGAAGACAATGAGTTCCTTTACCGTTAACAACATTACCCTCCAACATGGAGAGCATCATGGTGATCATGTCCTTTTGTAGATTCAAAAGCTCCTTCAGAAGGTCCACCTGACTGGAGTGTTTCGACAGCTTCTCCTGCATGTGTGAGAACAGGAAGAGGAAACCGCCCACAGCATCCCACAATCTGGAGTGGGCCAATGCCTGTTGATTGAGCGTACAGGGACCTTGAATGACTTCAGTAAGCGTGTTGAAAACCTGACTGGCCACACCGATGGCTTTGAAAAAGTTTGCTTTTCCCGCCGGATCTATTATTTCCTTGCTCGAGTAATGCCAGTAGAAGTCCATGATTGATTCCTGCAGACGCAGTAGATAATCGACCGTACAGATGACCACATTGACAGTTGTCGTGTTGCCAGCCTGGGTACGCAAATAGTTCTGCCACTCTGCAAGTAAAACGAACCATTAACATGAGCCTGCGTTCTGTTAGTGTTCCATCGGCCGTTGGCGTACTCACCCAAGTTATGTCCTTCGCAAGTCAGTTGGATGAAACGGAAGAGCGCACACGTAAATTCAGCATCGTGCATGTTTTTCTCGCCAGCAGCACCCTCCGAGCCGACACCAAGACCTGCACCCGCACTTGGAATGTATTCTTTGTTTGCAAAGTTCACAATATTGTGTGGGGACAACAGGAAATTGCATGCGGAGTGGTTGTGGTGGTGGTGGTGATGGGTGTTGGGTTACAGTGCAATTTAACAACAAAATCGGGAGGTGTTTGTGGAAATTTTGAAAAATAAAAACGTGCAAGGGCAATGGTGAAGTTTTCAAATTAAAACGAATTGAATCTCAGAGGAAAATAAAATCTTTGCTCAAAACAAGGAACCCAAAATTTTTTCACAACAAACAATTTGGGGAACATGGGGAGATGTGGATTTTATGGTGGATAAATGGAGGTGTGGAAGGAGCAGTGTGCACACAATTTAAATTCTAAATACAACATTACCTTCAGCTTTGGTGTTTCTCTCGAACGCATCCAAATCCAGGACACTGCATGAATTCATTAAGCCGGCTATGGAGGTGAAGAAACCGACGTCCTTCTTCTCCTTCAGATGATTCAACATTCCCATTTGAATGTCAATGTTGCCACCACGCAGTATCGAAATGCCCAGATTGAGTGTGGTCATGACCATTTCTGACGGTATACCCTTGGACGCTGAGATATGAAGCAGGACCATTTCAGCGACACCGCGATTCGACAGGCGGGCTTGATGGAAGAGCAATTTCTGTTTTTCCATTTCTTGTTCCTACAAGGGATAAATATTAGAAATTAACAATGTTTTGTTATTTTACACAATTTCAGTACGTTTATCTGTCTCGAAAAAAAGTTTTCTATCAAAAAATGTTAATGTTTTGTAGTGATGTGTATTTGGAAACAGAAAACTTTGAAACCGTATGGGAATTTTTTCAACTCCTTACATGGCAAGTTATCTAATTTGTTGGTAATCTTAAATCCTTATATTTGTCAAAAATAATGAAGGTTTCGGTTTAAAAATTAGTCTACGAGATACTTTTGATTTTCCCTCCAACCGTAGTATCGATGGGGGGTCGGTCATCAGTTTAGAATGGCTGAAATTTAACTTGAATCAAATGTTTTTTCCAAATGTTAACCCTGAAAAAACTCTAACGTAAACAGGCACTAAGTTTGTTATGTCGGGTTAATATGAGCAGGGGATTTTGGATAAAATGTATACTGAGTGAAAGTGAGTAAAACTAAGAACATAAAAGTATAAATTGAACGAATTATTGTGGAAATCTAAAATTCGGTATTTGGATCATTATAGCCTCAGCCATATCGCTAGAGAGGGTATATATCAAAACGTACCCCATCGGAACGTACCCCATCGAAATAAGGGCTTTAGACCTAGGTCTTTTTGGACCAAATCCGTTTCAGGACATTTGTAGTCGATCTAGCGATGTTTAACCGTCTGTCCGTCCATCTGTCTGTCTGGCGGCTGGTGCGCACGATAACTCTCGCACAGAAACAGAACGGATAATCCAATTTTACTCCAACATTATGCATCAGTGCTAGGTCAGGTGCGAAAATTGACAATATCGGTCAAATTCATCAAGTACCTCCCCCACAAAGGGTACAAATTTTGAATAATTACAATTCTTATAAAATGTGATATGAGAGTCTGAGTCTTCAAATTGCACATATCACAATATTTTTAGTAACCCAAGGTCTGGTGTGAATATTGAATATATCGGTCTACTCCTTCTGGTAACTCCCCCACAAAGGGCCAACATTTTGAATATCCATGAAGCTCGTAAAATTCGAAATTAACATCCGATTCCATTTTTTGCACATCTGAATATTTTTATCAACACATGATCTTCAAATTTCACACATAAAAATAGTTTTGCTAACAAAAGATCTGTTGTGAAGTTGATATATATATCTGCGAACTCCTTCTGGAATCGAACCCACAAAGGGTCATACTTTCAATACTTTTATCTGTTGTAACTTGCGAAACAAGTCAGCGATTCTTTACAACTTGCTAAATATTTCTCTCAACCAGAAAACCTGAGATTAATATGGAATTAATGATTTCGTATAAAATTGGATATAAAAATGTCGATTTTCTTGTCCTTTTGCCAATACCAATATTTTTATCTGTATTAGATGAAGTATGAAAATGGAATACTTCGGTTGAACATTTAACATTTTCTTTAAATTATCTCAAATCTCATATAAAGTGAAGGAAGTAACCAATATAGTCCAAACTTGGCACGTCACAATATTTATTCAGGTCCGATACCAAATGGACAATATTGGCCCATTCTTTCGGAACCTACTCCATAGAGGGTCAACAATTTGAATAATCATAACAGAAGTCATGATAATTTGATAATGAATTTTATTCCCATCAAGAATATATACCATCCAGGTACGTGTATTTGAGGGTTTTCCAAACTGAATAGTAAAATTAATATTCCCTTATCGGTATAGAAGACATCAAGATGTCGCGGTGTCGAAATAATATACATTGGGGGTCATAAATGCTACATTACTGCTGATTCGGCAAGGAAATGTGTCTCAGGAACTTAAAAATTACTAAAACCGAGCAGTATAAATTTATAGTACATATGTCTAAAATAATCTAGTCTAAATCTAAGTCTAAACGACGGGGCAGCAACGTGAACTGGGTCAGCTGGCTTCAGCCGTTTCGTCTGGGCGTTGATTCTGAGTCAGTTATTTCACTACTCTTTTATATAAATTGATAGAAGACTAGCTGACCCGGTGCACGTTCATTTGTACAAAATATGTTAAGAAAAGTTATCAGAGGAAATAGGTATGAACGATAACTTATCCCGTACAAACCTATCCGTTACTCAATAACCTTTTCTCTCTCGTGTGCAAATTTTGCAAAAAGTTTTCAAAAAACATTTGGTAATATCTAGCAAGAATACATACATCAGTTTCGCGAAATGAATGCGTAACACTTTTAAACTGTTGAGAAATCCTGTCTGCAAAATTAGTTATTTAATAACATTATCTGAAAAATAATGGAATTATTGGCTAAAATTTGTTAACATTTTTTGCATTGGCCACAAAACAGCTATTTTCAACCAGTTGATGTTACTGGATAATTCTTACTCTGTAAATTTTTCCATTAAGATTTTGCAAATTATCACTAACTCAATTGTTAAAAAGTTTTTATTTTCACTTGCTCTCATATACCGGAATTTTGGGTCATTGAATATTTTTTTACAAAATATTACAAGATATCGCGACATTTGTTTAAAAATGATGTTCAAGATATTCAACGACAAGACATTTTTTCAATTTTAGTCGCCAAATGATAAGCACTCATTTCGAGCGACATGCCCTGGTAAAAAGAATAGGTCTCAAGGTTGATTTGTAAGACATATGATTGTCAAAAATTGATTAGAAATCTCAGCAACAACTTCCGCTGTGTACCTACGACTGCCAAAAATGTTGGGTTAGTCGTTTTTATAAATTATATTTTAAATTATAAATGGCTTATAAATTTGTTTTAGTTAATCGGTTAATACACAGATGGGACATAAATGCTAACGCTTCTATGTGGTAGCCGTTTACGAACTCCAAATACGAAATATAGGATAATTCTGTTGAAAAAATATAGTTAAAATCATGAAAATAACGAATATTGGGAGGTATATGGGGGTACACGAAGACGTGAATTTGTGAGCTCAATTTTCTGCCACAGAAAGCAGTACCCACTGCGAATTCCAAATTTCGGATTTGAAATAATTCTGAAGAAATGTGTGACCAAACCATCAAAATACCGAATATCTGGGGTACAGTTATATGGAAGCTATACAAGGAGGTAGTACACAATACAAACTCCAAATGCGAAATTTGAAACAATTCAAGTGAATTGTGTGACACAAATCATCAAAATACCGAATATTAGGAATTTTACACCAAATCGGATAAAACATATAAATGAGAGTTATAGCTATATCTGAATCGATTTGATGCGGATGTGCTAAATTCATGTTATTTGAACAGAAATTGGCCATTTGGTGCACAATTAAACCGAAACCGGTTGAAGATATATGGGACCTTTATCTAAGTCTGATCCGATTATTACCAATTTCAATATAGTTCGTCCTAGGCCAAACAAATATTGTTTGGAAAATTACATATCAATCGGATAATAAATACGACCTGCATTTTGTTCACAAAAATACATGGACAGAGAGACTGACATGCATTAATCGACCCAGAAAGTGATTCTATGAAGATCCTCAAAAGCAATTATGGATCTATCTCGCTTCCTTCTCCATGTTACAAACAAATGCACAAAGACATTATACCCTTACCACTATGAGGTGTAGGGTATAACAATTTGGTCTTATGGCGTATGGTGTACGTAATTTAATGCGTTTAAAATGTTATTCATCGATATACCAATTTTGGACCCTACATAACGATAACTCTCCAAATGAGTTTGAAATTTATCCATACTCTGGACAATTTACGTTGCAGGAAGCTTAATTTCACTTGCCAGCACAATAAAATAATAAATTGTCCTATGACTTAAAAATGGCAATGTTAATTTTTAATTGATCAAACATCATTTAAGAATGTGTGTTAATCGTTACCATTAGTTTCCTCATCGTATGCTATAGGTTGGCATGTGGTTAAAAATGGAAGAGATTTAAATACCGAGCAAAGACAATTGATTGATTGACGGATGGTTAAACTTACATGAATGCTGGTGCCTTCGCCTTCTTCTTCGCCACCTTCTTCGTCACCACCCTCCTCTTCTTCTTCGCCACAGGATTTGGCGGCTATTTGTGCATATGACATGTACAATGGGTCCTCTTGCAATGCGCCACTTCGTTCAGTCATAGCACCGCGACAGAAGGTGGTAACCAATTGAGTTAAAGGATCTGGTTTGGCCTCCGTTTCGTCTTCGTCCTTCTTCGATTTCTCGAAATCTTCGAAGGTTTGGGTAAGGTCTTCGATCATCACCTCTTGACCCACATTTTCCTCCTGCAGCCACTGTTCATAGTAAGTGCGAGCGAAAATATTACAAGCGCGATGTCTGGTGGGAAGTAATTAGAGTCGGATTAGTTGTTGGACTTGAGATTTGGGATTTAAGAAATAAACAAAAATTAATAAAAACAGAAAACAAAAACACATTTTGGTTTGATTTGTTATCTTCAACGCTTCAAGATCATGCGTTTATTAGAGATGGGTTAGTTGTAATTTCAAGACCTACGCGAAAGGGGCGCAGGCCGCACAATGATCCCTTAAATGGAATCGTTGTGGCTGTGCGCCATCATTGAAGCTGACAAACCACACATGCCCCACCTGCTAATGCGATAGAGATGAATGGAGCGCAAGCTGGACATGACCGCTTGGCGGCGGGCCAAAGTGATTTTCGAGGTCCGAGTTTTAGATTTTTGCTTAGAGCGTGACGCCTATAGGAATCCAGGACACAAAATACAAAAATAAGCCAGAGGCATTTCAGTTAGTCATAGAGCTTGTTAGAATATTTACACGGTTGGGGAGAAAGAAAATTAGACAAAAACCAAAAAAAAAAAAAGAAAGACAAAATAAAAACAAAATAGAGTTAAGGAACATAGAAGGAATATGACAATGAATGAAATGACGAATAGATCAGTGAAGCGGGGAGGCGTGTACAAAATAGACTGATGGTTTGATGCTTGGAGAGGTGGAAGGGCGGAAGAGCGGAAGAGCGGAAGAGCCGGAAACGATTGCATTTGCGCACGCACTACCAGAGATTATGCGAAGATCATTAAATCAGGTTCATAACATTTCAACCAAACACAAAGAGCTTTTAACAAACAACCATAGAACACTTAACCAAAACCAAAACACACAAAAATGCATTCCTTTGCAGCTCTCTTACTAAGAGAAACTTTTGTTTTTGGGACAGTGGGTTAAGAGAGTCGATAGATAGGGAGTGAGATAAACAGAGACGGATAGACAGATTGGGAGGGAAGGTTAGTTGAGAAATTGTTTGGCTGTGGCACTATTAAAAATGAGAATCGTTTAAAAACCTTGGAAGAGAATGTAGAGATGTCTGACGGAAACACGCGATAACGGCGCGCTTCCTTTGTATAGAAACGACGCTCCTGTAGACATTTTTGCTTTGCTGTTGGGGATGATCGATCTGTAATTGTTCGTGTAGTTCGATGGAAATAAATGCGAGAAAAATAAGGTAAAATTAATTGAGAATGTAAATTAAACAGTTAGCTATTATAAACCAAGAAGATACATATGAAGTTAAACATCGGCTCCCCTTGCCACAACCGTAGGCGGTACGTTGCAGAGGGAGCACGATCGAAAGAAAGAAAGACAGATAGAGGGAGATAGATATCACAGGTGACAGTAGAAACTCAGAGTAACGGAGAGTAATAGGTGTTGAATAGGATTGAGGACAATATTTGGTTTGGAGGGAGGTTCTTCATAGACCTGACCACTTACCATGTGCAGACCATATAAGACTTTGGCCATGGCCACAATACGATCTACGGTTTCTTGGGTCTTGTCTCGACCCTTATCGTTTTGGTTGGCCGCCTTCTCGATGGCAGTCTGCTCTTCGGTGGGCTCCTCCTTCTTGCCAAGCTTGGAATATAAATAGTGCTGCCACGACATTTCGTCCGAGGGATCCAATTTATCGGGTAGGGTCAGCTGATTTCGTGCGAATTCGATGACATCGTACTCGGGCATTTTCTTCAAGTACCGGTCCTTGCAATGCTGCACCAATTCTTGTTCACGGCCAGCGAACAGATTGAGGCCCACGGGCAGAAGACGTTTCAGACAGGCCACCATTAAACTGGCTTGGATCTCCTTGTCCTTGTCGCGTTTCTTATCGCGATTCTTCTTTTTCTTCTTCACCTTTCCGCCGGTTACTGGGGCACCCTCTGTAATGGCCGATCGCCTAGTAGCCGTCGGCATGATCAAGGCCATGTTGTCGATTTCATTGGCCGAAATAAAGTTTTGCTCTTCCTTGAGGAAGTATTGACTCTTGGACCATATGTTAAAGATTTCCGCCACATGGTTGTACAGTTCTTCGGCCTCGGGTATATTGTCCTTCAGCCAATGATTACGTTGTAAATCGACGTATTTGATCAGAAGCGGATAGAATGAGTAGATATCGCGTACGAGCAGATTCCAATCTTCTTGCAGCTGGGTCTCAACTTGAGACGTGTCGTCTGTGGCGGATTTAATGAAGCCGCGCATACTCTCCTCCTTGTGGAACATGTTCTCGGTGCGTTTCTTAACTCGCTCTGCCAACGGCAAGAAGGGATCCTTAAGCAGTTCCTCGGACGTATTGATGATTATCTGCTGGGTGTATGCGGCGATCCTGGTCATCCAGGGGGCATTGTCGTTGCCAATGTTCTTTTTGATCATCTTCAGGACGTTGCGCAGCAACGAATTCATGTGATCGGCTGTGACCATTGTGACGTGGTTTCCGCTGGTGGGACTGACATTGTCGGGTCCCTGCGACCACCAGAATGGCAGATACGAACAGAGAAGTGGCAAAATTACATCAATGACATGAGGGGCGTCATGATAGGTCTTGTCGGATTCCACGAACTGGTCGACTTCGGCCAATACCGTCTCCAAATTCGGCATACAGCTCTCCATTTTTACCATAATGTCTTGGGCCTCCAACGAATGGTCGGCTATGCGATTGAGAAGCGAGAACTGATTGTGCTTGTTCAAGTGGGGCTCAAAGAAAGCAACCGGGAAGCAGGAACTGAAGGCTCCCAGGCAAGAGCCCAAAGCCGGACGATGTCTTTCGATCTCGGTTTTCAAATATTTGCGATCTTGTGTCAGAGAACCATCTGTTCCCAGGTGATACAGAGCTGCCAATATCTTATAGGAGGCCACTTGAATTTCGTCCAGAAGTAAGTCGCTGCCATAGTCACAGGCCGCCAAGTGATCGAACATGGCTGTTAAAACGGGCATTACCACCTGGTTTATGTAACCCAGCGATGTGGACGTCTTTAGATGCGTTCCTCTCAGATGACTGTACTTGCCATCCTGTAAATTAAGGATTGTGTTGCCCAAATCATCGGCAGTTTGGTTGAAGAACGTCAACATGGACGTTCTAATGAACTCGGGACAGTTCTTTACGAGTGTGCGAGCATCTATGCCCTTAACCAGTACTTGAAGACAACGGACCGTTATGCGCACATCGGGGCCGAAGGCGGTCAAGCGGTTTCGCAACAACGAAGCCAGCTTACAGAAGATTGCTGCCACCATTTCCTTTTCCTTCAATGAAGCAGCACCCACATTGTTGGTAGCTGTGGCCACGGCAATGAAGTAGTTTCGGTGCGTCGAGAAGTACTTTTCCATCAGAGGCAAGACCACCTTCGAAAAGAATTTAATGTCGCGCGAAGCAGTCTTGAAGGAGGTTCGTCTGCTGAACGTGGTCGACGGCTTGAGCAACTTCATGTTGATAGTTGCACGGTCCAGGTACTGGATCAGTTTTTCTAGTAGGGAGTACGAAAACCTCAACTCGGCCGATGCCTGTGTTGCTCCGCCTTCGCCCTCCAAGGCTCCACCTTTAGATGGCCTAAGGATAACATTAATAATTACAAACATTTTCCCATCATATACCAAAATGGTGAACTTACTTGTGTAGCTTGTAGCCCTGATACTGCATGTATTTCAAGAACTCTTGCGATCTCTCGCGATCCTTGCGCTTCTCCTTATCCGTCAGCAAATCATAGGGCACAAGTTGGGGATGAATGACTCCACCACATGAGTTGAGTTCCTCCTTCTTCTTTTTGGCCCAAATGTCATGGGAGTTCTCTGCCAGGCGTTCGGCCATGTTCTGCATTTCTCTGCTCAGTGTCAAATTGGTCATATCCACTGGGTGTGGGTTGTAGTTAAATGAACTGCCTTCATTCTGGAAGTCGTTCTATTTGATTAGAAAATGTCGCCAAAAATTCAGAGAGTGGGTGTGTGTGTCCATGAGAGCGATTAGTATATTTCAACAGAGGAGGAGTGGTTACAGAAAGGAAAAGGGAAATAATACAAATATATGAGCCATGTGTTTTGTCTTGTCAATGGTAAAGTTATTAGTTGGTTCTATCCTGAGATCTATACATACAATTTGGGGTTTAGATTGACGTCTGGTTGAACCACGATTATTCTGTGGCACTTCTATTTCCGAATGTTCGATGGTCCACCCAAGGGCCAGTAAGGCCTTAAGGCACTCCCTGACAGGGTCCCTATATCGTTCACGTTCCTGCAACGGAAAAGAAGGCAGAAAGTGACAATGAGTAGCTGAAAAGCATCTGAGCAGTTATGTACAATGCTACATATATAAGGTTTCGAATGTCATCTCAAAAGGAAACACAACATATATGTAGCTTTGTTGCAGCCTGAAAGGAGGCTGAGCGGAATGTTGGCCAACTTCTTGTGGCTGTTTCATTCCACTAAACTTCAACTTATCGGCTCTTTTTTGACATACATATTCGGTAAGCATGTTGCATGGCTTGAGCCTAGGGTGTTTACGGTCCGTGTCCGATCGCACTTCACCATAGGTCCAACCACTTTCTAAACGGCGACTAGCCCAGGCGTCGTGGTAGTGTTCGCTGAACTTCTCAACCAGAGAATTGTAGTCATGTGTCAAATTAACATTTGACGTCTCGATGGGATTGGGATCGTATTGCGGCTGATCGGGAGCACCAGACTGGCGACCGTAATAATCTTCGTCCGAGTTCTTGGACAAGCTGTAGTCCGGTGGCAAAGCACAACCAATTGCAATCAAACATGGCAAAGCCTTGCCAAACAATTCTGGGTCGTAGTCCATGTTGCTGAGTGAGTCAAAAATGTTAGAGAACAAGAGCATAGTGAGACGTTTTTCTTCGTCAGACGCTGCTCCATAGGACCCCTGGCCTTGACTGGAGCCGTAGTATTTGGCGCAGCGATCGAAGTGCAATGTCAGGAGCTGAAAAGAAAAAGAAATTGTGTTTGGTATGACCTGAGAAATACTAAGTTTCAGAGCCGGCTTACCCTCAAAGCCACAGTCGTGTACTCGGATAGTTTGGAGACATCGACCGTCAACTTGCGCAAAAGTTTCAACAACATTGCAGGTTGCATTTGCGATGTCAGTGCCACCAAAAAGTCGGATACGGCTTCTCTCTGGCCCTTTGTGAGCATACGGTTCTTAGACAATCTGTAGACCGTGTGCAATGTTGCATCCAATAGACTGGCATAGTTTTCTGCCTCATTGTAGAATTTCGAATGCTTGATGAGCAGGGGCAAAATGGAATTGCCGATGTATCGATTCATCGAAAGGGCCATGTCGCTCTCGGAACCATCGCTCTTGTCGAGGATGGTGGCAGTTCGGAGATCGGGCAGGAAGGCGTCTTCCAGTAAGCGGTAGAAGAGCTCCTGCGTCTCGATGCCGTATACGCGTTCCAAGAAGAGAACGATACTTTGTTTGTTGTTCGGCAATAGGCCGGATGGCATATCCGACTTAGGCTTTTCCTCTCCCGGCGCAGTTTGGGTGAGTGTGAACTTCAAGCTGAGGACGCCCTGAAGATCCTCCAGTGGCACAAGAGATCTCAAAATAGCTCTAGCTCGCAGCGATTCGTTTTTGCCTTGCTCGATTACGGAAGCGTCGGGCGCGCACCTGCCGAGAAGATCTACCAGTGTACAGTAGAAGTTCAAAATCGCGGCACCGGTGTCGATGTAATCTTCGTCTTCATCGCCCTCCGGAAGGGGATGGGAGAAATTTAAGCCGGCGATGGTACCTTCGGCTTCGTCTTGCATTTTATATCGATCTGAGATGCGTTCTGACATACGGTTGGCCTCAACAATGGCTCGGAATAGACCTTCCCCTTCTCCTCTTAGAGCCGGCCCTAAACATTCTGGACGACGGATAAGAAGACGAATGACAAGGTTGGCATTCTCTTCGACACTTTCACCATTCACCCATACGCAATAGCGTAGGAAGTCCAAATAGCGCTCGCCCTCAACGGGATCCCAACCTAAGTCGGGGTATCCCTTCTCAACCAATTCAGAGTTGCTCTGCAGACCGCATCGCGACAGATAGACGGCAATCTTTTCCAGATAGTGTTCTCTTAAGGCCAGAGCTAATTCTGTGTTCTCCATCAAACTCGAGTATGCCACGTCCAGAGGTGTGGATCCGCGCAAACTGGGTCTCGCTAACAGAATATTGGCGTTGTCCAGCAAAAAGTCGAAGTGGTCGAACATGGCTTTTTGATTCTGTCGTCCAGTTCGGCAGAAGTAGCAGAGGAAACGACAGCAAGCCACCACCATCTCGTGCGAAGTGTCCTTCTCCTTGGGTGGGGCTCCCTCCATTCCCTCCTGTTGGGCCGGGGCATCACTTTGGGCCTGAGCTCGTCTCCCAAGAGTGTTCATCATAACAGCCATCACATTCTCGTGGATGCGCAGAATGCGTATCAAATCCGGATGTTGGAAGAATGTAGCATTGTTGACTAATTTCCACAATCGCTTCCTCATCAACTCTTCCTCCTCCTGGCTCATTTGGACAGGAAGCAACGCACGGATTTGGCTCAAACCAACCCACATTTCAGCAACATCATCGCGGGCCTTGTTATTGATTACGTACGTTTTTTCAAGAGCTCTCACCAATTCACCCACCGTGTCGTACTGCCTCACGAGTAGGCTGAACATTTCACGGACCAATTTGGGGGTCTCGATTTGTGATTCCTCCGCCCAACTCACAATGGTCTTGATCAAAACTTTGCGGAACACTTCTTCGGGAGTCTTCTTCTCGGGTTCCTCAACTTCTTTGGGGCCCTCTTCAAGTTCCTTCACCGTGTTAATAAAGTTGTATATCTTTGTGATTGGTCCCGTTTTCACTTCTTCGACCGCAGTGCTCTCCGCTTCGTCGGGCTCCTGCAAAGCGTTCAAAGACACCTTCTTCATGAGACTGTCATGAAAATCGTACAAACTTCCTCGCAACTCCAGACCGCAAGTGCAATTTTCATGGTCGTCTGGTTCTAAATTCTTAAAGCATAGGATTTGGTTCATTTGTTCTCTAGGCGGACAACGGAACTCCTTCGTCTTTTTGGCTGCTACAGCACTTGGAAGGTCAGATTGTTTGATTTCAATGTAACGACGCAGCTGATCTGCTTGCAGATCGCCCACAAAGTCATGTGAGAATGCAATTATGCTTTCCACGCGATGTCTCAGCTGGATGTCGTAGAGATGATGCAGTAGATAGCACATCTGCAACTTGGCACCTTCGGCCATCTTCATAGTAAGCAAGCCCTTGCGGTGCTCATCCTTTCCATCTGAAATGCACGAAAATAAAAGAAACATTTTTCTCGTGACTGAAAACTTTTCACACTAGAGCTTCATAGTTACCCTTTTCGAAAGATGGGTCCCAGGTCTCGGGATCGATCATCACCAATAGTTTTTGGACGTCTTCATCGGTCATAACTCCGACAAGAAATAGACGATCGGTTAGCTTCAGCAGTGGCCTAAAACGCACCAATAAAGCATGTTAGTCGAGAAGACCTTGGGAAAACGATCGAACTTACAGGAATAGATTCTCATTGGTCCAGCCGATGGGATCTCTATTATGGACCTGGTTGATCTCCACCGCTTCCTTCAACGCTTCCATGACGAACTCGCGCACTACTTCTAGGGGGAATTTCGGGGAGTACAGGTGATCGATGTCTGGTATTGGTTCACTGGAAGCATTTGTTTGGATACTTATAGGACTACATCAAGAATGCACATACGATGGGAAAGGGGGTGACGGGCGTAACAGAATAATTGCATGGTTGTTGTGTATGGTTGATGGCGAAGGGCATGCAAAGGCAGAGAGAAAGAACACACATACATATGTAGATAGATACAATAGTGAAGGGTACAAAAATGATTCACTGAGTATGGCAAGAGAAACTTTTGGAATGAAACAAAAAGCCAGGGTACGAATACCGACTGACAGACTCAAGAGTACGTAGGAGGCAACCTGTACCCAGGTTTCCACTGTGTTAATACTCACGTTATTTCCGTCATTCGCATCTGTGGCCGAACTGATTCGGTAACCAGCGACCTGAGCGAATGACGCATTTCTTCGTCGTCGTAAAGGAATTTCAACTCGGGCCCCAGGGGGATGATGTATTCCATTTTGCAGGCCTCCATTGTGGTAGCATGTGATTCTAAATGCAATGCGATCAGCAGATCGTAGAATCCCTGGCGCAGGGGTCCACTCATGTATTCGGAGCGTATGGCGTACAGCAGTTGTTTTTGATCGACATGCTGGCACAGAGCATGAGCCGCCCTATAATTCGACTGATAGCAAAGAGCGGCATACAGGGTCAGCGTGTGAGCGTGGAAGGATAACAGCTTGTCCATTTCGATCAGTTCCAGAATGTCGATGCACCGGTCCTCTTCGGGTATGTGAAGGGCCAACATGGAGACCGGATCTTCACACAACATGGACCAACCGCGAATATCGGAAAGCTTTAGAGCATGAACTTGAAGGGCTGTGTTTGGTACGCGAGCCCACTGGTGGGGTCGCAGACATTGCACCTTTAGACGAGGTGGAGATTGGGGGTTGATATGTTTATCGCTGGTCGGCAGTACAGCAGCAGAGAGTGGCAGTGTAGTGGCTGTGCGACCCAATTCAATTTGCAGAATTTCCTTGCTGGTCGCTTCCACGAAAATCGCCGGGAAGAGTTTAGTGTTGGGCTCCATTTGCCAACGATGCGATGTTGGCTTGCCTTCGCAGGTGAAACTTATCATGCCGGTGGCGGTATCTACGAAACAGCCGACAAACATGCCCTGCGAAGCCCCCTTGCCGGAGGCATCCTGTGTGACTTCGTTAAACAGTTCGTCAGCGCGCACCACATAACAACTCTGTCGGTTAATGCGCTCAATCGGCATCTCGTAGTCATCCTCAATGATGACCGAACCCCGACGAACTTTATCTTTGTTGAACTCTTTGCTATGCAGGTGGTACTGTGTTGTTACCCAACCCACATAGACGTGTGTGGGGTCTTGACCGGGGAAGATGCGCACACCATAGAAGTATTCGTTGATCAGTTTGAGGCACTCGGCGTCAAACATCTCGTCGCCCGAAGACTCAACGGCAGGCTGGCCCAAATTGCCGCCACTCAAGGCCTTAGGTCCCTGAGTAGGAGTTTGGGGCATTTCCGTCTGCAAGAAGAAATCAATCGGTTATTCAATCCATCGGAGTGGAGAGAGAAAGTTCTGCGGCTACTTACATTGTTTAAACGCAAAGACGGAGCCTTGGCTGTTAGTTGGGAAGCGGCAGCGCTACGACCTTGCGTCATAGCAGTGCGTCTCTCCGGACTTACTTCCGGAGCTCTGCCGGGTAGCTTGTCCTTACTTTGGTCGCGTGTCTTTTTCGAGAAGAACTTGAACGGACTACGGCCACGCTTTTTCTTATCGTCCATTGCGCCACCATCCTCAATGCCGTTCATGTCGAGCGCAGACGTGGATCGTTGCAGTTCCTCTGACACGCCCAAATCCGATTCGAATGTAATGTTGCGGGTCATCGAAGCCCTGCGCGGTGGCCTGGCTGGACTCCTGGCCATGTTTTCGTCCGCCTCGGCCGTGTCATCGTAGTTTCGATTCAAACCCTTAATGTCGTTCATTGAGAATCCGCTCTTCAGCATGTGATCCATGTGCGCCGAGGTCTGTTGCTGGGCAATTTCTTGGGCCTCGCGCATTAGACGGTATTGCCGCATTTTAATCTCTTCCCAGCGCCGGGCCTTTTCGGCTTCGCTAATGAATTCGCCCATGCATGTTACAGGGAGTGAGAGACGTAAGAACTCCCAATTGGCCTTTTCCATGGTCTCGAATGTGTTGTGAGATATTTTGAGATGTGGCGGTGTGTCCGATCCGCCCGGAATACGGGTAACATCAATGCGACAATCGGGCATTTCCTCGGTATTTTCGAAAATCGGTTGATCTTTGGTATACCAATGGGTTACTGGTCGCCGCATATTCCTACAAAAAGATGAGCTCATAATCCGAGGCAAATCGATGCAAATGTTGTAGAAACTTACACACAGAAAGGTTCGTAGCCTTCTTGCAGACCACATGTGGTGAAGAACCTCAGAGAATCCACATCTTGACCATAGATAAGGCGAGCCTTTTGGCCCACTCCCAAGGTACAGGCCGGTACAAATCCGACACCCTCTGCCGTAACATCGGCAAATGTGGTTTCACCGCCCAGAGCGTCCATCAACAGCTCACCGTTCAACGAGAAACCTACAATCATTGGTCGAGACATTAGAAGTGGCCAGTCACAGACTTGTGTGGGCGAATTAAAAAAACGCTAAAATGCTTGTACATGTCTCTAAACAATAGCTATATACAAGTAACAGTATAAGCAGTGTTATATGCCGTTATTAGTTTCGTTCATGCTCATGTTATACACATACTGTAGTTCTCAAGAACAGATTAGTTTCAATTAGCCAAAATAATTTCGGTTGGGTTTGAATGTTTCGAATTTGGTGATGAACGTTTTTGTACTAAGTCTGGTTTAGTTGTGGACAATTTTTTTTATTAATTTATTTATTTTTTTGGTTTGTATTGGCATTAGCTGTGTTAGTTGGCAACAAAAGCAAAAACTTAGGAAGAACATGCTCAAAAATAAATAAGAAATTGTTAAATAGATGCTGGTGATTTGAAATATTCGTTGGTGTTGGTTAACAATTTCCAGCGGGAGGTGGGAGAATGTACGGTTTTTGACAGACGTGTTAGGGGCTTGTTTTTGTTTTTTCAATAACTTCTGGTAAATATAAACTGACCCTACACATTTCAAAAAGATTTGTAATTTAATGATTCTATTCTATATTTTCTATAATAGAAACAGTCTATCTGGAAGAGAAGGAATCTACAACCTTTGGTACACATTAGATGTCAGGAAGAAAAGTATCTGCACTGTTTTTCAGAAAGTGTGAAATTTGCTATTGCCGTTAAAATATTTTCATTTCTAAAATGTACTGATGGTTGTAAATATTGTTCCTATCGATAGGTCTCAGGGACTAATTCAAATTCGTAGCTAGTATAATGACACGTTTCGTTAATTGTCGAAAAAGTAGGCAATTGTGCTGTTATTGATAATTGTGGTTAATGCTATTGTTAACTAGTTAGAGAATCGCACATCAGCAGTAGAGGGATTCTCTCAAAAATCGGTAACTTTGAAACTCAGAATTTTTACATAAAAAAGAATTTAAAGTTGACAACATTGGTATTTATCGGAAGGTTTATAATTCCATCGCTAACTTAACGTTAAATACCCAAAATATAAACATTTTAATTTTACCGACTTTTGTCGGTAACTCAAAAAATGAGTTTCTTAACTTCGAAGAAAGAAAGAAAATGCAACTCTGTACCGGAGTCTTGTATTGACAAATGTATTTTTAAATTTGCAACAATTGGTTTTGTTTATTTTAGTTTTTCACAAAATTACTACAGGGTGAGTTGAAAAAACTACAACCAACTTCAGACAGTTGTCATTTCCAAGCCAAATTTGATGCCATTTCCAAAATTGTTTTGCTTTCATTCAATAAAATTCAAAAAAAAAAAAATAAATAAAATTATAGCGTTTGTATTTTTTGTAGTTTTTTTTATCTCACCCTGTATATTGGGGAAACCCATAGAAATATGAATGGAATAATACATTTTGTTGCCCGTTTACTTGAAAAATATGCATTTTTGTTGCAACTGAATTTGAAATAATTTCCAATTATTTTCTTTTTAATTCAAAACATGCACACACACATATACAAACTGTGTATATGTTTTGACATAATAGGAGCGATAATAGCAAATTTATTCTTTTGCTTATATATTCGGTAATTATCGAATTTTGTAGGCAACATAGCATCTAATATGGTACAATGAAGAGAAGGTAGGTCAACTTTGAAAAAATTGCAAGTATAGAGGTCTACCTGTTTGGCTTGTAATGTCAAAATTACTATCAAAACAATAAAAAAGCAAACAACTTGTTGCATTGATTTTGAATAAATAATTTAAAACCGCGAAAACTGAATGATAGTTCAAATTTTTTTTTCAAAATCATATTCTATATATCTCTTATGGTTTATTTCGCGACAAAAACTGTAGATTTTTTCGATGCATATGTTGTAATAAGCATTTTGAAAACACCCGAATTTGAATATTTTCTGAAAATTTTTTTATTATTGAAAAGAATACGCACACATAAACAAATTAAGTTGACATATTAAGCCAGAAAAATAAAAAAATGAAATCATATGGTAGTTCTGCCCTACCTTGAATTCATTGTATCATGGCATCTAATATAATGCAGTTGCTAGTTTGGTTTTTCATTGGTTTTTAATTTAAACCGCACTGTTCGCTTTCAGAATAATGTTACAAATCAAGCCGTTCACGTGCCGCTAATTCTTCTTTTAATCGTGGTACAATAAGGAGGTGGAACAGTTTTATAAAACTACAAAAATGCAGCCTCGAGGCTATGGCCGCTTCCTGTCAGAATTGTTATTATATGCAACTAATATTTTGTTTAAAATTTCAATACAAAACAAAAAAAAAATACATACACATAATTGGCAAATGTTGGGCACACTTAGAAAAAAAAGTAATCAGCTTTTTTTAGGTTTTTATAGAAATGTGAACGTACATTTCCTGTACTTTTTTAACTTCTTTTTGGTGTGTTGCTTATTTTGATTATTCTTCCATTTTGAATATATTTCTTTTTTAAATCTAAGGAAACTTGTATTGAAATAATAATGTTTAAAAAATGGGAGGAATGTTAACTTTGTCACTCTGTTTGTAAATTCTCGAAATAATCACAATACAGAGCAAGTTCGCAAATGGAGCATGTTGGACCCTCATATAATCATACCTCACGACATTCGGTATCCTGATAATAATAGCCATATTTCTTAACGGAATTGTGTAAAATTCGTTACTAAGAGTTTGAAATAGGTTCTATCCAAGTTTTGAATTTTGTAGAGTTTTCTTTCGTGCTCGACCTTTTTTATTTGGCCTAGATAGAGGGTTTTTAAAGTTCGCACGACACGAAGTTACAATGCTGACTGATCGCTTTATAATAATGTCTCACAATCGAAGAACATCCAAGACCGATCCCTACCTGAAATTTTATAACTCTAGCTTATAACGACCGTTCAGTAAAGTTGTGTTCCATTTTTGGATCTTTTAGTACTTTGCTATCGGAAAAGTATGAATTTAAAAAAGAGCCTCCCTTATGCAAACTTTTAAAATTCTATGTCTTTCTAATCGATCAAAAAATGTTATATCTTTAGTACTTCTCGCACTCTTGAAATACGCATTTAAAAAATCACGCCTAATCTCAACAGTCTGCACCTATCTCTTATCAATCGATTAAAAACAATCCATTTGATTTGTTTTTTATAATAATGATAATTTGAATACTGTACGTGTTTATTGGCATATTATAATTGACTACAACGCTTTCACTTATAACTGTACTGACCTTTCAATTTAATTATTTTACAGAAAATTGTACCAAGAAGGGGCAAATGACACATAATTTGTGTGCAGGTGCCATATATTTTTTGCATGTTCTTAAAAAATAGACCTTATTTTCAAAATTAGAAAATGTATTAATAATGAAACAAATAAGCAATATATATGCTTATATTCTTATACTGGTGGCAGCTGGACCCCAACTACAGTCTATTCAAGAATATGTGGTCATATTTTACGATACTCTTTGGAAGTTTTATCTAAAGCGACTTTTCCCTCTCATCTTGATTCTATGGCACCGAAGCTGTCTTCGATACATATATTCTTGTTAATGTCAAAATAGTAAAACTTTCTATTCAATTTATGAAAAAATAATAAATTTTAAATTCAATTTAGTAGATATCAAAAGCTGAGGATAGGTTTGTGTCAGGACATGGAGTGAAATACACATTCGCTACACTTGGTGTTGAGTTGATAGGGATTGGTTTTTATTCTTGAATGGCTGATTTCTTACTGATTGTGTGATCGGCGAGATCTAAGAAGACACCAACTATGTCGCCGGGACCGCATTGTTTACCAAACGATTCACTTACGCCGCCAAAAACCTTCTCTTCCTGCATACATAAAATAATTTTGCCTTTAGAAGTGCTGAACAAATCTCAATAAAATCACAATAAAATACAAATGCGAAAAATATAAATATATATGAATATTTTGTAAATATATGTAAATGTTGGTGATAATCATGAATTATTTCAGGCTAAACGTTGATATTATAGTCTGTATACAAATACGCCAAAGAAAAAATGCTATAACATTTGAACACAACCGAGCGAATACACGACCGCCTTGTGAACAGTTTGTAACACGACGCCCGCAAGTTAAATAAAAGAAGAACGCAAGTTATGTTACAATAAAAATCAGAAATCAGAAACGTGTGTAACGAAAATTAGTCAAACGCAGCAGAAATGAAATTTGTATTTGTAAATAAAAGAAAACGTTCGCAGCATAAATGCTCTAGTTATGGCATGGTTTGTGTCCTTACTGATGGTTTGTTCCTTGACATCGATAAAACAACCGATAACGTCTCCTGCTTCATAACGAACACCGAAGTGTTCCACGGATCCGGCATGTATTTTGGTCACCTATGTTTTTGTATTGGGCGGGTATAAATTCGTTGCGTAAGGAGAAACATTTAAACATAATATCAAGTCAAGTGAAATTATTATAAACGTGAGATCTATGTCAGGGATATGGGTGATGATGAGTTAGTAGCTGAATAATCGAGTCTGACTAAGATGAAAGCGATAAGTAAATTAGAGATAACAAATCGAGGTTTCGACTTTTGTCTTCTACCAAAAAAAGGGGACTTTCAATCTCTTAACTTCAGGAAAAAATCAATTTTCGCTTCACTCCTTCTAAGCCAGTTGACTACCAACTTTAATGTCGAAATACATTATTGTGATTGAATTTTATGGAAAAAAAAAGATAGCCAGTAGCCAAAATGTCTTATCAGATTTTGACATTACATCTGGTTTTCAAAATTGGCAGGAACACCTTTTCACTGTGCTTTTGATTTTTATGTGTTGTTGGTGTCAACAGATATAATCGATTTTTTATTTTACTTTTTGATTAGAATTATTAAAAATCATAGAAAATAAACTGTTGCTTACTTAAGGCTTTGTATGAAAAGAGATCAAATATCGATTATAAAGCTTTTACTCTCTTAGAGAAATAAGTAAAACCATCAGCTCAGTATGAATGGGGTAGTGAAATGCAAATCAAGACAGTTGGTCTTGTCTATATTTCAGATAAGTTCAGTGAACTAAAATTAACATGACTGGCCAGACTCTTGAATATGCTTTTTTTCAATAATTCGTTCAATCCTGTGTTCCTACGTAAAGGCCATGGTAGAATAATACAGGAACATTGATAAGTCAAAAATGTTTTAATGGTTTTTCCCAAAAAGTAGATTTGTTTATGTTTTCCTACACGACGCCAATTGGAGGTTGGAATAATATGAATTTTCTAAGCAATTTTTTAAAATTTGAATACATTTTCATTCAAAAACTTCAATTCCAAAATTGGTTTGATAATTTGTTGTCCCAGCAGATGTGTATATGCGACTATCTGTATTATTCTACAATGGTAAAAGCTAGATTACACATGATGTTGGAGTCACATGTAAAGTGACTTTGTCCACAATTATCTTAAGCATTTTTAAAGCATACTTTTAGATGCTCTCCAGAATCTAACAAGAAATGCTTTATGCTATATTTATGTATGGAATAATTAACACACAATGGTATTTATAGCGAATCATAATATATACTTTTAAATTATAAAATTGTTGAGAGCTTTCTAAGGTTTGCCATAAAATGTAAGATATAAAATTCACTTTCCATATGTTTCTAATGCCATGTGTAGAACAACTCTAGTGGTGGTTTTAATAATTGAACTTTCCAGACACGGGAGTACTCCCGTGTGAATAACCGCCAAATGCTCTTCCAGATTTCAAATCAGGTACGCTTGAACAGGTTTTTTTCCTTAGATCTCTCATAAAATATAGTTGAAGCTGTAAAATTAACTACAAGTGTCGTACATTTTATTATAAGTTTACTGTCGTGTTCGCCTGTAATAAAGACAACAGTGAGGTTTTGATGCATAATTCCGGAGTTTGATTAAGGGAGACTTGTAGAGATTTTCTTCTATTTGTCTCCCAATGATGAATCCTTTTTATAGTTTAAAAGAATCCACCCTATCTATTTTTTTATAAATTATTTAATGTCACCTGACGCTCTGCCGTTTATAATAATTTCATTTGACCATGTAATATACCATTGCGATTTCAGAGGTTTCGTAATGACTTCGATTGTTCATACTTACGTTGTGACCATCAAATGCCCAACTGGTGTCTTCGCTGCCCAACATAGCACCAGGGTTGCAGTCCGCTCTGGCCCAACCAACGCGCATTGGTCCAGAAGTGAGAACCTCGAATTCAAAATACCATTTACCCGATGTTACGGCATAATTACGCTCCACGCGATATGTCCTGAAGGCCGCAAACTTCAGACGCAAAGCCTCAGCTAGGAGAGCCTCATTTCCTTCGCCGGTGGGTGGATCGAGAACATAACCGTAGACCAAAAGTGTGCGCACAGTTTCTGACGCTGTGTCACGATTTGCCTTTTTAATAGCCTCGTCTACCTTGGAGTAGGGAACTAGATGGGGACTACGCAAATTTTCCGAATCTTCGTTGAGACCATATGTCCAACCCTGTTGAATGCGTTCTCTGGCCCAAAGGTTGTGTGTATTTTCAGCCAATTGATCCACAAGTTCTTCAAGCTTGGGCGTTAACGTAACTGCACTAAGGTCCAAGGGAGCTGGCTTATAGCCATTGGCTTGCATAAATATTTCATTGGGCAAGCGAATGGGTCTAATACGAGCCGGAGGCTTGTCCATTGTAATATAATAGCCCAAAGCAATAATGGTTCTGAAAATTAAAATAAGGTTAAGTTTTCCTTTTTTCCAAAGATTCGGAGCAAAGATATTTATCTCAAGACAGATGTTTTTTTTTTTTTAATTCAGGTGTAAAGGAAATTCCGAAAATTAAAACTAATTGTCAAAACTATTTATACCATAAAACAAATAAAACTCAGCTTTTCTTACTTCAGTGTCTGTACTGCTAGCTGGTTATCGTAACGTTTCTCCGCAGGTGGCAACTTTTCGAACTGCGTTAAGCATGGATGTATGCGATGATAGTCATCGCGGTGTTCGCCCCACGACCAACCAGCTTCAATCTTGTTTAGAGCCCACATTTCATGGATATTTTCGGCAAGTTTCTCCTTTATCTGATCGACGGAAGATGGAAGAGTTACACCCGATGTATCCACTGGATTGGGCACAAAGGCTGTATCGTCCTCTATCATCCAGGGTCCAGCCAAGACGTTTTTGGTTAGATTTCCGAAATAGAAGCAAGGATCCAAACTTAAAATTTGATGTGGCATTAAACATTGTACGAGAGGGGAAAATCCCGGTGGTGGAGCAAATTTCAAGCGACCATGATCTCCTCCGAACAGAAAACGACAACTGAGAAAATATCAAGTTACGTTAGTTTGCACCCAATACGAAACTCACTTCGGATTTTTTACCTTAGCTTGGAAGAACAACTCATAACGGGGAAGAACATGCCATCGAGGTTAAAGTCGCGGAAGCATCCCTTAACCTTAAGTCCATTAAATGTAAAGGTAATGATGGGGATCGACAAATCAATGGTAACTCCAATTACATCGCCTTTGCGAATATAGGGCTCTTCAGGGATAACATCGGTGACAAGCGTTTTACGACCTCCGGTCCACAAGTAAGCCCCATCAAAGCCAAATGAGTACAAATCATCACCAACGCCATTACCACCCCACTTCTTGCCACCACCTGGATATGGGACGTAGCTGGAAAAATAGTACAAATGGTATCAGTGACTCTGTGCGATGTGCAGTGCGTTCGTCCTTACCCCGCAGTATTGGCCCAACCAATACGCAAGTGCGGCATCATGTGAGTGGTTTGTTCGATGTGATCCATGGTTACTTCAAAATACCACTTCTGGTACATGGCGGAGTTCTCTACGCGTCCAACAAAAATATTCGGACGAATACTGGCCACATGGTCCACCAATTGCGTTTGCAGCAGCAAATTCTTGCCGGGAAGCAGAAAATCGCAAATGTTGTTCTGCGAAGAGCGCACTGCCACGCCATTACCCACACACAAGGAACACAGGACATCCAAGACTTTTGGATCGCGACCGTGTTTCTCCAAAAGGGAAATGATCACTTTAATGTGTTCGTCCCGCATCATATTCAAGGCTTCGGGAGAATCAATCAGCACACAGTGCAATACGTCCAACATGCCGGAGCCCTCACTGGAGGCCTGGGAACCCAAGCGGGAGAACAACCAATTCAGACGATTGCTATTGGCAAACTGGGCACAATTTGTGTGGTTGCCTTGAATAATGGCAGCCAACAGTTGGTAAAGATATGTAGAGATCAGATCCCAGCTTTGACCCATCTCATCGCCGGCCAAAAAGCTGGCCAGGAAGCCCTGCGAGGTGATTATATTGATTTTATCAATGGCTTCGAGAATAAGATTTAAGACACCCTCCTCTTGGAAGAGATCTTGGCGATTGCGCAAGGCACGAAAACGATTCTGTTTCTCCTCGTGTTCTGTTCATTGGAAGAGAAATGAAAACAAATTCAATACAGGCGTGACACATACATACGTATGAAGATTGCAAATTACTCACCCATATCGTCGGGGGGTTGAGAGAAGTAGTTGATCAAATCTTCAAGGCACATAACCATTTCGTTGAGATTTACTTTTTGGAAAAAGATTGAATGACGACGATTGTTCTGTAAGGTTTCCAAAGCACTAGAAGTCATTTGAAAGACATGGATTAATAGTTTTTAAATCTTGATTCGACATGCGCAGTCGTGGAGACTTACTTAATAAATTGTGTAAAGAGACTGCTGCATTTGCGAATAACGCGAGCAGTTTTTGATTCTTCCTCCTGGGAGCGCGAGAAATCCAGGCAATCATCCATTTTGCCTTCTTCGTGCAGAATGGCTTGCTTCTCCTCGACCTTGCCGACGCCCTTCTTCTTTGTCTCGTAGCTCTTGTAACTGAGCCACAGGCTAGTCTCACAGTGCTGTACAATGACGGTGGTATCGCCGTATTTGATGATCGGTGAGCCGATCACTTCTAAATCCTTATCTTCGAGTACTTTTTTCTCGTCGTCCTTTTCCTGTCTGAGACAGAAAGTCGTTGTAGCAATGGATGCTTCTTCCTTTTTGACCTGTGGTAGAAATGGGGGTTTTGTAAGTGTGTTGCTGAAATAGGCGACCATGGATCGCCAGCGGCGGCATTCATACCAAAATTAATTCGTTATTGTCGTTGACGCCCAAATAGCGTCCAGTTGTTATGTGTCGAATTCGCATGGGATGGAACCAGTTGATGAATCCGCCAGTCCATTTGGTGCGTGCCAATTCCAAGCGCCACAATGAACGGGCCTGAGACATGACTGACCCACCTTCGTACACCACAATGCTGAAAAGAGGAGGTGATGGTAAATATTAATTTCGTATCCATGTTAATTTAATTAAGAGCCAGCTTCAGAATATGAAGCTAAGCACACATACGAACAAACTACGATAACTTCATCTCGTGGACCTCTTAAGGCAGTGGTTCCCAAACTTTACGGCGTTGCGACCCACCTAACCAAATTAAAAATGGCGACCCACCTATTGGCTGCTTAAAAAAATACATATAAAAACTAGTGATATCATTGACCATTAGGCCTCATATACGTTTGAACATGGTACAATAAAATGGTAAGGTAGAGCTATCAGCTGATTACAATTTTTTTCTAAGTGTGCCCGACTTCTGCCAATTTTGTGTGTGTATTTATTGTTTTAAAGCAAAATATTTTCAAAATCAATGATTGGAAGAAACTTAAATTGCGGGGCGCGCATTAATGATATTAACCAGTTTTTCCACGGAATTGAAAGATTGAACACTTAGGATCATATTTTCGAGAGAACATCCAGGTATTTCATTCATATTTCGAAGCTGTTCTACCTTCTTATTGTACCATGGGTATGAAGTAGTGAAGGGGAGTAGGACTTTGATAACCTCAGAGAAGAATACTTCCCAGTAATCGTCAGGCGGAATTTCGTTAATTGTTTGCGAATAAATCAACAAACCAATAAATCAATGAACTCTGCACTGGCTTTTGTCTACATATTAGTTGGTAGTTGGTCCAGAAATGAGTTACATTTCCAACTTGGCTTTTCGAGCTTTTCATATCTTCCCCGGGTGTTAAGGTTATATTTTTAAGGTTATATTAAGGTTATATTATTTATCAGTTGGTTTTGAAGACAGTGGTACCAGAAGCTGTGGACCGGCATATTGCATATATACAGGGTGAGGTGAAAAAACTACTAACTTCTTAACAACTTCAGACTGCTGTCAATTCCAAGCCACTCGTCCGACAGCTGTTAAAATTATTCCAGTGATAGCTCATTATATTGTTTACAAGCGTACAAAAGCATTTAGGTGAAAATTTTCCAGAAAAAAAGTTATTCGTGATGGAATTCAAGCGTGATAATGTGATTTCTTTATATTTGGCTGGAAAACCACAAGTGTCTATCGTTAGAGCACTCCAGTATTTAAATGTGAATAAATCGTTTGTGTCTCGTACCATCGCTCGTTACCGTGATACTGGTAGCGTAATCCGACGTCAAAGACGTGGACGGAAGAAAACAGCAACATCAACAGAAATGGTTCGAAATGTAAAGAAGCGACTTGATCGAAACCTGTCGCACTGCCCGAAAAATTGCTCGTGAGCTGAACATATCGGCAAATGTTGAAAAATGAGCCCGGGGTAAAGCCATTGAAATTCCAAAAAGTGCAAAAACTTACACCGCAATTGAAAGAAAATAGACTCAAAAGAGTCAAAACGTTGCTCCGCTTGGCCGAAATTGGCGAACTGCCGAATTTGGTTTTCTCCGATGTCCAGCAGTTTGTAAACAAACAACATGATCGTGTTTACTTGCCAAAGAGGTCAGCTGAAAATGTGCACCTTCGGTTGGCCACCAGAACTCAAGCGCCGGCCATGGTGATGGTGTTGGCCGCCTTAACAGAAGATGGTCCCTCTCCGCTTCGAAGAATAAATGCCGAACATTATTGCGAAAATATTCTGGAGGGTGTATTAAAGCCTTGGGCACGCAAACATTTTGGTCCCAGACCTTGGACATTCCAACAGAACTCAGCACCATCGCACTCAGCACGCGCCACCCAAGAATGGTTACAAAATAAGGTTCCTCGCTTAATTTCCAGCTCACAATGGCCACCAAAATCTCCGGACTATTATGTCTGGAGTATTTTGGAAACCAAGGTTGGCACTAAAAACTACCAAAGTGTCTATCACCTCAAGCAAGCGCTTAGCCGGGAATGGGCCAAAATAACGCAGAGCAATATTCGTTTCAGCCGTTTGAAGGCCATAATTCGTGGCAAAGCTGACCAATTCGAAGAAATCTAAACTTCTTCTAAAATTTGATGCTATTTCCGACATTTTATGCTTTCATTCAATAAAATTAAAAAAAAAATGTAAAAATTATGGCGTTGTACTTTGTTGCAGTTTTTTTTATTTCACCCTGTATATATATGCGGTATCTTGGATATCGGAATCAATGTAAGTAAACTTTTGGTGTATTTGTGATTTCACTGGAATTAAAAATATTCGCGGTTTAATATAAATTTCCGTATTTTTATATAAAAGTTATGGTCTATTTCATCCGCTAAATTTGATTCGGTGACCAAATCGGTAAGCTTCTGCCCAGCTCAAACCTCAAGTCCCATGCAAAATTGCGGTTCGATAGGTCTATAATTGTGACCTCTAGAGGAACTTCTGTTTTTGGTCCATTTCAACATGAACAGATAAAGTTCAGTGAATGATGTGCTTAATAACTTAAATGTACAAAATTTAATCTGGATTAAGGCCTACAAGAAGTACATATTCTTTATTTTAATCTTGCAGTTTTCTAATTTCTAAAACAAAACTACATTTTCCAAGAGACGTATTGACAAAAAATGCTTTTGCGGAGAAACTTATTATAAAAAGAATTTTTTTTAAATTCGCGTTATACTCAAAATTGTTAACTCCTTATTATACCCTCCACCATGTCCGTCCGTCTTTCCGTCTGTGGAAATCACTCTAGCTTCCGAACGAATTGAAGTAGATTGATACAATTTTGCTGAAATGTATGCTATATCTGCAGGACTTTTGGTATTGAAAATGGGCCATGTAAGTCCACATTTTTGTATAGCCCCCATATAACAGTACCTCCCGATATTCGGTATTTTGATGAATTGTTTCAAATTTGGTATTTGAAGTTCGTAATGAATACTACAGCCTATGACAGAAAAGTGTCTGTGCAGGTCCATGTCTTCGTATAGCCCCCATATAACGGTACCTCCCGATATTCGGTATTTTGATTTTATCAAATTATAACCGATTTTTTTAAGTTTCGCATTTGAATATTGTAATGGCTTATGACAAATGTTACTTACGCAGGTTCATGTCGCGGAATAGACCCTAATATAATAGCTACATTCGGTATTTTTAAGATTTTAACAGGATTTTATTGTTTTTGAGAATTGCCAAATTCGGTCCAACTGGTGGAGGATATTCAAAGTTCGGCCCGGCCGAACTTACTTTTGGTATTGTAATAAATACAAAATACCGGCAATTGTTCATTCTCATCAGATTGCTGTTACGCCGACGTTTTGTGGATGTCTTACTTTTTAAAAATTAATGAAAAAAAAAAACAATACATTTGAATTTTCACATTTTTGTCGCAACTTATTTGTCGATATTGCAAATGTCACTGTGACTATATCTTCTTTGTACTTACTTTTGCCCCGCCTCTCGCCCCCATGTACTGGGTATGGTTAGACACTCGTCACCGCCGTGGAAGAATCGCAAAACATCGCCGCCGAATACATAGCCCACATATTTCATGCGTGATATGCCAGTGCCATAGGGTTGCACTGACCAGTGTGTTACATGGAAGCTGGCATTGACAATTGATTGCTCGTTCTCCTTGGTCGTATGCTGCACTCACCGCCCAAACGTCAGAGAAATGAGAAATTTAATAAAGCACATGGCTTGACTTACACGTAATCCCGACGAGCTTAGCTTACCAAATAACGTTCGGTTGCCACTGAAACTAAAATCAAGTCGTCACCCACGCGCACCTTCTCGCCCTCGGAACGCTGCTTGCTGGCCGGATGCACGGTCCACCAGCATGCCTCGCCTTGACTGTGCTCTTGCAGACCGACGTCGAAGGATAATTTGTCGTTGGACGATGATGTCGAAAGACAAGCCAGGTACTGTTGGTGCCATCGTTGTTGTATTTGTTGTGGTTATCACAGACGTCGACGTAGGAGAGAACAACGATGCCACAAGAAGCACCACCACGAACCAACGAACGAATGAACGACGGAAAGGACAAACGACCAAAAAGATAAGGTATCAATTCAATTGTCATGGATTTCGTTAAAGTGTCTATCTATGTATGTGTATGTGTGTGAGTGTAGATGTGATCTTACCATGTCACTGTTGTTGTGACGCAACAGTATAGCATTGCCATAGAGCAGTGTCCTATGGCCGGATCCAGTACCTTTGCCCTGTGCGAAATAGATTTCCAAATGTAAAACGAAAACAAAGAAGAGAAAGGGAAGAAAGAAAATCATCGTTATTAGGGTCGACACAAGTCGAGTCGGCGAGCCAGTTACATAGCTGCAGAATTGATTTTCAGTTCAAGCATCAACGTAAGTTTCAAATTTGGTTTTGATTTTTTTTTTTTGTTTTTTTGGTTTCAAACATTCGACAAAATGTGTGTGTGTGCGTGTGTGTTTCGGGGTAACAACTACAAACATACTACTAACAAAATGCCGGAGTGGATTAATGTGTCTGTGAGTGCGTACGTGCGTGTCTGCTGTTACTTGAAATTGTGTTAGTGTGGGTTAATTGCATGGTGGTGGCGTATTTAATGCTTAGTATGGGCAAATTTTATCATGGTTAGTCGTTGAATACCGTTCTTGACCGTGGCATCGAAATAAAAGAGGAAAATGGTTATCGAACGAAAAGTCTATGTTGCCTTTTCATGTTCCGGAATGTGTTCGTTTGATGGTACTTGGAAAATCGTTATCGTGCATTGTTTCGAAATGACAAATGCACTTCTTGTATTGCAATTCTTGATGATATGGCTAGGGCTCCAAAGAGAATGATTGAAAAATAATTGCTTATTTCTTAAGGACAGAGTTTTGGAAAATCGAATATAAAGAGATTGGGGGAGATATTATTTTAGGGTTTACCCATTTTTGATGCACGAAAATCGGGAAAAATCGGGAACCAATACTTAGAAATAGTTCTAAATAAGATAATGTTCTATCGAATTTTTGATACCATTCGTGTATTTTTTGATTGTTGTACCAAAAACGTACGTATATGATATCTTCACAACTACAACATGTGTAGTCCGGTCCCTGGGCGCGTTACTGAGATTTGATGCCCTGTTACAATACGATAGCAGCAGAGAAAATAGGCAGAGAAAAGTATTATTTTCATTTGCCTTTACCAAAATGCTTAAGTGCTAATAATATTTTATTCACAATGAAAATCAAATAGATGTCATACATGAATCTTACCTAAAAGCGCATTGCGTATGAACAAAATAAGTCATACTTTTTTACTTTGACAGTGCGCCTTCCGGTTGTTTGAATTGAAGTATTGAAGTATTTAAAATATGAAATGAAACATATTATTGAAAACATGTGAATTTTGGATATTTTGTCAAGCAAATATTTTTTACAAAAGATTTTACAACTTTTGATGATTTGAATGGATTTATAATCCTTGGTTATATGGCCGCATTTTTGCTTTTATCCATTTTGGCATGAGCCTTTTTTGAGAATTCCACTTGAATTCCGAATTTCACTAATAAAGAATATTTAAACGTATAGAGTTACAAAGATTAAATTAGAACGGTAACAACTAAATAATTTCGAATTATAATTTAAAAAAATCAAAGTTGATAGGAGATTCTTAGATGTTAAGTGAAAATATATAATTTCCAAATTATATAATCAAATTACAATGGAATTAAGTTTGTGGGGAGAGATCTGAGCCACTTTTTTTAAACATTTACACATTTGCAAAAAAATGTTGTGCCTAAAATTTCCAATTGTCTTAACGAGGCCGATTTTCATCGTATACTTTAATATGCCATAATTCTCAGAGATCATTCTTTTGTAGAAATATTAAGAAAATGCCAGGGAGGAGAAAACAAAGAACCCTTTGGTAAATCCATGTCAATCGAGTATTAGACAATGGAAACAAGGAATGGTGGAAGGAAGCCAATATTTTTATTACCATCTCGTACGTGGTCCACGATCTTTGCACCCAGCGTATAAACTAGATTTGGACAACATGCACACAATCATGGTACAATAACTTCCAAATTTTTTTCTTTTGGTAGTCTTGTAATGTCAAAACTTATATACCGATTTTGTATGTGTTTGTGTATTGTTTTAAATAACAAACAAAATGATTTTTAAAATTTTCGAATTTTGTTGAAATTTAAATTCATATTTACAACATAAGAGAGAATATTTTTTTTTTTGCTTTGCTATGAAAAAAATTGTAATCGTATTAGGAACTCGATATCGTGAAAAACCAGCGGCATTTTATCCATTTTTCACGATTTTCTCCCAAGTTAAAATATTGCGAGAAAAGTGTAAAATAAACAAAACAATTTGTGGCATTTGTTATGTCTATTTTCATTAAGTTCTCAGAGATTTAAAGGGTCTCTCCATGGTTTGAGAAGATTTGAGAAATATATTTTAAAAATGTCGTTTTTATATAAATACCGCTTTGAAAATAAATATTATATTATACGACTCTCTTGTATTCCGACACAATCTCAGAGGATATTCAATATACATTTGAGTTCAGGAAATAAAAATACAAATTTTCCAATTTTTGAATTTTTTTTCATTGACCATTTGTTTTCTCTAAAATAACGATATTTTTGTAGAAATGTTTTTTTTTTTGTAATTCACAACAAATATTGAGTTTTGAACGACAAATGTCAGAAAAACAAATTACGCTTCTCCGGTACGACATTCCTCAGAATACATTACTGAAGGTATTTCTTAAGACATTTATATTCTATTAACTACCTTTCATTCACGGTCTTAACCATTTATTTTGTCCAGTTTTCATTTTCGGTTTTAAATGAATTGTTGTATTTTCGATCATGCTCAGGAACAACTAGCCCGACAACACTAACTCGTAGATTTGCCTCGCGTATGCCTTAAGTGCCCACTCACTTTACAGCAGTCTTGGGAGTATCCGAAGGTATGTACGTGTGAGTCTTTACATTAAATTTCGTTAAATATTGTGGAGATACTTGGTTTTTAAGAATGTCAATATATCAAAAGGCTGATCTCTGATAACAAAAAGTAGTCCGTAAACGATACGGCTTTATTAAATTAGCAGTTTTTTTATATCAAAAAGTGGACCAAACTCGACAAATATTGGCAAGAAATTTGTTTTATTCGCTTAGTGCGGTAATAGCGGTCGAAAGACATTTCCCACTCTATGAGAACTAAATAACATAAACTTTCAAAATGTAAACAAATAAATTAATAAAAAATAATTGTATAATTACATTTTTGTTTCCTGTTTTGTTTATACAAGAATAAGGATTGAACGTCTTGTAGTACGTTTAGTAATGAAATAGTAAAAAGACATGCCTTAAATAAAATTTTTTACATTCAGGTCATATTAAACCGATAGATAAGTACCATGTATGTCAAACATTTTTCGAATTTCGGAATTTTGCAAAGGAGACTATCCTCTGTAATTATGCCATAGGGCTTGCAAGTTTAAACATTCATAATGTTTTTTTCTCAGGGTTTCCGCTGAGATAAAAAAACTTCAATTTGTATATTGCAAACACGTTCGATGAAGTTCGCAGAGAGAGAGAGAGAGCGAGAGATAGTTAATAGACAAGACTACATTTTATTATTTTTTTTTTTCGCATTTGTGTGTGTAATTCGAATGCTTGAATATTAGTGATAGTTAATGAAAGTGGACATACATACATACAAGTTATACAGAATATTTTATATAGAGAAGACGCCACAGTGCGACAATCACATCGGTTAATAACATAAACTAGGTTCTTCACAAAAATTTACACATATGTAGTTGTCAGATCAGTTTCAACAGAAGACCACAAAACAAAATGTAGATACACCGAGAGAAATATGTTTTTGTATTTATAAGAGACAGTGACCATAACATTCAATTAAATAAGTTAGCCAAAGGCAATGTCAATGGAAGCGGAGTAATTGCGACTCAGCGAATCTGTGCGTGATTCCGTAGAACCTTTCGGTATACTTACGAACTGACGATCCTGGCGAGAGACACAACGAGTGGTTGGTTTGATGGAATTTTGGAAATATTTTATGTTTGGTTTGGTTTGATTCGAGTTGATTTTCGAAATATATATGGAGAAAGAGATACATAAGAGGGATATGTTGAAAAAAAGTAAACAGAAGAAGAAGAAGTAGAATACAATCGATATGTTCACAATAAACGATTAGAAGAGGCATGGCGGCATTGCACGGTTAGTCAACATTTAGCGATGCAGCATTCGGTGGCAAGCAACAAGCGTCGGACATTTGTTCCGCAGTGTACAAATGGATGTTTGTAAGTATTTATGTTTGGTTTAGATTTATTTGCAGTTGTAATGTTGTTGCCCGATTCAGAACAATTTGGATGGTTTCAATTTGATTTTGAGCATTCATTTCCGCCAATTTCGATTCCAAATAAATTTAATATTGCAGATGATGGAATGTGGATGCAATATCGTTTGTGGGGAATTTTGGTTGATTGGTTGGAGTTTTAAGCGCCAAAGGATATGCAAGGATATACAATTTGTATGGAAATAAAGAAGAGAAAAGAGAAACCGAAAAAGAAAAAAAAAATAATATAAACATGTTAAAGTGGGTAAGTAAATGAGGAATAATGTAAACACAATGCACGAGACTTGCTTCAAACAGCAACGACATCGCCATCGCTAACGCCATCGCCATCATCATCATCACCAACACAACAACAACAACGACGACGATGACAACAAGAACAAGAACTAAAGAAGTGCTTAAAAAAGAAATTGTTAAAATGGATTAAATTTAATTGTGCGGCATAAAAGGATTGTTTCGGGTATTTTTACGCCTTTTGTTGTTTTGCTTCTTCTTGTTTCGGAATAACCGGCAGTGGTCCGAGAAGTGAAGTGGTGGAGTTTTGTGGCGGCGGCATAGTGTTGGCTCTCTTTTGGAAAATATCTACTGGCTTAATAGTTTAATATGATTTAACAGAAACCACATTTCCGGCACGCATCACCCTCTCTTTCGTACATATCTATCTACAGCCGATGCACATAAGTGTGCGTATGTGTGTGTAGTAATTTAAGCCATTTAAATATTTGTGTGTGTGTGAGAGTGTACATTGGTAGAATGGACATTTTGTATGCAGCAAAATATATAAACGCATATGGAAGTGTATCTTGTTAACCATGCATGCGTCTATATGGGCGTTATAGTGTATGCGTGTCGGTGTATGTGTGTGTGCTTGGAAGTTTATGCGGCAGGCATGTTTATGGACGAGCCACCACTACGCGCCACTTGCACAAACCATTAAACAACACCCAAGATTGTTGGATTACTGTGGTCTGCTGCCATCGCAGAAACTTTTTTCGCCACCGATCCAGATATAAATGGGGGAAGGTACATCCATACATATTTGCGGAATTTTTTGTAGGAGTATGTGGGAATCGTGTTAAAAACGAGTCATTAGCATAGAAATAGAAAAAATTAACCGAAAAGTAAATTTAAAGGAGCTTTTATCTTAAGAAATGCCCTGCATCTTGGGAGCTTGAGCCAAAATGTTGAAGAAGTCACCAAATGAATGAATCTTAACGGTAGATACCAATGAAAAATCTTCATATTTTATAAAATTGGGGAGAATTTACTTTAATTTCTAATTGTTATGAATGGAGATCATTTTCAACTGTAATGCGGAACTTGTCCATTGAAATTACGAAAATACCAGATTTAAATTCAGAACTTCTATTAGAAACTTAGGTGTTTCGTCAGAACTCAGAAACTGTATAAGAAATTTGTAACTTGTTATTTGAAATTCAAATAGTCTATTTTAATTAGAGAAGATTTCAATTTAAATTCAGAAGTTTAATATCAATTTTAGAAAATGTCAAATAAAATTCAGAGTTTTCATTTAGAATTCAGAAAACAACAATTGAAATTCAAATATTTCATTTGAAAATTCGGAAAATGTAATTGCAATATTCTAATTTTAAATTTTAGACATACATTTCTAATAAATTATTTGAATACCAAAAGCAATATGAAGCATTTCAAATAAAATATTTCAATTTTAAATAAAACTACACCTTTTTCGGATGTAATTGGATATTTTAATCGTAATTATAGATTTGTAATTCGAATTTTTCGAATTATAATTCGAATGATTTAATTCGAATTTTTTGCATTTGAAATTCATAACATTACCAAAAAATATTGTTATTGTGGATAGGATATTCAATTAAAATGTATTTCGTTATAGGTATTCATAAAAAATGAAATGAAGAACAACGTAAAATATAAATTTTTAATATTTTATATAAATATATAAAACACATGAAATTAAAATAACGGAGATATGATATACATTAAAACAAAAACTACACCACCTATAGTGTAAGTATTTTTTTCTTCGGATTTCAAATGCAAATGAACAACTCGAATTACAAATGTAATAATTCGAATTACAATTGGTGTCATGTGAATTACAATTGTAATAATTCGAATTACAAAATAAATTCTCGAATTACATATGAAATGTTACGAATTATTCGAGTTAAAACTGAAAAAGGTGTAGTGATTTGAAAGAGAAATTTTGAATTTCTATTGAGAATTTTTTAGTATCTTTGAATATCTGAATTTTAATTACTGTACTCTGAATTTCATCTGAATATTAAATAAAGTTTTGGAAGCAATTTGACAATAAACTTAGTAGCTTTTGCACTATTGTGATTTGTCTCTCTTCGAATTTTAAATCACAATATTTACTTCGACGGAAAACTTGGTTGTCAGATACGCTTACTGACCGACCTTATGTAAGCCATGGTTTGACGAATTTCAAATCAATTTTGTAAATTACAAATAGGATTATTGAATTATAGTTTAAAATGGTTTAGTAGATTCGATTTTTTATTCCGTGGCTGTGACAATTTCGAAGATGATCAAAATGTAGCATGCCCGTATGACATATGGTATACCTTCCCATTTTGGATCATTTGAGGCATTACGGATACATATTTGCATCGTTTAGGATATCTGGGACACATTTCATTGTGTTGTTGCACAATAATTTAGTGGATGTGTGGGAGTGTACGAGTGTGTGAGTGTGCGAGCTGTGCTTCGCTTTTGATGACTGTTGCGTGGTCGGTTGGATGATTCTGGGGTCTCATAATGTTATTCTTTTATTTATGGAAATGTCTATGGATGCACGATGCTATTGATTGGCAAGGGCCCATACATTTCAAATGACCTCTGAATACTTACCGTCTCTGATCCGGCCGCTGTCACCAATTCCTGCAGGGCGCGCACGGACAGCGCCTGTTCGATGACAAACACGCACTGTGATAGATCGGGTGGCACATTTTTATCGGCGATGTTTTCCAGAAAACAATGACGGTTGCCGAAACCCTCAGCGGCCAGACATACGCGCTCACCCGTTGCCGTGCACGAGAGGCACACCATGTCTTCCTGTAAATGGAAACCGAGAAAGAAAGGAATCAGTAAAGATAGTTATTAAAGAGGTTCATCGAAGTGGAAGGATGTACATTTTTATTATCAATCGTCTGTCATCATTGACGTCGTAGTTAAGTTAATCGACTGCAATGGATAGTAATTGAGGTACTTTTAGTTATGGCCGTGTGTAACTGACGCGGTCGTACGGCATTGTGTATTCAGCCAACAATTACAACCAACATGCTCGCACACATGTCCATTGTCGGCACGGACTCGCAAGTACCTATGCCTGGTCTGTGTAACGGCTGTGTGCAGCATGCGAATTGGTTTGATGAATCGATTGATTTAACTTATTCGCTGTGGGTCAGATAACTTTTCGCCAACATCCTGAAGGCTATTGTCTAGCTGACAGACAATTGTGGTTTTTGGTCAGGTGGCATTCGATGGCATTCAATGTCTTTGCCTATAAATTGATCATGGTGTACTGACATTGCTTTTCTTGAATGCTATGGGCATATAACTGTTGAAAAGGGAAATTTAAAGTTGGACGACTTTGGTATAAATTGTTATTCTAATTAGGAGTTCTTAGGATTTTTGTCATATTTGACCTATTGATGGTATAAATATCTATATATTTTTCTACATATTTTTAATGTTTTCTTTCTTAATAAAATAAAGTTAATAAACGGTACTTCGTAGGATACCTCTGCTCTAAATAATGTTAGAATATTTTTTTAACCTATCATACCATCTACCATACCAGAAAAAATATACAAATTACTGACCCATTATTTTAACAAGGCAATGTCGACATATTTTTTCAACCTATCGAACGTAATTTTGCGATTTCATACCATCTATCATACCAAAAAAAAAAAAATATAAAAATTACGTCGTACGAAATAGGTAATTATTCCTTGACCACATATGAGTCGACAAGTAAATAGTTATCATTTATAGTAGCCAAAAAATAATTATTTATTTGCGACCAAGGAACAACCATGTATTAAGATAATGGTTCAGGAATCCGATTAATTTGTTTTGTAATTTGTAGTTTCCTTCGAACTAAATATATATATTTTTACTTCAATTCTAAGGCGATCTGTAATTAGATTCTTTAACTCATTTGTTGGTTACCGATAAAAATCGGTAGAATTAAAATGCTTATAATTTCAGTAATTAACGATGTGTCCCATCCATGTGTCCTATTCGTTACAACAGTGCTGTCAACTTTAATTTATAATTGTCATTCGTAATTTTACGTTTATTTTACCGATATTTTTCGTTAACTCAAAAAATGGGTAAGGTTATCCCACTACTAATCATCCCTATCCATTAGCCTATACAAGTGCATGGTTTAATATAGCCTTCCAATACCATAAGAACTGGTATGATCTCTACCGTCTTTATAACAGATCTTTTGTTAGTAGAATAGATGTGTGTAATTTGAAGATTATCAGACACCTACATTACATTTTATAATAGTTATAATTATTCAAAATTTTGACCCTTTGTGGGGGGAGGTACTGGATGAAGTGGACCAATATTGTACATTTTCGCACCTGATCTGTCACTGATGCAAATATTAGGATTTGCAAAGTTGGAGCAAAATCGGATTATCCTTTCTCTTTCTGTGCAGTAAATTATTTTGACATTTTGTGGGGAGGAGAGTGCCCATCTCCGAACTCGATTTTAGTTTGACATTTATATTATAATGCACCAAGTTTGGATACTCCCGTCGAGAGTTATCGTGCGCACCAGCCTGTCAGACAGACGAATGGACGGACATCGCTAGAACTACTCCAAATATTCTGAAACGGATTTGTTCCAAAAAGACCTAGGGTCTAAAAACATTATTTCGATGAGGCACGTTTTGGCCGTATCTAGCCATATGGCTGAAGGTATACAAATGGTCGACATGGATTCACAATATTTGATTTGCTGAAGGCTCTCGAAACCATTTCAATGGAATTTGCATTAATCTATCCTTGTTCTTATTTTTTTGGAAAAAATTTCGCTGTGGTATAGCCCCTCCTACATGTAGATATAGTCCCTACATAATATTCCATCCGATATAGGATATCTTAAAGTTTTAAAGACTAATAAAATGGAAATCATTTTGTTATTAGAATTCTAAAAACGGAATTTTCCTGAAAACAGGCCTATTTATGATTTCTAGAGCATCCTCATAATACGATACACCTGATTAAAACCTCCATCATAAGATAGAGTTTAAGTTTTTTTTAATTCTGGTAGCACCACCCCGTCCGTCTGTTGAAACAATATAGACTTTACAATTCTCAAATTTAATTTAAATGAATTAAATTTTGTATCTCGATGGTTTCGGTACCAAATATCCAATCAAATCAGATGTAGTTTGATATTTTGGGTTCTAATTGAATAGAGTAACTTCTCGTAATAATACTCCATTTTTGAAGAAAGTCTATTAGCCCAGAAATCAGGGTTTCAATTGGCCGAGGCTATAAAAAGTTTGGACCAGCTGAACTTCACGTCGTTTTTACTTACAAAGTTTTAAGCTCTCTTTCTAGTTGAATTGACAGTGCTCTAGTGAATAAGAAGCTTCCTTGAAGCTGGGTATATGTGGGCCACAATATCGGTATTTGCTATAATGGCATTCATAATACTATACTTCAGTATTCATATTACTTTAACAGTAATTTATTATTCTAGCAGAAAATCTCCATTCAAAAAAGTATAAATTTTGGTCCACTATTATTTAATGCTTTAACTTATATTTATTGCAATTTATGGATCGAAATTAAAACTGTATCTTTGTCTGGATATCGAATTTGGACACGAATGCCGTATTTTCCAACATACAACTCTCTGCTAGACATTAAATCAAATACCGATATTATTTTGCACATTGTTCCCATTCCAACAATTTGTTCTTCAACAGAATAGTAAATATTTTTAAAGCTATATGTTTTTGGTTGGTTTTTGAAAAAAAAAAAAAAAATAGAAATGCCATTCTGGACAAACGGGGCTCAAAACATTTTATTTCTATCAAAACACAAAAATATTTCCATAATTTTTGCCCACAATCTATATGCGTTGCTCTTTTTTAAATTATTTAATGATGGCGTGTCGCAATGTTAATTATTTTATAATATATTACTTATACGCACCCTGTCCGTATATCATGCAAACAATATATATCGTCCAAATGATAGACGAAAAAAATTAAATTTAAATTGAGTAATTTGCTTAATATCTCTCATTAATCTTAAGAATTACAAAGCATCTACCTAATAAGTATAACTTTCGACATAAGCCCATTCAAACCTTCAAAGCAACACCCAATAAGATTTCTCAAATTTCTAATTTCTCACAACATTTGAAATTGTTATTGGCCACAAAAAACGCACTTGTTAATGCGAAATTGTTTATTAGCAAATACAAATGCATTTACGGGACTCATAAACCATAATTCGTTGCGGTCAACGGACTTTTCTTCGTTCCATGCCATCGATTTATTTTTAGGATCTCTTTCCCTTACGCCCTCCAGAGAAACCATTATCGAAGTGGCAACAAGAGAATGTATTTAAAACCATCGCCATGCCAATTAATATCCTGACGACGCCCTCTAACAAGCATAGCTGTCAGTTAGTGGTGTTTGTGTCGTTTGGTCGCATTTGATGGGCAATAAATCGTAACCATCGAATTGGATTTATGAGCTATAATTCATAATCATATTTGTGACCCGTATTTGAGAGTACACCAGGGATCCTTCGGCTGGGTATGTCGAAGCAACCAGGTTGAATGTGAAACAAATTTGTCGTTTTGTAGAGCGTGTGTGAATCGGTGTGGCGGAGCATGTTGAAACATGTGAGGCAATGGGAATGGGTTTGGTGTAAATTAGTTTGGAGGTAATATTTTTATTATTTTCTGAGAGGCGCCGGAATTATTGTCGCTATCTTCTTATTAAGGTCTGACTACGGAGACATAAAGTGTTTTGTTTTGATATAACTTTTGATGCAGATACCATGGCCTAATTGACAAGCAAATGTGAGAATGAGCACTTTTGAGAAGGCAACAAGATGATGGCGCCGATTTTCACAATTCCAATATGCAATATCTTTGGTAAACTATCGGCAATGAATTAATATTGTGGTAGCAATATTCTTCTACTTCAGTTAATTCTATTGTTGTTGGCGTTATACCAAACTCATTTAAATCAGTATTTTACAAGAAGCGTCAGAGAGGGAGATCCGTATTTTTATTTCTCTTTATTTGATGAGTGTGCCTACCCCACAATTATATGCATTGAGTTTGAAACATGTGAAGCTAGCGTTCATATCTACGGTAGGAAACCGAAGCATTGAAACAGTAAAGAATTTCAGACCCGTAGAACTGTAACAATATTTGGTAAATATCACAAAACTGGAAATCACGGGATACTTGTGTTGCAAGTAGTTACCTGAGAGTGAATCAGGGGAAGATATGTACTCACATAGAATATTGAGATGTGCATATAAATGTGAGAATAAATTAATGCGTCTCAACGCAATGAATCTCTCGACTTTTATATATAGCATTTTCAGATTAAATGAAACCTTTTGCAATTCAAATGAATCTTTTTGCAGCGGGAATGAAACCTTTTGCAGTGGAATTGAAACCTTTTGCAGTGGAAATGAAACCTTTTGCAGTGGGAATGAAACCTTTTGCAACCGAAATGAAACCTTTTGCAACCGAAATGAAACCGTTTGCAACCGAAATGAAACTTTTTGCAAATCAAATGAAACTTTTAAATTTATAGAAGGAAAAATAACAAAACATTTATATTTTTAGTAGTTTTTAAATTAAATCAATTAATTATAACTAATATATTGACAAAGAGGATTTTTTATTGATTATAAATATCTACATTTATTTATATTATTTCTTAAATTTTCAATTATTGTAATAAAAAATGGTTCTTCATTGATTTGGTATAAAATGCTTCCATATTATTAAATTCCAAATGCTTAACGGTAAAAAGAGAAATTTAAACAAACTTTGGCCTTTATAGGTATGGCCAGGATTGAAATGTGAAATTAAGCTTTACCACAATTTTTTATAGTTATAGTATACTATTAATCTTTCCTAATAAGGGATTCCCGCTTCGCAGCTTTATTGATTATGGAGATAAAGCAGTCGTGATTTCAATAGACAGATAAGTGGAAATCATTAAATCAACTATGATCATGATTGTATATACTTTATGGGGTCTACGACGAATATTTAGAGGTGTTACAAACCGAATGACAAATTTAATATATTCTCCTTTCCATGGAGAAGATTATAAAAAGGTATCTAATTCGGGTCCTTTGAAAAAAATACCTTGAAAAACTTTTTTCAATCTTTCTGCATCTACACTTGTGTTTTATGGAAGCTTAAGAAAAAAATGTATAAAAACATAGTTATTAATAATCAATAAAAATTCCTCTTTAACTATATATTAGTTATAATTAGTTAATTTAATTTAAAAACTACTAAAAATAAAAATGTTTTGTTATTTTTCTTCTATAAATTTAAAAGTTTCATTTGATTTGCAAAAAGTTTCATTTCGGTTGCAAACGGTTTCATTTCGGTTGCAAAAGGTTTCATTTCGGTTGCAAAAGGTTTCATTCCCACTGCAAAAGGTTTCATTTCCACTGCAAAAGGTTTCAATTCCACTGCAAAAGGTTTCATTCCCGCTGCAAAAAGATTCATTTGAATTGCAAAAGGTTTCATTTAATCTGAAAATGCTATATATCACATGGACAAGCTAGTATCATCAACACTTGAAATAATTCTCATAATTTTAAACATTTCTATCGCATTTTCAGGGGATTTAAAATAACCACATCATTAGTGTTAGGAATTTTTAGGGGTTTTAAAGACCTTCCAACTAGAGGCAACTTTCGATTCTATGTATAATTTTCAAATAAGCAAAAATGAAAAAAAATGGAGAGGATAGCACAAAGAGAATCTATAATTTTCTTTCGCATATGCAGGGTGAGATGAAAAACCTGCAGCCCAATTCAGACTGCAGACATTACTAAGCCACTCGTCCGACAGCTGTTAAAATTATTCCAGTGACAGCTCATGATATTCTTTACAAGCGTACAAAAGCATTTTGGTGAGAATTTTCCAGAAAAAAAGTTATTCGTGATGGAATTCAAGCGTGATAGTGTGATTTCTTCATATTTGGCTGGAAAACCACAAGTGGCTATCGTTAGAGCATTTCAGCATTTATATGTGAATACTGTGAATTTTGTGTTTCGTACCATTGCTCGTTACCATGATACTGGTAGCGTAGCTCGACGTCAAGGAAGTGGACGGAAGGAAGGAGCTCGGGGTAAAGCCATTGAAATTCCAAAAAGTGGAAGAACTTACACCGCAACAGAAAGAAAATAGACTCAAAAGAGCTAAAGAGTCGCTTCGCTTGGCCGAAAGTGGTGAACTGCCGAATTTGGTTGTCTCCGATATCCAGCAGTTTATAAACAAATAAAATGATCGTGTTTACTTGCCAAAGAGGTCAGCTGAAAATGTGCACCTTCGGTTGGTCACCAGAACTCAAGCGACGGCCATGGTGATGGTGTGGGCCACCATAACAGCCGATGGTCGCTCTCCGCTCGTAATTAATCGACCGTGGCATCAGAATAAATGCCGAATATTATTGCGAAAATATTCTGGAGGGTGTATTAATGGCTTGGGCACGCAAACATTTTGCCCGCAGACCTTGGACATTCTAACAGGACTCAGCATGCGGCACCCAAGAATGGTTACAAAATGAGGTTCCTCGCTTCATTTCCAGCGCACAATGGCCAATAAAATCTCCGGATACCAATCCGTTGGACTATTGTGTCTGAAGTATTTTGGAAAGCAAGGTTGGCACTAAATAATACAAAAGTGTCGATCACCTCAAGCAAGCGTTTCGCCGGAAATGGGCCAAAATACCACAGGGCAGCATAATATGTGCCAGATGTGACCAATTCGAAGAAATCTAAACTTATTCTAAAATTTGATGCTAATTCCGACATTTCTGCTTTTATTCAAACACTCTAGCTTCCGAACAAAAAAAGTTGATAAATTTTTACTCAAGGACCAAAGGACTATATTGAAAAATATAAATAGATTTAAGTTTTTTTTTGAGTGTTTTAGTCACTACTTTAACCCGAATTTGCTGTAAATTGGTAGCATGTGTTTCCATAGTGCAAAAATATCCTTGCAGAGAAATGGCAGAAAATTACTTATCCATGTCCACGTCTTTGTACATCCCCCATCCTCCCTATATCTGGTATTTTGATAATTTTAGTGACATTATTTACCGGAATTGTTTCAAATTTCGTATTTTAGTTTCCTAATTGGAACTATAGATTAAGACAGAAAATTTAATATACTAGCGGTAACTCCCTTTAGCAGTATTTTTCAACGGATTTTTATTTGAAAATTTGCAAATTCCCACCAAATGGTAGAGTGTATTCAAAGTTCGGCCCGTCCGAACTTATTGTTTTTTCACTTGTTTGTTTCTTTATTCTTAAGCCAAACAAACGAACGTTCTATGTATTCTCATCTTAAGAGTTTCATTAAAGCTGTTGAAAACTTCTGCACTCTCTTCCACATATATGGACGAGCTAAAGAACATTCATAGCATCATTTGCAAAGCATAAACACTACTATAGAGGTCTAACACACTTAAATGAGCGCTAGAGTATGATTTTCAATTGAATATGATTTTTTTCCGTGTCGCCGTGTTATAATATATATGTAGCGAATAAAATTATTCTACTCTAAACCGGCGTTCGAAAATAAACAGTATACTAACATAGTGTACTGTACCGGTACAGTATCACTAAAAAATTTTTTAGCGGTAGTGTTCCGGTACACTACCACTAAAAAATATTTTAGTGATACTGTATCGGAACACAACGATGATCGTAGTGTACCGCAGTCGGAGCGCTAAAAAATCGTAGTGTACCGCAGTCGGAACACTAAAAAATCGTAGTGTACCGGAGTCGGAGCACTAAAAAAACGTAGTGTTCCGCAATCAGTGCATTAAAAAATCGTAGTGTAGCACATGACCACATTAGAAAATCGAACTGATTTTAAACACTCAGCCATACACTGTAAAATATTTAGTTTTTTACACCAACACTCATTCATTTTTCGGTACCACAAAATAGCAGGTAAATTATTTGCATAATAACCCATTGCAATGCAACCACTAAAATACCCTTTTTCGTGGAAAATTTCAATTTTGAATGGTTAAATACAAATTATTATGACTTCAGATTTGGTCCTTTTTTATTCTTTTTACCTATTCCCATATTTTTCTACTTTCTTCAATCTTGCAACCAATCTAAACATACATGACAAATAAAATAAATCCAGCTTTTATTTTCATAATATTGAATTATGCTAGTAATTTTTGCATTATCAAAATCATAAAACATCTAATTTTTCTCACAAATCGTAAACAACACATATGTGGTACACTACCGATACATTATTTTTTTAATGTTCCGCCATGCGGTACACTACGATTTTGTAGTGCTCCGACTGCGGAACACTGCGATTTCGTAGTGCTCCGACTGCGGAACACTACGTTTTTTAGTGCTCCGACTGCGGTACAGTACGATTCTCGTTGTGCTCCGGTACAGTATCACTAAAATATTTTTTAATGGTTGTGCTCCGGTACGGTACATTATCTTAGTGCACCACTCCACCTTGGAACGGTACAGAACACTACGGTACAGTACCATACTGTTTATTTTCGAACGCTGCTCTAAACTTCCAAAAATAATTTCAAATCCATTCGTGAATTCAGATATGTCTTTTGTAGAATATGTTCATCCTGTAGTCAAACATATGTAAACGTCCACATACACACACACTCTCACACATCGATTTGCATATGTATTATATTCTGTAATGTGCAGTATATGCCATGTAGGAGCCACGGGATTGGGCAGCATAAAGGTGACATTTGTTGTTCATCATCACAGTGGACGTTACTGTCGTGTTGTTGTGTTGTGGATTCTATCGTTGTTGTCGTCTTTGCCATTTGCGATGATGATAGTGGCGTTGAGTGGACTGCCCCAGTGGCTGGATTGTTTGAAAAGGCCTTTGTGTTTGTGAAATTGAATTTGGTCGGTATTGTCTTTTGTGTTGAGGTTTTCAGAATTTTGATAAGGACATCAGTTGGCCGGACATTAATGTAGCAGTCAGTCAGACAGTCAGTTATTTAGTCGGTCAGTCACACATAAACAAACATGCAAACTCTGTACAGACAGTTGGTCGAAGTGTGTATGAAATCTGGAAGGTTGGATTTGTATACTCGTCGTATATTATTTTCGTGCTCAACATTTCAAATGGCAAAGCAGTTGCTGTGTTTGTGTGTGGTCCTCAGTGATCATCTGCGAAAATAATCTGCGTATGTGCCACAGATCTCCCCTCCCAACTAACAGAAACATGTCATTGTCTTTAGTTTTGGTGATGTCCGTTGGTAAAACCGGGCGCAAGAGGTGGAAACGGATGTTTTACGTGAGCCTTGACCATAATTTAGGGCTATTTCAACAATATCTGCGAGCATAGAAAGCAATGTGACAACATATGTATACAATCGATATTTATAATATAACTAAACACTTTCTATTTATGCCTTACGCCACACTGTGGTACAGGGTATTATGTCCTTGGGCATTTCTTTGTAACGGGCAAAAGGAAGAGAGATAGACCTACAGCTTCTCTTGATGATCTTCATAGAATCGCATTCGGAGTCGATTTATGCATGTCCTTCTGTCCATGTATTTTTGTAAACAAGGTACAGCCCGCATTTATTATCAGATTGAGGTGAAATTTTTCACAAATCATTTGTTTGGCCCAAGGAACAGCTCGAAATTTAGATATAGTTCCCATATATATCTTCGTCCGATTTCATTTCGATTGAGCGCCTTAGGATATATTTCGTAAGTAACTCAGCTTCGTAATATGCACTCTAAAACAATGATATATGGTATCATTAGATTTCAAAAAACACCGCAGAAAAATCGATGCAACATTTTATCGAGATCGGTTCATATTTGGACATAGCTTCCGTCTGCAAGACTGTTTTTTACATTTTTTTAATCCTTCTCAAAATCATATCATACACTCTATGGCAATGTTATTTGATACAGGAGGTATAAATGCCTAAACAATTGATCTTGGATATATTACTTAATTGTTTACACGGGTAGAAGATATGCCAACTTTCAAATGGATGGAGCGATATAAATATAATGTCAAGCGGGAGTCGGAATCGGATTCTGATCAAAACGGCTCGACATATATACGGAAATAATATATAAATCTTTACAAGAAACACTATACACATTGAGAAATTACCTAATCATATCCAATTTATTTTCAAAACTTATTTAATTATTTGTAAGGTGTTAAATATTTTTTTGAAAGCTTGAAATATAAATGATAAAATCAGTCCGTACCAAAACATAGGCCAATATATTCAATATTTGAACCTCCGCAATTATAAATACCCTTGGCAATTCTCAAAAACAATAAAATCCGTTAAAAATTCTTTTTAAATCTTAAAAATACCGAATGTAGCTATTATATTAGGGTCTATACGACGATATGGACCTGCATAGGTAACTTTTGTCATAAGTCATTACAATATTCAAATGCGCAACTTAAAAAAAAAATCTGTGAATAATGTAGCTAAAATCGTGAAAATACCGAATATAGGGAGGTACCGTTATATGGGGCTATGCACAGACAATTTTCTGTCTTAGGCTGTAGTATATTCAAATGCGAAACTTAAAAAAAAATCTGTGAATAATGTAGCTAAAATTGTAAAAATACCGAATATCGGGAGGTACCGTTACATGGGGGCTATACGAAGACGTGGACCTGCAAAGACAATTTTCTGTCTCAAATACCAAATTTGAAACAATTACGGTGAATTATGTCGCTAAAATCATCAAAATACCGAATATCGGGAGGTACCGTTATTTGGGGGATATACAAAAAACATGGACGTACATGGCCCATTTTCAAGACCAAACGTCCTGCAGACATAAAATACATTTGAGTAAAATGTTATCAATCTACTTCTTTCGTTCGAAAGCTAGAGTGATTTCCACAGACGGACAGACATCGCTACATCGACAAAGAATTTTACGCTGAATAATACATACACTTTTTGGGGTCTAAAATGTATAGTTCGAGGTGTTACAAACGGAATGACAAAGTTAATATACCCTCCATACTATGGTGGAGGGTATAAAAAGACGGAGGAGTGCAAAATGATTAGATAAGTTACAATCGAAATACAAAACTTAATACACCCTACATCACTTGTTGAAGAATATTACATGTCTGATACGACAAAATTGAGTTCAAATAAAACAAGTTAAAAAGAATCAGTCGGTTTTGCCGACATATGTATACCCTCAGCCAATGTACAATTATTTAAAAATATTTTGACTTCTGTTATGATTATTCAAATGTTTAAACCTTTTGAAGTAGGTTCCGAAGGAATGTGCCAATATTGGCCATTTCGTATCGGACCTAAATAAATATGATATAAATATTGCGACGTGTCAGGTTTGGACTATATTGGTAACTTCCTTCACTTCCTTCCAATGTTAACATGTGCGTGAGGTACCAGATGTAGTCGATCGAAGTATTCCATTTTCATGCTTTATCTAATATAGCTAAAAATATTGGTATGGGCAATATTACAAGAAAATCGATCATTTATTTATAATTTATGGAAAATCATAAATTCCATATTCACCTCAGGTTTCTGACAAAGAGAGATATATTTAGATATCAAAATAAAAATAAAAGTATTATTAAAATTACGACTCTTTGTGGGTGAGGTACCGGAAGAGTTTCGAAGATATATATCATCTTCACAACAGAGCTTGTATTAGCAAAAATATTCGTATGTGTGAAATTTGAGGAGACTTGATCGTTTTGATCGTTTTGTTTTTCAAAATCTTGAACCCAAAAGAAATGGTCCGATCTCTACCATCTTTATAACAGAGGTTGTGTTGATGGAAATATTGAGATACATTAAGTCTTGAATGGAATCGGATGATAATTTCGCTTTTTATGAGCTTCATGGATATTCAAAATTTTCAGCCTTTGTGGGAGAGGTACTAGAAGGACTGGACCGATACATCCCATCTTCACAACATAAAGTAATGAGACGTGTAAAATATAAAGAGAACTTGATGCTTATATCCCTTTGAGCAAAGTCTAAATGGAATTTATTATTAGTTTCGCGTTTTATGAGCTCAATGGTATCTCAAAATTTCGACCTTTTGTGGGGCAGGTACCAGAAGGAGGGGACCGATATATTCCCTATTAACACCAGATCTTAGGTTTATAAAAATATTGGGATGTGTGAAATTTGAAGACAATCGGACTCTTACAGCACATTTTATAGGAGTTGTAATCATTCAAAATTTTGACCCTTTGTGAGGGAGGTACTTGATGGAGTGGACCGAAATTGTCCATTTTCGGACTAAATTAGATTATCGTTTCTCTTTCTGTGCAAAAAATATTTTTTTTGTTTTTTATACCCTACACCACAAGGTGGTCAGGGTATTATGTCTTTGTGCATTTGTTTGTAACAGCAAAAAGGAAACGAGATAGACCCATAGTTCCTTTTGATGATCTGCATAGAATCACCTTCTGAGTCGATTTATGCATGTCCGTCCGTCTGTCCGTCTGTCCATGTATTTTTGTAAAGCACAGTTCGCATTTATTGCCATATCCAAATGAAATTTTGCACAAATCATTTGTTTGGCCCTATTGAAATTTGAGATAATCGGTCAAAATTTAGATATAGCTCCCATATATATCTTCGTCCGATTTGCCTTTTATTGTGCACCAAATGTGTCATATCAGCCCAAATGGCATGGAATATTGCACATACGACTAAATTAGGCTTGAAAATAAGTATGCCAAATTTGATCGAAATCGGTTCAGATTTGTTATATTGTTACCCACAACCTTAATATGCACTCCGTAAGAACGATATTCAGGGAAATATATCAAATACAGCTCAGAAATATATTTGCCAAATTTTATTGAGATCGGTTCAGATTTGGATATAGCTCCCATATATATCTTTATCCGATTTCCAATTAATTGTGCACCAAATGGGCACTACTAGTCCGAATTTAAAAGATACAAATGCTTCGGCATATTTTGTCCTTTGAATTTTTAATTATAATTATAATCATAGCGTGTATGATTGAATTCTCCCATAAAAACTTTTAATTGTTATGTGAAGCTCTACTAAATTAAAATAGTGGTGTAGGTCGGGCCGGGCCGACTTTAAGACTTTTTTTACTGTGTTTTTTTTTTTTTTTGGAAAATTTTAACCATTTGTGGGGGAGGTACCAGAAGAAGCGGAACGATGTATTCCATCTTGGCACCAGACCTTGGGTTAATAAAATTATTAGGATGTGAGAAATTTGAAGACAATCAGACAATCAGAAGACATTACGTTTTATAAGAGTTGTAATTATTCAAAATTTTGACCCTTTGTGGGGGGATGGAGTGATCCGATATTGTCCATCTCCGAACTCGATCTAAGTTTGACAATAATTTTAGGATGTACTAACTTTGGATCAAATCGGATACTCCCTTCGAGAGTTATCGTGCGCATCGGCCAGCCAGGCAGACGGACATCGCTAGATTGACTTCAAATGTCCTGAAACGGATTTGGTACAAAGAGACCTAGGGTGTAAAATCGTTATTTCGATGAGGAACGTTTTGGCCGTATCAAATTATATATGCCCTATGTGGCCATATGATTGAGATTATAAAAATATCGGTTACAGGTCATATATCATTCATGTAACCAGAGAATAAGTTGCTGTTTATACGATACGGTCTTACAATCAATTAAGTTGTATTTAAAAGTTTCATAATGAAATAAAATTCTGTTTCAAGGTGGGTGTAAGGACAATTTAGTAAACTTATGTCCGCATGGAATCAATTCAATTAACAGTTTCTCTGTGACCCCCCCCCCCCTGCCAAATTGATTGCTCGGCATATACACACACAAACCAACAGAACGTCTATGTAGTGGTGGCAGTAGATAAAGTCACAAACGTCCAATGCTAAGACCAGGCACTTAGTAAGGTCTTGTGAGTTTCAATGACTCTGATGCCTTTGATAAAAGTTAAAGCAACATGATGTGGTCGCAATCGGATATTTTGTTTTTGTTTTCTTTTTTTCCTATTTTTTCTTCCTCACAATTCACAGTATATTGTAACGTATGTGGCTTTTCCAATCTGGATGGCTTTTTCTCTTCTAAAGTTGCCACTAAAACAAAACAAACCCGGTGTGGGACATGTATGGATAGGAAATCAAGGTCTTACAATTGTCGGGCAGCAGGTAAATGTTTTCATGTAAACTTGGTGTGACCTATGATTGTTGTGAAGGTTGAGATTTATATCAATGTATATGGGAGATATTAGACACTGGTGTGTGTATGTAGATGCAATTTACTGTTAGTAAAATCTGAAAATTTCAAGCTAAAAAAGTTTGATTTATTTTTTATAATTTGGTTGCCCCTAAAGTTTGTATTACCTGCAAATATTAGTAGTTGAACCCATAAAAAACGTTTAATCAAAGTTCTAACAATTATTACTCTTAGTGATAGGTCCATTTGTTAGATCTTATAAATCCGTATGTTAATACAATATATATTTATGGAATAAATACAGTATATATTTATGGGATTTTAACAATCAAAATATATTGAACATACGTAATCAATAAAGACTGAAGCAGGTACGAAAAAAAATATATATTCTATTTTCGAAATGCCCAATTATCTGTTTTGACTGCGGCTGGTATTGGACTCGCAACCTCATGTTTTGTATTTAAATAATGGATTATTAAAAGTTTGAAAAAACCTAAACCTAATGAAGCGAGGAAATTTATTTTGTAACCATTCTTGGGTGGCGCGTGTTGAGTGCGATATTGCTGAGTCCTGTTGGAATGTCCAAGGTCTGCGGCCAAAAAGTTTGCGTACCCAAGGCTTTAATACACCCTCCAGAATATTTTCGCAATAATATTCGGTATTTTTTCTAATGCCACAGTCGATTAATACGAGCGGAGAAGACCATCGGCTCTTATGGCGGCCCACACCATCATCTTGGCCGGCGCTTCAGTTGTGGGGACCAACCGAAGGTGCGCATTTTCAGGTGACCTTTGGCAAGTAAACACGATTATTTTGTTTGTTTACAAACTGCTGGATAACGAATGTTTTCTCATCGGAGAAACCCAAATTCGGCAGTTCACCACTTTCGGCCAAGCGAAGCAACTCTTTTGCTTTTTTGAGTCTATTTCCTTTCTGTTGCGGCGTAAGTTCTTGCACTTTTTGGAATTTCAATGGCTTTACGCCGAGCTCATTTTTCAATATTTGCCGAATGGAATATTGCGATATGTTCAACTCACGAGCCATTTTCGGCCACTGCGACGTGGGTTTCGATTAAGTCGCTTCTTTACCTTTCGAACCATTTCTGCTGATGTTGCTGTTTTCTTCCGTCCAATTCCTTGACGTCGGGCTGCGCTACCAGTACCACGGTAACGAGCGATGGTACGAGACACAAAAGATGTATTCACATAGCTCTAACTATAGCCACTTGTGGTTTTTCAGCCAAATATAAAGAAATCACACTATCACGATTAATCTCTTTTCTGGAAAAATTTAACCAAAATGCTTTTGTACTCTTGTAAATAATATAATGAGCTGTCACTGGAATAATATTAGCAGCTGTCGGACGAGTGGACAGAAACGACAGCAGTCTGAAGTTGGTTGCAGTTTTTTCATCACACCCTGTGTTTTAATTTTGGAATTTTGAGTTCGCAATAGGACAGATAATTGCCTGTCTAGGTCCACGTTTTCGCATATCCCCTATATACCGGTACCTGCCTGATTCGGATTTTTCGACAGAATTGTTTGGAGTTCGTAATAGATAATTGGTTACAGTCGTCCACGTTTTCTTATAGTCCTATTCAACTTTAAAACCTAATATTCAAGGTTTTCAAAAGCATTCCAGCATTTTATGTGTGAAACTATTTATAAATAGCATAGGACCGAAACAAGACCACGGTTCAAACCGCCTGAAAAACTATTTCAAAAACCGAACCATAGTTCAAGGAATCACGTAATGTTGCAACGTTTCCAGGAAGTGTCTCCATCAGCTTCAACATTTAATGGATTCTCGTCGCGGGTTGAAAGTAACATGCGTGTTTTCGAATGAAGATTCTGTTAAAGTTGTAGCAATAGATATGAGGCATCCTCTATTCTTGAGACACCCTCTATGCACTTAGGGAGAGGATAAAATTCCCTCTTTCGAAGAAAGAACTCAAATTTGAAAAATGAATCGTACAACAATATTTATTGCAATGTTTGTATTATTGTGTGACTTTTATTAGATGATGCGGTCCAATTTTTAGAAGAGGAAGAAATGAAAGAATTTGTTTTATATTTAATTTTTTTACCTACAAACTTGCTAGACAAAAATAGTTATCAATAATTTTTGTCCCTGTTCTTATTGTCCATTGCCTTAATAAATATGACTTCCTTTGAGGACAAACACACGCACTTTTAAAAATCCTTTCCCATATACATATACGTTTGTTTGTTTTGTAGCTGACAGTGTTGTCTTCAGTATCGCCAGAGTACAATTCTCAAAATGTACATGTGTATGCACATTCACACTCACACACATGTTGGGGCACAACCGGTCATTCAATTTGATTCTCAAAAAAAAAAAGAGACAAAAATGCTTATCTAAACGTATTAAATGGGATTATTCAATTTACTTTAGATTTATTTCCATACGGAAAGGTAAACTCAACACAAATCACCAGGGATTTGCTATGTCTGTGCCGGTTTTACTCAATCGACACAAACCAGACAAGTTCGCCATGATTTTTCTTCTTCGACACACACACACATACATCCACATATATATGTATGGCCATATAAATATTTAAAAATGTGACTTCCATTTTTAATAAATAAATATTTAAGGGGGTGAGAGAGGACATATGTCAATAAATATTATCAAAGAAAAATTCTTTTATTAGATTAAATACAAAAATAGTTGTATTTTGTAAAATATGTTGGTGTTCTGAAATTTAAAACATACCAGGCACTGGAAAATGTCTTCAATGGATGAAAGGTAGTGTGTACTAAATTTGCCTTAGCACAAATTTGGTAGGCGTTTGTGGCACTTTTACCATTACTAGTAATGACATCCAAATACCCCCAACATTACCAGTAGGCCACAAAAAATTATAATCAAACCAAGTCATGAGTCAGGGCGACATGGAATGAGAACTCCTGATGGGAACTTGCTTAATGTCAAAAAGTCAGTTTTTAAAATTCCGAATAACAGGAGTTACAAATATGTGGGCCATAAGAAAACGTGAACTTCTACAGCCAGCTATCTGCCGGCAAGAGCGGAGCCTATTACGAACTCCACACATCGAGTTTAAGATAATTCTGTTCCAAATTGTAGCTAAAATCTACAAATACCCAATGTTATATGGGGCCACAAGAAGACATGAATTTGTATTGGCAATTTTCTGTCATATGAAATAGTACTAACTGTTCCGAATTTGAATTCATTCTGATGAATAGTGTGGTCCGTGGACCACAGGAAATTTTCTGTCATAGAACGTAGTACCCGAAATACCTAATTTGGAACAATTCCGGTGAAAAATCTGATAGAAATGATCAAAATGCCGAACATCTGGAGGCACTTCATTGTCCTAAGCTTTAACTTCAATGGAAATTTGGGGCCTATCGAATTATTGTTTTGACCTGTAGTACCACTTGATTGGATGTTGCCATCCATCCATAAAAAAATATGATGACGATCTTTCTATAATTGCGGCCTGGAGCTTGATTACAATTTCTAATTGATGGATCGTTTCATAATTTCATAATTCGATCGTTTCATCTCGTCGAGTAATGGAAATTGGTGTAGCATCGATTATTTCGTCTCTGGCCTCCGTACCTTTTGCTCGAACCGCCTTTGTAACAAAAGCGATACTGGAATTTTCACGACTCGTCTCTTTCATGGAAAAGTCAATGACTTTCTGTTGATGACAACAATAGAAAATGCATTAAGTATGGTTGGGAAAAAATTGTCATGTCCTCCCCCTTAGAAAGCTTGATTATCATGACAATATAATTGGGCCTTTGAACTCGAAAATACCAAATTAAAAACAATTTAGAGAAAAATGTGACTGGGATATTCAGAATAACAATAATTAGGGACTACTATACATAATTATGTGATGTTCGATACAAATTCAGAGTTTTTTTTTTAACATTGCTACCTATGCGTGGCTTCAATAGACAGACGATCATATTTAAATCGACTTTTATATTTTAACAAGTTATGGGGTCTCCAACTCTTATTTCGATAGAATGAAAAATTCAAATCAAAGGTTATAAAAATCAAAGAAGGTCCGACTTTTTACCACACCGATTACCGATAATCGCTAGTATAATAGTAGTATATAGTAAAAGTGGATCCGGAAACAAATAACGACTGGAGTTTTATCATTGATTTGACCCGATTTTATCTTATGATGGCCTCTCTCTGTTTCCGCCTTAGCAGTGATGTGAGTTATGCGTAACTAACATAAATTTCAATTATTCCATTCAATTTGTCTACATATTTCCATTTGGAATTCATGTTGAAAATTGTTTTAGTATTCTATTTCAATGAGGATGAAAAATCACTTCTGACATGGAGGGTGATGGCACAAGTGGCCTTTAGTCAAAGTCCTTCTCCTACACGCTTGACCAAATAAATGTCAATAGTGCGGATGGAAAGCTGGCCAAATGAATGTATAAATATTTGAGCAGGCCAATAAAACCCACAAAAACAAAAACTAAAAATAACATCACAAATCAAGCATATAAAATGAAAAGGGCATTTAATAAATCCAAAAATATGGTAGCAATATGTGACGGCGCCTTGGTATGGGTTAGGTCTGTCAGTCAGCCAGTTTGTTTAGGTGACAATATATTCATATGCTTTGTTTCGTTCGGTCGTCCATGGCAGAATTTATAAAATCTTTCACATGCTAATAAATTGTTTTCCAATCGCAGTGCACAGTAGTGGATCGCAATGAAGGTATTGTGACCTAAGGATAAAAGAGGACACAGGAATAAAATGTGATGTGGACATCGTATCGTGGTGCCGACTCAATACGGCGACACAAACTCCAATAGAAGGCAAGGAAAAGGGACCAAATAAATATTCGAATATTTCATTTCCGATTATGTTATTGGCACTTATGGGTCTATGGTTGCCTTTATGCCGGCATGAATATTTACAAGTAGCCCAGTGTGCGTCTGTGTGCGTGAGTGTGTGTATACACATTATCCAAAATCAACTAAATGTGTGCACGTTGTATCGATGTATATATTTGTGTGTGTGTGTGTGTTTACAACATTCGGTAGGTTTGTTGTTTAAATAAAATTCGTTGCTTTGGTTTGCCGAATTCCAGTTCCAGTTCTGTTGAGTCCTTTAGCGTCAACATCTGGGAAACATTTGCACACGTTTGTCCCCTATTCTGGCCTAAGTACATGCTCGGTTCGGCCATGTGTACGTGCATGATCAAACGTGAGAGTGGTTCGATAAAAATCTGTAAAAGTTGTATTGCCACTGGATTAAAAAAATCCCAAGCTGAAAAAATCGCTCCAGTGCTAAAATGAAATGAGGCACATCGATGAGAAAGAATAACTGAGAACTTTTTGTAAATGCTCCAAATGCCGTGTTCAGGAAGAACCTATCAGAAATATTTTTTAATCCAAATTCATTGGTATTTTGCTCCTTATTTTCTGATATTTGGTTTCCCAACTTACGATGGGACTAAGTTTCCATACATCTGTAGAAGCATTCTCTAACTCATTCTGGAGTTACCGACAACTATCAATACAATTAAAACACACAACTATGAGTGAAAAGGGCTAGGACATATCACTTGCTTTATTCTGATCGCTATTTATTAGAAAAAAATTCTATAATTACCGAAAGTATAAGCATTTAAATTTTACCGATTTTTGTCAGAATCTCACTACTGGGCCACACTATTACAACGGACTTCTACCTTCTCGGTATATGCATATATGTGTGTACATATGTACATATGTGTAAATGTTTCTTTTTGCATACACATGAACACATACATACAAACAAACATTCGTACATACCTTTAATATTTACTATGTTATAGCCACTTAATTCCCTGTGTTTTGTCGAGTGGAAAATTCGTTTTGCAATAAAATTTTATTCTGCATGTCCTTCTTTCAGAGGGGAAACAAAAAAAAAGGCAAAAAAAAAAAAAAAAACACAGTCGTGCCACATAAACACATACAATCCGGTTGATGGGGGCATATATGCTCGGCCTCATAACCATATTGACGTTTTCACATATTCATATATGCATTTACACATACACACACATGTGCATATGAGTGTGTATATGCAGTTCCAATAGCTGGGCGAACGGTTTTTTCTGAAAGTGCCTTTTTAGCAGTACATTATTCAAAAAGCATAACCGTCCTGAGGCAATTCCTGCAAACAAATAATAAATAAAAAATCCTTAAAATTTTACGACACAACCGTCTCCGCTTTCATCTGTGCACCCGGAGGCCTCTCTCGGTTTGATGTCCCATTTTCGCTGCCGTTGTCGGTTGTGGGCATGTGGCTGATGGTGGGTGTGCGTGAATGTTTCGCTGACGGACTGCTAGGATTTGGGTGAACTCGGAGGCAGGCAAGGTTGTTGGCATAATTTCTGTCGATGTCCCTGTCACTGAGTTCGTTCGCATATGTCAGTTGAAATTTTTAAAATCTGAATTCCCTGGAGCAGGTTTATAATATCGTGAGGGGCTTTTGTTACTGTGTTTTTGTTATTATTATTGCCACTACTGTGTTCATTTGGTGGTCGGTAGCATTTATAGTTTTTATTGATTTTCAGTGGGGCGGGTCGAACTTTTCGCAGCGGAACTTCGGTTGGTGAATGTCATCAATTGAATAAGTCTAAACACACCCGCACAGTTTGGCTTTTATGTAAAATTCCTTGCAGCAGTTGTTGTCGATTAGACTGTCAAATGTCGTTGTTAGAGACGATTATGAATTAGTTGTTGCTTTGTAGTTAGCACGCATGTAAAAGCACGAAAATTTGAAAAAAATAGATAAAATCTATTTAAACATTTGGAATAACTTTTAGGGGGAAAATATAGAAAATGATGAAGAAAGTGGGAGTGACAGTATTTCAATGCCGTACACCACAAAGATTTATATCAGGACACATTCCGGCAAAGTATTTTGTGTTTTTTTTTTTAACCAATATCCCCGAGGTGGCTCCGTCAATGAATGCAGCCCGATTAATATTGGCTCGTTTTAAATTGGCCCATGGGAATGCACAATTTGTTCAGTTTGACATAGGTTTTTTTGTGCATTTTCGTACACAATTTTAAGACTAACAAGGTTTTGTATTTAATTCAAGTCTTTTCTTTTTCGGAAAGAATAGTAGGACAAGGGTTAGCAGGGAGTTATTATTAATGGACCCACATCCAATTTTTCCATCCAAAACTATTTCACCGACACCATATGTGAACCCAAAAAAAAAAACAAAATGGACATCTATATCAAATTTCAGGATTCCAGCCCCATCCCTTCACCCAATACCAAATGTAGTAACATGTAGTACGCATACCCAAAACAATCTACATCTCTCCATCTTAGCCATCAACAGTGATCCAAAATTAGTACCATTTAGTACTTTTCGAACAATAGCACACATTTTTAGAACCACCGTCAAATCTCAAAACACAGATACCATCAGCAACCTAAATATCAAATATCAGAATTTTATCTCACGCAATATCAAATATAGTACCATTCAGCATTTTTCGTACAATAATAACTACCTCCATATGTCAAAGCAACACATAGAGCGACTCTAATACAAAGTTTCAGTTTATATATGTAATTTTACCATATTTAGTATCATTTAATAATTGTACACATTTCCTAAACCAACTTTTATTCTCAAATCTACCACCAATAGGTATCTCAAGACCAAAACTTTGAAATTCAAGGTCCATCCATTCATTCTAAACCTAAACCTATATTTTCTATTTAGGGCTTTTCGCACACTTAGTACACATTTCCAAATGAAGATGAATTCATATCCTTTCTTAATCACTGACACTAACAGTGACATCTTCATCACATTTTAGCTATATTCCTTCACCCACTACCAAATATGGTACTTTTCTACGAATATATAAATTCCAAAAGCTCCTTCATATATCAAACTAACTTTCCAACCTTTATGCTCATACCAAATTTCCAGATTTAAGCACTATCCGTTCACATAATTCCAAATCGTACCAAATTTAGTGCATTTTAATATTTTTGGTACACATATTGTTAGAATTCCATATTCCATATATCAATCAAATCCTGATGCCAAATTTTGGACTTCCACTCAATCCCTTGCCCAAATATTAAATTTAGTACTTTTAAGCACGTAAAATTTAAAAACACTAATTTTATACTCAGGAAACATTTACGCCCAGGGTAGTGATCTTTACGCCCAGGGAGGACATCTTATTGTCGGCCCCTTTCGATTGTAACATTTTGCATAGTTAATTTTATACCTAACAAAGGATATGTATTCTTGATCAGCGTTAAATTCTAACAGATTCTGTCCGTCCATCTGTTGTAATCAGGCTAGAGTCCATTTTGTTGTTCCTAAAACGGTACATTCCCATAGTCGGTATTTTGATCATTTTAGCATCAGTTTCGAACGTATTGGAATAAATTTCACAGTTAATAATGGGTTCTATCTACTTTGGCAAAACATTGTCCACATAGGTTGAGGTTTTCTTATAGCACCATAAAACGATGATTCTCTTTATTCGGTATTTTTTCGATTTTAGCCACATTTTCCAACTAAAATTTTCAACAAAATTCGGTATTTCGATTTTACTTTTGTTGCAGAACAATGTTTATATAGGTCAACGTTTTTCCATCACTTCCTCCCGATATTCGGCATTTTTATAATTTTAGCCACATTTGTAATAGAATGGTTGAAATTTGGATTGTATGTTCCTTCTGACAGAAGTGGGGCTTGCCCCTCGAATACGGGAATTTCGGCATTAATAAACACATTTTTACATGCGTTATTTTGTAAATGTTGGAGACTACGTTATGTCTTTATGCATCTGATGATTTTGTTCTCAAACCGTGTAATTTCGATTTTTGCCATTAGAATCGTAACGGCATCAACTGATCCACTTCACCGATATTGTACTTTCCCAATTGGGGGACTCCAATGCATTGGAATGTTCTTGGGCAATTATGTTGTTTAGAATAATTCTGTGAGTGTCTTCGCCAGTTTATTATATATTCTATGTTCGTGGGCTTGTGTAATGCGGAAAATGTTTACATATCCCTATTTAATATTATAATAAATATAAATGGTCTGACCAATATCAGTATAAACATCAGCATTATAAACAACAGTTAGAATAACAAACACCAACATTCTCAAATATAAATGACCTTTTTCCGGCGACAAGAAGAGTCAAGAATCTCTCTCTCTTTTTTAACAGTGAGGTGTGTATGTGTGTGGCGAACAGAAAACAATAACAACACATTTAAGCTAACATTAAATATCATTAGTATTCAAAGGAATCGATATCCGACCAACGACAGACAGATCTGGAATGTGTGCAATCTAAGCCATACTAAAATGCAGAGGTCCACCCTCACACAGAATAAGGTCAGTTTTTCCATTTACACCCACATCGTTTGTGAGTTGGTATATCTCTATCCTTTGGCAATTATCCATTTTTCAGGGCAATAACCAAATGGCCTAACTGTCAACCAAGCACATTCCAAACTCACACACATACACACACAAACACAATCCCACACCAAAGCACGCACACACACAACCTCGTAAGCACGCAAGGGACAATCGAGCTTTAAAAATTCAAAACATGCCAAAATACTTAAGCTTTTCCCAATTAATTGGCCCATAACAAACATCCACATCAAGAGGGACAATACCGACCGACTGACAATAACGACAACAGCAACACCAACAACACCATTGACATCGAAATCATTCGATTGGCATCAGAAGCGTCAGCGTCAATGGCGAACGTTAGAACAACGGCAAACGGCCAACGATGGCATCAAAAATGATGATAACTCGCCAATACGAATAATGGCGTTGATGTCCTGCCGAAAATGTCTTGTTTTTGTTGTTGCTGGGCAAAAAAACCCAACACTTCCCAATGTTGCGTACAGTTATGTGAATTCATTACGAATGGGAGGTGTATTTCAATATGTTCGAATTGTCATTTTCTGCATTATTAACTCAATAGATATTTCAAGTAATAAAAACAAAGACATAATATTGATTACGAACAGAAGAAGAAGCAAATACAGCTGAATGAAACCAATTATAGGTTTGATGTCTGGCAAATGAATTTTTTAAATACATATTTTTTATTTCTTTTATAGAGTTTTTTTGTAAGACTGTAAATTGATATGGAATTTAAATGTGCTTTAAAGCTGAAAAAAAAAATAAAATCACATGCGATTTACATAAACACATTTGCGTTCAATATAATTGAAGGAAAAGGAAACAAATTGTAAGTAACATCTTTTGAAACAATGCAGAAGAAACCCGTTACTAAATAATGGGTTTATTAAGTATCCAGAATACAGGGCCAACTTACAAAATACCCTTGTAAACATTTATTTTAACATGGACATAACAAAATTCGGACGGAGCCGTCATTATGATACACTACACTCTCTAGCATATTTGGTGAAGCTACCTGAAACACATAAATCTTTATACTGTTAATTTGTGTGAAGAAGATCATACACAGTATATCGTAATTGATGGCGTATTACGGCTTTAGAGCGATTTTAATTTAAAATCTCAATCGATTTTGACAACAATTGACGTAGATATTTGTACATCAATGCTATAGAGATCATCGTGTGACTATGATTAGACTTACATTGAATTCGGATGTGGCATAAATATCGGAGCTATAGCTATATCTGAACTGATTTTCACAACATTGTATGAGCGGTATAAGCCAAAATCCCTCCAACTTGGTCTTATTACTACACATTTAGGGCATAAAAAGAATAATAGCATGAAATGAACTCAAAAAATATTACCAGAGGTATTTTTTTGAGCTGTATCTGACATCTTAAAACTAATATCATTGTAATAAAGTGCATATTACGGGCATGGGGGACTTAAAAAATTGGATGAAACACGTGTATGAGAGCTATACCTTGAGCTAAACAAATGATCGATGCCAAATTTCATCGCAATCGAACAGAAAATGAGACAGACGTGTATAAATCGGGCAGACAGACATGTAAAAATCTAATCAGAATATGATTCTATGGTAATCATCAAAAGTAGCTATGCGTCTATTTTTTTTTTCCTTTTACAACTGTGTGGTGTAGAGTTAAGTCTGGAGTATTTCCCCATTGGATTAACTTCATATTACTCTCCATTAGAGAGAGTAATGTTTTTTTTTTTTTTTTTTTTGAAACGAATCTGTCAGCTCTGCTATATTTGCTGATCGCTACCAATATTATGATTTTATTCCGGCAAAGGGAATGGTCACATAGCTTTTCAGTTTTTTGGAATGACGACTTGATGAAAAGCAAGCTCTATAAGTGTCGAGCATTCACAAGTGATTGAGAATCACACTCACTTCTTTAGTGAGATTTTTCATACCATCGACGTTGGTGTTTTTTTTAAGTACAAGAGCGTTTTTTCATATTATTAGGAAAACATTTCCCGCATTGCACTGAAGTGACTGGCACAATACATATGGGTGCAAAATTTTAGCCTCCTATCTCAATTCGTTCCAAAGATAGCGTTGTTACAACAGACAGACGGGCATCTCTAAATCGAGTCAAATCGGTTCGCCATGTATTATTTACAGAATTCTTAGGCCCAAAAAGTTAACTCTTGAAAATTGTTTAAAAATATTTACAGATTATATTTTTCCAGAACTTATTAATTATTTTAAGTTATGCTAGTTCGTCTCAAAATAAGTTATAAAAGTTCTTGCCATGTTAATGCACTAAACTCTTCCAAAAAAAAAAAAAAAAACACACACACATACACAAATTTAAACGAATTTTTATGCATATATACATAACAATCCAACTTTAAACGTGTGTGGGTTTGTGAATGAGAAAAATAGTTAACAATATTTAAATTTTATGACTAAACGCATGAAAGAGCTAACACTATTTTATCCCGCCGTAAAAACCACATTTGTAGCTTTTATTGTCGTTCGAATGAAAAAATTACAAAAACCCTTGTTTTCTTCATATGGTAAATTTAACACGATTAGGCAAAGGCAAACGGGAGGAGCATACCACTGAAGGCCTCTACAGTCACTATGCTCATGTTGTAGTAAAATAATATAACTATTTGAATTTTAAATTATTCCATTTGGAAATGGAATTTATCCATTTTTAACTCGGAACACTCTGTTTGTATTTCGAAACATTTAATTTTCAATTAGAATTCTTTCATTTGTTATTCCAATAATTCGATTTTTACTTTGAATTATTCCATTATGGTTTGTGGATTATACATTATTCAAGGACATTTTATTACCATATACCTTAAAAATGGAATTAAGAAGATGATCTTGGTGGTGCAGAGCCTTCAAATAAGTACTAGTTAGTGCTACTTTGTGTCAATATCATAACGGAAACATCGATTATCATAGTACAATTATTACATTCTTTAGGTTCTGGAACAGATCATGTATGGAAAGAACAAATTGACTTTTTATATTTTGAGGATATGAGGCATTTTAGATCATTTGTAGAAAAAATTAAAATGACGTGCAAATTAAAAAAAAAGCATTAGGGTCGGTTAGGAAAAACTTTCAATTTGGCAAAAAAAAAAAAACGTTTTTAAATAAAAGTATCTGGATTCAAACGTCTTCCACTTTAAACTGCAAATATCGGTGACATCGGCAGGAGAACACAGTAAAAATTTACAAATCACCCATACCAATAGTGGACCTGAATGGAACATTTTTTAAGGAAAGAACAGAGCTTTCAAGAACCCCAAATGTAAAGTTTTAGTTATTTTGGTTGGAAATTGCGTCAGAAACCTTCAAAATATCGAATATCTGGAGGTATCGTTATATGGGGGCTATACCAAAACGTGGACCAATATTTAACAATATTTTCAATACCAATAAGCCAGAATATAAACCTTTGTGCCAAATTTCAAACCTATAGACTAAATAATATGTACTCGATCGTGATTTAAACAGACAGACGGACATCGCCAAATCGCCTTATAATTTTATTTTGATCATGAATATATGTGTTTTTTTTGGATCTCCGACGAATATTTCGAGAGGTGGGCATAAAACAGATATTAATAACGCATTATCTTTCAACTTTACTTTCGGTGCTGTAAAAATAGTAACATGATTGCACTTTTCAAATTGATTGATATGTCAATCTTTAAATTTTGTACTCTGAGTTTGATATTTTTTCTAGTTTCCCCTTCCCCTATTTTCGGGTAAGGATATTCTCTGAGAGTGAATTTCTCATTCAACCATATTTCGTTCAACCATATTTAATAATGTTCGAATTTAAAGTCTCTTAAAATTGTATTTGCAAGATTAAAAAGTCTCCACATTGTTACTGCATACCTATCATTTGTACCCATGAAAAGGCCTTGGATCAGCTGCACTCCGCCACTGTAAATGGCCATTTGCGAGCTCGCTCCCATCCATTGGGCATTCAGTATTATGGAATTATGTTGCGGCCGATAATAATGGAATTGTTAACAATTTCGAGCATTGAGGCTCTGTAACGTGAACAGCTGCTACTCGTTTGTCCGTTGGCCAATACCGGCAGCATGAACCGCATAATGCCGCTGTATTAAATATTGTTTCAAATATGTTAAATGAAGTGTTTCATTCGATTCTATGTCCATTCAAATGTTCGCTTTGTTGCGTTTAATCGAAATTTTATGGAGTTGTTGTTGCTATCGTTTTTTGCTTTTTGTTTGTTTGGCCTAAGTTGTTGGTTGTAACCACATTAGCTGCGATTTTATATTGAATTTTATTGGGGGGGACTTTACGATTATGATTAGCATCGTAACCGCTGGGCTATTTATTGTATTGTGTCAATGGAAATTAACTCGTTTGTATTTAACTTTAATTCAACTAAGGATTTGAAGTATTAACATACAATAATAAAGTAGAAATGAAATTACAAAGACTGCAGGAAATAAAATTGTTGGGATCCATGTAAATGTTCGAAATCAAAAAGAATTTCATATAGTTTAAACTTTTTGCGGTAATGACCTTCTTAATAAATACACTCTCCCTACTACAAATACAAAATTTGACACAAGTCCGCTGAATAATATCGCTAAAATCATAAAAATACCGAATATATGGGGGTACCGTTATATGGGTGCAATACTAAAACATGGATCTATATAGAGGTAATTCTCCTCCAGGCGGTAAAATACTCAGAAGGAACTCTTTGTGTAGAAATTAAGATAAAGCCATTGAAAAATGTGGCTAGAATCATTCAAAAACCGAACGTCGGGAGAAACGGTTATATGGGGGCTATACAATATCGTGGACCGATATTATCGAACTTGATCTGTCTGCAGACAAAAGAAAGAATGGTGCAAATCTTTAGCTTCCTATCTTTATTCGTTTTGACTCTAGCGTGATTAAAACAGACAGATAGACGGACGAACAGGGCTAAATCTCGCCTCGTCTTAGAATTTTACGCTGACCTAGAATATATAGACTTTGTTGGGTCCAAAATTATTATTTTGATGAGTTATAAACGGAACGACGACTTAGTATACCCTCCATACTCTGTATGGGTATAAATTGAAAAAATTTTCTCAAAACGTAAAAAGTACTTAAAACCTGCAGATATTGTTAAATGTGGGCTATAGCATCAATTATTATACAACTATACCAATCTTCTTAGAAATAAAGAATACGTCTATGAAAAGTTTCAAAGATCCATTTTAAATGATTTATTATTTATGGGTCCCCAAACGATATTATGGCGTGTTACAATCTGGTGACAAAATAGTATACCCCAACCTGTATTGGAAGGCATGAAAATTGAGTTAATTTTAATTGTTCTGAATTCTTTATACCCTCAATCATGGGGACAGCATTAAATTCCTGTCAACATGGTCTTCTAGTTAAACAAATTCAAAATTACTGTCCATCTGACTGGAAAATGTTAACAAGACTTTATAACAAATATAGTTGAGATGAACCGCTGACACATAATTTTTTTTTTTTGATAGAATAAGTTATAGGTATTTGGCTGAAAAAGTTAATAAGGTCCCATACCGGAACCTATATTGAAGTTTTTGCGAAAGAGTCAATTTCTATTGAAAAATGTCAACCGATTCGGCGAACGAAACAATCAAACTACAGAAAATCTCCAACTTTTGAGAGGGCAGTAAATTATCTGTTTAAATAGGAAGCAGAATTCCAGACAATAATTGTTTGGAAAAAGAGGTACCTCAGGGATCGGTCCTGAGTGTGACACTTTATTTCTTAGCAATTGAGTCCATGTCTTATTATATCAAAAATGATGTAAAAGCACTTCTATAACGTCAGGAAAAATGTTTCAACAATGTTTCTCATAGCAATCTCTGGATGTCTTCCTCTGAAATATAGTAGATTAAAACAACTCCTGAGTTATGCACTAAAAACATTATCTCTAAGAGACCATCCATTCCATAACATGTTAATAAATGCAGAACAAATTTTAAAAAATGAATCTAAACCTGTGTCTTGTCAACCCTTCTACACAAAATTCTTAAAATGTAAATTTCCTATTGACATACAAAATAAAAGCACATTATAGCCCCTTGGACATTTCCTAAGATAAACCTAATTTAAAGTCTTGCATATGTCAGCACATTATTCTCGAAGAAATTATCCAACGCATTTACAAAAACAAAAAAAATCGTTCCACCATTTGGAAAATTAAAAACAAAAAATAAAATCAGTTAAAAATTCTGTTAAATTCTAAAAATACCGAATACAGCCGTTATATTGGGGTCTGTACGAAGACATGGACCGGCCTAGGTAATTTCGTCATAGGCCATTACAATATTCAAATACGAAACTTGAAAAAAATCAGGTGAATAATTTAGCTAAAATCATCAAAATACCGAATCCCTATATTTATCAGGGCAATACGATATAGACAATTTTCTGTCACAAACTGTAGTACCTATTCGGAACTTCATATACAAAACTTCCAATAATTTTGGTGAATATTGTACCTAAAATCGTAAAAATACCGAATATAGGGAGGTACTGATATATGGCGCCTATACGAAGACCTGGACCTGCATAGACTGTAGTTCCTATTACGAACTCTGAATAATATCCCTAAAATCGTCAAAATATCGAATATTGGGAGGTACCATTATATGGAGGCTATACGAAGACGTGGTGCTGTATATGAAATTTTTTGTCATAGGCTGTAGTACCCATTACGAATTCTAAATAAGAAATTTGAATAATATCCCAAAATATGGAATATATGGAATATCGGGGGGTACCGTTGTATGTGGGTTATACGATATCGTGGACCTATATAGCCATTTCTCTTCCAGAGGGTAAAGTGCTTAGAAAGAACTTCTTCAATTCCATTTAATATGTAGCTAAAATCATCAAAATATCGAATATAGGGTATTACCATTATATGGGGCATATATAACATAGTGTACCTCTATAGACAATACTCTTCCTGGGGGTAAAATACTCAAAAGGAACTCCTTTTATGGATTTTCGTACAATTTCATTGACGAATTTGCTACAATTATCAAAATACCGAATATCAGGGGTACCGTTATATGGCGGCTATACGATATCTTGGACCGATATCGTCCACCTTCGAACTTGACCTGCCTGCAGACAAAAGACTGATCTGTGTAAAATTTTAGCTTCCTATATTAATTTGTTTTGACTCTGGCGTGATAATAACAGACGGAAACACAAGAGGACGAACAGGGCTAAGTCGTCTTAGAATTCTACGCTGATCAAGAATATATATACTTTGTTGGGTCTAAAATTATTATTTCGTTGAGTTACAAACGCATTAATAATTATTCCTCAATTTATAATTGTGAACTATTACCAGTAAAATCAAGTCTAGAATTTTCGTAAAAACTATTATGGGGCAAAAATATTTATAATTTCTGATAGTAAGAGTTCATTAGAAAACGTAGATAACACTTTAACCAAAAATAGTATTTTTCAACAAATAAGGGTCATACCAAAGACAATGGTTTACAATTGTGTTGAATTCATGAGGGTTCCGAGTCATTTTCACATCTACGAAAACGACAAAGTTGATAAAATGGCGAAGGACTCTCGTAACAACATAATAATTCTATAATACAAATTTCAATCCCGGATTACAGATGGCACCTTTGGAATAATGATGGAGTAATCAATAATCAGAAATTTAAAATATTTATAATATTAGACTTTTTTCTTTTATACTACAAATATGCATATCCGCCGTACATGATTAGAGATCTGTCTATACTTTTATGAGATGATGAATATTAAACAATTTCTCATAGATATCAATGTCTATAACTTGATTTAAATCCTTTTTTGAACCATTAAATTTCACCCAATATAAATAAGAACAATTTGTATTAAGAAATGTATTACTGTGGTCTATATAACCTCCACTATGGTGGGACCCTCCAAAAACGTAAATAAATAAATAACATTCACGTTTCAATAATAATTTGTATTTTAACACAAAACAAATTATTAATAATTGAATTGAAGAAAACACTTACCGTCCTCAAGAATGAAACATCATCCTGCTCCGATCCTCCTTCAGCTTCAGCCATTTTTGTTTAGTACCAAAAAATGACTTCAGCTTTCACCAAAAAAAAAAAAAAAAAAAAAACGAATCCAAAATTCTGACGTGATTTCTTTTTCACTCTTCACGATTCAATTAAAAAATAATCCACTCAATATTTAATTAATGAAAAAAATGACGTTAATGTTCTAAGAGACCAACGAATTGTCTGTCCATGTATGCATGCAACAAACCCTGCGTCTAAACGCACGCAGTCAGTCTGTTGACCCCGTTGTTTTTGTTTGATACACCGCAAATTTGGTTCGTTGGCTGCAGAGTGGATGTCAATGTAAAAATAATCTGAAAATAAAAATAAAATTTTAATTAGAATTTCAATTGGTCTAAATAACGAATTTGTCCACTTCAAAGGGGCGAAAGGGGAGATGCCTCTGAATTTTTAATTTATTTCATTTACAGGCAAATGAAAATATATCACATCACACACAAACAAATACAATCAAACCGGAAATGGTGTGTCCACATTACAAGGTATGACATGATTTGTCATTGGTATGGTGCTTTATACCGGCTCGACCGGTAGACGCCTTCGTTCGTTTAAAAATAAAACCAAAACACTGCGCCTTCCACTGCCAAAGCAATGTTATTGACAGTGGTCGTTCTGCTGCTCTGCAAATGGGGGTTCCGGCGTGATTCACCATTGCACATACGAAAATACGTAACGCCCGGCTGATTGGTAAAAATAGCGGATGGCATGCAATCTATGACTTGGCTACAGTTTGAGAGTGACTATTGCCAGCTGTTGACACGGCAAATGTAGGCCAACGTCTATGGCGGAATGTTAAAAGACATCTGTACATTTAGACATGTGTATGTGAGTAGTAGTCTTGTCTGTGCCACCAAAATATAAACAAACAAGAACTGCAAAAATTGTTTTGTGTTGCGCACATCCTCTCGAGAGATAGAGAAAGCACCGTTCTCGTTATTTTTCATTTTTGTTTTGCTTGCCATATTCATGTTTATTCGTTAACTCGCTAACACTCAGCTGATTATTTGCAATTTCTTTTCACTTCTCTTCTATATGGGTATCTGCTATCGTAGCAATGAGGCGATAATTTAATATTCTCTTTTTTTTCGCTCACTCATGCCATTCTCTTGTATACATGTGTATTTTGATGTATATGTTCTCTATAATATACAATAACATAGGATGTAAGTACGTGTGCATGTATGTGGTATGCAAATTTGAGGAACTATATTTACTAAAATAAATGTTCTACATTCGTTGAGAGAGTTTTGTTCTCTGGCACTTGGCCAATAAGCCAAAAAGACATAATGCGGCCACTAAAAATATAACTCATACGTTTTTTGGACTATTCCTTGGATGTTCGATAGAATGGTTGCTAAAATATTAAGCAATATTTACAGTGGGAGCCTAAGTGTATAAATATAAGAGGTCTACCGAATGCTCGACGTACGTCTTCGACGTTTTAGCACAAATTTAAACCCATGTATTTATGTGAATGTTATCGAAATCCGTCGAGTTTAAAAAACTTTGAATTTAAGAAATTCAACTTTGACAACCAATTTTGAAGTTTGAGGTTAGTTTCATTTTTTTGTTTTATTTTTTTTTGAAAGTAGTTAAGCGTAACAAGTTATTATATTTGTTTCACACTTCTTACTCAATTTTTATACACAAGTATTTTATCAATGTTACGGAAATAGAAAAAATCCGACGTATTTTTTATATTTTTTAAATGAACTCAAATCATGGAGAAAATTCGTTTTTGCATTGGAATACAAAACAATTTAACATATTCCATAATTTTGCGCTTTCAACCTGTTATGTGTGGTTTGTTCAATAATATGGACCCGAAGAATTTGGTAATATTAATCATTTTGCAATTGTGGAGAAGGTGTATATTCTTGTACGGAACTTGCAATTTTTGATGACAATCATTTAAAATCAATATTTCTGTCAATCCGAGGCTAATTTCTACTCGACCAAACTTGTTTACTAAAAATAATTTTTTAAGACAATATCATTAGTTGCCATATTTGCTAGTTTTCTCTTAAATTTTTTCCAAACAATTTCGCGAAAAAAATGTTACAAAATACAAATGAAAAGAAATGCCTATACAGTTCCATATCCTTATCATTCAACGGTTTTATATGAAAGTTGGCATTTGGACTTCGGAATAGGCATTGCTTTCTCTGGGAGATAATTGTCCATACATGTATTCGGTATTTGAATAATTTTGCAAATTCATTCCAAATGGTAGAAACACAAATTTTTTCGACTTTATTTTCCAAAATGGAAATTTGTTTTTCATACCCTCTACCATACTATGAACATATTTTATAACACGGTAGCACATTTTGCCCGTTCAAATTTTCAAAAAAACCTTGTTTAAAAATATTTTTTGATAATTGAACAGTGGTGGATTGTTTGTTCGGGTAACCATAGTATTTTGTTGTTACAAAATGGGCAGGCTTAATCCCATTTTTGTTGTTTTTATAAAAACAATGTAAGCTCAGTAGAAGAGGAACCATAGCTTTCGTATTTGAAGTTCGGATTCAGAAATACAGCCTATAATAAAAACTTTTGATGGACCACGTCTTCGTACAGCCCCCATGTAAAAGGTTTCATTTGAGAGGTATTTTTTTGAAAATTTTTCCATTTCGTTTAAAATGGTGACGGGTATTAAAAATTCGGTCGGCCCGGATTTTTTTTTTTAGTGAAATCATGTATTTTGACAGCAAGACTCATGATTTGTTAGGGGTTTCTACATGATCTGTTCGTAGATCATGTTATAAAGAAACTTGTAAATTTGAAAAATGATTCCTAAAACAGTTCTTTCATGATTCCAGGGGAAAATCCATCAGTTTATAAAAGAAGAGACGACACGTGTGTCGAGGAGAAGATACGTGTATCGGCATTTCGAAAGTTTACATTGCAAAGTAACCCTCTTTTACACTTTTGGTCATTTCCGGATTTAGATTCTTCAAAATCCTCGCGTTTGAGGCATATAGAACGGGTCAACAAAGGGGCCTTTTTAGTCCTTTTTAAATATGGCTAAAACTCCCTTTAAACGCGATAGTAGCGAGTCAAAATATTACACAAAATTGTTTGTTACAAAATTTGACTGTAGGTCCTAGAAGACGTCAATTAGGTCTCAATCTCACCTAAACGCCAGAAATTCATAAATATTAAAAACACATTTTAGGGTTTAAGCTGTACTTTTTATGATTTTGTGCAAAATCTCCAACAAATATTTTTCGTAAAATTTTACTAAAAGTCATCAACGAAAATAGATCTCTGTTTTCATTGTATGCCAAAATATTTTTGCAGCAATGTTCCGAAAAAAAAAAAACAGAAAATGTTTCTTAATTTATTTGATCAAATTTTCCCAGGATTTTTTTTCGATTTGACGGCTGAAAGTTTCATAAAATATTGTTTTAGGTAAAAGGTGTCCAAAGAAGAAGAAGAAGAAATTTTTTACACATAATTTCACTATAAATCTTAGAATAAACAATGTAACTATGTTCTATGAAAAATACATCATAATTTATGTATTAAAATAGTGTCGTTGCTCTGTGAATTTAACACGTATCCGATCCGAGTTAAAATTTCCTTGTATACTTAATTTTTTGGGAAAAGTGTCAAAGTGAGAATTATTCTGGATATTGCAGTTCTGGTACTAACGGTAATTAAATTTGTCATAAATGAAGTCATGGGACAATTACTATGAGGTAACTGATTTGACTCTTCCGTAACGTTATGTGGAGAATATTTACCAGAGAATGAATTAAAGGTTTTAAATATTACAAAACATTTGTTAATAAAGTCGCATATTTCATGCTCTCTAAAGTTGCAAATTGTAGTACACCTAATGTGCATGTGTACCTCGGTTTCTACTGTCCTTTTACCATAATTTTCTGGAGGTTGCCATTTTGGTTCTATTTGCATATTTGGCAAAAAATAACGTATTTACAGTGATTATAGATATACAATAATATTTTCATTTATATTTATTAGTTAACATTTGTTCCTTTATCCGCCATTAATATTCACTACGTATGTCCTTGAATTTATTTCTTCTACACCTCATATAAAATGTTATAAACTTAAACGTATCTAATGTCATATTCATTATGTACGTATATTTTTGCATTTTGCATGCCGTATATACATACGTAAATGTATTTATAAAATTTCCATAAATCTCCGTAATGTTTCACAAGCGGACGTCTGAAAACCACTTGCAAACTAAATCATTGCCACAGCATCAATCGCGGTCTCATGGTTTAGAGCAACGTGTCAATATCGCGGTCAACACTCCAAGCAACGAGTATACCTCTAATTGACTCACATCTCGTTCAAAATATGCCAATTCTGATAAAAAGTGATGGTTTTCCATCGTTCAGAATACATCCACTAACATTCTTGGGCACATACACACACATAGACACAGTGGGTGCTAGATTCACTACCATGTGTGCAGAACCATTATAGTGTCGATCATGTCTGTGTTTAATTTTTGTTTCGTTCCAAATTCAACATCTCCGGCAGTAGCTGCTCCTCATGGAAACATTACTTTGTTGGCAACAACAGCTTTTACTGTCGCAGCCATCACTACCGTTGTCCTGTCGTTGTTTTTGTTGTTGTTGTTAATTTTGCCTTGGTGAACTTAACGTTTTATTGGTATTTGAGAATTTTTGAAGCGGCAACAAAACTAAAATGTCTAGGCCGACATGTTTGCGGTTTGGGAACATGATAATTTTTGGTGCAGGCATTCCAGCATAGTTGGCATATTTTCTAATGAAAATTTTAAATTAAATGGTTTGGCAGAAACAGATATTAACCGCAAACTACAATTAATAGCAAAAGAAGCGCATGATACATATTTTCAAAAAAAAAAGGACGATCGTTAATATCTGGGACTTGTATTTTTTAAGTCATAACGGAACTGTTAAAATTCATAGGTAAATGCATTCTATTTCAATAACTCTTCCTCGTACTGCAAGTAAGTACTAATTCGTACTATTTTCCAATAATACCAAGGAAATGTCGGTTATCGTAGTATATATATTTACATATTTGATTATAGGTAATAGGTAATAAGATATCCACATTCAATTCACGAAGGAAATGAATTGTTTGATGGCATAATGCAATGGTGAATTCTTATTATTTAACAAAATAATTTAAATGTTTAAATTATTGCCGGAATTTGTTAAGTTTTATTTATTTGTTAAGTATCTTTATCCGATTTCACATTAATTGTAAAAATTTTCTCTTGTGGTTGTTGCCAATGCATGTTCTCATTCTCATTCACATTTAATGTGAAATCGGATAAAGATACTATGATATATATAGATAGATAGATATGAGAGTTATATCCAAATATATATACCGATCTCGATGTTGGCATAGATATTGGTAAGGGTTGAAACATGAAACACATTTTTGGGAGATATAGCTGTATCTGAACTGATGTTCACAAAAGTACTTGCTTGAGGCTAATTTCGGTCGCATTTATCAAAATTCTACAAATTTTGGCTGATATTACAGATTTAGGGAACAACAAGCGTGAAATCGGATAAAGATATATATTGGAACTATATCCAAATCCTAACCGATCTCGACAAGCTTTAGCAGGAGTATTTCAAGCCGTATCTAATACCTTATACCGAAAATTATTGTTATGGAATACATATTACGGCTTTGGGGGAATTATTAATACGTAATCGAATAAAAATATATAAATGAGAGCTATATCTATGTTCGAACCGATTTTCATCAAATTTGATATACTTAATTTTAGGACAAAATCGGTCGATTGCTGCTAATATTTATGTAATTTGGGCACATACTACCTTTTAAAGTGCTATATCTAAATCTAGTCTGATTTTTACAAATTTCTAAAGCTAATCCAATGTCAATGTTAAATTTCATTGCAATCGAATAATAAATGTGACCTGTACTTTGCTAGATCGAGAACACGACCCTATGAAGAACATTAAAAGGAACCCTGGGTCTATTTCGTTTTCGTTTGCATATTACAGACAAATGCACAATATGATATAATCCGACAAGCGGTTGTTTATTAAAAATACAGATAATGAAAACTTTCAGAGATTGACTAGGTTTTTTTTATCAAACAATGAATTACTCGACTTAAATTATTTGCAATCACATTTTTTTTTGGCAAGGACGAGCACAATTATGACAATTTCAGTGTTTTTAATTTAATTTTATCACAAATATCTCTGGTCCGGAGTAGCAACGCAATCAACAGCCCGCCAGACATTAATTTCAAACACTGACACCGTTTACAGAGATTGACATTTGATACGCCCCTAACCCTGCGTTGAACCAACTGACTGCAGCAATGATTGGTTGTGGTCTGAGGCTACTGTTTGATGCGATTAGTCTTGCAAGTTTGTCTAGTTGTGACTACCTGTTTTGGAGCTAGTTTTCGGTAACCATATAAAATGTGTCATGTTTCCTGTGACCACTGGCAGAAACCACTGAAACTACAACTCGACTAAACAGCATGAATTTTGATATCTTTGCTGAATTTGTTGTCTGTTTGTGAAAATGTTGCTGAAATTGTGGCTGATATTTATACGAAGGTGAAAGTTTGCACCAACCAATGGATGTTTTATGCAATTGTTTATTTTATTTAGAAAGGGAAAGAAATAGTTTTAGTGAACTTTGGAAAAAGGTAATTTGGAGGGGGAGATTCACTTGCGCAAAATCAGAGCAGGACTGATTTTTATTTTACCCCTTTCGCAAAAATGTCCAATAGCTCGTTTATTTACAACCGTCATTATTAGGACTAGCTTTGGTAAATCGTTAATCCGGTTTCGCTCATAATTTCGGTTTGAGTTCTTTGTGGATAAAAATATTTAATATAGGTATAGCTCCATAGAACTTAATTTAAAATGTTAAAGGATTTTCAGAAAAGAAAATTTGGACAAAGGATTGGTAGAGTTGCATTCATTGGAAATTCAAAATATCGAATTATTGAGAATTCAAAATATCAAAAAATATGGAAAAAGGGAGTTACTCGGCAAGAATTTGGTACACAAAAGTGTCACTTTCAGCATTACTAGTAATGAGTGTTGTGGAATTAAACTCTAATTCCATTCTAGTTTTATAAAAATAGATCTTGTTATTGGCTCTTGTGGCTGAATGAAATGTATCTTTTTTATGACATCTTAAAATAAAGTGTTAGGATACTGCTTTGTAAGTAGTTGTTGGTGCCAAAATGTACTTTGTAAATCCATTATTTGGTAATGATGTAATGGTATCGTAATATGTTTTGCTGGGAGGGTTGTGCTCCTTAAGCATTTGAAAGGTCTAATTACAACTCCTTTGGTTGGAAACTGCGCCTGAGGCCCTCAAATAATGGGGAGATGTTCTTATATGGATCTATACCAAATAGTGGTCCAATACTGAAATTGCGAGAACATATTATGCCTTGATCTTAGGATCCATTAGTCTTACAAGGCCATGCCACCCGAAATAAGTAGGAAAATGTTAGTGTTTTATTTTTACCCTCCGACGTACTATGGAGGGTATATTATTTGGGCATTTCGTTTTAAATTACTCGAACTAATCACTATACCAGCGTATCACTGACCAGCATAAGATGATATGTCGATTTGACCAAGACCATGCGACTGTCCATCTTACTGTATAAATCAAAAATCTTGCTCAAACCGTAGAAGTCCACGATTTGTTATCCCTCATAACGGTACTACCAGATTTAATGTATTCTTGGTATTTTGTAATTTTTATCAACCAAATTTGCCGTAAATTCCCACCGGACAGAAAACCGTCCGTCTGTCCATGTATCTTTGTAAAAAAAGTATAGGTCGCATATATTGTCCGGTCGAAATGAAATTTTACACAAACCAGTTGTTTGGCCCAAGGACGAACCCTATTGAAATTGGAGATAATCGGTAAAAATTTAGATATAGCTCCTGTTTAAGTTGGCCTTCAACTTCCCGAGTCCAGTCAATCACGGATGCTGATTGACACAACGGGCATCTCCTCGGCAAACTTCCCTCGGCAGAGACCGTAGAGCGCTGATGCCACCGGGCGGTGGTTGTTGTTGGTTAGCTCACTTTGATACATACGAGACTCTGCTCTCATTGGAAATAATTGTAAATGTAGTAGTAGTAATCGACAATGATCCTCGGCGATCACTGCGATTGCAAGAACCTCTGCGTTCACTTGTCGTTTAGTAGTTGAAGTGTACACTTCTCACGCGCTCTAACTCCTCGTTCGCGGTTATACTAACCAGGCCTCTGACGCCACCCCAAATTACACAAGGTAATTTTGTTGTTATAGAAAGAAGAAATACACAAATAAAGTTATGAAACTATTTAGAATTTATTACTGTTTCATTTCTTTGCTATTTCTTTTCACTGCATCACCACACGCGCGAATCACCCGCACCTCTCACCATCACATAATAACTCTGGGGAGTTCTCGTTGTTGTTGCCGCTGTCTGCCTTTCCTCCACCTCCCTGAGTTAAACAGCTCCCATATATAACTTCGTCCGAATTGCCTTTTATTGTACACCAAACGTGTAATATTAGCCGAAGTAGTATTGAATTTTGCACATACGACTAGATTGGGCCTGAACCTAAGTATGCCAAATTTGATCGAAAACGGTTCAGATGTAGCAATAGCTTTCGTATATATTGTTCATCCGATCTGTTGAATTTGCCCTGCATAGCCGTAATATGGACTCCGTAGTAACGATATTCGGGGAAATATATCAAATGCAGCTCAGAAATACCTTTACCAAATTTTATCGAGATCGTTTCAGATTTGGATATAGCTCCCATATATATCTTTATCCGATTTCAAGTTAATTGTTCACCAAATGGGTAATACAAGCCCGAATTGAAAAGGCACAAATGCCTCGGCAAATTTAGAAGAAATCGATTCAGAGGAGGATATTCCTATCTTATATTAGTTCCTTCGGACTTTAAATTATAACTATAATCATAGTTGGTGTGATTTAATTCTCACAAATTCCCCATAAAAACTTTTACTTTTTATGTGAAGCTCTACTAAATATGCAAAGTGGTGTAGGATATCATAAAGTCGGCCCCGCCCGACTTAAAGGCTTTCTTTACTGGGTTTCTTTGTCGAACGCCGACACCATCGGCATTGTAGTCGAACGCTGACCCTTTGTGCCGACTTTACTCATTACTTTCAAACATTTAGTGGACAACCTTCGTGTACGACAATTGAAATTACTATCCGCTACAAAAGCGTTTAGCCCTATTTGGAAATCATCTCAAGGTGCATTCGCCCTCAGAAAAATATATTCTTTTTTAGAATTTGTGTATCTCCATGTTGAGCATACATGTGTTCAGCGTACATATGTATTTAAAAATGTACATATGCAAGCAAGTAGTTGTTGAACGTCAACTTTTGTTTGTTGGTTTTCCATGAATACGATGATGGAAATGCGTGCGGTGACTTTTTACAGTTGTATAGTTAATGTAACTAACTGTTCGTATGTCTGTCTGTCTGTCTGTCTCCCTGCCTACTCTGTATATTCGGCTGTCCTGTTCAAATTGTCTCTCAGCTGAGGAACGGAGAGTCAGCAGCAATGGAACATCGTTTGACGTCATTCCAATGTGTGGTCAGTGGTTGTTTACATGGTATTGTTGTCATTGTTGCTACGTTGACACAATGCTCCTACTGTTCGCTGCATTTGCTCCAGTAAGTTCTGTGTTGGTTTTGTCTTTTGGTCCTTTTGCCTTACAAAAGGATTTGCATGGCTCGTTTAATCTTTTAACAGAATGCACTGACATTTCCCTGACTCGTACTAACTCGATGCTGTCGTTTCGTGAGTAGTAGTAGTAGTTCAGTGCTGTTCCGTGATTTTGTTTCGTTTCTTTACTGTTTGCTCGTCAGTGCCGTTGCCTGATGGCAGTAGTAGTTGTTGTTGTTGTTTCGGGTTGGTGCATGAGATAGCTGGTACGTATTAAAGGGCTGCAAATGTGACACTTTTCTCTATTTATGTCATGGAGAAAAAACGCTCGTCATGTTGTTCCCTGTTTGATCAAACGCATAACAGTACGTCACATCCAACTAAATGCTCGATGTCTCATCATGTCGGTCACACTCAAACCCATCGTCATAACATGTAATGACCAATAAAAGGGAATGTTGAATAGTGTGTCATACAGAAATGTTTTATCAAAAAAAAAAAAACAACAACAATTATGAAACAATTGCCAACGAAAAAGACACACACATGATGAAGGCAAAGCGCAATCGCTACCTGCTTTTCCGATATGTGAAAAAATACATTTTTTGTAATAAAGAATTTCTTGGCGATTACTAAAATATTAAAGGTACTTCTAATTGGTCCACACAGAATGTTCACATTTCGTGGTTATTGACGAAACAATCTAAAATGTTAATCCTTATTAAAAAACAATAATCCCCTGAAAATTTTTCTAATTTGATTATAATTTCTCCGGTATTGATATGTAAATGAGAATGAGTGCTACAGTAATTCACGTAACAACACTATATACTTCCATTGTTCAATTCGGTGCATATTCTGTTATTGCATGAGAGTCAAATCTCTGCCCTTAAACTTTAATTTTAAAAGAACACTTTATGTAGATAGGAAATAGGCAAACAATATTTACCTCTTTTTTATGACCAAAATTTTATGATAATCACCAATAAATTGGAATTGTTCAGTATATATTTCATTTTTTTATTCATTTGTTGATGTCTATGCACATTTTGGTATTGAACTCAATTTTATATTAACGCGGTGTTTGTTACTTCAAAATTACAGCACACACAAAAACACGTCCTCAACGTCGAAAATAACACACACACACACACTCTCTCAATATAAGCACATGTACACAAATGACACACAATTTGACGATGACAAGGTTCAATGTCATCGTTGACACCCTGCATTTATGGAGAACACCATGCAAATATTCGAGTCAGCCATGCCACGATCGAACCTTAGACAATGGCACACATGAATTAAAATGGGGGATGTTGTTGGTTGTCATTGCCTATCAAATACATAGCGCATGATTGAGTAGACAAAGTCAGTGTGTCGAAAAAAGCATAATTCATACAATTCGTCTTGTGCAGGCCTTTAGTACGTATGTAAGTGCATACACTGGTGCATCCGCACATACGATCTGCTGTGTACAGCTACAATCACGTGTGAGTTGAAATGTTTGTCCTACTGTAGGTGAGGGCATTGTTGTTGCCACTGCACTCTTGGCGTCGACTTGACTGGAAATACGTTCTGATGGGTTTCCTGCAAAAGTAATTCGTGCCTTTTTGGTCATTTTCACCTGCCATTTGTTTGGATTTTTTCGTAGGATTTCGGTAAGCCCACGTATGCATCCATGAGTATTTTTATTATATACGAGTGCGGATGATGCAGCTAAAATATTTTTGTAAGAAATACGATACAAAAATGGTTGTTCGATATTAATCAGCCCAGTGATCAAAAACTATTTTTTTTTTGTATAAGTTCGAATGGCTGTTTTGTGAGTAGGGAAAGCTACAGAGTTTTCTGCAATATATACCTAACATCAGTCAGTTGACCTATGAATGTAGATATGGTTTCCAATAGCCAGACCAAGTCAAAACTTCGAAGATCCTGTGAACAAGCCTCCCAAAGCTGATAATAAATGAGCTTCTAAGTTCATTTTAAATTTTCTTTGACTCAGCTTTCGCATGGGTCCCTATGATGTGCTACATACATGTATATATATATGTAAAATTGTAATCCCTTCCGCGTATTGAATAACAAATATAAAGTGTTTGATTTAACACACCTGGAATCTATAGCCAAATCAGTCAAGTGTTTGCCAAGGTGCATTCGTTTCGTTGTGACCTCTTTTCTTTTGGTGCGCTGTTCATTCAGTTGAACATTAACAGGATTTTCAGATGATGTCTGTGTACTCTGTGTAGCCTCCACAGCTATCGGCTTAACCAAGGAGCATATCTTTGGCCGGACGATGTACAGAAGCTGTGGGAGGTTTTAGTTTGCAAATTCCGAGTAGAGATTGGAGCTACGATACGATGAGCTGTTCTCAACACTTCAGTTAACAAAGCAAATATTGTTTTAGCAAATAGCACAGATGGTTGGATTTTAGAACGACTGGCCGAGCGAGTGGATGGGACGGATGCATTGTTGAATGCGATTGCGTTGTTGTTGTTTTCTTTGTTGTCTAGTTGTATTTTTCATGACCATTTATACTGCAGCCATATCATGGAGCTGTCGTGTGGCACACGATCCGAGTGAAATGGAATCACTGCCACAAATATTATGTTAACATTTTTTCCAAATCAAACATATCGTCTGCTGTATGGCACCAACAACAGCAACAGTCGTCGAATGTGTGTCTGTGTGTGTGTGTGGGAGAGGGGGTAGATATACAGAAATACAAAATCTGGTTAGTAAGCCAATCGGATTGTGAGCCTGACGAAGTTCCAGCTAAATGTTCTTTGTAGCATAGGATTAACGGCAAAAAACAAATGTCCATTCGGTAATCAGATGTCTTTCAAAGAGCTGTTATATTGTCAATTGATATATCCGGATTTAAAAGTAAATTCTTAAGGTATTCGTTAGATCATGCATCAAAATTTCCAACCGTACGGTAGGTTATTGTTTGAAAGAAGAGATGGCGATGAGAAAGGAGGCATTTGTACAAAATATATCAAAGTTATGGGTAGTACAGAACCCCGTTGGAAGAAGAGATCACCTATTAAGACCATATTTGTTAATAATGCTAACGGATAATAGAATTGATATTTTGGAAAGAGTTTTTTGAATATTAAATATTATTTTAGCGGAAATATAGTGACGCTGTGATCCTAAAAGCCTACAACCCAAAAAAAAAGAAAATTTTGATATTTTTAAGGCTTCTGCCACAAGTTTATATGCAGTCATAGTATTTGTTATGAGGCAATAATTACAAGGTAGGAAAGACTGATGTAAATTAAAATCTACAATTTTAAAGCAAAAGTTTTGTAACCTATCCGTTTGTAACATTGAAGAGTGACCAAATAATCTCGTCACTTGGTTAAAAAAAGTTTTCTTTCTTTCCTTTTTTTAATTCCTGGAGAGAAAATTATGAGGATTGGTGACTCTTTCCAAAAACTAGGTATTCCCCTCTCACCCCGAGTATACATTAACATCTTTTTCCCACATAAACAAACACTGTTTTTATAAAAACAACAATAATGGTATTAAGCCTGACTATTTTGCAACAACGATCAAATATGCCAATACTGTTCTGTTTATATATGATTATCGTACGTCATTTGTTTTGATTTTGTAGTCAAATAACAGACTCTTCAATTTTGCACCCTATAGGTTTATAGGTCAAAGACATAGAAGTATAAAGATGGGACAAGGCAGAGTCAAGATATGAAAATACCTCTGCTGTTATGATATCGTAACAACACAGTTAGCAATGTTATGTGATTTAAACCGCTTAGACAATATGTAATTAATTTGAAAAGTCTATGGAATAGAATTTTGAAATCCAAATTTTGGATTTTTGAAACTTTTGTTTGTCATGTAGGGTATATTAATTTTGTCATTCCGTTTGTAACTCCTCGAAATACTCATGTCAGACCCAACAAAGTATATATATTCTTGATCAGCGTAAATTCTAAGACGATTTAGTCATGTCCGTCTGTAATCACGCTATCTTTCGAACAAATTGAGATAGAAGTCTAAATTTTTGCAGACATGTATATTTTGCCAGTAGGCAGGTTAAGTTCGTAAATGGGCCATGTAGGCCCAAGTTATCATATAGCCCCCATATAACGGTACCTCCCGATATTCAGTATTTTGATGATTTTAGCGACATTATTCACCGGAATTGTTTCAAATTTGGCATTTGAAGTTCGTAAAAGATGCTGCAGCATAAAACAGAAAATGGGCCATGTAGGTCTACGTCTTCGTATTGCCGCCACATACCGTACCCCCCGATATTCGGTATTTTGATGATTTTAGTGCCAGAAAATTGTCTGTGCAGGTTCACGTCTTCGTATAGCCCCCATATAAAGGTACCCCCTATATTCGGTATTTTGATGATTTAAGCTACATTATAAACAGATTTTTCTTCAAGTTTCCATTTTAAATATTGTGATAACTTATGACAAAAGTTGCCTATGCAGGTCCACGTCGTCATATAGGCATTCGGTATTTTTGATATTTTAACAGAATTTTTAACGGATTTTATTTTTTTGGAAATTGCCAAATTTGTACCAAATGGTGGAGGGTATTAAAAGTTCGGACCGGCCGAACTTACAGTTTTTTTAATTGTTTATATTAACATGGTCCTGTCATGAACTGTTATCTAGATAGTATAGACACAAACCATTTACTCAGAACGCATTTTGTCTAGTCTTTACCATTTTAGGTCCAAAGACATAGAAGTATAAATATGGGACAAGACAGAGTCAAGATATGGCAACCCTGTAAAAATACCTCTGTTGTTATGATATCGTAACAACATAGTTAGAAATGTTATGCGATTTAAACCGCTTAGGCAATATGCAATTAATTTGGAAATTCTATGGAATAGAATTTTGAAACCCAATTTTTGGATTTTTCAAACTTTTGTTTGTCATTTTTTTTCTATAAATATATTTTTTTATATTAACATGGTCCTGCCATAGGCTGTTACCCAGACAGTATAGACACAAACCATTTGCTCAGAATGCATTTTGTCTAGTCTTTACCATTTTAGGTCTTTGTATAGGTTAACATAAGTACATGTGGAAAAAGTAAATCGGAAAAAAACATTTTTTTTCAATTTACAAAATCGCCCGTTTTCTTTAGATAACTGCTATGTAGAACAGATCCGTATTAAGTAAGTTTGTATATTTATGGAACCAAAAAATTCATTCACTAATCATTCACAAACAGAAACAGTCAAATAATAAGATTGAGCTAAGTTTAGCAACAGACATGCACTTGAAGCCTGGTTGAAGTAACATAAGATATCTATGGATGCAGCCCCGTCATTACCTATTGGCCGGTAAAATACAGTTGACTGCACCCGCAAATCAACGACACACTGCATGTGCTAATTTGTTGTTGTCATATTGTATATTGCCCGATGGCCAACTATGAATTGAATGATTGTCCTTTAAGGACAAGCATTCTGATGAAAGACATCATCTTAATTGGATGTCACCATTGAATTGGCTTCCACAATTGTCTGGCGAAAAGTCGCGTTTGTCCGAATGTCGCCATCCACGGGCATGTGGCTGGCTGAGTTTCAATTTGCATTAATTAACGCCCATGCCAATGTGACAGCTTAATTACACACGTGATTTCGGCGAAATGGCTATATCCACAAGCACAGCAACATGCGAATGCACACTCACTCCCATGCCTTCCACATACACATATGCAAATAAACGTACACACATACATATGTAAGTAGGTGCGTATAAACAACTTACGTTACGATAATACAATTCCTAATTAATGCTACAATTGTTGTCTATTCAGTAAATGTCTACAAGTTAATTATCCGTGTGCCAATACATGGTGACATACATTCAAACTCTATCACGGTCGATGAGTATACCACACACATTCATATATTCTTCAAACTAATTTATATATTACGAATAAATGGAATAGTAGACTATGAAGTATTTTTTGGATAGTTCGACAATGGTTGTCTAATCGACAAAAAAAAAAAGAGTTAAACCCCTTAGCCATTTTAGTTGTCACTAAGGGATTATCCGATTTCGCCTAACTTTGATGCATCGTAATATTTCTGTCAAACTCAGATCGAGTTCTCATAAAAAAACAAGTTAAAAAGCAGTAAGTTCGGCCGGGCCAAAATCTAAGTACTCTCCACCACTTGGAACGAATTTGAAAAAAAAAAAATATAATAATCCGTTAAAAATTATTTTAAAATATTAAAAAATGCCGAATATAGGGACCTGCACCTGCATACACAATTTTCTGTCATAGATTGTAGTGCCTATTAAGAACATCAAATACGAAATTTGAAACAATTCCGGTCAATAATATCGCTGATACCATCAAAATATCGAATATAGGGAGATACCGATATATACGGCGGCTATATGAAGACCTGGACCTGCATAGACAATTTTCTGTCATAGATTGTAGTACCTTTTAGGAACTTCAAATATGAATAATGTCGCTGAAATCAGCAAAATACCGAATGCAGGGAGGTACCGTAATATGGGGGCAATACCTAAACCTGAACCTATATAGCAAATTTTCAATACCAAAAGTAATGCAGACACAACACACATTTTTAGTAAACTTTTATCATCTTATTTCAATTCGTTCGGAAGCTAGGGCGATTTCCACAGACGGCAGACAAAAAAACTTAAAATCCCCTCCATATTATGGTTGAGGTTATAGGGAACAAAAGAGGTATCCCATTTTGTTCAAAATTCTCTTGTGAAATAACTAACTGGTGTATTTTTAAGCTTTGCACAATGAAATACTTAGACCTATTGTGAATATGGATGGGACTTATCCGCCCACTTCTAAAACGTCGTATGTGTTAATATTTTTACCAACTATAGATCTAATATAAATATTGCATATATTTGGATGCAGCATTTTGTAAAATGTAAGATAAGCACCCGATTTTGACCAAACTTAGCCATTGCCGATATTTTGCTTATTTCAAAACAAGTGTGAAAATGAAAGATATGAGTCGACTCTATCTGGTACCGTGTTTTGGGCCATATAGTTCAAACTTAGTGCAGTTTTAATTTGTTTTACTTTCTTTTATAAAGTTCGAATATAATCAAGTATTATATCCGCATGTAACCCATATTTATATGCCTATGTTGTGTGTGTTCTTGCAGCGTGTTGTACGTGTTCCATTACAACGCTTACAAACACAAATTACATTAAGTATGTGGTTTACATTGCCACATAACATATATCGGAATGGGGAAACAAGAGTTTTTTTTTTTAATGAAGTCACATGTTGTATAGCGATATCTTATGATATTTCAAAAATACATTTGAAATAATTTGTTCCTGAATCTTTTGACTCAAATAAACTGAATAAGCGCTTGAATGCGATTTAATATTCATTGTTCCTGAATCACAATACATATTTAGTAATTTTTTGTTTGCCTGAATTACTCAAAGCTGTTATTAATTTTATTTTGCTGAAATGCAACTGACGCAATGAATTAAATAAAAAATACATTTATAAAAATGTCGGTTTGTTTTTCTCTCGTATTCAGTGAAGACTGATTTAGCTTTACCATTTTAAAACGAGAATGAAGAAAGCCTATATTCTTTCACAAACGCGACGAATTTGTAGTTGTAGGCGATGAAGTTTGAGATATGTTTGTGGTATATGTTTCACAAATTAATGGCTAATCAAATCTAAAAACACACGCACACACACACATACGTTTTTATGTTAATTTGTAGATATGTGCGAATCTACACACATAATATTTAATGCATGCCTGCATAATATATAATTACAGGCATTTCATTGGCTTATTACTTTCGACAAAAATGGCCAATTAAATCTTCAAAAAACGCCTAATTAGAGATATTATTTCCAAACAATTTGAAATGAATGTATGTACATGTGTGCGTGTTGTGGAGCGCATTGCAGTGCATACATTGATTCTGATTAATTATACCATGCATTCGATTTAAAATAATATCAACAGTTTATTGCGATTCTATCGTTAATTTGTGGCCACTGTTGGGACTTTTTAAATGAAATCTAATCTAAAACAAAGAATACATGGAATTGGATCGTATCTTTTTTGCAATTTTTTATAAAATTTTTGTGAAATAAAATATAACAAGTAAAAAAACATTAACAAGTAAACAAAACATCGGGAGGTACCGTTATATGGCGGCTATACCAAAACGTGGACCTATAATTACAATGACTCGCCACACGAACTGGGACCCATTATGATCTACAACTACCAATTTTCAGAGGAATTCGTGAAAAATGTGTCAAAAATCATGAAAATACCGAATATTGGGAGGTACCGTTATATGGGGACTATACCAAAACGTGGACTTATACATGCAATGTTTTGCCATACGTACAGGGTCCCGTTATGACCTACAAATACCAATTTTCAGACAAATCCGTGAAAAAATGTGGCAATAACCATCGAAATACCGAATATCGGGAGGTACCGTTAAATAATATTCTCGTTTGATTCTACGTGACAAAAACCATAAAAACGGAACCGCACACACACCAGTGGCTGTCGTAAGAGCACTCCAGCATTTAAATGTGAATAAAACTTTTGGTGTCTCGTACTACAAGCGACTTAATCGAAAACCGAAAAATGGTTCGTGCGCTGAACATATCACAATATTCCATTCGGCAAATATTGAAAAATTAGCTTGGGGTAAAGTCATTCAAATTCCTAAGAGTTGCTTCGCTTGGCCAACCGGTTGGACTATTGTGTCTGGAGTATTTTGGAAAGCAAGGTTGGCACTAAAATACCAAAGTGTCAATCTCCTCAAGCAAGTGCTTCGCCGGGAATGGACCAAAACACCGCAGGCAGCGTGTGACGGTTTCATTGGCCTTTGAAGGTCATAATTCATGCCAAAGGTGATGCTATTTTCGACATATTTTGCTTTCGTTTAATAATGTTAAAAAAATGTAAAAATTATGGCGTTTGACTTAGTTGCAGTGTATTTTATCTCACCCTGTATGCAAGTACGGTTATATGGGGGATATTTATAGCCAATGAAAGATACCAAATACAAATTTCGTAAGGTTCGTACATATGGGAGCTATAGGAAAACGCGGACCTATATACGAACTAAAAATATAATATATTAGACAATTCCGTTAGAAAATGTGGCTTAAATCGTTAAAATACCGAATAACGGGAGGTACAGGAAAAATATATACTACTATTTTCTGCTACAGCAGGTAGAACCTGTTACAAATTCCGAATACTAAATTAAGAAAAATCCCGCGGAAAATTTTTGCTAAAGTCATTAAAATACCGAATATCGGGAGGTCCAGACATCGTTAAATTGAATTAGAATTTTATGGTGATGATAAATATATGAATTTTATGGGGGTACGAAGAATATTTAGAAGGGTTACAAACGGAATGACAAATTTAAAAATAAAAAAATCAACTGAACGTGCCTGAGATTTGAAATGCGGACCTTTGTGTCCAGCCTACTAGAAGTTGCCGTCTCAACGTTCGAAGCCAATGAGACAAATAACTTCGAAATAAATACTACTTTCTAAAGAACGGCCCTTGTAAACAATCATCCACTAACGACGAAACGGGTCGTCGATATTGTTTCTCTTGCTTTCTTTTTTTGCTCATCTCGAAAGAGAATTAAACAAACTAAGGAATAATAATTCGAGTTACTTTTTTGACTCAGATTCCGACTCCAGCAATGATGGTCGACTCCGACTTATCCACTTCGACTCCGGAACCATAAATGCCATAATTGTTTTTGGTTTTTTCATGCTTTGAGGTTTGTAGTTAATTATTCACATTTCGTTTGGGGGAAAATGTCAAAAGTAGGAGACAATCTTTCAAAATTAATATATGACGTCTTTGGTGAATTGCTCTATAAAAGCTCTATAATGAGTATAACTTGTTGCATCGAATTTTGAATAATTCTGACAGATTTCGGGTATAGCTTCAGGGCTAGATTCAAACAGTTTTTCGAAGCTATTTTACCCAATTGTTGTACCATGATAGTACTATATTGGGTACTTTAACCTTTCCAGAAATGGTTGCATTCGAACCTATTTTTAAAACTATTCATATCCTAAGGGCGAAAACTCGTTTTTCGTTTTAGTTTAAAACGTACAATGTAATTTTGATTTCTTTTTGCTTTCGTCTTTAAACATTAAAAAAAAAATAAAGAAATATAAGTTTTACTATTTGATGCAGCTGTGTATGAGAAGGAAAATATTATTAAGAACATGGGCGATGTTCGAAAGAAGTTGGCAATGAATACTCTACTACATATGTACATATCTACCTTGTTGTTATATTTTTCCGGTACACTGCCCTACACATTCAGTACGTGGTCCATTTTTTCATATTTAATATTCCAGCATCTCATAAAGCTCCCGCCACCCCCTTTCCTGCATGGATTATCTAATAATAGTTTCTAATTATTTTGTTTTTCTCATTGCGTCTATCTGTGTGGGTGTGTGTATGTGTGTCAATATTGTCTAGTAATAATTAGAGTTAATATGGGCAAAGTGGGATTAATTATTCATATCAACACGAATGAGACTTGAAATCGTCATCTACAGAACAAAATTACAAGAATTGCAAACATACGGACACACTTCATATAAATAAACATGTGTGAGTGAGTATATTATATACTTGTGTATGTATGAACAAATATCCTATATTACATTGTGCATGTGCCCTTTAATTAACTTCTTTATATGGTTAACAAATCGATTGGAAATCATTCGATTCTTGTTTAATCTAAAGGCAACACCCAAAGCTTCGTTCTGATTTCGGTTGTGTTGTTGGTCACATTAACAATGTCGATGAATGAACACGCACACGCACATGCACACGAATACACCCACACTCAGTCAGCCATAGATGTGCTAATACTTATTAACCGGTATAAGCCTCCCCCTTGTCGCCTTTGTTACACAGCCACTCAAGTACAGGTGAATACGGCACTTAATTGAACTTGTACACACGTGTGTTCCTTGCGTCTACACGGAATCCAGCCGGAGTGTGTTTGTTGTGTGAATCGAGCATCCATCCATGGACATTTTAAGAGCTAATTAAGCGGAATGTATAAATACTTGTCCCGACGAGTTATTCTACCGACAAACACTTCAAGTTATTTGCGGAATACGTGTAGAATGAGATGAGAGATCAAACATTTGCCTGTTTGATAGTTTGATAGGTGAGCGAATCGAGTGTTTGGTTGAATGCGTAAGCCGGCGTGTAATTAGCAGCTAAATAATAACTATCTTCAAGATGAAGAAGAAGAGGAAGATGAATAGTTATGTGAGTGGCTTATCTAAATCGCACAGCTACATATTCAGGAAACATTAAATTGCGAAAACAAAAATAATTTAAAAGGACACAAGGGCGATTTGTGAATATTGTTCATTGTTAAATGGCAAATGGACTGGGATTCTCTTATGGCTAAGCTGTTAACTCAAATAAACATATTGCAGTAATTATGTTTTTATATCCTACATCACTATGTGTTGGGGGTATTATAAGTTTGATTGGGCCAACAATTATGTAACACCTCGAAATATTGGTTTCCCACATAGGAAAGTATATATGGATCTTCCTATCTCACCGAGCTGAGTCGATCTAGCTATGTATGTCCGTCCGTCCGTCCGTTAATTTGTAATCACTTTGCAGGTCGCATTTATGGCCAGATCTTCACGAAATTTAGAATGGAGTGGGGCTAGGGCCGGAATAGAAGTATTTTGCTTTTGGAGATGATCACATAATATTTAGTGGAAGAAATGGACCAAAAACTAAAAAACTTCCTGATTTTGGACTCGCTCTATGGGTCGCAATTATAGACCAATCGACGTAATATTTAGTAGGTGAAATAGACCATAACAGTTGTGTTAAATAAATGTAATATTTTCCATTAAACCGCGAATATTTTTAATCCCGGGGAAATCAAAAATAGACTAACAGGTCAATTCTGACCGTTACGTCAATGCCGATAATAAATATATCGAATATAAATAACGAAATATATACAATATGTATGTACAAAGGAAGGGGATGTTAGCTAGAATGCTCTCAAGAATGACTGAACCGATTTCGACAAATTTTGTCATTTCAGAAAGCCCCCTTGGCATAAGATAAGATGCCAATAATGATGTTAATATAGATTTTGTAGTATTTTGTGACAAATTTTTAGAAGAAGGACTAGACCTATTGTTTTCAAAGATGTCCGCAATATGTTAAGGGGTTAAAATGTTCCTTATTTTGCAGCCGTTATAATGGTCACAAATATAAACCAAAGGACACGAAATTTCGCATGAAGCTAGAGTTTAGGACAGCGGGTAGTATGGACCACTACTTTTGTGTGGAAAATACCAACATTTCCATTCTATCGAAACGCTGAAAATAACATACAGGTGGAATCCAAAATATACAAAAGGCGAAATTCTGGAATTTTTACGCTGATTTCGCTGCCGAATATAACCAAATATGGTACACAAGCAAATCATATAGATGAGTCTAAATTCGGAGATATAGAGGGGCCTCTCGCTTTTGGGGAGGATCGCAAAATATTTAGGGAACGAAAAATAGAAAAAAAATTCTGATCACACAATTGAAACCAGAGAATTTTGCATGAGTAGAGAGTTAAGAAATGGGAAGATGTCTAGTATTTTGGATGACGATTGGATTAAATTTAGCTGTAAAACGGACTACAACAACTAACAGCACGACGGAGTGCGTAAATATTGGGCAAATGCCTCTGGTCAAAAACAAACTAAGGGTAATATCTGAGCAGGTGTCCATGACATAATTTCAAACGCAAAATCTTCCAAAATACATTTGGAGATAAGGGTACTTCTACCATATTGTAGTGTTGCAGGGTATCACATTGTCGGCCCCGCACGACTATAGTCTTTGCTTATATTATATTTTATGTTATATTTTTTTTAATCTAACAAACATTTTACTACGGATCCACACGGTTTTAAACACACCTCTGTTTCCTCCAATGTAGAAATGAAGGTAAATTCTGTCGACACATAATTTCGACTGTAAATTTGCAAAACTTTTCAAATAATATTATATATTTTGGCAACATTTGTGGTTTCACTTGTTTTAAATTTACTCAGCAACAAGCTCACACCTGTGAAATTACGAAATAGTTTTCTATTCGTGGCGAACTCTTCGTAATATATCAAGGACCTTTAACCTATTTCAAGTCCTGGATCTAGCTGTACCAAAGGGTTAAACAGTTTGAACAGAGAACTAAGAACCTGAATGACCAATTTATAGCTAATTTAGGTTTATTGCGCCGTTCATTAGAAATTGTTACTGTAATATTCAAAATAACGAAAGGGCAATTGGAAATTTAGTAAGAAACAGTAGAGAAAGGCCAAAAACGGACTAGGCCGACTTTACGATACCCTACACCACTTTGCATCAAAGACAGAGAAGTATAAAGATGGGACAAGACAGAGTCAAAATATTGTCACCAGGTGTAAATACCTCTGTTGTTATGATATCGGAACAACATAGTTACCAATGTTAGGTAATTTAAACCGCTAAGGCGATATGCAATTATTTGGGAAAGTCTATGGAATTGAATTTTGAAACCAAAATTTTGGATTATTCAAACTATTATTTGTCATTGTTTTCTATAATTGTGTTTTTTAAATTAACATGCCACTGTCATAAGCTGTTATTCTAGATAGTGTAGACACAAACCATTTGTTAAGAATGCATTTTGTCTAGTCTTTACCATTGTAGGTCTTTGTTTGCATACATAGTAGAGCTACATATAATAAATAAACGCTTTTTATTTATGAAAATTAAAACACGCCAAATATGATCGTTTTTTTTTGCGTATTATACAGTAAAATCCATCCATTTGAGTTGATTTTGCACTTTTTAGACACAATAAACATGAAATTGGGTAAAGATAAATATAGGAGATATATCCAAATATAAAGTTATATCTGAACCGATTTCCACCAATTTTGGTTGTATATGCCAAATGTTATCCTATTTGGACTAATATTACACATTTGGTGCACAATAAAAGGCAAACCGGGCGAAGATGGGAGCTATATCTAATTTTAGGCCGAATATCACCAATTTCAATAGGGTTCGTCCTTGAACCAAACAAAAGTTTTTTGTAAAATTTTATCTTGATCGGGCAATAAATGCGACCTGTACTTTATTTACAAAAATACATGGACAGACAGACGGACGGTCAGTAGGTCAAAATCCCAAAAGGGTTTAGGGTGCCCAGGCCAAACTTTTTTGGGGCTCATTTTATAGTGTCAACCATGCACAAAGAGCCTAAACTATTTTTCTCTATACTTCGCAAAATTAAAGATAGAGTTTTAAATTTGTTACAGGCCTATGAGTTCCACGTGGTAACATTTGTACAAAACATGGACAATGTCGGTCTACGTTTTGGTATAGCTTATAGCTCCATATTTTTTAAACTAATTTAGACAGCTTTTGGTAATTTGGGTATGTAGAAAGAAGAAAACATCAATTTAAACAAGTACCATTCGGAAAGAACTAAAAAATGTCAAAAAAATAACGATTTAATAAAAACCTTTATATGGGTGCAAAGACGTGATGCTGGATAAGTAATATTCCTTCATAGGCTATAGTACCGATTCCGGACTTCAAATACGAAATTTTATGCAATTCCGGTGAATAATGTTGCGAAAATCTTAGAAATACCGAATATCTCGGGGTAGCGTTATATGGTTACTGTACCAAAACGTAGATCTATAGAGACAATTCTCTTCCAGGAGATAAAGTACTCACAGAGAAATCCTTGTGTAGAATTTCAGACAATTCCATTTAAAAATGTGGTTCAAATCATCAAAATACCCAACATCGGGGGTACCGTTATATGGGGGCTATACGATATCGTAGACCTATATAGACAATTCTCTTCCAGGGGATAAAGTTCTCACAAGGAACTCCTTGTGTGAATTAGACAATTACATTGAAAAATGTGGCTAAAATCATCAAAATACCGAAAATCGAAAGGTGCCGTTATATGGGGGATATACAATGTCGTGTACCTATATAGCCCATCTTAGAACTTGACTTGAACTTGAATAAACTGATCTGTGGAAAATTTTAGCTTCCTATCTTAATTCGTTTTGACTTTAGCGTGATTACCACAGACGGATGGACGTACAGACGAACGGACGGAAAGGGCTAAATCGTCTTAGAATTTTACGCTGATCAAGAATGTATATACTTTGTTAGGTCTAACATTATTATTTCGATGAGATACGATATGGTGGAGGGTATAAAAAATTATAAGTATAGACCCACTTATATGAAGGAATATATTCCCCCCATATGAAGGAATTCCCTGATTTCAGCTATTTCCGAATTCTTGGCCAAATTTTTAAATTAGTTTAGCCTTTTTTTGACATCTTGGCTTCAAAGGGAGAAGAAACCAAGCTGTTCGCAGAAAATGTTCAATGTAGGTCAATGTTTCGGAGTAGCGTCCATATAAAGGTAGTTCCTGATTTTACCTTTTTCGAGGGTCTTGACCACATTTTTCAATCGATTTGACTAAAAATGTGTATTTAGGCTACATTGAACCATCTTACAGAAAAATTTAAACATGGATATATATTTTGGAATATTGCCCACATAATAATGACGGAACAATTTAGGGTGCTAAGAGTAAATAAAGTGGCATATTTTAAAATCATTCTGCTCTCTGAGGTGGACAAGATTAAATACCACGCGGCACGATTTTCTAAGCTCTTTACATTGCTAAAAATTGAGCTGAGCTCTTACATGGGACTATCACAAACAGCTGATATATACTTTTTAATAGATGTACTATATTATTTAGGTCACGACCGGTTTGTGAACATGTATTGGCATTTTTCTCATGCGTGATTATTATTTTTATTTAGTCGGGTCATTATTTATAATAATAATTGTGCCACTTATATGAGCCAGATGTGTGAATTTTTATGCCTTAAAAATATGCACTAAAGACTAAAACTACCGACCGGGTTACCGAGTTACAGAGAGTTTCATGAGAACTGATTAGGATTTCGTCAAAACATTTCGCCAAAAAAAAGACCAATAGTTTCTACTTCTCCTTTGCCTCCAGATAGATACTGCATGTTGGCGTAAAAAAATTAGGAGTAACAAATATTATTACCCGCAGTTGGGATCTATATATGTACTGAAATATTAGCAAAAGCCCGAATCCGAAACTCTGATTTTAACCTATGGTGGAAATTGTAAAGCTATTCTTTTTCGTGCGGAATGTTAGTTAATATCGAAACAAATAGTCGAATACACAACAAGTATAAGCAGTTTCTCACAAAATGCACAATACTTCTTACCACCTCCGCCCGAATATTGATTATATCCTTAGAAGATGCATATGCACGTGGGGCAAGAATAATCCCTGGTAAATGGACATGGATTATGAAATGAGATGACTTTGGTATTTGAAGAACTTCTGCTGCGATATAAATTCTTCTTATATCTCTGCTTAATGCACTTTAACGCTGATTAATATAGTGGACATATTTTAATGTTTGTGCATTAATGCCAATTCAGGCCAGTCCAAATTAGGTCTTTGAAGACTTTAAGACTCATAGAATGCTTTGTAGCCATGTATGCCTGTTTTTCCATGTGGTAATCACATATCCCCTATGTTTTGCGAATCAAAATCCAAGACAGACACCTACAATGTCTAGCAATATGTTTTGTTTGAGATTTTCGGCGTTCATGCTGTGTAGGAAGAAGATACATAGAAATGTATGTACTCTCATATGTGCGCCTGTACAAGTAGGAATATCTGACGTAAACGCACAGCAACATTTGCTTTAGCCTTAACTGTGAGCACATTTTTAGACAATATTGAATAATAAATACCAGAGAACGAATGGGTTTGCCTATTTCTTTCATTTCACAGTTAGCTGTCGGTGACAGACAAAAATGTTCACAAAAAATTGTAGGTAGTTATGCACATATATATATTTTTAAGAATACTCAACACTTTTGGTGGTTGAAGAGGATATTCGGCGAGGCGAAAAAAAGCTGATTTGTGATTTAAAAATAAATGTCAGCACTTGTTCTTTAAATGCTGAACAATTGATGGATTTGTGCTGGCCACATAGAATTAATTTGGTGACACTTTGAACCTTGCATTTGCCTATTGTATGCCAGTTACTCTCAAACTGTATGCCGGTAAATGACGAACGTAACTCTCTCGCACTCTTTTGGGAGTTCTCTCCATTAAAATGCTGGTGAAAGTCGTAACGAAACGGAGAGAGAGAATGAAGTATCTATTTTTCTTCCCTTATGGTTTGTATGTCCTTTATGTTATTGCTATTCGTAACATACATTCAGAGGACGCGAAGTTATTGGCAAAACGTAAACCGTCAAATATTATGGCACTTTTGCTGTTGTCCTTATTGGCCTTGTGTAAGTGATTTCACCGTTTTTGTATTCTTTTTGTTTTTTGCCGATAAACTTTCACAAAGAACCAGTAATCCAGGGGTCCGATTCTTTGTTGAAAGTTCAGCACAGCAACTAGGGCTAGATACCACATACTTTTGGTTCACACAAAATCTTTTATAAGCTGTTTTGTTTTTGTACTACTTTTGGTTTTTTTTTTCAATTTATTTCAAATAGATTCGAATGTGTTTCAACAAGTTTTTCACTAGACTTTCTTCGTTGCCATATGAAATGTCTGCTTCAGCGCGAGCTATTCGTGTGTTTATATTTAGACGCTCCGACCGCCGAATACTGGCCGATCAGCTCGCACCATGCCAAAAATAACACTCGCAGTGGCCTGGGATGGTGAAAATTTTCTAAATTCACATAATCTTTGATAGAAAATTTGAAATATTGAATTTTCGTCCAGCAAAAAAAGGATTTTCAGATCAATTCACAGCGAAATCAATTTCGATTATTTGCACACGTGTAACGTGGACGCACTACACTCCGGTTCGTGTGATTATTTGTATGGATTTTCCACGTTTTCCATGATTTCTAGGTATACATATAGATTTCACTTCACTTGGATTTCACACAGACACCCGTTTCACTATGGCCCACAAGGAGGCGACTTACTTTTCGTGTCGATATTTCTCTTTAGACTAATTTGCTGTGTGCTCGCAAGCGTTTGAAAAGTCGTTCGACAAACAGTTCAGACCAGTGTACGGACGGATGGATGGCTGTGTTTGTGGATGTGGGCATTTCTTTCTGCTCTTTTTGTTTGAATGTATTTGATTTTATGGCTTTGGCTCTTTCACTGCTGTTGTTTATCGTATTTTCCGTTTTTCCCAAATTCTCTGGCTACAGTGCAACATGAAAACGCAACGAGTTGGTGTGGTTCTTGGGAGAGGGCGGGTGGCGCAGAGGGACTTTTCGTTGGAGTGTTTATAAAGGGTTTGTTTTTGCTCCTAAATTGTTTTGGTTATTCAGGTTCTTATATCAGCTGTTTTTCGTTGACACCAAACCGAAAGTGTGGTAAAAGAAAACGTAAGCTAATGTCGGTGTGTGGGTGGGGGGTAAATAAACGAATGCTTTTCTCTTTGGGAGAATGTCTGAGAGTATCAAACTGTGCGAACGTTTCGTTCTTTTGTTACCTACATATATACCAATTCATAAAAGAAAGAGAATCAAATAATCGAATCTGTTAGCTAATGTGTTTACAGTATTATCTTTTTAATCAGAACAATTTAAATACAATGTGTGGCAAAGTATAGAAATTTCAGAACTTCGAATAAAATTAAAGTTATCCTTTTTAAATCTAATAAAAGAATATTGAAACTCACTCTGAAAGAACTCGTTTACCCAAAAAGTAATGAATTCGAAAACTAGCAAAAATTTCAAAATTAGGAGGCAAATCCAATATATACAATATACCAATGAGAAGCTTTTAGTCTGCGAAATTTGTGTAGCAAATGCGTAAAATTACGTCATTTGTTTGTATTTTCTTCCATTTGCCTGGACGATTTACAACTTTTTCGAGTTAGGGAACTGGTATCTATTGAAAAGGTACAACAATTGGTAAAAGTTGCAGACTCTTGCACGCAAAGGAACAGAGCTAATGTTAGTAAATTTATACGCCAGGGGGTGGATTCTTGTTCTATGAAAATATGAAATGAAAAATATTTCCTTTATACAATTTTTCATTTGACATTTCTTTCCTTTAAAAAAAATTTTCATTTCACATTTTCATAGAACAAAAATTTAAATTGATAATTTTTAAAATTCACTCAATTGTCCTATTTTTAATTACAAAGATTAGGATTATTTTGTATTATTCAATTCTGTTTTTATACAAAAATTTAAAAACTGTTCAAGAAATTGTTAAACTTTGAAATTTTGGTAACATTCGTATAAATACATGTGTTTAACTTGTGTGGTAGTCGAATTTTGGGGTAATTCTGTAATTAATTCCCAGCGAAGAAATTTTAACAGTAAGACAAGACTATTAAGGACGGTATTAACACTAGGTGTGTTCGATGTTTCAATAATTAGTACATAAATATTAGAGCAAACTTTACTGAATTTATTGAATGTGGTTCGATTACTTTTTGCATTATTTGTACACGTACGACGGACGTTTAAAGGTGTTACACACGGAATGACAAATTAAATACATCCTCCTTTCCAAGGTGGAGGGTTTTACTTCAATAATGAGCAGATTTTTTTATGTTTTCTTATACTACATCAGTCGGAGGTTGTTAAATATGCATTTTTCAACAATTTTACAAATTTGAATAATATTTTACTCAACGTTTTCAATTCCAAGCTGTCAATATGAAAAAGGCAAAGAAAACTTTTATAAATCAATTTTTAATCTATACATATAAAAAGAAGTTGTGTTAGTTACTACGCTTATAACTCAAGAACCACTGGTCTGATTTTAACGATTCAGACAAATTCGAAATTTTCTCTTGGCAGAAAAGGATAAAGTTCGGTTCGTAGATCAAAATCCCAGAAGGTGTTTTGAGTTCCCCGGTCAATTTTTTAGAGCCCATTATGTATAACCTTAGAGCCCATTATGTATAACCTTAAACATACACAAAGGGCCTCAATTATTTTATTATATACTTCGCAGAATTTACGATGGAATTGCAAATTTGATATAGTCCTATGGTTTACATATAAAACCATTGTATCAAATATGGATTTTGTGCTTCAAGTATTTTTTATTTTAGCCCTATTTCTCAAACTAATTTCAGCAAATTTTTGATTTGGCCCTTATTTGTTATCTTGAATTATAACGGGGTAGAAGAAAGTTTTCAATGTTGTGGCGATGTTTCGGAGTAGTGCCCATATAAAGGTACCTCCTGATTTTACCATTTCGAAGGTCTTCACCACATATTTCAAAGAATAAAAATGTGTATTCAGGCTATTTTGGGGGATGAAAATCTTACACAAAAATTTCAACATAGGTACACATTTTATGTATTTTCACCATATAACAGTATCCCCCAGGTCCGCCGATGTCTAACCCTTTGGCGGACAAACAGACGGACATTGTGTGGGGACCCTCTAACGCACAGTTTGAGGTGCTATGGTAATGGGTGTAAAAGAGTAGTTAACCTTGGCTGTTCTTAAATCATTCTGCCCTCAATAATGAGGTGTTCAAAACACAGCAAATTCCAAATTATTGCTCATTTGACTGGAAAATTTTGCTAACACAATACTACAAATTAAGTTGAGCCCTTACATGGGGGTAAGGTTGATATATATATTTATAATGGATTTGTATAGCACACCACACATTTAGGTCCCTAACTCTAACATTGAAGTCCACGGCGTATATCAGCCATATCTGTGAATAATTATGTTTTGAAAGATCTGCACAATAGACAAAAACTACTGGCAGGCAACGCAGATCAGACCAGCTAGTATAAATATAAAAATAACTTTATATCATAAATACTTACGTATAACGAGTGGCATATTTTATATAAATAATAACTAATGTTTGGCATTATTGAGGTTTTATATCCATTGTCTAAAGAAATTTTCTTAGAACACGAGACCATGCATTTAATGTTCCTTTATAAAACTATTTTGAGAGCTATTTTCGGATTTGATACTTCGAACTTGTTTCTAAAATGCGTTAATTTGGATAAGCTTGTTTCTTATATGAAACAAATTTTCTGTGGGAATTGTGAAAAATGACATGGTGTTTTGAAAAAATTTTATTACACCCATTAATTTATACACTAAATCATGGTACCACGAAGACAAAGTAGGCTAACTTTGGAAAAATTGCAAGTATAGAGCTCTACCCGTTTGGCTTGTAGTGTCAGAATTACTATCAAAACAATCAAAAAAAAAAAAAAAAAACAAATAACTTGTTGCATTGATTTTGAATAAATATTTAAAAACCGCGAAAACTGAATGAAAGTATGTATAAACGGATAACCATTTTTTTTTTCAAATTTAGTAGATAATCTGAAAGATACGATTTTTGGTTGTTAACTTCGAAGTGCCAATATTTAACATTGCTTACTTTAGAAGAAAAAAAAAAAAATGGATGACAACACACTATTATATTCATAAAAAATATTTTTATACTATGTTTATAGTTCGTTTGACATTGGGTTTGGTAAGAATTTTTGAATGAAAATGAAAACATTTGCCAAAAATCGGCCACATTCTCTCTGTCCTTTGCCACTTTCTACGGAAGCTAAATATTTATGAATAACCAGAATTTATGAATAGAATATGTGAATACTATTTGATTTTGAATGTAGTAGACCTTCACAAGTATTAAATCGAATCGTTGTACACGTACACAAACACCAATGTACATTTACACTTCGATCCATTCACATATTGTTTATATTGGCTTGGATGCACCATCGCCGAGCTAACAGCAGAACACGGGGCTATGAGGTAGCGTTGGTGGTAAAAACTAAATAGAAATGTCGGCACAGGCTTTCGTCAGTATGTGGTAGCATTTCGGTTCGGTACTATTTTTAGACCGTTCAAAACTGTTAGCTGCCAAACATTGACATTGTAAGATACACAGACCGTGTACATTTTTAAATGTCATTACAATACTCAAAATGTATTTTCGAAGAAACCGAGTCAAGAGGGGTGTGTGTGTGTTAAAAATATATTATAGTTTTCTTTTCAAGTGTCCAAAAGCAGAAGCATTTTTAATATATTCAAAAAATACTTTGCAGGGACTATTTTGAAACCATTTGAATACATAAATTTGCCACGTGCTATTGAACTGGTGCTGTGGAGTAACTTTTTTTTTTGATAATTCAAAACGCTGAAACACTATTCATAAAATGCTTAATTTTAACTTAAAATTAAAAAAATTTGCAGTTGCTCTACAGATCGCAATTATAGACCAATCGATGCGAAAGTTAGAATGGGGCTAGAGTTTAGGGCTGGGCAGAAGCCTTCCAATTTGTATGGTCATCAGATAATATTTAGTGGCTGAAATATACCATAACATTTGTGTGAAATAAAACTCAAAATTTCCATTAAACCGTATAAAAGTATAAAATCTAAAAAAATCACAGAAAAATATGTCAATAATGATGTTAATATAGATTTTGTAGTATTTTGTGACATTTTTAATTTTTTTTCATATTTTTTATCGCATGCGATTTTTTCAATTTGACTTATAATTTTGAAGTGTATATTTTGTAATATTTTTTTGCCTTACAACTCAGGTTGGGGTTATTATATACAGACTGCAATTATCGTCAGATCCTCATGAAAATATTTACAAGGGTAGGGTTAGGCTCAGAAGATCTAGGCCTATTATTTTCAAAGATGCCCGCAATGTTCCTGATTTTGCAGCTGTTATAATGGTCACAAATAGAAGCCAAAGGACACAAAATCTCGCATGAAGTTAAAGTTTATGACAGCAGGTAGAATGGACCACTACTTTTTTATGCTGATTTCTTTGACGAATATAATCAAATATTGTAGACAAGCAAATCATGTTGATGTTGATTTGGAGATACACCTCTTGCTTTTGGAGATGATCGCAAAATATTTAGGGGTTCAAATGAACCAAAAAACCAAAACCATCCGTGACATAATTGCAAAAGCGAAATCTTCCAAAATGGATTTAGACATAAAGGGGCTTCCAACATATTGTAGTGTTGTAGGGAATCACATGGTAGGCCCCGCACGACTACAGCCTTTGCTTACTTGTTTTAAATTGAAAATTAACAAATTATTTTTTTTGCATTGCTACTCGAAAATTAGGTATCGAACCCTGATATTTCGAATGGAATTTATTTTTTATTTCGAGTACCACGCCTATATAATCTAACAATATTTTATAGTGTTGTAGGGTATTAAATGGTTGGCCCGCCCGACAGTTGACTTTGCTTAGTTCTTTTGTTTTTGAATTCTGATTTAAAGAGTTCTGACTCGAAATTGCATACTTTTCAAAATTGTGTATTGGAACCTAGAAAACCAGCACCTGGAACTTCATTGAGAATATGAAATTGTAGTCACTTCAGTTGGAAGAAGCAACAAAGATTTTCAAAGAAACTAAAATGACCGACACCACCACCAAATGTCCTTACAATGATAACCCAAAGGGAAATACAGAAAAATGATAGAAGAAGTACTCAAATAGGGGGAATAATGCTAATAGTAAACGTTTATTGTAAAAGGACTTAAATTTTCGAAAATGCTTTCGAAATCTTCAAAATAATCAATAATCAGCTGGTTATATAGGTGCTATACGCCGCAGTGAACAGGTATTAAATAACTATTTCTTCAATCGATTTTACTGTACTGAAAACTCTTAATTTCCAATTCAAATTAATTTGGAAGAGGACCAATGTATACTATTTTTTTTAATTATCTAGACAAATTCGAAGACCACGGACAGACGGACATCGTCATGATCATGAATATATGTACTTTATGGCGTCTACGATGAATATTTAGAGGTGTTAAATACGGAATGACAAATTTAATGTACCGTCCTTTCGATGGTGGAGTGTATGAAAAGATCTGTTGAAAAAATGCGACTAAAATTACTAAAATACCAAATAATCGGAGGAATAATGAGCCTGTTCCAGCAGTCTTCAGTCACAGAAGACAGAACTCATTACGAACTCTTCATCCAAATTTTAAAGGATTCTCCCTCAAAAATATGACTAGAATTATCACAATAGCAAATATGGGAAAGTACTGAAACATGGAGGGCTTTAGCAAAATGTGAACTTACACGGAATTTGAGGGCGAGGTACAGCTGTATAGGGCTATAAGAAAACATGAACCTATATACATAGACAATGTTCAGCCGCAGCAAGTAGAACCAGTTACAAACCTTGAGTATGAATATCAAACAATTTCATTAAAAAATGTGGCTTAAATTGTGGGGAGGTACAGTTAGTTATAGGGGCTACAAGAAAAATTGGACCTATATAGACAAGTTTCTTCTACAGGAGGTAGAAACCGCTAGAAATGTTAAGTACCGAGTTGTTAACAAATGCTTTAGAAAGTGTGATCTCAGTCGTCAAAATGCCGAATATCGGGAAGTACCATTATATGAGGGCTACAGAAAAACGTGGATCTATTTTGACGATGTTTTGCCACAAGAAGTAGAACCCATTATAAAATCTAAAAATCGAATTATAAGCAATTCCGTTTAAAATGTGGTGTAAGTTCCTAAAATACCTTATATGGTAGGTACTTTTATACGGGGGCTATAGGAAAACGTGGAGCTATATAGACAATGTTTTGCTACATGAGGTATAAACCTACACTATTTGTGAGCGTTATCCATATTGGTAAAACATTTGCGGAGGTGCTTCGAAGCCATTGTACAGTAACACCAAAATTGTTCTGAATGGCGTATATTACTAACGACAAGATATATGATCCGATATTCACCAATTTGCAATAGATCATTTGCTTTCTAATTATCAAAGCAATTATCGGAATAAAAGGAACAATTGATCTAAAAACAGGTTATATAGTATCAGTCGGTTTAATCGAGTGGCTCAGCTAATGTTTGTTTAATAAAATAAATGTAGACTTGCGTTATGATTATCAAACTTTTGAGTCTTAATGGAGGAGGTTGTAAAGGAATGGATCAATATTGTCTTTTTCATATCTGACCTAAGTCTGATATAAATATTACAATCTGCCAGATTTGGACAATACCGACTACTTTCTTCACTTATATGCGTGTGTGGTTATTTTTGGATGATGTTGAAATATGTGGGGACCCAAGTATTAACATGCCTCTAATTTTGATAGAAATATTAGGATGTATGAAATTTGAAGAGAACCGGATGCTCATTTCACCTCTTATGAGCGTTTTCGTTATACGAAATCACAGCGCCTTTGTGGGGGAGGTACCAGATGAAACGAACTGATATATCCCATTTTAACATCTTTTGTGTTAACTAAAATATTAGTATGTGCGAAATTTGAAGACGATGGGCTCTAATTTTATAGTTTATAAGTGTTATAATTATTAAAACTTTGACCTTTTGTTTGGGAAATACTTGATAGAGTGGCCCGATATATTTCATCTTCACACCAGTTCTTGTTTTAGTAGAAATATTGGAAAGTGCGAAATTTTGGCAATCGGACTCTTATAGTTATTATACCCTACAACACTATGTGTTGGGGGTATTATAAGTTTGATTGGGCCAAAAATTATGTAACACCACGAAATATTGGTTTCCCATATAGGAAAGTATATATGGATCTTCCTAGCTCGCCGAGCTGAGTCGATCTAGCTATGTATGTCCGTCCGTCTGTCCGTCTGTCCATGTTAATTTGTAATCACGCTACAGGTCGCAATTATGGCCCTATCCTTACGAAATTTTGCATGAAGGTGGGGTTTGGGTCAGAATAGAACCCTATTGCTTTTGGAGATGATCGCCAAATGTTTAGGGGTTGAAATGGACCAAATACTGAAAAAATGTCGGATTTTGCAGTAGCTATACAGGTCGCAATTATAGACCAATCGACGCGACATTTCGCATGTAGCTAGAGTTTAGGGCGGGGAAGAAGCCTACCAATTTGGGTAGTCATCGGATAATATTTAGCGGGTAAAATAGACCATATCTTTTGTGTTGAAAAAATTCAACATTTTTCATTAAACTGCGAATATTTTAAATCCCAGTGAAATCACAAAGCCATCACAAGGTTACTTCTGATCTTTACATTGATGTTAACATCCATCAAATCGGATATATAGCAAAATATGTGCGGTATATATGTCTATCAAAGAAGATATGCTTGAAAGATCTCTTATATGTCGAGAACGGCTGAACTGATTTCGACAGTTCTCATTAATTCAGAATGGCCTCTTGGCAGGAAAGAAAAAACGTCTAAAAAATCGCATAAAAATATGTCTCTAAAGATAAAAATATTGATTTTGTAACATTTTCTCATATTTTTTCAATTTTGTCATATTTTTGGCATATTTTCATTTTGAATTAAACATTTGGTAATATTTCTACAGCTAACAAAACTAAGTAGTTAGGATATCAGTATATCATATACAGATCACATTTATGGCCCGATCCTTACGAAATTTTGCATGGGGATAAGATGAGGGTCAGAATAGAAGCCTACTCTTTTTGGAGATGATCGCCATATATTTAGGGGTTGAAATGGACCAAAAAACTGCAAAATTGTCGGCAGGTCGTAATTATCGCTCGATCCTCACGCACATTTGAATGGGGGTTACCGGACATTGCAAAAGCCAAGCAGTTTTGGATGGCCATCCAAAAATATTCAATGTGCGAAATAGTTTCCCAACCTTTGTAGACAGAATACGAAAATGTCCATTCCAGTGACTTTTTGGAGAATTCACAAATACAGGAAAGACGCACTTCTGACTATTTCGTTACCGCTGATTTCGTTGAAGAATATAGTCAAATGTCTGTATCTCATATAGATGCGTTTCAGTCAAAAACCAATAATAAATGTTAATCTTTTGCCACTTCTGAGAGATTATAGGTCTTTGGGAAATATTGGTTCCAGATCTAGGAAGACCATTTACGTGCAACATCTACCAATAAATTGGAAATGAGCAAATTAGCTTAAGTTGCTATTATTCGAAAATTAGAGAACGAAACCTGATGGTTTTCTTTTATTATTTGTCACAACATCTTGTGGAATTCATTCGAGTATCTCGCCTATATAAACTGTATCACTTATTATAGTGTTGTAGGGTATTCAACGGTCGGTCCCGCTCGACTGTAGCCTTTGCTTACTTGTTCAAAATGTTGACTCTTTATGGGGGAGACACTGCATTGATTGGGCATATAGTGTTCATTTTCGTAGTAGTACTCGAAAAAATATTATGATTTGCAAAGTTTAAACAAAATCGGATGATAATTTCAATTTTATCAATTTGGTTTTCTGCTACAAACCAAAGCGCCATAGCAAAACACTCTTTAGTACACATGTCTTCCATTTGCAAGTAGCTGTATCGAATATTCGACCATATCGAAAACGTAAATACAAAACTAATGTTTTTTCAGTCTTGCACGCATTTTATAAATTACTTTCCACCATTTGTCCTTTTCACTGGCCTTGAGCTTCAGTAGGTACTTGGAATGAGCCATAGAACAAACATCTTCGCGGTGGATCTGCGAAGCTTTCTGCAAATGTACAATAGTACTTGCTAACCATTGTCGATTATAAAGCATGGGATTTGGTCATCTTCGTTTACACTGGTTCGTATTAAGCGTTAATCAAATAAATGCGGTTCTGGCGAATATGATGACGGAGAAAGCAATGACAAACTTTACCAGTGTCATGCCGAAGAGTTCGCTCGTTTACTTTCCAGTTGCATAAGTATTTTCTTAACTTATCTCCATGATATAAAGTATTGCGTATTAATGTATCATTTTATTGCTGCAGCACGCACGCAGTCAGTGTGTAATGCTGTTACTGCAGCCATGTAGGGAGGTGCGGTGAGAAGTTTGTCAACCGGAATTTTATTTGACAAGCTTTTTATACCCTACAAGTTTCATTGGGCCAAAAATTATGTAACACCTCGAAATATTGGTTTCCCACATAGGAAAGTATATATGGGTCTTCCTATCTCGCTGAGCTGAATCGATCTAGATATGTAGGTCCGTCCGTCCGTCCGTCTGTCCATGTTAATTTGTAATCACTCTACAGGTGGCAATTATGGCCCGATCTTCACGAAATTTAGAATGCAGGTCGGTCTAGAGCCAGAATGGAACCCTATTTCTGTTGGAGATGATTGTATAATATTAAGGGGTTGAAATAGACCAAAAACTGAAAAAACAAGTAAGCAAAGGCTACAGTCGAGCGGGGCCGACCGTTGATTACCCTACAACACTATAATAAACCATACAGTTTATATAGGCGAAGTACTCGACAGAATTCCACAAGATATTGTGACAAATAATTAAAGAAAACCATCAGGTTTCGTTCTCTAATTTTCCAAAAATTACAACTTAATCTAATTTGCTCATTCCCAATTTATTGGTAGATGTTGCACTTAAATGGTCTTCCTAGATCTGGAACCAATATTTCCCAAACACCTATAATCTCTCAGAAGTGGCAAAAGATTAACATTTATTATTGGTTTTTGACTGAATCGCATCTATATGAGATACAGACATTTGACTATATTCTTCAACGAAATAGTCAGAAGTGCGTCTTTCCTGTATTTGTGAATTCTCCAAAAAGTCTCTGGAATGGACATTTTCGCATTTTGTCTACAAAAGTTGGCAAACTATTTCACACATTGAATATTTTTGGATGGCCATTAGAAACTGCTTGGCTTTTGCAATGTGCGGTAACCCCCATTCAAATGTGCTTGAGGATCGGGCGATAATTACGACCTGCCGACAATTTTGCAGCTTTTTGGTCCATTTCAACCCCTAAATATATGGCAATCATCTCCAAAAAGAGTAGGCTTCTATTCTGACCCTCATCTTATCCCCATGCAAAATTTCGTAAGGATCGGGCCATAAATGCGATCTGTATATGATATTCTGATGTCATAACTACTTAGTTTTGTTAGCTGTAGAAATATTACCAAATGTTTAATTCAAAATGAAAATATGCCAAAAATATGACAAAATTGAAAAAATATGAGAAAATATGAGAAAATTTTACCAAATCAATATTTTCAGCTTTAGAGAGATATTTTTATGCGATTTTTTAGAAGTTTTTTCTTTCCTGCCAAGAGGCCATTCTGAATTAATGAGAACTGTCGAAATCAGTTCAGCTGTTCTCGACATATAAGAGATCTTTCAAGCATATCTTCTTTGATAAACATATATCGCACATATTTTGCTATATATCCGATTTGTTGGATGTTAACATCAATGTAAAGATCAGAAGTAACCTTGTCATGGCTTTGTGATTTCGCCGGGATTTAAAATATTCGCGGTTTAATATAAAAATTTTGAATTTTTTCAACACAAAAGGTATGGTCTATTTTACCCGCTAAATATTATCCGATGACCACCAAAATTGGTAGGCTTCTTCCCCGTCCTAAACTCTAGCTACATGCGAAATTCCGCGTCGATTGGTCTATAATTGCGACCTGTATAGCTACTGCAAAATCCGACATTTTTTCAGTATTTGGTCCATTTCAACCCCTAAACATTTGGCGATTATCTCAAAAAGAAATAGGGTTCTATTCTGGCCCAACCCCGACCTCCATTCCAAATTTCGTGAAGATCGGGCCATAATTGCGACCTGTAGAGTGATTACAAATTAACATGGACAGACGGACTGACGGACGGACGGACATACATAGCTAGATCGACTCAGCTCGGCGAGATAGGATGATCCATATATACTTTCCTATGTGGGAAACCAATATTTCGTGGTGTTACATAATTTTTGGCCCAATCAAACTTATAATACCCCCAACACATAGTGTTGTAGGGTATAAAAACTGATTTTGCAGTTGCTCTACAGCACTCAATTATGGACCAACCGAAGTTAGCATGGGGCTAGAGCTTCGGCCTGGACACAAGCCTTCCAATTTTGGTGGTCATCGGGTAATATTTAGTGGGTGAAATAGACCATAACATTTTTATTAAATAAAAGTAAAATTTTCCATTAAACCTCGAATATTTTTAATCCCGGCGAAATCACAAATAGGCGAAAAGGTCAATTCTGACCGTTACGTAGATGCCGATAGTAAATATATCGGATATATATAGAGAAATATATACAATGTGTATATACAAAGGAAGGGGATGTTAGTTAGAATGCTTATAGCTCCAGAATAGCTGGACCGATTTTGGCAAATTTTGTCAATTCAGAATGCCCTCTTGGCGTAAAAGTATAAAATCTAAAAAAATCGAATAAAAAGATGCCAATAATGATGATAATATAGGTTTTGTAGTATTTTGTGACATTTTTTTATTTTTTCATATTTTTAATTGTATGCTATTTTTTCAATTTGACTTATAATATTGAAGTGTATATTTTTTAATATTTTTCACCTTACAACACAGGTTGGGTTTATTATATACAGATTGCAATTATCGTCCGATCCTCACTAAAATTTTCATAAGGGTAGGGTTAGGCTCAGAAGGGCTAGGCCTATTGTTTTCAAAGATGTCCGCAATATATTTAGGGGTTGAAATGGACCAAAAACTACAAATGTTCCTGATTTTGCAGCCGTTATAAAGGTCACAAATAGAAACCAAAGGACACGAAATCTCGTATGAGGTAAAAGTTTATGACATGGGTTGAATGGACCACTACTTTTGTGTGAAAAAAAACCATCATTACTTACAGGCGATATCCGAAATACACGAAAGGCGAACTTCTGCCTTTTTATGCTGATTTCGTTGACGAATATAGCCAAATATCGTAGACAAGCAAATCATATAGAAGAGATGTAGAGGGGCTTCTTGCTTTTGGAGATGATTGAAAAATATTTAGGGGTTGAAATTAACCAAAAACAGAAATGTTTTTCCGATCACACAATTGAAGCCAATCGACACGCCTGTGAAGAGAGTTAAGGACACGGTCTTCCATCTTCTAGCATTTTGGATGACCATTGGATTATATTTAGCTGTAAAATGGACTACAACATCTAACAGCACGACGAGGTACATAAATAATGGGCAAATGTCCCTAGTCAAAATCCTAATTTCAAAAGTGAAATCTTCCAAAAATAATTTGGACATAAGGGGGTTTCTAACATATTGTAGTGTTGTAGGGTATAACATAGCCGGCCCGCACGACTATAGCCTTTGCTTACTTGTTATTTATAAGATTTGCACGTATATAAATGTATTTACATCGCAAGTACACAAAATAATCCACGGTTTTGAAAGGAATGATCCGATTTTAAAACGTTTTTCGTAACATTTAATATATAATTCGAGAATTCAATTTTTAAATCGTTAAATTAAATGAATTGAGAATGCCATTTGTATTTCGAATAATTTCAATTGTAATTTGAGATTTTTATTTGAAATTCGTAAAATTCCATTTGAAATTCGCAATACTTCATTTGTTATTCGAATTACTTCAATTGAAAGTCAAATTTTTACAATGTTTTTTGTTTCGAATTTCAAATAGAATAATTTAAATTACAAATGAAATAAGTTTTTCCTTTTTCAAAAAGAATGTTTATATTTTTCACTAAAAAGTCGTTTTGTCTCGTACCATCGCTCATCACATTGATACTGGTAGCGTAGCCCGACGTCAGGGAAGTGGACGGAAGAAAACAGCAACATCAGCAGAAATGGTTCGAAAAGTAACGAAGCTACTTGATCGAAACCCGTGTCTCAGTGGCGGAAAAATGGCTCGTAAATATTGAAAAATAAGCTTGCGGTAAAGCCATTGAAATTCCAAAAATTGCAAGATCTTACACCACAACAGAAAGAAAATAGACTCAAAAGAGCTAAAGAGTTGCTTCGCTAGGCCGAAAGTGATAACCTGCCGAATTTGGTTTTCTCCGATGAGAAAACATTCGTTGTCCAGCAGTTTGTAAACAAACACAAATAATACCAAATTTCAGAATGTTATTTTTCTATTCCATCCTTATCGGATCCTTCATCCCTCCTTCCATTCCTCAGCATAACCTAATTGTTCCAAATATAGTACTATTTAGTACACATAAGTACGAATATACCAATTCTAAATTTCATAATGCCACCCCAATCGGTTTGCTAAATACAAATTGTACAAAATTTAGTACCCTTCGGGTGTATAAGTACAAAGTTTCAAAACTTCATAAATCTTATTTTCAAATCTGAGAAATCTCATATTCAAATTTCTACTGGCTCACCCACAATTTAAATAGTACCAAGTTTAGTACCTTTTAGTACACATAAATACGAATTTTTAGAACTATCTTCATAACTCAGTCTTACTATGCAATCTTGTTTCCAAATTTCAGTATTCCTGCTCCGTCCATTCCTTCAAATTCAAATTGTACTAAATTTAGTACCGTTTAGTACTTTTTTAATTACTACTTTAGTACTTTATTGGAACCAAGTATTAACTAACTCTGATTCAAATATTGGGAGGTATGAAATTTGAAGATAATCGGATGCTAATTTCACATTTTATGACCGTTTTGGTTATACAAAGTCACAGCGTCTTCGTGGGAGAGGTACCAGATGAATCGACCCGATATATCCCATCTTCACATCAGATTTTGTGTTAATAAAAATATTTCACATTTAGTACCATATAGTAAAGATAAGTACGAATTTCCGAAGCGCCCTACACTCTCACAGCAATTCCAATTCCAAAAGTTCATCGGTTCGCCTTTCCGAAAATTTCCTACATACCCCAATCCTACACTCCAAGAATAATCTTATTTCCTATTTTCAGGATACCAACTCCATTGGTTCGCACAAATCCAATTTGTACCAAATTTAGTAAATTTTAGTAGATATAAGTAAAAAATTCCAACACTACTTACATATCCCGATATAACACTCTGACAGTAATATTTATTCCAATTTTCAGGATACCAGCTTTATTGGTTCACATAAATCCAAATTTTACCAAATTTAGTACCATTTAGGCACCTAAGTACGAATTTTCAAAACTGCCTACATCATACAGTCTAATAGAAATTTTATTTTAAAATTTCAGTGTTTCAACTCTCCTGGTTCACCCACAATTTAAATTGTACCAAGTTTAGTACCATAAGTACGAATTTTCAAAACTATCTACATACCTCAGCCCTACAATGCAATAGTAATCTTATTTCCAAATTTTAGGATTTCAGCTCCGTCCGTTCCTTCAAATTCAAATTGTACTAAATTTAGTACCGTTTAGTACTTTTCGAATACAATGGTACAAACTTCCAAAACTACCTCCTTGCATCGACTCTACTCCTCAACCTTGATTTCCATTCCGAATTTCAAGTTGTTAACTTTAACCATTCACAAGATACGAATGTAGTACATTTCGTACGCTTATAGTGTGAATTTTCAAAAACCTTGGTATATCTATCATACACTCCATAAGTGACAATATTCACCACAGGAAGCCGTTATGAACTCTTAAAACATTCAACTATGCAAAAGCTTAGATTTCTATCACATGCCGTTTAGACTCTGGCATGATTACAACAGACGGATAGCGGAAGGACGGACGGACATTGCTAAATCTTACGCTGATCAAGAGATTATTTACTTTGTTGGATCTAAAATGATTATTTCGATGAATTACAAACGGAACTTTCCCTGCATACTATGTATAATGGTGGGTATTCAAATGATTTTAAGAAGAAATAACGTCATTTTCGGAACCTGGTATGTATTTAATATAATCACCTATTTTTTGCAAAATGTAATATGAGGACCAACGCATTTTCTCCAGTATTAAGTGAATATTGTAAGAAATGAATATACCATTAACCCAAGAAATTTCAAAGGAAACCTACGTATGTTGTCCATGACATCACAAAAGTCACTGCAAGCTGAACTTTTTCCAAGTTGCAGTCCCACAAAGAAGATACATGTCCTCTTGTTAGTTGCGACTGTGTTTGGCCCATTTCTTCCTCATACTTTAAAGTACATTGTTTAGTTACATGGAAAAGGACACAAATCATAGTTATTGCTCTTTCTAGATTGTGTTTTCTTTGCATTTCGAAGGGAATTTCTATCTGCCTTATTCCACATCGTCATTTTAGTTTAGACTATGAGATTCTGTGTAAAATTGCATAAAACTTTATACGGGTATGAGATAAAATAAAGAAAAAAATATTGTGCATACGAAATGTCAACGCTTTATTTATATACAATAGGAAATGCATTCAGTTTCAAAAATTTGCTTTTCAGAATCAATAGACTTCCTTCCTAGTTGATAAGATGTCAAAAACATTTAAAGCATGAGTGCCAGTAAAAAAACAAGTAAGCAAAGGCTATAGTCGTGCGGGGCCGACCATGTAATACCCTACAACAATACAATATGTTAAGATTTCGTTTTTGAAATTATGTCATAGAGCCCTGCCCACATATTGCCCTGAGGTTTTTGGCCAGGGGCATTTGCCTAATATTTACGCACTCGGTCGTATTGTTGGGTATTCAAAAGATTCAAAAAAAAAAAGTTAAAAAGCAGTAAGTTCGGCCGGGCTGAACTTTTAATAGCCTCCACCATTTGGAACGAATTTGGAAATTTTCAAAAAATAAAATTCTTAAAAAATTCTATTAAAATTTAAAAAATACCAAATATAGCTGTCTATTGGGGTCTATAGACGTGGACCTACATAGGCATTGTGTGTCATAAACCATTACCATATTCAAATTCGAAACTTGAAATAAACAGTGAATAATGTAGCTAAAATCGTCAAAATATCGTATATAGGGAGGTACCGTTATATCGGAGCTGTGCGAAGACCTGCACCTGCATAGAAAATTATCTTTCATAGGCTGTAGTATCCATTACGAACTTCAAATACCACATCTCAAATAATTTCGATGGGTATTGTACCTAAAATCGTCAAAATACCGAATATAGGGAGGTACTATACGAAGACCTGGACCTGCATAGACAATTTTCTGTCACAGATTGTAGATCTCATAACGAACTCCAAATACGTAATTTGAAACAACTCTGGTGAATAATGACGCTAAAATCATCAAAATACCGAATATTGGGAGGTACCGACTATTGGGAGGGCTATAGGAAGACGTGGACCTGCACAAACAATGTTCTGTCTTAGGGTGTTGTATTCACTTCGAACTTCAAATACCAAATTTGAAAAAAATTCCGTTAAATAATGTCGCTAAAATCATCAAAATACCGAATATAGGGAGGTAGCGTTATATGGGGGCTATACGAAGACGTGGACCTGCACAGACATTTTTTTGTCTTAGGCTATAGTATCCATTTCGAACTTCAAATACCAAATTTGAAACAATTCCGGTGAATAATGGGAGGTACCGTTATATGGGGGCTATATGAAAACGTGGACCTACATGGTCCATTTACGAACTGCCTACTGGAAAAATAAACATGTGTGCAAAATTTTAGCCATCTATCTCAATTCATTCGAAAGATAGCGTGATTACAACAGACAGACAGACGGACGGACAGACAGACAGACGGACATCGCTAAATCGACTTAGAATTTTACACTGATCACGAATATATATACTTTGTTGGGTCTGACATGAGTATTTCGGAGAGTTACAAACGGAATGAAATGCGTATTTCCGTGTCGATTGGTTTTCAATTGTGACCTACAGAGCGACTTCAAATCAGGAAATTTTTCTGCTTTTGGTCCATTTGAAGCACAAAATGTTAATCTTCAAAAACAATACGTTTTAATTCTGACCCTAACTCTACCCCCATACAAAAATTTGTGAGAATCGGACGATAATTGCGACCTGTACAGAATAAGATAAAAAACTGCAACAAAGTCAAATGCCATAATTTTTAATTTTTTTTTAATTTTAAAAAATTTAGAATAAGTTTAGATTTGTTCGAATTGGTCTCCCTTGGCACGAATTATGGCCTTCAAACTGCCAATGAAACCGTCGCACGCTGCCCGAATATTGCTCTGCGGTATTTTAGCCCATTCCCGGCGATGCGCTTGCTTGAGATGATCGACACTTTGGTATTTTTTATACCCAACCTTGGTTTCCAAAATACTCCAGACAATAGTCCAATGGATTGGTATCCGGAGATTTTGGTGGTCATTGTGCGCTAGAAATGAAGCGAGGAACCTTATTTTGTATCCATTCTTGAGTGGCGCGTGCAGAGTCCTATTAGAATGTCCAAGGTCTGCGGCAAAAATGTTTGCGTGCCCAAGGATTTAATACACCATCCATAATATTTTAGCGGTAATATTCGGTTTTTATTCTGATGCCACGGTCGATTAATACAAGAGGAGAGCGACCATAGACTGTTATGGCGGCCGACACCATCACCATAGCTGGCCCTTGAGTTCCGATGGCCAACCGAAGGTGCACATTTTCAGCTGACCTGTTTGGCAAGTTAACACGATCATTATACAACGAATGTTTTCTCACAGGAGAAAACCAAATAAGGTAGTTCGCCACTTTCGGTCAAGCGAAGCAACTCTTTAGCTCTTTTGAGTCTATTTTCTTTCTGTTGTGGTGTAAGTTCTAGCTTTACCCCGATCTCATTTTTCAATATTTGCCGAATTAAATATTGCGATATGTTCTGGGTTTCGATCAAGTCGCTTCTTTACTTTTCGAACTATTTCTGCTGATGTGGCTGTTTTCTTCCATTCACTTCCTTGACGCCGGGCTACGCTACCAGTACCACGATAACGAGCGATGGTACGAGACCCAAAAGATTTATTTACATTTAAATGCTGGAGTGCTCTAACGATAGCCACTTGTGGTTTTCCATCACGAATAACCTTTTTTTTTTTTTTGAAAAATTGTTTTTGTACGCTTGTAAACAATATAATGAGCTGTTACTGAAATAATTTTAACATCTGTCGGACGAGTGGCTTAGAAATAACAGCGGTCTGAAGTTGGAGTTTTTTCATCTCACCCTGTATACAATACATTCAAAATATAGAGTAGCAGGGTATGGAAAAACTTTAGAAGATGTACAATTCAAAAATGTAAGTCAAATTGGAAATATCGCATGCGATAAAAAATATGACAAAAATTGAAAAAAATTATTTGCTTTTTTGTTGTCATATTTCTACGTCATTTTCTTAGATTTTATCCTTTTCTGGCACGAGACCATTCCGCATCAAAGAGAATTGTGGAAGTCAGTCCAGCGGTTCTTGACTTATAAGCAGAATGAATATGATATATTTCTTTTACATATATATTGTACTTGTTTTCCCATATCTTGTCTATCAGCATCACGGTAATGGTCAGAAGTGACCCATTAATGTATTTGTGACATAAACATATTTTTTTGAAATAAAATTTATGCTTTTTTTACCCGCTAAATATTGTCCGATGGCCGTCCAAATTGGTAAACCTCTGTCCTCTAACTTAATGAAAAATTCCGAGCCGATTGGTTTATAACTGTGGCCTGTAGAGCAAAATTACAGCCCTACCTTATATCTGACGCTTGTAAAAAATCATCATCACACTACTCAAATGCGAAACTTAAAAAAACGGTGAATAATGTAGCTAAAATAATCATAATACCGAATATCGGGAGGTAATGTTATATGGGCGCTATACGAATACGTGGACCTGAACAGACAATCTCCCGTCATAGGCTGTAGCATCCATTACGAACATCAAATACCATATTTGAAACAATCCCGGTGAATAATGTCGCTGAAATCATCCAAATACCGAATATCGGGAGGTATCGTTATACGTGGGCTATACGAAGACGTGGACCAGCACAGACAATTTTCGGTCACAGGCTGTAGTACCCATTACGGACTTCAAATACCAAACTTGAAACATTTCCGGCGAATAATGTTGCCTAAATCACCAAAATACCGGAAAAGGGAGGTGCCATTATATGGGGGCTATACCAAAACGTGGACACACATGACCCATTTTTAATACCACAAGTCCTGCAGACATAATACACATTTGAGTAAATTTTTATCAACTTACTTCATTTCGTTCCGAAGCTAGAGTGATTTCCACAGACGGATGGACATCGCTAAATCGAGATAGAATTTTATTTTTATCAAGATCGTCGTTAATGGGGACCGGAGAATCGCGACGTAACTTAAAACGACTCAAATCGAATCACCTTTTTCTATACATATACAAAATGCACTAAAATTTAATTTACTGGGGGAAATATTCAAAACAAAGCCAACAATTTTATATTTTTGATAAAAAAAGTATGAATACATTTTTATTTATTCCATTTATTTCAAAAAAATGTTTATAATTATTATAAAGAAATAATAAAACAATAAATTAAGAAAAAACAAGTAAGCAAAGGCTACAGTCGAGCGGGGCCGACCGTTGAATACCCTACAACACTATAATAAACGATACATTTTATATAGGCAAGATACTCGAAAGAATTCCACAAGATATTGTGACAAATAATAAAAGAAAACCATCAGGTTTCGTTCTCTAATTTTCGAATAATAGCTACTTAAATGGTCTTCCTAGATCTGGAACCAATATTTCCCAAAGACCTATAATCTCTCAGAAGTGGCAAAAGATTAACATTTATTATTGGTTTTTGACTGAAACGCATCTATATGAGATACAGACATTTGACTATATTCTTCTACGAAATCAGCGTTAACGAAATAGTCAGAAGTGCGTCTTTCCTGTAATTGTGAATTCTCTAAAAAGTCACTGGAATGGACATTTTCGTATTTTGTCTACAAAAGTTGGCAAACTCCTTCACACATTGAATATTTTTGGATGGCCATCCAAATCTGCTTGGCTTTTGCAATGTCCGGTAACCCCCATAATTACGACCTGCTGACAATTTTGCAGTTTTTTGGTCCATTTCAACCCCTAAATATATGGCGATCATCTTCAAAAAGAATAGGCTTTTATTCTGACCCTCATCTTATCTCCATGCAAAATTTTGTAAGGATCGGGCCATAAATGCGATCTGTATATGATATCCTGATATTCTAACTACTTAGTTTTGTTAGCTGTAGAAATATTACCAAATGTTCAAATCAAAATGAAAATATGCCAAAAATATGACAAAATTGAAAAAATATGAGAAAATTTTACAAAATCAATATTTTCATCTTTAGAGAGATATTTTTATGCGATTTTTTTCGACGTTTTATGTTTCCTGCCAAGAGGTCATTCTGAATTAATGAGAACTGTCGAAATCAGTTCAGCCGTTCTCGACATATAAGAGATTTTTCAAGCATATCTTCTTTGGTAAACATATATATCGCACATATTTTGCTATATATCCGATTTGTTGGATCTTAACATCAATGTAAAGATCAGAAGTAACCTTGTCATGGCTTTGTGATTTCGCGGGGATTTAAAATATTCGCGGTTTAATGAAAAATTTTGAATTTTTTCAACAAAAAAGATATTGTCTATTTTACCCGCTAAATATTATCCGATGACCACCCAAATAGGTAGGCTTCTTGCCAGCCCTAAACTCTAGCTACATGCGAAATTCCGCGTCGATTGGTCTATAATTGCGACCTGTAGAGCAAGTGCAAAATCAGGATTTTTTTCAGTTTTTGGTCCATTTCAACCCCTAAATATTATGCGATCATCACCAAAAGAAATAGGGTTCTATGCTGACCATAGCCCCACCTCCATTTTAAATTTCGTGAAGATCGGACCATAATTGCGACCTGTAGAGTGATTACAAATTAACATGGACAGACGGACAGACGGACGGACGGACATACATAGCTAGATCGACTCAGCTCGGCGAGATAGGCAGATCCATATATACTTTCCTATGTGGGAAATCAATATTTCGTGGTGTTACATAATTTTTGGGCCAATCAAACTTATAATACCCCCAACACATAGTGTTGTAGGGTATAAATATAACAAAAATTAATTTCATTTACATATGTATGTATACATATTCGAAAAAAGGAGATGCATTCAAAAATTGTAATTTAATTAGCTTACATTGAACTCTTTTCAGATGATAAATCTAAATCAACAACACATATATCCATTTGATTGTATGGTCTTACTGTTTATACCCTACAACACTATGTGTTGGGGGTATTATAAGTTTGATTGGGCCAAAAATTATGTAACACCACGAAATATTGGTTTCCCACATAGGAAAGTATATATGGATCATCCTAGCTCGCCGAGCTGAGTCGATCTAGCTATGTATGTCCGTCCGTCCGTCTGTCCGTCTGTCCATGTTAATTTGTAATCACTCTACAGGTCGCAATTATGGCCCGATCTTCACGAAATTTGGAATGGAGGTCGGGGTTGGGCCAGAATAGAACCCTATTTCTTTTTGAGATAATCGCCAAATGTTTAGGGGTTGAAATGGACCAAATACTGAAAAAATGTCGGATTTTGCAGTAGCTATACAGGTCGCAATTATAGACCAATCGACGCGGAATTTCGCATGTAGCTAGAGTTTAGGACGGGGAAGAAGCCTACCAATTTGGGTGGTCATCGGATAATATTTAGCGGGTAAAATAGACCATACCTTTTGTGTTGAAAAAATTCAAAATTTTTATATTAAACCGCGAATATTTTAAATCCCGGCGAAATCACAAAGCCATGACAAGGTTACTTCTGATCTTTACATTGATGTTAACATCCAACAAATCGGATATATAGCAAAATATGTGCGATATATATGTTTATCAAAGAAGATATGCTTGAAAGATCTCTTATATGTCGAGAACAGCTGAACTGATTTCGACAGTTCTCATTAATTCAGAATGGCCTCTTGGCAGGAAAGAAAAAACTTCTAAAAAATCGCATAAAAATATCTCTCTAAAGCTGAAAATATTGATTTGGTAAAATTTTCTCATATTTTCTCATATTTTTTCAATTTTGTCATATTTTTGGCATATTTTCATTTTGAATTAAACATTTGGTAATATTTCTACAGCTAACAAAACTAAGTAGTTATGACATCAGAATATCATATACAGATCGCATTTATGGCCCGATCCTTACGAAATTTTGCATGGGGATAAGATGAGGGTCAGAATAGAAGCCTACTCTTTTTGGAGATGATCGCCATATATTTAGGGGTTGAAATGGACCAAAAAGCTGCAAAATTGTCGGCAGGTCGTAATTATCGCCCGATCCTCAAGCACATTTGAATGGGGGTTACCGCACATTGCAAAAGCCAAGCAGTTTCTAATGGCCATCCAAAAATATTCAATGTGTGAAATAGTTTGCCAACTTTTGTAGACAAAATGCGAAAATGTCCATTCCAGAAACTTTTTGGAGAATTCACAAATACAGGAAAGACGCACTTCTGACTATTTCGTTGAAGAATATAGTCAAATGTCTGTATCTCATATAGATGCGATTCAGTCAAAAACCAATAATAAATGTTAATCTTTTGCCACTTCTGAGAGATTATAGGTGTTTGGGAAATATTGGTTCCAGATCTAGGAAGACCATTTAAGTGCAACATCTACCAATAAATTGGAAATGAGCAAATTAGATTAAGTTGTAATTTTTGGAAAATTAGAGAACGAAACCTGATGGTTTTCTTTAATTATTTGTCACAATATCTTGTGGAATTCTGTCGAGTACTTCGCCTATATAAACTGTATGGTTTATTATAGTGTTGTAGGGTAATCAACGGTCGGCCCCGCTCGACTGTAGCCTTTGCTTACTTGTTTTTTTTTTTTTTTAACAAAAATGTTGAGATTTTTTTGTTGATATATTTCTTTGTAACAACTAATGGCTTGATCAACAGATTCGCCTACGCCCGTGCTACGATTTTCGTCAGGATCGTTTTCAGAAATTACATCCATTTCAAGAGAAATTAATTGCATAGCTTTGAAAATATTGGCGATTGTTAATTTTTTTTCTTCTAATGTATCTTTACTTATTATGGATATTCTTCTGAAACATGCTGAATATCAATGGCTAATAAATTTTCATTATCCTGAGACAAAAGAAATTCGTTAATATCACATTCCTCCATTCCTTCGAATTCGGCTTCTCTAGCTAAATTAGCCAACTCATTACTAACGTTTGGAACATCATCGACACTATCTTCGTCTCCATCAATAAGTGCTGGCCATAATTGCCGCCAACTCCCTTTCGTGGAGGATGCCTTAATTTCTTCCCAAGATAAATGTATATTTATATGGCTTTCACTTTGTTGTAGTTTTTCCACCCTCCACCCTGGTCCATATGTTGAATAAGTGATGTTGCGTTGGGCGGCATAAAAACAACTTTTACATGCTCCGATAAGTCATCTGAAAAAGTTGGATGTCCTGGTGCGTTATCGACTAATAGAAGCATTTTGAACTCAAATTGTTGAGAGGAACAACAGCGTTTAAACTCAGGAATGGCACAATTTTCTAACCAATCTTTAAACAGGGTAGCGGCCAGTGTACCGGGAGGTATCTTTTGTTAATATTTTCATTGCCCTAGGATTTTCTGACTGGTATATCAAGAAAGGTTTAAATTTAAAATCCCCTTCTGCGTTTGAAATTGCAACGATGCAAATCTAATTTTCTGGTTTTTGAAAAGCGACGCAACTCGAAACGACGCAAATCGGGGCGACGCAAGTCGGGACTCTAGTGTACTATGTGAGGTGTTACAAACGGAATGACAAATTTAATATAACCTCCATACTATGGTGGAGGGTATAATAACCACAAGCAGCACTATGATAAAATATTTCGTACCAAAACCAAAACACATAAGGTCCATGTCTTCAAGGAAAACAAATAAAATCACAGCAAATTTTTGAAAATTAAAAAATTCTACCAAATTTAATGTTTTCCAATTGCACGTCTTCGCATAGCGACATTATTCACCGGAATTGTTTCAAACTTCGTAATGGATGCTACAGCCTATGACAGAAAATTGTATATGCTGGTCCAGGTCTTCGCACAGCTCCGATATAACGGTACCTCCCTATATACGATATTTTGATGAACTTACTGCTTTTTAACTTGTTATACCCTCCATCTTGTATATATATAATCAGCATAAAATTTTAAGTCTATTTAACTATGTCCGTCCGACTGTCAGTATGTCTGTTGAATCACGATACAGCCCACATTATTTGACGTAGATGGTCAAAATTTAGCAGAAAAATTTGTATTGTGTCTAGGATTGTTGTTACTGAAAATGAGATATATCGGTCCATGTTTTGGTATAGTCCCCAATATAACGGTATCTCCCGATTTTTGATATTTTGATGATTTTTGCCAAATTTTTTTACGGATTTGTTTGAAAATTGGTATTTGTTGGTCATAACGGGTTCTAGCTCCGATGGCCAAACATTCCATGTATAGGTCCATGTTTCGGTATAGCCCCCATATAATGGTACAGATATTCGGTATTTTGATGATTTTTGCCACATTTTTCACGGATTTGTCTGAAAATTGGTATTTGTAGGTCATAATTGGTCCTAGTTTGTGTGGTGAAAATTGTATTTATGGGTCCACGCTTTGGTATAGCCCCTATATAACAGTACCTCCCGATTTTTGGTATTTTGATGATTATTGCTACATTTTCCCACGAATATGTCTAAAAATTGGTATTTGTGGTTCATAATGGTTTCTAATGTTTCCTTTACCCTAAGATGGAGGGTAAAGGCCCGGCCGAACTTAATGTTTATACCCTACACCACAAGGTGGTCAGGGCATTATGTCTTTGTGCATTTGTTTGTAACAGGCAGAAGGAAACGAGATAGACCCATAGTTCCTTTTGATGATCTGCATAGAATCACATTCTGAGTCGATTTATGCATGTCCGTCCGTCTGTCCGTCCGTCCGTCTGTCCATGTATTTTTGTAAACAAAGTACAGGTCGCATTTATTGCCCGATCCAGATGAAATTTTGCAAAGATCTTTTGTTTGGCTCAAGGACGAACCCTATTGAAATTGGAGCTAATCGGTCAAAATTTAGATATAGCTCCCATATATATATTCGTCCGATTTGCTTTTTATTGTGCACCAAACGTGTAATATCAGCCCGAATTGTATTTGCATATACACCCAAATTAGGCCTGACAATATGTATGCCAAATTTGATCGAAATCAATTCAGATATAGCTATAGCTCCCATATATATTGTTCATCCGATTTACTATTTTTGTCCACCGCCGCCGTAATATGCACTCTGTAACAGCAATATTTTGGGAAATATATCAAATACAGCTCAGAAATACATTTGCTAAATTTTTTCGAGATCGGTTCAGATTTGGATATAGCTCCCATATATAACTTCGTCCGATTTACTTTTTATTGTGCACCAAACGTCTAATATTTGTCCAAATGGGATGGAATTTGGCACTTACGATCGAATTGAGAAGAAGAAGCTAGTATGTCAAATTTGGTGAAGATCGGTTCAGATATAGCTACAGCTTCCATATATATTATTCATCCGATTTGTTATATTTGTTACCCACAACCGTAATATGCACTCCGTAACAACGATATTCAGGGAAATATATCAAATAGCGCTCACAAATATCTTTGCCAAATTTTATCGAGATCGGTTCAGATTTGGATATAGCTAACATATATATCTTTATCCGATTTCAAATTAATTGTGCACCAAATGGGCATACAATTCAGAATTTAAAAGATACAAATGCTTCGGCATGTTGAGTCTTTTGAACTTTAAATTATAATTATAATCATAGCGTGTATGATTGAATTCTCCCATAAAAACTTTTAATTGTTATGTGGAGCTCTACTTAATTAGCAAAGTGGTGTAGGGTATCATAAAGTCGGCCACGCCCGACTTTAAGTCTTTCTTTACTGGGTTTTATTTGTTTTTAAACAGATTTGTGATTAGTTCAAAAATAAAACACATCACATTATAATTAATCTGCCTGGCGAGAGTTGGAACATTTTAATGAATAATTTTAGCCCAACTGGTTTTAGAAAATAGAATCATGTTACACAAATTGTTTATGATTCTTAATGCTGGTGCTCGGCATTCGTCCTTGTAGGCACCTTTTCATATTGATAAACACTTTTCTTCTCATTCAAGTCAAGGTCCCGTGTGTTAAGGCATTCACCCCTTTTCGGGATGCGTAAATATTTTTTGGCATTTGATACTTTAAAATATCATTAGAACGACTACTGGCGGCCATAAAACAGTTAATTTCTAATTTACGACTCGGATAAATTGCGAGCAATTCACATGAATTTGTTCCGGGGAATGGCTTGCGGTAGGAGTGCCCTGTCCTTGTACTCGCACTCTTGAGATTGGTGACATTTTAAGACCTTTGTGGTGTTTGCGCGATAATAATTACTTTGTGGTTCACTAATGTTGTACGGACGACAGATAAGAGGGTGACGTTCGCCGGATGGCTCCTTAGACAGCGGGCATGGAGATTTCGGTTTAATGTAGTTTCTTAATTGCTCGGCTTGTACAAATTTAATAGATTTTATGATTATTCTTCTTTCGGGTACCTGTTTGAATTTGTCAGTTCACATGAAAATGTAAATAAAGTGTGCGTGGCATAAACATTTGTATGTGTATGTGTGTGTGGGTGTCACACTTGTAAGAAAACCGCAAGTTCTTAATGTAATGAGTTTTACTTTCAGGCCAAAAGGAAAAAATGTCATGTTTTCATTCGGAGGGAGGAGCAATTAAATTTTCATTGTTGTTAAGGGTTTTGCAAATCATTCCATGTTACTTTTTAAGACCTAAACCTACCGGGGTGCTAGAAGCAATAATGAAAAGTCTAAAGTGTCTTCAAGGGGATAAAACATTCGCGGAAACCCTGCAGACAGAATTGTGGCATCTGGAGAAATATATTTTGGAAACACGAAACATGGCCCATGTTTGTTTTTTGTAGTAAATCATTATTTTGCTTTTTCTTTTGCAACTTTGGTTACTCCATTGAGATGTTCAAAATATTCTTTTCGATTTTTATTGGTAAAGTCATTCAACCATGCGTATCCATACAAAAGTTTGTAACATTCGAAATGTTGATTCAGATTCAGCATATGTACATGTGTTCGAGTCCATGTCTAATATGTAGGTTAGAGAGAATGTGAGAGTCCGATTGTCTTCACACATCCCAATATTTATATTAACCCAAGGTCTGGTGTTAAGGTGGGAAAAATCGGCCCACTCCTTCTAGTCCCTCCCCCACAAATGGTCGAAATTCGCAAAAAAATATTTTCTGTACAGAAAAGGAAGCAATTATCTAATTTTGCAATTTCTAATATTTGCGTCAAGTCTAGGTCTCGTTCCAAAATGAATAATACTATATACTCCATCGAGTGCCACTCCCACAAAGGGTCAAAAATTTGAATAATTATAACTCTTAAAAAATATGATGTAAGAGTCCGATTGTCTTCAAATTTCACACATCCTACTATTTTTATGAACCCTATATCTGGTAGTAAAACGGATATATCGGTCCACTCCTTCCGGTACCTCCCCCACAAACGCTCAATTTTTGATTTTGAAAAATATAACGCTCAAAGAAGGCGAAATATGAATCCAACTCTCTTCAAATTTCACACATTCAAACATTTTTTACACAAGATCTGTTGTGAAGATGTTTTATATCTGCGAACCCCTTCTGGTACCTCACCCACAAAGGGACCACATTTTCAATACTTTTATCTGTCATAAATTGCGAAACAACTCAGCGATTCTTTACAACTTGCTATAACTAAATATATGTCTCTCATTCAGAATCATGAGATGAATATGGAATTTATGATTTCCCATAAATCTATATATATAAAAATCAATTTTTGTTTGTTGGTAACGGAATCAGTTGGAAACGGCTGGGCCGATTTGCATAATTTTTTGTACAAACGTTCGTCATACCCCGAGTTAGGTTTTTAAAGAAAAAAATATTGACCACGCCTCCTTTTACGCCCACTTTTACGATTTATCTAAAATCTTTATATTTGCCAAAATAGTGAAGATATCGGTTTGAGAATTATTACACGAGATGCTGTTGGCTTTCCATCCAACCCTAAGTACTTATTTAGAGGCTGAGGATCGCGACTACTTTTAAATCTATCTCTCTATATGTAAAAGAAAGTTGTGTTAGTTACTACTCTTATAACATAAAGACCGCCGGTCTGATTTTAACGATATAGAAAAATTCGGAATTGCCTCTTGGCAGAAAGGAATAAAATCCAAAAAAATCGCGTAAAAATGTGAAATTTGAACATTTTCATTTTGACTTTTAATTTGTACAATAGTAATGTTTTATCTATATATATAAATGTAAGTTGTGTTAGTTACTACGCTTATAACTTAAGAACCGCTGGACTGATTTTAACGATTCACACAAATTCGGAGTTGTCTCCTCTCCGAAAAGGATAATATCCAAAAAAATCGCGTAAAAATGTGATATATTAACATTTTCATTTTGACTTTTCAAATGTACAATAGTAATGTTTTATTTTCCATAATTTTTTTCCATTTTGACTTATTTTTTCTAATGTACATTTGTAGTGTTTTTTATATTTTATTTTTGAATTCGAATATAAATACAAATTTATTTAATTTACTTGATTTCTTGAGAACTGAAATTGATGGCGGGTTACATGGAAGTGTAGTACCGAATTATGTGGTGGGGAATCGGAATATATGATATCGAAATAATTTAACGCGGTCACACCAAAAGAAAGATAAATATTGATTAAAAGATAATTACTTTTTCGAAATCACTAAAAAATCAATTTGTATTACCATATTGAATTCAGTGGATTTTTTGTGAACAAAATAAAAAATAATTTTTCACTATATACAATTTTTCACCAAAAAAAAAAAAAAAAAAAAGAAATAAGTGTGAAATACGATGTTAACTGACATCTACCTTTCAACTACAGAGCCGACATCGTGGTTCAGATGGAAGATGCGAACACATTTAAACAACCAAAAATGACAGAAAAAGCCTAATGGAGCTCATTTCAAAGCGTGGACCTACTTCTTTCATGTGACAATAATCCGTCCAATGAGAGCTCAAATGCAAAATTCTTTGGGAATACAATCAGTAAAATACCAAATATAAAGGGTGGGAAATAGTAGAGCGAATGAGACTCTTAGTAAGAAAAGGAATTCTATCCTTCCAGAAATTCTTCACAAACATTCAAGATACCTTAAATCACTTTTGCAGGTCATGATATTGATCATAACTCACGATAAGGCTACATCCCGATTTCATATTTATATAACCATCATATGATTTAAGCTATTTTTGGGGTCTTGGCCACTTTTTTCATTGTTTGGCCCTTATTTGGCATCTTTTTCTCTAAGCTGTTGGGGAACCATCATACAGATAATGGCCACATAGAAATTTATTTAAGTAAAGTCCAAGTCCACTTTCACATATAATGTGTGGTCAGAAAAGAAAATTTTGTATTCTATTGAATTTGTAACTCCCAAGAGAATATTGGTTGGAAACGTAGATTTGGGATATACATCTATATGAAATAAATTGTGGAAACATGAACAAACTACAAATATATGAAAATAGCACAGGACCGAATATTTGTTGAATCGTCATTGAATTATACTATGATGAAAAATATGGTGGAGAAAACTATTTTTACTCATTTAAATCGCTCGAAATTTTTTTCGGTTTGACATGCTATGTTGTTCTGCTATATTTTTGATTTGGGCTCTATTTGTCATATTGGATTATAAGGGGTTGAAGAATGTTTTCAATGTAGGTCGATGTCTCGGAGTAGTGCCCATGTAAAGGTACCTCCTGATTTTACCATATTTCAAAGGATTTGGCTAAAAATGTGTATTTGGGGGTGAAAATCTTACACAAAAATTTTAACATATGTACAAATTTTAGAATTTTTTCCATATAATAGTACCCCCGCAAGTCCACCCTTTGGCGGACAAACAGACCGACATGATTAGGGGGACTTATAAGAACTCTAATGGACAATCTGAGGTGCTAATGGCTTTAAAAATGTAATTAACTTTGGCTATTCTTAATTCTTTCAGCCCTCAATTATGAGGTGTACAAAATACAACAAATTCCAAATTACTGCTCATTTGACTGGAAAAATTTGCATACTAAAAATTGATTTGATAAGATGGGATAAGACTGATATATACTTTTTAATAGATTTGTATAGCACATCCACACCTTTGAAGCCCACGGTTTAAATATTGAAGCCCACGGCTTAAATATGGGTACAGGTATTTTAAAACACTTTTAATCGACCAATACGCGAAAATTGATATCAGTCATATCTGTGAATAATTATGCTTTGACAAATATGCATAATAGACAAAAAGTACGGGCCGGCAACGCGGACCGGGCCAGCTAGTATTGTATATTTTTTCCATTTTGACTTACTATTTTCGAATGTACATTTGTAGTGTTTTTTTTTTTTGAATTCTAATATAATGTGTAGGTTTTTTTTGGGTAGTATAAAGCCACAACGGATAAAACTGTTATTTATAGATTTTATGTATTTATTCGTAATACACAATAAATACATAAAATCTATAAATAACAATTTTATCCATTGTCGCTTTATATGAAAATTCTAAAATCGGGGAAAATCGACAATTTTTCAATGGAATAGAATTTCAAAATAATAGTACATTCTACCGACAAACTTCGTAAGGACCTTTAAAAATTTGCCGCAAAAAAATTCAGCTAACAAGTTGAAGATTATTTTTCTTTTTTCTATATTGAAGTGTACATTTTTTTTTTGGTTTGAATTCTGAATGAATAGTATTAAAAATGAAATGAGGGCGCAATACGATGTTAAATGCTTTCTACTCCAGGACCTACATCGTGCTTCAGCTGGAAGATGCGAACACATTTAAACAAACAAAAATGACCAAAGAAGCGTTATGGGGCTAATTTCAAAAAGTGGACCTACTTCTTTCAATAAATTGTCAAATGAGAACAGAAAATGCAAAATACATTGGGACTGTAATCAGTCAAATACCGACTATAAAGAACGCAAAATAGAAATTCTACCTAAACATTCAAGATACCTTTAATCGCTTTGGCAGGTCATGATATGGATCATAACCCCCGATAACGGAACAACCCGATTTTGAGTATATTCTACATTTTAACCATATTTTTCGTAATAATTTTAGCTTATGTTGATAATTTAAGAAGAAATCATCTTTGCAAAAAATGATCACGTGATCATGATTTAATGTATTTTCGTGGTCTTGGCCACTTTTTTCATATTTTGGCCCTTATTTGACATCTTTGTTTCTAAGGGGGAAGAAAACCTCTTCTTATAAATTTTTATTTTTCGAAAAAGTGCGCATCTTAGTCTTGAGGCTACCTGGGGTAAAAAACCCTGGGGTAGAAAATCATCTTACAGATAATTACCCTCATAGGAATTTATTTAAGTATAGTCCCCACATTAGAATACCCCCAAGTCCACTTTCCCAACCAATGTGTGGTCAGAAACGAAAATTTGGTATTCTATTGAATTTGTAACCCCCAAGAGAATATTGGTTGGGAACGTAGATTCAGTCGGAAATTGTGGCAGAAACATGAAAAAAAAAAATAAGAAATTATGAAGTAACTTTATTGGATCTTCACCGCACAATTTAAATGACAAACAAAAATTACGGTAATCGGAGCAAAAGAGTAATTTTTTTGGCTATTCTGACAACATTCTGCCTTCAAGTATGAGGTGGACAAAACTGAATACCACGCAGTACGGGATTTTAAACGTTGAAAATACAAATTTCAAATTATAGCTCATTTGAATGCTTTTTACAATATCAAAAATTGAGCTGAATTTTCACATGGGGCTATTATAAATGCTCTTTTTATATAGGTATTTAACACTCAAATTAAAGCCTATAGCTGAAAAATAAGATCAGGCTATTCAAAATATCTAAAACCGACGGTAATTATAATTTTTGCCATGAATATTAATTTATATTTAGTCATGGAGTCATTACTCATAATCAAGTCACTACTTATAATCAAAATTGGAGTAATTATAATGGCGTCATTACTTATAATCAAAATTGTGCCGCCTACATAAGTCAGATCTGTGATTTATTATGCGTTAAAGACTAAAAGTACGGGCCGGCAGCGCGGACCGGGCCAGCTAGTTGGATATAAATGTTTGATATTCTTATATATTTAATAATATTTATTTAGGTCCGATACGAAATGGACAATATTGCCCCATTCTTTCCAAACCCACTCCATAGAGGGTCAAGAGTTTGAAAATTCATAACAGAAGTCAAAATATTTTAATATAATTGAACATTGGCTGGGGGTATTCATCTGTCGGCAAAACCGACCGATACTTTTTTACTTGTTTTACCAGATCTTATGTTTTTATGTTGTACTTTTTGTGGGGGTGGTACCGATCTTGCGTTGCTAAAAATATTGGGATATGCCAAGTTTGAAAGGAATCGGAGGTTTCTGTCGTGTTTTTATACCCTACACCACAAGGTGGTCAGGGTATTATGTCTTTGTGCATTTGTTTGTAACAGGCAAAAGGAAACGAGATAGACCCATAGTTCCTTTTGATGATCTGCATAGAATCACATTCTGAGTCGATTTATGCATGTCCGTCCGTCCGTCTGTCCATGTATTTTTGTAAACAAAGAACAGTTCGCATTTATTGCCCTATCCAGGTGAAATTTTGCACATATCATTTGTTTGGCCCAAGGACAAACCCTATTGAAATTGGAGATAATCGGTCAAAATTTAGATATAGCTCCCATATATATCTTTATCCGATTTCAAATTAATTGTGGACCAAATGGGCAATACAAGTCCGAATTTAAGAGATACAAATGCTTCGGCATATTGAGTCCTTTGAACTTTAAATTGTAATTATAATCATAGCGTGTATGATTAAATTCTCCCATAAAAACTTTTAATTGTTATGTGGAGCTCTACTAAATTAGCAAAGTGGTGTAGGGTCGGCCCCGCCCGACTTTAAGACTTTCTTTACTGGTTTGAACTTTATGTTTGTTCAAAATGTTGACCTGTTGTGTGGGGAGGTGCCATAAGCAGGTTACCCGGTCCGCGTTGCCGGTATTTAGTTTTGTCCAATTCATAATTGAGAGCAGAATGATTTCAGAACTTTCAAAGATAATTACTCTTTTACAACAATTACCATAAGAATGGAACTAATTTTGTTGCCATTTAAATTGTGCGTTGGGCACCTCATAAATTGCATATTTAACTTCATAGCATAATTCAATGACGATTAAGTAATTTTACTTTCTAATATTCGTAATATTTTTTTCGGGGTTCATTTCATATAGACGTACATCCCAAATCTACGTTCTCAATCAATACTCTTGGGGTTACAAATTGAATAGAATAAAAAATGTTCTTTTCTTACCACATATTAGTTGGAAAAAAGGACTTGCGGGTACACTAATGTGGGGACTATACTTATATAAATGCCTATGTGGGAAATAACCTCTAAGATGGTTCACTACCCCAGGGTAGCCTAAATACAATTTTTTAGCCAAATCAATTGATGAATGTGGTCAAGACCATGATGATCCCTTCTCCGAAAATTTAAAATTTTATTCGAATAAGTTTTCTACAAACTTAGAAACAAAAGATACCAAATAAGGGTAAAAAAATAAAAAAGTGGCCAAGACCTCGAACATAGCTTAAATCATATGATAGTATCTTGACGTTTTAAGAAGAATTTCTTGAAGTATATAAATTCTTTTCCTTACTAAATGTCCAATTCGCTCTACTTTTTTCCGCACTTTGTATTCGGTATTTCACTGATTGCAGTCCCAACGAATTTTGCATTTAGAGTTCTCATAGGACGGATCATTGCCAGATGAAACAAGTAAGTCCAGGTTTTGAAATTAGCCCCATGACGCTTTGTTGGCCATTTTAGTTTGTTTAAATGTGTTCGTATGTTCCAGCTGTAGCACGATGTAGGTCCTGGTGTTGAAAGATAGATGTCAATTTTATACACGAAAAATTGTCATTTAACATCGTTTTGCGCACTCATTTCCTTCCTTTAATATAATTATTAATTTTGAATTCAAAACAATAAAAAATGTACACTTCAATATAGTATGTCAAATTGAAAAAAGTTCACCAAAAGATTTTTTCATTCACATTTTTATTGGTAATTTTCATGCATTTTTTATGCATATTCGAAATTGTATGAATTGTTAAAATCTGCTCAGACGCTTTTGATCTATAAGCTTAGTAACTAACATAACTTTATTTTATATGTTGAAAATGACTCTTTATTTTGTTAACAAACAAATTTTGTATTCAATGTAATAAGCCAAATTGAAAGAAATCGTACATTATTATACCCTACAACACTATGTGTTGGGGGTATTATAAGTTTGATTGGCCCAAAAATTATGTAACACCACGAAATATTGATTTCCCACATAGGAAAGTATATATGGATCTGCCTATCTCGCCGAGCTGAGTCGATCTAGCTATGTATGTCCGTCCGTCCGTCTGTCCGTCTGTCCATGTTAATTTGTAATCACTCTAAAGGTCGCAATTATGGTCCGATCTTCACGAAATTTAAAATGGAGGTGGGGCTATGGTCAGAATAGAACCCTATTTCTTTTGGTGATGATCGCATAATATTTAGGGGTTGAAATGGACCAAAAACTGAAAAAAATCCTGATTTTGCACTTGCTCTACAGGTCGCAATTATAGACCAATCGACGCGGAATTTCGCATGTAGCTAGAGTTTAGGGCTGGCAAGAAGCCTACCTATTTGGGTGGTCATCGGATAATATTTAGCGGGTAAAATAGACAATATCTTTTTTGTTGAAAAAATTCAAAATTTTTCATTAAACCGCGAATATTTTAAATCCCCGCGAAATCACAAAGCCATGACAAGGTTACTTCTGATCTTTACATTGATGTTAAGATCCAACAAATCGGATATATAGCAAAATATGTGCGATATATATGTTTACCAAAGAAGATATGCTTGAAAAATCTCTTATATGTCGAGAACGGCTGAACTGATTTCGACAGTTCTCATTAATTCAGAATGACCTCTTGGCAGGAAACATAAAACGTCGAAAAAAAATCGCATAAAAATATCTCTCTAAAGATGAAAATATTGATTTTGTAAAATTTTCTCATATTTTTTCAATTTTGTCATATTTTTGGCATATTTTCATTTTGATTTGAACATTTGGTAATATTTCTACAGCTAACAAAACTAAGTAGTTAGAATATCAGGATATCATATACAGATCGCATTTATGGCCCGATCCTTACAAAATTTTGCATGGAGATAAGATGAGGGTCAGAATAAAAGCCTATTCTTTTTGAAGATGATCGCCATATATTTAGGGGTTGAAATGGACCAAAAAACTGCAAAATTGTCAGCAGGTCGTAATTATGGGGGTTACCGGACATTGCAAAAGCCAAGCAGATTTGGATGGCCATCCAAAAATATTCAATGTGTGAAGGAGTTTGCCAACTTTTGTAGACAAAATACGAAAATGTCCATTCCAGTGACTTTTTGGAGAATTCACAAATACAGGAAAGACGCACTTCTGACTATTTCGTTAAGGCTGATTTCGTTGAAGAATATAGTCAAATGTCTGTATCTCATATAGATGCGTTTCAGTCAAAAACCAATAATAAATGTTAATCTTTTGCCACTTCTGAGAGATTATAGGTCTTTGGGAAATATTGGTTCCAGATCTAGGAAGACCATTTAAGTTGCTATTATTCGAAAATTAGAGAACGAAACCTGATGGTTTTCTTTTATTATTTGTCACAATATCTTGTGGAATTCTTTCGAGTATCTTGCCTATATAAAATGTATCGTTTATTATAGTGTTGTAGGGTATTCAACGGTCGGCCCCGCTCGACTGTAGCCTTTGCTTACTTGTTTAAATTATTATATTATTCGTATAGTCTCACTTACCCAATAAAAACATAAAATCTATAAATAACAGTTTTTTAACACATAATATTAGAATTATACAGGTAAGCAAAGGCTACAGTCGTGCGGGGCCGACCATGTGATACCCTACAACACTACAATATGTTCGAAGTCCAAATCCATTTTGGAAGATTTCGTTTTTGAAATTTTGTCACGGAGCACAGCCTAGATATTACCCTTAGCATTTTGACCAGGAGCATTTGCCCAATATTTACGCACTCCGTCGTGCTGTTAGTTGTTGTGGTCCATTCTACAGCTAAATATAATTCAATGGTCATCCAAAATGCTGGAATTTATCCCTGTCCTTAACTTTCTTCTCAGGCGTGTCGATTGGCTTAATTATGTGATCAGTAATTTTTTTCTCTTTTTGGTTCATTTGAACCCCTCAATATTTTGCGATCATTTCCATAAACAAAAGACCCCTTTGTATCTCAAAATTTAGACTCATCTATATGATTTGCTGGTCTAAGATATTTGGCAATATTCGTCAATGAAATCAGCATAAAAAAACAAGAAGTTCGCCTTTTGTGTATTTCGGATATCGCCTGTAAGTAATGTTGGTATTTTTTCACACAAAAGTAGTGGTCCATTCTACTTGCTGTCTAAACTCTTACTTCATGCGAGATTTTGTGGGTTTGGTTTCTATTTGTGATCTTTATAACTGTTGCAAATTCAGGAACATTTTTAGTTGTTGGTCCATTTCAACCCCTAAACATCTTTGAACAGACCTACCTTTGTGAAAATTTTCGTGAGGATCGGACGATAATTACAATCTAATTATTATAACTCCAACCTGTGTTGTAAGCTGAAAAAATATTACAAAATATACACTTCAATATTAAAAGTCAAATTGAAAAAATCGCATGCGATAAAAAATAAATAAAAATATGTCACAAAATACTACAATATCTATACTAACAAAATTTTTGGCATGTTTTTATGCAATTTTTTCAGATTTTATTCTTTTATCCCAAGAGGGAATTCTAAATTGACAAAAGTTGTGAAAATCGGTCCAGCCATTCTTAAGATATAAGCATTCTAGCTGACATCCCTTTCTTTTGTATATACACATTGTATATATTTCGCTATATATATCCAATATATTTACTATCGACATCTACGTAACGGTCAGAATTGACCTGTTCGTCTATTTGTGATTTCGCCGGGATTAAAAATATTAGCGGTTTAATGAAATATTTGACACAAATGTTATGGTCTATTTCACCCACTAAATATTACCCGATGACCATCAAAATTGAAAAGCTTATGCCCAGCCCTAAACTCTAGCCCCATGCTAACTTCCGCTTCGAATGGTCTATAATTGCGACCTGTAGAGCAACTGCAATTTTTTTTTCAGTTTTTGGTCACTTTCAACCCCAAAAGCAATAGGCTTCTAGTCTGGCCATAGCCCCACCTCCGTTCTAAATTTCGTGGAGATCAGGCCATAATTGCGACCTGTAGAGTGATTACAAATTAACATGGACAGACGGGCGGACGGACTTATATTGCTAGATCGACTCAGCTCGGCGATATAGAACGATCCATATATACTTTATATACTACATATACCTATGTGGGAAACCAACATTTTGAGGTGTTACATAATTTTTGGCCCAATCAAATTTTTAATACCCCCAACAAATAGTGTTGTGGGGTATAAAAACCAGTAAAGAAAGTCTTTAAGTACGGCGGGCTGACTTTATGATACTCTACCCAACTTTACACATTTAGTAGAGCTTCACATAACAAATAAAATTTGTTATGGGGAATTTGTGAGAATCAAATCATACCAACTATGATTATAGTTATAACTTAAAATTCAAAGGAACTAATATATAGGAGGAATATCCTCCCCTGAATCGACAGGCATTTTTGATATAATATCATTACTACGGAGTCTATATTTCGGCTGTGCAGGGCAAATTCAACAAACCGATTTCCACCAAATTTGACATACTTGTTTCTAGACTCAATTTGGTCGTAAATGTCAAATTCCATTCGATTTGGGCCAATATTACACGTTTTGGGAACTATAGCCAAATCTTAACCGATCTCCATAAAATTTAGCAAGGGTATGTCTGAGTTGTACTTGATATATTTCCCTAAATATCGTTGTTATAGAGTGCATATTACGTTTGCGGAGGACAAAAATAACAAATCGAATGAACAATATATGTGGGCGCTATAGATATATCTGATCCGATTTCGATCATATTTCTTTTTTATTATCTCTAATTTCAATAGGATTCGTCCTTGGGTCAAACAAATTATTTGTGCAAAATTTCATTTGGATCGGTCAACATTTCGTCTGGATTTGCAAAGTTTGAACAAAATCGGATTATCCTTTCTCTTTCTGTGCAATAAATTCGTTTCTTTGAAAATTTTGACATTTTGTGTGGGAGGTACCAGAAGGAGTGGACCGATATCGCCCTTCTCCGAACTCTATCTAAGTTTGACAAAAATATTACGATGAACCAAGTTTGGATCAAATCGGATACTTCCTTCGAGAGTTATCGTGCGCACCAGCCAGTCAGACAGACAGACGGACGGACATCGGTAGATCGACTCCAAATGTTCTGAAACGGATTTGGTCCAAAGAGACCTAGGGTCTAAAACCGTTGTTTCGACTAGGCATGTTTTGACCGTATCAAATGATATATATCCTCTGTAGCCATATGGCTGAGGGTATAAAAATGTAGGCTTGGAAAAAATTTAGTCTCTTTAGCCGGAATAGACGTTTCAGTGACTGTAAACAGAAGAAGAGTGCGATAAACTTTCTTAACAAAAACAAATAAACACACATAGTTCGGCCGGTCCAAACTTTTAATACTCTCCGCCATTTATAAAAAAAAAACATTTTTATACAAAAGTATCTGAATTAAAACGTGTTCCACTACAAATATCAGTAAGACCGTTTGGATAATGCGTTAAACTTTTCAAAAAAAAAAACATAAAGAAATAATTTACAATTTTATACTTCAAGGATTGTCATCCACCAAATCTTCTTAAATACCAAATTTTAAACAATTTCGTGGGTAAATGTGACTAGTATCATCAAAAGTACAAAATATCGGATGGGTATTTTTATATGTGCGATATAGGAAACGTGGTCCTAAATATTAAATGTTCTGCCACCGAAGATAGAACCCATTATGTCCTATAGATACGAATTTTTAGACAAGTCCGTGAAAAATGTGGCGAAATCATCAAAATACCGAATCGGGATGTACTCCTATATCGCGGCTATACTAAAACTTGGTCCGATATATCTCACTTTCAATATCAATCATCCTAGACACAATACAAATTGTTCTGCCAAATTTTGAAGCTCTACGTCAAATAATTGGCTGTATAGTGATTTCAACAGGCAGACGGAATTATAGAATTTTATGCTGATTATAAATATGTATATGTACTTTATGGGGTTTACGACGAATATTAAGGGATGTTATAAACGGAATGACAAAGGTAATATACCCTCCTTTTCAAGGTGGAGGGTATAAAAATCAATGATTTGCAATCGTTGTTCGTTTTTTTCTGGTGTGAAAATGGTAGATATGGGTCCACTTCTTCTAGTACCTCCTCCACAAAGTGGTCTAAATTTTGAATAACCAAAACGCTCATAAAATTTGCAATGAGATTCCCTCGTATTTATACAAACTTTCTCTGAATCAGAGATCGGGCATGAATATGGAATTTATCGGCTCACTCCTTCTCGTATGCTCCCCCATAAAAGGAAGGAAGTAGTCCAAATTGGGCACGTTGTAATATTTATAGTTAGTTCAAATAAGAAGTGGATAGAATTAGTCCACCCTTCGAATTTTCAACAACAATTTGAATAATCATAATGTAAGTGAAAATATATTTTAATAAACTGATATAGGCTGACATAAATAATTTTTAAATTGTTTTTATTACTTTCTATTTTTAAAATTCAGGGATTTAGAATTTATTTACGTACTTTGGTGCAATTTTCTCCCGTTATTGATTGCTGGCTTGTTCACATGTAATATTTTGTTTAACTGTTAAAGGTACTATTCGCCTTTCAAAATGTTTAAATTGTACCCATTTTAGATGTGTGTGAGTGCGTTCCTGTTTGTTGAGTAGTTTGACTGTGACTGTAATGAATTTATTGCAACTTTACACTTGTTTCTTTCAAAGTTTTTGTTTTTCTTCTGTTTTTTTTTGTTCTGCGTGCATTCGGTTTCTTGTTAAAAGTTTTGGTGTTTTTTTTTTGTTCTCAGTTGCCACAATTTGTGGTGTTATTATTCTATACAGTGTGTTAATGTCCTTTGCACTTCCTCTTTCATTATGCTTTGATTATGAAGTTTTTGTTTCTAATCTTCTTGAGAGGTGGAGATACTCGACGTGGAATGGTTAAGGATTGACGTCGCGACGACGACGACGACGACTACATCGACGTATTCATACACCCAATTTAGTTGCGGGGGACATCTGTAGCAATGTTCGTCGGTCGTTCTATTAGAATTTGGTTGTTTTGTAATGAAAATCGTAAAAACTTTTCTTCAAATCGCTTCTATTCTATTTGGATGTTTTGTTTCTGAGGAGAAGAAGGGGTGATGTCTTCGTTATTGTTCAACTATTCCTGTCCTGGATGTTGTTTTTACGACTTTCGTATTCTATGCACATAAACTCACCTGGCCAATCGGCATTTGTTGGTGGGACAAGGCCATAGATAAAGAACAAGAAGAACAACAACGGCATCAAAATAGAAGCAGAAAAATGGGAATCGAACGAGCAAATCTTGGTAAACTACCTTAAGCCGAAATTCAGTTAATTTTTTTTGCACTGATCTGAATGGCTTAACAATTTCGCTTTGGTTTCTAGTTTGGACGTCCCCTCCCCCAGTTCCTAGTTCGCTGTTTCCACGTAGTATTCGATGACCCTTATCCTTCTTTGACTTAGCTGGCGGTTATTCGGTTAATGGTGGCATCGAACTAATTGAAAGGACTTTTTGTTTTGGAAACTTCTCTGACTTACGGATTCAAGACAATTCTTGAGATGTTTTTATATCTCTTCTTATTTAAAGCTTTTTTCAGGCCAATACAACGGTAAAACAGCAACACCAGCCCATTACAAGAACTGTAAAGAGGACGGCGAAGAAGAAGAACAGTGTTAGTGTATCCGTTCACATTTAGTTATTTTGGACGGTGTAAAAGTTATTTCGAAATTGTAAAGTTTTAATGCAGGAGTTTTGAACAAATTCACTCTCATATTTTGTTCTTGTAAAATCAACTTAAGTGCCATCGAGGGAACCACTATACCCTCCATTCACTTCAAATGGATTTGTTACTTAGCAAACTTAAGCCTTAATGCCGATTTTTCTTTTTGAAACCCCCTCCTCCCCACTCCAAATGCCAATGCGGTGTACAGAGATTATTCCTGTTTCTGGCAATGGGATAGAGACAGAGAAGCAAGAACAACAGCAAAGCAACAACAACAACAACAACAACAATGTGAGAGGGCATTCATTGTATTGAGCACTTATTGAGCAACGTTGTGGTAGGTTAACGAAAAATTTACATAATGTAATATTATTTTATGTTCTGCCAACTGAATTACAAAACTTCCAATTAAAGTATAATTTCCGTTCCGCCTTGTCCGGCAGCTTGGCAACAAATACAACCGATACTCAGTGAAGTCAGAAAAGGGAGCGAAGAGAAGCGGTTGAACGAAGATTTGGTCAAGATTATTAAAACGTGAATAAACAAAACTTTTGGTAGTACATTTTAGTGAAACGTACATGAGTAAAGTCATTTTATTCGCCTGCAAAATCCAGCGAAGAGTTAATTTGCAGGTTTAAATAACAATATTTAATACACTCAGATAAATGTTTGAAATTTAATTCAGAAAAAGGCACAACGTTATATTTATTGTGTTCCCGTACTTCTTAAATAGTAAAGATAACTGCCCAGAAACAACGGGAACGGAAAACTAGGAAAAAAATTCAAAATCAGCATTTCAAGCAATCAGAGGCTGGCAGCCATGATACTTATTTTTTCTGCTGCCATGGTACTAATTTTTTGTGCTCTCTTTATTTTGCCTGTGAGTGTTTCTAAGATTTTATGTGCGGGAACAGGTTTCAAATAAAAAATTGTTAAACTAGTAAAAATTAGTACTATACTAGCTGACCCGGACCGCGTTGCTGCCCCGTAGTATTAGCGTATAATGCATATTTTTAAGAACCTAATATAAGGTGTAAAGTTAAGCTTTTTTCTTTGAAAACCTAAACTTTGATATGAATGTTGACTTACAACCATGATATGTGAATATTGATTTGATTGATTTAAAGGTTTTTTTTTTTCAAATTTGGTATTGATGTTTGTAATAGTTACTACAGTCTATGACCCCATATAACGGTACCTCCCGATATTCGGTATTTTAATGATTTTAGAGACATTATTCACCGGAATTGTTTCAACTTTGGTATTTGAAGTTCGAAATGGAAACTACGGCCTATGACAGAAAATTGTCTGTGCAATTCCAAGTTTTCGTATAGCCGCCATATAACGGTGCCTCCCGATTTTCCGTATTTTGATGATTTTAGCGACACTATTTACCGGAATTGTTTCAAATTTGGTATTTGAAGTTCGTAGTGCGTGCTACCGCCTACGATTGAAAATTGTGTGTGCAGGTGCACGTCTTCGTATGACCCCCATATAACGCTACCTCCCCATCTTCGGTATTTTGATTGTTTAGTGACATTATTCACCGCAATTGTATCAAATTTGGTATATAAAGTTCGTAATAGATACTACAACCAAAAGAAAATTTGAGTCAAATCGGGCAAGCAATTCTCAAGTTATTTGTTATTATACTTTTTTTAAGTTTTATACACATATTTTTAAAGAAGTATGTATGACCAGTTCCTCTGACCCCAAGCAGAAACCTAGGGTTGGAGGGAGAGTCGAGAGTACGTGATATACTAACTATGGAACAGATATCTTCATTATTTTGGCAAATATTAGGATTTTAGGTAAATCGAAAAATGTGCGCACTGTTTCTTTGCATAAAAATCTAACTCGGGGTAGGACGAACATTTAAAAAAAATATATCCAAATTGGTCCAGCCGTTCTCAACTGATTCAATTACAAACGAACAACAATTGTTTTGTATATTTATAGATTAAAAAGTAGGCGTGGTCAGTTCCTCAGCCCCAAATATATACTTAGTGTTGTATGGAAAGTCAAGAGTATCTCGTGTAATAATTTTCAAACCGATATTTTCATTATTTTGGCAAATATAAGGATTTTAGATAAATCAAGTGAAATTAGGCGTGGTCAACATTTTTTTCTTTAAAAACCTATGCAAATCGGTCCAGCCGTTCTCAACTAATTCCATTAGCAACGAACAATAATTGATTTTTATATACATAGATTGACAAACAAAAGAAAAGCAAATTGAAAAAAATCTTCAACTTGTTCGCTGATTTTTTATTGCAAATCTTTAAATGTCCTTACGAAGTTTGTCAATATAATGTTGTATTATTTTGAAATTCGATTCCATTAATTTGTTTTTCATTTTTTCCCGATTTCATAATTTTTGCAATGATATTGCCTTTTTCGTGATTTTTTAGCGATTTTAAAAAAGTAATCTATATATATAGAAATCAATTTTTGTTTGTTGGTAACGGAATCAGTTGGAAACGGCTGGGCCGATTTGCATAATTTTTTGTACAAACGTTCGTCATACCCCGAGTTAGGTTTTTAAAGAAAAAAATATTGACCACGCCTCCTTTTACGCCCACTATTACGATTTATCTAAAATCTTTATATTTGCCAAAATAGTGAAGATATCGGTTTGAGAATTATTACACGAGATGCTGTTGGCTTTCCATCCAACCCTAAGTACTTATTTAGAGGCTGAGGATCGCGACTACTTTTAAATCTATCTCTCTATATGTAAAAGAAAGTTGTGTTAGTTACTACTCTTATAACATAAAGACCGCCGGTCTGATTTTAACGATATAGAAAAATTCGGAATTGCCTCTTGGCAGAAAGGAATAAAATCCAAAAAAATCGCGTAAAAATGTGAAATTTGAACATTTTCATTTTGACTTTTAATTTGTACAATAGTAATGTTTTATATTGTATATTTTTTCCATTTTGACTTACTATTTTCGAATGTACATTTGTAGTGTTTTTTTTTTTTGAATTCTAATATAATGTGTAGGTTTTTTTGGGTAGTATAAAGCCACAACGGATAAAACTGTTATTTATAGATTTTATGTATTTATTCGTAATACACAATAAATACATAAAATCTATAAATAACAATTTTATCCATTGTCGCTTTATATGAAAATTCTAAAATCGGGGAAAATCGACAATTTTTCAATGGAATAGAATTTCAAAATAATAGTACATTCTACCGACAAACTTCGTAAGGACCTTTAAAAATTTGCCGCAAAAAAATTCAGCTAACAAGTTGAAGATTATTTTTCTTTTTTCTATATTGAAGTGTACATTTTTTTTTGGTTTGAATTCTGAATGAATAGTATTAAAAATGAAATGACGGCGCAATACGATGTTAAATGCTTTCTACTCCAGGACCTACATCGTGCTTCAGCTGGAAGATGCGAACACATTTAAACAAACAAAAATGACCAAAGAAGCGTTATGGGGCTAATTTCAAAAAGTGGACCTACTTCTTTCAATAAATTGTCAAATGAGAACACAAAATGCAAAATACATTGGGACTGTAATCAGTCAAATACCGACTATAAAGAACGCAAAATAGAAATTCTACCTAAACATTCAAGATACCACAGAGTTTGGCTTGCTTGTTTGGGATACCATAGTATTTTGTTGTTGCAAAATCGTCAGGCGAAATCCCATTATTGTTGTTTTTATAACAAGATACCTTTAATCGCTTTGGCAGGTCATGATATGGATCATAACCCCCGATAACGGAACAACCCGATTTTGAGTATATTCTACATTTTAACCATATTTTTCGTAATAATTTTAGCTTATGTTGATAATTTAAGAAGAAATCATCTTTGCAAAAAATGATCACGTGATCATGATTTAATGTATTTTCGTGGTCTTGGCCACTTTTTTCATATTTTGGCCCTTATTTGACATCTTTGTTTCTAAGGGGGAAGAAAACCTCTTCTTATAAATTTTTATTTTTCGAAAAAGTGCGCATCTTAGTCTTGAGGCTACCTGGGGTAAAAAACCCTGGGGTAGAAAATCATCTTACAGATAATTACCCTCATAGGAATTTATTTAAGTATAGTCCCCACATTAGAATACCCCCAAGTCCACTTTCCCAACCAATGTGTGGTCAGAAACGAAAATTTGGTATTCTATTGAATTTGTAACCCCCAAGAGAATATTGGTTGGGAACGTAGATTCAGTCGGAAATTTTGGCAGAAACATGAAAAAAAAATAAGAAATTATGAAGTAACTTTATTGGATCTTCACCGCACAATTTAAATGACAAACAAAAATTACGGTAATCGGAGCAAAAGAGTAATTTTTTTGGCTATTCTGACAACATTCTGCCTTCAAGTATGAGGTGGACAAAACTGAATACCACGCAGTACGGGATTTTAAACGTTGAAAATACAAATTTCAAATTATAGCTCATTTGAATGCTTTTTACAATATCAAAAATTGAGCTGAATTTTCACATGGGGCTATTATAAATGCTCTTTTTATATAGGTATTTAACACTCAAATTAAAGCCTATAGCTGAAAAATAAGATCAGGCTATTCAAAATATCTAAAACCGACGGTAATTATAATTTTTGCCATGAATATTCATTTATATTTAGTCATGGAGTCATTACTCATAATCAAGTCACTACTTATAATCAAAATTGGAGTAATTATAATGGCGTCATTACTTATAATCAAAATTGTGCCGCCTACATAAGTCAGATCTGTGATTTATTATGCGTTAAAGACTAAAAGTACGGGCCGGCAGCGCGGACCGGGCCAGCTAGTTAAAGTATAAATTTTTTGTTTCATAGCTTATTATTTTCTGAAATGATATTATTCGTATAATACCACTTACCCAATAAATACATAAAATCTATAAATAACAGTTTTGTCCATTTTTGCTTTATACTCCCCAAAAAGACTACACATCATATTAGAATTAAAAAAAAAACTACAAATGTTCATTCGAAAATAGCAAGTCAAAATGGAAAAAAATCATGTAATATAAAACATTACTATTGTACATTTCAAAAGTCAAAATGAAAATTTTAAAATTTTATATTTTTACACAGTTTTTTGGATTTTATCCTTTTCTGTCAAGAGAAAATTCCGAATTTTTCTGTATCGTTAAAATCTGAAAAGCGGTTCTTAAATCATAAGCGTCGTAACTAACACAACTTTCTTTTATATATTTCGATATTAAAAATTAGGCGTGGCCCCTAATAAATACCTAGGGTTGGATAGGAAGTATCTCGTGTAAAAATTTTCAACCCGATATCTTCATTATTTTGGCAAATATAAGGATTTTTTCGAAATAGTGGGAGTAAAAGTAGGCGTGGTCAATATTTTTTTCTTTAAAAACCTAATTCAGGGTATGACGAACGTTTGTAAAAAAAATTATGCAAATCAGTCCAGCCGTTTTCAACTGATTCCGTTACCAACAAACAACAATTGATTTTTATAGATATAGATAGACGATAGTTCGGAATTTTTGATTTCGCATAAAATTGGAAATAAATATCCTTTCTTGTAATTTTGCTCAATATTTCGCTCAATATTTTTTATTTGTATCAGATGAAGTATGAAAATGGAATATTTCGGTAGACTCTATCTGGTACGTCACGCACATTTTAACATTTTCTAAAAATTATTACATATCTCATATAAAGTGAAGAAGTGAGTCGATATAATCCATACCAGGAACGTCGGAATATTTATATCATATTTTTGGGTCCCATACGAAATGGACAATATTGGTCCATTCCTTCGGAACCTGCTCCATAGAGGACCAAACGTTTGAATAATTGTAACACTAGTCAAATATATTTCGATTATTTAATCGAACATAGGCTGAGGGTATATATCTGTCGGCAATACCGACTGATACTTTTTAACTTGTTCAAGAACGAATCCTATTGAAATTAGAGATAATAAAAAAGAAATATGATCGAAATCGGATCAGATATATCTATAGCGCCCACATATATTGTTCATTCGATTTGTTATTTTTGTCCTCCGCAAACGTAATATGCACTCTATAACAACGATATTTAGGGAAATATATCAAGTACAACTCAGACATACCCTTGCTAAATTTTATGTAGATCGGTTAAGATTTGGCTATAGTTCCCATATAAATCTTCGTCCGATTTGCCTTTTATTGTGCACCAAACGTGTAATATTGGCCCAAATCGAATGGAATTTGACATTTACGACCAAATTGAGTCTAGAAACAAGTATGTCAAATTTGGTGGAAATCGGTTTGTTGAATTTGCCCTGCACAGCCGAAATATAGACTCCGTAGTAATGATATTATGCCTGTCGATTCCGAGGAGGATATTCCTCCTATATATTAGTTACTTTGAACTTTAAGTTATAATTATAATCATAGTTGGTATGATTTGATTCTCACAAATTCCCCATAACAAATTTTATTTGTTATGTGAAGCTCTACTAAATGTGTAAAATTGGGTAGAGTATCATAAAGTCAGCCCGCCGTACTTAAAGACTTTCTTTACTGGTTTTTATACCCCACAACACTATTTGTTGGGGGTATTAAAAATTTGATTGGGCCAAAAATTATGTAACACCTCGAAATGTTGGTTTCCCACATAGGTATATGTAGTATATAAAGTATATATGGATCGTTCTATATCGCCGAGCTGAGTCGATCTAGCAATATAAGTCCGTCCGCCCGTCTGTCCATGTTAATTTGTAATCACTCTACAGGTCGCAATTATGGCCTGATCTCCACGAAATTTAGAACGGAGGTGGGGCTACGGCCAGACTAGAAGCCTATTGCTTTTGGGGTTGAAAGTGACCAAAAACTGAACAAAAATTGCAGTTGCTCTACAGGTCGCAATTATAGACCATTCGAAGCGGAAGTTAGCATGGGGCTAGAGTTTAGGGCTGGGCATAAGCTTTTCAATTTTGATGGTCATCGGGTAATATTTAGTGGGTGAAATAGACCATAACATTTGTGTCAAATATTTCATTAAACCGCTAATATTTTTAATCCCGGCGAAATCACAAATAGACGAACAGGTCAATTCTGACCTTTACGTAGATGTCGATAGTAAATATATTGGATATATATAGCGAAATATATACAATGTGTATATACAAAGGAAAGGGATGTCAGCTAGAATGCTTATATCTCAAGAATGGCTGGACCGATTTTCACAACTTTTGTCAACTTAGAATTCCCTCTTGGGATAAAAGAATAAAATCTGAAAAAATTGCATAAAAACATGCCAAAAATTTTGTTAATATTTTTTATTTATTTTTTATCGCATGCGATTTTTTCAATTTGACTTTTAATATTGAAGTGTATATTTTGTAATATTTTTTCAGCTTACAACACAGGTTGGAGTTATAATAATTAGATTGATAATTACAATACAATCTAGTCCGATCCTCACGAAAATTTTCACAAAGGTAGGTCTGTTCAAAGATGTTTAGGGGTTGAAATGGACCAACAACTAAAAATGTTCCTGAATTTGTAACAGTTATAAAGATCACAAATAGAAACCAAACCCACAAAATCTCGCATGTAGTAAGAGTTTAGGCAGCAAGTAGAATGGACCACTACTTTTGTGTGAAAAAATACCAACATTACTTACAGGCGATATCCGAAATACACAAAAGGCTAACATCTGGCTTTTTTATGCTGATTTCATTGACGAATATAGCCAAATATCGTATACCAGCAAATCATATAGATGAGTCTAAATTTTGAGATACAAAGGGGCCTCTTGTTTATGGAAATGATCACAAAATATTGAGGGGTTCAAATGAACCAAAAACAGAAAAAAGTTACTGATCACATAATTAAGCCAATCGACACGCCTGAGAAGAAAGTTAAGGAGAGCTGAAAATGGACCACAACAACTAACAACACGATGGTTTGCGTAAATATTGGCCAAATGCCCCTGGTCAAAATGCTAAGGGTAATATCTGGGCTGTGCTCCGTGACATAGTTTCAAAAACGAAATCTTCCAAAATGGATTTGGACATAAAGGGGCTTCTAACATATTGTAGTGTTGTAGGATATCACATGGTCGGCCCCGTACGACTGTAGCCTTTGCTTTGCTATAATAATTTAAATAATGTACGATTTCTTTCAATTTGGCTTATTATATTGAATTCAACATTTTTGTTAACAAAATAAAGAGTTATTTTCAACATACAAAATTAAGTTATGTTAGTTACTAAGCTTATAGATCAAAAGCGTCTGAGCAAATTTTAACAATTCATACAATTTCGAATATTTTGGCAAAAAAATACATGAAAATTACCAATAAAAATGTGAATGAAAAAAAAATTTTTTGGGAACTTTTTTCAATTTGACATACTATATTGAAGTGTATATTTTTTATTGTTTTGAATTCAAAATATATAATACTAGCAGGCCCGGTCCGCGTTGCCGGCCCGTAATTTTAGTTTTTAATGCTATTATATCATCCACCTTGGAAAGGAGGGTATATTAACTTTTCATTCCATTTGTAACATCACTAACTGTTCGTCATAGACCCCATTAAATATGCATATATATTCATAATTAGCATAAAACTCTAAGTCGATTTGTCCGTCTGTATGTCTGTTTGTTTAAATTACGATACAGCCCACATTATTTGACGTATAGCGTCAAAATTTAGCCGAAAAATTTGTATTTTGTATATGATGGTTGGTATTGAAAATGAGATCTACCGCTCCACGTGTTGGTATAGTCCCCATATAACGGTATCTCTCGAAATTCGGTATTTTGATTATTTTTGCCACATTTCTCCTCAGATTTGGCTAACACATATAACGGTACCTACCGATATTGGGTATGTTGATAATCCTAGTCCCATTTACGCACACAATTGTTTCAAATTTGGTATTTTAGAAGGTTTGATAGATGACAATCCTTGAAGTATAAAATTGTCCACAGAGGTTCCCGTTTTGGTATGGCCCCATATAACGGCCTCATTCACTTTATGGTTTTTTGATAAGTTAACTGCATTATTCAAACAGTCTTACTGGTATATGAAGTTTAAAGTGAAACAAGCTTGAATTCAGATACTTTTATATAAAAATGTTTCCTTTACCCTCAGATGGATGATAGTAATAATTCTGCCCGGCCGAACTTAATTTTTTACTTGTTTTTAAATTAATATGAATTATTTGTCATTGAAATTGCACGTTGGAGACCCCATAATTTCCATATCTTTTATCATAGTATAATTCAAAGACGATTAAACAAATGTCCGGTTCCTTAAATCATATGATGGTTATACAAAACGTGATCAGTTTTTGCATAGATGGTTTCTTCCCAAATTACCAACATTTGCCGAAATTAGTATGAAAATATGGTTAAAATGTAAGATATACTTGAAATCGGGTTGTATCCTTATCCGGGGGTTATGGCCCATATCATGAACTGCAAAAGTGATGAAAGCTAAATGCCAATTTCAGATATGAAAGATCGCCATTTAACATCTTATTGCGTACTATTTCATTTTTGATATTATTCATTCAGAATTCAAAACAATAAAAAATGTACACTTCTATATAGTTTTTAAATTGAAAAAATTTCACGCCAAAAGCATTTCTTCTTTTATATTTTTATTGGCATATTTTATGCAATTTTTTTTTGCCAAGATGTCATTCCGAAGTTGTATGAATTGTGAAAATCCATCAAAACGTTCTTGAGTTATAAGCATTGTAACTAATAAACAAATTGAAAAAAATCTTCAACTTGTTCGCTGGTTTTTTACAGCCAATATTTAAAGGTCCTTACGAAGTTTGGTCCTTACTATTATTTTGAAATTTGATTCCATTGAAAAAATGTTCTCAGTTTTTCCCTATTTTAGAGTTTTTGCAAAAAAAAAAAAAAAAAAAAAAAACAAAAAGCACTACAAATGTACATTCCGAAATAGTAAGTCTAAATGGAAAAAAAAATCAAAGTCAAAATGAAAATTTTAAAATTTCATATTTTTACGCGATTTTTTTGGATTTTATCCTTTTTTGCCAAGAGACAATTCCGAATTTGTATAAATCGTTAAAATCAGATCAGCGGTTCTTGAGTTATAAGCGTAGTAACTAACACAACTTCCTTATATATATAGACAGATTAGAAGTATGCGTGGTCAGTTCCCTGGCGCCCAAATAAATTTCTAAGTTTGGATGCAAAGTCAACAGTATCTCGTGTAATAATTTTCAAACCGATATCTTCATTATCTGGCAAATATAAAGATTTTAGATAAATCAAGATAGTGGACGTAAAAGTAGACGTGGTCAATATTTTTTTCTTTAAAAACTCGGGGTATGACGAACGTTTGTACAAAAAATTATGCAAACTGGTCCAGCCGTTTTCAACTGATTCCGTTACCAACAAACAACAATTGATTTTTATATATATAGACTAGCTGGCCCGGTTCGCGTTGCCGGCCCGTACTTTTAGTCTTTAATGCGTATTTTTTAAAGCATAATAAATCACAGATCTGACTTATGTAAGCGGCACAATTTTCATTATAAGTAATGACTCCCTGACTAAATAGAAATTAATTTTTGTGTTAAATACCTTTATGATAAAGAACGTCTATAATAGCTCAATGTGAAAATTCAGCTCAATTTTTATTGTTGTTAAAAGCTTAACATTTTCATTCAAATGATCTATAATTTCGAATTTGTATTTCCAACGTTTAAAATCCCGTACTGCTTCGTATTTAGTCTTGTTCACCTCATACTTGAAGGCAGAATGTTGTTAGAATAGCCAAAAAATACTCTTTTGGGCATACATTTTTTGTCATTTAAATTGTGCGATGGAGATCCAATAAAGTCCACATTTTTCAATGAAGATTAAAGAAATGAGTGTGTACACTCATTTCATTTTTAATATTATTCATTCAGAATTGAAAACAATAAGAAATGTACACTTCAATATAGAAAAAGGAAAGGATTGAGAAAGACAAATAATCTTCAACTGGTTCGCTGATTTTTTTACGGCAAATTTTTAAAGTTTCTTATGAAGTTTGTCTGTAGAATGTACAATTTTTTTGAAATTCGATTCGATTGAAAAATTTTAGATTTTTCCCGATTTTGGAATTTTCATATATTATTCTCTTCTGAAATGATATTATTCGTATTACCCAATAAATACATAAAATTTATAAATAACAGTTTTATCCGTTGTCGCTTTATACTATCCAAAAAAACTACACATCATATTAGAATTCCAAGAGGCAATTCCGAATTTGTCTGAATCGTTAAAATCAGACCGGCGGTTTTTATGTTATAAGCGTAAATAACATAACTTTCTTTTACATATAAAGAGACAGATTTAAAAGTAGGCGCATTCCTCTGCCCCTAAATAAATACTTACGGTTGGATGGAAAGCCAACAGTATCTCGTGCAATAATTCTCAAACCGATATCTTCATTAATTTGGCAAATATAAGGATTTGAGATAAATCGAAATAGTGGGCGTAAAAGTAGGCGTGGTCAATATTTTTGCTTTAAAAACCTAACTCGGGGTATGACGAATGTTTGTACAAAAAATTATTCAAATCGGTGCACCCGTTCTCAACTGATTCCGTTACCAACGAACAACAATTGATTTTTATATGTATACACTAGCTGGCCCGGTCCGCGTTGCCGGCCCGTAGTTTTAGTCTTTAATACAAATTTTGCATAGCATAATATTTCACAAATCTAGCTCATAAAGGTGAACAAATTTTAATATAAATATTGATTCGACTGAATAGAAATAAATAACTATGGAAGGAGGGCAAAATAATTTCAGAATAGTCAAAGTTAATTACGCTTTTACACCCATTACCATAGCACCTCAAATTGCGCATTAGAGTCCCCAAAAAGTTTATGTTCTTGTTCATAGAAAAATTCAATGACGATTAAACAATACCCGCGTTGTTGTCCATCAATCGGTAAACATCACTATAGATCGGCGGGCCTGGGGACTATATGGGGACTGTACCAAAATATTTACGTATGTTGACATTTTTCTGTAAGATGGTTCTCTACTCACAAAGTAGCCTAAATACAGCAAATAATTGTCAAAATAGTTGAAAAACGTGGCCAAGACCACGATCACAGCTGAAATCAGGGATACATTTATATAAGGGTTATACCAAAACGTGGCCCAACCAATATTCTCTTGGGGGTTACAAATTCAATAGAAAACAAAATTTTCTTTTCTGACCACCAATTAGATGTGAAAGTGGACTTGGGGATACTCCAATATGGGGACTTTACTTAAATAAATTCCTATGTGGCAATTATCTGTATGGTGGTTCCCTACCCCAATGTAACATAAATACAATTATTAACCAAATCAATTATTGAATGTGATCAAGACCAAAATGGGCCCTACTCTGAAAATTTCAAACTTTATGCGAAAAGGTTCTCTACCTCCTTAGAAACAAAGATGCCAAATAATGGCCCAAATATTAAAAAAGTGATCATACGATGGTTATATAAATATGAAATCGGGTTGTACCCCTATCCGTGAGTTATGATCGATATGATATCGACCTGCAAAAGCGATTTAAGATATCTTGAATGTTTGGGAAGATTTTATGGAAGGATAGAAATCCTTTTCTTACTAAGAGTCCCATTCGCTCTACTATTTTCCACCCTTTATATTTGGTATTTTTCTGATTGTACATTGGACGGATTATTGTAACAGGAAAGAAGTAGTTCCACGCTTTGAAATGAGCCCCATTAGGCTGGAGTTGAAAGGTAGATGTCAGTTAACATCTTATTTCCCACTTATTTCATTTTTTGGTGAAAATTTGTATATAGTGAAAAATTATTCTTTATTTTGTTCGCAAAAAATTTACTGAATTCAATTAGATAATACAAATTGAAAAAAATTGACAAAAGAAGAATAACACAATGAAAAAATCTTCAACAATGTTTAAAGATCCTTATCTAGTTTGTCAATAGAATGTACTTCTACTTTAAAATTCGATTCCATTAAATTATTTCGACATCATCTATTCCGTTTCGCCACCACATAATTCGGTACTACACTTCCATGTAACTCGCCATCAATTTCATTTCTCAAAAAATCAAGTCAATTAAATAAACTGGTATTAATATTTGAATTCAAAAATAAAATATAAAAAACACTACAAATGTACATTAGAAAATAGAAAGTCAAAATGGAAAAAAATCATGCAAAATAAAACATTACTATTGTACATTTGAAAAGTCAAAATGAAAATGTTAATATATCACATTTTTACGCGATTTTTTTGGATATTATCCTTTTCGGAGAAGAGACAATTCCGAATTTGTATGAATCGTTAAAATCAGTCCAGCGGTCCTTAAATTATAAGCGTAGTAACTAACACAACTTTCTTTTATATAATAGAAGATAGATATAGATTAAAAAGTACTGACAACGACAGTTCCTCAGCCCCAAATAAATACTTAGAGGGGGATGAAAAGTCAACAGTATCTCAAAAGGCAAATATAAGGATTTTAGATAAATCAAAATTGTGGGCGCAAAAGTGGGCGTGGTCTATATTTTTTTCTTTAAAAGCCTAACTCGGGGTATGACGAAAGTTTTTACAAAAAATTATGCAAATCGGTCCAGCCGTTTTCAACTGATTCCGTTACCAACAAACAACAATTGATTTTTATATATATACATAGACGATAGGTTTTGGAAAAAAAACGAAGAATAGGAAAATACGTATTTTCTATTGCAATTAGAAGATGCTACAATTGAACTAATTTTAAAAACTTAAATGTTAAACGCTGAACGTTTGTTGTTCGATACGCCAAATTTTACGAAGAACTGAAAGTTTCTTAGTTGATTTTCTTGTTTATATAAAAAAATTTGTTTATCAATAACAAATGTGCGCTTTTCTGAAAAAGAATAGAAGTCGTTGTAGGTCGATTATAGGTAGTTGTTGTAATTCATAAGAGCTTTCCACAGCAATAATCCGATTCCTTAAATAATATTTGTGAATAACGGTGGAATCAATGTTAGCACAAATGAAGCAAAACAGCAGTAAGTTCGGTTGGGTCAAACTTTGAATCAAAAATTAAAAACCCGTTAAAATCTTAAAAATACCGAATATAGCCGTTACATTGAGGTCTATACAAAGAAGTTGACCTGCATAGGCAATTTTTGCCATAGCCCATTACAATATTCAAATGCGAAGCTTGAAAAAAATTCCGGTGAATAGTTTAGCTAAAATCGTGAAAATACCGAAAATAGGGAGGTATCGTTATATAGGGGCTATATGTAGACCTGGACCTGCATAGACTATTTTCTGTCATAGACTGTAGTTCCCATTACGAACCCCACCGGATGAGATGAAATAACTGCAATCAGCTTCAGACTGCTGTCATTTCTAAGCCACTCGACCGACGGCTGTTAAAATTATTCCAGGACAGCTCATTATATTGTTTACAAGCGTACAAAAGCATTTTGGTGAGAATTTTCCAGAAAAAAGTTATTCGTGATGGAATTCAAGCGTGATAGTGTGATTTCTTTTTATTTGGCTGGAAAAAGACAAATCGCTATCGTTAGAGCACTCCAGCATTTAAATGTGAATAAATCTTTTGAATCTCGTACCTCGCTCGTAGCCCGACGTCAAGGAAGTGGCGGAAGAAAACAGCTACATCAGCAGAAATGGTTCGAAAAGTAAAGAAGCGACTTGATCGAAACACGCGTCGCAGTGGCCGAAAAATGGCTCGTAAGCTGAATATATCGCAATATTCCATTCGGCAAATATTGAAAAAATGAGCTCGGGGTAAAGCCATTGAAATTTTAAAAATTTCAATAACTTACACCGCAACAGGAAGAAAATAGAATCAAAAGAGCTAAAGAGTTGCTTCGCTTGGCCGAAGTGGTGAACTGCCGAGTTTGGTTTTCTTCGATGAGAAAACATTCGTTGTCCAGCAGTTTGTAAACAAGCAAAGTGATCGTGTTTCCTTGCCAAAGAGGTCAGCTGAAAATGTGCACCTTCGGTTGGCTACCAGAACTCAAGCGCCGGCCATTGTGATAGTGTGGGCCGCCATAACAGCCGATGGTCGTTCTCCGCTAGTATTAATCTATCGTGGCATCAGAATAAATGCCGAATATTACCGCGAAAATATTCTGGAGGGTGTATTAAAGCCTTGGGCACGCTAACATTTTGGCCGCAGACCTTGGACATTCCAACGGGACTCAGCACCATTGCATTCAGCACGCACCACCCAAGAATGGTTACAACATGAGGTTCCTCGCTTCATTTCCAGCGCACAATGGCCACCAAAATCTCCGGGAACCAATCCGTTGGACTATTGTGTCTGGAGTATTTTGGAAAGCAAGGTTGACACTAAAAAATACCAAACCAAATACCAAATAGCGCAGAGCAACATTCGGGTAGCGTGTGACGGTTTCATTGGCAGTTTGAAGGCCATAATTCGTGCCAAAGGTGACCAATTCGAAAAAATCTAAACTTATTTTAAAATTTGATGCCATTTCCGACATTTCTGCTTTTATTCAATAAAATTAAAAAAATAATTAAATATTATGGCATTTAAATTTGTTGCAGTTTTTTATATCACCCTGTATATAATATACACTTCGATATTTTAAGTCAAATTAAAACCAGTAAAGAAAGTCTTAAAGTCGGGCGGGCCGACTTTATGATACCCTACACCACTTTGCTAATTTAGTAGAGCTCCGCATAAGAATTAACAGTTTTTATGGGAGAATTCAATCATACACGCTATGATTATAATTATAATTTAAAGTTCAAAGGACTAAATATGCCGAAGCATTTGTATCTTTTAAATTCGGACTTGTATTGCCCATTTGGTGCACAATCAATTTGAAATCGGATAAATATATATATAAGAGCTATATCCAAATCTGAACCGATCTCGAAAAAAATTGGCAAAGATATATCTGAGCTGTATTTGATATATTTTCCCAAATATTGTTGTTACAGAGTGCATATTACGGCTGTGGGTAACAAATACAACAAATCGGATGAACAATATATATGGGAGCTATATCTATATCTGAACCGATTTCGATCAAATTTGGCATACTTATTTTCAATATTTATACATACCGTGGTGTTGTTAGTTGTTGTGGTCCATTTTACAGCTAAATACATGCTAATGGTCATCCAAAATGCCAGAATTCTTCCCTATCCTTAACTCTCTTCTCAGACATGTCGATTGGCTTCAATTGTGTGCTCAGGAACTGTGTTCTGTTTTGAGTTCATTTGAACCTTTAAATATTTTGCGATCATCTCCTAAAGCCAGAGGACCCTCTATATCTCCAAATTTAGACTCATATATACGATTTGCTTGTCTACAATATTTGGCTATATTCGCCAACAAAATCAGCAAAAAAAAAATGCCAGAAGTTTGACTGTCGCCTGTAATTTATTTTCAGCGTTTCGGTAGAATAGAAATTATGGTATTTTTTCACACAAAGGTAGTGCTCCATTCTACCCGCTTTCCTAAACTCTAACTTCATGATATATTTCGTGTCCTTTGGTTTCTATTTGTGACCTTGCTAACGGATGCAAAATCAGGAACAGTTTACTTTTTGATCCCTAAATATATTGGGGACATCTTTAAAAACAATAGGCCAAGCCCTTCTAAGCCTAGGGTTACGCTTTTGAAAAATTACGCGAGGATCGGACATTAATTGCCATCTGTGTATAATAAACCCAACCTGTGTTGTAAGGTATAAAAATATTAAAAACAAGTAAGCAAAGGCTACAGTCGAGCGGGGCCGACCGTTGAATACCCTACAACACTACAATAAACGATACAGTTTATATAGGCGAGATACTCGAAAGAATTGCACAAGATATTGTGACAAATAATAAAAGAAAACCATCAGGTTTCGTTCTCTAATTTTCGAATAATAGCTACTTAAACTAATTTGCTCATTTCCAATTTATTGGTAGATGTTGCACTTAAATGGTCTTCCTAGATCTGGAACCAATATTTCCCAAAGACCTATAATCTCTCAGAAGTGGCAAAAGATTTACATTTATTATTGGTTTTTGACTGAAACGCATCTATATGAGATACAGACATTTGACTATATTCTTCCACGAAATCAGCGTTAATGAAATAGTCAGAAGTGCGTCTTTCCTGTAATTGTGAATTCTCTAAAAAGTCACTGGAATGGACATTTTCGTATTTTGTCTACAAAAGTTGACAAACTCCTTTACACATTGAATATTTTTGGGTGGCCATTAAAAAATGGTTGGCTTTTGCAATGTCCGGTAACCCCATTCAAATGTGCCTAAGGATCGGGCGATAATTACGACATGCTGACAATTTTGCAGTTTTTTGGTCCATTTCAACCCCTAAATATATGGCGATCATCTCCAAAAAGAGTAGGCTTCTATTCTGACCCTCATCTTATCCCCATGCAAAATTTTGTAGGGATCGGGCCATAAATGCGATCTGTATATTATATCCTGATATCCTAACTACTTAGTTTTGTTAGCTGTAGAAATATTACCAAATGTTTAATTCAAAATGAAAATATGCCAAAAATATGACAAAATTGAAAAAATATGAGAAAATTTACAAAATCAATATTTTAATCTTTAGAGAGATATTTTTATGCGATTTTTTAGACGTTTTTTCTTTTCTGCCAAGAGGCCATTCTGAATTAATGAGAACTGTCGAAATCAGTTCAGCCGTTCTCGACATAAAATAGATCTTCCAAGCATATCTTCTTTGATAGACATATATATCGCATATATTTTGCTGTATATTCGATTTGTTGGATCTTAACATCAATGTAAAGATCAGAAGTAACCTTGTCATGGCTTTGTGATTTCGCCGGGATTTAAAATATTCGCGGTTTAATGAAAAATTTTGGATTTTTTCAACAAAAAATATATGGTCTATTTTAGCCGCTAAATAATATCCGATGACCACCCAAATTGGTAGGCTTCTTCCCCGCCCTAAACTCTAGCTACATGCGAAATTCCGCGTCGATTGGTCTATAATTGCGACCTGTATAGCTACTGCAAAATCCGACATTTTTTCAGTATTTGGTCCATTTCAACCCCTAAACATTTGGCGATCATCTCTAAAAGAAATAGGGTTCTATTCTGACATTAACCCCACCTACATTTTAAATTTCGTGAAGATCGGGCCATAATTGCGACCTGTAGAGTGATTACAAATTAACATGAACAGACGGACGGACGGACATACATAGCTAGATCGACTCAGCTCGGCGAGCTAGGAAGATCCATATATACTTTCCTATATGGGAAACCAATATTTCGAGGTGTTACATAAATTCTGGCCCAATCAAACTTATAATACCCCCAACACATAGTGTTGTAGGGTATAAATATCACAAAATACTACAAAATCTATATTAACATCTTTTTATGCGATTTTTAGATTTAATATTTTTATACCAAGAATGCATTCTGAATCCACAAAAATTTTCAAAATCAGTCCAGCCATTCTTGAGATCAAGCAATCTAGCTAACATCCCCTTCCATTGTATATACACATTGTATATATATATATCGCTATATATATCCGAGATATTTACTATCGGCATCCATGTCACGGTCATAATTGACCTTTTCGTCATACATTTATTGTGCTTGGTCAGTTATAACGGTAAACAAGTATTTTTATGTAATTTTTTTTCGAAATATTCTAAATTATAAAAAACAAACCATTTGTTGTATTTGTTTTAATAGTTATTTTGACATTTCGCCTGGGTTGCTTCTCAGAGCAAATGGCGGAGGGTATTAAAAGTCTGGCCCACGAACAACCCCGTATAAAATAACCACAGGATAATGTGACCATCACTTTCACTATCTGTGACCACTATTTCTTTTATTTATTCGCTTTTATTCGATTATGCCAAAAAAGAAAAATATTTGGAAAGCATGCTCCAGGTTTAAAAATAACAAGTATCAAATATTGTGCTGATAAATTTAAGTTAAATAATAAAATTACTAAATATATATATTTCTTAACGTACAATACTCCAATGCATTAAAATTAAATTAGAGTAAATTATTCTTATATATTTGATGGGCCTATAAGTTGTAGTTCTTTTAAAAATAAATATGGGTAAAACTAATTTAACACTTGAGTGCGTTTTAAACATCCTTTCAGCGAAAATGGTACCCTACATAAGCACTGAAACTTGTGCTACTCGATGAGATTGGCAAAAGGTATTCTCATAACACTCGTGCCATTTTTAAGTGAACCCAACGGAGCTGTAAAATTAATGTGATCCCATAAGTTTAAAGAGAAATTCAATTTCTCGCTGTATAGAATTCCGACATATGCGGGCAGCAATATCAGTGAATCCAGATTGCGGCACATCTACTCACAGACACAGACACATAGACTCACACACGCACACATTCCTCTAAAAGTTGTCCTTTGCCAGAGGAGACTGTCTGTTACTTTAGTCAAACAATACAGACACTGTCACAAAAAGACGCCCCTGAGAATCCCAAAACCTGACTTTTTTAGTTTAAAAAAAGTTATTGTTAAACTCCCATTTGTACACTTTCACACTTTTAAGGTAAAAGGCGAACATTTTTTGTATGCGTTTCTTAGAAGGGTTTTTGGAATGTTCGATGTGTTGTACGACGAAGAAAAATTATTTGGAAACTGATGTATTGAACACTCCTGTTGGGTTAATTGAATATTCTAAGAGAAATTGAGAAGTCTCTTGTTTTACATGGACCTTTTTTCAATAAGTGCACAGTCTCCAGGGAACTGTGTGTATTTTTGACAAAAAAAAAAAAAAAAAAAAAAAAAAAAAAAAACAATATGAACAATATGTTAGGTTTTCTTCTGTTTTTGACGTATCTGTCGCTTTTCAAAAAAAAAAAAAAAAAAAAAAAAAAACAAAAAAATATTGGTGGTATTAGATATCCTTATTGCCGCTTATAACTCAAGAATATGCTGCAATTCGGAATGGTATTATTTCAGAAAAGGATAAACAATTTGCGAAAAAAATACTAAAAAACATTTAGTTCGGCCGGGCCGAACCATTATTACCACCACCTTTGGGTAAAGAAAACATTTTTGAATTGAAAAGTGTTTCACTTCAAATACCAGTAAAATTGTTTGGATAATGCTGTTAAACTTTTCAAAAAACCTTTATGTGGGTGAGACCATACCAAAACGGCAACCTCCATAAAATACCGAATATCCGAAGGTACCATTATGTGGGGGCTATACAAAAAATGTGGACCTACTAAGCTATATATATAGCCCGTAGTATTAGCGTATAATACATATTTTTAAGATGTAAAGTTAAGCTTTTCTCTTTGAAAAAACTTAATCTTTGATGTTCGTAATGGATACTACAGCCTATGACAGAAAACTGTCTGTGCAGGTCTACGTCTTCGTATAGCCCCATATAACGGTACTTCCCGATATTCGGTATTTTGATGATTTCAGCGAATTGTTTCAAATTTAATATTTGAAGTTCGTAATGGATACTACAGCCTACAACAGAAAATTGTTTATTCAGGTCTACGTATTCGTATAGCCCCCATATAACATTACCTCCAGATATGCGGTATTTTAATGATTGAAGTTCGTAATGGATACTACAGCCTATGACAGGAGATTGTCTGTGCACGTCCACGTCTTCGTATAGCCTCCATATAACGGTACCTCCCGATATTCGGCATTTTAATGGTTTAACGGCATTATTTATATATATATTTATATTATATATATATATATTTATATATATATTTATATATATATTTATATTATAAATATATATATATATTTATATTTACCGGAATTGTTTCAAATTGGTAGTTGAAGTTCGTAATGCGTGCTGCCGCCTACGACAGAAAATTGTCTGTGCAGGTCCACGTCTTCGTATGACCCCCATATAACGCTACCTCCTGATATTCGGTATTTTGATTGTTTTAGCGACATTATTCGCCGGAATTATATCAAATTTGGTATTTGGTCCAGCCGTTCTCAACTGATTCAATTACAAACGAACAACAATTGATTTATATATATATATATATATATATATATATATATATATATATATATATATATATATATATATATATATATATATATATATATATATATATATATATATATATATATATATATATAGATTAAAAAGTAGTATACTTAGTGTTGTATGGAAAGGAAAGTCGTGTAATAATTTTCAAACCGATATTTTCATTATTTTGGCAAATGTAAGGATTTTAGATAAATCAAGTGAAATTAGGCGTGGTCAACATTTTTTTCTCAACTGATTCCATAAGCAACGAACAATAATAGATTTTTATATATATAGATTGACAATCAAAGGAAAAGCAAATTGAAAAAAAAACTTAAAATTGTTCGCTGATTTTTTATTACAAATGTTTGAATGTCCTTACGAAGTTTGTCAATAGAATGTTCTATTATTTCGAAAATCGATTCTATTATTATACCCTACAACACTTTGTGTTGGGGGTATTATAAGTTTGATTGGGCCAAAAATTATGTAACACCACGAAATATTGGTTTCCCACATAGGAAAGTATATATGGATCTTCCTAGCTCGCCGAGCTGAGTCGATCTAGCTATGTATGTCCGTTCGTCCGTCTGTCCATGTTAATTTGTAATCACTCTACAGGTCGCAATTATGGCCCGATCTTCACGAAATTTAGAATGGAGGTGGGGATAAGGTCAGAATAGAACCCTATTTCTTTTGGAGATGATCGCACAATATTTAGGGGTCGAAATGGACCAAAAACTGAAAAAATCCTGATTTTGTAGTTGCTCTACAGGTCGCAATTATAGACCAATCGACGCGGAAATTAGCATGGGGCTAAAGCTTCGGGCTGGGCAGAAGCCTTCCGATTTTGATGGTCATCGGGTAATATTTAGTGGGTGAAAAAGACTATAACATTTGTGTTAAATAAAAGTCAAATTTCCATTATACCGCGAATATTTTTTGTCCCGGCGAAATCATAAATAGACGAACAGGTGAATTCTGACCGTTACGTAGATGCCGATAGTAAATATATTGGATATATATAGCGAAATATATATAATGTGTATATACAAAGGAAAGGAATGTTAGATAGAATGCTTATATTTCAAAAATGGCTGGACCGATTTTGACAAATTTTGTCAATTCAGAATGCCCTCTTGGCATAAAAGTATAAAATCTAAAAAAAATCGCATAAAAATAAGTTAAAAATGATCTTAATATAGATTTCTTTTGTATTTTGTGACATTTTTTTATTTTTTCATATTTTTTATCGCATGCGATTTTTTCAATTTGACTTATTATATTAAGGTGTACATTTTGTAATATTTTTCCACCTTACAACACAGGTTTGGGATATTATATACAGATTGCAATTATCGTCCGATCCTCACGAAAAGGGTAGGGTTAGGCTCAGAAGGACTTGGCCTATTGTTTTCAAAGTTCTCCGCAATATATTTAGGGATTGAAATGGACCAACAACTAAAAATGTTCCTGATTTTGTAGCCGTTATATAGGTCATAAATAGAAACCAAAGGACACGAAATCTCGCATGAAATTATAGTTTAGAACAGCGGGTAGAATGGACCACTACTTTTGTCTGAAAAATACCAACATTACTTACAGGCGATAGCCGAAATACACAAAATGCGAACTTCTGCCTTTTTTTGCTGATTTCATTGACGAATATAGCCAAATATCGTAGACAAGAAGATCGTATAGAAGAGTCTAAATTTGGACGGACGCAAAATACGACGGAGTGCGTAAATATTGGGCAAATGTCCCTGGGCAAAATGTTAAGGGTAATATCTGGGCAGTGCTCCGTCACATAATTTCAAAAGCGAAATCTTCCAAAATGGATTTGGACATAAGGGGGCTTCTAATCTATTGTAGTGTTGTAGGGTATCACATGGTCGGCCCCGCACGGCTATAGCCTTTGCTTACTTGTTTTTTTTTTTAATTTTCCCCAATTTTATAATTTTTGCAAAAAGTAATTAAAATATTGATTGTTTTTTTTTTTATAGCTTATTTTCTTCTGAAGTAATATAATTCGTATAATTCCACTTACCCAATAAATACATAAAATCTATAAATAACAGTTTTGTCCATTGTTGCTTTATACTCCCCAAAAAGACTACACATCATATTAGAATTAAAAAAAAAAAAAAAAAAAAAAACACTAAAAATGACACTCGAAAATAGCAAGTCAAAATGGTAAAAAATCATGCAATATACAACATTGCATACTATTGTACAATTTAAAAGTCAAAATGAAAATTTTAAAATTTTACATTTTTACGCAATTTTTTTGGATTTTATCATTTTCTGTCAAGAGACAATCCGAATTTGTCTGTATCGTTAAAATCAGATAAGCGGTTCTTGAGTCATAAGCGTAGTAACTAAAACAACTTTCTTTTATACATATTTTAATATAAATATTGATCCGACTAAATAGAATAAATACCTATGGAAGGAGGGCAGAATAATTTCTGAATAGTCAAAGTTAATTATTGCGCAAATTGCACATTAGGGTCCCCAAAAAGTCTATATTCTTGTTCATAGTAACATTCAATGACGATTAAACAATATCCGTGTTGTAGTCCTCCAATCGGTAAAAATCACTATAGATCGGCGGCCCTGTGGACTATATGGGGACTGTACCAAAATATTTATGTATGTAGACATTTTTCTGTAAGATGGTTCTCTACGTTCTAAAGAAGCCTAAGTACAGCAAAATCGATTGGAAAATGTGGTCAAAACCCTCGAAATAGAAAAGCCAAAATGCCAAATAATGGCCAAATCAGTTGAAAAACGTGGCCAGTTGAAAAACGTAAAGAATCAAAGATGTCAAAAATTATTTATTTTTGTAAGTAGTCCACACAGCAAACGGTCATACTCCCCATGGGGGTTGTGTCTGTGTTGACCGAAAACAAACCGGGCATAATCCCCATAACTGCATTGGGGTTTAAGTCCATGAGGATTAAGTCCGGGCACCGACACGCCACGTCTAAAACCAACGGAAGTAATAATTAAAAAAAAATAAATAAATAAACAAATTTTCTTTTTGGAAACATAAACAATTTTTTGACAGTAGGGCAATGGGTAAAATGAGGTTTTACTCCCAGACGAAAAAAGTAAATGAACTGAAATAAAAACTTGATTGTCTGGGTAGCAATTGCTTGTCTGCCTTAAACAAAAGTTCTGTGAACTTAAAACCGTTCCCGTAGATGTAAACCTAGCAAAACTTACAAACAAAATAAAAAGAGCACACAAAAATGTGTCGTTTTGTTTCACTACTTCTTACAAGGCGAATTTGTCCGAGTAAAAACTGGTAGCATGACTCTTTTACTAGTTTTACCATGGAAAAAGTACTGGAACACAACAAATATTACCTAGAAATGTAAATTTTACAATTAAATAACAATAACAACATAACCAAGTTTTGAATAAATGATCTCCAACTCAACGTAACAATAATGAACATTATTGGATTAGGTGCATTTTAAGAAGCATATATCATCATTATCGATAGTCAACTTCATGAAGGCCTTTGGTAAGGGAGGACAAGGTTGCCCTGATCTCAAAATATCTTTCTCCACTAATTAAAACACGTATATTTTATAAAAACAACAATTTTGGGACTAAGCCTAACTATTTTACAACAACAAAATAACTGCGGTATCCCAAACAAAAATGTAGACAGTATTCGGTTTTTTTAAACATTTTGATGTATCAAGTTTAAATGAAATAGGGTACTTACCTTCGTGCGATCCAGCCAGACAGACGGACGGACGGACAGACACCGTTTGATCGTTTTTAAATTTCTTAAAGCTAATATGGGCCAAAGAGATCTAGGATCTAAAAGAGTTATTTCGATGAGGCACGCACGCATAGGCAACCATAGTTCTTTGGTCTCATCTAGGTCCTTCTTTAACAAAAACAGATTTATTACACAACTCAACTATTTACAGTAATATTACACAATTTTGAGAGGCTTCTATCAAACTATTTATAACTTCTAATTAACTCTTGTCTTTCTTTAACTTCATATTGTGATAAAGTTATTATCGAAATTATTCCAAGTTTTTTATTGATAACTGAAATAAATATTTAATCTTGCCTCGAATTCTGAATCATAGTTTTATTAGGTCGACAATCTAAGGCCGAACTCACTCTAATTTAATTTTCTATGCGCTTTTAATCAGAAACTATTTAAAAAATGCACTTTATCCAAGAGAACCTGCTTCAATTACTGAAAAAATTATATTATTATTTGTAACCTCTGTGGAATTGAAAATGAATTCCTTTAGTTACTGAATATTTAAGCTTTATTTTGACTTTACCCTGGCATACGATCGGGATGCATCTCCACATTTCCTCACAGCCCCCATAATCAAAAGATACATTCAGCAGATTTCCCACGATTGAGACTCAATGCAAAAAAATAAATAAATAAATAAATAAAATATTGTTTGTGTGTCCTCATAAATTCCGTCCATAAGTTAAATTCGAACAATAAGGACGTTAGCAAACCGACAGATGTCTAATAAATATGTTCAATGTGTCATTTCTCTTTCGTTGTAAATTGTTGCAATTTTAACTTAAATGTGCTTCTTTAGGCAATTTAAGATTTTAAATTACAAATTCAATTGGTCACTCGACCAGCATTCGTTCACCTACAGACCATTATTTCGTTCTATGCTCTCCCTCTCTATCTCTCTCTCTCTCTCTTTGTTACATATGACACTTGAAACTTGCTGCGACTGTTCATTCCTGGTTGTAGATGGGGCGTATGATGAACACATCACTGCTTTCCATTACGTTTGTTTGTTTGCCTGTGTAATGGTGGCCAACTTCCGGTGAAAATTGATTTGTAAGTTTTGCCATTAGCTTGTCTTTGTTGTGTTTGCATTGTTCTTTCGATTTTTCCGTTTTTGTTTGATCATCCCAGCTTCGTCCAGCGTCCCTGTGTGTGAGCGGCCAACAAACTTGACGTTTTTGTAGTCCACAGCATGTGCTGTCTGACTTCTCTGGTATGTGGAGCGATGCGTGTTGACTCAGGTGCGTGTGTGCGTGCACACTTGGGACTATTTAAAAAATGATAGTATTTGCCCCATCGTCCTAATGGTGATTTCTGCTGCTTCCATTCTCTTGCCGATATAACGTGTGTCTCCTTGCCACTTTCCGGCCATCTCCGTATGGTAAGGAATAACATTGATACATTCCCAGACAATAAATATGTCCACCTGTCTTACGGTGGCAGTCGTTTATTATGTGCTGGCTTCCAAATCCAACAAGCGTCTCCTTCCGCTGGTTGTCGAAGATGTTTTTATCACATAACTTTTGTTCGCCTTTTGGGCACACACTCTGTTGGAGAATTTTCATATATGCATGTAGGTATATATGTGTGTGTATGTATTGTATGTGTAAGTTTAAGCCATGCTAGGCATTGAAGAGGTTCGTGGGAACTCTGGTGTGGTTGAGTAACTCTCGGGCGTTAGGCGTTGGGTTTATTCGCTTTATGGCCACTTTTTGGTAATAAATTTTCCAACTTCCTCAATTTGTTACCAATAAATTTTGTTATTACATCAAATAAAATCTAATTTGATTAGACTTGCACGGTATTTTCCGAAACGAGACACATGGTACATCGACATTCTGTGCTTGTGATATGATTTTCAAAACTGTTTTAGGGATCGCTACACGCCGTAGATTAAGATTGATTTTATGAATATGACTACATTTATTTTACGAAGCTTTGTAATCGTTCATGTTTCTCTCATAAACTTGCTATGTTTTCATTCATTGATTGACGCGTAACAAGGATTTTTAAAGGTAAAAAAGTAAGAAAAAGGGAATTACAACAGAAATTTATAATATTGTGTAAGGATTAGGAAAAAGTGGATTTGAAACATAAATGGTAAATATAAAACTCGTTGAGCGCCGGTTTCTGGTATATATTTCGTAGCAACTTTAGTCACTTTCTACACTAGATGTAATCAAATAAGTGCGTTGTACCATGTAATGAGTAACATAGTGTCTGAATATCCATATCTAATATCTAACACGTAATAAAGCAGAACTTTCAATACCCTCCACCATTGGTAACGAACCAGAAAATTAAAAAAAAAAATAAAATTCATTACAAATTCTGTTAAAATCTTTAAAATACCTAATATTGGGAGGTGCCGATATATGGGGGAATATATGATATTTTGGACCTATAAAGACAAATTTATGCCTGGGGGTAAAGTACTCACAAATAACTCCTTGTGTAGAATTTCAGACAATTCCATTGGAAAATGTGGCTAAAATCGTCAAAATGCCGAATATCGGGGGGTACCGTTTTATGGGGGATATACGATATCGTAGACCTATATAGATAATTATTTCCAGGGGATAAAGTACTCACTAGAAACTTCTTGTGTGGATTTTCAGACAATTCAGGCTAAAATCATCAAAATACCGAATATCGGAGGGTACCGTTTTATGGGGGATATACGATATCGTGAACCGATATAGCCCATCTTCGAACTTGACCTGCCTGCAGACAAAAAGAGATCTGTGCAAAATTTTAGCTACCTATCTAATTCGTTTTGACTGTAGCGTGATTACAGCAGACGGACGGACGGACAGAAATTTACGCTGGTCAAGAATATATTTACTTTGTTGATTATTTCGATGAGTTACAAACGGAATGACGAACTTAATATACTCTCCATACTATGTATGGTGGAGGGTATAAAAAAGAAAATACGAAGCACTTATCGACTCAGATACAAGAAGATTACAAGTTCAACCTCTTCATTAGTAAGTTAAATAGCGGAAGCTTCCGTAGGACGTGGAGCGTACTGTAACGTGGGTTACTCGTCGGCTGAGGTAAGCTTAGAAGTAAATATAAGTATTAAATTACAATCTAGTAGTGTTCAAATACGACAAGATGAATATGGAATGTAGGATAACGAATTGACTTCGAGATGCTTCGGAATTCAAAGTATAGTTTTTCAATTGATGATGGGGAATTTGACGTTTACAATGTCCCATGGACAATGGAGAACTATGAAGTAGCTATGTTGTGTCGTTCACATTCGGTACTCGGGGGGTTGATGTGAAGTGTGATTGGATGAGGAAGAAAAGAAATTATGATGTTTAGGTAACGCGCCCGTTCGGGATGGCGATAATTTGAAGGTAATCGGGAACTTGTGGATGGTCGCCAGATGTTGATTGGTGCGGAAGATCAGGAATTACGATGTTTCTGTTCGTACTAACGTCGAACATTGGGTTGAGAACTACAAAAACGGAGATATTTGAGGTAAGTATTCTGACGTTTTAAATTTTTGATATATATATCTTCTCATGCCAAAAATTTTACGGTTCCCTCTAATTTTCGGTACTTTGAAGGTTTCAACAACAATTTCAAATCAAATCCTATTAAAAATTTCTGAAATGGGTATAAAGAGTGCTTCCTATTTGTTGGAATTTGAGGGTTTCAGACAGCTTTTTGTTAATAACAAACTTATTGCCTGGTGTTTTGTTTCTCTGTGGATAAAAAATTCACAAATGTTCAATATAGGACTTCCCTTCAACGTAGGTTTCTGTAGAGCGCAGCGTTTTGAGATCCCTAAACACAAAATCAAAAACCATTGTTTTGTTTTTATACCCTCCACCATACATAGTATGGAGGGTATATTAAGTTCGTCATTCCGTTTGTAACTCTTCCAAATAATCATTTTAGACCCAACAAAGTATATATATTCTTGAACAGCGTAAAATTTTAACACTATTTAGCCCTGTCCGTCCGTCTGTTTTAATCAAGCTACAGTCAAAACGAATAAAGAAAGGAAGCTAAAATTTTGCACAGATCTGTCTTTTGTCTGCAGGCAGGTCGAGTTCGAAGATGGGCTATATCGGTCCACGATATCGTATAGCCCCCATATAACGGTACCCCCCCGATATTCGGAATTTGATGATTTTAGCCACATTTTTCAACGCATTGAAATTCCACACAAGGAGTTCCTTGCGAGTACTTTATCGCTATAGTTCCACGGTATCGTATAGCCCCAATATAACGGTACCCTTCGATATTCTGTACTTTGATGATTTTAGCCACATTTTTCAACGGAATTGTCTGCAATTCTACACAAGGAGTTCTTTGTGAGTACTTTACCCCAAATATAGATTTGTCTATATAGATCCACAATATCGTATATCCCCCATATATCGGCACCTTCCGATATTAGGTATTTTAAAGATTTGAAATGAATTTTTAATGGAATTTATTTTTTTTGAAAATTTTCTAATTAGTTTCAAATGGTGGAGGGTATTCAAAGTTCGGCCCTGCCGAACTTACTGCTTTTTTACTTGTTTTTCAATATCCAGTTCAAAATTGAAGGTGATGCAAATAATTCTAAAGCTGATTTAGAGATAGGCTAAGTTATTTTTAATATCGTTTATAGTAAAAATTAATAACAGGTTAAAAACTCTGGAGAACCAGTGTATTCACCACAAAAAAATTTCAAATTTTGTGAAAATCGGTTCCGATAGATAGCTATAACCGATCATCTGATCTGTTATTTTTATTCCGAACAGCTGTAATATGCACTCCACAACAATGATATTCCGAAAAAAATATCGCATGCAGCTCAGAAATAATTTTAGGAAATGTTATCGAGATGTGGATATAGCTCCGATACATATCTTTCTCCGCTTTCAGGTTTATTGTGCATCAACTGGTTAATATAGACCCGATTTCAATTGCTTTTGTCAAATACAGGGTGAGATAAAAAAACAATAAAGTCAAACGCCATAATTTTTACATTTTTTTTTTTAATTTTATTGAATGAAAGCAAAAAATGTCGGAAATAGCATCAAATTTTAAAATAAGTTTTGATTTGTTCGAATTGGTCACCTTTGGCACGAATTATGACGTTTAAACGGCCAATGAAGCCGTTACCTATTCACGGCGAAGCGCTTGCTTCAGGTGATCGACCCTTTGGTATTTTTTAGTACCAACCTTGCTTTCCACAATATTCCAGACACAATAGCCCAACGGACTGGACGGCTTTTTTCCAGCGCACAATGGCCACCAAATAAGGACAAAATCAATTGAAAAATGGGAATTATTATTATTTTGTTACAAAATTCTACCGAATGAATTGTAATTTGACATTTAAAGTTTTCAGTATTGTGAAATCAATACCGGCAATAACTGTTTATTATTGGTTCTCCATTACGCATAGCCTTAATTTAAAAGTACCTTAGAGATTTTAAATGTTTTGATCCTTTAAGAAGTATTTCTTAATCAAAATTGAAAATTTTGATATGGCAACCATATAACGGCATGTATAGCAAATGTGCAACATTTCTCGATTTTTTTTCAATAAGAATTTTCAATTCCAAAGGCATTCTGAAAAAAAATCTACACAAAATTCCATATCAAAAAAGAACAGTCAATTTTTTCAGTTCTGCGATTTTTTAGAGGCTTTTCTCAAAATCTTCTTCCATAAATATAATTTCAAATAACCTTCAGAAAATTTGAGTCAAATCAGCCCAGCCTTTCTCAACTGATGTATTAATATACTTTTTTAATTTTTTTACATATAGATTTAAAGAAGTAGGTGTGGTCAGTTCCTCTGACACCAAACAGATACGCAGGGTTGGAGAGAGAGTCCAGATTACGTCGTATACTAACTGTGAAACAGATAGGCAAATTTTAGGATGTTAGGTAAATCGAAAAAATGGGCGTATAATTGGGTGTGGTCCCTTTTTTGCATAAAAACCTAACTTGGGGTGGGACGAATATTAAAAAAATGATCATCCAAATCGTGCCAGCCGATCTCAATTGATTCAATTACCAACGAACAACAATATGTATATATACAGATTAAAAAAGTAGGCGTGGTCAGCTCCTCAGCCCCCAAAAACCGATATCTTCAAATATAAGGATTTTAGATAAATCGAAATAGTTCGCGTAAAAGTTGGTGTGGTCAAATTTGTTTTCTTTAAAAACCAAACTCGGTGTATGACGAACGTTTGTACCAAAAAATCGGTATCGGTGCAAATCGGTTCAGTCGTTCTCAATTGATTCCATTACCAACGAACAACATTTGATTTATATATATATATATATATATATATATATATATATATATATATATATATATATATATATATATATATATATATATATATATATATATATATATATATATATATATATATATATATATATATATATATATATATATATATATATATATATATTTAAATATAACTTGGAAATATGTTTAAGTTTAAACATTATCAAAGTCAAGACGTTCAAATGACTCCAAATGACTTAGTAAAAAATCGATTCAAAGTAGGGTATACCTCCCATATATTACCTCAATTCGATTTCAATTTATAAACGCTCTCAAGCCATAATAAGCATTTAAAAGCGATCATGCTTCGTATGACTAATTCACATAAATTCGAATAGCTCTACCAAATATGAATGGCGATATATGGTATCATAGAGTCGGCCCCACCTTTATTTACTTGTTCATGTTAAAACAAGTAAGCAAAGGCTACAGACGAGCGGGGCCGACCGTTGAATACCCTACAACACTACAATAAACGATACACTTTATATAGGCGAGATACTCGAAAGAATTGAACAAGATATTGTGACAAATAATAAAAGAAAACCATCAGGTTTCGTTCTCTAATTTTCGAATAATATTATTGGTAGATGTTGCACTTAAATGGTCTTCCTAGATCTGGAACCAATATTTTCCAAAGACCTATAATCTCTCAGAAGTGGCAAAAGATTTACATTTATTATTGGTTTTTGACTGAAACGCTTCTATATGAGATACAGACATTTGACTATATTCTTCCACGAAATCAGCGTTAACGAAATAGTCAGAAGTGCGTCTTTCCTGTAATTGTGAATTCTCTAAAAAGTCACTGGAATGGACATTTTCGTATTTTGTCTACAAAAGTTGACAAACTCCTTTACACATTGAATATTTTTGGGTGGCCATTAAAAAATGGTTGGCTTTTGCAATGTCAAATGTGCCTAAGGATCGGGCGATAATTACGACATGCTGACAATTTTGCAGTTTTTTGGTCCATTTCAACCCCTGAATATATGGCGATCATCTCCAAAAAGAGTAGGCTTCTATTCTGACCCTCATCTTATCTCCATGCAAAATTTTGTAGGGATCGGGCCATAAATGCGATCTGTATATTATATCCTGATATCCTAACTACTTAGTTTTGTTAGCTGTAGAAATATTACCAAATGTTTAATTCAAAATGAAAATATGCCAAAAAATCAATATTTTCATCTTCAGAGAGATATTTTTATGCGATTTTTAGGCGTTTTTTCTTTTCTGCCAAGAGGCCATTCTGAATTAATGAGAACTGTCGAAATCAGTTCAGCCGTTCTCGACATAAAATAGATCTTCCAAGCATATCTTCTTTGATAGACATATATATCGCATATATTTTGCTATATATTCGATTTGCTGGATCTTAACATCAATGTAAAGATCAGAAGTAACCTTGTCATGGCTTTGTGATTTCGCCGGGATTTAAAATATTCGCGGTTTAATGAAAAATTTTGGATTTTTTCAACAAAAAATATATGGTCTATTTTAGCCGCTAAATATTATCCGATGACCACCCAAATTGGTAGGCTTCTTCCCCGCCCTAAACTCTAGCTACATGCGAAATTCCGTCGATTGGTCTATAATTGCGACCTGTATAGCTACTGCAAAATCCAACATTTTTTCAGTATTTGGTCCATTTCAACCCCTAAACATTTGGCGATCATCTCTAAAAGAAATAGGGTTCTATTCTGACATTAACCCCACCTACATTTTAAATTTCGTGAAGATCGGGCCATAATTGCGACCTGTAGAGTGATTACAAATTAACATGAACAGACGGACGGACGGACATACATAGCTAGATCGACTCAGCTCGGCGAGCTAGGAAGATCCATATATACTTTCCTATATGGGAAACCCATATTTCGAGGTGTTACATAAATTCTGGTCCAATCAAACTTATAATACCCCCAACACATAGTGTTGTAGGCTATAAAAACGTTTATTGATTAGTAAAGTAGAAAGGTAATGCTCATAGTCAGGCTTAACCCCTTTATTGTTATTTCATAAAAAATCGTTTACTGATTAGTAAAGTAGAAGGGTAATGCTCACAAGGGGGTAAGGCCAGAAATTCCATGATTTCAGGAAAGAGTTACTTTAAAGTCACCAAAAGGAACTATTTGTCTATCTCATTTACTTTTGCATGTTACCAACAAATGTACAAAATCATAATACCTTGAAGGGTCTAGAATCTTAGCTTTTGCTGGGCAATGAATGACTATTGATGTCATTTGATGTGCTCTGCTAAGTAGTTAGCTTTAATGCTGATAAAATGACCCATGTGTCCATTATAGATCGGCAATGTATTTACTTTACCATTAGTCGGCTTAAGTGATGTCAGTGAAACCACTAATTAATAAACAATGATACATTTAGCATAGTCGGGCTTATTAACTTTTTTTGTCTGTAATTTATTTTATTTTAGTTGGTTTATTTTTATTTTTTTTTGTTATATTGACTAAATTCTATTTGTTATTGTTACTTTTATTAATTATAATTACATAAATAGTGTTTGTAGTTTGTTGTTACAGTTTAATTTTTTCTTGCATGAAATTTAAATATAAAACTTGTCCATGTGAACCACTAATGTTTGCAAATATGACAAATTCGTAATTAAATTAATTAGTTCTATGTCCATTTAGTCGTCCGTCTGTGTGTATGTGTGCGTTTATTAATTTTGTCTCCATATTCGTATTGATTGCAAATAGTTTACATAATGTTAATGGCTTGGTACTAAGGGATTTTTGTTGTAATTGTTTGTTTCAATTAAGGCTGATATTTGGTTAATGATTAATTCAAACAAAATTCAAATTAGAATAAAAATCTATGCTAATTTATTCCACGAAATCAGAGGGGAATTTGTAATTAGATAACACAACGTGGGTCGATAGACGAAATCGCTAATTTTACGAAATTGATACTTTAATAAAAATGTTATGTGTATCTATATATTTTATCTGGAGTAATATAATATTAAATATTAGAAGACATTTCAAAGGTAATATATTGAAAAGTAACGGGAAGCAGTCTGGTATGATTTTTGCAAGGTTTCGGAATAAAGCAGATAAATGGATATATTCCAAAACCTGCGACGACTCACTATTTTTATGATTTTGACAATTATTTACTTGAATCTAGGTTCTTTGGGAGGTTTAGAACTTGTTCTGAGTAAAATAGCAATGGATATCCAAAAATCAAAACACAAAAATATGGAAAGAAAAATAGTGAGTTTTAGATTTTTTAGGGCAATTTATATTAAAGAATACGTTTTAGAATATTTACTATGTTTTTTTTTCAAATTTTTACTTCCAGGTGAGAAACGACCTTTAAAGGGCCTGCCGAAGTCTAAATAATATTGTTGAATTAACCGAAAAAATGTCATAAAACAGCTTTAATTTTTGTTTCCTTTATTGAATGTCAGTAATAAACATGGCTTCATGGCAAAAATAAGAAGGTCTGTGCATTATCTGCAATTTGCCTTGTCAAATTTTACTACATAGAATACAGGTCCTCATCTCTGTTTTCTGTAGGCACAATTAATTCATAAATATACATTTTGATAATGAGATGTTGTGAAATAAATAATTTTGAAAAAAATGTAAACATATGATTGATTGATATGGTATGATTTACCTTCTTAATTCCATGTATGGTTCATAGGATTGATTTTTAATGTATTTTTTAACACCTTAAATAAAACCTGTAATTTTAAATTTGTTCATCCTTTACATGTGAGAGTTGGAACATTTCTTATGTGGATGATAGTCTTTGATTAGAATAATAGAATCAACAGACATATGTTGTGTTGAAATTTCTGATTTTTAATGATGTTACTTTATCTCATTGTCTGCAGTTAAATCAAATTACCCAACAAATTTTGGTTGGCGTATGCTTGCCACTTTAAGCATTACTAATTATGACAAACGCTCCAAAAATAATGACAACTACATACCGTCTGTCGATATAGCGATGTCCGTCTGTCCGTGAGTGTGTCTGTTATAATCACGCTATCTTTCGAACCAAATGAGATTTAAAGCTAAAATTCTGCACACATATATATTTTGTTAGTAGGCATGGGTTATGTATGTGGGCAACTCCTGATATTGGATATTTTGACGATTTAAGCTACAGTTTCAAACGGAATTATTTAAAATTCGGTATTTACAGTTTGTTGTCTTCTCTTACAGAAGACTGCTAATATAGACTCATTATTTCCTTTTTATACCCTTCACCATAGTATGGAGGATATATTAAGTTTGTCATTCCGTTTGTAACACCTCGAAATACACACAAAGTATATATATTCTTGATCAGCATACAATTCTAAGTCGATTTAGCGATGTCTGTTTTTCTGTCCGTCTGTGGAAATCACTCTAACTTCCGAACGAATTGAAGTAGATTGGTAAAATTTAAATCAAATAAATGTTATATCTGCAGATATTGAAAATGGACCATGTAGGTCCACGTTTTGGAATAGCCCCCATATAACGGTACCTCCCGATATTCGACATTTTAATGATTTTAGCGACATTTTTACAGGAATTGTTTCAAATTTGGTATTTAAAGTTCGTAATGGATATTACAGCCTAAGACTTTGTCTGTGCAGGTCCACGTCTTCGTAGAGCCCCCATATAACGGCACCTGCCGATATTCGGTATTTTAATGATTTTATCGACATTTTTCATCGGAATTGTTTCCAATTTGGTATTTGAAGTTCGTAAAGGATACTACAGCCAAAAACAGAAAATTGTCGGTGCAGGTCCACGTTTTGGAATAGATCTTCGGTATTTTAATGATTTTAGCTACATTTTTCACCGGAATCGTTTCAAATTTGGTATTTGAAGTTCGTAATGGATATTGCAGCCTAAGACAGAAAATTGTCTGTGCACGTCTTCGGCCGAACTTACAGTTTTTTTTGGTATTTTGGTGATTTAAGCGACATTATACACCGGAAATGTTTCAAATTTGGTGTTTAAAGTTCGTAATTGATGCTACAGCCTAAGACAGAAAATTGTCTTTGCAGGTTCACGTCTTCGTATAGCCCCAATATAAAGGTACCTCCCTATATTCGGAATTTTGATGATTTTAGTTACATTATTCACCGATTTTTTATTCAAGTTTCGCATTTGAATATTGTAATAGTTTATGACAAAAGTTGCCTATGCAGGTCCATGTCGTCGTATAGACTCTAATATAACGGTTACATTCGGTATTTTTTTTAAGATTTTAACAGAATTTTTTAGATGCTTTTTTAAAAAAGGTTATTTTATTTCGATACTTAAAGGTTTGCCCATATTCGACGGACCCATCTGGCAACGCCATAACTTTTGACAGAGATGTCACATCGCTTAATAACATACCGCGTTTGAAGCGCCAGTCCAAGCAGATTTTTACCATGAACCAATACACGCCACGCGAGCGCTCTGAAATAGTTGAAATTTACATTCAACAGAAGAAGTCAATTGTGAAAACTCAACGTGCTTTTAAAACATTAAAAAATGTGAGAAGTGCGCTTTCTAAGAACACCATTAAGCGTTTATACGAAAATTTTTCGACTGGCTCTTTCTAATCCGAAGAGGCCATATAAGAGTCGACCAAGGCGATCGGCCGAGAATATCGCTGCCGTACGAGCCAGTGTTGAGAGGTCTCCAAGAACATCCCAAAAACGCCGTTCTCAGCAGTTGGGCATGGCTCGGTCCACTTTACAACGCATTATTCGCATTGATTTGCATTTGTTCCCGTACAAAATTCAATTGACGCAAAGAATGTTGCCTGCGGACAAGCCTCGTCGATTGGAATGGGCGCAAAGGGCCCAAAGGTCTGTCGAATATGGGCAACCCTGTACACTCGAATTACATAACAACCACTATAGCAGAAAACCGGTACCATCGACTTTGCGGCATTTGCGAACATAATGCTTTTTTACTTGTTTCAACTTAGGATCTTGGTAATAGTTTGGTAAGTACTTACTTCCATAACATGCTTAAGTTAAAATAAGGGGTAAGGAAGCTGTTTTGTAAGTAGTTACTGGCGTCGAAATGTGTATAATAAGCTCATTATTTGATAATAAGATTGTTTAAATGTGGATTTCATATGACAATTTGACTTCACTGTGCTGGATAGTTAATATCAAATTTTCTTAACGGTCAGAACAGGCTTTATGAAATTTTGTACCGAATTGTTGGATGTGAAAATCGATTTGCAATTAGTTGATATTGCTTATTTATATGGTTAATGAACTGATTTTCTGCAAATTTTATACATTTACTTCTAGGTTGAGTTCGGTGTCATGTTGAAAAATCCATTAAATTCTGATATGTATATATGTATGGGAGGTAATTAAATATTTGAACCGATTTTTATAACATTTGGCAGAAGTATTTCTGAGCTATATCTGATACCAAATATTATTGTTGTGTGACGTAAACACAAAATCGTATAAAACATAAATATATGGGAGCCATAGTTGTATCTTAACCGATTTTATTCGAATTAAAATTCTTACTTACAGGTCAATTTTGGTCGTATGTGCTAAAATTAATCAAATTTATGCTCATATTACGCATTTGGGCCACAATAAAGCTGAAATCGGGCGAATACATACGAAAAAACTGTTTACTAAACTATATTGACAGATGGACAGACATGCATAAATAAAAGCAACTCTTTTTTAATAAAAAAATGTTGAATTTTTTTGTGATTTTTCCAGTGGGAAGTTATATTTATACCCTACAACACTATGTGTTGGGGGTATTATAAGTTTTATTGGGCCAAAAATTATGTTATACCTTGAAATATTGGTTTCCCACATAGGAAAGTATATATGGATCTTCTTCCGTCCGTCTGTCCATGTCAATTTGTAATCACTCTTCAGGTCGCAATTTTGGCCCGATTCTCACGAATTTGAAAATGGAGGTGGGGTTATGGTCGCAATTTTGGCCCGATTCTCACGAATTTGAAAATGGAGGTGGTGGGTTATGGTCAGAACAGAAACATATTGCTTTTGGAGATGATCGCAAAATATTTAGGGGTTAAAATGAAACAAAAACGGAAAAAGTTCCTGATTTTGCAGTTGCTCTACAGTAGCAATTATAGAACAATCGAAGTAAGCATGGGGCTAGAGATTAGGGCTGGCCAAACGCCTTCAATTTGGATGGTTATAAAATTTTCCTTTAAACCGCGAATATATCTCGAGAATGCTTATATCTCAAGAATGTCTGAATCGAATTAGACAAATTTTGTAGTATTTTGTGATTTTTTTATACCCTCCACCATACATAGTATGGAGGGTATATTAAGTTCGTCATTCCGTTTGTTACTCATCGAAATAATCATTTTAGACCCAACAAAGTATATATATTCTTGATCAGCGTAAAATTCAAAGACGATTTAGCCATGTCCGTCCTTCTGTTCGTCTGTTGTAATCACGCTACAGTCTAAGTTAGGAAGATAAAATTTTGCACAGATCCCTCTTTTGTCTGCAGGCAGGTCAAGTTCGAAGATGGGCTATATCGGTCCACGATATCGTATAGCCCCCATATAAGGGTACCCCCCGATATTCGCTATTTTGATGATTTTGCCCACAGTTTTCAACGGAATTGTCTGAAAATACACACAGGGAGTACCTTGTGGGTACTTTATACCTCGGAAGAGAATTATCTATATAGATTCACGATATCGTATAGCCCCCATATAACGGTACCCTCTGATATTCGGTATTTTGATGATTTTAGCCACATTTTCAACGGAATTGTCTGAAAATACACACAAGGAGTACCTTGTGGGTATTGTATACCTCGGAAGAGAATTATCTATATAGATCCACGTTATCGTATAGCCCCCATGTAATGGTACATCCCCAATATTCGGTATTTTGATGATTTTACCCACATTTTTCAACGGAATTGTCTGATAATCCACACAAGGAGTTCCCTGTAGGTACTTTATCCCTTGGAAGAGAATTATCTATATAGGTCCACGATATCGTATGGCCCCCATATAACGGTGCCCCCCCATATTCGTTATATCGATGATTTCAGCCACAGTTTTCAATGGAATTGTCTAAAATTAAATTTTGATTAAACTTTTTATACCCTACAACACTATGTGTTGGGGGTATTATAAGTTTGATTGAGCCAAAAATTATGTCACACCACGAAATATTGATTTCCCACATAGGAAAGTATATATGGATCTTCCTATCTCTCCGAGCTGAGTCGATCTAGCTATACTTGTCCGTCCGTCTGTCCATGTTATTTTGTAATCACTCTACAGGTCGTAATTATGGCCCGATCCTCACGAAATTTAAAATGTAGGTGGGGTTAATTTCAGAATAGAACCCTATTTCTTTTGAAGATGATCGCATAATATTTAGGGGTTGAAATGGACCAAAAACTGAAAAATTTCCTGATTTTGTAGTTGCTTTACAGGTCACAATTATAGACCAATCGAAGCGAAAGTTAGCAAGGGGCTAGAGCTTTGGGCTGGGCAGAAGCCTTCCAATTTTGTCATGTCAGAAGCCTTCCAATGTCATCGGGTAACATTTAGTGGTTGAAATAGACCAAAGCATTTGTGATAAATAAAAGTCATATTTTCCATTAAACCGCGAATATTTTTAATCCTGGCGAAATCACAAATAGACGAACAGGCCAATCCTGACCGTTACGTAGATGGCTATAGTAAATATATCGGATATATATAGCGAAACATATACAATGTATACATACAAAGGAAGAGGATGTTAGCTAGAATGCTTATATCTTCAGAATGGCTGGAGCGATTTTGACAAATTTTGTCAATTCAGAATGCCCTCTTGGCATAAAAGTATAAAATCTAAAAAAATCACTTAAAAAGATACCAATAATGATGTTAATATAGATTTTGTAGTATTTTGTGACATTTTTTTTTCATTTTTTCATATCTTTTATCGCATGCGATTTTTTCAATTTGACTTATAATATTTAAGTGTACATTTTGTAATATGTTTTTACCTTACAACACAGATTGGGGTTATTATGTACAGATTGCAATTATCCTCACGAAAGTTGTCATAAGGGTAGTTTTAGGCTCAATATATTAGGGTTTAAATGGACCAACAACTAAAAATTTTCCTGATTTTGCAGCCGTTATAAAGGTCACAAATAGAAACGAAAGGTCACGAAATCTCGCATGAAGTTAGAGTTTAGGACAGCGGGTAGAATGGACCACTACTTTTGTAAAAAAAAAACAAAAATTTACATTTTACCGAAACGTTGAAAATAACTTACAGACGATATCCAAAATATACAAAAAGGCGAACTATTGGCTTTTTGTGCTGATTTCGTTGTCGAATATATCCCAATATCACAGACAAGCAAATCATATAGATGGGTCTAAATTCAGAGATACAGAGGGGCCTCTTGCTTTTGGAGATGATCGAAAAATATTTAGGGGTTCAAATGTACCAAAAACAGAAAACTTTTCCTTATCACACAATTGAAACCAATCGACACGAAATTTTGCATGAGAAGAGAGTAAAGGACAGGGAAGAAGTGGATGCCTATCGGATTATATTTAACTGTAACCAACAGGACGACGGTTTGCGTAAGTATTGGGCATATATCCTTAGTCAAAAAGGTATATGACACAATTTCAAAAGCGAAATCTTCCAAAATGGATTTGGACATAAGGGGACCTCTACCATTATGTAGTGTTGTAGGGTATCACATGGTCGGCCTCGCATGACTATAGCCGTTGCTTACTTGTTATACCCTACACCACAAGGTGGTCAGGGTATTATGTCTTTGTGCATTTGTTTGTAACAGGCAAAAGGAAACGATGATCTGCATAGAATCACTTTCTGAGTTGATTTATGCATGTCAGTCCGTCTGTCCGTCCGTCTGTCCATGTATTCTTGTGAACAAAATGCAGGTCGTATTTATTATCCGATTGAGATGAAATTTTGCAAACAACATTTGTTTGGCCCAAGGACGAACCCTATTGAAATTGGAGATAATCGGTAAAAATTTAGATATAGCTCCCATATATATCTTCGTCCGATTTGCCTTTTATTGTGCACCAAACGTGTAATATCAGCCCGAATAGTATGGAATTTTGCACATACAACCAAATTAGGTCTGAAAATAAGTATGCCAAATTTGATCGAAATCGGTTCAGATATAGATATAGCTCCCATATATATTGTTCATCCGATTTGTTGTATTTGTTACCCACAGCCGTAATATGCATTCTGTAACAACAATATTTGGGGAAATATATCAAATGCAGCTCAGTAATACCTTTGCTAAATTTCAATTTAGCAAAATTTACGATTACGACCGAATTGAGTCTAGAAGGTGGTATGCAAAATTTGGTGAAGATCGGTTCAGATATAGCTATAGCTCCCATATATATTGTTCATCCGATTTGTTGTATTTGTTACCCACAGCTGTAATATGCACTCCGTAACAACGATATTCAGGGAAATATATCAAATACAGCTCAGAAATATCTTTGCCAAATTTTATCGAGATCGGTTCAGATTTAGATATAGTTCCCATATATATTTTTATCCGATTTCAAATTAATTTCGCACCAAATGGGCAATACAAGTCCGAATTTAAAAGATACAAATGCTTCGGCATATTTAGTCCTTTGAATTTTAAATCAATTAATTATAATCATAGTTTTGAATTCTCCCATAAAAACGTTTAATTATTAAGTGGAGCTCAACTAAATTAGCAAAGTGGTGTAGGGTATCATAAAATCGGCCCCGCCCGACTTTAGGACTTTCTTTACTGGTTTTTATTTGTTTCAGTATACTTTGACAAATCATCATGAATAGACTCACGCTTGAACAATGCTACGAAATTATCCAAATGTTTTTTGAAAATCAGGCTTTAGAGCAGTTGGCAAATGACCCGTTTTTTATCGCAAAATTGTGTTCAGCGATGAGGCGCATTTTTGGCTTAAGGGGTTTGTTAATAAGCAAAATTGCCGCATATGGAGTGAGACCAATCCACAAGAGACCTTACAGACTCCATTACATCCAGAAAAATGCACCGTATGGTGTGGTTTACACGCTGGCGGCATCATCGGACCTTATTTCTTCAAAAATGAGACCGGAGCTCGTGTTACGGTCAATGGAGATCGTTACCGCACAATGATCAATGATTTTTTGTTTAAAAATATGGGTGACATTGATCCGGAGGAGATGTGGTTTCAACAGGACGGCGCTACGTGCCATACGGCGAACGCAACCATCGACTTATTGAAATCAAAATTTGGCGAAAAGATGCCAATATTGATGTTAATGTAGATTTTGTAGTATTTTATAGTATTTTGTTACATTTTTTTATTTTTATACACTACACCACATAGTGGTAAGGGTATTATGTCTTTGTGCATTTTTTGTAACATGGAGAAGGAAACGAGATAGACCCATAGTTACTTTTGAGAACCTTCATAGAATCACTTTCTGAGTCGATTTATGCATGTCAGTCCGTCTGTCCGTCCGTCCGTCCGTCTGTCCATGTATTCTTGTGAACAAAATGCAGGTCGCATTTATTATCCGATTGAGATGAAATTTTCCAAACAATATTTTTTTGGCCCAAGGACGAACCCTATTGAAATTGGTGAGAATCGGATCAAATTTAGATATAGCTCCCATATATATCTTCATCCGATTTCGGGTTAAATGTGCACCAAATGTCCACTATCAGTCCAAATTACCTGAATTTTGGCACACCCAACCGAGTTCGGCCTAGAAGCAAGTATATCAAATTTGGAGAAAATCGGTTCAGACATAGCTATAGCTCCCATATATATCTTTCATCCGATTTGATCTTTAAGTCCCTCACATTCCTACTATACACTCCACAACCGTGATATTTGGTACCAGGTATTAGATGGAGCACAGAAATAGCTGTTTTAAATTTTATCGAAATCGGTTCAGATTTGGATATAGCTTCCATATATATCTTCATCCGATTTCGGGTTAATTGGCCACCAAATGGCCAATATCAGCCCAAATGGCCCGAATTTTGGCACATGTGACCGAGATTAGCCTCAAAGCAAATACAACACATTTGGAGTAAATCGGTTCAGAAACAGCTATAGCTCCCATATATATGTTTTATCCGATTTGGTGTTTAAGCCTCTCACATTCGTAATATGCACTCCACAAGAATGATATTTGGTACCAGATAAAAGATACAGCCCAGAAATAGCTGTTCGTATTTTTATCGAAATCGGTTCAGATTTGGATATAGCTCCCATATATATCTTCATCCGATTTCGGGTTAATTGTGCACCAAATGGCCGATATAAGTCCAAATGGACTGAATTTTAGTACATCGGGCCAAATTCAGCCTAGAAGCAAGTATATCAAATTTAGTGAAAATCGGTTCAGATATAGATATAGCAACCATATATATGTTTCATCCGATTTAGTGTTTTAGTCCCTTACATTCGTAATATTCACTCCACAACCGTGATATTTGGTATCAGGTATTAGATGGAGCACAGGAATAGCTGTTTTAAATTTTACCGAAATCGGTTCAGATTTGGATATAGCTCCCATATATATCTTCATCCGATTTCGGGTGATTGACCACCAAATGGCCGTAATAGCATCAATTTTGGCAAATCCGACAGAAACCAGCATAGAAGCAAGTACACCAATTTTAGTAAAAATCAGTTCAGATATAGCTATTGTGCATCAAATGGCCTATATCAGCCCAAATGGCAGTCTAGAAGCTAATACGTCAAATTTGGAGAAACCCGGTTCAGAGATAGCTATAGTTCGTAAAGTGCACGATAGAATTAGATAGATTTTGATTTTGTACCAAATATCTCATAGAGCTCTGAAATGCCCTGTATAAACCTTTTTACGAGAGCTCTACTAAATATGCATAGTGGTGTAGGGTATCATATAGTCGGCCCCGCCCTTACTGGTTTTAAATATTTTATTGCATGCGATTTTTTTACCCTACACCACAATGTGGTCAGGGTGTTATGTCTATGTGCATTTGTTTGTAACAGGTAAAAGGAAACGAGATAGACCCAAAGTTCCTTTTTATGATCTGCATAGAATCACTTTCTGTGTTGATTTATGCATGTCAGTCCGTCTGTCCATCTGTCCATGTATTCTTGTGAACAAAATGCAGGTCGCATTTATTATCCGATTGAGATGAAATTTTCCAAACAACATTTGTTTGGCCCATGGACGAACCCTATTGAAATTGGAGATAATCGGTAAAAATTTATATGTAGCTCCCATATATATCTTCGTCCGATTTGCCTTTTATTGTGCACCAAACGTGTAATATCAGCCCGAATAGTATGGAATTTTGTACATACAACTAAATTGGGCCTGAAAATAAGTATGTTTGAATAAGTATAAATTGATCGAAATCGGTTCAGATATAGATATAGCTCCCATATACATTGTTCATCCGATGTGTTGTATTTGTTACCCACAGCCGTAATATGCACTCTGTAACAACAATATTTGGGGAAATATATCAAATGCAGCTCAGAAATACCTTTGCTAAATTCGGTTCAGATTTGGATATAGCTCCCACACATAACTTCGTCCGATTTACCTTTTATTGTGCACCAAACGTCTAATATTTGCCCAAATGGGATGAAATTTGGCATATACGACCGAATTGAGTCTAGAAGGTAGTATGCCAAATTTGGTGAAGATCGGTTCAGATATAGCTATAGCTCTCATATATATATTTTTCATCCGATTTGTTGTATTTGTTACCCACAGCTGTAATATGCACTCCGTAACAACGATATTCAGGGAAATATATCAAATACAGCTCAGAAATATCTTTGCCAAATTTTATCGAGATCGGTTCAGATTTGGATATAGCTCCCATATATATCTTTATCTGATTTCAAATTAATTTTGCACCAAATGGGCAATACAAGTCCGATTTTAAAAGATACAAATGCTTCGGCATATTTAGTCCTTTGAATTTTAAATTATAATTATAATCATAGGTTTGAATTCTCCCATAAAAACTTTTAATTGTTATGTGGAACTCAAGTAAATTAGCACAGTGGTGTAGGGTATCATAAGATCGGTCCCGCTCGACTTTAGGACTTTCTTTACTGGTTTATGTTGATTTCGTTGACGAATGTAGCAAAATATCGTAGACGAGCAAATCATATATATGAGTCTAAATTTGAAGATACCGATGGGCCTCTTGCTTTTGGAGATGATCGGAAAATATTTAGGGGTTCAAAGTAACGAAAAACAGAAAATTTTTCCTTATCAAACAATTCAAACCAATCGTCACGGAATTTTGTATGAGAAGAGAGTTAAGGACAGAGAACAAGTCTAGCATTTTAGATGACCGTTGGATTATATTTAGTCGTAAAATGGACGACAAAAACTAACAGCACAACGGAGTGCGTAAATAATGGACAAATGTTCCTGGTCAAAAATGGTAGTATTTGGGCAGTGGTCTATGACATAATTCCAAAAGCGAAATCTTCCAAAATGGATTTGGACATAAGGGGACTTCGAATATATTGTAGTGTTGTAGGGTATCACATTGTCGGCCTCGCACAACTATAGCCTTTGCTTACTTGTTTTGTTGATGGATTTTCATGAATACCAAGATATTTGATCCAAATCCGAAACATGTGGGAACTATATCTAAATGTGAATAGGTTTCCAGTAAATTTGAAGGAGGGTTTATTTTGTATTGTTGTACCAAATATCATAGCTATAGAGTGCATATTGTGACCTCAAGAAGTTTTAAATAATTAAATCGATTAAATATGCATCGATTAGGTACAAATATGACAGACTTAATTCTAGTCGGAAAATGAAAATTTCTTTTGAAGTACAAACGTAAAATGGATGATACCTGATTTACGTCAAAATAAAAGATCAAATCGGAAGAAACCTTTCTATGGGAACTATAACTAATTCCATTTACGCAGATTTTTGGTGCACAAAATACATGAATTCGGCGATCATATATATCAGAGCTATATTCGATTACCACACATTTGGATGGTTTCCCAAAAAATGATTTATGCTTAGTTTTGCCTTAACCGGACAACAAGTGTGATTGGATTACAAAAATATAAATCGACTCATAATGTAATTCTATGAAGATCACCAATAACTCACAATCTACGAAGCTTATTTTGTGACATGGCAAGTACGACCTGGAACTAGTAAAGGGATAAAGTAGAAATATTCTTCAATAAAATATCATTGGATTTGGCTGAAAACATGTAATCTGTACAATATAAGATGCAAAAAGATATCTAAGATTATTTCATCATGCAGTACAGGGCCACCAACAACTTGAAAGTTGGACTCATCAAGGACTTCTATTTCCAATCCTTACTTTGTAGAAATAATGTGCAGTACAGTAAGAGTAGAAAGAAACGAGTGAAATGAAGATCTTATGAGGACAAAAGTGATAGTGAAACATAGACTAACAAGTTTTCGAATGTAATGCTACTAAAGTGTAGTATTGATTTAGGACTTTTGCAGACTTTGAGGAAACAAATAAATATTGCGCTGTTTTGTTAATTTTATTTTTTTATAATTTAACTTAACCTATATTGGCATATTTAAAGTCAAAGAAAGAAAACTTTAAATCTTATAATTACAAATACAAAGATATTGGGTGTAAAGATGTATGTATGTATGCGACACCTTCCTTAAGCTGTTTTGCTTATACAAGTGTGTGTGTTTCAACCGCAAGCTTGTTTTCAAAATTTCATTTAGTTCGCTTTCGTTTCGAATTTAGTTTCATTTATTATTCTTTTATTTCTTTTTCTATTTGCTCTTGTTATATGGATTTCGAGCGGTAGAAAAGGTAAATTCATGCAATGAATTTGCTTTAGAATTTTAAGTAAATACTTTTAAATTGAAATTGGCTTCTGTAAGTTTCGAATATCTTTTTGTTTTGGTTTGTAAGGAATAATAACATATTTACAAAGTAAAACAATATTTTCACCAATTTGTTTATTTTGAATTGTGAGATTTTAGATAATTTACGTTTTTTGTTCATATTATTTGAACATATATGTAAAATAATACATAAGATAATCTGGGACCAGTTGCTGATTCATTGAAAAATCATTAAAGTTCGTATTCTTCTAAAAAATTCTGTTTATTTATGTTGGAGCAGTGTGAATTGAAAATAAATGGTTACTTGGAGAGATTAGTTTGGGAGAGTCTGGTAACGAAGGACTGCAGGTCTGCCTGTGTGTACATTTTATTTGCGAAGACGTCCTCGATTTGGTCCTGCGTGTTTTATAACATCTTCTTGGGGTCTTTCTCTAAAACCAGTAAAGAAAGGCTTAAAGTCAGACGGGACCGACTTTATGATACTCTACACCACTTTGTACATTTAGTAGAGCTACCCATAAAAAATAATCGGTTTAGGGAGAATTTCTGAAAAATAAATCATACCAACCATAATTGTTTTGGAATGCGTATTAGGGATTTAAAGCAATTATAATTTAAATTCGAAATAAACTAATATATGTTTGAAATCCGTACTCATCTGAATCGATTTCTATGAAATTTGCGGTAGCATTTGTGTCTAAATCGATATTCATCAAAATCCTTCCTATTTAAGCTGATATTATTATATATTTAGGCCCAATAAACGGGAAATCGGAACAGATCTCTGTGAAATTTAGCCGAAGTTTTTATTTGCTGTATTTGATAGCTGGCGCCAAATATCGTTGTTGGGGTTGAGCATTTTATGGGTGTTCATATTACGGATGTGGAGGACATAAACAAAAACTTGGATGAATAATATATATGGGAGCTAAATCTTTATCTAAACCGATTTCGATCAATTTTGACAAGCTAGTTTCTGGTCGTATGTGCTAAATTTCATTCTATTTGGGCTTATATTACACATTTGGTGCACAAAAAGTCAAATCGGACGAAGATATGTCTAAATTTTGACCGATTATCTCCAATTTCAATAGGGTTTGTCCTTAGACCAAACAACTGATTTGTGCAAAGTATCATCGAAATGCCGAATATAGGGAGGTACCATTACATTAGGGCTAACCAAAACTTAGCCTGCACAGACAATTTTCTGTCATAGGCTTTAGATCCATTACGAAATCCTAATAAAAAATCATCAAAATACCGAATATATGGAGGTACAGATATACGGGGGCTTTACGAAGACAAGGATATGCATAACCAATTTTCTGTCAAAGGCTGTAATGCCCATTAGGAATTTCAAATACGAAATTCTAAACAATTTCGGTGAATATTGTACCTCAAATTGGCAAAAAAAACAGCATATAGGGAGGTACCGTGATTTGGGTGCTATACGAAGACGTGGGCCTGCATAGGCAATTTTCTGTCATGGACTTAGTACCCATCAGGAACTTCAAATACGAAATTTGAAACAAACCCTTCAAATAATGTGGCTAATATCATCAAAATACGGAGTATATGGAGGCGCCGTTAATGGGGGCTACACCTAAACGTGGAACTATTAGGCCCATTTTCAATACCAAAAGTCCTGCGGTCCAAACACACATCGGAGTAAAATTTTATCAACCTACTTCAATTCATCCGGAGGTTAGAATGGTTTCCACATAAACTTAAGTTTTTTATACCCTCCACCTTGGAAGGGAGGGTATATTAACTTTGTCATTCCGTTTGTAACATCCTTAAATATTCGTCTTAGACCCCATAAAGTATATATATTCATAATCAGCATAAAATACTAAGTCGATTTAACTATGTCCAGCTCCGGTGGCGAAACATTGCATGTATGGGTCCATGATTTGGTATAGCCCCCATATAACGGTACCTCCCGATATTCGCTATTTTGATGGTATTTGTAGGTTATAACGGGTCCCTGTGCGTGTGGCAAAACATTGCATGTATAGGTCCACGTTTTGGTATAGCCCCCATATAAAGGTACCTCCCGATATTCGGTAGTTTAGTTTTTTTGTCACATTTTTTCATGGATTTATCTAAAAATTGGTATTTGTGGGTCATAATGGTTTCCAGCTCCGGTGGCGAAACATTGCATGTATGGGTACATGATTTGGTATAGCCCCCATATAACGGTACCTACCGATATTCGGTATTTTGATGGTTTTTGCCACATTTTTCCAGTGATTTGTCTAAAAATTGGTATTTGTGGGTCATAATGGGTCCTAGTTCGTGTGGCGAAACATTGTAATTATAGGTCCACGTTTTGGTATACCTCCCGATATTCGGCATTTTAATGGTTTTTCCACATTTCTTCTAATGTTTCTTTTACCCTAAGGTGGAGGGTATTAAAAGTTTGGCCCGGCCGAACTTAATGTTTTTTTACTTGTTTCATAAGAACAACGTTTTTTTTTTATTAGTGAGAAGGATGATAATGATAACTTATCCCTTCGTAAACATTACCACTTTCTCCAGGAAATACCTAGTTTTCGGAAAGAGCCACCAACAGTTCCTTTCTTTTTGGTCTGGCTTTGCGGTCTTTCCTGAATACTCTGTCCCATTGTTGTTTCCGTGAAATTGTTCATCGTTCATCTAATACACCATCTTACCAACTTCCGACATATTTTCAATTGTGGAAAGGATGTTTTGTGTTGTTGTCCGAGTCAGTACCCATCATAGGATCGTGATTGAGTTTCTTCTGAGTTTACTATTCTAATTCCTCTATGCGCCTGTAAATTCAACGGCTTTTGATGTCAGGATGACTGACGACGACTGAACAATTACAATTTTTAAAAACAGTTTTTTCAATCAATTCTGAATAATCTGCAGCGCGAAGACAAATTTCTATCATTTGTATAATTTTTGGCTTTGTGGTTCATGTACGAGTATCCCCATTTAATTTGATCCCACACATGTTAAAGCGGATACATTTATGTATGTATGTATTTTTCTAAAGGTACTATTATCGTGATCCTATTTTCCTGTTCGTTAAACATTTATCTCTCCACCACAATCACAGTCGCAATTATTCAATACCGGATATCCTCACATGTATATAATTTATCAGTTTATTTGGCGAGCATAGACGAAACCACATATTCAAATAACTAAGATTTATTTTCGGTATATACATGAAGGAAAGCGGACGTATGCCTCTTTCTTCCTTTTTAGGGTCATAATTATTATTGAGACATTTATTGCTGATGTGTGAAAGTGAAACCTATTGATTCTCAGCAAGTATCTATGGTTTACGAATCACTTGAATAACGTGAAGCGCACTTCGTTTTTTTATACACTCCACCCTACATAGTATGGAGGGTGGATTAAGTTAATCATTCCGTTTGTAACTCGTCGCAGTAATAATTTTAGATCCAACAAATTCTAACACGATTTAGCCCTGTCCGTCCGTCTGTTGTAATTACGCTAGAGTCATAACGAATTATTATAGGCCGATAAATTTTGCACAGATCAATCTTTTATGGGCAGGCAGGTCAAGTTCAAAGATTGGCTATATCTGTCCACGATTTCGTATAGCCCCCACATAACGGTACTCCCCGATATTCGGTATTTTGATGATTTTAGCAACATTTTGTAATGGAATTATCTGAAATTCCACACAAGGAGTTATTCGTGAGTACTTTACGTATATCCCCCATGTATCGGCTCCTTCCGATATTCGTTATTTCATCGTACCCACAGGGTGGGATGAAAAAACTGCAACCAACTTCAGACTGCTGTCATTTCTAAGCCACTCGTCCGACAGTTGTTAAAATTATTCCAGTGACAGCTCATTATATTGTTTACAAGCGTAATTTGGTGAGAATTTTCCAAAAAAAAGTTATTCGTTATGGAATTCAAGCGTGATAGTGTGATTTCTTTATATTTGGTTGGAAAACCAAAAGTGGCCATGGTTAGAGCACTCCAGCATTTAAATGTGAATAAATCTTTTGTCTCGACCATCGCTCGTTAGCGTGATACTGGTAGCGTAGCCCGGCGTCAAGTAAGTGGACGCAGGAAAACAGCAACATCGGCAGAAATGGTTCGAAAAGTAAAGAAGCGACTAGATCCAAACCCGCGTCGCAGTGGCCGAAAAATGGCTAGTAAGCTGAATATATCGCAATATTCCATTCGCAAATATTGAAAAATGAGCTCGGGGTAAAGCCATTGAAATTTCAAAAAGGGCAAGAACCTACACCGTTACAGAAGGAAAATAGACTCAAAAGAGCTAAAGAGTTGCTTTGCTTGGCTGAATGTGATGAACTGCCGAATTTGGTTTTCTCCGATGAGAAAACATTCCAGCCATTTGTAAACAAACAAAATGATCGTGTTTACTTGCGTATTTCCAGCACACAATGGCAACCAAAATCTCCAGATACCAATCCGTTTTGGAAAGGTTGGCACTAAAAAGTACCGAAGTGTCGATTACCTCAAGCAAGCGCTTCGCCGGGAATGGGCCAAAATACCGCAGAGCAACATTCGGGCAGCGTGTGACAGTTTCATGGGCCGTTTGAAGGCCATAATACGTGCCAAAGGTGACCAATTCGAACAAATTTAAACTTATTCTAAAATTTGATACTATTTCCGACTTTTTTTGCTTTCATTCAATAAAATTTTAAATGAAAGGGAAAAATTGTGGCTTTTGACTTTGTTGCCGTTTTTTTATCTCACCCTGTACATATATGCGCGACAAAAAGGGATTGGAGTTCGGCCGGGCCGAACTTTTTATACCATCCACCACTAGGTTTATCCAAGTAAAAAGCAATATTGAAAAGAGCCGAATATGATAACTTAGAATATCAATTCGTTTTAAATAAAATAAAAAATAACCCAAACAGCGAAACCATATAAACCAACTGGAAATATCAATATATAGGGGCTATACCTATTAGTGCCAAATTTTATCAGATCGGCTCAGATTTTTATATAGCTCCGATATACATCTTCATCCGTCTTTATGGTTATTGCTTACCATCATATCAGCCCAAATTGAATAGATTTTTATACCCTACACAACAAGATGGTCAGGGTATTATTCCTTTGTGCATTTGTTTGTAATAGGCAAAAAGAAACTAGATAGACCCATAGTTCCTTTTGATGATCTGCATAGAATCACTTTTTGAGTTGATTTATGCATGTCAGTTCGTCTGTCCGTCCGTCCGTCTGTCCATGTATTCTTGTGAACAAAATGCAGGTCGCATTTATTATCCGATTGAGATGAAATTTTCCAAACAACATTTGTTTGACCCAAGGACGAACCCTATTGAAATTGGAGATAATCGGTAAAAATTTAGATATAGCTCCCATATATATCTTCGTCCGATTTGCCTTTTATTGTGCACCAAACGTGTAATATCAGCCCGAATAGTATGGAATTTTGCACATACAACCAAATTATATATCAAATGCAGCTCAGAAATACCTTTGCTAAATTTTATCCAGATCGGTTCAGATGTGGATATAGCTCCCATATATAACTTCGTCCGATTTACCTTTTATTGTGCACAAAACGTCTTATATTTGCCCAAATGGGATGGAATTTGGCACATACGAATTGAGTGTAGAAGGTAGTATGCCAAATTTAGTGAAGATCGGTTCAGATATAGCTATAACTCCCAGATATATTGTTTATCCGATTTGTTGTATTTGTTACCAACAGCCGTAATATGCACTCCGTAACAACGATATTCAGGGAAATATATCAAATAAAGCCCAGAAATATCTTTGCCAAATTTTATCGAGATCGGTTCAGATTTGGATATAGCTCCGATATATATCTTTATCAGATTTCAAATTAATTTTGCACCAAATGGGCAATACAAGTCTGAATTTGAAAGATACAAATTATAATTATAATCCCATAAAAACTTTTAATTAAAATCATACATATATATATATATATATATATATATATATATATATATATATATATATATATATATATATATATATATATATATATATATATATATATATATATATATATATATATATATATATATATATATATATATATATATATATATATATATATATATATTTAGAGATAGACCAAACATGCTCTCTTTTTGAAACCTTTATAGTGAAGAAACCATTGCACAGTGGTCGCTGCCATTGGCCAAAATTCAAAAAATAAAAATCAGATATTTATTGTCAAATGTGTACAAATGAACTCTTAAGGGGTTAAGCTTTTTAGAAAACATAATAATCTTGGCTTTATTCTAACGGGACACTTCGAAAATAGCATCAAAAAAGAGAAAATGTAGTTAGTTGTTTTTTTCAGTGGGATCAGAGAAAAAGTGGAGTAAAAATAGAACTGTATTACAAAATTAAATACATTTTAAAATTACAAATCTTGGCATTATTATTGAAAAGCAAGGTATTAACTTATTTTTAGTGCAATAATTTGTGTGTTTAGTATATGTGTATAATATAGAAGATGTGAGTATTCTGAGTTGCCTTTAAGATTAATTTTGAAAATAAAGTTGAGTTGCCTTTAAGATTAATTTTGAAAATAAAGTTGGATTTCAGTTAAAGTTTTAATTGTTTTCCCTCCTGAATCCCCCAATGTGATTTTTTTCATGCCATTAGTAATGGTCCTAAGATTCTAAAAGTGCTAATTTAACTTTCAGATTTTGTCAGATGTGTACGTTATGCCCAATTAACTGAAGTGACTTCGCTGCAATTTTGTCAGTTCTATGGTGCTAGTGACATAGAGTATGTTTTTGTTGTTAGGGATTGATAAGGATGTAATTGAGGGGTGTTCAATAATGTTGCAAGCATTGTCCCCTGAGTATAATATTTATGTCGAAAAATTTAAGGCCTTTGCACTGGAAACTGCTAAAGAGTTAACAAATTTATATCCATGGCACTATCTTCCAAGTTTCGACTAAATCATGCCCGAAAAAAGTCTCGTGTTTCAACAAACACAGATCTTATTAACCGTCTTCTTCTGAGCTCTGACCCTTTTATAATGGGACAGCGAACCTTACCAAACAATAACCAGTAAAGAAAGTCTTAAAGTCGAGCGGGGCCGACTTCATGATACCCTACACCACTTTGCATATTTAGTAGAGCGTCACATAACAAATAAAGGTTTTAATGGGGAATTTGTGAGAATTAAATCATACCAACAATGATTATAGTAATAATCAAAAGTCCAAAGGAACTAATATATGGGAGGAATATCCTCCTCCGAATCGATTTCTATTAAATTTGTCGAGGCATTTGCGCCTTTTCAATTCGGGCTTGCATTATCCATTTGGTGCACATTTAACTTGAAATCGGATAGATATATATGAGAGCTATATCTAAATTTGATTTACAATGACAATAAAAGGCAAATCGGACGAAGATATATATTTGAGCCATGTCCAAATATTAACAGATCTCGATAAATTTTAGAAAGGGTATTTCTGAGTTATATTTGATATATTTCCCCGAATATCGTTGTCACAGAGTGCATATTACGGCTGCGAAGGACAAAAATAACAAATCGGATGAACAATATATATGGGAGCTATATATATCTGAACCGATTTCGATCAAATTTGGCATACTTATTTTCAGGTCCCATCTGGTCGTACGTACATTCCATACTATTTGGGCTGATATTACTAGTTTGGTGCACAATATAAGGCAAATTGGATGAATGTATATGGGAGCTATACCTAAATTTTGACCGGTTATATCCAATTTCAATAGGGCCTTAAGTCAAACTAATTATTTGTGCAAAATTTATCTTTGATTTAATTTTACATTAAGTTGTTATTTTATTTTGTTTACAAAAAATAATCAAATTTGGACTTAATTTGTATAAAAAATGCTTCTATTTTTGGAGGTACCTTACAAGGGACTCTACCTGATGGCGGGCTGTTCCAAATAATTTTCAGTAAGATTATTTTTTAGCTCCTTTGAACGTAAAATGTCAAATAACATTACAATCTGGTGTAGAAATGTGACAAGAATTGGGCAAATAACCCTTATTCGGGTGGTACATTATATGGGGACCATGCCAAAACATTCATCGAACATATCCATTTGGTCACATTTTTTATATTTATCCCATCAAGGTACCATAACCATAGATTCATATTGATATCTGCACTGAAAGTATTTTTGGCCGCTGTTCCCATACGACCTCGACCACTGTGCATTGGTGATATGGTATTTACATTTGGTAGGATAACTCCAACAATAATTTACTCAATGTTAACATAATTTTATGGGTTTAATAAACAATTGAGTATAGTTTTTAAACCCAAATACAAATATGAAGTCGGGGATACTTTCATATTATTTGGTATGGTGATATACGACAATGGACTATGTAATCCTGATGAGTTGAATAACCGAACTCGTTCAAAAATTTAAAATCCTAATAATGAACAATTGGACATATTGGCAGCGAAGAACACAACAGAGGCATATGTGATTAAGTATATGAAAGACCCGCCATATTCAACTCAATATATTAAGCTCAAAAATGAAAGACATAGATAGTGATACATAAATGTGTTTTAAGAGGTTTTCTAAATGCTTATCATTACAGATTAGCAAGTTGATCTGATGTTTATTTAGAAATGTCACAATATATGTCTTCATTGGAGTCAAGATCTTTCAAAACTAAAACAACGGATCAGCGACGCGGGCTTGGTCAGCTGGTATAGTTTGTAGAATATAATTTAACAAGATCTGCCCAAAAATAGGTGATTTCTTTCCAGCCTTTTGTTGCATTGGGTGTATAAAAATTCGACGAAGTCACCATTTGTATTGGAAATGTAATCCGGACTTGGTCTTCTCCGTCTAACAAAATATTAATGTAAGCCATAAGTCTTTGCCAGGATGTTTATCTTGAAGTTGCCTGTCACAAAGGTCTCTAGTTTGCTCGCATACGTCGTTTGTGCCCTTGTCTACCAATGAAATATTATCTTAGTATGTGTTTGTGATAATAGCCAATGGCATGCATCCGCATTCATTCGTATTTACTGAAGCCATGAAAAGTGTTGGAAGAGTTCATGATTGTTAGTGGTAATTACATTTAAATGCATATTAAAATGCTTACTTCACTTGATTACACTTGCACGCAAATGGATGCATATAACCGCACACTCACTTAAAGCAGAGACCTGATTCCCGGCAGGACACTAACGAATCGTGTCGAGAAAAGGGCCCTTTTTGACAACAACATCAAAGTTGAATTGCTATGCGGGTTGTCAGTTACTTTCCAGCAATTCTATTTCATTTACGTAAGACTACAAGAAAGCGAAAGAAGTGTTGTATCGGGACCAACTAAAGGGTGTCCTAACTGGAATACAATTTGTACATTTTAAATAAAACAGGGATAAAAAAGTAGTGAAACGTTGTTATGTTGTAAAGTAGACAGAATGAGATTCTCTATGGAACAAGATATGGTGCAGATGGCCGCCGCGGCTTAGCATAACTGCTTGAGTCGTCATCGGTTTATTCGTGTAAACCAACGGCTTCAAAAACCGCAAAGAAATAAAATTGAAAGGTTTCAAATCAAACTACAAATACCAGTAAGACAGCTGGATAATGCTGTTAAACTTAACCTGTTAAACGGGAACCTATATAGACAATTTTATACTTCAAGGATTATCATCTAACAAATTTTCTTAAATACCAAATTTGAAACAATTTCGTGGGTAAATGTGACTAGGATTATCAAAATCCCTAATATCGGTGGGTATCGTCATATGTGCGCTATAGGAATACGTGGATTCAATATTTAATGTTATAATTTTATTCTGATCAGGAATATATACTTTTTGGGGTCTCCGACGAATATTTTATGGTGTTGTAAACGAAATAACAAATTTAATATACCTTCCATTGTATGGTGGAGGGTATAAAAACTCTCAAAGGGGTTGGTCATGTTCTAAGAGAGGGGGTGAGAGAGAGGGGAGAATTTGGCAAGAAAACATTACTTTTCTCAGCCGGTATAATGTGACTAAAATAAATCTGCATGAAAATAAGCCCTAATATGTTAATATTTAAATAGCATGAGACACCTTTATATGGGAACAACACAGTATGAATTAAACACAAGATGAATTAAATTGATTGAATGGAATCTCTATACACAATTTATGCTATGTATGGTGGCGAGTAAAAATTATACTGAGGAAATGTAATACGAACAAGTGAAAAAGCAGTAAGTTCGGCCGGGCTGAACTATTGGAAGGAATTTACAAAATTTTCCAACAAAATCCATTCAAAAATTCTGCTAAAATCACTGTTATATTGGGCCGATAGGAAGACGTTGACCTACATAAGCAATTATCGGTCACCGGCTGCATGACACAATACGAAATGTGAAACAGTTGATAATATTGATAAAATAAACTAAATCCGTTGTATGAACAGCTTTCTCTCATAGCATATAGTACCCCTTGGAATTAAAAATTTCCGGTGAAAATACCGAAAATCTGGATGTACAGTTATATACCAAAACTTAGGCCTATATTTGCAGTTTTATGCAAGGATCTTTCATACAGAGTGAGACCAAAAACTGAAACAAAGTCAAACGCCATAATTTTTACATTTTTTTAAATTTTATTGAATGAAAGCAAAAAATGTCGGAAATAGCATAAAATTTTGGAATAAGTTTAGATTGGTTCGAATTGGTCACGTTTGGCACGAATTATGGCCTTCAAAAACCAATGAAACCTGCCCGAATGTTGCTCTGCGGCATTTTGGCCCATTCCCGCTTGCTTGAGGTGATCGACACTTTGGTATCTTTTAGTGGCAACCTTGCTTTACAAAATACTCCAGACACAAGCCGTTGGACGGTATCCAGAGAGTTTGGTGACCAATGAGGTTTCTCATTTTGTAACCATTCTTGGGTGGCGCGTGCTGACTGCGATGGTGCTGAGTTCTGTTGGAATGTACAAGGTCTGCGGCCAAAATGTTTGCATGCCCAAGGCTTTAATACACTCTCCAGAATATTTTCGCGATAATATTCGGCATTTATTCTGATGCTTCGGTCGATTAATACGAGCGGAGAGGAACCGCACGGTAACGAGCGATGATACGAAACACAAAAAATTTATTCACATTAAAATGTTGGGGTGCTCTAACAATAGCCACTTGTGGTTTTCCAGCCAAATATAATACCAATATAATGAGCTGTCACTGGAATAATTTTAACAGCTGTCGGACGAGTTGCTTAGAAATGACAGCAGTCTGAAGTTGGTTGCAGTTTTTTCATCTCACCCTGTATATTATGGAAACACATGCTACCAATGTACAGCAAATTCGGGTTAAAGTTGTGTCTAAAACACCCTAAAACTAAAACGGCAAAAACGTGGACCAATGGCGCATTTAACTATCAAAAGTCCAGCAGACCTATTTAATTTTATTCGGAAGCTTGAGTGATTTCCGCAGACGGACAGACCAACGGATGGACATAGCTAAAATGACATATAATTTCACGATAATCAAGAATATGTGTACCTTGTTGGGTCAAAAATTTATATTTCGAGAAGTTACACACGGAATGACAAACTCAATATACCCTACATACTATGGTGGAAAATATATAAAAACATGCATTGCTTCTCTAGACCAAACTATAATATCCAGCGCCAAAACTGCATTGTGTGTAATCGACAATGGACATTACTTTTAAAGGCCTTCTACTAGGCATTTCCTGGTACTTATTTCTCCCGTTGCGGTATTTAATATAAGATGAAGACACACACATGCCGATTTGGTTAACTGCTATTCACAGAAGAAGATACATTTTTGCAATACACAGTGTTTTTGAAGGCAACTACGTACAATATAAAGACGCCTGGAACCTATAGACACCCAATGAGGAAAATATTACTTAAAAAATAAATTAAATGTTATTCCAATTCCTTCCTTCTTGCCCAAACAATAATTTTGTTACGCATTGGCCTGTTAAAACGGAGATCATATGTATATGATTTTATGTATGTATTTCTTTTTCTCGAACATTTTCAGGTCCTTAGTCTGAGGGAAAGCGAGTTGAACTTAACATTTGTGCGCTCTCCGTTGTAATATGAGACAAATGGTATCTTATATATTTCAAATTTGATCATTTTTTTATCGAAACTTATACCAACGTATCCACTGTGACATTTTGAAAGAATTTAAAAGACATTAACGTTTACATTCGGTTACACGGTATGTGAGTTTTTCTTTGTGCATCCTTAGACTTTTTTACAATTCTGACCTTATGACTAGTTAAGTTTTAATTTGTTTTATCCCTAGTAACATGATTCAGTCATATTGCCTGGCTATGAGAGTGTATGCGTGTGTGTGTATGAGTCTGAGTCTAAACGAAAGGACTGCTGGTGTTAACTTTAGCTTGTTCAAATGATAATAGCATGTAAATTAAAACATTTTTTGTTTTTCGTCTTCTCCTTTCGTATTTTCAGTTGCTCTCTCTCTCTCTCGTATCTCTCTGCCTAAATGTCTGTTCGCTTGAATGCTTCTGAAAATATAAAACTGCTTTGAATTACCTATTCGTTTGCATGTGAACGTCGAGTAGGAGTTACCAAAGGCATTTACCACTTGTTAAATTCCTACATATTCTGCTTTTAGAGGAATTTTTGGTTTTCGTGCTTCATTTGAAAAGGAAATTATTACAAGTTTTAATAAAATACCATTTGATCTTTGGCAACGGAAAGCAGGCACACACGCACAGCAACACTCGCTGTATGAATGTCACTTCACTGGCAGCAGTGTCGGGACATCGGTGACGAGAGGTTACAAAGCCCATGTTCAACGCCCAAGAAAGCAAATTTCAGACAAACAATAATATTATGTTTGGTCTGTGAGAACAAGTTCAGAATTGAATAAACAAACTATTTGATGTTTAGAGTGTACGTTCATTTGAAGTTGGTACACCTAGAGTGTTTGTTCAATGCTGGTTATTGCAAGAATCCAAATTTCTACATTTACCAATGAAGAACTGGCAAACGGAAGCATTTAATAAATTACACTATCCTAAAATACTGAAAATGCAACAAAAGTCAAATGTGAAGAGTTATGGTATTGACTTGGGTCACGGATATCTAGGAAGTGCAATTGTTATTGCGTTCTATAGTCACTAGTTCTTTTAAAAGAGAGAGAGAGAGAGAGAGCCAAATATGCAAGTGTTAAAAATAAGCTCTCATTATCTTTTGAAAAAAATTGAAGCTATGCAAACATTAAGAAAAAAAACCTTGTAAGTTACATGCGAAAAGTCAAAAGTCGGGCGGGACCGACTATATGACCCTATCCTACACCACTATGCATATTCAGTAGAGCTCTCGCAACAAAATAATTTATTTCAAGTAGATCATATCACCTATCAACATTTGGCTTAAGAGCAGTTATAGTTTTCTACAGAGTGCATGATATCACTCGGAGAAGGATTATATTAAAAAATATATATCGGAGCCGAGTTCCACAAAATGGAAACGATCGTCCCGAAATTCACTCCATTTGGACTGATATTAGCCATTATTTGCACAATTAACCTGAAATCGGATTAAAGATATATATGGGAGCTATATATTCTAATCTTAGCTGTTCTCGATAAATTTTCCGGTATTTCCGAGCTTTATAAGATATCTGACACCAAATATCATTGTTGTCGAATGCATATTACGAATGTGAGGGACTTAAACACCAAATCGGATGAACATATATATGAGAGCTATAGCTACATCTGAAACGATTTTTAAAGAATTCGATGACCTTGCTTCTAGACTGAATTCGATCGGATGTGCCAAAATTAGATTTATTTAGACTATAATTGGACATTTGGTGCACAATAGAAATCATTTCACCAATCACCACCGTCCTTGGGTCAAATAAATTTAGTTTGGAAATTTTCATCTCAATCGGATAATAAATGCGTCCTGCATTTTGTTCACAAGAATACATGGACAGGCGTACTAACATGCATAAATCGACTCAGAAAATGATTCTATGAAAATCCTCAAAAGTAACTATGGGTCTATTTCGCTTCCTTCTCCACGTTACAAACAAATGCACAAACATAATACCCTTACCACAATGAGGTGTAGGGTATAATGAAGTTAAAGAAAGATAAGAGTTACTTGCAAGTTATAGATGGTGTTATAAAAATCTCTCAAAATTGTGTAACATTACTCTTTTTATAACCTCCACCATACATAATCGGTCCAAAATATCGTATAGATTTGTTGATGATTTTAGGCACATTTTTTATGGAATTGTCCGAAATTCTACACAAGGAGTTCTTTGTGAGTACCGCCTGTAAGAGAATTGTCTATATAGGTCCACGATATCGTATATCCCCCACATAAGGAGATAATCGGAATTGTTTCACATTTCTTATTTAAAGTTTGAAGCTAATAATGAGTACTGCAATCTATGCCAGAAAATTATCTATGCAGGTCCACGTCTTCGTATAGCCTGCATATAACGGTACCTCCCTTTATCCGGTATTTTGATGATATTAGCAACATTATTCAGCGGAATTGTTTCAAATTTTATATTAGTTAATACTACAGCCTATGACAAAAAATTTGGAATTAGCTCTTTTATTAAAAATAAATAAAAAAACTTTTTGGAGGCCTGACTTGATCGGTTTGCTTTCATGAGATGTAATTCTTGGTGTAGTCCGTATTTTAATAGACACATTTTAGTGGAATTTTGAGAACTATATAGTTTTTAAGAGGCATATATATTTTCTTGGTAGTGTCAAATTAGTTTTTTAAAACATTATCGAAGATGAAACTCCAATCCAATTTAATATTCTTTCAATTTTTTCTTTTTTTTTTGTGTTTCTCTGTATCCAAACACACCCTTTCTGTTCTGTACACATCCACGCAAATCTGCATTCACACAAACACACATTTCATCGGACTAAGTAAAACTTTTTGTACTGAACAAATCATTGCCGGAATCAGTTCGGATTCAAATCAGTGCACTTTCTCCCAACTACTGGAACAAAGGCCAAACAGTACTTGGGCAATTATGCAACATCAACAAATTCATGTGCAGCAGCAATCATTCTATGGTCGCCTATTTAAATACTCGTACATGCTGCAACTACTCCGAGTGCCTGCTCCTCATTTGGCTTAGGCAGGCAGGCACAAGAGTTTGCTGAAGCGATACTTTTATTTGTTGTAACTATTAAAACATTTATAAAGGGAAATTGATACGGACATTTTCTATTTCATTGTAGCACTTGTTTCCTTTTTCTTGCATTTTCTTTCGAAGGAATTTGCAAGCAGAGATTGCCGGAGAAACAATTTCTGACCTTCTTCCACTCTTGACCAGACTCTGCACATGCTTAATTTGCCTAGAGGACAATTTATGCATTTCCATTTCGTATGTGTTCCTGATATGGTAGTTCTCTGCACAAATATTTGCTGTTAAGTTCGAATGCATATATCCACACATAAATCTGGCAAAACTCTAGATAACTGCAATACAATAAAGTATTTAGTTTTTTTGGGAGTTTTCGGAAAATGAATGTTGAATTTTCAATGAGCTGGCCAAGAGTTGTTGTTGTTGTTGCATGTGAAAGTCATGGCTTGGTTTGCTACATGTCGTTCTGCATGTAAAGTTAAAATATATCGGTCATATTAATTTTTGATCAGAGGGTTTTAAATAAAACACAATGTGGGTGTATCCGGAAGGACAAGCCGGCAAACGAAGGTATGATTATAATATGCCTCTCGGTTGCCACCTACTGACGTTGTGAGGACATTCATTTTCTTCACTCCAGGAGTTTGTCGCTGCTGCAATGAGAGTGCAAATCAATTTCTCTAATTGCACTTCATTAAATATTTATTACAACAACTGGCCTACAAAATTACAGCACTTAGCCGCCCAAGTGTGTGTGTGTGTTTGAGTTGAAGGTGGAGTACATGGAATAATGACGACTTAAATGCCCTCCACAAAAGTGCATAGAGTTCCCGCTTATTGTCCCTAGTGTAAATGTTCTCATATAGAAACAGAATTTTCATATTAGTGAAAATGTCATTGAGACATTGTATCTATTATACGTATCGTTAAAACATTTATTTTGTAATTGTAAAACAAAGATAATTTTGAATACATTTTAAAGAAAATATAAGAAGATGGAAGTTGGAAGACGAATTTCACTACTTGGAAAAAACTTACATAAATATCAAATTTCTAAGTGATGTATTTAATATTATGCTTTTTTTAACCGGTCTTTTTCATTTTTCAGAAATTAAGAACTATTCTTCTATACCGAAAATATCCTCTCTTAAAAAAAAAAACACATAAAAGATTTTCTACAGTTAGGTTTTTATTTAAAAAATTATAGTAACTCAAAAATGTAACATATTTTATACAAACCAATGAACAATTTAACAAAACAAAGTAGCTTCAAAAATTGGCATAACCATTTCAAAACTTCAGATGTAATAAATAAATGAGATGTGGGGGTCTTGTTAAATAATTTTACAACAAAATGTATTTTTAAGCTTCGTCAGGTAATCGATTCCTTGTTTCCTTACTAAAATCACTATTTAAACAAGTAAACCAGTAATGAAGGACAAAAGACGGTCGGTGCCGACTTTATGATATTCATCACCACTATGAATATTTAGTAGAGTCGCGTGTTACAAAAAAAGTGCATGTTGGCAATTTTGGTATTAATTGCGTATTAGGCTTTAGAGTGAATTAAATTTGAAATGGGTTAAAACTAACCTATAAAAGCTATATCTTAATCGAATCACTAAGCTTGACTGAGGTATATTTATGTTGAATGTGACCCATCGAACTAAATGTCTTTGCTATGGACAGCAAGTTATGACTTTCTGAATACCTAAATATAAAATCGGATGAAACTACTTTATTTGATCAAAAGTAGCTTCCATGATGTATTATTTGTACCAAATTAGAGGTAAATATGAATGGGGACGTATCTCGACAAAACTTGGGAAAGGTATTTTTTGGATGTAACCAATATCTTGTACCGGAAATCCTTGTTATGGAGTGTATTGTGGTTGAAACATATATATACGATCTATATCCAAATGTAAACCGATCTTAATAAGATTCTTCTGACGATTCTGATATCTGGTATCAAATAGCATTTTGGTGGAGTGCATATTACGAATGTGGGGACTTAAACACCATATCGCATAAAACACGTATGTATATGGGAGCTATAGCTATATCTGAACCGATTTTCACCAAATTTTATTGACTTGCTTCTCGGCTGAATTAGATCATATGTGCAAAATTCTTTGTATTTGGTCTGAAATTAACCATTTGATGCAGAATTGAAATCGGACGAAAATATACAATTTGATTCGAACTTATAATATGCATTTGGTGCACAATAATAAAAACAAATGCAATAATAATAATAATAATAATAATAATAATAATAATAATAATAATAATAATAATAATAATAATAATAATAATAATAATAATAATAATAATAATAATAATAATAATAATAATAATAATAATAATAATAATAATAATAATAATAATAATAATAATAATAATAATAATAATAATAATAATAATAATAATAATAATAATAATAATAATATAATAATAATAATAATAATAATAATAATATAATAATAATAATAATAATAATAATAATAATAATAATAATAATAATAATAATAATAATAATAATAATAATAATAATAATAATAATAATAATAATAATAATAATAACAAAAATAAATCTCTTATTTTTGGGTTCATACGAAGAATACGTGGACCCGCATAGGCAATTTTCCTATAATGAAGAGCAAAAACGAAATTTGGATAAGGGGCTATAGGAAGACCTGGATCTGCATAGACAAGTTTTTGTCATAGGCTGTAGTACCAATTACGAATTTCAAATGCGAAATTTGAAACAATTCCGGTGAATAGTGTCGCTGAAATCGGCAAAATACCGAATATAGCGGAGTTAGCGTTATATTGGGTCTACAAGAAAACCTGGGCCTGTATAGACAATTTTCTGTCATAGGTTGTGGTACCCATTAGGAAATTCAAATACGAAATTTGAAATAATTCCGGTTAATAATGTCACTAAAATGATCAAAATACCGGATATATAGAGAGGTACCATTATATGGGGGCTATACGAACCTGCATGTTCAATCTTCTGTCATAGGCTGTAGTACCCATTACGAACTTAAAGTACGAAATTTGAAAAAGATCCGGTAAATAATGTCGCTAAAATCATAAAAATACCGAATATACGGAGGTACAGTTATATGGGGACTATAAGTGAATTTGAACCTATATAGCCCATTTCCAATGCCAAAAGTCTTGCAGACGAAACACACATGTGAGTGAAATTATATCAACCTAGACGGACGGACGGTCATCGTTAAATCGACATATAATTTTATGCTAATCAAGAATCTATATGCATTGTGGGGTCTTAAATATATATATTTTGATGTGTTACAAATGGATTGACAAACTTAACATACTGTCCATACTATGGTGGAGGGTGTAAAAAAGAGACATTAAAATATTTTTTTTATTTTGGACCTTTTGTGGGAAAATACCGACATTGCCATTTTTGAACTTGATCTAAACTTGATAAAAATAGATATAAACAAGATTGGACAAAATCGGATGAGTCCATATAGTACTATCGTTCGAGCCAACCGGCCAAAATGTATTTCGTCCAAAGAGTCATAGGCCTAAAACAGTTACTTCACAGTTAAAGCACATTTATGGCCGCTTCATTACATCCACATTCCTAAAGGTATTTATTCGAATATTTGTTAGTCCATTTAATGTTCATCAAGTTAAATTCAATAAAATTGTATTTCTTTAAACAGTTTTCTTTCAACCAATATAATGACAATATAATTTCCCCAACACCAATGGGCGCACACAGCGAGTGGGTGTTTGCATATTTGCTGTGCACCGAATACACTTTTGAAAGTCACACAGCGAATATCCTTCTCGTTGTGGCACCTTTTGTTAATTACTGTGAAGTGTTATTAAACGATAGCATCTGGAACAAGAGGAAATGACTGAAACAGTGCACGAATCCACAATGATTTGACTTCAGTCTTAGGAAAACCCCAGCATGGCAAGGAAGTAGAGCATATTTAATACTTTGACTTAAGCATTTCGGGTTGTCTTCCCATACAAAAGCAAATATATATGAACACGAGTGCATGTGTTAGGTAGCCATGTATTGGGTTGTCATGAAATTCATAATGACACAAGAGGAACATTTTTCGGCAATAGTCAAAGTAAAATTGAAATTTAAAACCAAATAGAAGAACATATTTCGGATTTAACGCTCATATATCGGCCATATATCTGTGAAAAGGCGAGTATAGCATTATACCAAAGTGGAGTAAACGCATCGCTCCGTAAATGTAAGTTGCTATTGAGAGTTAGTTATAATTTAAAGAAAACAAGTAATTGTAATTGATTGAAAAGGAGGTTTCAATGAACTTCATGGGTTACTTATGTATAAAAAATGTTTTTACTTATTTCAATCTACAATTCGAAGCAGGTCGTGACTAGCCTAGCTCTTAAAACTGCCCTAGCAGCGCCGTATTCGGCTAGGTCCTGGGACCTAAATTAAGACTTCGCGCATTAGTGACCTGGTGGGAAGTAAAAAAAAGTGAAGATTAGAATGACCCGCAATCCTAAAGTAAAATCTAAGTGTTCGTTTTCTCATTTTTTATTCTAACAATATGTGTAAAAGAGCGCGGAGAGATCTTACTATTAGCGTGGAGCTTGCTAAGAGAAGGATCGAAGTGTTTTATTGGGACACCAGTTTCCGCCACTGCTGACGAGTCAATTGTAAATCTCGGTGATGAAATCATATACATATACATAATATTACTCACGCCATGATACTCCAGGGAAGTAAAGAATGCTTTCATTCCCATAAAACCAATTACAATTTCCAAACCGTATACGCCATTGCTATAAATAAAACCAGTAAAGAAAGTTTTAAAGTCGGGCGGTGCCGACTTTATGATACCCTACACCACTTTGCTAATTTAGTAGAGCTCCACATAACAATTAAAAGTTTTTATGGGAGAATTCAATCATACACGCTATGATTATAATTATAATTTAAAGTTCAAAGTACTAAATATGCCGAAGCTTTTGTATCTTTTAAATTCGGAATTGTATTGCCCATTTGGTGCACAATTAATTTGAAATCGGATAAAGATATATATGGGAGCTATATCCAAATCTGAACCGATCTCGGTAAACTTTGGCAAAGATATCTCTGAGCTGTATTTGATATATTTCCCTGAATATCGTTGTTACGGAGTGCATATTACGGTTGTGGGTAACAAATATAACAAATCGGATGAATAATATATATGGAAGCTATAGCTATATCTGAACCGATCTTCACTAAATTTGACATACTAGCATCTACACACAATTCGGTCGTAAGTGCCAAATTCCATTACATTTGGACAAATATTAGACGTTTGGTGCACAATAAAAGGTAAATCGGACGAAGTTATATATGGGAGCTATATCCAAATCTGAACCGATCTCGAAAAAAATTATCAAATGTATTTCTGAGCTGTATTTGATATATTTCCCCAAATATTGTTGTTGCAGAGTGCATATTACGGCGGCGGTGGACAAAAATAACAAATCGGATGAACAATATATATGGGAGCTATAGCTATATCTGAACCGATTTCGATCAAATTTTGCATACATATTTTCAGGCCTAACTTGGGTGTATATGCAAAATTCCATACAATTCGGGCTGATATTACACGTTTGGTGCACAATAAAAGGCAAATCGGACGAAGATATATATGGGAGCTATATCTAAATTTTGACCGATTATCTCCAATTTCAATAGGGTTCGTCCTTGGGCCAAACAAAAGATCTTTGCAAAATTTCATCTGGATCGGGCAATAAATGCGACCTGTACTTTGTTTACAAAAATACATGGACAGACGGACGGACGGACGGACAGACGGACGGACGGACATGCATAAATCGACTCAGAATGTGATTCTATGCAGATCATCAAAAGGAACTATGGGTCTATCTCGTTTCCTTTTGCCTGTTACAAACAAATGCACAAAGACATAATACCCTGACCACCTTGTGGTGTAGGGTATAATGAGTGGGTGTGTAAAAAAAATAAGTAAAGAAGAAATAAGTTCTTCTTAAATTTTTATAAAACCCAATTATCTGCCAGAGAGGGTCAATTTAATTCTGTCGCGTGGACCTATGCTGATAATTTTCTATCAGAGAAAATATTACATATTGTCAAAATCAAATCCCAATTTTGGGATAATTCCGTTGAGAAATGTGGCTCATATCATACGAAGGTGTAAACCTGTATAGACAACTTTCTTCCATAGGTGGAAGTTCTCAAATAACAAACTCTAAATATCAAATTTGAAACCATTTCGGTGAAAATGTGAGACAAATCATCAAAAAACTGAATATTTGAAGGTAGAGTTATATACCAGCACCTGGACCTATATGCACTGTTTCCCATACTTGGAACACCAATCTTGAAACCATGATCCTGTATAACCCATTTTTACTTCAAATTTTACTTCAAAACCTACATCTGTAATACACATTTGAGTGGAGGGTATACACCGTTCTATGGAGGGTATATTAACGTTGTCATTCCGTTTGCAACTCCTCGAAATATTAATAATAGACCTTACAAAGTATATATATTCTGGATCAGCGTAAAATTCTAAGACGATCTAGCGATGTCTGTCTGCCTGTCGGTCCGTCTGTTGTAATCACGCTATCTTTCGAATAAATTGTGATAGAGTGCTAAAATTTTACATACATGCATAGTTTACAAGTAGGCAGGTTAAGTTCGTAAATGAGCCATGGAGGTCCACGTTTTCGTATAACCCCTATATATAACGGTACCTCCCGATATTCATTTACCGGTATTATTTCAAATTACATATTTAAAGTTCGTAATGGGTTCTACAGGCTATGCAGGTCCAAGTCTTCGTATAGCCCCCATATAACGACAGCTGCCTATATTCGATATTTTGAAGATTTCAGCAACATTGTTCACCGGAATCGTTTCAAATTAAACTATGGATAAAAAAAATCGTATACAGGTCCATGTCTTTGTATATCCCCCATATAACGGTACCTCACGATATTCGGTATTTTCATGATTTTTGCGATATTATTCACAGGAATTATAACAAAGTTCGTAATGGGTACTACAGTCTATGACAAACAATTTCGTAAGCAGGTCCACGTCTGCGTATAGTTGCCATGTAACGGTTTTCATTTTTCGGATTTTTTTTGGAAAAATTTTAAGGTTTGGTTTCAAATTTTAAGGTTAGGTTTCAAATGGAATGGAAACATAAATATAATATAGAAATATGTCAGCAATAGTTCCAAACTCAGGAAAAAGAAACAAGAATTATGGATTTTATAAAGAACACAATACCAGAAACATATAACGAAATCGTGCTTACGAGGATATTTTGTTGGAATCAACTCTGGCATTTGTAATCAAATCAACGTAGAACATAAGGACTTAGAGGAAGAAGCAAAGGGGTAACTTAGAACAGCGATACAATTTTTATACCCTCCACCATGGAAAGGAGGGTATATTAACATTGTCATTCGGTTTGTAACATCCCTAAATATTCGTCGTAGACCCCATAAAGTGTATATATTCATAATCAGCATAAAATTCTAAGTCGATTTAACGATGTCCGTCTGTTTGTTGAAATCACGATACAGCCCACATCATTTGATGTAGAGCGTCAAAATTTAGCAGAACAATATGTTTTGTAATTAGGATGGTTGATATTAAAAATGAGAAATATCGATCCACGTTTTGGTATGGTCCCCATATAACGGAACCTCTTAATATTCGGTATTTTGATGATTTTTGCCACATTTTCTCACATGATTTTTGCCACATTTCTAACAAATTGGTATTTGTTGGTCATAATGGGTTCTAGCTCCGGTGGCGAAACATTGCATGTATAGGTCCACGATTTGGTATAGAGCCCATATAATCGTACCTCCCGATATTCGGTATTTTGATAGTTTTTGTCACATTTCTTCGCGGATTTGTCTAAAAATTGGTATTTGTGTGTCCTAATGGATTCTAGCTCCGTTGCCGAAACATTATATGTATAGGTTCACGTTTTTGTATAGGCTCATATAGCGTTTCCTCCTGAGGACCAAATACCCATTCACAAATTACCTTCACCCTTAAAAAAAATTAAAAAAAATATTTTTTTTTTTAAATTTGAAATTTATGTTTTTCATTGTTTTATAATTCACGTAAGAATTTTTTAAATCTTATATATTTGTTATACCCTACGCCACATTGTGGACAGACGTCTTTGAGCGCGTAATTTGCTCGTAACATACAGAAGGAAATTATATAGACCCGTAGTTCCTTCTGATGATCGTCATTAAATCACATTCTGATTAGATTTTTATGTAGCTACAATATGTAGTGTCGTCCGATTTCATATATGTATGCGTAATATCAGTCGGAATTAAATGAAATTTAGCACATACGGCCAAGGTTAGGCCAGAAGTATGTCTGATAATATTGGGGGATATCGGTTCAGATTAAGACATAGCTTCCATATACATTTTCGTCTATTTCAATTTTATTGTGTGCCATACGTGCAATATTTCTCTAAATGAAATAGATTTCGGCATATCCGATCGAGTTCAACCCAGAAGCTAGTTCTAAAAATCGGTTAAGATATAGCTATAGCTCCTATATATATGTTTCATTCGATTTACTGCTTAAGTCCCATACATTCGAGGCAGATATCAGATACATCCTAGAAATATCTCTGCCAAATTTCATCAAAATCGGTTCAGATTTGAATATAGCTGTATATCTTCATTCGATTTGACGTTTAATGTGCACCAAATGTTTAATATTAGCACAAATGGTATGGATTTTTGCACATTCGTCTGAATTTATCCTGGAAATAAAAATCGTCACTTGGTAAAATTCGTTTGGCCCAAGGATGAACCCTATTGACATTGGGGACAATAGGTAAATATTTACATATAGCTTCCATATATATTTTCATCTGATTTCACATTTAGTTTGCACCAAAAGTACAATCTTGGCTTAGATAGGATGGATTTCAGTGAAAATCAGTTCAGATATAACTATAGCTTCGATGGAAATGTTTTTCTCTCTTTCTGCTGATTATGGTATACGTTCAAAACTTACAGAATTTTGCCCTGGAAAAAATGGCCAGCAATCCGCGTTGATATCGCAGAATATAGTTTACTGTAAAGTGCTTCGGTGGTCCAACAATCCGTGTTCATTCAGTAATTCAAATATTGATTACAATGAATATTAAGCGAGTGTGAGACGAACTTTGCCGATTCCCTCAGCATTATCTGAAATAAAACCTAACGTGGTATTCCAAAGAATTAAGAAAAATATCATTACAAAGAAGCGATGAAAGTGGCATTTCAATGTAATGGAGAAAATGGCATTTCAGTGAATAGCACCCATGATTGAACACATGCTTGGCATTGAATATAGTGCTGGAAAGTGAGTAAATAGACGTATGTGACTTCTTCAGGAATTTTGACAGATACTCGTTTATTTATTTTCATACACATGTGTATTATATGACTAACGTTCTAATTGTACGCACAGCCTAATAAGCTGGTAAGTGTGTGCGTCACTTTTTGTAGGTGTTTTGTTTGTTTGTTGACTTAGGTAACAGATGTTGGCTTCTCTCAAGTCAGTTGAGTGTTAAGATTGATAACATTTTTATCATTTCAACAGTACATTCATCCATCCTCAGAGAGCAAACCCAGCCACAATGAGCTAAAATCTTGAATGTTCCACGCCCTACCACACATCCGTCTTTTATTTCTTTTGTGTTAGACTATTGAAAATGAATGCTCGGATCTGTTCGAGAAACTTGTCCGAGCTGTGTTACTGCAATTCTTTCTGCCTGGAAATAGATAAATATTCTGTCAGTCGCTCAACTCAACTAAATAACAAAATAGAAGGAGTAACTTTGAATCATTCTTGTGTGCGTCTCTGTGAATTTGAGCGTTCGTTGTGCTTCCTAAGCACTCCTGCTCAAGGATTTGGTTGCTCACACTAATGGCTGAGGACAGTATCGGATTTCTCCTCATCGATTCTTTTCTGTCGACAATTTTTGGCAAAGATGTTTTCATGTTACTTTCTTTATAGATTTCTTGCTTTCTTAGACTTGCTTCACTTCACATCCTCTTTACAACCATGAATGTGCTCTTCAATCCTTCTGTTTTGTAGTGATGATTTGGCAGATTTTTCGGATGCTGTGGCAGCGAATAATGATAATTTTTTTTTTTTTTCAATAGAAAAGTTCAATTCATTCCCTTTTGCTATGTGCTTTTGGTAAATATGAAAGTTTCATTAAAATAAACTAACTTCTACATACATATATACATCCAGTGTTATTTTAAGTGGAAATTTCATTAAAACATTTATCCTGTGGTAATCCCTGTCTGGCGATAAATTCAAAATATTCTTTTTCACATTGTATTTGTTTGAGAATGGAATGGATGTTTCGCAATCAATCTGCTATTAATGACGGTGGCAAAAATGAAACTGAAAATTGTGAAATAAAATAAGAGTTAGTTTTATGCTGCTTTTACGGAGTGTTTTAGTTTAGTTAGAGGAAAGTCTAAATATTGTCTATCTTGTTAAACTCACTTTTACAATTTGGTCCGCTTTTGTCCAATAGAATTTCCTCTCAGAGTTAAAAGCAGTTGCGTAAAAAATGTTTGCATATGAAATCTCTATTAAAATTGGGTTATATTTTTTTATTATTTTAATAAACCTCAAAACTTTAAACACAATCGACCAAATACACCAAAAAATTGTCTTTCAATATGAATATTATTTGTGTGTAATATATTTTCCTATCTATAACAGACTATATCAGAATGGACCCTCGAATTTTTCGCATATTGATATACGTATGAAAAATATAATTTTTATTGAATTTAGTGACTTAAAAGTTTTGACTAAGATAATTTTTGAAAAACATGATTGCTTTCAAGATAAATTCTAACAAAGATTAAACTTCGACTACGAATAACTTTTTGACTAATATTAGTTTTATGACTGGACCAAAATTGAAAATACCTAAGAGGACTTTTTCTCTCAAACCTATCTACTAAAGTTCGTTGCTTATTTACGAATAGCCATCTTCACACCAGATCTTTTGTTAATAAAAATATAGGGATGTGTGATATTAAAGAAAATCGGACTCGTATTTCACATTTTATAAGAGTTATGATGGTTCCAAATTGTGACCTTTTGTTGGGGAAGTACCACACCGCAAGGAGTGGGCCGATATCTACCATTTTCACAACAGATCTTGCGTTAATAGAAATATAAAGATATATCGAGTTTGAAAGGAATCGGGTTCTCACTCCACGTTTTCCATGGCTATTCAAAAATCTGACCTGTTGTGGGGGAGTTACCGGTTGTGGCCCGATATCGTCCGTTTTCACACCTGACTTAGCACTTATAAAAATGTTTGGATTTTCAAATTTTGCACAAGATCAAATGATCCTTTCTCTTTCTATGAGGTGCCAGATGGAGTTACCGGAAGGAGAGTACCGATACATCCCATATTCGCACCAGATCTAGTGTTAATTATAATATTAGGATTCGTGACATTCGAAGACAATCGATCATTTATTTCACAGTTTATAATGTTGACCCTTTGTGCAGGAGGTAAATTATGGTTTGTCCCGATATTGTCCATCGAATGGTAGATTATTTTCTTTGGCAATTTTGACCTTTGACCTGGAGGTGCCAGAAGGAGTAACCAAAAGGAGTGACCAGAAGGAGTGATCTAAATTTGCCAATAATATTACGATGTATAAAGTTTAGATCAAATCGGATAGAAATCAGTCAGACAGTCGGACGGACACCCCTAGATCGACTCCAAATGTCCTGAAATGGATTTGGTTCAAAGAGACCTAGGGCCTAAAACCGTTATTTGGATGAGGCACGTTTTGACCGTATCCAATGATATATACCTCTGTAGCCATATGGTGGAGGATATAAAAACATAAATATTGTACAGTAGATCTATTAATTTCATTGTCCTGCAGTGTCATGAAATTAAAAATGTGTATTCAATGTTTTCTTCTAACTTAAATCTATCTTCATAAGCCATAGTTGTAGTGTAATTATGAAATATATGTCGCCCCACTCCTTCTGATTGCCAATTAATCTCACAAAACAGGAAATAAGTAATTATTTCACGTCTTAAAATTTTTTTATTAGTATTAGTATTATCCGTTTTAATACACCGGTCCATATTTAAATATTTTGAATAATCAAGTCACAGTATATGTTATTATCATGCATAAGCGGAGGGTCGATTCGATCGATTGATGTGGCATTTGAAGTTAGAAATCCTTGGTACGGTCTATGATTATTAATTTTGTAGCACCACGTCTTCGTATAGCCCCCATATAACCGTTTTCATTTGAGCAGTATTTTTCGACGGATTTTTTGAAAGTTTTCAAGTTTCTTCGGAATGGTGAAGAACGTGAACGTGAAAAAAAGAATATGTGGTACATTTTTTGTATGGAAAGTACTTTTTTAAAAAGTTTATAGATGATAGACGTTTGGAAGACTGCATTGTTAATAAATAAACTTATATATACATTTTGTAAAATTTGTGTCTTACCAAAAATTGTATAAGTTGATGGGGAAAATGTATATTTGATATTTAAAACGAAATGATACTCTTAAAAGATCTAAACCGAAAATAACTAATGGTACCATGCAAGGTTTTTCTGAAATGGCCATTTTAACAAACATTTGTAGCAAAATTATTATCGTTGTTGAAAAATGTATATTTATAAATGTATATGTAGCTGGTCAAGAATGTTTCTTCTGATACGATATTTTGTACCACACAGTACCACAATAATGACCCACCTTGAAATTTTTAAATTATAGTAAAATTTTCCTATTCAATTGCTTGGCGCTGTGAATTATTTCCTTTTTATACCCTACAACACTATGTGTTGGGGGTATTATAAGTTTGATTGGGCCAGAATTTATGTAACACCTCGAAATATTGGTTTCCCATATAGGAAAGTATATATGGATCTTCCTAGCTCGCCGAGCTGAGTCGATCTAGCTATGTATGTCCGTCCGTCCGTCCGTCTGTCCGTCTGTCCATGTTAATTTGTAATCACGCTACAGGTCGCAATTATGGCCCGATCTTTACGAAATTTTGCACGAAGTTGGGGATAGGGTCAGAATAGAAGCCTATTTCTTTTGGAGAGGATCGCCAAATGTTTAGGGGTTGAAATGGACCAAATATTGAAAAATGTCGGATTTTGCAGTAGCTATACAGGTCGCAATTATAGACCAATCGACGCGACATTTCGCATGTAGCTAGAGTTTAGGGCGGGGAAGAAGCCTACCAATTTGGGTAGTCATCGGATAATATTTAGCGGGTAAAATAGACCATATCTTTTGTGTTGAAAAAATTCAAAATTTTTCATTAAACCGCGAATATTTTAAATCCCGGCGAAATCACAAAGCCATCACAAGGTTACTTCTGATCTTTACATTGATGTTAACATCCATCAAATCGGATATATAGCAAAATATGTGCGATATATATGTCTATCAAAGAAGATAGGCTTGAAAGATTTCATATATGTCGAGAACGGCTGAACTGATTTCAACAGTTCTCATTAATTCAAAATGGCCTCTTGGCAGAAAAGAAAAAACGTCTAAAAAATTGTATAAAAATATCTCTCTAAAGATGAAAATATTGATTTTGTAAAATTTTCTCATATTTTTTAAGTTTTGTCATATTTTTGGCATATTTTCATTTTGAATTAAACATTTGGTAATATTTCTACAGCTAACAAAACTAAGTAGTTAGGATATCAGGATATAATATACAGATCGCATTTATGGCCCGACCCTTATGAAATTTTGCATGGGGATAAGATGAGGGTCAGAATAGAAGCCTACTCCTTTTGGAGATAATCGCCATATATTTAGGGGTTGAAATGGACAAAAAAACTGCAAAATTGTCAGCAAGTCGTAATTATCGCCCGCTCCTCACGTGCATTTGAATGGAGGTTACCGGACATTGCAAAAGCCAAATTGTTTTGGATGGCCATCCAAAAATATTCATTGTGTGAAATAGTTTGCCAGCTTTTGTAGACAAAATACGAAAATATCCATTCCAGAGACTTTTTGGAGAATTCACAAATACAGGAAAGACGCACTTCTGACTATTTCGTTAAGGCTGATTTCGTTGAAGAATATAGTCAAATGTCTGTATCTCACATAGATGCGTTTAAGTCAAAAACCAATAATAAATGTTAATCTTTTGCCACTTCTGAGAGATTATAGGTCTTTGGGAAATATTGGTTCCAGATCTAGGAAGACCATTTACGTGCATCATCTACCAATAAATTGGAAATGAGCAAATTAGTTTAAGTTGCTATTATTCGAAAATTAGAGAACGAAACCTGATGGTTTTCTTTTATTATTTGTCACAATATCTTGTGGAATTCTTTCGAGTATCTCGCCTATATAAACTGTATCATTTATTATAGTGTTGTAGGGTATTCAATGGTCGGCCCCGCTCGACTGTAGCCTTTGCTTACTTGTTAGTATCGATTGGAAATGACATATCCCATTTCATTTCCAATCGATAAAAAGTACAAAATATAACATCCTCTAGAATCGCTTCAAGTTTATATGTGTGATAAAAAAATCATTAAATCTAATCGATAAGTATGCATGGTATTTAAGTGGTATTAAATTTTTGTAATGAGGGAATTAAATTTTCAAAGATCAGACTCCATATGCCCCATATGCTCCATCTATTTATTGGGGGTGTAAAATATTACATAGAACCATCAAGTTTGTAACACCTTGAAATAGTGATCTTGTCGAACTGAGTCGATCCAACTACATTTATAAGTCCGTCCGTCTGTTCATGTTACTTTGTAATCAACCTATAGGTCGCCATTATTGTTCGATTCTCACATAATTTTGCATGGAGTTAGGATTGGGATTACAATAGAATTAAAAGTATTGGAGCTGATTATCACAAAATATTAATGGGATGGAATATAAGCTGATGGACAGGACAGAACCCTACTATTTTGGATAGCGATCGGATAATATTAAGCAAAAATTTCCATTTTAGCGCAAATATTTTCGCTCACTTTCTGACAAAATCACTAATAATCAAAAGTGGCTCATCTTATCTTTACAACGTTGCTGATTTCGTAAAATTGTAGTATGAAATCGGAAATATACCAAAATATTCACATGAATCTAAATTTTTAAATGTTGTTTCGAATTCCCACAAGCACGACAGAGGCCGTAAATATAAGGAAATTCTACGGAATTTGGCATTGTCTTTTGTCCATGTAATAATAAAAACAATGACCTAAAACAGGAATTTATTACATTATTGGTAACCCGGTGAGAAAGAAACCTGATATTTAGAATGATATTGTAAGTAGTTCAATTATGTATCCCAATATATTGACGGATTCGTTCATTCAAACACAAAGGTTTGCAGATTTATAGTAACTTTAAAGTAGGGTATCCCATGGTTGGCCCCGACCACTGTGGCTTTTGCTTAATTGTTTCTTTCTATTTTTACTTTTGTATTACTTTTGGTAGTCATTGAGTTTCATAAAATAACTATATAATTCTTGTATATCTATTTTTCTTGAAATCAAATGATTATTGCGTCTGCTGTGTCGGCTTGGGTATGTGAAAATCGTCAAGTGGCGGCAGTCGTTAAGGAGATATGTATGTTCCGGTATTTTCTTTTTTAATAGACTACAGTTAAAAAATAAAAATAAGAAAAAACGTTGGAATCGCGTCGTTCAACATTCGCCATGCCATTATAATTATCACCGTCATTGATGTCAATGTCATCGCTATCATTATCTCTTGAGAAATGACAGTGGGTTGCAGATATGATGGGGTTCGCCTAATTCAATTGCCAGACCCAAGTGTCTCCTTCGATGTCAATGAGACAGCCGAAAACAACGGGGGGTAACAATAACCACCACATATAAATTCCATTATCATCATTCCCCATTTAATGTACGCACACATTGACATACATACACAAACACACACACATATATATATACAAACGTATATGGAACACTTAATGGTAAGTGGTTTTATTTAAATTTTATTTCACTTTTTTTTCGTTTTTGCTTTGTTAGCATAATTTTCAATATTCCATCGAGTTCTTGCTTTCTATGGCTATACTTTATAGATATGGATATATGTGTTTGTGTTTGTGCGTGTGGTTGGGATTGTGACATTGTATATAAACAAAAGCAATTTTCATCATGGAACAGTTCAATGTTGTGGGTGACCTGCCGTTGTTTACTATTTTTGTTTCAGGGACCACTATTTGCCGTTGGATACAATAATATTTTTGCTGGTTTTGTAACGCAATGAAGGAGAGGGAAACATGAAAATACAATAAACATCTAATGCGATTTAAGATTATTTGAAAATAGAGAATCGTACTCGTACATTTTAGCAACTTCCTATCGTAGAGTATACATTCTTATTGACTGTTTTGTTATTAAGGGTCCTCATGGTCGACTTATCCCAAGCCAGTTTGCACTTTTTTTTTGTATTATTTTTAAGCTCAAGTATAAACAAAGAACGGGAAAACACCCCCATTGATGTGTACATGCATTATTCCCTGAGTATGTGTTGAAGTTGGGTGCGTTTGTCTGAGTGTCGTTTTCATTAACATCGTATTAAGTACAAAAAAGTAAATAAAACGAAGATCGTAAAATTTTATGTGGTTTATGTTTGTGTGTGAAATATAAATTTATGAAAATTTGATAAGGATTTTAATTTATTTCTCAATTTTGAAAATAAACAACTAATCGATACGAGACATCAGATATGTATTCGTTTCTTCGTGTAGCCAGAAACAGCAAAAAATACATGATGTGATAAATAATAAAAAAGCGTTTATTCGTAGATAGCTCAAGTGTTATCCTTGAAAATGTCAACGAAAATATTGGCGTAAAAAATAACAAGTCGAGCAGGAACGGAACTGAGAATCCAACATATCATATTAAGAAAATTCATGTGAACAATGTGTCCAAATCGGATGATATCTGAAATCAAAATCTCCATTATAATTAGAACTTTACTTGTAAGTGTGTTGCCAGAAACTCAAGATCAAAAATCTATTCATAACATAGTGTTTTTCGATTCATCATATCTCGACGAGCTGAGCCGTTCTTATTATTTGTCTCCATTTGTCTATTTTATTATGTAACAAGGTATTGCGTTTATTAAAATATATTTTGGCTTGCGTTATGATTATTCACATTGTTGACCCTTGGGTATGGGTATCTGATATAAGTTTGCTATAAATATTACAGCATGCCAAATTTGGCGCGATTGCTCCGTTCTGTATATATTAGTTATGTGATAGTTTTTGGAAAATGTTTAAATGTTCGTGAAGTATCATTTCATTTAATTCTGCTAGAAATATTAGGATCTGCAATATTTAAAGAAAATCGAACATTTATTTTTTATTTTATCCGAATAATTTAGTGCACATGTTAACATTTGTGGGAGAGGAAGAAGTGGACTGATAATTTCCATACCCACATCAGATCCCTTATTGAAAGAAAATTTTAAATATGCCAAGTTTGAAAAGAATCGATGTTAGGAGAGTATTGGATAATGTGACCCGTTGTGTGGGAGGTATCAGCAGGAGTGGACCGATATCTACCACCTTTACACCAGATCTTGCCTTAGTAAAAGTATTGGAATATGTGAAATTTCGATCTAAATTCGATCTAAGATCGGTAATAATATTACGATGTACCAAGTTTGGACCAATTCAGATACTATCTTCAAGAATTATCGTGCACATCAGTCATGCAGACGGACACCCCTAGATCGACCCCAAATGTTCTGAAACGGATTTGGTCCAAAAAAAACCTAAGGTCTAAACCCGTTATTTCGGTGAGGTACGTTTTGGTCGTATCAAATGATATATACCCTCTGTATCCATATGTATCAAATCACAGGTCGAAATTAGTTTGTTATGACTTGCCCTCATGAAATTTTGCACTCGACCATGGTCAGGGCCAGAAGCCTTTTGTTGATACCTGTTTGGTTGAAATGGACTAAATTTTGAAGTCTCTAAAGATCACAAACCGGACAGAGACTTACCAAATCGAATAAAAATCAGATGATAATTAGCGGCTGAAATGACCTTTGTCTAAAAAGTAACAAAATTTCCATCAAACCCGACTACATGGAAATTGTATTCATAACTTAATATTAATGCTGATTTTGTATATAGTCAGATATCGGATGGCAAATAAGTACGGCCGGGCCTCCACCATTCTGAAAAAAAATTGCAAAATTGTAATAAATTCCGCTAAGATTATAAAACAAGTAAGCAAAAGCTACAGTCGAGCGGGGCCGACCGTTGAATACCCTACAACACTATAATAAATGATACAGTTTATATAGGCCAGATACTCGATAGAATTCCACAAGATATTGTGACAAATAATAAAAGAAAACCATTAGGTTTCGTTCTCTAATTTTCGAATAATAGAAACGTGAACTAATTTGCTCATTTCAAATTTATAGGTAGATGTTGCACGTAAATGGTCTTCCTAGATCTGGAACCAATATTTCCCAAAGACCTATAATCTTTCAGGAGTGGCAAAAGATTAACATTTATTATTGGTTTTTGACTGAAACGCATCTATATGAGATACAGACATTTGATTATATTCTTCAACGAAATCAGCCTTAACGAAATAGTCAGAAGTGCGTCTTTCCTGTATTTGTGAATTCTCCATGTCTACAAAAGTTGGCAAACTATTTCACACATTGAATATTTTTGGATGGCCATCCAAAACTATTTGGCTTTTGCAATGTCCGGTAACCTCCATTCAAATGCGCGTGAGGATCGGGCGATAATTACGACTTGCTGACAATTTTGCAGTTTTTATTGTCCATTTCAACCCCTAAATATATGGCGATTATCTCCAAAAAGAGTAGGCTTCCATTCTGACCCTCATCTTATCCCCATGCAAAATTTCATAAGGATCGGGCCATAAATGCGATCTGGATATGATATCCTGATATTCTAACTACTTAGTTTTGTTAGGTGTAGAAATATTACCAAATGTTTAATTCAAAATGAAAATATGCCAAAAATATGACAAAATTGAAAAAAATATGAGAAAATGTTACAAAATCAATATTTTCATCTTTAGAGAGATATTTTTATGAAATTTTTTAGACGTTTTTTCTTTCCTGCCAAGAGGCCATTTTGAATTAATGAGAACTGTCGAAATCAGTTCTGCCGTTCTCGACATATATGAGATCTTTCAAGCATATCTTCTTTGATAGACATATATATCGCACATATTTTGCTATATATCTGATTTGATGGATGTTAACATCAATGTAAAGATCAGAAGTAACCTTGTCATGGCTTTGTGATTTCGCCGGGATTTAAAATATTCGCGGTTTAATGAAAAATTTTGAATTTTTTCAACACAAAAGAAATGGTCTATTTTACCCGCTAAATATTATCCGATGACCACCCAAATTGGTAGGCTTCTTCCCCGCCCTAAACTCTAGCTACATGCGAAATTCCGCGTCGATTGGTCTATAATTGCATTGTAGAGCAACTGCAAAATCAGGAATTTTTTCAGTTTTTGGTCCATTTCAACCCCTAAATATTATGCGATCATCTCCAAAAGAAATAGGGTTCTATTCTGACCTTAACCCCACCTACATTCTAAATTTCGTGAAGATCGGGCCATAATTGCGACCTGTAGCGTGATTACAAATTAACATGGACAGACGGACAGACGGACAGACGGACGGACGGACATACATAGCTAGATCGACTCAGCTCGGCGAGCTAGGAAGATCCATATATACTTTCCTATATGGGAAACCAATATTTCGAGGTGTTACATAAATTCTGGCCCAATCAAACTTATAATACCCCCAACACATAGTGTTGTAGGGTATAAATACCGAATACCCGATGGTAGATTTATATGGGACTATACGGAAATGTTGACTAATATAGCCAATTACTTTCCCAAAAAGCGGTGCATATTGCAAATTTTAAATACCAATTATTAGACAATTTCTTTGGTGCTGCCTAGTTATCGCTATATAATAATTGTCGGTACATATTGACGTCTCTTTTTTATTTTTCTTTTTCGTTGGTAACTTTATGGACCACTAAATAAGATCGAGACGACCTCTGAAAAAATACATACATTCGGTCAATTCGCCAGTTCAAATTAATGTCTAAATCAGTTTTATTTAATAACTTCCTGTATTCGTTCAAAAATTGGTGATACGACTCAGTCGGTTTAAATTGATTTTTAGTCGCAACTCTTCACATGGCTCTCATCATCAACACCACCATGTGTCCATTGCAATTTTTGTAATTTTTCTGGTTTTCCCGCTCTCTTGTTAATTTCCCTGTAACATTCACAACACATTTAAGTAGCACTTTTCACTTGGGAACGCTTTAACTTTGGTCGTTCTCTTTCCTTTTTGTACCGGCATGTTGAAGTTTACACTGTGTAAATGACTGATTTGTTTGTTGTTGTTTGTTTAAAGTTTATGTGAACATTCTTACGCACAACCTTTCCATACGCAAGCAGGTGTATATATTTAAGAACACAAACACACATTTATACATTTTACATGCCAGTAATTAAACAGCAGTTTAAAGTTGATCTTTTGCGTTGCAAATTGAAATGGTGCATTTAGCAGAGCTTTGTACTCTGCTAGGAGGGTGGAAAACTTCATCTGGCGACGAGCCCAAAAGTGTTAAAACATGTTTTGTTTCCATGTTTTCACTGTGCTCATTAAGGGCTCTAATCCACAAAATCCACTTTCCAAGGCCTTGATTTCCATAAATGATCGTTTTCCATATTTTAATATACGGTTGTGGAAGCTACAACTTGTTCTTAATAACCTCGCCGGGACTTCAAAGTGAATTTTCAACTCGTTGTTTCATATTGCTTAGAATTACAAAAATGGGTCTTGATCCAGCAAAAAATCGCAATACCTAACATTTTAGGTGTTGTTCTAATTAAAAAGACTAAGGTTAATTTTTTGTGTTTAAATTTACCACACTTCATTCCAACTGAATGGGGCGTAATTTGGGATTGGGGTCCGCCGTCTACAGAAATCCTTTTCTGATATGAAAGGATAGGATAGAATATGATAGGATATGCAAAGGAACGCACTCTTATACTATCTTTGAAGAAATCGAATTAAATTAATCAGATTTCATCAGTGTGCTATTAGGGCTCAGTAAAAACATACAAATTTAACATGATACAAAACACACTGACTGACCTGGTTTACGTTACTGGCCCTTTATGGCTCACCATTTTCGGAGACCCAACAGAAAAAAATTTAAAGTTTTCAACTAAACTGCATCTGTGTACTCATATATCGGTGCTACAGATTTAAAGTATCTGGTTCGAAGAGGACACAAATGCAATGTTTGTTATGCCCCTTATGTATCCTTTGTGATAACTGGCACTTCACTAATCCCATCCCAATTCGTAACCAAATGGGCTGCAATTCAGCTTTTTGTTTCTTATTCTTATTCCGTGTATATTGGTGTTTAATTGCGATCTGTAGAGCGACTGTAAAATCAAATAAATTTTCAGTGTTTGGTTCATTTCAATCCCTAAATATTATGCGAACATTATTAGATTGTTTCCTTTTCTGCAAAGAGACCATTCTGAATTTGTGAAAATGTCTCCAGGCGTTCTTGAGTTATAAGCGGCCTAACTAATTTCCTCTTCGTTGATATATGAGATTGTATATATTTTACTAAATATGCAATATCTTGAATATCAGCATCAATGTGACGGATGTTTTTGCTGTCGCTGGATTTAAAAATATATTGGCGGCTTATTTTTACCTTAAAGTTATGGTTTATTTCTCCTGCTGAATATTATTCGACGACCATCCAAATTGGTAGGCTTATGTTCATCCCTAGACTCTAGCCCCATGTAAAATTAGATTGGTATATTATCTAGAGCAACTGCAAAATCAGAAAATGTTTTCAGCTTTTGGTCCATTTCAACTCCTAAATATTTTGGGATCATATCCAAAAGCAATCCAAAATCTTATATTCTGACCATAAACTCACCTTCAGGGACAATTTCGTGAAGATCGGGCCATAATTGCGACTTGTAGCGTTATTACACATTAACATGGACAGACGGATGGACAGGCATACATATAGACTCAGCTCGACGAGACAGGAGGATCCGTACATAACATCCTATGTACAGGAGGTGACGGACTAGTCTGTATTCAAATTCTTCAACGCCCAGGCAAAACGGCTGAAACTAAAATCTTGAAATTTTGCATGTGGGTTAATGTTTGTGTACTAAATAAAAAAAATTGTATCTACGCTACCCTGAGAGAACCATTTTACAGAAAATTGTCCACATAGGCATTTATTTAAGTAAAGTCACCACATTAGTGTATCAAGTCCACTTTCCTAACCAAAGTGTGGTCTGGAAATAAAATTTTGAATTCTCAACCCTCAAGAGAATATTGGTAAGGAACGTAGATTTGGGACGTACGTCTTTATGAAATAATCTCCGATATGTCAAATTGTGACAGAAACATGAAAAAATACAAATATTAGAAAGCAGCACGGGACCGAACATTTGTTTAATCGTCGTTGAATTATACCATGATGAAAATATGAACAATTTGAATGACCAAAAAATTAATAGGATGGGAATCTTATGGTAATCGGTGTGAAAGAATAATTATCTTTGACTATTTTCAAATCATTCTAAAACTAAATAATACGGAAAATTTTGGAAAATTTCAAATCACAGGTCATTTAAATGGAAAATGTTACTAAGCTCTTTACAATATCAAAAATTGAGCTGAGTTTTCACATTTATAGATTTCTTTACCATATAGGTCTTAAGCAATAAAAAGCTTACGGCTGAAAAATAAGATCAGGCTATCAAAAATATTTAAAACCGCAGGTAGATGAACATCTATTATAAAATTTATACCCTCCACCATACTATGGAGGGAATATTAACTTTGTCATTCCGTTCGTAACTCCTCGATATACTCATGTCAGACCCAACAAAGTATATATATTCTTCATCGGCGTAAAATTCTAAGTCGATTTAGCCATGTCTGTCTGTTCTAATCACGCTATCTTTCGAAAGAATTGAGATAGAAGGCTAAAATTTTGCATACGTGTTACTTTTCCAGTAGGCAGGTTAAGTTCGTAAATGGACCAGGTAGGCCAACGTCTTCGTATAGCCCCCATATAACGGTACCCTTCGATATTCGGTATTTTTATGATTTTAGCGACATTATTCACCGGAATTGTTTCAACTTTGGTATTTGAAGTTCGAAATAGACACTACAGCCTAAGACAGAAAATTGTCTGTGCAGGTCCACGTCTTCGTAGAGCCCCCCATATAACGGTACCTCCCGATATTCGGCATTTTGATGACACTACAGCCTAAGACAGAAAATTGTCTGTGCAGGTCCACGTTTTCGTATCCCAAAATTCGGTATTTTGATAATTTTAGCGTCATTATTCACCGGAATTGTTTCAAATTACGTATTTTGAGTTCGTAATGGGAACTACAGTCTGTGACAGAAAACTGTCTATGCCAGGTCTTCGCACAGCTCTGATATAACGGTACCTCCCTATATACGATATTTTGATGATTTAAGCTGCATTATTCACCGTTTATTTCAAATTTCGAATTTGAATATGGTAATGGCTTATGACAAACATTGCTTATGTAGGTTCACGTCGTATAGACCCCAATATAACGGCTATATTCGGTATTTTTAAAATATTGACAGAATTTCTTAAGGATTTTATTTTTTAAAAATTTTCCAACCTCAGGGACGAAAGCTAATTTCAATTCCATAAATATCTAAATGAAAAGATTATAAGGCAAGACAACGTTTGCCGGCCCAGCTTGTTTTTTATAAATCTACAGCACCCTAATAAACTTAACGCCACACAATGAAGTGAGGAATTAAAAAAATGTTTCCTTTATTATTTTAATTTTTTTCTCAACTAAATTGACTTTTTCACGTGAGTTTTTTCGCCTCCTTGGACAAGCATTGGAGCGTGTCAATTGTTCTCTCCACTGCCTTCCTTATTCCACATTCGCACACACACACACACACACACACACAGAGTGTGTATGACTACTACAAAAAGGGAAAATGGGGGCTAATTGTTTCATACACGCATAATAAAGGGATTCTGGGCTAGTTCACATTTCTGTTGTGGCAAAAGAAAGTGTAACGCAAAAATGTCACAAAGTTCTACAGCCAAAGGAAATGTGCTGCTCCTGCTTGCAAACAAATTTAAGTGCCGAATAAAGAAAACAACAGCAACTACTACACCACCAACAACAACAACAACAAAGAAATAACATTAAAAAATAACAGAGTAAACCATGTATGAATTAAATGGCATAGAAGTGTACAACTAGTTTAATATTGTTGGTCCTATTTCGGGAAACGGTTGGTGGTGGCGGTTGGTTTAACTATGGTCATTCAAGCATGTGACGTAGAACAGTTTCGCTTGACATGGCTATGCTAACGGCAACCATCGAAGCGATGCTGCTAGAAGAACGGTGGGAGGAAAACGGAGTTTACTTAGTGATACACTTCCTGGCGAAGGCGAAAACAAGTAGCGTTATGAAGAAGTGAATGTACCAGCATATTTATGTAATTTTTCCAAAAGTCTCATGGGACCAAAAGTTTCTGAAGCAAATATTTAAAAGTACATAATGTTTTGGATGTTTGTGGGAAGAGTGCACGAAGGACAAAATAAACACAATTTTCATTTATCGATGTTTGCGCTGGGGCCAAATACTTTTCATTGAAATGTGAATCGAAGTAATGACTTAAGAAGAAGTATTTGCTTTTTCCTTGGTATCAACATTACAAATGTTTTATATGGGGAAAATTGGTAAAGAAAGCCCTACTATGGGTTGGTACTTTCAGGATTTTCCTGTGTATTTTTTGATTATGGTCCAGCCCGACTTAAAGATATAATTTCCATAACCTTTCATGTTTTTCAGACTCCTTAGAGTCTAGCTTTTTACACCATTCAAAAAACTATGGATATAAGTATATAGTACATATTTCCTTGAACAGTATAAACTTCTATGTCGATTAGGCCATGTGGGCCTGTTTTCTTGTCGGTGGAAATCACTCTTGTTTCCCAACGGAATAAAGTAGTTTGACAAAATGTATGTGTTGTCATATAGGTCCAAGGTATGTATATCCACCGATTAAAGGAATTTTTGGGCTTAAATCATATTTTTCAACGGAATTTGAATTGTGGTATAGACACCGTATGCCGGTTATTTCTGATATGTGGAATTTAGTTGAGCGGATGTTTTGAGTACATAATGGGTACTACCTTCATATAGCAGTATTTCTCGATATTCGGCATTTTAATGTATTATGCTGCATTTTATAATGGAAATTGGACAATATTATTATACAGCAAAAAAATGTCCATATAGGTTTACATTTTCGTATTGATCTCTCTCCTGAGAATCCGGGCCCAATATTTTTTTTTATGTCTGACAAAGTTTGGATTGCCCAATATAGTTCAAACTTTATCAGACTCGATTCTTTTAATAAGAGATGTATGAACCATTTCTCCTTCGAAATTTTTAAAATTTGATGTATTCCATTTTTACATGTATATTTTCACACTAGACCTAAGTCTTATCTAAACTATATAGGATATTCCCTTTCCCTTTATGTGATTGAGGCAGAGCATCCATATTGCACATTTCAATATAAGTTTGGTAAAAATATTAAAGTAATTAATATTATTTCTTCTGTAGCCACATAGCTGAAGGTATAAACCAGTAAAGATAGTCTTAAAGTCGGGCGGGGCCGACTTTATGATACCCTTCACCACTTTGCTAATTTAGTAGAGCTCCGCATAACAATTAAAAGTTTTTATGGGAGAATTTAATCATACACGCTAGGATTATAATTATAATTTAAAGTTCAAAGGACTAAATATGCCGAAGCATTTGTATCTTTTAAATTCGGACTTGTATTGCCAAATTGGTGCACAATTTGAAATCGTATATATATATATATATATATATATATATATATATATATATATATATATATATATATATATATATATATATATATATATATTTATATGGAAGCTTTAACCAAATCGGAACCGATTTCGATAAAATTTGGCAAAGATATTTCTGAGCTCTATTTCATATATTTCCCCAAATATTGTTGTTACAGAGTGCATATTACGGCTGTGGAGGACAAAAATAGCAAATCGGATAAACAATATATATGAGAGCTATAGCTATATCGATCAAATTTGGCATACTTATTTTCAGGCCTAAATTGGTTGTATGTGCAAAATTCCATACTATTCTGTCTGATATTACACGTTTGGTGCACAATAAAAGGCAAATCAGACGAAGATACATATGGGAGCTATATCTAAATTTTGACCGATTATCTCCAATTTCAATTGGGTTCACCCTTGGCCCAAACAAATGATTTGTGCAAAATTTCATCTGGATAGGGCGATAAATGCGAACTGAACTTGGTTTACAAAAATACATGGACAGACGGACGGACGGACATACATAAATCGACTCAGAATGTGATTCTATGCAGATCATCAAAGTCATCAAATATACGAAGACCTGGACCTGTATGAGCAATTTTCCGTCATAGGATGTAGTACCCATTTTGAATTAAAATTCTAAATTTGAAAAATTTCCGGTGAAAAGGTGACACAAATCACCAAAATACTGAATATCTGGAGGCACATTTATATGGGTACTATACCAAAACCTAGATCAATTGTGTCAGTTCTATGCAAGTATATTTCTCACATAATGGAAACACATACTTCCCATTTACAGGAAATCTTAAATCTGTGAGTATAGTTGACCTATATAGACCATTTTCAATACCAGATACCTTGTAGACCTAACACACATCTGAGTAAAATTAGTTTGGGACGGACATAGAATGCTATGCTCATCAAAAATATATTTACCTTGTGTGGTCTAAAATGTGTTTTTCGAGGTATTACAGACGGAACGACAAATTTAACATACCCTTCATACTATTGTGGTTGGTATAAAAAGAAATAGGTATATTCATATTAATTCATTTATCGATCGTATTTTTCTCAAACGGTAAAACCTAATACTAACGATTATACTTAAGACTAACAGGTAAGGAAAGGCTACAGTCGCCCGACCATGTAATACCCTACAACGCCATAATTTCCTTATGTAAAAAACGGACGAAACCCTCCAGATATAGATCGATAAATAAAGATATGTAAAAAAATTTAAACATTTCCAAATTAAAAGTCGGATGTAGTTATTAGTATGTTCATTCGTTGGAACAATCCACATACATCTGAAACCATCATTTTCAAAAAACTACGTTCACTGGAACAATGTTTATTTATTTCTTGTAAAAGGGTTTTTTGGATTTTGACCGGGCCCACTACCTCTATCCCGATACAAAATTCCATGCAAATTCAAGACACTGCAATTTAATTCAATTGATTTAAATGAGAAAGAAGCTTTACATCATCCGCGTACATTAGAATATTGGAGAGTCGAGTAGCTTGTGGCACATAATACAAACAAAAATTTGACTAAGGTGACTGCCCTGACGACACGGATATATCTCTGGACTGTGAACGAAAATCGAATAAATGTGTGAGCTCCTAAAAAGAGGATATAACAAAGTTCAAACTTCCACTCATAGACCCCAACAAACACTCCGAACTCGGGGCATAACCTGATGTACCAAAATAATAGTAATATTATTTTTTTTTTAATAATTCCGCCTTTACTTGCGGACTTCAGTGTACATACTGAAATGCGATTACGTTCGATGTTTACTTTTCCGACTCGCTATTTTTTCTACAATCCATTTAAAGGCACGAGATGGCAGAGGATGTGACAGAAACCAGTTAAATGTCCCAACCAAAAATGTTTACAATAAACTTGCCCATGGCTTGAAGTTGTTTTGGGATCAATTGTACGTTCCAGCTGTTAAGGGCGATGGATGTCCCAGCTACAATCCAATTAGTGTTCACATTTACATTTCGTGTCCTTGCTGTTTGGTTCTTCTGTGTGTGAGGTACTTGTACTTGTTGTTGTTGTCGTTTTGCTCGCCATGCCATGTTGAATGTGTCAAATTTGAATTCAAACGTGTTGTTCATTTCGGGATGTCCAGTGTTCAAGAGAAAAAGAAGTACATTAGACGCATTAATTTCATTGTTATTATTGTTGCCGTTCTTCTAGCGTTTTTGTTGTTGTTGTTGTTGTTGTTAATTTCGAATATCTTTAAATATGTTTGTGTTTTTTATTCCTTATCTCGTTGGTGCGACGCATCTACATTTTGCTTTGTCTTCGGTTCTCGACAACATAAATCTTTTACGCTTTGTTTGTTTCTCTCCTATTGGTCATTCGTGAAACAGTGACAAGTACAAGCGGATACAGCTACAAAAACAAAGGGAAACGGATGTACACGTCCATGGCGCGTCCAATGGTTACAATTCTTATCAGGAATTATTTAAATTTTAATTTGTTGACCGCCACCTACAACGAAGAATAATCACATTGTGTCGTTTAATGGCAATTTGCATTAAATTTGTTACAACGCACTGAAGCGGGGCAGGGGGGATGACAACGAATATTTATGAGGTGGGACGACGAGAGCAAGGTTGGGATCAATCTTGAAAGTCGGTGCTCCCGATGGGCTTACTTCGAACAAATTTTGAGGAAATGGTCAATTACTCCTGAATATTCCGTTATTTTTGATGTTAGAGAAATGCAAAAAATAGTCTTGATGAAATTTTTTAAAGGGTGGTAAGTAGAACAAGTTAAAAAGCAGTAAGTTCGGTCGGGCCAAACTTTGAATACCCTCCACCATATGGAACGATATTGGCAATTTTCAAAAAAATAAAATCCGTTAAAAATTCTGTTGAAATCTTAAAAATACCGTATATTGCCGCTATATTTCGGTCTATACGACGTAGAACTACATAGGCATTGTTTGTCATAAGCTATTACCATATTCAAATTCGAAACTTGAAATAAACGGTGAATAATGTAGCTAAAATCATCATCATAGGGAGATACCGTTATATCAGAGCTATACGAAGACCTGAACCTGCATAGACAATTTTCAGTCACAGGATGTAGCGTCCAATAGGAACTTCAAATACCGAATTTGAAACAATTCCGATGAATGTGTCGCTAAAATCATACAAACACCGAATATCGGGAGGTATCGTTATATGGACCTACATGGCCCATTTACGAACCTAACCTGTCTATATAGGTATACAAATTTTTAATATAGAATCCAGGGATACAATTAACTTTTCGATTTGCGTTGGTGCTAACTTTTGAATCATGGTTCGTTTTTTAAATGGTTTTAAGTGGGCTCAGATCGTGCTTTTGGTTCGATTCGAATCGGCGTGGTTCAGCGTTAGATGTAAATACATAAATATCCAGTTCCACACATAAGCTATAGTAAGAATAGTTTTAACAAAAATAAAGCATTGTATACGTTTCGGACACAAATTCCTAATTTTGGAGGCACAAGTTGTTTAAGTTGAAATACGGTTTTTGGTGCGGTTCAACATTTTTTTCGCTAATCGAATTTTCTCAGGAACAATGTAGTTTGAGAACACAAATTGTAACGATACGTTTCCCTACGTTGGCTTGGATGTGCACTCCGCGGCCGAAGGTACGTCACAGATATTTATAAATAGCAGCGAAGAGTAAAGAATGCAACATATTTTGATATTTCGGGTTTATTTAATCGATTTCCATTTTCACTCTTCCCAGGAGCAAAAAAAAACACATTTCCCAAATCCTAATATTACATCCTAAAATTTATGAAAATTGAAATTGAGGCATAAGCTTAGGTAAATAAATGTGTAGACTATTATATAACTCAAATAAAAATCTCAGGATTATTAAAGGCACTTTTTGCAAACATTGTCCAAATTTTATTTAAGAATGTAGTTTTTGATTTTAAATGAACTTTAAACTTAAACATTCGGGCTGCGTGTGACGGTTTTATTGGCCGTTTAAAGGCCATAATTCGTGCCAATCCCAACAAATCTAAACTTATTCTAAAATTTGATGCTATTTTCTACATTCTTTGATTCCGTTTAATTAAATTTAAACCAGTAAGGAAAGCTCAAAAGTCGGGCGGGGCCGACTATATGATACCCTACACCACTATGCATATTTAGTAGAGCTCTCGTAAAAAGGTTTTTACAGGGCATTTCAGAGCTCTATGAGATATTTGGTACAAAATCAAAATCTATCTAATTCTATCGTGCATTTTACGAACTATAGCTATCTCTGAACCGGGTTTCTCCAAATTTTACGTATTAGCTTCTAGACTGGTGATTTGGGCTAATATTGACCATTTAGTGCACATTTAACCCGAAATCGGATGAAGATATATATGAGAGCTATATCCAAATCTGAACCGATTTCGATAAAATTTAAAACAGCTATTCCTGTGCTCCATCTAATACCTGATACCAAAATATCACGGTTGTGGAGTGAATATTACGAATGTATGGGACTAAAACTCTAAATCGGATGAGACATATATATGGTTGCTATATCTATATCTGAACCGATTTTCACTAAATTTGATATACTTGCTTCTAGGCTGAATTTGGTCCGATGTACTAAAATTCAGTCCATTTGGACTTATATCGGCCATTTGGTGCACAATTAACCCGAAATCGGATGAAGATATATATGGGAGCTATATCCAAATCTGAACCGATTTCGATAAAATTACAAACAGCTATTTCTGGGCTGTATCTTATATCTGGTACCAAATATCATTCTTGTGGAGTGCATATTACGAATGTGAGAGGCTTAAACACCAAATCGGATGAAAGATATATATGGGAGCTATAGCTATATCTAAACCGATTTTCTCCAAATTTGATATACTTGCTTCTAGGCCGAACTCGGTTGGGTGTGCCAAAATTCAGGTAATTTGGACTGATAGTGGACATTTGGTGGTCAATTAACCCGAAATCGGATGAAGATATATATGGGAGCTATAGCTGTTTCTGAACCGATTTTCTCCAAATTTGTTGTATTTGCTTCAAGGCTAATCTCGGTCACATGTGCCAAAATTCGGTCCATTTGGGCTGATATTGGCCATTTGGTGGTCAATGAACCCGAAATCGGATGAAGATATATATGGGAGCTATATCCAAATCTGAACCGATTTCGATAAAATTTAAAACAGCTATTTCTGTGCTCCATCTAATACCTGGTACCAAATATCACGGTTGTGGAGTGCATAGTAGGAATGTGAGGGACTTAAAGATCAAATCGGATGAAAGATATATATGGGAGCTATAGCTATATCTGCACCGATTTTCTCCAAATTTGATATACTTGCTTCTAGGCCGAACTCGGTTGGGTGTGCCAAAATTCAGGTAATTTGGACTGATAGTGGATATTTGGTGCACATTTGACCCGAAATCGGATGAAGATATATATGGAAGCTATATCTAAATTCGATCCGATTCTCACCAATTTCAATAGGGTTCGTCCTTGGGCCAAAAAAATATTGTTTGGAAAATTTCATCTCAATCGGATAATAAATGCGACCTGCATTTTGTTCACAAGAATACATGGACAGACGGACGGACGGACGGACGGACGGACGGACGGACGGACGGACGGACGGACGGACAGACGGACTGACATGCATAAATCGACTCAGAAAGTGATTCTATGAAGGTTCTCAAAAGTAACTATGGGTCTATCTCGTTTCCTTCTCCATGTTACAAACAAATGCACAAAGACATAATACCCTTACCACTATGTGGTGTAGGGTATAAAAATGGAAAAATTATGGCGTTTGACTTTGTTCCTGTTGTTTTATCTTACCCTTTATACTATATATATATACGTCATTTGGGTAAAGAAAGGGTTTTTGTCATAGGAGTTATTTTTAAAATACTTCCCGGGGAGAATATCTCAAACAAAAAACAAGGAAACTATTAAAGATTGGTGGATCTTTCCGAACCCTTGTAATCCCTGCCGTACCTTGTAAACACTACCATCTTTTTCCACTTATAAACAAACATTGTTTTCATAAAAACCACAATAATGGGATGGAGTATATCTGTTTTGCAACAACAAAATACTACGGTACAACACTGTTCCATAAAATATAACCCAAATATATACTACCATCTAATTTGGTGGGAATTATATCAGAAATCTTCAAAATAGCGGAAATCGTTATAGTTATATATAAGTTATATAAATTTGTGGAACTGAATCGAATTTGATATAGCCTGTTTTCAATACCAATTAGCCTGCATGTAAGATAAGCCTTTGTTTAACTCACATCACTAAATCGACTTAACATTTTACACTGATCAAGAATATATATACTCTTAGGGGTATCTTAAAAAAATTTCGAGGCGTTGCAAATGTAATGAAAACATTTAATTTACTCTCCATTGTATGATGGAGGGTATACAAATACGGGCTCACAACGACTGTTTTCACATACTATGAGATAATATTGAACCCAGGAGATCCTATCTAATCCTCTAACAGGGTATTACACATATGGATTAAAGTTGTGGAATAACCCTCATGTACGATATCTTGAAAGTTTGCAATTTTATGCTTCAAGTTCCCATGTAGTCCGATGTGACCTCAGAGAATACCGATTGGTCATTGCGTTCTGTCTCATCAATTTTATCAACCAGCGATGAGATAGATTTTAACCACAGAAATAAAATTGTTATTTCGAGACTATAAAGATAAAACCTCATTTCAAATGCGTTCATATCTTTTCCCTCCCTTGGACCTTATCGTCTACATTCGGCTATTACGGTTGTCGTCGTCTTCGCAAAATGAAGCCGAGGCGACAATAATGGTATTAGGGTTGTCGTTTTTTGTCGATAGCGTTGAATGATTGCTATTATCATTATCGATGCAACAGTCGACGTGATGTCATTATACCCTACAACACTATGTGTTGGGGGTATTATAAGTTTGATTGGGCCAAAAATTATGTAACACCTCGAAATATTGGTTTCCCACATAGGAAAGTATATATGGATCTTCCTAGCTCGCCGAGCTGAGTCGATCTAGCTATGTATGTCCGTCCGTCCGTCTGTCCGTCTGTCCATGTTAATTTGTAATCACTCTACAGGTCGCAATTATGGCCCGATCTTCACGAAATGTAGGTGGGGCTTGGACCAGAATAGAGCCCTATTTCTTTTGGAGATGATCGCCAAATGTTTAGGGGTTGAAATGGACCAAATACTGAAAAAATGTCGGATTTTGCAGTAACTATACAGGTCGCAATTATAGACCAATCGACACGAAATTTCGCATGTAGATAGAGTTTAGGGCGGGGAAGAAGCCTACTAATTTGAGTGGTCATCGGATACTATTTAGCGGGTAAAATATACCATATCTTTTGTGTTGAAAAAAATCAAAATTTTTCATTAAACCGTGAATATTTTAAATCCCGGCGAAATCACAAAGCCATCACAAGGTTACTTCTGACCTTTACATTGATGTTATTATCCAACAAATCGGATATATAGCAAAATATGTGCGATATATATGTCTATCAAAGGATATATGCTTGAAAGATCTCTTATATGTCGAGAACGGCTGAACTGATTTCGGCAGTTCTCATTAATTCAGAATGGCCTCTTGGCAGGAAAGAAACGTCTAAAATTTGCATAAAAATATCTCTCTAAAGATGAAAATATTGATTTTGTAACATTTTCTCATATTTTTTCAATGTTGTCATATTTTTGGCATATTTTCATTTTGAAGTAAACATTTGGTAATATTTATACGGCTAACAAAACTAAGTAGTTAGGATAGCAGGATATCATATACAGATCGCATTTATGGCCCGATCCTTACGAAATTTTGCATGGGGATAAGATGAGGGTCAGAATAGAAGCCTACTCTTTTTGGAGATGATCGCCATATATTTAGGGGTTGAAATGGACCAAACAACTGCAAAATTGTCGGCAGGTCGTAATTATCGCCCGATCCTCACGCACATTTGAATGGGGGTTACCGCACATTGCAAAAGCCAAGCAGTTTTGGATGGCCATCCAAAAATATTCAATGTGTGAAATAGTTTGCCAACTTTTGTAGACAAAATACGAAAATGTCCATTCCAGTGACTTTTTGGAGAATTCACAAATACAGGAAAGACGCACTTCCGACTATTTCGTTAACGTTGATTTCCTTGAAGAATATAGTCAAATGTCTGTATCTCATATAGATGCGTTTCAGTCAAAAACCAATAATAAATGTTAATCTTTTGCCACTTCTGAGAGGTTATAGGTCTTTGGGAAATATTGGTTCCAGATCTAGGAAGACCATTTATGTGCAACATCTACCAATAAATTGGAAATGAGCAAATTAGTTTAAGTTGCTATTATTCGAAAATTAGAGAACGAAACCTGATGGTTTTCTTTTATTATTTGTCACAATTTCTTGTGGAATTCTGTCGAGTATTTCGCCTATATAAACTGTATGGTTTATTATAGTGTTGTAGGGTATTCAACGGTCGGCCCCGCTCGACTGTAGCCTTTGCTTACTTGTTTTTAGAGTATATTTGTCGCCGTAAGAAATTTTGATGACATTGTATTTTTTAGTCAACGTTGATATTTTAACCATTTTGTATTTGATAATTGACCATGAAAATAACAACAGCAAAATAATTTGGAAATATTGAAGTCATTTCCGACACTGGTCAAATAAAATCCTAGCGCTAAAAACCTCAATGCTGTGGCCAATTCGGAACAACTCTAGTTTTGCAAAAACTCTTCTATTTTTTTTTTGATTTTCCAGAGGTAGGTATTTCTACCCAGATTCCGGGAAAACTATTTTTTCTTGGGGTACTGACCAGGGTCCCCAGATTTTTGACTCGAAAGTCCGGGTTCAAGACTCGGATCCACTTACCCGATATAGGCATCGTTTGAATGCTTACCATATGTAGACAATATAGGTATCGCTTAGAAAATACCTATCCAACAAGTGGTCACATGACCACCGAAGGCCGGCTACTTACAACAACAACAAAATTTGAAAACTTTAGTTCGCGTAGACTGTTGAACATACCCAAAAGAGAATATCTCTGGACCCAGAAAAGGTATTAGCACAAATTGCACCATTTTGGAAAGGTAAGAGTGTCAGCTATAATCAATTTTGTTGATAAAAATCCGGGTCTAAAAAATCGTTAATTTGACTATTTCCGAACCGCTTTAAATAACCCCAAGTGACCACTTGTTGGATAGGTATATATTCATAAGCGATACCTATATTTTCTATTTTGGCTAAGTGGAGCCGGGTCTAGACCGGGCCTTGAACCCGGGCTTTCTGGTCAAAAATCTAAGGTCCCCAAGAAAAAAAAATAGTTTCCCGGAATCAAGTAAAAATACCTACTACTGGAATTTCGAAAAAACTAAGAGTTTTTACTAAACTAGAGTTAGGCCGGCCACTTTAATTTCAGGCCAAGAGCCAACGACCGGCGCACACTTTGCCGCTTTGGCGAAATTTCTTTTAGCACATGCTTGGAGCCAGGCAATGCAAGAAGAAATTAAGATTCGAAATACAAAAAAAATATATTGCCAATAAGGAAGTGTTGCCAATTTTTTTAAACTATCGATGTCGCTTCTATGCCTTACCGTAATATAGTTATTGAATTGAAGCGACAGCGATAACGACTTGCACATAACGTCGACAACGACTATAGAAACGACAACCGTAATTGGGCCGATTGTTTTGTTAGTTAACTCACCTATCGAATCTGGCAATCATAGCAGCAGTGGATGAATGAAACACATCTTTTGAGTACATCATGATAAAGTTTTTGAAAAAAATTTTAATGGACAAAATACCGAAAATTCATAATACTTATAATTACATAACTTAATTAATTACTTACATATAAAGTTTCTATGAAAACTTATTTATCTTTACACTATTGAGATAGAGAACATTAAAAACAAATAGCCTATAACAATTTACATTGCATTTCAGAAACACATTGACAAAATAACTTATACTGAATTATTCTTTGGTTATACTTATTTTAAGTTGGTTAGTTTTGTGTTTTTTGTTTTTCTTTTTCTTTGTATTGTTTTTGTTTTATGTTATTCTGTTTTGTTTTGTTTTCTTTTTCTTTTGTTTTTATTCGATTATCGATCTTTGTTCTATTCAGTTATTAATTGATACTAATCTAGCAATTATTTGTTGGCCAAAGGCAATGCCAATATTTTGTGGCTATAAACAATCAACCTTCATCATTTCATTAATTCGTTTATGTTTTTTTGTTTGTTTGTAACTCAGATATAACTGAACTTAAAATTAAAAAAAAAAAATCAGAAAATATTATTAAAAAAAATTTCAAATTTTATTGTGGAAGACTACATCAAGATTCTCGTGTTTTCTTAAATCCTGCTCCTTCAAGGGAAGAAATTAATACTAAATCGAATTGAATTGATTGAATAACGTTTTTAATAAATTACTTGAAGTTAATCTACATATACCTATATATTGATTTCAATAAAAACTCAAAATTGATTACATTAAACATTTTACTAATGTCGCTTCCAAAGACTAGAATAATAATTGGTCAATAGTTAAGTAAAGATGCAAATTAATATTATTTAAATAATAAATATAATGGAGCAGAAATACATAGTCTGTCCGGTAGAGATATTTGTGTCATAGTATAGTTACAGTTAGCTCCTTTATTGGCCGGAATAGACCCTCCTGTTTCGATGTGAAGAGAATAAAAAGTTTCGTGAAAGATTGACAAAAATATTTATTTAAAAAAGGGAACAATGTGAGAACTAATATAGCAGGATGGAAGTTGATCCGGTGGTGAAGAATTGATATGAATAAAACTTCTGGTACCCTACAGATATTATTTTCACTCTGAAAATTCTCTCACATGCATTCAAGATATTGTGATCGTCTGAATTTGTATAAGAAGCAAATAATTCTTTTTGTGGACAAATAGAGGACCGAATGGCCAATGAATACATCGCAATCGAACATCATAACAAAATGGGCCAATGTTAATTTTAAATTTTGTGTCTGAGGTGTCATTCGTTGTTATTTCAGTTCTGTGTATGTTTTTTTTCTTCTTTATTTTTTTCTGTCGTTTTTGGCTTTGCTCCTAGGCTACACAATGACACTTTTCACTTGAAAGAAAGTAAAGTTCTTCGAAGAGATTTTTTTTGAACAAAGTCTCCTTTGCACCCATAACCTCACGTTTTTTCCAATGAAAAATGAAAATTGTCAAGCATGCCTTAGAAGTGTGTGATTCAGATCTCATCACCTCACTTCCGGTTTGAATTAGTGGATTGACGAAAGTGTTATCGAATCTGTTTTGCTTGTGTTTGTCATTAAATATCGCAACAGTCACAAACACTATTCTCACTACGTGTGTTTGTCTGTATTCGCAAACATCGTGTTTGTTGCACGTGTATGCGTGACTAAATAGATGCTGCTGTACTAAGAGTATTGTTGTATGTCCTTAAGCCTAGTTTTGACTTATACTTATCCAAAGGGGTAAGGAGAAGAAGAGAAAGAAATTCATGTCTCGTATTTAGTAGCGGGTTGTTTGTGGTAGTGGTGGTGGTGGTGTTGTTGTTGTCGTTGCTCTGTCCGTTATAACTGTCAACATTGCCCCATGTGAGGCATCCTACAGCTATACAAGATGTCCATCGGCATCCGTAAATGCAACTGTGGCACCACCGGCATTGAACGTTGTCAGACTATGTGGATTTGCAGGATCGTAGGCCGCACTGGCGGTCATTAACAGGTTATTACTAATCCCAACCGAACTGGGTATGTTCAGCACTTGCAGACTGCCGGGTGGCGCGGCCACAGCCATCATGCCCGGCCCTATTAGCGAGGATTGCTGTTGTAGCTGATGCTGCTGCTTGTTTCGATTGGGGTCTTTCAGTATGCTTTGTGGTTGCTTAGGCGTAGAACTGGGCACTGACATCAAACTTCCATTGCCCACACTCGATGTGGTGGTCATCGTTGACGAGGTAGATGATATATTTAGTGGATGCAAGTCGTGCATCATATGTACACTGCCCATGTTGGAGGTGGTGTGATGGGTGACATCTGGCGGTGGTACATGTGAAACTCCTTTCAAAATGCCACGCCTCAATGTGCCACTTCCCCCATTCCCCATGGATGGAGCTGCCGCCAATATTGTACCGCTTATCATAGAGGCCTGCGATGCTGGTTGCAAGTGAGCCATTGGCATAGGTTGGGTGAAGTCTATTTGAGCGGCATAATCCTAAAAAAGAACAATGAAGAAAAAAAAACAAGAGATATAAATTAGTATCTTAATTAAAAACAAACAATGGAGAGCATGCGGAACAAATATTCAATGCATGTCCGAAGATGTCCTTGTAAATTATGTTTTATTTGGTCAAACTTCTCTCTAAGCGCAATTGTTTTCCCAGCCAACAACAAAAGGAACAAATTGTCAAAAAACGCGCTCTCTTCACCGCACACACACACACTCACACAATTGTTCATGTTGATTTGTATGGTTGTTGTTGTGTCGTCCTTCATAACAATTCATCCCAAAGTCTTTTTATGTCTGTTATTTTCTTAGAAAATGCTTATATAAACCGACATTTTAATGGGAAAACTTTTGCCTGCGCTGAGTTTTTTTCCTACTGCTGTTGCTCATGTCTTGGTGTGCGTGTATGTGTGTTAGCGAATATCCAACAAAAAAATCTGAAGAAAAAACCAAGCTGATAAAAGTGAAAGACAAACAAAAGAACTAGATTGTCATATCAAGTTTTTGCCACAACCTCTAAATACGTAGTTTTTTTTGTCGTTCGGGGATAGGAACGATGGAAAAGTTAGTTGCTTTATCCTGCTTTAAATTCACATTCCATTTTTCGACAAAGTCGAAAAAGGTATGAATGTTGTAACAGATTAAGTGTTCGTTTTCGAGAGCGATAGAGGGAGAAAGCGAGAGAGAGAGAGAGAGAGAGCGAGTTGATGCAAAACAGTCAATTTCTTTTTTCGGCATGTCCTGTAGTCATGTCGCAAACTATTTCTATGATAAACTATGTCAGAGTTTTTATTTTCTATGCGAAAGAGGCGAAAATGGAGGATATACAATATGCTTTTGTCAAGCCAGAAAGATGGTTGAAACTTTAAGTTTACATAGCATCTCAATGTTGTGATAATCATGTCCAGCATTGTTTCTTTAATTTCGTAGATCATTTGAATTTTGAGTGGCACAAACTAAATGCTGATATTGATATTTTTCAAATAAACATTCAAAAGAACAAATAGGTTAACGGCTACCCATAATAAAAACTATTAAAAATGGGTTCCTTTTTTTAATTTAAGTCAGCAATAACAGAAGTATTTTCCGCGTTCGATTCAACTGTTCCAAACTTTCTGAGCTTAACCAATCCTACTCACCAGTATTAAGCATAGACATACTGAAATGGGCGAAGAAGAACTAAGAAATTTGATTAATACGGAACTAATAAATTTTTACGAAAAATAAATGTTAGGGCGAAAAAGAGGGGCGAAATATTCGAAACAATGTTTGAGGGCTCCACACATTTTGGAATTTATATGGGCCTAACACTCGAGTATTATCTGTTATAATAATTTTAGTCTGTCGTTAAAAATTATTTTCAAATTACACACATCACAATATTTTTATTAACCCAAGTTATAGTGTGAAGATGGAATATGTCGGTGCACTCCTTCTGTTACCTCCCCCACAAAGGGTCAAAATTTTGAATAACAAAAACGATTATAAAATCGGAAATAAGCATCCGGTTCTCTTCATATTTCACACATTCCATTATTTGTACTAACACAAGATCTGCTGTGAAGATGGTGATGGCACCTCTCCCACAAAGGGTCAGAATTTTTTTCTCATTGGACCAAATCCGGTTCAGGATATTTGGAGGTGACATAGGAATGTCCGCTCGTCTGTCTGGCTGGTGATCGAGTTCGGAGATGGGCAAGATCGGTCCACTACATCTGGTACCTCTCACACAGAAGGTCAACATTTTTATAAAAAATAATTTACCGCATAGAAAAATGAAGCCTCATCCAATTTTATGCAAACGTTGCGAATCCTAATATTTATATCAACGTTGGAACAATTGGGAAGTTGAACAATACCGGGCCACTCCTTTTGGTAACGGGACAAAATTTTGAATTATTATAACCCTCATAAAATGTAGTGGAATTCTCTAATTCATTTGTTGAGTTACAGACAAAAGTCGGTACAATTAAAATGCTTACAATTTCGGTAATTAACGAAATTTAGTCACTAAGACCTACAGATATATATCAATATTGTCAAACTTAACTTCTTTTATTTCAAAATTTTTGGTTTCGAAGTTATCAATTTATGTGTTTGTTTTCTCTTTCGAGACGAGCTTAATGATCAGAAATTTGCAGTGAAAAGGAAAGCCAGATAGACACTATCACACACTCACCACTATGCGACGCGTTTCGCCGTTGGTTAAGCGGCTCATCAGGCATATTTGGTGTGGATGATGGCTTACAAGGGCCGTTTCTCTGGAAAGTAGTATATATTTCGAACATATTGCAAATTAGCATATGCGAATTATACACTAGAAACTCTCCAGGTTCGACTCAAGTTCTATTGGCAGATCTTTTTCACATTTATGTCTGTAACTCAAAAATGAGTTAGAAAATTGCACTACTGATGTGAATATGGAATTTATCGGCTCACACCGTCTCGTATAGTCTCAATCGGGCAAAACCGACTGATATTTTATTAACTTTTTTAATATGGGGTGATAATTTATAACGGTTTTCAGTTTCCTGAAGACGCTGGAAAAATTCAATACCGTTAGAACAAGAACCCGTTTCAACGTGTGTGACTGTGCCGAGATATGATATTTAGCTCAAGAAAGGCATAATATCGTTAGAAAATAATTTTAAAATCACTGAGTTCGGGTGCCTTTATACGGACCAAAATGATTACCACAACTGCCAATTGTTCTATTTTTACCATCACTTTCGCTGATAAACGTTTCTTAAGACCTTAAAGTAAATGAGGCTAAACCGTTATAAGGACGACTCCCATTGGATAAATATCTTGGAAATGACAACAATTTAATACTGTAAGTTATAATTGTTGTATGTATATATGACAATGACAATAATTGAATTTCCGTCCCAACTTCCGATATTTGTATATAAAAACTTCTTTTTAATATTTTTAAACTTCGATTTAAGCAAGTTGACGTATGAACCCAGTTATAAATTTTAAATTAAATTGTTAAAAATAAATCGAAAAAGAGATTGGAAAATAAACAACGGTCCATAGCACTGCAGGCTGTGTATGTGTACAGCCACACCCACACTAATGAAAATACGCGCTTTTGTCGCTATTTTTTGACATTCCATTGGTCACAATGTACCTGGACATTGAGTTGCCTATATGGCCACATGACCGTTGGCTATGATTACGACTTACGTAAAGCTGGTGTCGAAAGCATCCCAACCATCATCATTGCCATCGAGGAAAATACCTCAGCCAACCCCATTGGAATGCACCCTCCAAGCGGCAGTTCAAATTTGGACAGAAAAAAATTCAACAACAAAACAAAAAGCTTAATGCCCATAAGCCGGAAAATGTTATGCAGTCAAGAGTAAAGTTTCTGATCCAGCCACTATTGGACTTAAACCCCAAAAGTTGATAAGGCACAACTGTAAGAATGAGCGCGCGTGTGTGTGTGGGTTACTTTATAGATTATACATGCATTGTACCCTGTACTCGTATAGAAAAACGCATTCTCGTGATTTTTTGTTTTTTTTGCATAAAAATCCATATTGCTGTAGTGTAAAAGTGCACCACCGCATTAAACATATGCCACAGCACGAGACAGATAACAAAAAAATTAAACATACCTATATGTGTGCATATCCATAAATACATACACACACACACACATGTAGAGGTTGGCTGCTGTTTGTTCACTAATCTGGGCAATTAATGATGATTTCATTCACTCTCTGGGGAACAGGAAATTGAAATAGTTTTTCACATTTTCCTTTTTTGCTGTCGGTTGGCCACGTAACACAACCTTTAATCAAATGCAAGCGAATCGACAAAACACACAACCCTTTGATTTTTTAAACTTTAATAAAAATATAAAGCCAATGGGATATTTCATTATTATTTTGCAAATAAAGGATGCTGATTATTGACATTAAACCGGGTTTAATTTTACCAAAAGCAAACATCTGTTTCGTGATGAGAGAGAGAGAGAGGGTCGGTTAAAGTTAAAGTTAAATAAAAATATGGCAGAGATATTTAATATCAAATCGGATAAAACGAATATATGGGAACTATATCTGGACCGATTTTCATCAAATTTGAGATACATCTACATACATGGTGCCCGACAAAGAAGAAGCATTACAAAAATATATATGGGAGCTAAAAAATAAATAACTTCCTATAGATTTATACGGCGTACGGAATAACAACATTAAAGCTTGTTAGCTATTTTGAGGAAAATTTTATAATTTGCGTAAATGCATACTTCAATTTTGTTTGTTATTGGAATAGGAAATATTTATACTTAATATTTACGAAGTGCTCCTGATACTGATATCTAACATCCTAGCACAAATTGTTTGACAATATTGTCCCCATATTACGGTTTCCTTCCGAAATTCGGAATTTTAAGGAATTTGAAAATATTCTCCCCTCCAATTTGTATTTAGCAGAAAATACTTTTACAAATAATTCGGAATATGTCCTATTTTCCAATACTCGCTTGCCTTGGTGATGGATGCATGGTTCTTAAAGTTCGTCCTAAAGCCTGTTTACTTGTTGGCATGTATTAGTTTGTCTACGGCGAGTTTCGAACTTTCAACCATTGAATCGTACATATACATTCTGTATCACCGCTTCTAATTAATATATAACCTCAACTATTGTTTTTTATTGGCAACTGACTGACATTTTAAGATAACACCCTGCATCGTATTGTTTCATTTCAGTTCAGTGCAATATGCCGATCGACTTTATTACAGTGTGTAGACCTAAACCCAAAGGAATCTACAACGGCTCGACTGCCTTATTACTTGTAGCTTTGCCATTTGGATAGAGCAATAGTGTCTAATAATTTCTTCGTCAAATACAATTGCCAGCTGGTAAATTTTATTAGCCCTAGATGGGGGATATACCTATTTATATGACTTTAACAGGTTTAACCTCTGCAATGATGTCGAGTTGGATTTTTTCTTGTTTATTTTCATTTCACTGGATGTTCTTTTATATTCTTTCCAGAAATAGTTTTCAAAGAATTTCAATTGTGTTTTACTTTTTTTAGTTTCTTTTTTTTTTCTTTGCTTCAACCGAATGATCGCAATATGCTGTGCCGGCAAAAAAAAGCAAGTCCATGTGGTTTATTTTTCTCAACTTCATAGTCACTCCCCAAATGTTGTTGGCCCTGTTGCTATTGTGAGCATAAACTTCATGTCATCGTTTAATGTTGTTCAGTTTTATAAATGTTGCCATTTTAATACACCAGCGGAGGCAACATGGCAAACATGGGCTTTAACGAAAACAGCAGCAGGCAACAACATAAAAAAAAAAACGGAGAAAGGGAGCAACATAAAACATTATGAAACACAGACTGTGGCTTCCGAATGAGTGCAACTCGATTGCCATTTGCTGCATCTGCTCCGTATTAAACCAGGAATGGGGTGGGTTGCAGAAGATGCAGATTGTGAAGCGGAATATTTGCCACTGCTCTATTGTGTGGCTTGGTGTAGACGTAGCTATAACTGTAATGGTAGTGGTGGCAGGCAGGCGACTAAAACAGTTGCATGCCTGAAGTTGTAAATATGTCGTTCCAAAGAGAAGTAGCGAATGGATGCAAACAAAGAAATGCAGGTCTATGGAATGGTTTGAGTAAGTTACTCATTGTCGAAGGAAACGGAAGGTGTGGTTGATTCGTATGCCAGTCGGTGCTAACAAATGTTGTTTAATTTTTCACTTGTTTTCTTCCATGCTCAAGTATTGGCCGTCGAGCTACCAATGTTGGAGGCGCATGCTAATGCACCTGCCGCAACAGTTTCACGATATGCTCTTGTTGTTGTTCTTTTTGCAAGATTACAGCCGAGTTGCTGGCATTTGTGATATCAAGCGTGACCAGAATCGTCGATTATTGTCAGAGGTGCCTTACATCTGACACTGACTCGATTTGTAACATTGACAAATAAAATTCACATCGCTTTTGCCGTCTGCTTTCTTAAATACATTCATATCTGTTGAACATTTCACTTGCAAAGAAGAGATATGCTAAGGATATAGATGTAATGTCGAAAGGAGCGATGTGGAGTAGGAATCGAAGGAAATATCCCGACTGAAATGTTTCGTTGACTGTTGAAAGCAATGTTGGGGAGTAGACATTTTAGACACCCTCTTCGACTCCCGGGAAATCGTAATTATTTGATATTTTTGGGATATATGTTTTCCACAATCGAGTAAACGGAGCTCTGGATTGGAATTTAATGCATAAAATCCTGAGATGAGTTCTAAGAAGATTTATCTACAACAATTGCACAGTGGTTGTGTTAAAGGGCAAAAAAATCATGTTTTCGTCTCATGGCTTAAAGAAAGCAAATAGCTTCCAAATCTTGGCCATGTCTGTATATTTCGTCCAGCTGTATTTCTCTGAGACCTTAACTACTTACGTGTTTGAATTGAGTTAAAATTAAAAAAGTATTCAATATAAACAAGTAAGCAACGGCTACAGTCGAGCGGGGCCGACCGTTGAATACCCTACAACACTATAATAAACCATACAGTTTATATAGGCGAGATACTCGAAAGAATTCCACAAGATATTGTGACAAATAATAAAAGAAAACCATCAGGTTTCGTTCTCTAATTTTCGAATAATAGCAACTTAAACTAATATGCTAATTTTAAATTTATTGGTAGATGTTGCACGTAAATGGTCTTCCTAGATCTGGAACCAATATTTCCCAAAGACCCATAATCTCTCAGAAGTGGCAAAAGATTAACATTTATTATTGGTTTTTGACTGAAACGCATCTATATGAGATACAGCCATTTGACTATATTCTTCAACTAAATCAGCGTTAAATAGTCAGAAGTGCGTCTTTCCTGTATTTGTGAATTCTCCAATAAGTCACTGTAATGGACATTTTCGTATTTTGTCTATAAAAGTTGGCAAACTCCTTCACACATTGAATATTTTTGGATGGCCATCCAAAACTGCTTGGCTTTTGCAATGTCCGGTAACCCCCATTCAAATGTGCGTGAGGATCGGGCGATAATTACGACCTGCTGACAATTTTGCAGTTTTTGGTCCATTTCAACCCCTAAATATATGGCGATCATCTCCAAAAAGAATAGGCTTTTATTCTGACCCTCATCTTATCCCCATGCAAAATTTCGTAAGCATCGGGCCATAAATGCGATCTGTATATGATATCCTGATATCCTAACTACTTAGTTTTGTTAGCTGTAGAAATATTACCAAATGTTTAATTCAAAATGAAAATATGCCAAAAATATGACAAAATGGAAAAAATATGAGAAAATTTTACGAAATCAACATTTTCATCTTTAGAGAGATATTTTTATGCGATTTTTTTAGACGTTTTTCTTTCCTGCCAAGAGATCATTCTGAATTAATGAGAACTGTCGAAATCAGTTCAGCCGTTCTCGACATATAAGAGATTTTTCAAGCATATCTTCTTTGATAAACATATATATCGCACATATTTTGCTATATATCCGTTTTGTTGGATGTTAATATCAATGTAAAGATCAGAAGTAACCTTGTCATGGCTTTGTGATTTCGCCGGGATTTAAAATATTCGCGGTTTAATGAAAAATTTTGAATTTTTTCAACAAAAAAGATATGGTCTATTTTACCCGCTAAATATTATCCGATGACCACCCAAATGGGTAGGCTTCTTCCCCGCCCTAAGCTCTAGCTACATGCGAAGTTCCGCGTCGATTGGTCTATAATTGCGACCTGTAGAGCAAGTGCAAAATCAGGAATTTTTTCAGTTTTTGGTCCATTTCAACCCCTAAATATTATGCGATCATCACCAAAAGAAATAGGGTTCTATTCTGACCCTAGCCCCACCTCCATTTTAAATTTTGTGAAGATCGGACCATAATTGCGACCTGTAGAGTGATTACAAATTAACATGGACAGACGGACAGACGGACAGACGGACAGACGGACGGACGGACATACATAGCTAGATCGACTCAGCTCGGCGAGATAGGAAGATCCATATATACTTTCCTATGTGGGAAATCAATATTTCGTGGTGTTACATAATTTTTGGCCCAATCAAACTTATAATACCCCCAACACATAGTGTTGTAGGGTATAAAAACAATTTGTATGACTAGGCACTTTTAACCAATTTTGACTTAGTATACTTTTGAAAATCAGTTGTAGAAATCTTCATGTTTTTAAAAAGACTTTAAAATGACTGCAAATCACAATTTAACGACTATTTTAATGCAAAGAATTTCTATAAGAGTTCATGAGAATTATAGCCATTTTTTCATAACAATACATTATCCATCAGTGCCTAATCTTATATGTGTACAGGATTTTCAGAGGCTACAACATGAGAGAAATATTTCATTTACAACAGAGGAATAAAAAATATTATTAAACATTGTCAAATTCGAGTCCTATTTTATACAAATAAGACTCTGACTTCAGCAAATTTTTCCAACTTCATTTCTAACTTCCCAGTGGGGTGGAAATTGTTTAATTTCGCCGTCATAAAAATGAACATCCAATATGGTAAATTCGCAAAAACCACCAAATTGAATTAAAAAGTCTTATAAAATTTCTCTCATATGATATGAAATATGATTTTTAGTTTACAATCTTGGTTTTTTATTTTAGACCCAAGGTTTATAAGAAAAAATTCTTCATGACACATCGTATTTTATGATTTTGACAACAGTCTGTCAATGAGTTACAGATGATTTTCATGTTTTTCAAGTAAATTTTTTCAACATTTTTGGTGTGTTTTCGAAATTTACGCTAATTTTTACAAATCTGAATAATGTTTATTGTTATAGAGATAAGGATATCAAAATTTTTAAAAATAAGAAAATTTTAGGTTGCTTTTTCCATATCATAAACAATATATTACAATGTGTGGATAGGGAATATCCTGTTTTTAAAATATTCTCCTTTTTATTCCAACTGGCATTCTTCTGAATAGTTCTAGGGATAGTTCATGTATTATTCTTAACAATTCGAGTCAAACATATAAGAATTATTTTCAGTCAGCTCTAAGTAATTCGTAATTCTAAGGCCTATGAAACAATCCAGCATGATACCGACGATATAATAAATGATATAATTGCACTTAATTCCAAATTAGAAGATATCCAATCCTTCGTAACCTATTTTAAAATATTCTACAGTATTTCACATATTTTTCCATCTTTAATTTATGTGGATGCTATTTAATTTAAAAAATTCTGATATCTTCGAATGTCAACTCTCTTCCCCTGTCAGGAGAGTACTGTTCTGTTCTATTTTAAAGATCCTCTGATACATGCGAATCCAGTACCGGAAAAAGCATACTCTATATGCTAAAAAGAATGTTGGACATCAAATGTCTTTTGCGAATGTATCGCTCATGTGTCAAGCGTAAATCAAACAAACCTCTTTCTGTACTGCCGTCGATATTCTCTGGCCCTTGTATCTGCTACAGCAAGTGAAGAAACGTAAATTTAAAACTGTCATGGAAACATGCTATGGCACAAGTTAATCAAGTTGTTTGCTGAGCACAAAAATATTGGAAAACTCTTAAAAGTCAATGTCACATCGAAGTAATTATCCAGAAAGTTACTCGCACCTCACATGGTTTCGACACAACTGACACTATCTTCACACACACACATTTTTTACACATTCACCAGCAGCGAAAAGAAGGGAGAAAGTTAAGTTTGGATGATGTAATTCTCGTGTCTTTACGACTGTCCTAATTGTAATGGAAATGATGTCAATCTGTAATGGCCGCTTGGGATGCCACAAAAAGGACGCCAGTAACCCAATTGCGTGGTTATACAATAAATATTCCAAGGATATATCGAATAAGTCAAGGTTGGTAATACTTAGAATATTGGAATATTTATATTTTTGTTAAAAGATATTTCAAAACACGAAACTACAAATAAAGTTTTCATGTTCTTTTTTAATTCCTTAATATTTGTACGGGTTGTTATTATTCCCTGAACCCCTCTGTGGAGAGGGGACCATAAAGTATTGAAAAATGTTTGAATATCCAACTTTGTTTATACATGAATTTCTTAAAGAACGGTGAAATAACACTACTAATTTTGTCGTTATAGTTGCATTTTTTTAGTAAGAAATATTAAGGCATGGTCCAAAACGCTAACAATTGTGGAGAATACGAGTATAGGTGCATGTCTATGCTAAGTAGCAGATATACTTTGACAAAGAACTTAATTAGGAAAGAAATTATGATTATTTTTACAAATAGCTGTATATAAATTAAAAAAAACTGTCTTTTTATACAATTTATTTTGCTCAGATTTTTAATTGGGGCACGATAGTTCTCAAGGCAGTAATGGATTTAGACCAAACTTGGCACATTTGTTTCAAACTCAAATCGAGCCTCCCCAACAAAGGGTTTAACAAAATAAGAAACACTTATAAATTAAACGGAATTTAAAATTTATTTCCAACTTAGCACATCGCAACGCAAAAAAAAAACGCAAAGGATTAAAATTTTGAAAAATCATAATAATAATAAAATTTGTCGCTGATTTTCTTCGGACCTCACATATCTCTATATTTCTGGCAATATTAAATCTGGCGAAGAGATGGGATGAGATTGGTCTACAATTTTTGGTACACCCTCATAAATGAAAACAAAATTGGTAAAATTACAAATCAAATATAAAAACTTCGGAGTCCACAATTCTTAGTTGACAAATAGACACCAGAAATGTGTAACTCTAATATACAGTTGTTTGTTTATATCACATTTACGAATGCTGACTAGAATCGACAAACCGAAATATTTTTCTTAGAAATGGGATTCTGTAGATAATTACTGGAATTCAAATAGTTATCTCAGCCAAAAACTTTCGCGTTGTCCGGTGGTAAATCCACGATTAAAATCATTGGAACACGATTTTCACAATTTCAACTCCGCTTTTCATTCTAGAATTCACAAAATAATATAATATAAAATTCGCACTCATTTATCATTTTAAACCACAAAATAAGTTGGGAAGATAAGATTCACATATTCCCTGCACATGTCCAATTCTGCGGCCTTGATAACCTATTATATTTCGATTGTAGTATCTTTCCATTGAATTGAATTTTGATGTTCTCAAACCTTCCCATTCTTTGCATAGTTGAAAATATATACTCGTATATGACAAACAAATATATTAATTGATATATTGTATTTTCAATTATAATTTTATTTCATTAATAATAGAATAGTGTTTTTTTTGCCGGTTTGTCTATTGCTCTAGTTATTGAATTCGGATGCCACGTTAGTCGTTTCTATAACAAATTAAAATTCAATATAAAACACGTCATAAAAATTCAATAAAATCACAATAAACAACAGTTTTGATGAGTGTTCAAGTAAATGGGTCGCCATAAAAATTTAATTTTATCCGATTGCAGTTACACTCACGTGTGTCTGTCTGTAGATGTACAAAAGTAGATAAACGTTAGCATATGTTTGTGCATACATATGTTTGGTTAAAATTTCAATATTAATTCAATAGAAAAATAGGCAATTTAATTAAACAAATAATGTGTTTTCATTTTAATTAATTATCGAATAGAAAGGGAATTGTAGCGTAGAGAAATGTTTTATGAAATACTTTTATTAATTATTTTTTTATTTTTTTTTTTTGGAAATTATTCCTACATAAATTAGGTATAAATTTTAGGAGACAATCGGAATACTTTTCTGGTCGTTCCAAGACACAGCTCTAACTCATTCATTTTTAAACCTATGGCCATGGTTGCGTATGAGCAATTGTGACTCATACGTGTGTTGTATTGTGTATCATATCAGAGTGTAAATAGTTTGAGTGCCCCCCTATGGTCATATTTAAATGCTGATGAAACAAATATTTGCCATTTAATTTCGATTGATTTGTTTTTGATGTTATTTTGCCGATTTTTAAAATTTTCTCAATCACTCACTATGCATGCATATACATTCATACACCTACATGCCTATGTATATATTAATGCTATCTCCAGCCAGGCATATCTGCATATTTGTTCATTGTATGTAAATATTTACAATAATTTCAGACAAATGTATGAATCGATGCATGAATGGCGACAAAACTCCAACATTCACAAAGCACAGAATTGGGACAAATTACTATTTGTGTGCGAGCTTGCGACCGGACACAAAAAGAAGGCGAATGTGGCTAGCTGCTATTGTGGGAGGCGTTGACAAGACTAATAAATGTTGGCCCTGTCCTATCAGCATAAAAAGTGACAATAACTCTGTAAAGTGTCAAAATATTTCATTTCATTAGTCTTGCTGCCCAAGTGGACTGCTTAACATATATGTGTGTAAACATTTATGACGTTGATGTTCGATGGGTAAGTGCTAAAGTTGCTAATTTTTTGTGGTGTTAATTTTGGCATATGTAAATGGCTTTTTGAAACCCCTGTGAGTAATTTCTTTCAAAGGACAGATTTGGACAAAGGATTTCCTCTTTTAAATTTCCATTTATTATTATCTCTCAGAAACCTGGCTGATAGATGCAAATTTTTGTTTTATAGTCGTGATTCAGTGATTATTAAAATTAATACACTTGGTTGTTTTGTTGAAATTCTTTAGCTATTGTCCATTGTACGAAAATTAAGGGGGAAAATAAAACCTCTTCTTAAATACTTTTTTTTTTCTTTTGGAGTATCTATTCTGTAAAGCTTGAATATATGCGTTTGTATTGTTTTGAAAAGAAAACAGTTTAAAAATATTTCGAGTACAAATATAAAAAATTCATATTTTGAACAAATATTGAAAACAATTTTTGGATAAAAATTTCTTTTCCACCGTTTTTGTGTTCAATTTTTTGGAAAACCCCCAAAAATTCAATTCATGTACTGTTTTTGTCATGTTTTTCCGCAATTTAAAAAGAAAAACAGTAAATAAAGGCTTAAAGTCGGGCGGGGCCGACTTTATGATACCCTACACCACTTTACATATTTTGTAGAGCTTCACATAAAAAATAAAAGTTTTTATGGGTAATTTGTGAGAATTAAATCATACCAACTATGATTATAGTTTTATTTTAAGGTCCAAAAGACCAAATCTGCCGAGGCATTTGTGTTTTTTCAATTCGGGCTTTTGTTAAACATTTGGTGCACAGTTTACTTAAAATCAAATAATAATATATAGGAGCTATATCCAAATCTGAACTAATCTCGATAACATTTGGCCTAGGTATTTCTATGCTGAATTTAATATGTTTCCCAGAATATCATTGTTAGGAAGTGGATATTACGGCTGTGTAGAACAAATATAGCGAATCGGATAAACAATGTATAGCTGTATCTGAACCGATTTTCACCAAATTTTACACTCACTTTGGTCGTAAGTGCCAAACTTCATCACATTGGGCTAATATTACACGTTTGGTGCACAATAAAAGACAAATCTGACGAAGTTATATATAGGAGCGATATCTAAATTTTGATCGATTATCTCCAATTTCAATAGGGTTCGTTCTTGGGTCAAAAAAATAATTTTTGCAAAATTTCATCTCGATCGGGCAATAAATGCGACCTGTATTTTGTTTACAAAAATACATGGACAGATGGACGGACGGAGGAACGGACGAACGGACATGCATTAATCTAATCAGAATGTGATTCTGTGCAAATCATCAAAAGGAACTATCGGTATATCTCGTTTCCTTTTGCCTGCTACAAACAAATGCAAAAAGACATAATACCCTGATCACCTTGCGGTGTAGGGTATAAGTAAAAGATTAAATTCAATTTCTGCATTTATTGAAAGTCTATTTGATTGTGGCAATAAGACTCAACTACAGAGTTGCATTTCGCTATTTCCTTTGAAGTTAAATAACCTTTATATTGTGCCAGGATTGTACGTCTTTTTAAGATATAGTCGTGAAATTTAATTCATGAAAAATAATTCACTTCTTTTCGACATATTTCCGTATAGTCTACAAGATACTCATGATTGATTTTCAGAACTGTCAATATTTTTCAAAACTTACCACTGTCTGACACTTTAAATAAATGTTTGTTCGAGTGTGACTTTCATTAGATCACGGCTGGTCGTGAAGAGTGGAGGGGGCGGTACATGCGGTTGCCACAAAACAACAAACAAACGAGTTCACGCGAAACTATTTTCAAATATAAATAAACTAAAAAATAGTTTTAACACCACAAACTTTTTATTTTCATTTCTGTTCCCACCAACAAGCTGGGGCAAGGACGGGCGGACAGACAGACGACTACGCAAACAAACTTTTTCTTTTACCTTTGTAAAGCAGAACAACAACAGCACCAGCAACAACAGCTAAAGATGGAAACTAAAACATAGCTACGCTTACCGCACAAACAGAAAAACTATGACATTTGGCAACACTAAAACCTTTCCATTTTCAATTTAAACGATACCAACTGCTAGGAAAATGACTTTAAAACAATTTGCTACAAGTTTAGCTAAACTTTCAACTCCTTCTTTGTGTCTCTCCGCTGAGCACCTGCAGCACCCTCGAACAGCACCGCAACGTAGACAGAACAGAGAGAGGGGGGGGGGGGGGGGAGAATGAGAGAAAACAGAGGACTGTGGCACAAACTTAAAGCCTTTGGCATAATAAGTTTAGTCATGTCTTATTCCCATACCCCTTCCCCTATCTTCAGATCTGCGTAGCACGACAATTTGAGGGGAGGGTACGTAAATCCGATCCGTGTGCTCAGCAAAGGAACGGCCTAAGACGACGACGACGGCGACGGAAGCAACAAAGACGCAACCAACTGTCTGTGTTCAGTATTATTCGAATGGTTGAAATGGAAAAACGAACTTTTTAAGACTTTTGGCAACAGTGGTTGACTAAGAACATTACAGAAATAATAAAAGTTCTTAAGGCCTAAAACTCATAAGAATATTAAGCCTTGGCTTTGAATGCCTACGTATGAATGGATGTGTGACTGTATGTATTGTATTTGATCAAGTTAAGACTAAATAATTTGAAGATATGTTCAAAGTTGGCATTGTAAAACGTTTGTTCTAATCTTTCAGACTTATGTAAATGCTGGCATTGTGTGGAAGAGCCATGGCCAACTTCCAAAGCAATGCCAATGGGATTGTCGCTACAATCCTCCGGGGTTAAGGTGAATATTTAAAAAGGATGAATGACTGGAATATTGGTGATCAATGAGAGTCCGTAAAGTAAATCTCAAAGAACTATAACACTAAAGGTATGTAATAGGCTTGGGTGATAATTGACTTTGCTGTTTGCAGGACTGAAAAACAGCACACATACACACACGTTTAAGTGGAAGACTTAAAATATCAACAGAATCGAACTATTTCCCAATGGGGCAGATAATATTTGGAAGTTTGTAAAACGGCAGTATTTGAAAGAGATTTTGTCATGAATTTTTGACAGATGTGTTGAAACTGCAAGAAAAAGTGAGACCAATGCAAATTTATACAAAGTAATCTCACGCAAACACATAACATACACTTTTTATAATATTTAATTGGTATAATTTAATTTGAATATAAAATATGTAAAATTCCAACTTCGAAATGTACACACGACCTTAGATCTTGTAGCGAAACCAATGTGGATCGTGGAGAAAATTATCATTTATTCGGTATCGACATTGTGACGTGAAAATAATTTTTTTTGTGTATTTGTGCGAAAGACAAATTCCTTTTAATCTACGCAAAAACGTCAGATGGTTTCAATTTTTTTATTTTGCAAAAAATATATGTCAGATTTTTGTATGCTCAAGATAAATTTTTATACAGAATGGGATAGAGTTTGATAGCTTGGGATCTTAACTGGCAGAAAACTATCTGACAAATATATATTTATTCAAGAATTAAGTAAAAATTACGAAATGGGTACAATGTTTATATATTTCCTCCAAATTAGTTGTAATTTGACGTTTCACATTCCAATATAAATACGCCCAAAAAACCTTTTTCAATATCGGTTTCGATTATAGAGTTATGACTGTATTGGTCACTTCTTCCTGATATTCGATATTTTGACGATGTTAACCACATCTTTAATAAAATTGTTCTAAATTTGGTATTTATAGATTGTAAAAAGTTATACCTCTGCTTGCAGAACTCCGTCTATATAAGCCCACGGAGAGTATTGAAATATTGGCCCGGCCAAACTTAACTTTTCTTGGTTGTTTGTATTTTCAAATGATGGAGGGTATAAAAAAAAAATCCGGCATTGTCGAACTCAACGTCGTTTTTACGCGATGATTTTATATTTAATTTCAAATCGGAAAAGTCACACAAAAAAAACGATTTTTTTTTGCAAAAATTGTGCCAAGCAGTCCGCACTCGGTAGAGGTTTCTTCATCATCATCATCGATGACGTTGTTTTCGCCACCCATACAGTTTCTACGGTCGCCGTTGTCTTCATCAATGAAAATCAGTAATTCGTTTTTTAATGGATTAATTTCCTTTATACTCAATCACAAAAGTTTTTCGCTACCCCCTTCGATACAAACCATCAGCTAAGACCGTTTTGGCTTAAATTTACCAAAAGCTTAAGCCATTGTATTGCAACGGCTAGGGATGGGATATCAGCTTGAAACAGAACAATGGAACAGCAATCAGAACAACAAGGAACAAGCAAGAAAGCTGGCAAGCCGGCTAACAAGAAGGCAGTCGATATCCTTTATAAGTGAGAATGTGGGAGAGATTGAGTGTATGTGAGTGTATGTGTCAATATTCGTTTTCAACTTTATAAATCCGCAAGAAATACTTTACAATAGACCAAACCAAATAGACTTACTTGTTTTGACAATACTGGCACCGGAGTCGAAGAGGAGATGGGTGGTGGGCTGACGGGAACCCATTTCTAACAATGCTATGCTAACTTCAACACCAATCCAGCACAATTCTACTGGGGTTGGGTTGTGTGCTTTGCGTTTGTGTATGTGTATGAACAAGGGAATAGTGTTCGTCTATGGCAGACGATGATACCGCCAAACAATTTAAAGCTTTTCTATAGCATCATTTAACCGAAAGTATTTTATAAAATAATAAAGACAACTACAGCCAAACTTTACACACAAAATCCCATAGTAAAAATCATAGTCGAATCTCTGCTATTGTCGTGACAATAGACGGAAGCAGTTGTTGGCTGATGATTCTCGGCGAACGGATGTCGATATGTGTGGCACATTTAAACAATGAGTTTTAGACAATACTCATCGATATCGAATGGATTTGATTTGTGTCGAATTATTGTTAAGAAACGAGGGGAGGAGGAAACCCAAATAGAAATTAAAACCACGACTAGGGTTAGACAAACATTTGCCAAAGGAATTGATGATACTGGTGGAAGCAGTACTGACAGTGTACCGATAAGATGTGAAGGACTTTCTAAAACAAGTACAATGAAGACTGGCTGTTGTGAATGCTATCTGAGATGATATGGTTATATTTTATGTATTCCAAAAAAGCGGAAATTTTTAGAATCAATAATTCAAGGTTAGTTTATTGATAAAAGGACACTGAACTGAACATCTGAAAATGCAAAAAGCTTTTAAGAGGTTTTTTTGAAATCACTAATAGATACTATACAATCACAGGCATAGACGTCAGACAGACACTATCGATTTTTTAACGATTTATTAAAATTATAAATCGTAAAAAAACAACTACTATTCTGCGAAAAAATTTATTTCATGTCTTCATTTTTGCTTTTTTTGAACACTTACCATGCGAATTCAAGCATGGTAATTTATTTTACCATTTTATAATACCTAAGAAAAATTAAAAGCTACATCGAGTAGAGTTGACCTGAGACAAATTTTGGTATCTCCAAAAATTTTCAAAATTTAAGGCTTTTCCAAAAGTAACTGCACTTTGGTAAAGCTAAATATGGGTATATAAGTATGAATACTTTAATTTAAAAAGGGTTAAAAATGAATGTTCTTGTAATGAATGTGCCGTAAGTTTACGTATTATCGTTATCGACAATCGGACAACAAACGGATGGGAATTAATAACTTGAGAACAACACAAGTTTAAAAGTATCAGTCATAGTTTAGTTTAGTTTTAGTATATTTAAATATATTTTGACTTGCGTTATGATCATTCAAACTGTTTAAACTTTTTGGGTGGGGCTCCTAAGGAGAAGGCCAATATTGTCCATTTCGTATCTGACATAGGTCTGATGTAAATGTTACAACTAGCCAGATATAGACAATTTCGACTATTTCTTTCACTCTATATGAGATAAGTGATAATTTTTGGATAATGTTGAAATGTGTCTGATTTTCATTATGCTTCATGTGATATAAAGCAAAATATTGAGACGTGCAATGAGAGAAATATTTAGAAATACCAAAAATCGCAACATCTTGTGTTACAAAAAATATTAGGATTTTATGAGGGTAATATTAAAAAAAACATGACTCGCTGTGGAGATGGTATCTGAAGAAGTTCGAACATATATTCCATCTTCACATCAGATCTTCTATTAGTATGAATATTTTTTCGCATTTTATAACTGTTATAATTATTCAAATTTCTGACCCGTTGATGGGGAGGTACCAGAAGGAGTGGTGCGACATACTCCAGCTCATGTGTTGCCAGAAATACTGAGACGTGCTGGGTTTGAAAGAACGGGATGCTTATTTCGCATTTTAAGAGCTTCATAGTTATATTAAATTTTGACCCATTTGGGGAGGAACCAGAAGGAGTGGTTCATTCTATCTGTAATTCATACCAGATCTTGTGTTGGTAAAAATATTGATATGTGCGAAATTTGAAGACTCTTATTTCACATTTTGTTAGAGTTATAATAATTTAAAATGTTTACAGTTTACGTAGAATCGGAAGATCCTTCCTTGTTGAATAAGGTTTTTTTTTTTTTTGTGAAAATCTTGACCTTTTATTGTGGAGTATCCAAAAAGAGTGGACTAATGTTACTTATCTCTAAATGCGATCTAAATTTGATAAGATTGGGCCAAAGCAGATACTACCTTGAGAGTTATAGTGCGCCCCAGCCAGACAGATGGACGACGGAGAGACCTAGATTAACTCCAAATATCCAAATGATTTGGTCCAAAGAGACTTAGGGTGTAAAACCGTTATTTCGATGAGGCACGTTTTAGCTGCAGCCATGTGGCTGAGAGCATAAATATATGGGGTTATATAAAAAAAATCTACATTGACTACTTTCGCTAGAGGTGTAGATACCTATCTATAACTAAAACAAATAGTACCAAACTTTACATAACTTCGCTAAAAATATGGTAAAATCTTTAAAATGCCTAAAAATTGAGGATAACCGTCATATGAGGGCCCTACAAAAAGATTATTAAGCTTCACTTTAAACATAAGAATGAAAAAAAAAAAAACATTCAAAATCTATTATCAGACATCCGTGTTCTAAAAATAATAAAAAAATAAATTGTTTACACGTGAAATGCATAATACCCTATACTCATAGACAAACTGACCGCCCTGTTGAAGTGAAGTCAATAAATTTACGTATGTTTAATGCCTGGAGATATCTGTGGGTGTATGAACGGATTTAAACCCTTTCTCATGGCCAAGTGTTTTTTATTTTCCAAAAGAATTGTTTCCTCTCGAAAAAAAATGATGGGACAAATAAAAAGTTTAGCTATCGATACATTTGCACGTCATAAATTGTCACATGTGATTCCGCTAGATCTCGGAACAGATGCCACAAAAGGGCCGAACCCAAAAAGATGTATCCATAAGAAACAGAATCGGAAGAAAGCCCTCTCCGTCTTCAATACAACAAATATTGCCTGCTATTGCTTTGTAATAAAATTAAATATTTGTCATAAATATCAGAGGAGTTAAAGACTCGTTCAGATGGACAGACAAGGTAATATCAAATGTGAAAAATGGCATGCCCACAAAGACAAACAAGGGAGCTATGGAAAAATCATTTCTGTGCATATAAAATTTAAATGTTAAAAAGTTACAGCATCGGGAAATGGAGTGAGACATTTATTAGAAACATAAAATCTTCGTCCCCTTTCTATAAAGCGCCCATACTCAAGGGTAGACACAACATGACGATGTTGAGTAAAACTAAAGAATTTTTATTTTGATACCCTAAAATGGGAAAAGACAAAAACAATCTTAAATGCAATAGGAAGTTAAATATTTTTATTATCCCAGCTAAAATAATATGCAATAAAATGAGGAGAAAAATATTTTTTATATTTCTCAAAGTCGGGTGGAAATGTTGGAAAACGTGGAAGGTAAAATTGAATTTTGTTTCTCAGTTCAACAATTAGCCCGAATTTCCTCACAGCTTGACGAATATTGATAACGTTCAAATAAAACCCGACATTAGGTTGATCTATGCAGTTGGTCTGCTATGGCCAACAAGATATCCTCAAAACTGATGATGTGGGTTTCTCTTCGATTTGGGTGAATGACATTTTCACCAAAAAGGATTCTCGTTGGACTGCCTCAAAAGGACAAAGTGAATTGAAAGAGGCAGCCGTAATTTTCACCAAATGATGTTTATCAAATAATTCAATTTTTGGTTTGTTGTTGTTTAGTGTGAGACTGCCCTAAGAATACAAGAGGCCAACCGGCACAGCAGCAAAAAACAAACAATAGTCATAATATATATCTGCCAATGGTTTTATTTGTATTTATGAAAAAACAACAACAACAACAACATTTTATACAAACAAACGTACACATGTACCGACACAATGGGAACACAAGCAGTCCTGCAACAAAAGGTTCAACAATTCTAAGCCACAATGGATTTGACCAAACAACAAAAAGCCCCTCATAAAATGAAATTGAATTTTTTATTAAGCTTCTTTTTTGTTGGTTCACCCGCCCACCCTCGCCACCTATCTGGCAATTTTTGAGAGTCGTACGCAACAAAAGGATTGAAATGATGAGTTTATTTTTATTTATTTGTGTTCTGGGGATTCGTTCGGTCCTTACCCCACCCTCCCCCCCCCTTCTTCATCCTGCTCGTAATCACCAACATAATTTCAGTTCTCCTCATATTTTATTCGAATTTGTTGTTGTGTGTGTGGGGGGGCAAATAAAGAAATAAAAAATTTAAATCAGTTTCGTTTTATAATTTACGACTAAACATGTTGAGTTCATGAAAACAAAGATTGTCGTTATAATTCTTAATAAATTTATGCAACTTGAATTTGTACTAAAAGGAGTTGACTTCAATCGCTCTGGGATATTGCAGAAGATTCTTAACCAGCCAAGCAGCATCATTGCAAAAGGAGAAATGGGAATCAGCATCTTTTTAGGTCACACCCAACCACCTCGACATAATGGAGCTCTTAAGCTGGACACAGCCAGCCCAAACCCCACAACCGCAACCAGTCGACATGCGCAGGCATTAATCTGCCTGGTTGCAGTTGCAAGCATTAATTTGCCACCAGTCTTCACATCTTCTTAAGCAACAACAACAGCTCCACTGTTTTGGCTTTGTTATGTTAATTAGACTTGTTAGCTTTCAAAGTTGGGAAAAGTCAAAAGTTCTTTATTTCGCATTCATGCCGATTATGAAACTGTGCAGACGCATACACATGCATACATATACACTCGGAAAGTGTGATCCAGGGGATATTCTCAAACGCTTGTGACTCAACTGAACGTTTGTGAAAATACTAAAGACGGCGACGACTACGACGACGAAGAAGAAGTAGAAAGACGAGAAAACGAAGTCACAACTAGTGGGTCGGGATTAGACAAAGATTTCCGCCGAGACTAACAAGTTAAAGTAGTTGTTTGTCTTCACAAAAGCCCGAGGTGGTGCTACTAAAGCACGATGAGTAAATCAAGCTGCGGAAACACCCAGCAATACGCGATGACGGATATGCTCGAGAAGTTTTGAATACAACCAAATGTATACAGGATGGGTGCACCACTGCCCATTGTGGTTCTAATGAAATATTTCCCTATGTAAACATGTGTATGCATGTATGTGTGAATGTTAGTGGAACATTAGAAGAACACACATAGCCTAGCTCTTAATTAGTTGTTTGTGTTCCGTGTGTTGACGTTTTGAATGGTTTAATGACAGCTAATCATAAAAACATAAAAGAGTTCATAGAGTTGAATTCATTCATTAGGAACTGGATATTTTGAGCTCCGTTGTCCAAGCTCAATAATTCAAAATAGGAACCAATAACAACAACACCAAAAAATGCTAAACAAACATTTTTTGGTGAATTAGAAAATTTGAGCATTACTTCATAGCAAAGCCAATTTAATAAGGTCGCAAAGGAGTCGTATACAGGCCTAAGACTTCTCCTGCTGTCAATCATTTCCCTTTGTGAAATCAAATAAAAAGTAAGAAAACACTAAACAATATTTTACAAATTATACAGTTCAAAGTTGTAGACGTTTATTTTGTATAAAATATACCATTTTAATAAAAACATGCTTTTTAACAAAAATAACAGCTGGTCTTTGTCGTGTCACCTTGATTAATAGTGTTATTTCAAATGTACCTTTTACTTTCTTTTACTTTCAACAAAAAGTTAGTACTAGCTGTTATCTTCGTACTACTGACACTGCATATACAATATGATATGCCACGAAATTGTAAATGTATAAATAAATGAAAACTGATAAACAAATGAGAATCAAATATTGAAATACTAATTTGGTGTACCATAATATATTTGCCAGTAAAATCCATGTTCAAATGTGGCTTAAGCTGATATATAAAAATGTGGAAAATATTGATTCTACAACAAGTTGGCCTAAGAAGTTGTAAAACATTCTTTCGAAAATGGTTTTAGAAAGTCAATCTGAGATGTAACACGTGTACCATCTACAAAGACTACAGGTAAACGTTATATTTATACCCTCAGCCATGTGGCTACAGAGAGTATTTATCATTTGATACGACCAAAACGTGTAATTCATAACAGAAGTCCACTGCTTCTGGTACCTCCCACACAAATTGAAAAAATTTTCAAAGAAAATATTTTTCTGCATAGAACGAGAAAGGATAATCCGATTATGCTCTAACTTTGCAAATCCTAATATTTTCATCAGTGCTAGGCCATGTGCAAAAATGGACAATATCGGTTCACTCCCTCAAGTACCTCCCGCACAAAGGCTCAACAATTTGAACAATTATATCTCTTATAAAATGTGTCCCATTGTCTTCAAATTACACATATCACAATATTTTTATTAACCCAAAGTCTAGAGTGAAGATGGGATATATCGGTCTACTCCTTCTGGTACCTCCTCCAAAAAGGGTCAACATTTTGAATATTCATGAAGCTCATAAAACACGAAGTTAACAACTGATTCCATTCGGACTTAACACATCTCAATATTTCCATTATTCAGTTGTCACTCTTCGAGGTTGGTGTTTTTCGTTTCCACGCTCTCAAGAACTAATAAATAATAAAAATGGCCTGCTTGGAAGGAAAGAAATACAAATTGGACAAAAGCGAAAACTTCGATGAATACATGAAGGAATTGGGTGTTGGTATGGTCCTCCGCAAGATGGCCAACACCGTTACCCCCACTGTCGAATTGAAGAAGGACGGTGATCTCTATACTTTCACCACTACTTCAACTTTCAAGACATCCAGCATTTCCTTCAAGTTGGGTGAGGAATTCGATGAAGAAACTTTGGATGGCCGCAAAGTCAAGTCTGTTTGCACCATGGATGGAAATACTTTGACCCAAGAACAAAAAGGCGACAAGCCATCCACCATTGTTCGTGAGTTTTCCGACAGCGAATTGATCACCACTCTTACCATTGGTGACATCAAATCCGTTCGTGTATACAAGGCTGTTTAAATTTAACAACTTGAAAATGTCCTTCATCGGAAAGTGGACCTTTGGCGACTGATTTCATTTCCATTTGTTTTTGTTTAAGCTTCAACTAACAGTTGTTATTACATAACAATATTTTTTTGTATTAAGACCATTGTAAAATTAATGTTTGCATTTAAAAAAAAAACTATTTAAATCTTGATTTAATAAATAAAAGACATACGTTGCCATAATAAACGGTGGCGACATAAAAGAAAAAAAAAAAACAAGATCTGTTATAAAGTAGGTACAGATCGGACCATTTCTTCTGGTCCTCCCCTACAAAGGGTCAAAGTTTTGAATAACAAAAACAATCATAAAATCCGAAATAAGCATCTAGTTCTCTTCAAATTACACACATCACAGTATTTTTATTAACCCAAGGTCTGGTGTGAAGATGGGATGTATCGGTCTACTTCTTCTGGTACCTCCCTCACAAAGGGTCAACATTTTAAGTATACATGAAGATCATAAAATGGAAATTAACATCCAATTCCATTCAGACTTGCTACATCTCAATACTTTCATTAAAACAAGATCTGTTATTAAGATGGTACATATTGGACCATTTCTTCTGTACTTCCCCCACATAGGGTTCAAGATTATACTACCTGAACCCCTTCAGGTACCTCACCCACAAATGGTCACTATTTTCAATACTTTTATCTGTCATAACTTACGAAACAAGTCAGCGATTCTTTACAATTTACTATATCTAAATATTTCTCTCAACCAGATATTTTATATCGTATTTATTTAGGTTCGATATGAAATAGACAATATTGGCCCATTCCCACAGAACCCACTCCCACATAGAGGGCCAACAGTTTGAATAAGCATAACGAAAGTCAAAATAATCGAACAATGGCTGACGGTATACGTCTGTCGGCAGAACCGATTGACACTTTTTAACTTGTTTTATTTATTTTTTATTTTTTAAAAGTTCACCCTTTATGGTAGAGGTTACTATCTATCTCCGAATTTTGTCCATTTTATATTACATCTTGAAAAGAAGGATGCTAAATTTGCTATATATGTTATTGCTTTCAAAATTATGTATCATATTTTCGCTCTTGATTTAATTGTATTTTTTAAACATTATAATTAATGATATTTAAAATTTTGGCATGGTACCAGAAGATATTGCTCATAGTCGCATCTGAGATAAGTACTTTATAGAAATGTTGATTTGCAAATACATTGGGTATTTCCTTCGCTTAACATATGATCTTGAAAAATATATATTTTTTAATTTCAGGTGCGAAAATAAAGGAATTTTTTTTTTTTTTTGATAAATTTATTCTGAGAACTTACCAAGTCGCACGGAACAATTTTTAGATAGTAGTAAGTAGTACCTGTTTCTTTATCTTTCTGAATAGAGTGTAGAGCATAAATATTGCCGGAATAGAATCCAGACAAACTTAATGTGTCAACATTTTATGTGAATATATAGCTGATGGAGTATATATAAGTGGTGTTTTTATAAGACATTTGAAAAAGGTGATCTACAAAGAAGAAGCGAAATATTTGGCCTCTCCAAACTCCATCAAAGTGATATATGAAATTTAGGTTGTGCAAAAGCTTGCGCAAAATGAGATATTTCATTCGAGAGTTATAACAACTATTGGCGGTGACTATAGTTCGGATATATGAAAAACACATTATGGCCAGGACCGAAGATATTCCGAATAATGGAAGAGAATGTTCCATATTTTTTGCAATTTTGTAATATATGATATGTTAGTAGGGCTTTTAACGTGTGATCTTAATACCGAATTCGAATTCTATTCGAAATTCACTGTTGTATGCGGAACCTTTAATATAATTTCTTATACTTAAAAATACAACTAACTAATTTGATATTAACAATTTAAAAAAAAACTACTAATAAAATTCCTGTTTCCTGCGAATGCTTTCAGGATATTCTTTTCAAGAAACATTTCCAATTCAATTAGATGCCATATATCTCCTAATTTCCGACAGTACAAATGCCATTAAACATGCAAATAACTTTACGTGAATGTATTGCCATTTTGTGGGCTTTATTAAAGCACTTATGTTCGTAGGTAAGTTATAAGATTGACATTTGAGCATGTTTATTTTTTAGTTCAACGGTGTTGTTGCTGTTGTTGTTTCTTTTTTTTCAATTTATAGCAATTTACATTTCAATTTAAAATTTGTATCCGCTGTTTATTTGCCATGCGAAAGCTTTGAAATGCTTCATACAAAAAAAAAAACGAAAACATTTTTTGTCCTTTGCGTGCTAACAATAGCAAATGATGCGCCACAATTTGTTAAATTGCGAACATTATTTGCTGGGTAAGAGTGTGTGTGTGCGAGCATTTTTTTTTTGTTAAGTATATCGTAAAGTACTTTTCTATCCGACGAAAAACGAATCCAATTACAAAACTCATGCAAATTAAAATCATCCAAATTGAAGAGGAAAAAAAAGTGCCGAACAGAAGTTTCAACATCATTGACTGGCAATGGAAGAACAATTACCCTGCCACCAATATTGGTGCAGAGCGACCATAAAAAGCAAAACTTTGATGCTCATCACATTTCCCCCGTTGAAACATTTTCAACAATTTGATTTTATTATCTCGAAGGACTCTGTTCATTTCTTGCAACAAGCACTTGGCCACCTCGCCACCACCCGCTGTGGGGGTGGGGAGGAGTCAATGTTCGCAGTTATTTTATATATTGTTAATCATGGTTTTGGATTATATCGAACGAACAATTAGTTAACCACTTTTTATCGTTAAAGTGCGAAGCTCATTTGGCGATTGCTCTCCGTCTCTGTAATGCAATGCTCCCCGCACAACAGCACTCGAAGAGGGGTTTCTTTGCTCATGCCGGACCTGGCAGTTGAAGCTGCTGCCGATTTGGCGAATGCAACTCCAACAGCTTGAGCTTCTTGCCACGTAATGAGGGTGAACTATTGCAAAGTTTTGGCATAAATTAAATTCCGCTTTCTTTGTATAATTTTATTAATTTTAACTTGAAATGACGCAGTTCTAACGGCAGAGGCTGTGGCAGAGTGGCATCGCAGCAGCTGCTCTGAAGCCATGGTTACAGCTGTTGCATTCGCTTATGTGGCAACTCACTGCAATGCGATACCAGTGGCATTGTGGAGGAGCATTGGGTAGCTGCTGATTAAGATATGAAGGGGGGTGGGGGGCGGGGGGAGTGGAGTCACATACCCTGACACAGTTTGCAATTTGTTGCTACCACAACCATTGAGTGAAAAGTTTAAAATGAAAATTAATTTCATTGAGAAATGTTCATAATTAATTTGCATAGTTTTGCTTGTGCTAGGATGTTTGGTTGGTTGATGGGCTGTTTCGCCCCATCAGTCCTTCTTAGTACACTCCTTCATGGATGCTAAGAAAACTCAAGAACGCTATAAATAGCAACAGCAGTAGCAGTCAATGCAATGCATAATTTGCTCCGATATGCCTCGTATCTGTCGTTCATTTTTTTTTGCCCCGCATAGAAATGTCAATGGCGTTGTAATGCAACGCCGAGGTCATTATACGGTTGTACGGCAGTCAAGTCCAGTGAGGGCTACTTACCATTGGCGGGTACGAGAGATATCTGTCACTGTTCATGTTGTAGTAGGAGCCATCCGGTGGCGGTGCTGGCGACGGGGACGGAATATAAACAGCCTTGTTAATTAGCATCTGATCATCTCGTGCTCGGTGATCCATAATGTTGGCCCCATTATTGTGGCGGGGATGTGGCAATGTTCGTGCATTAACTGTAAAAACAGAGAGTAAACAGAGAGAGGAGAAAAAACATGAAATGTAATTATAAACGTACACATACATATACACATCTACTCTTATGCTTAGTACAGATAATGTGGACATGAAATAATTGAGAATTTAATAAGCATTTTATAGACGCAATCAGACCGTTTCACCCATAGCCACAAATGCTTCAATTAAATGTGGCAACAGATTCCATTACGACTGCAACGTAATGAAGTACGTATATTTGTAAAAGTATGAGTAAAATTGCATTAGAGTTGAAAGACAACCGATTTTTTTTTATTAAGAATCGATTTTCATGTGATGAGAATGAGAAAAATTAAAAAAATTAAAAAAATTAAATTTTTAAATTAATAAAAGCTTAATTTTCATTGAAAATACAATAAATTGAGATTTTTGTCAGGATTTGAAGTTTTTAGAAAAATGTTGTTACATCCGCAAATGTTCTTTGAAACAATTGAAAGTCATATCGATCAGTCGCAAGAGAGGAAGGTAATACTACCCTTTTGCCATATTCGTATACATTAAAGTTAATATATTTTACATTTCTTGTATTTTAGACAGTATTAGACGTATCAAGGGAAACATTGTTTCGGCCAATTTTTTTTTTATCAATTAAAATCTTCTTTAAAATGCACCTAAAATAGTTCAAAAATTATTCACAAAATTTGAATAACACCCTCCTGAATACGTCATAAACTCAAAAAGGCCTTCAATGCAAGATACCAGTTTCCATTCTGGTAGACGTATCTTTAAGGGCATAGTAAAATAATAGCTTGTATTGAGATTTGCAGGAAAGGAAAGGAAAGGTCAAAAGTCTGGCGGGCCGACTATATGATACCCTAAACCAATATGCATATTTAGTAGAGCTCCGTTAAAAAATGTATTTGAAGTAGATCATACCACCTATCAACATTTATCTTTCGAGCAGTTATAGTTTGGTTTCAGAGAGAAATAATAACTCTGAATCGTTTTTTCTCTAAATTTGACGGAGACATTTTAATATTTTATACCAAATAACTTTGCTATTGAGTGCATGTTATCACTTCAAGAAGGATTATATTTTTACAATATATATCGGAGCAGAGTTTCACAAAATGGTAACGTACGTCCCGAGATTCACTCTATTTGGGTTGATATTAACCATTATTTGCACAATAAACCTAAAATCGGATTAGGGAGCTATATCCAAATCTTAGCCGATCTCGATAAAATTTGGCAAAGGTATTTCCGAGCTCTGTAAGATATTTGGTAAATATCATTGTTGTCGAATGCATATTACGAATGTGGGGGACTTACACACCAAATCGGATGAATCATATATATGGAAGCTATAGTTATATCTGAACCGATTTTCGCTAAATTTGGTGTACTTGTTTCTGCCTGTTCAACAAATATTTAGACATAAATAATCAAATTGCCGCATACTGAAAGAACAAACGTTGTCGGTAATTGGTAGTTGTACAAGTCCTTCTAACTACCCTGAAAAAATGTTATCACCAAAGTCAGTGAGTAGTCAAAGTCAACTATCCATTTGTTGGGAAGCATCCAAGGCCCTATGGGCTTGGCAACTGTTTATGAGGAAAAATAAAAAATTAAGTTATCCCTAGCCGTTTTTTGCCAATTGTGGCTGCTTACAAATAAGCCTACTAACTCATAATTTTTACATGTTTTTGTTTGACCACTTATAGTCTACACCTTCGGTTATGTAGTCGAGCGCGCACACTCTGCGCCTACTTTGGATATCTTACTTGATAATGTGGAAAATAAGTTTTCCGCACTGTAATTTTTTAACGATTGCCCCGTTAATACCAATCAGAGTAGAATAAGTGGCAAGAGTAATTGCCATTCAGATACTACTTTCCAAAATTTTCACTTTCCCCGATCAGTTCAAATGTTGGCCTCAATCACGAAATTTGTGTCGCTTACATATCTTTTTTAAGTCTTATCTTCATCGAAAAGGAATCTCCATTAAACAAAACATTATTCGCATAACCGATTACCCGTAAATACCTACATCTCCAGAAGAACCAATGAGTTTAAAGCTTTGGATGCAATTGCTGCTATTTGCTATCGAGAATTGAAAGTAAATGCATTAATTATATAACCACATTGTTTTTTCCTGCTTTAACGTTTTATTGCCAGCAGCGGCAGCAGACTACGGTAAGAATCATTTTAAAATGAAGCGCAAAATTTCACTTAGCTGTAGAAGGCGAAGGATAAAATGGCACAGAGACAGAATAAATAGACGCAAAAAAACGCGTAATTATTTTCTTTGGCTCAGAGGACGAGTTAATGAAATTTTAGTTTCGCTCCAGCAACGCCCTCAAAGAAGCGCCAGAATTCATTTGCCGTTGTTGGAGGACAACGAATTGAATGTCCCTGCAGCACAATAAACCTAAGCGATGGAATCACAGCATCGGCCACTCTGTGCATTCGAAGAATACCCAGGGACAGAATTTCTTGCAATACCTAATGACATTGTCGTCGTCGTAGTCGTTGTTCGCGTTGGTCGTGGACAACATCGCCTCCGTTGTTGTAGTTCTTGCCTTGCCCCCAGTCTCAGCGTTTTGTTGCCAAGCAATTGAATGAAATATAATTTGCAATGGCTGCAATTAAATGTTAACGTTTTTCAAATGAACACCGACCCCATTGAAACGGAACGGAAATCCGAGCCCAAAAGACGGCAACTCTAATCAAATAACCATTTGCCAGATTGGCAATATTATCCCTTCAAAGAGGAAATGCCACACACATAAATGATTTAAAATTTATATGAATTACACAATTGAATGCACCTCAATGGCGGCCATGGTCCGCCATGGAATATCTTGTGTATGCAGATAGTCCAGTGGCAGTGGACGGAATATGGCCACTCATCCACTTGTACATACATACACACTTACATAAATACATATTATTCATGCCATTATGATTTGGTCAAATGGCGTGTTGTAGAAATAAAAGAATATCCCAACTGTTATTGGCCCTTTTTTGCCATTTGGACAGAAATCTATTAACACAGATACAGGCCAACTTCGCAAACATGTTTCTTTTTTTTCGTGTGTGTGTGTGTGTGTTTGCAACAAATAACAATTTGTGTAAACTTTATGGTGGAATAATTGGTTGAAATTTAATTATAAATCGCGCATGGTTAATACATTTTCATAATTTTTAAAATATTTATTATCACACCATGGGGTGTAATCAAATTTGAAATTATAATTACCGAGTGTTGCTGTGGAAAAATATTCAATAATTTCTAAAGGTTATAATATCAAGTGAAATTAATGGCCAATAATTGGTTTTGCATTTTATTTGTGAAAATGCACCGGCACATTATGGTGGGCTTAGGTTTCAATTCCCTAAGTATTATTTTGATTTTTTAGTTAAGATGTTGAAGTTCTTTTGAATATCGTTTCAAATACAGGAATAATCCAGTGGTTCATGAAAGTGGGGCTAATAATAGAAGACACGTGTTTCGCCGATTTTGGAAGACTAGAGCGCAATCTAAATAGAGAGAACAATTACCCCTTCTTTCGGGTTTTTTTTTTTGGAAATTTTCGGATAAGGATTCTTGTTTCGGCTATATTACTGATAATAATACGAGGATCATTTTGGTCGAATATTCTAACTCCGACATGAATCACCAAGAGGTATTTTTGAGTCTATTTTCAAAATAACTAATTATTTTACACCTAAAATGAACAGATTCCAAAGAATCTTAAACCGATAATTTCTAAAAATGTTGAAGAGTGGTGAACTTGGCCCCTCTATTTAGGTTGCGAGGTTTATTTTTGAAACTCCAATAAAAGAGGCTTCTAGTTTAAGCCCTTCGTTCATAATCTCCTGGATTTTTCCTGTAGTTGTTTTTGTACCCTCCACATATATAGTACGAAAACATTTTAGGCGTCTGTCCTTTTTTTGAAATCGTATAGCCTCCATATCTACTGTCTATATTCGGTATTTTGACGATTTTAGTCACACTTTCTAAGGTTATTGTTTCATTGCTGGTATCAAGAGTTTATATTGGGGTCTACCTCCTGCGGCAGAACTTTGACTTTATGGATCCACTTTTTCCTATAGTACCCATTTCTAGCGGAATAACTTACAAATATGATATTTAGAGTTCATATTGGATTCAATGTCCTATACAGGGTGCGATGAAAAGACTGCAACCAACTTCAGACTGCTATCATTTATAAATGACAGCTCATTTTATTGTTTACAAGCGTACATTCCAGAAAAAAGTTATTCGTGATTGAATTCAGGCGTGATGGTCTGATTTCTTTTTATTAGGCTGGAAAACCACAATTGGCTATCGTTAGAGCACCCCAGCATTTAAATGTGAATAAATCTTTTGTGTCTCGTTCCACCGCTCGTTACCGTGATACTGGTAGCTTAGCCCGACGTCAAGGAAGTGGACATAAGAAAACAGCAACATCAGCAGAAATGCTTTGAAAAGTAAAGAAGCGACTTGATCGAATTTGGTGTTCTTCAATGAGAAAACATTCGTTGTCCAGCAGTTTGTAAACAAACAAAATGATCATGAGGTCAGCTGAAAATGTGCACCTTCGGTTGGCCACCAGAACTCAAGCGCCGGCCATGGTGATGGTGTGGGCCGCCATAACATCCGATGGTCGCTCTCCGCTCGTATTAATCGCATCAGAATAAATGTCAAATATCATCGCGAAAATATTCAGGAGGGTGTATTAAAGTCATGGGCACGCAAACATTTTGCCCGCAGACCTTGAACATTCCAACAGGACTCAGCACTATCGCACTCAGCATGCGCCACCCAAGTACGGTTACAAAATGTGGTTCCCTACTCCATTTCCAGCGCACAATGGCCAACAAAATCTTCGGATACCAATACGTTGGACTATTGTGTCTGGAGCATTTTGGAAAGCAAGGTTGGCACTATAAAATACCAAATTGTCGATCACCTCAAGCATGCGCTTCGCCAGGAAAGGGCCAAAATACCGCAGAGCAACATTCGGGCAGCATGTGACAGTTTCATTGGCCGTTTGAAGGCCATAATTCGTACCAAAGGTGACCAATTCGAACAAATCCAAACTTATTTTAAAATTTAATCCTATTTCCAAAATTTTTGTTTTCATTCAATAAAATGTAAAAAAAAGTAAAAATTATGGCGTTTGACTTTGTTTGCAGTTTTTTTATCTCACCCTGTATAACATCAGAGAACTACTTTGCCCGGAAACGGGAAAAAATCTGGTTCTCGAACACAACTATTGTAAACTTTTTATTGGAATCTCGTAATTTTTTTGATTACCTGATAATGATCCGTCATGGTCTAGTCTTCAATGTACAGTTCAGATATATAGAACAATTTTTTGCTAGTTGTTGTAATAAGTGATCAAAATGGACGAGTCTCTTTCGAATTATTAAAAACCAACTGGAATTTCTGAGAAAACCCGAAAAATTTATCATTTTGATGGTTCTCCGCATTTTTCCACCTTGGACTCCTCCAACAGATGCATTTATGTTTATGTGGCTATTTTAACAAAAATGCATGCATCCAACCATGCCATAAAACTAATTGCAGTAAATTTATGTTCACAATAACAAATACAATAAATAAAGTTTAGTTCACATATGCCAAACACATGCACAGTTGTCAAACTATTGTTGCATAAAATTTACAGATATTAGCTAATTTATGACTGGAGACATTTTTGTAAAATTTGTTTAGTTTAGTTTAGAGCAAACTGAAAACGTTTCGAACCTGCAACTAAATGACATTGCCATGCCGTGAGCAGTTGTGGTTTTTGTTTGCTTAAAAATTTGCTTAGCTAAGTGTTTTGGCTAATGGCTATTGCGACACGTAACATGGCTGTTGTTTTTTTCCTTTTTGTTTTGTTTTTTTTTTTTTTTGAAACTGCCGCATATGTAACGTTTATGTTATTGTTTAGGACCTTGGCAAAATATTTGCCAGCCAAAGGTAATGGAATATTTGAAACATTCAAACATATGGCCTGATTAAATTTTATGTTCATAAAAGTTACATATATTTGTTTTTATTGATAGAACTGTGAGCATACACACAGATGTACATATGTGACATTGAATGTACCATCAACATCGTCATCGAGACATGAGTAAGTGCAGTAAATTTTATCTTTAACTAGCTAGTCACAGTTAGCATGAGTGTATGCGATTGTTTTTTTTTTTTTTTTCTCTTTTCTAGTGTGCATGACCTCCAACTACTGGCGAAGTTAACTCTGTCGCTGCTTCTACTGCTCTGCCATTCGCAGCGATGACGATGGCGATGGCAGATACGGCGGAAACGGAAATGCTTCTTCAATGCCATTTCCTTCCTTCCTTTGTACAGAACTCATACTGGTTGTTGTTGCTGTTGTTCTTGTTCTTGTTTTTTTTTACATTCGCTCACTTACATTCCAATAAAAACCTACTCATAATTGTCGTCTTTGTTGTTGTTGCTTCGTTTATGTCTGTGAATTTAATGGTCGGGGCTCTTTTTTGCCAATACCCGTACAACCTTGTTAAGTAAGACCAGCCATAACGGCGATATTACCTATTACATGGCACGAAACGAATATTGTTGCCTACACTCAGTTTCGCAATTGGCCATAATTCGCCTGGGTGCTCCCATTTTTGCAAGGCTTCGGTGCGCTGACTTGACTTTTATTTCACCGGGCAATTCTTGGATATAGACGATGCTCGACTTTCTATAGATGTCTGGATTTTATTGTCCCTTATTGTTTGTCCATTTGCAATGGCGTTTTTATTTGAATGGCGCTTTTCGAGGAATCCACATAAAACTCATTTTTTGCACCTACTCTCGACATGGCCTTCTATTGCGGTGTGTTGTAATGACACTTTGTAAAGTGTTCCGCCCATTATTGAAAGTGTTGAAGGCACCACTGGTGGATTGATTTCAACAAGGCCTCTTCCAGTCATTACAATAGGGCCAAGGATACGCCAACATCAATTACGTCCTTTCTTTCGTTTGATATGCCAGTCGTAATGAAAACACTCGCTGATTTATAACTTTCAATGTGTGGTAGCGAACACAGAGATAGCTAGCTACCTAGCTGGGTAGCCGTAGAATCATCATGTTAAATAATTAAGCATGAAATACCTTCAACATTGATGAGTTTCGTGGCTTTTCTTCCTCTTTCTTACATGTGAACAAAGGAATCATGTCTCAGGACAATACTCCGCAACTGGGTTGTGAAACGTTAGATACATACAAACAGAACATGTTAACCACAAACGCAACATGTAGTCAACCCTGGGAAAGAACTGGGTAAGAGTGTGTGGGAAATGTGAAAACGGTTGCATGTTCGCCGAAACATACCTAGAAAGTATGCTAACAGCAGGTGCTTGTTAACCACAGCAACATTGCATAGACAGCGACAAATTGTTGTTACAAACAAATTAAATTCACCCCCTCCACCCTAATAAGTTGTCGTACATGAAAGCAGATACAGATAAAGGTAACACAGAAGTTGGCATGTTGGCTCCAACTGCCAACACTTTGCTAACCATCAAGGAGAGCACACAAATTCCAAATAAGTTAAGGAATTTGACTAGCTGAACTATGGCCTGGGTTCCCTTTCTTCAGGCATGGACACGTGGGAGCTAAAGATGAGCATCATATACGTATATACATTCTGCAACCTCAAGGGATTCTAGTATATATTTCTTTATGTTCAGTGGAAGTTCGCTATAAGCCCGTTAAAGAGACTTTAATGCTGAATGTAAAAAAAAAAAACGCGAAGGTCGCAACTAAACCCGTTATACGAAGCTCCAATCCCAATATTTCTGTTAATAAATGATAAATGTAAAAATGGACAATATCGGCCCTCACTTACGGGTAACTCCCGTACAAATGTTCAAAAATATATAAAACAATTAAAAAACATTAACTTTTAATACCCTCCACCTAAGGGTAAAGGAAACATTAGAGCCCATTGTGACCCACAAATATAAATTTTTGACATATTCGTAGGAAATGTTGCAAAAATCATCAAAATATCGAATATCGGGAGGTACCGCTATATGGGGCTATACAAAAACGTGAACCTATATATATAATGTATCGGCAACGGAGCGAGAACCCATTAGGATACACAAATACCAATTTTTAGGCAAATCCGTGAAAAAATGTGGCAAAAATCATCAAAATACCAAAAATCGGGAGGTACCGTTATATAGGGGCTATACCAAAGTGTGGACCCATGCATACAATATTTCGCCACACGAACAAGGACCCATTTTGGTCAACTAATACCAATTTTTAGACAAATCTGTGAAAAAATGTGACAAAAACCATCAAAATACCTAATAAAGGGAGGCACCATTATATGGGGGCTATACCAAATCGTGGACCTTTACTTACAATGTTTCGCCATGTGAACTAGAACCCATTATGACCCATAAATACCAATTTTCAGACAAATCCGTGAAAAAATGTGGCAAAAATCATCAAAATACCGAATATCGGGAAGTACCGTTATATGGTATACCAAAACGTGGACCGATATATCTCATTTTCAATACCAACCATCCTAGACACAATACAAATTGTTCTGCTAAATTTTGACGCTCTACGTCGAATAATGACAGACAGACGGACATCGTTAAATCGACTTAGAATTTTATGCTGATTATGAATATATATAATTTATGGGGTCTACGACGAATCTTTAGGTATGTTACAAACGGAATGACAAAGTTAATATACCCTCCCTTCCAAGGTGGAGGGTATAAAAATACGTATGATTGGGGACCGCTTACATATATATCGTAAAAGTCGAATCAAGTACCCACACTTGGTCCGTGGCAATGTTTATATCAGACTTAGGTCAGAAATGAACATTAAACATATTGACGCAAAATTTTGAATACCACACACTGTTTTTATACCCTACAACACTATGTGTTGGGGGTATTATAAGTTTGATTGGGCCAGAATTTATGTAACACCTCGAAATATTGGTTTCCCATATAGGAAAGTATATATGGATCTTCCTAGCTCGCCGAGCTGAGTCGATCTAGCTATGTATGTCCGTCCGTCCGTCTGTCCGTCTGTCCGTCTGTCCGTCTGTCCATGTTAATTTGTAATCACTCTACAGGTCGCAATTATGGCCCGATCTTCACGAAATTTAGAATGGAGGTGGGGATTGGGTCAGAATAGAACCCTATTTCTTTTGGAGATGATCGCCAAATGTCTAGGGGTTGAAATGGACCAAATACAGAAAAAATGTCGGATTTTGCAGTAGCTATACAGGTCGCAATTATAGACCAATCGACGCGGAATTTCGCACGTAGATAGAGTTTAGGGCGGGGAAGAAGCCTACCAATTTGGGTGGTCATCGGATAATATTTAGAGGGTAAAATAGACCATATCTTTTGTGTGGAAAAAATTCAAAATTTTTCATTAAACCGCGAATATTTGAAATCCCGGCGAAATCACAAAGCCATGACAAGGTTACTTCTGATCTTTACATTGATGTTAACATCCAACAAATCGAATATATAGCAAAATATGTGCGATATATATGTCTATCAAAGAAGATATGCTTGAAAGATCCCTTATATGTCGAGAACGGCTGAACTGATTTCGACAGTTTTCATTAATTCAGAATGGCCACTTGGCAGGAAAGAAAAAACGTCTAAAAAATCGCATAAAAATATCTCTCTAAAGATGAAAATATTGATTTTGTAAAATTTTCTCATATTTTTTCAATTTTGTCATATTTTTGGCATATTTTCATTTTGAATTAAACATTTGGTAATATTTCTACAGCTAACAAAACTAGGTAGTTAGGATATCAGGATATCATATACAGATCGCATTTATGGCCCGATCCTTACGAAATTTAGCATGGAGATAAGATGAGGGTCAGAATAGAAGCCTACTCTTTTTGGAGATGATCGTCATATATTTAGGGGTTGAAATGGACCAAAAAACTGCAAAATTGTCTGCAGGTCGTAATTATCGCCCGATCCTCACGCACATTTGAATGGGGGTTACCGAACATTACAAAAGCCAAGCAGTTTTGAATGGCCATCCAAAAATATTCAATGTGTGAAATAGTTTGCCAACTTTTATAGACAAAATACGAAAATGTCCATTCCAGTGACTTTTTGGAGAATTCACAAATACAGGAAAGACGCACTTCTGACTATTTCGTTAACGCTGATTTCGTTGAAGAATATAGTCAAATGTCTGTATCTCATATAGATGCGTTTCAGTCAAAAACCAATAATAAATGTTAATCTTTTGCCACTTCTGAGAGATTATAGGTCTTTGGGAAATATTGGTTCCAGATCTAGGAAGACCATTTACGTGCAAAATCTACCAATAAATTGGAAATGAGCAAATTAGTTTAAGTTGCTATTATTTGAAAATTAGAGAACGAAACCTGATGGTTTTCTTTTATTATTTGTCACAATATCTTGTGGAATTCTTTCGAATATCTCGCCTATATAAACTGTATCGTTTATTATAGTATTGTAGGGTATTCAACGGTCGGCCCCGCTCGACTGTAGCCTTTGCTTACTTGTTTTTTTTGTAAATACAACATTTTTTGTCGAAAAAAGATGACTTCGATTCTTGGGAATGAATGGAAATAACTGAAAGCTTCGGCGTATTTTTAGTTTAAGGTATGACTGTTTTCTGTTCGCCCTTTTAAGCATTATTAAAGAAATTTCTATCCACCAAGGGTTCATTTTAAGGTGAAGTGACGTGGACGTCGTCCTCACCAGATTTCAGGTATTTAATTATTTATTTAAAGAAGAAAAACAGTAAATATTCCACGAAAGATTCTAGTTCCATTTTAAAATATATGTGTAGCAAAAGCAAGATCGGCGATAAGAGTCCCATATAAGATTCGATCCATACTCGCTTAATTTGATGCTTTAACCGTCCCAAAAAAACAACTGACATGCTAAGAGGAAAAGGAAGATACATTTTCACCACTCATCCAGAGTTAGGGTAGCTTTTTGCACATTGAGACGCACATGCACATGTATGTCATTGTGTACGAGTAAACACTTACAAATGCGAGCGAGTAAGTGTGCAAACAATCATATCAATTGCATGCCTTAAGAAACTTTAATAAACAATTCTTTTGTTGTAGTTCTCGCTGGAGCTGTTGTTCCTATTTCTTTCTTCATTCTTTTATTTCGCTCATGTCATTTTCTATTTCCGCTTTGTTGTTGCTTGTAATAATGCCTTGTTCTCATTACCGTCTAGCATGCTGATATGCTATGCTGCTGACTGACTGACTGCCCGCCCGCCTGCCTCCCTGCCGTTCGTTGCTATTGTCCTGGTCGTCGTCTCTTTATTACAACACTTTCATTGTCGTGCGTATCTATACGCAGTTGAAGTGTTTCGGTGCAAATTTTCTTGCTAACAATTTGTTGTGCATGTGTGTGTGTGTGTGTGTGCGTACGCGTAAGTGTATTCGTGTAATTTTGTTAGCTTAAGGAAGTAGGTCGCTGCGGGAATGAGTGTGTATGTATGGATGGATGTATAAAATTTGAAAACTTTTGTTGTTTTCCTTTACTTTTGTAGCTTGTTGCTTTCATTTCGAGTTGAACGGTGTTCTTAGATAACTGCTACGAAGATATGGACGCGTGTATGTACACGTTCGTTCTGAATGTTTCTTCCTATGTGTGTGTGTGTGTGTGTGTGTGTGTGTTTGCATCTGCATATGGATACTGAGCAAAAAGTAAACTCTACATTACCATTCGTGTGTGTGTATTGTTTGTCATTTGTATTTGATACTTTATGTGTCTTAATTTATACTAAATTAATAACCTGCTTCAGGATAATTTCTTCTTATACCGACGATGCCTGCATTTCAACCTCTCGTAGCCGTGTGTTCTTTTGCCTTCACCGTAACCATTGTTGAAAAGTGTTTCGTTTTTATTCCCAATGACACTTTTACATGGCAAATTTATTGTATTTCTTCGAATAGAATTAATTTGTTTATGTCTGGCAGACGCAAGAGACGAGGCGATGCGATGCGCTGTGGTAGATACATTTCGAATGGATTTATAAGGTAGATATGTTTACAATATCAAATGAAGAGGCAGCCACATACGTATTTCTTGGTCCCATCATATATTATTCCGTTTAATGGATTAAATATAGTGAAGTTCGGAAAATTATTTCCCGAACAACCATCAATAACAATTACCGTGTCTATAAATAGTACATCTTTTGTTAAAACATTTTCTTATTATGCAAAAAACAGGATATTACGTTATTTGATACTTATGTCCTTGTGTAGATTTTTAGGAATTTTATTTCAATTAATGGTATAACCTCCCTAATGGAATGCTTGATAACGTTCTGTATTTCCGTTTGTATTTTTTCAATACAATAAATGAATAGGTATGCGATAATTTTTATTTTATCATTCCTTGCGAATCAACATAGAGAAAGGATAATAATTTACGTATTTTGACTTCACTAAATTTGGTGTCTCTTATTTTGTTGTAACCTCCTTATATGACATGAACCTATTGTAATAAAAATTTGAATACCTATTAATTTTAAAAAATTTATTTTCAGAAGTCACATATATAATCACAGATTTATGTACTCGTAGTAGAAGTAGTATAATTCCATCCAATTTGAAAGTACTAAATACTTTTGCTACATAGTTAGTTACAACTAGCAAAAATATTACTTTTCTGTGTAAAATGTACAAAAAATAAAAAAGTAGCCGTCAGGGCTCCTACACTGCACCACTATATCCGACTTATGTCATAATCTGATCCGATATTTTAAAATATTGTTAGGCCAAATATTTATTCAATGAGAACCCACATTTTTAAAAATTGCCTTGTTAAGGCGAAAATGAGTTTTGTTGACTACAACAGCGATGGGTATTTTGTCCACAACAGCTACATTGATTCCAATGCATACACCTGTTATTGAGCTACTGTAAGAACAAAGTTGGCTGCACTCAAAGTCCCGCGCCGCCGTCACGCACCTATCCAATCCAAATTGTAGCGAAATATCCAAATTATAGCCAATACCGTTAGAAATGAAGTCTTAACTTCGAAATACAAAATATTAAAAGGTACATCATTTGGGACCTTACCTCATGATGCGGTGAAGTTAATATTAGAAACTAAAACACTAAATGTAGTAAATTGTTCTAAAATCTTTAAAATATTTCGAATTTGAAGGTTCGGTAATGCGAGGGCTGTGCCAACAATCTTGGAAACTTTTTGACATAGAGAGATTGTACATCACAAATTACAGCTCATTTGTTTGGAGGTTATAGTTAAAACATTGTAGCCACTCGGTCGATATAGCCCATATTCAATATTAATCAGCCTTGATATAAATTATATTCCAATGTTGATCGAAAATACATACTTTATTCGGACTCGATTGGAAAACAAAACTAGGACTGTCTGATGCTAATAATTGAGTAGCATTCTTGTTTAAGGGTTATTTCTAATCTTGTACACATATTGAGAATATGTTGGTTGCTTTTTTAACCATTTCAATTGGAAATATCAAAATCCCGATTGAAACTATGCCAAAACACGTATAATGTCAAATTACAGCCAATTCCAGCAGGAATGGTGACTGAAAGTACCGAAAATCAGGAGGCATATAATAAAAAGCGGACTTCTGTAAGATCTTTCTCCTTGCCCCTGTAAGCTGGAATTACCAATACACCAATTACAGCTAATATTAAAAACTCTTTTTCCCTTTCTTCAATCGATAAACAGAGAGACATCCTTAAATTGTTCTGAACTTTTATTCTCATTAGGAATGTGTACTCTAAGGACCGCCGACTAATACTTCAAAGACATGCACAGGGAAATACAATTTTTCTTCACCCCATCTCATGTTGAAGTACATATCGACTTTTTAATATATTTTCTTTTTCTTTCTTCTCAGACATCATAATTAGACATCATCATAATTTCAAAATAATTTCATTTGCCAATAAAAATAATAATTATATGATTCTTTTCTTTTCTCATATATTTACGTTATTTTATTATTATATCGCACACACGCACAAACATACCGTTCAAATTACATGTACTCATGTACCGTACGTACAAATTGATATGAATATGAAGTTATGTCTAGTGAAATTATTTTGAATATATCAAAAATAACTTTTCCAGGAAACAATTTGTTCATTTCGTTGAGGCGAATGTGAAAGGAGCCGACAAGACGTAACAACAACGCAAAAAATAAATAAAATAAGAAAAAGGAAGTTATGTGAACGTTTTGTGCTCTTCTTTAAAATATGAAATGTTCATGTCAAACATTCCCATTTTCCATTGTTAGAGTATTTCTGTTTTTCTATGCCATTATGCAGGTTGCAGATATTTATCTAAAAAATAATATTAATCAGAGCACGCTTTGTGCATGCCCAATCCCCCATAGTTGTCGTAGATCTTGTAATAATTTACTTTGACCCCATTTACTACTCCTAATAGTTATGGCAAACCCATAACCCGGGCCGGAACAAACCCATTACAGGGATTCTATAAAAATGGAGTACGCCATAAAAAGCGCAGTAAAAAACAGCACCGAGCAGGAATAACAATGGGGACCACGTCACACTCACACATTTATCTACCAATGCAAGCAAGACAAAGGCAAACACAAGGAATCAACATCGTCGTACTGTTCGATTGTGGAAGAAGTGCACAAAAAAGCAATGTGACTCGTTGATGGTACAAAATAGAATTGTGATGAACCCTTCAAGTCGCATCCCCCACCTCCCCCATTCTCAAGGCAGCTCGTTTCTCCATTTGTAGAGCCCCTAATGGTGGTCTATATACGTGTGTGTGTGTGTTCTGTTTACATGGATGGCAAAGTGCGGAGCCGAACGGGAAATCCTGGAAAATGAATGTATTTTGTTATGGAAGATTTGGCCATGTTTGATATTTTCACTGCTCTGGATAGGTAGTTTCGTTGGCAGTGCTTTTAGGGAATAATATGCTTCTTCCTGAATTCTTGTGAATTCCTTTCTGTCTCCCCCTCCCCCTGCTTGAAGCCTAAGATGCCACTATTTGCTAACGAGAAGCACCTCAGGTTTTTGCAAGAAATATGTATTGTGTTCTTTATGTATTTTACGTTGAGAATATTGTTTGTATGAAAAATCGTGTCACAAGCCGCAGTTTTTTCTTAGATACAGAACCCTACTACTCTAAATAGGCACAGTGATAATAAACATTTCATTTCTAAATGTTGGTAGATACTTATCAAACTACACTTTGGTGTAGTGAACTACTCTGAGAAATCCAATGTTATTTTATGGGGCATATAAAATAATAATATCTTTACGAGGCGAATCAGACGAAAGGCTTCAGGTGAAATTATAGATTCGATTGCCTGTTGCTATTGTGGCGTTTAAGGGTTATTTGGTTTGGTTTTGAAGCCACATATTTTTTCAGGGTTATTATTATTGTGATGGAACTTTGCTATTCGGAGCAATAGAACAAAACCTTGGGGCGCAGCCAAAAGGTGCATTCTAGTATTCATCATATCTAGGTCAAACTGCAATCTACTTTACGAGGCCATTTCCAACTAGCGTTACATTCTTTAAGCAGCCCTCACAATCTTCATCTGGCCGATGTTAGGTCATATCGTTGTAACCACTCACAGGTTGTGTAGATATGTTCCTAGCGAGGCAAATGTCTGACGTCAGACACGTCTGAAGAAAGTCAGAAGTTTTGTCCGACGCATCGATCAGACTTTACAATTAATTTTAAAAATATTCCAGGATTTTCCTCCACTTCTTTTTTAGAAAATTTTCTGTAGGCAATGAAGATAAATGGAAAGAATTTTTCCATTTATCGGGCATTATCGGGCACACATTCCTCCATGAATTCGAAATATCCATATCTGGAAACTGTAGGATTTCCATATTCAATATATACGCAAGCCAAACATGCAATACAAGCTGCAGCTGGTGGTGTTCTTTCCGTTTCCCCTCATATCTCATACCATAATCTTTGAACAATTCCCTAACGGAAAAGGTAAACTTTTGAGCCCGAAATTTCATGTCATCGCTAATTTTGTGTCTTTTTATATGATGACAAATGTGACACTAAATTTTATCTTAGTCTACAATCTCCCATAAGTTTAAAACTCATATATATATATATATATATATATATATATATATATATATATATATATATATATATATATATATATATATATATATATATATATATATATATATATATATATATATATATATATATATATATATATATATATATTTATATATATATATATATATATATATATATATATATATATATCTACGAGTTCCCCACCCAAATCCAATCATTAATGAACTTGGATACAAATGGTTTCCCTGAAATTTAATTATTGATCGGTTCTGGCTCTACTATTCTCCTTGCAACTACCATTTTCAGTTGCTTGGAACCACTGTCTGTTATTAAATTGGATTGCTGTAGCATATTTCGAATCAAATACAGAGAATATAGTCTAAAGGACACACAAACACGCAGACACACACACAAATACATTGTCAGGCTGAAGGATGGAAATGTATATGAAGTGTGCTGGCTATGTTTCGTCTTCATAGTCGCCTGCTTCTTCTCCTTGTCACCATGTCTTTGAGCTTTATTTGTTGTGTTGTTGATATTCTCGTTATTTTGCTCTTGCCATTTTCTTCCTCCCTGCCCCCTTGTTTCGCTGCCTCTGCTGATTTTATAGTTGTTTTTGCACACAGAACATTAATGTAAAAAGTATCCTCCGGGTAATGGATGACAAGATGACAACTCCCGTCGAGTATTTAGAATATATCTGTTTCTGTGCTGTGTATGAGCGAGCACAGTCCATGTTCAAAGGAAATCAACAATATTCTGTTAACAAAAATTATCTCTTGTAATGGAAGAAAAGACAAACAAGTAACAAATATCAAGAACTATGTTGATGGACTTAGTGTTGATGTTGGTTCGACTTGTTCCATAATCGCCGAGTGAGGAGTAGTATCGGCATCGTCATAATCATCATCATCACCATAGGTAAAGCCCCTAAACAGCCATAACATGCCAAAACAAGAAAATGTCCAGAAATATCATGCAGGGTGCCCGGGAATGTTTATTGCATACACACTCACACATATGCATGTTTAACATGTGTTCGTGCTGGCAAGAATGAGAGCCGTTGTATTGTACTGACTGAGCGAACATTGCGTCCAAGACAAATGATAAACAACACAAACTGAGCCAATTTTGCCATGTTCTGAGCGAGCAAGAACCTTGCCAAAACTAAATGACCCGCATCTTACGGGTATCCATTTATGGAAAATAATAGGCAACTCTGGAGGCAGAGCCGTCCGTTCCGTCGTTCTTCTCATTGGGAGTGAACCTTCGTCGTTATCATTATCATCACTTTCATCATGCAAATGTTTGATTCGATTTAATGATGCTCAAATAGTTCGTCCTTCTCATTAAGCGAGTCAAAGGACCGGCAATATGAAATATCAAAAAGACAAAGAAGAGCCTTGAAGCCAAATTGAAAGAGAATCTTTTTCAATTTGTTGCCATTGGAGTCCTTTATCATTGGGGTATTAAAAAAAAAGGTGCACGAGAGTGTGTCAGTGCCAGTGTCGGTGTTTGTGTGTATGTATTTTGTGTTCCAGGCAGAGATATAAAACAAGGTGGAACTAACATGCAGACTGAACAACAATTTGTATCCGAACCATTTAAAATGGGTAATGCTAGACATTATTATGGATCAAAGAACAAAATGAAAAAATATAATGAAATAAAATAATTACGTTAAGGTTTATGAGTTTGACAATGGCAAGATTTTATGATTTTTGTGTGAAATATTTAATTCGCCAAATATATGTAGTTCTGCCCAAAGACACTGCAAGTTAGCAAATAATAGTATATTTCTTAAGTTTGTATTGTTGGGCTAGTTTATATGCTCTACAATACTACGTTGTGAGAGTATTATTAGTTTGACTAGGCCAAACGTTTAAATCGCCTCAAAATGTTGGTTCTACATGACACATGGAACACACATAGTTGAGTCGATCTAGCTATTTATGGTAATTTATAATTACTCAAGCCATTCTATTTGTATAAAACGGCCGATTTAAAAACTATGGTCTCTAGAAAACCGTTACATATTATCGGTGTCAGGTTGAAGAGCTTTTAACTTTCTGAAATATACAGGGTGAGATGAAAAAACTGCACCCAACTTCAGACTGTGGCTCGTGAGCTGAACTTATCGCAATATTCCATTCGGCAAATATTGAAAAATGACAAAATGAAAAATGACAAATGCAAGAACTTACACCGCAACGGAAAGAAAATAGACTCAAAAGAGCTAAAGAGTTGCTTCGCTTGGTCGAAAGTGGTAAACTGCCGAATTTGGTTTTCTCCGATAAGAAAACATTCGTTGTCCAAGCAGTTTGTAAACAAACAAAATGATCATGAGGTCACCTGAAAATGTGCACTTTCGGTTGGCCACCAGAACTCAAGCGCCGGTCATGGTGACGGTATGGGCCGCCTTAATCGTATTAATCGACCGTGGCATCAGAATAAATGCCGAATATTATCGCGAAAATATTGTAGAGGGTGTATCAAAGCCTTGGGCACGCAAATATTTTGGCCGCAGACCTTGGACATTCTAACAGGACTCAGCACCATTTCACATAGCACGCTCCACCCAAGATTGGTTTCAAAATAAGGTTCCTCACTTCATTTCCAGCGCACAATGGCCACAAAAATCTCCGGATACCAATCCGTTGGACTATTGTGCCTGGAAAGCAAAGTTGGCACCAAAAAATACCAAAGTGTCGACAACCTTAAGCAAGCGCTTCGCCGGGAATGGGTCAAAATACCGCAGAGCAACATTCGGGCAGCTTGTGACGTCTGAAGGCAATAATTCGTGCCAAAGGTGACCATTTCGAACAAATCTAAACTTATTCTAAAATTTGATATTATTTCCGACATTTTTTGCTTTCATTCAATAAAATTAAAAAAATAAAATGTAAATATTATGGCGTTTGACTTTGTTGCAGTCAAAAATTCAAATTTTCAGGAATATGCATTTATTATAGAAATAGTTTGGTAGTGTCAAGAATTACAAAATCAATTTAATAATATGCTAATAATGCTATTTTGGTATGCTTTGATGATCAAAAAGAACTTGTAATACATTTTTATTCTAATAGTCAAACGTCTGAAATTTTCGATTTTTCTTCGAAAACCTTAATAATTTTTAAAAGCCTATCGTTTTTAGGTGACCTCGATACATCCAAAATCATATCAATATTTTCACTTTTGATACAAAAATAATACCAATACATTTCTGAACATTTGGACGAAAAATAAAGCAAAGTCCTGGTATAATTCTCAACATTTTGCTAAATAATATACTCGTACAAGAGCAATAAAATCCAAATCATAGGTGTCTTCAATCGGCTTTTGACTGCTAACTACAATCTAATTGTTTGTAGTCATACTAAGCAAATATTAGGATCATATCGAAACCTCTTGGCTGGGGGTTTTGCTTCAACAACAACAACAATTCAGAATGGAAGCAGTAATTACAAACGTGTTGTATTATAATTTCAACGGAACACATTCAATAGTTTTGGAATATGTACCGTCAACTTACTGTCAGAAAATCTTCCTGCAATTCTTCATCAACTTCGTTAAAGACACCTGGGAGTATTGTAATTATGTACTCTTCGATGCAACAATTTAAATATTTTAGATGGATTAGAGCGGATCAAGTTTGAAGCATTCTTTTCACAAATTGGAACTGATATTACACACATAAATAATTCTTACTTCGAAGGCTCCGACGCTTATATCTGCCTACGATTGAGACATTCCATGTGTTAAAGTTTGCTGTCATCGTTGTAACGTTATCTGCGGCATGTGGCGATGTGCAATGCATCAGTAGATTACTACAGGTGAAATGAGAGTTTCTTGATGTGAGCCTTTCAACATCGATAGTAATCGCCAAAGGTGGGATGCCAAGGATCCACGACTCACAGCTAAAGGAATTACTTATACATGCGCATCCACTGGCTGTTCATTTAAATGAATTCCCATGCGGTTGGCGGTATCACTCGCAACAGTTTCATATGAAGGAGACATTTGGTTTCTTCCTAGTTGCATATACATGCACATACACACACAGAGATAGGTGTAGACGTGTGAGTGTGCTTACATGCGAACTGCAACATGTGTAGATGAAAGCGAATCCACCAATCGTCGTCCGTTGATGTGCGAATAGTTTGAAACAAATTGCAGCACGTCAAAGTGACAGTCAGTATTTCCCGAAGCTCGTTTGTTTATTCTATCGTCGTCAGATCTGTCCTGATGTTTCTGCTGGAAATTGCATTTACTCCCTGCTCTTTGATGGAGGCGAAGAGGCATGAGTGCGAATACATTTGCCACAATGCCACGCAATGTCTCTAACAAAATGCACTGTTCAAACAAGACGTGTGAGTATGTCTGTCGAACTGCTCCTTTGTCCGTCTGTCTACTTTTCGTTTGTTAGTTTGTTTTCCGCCAGTGTTTTAAACTTTGTTTTGTTGAGCTCTTGTCACGGCTTCATCATTTCCATTTTACATTTTACGCATAGAATTCCACCGGGATTTTGCCGACTGATACCGAAACCCACACCTTATTCGAAATTCAGGGGAAAGCATTCATCAGTGCACATCTCATTTAAAACGCGTTAAATTTGTTTATGCAAATTTCAGCTATTACCTTGAAGATGGGAGGGTTTAGTTCCCGTTTCAAAATAGGCAGCATTTTCGGCTGTTGTTGTTTTTGTTCTGATTCTCATTTTTGTTACGCTCTGCCTAAACAGACAACTATAAAATTACACGCCAGGGTGTCATTTACTTTTTGTTCATTAGCAACGCTGTCATTTGTCGAATTTAGTTTGTGATTTGTTTGAAGTGTTCATTATTTAAAGACTTGGAAACACGGAAAATAATTAAATTATGTTCATTTGATTTAAATTCCATTATAGATTCTTCCGTATTATTGGAATAATTAGATTGCAAGAAATACGTTAAAAGTATAGGAAAATGTTTAATGTTTTTGGGCAGATTTGTGCAAATTTTAAGCAATGAAAAATATGCTTAGAACTGCTGGTCTACAACAAATATTGTGAAGAAGTGTCGATTACTTTAAATTACATGTGGTAGGTGTAGCTAACGTGTATGTATTTCTGTGGGTTTGATTTAAATAAAACACCTAACAAACCATGTTTGTTGAACTAAAATAAGTTGTGGAGAAGATTGAGGTCTGACAAACATGGTTCAAATCGGGTTAGATATAGCATCCATCACCGTTTCCTTTTTAAAAACTACCAAACGAAACATCCCATATCAATTTTTAATAATAAACAAGTAAAAAATTTGTAAGTGCGAATTTTTAATACCCTCCACTAATCGGTACTAATTTGGTAAATTTTGAAAAAAAAAGAAAAAAATAAATAAAATTCGTTAATTCTCTTAAAGGATTAAAAATTTCGATTGTAGCCATTATATTACGGTCTATACGACGACGTGGACATGCATATGCAACTTTTGCCATAAGCCATTAAAATATTCAAATGCGAAACTTGAAAAAAATCAATTTTCTGTCATAGGCTATAGTATTCATTATGAACTTTAAATACCAAATTTGAAACAATTCCGGTGAATAATGTCACTAAAATTATCATATACCGAATATCTGGAGGTACCGTTATACGGGGGCTATACGAAGACGTAGACCTGCACAGACAATTTTCTGTCGTAGGCTGTAGTATATGTTATGAACTTCATATACCAAATTTGAAACCTTTCCGGTGAATAGTGTCGCTTAAATCACCAAAATATGGGGGCTAAGCCAAAACGTGTCCCATTTTTAATACCAAAAGTCCTGCAGACATAATACACATTTGAATAAAATGTTACTAACCTACTTCCTTTCGTTCGGGAACTAGAGTGATTTCCACAGACGAATAGACGGACAGGCCAACGGACATGGAAATTTATGCTGATTAAGAAAATATATACATTGTGGGGTCTAAAATGTATATTTCGAGGTGTTTCAAACGGAATGACAAACTTAATATACCCTCCATACTATGGTGGAGGGTAAAAAAACCCAATACATAACTCTGATTTGACGGTTTCCACGTTTTGGTAAAATAAAACATATTACCCCTTTTTTAATCTATTTGTCTATTGTTTATTATTTCCCCAATCATAATTTCCCACTTACAACCAGTTCCCGATTTGTTTTGTTGTTCAGCATTTACAATAAATAATTTGGGTCAACAAATTCCTGTCATAACTCTTTTTGTCGAAGACCCAGAACGACCTAAAAATTATAGTTCAACATATCAGAGTAACAGTTTGAATACAAACCGAGATTATTGTGTGCACATTCTTGGCCAGACTATCAGCATTATTGACGGCAGATACCAGCCAATCGATGGCATATCGACCAACATAAGTATTGAAGGAATTATTTCTTTCTTTCTGAGCCAAAGAAACAAACAAGGTATAAACTTTGCAAACTTTGCTTTGCTGCATATGACCACGAACAGATATCATCAGATATACACATATATAAATAAGTCATACATATGTATATTACATGTGTGTACTTACCAATGTTATTAGGATAGAGAGCTGGCATTGTGCCATCTTGCTGATAACGGGGCGGCGGCAGATCGGAATTGTCTACCAGATATGTTGAAGCTGCTTTTTTACGAGCCTCATCCTGTAAGAAAAAGCAAAAAAAAAGCAAAAAAAAAAAAAAAAATGAACCAGTCAAAATATTATTTTCAAATATTAGCTAGCAGAATTAAAGAGGCATGAAGTTGCCACAAAAGGTAGTTGAAAATTGCATAGTTTTTTTGAGTATAAATTTACATTGGAAGAACAAACTACATCCAAAGAATAGAATGTATGGAGAGAAAAAAATTAAAATTCTACAGATTTCTTTTCCTACGAACATGTATTCAATTGATACTCCGGAATTGAGGAAATTCAAATTCAAATTACTAATTAGGAACTAAAACATGAAAATATAAGTTTCCATCATTAATCACTGCGAATTGTATTTTCCTTTGGAAATGTCGTAAATTAAAATTTATAAAAATATGGCCCGGAATACATATCTTATTTTAATGAATTAGCGAAAGGTATACCAAGTTAAGTCGATTTATTTGATAATGTTATATACAAGGTGAGATTTAAAACCTCCAACCAACTTCAAACTGCTGTCATTTCTAAGCCACTAGTCCGACAGCTTTTAAAATTATTCCAGTGGCAGCTCATTATATTGTTTACAAGCGTACAAAAACATTTTGGTGAGAATTTCCCAGAAAAAAAGTTATTCGTGATGGAATTCAAACGTGACAGTGTGATTCCTTTATATTTCGCTGGAAAACCACAAGGGGCTATCGTTAGAGCACTCCAATATTTAAATGTAAATAAATCTTTTGTGAATCGTACCATCGCTCGTTACTGTGACACTGGTAGCGTAGCCCGACTTCAAGCAAGTGGACGGAAGAAAACAGCAACATCAGCAGAAATTGTTCGAAAATAAAGTGGCCGAAAAATGGCTCGTGAGCTGAACATATCGCAATATTCCATTCGGCAAATATTGAAAAATTACCTCGGGGTTAAACCATTGAAATTCCAAAAAGTGCAAGAACTTACACTGCAACAGAAAGAAGAAGAGTTGCTCCACTTAGCCGAAAGTGGTAAACTGCCGAATTTGGTTTTCTCCAAAGAGAAAACATTCGTTGTCCAGCAGTTTGCAAACAAACAAAATAATTGTGTTTACTTGCCAAAGAGGTCAGGTGAAAATGTGCACCTTCGGTTGGCCACCAGAACTCAAGCGCCGGGCATAGTGATGGTGTGGGCCGCCATAACAGCCGATGGTCGCTCTCCGCTCGTATTAATCGACCATCAGAATAAATGCCGAATGTTATCGCGAAATTATTCTGGAAGGTGTATTAAAGTCTTGGGCACGCAAACATTTTGCCCGCAGACCTTGGACATTCCAACAGGACTCAGCACTATCGCACTCCGAACGCTCCACCAAAGAATGGTTACAAAATGAGGTTCCCCGCTTCATTTCCAGCGCACAATGGCCACCAAAATCTCCGGATAGCAATCCGTTGGACCATTGTGTGTAGTATTTTGGAAAGTAAGGTTGGCACTAAAAAATACCAAAGTGTAGATTCCCTCAAGCAAGCGCTTCGCCGGGAATGGGCCAAAGAACCGCGGAGCAACATTCGGTCAGCGTGTGACGGTTTTATTGGCCGTTTGAAGACCATAATTGGTGCCAAAGGTGACAAATTCGAACAAATCTAAACATATTCTAAAATTTGATGCTATAAAAAAATTATGGCGTTTGACTTTTTTGCAGTTTTTTTTATCTCACCCTTTAAATTTATGGATTTATAACTGCAATTTTTTTTCACAAAGACTTAAAACCCAATGTAAACTACATTAAAATCCAAATTAAGTGACCCCTATTTTGTTAGTTCCTTCTTTCTATATATATTCTCTCCCCTTTTGGCAAGTTGTACTTATTGCTTTGCAATATCACTTTTTGTCGGCGCTCATAATGTTCATTTTGTTCAACAGCAACCGGAGAGAACACTTCATGCTTTCCATAAATATTAAAGCTGATGGAAAAGTATGCTTCATATTGTCCACTCGACTGTTCTCGGACAAACAGATGCAAACACTCATAAGCGCCTTAACGTAACTCGTCCTAAATATTGACTTTTCCTCTTCTTTTATCCTTCTGTCCCTCTGTCCTTCTTCGTTCGTCATTGATAAATCTTAATTATTTCTTGAATTGTTGTTGCTGTTGTTGTCGTTGTTATTATTGAAGTTATTTCAATGTATAGCTGTTGTCTTTTTTGTCCTTGTTGTTGTTGCTCCTCTTGTTTTTCTGTTTGTTTATGTGAAATGATTAATTATGAAATGTTGTTTGACCGTTCAGTAAGTTCATCTCGTCCAAATCCCCTCTCTGCTATTCCCTTTTGATGCTCGGTCGTTTTTTCTTTCAATTTTAATGAATTTTGTGTTTTGCCTCCTCGCTACATTTCTCTTACTCCAATATCGGAAAACTGTTATGCCAGTTTTTTTGCCGGTTTTCTTTGAAACCTCATTCACTGAATGGATGTTGATGATGTCTCTTTATTCCCACTTAATTTTCGAGCATATTTGCCTTGACGTTGTCATACTCTTCGTTTATTTTTTTATAGTTTCGTTCTTCTATCTCGGTTATTATTCATAATTATTTTCGTTCTAATATTTCTTATAAATGTATATGTGTGATAGTAGTCTAGAATTGATATTCTGCTCCACTTTTCGTCTTTTAAATTTAAATTGAAAACACTTCTGGAATAGTATTATAGTAGACAATGGAAGTTAGTGGTCAGAGGAATGGAAAATTGCAATAAATGGTTCGATTGTCCTATAGGAATGAATATAATATCGAACTTCTGTACTGGATCTTTGAATTTGCGTGGTAAATGTTTTTGATGTTCGGCTGCAGATGAACAATATCATTCAGAATTATTCCCTTAATTTATTTTATGATTATTTCATTTAGCGCTAATTAGTGTTATTAATTTGTTAAAGTCTAGACAAATTTTAATACCCTCAAATATCTACCTATTAACTGGTATTAATAAACAAATTGGCCTAATTGATATTGGATAAAATTCGATTGTCAGCGCCTAAAGCGGGTGAATTAAATTTCATACTTAGTTTTTATTTGCTTTAATTTAACGTTGACGATTTAGGAATAGAGGAAGGGGACCAAAATAAATGAAATTTGTTATGCAATACACGAATGATACAATAAAAATAGAAACATATATCATTTGTCATTGCTGCTGTACACAAAATTAACTTTCACCAGAATTTTGTTACGGCGGATGTTGTTAACCGATATCGCTCCGAATGATGTGGCCCCGAGTTTGATTCATCAAAAAATCTAATCCGGCGTTTAAGATTTATGCTCGAAGGCCAAGAGTAATAGGCAGTCACTAAGACAAGTGACAGATGACGATTCAACACAGTCTATACTCAATTACAAAACAATGACTTATGTTCGGAGGAAGATTTCGGTGGGACGGACATTTGGAGGAGAATCATTAAATTGATGTAATCAACTATGCAGTGGCAGCAGCATTCAGTCAACAGCTACTCATCAACATTTTAAAGATTCCGAACAGCAAAGGAAGCATGAGAAGCTAACGGATATAAGAAAATAAGAAAGATAGTGGTATTTCTGGCGGGCTGTCTGGCTGGAGGTAGTCAGCGTAACGAAATGGCAGACAAACAGTCAGACAAAGGAATCGTGCCCAACATGGAGACCAAAAAATTTTATGAGTTACGAATGTTGTTTTGATTTCGATGGTAAATTTAACGGAAACAAATTCAGATGAAATGACACGCCAGCAGCATTATCATCAACAACAACAACAAAAACAGCAGTAACATCCACTAAAACTCAAATAAATGAGCATTTCAACGTCTCCTTATAATTAATCACATGCCACCGCTTATCCAACATGATTTAGAACTAACAAATCGTTTGGAATTATTATAATAATTTATTATTTTAATCTTGAGTTGGAAGATTGTTGGTCTCGATGTGTGTGTATGTGTGTGTGTTTGTGTGTGTTATCGTTTCTTAAGTCTATCTGTGTATGTTCGAGATCTGAACAATATTCCGGCATTTAAATTGCAAACGTTGTTCTTATGTATGGTGTACGTGGAGCATATTTGTTGAAGAGCTAAGCAATCATCACTCAGTTATTTCTTCTTTAACATAGATAGCCGTCTTTGCTCAGGCATTTGCCAGCTATCGAAATGAAATATTAATGCAGTACTCTTGATGGTTTTCCATGGAAAATTCTCAAATCAATATTCATGCAAATATCGTATTGGCCATTGTGGTTTCTCATCTATAAGAGTTTTCTTTAAATTCGTGCAGGTTCGTCATTTTCGAGTATTTGGATGTTAGTTTTATTACTTGCTTTGAAACTACTCATTATTTCAGAAGTGTCTTTTGTGTTTTATTTTCATTTCTCAGGAAAAAACCAAAAAATCGATTCACATTTTTAATTTAATATCTTAATTTTAGACCATGATCTAACAACGGGAATATGCCAAAAAATTGATATTTCAAAACTCCACACACACTAATAAAATTATCTTTTTATGCCGGGAATATAAGCCCCCCCCCAAATTTTCGCCTAAGCGCCTGATTATTTTGAGAGTACTTTCCGTGATTGTGAAGACTTATGAGCCACAATTAATCTATGGTTATGCTGTGGTCTTATCATAAAATATCTCAAATGGCAAAAATGAGGCAAATACACATTTGGCATTCCCTATGAATACCGTCTTACATCTCATTTGAAACATTTAGCAATGGCTCATTTTTTTCGGTTTCATTGAGGAATAAATAAGCGACTTGCCACGAAATGAATTGTGCGCATTAGGTATTCACATCAAATCTAATAGCTCTCTAGACGCAAAGTGTTTCATTTAGATTGTTGTTTCAAGCGTTTTACTTCATTTTCATGATGGAAGCCATGCAAAGAGTTTGGTTAATTGTGAAAGATACAGTTTGTATAGATAATCGCTGAAGGGAAAAATAAAATATTAATATGATATCCTTATATTAGGAAGAGAAAAGGAGTTTAGAGAAACTTTTGAGGGTTAAATAATTCGTTCTTTTTCAAAACTGGACTACCATTAGGTAAAAAATTTGCTCTACTAATTAATATTTTTTCAACACTTCACCATTAAGAAGATCAATTTTTTAGAGGACCTTAAATTATCAAGTAAAGGAACTTTAAAGATTTCAAAAAAATTCTTCGAAAAATTCCGCTTAAGTGAAAATCATTATATGTGGGCTTTACGAAAAGAAGGACCTGAATAGACAAAAAGAAGGACCGTATCATTCCATTGTAATACAAATTAGGAACTTCAAATACAAAATTGGAAACAATTCCGGTGAATAATGTCTCTAAAATCATCATAATACCGAATATCGGGACGTACCGCTATATTGGGGCTATACGAAAACGAGGACCGACATGGCCCATTTACGAACTTAACTAGCCTACTGGCAAAATACACAATACGAATTTGGCATTCTATCTAAATTCGTTCGAAAGATAGCGTCATTTCAACAGACAGACAGACGGACATCGATAAATCGACTTAGAATTTGACGCTGATCCACGATATATATACTTCGTTGGGTCTAACATGCTTCATAGAATATTAGGGGGTATAAAAATGTTTTGTAAGAAAAATACCAAAATGTGAATTCACTATTTTAAAACTGCTAGAAAACTGTGATGTAGTTAAAATGAATGGAATTGATTCAATTCGACCGGTTGTGAAGTGTATATATACTTTTTCACGGATGAGATGTATACCTAACTCCAATAAGCATTATCAATACAAATACAAACTTATACAACCTTAATTTTTGGATACGTGCAGCGAACTGTTTGTGTGAAAATGTTGAAAATAAACAAACAATAGATATCGAACATCTACCATTCCAGTTAGAATTGTGCCAATCTATTTAATCGAACGAACATCTCTAGTCCTGTATGATAAATGTACGTATGAGTGATATGCAATATATGAAATCACTCATACGAACTATGAACTCGAATGACGCAACTCTAATTCCAGTCTTCACTAAGGTAATGGTATCGCGGGATTTCATGATTTTTCTGCCCTGCACGATGCATGGTATGGATGGTATATTATGTTTGTCATTCCGTATGTAACTCGTAGAAATTATAATTAAACACCCAACAAAATATATACATTTCCGATCTATGCAAAATTTTAAGACTTTTATATGTACCTCTTTCCGTCGGTGGTAATCTTTTTTAAGGGTAGAAGAATATGGCTATAATGTTGGTAATTTTGGCATATTATGTCTTCAACCTCTCAGGTAGAAATAAGTCTTTATATCTTTAGAAGTAGTATGACTTAGTGTATTTTTTCGGATCATGTTAGAGTCGCAAGGCCGTCTTTCAGTATCTTCCAAAATACACCATATAATCCTATAAGTTTCCTTAATTTGTGGAAATAAACGTTTAAATGCGTTTTTAGCAAAATCCGAGTTTTGGGATATTGCTATTTTCACTAATTGAAATTCCGGCAGGAATTAAATGTCACTGCGTGTACACCGCAGAAAGTTATATTAAGGGAATCTATCCCAAAAATATTAGTGATGTGTAGCATACTAAAAGCACTGGGACCTGTTCGAATATGTGGACATTTATATGCAATTTTTTTCAAAGGCCATTACAATATTAAAATACGAAACTTGAAACAATTCCGGTGAATAATGTCGCCAAAATCATCAATATATCGAACATAGGGAGGTACCCTTTAAAGGAAGGCAACACGAAGACGTAAACCTGATTAAGAAATTTTCTGCCACAGACGGTAATACCCATTAGGAACTTACAATACGAAATTTAAAACAATTCCGGTGAATAATGTCACTAACATCATCAAAATACCGAACATAGGCAGGTACCGGTATTTGGGTTCTATATGAAGACCTTGACCAGCATATGCCAGTTTCTGTCATAGTTTTCAATTTCTATAGAATTTCAAATTCCAAATTTGAAACATTTCCGGTGAAAAATGTGTCAAAAATTATCAAAATACCGAATATTTGGAGGTATACTTATATGGTAACTATACCAAAACTTGGACCTATTTTGACAGTTGACAGGACGTTTCTTACATAATGGGAACACATGCTGCCAATTTACAGCGGATTCGGGCTAAAATTGTGACTGATCAATAATATATATAATTTATGGGATCTAAAATTTATATCTCGAGATGTTACGAACGGAATGACAAACTTAATGTACCCTCCATACTATGGTGGAAGGCATAACTAGAAGATATATTAGTCATAGGATCTCAAATTTTGATAAGTAATTAGTTAAATTCTGCTCCCATATAGAATATTAATTTTCAATCAGGAAAATTCTCCTTTATTTATATTACGTTTTGAAAAAAGAAAAAAAAAACTAAAAAATAGAAATTAAAAAAAAAATATTCCTGAATATATAATATTGTTTTTTTTTTTTTAACATAATGTATATAAATGTATATAAAATATATCATGTACTTACAATGTAATCGCCTTGACTGCCATCATTAGAATACGATTCGCTTTTCTCCGAAACGCTTGACAAGGTTTCGCCGGTAACTGTGTCGTTGTATGAGCTGGGTGCATACATTTCAATTGTTGCCGTTTTTCCAGGTTGATTTGCTGTTTCAGCTGTATTTGCAAAGAACAAACGTGTCAAATGCGTTGCACAACCGTATATGTGATCCCCACGGAGTATAAATATCAACACGGAGAGTAGTATGGTTAAAGACATATATTTATGCCGATAATTTAGGAATACGGAATGTTCATATATTATATATTTTTTTTTTTTTTTGTCCACGATATTTCCATTTGGAGGGGAAACACATAGAAAAAAATACCCTCAAATAAAAGATGCAAAGATAAATTCGTGAAAAAATAATATTGGGTAAAAATGCGCATTCAATTATTTTTGGGGTGGTAAAGAGGCGGTAGGTGTGCAGCAGGACAGGTTAGGATGAATACGTACGTGGGAGTTTTAAATAAGAGCAGCAGAAAATGACATAAAAAACAAAACGCAAACAAGTGGCATAATCACCATTGGCCATTCAGGTATTTTGGGTAGTTTAAATACAAATGCCATAAATAAAAGAGCAATGATGGCGTTGTTTTTATTGGCATATCGGCATTTTTTCACAGCACCATTGGAGGTTGCAACGTGGCGAATAGTCGCAAATGTGATGGCGTAAATGGGAAGAAGTGTGTATTAAAATTTATGCGATTTCAAGCATTTCCCATGGCAAAAATTTGAATTCCGGTCGGTTGTTTCAAGTAATTTGTCATATTTTCGTTTGATGTTAATATCATTGTCATATCGTGAATAAGTGCATGTGCATAATACGTGTTCGTCGGAGTATGTGTGTGTGTGTGAGCGCGTGTGCCAGTGAAGGCATTTGTCCATTTGGATAAATGCAATAAAAACGTCACACATGCAAACAAACAAGGGTAAATAAAATACAAAACATGTGAAAACACAGCAGAACAGCAAATAAGTGTGTGCGGGTGTGTGTGTGAATTTTTTAACATTTTAATGCATTTTATTAATATAAATGCATTAACGCATGGCGATAGTGTTGATGGTAATGATGGCGATGTCGATGATGATGACGATGACGATGGCATGACGGCAATAATGATGAGGGCAACAACGAACAACAGCGTTGACGATGAGTAAAATTGCAATGGTTACAATTGCGTTTTCATATACCAGTATGCAAGTGTGTGTGTGTGTGTGTGTTTTAACCCCCAACAGTTAGTTAGTAACCAACACCAGTACAAGCCACAGGGTTACGCCACAAATCGTTGCAACGACAACGTTGGTAATGGCGTTGATATTCCAATCCGCCATGCGATTACGATTGCGAATGGAAGATGACGATGTTGATGGCAATTATGTCGATGATGATGATGATGCGGACGATGGCGATGATGACGATAACATCACGGAGTCGGGCACATTCAATATTGCGGTGATTATTAACAGTTGTCATCACAGTGATATAGTATTTGCATCGGGCCATTTTGATTTTTAGCATTGTTGGCATTTTTGTGTTTTGTTTTATTACAGCCATCAGCATGATTCATTGCGCAACCAATCCATTCGTTCAGTTGGCATCATAGCCCAGCAACAGCATCCACAGCAGTTCAGGAACAACAATCGGAGACAGATGAAGAGGCGAGTAAAATAGAGAGAGGGGTAGAGGGAGGGAGAGAAAAAGAGAAAACATGAGTATATTGTTTAAAATATTGTATTGCTGCTGTCCGAAAAATAGACCATTTGAAAAACTTTATACATTTGGTTAGCAATTTACTCAGGCATTACACCATAAATTATCAAATGACAAATGCATGCACTTCAATTAACCAAGCAAGCAGTACATTTAGTCAATATGTTTCTCCAAAACAAAAACAACACATTTTAATATCAAAAAATAAAAAAAAGTTGAACGAAATCTTTAAACTACCATTATTGCTAATAATACAGGCATTTATCATAAATCTTGCAAAAAGTGTAGTGTCATAAATATTACAGTATTAACACATATACAAACACATATACCTTGACGGCCACATACAATAGAGTTTTTGTCATAGCTGTAATTTTATTTAAAACTTTGCCTTTACAGATACTTACATTTGCAAACTTTCGACAGATATGAGAAAATTCTATAGAAATAATAAATGTATTTCGAATTGAAAATATATATATTTTCAATTTAATAAATTTCTATGAACCAATCGCAAAAAAAAAAGAGATAGATACCAACCTAAACATGACATCCACATACATATAACCACCAGCACACGCACACACCCAGTTCATATTATACCCACTCATACAGATAAAGCACAGAATGATTGGAAGCTATACGATTCAATATCAATTTAATTTAATCAAATAATTCGTTAAGAGCAAAAATTCGGTCGTTTTCTTTGTGCCATCCATCACATTGTATTAAAATCCTGGCAAGTGGTGTTCTTTTTTTTTTTTTTTTGCTGGATGGCCAACGACAGCAGCAGCGGCAACAACAATAAAAAGGGAAATCAATCAATTTAAAATTGTTCAAGCGCACACCCACATACCCACACAACACACACACAAACACCAATACATAAATACAACAAGCCATATACTTCAGCTTGTAAACATCCATTAAACTTTTTTATTTTGATTCTCTGAATATTGTTGTTGTTGTTGTTGCTGTTTTCGTTGTAGTTTAGATAAATTAGTTGAATTGAATTGCAAAAAAAAAAAAAATAAATAAATAAAAAAGTAGAAGAAATCCATTCAGCCGATCCAGGGACTCTCCATTCCAGCATAACTGCTACCCCACCGGCCTGCCCTCAGTGTAATACCTACGACTATCCATATGTTTTCTATGGACTTCTCCGTCGGTTTTGTATCAATAATAAATTAAATAGACATTTATCTTTTAAGTTCAGATATCCATCTTCCGAATAGCACAAAAGAAAAAAAAAATAATAACGAAATACACACTTATCTCGGCAACTACATGTTGGCTTTACACGAACACACACAAATGGACGGATAGACAAATAGCCTTTTTTAATGTGGTTTTTTCGCCATTGATGAGGTTTTGTCAATAATTTGGAAGCGCGAAAATGGAAGGGGAATTTTTCCCAACAGAAAGAAGTTTATGTCTTTTGAAATAATAATTTCTTGTGGCATAACAAAAGTTTGCAAAGCGTTTTAAGTTGTAATGAAACATTTGTCAGTGGGTTAAAGCAGACAACAAAAAATGAATTGCTATTATTTCTTTTATGAGGCTCAAATTTAATGAGGTCTTGATATTCAATACCCGATTTTTCGATAAATAAAATGATATTGCCGGGTTCGAAGGAGAACTATCCTTCGCGAAAAGGCACAATTCACCAAAGAGAAAGAAAAGAAATAGAAAACCAATCCAAGCTAGAGCAAAAAAGAGTAATGATCTTTGAATCCCTTGAAAGAATCTCTCGCAGATGGAGCCTTTCGAATCTCTTGACAATCTACTTGAAGGAATAATAACACAAAACTAAATAAAAAGTCTAATTAAAGCCAACTTGTTCATAAATAGTTTGTTACCCAACAAATGTACTGCAAATTCTATGAACAAAATCAGACGAAACGGTTAAAGCTAGAATCTTACAATTCTACATGTGGAAAGTCTTGGAGAGTAGTCGTGTGTTAAGGCTGGGTTTTTTTTTTTTTTTTTTTTTTTTTGGAAATTCTTGCTTAAATAATACGCAAAGTACTAAAAATTGAATACTTTGTATTGGAAAAACGGTAAGAGCTACAATTTGGCTAGGAAATTTGGAAAGAGAGTCACTGAGGAAGTGCAGGATAGATGTACCAAAGGGGTTTTGGAAATTCGAACTGTAAGGTTATGAAAAGACCCAAAAGTTAACGAAAGTTAATGGTTAACACTGGTACCATTTGGTATTATGTGAAAGGAGAGAGCTAAAAAACTTGAAATTTGGCATGAGAATCGAGGTGGGAAAGAAAGAAAGTTTGACTCATGAAAGTGAGGAGTACTAAGTGTGCGAACTGTACTAAAGGGTACTAAATTTGAAACAGTTTGGTTGAGGGTGAACGAATGAAGCTGGAATTTTGAAATTATGTATTGGGGTCCCTGTTGGTGGTGGATTTGTGATAAAGAGGTGGTTTTGTGATGTGTACTACAAGTGCCTGAAAAGTACTAAATAGTACTATATTTAGCACAATTTGATATTCGGCGAACAAATAGTTCTTGGAATCTGAAATCTGATATTAGGATCATAGTTCATTAGTAGCCTGGACATTTGGAGGTGGTTTTGGGAATATATACTATGAGTGTACGAATAGTACTGAATGGTACTAAATTTGGCATTGGGTAAAGGGATAGGGCTGGAATCCCGAAATTTGATTTTGAGATTTCTCTTGGTATCTGGAATAGTGATATAGAGGTATAGGTTTGGAAATGTGTAATTGTACGAAAAGTACTAAATTTGGTATTGGGTGAAAGAATAGAGCTGAAATCCTGAAATTAGATGTAGATATCATTGTTAGTATCTGTGGTTAAGATATGTATTTGGTTTTGGAAATGTGTACCATAATTGTTCGAAGAGCATTAAGTGTTACTTAATTGGGTATAGGGTGAGAAAAGGAGCAGTTTTTAGATATGTGTGCTATAATTGTACTAAATGGTACTAAAGCTAAAATCCTAAAATTTGATATAGATATCACTGTTGCTATCTGGTATTGAGATCTGGTGGTAGTTTCTTGTATATGGTACTAATTTTGAAATACTCTTGTTGTCTTGCATGGAGAGATGTAGATTTTTCTGGGTATGCGTACTAAATGTTACTAAATTTGATATTGAACAAAGGGATGTGCAGAAATTTTGATACTAAGTTCACTGGTGGTTTCTGAAATCGTTTTGAAATTTACAATTAAGATAACGCACACACACAAATAGGTACAATAGGTGTCCGTGAAAAAATTGCGACATGGCTGTCAGCTTCTAATTGACTGTTATGTCAATTTTAAAGATTTTCCATATCATTTTGAAATTTTTGCTACATTTTAATGTCTGCCCTTATGGCATTTAATACCGTCAACATTCTGTTGTAATATACCGTCTGGACCTTCTACCACCCAAGAATTTCCACTGAAAAACATTTCAGAGTTTTTCAATTCGCTGTTTATATGAAGAGTCCAAAGAGGCGTATGCATCGCAACACATTCATTTGAAGTGACATATTGTTCAAAACATCAGATATCGACAATTCAATTAAAATTCTAAATTATCAAAACACATCGACGCGTTTGCGTAAACAAATACAGAATGTTTGTTTGCATAACCTTTGTAATTAAATATGCATTATTTGGCGAATGTATTACTGCTGGCTGTTGTCGTTGTTTTTGTTTGCTTCGCGATTGTCATTCTAAGCGCGTTGTAAACATGTAAATTTGTCAATGGCAAAATACTAAAAAATTAAAGCGTACATGTATGTGTATTGAATGAGGTATCGTTTCGTTTGAAATGAAAAATTCCGTTCTGATATCTCAAATAGAATAGTTTGGTACAATTCAGATTGTGTAATTAGTTTTTGATTTATTTTTTTTTTAGTTACCCACTTCAATAAACAAATATGATCATTGTCATATATTTACAAATCCACAACAAATTCACTCAAAATATTCGTCCGCACCCAGATAAATAAATGAAAATCATTTGAATATTATGGGCAGAGGGCGACTCAACTGCAACGCAAGTGCCACGACAAATACAAATACGTATTTATTTGTGAGCAAATAAGTCCGCTATTTCCATAATAAGGACATTGAAAAAAGGCTTAAAATAGTAATAACAAAAAAATATGTACATATACATGTATTTAACCAATAATATGTGGGTTTTTGTGATAATTTAGGGGTAATTTTCTTTGAATTGAAAATGCTGTGTAATTATTATTTTTTTTATTTAAATTTGTTAAATTCCCGCAAAAAAAGCAACTTTCACATACACATATATACTCTCGGCCAGACCACAATGGGCACATGGTTGATTGATAAATATGAAGCAGACGTACAATTTCCCTACCGATGGTAAATGGATAAGTTTCATCTCTAATAGCACCAAAGATTTGCGTTTATCCTATTATTATTTGCCTTATTAAGTTAGCCTGGGACAAAACGAGGGCAAAAGGAAAGACCCTTGCAAACGAAATGCAATTTGTTGTCCTTTTTTCTACCTTTAGCCATTGCAAAACAAAGATTCAACCTCCTGCCATAATTAAAGTGTGTATGTGTGTGTGTGTGTGTGACTACAAAATGTCAAAGGAACGAAAATATCTGGTCTATAAAAACTAAATAAATAATGATGACAATGATAATGACGGAAAAGCCCACAGACGAACGTTGTTATTTTGTCGCAGCTCCAAAGGATATTGGAGCATATGAAATTTAAATTTTAGGGATTTGTCCTGGGGACGTTTCTCTTGTTTGCCTCTTTCTTTTTAATAAATAATAGTTACTAGCAAAAAGGGCTCCAAGACATGGGCACCCAACGGCACACACATACAAACATATTCTTATATTGGCTGGCTACGCACGTGTGTGTCTGTGCGGAGAATGGCGGTCAGAAGCAATGCTCCATTGTGGGCTGAAAATGTTATTAAGAATCCATTTGTTGGTCTTTTACTCGGTAATCGTTTTGCATATGACAAACACAACAACGACAACCCTAAATAAATGGACAAAATATGGAACAACAAAGTATTTAGGTATGCTACTTAACAGTCTGACCCTCCCTTTTCTATGCCACACTAAGGTTAAGATAACCACACCACACCACCCCAACCCCCAAAAACACATTTTGCAGAATATATGCCCAGCTCAGAAATATTTTTCGGTTCATTCTTTTAATGTATTTCCAACAATGACAGACGACAAAAAAGTTAAAACGTGGGACGAAGATTGAGGTTTACCTCGAAGACCAGCAGAACGACCCAATAGAATATCAAGTATTTTTCCCTAGCCTTTTTTTTGCAAAAAGTCTTATAAATAATTTACAAGCAGACAAACTTCACATACACATGCATAAACCCATACACGTACATAGTTCCATGCGAAATTGCTGAGTAAATCTACATGTGAGTGTTTAAGAAGTTAGAGAAGGAATAAGTGGAAGAAAATATGGATGGATATAAAAGAAACTGAATAAAAATGTTAAAGTCAACCAAAAAATTTTGACAACAAAAATAAAAACAAATATCCATAAAAAGGAGCATATAAGAATAAGCACTCTACACTTTTTGAGACAAGGCGAAAACCGAACAAACAATCAGTAAAGGATTCTGTCAAAAATACTACGACCTTATTTAGTCCTAGATCGCAGAGAAGAAAAAATTCTGGGTTGTTACAAAGCAAACTCAAACGTGGAAATGTATAACCACCAAGACTTAATGGAGTTTATATATCATCTCTCGTTCCATATATCAATGCTATACAGTACATAAAAAATGGACGAAACAACTTAGTTGGACGGACGTATCGTTTTTGGTGTATAATTTACACCAAATGAGAGGGAAATGTGTATAGAAGTCATATCCAAATCTGAACTGATTTTATTTCTACAACATCTATGATATCTTGAATGGAACATCATTCCATATTACGGATTTAGAGCACATATATTGAACACATATACAGGGTGAGATGAAACAACTGCAACCAAATTCAGACTGCTGTCATTTCCAAGCCACTAGTCCGACAGCTCTTAAAATTATTCCAGTGAAAGCTCATTATATTTTTTGGTGAGAATTTTCCAGAAAAATTGTGTGATGGTGTGATTTCTTTATATTTGGCTCGAAAACCACAAGTGGCTATCGTTAGAGCATTCCAGCATTTAAATGTGAATAAATCTTTTGTGTCTCGTACCATCGCTCGTTATAGTGATACTGGTAGAGTAGCCTGACGTCAAGAATTGGACGGAAGAAAACATCAACATCAGCAGAAATGGTTCGAAAAGTAAAGAAGCGACTTGATCGAAACCCGCGTCGCAGTGGCCGAAAAATTGCTCGTGAGCCGAACATACCGCAATATTCCATTCGGCAAAAATTGAAAAATGAGCCATTGAAATTCCAAAGAGTGCAAGAACTTACACCGCAACAGGAAAAAATAGACTCAAAAGAGCTAAAGAGTTGCTTCGCTTGACCGAAAGTGCTGAACTGACGAATCTTGTTTTCTCCGATGAGAAAACATTCGTTTTCCAGCAGTTTGTAAATAAACAAAATGATCGTGTTTACTTGCCAAAGAGGTCGGTTGGACACCAGAACTCAAGCGCCGGCCATGGTGATGGAGAGCCCACACCATAACAGCAGATGGTCGCTCTCCGCTCGTATTAATCGACCGTGGCATCAGAATAAATGCCTTGGACATTCCAACAGGACTCAGCACCATCGCACCATTATCTCACCCTGTATAAGAGCTATAACTGCATCGCAATCGATTTTTAACAAATTTGACATTCTTGCTTCTAGATAACATTAGGTAGTCTGTACCAAAATCGTCTTATTTGGGGGAATATTATACATTTGTTGCACAATGTACCTGGAATTGTACGAAGATATATATAAGAGCTTATCCAAATCTGAACCCATCTCGGCACAATTAGACAGAGGTATTTTTGGCTGTCTCTGATATATCGAATCGAAAACCATTGTTATGGGCTATCGGCCGATTAGAATATCACATGGGATGAAACATAAGACTTTCACTAACATTAGGTCATATTTCCCAAAATCCATTTTAATGGGCTGACATTACGCGTTTACGTTACGCGCACTTTGTTCACAAGAATAAATGGACAGACATGCATAAATCGACTCAGAATATGATTATATATCGATTATTAAAAATGAACTGTAGGTCTATCTCCTTGGGTGTATTCGCATGTTACAAACAAAATCATAATACTCTGTGCCACAACGTGGTGTAGGGTATAAAAATGACGTTGTTACGACATCCAAATAGAAATCAAGAAATATTGCGAACACAAACAAATCACAAACACGCACAGACAATTGGAAGACTCGGCGTGTGACAACTTTTAGTACACAAAGGGGGATATCTCGTTCACGAAACAGCAGGAAAAGGAAGTGCGAGGATTCTTTTGTGGCCATGACTATGGGTCCCGTTATAATTCCTATGCTTGTGTAGTTGTAGTTTGTGTCAAATTGGATGATGTTGTAGTTGAAGTGGTGGCGACAATGTCACTGAAGTTGTGGCAGGATGTTACTTTCACCAAATGACATCATTATAATTCGAATGATGTGCCATGAATAAAATATTAAAACATTCATTGTTGGATTACTACGAATATAAATTGCATCCGTCTTGTTCATCGCTCAATTAATAGAATACGTTCAAGGCAATATTCGGAATGGTGTGGGGTAACATAACGTGATTTGACTAATTTGTAAAAATCAATCGATGATCTATAAATTTTTAACACAACCTTCTACAAAAGCACATTTTGAAATTTCAAGAGAAATGTTTAATGTCTCAATAAACGTCAATCGCTGAAGACAAAACCAGCACCTTCCCAGCCTGAAATCGCACACAAAAATGCAATTCAAAATGAACTTATCTGCATTAGCTGCACGTTTGCTGCAGAAATCAGTATTTTTTCAACTTTCTAGTTAGCGAGTGAGTATTTTCATGGCGTCTAAATCGAATCGTACTTCAAGTGAAGCCAACAAAAACAATTGAAGCCAAGTTACTAAAAGTTTTCTCATAAATGCACACACACACACACACAAAGACACACTTTTTGATACTTCCTTAAAATTCAATTCAAGTACAAGGAAGGGACGTGTTTTTCCCAAAATTGCAGCCCATAACCGCCAACATGACTGCCAATGCATGCCATATAGCGGAATGATTTGGCGATACATTCCAGATGTGGTAGCATGGCAGCATGGCAACAGGAGTACCATCTCCTTAGCAAACAAAGTAATCTTGGGTACATAGTTAAGGGAGCGTTGGTGCCAGAACAATAGCGGATATGTCAAAATGTTATTGCAATGTTGTACAGAGTCGTTGAAATTTGTAGTTTGCTGTTGTTTTTCTTCTTCTTCATCTTCTATTCTACTTTTGTCTACTTGAGATTCAATAAAATGTAGCTGTCTGTAAATGTACAAGCGAGTCATGTTAAGTCCAATGACTATTTACGGACATTTTGTAATGTAATGACAGCAATGGCCGCAACAGCCCCCTTGAGATACTAAAAGTCACGCAAATTGAAGGGGAACACTCAAACATGCACATAGCATGACTTGTAGGTATTGAAGCGTGTGTAAAAATGGCCCTGGAGGTCGATTCGATATAATTCAATTAGCCAATAAAACGCCACACACTATTTTAGGTCCAGCAGACATGTATTTTGTAAAGAATCTGGAAAAAATGAACTTAGTTTTTTTAAGGGAAATTTAGACTATAGAGTGGAATATGAATCTGTTCTCATAGATAGTACATTTTAAAAGCACTAATCCATAGAGCTCCCCAAAATATTATTCGTATGCCCCTTATGTTTTCAAATAATTGCAAGGAAATTATAACTTTTAGTCAGTAGATTTTTTAGGTGTGTGTCTCCTAACATATCCTAGAAGACTTCTGATGCATTTTATAAATATATTTCTTGTAAATTGCAAATTCATGTTTTTACATCATTAAAATCATCCATTTGTGACAAAAATCATCCACATATGTCCATATTAACACATCTCGGAATATTTGGTATTTTGAAACTTTCAACCATAACTTCCGACCAAAGTGGTTTTAATTTGGCATTATGTATTCTCTTAAGGTGATGGTATTGTATATGTTTAGACATAAGGACCTTATTGCGGTACTGATCGATTTAATGCATAAATGTAGCAAGTATGCATGCTATCGTATAACCAAACATATACAAATAATTACCAACAATTGCTTTTCAATTCAATAGTTTTTGAACTTATCTTGATTAAATTTCTGTATTAAGATTATTAAATAAGTATAAATTCGACTCAGGAAAGTTATTTTAAAATTCTTTTAAGAAGTTCTCTCTTTATTAATTTTACTGTCATAATTTTCAAATTACGATTGTTCAATGTTGTTTCAGATTTTGGAAAAGAGCTTATTTTCCTCATTACCAAGTAAAAAGTCGGCAAATCTCGACATGCATACTCTATGGCACGAATATACATTACTCGGTAATGTATAAAATAAGATACTTTGCCTTGACAATCATTGTTTTTTATTTTTGCAACCAACTGACAATGTAAATGACAAGCTTTTTACAATAAGTTGCAATGAGCTATTTGCCCCATGTTACGCCCAAATTTTTGCTGGAACATAACTGTATAAAAATATTCATTAAATAAGGAATTATTACAGAAATACATCTTTTCGTTCACCGTATGCAGACATTGCGAACATTGTGAATATTCAATGGACCCACATAATTTTTCTATAAAATATTGTTATCCAACATTTCCTCTGGAAAACGCAATAGAATCCGGAAGACATTTTGCATATTTTGTAATGCAATGCTGTTTGTCTAATGTTTGAGCAACAGCTATACACACGCATGCTATGGAAACTGCAGAGTACCCCCTCCCCCCAACGCCTTAGCACTATGCCGTAAAATGAGAAGAATGAGAGGAAATCATTGCTCTCCAGTGTCATTCTTGAAATAAAAACATTTCATATTTTCCTATTCTCCTAGTTTCTTTCCACACCCACTCACATCACCATCAGAAATATAATAATCGCAACAAAAAAAAAAAAAAAAAAAAAAAAAGAAAAAACTGAAGAGTTCACAAAGCTTTGCAGTATTTGATATCTCAAACAAACTCCCTTACACATGCCTGCGCTCCCCGCGCTGATTCTCCTGGCATTTTGGTGCGTATCAGCAAACAATTCCACTTGCAAATAGACAAACTGATACTCGCATTAGACAACCTTCAACCGACTGCCGGACGTTGAGTAGCAGCAACAAAAGAAAAACAGTTAAAATCCTGAAAATTTATCATAAAAACTAAGAAAAATGGACTTGATGTCGAATAAAAGCACACAGACTGCCAACCAAAGAGGATGTGTCCGTAAAGATGGGACTAAAATAATTCACAGTTAAATGCTAAAGACTTTTTCCTCTTTAGTCGGAGTCGGACTAAAAAATTCTGCAAAAGAAGATTTATACCAGCTAGTAGTTTGTCAATAGAATTTGTTTAAAGAATTTAAATTTGCTCAGATGGCCATGCTAGTTTCAAGTTTTGAACTTAAGCTCACAATATCTTATAGGGGTGGAGTTGTTCTCATTAAACCTTTTCCTGTGAAAGCGTAAAAAATGAAGAAGATTTTTCAGACTCCAGGTAATGCAAATTCTTGCGAGTAATTAATAACACAGAGAAGTGCAGGTGTATACAGAATGCGAGAAACCAAGTAAAAATATCATATTTCATATTAAAAATGTATTTAAAATTAAAATACGAAAGATGTGATATTTATGACCAAAAAAAGGAGGAATGCGTTTTCTTTTCATGAAATAAAATAAACATTCTTTAATTGGGTTGTGCTGAGTTCAGGGAAGGGAATGACTGAGGTAAAGAAGCAGCACAAATCCTGTTAATGAACACGGCCTTGGCTATTCAAAAGCAAAGCTACAAAAGCAGCATGGGAAAGATCAAAGGCAAATATCCTTCGGGTAAAAATAAAACATATGATGAGCTGGGGTGTGGATTAGCTGGAAATCGGATAAATCATGTTGAATGTGGAGGTTACACAAAGCATAATTTATTATAATACACGCTGTCATATGGATAGAGAGGGTATATATCATTTGATGCGGCCAAAACCTGCCTCATCGAAATAAAGGTTTTAGATTCTAGGTCTCTTTGGACCAACCTCGTTTCTGGACATTTGGAGTCGATCTAGCGATGTCCGTCCGCCTGTCTGTCTGGCTGGCAGGCTGGTGCGCACGATAACTATCGAAGGTAGTATCCGATTTGGTCCAAACTTGGTACATCGTAATACATTTGTCAAACCTAGATCGAGTTCAGAGATGGACAACATTGGTACCCCCCCCCCCCCCCCCACAAAAGGTCAAAATTTTAAAAAATATATTTTTTTGCACAGAAAGAGAAACGATAATCCGATATTGCTCCAACTTTGCAAATGCTAATATTTACGTGAGCGCTATCAATATCAGTCCACTCCATCAAGTACATCCCCACAAATGGTCAAAATGTTGAATAATTACAACTCTCATAAAAAGTGATGTTAGAGTTCGACTCTCTTTAAATTTCACACATCCCAATATTTCTATTTCCAAGGTCTGGTGTTAAGATAGAGTATATCGGTCCACTCCTTCTGGTACCTCTCCCACACAAGATCGACATTTTCAAAAAAAGGTGCAAAAATGGATAATATCTGCCCACTCCATCAAGTGTCTTATAAGTCTTATAAAATGTGATGTAAGAAACCGACTGTCTTAGTTAATTTCACACATCCTAATATTTTTATAAACACAAGATCTGGTGTTAAGATGAAATATATCGGTCCACTCCTTCTGGTACCTCCCCCATAAAAGATCGAAATTTTGAATATCCATTAAGCTCATAAAACGCGAAATTAACATCGGATTTCACTTAGACTTGCCACATCTGAATATTTCTCTCAACACAGGATCTGTTAAGAACGGTAGAGATCGGAACATTCCTTCTGTAACCTCCCCACAAAGGGTCAAAGTTTTGCATAACCAAAAGGATTATAAAAAAATCAGAAATAAGTATAAGGTTCTCTTTATATTTCGCACATCCCATTATTTCCACTAAGAAAAGATCCGCTGTGAAGATGGGATACATCGGTCCAAGACTTAGTACATCCCAGTATTTCCATCAACACAACGTCTTTTATAAAGATGGTAGAGATCGGACCATTTCCTTTGCCTGCCCCACATAGGGTTCAAGATTTTGAAAAACACAGCGATCGAAGGAAGCGCAATAAGCAATCAACACTCTTCAAATTTCACATATACAAACATGTGAACCCTTTCTGATACCTCACTCACAAAGAGTCACAATTTTCCATACTTTTATCTGTCATAACTTGCGAAACAAGTCAGCGATTCTTTACAACTTGCTATATCTAAATATATCTCTCTTTGTCAGAACCCTGAGATGAATATGGAATTTATGATTTTCCATAAATTTGATATGAATGTTCGATGTTCTTGTAATATTGCCCATACCAATATTTTAATATGTATAAGATGAAGCATAGAATATTAACATATATTTTCTAAAATTATCACATATGTAATGTAAAGTGAAGGAAGTAGTCGATATAGTGCAAACCTAGCACGTCGCAATATTTGTATCATATTTATTTAGGTCCGATACGAAATGGTCCATTCCTTCGGAACCTACTACATAAGGGGTTAAACATTTAAATAATCATAACAGAAGTTAAAATATTTTTAATAATCGTACATTGGCAGAGGGTCTACATCTGCCGGCAAAACCGACAGATACTTTTTAACTTTTTTATTTTTACTTCAAAACTGTGAAAAAGTGTCTAACAAAAGAAGAATGTTGTGGAATTTGTTGTTAATATGTTCCAAGTAGAAAGGAATCAGCTTCTGAGTTGCATTGTTTCAACTTCCTTTAATTCAACCTTTTATGGCTAGAAACCAAGTAAATTTTAAAATGAAAAAAAAAACAAGAGCTTCATAATATAGTATAGAAAATATGCAATCTCCAAATTACTTTTTTAAAAAGTATTTAATATATTTTTAAGTATATTTCCTATATTATATAATAAAACCACCTTTAACAGTGATCCAGTTAGTAGAAGGTATGCCTTTTTTTAAGATTATACTTCTGCTTGTGTGGAAAATCATTTTTTCTTAAGTTTTTTTTACAAAAAAAAAAAAAATATGCACAAATTTGACAACCAGAGCAAACTCAAACCAATTCTATTCACAATAAATTCAGCACCCTCAATCACTTGTTCTTCCCTCCCATAATAGCTGGAGCATTATAGTGCGATAATAATTTGCATAAAATACGAATGTAAATCACTCTCATGGGCAGCGACATGCGCTCTTTTTGTCCAATACTCGTCCAAAATCCATGGAATTGAATTATGAATCTCTGACAAATTTATGGGGAAAAAATTCGTGGCCATACTACAGTGGTGGCACGCACTACCAGAAAAACAGTCAAAAATCGAAAATAAAGAGCAATCACATGACAGACACGAACATAAGAGAAAAGACAACGAAAACAAATAACATAGGATGGATTAAACTATGGGCTTTGACAAAAAAGGAAGCTACGGATATGAGCGCAAATAACTGAATGATAGTGGTTGAGGATTGTGACAGCAAGCTTTGGTGTGGGTTTTAGGCAGACCGGCTGGCAGTTTGATGTCATTTACAGGCCACATAAGTTATTGATGATTTACTGTTATTCGCTAGACACACACACAAACAGAGAAACTTGAAGACCAGTAGTCCTACGCTCCCATTGATAATAGAAAACAATGCGAGTCAGGTTCATGTGGAATCGGGGTGGTTATCAATTTCGAAGTCTGAAATTGATTGAGAGCACATTTTTCTTAAACAGTCATACGTCTTCGATTGTTGGCTTTGTTCAATTGTTACAATATTACATTTGCTGGGTCCTTTTGGTACTGTACTACTTCGTTATCAAACACGTTTGTTTCAATGTATAAATGTCAGAGTTGGTGTGTGTGCGCGTACAAAGCACACAAAGAAAACAAATCAAATGATTTTTATTTCCTTCTTCCGCACGATGATGATGATGACGATGAGATGATGATACCTCTCAATCAAATGTGGAAACCATGGGCAACCCACAGGAATAGTTTGTATCATCTTCAACCACTGTCCACCAAACCGACTATGTATGAACATGTGTATGGATATCAAAGTGTGCTCTTCTAAAATGGAGCCTTTCATATCGGAGTAAGTGCAACTTCCTCTTCAACTGTTAATATCCCTTTTCCGTTCCATGATTTCTTCATCATCCATGCTCGCTGCAGCCAGCTCCAGCTCCATATGATTTCCTTAATTTTATCCCAGATTTCCTTGCAAGCACTATTGCCAATGAGCGAACGCACACTCGGACACTCAGACTTGATGCGACAATATCAAAAGAATTCTGCAAAAGGAATTCATTCATGTTCAGTCTTGTTGTTCCTGCCATTGTCCGTACAAATGGAAGGGATGTTTAAAATGTCAACAATAATGATAGCCATGTGATTGCAAATATTTGTAAATCTCCAAAATGGACAAACACAAAGAGCGCTGAAAGCAATAACATCAGTTGTGGCATCCATAGTAGCAGCAGCAGCATATTGATGACTTTCTAGCAGCAGAGCCATCAAAGGAAATATTCATACATTCGAACGAAGGCTAGTCGATATTGATTGCATTTCATGGAATATTGAAAATGGTTGATGAAACTATTTGAAGACTGTTTCAATATCAAGTTCGTCACATGGCACAATGGAATGAAAAAGAGAGAGAAAGAACTCTAAGAAATAAGGTTCTATTCCAAGAGTGACACTTATTGAATGGCTGAGGTAAGTGGTCAGTCGTAAAGGATGTATCTACGATCACATTTTAAATTGTATTCATGGGAAGTTCAATAAATTAGCATGTAATTTTAGAAAAATGTCGGAAGTTATAATGTATTCGCATAGTGGCAATATTCACTCAAACATCAAGAAATAACTAGAGAATGAAAATCATTTTTTTTGCCTCCAAATATTTTTTTGGAAAGTGTCAAATAAATGGTTATAAGTGGAATATGTGGGATATTCCAGAATACACATATATTTAAGATTTTTTTTTTTTTTTTTTTTGGATTTTGACACAACAAATATATTAAACCACAATATTTAGATTTTTTAAATAATTCCTTATCTTTTAATGTTAATTAGGTATTAACACCACAATGGTAAATATATGTCTAGAAAATTAGGGTAGATATCGAAGAACTGAATAAAAAAATCTGAAAGAGCACTCCTTAAAACATTCGAAATTTCCTATATCTTTATAAGTAAAAATTACGCATGAAGCACTTAAGGATTATATGGACGACGTGTTTAAACAATTTCAGTTCGAAAGAACGAGTAATAGTCCCAAAATGTATATTTCGAGGAGTTGCAGATGGTATGACCAACACATTGAAACCCCGCAAAATCAAAATTTAAATGATATAAAGCAGTGCAATTTGGTTTCTTATCAGCCGTTTTAAATTCCTAAGGACATAAATGAGCTGCATTATTCGCTTTACAATTAATTTGTTAGAGACTACACGTCAAGTGACCGGCCAAAATGACGTAGAAAATTAAAGCACGTTTTTCGTGTTCCTAAAACTGGGACATTCCAGTTACCAACCTAAAGTGACACAGATGCTTTTTTTTCAAATGAAACTGATATCCATTAATCTTTAAGAAATTACATTTTATTTTCTTGAACAAGACTGAGAAGAGAAGAAATATTTTGCTTTGTTGAACTAAACAACAACAACAACAGCATTTAGCAGTGTTCCCCTCGTCACGACCTTCGAATGCCATTGAGGTGCGTAGAAATATCTCAAAACACTTTCTTCTTTTCTCCTACTTTTTCTAGTGTCTCGAATTCACTTTCACATCAATGACTTTTCCAATCAAATAGTTTTCTAGAGTTTTTGGCTTTAGGAAATCATTGTCAGTAGTATTAGAGCAGGGATGTTGGCGGCGTATGTATGGCTTGTGTGATGTGTTGATGCATTCGTTTTAATGTCTACCTCAAAATCGGAAAATGACTAGAATATACTTTAAAGGCTAAATAACAATAAAAAAATGATTAATTTTAGGTCCAGAATATTTTTCTCAAAGATGGTTTCTCAACTTTTCTTCTTTAATTATTATCAATTATTTCCATAAGATTAATTTTAGTAAACTTCATTGATTTTTCATTCAAATTCAATCCAAGAAGAAACTGGTTCTCTTTATTGGGATGTTAGTACTAAGAAAACCCAAATCACTATTTAGTCTTGACAAACAGCCTATCCGCCTAAACAGCTGCACCCCTAAAGCTAAGATGGCGTGTTAGGTTTGTTAGATGTCAAAAGTTAATCAACACATAAGTCAAACGTACTACAACAAACATATCAATGTGCGAGTACAACAACGAAAAAAAAAAAACAACAAACACATCAAGTAAAATGTTGAGAACGGTGGTGCAGTGTAGTGCTGGATGCCCGTTAACAAATTGAAGTGCCATCCAATTTTAGTTGGTGTTCTGATATTAAAGTGGGTAGTGAGAAAAATATTAAATAAAATATTGTATTTTTATTTTATTTTGAAAAAAAAAAAAAACTAGTTAATTGTTATGATTTTTGAAAGACAGAATGCTTTATCTGAATCTATTGATCAATATAAGTATTTCGTAAAAATTGTTTTAGTTTCAAACATATTCCTTTTGTAAAGGTACCATCTGGGGGCCGTCTTTTGTCAAAGTCCATACTTTGAATGTAGTTCCCATGTTCGCGTCATATTTTTTTCAAACATGCTTATTATTCTATTATTAACCGATCTAATAACAAAAACAATTTTTGTTATTACCTTCAAGTTCTCAAAACCTTTTTGACAACACCATGGCAAACAAGTATTTTGCCATAGTATTCCATATGCACTGGTGAATTTCCTAACAAACAAACACACACACTCTCTCTAACACATACATACACATGTCGGTGTTCAAGTTATGAGGACCCTTCATGAAACTCATGGTCACAGAGAGCTTTTTTCACAACTTACTAACTCATCACCATTATTTACATGCTATTTTTTAAAGTTAAACAAGTAGCTCTATGTATGTTGTTATAAAACTTGATGAGTTTAGGTGTATGTGTGTGTGTGTTTTTGTGCACCTACATGCATGTGTGTACGAGGCATGTACAAATACAGAACTACAAATGTGTGGATTTGTTGGATGCCCCACACAGAGTTCGCCCTACATTCTTCTAGACATAAAATAAATTCCTTTGTTCCTGGGGCTATCTTTATGTCGAAGCCAATGTTTGCAAAAAAGAGAAAAAAAATGAAACAAAACAAAAAACCTGAACCAAAGATGAACTGAATGTGTAAATTTAGAACAAAACTTACGAGCTGAAGATTTTGCTGAAGCTCAAACAGCCAATGCACATAAATTCATGAGGTCTTTTTTTATCAATGTAGAGTCTAAAACATACACACACACAGAACACATACATGATTGTATGTGTGTGTGTATGTTCTCAGCTTTGCCAAACAAAATTTAGTTCAAAATCTTTGGTTTTGGTTTTCTTTTGCATTAGTAGCTGGTATTAAAGACATCCATCTATGGCTGGAGGCTGATGAAAATGTGGTTCTATGTAAATTGAGATTAAACACCAAACAAAATATGTATCTCCCAGAGAAGATGCTGTTGTTGCAATGTTCAATAAACTATTCACAAAGAGCTATAAATTGTCTTTCTTTACTTCCTAAATTATTTTAGTGGGAGTTGAGACCATCAATAGACTAAAAGCAATTTATGATGTAAGGATTGGTGTCTAAAAAGTGGATGGTTTTGTTGGACGTTTATTTGTTTATTTGCAAATCCCATATTTTTCAGTTGAGACTCTACTTAAAACTTATTTTCTCTCATTTGTACGAAATTTGTTAAGGTTTCAGCACAAATTAAGTTTCTGAGTTAAGGTGAGATCGAAATTTTCTTTGCATGGTAATGTATGGTAATTGTATTTATTCAAAACTTCATTATTTAGAACTCACAAGGATAGATAGATAGATAGATAGATAGATAGATAGATAGATAGATAGATAGATAGATAGATAGATAGATAGATAGATAGATAGATAGATAGAAGGAAAACGTGCACTGATATGGCCCATTTACCTGCCTACATCTTGTAAGTTGGCCCATGTGTGCAAAATGTTAGCCTTCTAAGTTTAATCTGACTTAGAATTTTACACTGATCAAAAATATATAAACTTTTTGGGTCTAACATGAGTATTTCGATGAGTTACAAACGGAATGACAATCTTAATATACCCTCTATAACATGATGGGTGGTACGAAAAGACGATGAAAGCATATAATCGATTTCCTGCCTCTGAAAACTCTGCCAAACATGTTGCTAACGAAAAGGACATTGAAGGAAGTGAGTTAGAAGGGCGAATATCCCACAAAAAGATTCATATTGGATTCCATTTTTCGGCGAAACAAAATTCATCACGGCAGAAAAAGAACAGTTTTTGTGCTTGGAAAATTTAGCCGAATTGTGTTTGAGCTAAAATTGAGCATGGTTTGGGTTCTTACTAGCATTCACTTAAAGTCTTTTTGTTCTATAATGAGACATTATAACATTTTGCACTTTTTTAATCTTTTTGAATATCTACTATAATTTATCCGAAAATTAACAATTTAAGCCATATAATTTTTTGCAGATAAAAAATCTACTTATTTGCCAGTATGAACACAATAGCCAAAGTTTTCGCTATAACAACTTGAATTTTCCCTTAAAAATCTGCTCAAAACTAAAAAATGTTAATCAAAAAGTTTCGAAAAAGCTATTAGAGGGAAACCAACTATAAAATGTAGTGTTATTGTGTAATACATACATCCCTACAGGATACATCATTTGTCAAGTCATTCATCAATCCGTCCATGTTGTTGCTATCCATCAGCCAGACCAATACCACAACATATAGTTCATCAAGTTCGATTTTATGAACTCCAACAAAAATAAAAAAGTAACTCTTTAGCCAATGGTAGAACGCATCGATACATATGGGAAGTTATGACGAACGCTTATAATTGTTGGTGAAAAAATCATAAACATGAGCTTGGCTTGTTTTAAAGGGTAAAGTTGTAAAAATTGATAATTGAATTGAATCTATTCACAATTGTTAAACTATTTCCTTATTCCAACTTTGCAACGCATAACAACAGCAGATAATTTTTCATTCGCTCTATTGCATCTTTCATTCATTTCCATATTTTACACTCGCATACAGGCTTTTGTCTTAATAATGTAGCAGAAGTGGAAAAGTGAACAGTTTTTTTCTTTATCTGAAAATGCCAAACATAAATTCGACGTTCCTTTTGAATTTCCGTATAAATGTCTTTGTCGATTTTGTTTGTTCTTATCAGAGAGACAGGCGGTTCATAAGAGGGTTTGTTTGCCAGATTCGACGAAGGTTGCCATCCTTTTTCCCATTTTTATAAAAATTTTTTCCTAAAAATTTTTCGACACATTTATATTTGTTACTAATTTTGTAAGAATTCGGCAAGTATTTGTTAAAATACAAATGTATCGCTGTTATCAAAATGGGAGAACATGGACAGACTGAATTATATTTAAAAAGGTTAATTAGCATTAATGAGTACATACGCACTTTCTTAAAATTCTAAAAAAGCTCTTTGAACAAACTTTTTGTTTCAAAGATGGAAAACAATTACATTAGCTACTATGATACCTATTGTAATATCTGTAGATGACCTAACCCCTTAGTAAATGAATGATCATCAAATCAAATTCAAATTAAGTTGACCTAAATTCAGTGTTGCCACATTTATTTAAAATCATTTAGTAAGAATTTACCACAAATTGTTGCTATGACAAAACTGGGTAAAATGTACAGGGTGAGATGAAAATGCTGCAACCAACCAACTGCTGTCATTTCTACGCCACTCGTCCGACAGCTGTTAAAATTATTCCTGTGACAGGTTATTATATTGTTTACAAGTGTACAAAAGCATTTTGGTGAGAATTTTCCAGAAAAAAAGTTATTCGTGATGAAATTTAAGCGTGATACTGTCATTTCTTCATAATTGGCTGGAAAACCACAAGTGGCTATCGTTAGAGCACTCCAACATTTAAATAAGAATAAATTTTTTTGTGGACATATTGCAATATTCCATTCAGCAAATATTGAAAAATAAGTTCGGGGTAAAGCCATTGAAATTCCAAAAAGGTCTCCGCTCCATCAGAATAAATGCCGAATATTATCGCGAAAATATTCTGGAGGGTGTATTAAAGCCATGGGCACGCAAACATTTTGGCCGCAGACTTTGGACATACCAACAGGACTCAGCACAGGTTACAAAATGAGGTTCCTCGCTTCATTTCCAGCACACAATGGCCACCAAAATCTCCGGATACCAATCCGTTGGAATTTTGTGTCTAGAGTATTTTGAAAAGCAAGGTTGGCACTGAAAAGTACCAAAGTGTCGATCACCTCAAGCAAGCGCTTCGCCGGGAATGGGCCAAAATACCACAGAGCAACATTCGGACAAAGGTGACCAATTCGAACAAATCTAAACTTATTCTAAAATTTGATGGTATTTCTGACATTTTTGCTTTCATTCAATAATATTTAAAAAAAAATGTAAAAATTGCGGCGTTTGACTTTGTTAAAGTTTTTTGATATTTCCCTGTTTATACTAATAATAACTTCGTGAGAAATTTAATTATACCCAGTACTAAAGCTAAAATATTCCATACACCCTCATCGAAAAATTTGGTTTAGACCTAAGGTCTCTTCGGACAAAATAAGTTTCGTGATATTATGACTCGTCTGAATATCTGTCTGGTCGGCAGATGTGAACGATAACTCTCGGTGGGATTATCCGATATGGCAATATGTTTAGATATCTAGATGACATTATTTGTAACTTCCCCACAGAGTTTAAAATGTTGGAAAAACTACAAATCTCTTATAGAGCGAAGATAGTACCCGACGTTGTTCAAACTTATAATATCATGATAGGACTTAGGTAATATGCGAAAATGGACAATATTGGATCACTGATTTTAGTACAGCCCCAGAAAAGTTCAAAACGTTAGTATTTCAAGTATTCAAACTTTCTTAAATTAGAAAAGCAACGATCGATTTTCTTCTTATTTTGTCCATTGCAATACTTTTATCGATACTAGAAAACGTGTGGAAATAAAATAGGTGGGTCCACGTTTTCTGGTACACAGTTTGTTTCTCAGACTTTGATCAGGAAGCATTATGGAAAATATTGGTTAACTAATTCTCGCAGCTTCACGTAAAGTGTTACAATTTGGAATACTAATAACATCTATAAATGTGAAATCAGCATTCGAATTTCTTGAAGCGTTGCACATGCTAATAATACTACATGGGATCTCACATGACGATGTGATTTGTCAGTCCACTCTTTCTGGTACTTCTACCCCAAAAGGTCAAAACACTTTAAAAATAACAGCATTCATAAAAAGCGAAATTATTTCCCAGTTCCCGCACATTGCACTATTAGTACTAACATTAGATCTAGTGTAAATATAGGTTACATAGGGTCAAAAGAAATAAGTAGAAGGTCTGTGATTTGAAAGACTAGTGCCAGTTTAGCTCAGCAAATAGAAAATATCTCTTTTTCCCCAGTCCATTTAATATAGGCATAAAAGGAGAAATTATGAAGATGGGAATTACAGAATTGGGGCTGAGTTGGGTCAATGATTGTAGCGGCTGTAATGTACAACAGCAACTTTAAATAAATCATAACAGACTTGTACAACGGTGGGAGAGCGAGAGAGAGAGAATATCAAAATTATTGAAAGGTGTTCATCATTTTGCCATGTTCATACTTTTGCCCTATTTCTCCACTTTTTAAACTTTACGTTCCAGTAAAATATTTCAGGGGGAAGGGGGGTTGTGTTTAGGATTTTATAATTGAAATGAAAATTTCAAAAAAAAAAGAAAAAACTAAACTTTAACCACTACGGAGGCTGTCCAGGGGCAGTAATTCACTTTAAACAAATGAACACCGAATACAAAACAAGAACCATCCATATATTGAGATAGGAATACACAGGAACTACTTGAATATTATAGTTCATAGTTGTGGCCAGTTATGACTCCAACTTTTTGCCATGGCTGTGGCTATGACTATGGCTGCGGCAGCAAGGCAAGGCAAAGCAAACGGGAATGGCAAAACTTTTCTCTGAACTTTTAATAAAACAATCGACAACAACTGCAGCAGAAGTAGTGGTATCCGGAAAATAGTTAAACTTTCTGTTGGATGTTTTAAATGTTGTGCCATCCCTTCGCCTGTGCCCCTCCCCCACCAAGCATCTTGTTCGTTGCCAACATAACGATGGTCCCGATGATAGCGTTGATAATGAAATGTTCGTACATATATATTTTATTAATTTCATTACAAATTGTTGTCCTCTTGGCGTAATTGAATAAGTCCAGTTTTTCTTTTTTTTTGCTTTTTTTGTAAAATTAAAGTTCTCTTCAAGTCTACTTCACCACACCGAAAAGGTCATTCACAATATTTATTTGTTCAAATGCTTTCCGGTTGAAAATTATTGATAATTTTTGTGAAATTTTTAATTATTGTCTAAATGCCAACCACTAACTTCGTAAGCCACATTTTTTATTTAGCATTTTATTGGATTTTTCATGGTTCTTAGAAGACGTTTGAAACCGCAAAACCTCAATCAAATCAATTCACATTAGCCATGGATCACTGATATTTCGACCAGACGTAAGACACACACATACACACACACTCGTGCACACGGATACACGCTGCACTTACTTTTAATTTTGAATCATGTCAGTGTGGTCAGTATTAGTTAAAAGAACAAACGATTCTACTTTGTAAAATTTTAATTAAGAGTCTACTATAAATAGCCACAAAAAAGAAACTACAAACATTGAGATTCAATAAAAAAGCAAATGGACAAAACTGCTCAAAAACATGTATGTATATGTTACATGCACATGTATGCATACATATATATTTGATGACTACTGACTCGATATGCAAGAGAAAAAGCATTTAAGCTTATACACAAAGTTCAATGAAAATGTATAAATGTGTTTGTAAAACGATGTAAGGTTTTCTAGTCTAACAGGAGAATACATCGAGCAAATCTGAAATCTGATCTTAAGGAAATAGAGTTGCTCACATCGAATTTTCATAATTTGGATGTGACGATTAGCATTAACAATACACAATTTAGAGAACTCTATTGTTTTCATTCTTATCAGACATTTGAACATGTCCATATAAAAAATACACTCCAATAAAAAAAAAAAAAAACTTGCAACAAGGCCAAATAAAATGTCCATGATCAGCACTTCTTAACTAGTGTCAACAGAAAATTCCCAAGAAATCATACAAAAACCCAAAATTTTCGAACAAGTGTGAAATCAAATCATTACGTTAAATTGTTCTACCATAGTTTACAACGTCAGTAATGGCAGGCCCAGAACTACAGACAACTACTGTAGCAAAACAGAAGCACAGCAAAAAAAATCGTCAACGATATACTTTTCAAATAAAGTGACATAAATGCAAAAGTTTGAAAACTTGCCCATATTCTCACATTCTTTGAAACTAAAGGTTTTGTGCAGCAAAAGCTACTGATGAAATTCTTCGGCAGTGTATAGTGAGTGACATACTTTGCCCGATACACCCAAAAGTTGTGTCCGTAGGTTAGTGTTTTTTTTTTGCCACCGCCTAGATATGTGACAGCATAGAAAAAAGTGTAAAACTTTTTCCAGGACAAAGAATGGTTGCCAACGATAGTTGTATTGGACGATTCGATGGTTGCAAGCAACATGTTTGCAGGAGCTAAAGCAAAGAGTTCTTCTATTGGCACACAATCACTGATTTTTTCCTACTTCTAGTTTGTGGCAAGTCTTCCAAATGGCTTTCCCTTCTTAAAGTTATAAGGTCAAAAGTCTATCGTTGTATCATTACACATACTCAAATACTCATTACAGTCATGGTGTGTCCGGGGTGGGAAATAAAAACTTGCTGTTGTAGTTTTTGTTCCATCGTTGAGGTCACATGTTTGAGATAAAGTTGTTGTACAGTACAGTTCTTGTGTTAATTAATGTAGCACAAAATTAATGAGTATAAGAAACTTGTTTCTGTTCCTAAGAAAAACAAGAATTTGGATTTGAACTATATCTTCTGATATGCCTTCAATATTTAAATGTGGTACATATGTTTCTATGCTGTTAGCAATACGTACACCCCATGTGCATCGCAAGCGCTTGTCTCTAATTGGCAGAATTGTGGGCACCATTAAAAATGTTGCGACTCTCTTAATGTTTCCATATCGTTTATTAAAAGAGTTTCGATAAAAAAAAATCTAATAAGAAAGTTGGAAAGTTTAACGCAGCGATCCGACAGATTTATGTATACCCTTACCATCTGAACATTTTTTCTATACCCTCTTTGGGGGCGTACCATAAAGATTGGACCCCATTCTTACACTGTTAGTAGAATTATTGCAATGGGAGAAGTTTGTTTAGGAAGTACCAGCTAAAGTGGACCGGCGTATCATATTTTGCAGATGTTAATTTAAAGTCCCAAAGTTTTGAGACATATTGCATATTTCTGCAGGATTCCCTGGGCAAAAAGATTTGATTATAGATCCACAATTTACATAGCCTCCAAATAGCGGTACCTCCTCATTATAGCGATTTTAAAGGTATTTTTAATTCCCGATGTCGGCTCTCGCTTTGAACAAAAACTACATGAATCGATTTATTAGCGATTGAATGCTTTATCTGCATCTAGCCGACGTTGTTGTAATACAACATTACAAACTTGGGAATGCAATTTTAAAGGTTCCAGCCACATTTGCAAGTACCTGGACTGCCGCTATATAGACTTTTTAGATTCTGTCAAATCGCACAAATAATAATAGCCCACAATTTTAGGAATTTTGCAGCCAATCGATGAAATGATATTAAAAATTAGAATCTAGCGAGGTCCCACGCAGTTTACAGTTACAATTCCAGTAATATTCTTACCATTTCCAGTCTGAAATGTAAACGAGATATAATCTTTGAAATGTGCAAAGCCTACAAATTTAGGAATTTTGTAGCCACTTTATAATGCTTCTATGCTGGCATACCAGCATGGTGAATATTCTACCATTCTTAACATTCTACTCACATTGCATCGACAATTCGATCCTATTTAAAATCATAAAAATTAAAATCCAAATTTGAGTACTCCAAGGAACAATTTTCATCTCTAACAGGTACCATGAAATTTTAGATTCAATGGCGAGTGAAATAGTCAAAATAGAAAGAAGCAACTGCTGTAACACTTAGCGCAAAAAATCGTTTACAGAAATATGGCCCTTGAGTTTAATAAAAATTGTTCGATGAGCGAAGATCATACCAATCAAGGACTCCATTTACCATACGTGGGATTTATAAATTTACAAAGTTGCTACCATTTATAAGGAAGGTACAAAAGGATGAACCACACGTCTCAATGGCCTAGGAGATGGCATTGAGAATAAATATCTAGCGAGGTTCCACGCATACAATCATTAGGCATCTTTCAGTTCGGAGAGTTTACAAGTGTGTAGTAGTTTTTATTTCCACAGAAGCGCATCTGAAGTTCTACAATTATAGTTCACTTATTATTCTTAACAATTCCAGTCTGAAATATAAACACAGTTTTTAGTTAGCTCCCAGAAATTCGAGATAAAAATTTTGAAATTTGTTTTTTTTTTTTTCAAAACTTGCAAGAGACGCATTCAACTCTTACGGATGACAACGACGATATGATGTCGAAAGCCTTTCTTTCAAATAAGATTACTTGTAATGCAATAACTTCTATATTCACTTCTATGGACCATTGCCATTGAGCCATGAAACGGATTTTGTTCCAATGGGCCCAGAGCCATTATTTCGCCTGGCAGTCAATGCCATAGTTACCTTCCAACAAATTTACTTTTAAAAACAATTAAGCCTGGTCAGTTGAAATAACGTTACTTAAAATTGTATACTTAACTTTTTTCAATGCACTTATCAGGCCATAGAAAAACCTACGCCCGTACCATTTTGGCTGTTATCTTTGACTTACATTCCAAAACATTTGTACTTGTAAAATCTTCACACATCTTCTTCGAAAAAAATCTTGTGGAGACGTCGTCGGCGTTTTGTAGTTTTTGCGCCATAAAACTTACATGACATTTTATAAAGTTTTTGCGATTTTCCTTGTGTAGTTTTTCTTACTTTCGTGGGTGTTCCGACTACGTTGTTTTCCATTGGCATATTTGTTTTAAGCGTCAGTACATGATAAAGTTAATTTTTGTTGACTTCGAGAAATCTTGAAGAAGAGAGTTACTGTGGTAGTAAAAGAAGGTTGAAAACCTCCATTCCCATGGGTATCATTATTTTCAACTTTCGAATATAGTTCAATTATTTAAAATGTTAAGGACAGCAAAATTACATAAGAAAGGATAACAAATTACATGAAAAGGATAATTGTTTTCGATAGAGAGGGTGTAGGATTTTTCAAGAATTCACCTCCTGGACGGCCTGATTTAAAGGTCATAATGGAAATCAATTGGCTTTAACTTGTAACATTATCAGTTTTCGCATTATAACGATCCCGAGCTTCTAATCATTTGACAAACTTTAGAACATTTATAAAAAAGAAATAAAAAATACGTAAAACATGTATAAACAGTAAAATAGAGAATCTTTGCCGCCAACACATTAATGGATTGCATAATATGTAAATGAAACGAAACATAAGCACGCGGGAGTGCAACACGACCCCCACTCTTTTCTACCTCTCTCTGTCATTCCGCCTTTCACATACTTTCTTAGAAATGAAAGCATTGGGATTTGCATTGCATTCAACGGATTGCTATGGGGATAGCTAACAAGGAGCTAGTCCCTGTGATGTGAATTGAATACCGAGGACCGAGAGTGGGTTGCAGGCATTGGCTTTCTTCAATGCCACGTGGGGTGCCGCATATGTGAGGTATTCAATTACACATGTAGATGCAACAAATATTTGTTGGTTTTAAAGTGGAAGGTTCTCTCTCCCCAAACCACCCTTAAGTCAAGGCATTCATTCTCTTCTTCCCTTTTTGTTTTTGTTTTCTTAAGCAATTCTTGATTCATTGTATATGAATGAGATTTTAAGGATTTCTAGTTCTTAACCAACGTCGTTGTCGTTGTCGTTGCCGATGTAGTCGTAGTCGTCGCATACGTCATACGTCGCCATACACACGTTCATTATTTTGTATTGCTGATTATTTTTGTATTATGGCGTTGTTGCCACAGATCCTTATCAGCTTAAATTCAAACAAAAGGCTAAGTATACGCAATATATAGGATGATATGTCGTCGTCGTGGTAGGGTAGGTTAGGGTAGGTAGGAAGGTGGTTATACATGTAGGTACTCCTAATAATGGCTGCTCACAGCATAAAACATGCAAAATTAAAAAGAAGGAGAGCAAAAAGAAGAAGAAAAAAATGGGAATCATAAAAACAACTCTCAAAAATGAATGCAGCAACCGACATGGGGCGAGGTACTTTCCAAAGAAATGTAAAGATATTCCCCGGCATTGTGCATAAACTAGAGATTATAACTTTTTTTGTTATGTTGTTGTTGTTCGTTGGCATCGAATGCATGGCAAGTAGAGCTAGGGGGTGGCTGGGGCAATGTTTTTAATGCCTTTGCAAAATATGGTTTGTGTTTGTCGACTTTTTCGTCATGCTCATCAGATGAATGGCATTGCATGCAGTGGAATGTTGGCTGGATGGCAGCTGGGCAGGAGAAATCGGGTGGGCGATTAAATTCCTTAGCTCTACAAAATGTATTTATGCCAGGATGATGACATAAGTGAAAAATGATAATCTAGCCACAACAACATGGGCAAAGCATAAAAAAGAAGCAGCCAACCAACAGCCAGCCAGCCAGCCAACCAACCAACCACTGGGAACGTCTGTGGACGATCGGGCTGCTGTAACTCGTACCATGTTGTATCACCACTACGAGGACTGGAGCTATAAACCGCAATGAATACCATCAACTCAAACAAAAACACAGTGTGCTACGTGGAACCACAAAAGGGACTACTGCTCGGTTGGCAGGGCAATAGTAAAGTGGCAAAGGCAGCAGTTCGGTTCGCAACTTGCCTATGGGGATTATGAAGATACCCAACAACGGCGCAAGCAGTGGGCAAGGCCACCAACGGGAGTAGGCTCTATATTGCGGTGGATTTTTATAGAGATTTCCTCTATAAAATCTCCGTCTGTTTTTTTTTTTTTTTTTTTTTGTATAAACACCGTTTCACACACACACCAACACATCCATTAATAGTTCGAGTCTGTGGTAAATGTGTGTGTGTGTGTTTATGTTTGTATGGCCTATATCTATTTCAAAGCAGCAGCCACAGCTGTAATAGTAGTGGTTACAGGACAACAACATTGTGTGTGTGTGTATGTATGTAGAGGTTCGTTTTCTACTAGCCAAATTCCAATGCAAGTTGGTTTTTTGGAGTTCCTTGTATGAATAACAGTTTGGCAAACTGGCATGAGCGTGGTAAGCCGTGTTGTCACATTATATAAGCTCTTTTCCTGTTTTTAATTTTCTTCACTTTTTCGCCTTTCTGTTGTTGTTTTTGCTGCTGTTGTTGCTGGCCTTTACAAATGCTGTTTTCATTTACTAGCAAAATTGTGTTGACAAAACCCCAGTCCAACGTACAGTGGTGCGATGTAACTCCCATAAAAAAAACCAAAGATGGGTGTGATTTTTTCCACAAAAACACCTGAGTGATATTTCATGGTGATATTTTACTTATGTGTTTTTAATCATTTTTATATTTGCGTAAATAAAATTTAATGTTAAAAATTGCAATACTAACGAGCGGTATGTAGTACTGCTGCACTGCAGATAATGTTTCTGAAAAAAAAAAAAAAAAACAAGAAAACCACTGTGCAACTGAGCTTTGTCAATATCCTTCCTTATGCAGAGGTAATCCCGTTTAGAGTCCGTGGGAGATAAAACTATTTTCTATAGTAAATATCAACGGCTCAGATAGAATGTAGCAATAACAAACATTTAGACAAGAGGCAACATGGATAAATAGGCAAATGGACAAAGAAGAGGGAACAAAACAAACAAACACACACACATACATACAGACACACAAAACAATTCCTTGTAAACCCACAGTTAATTCCCACTAAAAGAACTCATTTTATTCACGATGTAAGCAAGGCTTGTGTTTTTTCTGTTTTGTTTTTATGCGGCTCTGTGTCGTTTGTTTTGTTCTTAAGTGCTGGTAAATGCCAGAAATTCGTGTTGAAATAAAAGCTTCTCCTAAAATCTGTTCGGAATTAAAGCTGGAGCTTTCATATTAAGTTCAGGCAAATAGCGGTGATGGTTTAACACAAAAAAACTCCGAGTCATAAAGAGGAACAGAAATCAATTTGGTATTGTGGTGAACTACAACTGGATAAATAGATGGTCAACATTTCAAAAACTCGCATAATTGTTGTAAATACTCACATTTCCCAGGAAAAACCAACAAGGCTTATTTTATCTAGGAACTGGTGTGTATAGATAGATGTTAGTAGCTTCTAGGTTTATGGGCTAATATATTTTGTTGGGGTAGAAGAAGGTATTTGTTTGGTTTATTTAGTACAAAGGATATTGAATATGTGGAACAATGCTTTCATAAGAAAGGTCTAGCGAAAACTTATATTCCTAACAGCATTTTTAGAATCTACTAAAAATGGTAGCGAAAATTGTCACAAAAACTAATGAAGAGTTACATCATATTAGGCTACCTATACATGCGAAGTTTGGAGAATTTGTACACTGATTTACATTTTATGAGAGTAACTGGTATTCAACAAATTGGATACCATGGCGGACTCAGATTTTCCGTATTCGCTCTTGACCCCTTTCTGATATGGTGGTTACAACGGACCAAAATGATGCTATATCCGACAGCTGTTTAAATTATTTCAGTGACAGCTCATTATATTGTTTACAAGCGTACAAAAGCATTTAGGTGAGAATTTTCCAGAAAAAAAATTATTTGTAATGGAATTCAAGCGTGATAGTGTGGTTTCCTTATATGCCGGCCATGGTGATGGTGTGGGCCGCCATAACAGCCAATTGTCGATCTCCTGGAGGGTGTATTAAAGCCTTGGGTACGCAAACATTTTGGGCGCAGACCTTGGACATTCCAACAGCACCATCGCACCCAGCACGCGCCATCTAAGAATTGTTGCAAAATTAGGTTCTTCGCTCCATTTCCAGCGCACAATCCGGATACCAATACGATGGACTATTGTGTCTGGAGTATTTTGGAAAGCAAGGTTGGCACTGAAAAATACCAAAGTCTTGATTACCATAAGCAAGCACTTCGCCGGAAATGGACCAAAATACCCCAGAGCAACATTCGGGCAGCGTGTGACGATTTCATTGGCCATTTGAAGATCACAATTCGTCCAAAGGTGACCAATTCGAAAAAATCCAAACTTATTCTAAAATTTGATGCTATTTGCGATATTTTTTGCTTTCATTCAATAAAATTTAAAAAAAATGTAAAAGTTATGGCCTTTGATTTTGTTGCAGTTTTTTTATGTCACCCTGTATATATTCCATATTCACACTTTCTCTAATATGGACCAAAATATTGGGATTTCCCACCTTTCCTATCTCTTGCAGATGCTAGAACGTTAAGGCCTTAGTTCTCTTTAGACAAAATCGGCATTTTTCCCGTCGAAGTGGTGCGCACAATAACTCTCAAAGGATTGTGAGGCGATGTCCGATTTCATCCAAACTTGATACGTAAAAATACTACTATCAAACTTAGATGGAGTTCGGAGAAGAGCAATATATGTCCACGTCCACATAATTTACCTTGATTTTATTCATACTTTGCAAATCTTTATACTTGCATACGGGTCACACTTTAGTACCTAGTACCCACCCACAATAGATTAACATTTTTAATAATCAAATTTCTAAATAATAATGTTAAGAGTTTGATTTTTACCAATATAATACTTGGTGTGAAAATAGGATATATTGGTACCTCCCAAAAAGGTCAATATTTTGAATAATTAAAACTACAATCACAACGATGTCAACGATTTTCTTTCTATTTCATATATCTCAATATTTTTTCCCAACAATATTTGATTATGAAGAATATGGGTCCACTCCTTGTGGTACCTCTCACATCCCGGGTAAATAGTTTGAATTGTATCTCACATAAAATGCAAAATAATTCATTGATATTTCTTTTCATTTCGAACAATACTATATTCCCCCAACATTAGATCTAGTGTGATCAGTTCCATAGATTGGGGTCGATATTTTGATTTATTTTAACTCATAAAATGCAAAAATACATTTCAACATATGAAGTTACACATATATTTGTAGATATTTGAGAAAAATGCGTTTTTAAAAGTGAAAAAAACCACCTCTCCCCCTGTGACATGTCTATATTTAGAGAAATATTTGTGTATTTGTTTGAAATACCCCGACTTCAAATAACGGTTTGCTCCATTCAAGTAGTTTGCAATGCAATTAACGGCAAATAATTTTTTAAATTAGTTTTGAGTATTATTTTATTCACTTACCTGTCTTTGGGTGTTAGTATCGTTTTGTCCAATTAGTTTTGTTAAGAATAAACGTTAGGCGATATTTTTGCAATTGCCATTAAAAGGCTCATCTAATAGAGTGACCTACATTTCGAACTACTCTAGGTAAACAAGAATAAAAAGTACAAACAACTATACATAGATATAAAAGAGGCGAATAAAAAAATAATACCAGCAAGGCAATTCACAAACAAATAAACAACAAAATAATGATTCCCAACAAAAACAAAAAATAATAATAATAATAAATAAATGAAGAAATATCCCGGCGTAAAAATACAAAACACAAAAAGAAATAAACAAAAACAACAAACCTTTTTTGCGCCTTTGATGAACAAAAAACCAGCCCACTAAGGCGGCATTTACCAAAAGGAAGCCAAAAGCTGCCAACGAAATGCCAATTATAACCAGATTTGGCGCATTTGAATTTTCAGTTAATTCCGCTGGTAGCAATTCGAGACCTTCTTCAGGGATTTCCATGACACCGGTAAGTGGTGCACCCACGAGTGCCCCCAAAGTCAGTCGTCGAGTCGTCAGACGCACACACAATGTGATGATGGATAAACGGATGATGGTTGTTGAATAGTGGGTATGGGATGAAGACAGGGCAATAAAAATGAAAAAATGAAAAACATAAAATAAAAAGGATGAAAAACAAAGAACATAAAATTTATAAAAAATCAAATAAAATTAAATATGAATTCAATGATAGGCAACACCAAGGAGCAACAGCGACGAAAATGCTTGTCCTTGAAGGTTATTGCAGGACATCAAGATGTGAAGTGATGTGAAAAGTGTTGATTATTTTTCATTTGAAACATATAATTCTGAGGATGTTGATGTTAAATTCTCCTCAATCTTAGACGCGTTACTCATTAACTGATGATGGCAACACTTGGCTCCCCCCAAAACATATGGTGTGGCGACGATTACACCCAACAACACTTTTTCCCTTTTAATTCTTTAACCAAAGTAAACAACATCAACAACAACAAAACTAATAACAACGGAAAACACATATTTACCAATAAGTAAAGAAAGAGAATGCGACGGAAGCAAACTAAAGTAAATAAAATAACAACAAGGATTACAACAAAATGAAATGCTGTCTGTTCGGTTAAAAGGAAGAGACAACACAAGCTGGGATATTTCAAATGAAAATCTCGCCAAACAAACGGAAGGAAATAATGCAGACAACAAAATTTTTATGGTGGAAACTCTTGTATGTATGGGCCGACGACCATGCTTCAACAGAAAATACACATACAAACACACACATTCAAATACAAACACAAACACAAATGTCTATGCTTGCATAGATTAATGACAAATATAGAGAGACATTTAGGGCGTTTTCACAGTACCTCGTTTGAGACGCTTCTGATTGCGTTTGTGCAGGCAACAACCTATGATGAGGATGTTCAGAGCCACAATTGTTATGCCAGATGCTACACCGACCAGCAACAGCAGGCCGGAGGTGCCACCCAGCGGTGTGGCACTGGTTGTGGGAGGGCCGCCCAACGATGACGCTGGCTGCGATGGTGGCGGTGCTTCTGGGGCGTTATTAAAAATTCACCAGAGTAACGTAACCCCAAAGCAAATGCAGCATAAAAGACAAAATTAAAAACAAAAAAAAAGAAAGATAGTGATACACTCGGTTATAAACACATGAAGAAGACATAAATGAGTATATATTTACACAAGCATACACACACACACACCCACCCACATGGATATCTGTAACATTTGTGCTGTGCATACATGCGCGTGTTTGCGTAAATGAATGAGGACTTATCGTAGTCCTTTCAGAGCAGCTAGACATTGTTCTCCCTATTAAATGAATTCCCAACTACTGTTGCCTGCCTAGCTGAATAGTTTAGATCTTATGCAGATTTCAATTCATTAGGACGAAAGCTCGTAAAATGCAGATGACGCGAACAATAAATCAATAACGTTACAGTGTTGCTTCCTTTGCCAGTCAATGGCTGAATTATTGTGGGCTGATATAGTTAATTTGTGCACTATGCCCTCCCCACAAGTGCATTTCGCCTTTTCGGTACCGACTGACGTCGACACGTCGATACATGTTGCCCATGGCGATGCGAATTCTGTTTGTGCTGGACTTACCTTTGGTATGGGCCTTTTGTAGGTCAGGCAAGTATTTGCTCTCGCCTAAATCGTTGTACGCCATTACCGAGAACAGATACAAAGTGTTCGTTCGAAGTCCATTTATGGTGAGCTTATGACTATTGGGCAGTCCATCAATGTACTTGTATTGTTCCCGGTTAGCCTCTCTGCATCAGGATCAGAAAACGGTTGTTGACATACAAAAGACAAGGAGGGAAGAAAAGAAATGAGAAATGTTCCATGGATTAGTTTTAGTTTTGGAAATAATTTGTTTTGTCTTATTAGAGCTTATCTAATGGATGTATGCATAGAAAAAAGGAATGAAGTACAATCCTCCCTTTTGTTGTGTGCCTATATGCAGACAAGGGGAATGTGTCAATATGGACATGTTGTTAATACGATGCGTTGCAAATGTTTCCTACCTTAAACGCAAATAAGTATATGGGTTCTTTCTTGAAGAAGAATTATGTTATAAATTCAAATATTTAGAGTCCACTATGGTTCCAAACAGGATATTTTTGGCAAACACTCCAGTTTTTACGTTTTTTACTATACTCCTACCTTGCAAAATAGGGTATATTAAATTTGTCATTCCGTCTAAAAGAATTTATATTCCTGATCAGAATCTGATCTACCTAGAGCTTTAACATTTGGAATTAGGATTTATGTTATATGCAGGATGTTTGGTATTAAAAATGTTCACGTTCAGCTAATATAACGGTGCCTCCTGATTTTTGGAATTTCAAGATTTCTGTCACAATTTCTGGCCAAATCAACTATAACTTGACATTTGTGGTTCGTGAAAGGTCTGCGAAAAATGTTAGGTTAAGGTCCACTAATTGGCATAGACCCATATAACGGTTCAACTTACTGTTTGTTGCTTGTAAAATTTTACAGTATTCTCCAGCGGATGTCGCAAGCGTGGAACACGTTTTAATCCAAATACATTTTTTTACAAAATGGTGGACAGTATTGAAAGTTTGGCCCGGCCGAACTTCATGTTTTTTTTATTTACGTGTTATATGTATCAAGGTTATATAGGGTCCGCAATTTAACGTATTTTTTCAATTCACTGCTTTTTTCGTGAATGGTAACAATTATCCTTCCGCTAAACGAATATAGCTGGGCATACACTTACACAACGCTGGGAAACATTGCAACATTTCTTTGAAAATTATGCATCCGTTTGTTATCAAGGAAAATTGTTATTTGGGTTCAGAAAACTCGATGGACCCGAAACGAGTTACTGTTCGATGAAGATTTTGGTCCACTTTTCTTCGAAAATAAGCAAGGAGTGGCTTATACGTAATCGGGCAATGTTGAAAAAATTTTTGTTCAAAAGAATTGAAGAGGACGGCTCTTCGTGATACACAGCCGAAGCTATTCTTAAAAAGCATAAAGGATTTAGCCATGTCTTTTGAACATGGATCGTGGACATATATTTTGGAAAAGCCCCCATTATAACGATACCTCCTGTATTTGCAGAGTTTGGCACTATTTGTTACCCGGATATTCGGTAAATCGGCATCGGCTGAAATTGTCTTTGCCAAAAAAAAAAGAAACTGTCCATATAGGCCCATTGACGGCATACCACCACATATTCGGCTGTCACACATATTTTTGATGCCTCTGGCATCATTTTTGAATGGAATTGTTAATATAGTCAGTATTTTGAATTAATATCAGGTACCGCCATATAAGGTATTGTATATACAGGTCCATATAACTGTACTCTACCAAAATCGGTATATAAGCTACAACCTTCAAAGCAATTAAATTATAAATTAGTATCAAGTACCACGTACTTCGACAGAAAATTGTCTAGAATGGTCCATGTTGATTTAAGACACATTTTCAGTTTAAAAGTTGGCCTTTGGAGTTAGTCATTGCCATTGTTTAGCAAAAATATGTAATTATTAAATAGTAGATATTTTTATGATTTCAGCCACATGTTCAAACGAATAGAATATCTCGACACATACAAAAATCTTTTCCAAAGTGTTACCTTGAAATGGTAGAAGATATTTTTTTAAAATTTTTATTTTTATTAAAAGAGGAGATTTTGTTGAATTTTTTATTTCAAACATTCCAACAATCTTCTGTATCATTTAATAAATAATACTTCAGCTTTAACTTCTGAATTCGCTGAAACAAAAATTTCTGAAAATTGGTCCATATTTCGGTTAGTGGGTTGGTTCATATAAAGTAGTAACCATGTACAATTTTAATTACATAAATTGAATATTATTAAACAAAACGAACAATAGAAATGTTATCAAAGAAATCAGATTTGGGACCATATTGAACTGGTTTTACACAGTCAGCAGTTGTCACATGCGTTTCACTTATTCATTTTCCAAGTACAGCCAATACTGCTTTCTCTTAATATACAATACATACGTATACATATATACAAAAAATATTCCACTTACCTATAACGTACTCTGTACGATGCCTTTAGGCCACCATCAAAACCTGGTGTCCATGCCACCGTTACCGAATCATGTGTCACATTAAGAATATTCAAACTCAATGGTGTATCAGGCTGAGAAGTTATATCCAGTCGTACTGGCTCAATGTCCTGACCCAACTCATTTTTGGCCACACATTCATAGGCTCCATAATCGGCGGGAGCCACCTTCTCTATGATGAGAATCGACTCATATGTCAGCGAATCGATTTTCTTCTCCTCAACTTCATATTTGTAGGAACGGTTTACCGGTAAATCTTTTCCTTCTTGGCGCCAAATGAATTTTGGCTTTGGCGAGGATTGCGCACGACATGGCAAACGGCCACGTTCTCCAGTGCCACTGGCGGCTCTCATAAGTGTGGGAGATTTGTCTATTTCCGGAGCAACTGTAAATATAGACATGACCGAAACGTTTGATTGAAATGCAAATATTATGTCGTGTCATTGATTTCCTTTTGTTGCTGTTGTCATCTTTACTTACATTTGACTATCAGCAGTACATCGCGACTTGTAGGATTAGCAACACGATTATCGGCTATGCAACGGAAATTGCCAACATCTTCGCGCTGAGCATCTTTGATGTGCAGATACGAGGTGCCGTTTGCAAAGGTGGTCGAGGTTTTTATGGTCATGTCATAACCCAAACGCTCCCATTTGACGTGATCTTCGGTCAGGGGTTTGCCCTCCACCGAACATGACAGCATTGCATCTTCACCGGGATTGACTATGACATTCTCGGAAACACCTTTGATGGTGGTCCCATCTGTAAAGTCAACAAATAAAATAAAAACCCAATTCGGTTTGGAGACATGTCGACTCAGAGACAGTGAGACTTTGGATACTTACATTCCACCACAACTGTGACATTGATACGCGCAGAGCCCTGTGAATTGCGTGCCTCACAAACATAAACACCGGCATCGTTGCGGTGCAATTTGGTGAAGTTCAGTTTGGGTCCTTCGGCGAAAATACGAGCCTCCCCATTACCATTGGCGGGCAGTGGTTGCCCATCCTTTGACCAGGTGTAGGTAATTGACATCGGATTGGCATTTGCCTGCAGAGCAACCAGCAGAGATTCGCCCTCAACGCCCACGGCAGTGGAGGATGGCGGAGGCACGAATTTGGGTCGATCTAAATTTGATAGAAAGGTGTTTCGTGGAAACACAAAAAAAAAACAACAAATGTTAAACAAAATGACCATAGCCTCTTCCAGCTTCGGTTTGGCGGGATGCCGGGGAGCGTAGCTTCCCAACCAGTCTCTGCTCTACTACTTACACAACACATCCAGACTAATGGCCTCGTGCACACTGCGCTGGAGAGCTTCGTTGGCACTTTGACATGTGTACACTACGCCGTTCATTTCCTGTGTGATGTTTACTTTGAATTCCAACGTCGAGACGGTACCACCCCACAGGCCGGGTTTAGATGTGTTATTTATACCTAGGGGAGGCCATGCCACAAGGCCGCAGGGGAAATACAAAACAAGAAGTAAAAAGCATGTTAACGGTGATTGCCACATGAAAATAATTCAGACGATGGATGAACTGAATGGCATGGTGGTCGTAGGGGAGCGCAGGCCAGGCGCAACGGAGACATTGTAGTTTACAAGTCGGAAGTTTGCGTAAGTACATATTTCACATTTTTGCAGTCTACTTGGAAAATGCAGCAACAAACATCCTCCTCGGCAAGACTGTGATCCTGGCACAAACATCCGAATGCAGGGAAGTCAAATGGACGGGCTAAAGGAATGCTGTTAGCCTCTGTAAGCCAAATGTGATTGCGAATAGAAACAGATATTTCAGAACCACACAAACAAAACACGTTTAGGTTTACGCCTCTGACGACCTAGTATCCAACCAGTCGGACGGTTGGCCAACCGGCCAGCCATATAACGAACCGACCAGCATCGAGACAAGCACCAACAGGCAGCAGCAGCAGTCAACCTACATGTTTGCCCGGCGCCATTCCGTGCAACACTAGGAAAGTCTAGTTGAGCATCATTAGGTTCCAGCATTTACCAGAACGCCCGCCCGCCCGACTGTCTGTCTGACTGGCTGACTGGATAAATAGATGGTAGCGATGTTGTACTCAACTCAACTTGTGTGGCATGTGGCCACACCACCGGTTTTTCTGTTGGTGTGCTCCTTTTGACAACAATGACAATCCTTTGAACATCCCAATAATTTGGGCACTTTTCCAGCTTAACAACAAACCTTGCCTGTCTGCTTGCTCTGAGGTTTTTGACTTCTTTAACAATTTGCTGGCTCCATTCTATTACTAGGCCATCTCTACGTCCCGAGCCACACCACAAACGCCTGTTCACACCGAACTACACCTAAAACAATCAAGCAGCCAACTTACCCTTGATGGCAATGCCATCCCTCCACCACGACAGTTTTGCAGGTGGATTACTTGAACTGGAATCGCACACAATGGTCGCCTCAATGCCTGGTTTCAATTCTTCCGGTTCGATGCGTATCTTAACTGTTTCTGGAGCAACTGTAATTGTCCGTGTTTGTCAAAGACACACAATAAAAATTAATACTCATTCAAATTATGCCCTCCTCGGCTGGAGGATTCTTAGAATTTCCAGCGATGAACAAAAAATACTCACAGTGCACACTCAGTGTGGTCGACTCGAAAAGAGGTATCTCCGTGGCACTATTGGCTGCCTCGCAGCGATATTGAGCCTGATTATCCGTTACGTTTGCCAGAATTGTAATTTCGGCGGAGACCGACTTGTCGGCAGTGCGTATCACGGAGTTTATCTGGAATTAAGAAGAAAACGCATAAATTGTGAGCGAATAATTCTTATGGTCGTACAACTTGGCAAATGATTAAAGTTTAGTTTTTCTACATGCCACGATGGCAAAAATACGAACAACAAATAGCGTAGCGTTTGCAAATGGTAAGTGTGTTGGTAAATTATGTTTATAATTATTATTTGCGTAAAGTAACTGATGCAGAAAGTTCAACTTAGAAAAAGAAGAAGCAAATACGTATTTCATTATCTTCTGTGAAGACATCTTCCAAGAAAAATGTGTGTGTGTGTGTGTGCTATTAAAATGTCGTTTTTGTGGAACATCTCAATACGCAATTGATAGGCGTAGTATGAACTTTATATATTGAGAAAAAGCTGTACTCAGTCAGATGTCTCTTGGCGTAGAAAATAAAAAGTATCTGCGAACAATTGAAAAAAAATGCAATAGGATGACACTCTCGACACAGTAGCTTTTTAAGGGAGAGTGCTTTTCGTAATACATTTATGTGAGAGTAATGAGGCTATGAATAAAAAATTGGACGAAACACAGAGGGATCTAAATCTAATGGCAGTTATTTCCATTGGACGAAACACAGAGGGATCTAAATCTAATGGCAGTTATTATGTGACAGAAATTACTGGTACATATATAACATATATATGGAGCCAAACTGATTTAACTAATTTTGACAGAAATACCTTTACGGGGGTATATAAGGTGTGGTAGAAACGTAATAAATACATGGTGCGTATTGCGGCTGAATAAACATAAAAACATGTCGTCTATTAAATTTTGCAAACCTCTTCCTAGATTTAAATGGTCGTGTGGTCCAAATCTCTTATCCGATTATCTTCAAAATCCATAGAAAATCAACTCTGCAAAATCTAAGAAGGACAGACTGCAAAGTACAAACAAATGCACCCCGTCCTCTATCAGTTTTCTAAAAAATATCTCAAGATCCCAAGACAAACAAGTTTATTTTTTTTTTCTCAATGATATGATTGAATTTTTAGGAAATTATACAGGATTTCTAGGTAATTGTGTAGTTCACGGAAATTCGGGATTTCAAATATGGATGTGCATTGAAATGGGTATGACCTTAAATAAAATGGAGAGTCTATAAGGTTTGGCTACGTGTGTTACTTTTACGAAACGTACAATAATTATCCGAGGTATACAATAGCTATTGAAATCCTACGTCGATTTGGAAATATCCGCTTGGCTAAATCGCTCTAGTTTCCCATCGATTTAAAGTAGGTTCACAAAATATTGCTATTTTGTATTTTTGTATTGCAGAATTTTTGGCCATATAGTTATAAATTTCGGCTCAATTACTTTTTTTTTTAGAGAATGTGATTTAAAAAATCAAAAAACAATTTCTATTCCGCGCCGAATATTATCGCGAAAATATTCTGGAGGGCATTGAGCACGCAAACATTTTGGGCGTAGACCTTAGACATTCCAACAGGACTCAGCACCATCGCACTCAGCATGCGCCATCCAAGAATGGTTAAAAAATGAGGTTCCTCGCTTCATTTCCAGCGCACAATGGCCACCTAAGTCTCCGGATACCAATCCGTTGGACTTTTGTGTCTGGAGTATTTTAGAAAGCAAGGTTGGCACTAAAAATACCAAAGTGTCGATCACCTCAAGCAAGCGCTTCGCCGTGAATGGGCCAAAATACAGTAGAGCAACATTCGGGCAGCGTGTGGCGGTTTCATTGGCCATTTGAAGGCCAAAGTTTGTGCCAAATGTGACCAATTCGAGCAAATATAAAACTATTCTAAAATGATATTTCCGAAAATTTTTGCTTTCATTTAAAAAAAAAAAAATGCAAAAATGATGACATTTGACTTTGTTGCCGTTTTTTGTTTCAATCTGTATAGCTCCCGTAAATTATTTCCACCAGCTTTTAAATTTGAACCGCTCTTAAACTTTAATAACGATTTATTACAGGCAAGTCTGCTGAATGTGGTGGTGTAGGAGAATATTTGATTAGAGAGATTAGTTATTTCTTGCCTTAACATTGTTTTTTAAACACATTCCTTGAAAATCTATTTGGGTCCACTCTTCGCAATAGTGTCATATATAATGTGAGTTAAAAGCTTTTTTTTTGTAACTAACATTTAAAGATTAATGGTCCAACACATTTAAATATCTAAATTTCTATTTCATTTCATTTTATTGCAACAGTAATATTTCATTCTCATTAAAGTTGCGTCATTTATTTCATTGACTTTGAACGAAACTGAAATGATTTTAAGGGTGCTATTATGTTACAAGTAGCTAGACCACAACAATGAGGACATAGCTCATTACAATTATCATACGGAAGCACAGCACTTTGCTCATCTGAAGTTTGATTTAAAATATTCTCTCCCTCTCTTTCTATGCATCTAACTTTTGCTCCGGCTGTCCGATATTATCATTATCCTGATGTCACCGTAATTGTTTGAATTTCCATAAGACCACATACCCACAACCAGCTATGGAACACAAACTTTATCAAAAATACAACCATAGTATAATACCAATACGGAAAATGTGTAGTGAGTGAGTGTGTGTGTGTGTGAGAGTGTCTGCCGAAGAATGTTTGTCTATACACATGTTTACTAATGTCATTAACAAAGATAAAGAATTTCAATAAAACCTTCGGTATAAATATTATGAAAACTCAAATTCTCTAAACAGGTACGAATTCTATCCGGAGCAATGCTTCCCCGTCCCGTTCCATCGCCATCATCATACACGCATACACTCTACTTTGTAATACAGATATTTCTACACTTGTTTTTCATGTAGGGGCCACATGTGTACACACTCCCTATATTAACTTCTATTCCATTGTATCCTAAGGGAATGGACCTATGTATAGATCGGCATAAAGCGAGAGAGAGAGAGAGTTTAGAAACTATCTAAATTATGCCAAAGTTTTGTTAGGGTACTCTAAGAATGTTTATACAAAGCTTAATATGTTTAGAAACATATGTAAGTATGAAACGTGTGTATGTGTTAGTGTGGGTGGTCGGGTGTCTGTGTGTGTGTGTGTGTGGTAATAAAACGGTAACTAAATGTTTGAATCCATATGTAGTGTTAGAGTTATATATTATCAGTGAGTGTGTGTGTGGGTGGGTGTTTATTTGTGTGTCTCTTTCTCTAGTAAATAAACAAGGTATGTGTTGGCTAAGTATGTATGCATGTTCGTATGTATATTGAGAATATAAGTAAGACATAAAAATGCGAAACTAAAAGCTGTAAAGCCAAGATGTACACACCAATAGGTGGTTAAGCATGCTTAGAGATAAATATGCGTTTACAAATGTTTGTATATGTATGTGTTCAAGTGTGTTAATGTATTATTTAAATGGCTGTAGTTGCATGTGTTAAGCACAATGTATATACATATACATATGTGTATCTATTCTTTGTTTGGATTATTAGTTTTTGTTATTATTTTCCGATACCCTTGGTTAACAGCCTACTTCTTTTGTTTAAGCACAAAATGACTGATTAAATAGTAACGTAATTCATGTCTGCCTCAATGGCATACATTTGCTAGATATTTTGCCTCGTAAAATCCCTTATTATGGTTATGTCAGACCATTAGCATACATGACTTTTTAGAAGAAGCTATTTCATTCACGCTTGAACATTTTTGTAAATTATGAGATTAAAACTTGCAAAACACCATTATTCTCATTGATAATAAAGTTACTGGATCGTATATGGCTCTAAAGACTAATGTAAAGTCCGCACTATAGAGACCCTGGGCCAAGAGTGTCAACCAAGCTCTCCGAGTGGAACCAGTATGTCCAACACATACGAGTGGTCGTCAAAAGATTCGGTTAAAACACATAGAATAGTACATGAGTTTAAGATAGGGTTTGAGCCATTGCCAGTCATTTATTTATGATAAACGATGTTAACTTGTTTATCGGTACGACAACATGTACGAGAGCTTACGATTTAAGCGCGGGTCGATAGATCAATTGTACTTTGTTTTGCCAATGTAAAGGCTGATAGCTTGTCAAATCATACCTTATGTTCCTTGAAATCTGTCTATCCTACTACAACAAGGATGTTGTAATAAGGAGTAGAATAGGATAGACTACGATACGAAATTATTTAACCAAAATAGCCAGCTATTTTGGAGACACAATAATGTATATTCCTATACATTTATTCTCCCCTTGTCTTTAACGCTGGAAGGAGATGGGAGAACAAAACTCAAAAGGGTTCACACGTTATGGCCGATTTTAAAATCATTCCCATTCGGACATTTTAGAAGACTTTGAGGCACAAGATTTTCGTTTTCAACATAGGCATTAGGGTGTCAAATTAAAATGAACTTTTGCACTTAATAAGTGCGAAAATGTCTTAAGTTTGCCCATACTTAAATATAACCATTTACTGACAATGTCGCCAGTAGATTGGTATGTAAAATATCGGCCCCTTTTTAGAATCGTCTCCATTAAACGGCACTGCCTCATTTCCAGTATTTTTGATTTATTTTACATCAAATTATTTGTAACTCGAAACTTCGATAAAGATTTATCCCTCGCTGCAAAAAAAAAAAAAAAAAAATAAGATAGTCCACTATTTTTTGCTTCGACTTTACAGTTCCTTAGAAAACTTTAAATTTTGATCTTTCTCAGTAATAAAAACTGATATTGGCCGCTGTAGCGGAATCATTCTCCTGTTACCATTCTTTTGTTTTTCAGTAAAAAAAAAAAAACAATATTTGAGCAAAGTAAGAAAATAAGCATTTAATTCGTTGAAAACCATTCTTCGCGTTTAGACAAAAAGCTACTTATGTTCATTAAAGAAGATTCAATCCAACGGCATTTCTAACAGATGTAAAAACAAGAGAATAAGCTGTAAGTTCAGCCGTGCCGAACTTTGAATACCCTCTAACAATTGAAAAAAAGTTGCAACTTTCCAAAAAAAAAAAAAAAAAAATACTGATAAATCATTAAAATACCAAATATAGGGAGGTACCGTTATTTGGGAGTTATACGAAGGTGTGAGCTGCAACTAAAGAACTTAAAATACGAAATTAAAAATAATTCAAGTGGATATTGCCGATAAAGTCATCTATAAACCGAATATAGGGAGTTACAGTTATGTGGGGAGTACACCAAAACCTTGGGCCAAATCGGCTTCAGGAAATTTTGCGTCGATTTAGGGATGTCCGTCGTCAGTCTGGTTCGCACGAGAACTCTCGAAGGGAGTATCTGATTTGGTCCAAACTTGGTCCATTTCAATATTATTGTCAAACTTAGATCGAGTTCAAATACTAACCCATTCTTCTGTTAACCCCCTCACAAGGGGTCATTATTTCGAATATTTGTATTTCTCAGAAATGCAAATTAAGGTACCTCCCCCACAAAGGGGTCAAGATTTTCAATAACAAACAGCTCATGAAATGCCAAATAAGCATCCGATTCTTTAGGCCTATTCTGTAAAATCCAACTGCTCTTGTTATTGTTAAAAATTCTTTTGCTATTGTAATAACAACACAACAAACAAATTAATTTCTGGTTATATAAACAATGAGTAAAGCCATTAAAAAAGTTAGAGAATAGGGCCACTGACTTAACACTTGACTTTGCCTACGAAAGAAACAATATTGACTCACTAAATAATACTAAAGTGTCGATCACCTCAAGCAAGCTCTTCGTCGGGAATAGGTCATAATACCGAAATACCGCATAGCAACATTCGGGCAGCGTGTGACGGTTTCATTGGGAATTTGAAGGCCATAATTCTTGCCAAAGGTGACCAATTCGAACAAACCTAAACTTATTCTAAAATTTGATGCTGTTTTCGACATTTTTTGCTTTCATTCAATTAAATTTAAAAAAATGTAAAAATGATGGCAGTTTTTTTTATCTCAACCTATACATCGTCGGTAAAACCTAATACTAATAATTTTTAACTTATTTTTGTATTTGAATAAAAGTCAGAAGTTTTAAAAATACACAAGGAACTAATATTTTTTTCAACGTATGTAAACAGTATGTAATATTTGAAATTAATATTGAATATATTTCTTTATATCTTATTTCAAAAATACTGGGAGCCTTCTGTATTTGGCGGTTCACTTTTGAAATTATCACTTTTTCAGTGATTTAAAAGTATAAATTCTTTTCATCCTCTGTTCATTTTATGCTCCATATTAAAATCGAACACAGTCCTTTATAATCTTGATTAGTGCATTCTTAAATTTGTATACATAAATATATACATATTATTGCCGAAGAAATACATAAAAATTATAAACCATGACTTTTACATAAAGAGAGTTTTCTGCTGTAACTTAATTGCAAGTTCGGTAAAGGTCCTACGCTAGACTGTGTGACATCTTTTTCGATTTTCATTTTCTGTTGGTTGAGGTTACTTGTCATCCACATTGGTGAGTACAGTTGTGCTACACGTCATTCACACACACACACATACGCATGTTGGCATATACGGTTGAACTGCAATGTAGCTGGACACAAGTGTCAAAGCCCGGAGTAACGCCTACATCTTGCGTTTTCGTAACACTTTGCAACATCAACAAATGAAGACTAAGAGACCACAACAAACACTGGCAAAGGAAGGGGCGATTGGGCTAGGCACTCTCTTCATTGGAGAATCTGGTAAACGTATACCATAATAGTTACTTAAAATTGGCGTTTTATCACTTTATCGTGCAAACAAAGAACGCTTTAATTGTGTATTTAAAAAATCATTAGGCTCTTATTACTTAAGCGAATGGGAGGATGAGTATGGCATGGATGCAGGCTACCGTCTCCTTCTCCGCCTGTGTCATGCCACGCTTGATGTGTGACTCTGTGTGTCCTTGCTAGGGGTGAAAATGGAGCAGTAAAAACCACAGGTTAAGTACAGCTGTTGTGACCAAAGTTTTTCATTATGGCAATTTTATGTTGTAGCATAAAATAACGAGTGCTGGAATCGTTTGTCATTCTCACCCACATAAATGGACTTTGTGTCGGAATGGGCGGACTGGCTTTAAGGCATTTATCATAAAAAGGCACTGAACACTACTTTCTGATGTAGTTTTTTCTTGTTTGTCCCATCCGGGGTAGGGATCAATGGAGGTTTTATTTATATTTTTTTATTTCTTCCATTTGGAAGATGAATATTTTTTAATTTGCCACAAAACGGAGTGTTTACCTAAGAGTGGTATTTTATGTTTATGGCAAGAGCACAAAAACACACACTCACACACAAATATGAATAAAATGTGTATTAGTTGTACTTTAATGGAAATGGTACGATTTTGTAGTGTGAGTATTTGTTTATGGTCGATTTTGTTTTCTTTTTTTTATAAAATTGCAAAACTTACCCTTTTGTCATTTTTGTACCATGTTAGGGTGGCCAATGGATTACCGCCAGATGAAACACATAAAAGTTTTTGTACCGAACCAGCTGGAATAATTTGACCTTCCATATAACCAGATATAATGGGTGGCGATGGTGGATCTGCAAAAAATATAATAAGATATGAATTGGTTTAGTTTTGACTTTTGAGGCAAACAAATTTGCTACGATAAGGTTTTCAAAATAGACTCTAGAATTTGTCTGTAATGCTAATTCTACATTATTTTCAAAATATTAATTTTACCCATTGACAACTAAAAAAGCTGTAAGTCCGGCCGGGTCGAACTTTGAATATCCTCCATCATTTGGAATGAATTTACCAATTTTCATAAAAAATAAAATCCGTTAAAAATTCTGTTAAAGTCTTAAAAATCCCGAATGTAGCCGTTGTACGTGGACCTACATAGGCAACTTTTGCCATAAGTCATTACAATATTCAAATGCGAAACTTTGAAAAAAAAAAACGATGAATAATGTAGCTAAAATCGTCAAATATAGGAAGGAACCATTATGACGTGAACCTGCTCAGCCAATTTTCTGTCTTAGACTGTTATGTCTATTACGAACTTCAAATGCCAAATTTGAAAAAATTCCAGTGAATAATGTCATTAAAATCATTAAACTACCGAATATCGGGAGGTACCGTTATATGAGGGCTATACGAAGACTTGGACCTGCACAAACAATTTTTCGGCATAGGCTGTAATATTCATTACGAACTTATAATACCAAATTTGAAACAACTCCGTTGAATAAAGTCGCTAAAATCATAAAAATACCGAATATCGGAAGGCGCCGTTATATAAGTACTGAAAAAGGTGAATGTTAAAGATAATTGGTTTGTGGAGGATTGCTTAGATGCTGTCTATTTCTGTACCTGACTTAAGTATTACAAAAATATTACCACGTGTAAAGTTTTAACAGAGTTTAAATTAAATCGTAGGATGCTCCAAGTTTTGGTTGAATCGGAAAGTTATCGAGCGCAAAAGAAAAACAGACGGGTGGAAACACATCACAAGAACTTGTCTTCCATGATGCACATTTTGACCTATCATATTTTATGGACCGTCTGTAGCCATAATACTGAGGATATATTTTCCTGCATCCCGATATTTATATTTTTATGGCGTATATTTTAAAACAATAAAGTATTTCACATTTTTTTACATAAAAAAATTTAGTTCAATTAAAGTTAAACACCGGCAATAAAATAAGGATTTATAAAAAGTATAACACTATGTAAGAAATAATACAAAATTTTAAATGCCGGAGAACGGTTTTCATACACTCTTTCTTTATGTCCTGTAAAATTTATCTATCGCCCTTCCTTCACCCAAGTCATTTTATGAAGGTGAAATTATGGCTCACACAATAACAGTTTACGAGCTCATCAGTGAATGGATATTTTCTGATACGAAAACAGGTTCTCTCTTCAGTTAAATTCAGACGGACAAACAAGCCTTGACCGAAATATTAAAGTGGATTTGTAAAGACAACAGCAGCGTTCAAACAAAAACAAAAAATATATATTTAATAATAAGTATGCCGCAAGTGAATTTAACCCACACAAAGTACAAACAAGCTCGCTTGCAGTTCACCGTTCACAGTCAGTCACCTTAGTAAGAATAACGAAACACCAATACACATAAAGAGGACCAGATGGAGCATATCAAAAGAGTCTTACAGTGATTAAAAGGGATTCAGGCTTATTATCTGTTATTTTTCATACACCAGCCCTGTCATCGCACTTACACCAACCACATTAACCTATAATGTGTTCATGTGCACTCCATAGCGACGCACACACACACACGCACATCTATGAGAACATGCAAATAGACATAACTCATAAACGACGAGAACGGCAGATATGAGAATAAAAAAGAAACAGAAAATAAGGCACCTGATGTTTTCGCTAAGACACAGGCCGACAAAGTGGGGAAGACTGATGATGCCCAAAAATTATAATTTTAATTAGTCCTCTTGTAACGTTGAATGGCAACATTAACACCAACCTAGAATGGCAGCGGCAGTAGCAGCATTACAAAGTGGGTCGTATTATTTGAATAATGTTCGCGCTCAAAGCCTGTCGTAAAATTCTGGCATCCTTTATGTCTTATCTATTTATAATCATCTTCATGGTTTTACCGCTGAGTTTTATTTTCGTCCTTCACACCAATTATCCTTAAAATGAGACGCATACAGTTTCAAAAAGAAAAAAAAAAACAACTTTGGGAATTGTATTGAAATCCAAGAAGCATTAAGAAAATTAAAGCGTTCAATGAAATCGGTTCATTCATTTGCACATTAAATTAAGACCCACAGGCGGATGAAATAGATATTTAAAAATAATACCACCAATCTATATATAAATTACATTTTGTTACAAATTGGTGTTCTCTGGAATGCATGAACCGAGTTCTGCAAGCAAGCACTATACGAAAGATGACGTAAATGCAAAAGTTTTTATGTGTAAAGACATTTCATATGGTCGTGTGACACGAGCAATATTGTATCGGCTACAGAGTGGTACCTCAACAAACTCTTAATGCGGATGTGCTGGCTACTTCTAATTTCCAAAGTAAGGGTCATTATTATAAACTTTATACAGTTAAATGTAAGAGGAAATCGGACCACTAAACCTTTTTTACATCCTACTCCACACTGTGGTAGAGGGTATTATGTCTTAATGCGGATGTGCTGGATACTTCTAATTTCTAAACAAAGGGTCATTATTATAAACTTTATACAGTTAAATGTAAGTGGAAATCGGACCACTAAACCTTTTTTACACCCTACTCCACACTGTGGTAGGGAGTATTATGTCTTTGCGTATATGTTTGTAATAAGTGAAAAGGAACAAATTGTCTTCAATGATCTACATAAAATCACATTTTTAGTCAATTTATAAATGTCCATCCCTCTGTCCATGTATTTTTGTGAACAAAATTTGTTTTCCTATTGAAAATGGTTACAATTGTAGATAATCAGTTCGGATATAGGTATAGCTCTTATCTTCTATATCTATAAAAGTGAAAAATATTTGTACGTATATATATATATATATATATATATATATATATATATATATATATATATATATATATATATATATATATATATATATATATATACACATTAGGATAGGATATAGGATTAGGACAGGATAGGATATATAGCATCAGATTCTGAGGTACCTCCCAAAAATTTAGATTTTGTATGCACATATCTATTGATAACGGAATTTGGAACAAACATAAATTTGCCAAACTATATTGAAATCGGTTAAGATTTGGATATAGCTCCCATATATATTTTCGACCGATTTCATGTATTTGGTGCACCAAACACGATATGTATGTCCAATTTTAATACAATTTAAAATAAGTAACGAAATTGGGAGCAAACATGAATTTGTTAAATTATATTGAAATCGGTTTAGATTTGGATATAGCTCCCATATATATTTTCGACCGATTTCATGTATTTGATGTACCAAACACTATATGTATGTTCGATTGGAATAAAATTGGGAATGTGTGACGGGATTTTGATTAGAAAATAAATTATTCAAATTATATTAAAATCGGTTCAGAATTGGATATAGCTCCCATATATATTTTCCGCCGATTTCACATATTTGATGACGAACTATATTCTAATTCGCTCAGATTTGATTATAGCTCCAATATATATTCTCGGCCGATTTCACATATTTGGGGGCATCAACCAAAGCGAGAGAGACGTAATCTGGCACCAGAAAAAATTTCCAAATTATATTGATATCGGTTGAGGTTTGGGTATAGCTAACATATATTTCGGCCGACTTCATACATGTTATGTACAAACACGATATATATGACTGATTCCAATGAAATTCAGAATATGTGGCGGAATTTGGTTACAATAAAAAATGTGATAAATTAATTGGAAATAAGTTAAGATTTTTTGGGATATGTTTTTAATAAGAACCATTGACCCACAACGCCTTAGGCTAACACTAGAAAACAACACAACATTAAATTTGAAATACGCTTATTACGGGGAAGTATGTTGCTACCTCGAATTCACTAATTGCAATAGAAATCCCACTCAACTTCAAAAAATTGCAGTTTCCTGGACGCTTGGTATTTGCTATTAAATAAATAAATCCGAATGACAAACCCTTCGTGTATGCATGTCATGCTTTTCTAATGGTTTTTTATTAACGCATTAAAGTAGTGCAATATTTTTTTTTTTTTAATTTTTAAATTTGTTTTTTTTTTATCCAACATCTATTTGTAAATAAAATTTTCAATGCATTAAAATCAAAAGGGGTAGCGAAGCGCACAGGGTTCAGGTAGTATATATATATATATATATATATATATATATATATATATATATATATATATATATATATATATATATATATATATATATATATATATATATATATATATATATATATATATATATATATATATATATATATATATATATACTGGTGGCCAAAACTAAAGCAACTGAAATTACAAGGAGAATGAATGCCCTGTACCTTTTTTAAAAATTAAGAAAATGAGAAAGTTTTTCGTGTTTTAAATTAGGTACTATATTCACTTTGTAAAAACCTAAAGCATAAAACCAAAATCCATTTTTATATAAAAAATAATGTTTGGTAAAGTCAATTAACCCGATTTTGGCTTGGACAAAACAAAAGCAACTCTGTTGTACATTCATATAACCGCTGCAATTTCAGTTGTTTTTACTCTGACATTTACCGCTTTTTGCTTCCTTCGACAATTTTGCTTGTCATAAATCCTTTTTGAGAAGTTTTTTACAACAGTATGTGTTTTTCTTTTCGTTTTTTAAGTACTGCCCAAAAAAATTAAAAATGACTAGAAGCAAATACAATACCTGAATAAAACAGCAAATTATCAGTGACTATCACAACAACATATCACAGAAAATGATTTCCGAGAAATATTTCATAAATATTTATGTGATTTCATAATTATTTCTGTATACTAAGTCGGTTTTTTGAAACTGGATCAGTAGTAACAGTCTATAACGGATGATGGCCGTGAAAAACTTCAGCCTGTACTGATCCACAAATTGTGAGAGAAATGAAAAACAACCATTTAAGAGGTCAACTGGATTGGTGAGAGAGCAATCATTGGATATAAGCTCGAGATCAGTGCGTAGACGAGTAGTGGCAGCTGGTCTGCATGCCCGTAAGACGTCAAAAAATCAATTTATATCTGAAAAAATCAAAAAGGCTTTCGGAAACGATAATATTAAGTGGAATCAAGCTGAATGGAAAAAAACATTATTTCTGGGATGAGTCTACGTTTAATATTAAAGGCTCAGACGTGAAAAATTTTAAGGTGAGAAGACCAAAAAATGAAGGACTCAAGTCGCAGTGTTGCAAAGGTACAGTGAAGCATGAGGGAGGGTCAAAAATGGCGTGGCGCTTTTTTTCTTTCTATGGACTTGGGCCTATCCATAAAATAAAGGAAGTTGTGGATCGGGTTGTTTACAAAGATGTGTTGGACATCACGTTGTTCCCTTATGCTGAGTAAAATATTCGGCTGATTTGGGTGTTTCAGCATGACAATGATCCCAAACTTGTATCAAAACTTGTCAAATATTGGTTGCGGGAGTCAAAAATTGATGTTTTGTTATGGCCGACACAATCACCTGACCTAAACTCCATAGAAAACCTTTGGAGTATCGTAGATAGGAAGATCAAGAGAGATTCGGAAATAAATAAGCACAACATTTTCTAAAGAATTCTGGGTGCCTGTGAAAGCACACCCAAGGATCAAATTGAGCGTGTTATAGATTCAATGCCTCGTAGGTGTGCAGCTGCTATCAAAAATAATGGTTATGCTATCGACTACTAGCCAAAATTTAATTATTTTAAAATAAAAAAATAAAAGTTGCTTTAGTTTTGACCAAGCAAAAATTGGGTCATTTTAGTTTTCCACATATTATTTTTCATTCAAAATTATTCTTGTATTTTTATTTTTAGTTTCTTAAAAGTGAATTAAAACCCTCATTTAAAACTGGAAAAATAATGACGATTTGTTTATTTTTGTAAAAGTTACAGGACATTTATCGTCTTTGCGATTTAAGTTGCTTTAGTTTTGGCCACCAGTGTATATATATATATATATATATATATATATATATATATATATATATATATATATATATATATATATATATATATATATATATATATATATATATATATATATATATATATATATATATATATATATATTTCAATGAAGTTTGAAATATGTGACGAAATTTTGCCAATTTATATTGAAACCGGTTCAGATTTGGATACTAGGTACCTCAAACCCGAAATATGTGCTTTGCTATGGTACTTCAAAGCCGAAATATGTGCTCCTTTATAACATTCGGTAGAATATATCAGATACAACCTGGATATATTTATTACAAATCGACATTGGTTCACATTTAGACATAGCTCCCATAAATATTTCCCTTCAATTCGTTGTACATTATGTGTCAGCCAGGCTACGTTTGTCTAATTTCGTTGAATTTTGGAGGTTCCGCCTAAAATAAAGTCCGTAAAGTGTGGATCCCATTTACTTAAGACTTCTCCGAGTCATATATCGACGAGAAACGAAAACAATTCAAATTGAAATGTAGCCCCTGCATTTTAGTGCAATACAATTTTGATGTCCAACCTATCTAAAGCCGTAAAAGGCATTCAAATACGATCATTATTGGTACTGCATCCAAATTCCCAACATGAACGACCGACCTTGGTCCTTTCATTAATTGTAAATAGCTTGCTTTTTACGCAATTTTAATTTTTTATTAGGTAATCTCAAGTATATTTTCAACAAAACTATAACATCTTATTTATGACTTAGCTTGAGTGTAGATATTGTACTCCAATCGAATCTTATTTTGAACGGTTGGGTATATTTACCAGAGTTCCATCCACCCACACTGTATAACTCACACAGTCATTACCTTTATCAAAGTCAATGACATTGTTTAAACCAACATACTACATTTGTCCAATGTCAACGACCATTAACATCCGTACGTATGTATGCCCGTATTTCTCAACATCGGTGTGTGTGAGACGGTATGCGTAACTTGAATGTCCTGCAGCAAACAGTCCCAGGAATGCCAACCAACGTCACATACCGACCGACCGACCGACCGACCGAGTCAAAGTCCCCGCGTGTTACATGTTCCAAATATGTATTTGCAACAAATGAAGACTGACACGAAACAGGATAATTCAGTTAAACGCGTTTGCCATGTTCGGCTCTCTGCAATTGTCAACTATCTTATCAGATCCCGTGTCCGTGTCTGTGCCCACATCCGTATCCGTATCTCGTAGTTGATAGAATTTCAAAATGTTTTGTATGTCATGATATGTGGCTGGGTGTGTGTGTATGTGTGCCTGTGCGTGTGAGTGTAGGTGTATGCACGAATGAATTGTTACAGTATTCCATCAATCAATTATAGCGAGTTAACCACATTCTTTCGTCGTTTCGTAAAAAATGTCAATTCCATGTAGATTGTTTAGATTTGAGTCAAAAGCGAAGTAGGGGAAGATTCGAAAAACACGGCAAACATTAATTTAAGAACTTCTGTCAAGCGTAATTGTGTTTCTATTCCAGTTTTAATAGAAACAATATCCCTTCATTTTTGTTTAAATTCTAGCATTAAACAAACTGTTGTTCCCTCAACCCTCTTTATATAAAGTATAAATTAACCCCATTATTTGAAATTTATAAGAAATTTACTAAGAAAACAGCATACTGTGGTAGAGGATATAATGTGTTTTTGCCAAAGGAAACGAATTAGTTCCTTTTGGTAATCTCTTCAGAATCACATTCTGAGATGAATTATTTTATATCCATCAGTCTGTTTGCACGTTTCATTTGTTTGGCCCGTGAATGTACCCTTCTGAAATTGGTGAAATTATGATTTAGACATATCTCCCATTTATATCTGCTGTCTGTCAGTGTAGGTAGTATCCATTATGAACTCCAAATACCAAGTTTGATACAATTCCCGTGAAAAGTGCGTCACATATCATCAATATACCGAATGTATGGTAGTCCAGTTAAGCGGGAACTATACGAAAATTTCGACCTACACGGAAAGTATGAGTAAAACAGCCAAAAACTCAAAAAATCTGGGGGTACAGTTATATGAGGGCCATATCAAAATGTGGACCTGTATGGACCATTTACAATACCAAATACCAAGGTGTCATATTGGGAGTTAACAGATAGATGTATGTATCTATATTGACAGTGGACCGAAGTATTCCACTTTATCTAAAACTGATTTAAATATTGGTATAAGCAAAATTTAAAGAAAATCGAATATTTATTTTCAAATCTATAGATATAATAGTTATTCAAAAGTTTAACCAGAAGGAATGGAATGAAATATTGAAATTAGGTCCAAGTTTGATGAAAATCGCTAATTTGTTTAGCACGTTAAAGGGGCAATACTCATTCAAAATTTTGACCCCTTGGAGATACTCGAAGGAGTATAATCGGCTCACTTCCATATTCACATCAGAACTCTGGTTGAGAGGAACATTTAGATAAACCTAGTTCGAAAAGATTAGCTGACTTTTTGGCATGTTATGAGAGATAAAATTATTTAAAATTGTGGCGCTATATATTCCATCGTAACACCAGATCTTCTTTTAGTAGAAATTCGCGTTTTATAATCGTCTTGGGTATTCAATCTTTGTGGGGGAGGTACCAGAAGAAACAGACTGATATATCCTACCTTTATACCAGATCTTATGTTAATGAAAATATTTAATGTTTAAATTTTGAAGGGAATCGGACTCCTATCGATATTGTCCATTTTCGCACCTGGTCTAACACTGATACAAATATTGGGATTTGCTAAGTTTGCACAAAATCTAGAGATCATTTATCTTTCTATGAAATACATTATTTTCTTTGAAAATTCTGATCTTGTGTGGGGGAGGTATCCGATGGAGTGGACCGATGACAGTAATATTACGATGTACCAAGCTTGGACCAAATCGGACACTCTTTTCGTGAGATCAGACAGACAGTCGGACGCACAACCCGACTCCAAATGTCTTGAAACAGATTTGGTCCAAAAAGACCTAGGATCCAAATCAATTGAACCACAAATGACAATCACGACTATTACTAACCTAACATCAATAAAATTCGAAATTTCGTGAGAATCGTATCGTAATAGTTATCTATTGTCAATATTTCGAAATGTTACAAATCTGTGATTATGGCCACTCCACATTTGTAATATGCTTCGGCATTCTTATCCTAGTTTGCAAAATTTTGATTTTTCTTTGCAATAGTTTTTGAGATGATGAAAGGCTTCCTTGATTTTCAACTCAGGGGAAATACTGCTTCTTCTCGCTTAAAAACATAAATAAACTTTTAATGAAAACCCAATTTGCAAAACAGTGCCCTTATCAATACTCGACTGTTTTCTTGCGTATTTGTCATTCTATACAACACTTTCCAGAACATTCTTTGAAAATCCTTGTTAAATTTATTTTTAGCAATCTCGTATGAATCCCTTATTAATCAGGTGCTCTCTTGCATTAACCAAAATATCAATTTCCCAAAAAGAAAAGTGTTGTGTTACATCCAAATGTTGGTCTTCCATTAAAGTTGGCCAGGATGAAATTAAAATTTGTCTGAGGTTTGTTATGTGCTCGAGGTAGCTGTTGTATTTTACCCATGATTTTCAGGTCACATAAAACACGAAACATTAAGCGATGCTACACCCCTCACCCTTCTCCTCCTCAATCGTAATTTTCCGTCTCACATGGCACACAAATAATTCCATGACTTGGTTGGTAGCTTTCTTTGTTTTTCAATTTTAATTGATGCCCCATATCGGGCGTTTTAAATACAATTCACCCATTTGACGATATGACATTCGTTTTGCGTTTCGCATTTCCCCCCGCCGCAACTTTGACTGACACTGAGCAGACAGATCATCATCGCCAACATTGCAGCAGCCACAATTGAAATGTGTGCAAGCGTAGGAAGTACTTTTAGCTTTCAGTGATTATCCCGCTGTACGACTGGCTCATTCGTGGCACAACACATACATACGCGGTGGTGGCAAGTTGTGTACTGCTGCAGTTGCATCAGACGGACGTTGTGATAGGTTTGTGTACATTGTTTGCAACACTTTCTTGTTTTCTGTCCTACATATACCGGCATAATCAAAACCCCTCCACTGCACTCCCCTACATACACACATACGTAAATGTCCAAAATACAAAGAACAAATACACACACACATAGATATATGCCAACAACCTTTGTGGTTTATTCGGTTGAGAATGTATTTGTGTATCCTGCCTACGTTGTTTTAGTATTTCAATAGTAAAAGCGTGTGTGTGTGTATTTTGTAGCCGATATTGTAGGGCATTTATGAGAAAAACACACTGAAACACTTTTTAGTTACAGCTTTTCTATTGTGGAGTGTGTGGCGAAGGGGGAATTGTAAAAAAAAAACTCTTTTCCGTTCTTAGTAGAACAAACACAAACCGTATCATCATCGCAAATGATGTAGTCCATACCACTTAAGCTGGCTGATACAGTAGACGGCCAGAAAGATGTGGAAGATATGTCATTTGCGCTGCATTTTTTAAAGGAATACTATCTCTTACTAATTTAAAGAAAATCTAATTAAATTATTTCGAATGATTTCAAATAAATTAATATTAGCTTTAATATTCCAGCTTTAAAGTTGGCGGGCATTTCCAAGAACTCCAAACCTTTGAGAATGACACCAAACAAATTTAGAGAACTGTGGGCAATTATTTATAAATCCAAAATTTATTTTATCCGTTGTATGCACCACTTGGTAATTTTGGAATGTATGCCAATATCTTGTTAAGGCATTATGTCAAGCATCCCATGTATTCCTCCTTAGATCTGATGACTTTTGAAACTCGTTATAATACTCTAAACTCAGATTGTCCGTATTGTTATCTGGGCAAATGAATTTGAGAGTGGATATGTGTTATTCTGTATTGGAAAGAGATATGCAAACAGAGCCATTCCATTTAAGCTTCAACCACACACATTTTAAGCAAACATTGCATGGAAATTCATCCATCCATTGAATGCGGAGCCATCTGCACACTCACACTCACACCACTATGGCAAACAAAACACGCCAACAAACTAATGCATTTGGAAAAATTCACACACACACTCACACAAAAACAGTCAACTGAATGCACACATGTTGATGTGTCCAAAGGCACGTGTGTCTGGTGGTCGGTAAGGTAACTTGCAAATTATACTGTGCACTACAAATAACCAAATCAGGAACAAAAAATTGCACTTCTACCCCTATAAGCCACAAAAAGACATGGGACTTTTTTTAAACGTTTTAATAATTCTTGAACATTTAGACAAAGTGGCACCACTTGCCAAAATATGTTATTTATAATCATCAAAGCGGAACATTAATTAAGCCGAACGTTCAATAAAAAATCATACCGTTCAAAAAAAAAAAAAAATAATAATAATAATAAATAATAATAACTTGTCTTGTACATTACGAGTACAGATTTTTAATAAATAACAATGGCACCGTAAAAAAAAACAATCCCACACCGAATGAATTTCGATTTTGTTAATTTTATTCATTGTATTTCAATATTTACACCAAAATATCGGTGGGTACAGTTATATGAAAATCTTGGACCAAAATGAACAATGTTTTTACAACGGTTTTAAGACCCATTATGAATTACAAATTCCAAATTTGAAACAAATCTTATAGAAAATGTAGAAATGCCGAATATCAGAATTTGCAGACAATATTTTGCCACTGGAGGAGAAACCCTTTCCAAACTCCCATTGCAAAATTTGGTATAATACCCCGGAAAAATATGCCAAATTTCAAAGAAAAGTATCTTAAAATTGAATTGAATTTTATGCTGATCTTTCCAAGGTGTTGGTGTCATAATTAAATGTTATTTATATTACGATGGGAAGTCCTAATTTTGGCGTAACACCTTGTTGAACCGAACCATTTTCTTGAAATTTAAATACGGTTGTGGTGCGGTTCAACAATTTATTTGAGGTAGTGGTTTGGTTCATGGTTCTTTTCATGTACGGAAATAGTGTTTCGGTTCTGAACAAGTTTGCAGCCCTGTTTGCAGGGAAAAATCTGTTTACTTACATTTGAATTTTTTCGATGAGATCAATGGCACCCGTGACCCACAAATGTCAAACTATGGCTGATTTAAGAGAGCCAGATCTGTCGTAAATTCAACAAACGGTCAGAAAGGCAGAAGTACATGGCTAAATCCCTCTCTGAAGACTAATTCGAAGTGATAATTTCATTGTAATTATCGGAGGTTTCTAATAAAAAAGTTATTTCCAACGAATTAACAGACAATCTCCTATAACATCCTTACTAGAGTTTTTCATGAAATGTCTTTACTTAGAAAATTAATCAGCTTTTTCTATGGACAAAACTGTTTTTAGCCTATCTCCAAATAGAATAAATTTTTCCGTGATTTTATTCACATCATTCCTTTTAAATAAGCATGACCTTTTGCACAAGGAAGCCCACACGTCCTATTAAGACCTATTAAACAGCCGAAAAACACTCACCGACAATATTGCCTCGTTGTGATTTTCCACTTCAGTTGATGCCTCTGGCCCTTATAAAAATATTTTTTGAAGGATTAGGCTTAAAATTTTTATTCCATTATCGTTGATAATGTTTACATTAAAATGGCAAGGAATTTAGATGGTACAATAAAAACAACAACAACAACAACAGTGAAATCTAATGCCGATAACACAAGCAACAGATTTGCTGTGCTTCAATGTGACATGGAACACACACACACACACACAAAATCTACTCCAACATTAACAAATACATCATTATGTATTCTATATGTTTTTCCTTCTGTTCCCTGTATTTCTTGTTCTAGCTGCTATGGTCATAGTACAACGATACGCTTATCCTGTTTCAGCCTCTTTCTCTAGTACTTTGATGTGTTCTTTCGTTTCTCCGCTCTCTTTCTCCGTCTCCCTCTGGCTATGGCCTTATCTAACATTATTTCATTGGAACGACTTTCTTTACATTTTCTGGCATACATTACCGTCGTAGTAGTGCTCATTCTTGTCTTTTGTTTTGTGTATCGTTGCTTATATCCTGTTAGTTAAGCGTATGTGTGTTGTTGTTGGTGCTGTTGCTGCTGTGCGCTTTAAACAGGATTAAATTCTAAGAGCAAACACTCAGCCAGGCGAACAGCGACAATGACAATATTGCATTACAATTGCACAACCTAACCAACAACAGAAACAAACGAAACGCAACAAAAAGAAACATTCAATGTTGTTTCTTTTTTTCTTCTTCTTCTTCGTTTTGTTCCCTCTTTAATGCTAAAGTATTTGTGCGCCTTACTGTTGCTTATCCCCTCTATGATTGTTAATACACTATTTTTCCAGCAAGAAATGTAAAAGTTGTTGAACAAGCACCAGGAGGAGTTTGAGACATTTGGCTAGGATTTCTGATTTGGCAGAGTTTGCATATGTATGAATTCTGAGCTTTATGTGCATGCGATTTAACAGCGATGTCAAAAAGTATAGCAGCAACATGTCGGCCTAGCAAATATCTCCAAAGCGATGCTTCGGTTGTTACATGTTTTTCTGTTTTCCAAAATTTAATTTTTGCCTATTAGAAAATAAAAAAATTACTATATTCTTGTTTTTTTATTTTATTTTGATCTCTTTTGCACACAACTGTTGGTAATAAATATAGGTGCAAATGCGAGAAAGGAGGACAACAAGGAGTATTATATAATGTAAGAGAATTTCACGCACCTAAATGTAAGTGTTTCATACCCCAAGGCGTTTAGAATTGAGTGGAACAAAACAGAACACATATTATTTTCATTTTAAGTTGCGTTTAATACAAATTAACAACACACTTGAATGTGCAGAGGCTGTGACAAGGACAAAAGTCTCAATTACAACGCGAAATAATGATATTAAACAGGAAAGACCAATTGGGGAAAACTAAATGAATGAACGTTGATGCCATAAGTGTTTAACAAAATGTCATAGAAGGGGATTTAAAAAGTTCTAGTTCACAGCCATGGCGAAACAATATGAATCTGCATAAAAAACACGAGCATGAGACATGTCAAGCTTGATATAGAATTCGTATCAAGCTTGATACAAACTCTGCGGGGAAACATATCTTACCATGGTTCTTTGCAATTGAAAGGAATTAAAGCGCTGAGGCGTTAGACCTCAAATTGAACGAAAATTTCAAGTTGCATTGGAACCATAGGTAGCTCTATGACCCTGCATTTTACAATACACAATATTTCTTCATGTCTATACTCTGCCGCACTGTGTGTTGCTATCTCGCTGAGCTGAGCCGATCCGTCAGTCTATGTTAACATGTAGTCCCACTACAGGTTTCAATTGTTGTCTGATCCTCACGAAATTTTGCATGGAGGTTAAATTTTGCATGGAGGTTATTAAGGTTTGAAATGCACCAAAGGAAGGGGATGTTGGTTAGACAGCTAGTAATTCAAAAACGGCTGGTCGTATTTTAACAATTCTCAGAAATTCGGAATTGCCTATTACAAAAAAAAAAAAAAAAATAAATAAAACGTAAAAAAAAATCGCATAAAAAGTGCTAATGAAAATTTTATTATATACTTGTGGTATTTTTTGTCGCATGAGATTTGTTTCAATTTGTCTTACAGCATTGAATTGTGTAATATTTTTTACAACTTGCAACACTATGTGTTGGTTGTACTGTATTCAGATCGCAATTATCGTTCAATCTTAACGAAATTTGTTTTGGAAGATGTTCGCTAAATGTTTAGAGTTTAAAATGGACAAAAAACCAAAAAAAAAAACAAAATTTGTAGATTTTGTGGTCGCTCTACAGTTCTCAACTGAGGGCCATCGGATAATATTTAGCTGGTGAAATGGACCATAATTCTGTGTGAAAAAATATTTCGTTAATATAAATACATTAAAGGCGAGCCTCTGACTTTTACATTCATGCAGTAAAAACAATTTTTTGTCTGTCTGACGAAATCACGACATAAGTCGCAGCATTAAATATATATTCCACAGAAATTTATACTACATTTAGGATACTTGATGTTTAAACAGTCCCTATCTAACGGCGCCTGGTGATTAACAATATTTTGAGAGATCCATATCTTAAATATACTGCGACAAAACTATTTACTATATCCATATCCAATATTTGCAAATTTTGCATATATCACATTTTTAAAGCATTGCAGAAGATTTTCTATTCAAATCCTCAATACATACCCTACACCACACTGTGGTTCAGAGTATTGTGGATTTTTTTTTTTTTTTTGTAACAGGCGAAAGCAGGCAAAGCCGACATAGATAGTTCCTTTTGAATGTCCTTCTGAATAAACATTACTGTTCGATTATATACATTAAGACGAAACTCATTGAGTTAGTTGGACAACAATCTAAAACCGAATTATTTCTTCCTCCAGCAAAGACACACTTTGGTAAAAAAAATTATCAAATATCTTTGTACAAATATTTTTTTTTTATTTTTCGAAATTTCATTGTTTTTTTTTTTTCTTTTTTTTTTGTATTTTACTTTAAATAAGATGTTATAGTTAGAACGCACTGGTATTTCAAATACATTTAAAACTAGCCACTGCATCGATACGAACTCTAATGGTAAACATTTATAAAAGTATTTCAACTGGATATGACATAAAATGAACTTTATAAATAATTCACATTTTTATTATTTTTATTACTTTATTACTCAATTTATACAACATTTAAATTCATTTATTTATTGCTTCATTAAAATGCGGCATTTTAGCATTACTGCAGCTCATCCTTGAGCAGCTTCATCATAAGGACCACGCACAGATGGTTGAATTATACAAATGATGATGATGATGGTGGTGGCGATGGTGATGATGAAGATGATGATGTTGATGTTGACAACAACAAATGACCGTTAGTCTGTTAAAAGACGGACGATGCACAGAGGCATTGGTATTCCTGTGTGGGGAACCATCACCGAAGTTTACACACACACCCACACTTCACCAGCATTTATGTAAATTTTTTTTAAATAATAAGATACTTGACCTCAAGGATGTGCCATGGAATTCACTTCGCATCATGGATGTAGATAGAAAGGGATGCCAAGAAGAAAAAGAAAGAAAAACTCCATCTCTCTCTCCCACACACACATACAATAACAAAACGTGGGAAAGTGTGATAAAAAAATACCGGAAAGTTGGAGAAAACAAAGTGTTTTATTCATTTACTTACTTTTCATTCGTATTTTTATTTGCTGCAACATTCATTATAGATTTCAACGACGTTACACGGTCGCAAACTCGCTCGCTGGATGGCTGGCCGGCCTTAGTCATATGATGGTAGTTTCTTATTGCTTTCATTTACGCCTTAATGAACTCACGGCGCTTCGTTTTATTGAAGAACCACTTCTCTCGCATCAATTTATTTTTCATCGAATTTATTGGACGATTGGATATTTAAGAGCCGTATTGAGAAAATGAAATACCTATACACAACTTGTATACGAAAATTCAAGTTAAGGCCAACAATTCAAATGAATTTTCGAATTAAGAATTATTGGAATTTTCGAAGAGGATGACGGCATTCAAATATTTTCGATTCGTATTTAGTAAAATATATTCTAGGACTTGAAATATTTATAATTACTCTTTAGATAAGGAATGGTGCAAATTCATTTCAGAATTCGGCTGCTGATTTTCAGTAGGAAATTATTATTGTGATAAGGAGATTGGTTCAATTAATCTCCTAAATTAATAATGTATTCTACTTCATCAAATACTAAAAATTTGGGATGTGCAAATTTAAAGGATTTATTTCCAATTTTAATCAACATTTTAACTTTTTGTTGGGTAGAAGTAAGCCGATCTATTTCATCTTTACACAAGATCTAGTGTTGATAAAACTATTGAGATGTGCGAAATTTGAAGGTTATCGAACTCTTATCTACAATTTATAAGAGTTATAATTATTTGAAATTATGACACTTTGTGGGCTTTGTTCATTTTGTTCAGGTCGGAAACTGACATGATACCGATAAAAATATAGGATTTGAAAAGTTTGAATAAAATTAGATGATCCTTTCTTGTTCTATGAGGTACATTATTATAATTTTACGATGTACCAAGTTTGGATACTACCTTCGAGAGTAATAATGCCACCAGTCATGAAGATGGATGGACAACCACTAGATCGTCTCCTAGATCGTCTAGACTTATAGTCTAAAACCGTTATTTCTGTAGCAATATGACTGAGATTTTTAAGAATCAAGAATTAACGCGTAGTTTTCACATTTCGTCTGTTCCAAACACGTTGTTTTCTAAACTATTATGAAACGAATCTTACAAACGAATTCTTACAGTGACAGCTCATTATATTATTCACAAGCGTACAAAAGCATTTTGGTGAGAATTTTCCATTTTGGTTGGAAAACCACAAGTTAGAGCACTCCAGCATTAAAATGTGATACTCATTACCGTGATACTGGTAGCGTAGCCCGACGTCAAGGAAATGGGCGGAAGAAAACAGCAACATCAGCAGAAATGGTTAGAAAAGTAAAGAAGCAACTTGTTCGAAACCCGCGTCGCCGTGGCTGAAAAAAAGCTCATGAGCTGAACATATCGAAATGTTCCATTCGGCAAATATTGAAAAATAAGCTCCGGTTAAGCCATTGAAATTCCAAAAAGTGCAAGAACTTACACCGCAACAGAAAGAAAATAGGCTCAAAAGAGCTAAAGAGTTGCTTCGCTTGGTCGAACGTGGTGAACTGCCGAATGTGGTTTTCTCCGATGGGAAAACATTCGTTGTGCAGCAGTTTTTAAACAAACAAAATGATCGTGTTTACTTGCCAAAGAGGTCACTTTGAAATGTGCACTTTCCTTGAATCAGGGAACGTCACTAAAAGCTATCGAATCATTACAGATAAAAAATTCATAAAGGGGAAACTTTTAATAGGAAACTTAAGAAATCGTCGATTAAAATTACACAAAATATGAAATTTAGAATCCTAAAAGCAATTTTTCTAGCAGAATTTTTTATGTGAATTTTTTTATACAAATATGATTGACGATTTGTTTACATCCTTTGCACTGCCTCCACCAAAAAAAAAAAGTAAAAACTCTGCAACAAATAACACCATGTCTTGGAGCTATTTGAACGAAATATTCCATAACGTGTTTATTTGGGTAACACTCATAACATATTTTACGTTTATTTCATTATTTCAGTTTTTTTGTGATTTGTTTATAGCATATTGTGTTGCTGTCTTGGCTTCTCAACTCACACTTCTCGGAAAGTCTGCAGATGTCAATGCAAAAAGTACTGCGAAAAAGTAAAAAGCAAAGGGGACAAAAATGTGTGTGTGTGTGCCAAATATGGGAGACAATCTCTGCGTACCCATCTTTGGCCATAAACTCAACGTAAAATATTATAAATGTAAACAAATACAGACAATAAATGTTTTAAATTGCTTGACATATTTAAAAGGGTATTACGCAGCGGGCGACCAAAGTCAGCGTTTGCCAAAATATATCTGTCATCCACCCCACCCACCACTAGCTAAAGGTAAGTCATTCAGGTGGTATTCGTTATTACTTCAGGCACTTTCACAACATAAATCTGGGCAATTTAATTTGGCATATTTTTCATTGGGTTATAAAGTGCAACCAGAGCATCAGCAAGCCATCATTGAAACGCACACACACACATGCACAAGTCTACTTTTTATTGGGCGACAATATTCGTTAGAAAACTTTATGCGATTTGGTGGCACGACACCGTCAAGGATCAGGGCTTCCCGTTTTGTTTTGCAGCACGCACACCACCACCAACGCCGTTGCGAATTTCCAGTTTAGCTCCGCAGAATGCAAACAAACAAAGGTACAAACATCTCCATACATGTCATACTGTGCGGAATTATGTAAGAGCTTCGCGGGAAGAGTGGTGGTGACTACAGTGGCGAACAAAAAATAAATCCACATGTAAGCTGACATGCCAGCCATTGAAAGAAGACTATTTACATAGAAATAACGAGCTTATAATGGCACTTTAAATAAATTGCGATTGAGTTCGATAAGGACAGCAGTCAGTCTTCTCCATCCATCCTCTGCTTCCTCGTCTTCTCTCATCTGAAGCTATAAATGTGATTTATTGAAACCATGTGAACAGAGGGAATTGATTCTTAACAGATCATGTTGATGTATAAACATACCAAAGCGTTTCGCTAATGCTAAGCAGCTGGAGATAAATGGAGGTGGAATAAACCTCTTTATTTTGGAATAACTCTAAAAATATTCAGTTCTATTGGTTTGATGAAACCTTCAAAAAATGCTGTGAAATTTCTATTAAAGCTTCATAGGATTGTAAATAATAATGGCGTTATCTAAATGGCTGTGGCAGGAAGTACAGATATTTTATTAGATTTAATTTTCAAGCGAGGTAAAGAAATAAAAATTGTAAAATCTAAAAAATATTCAATTAATATCGGATTTAATACATAATTTGCCAGGTTACAATAGAATTGAAAAATCCATTTTAATGTCAATTTGCGATAAAGGTAGGTAAGAAAGGTACTTTTCGCACTTGTAATACGGATTTGTCCAAGAAATATTAGACATAATAATAGTAGTAACTGGGCTTAGGGTTCGACAGGACCGAATTTTAATATCCTTCATCACTATATTTATCAAAATAAAATTGGTTAAATACATTTATTGCATTAGATTGATCATTGAGAACTCTTATTGGCAATTCCTCAAAAATGCAGGAAATCGGATGGATGTACCAATAAGTGGACTTTAATCTAACGTCTTTCACAAGGGGAGAACATACCTTTAAAGAGCCCTCAATGTCAAGTTTCTGCTGATTTGGTTGGAAACTTCGAAAATCCGCAGGTAACGTCATATGGGGGCTATACCAAATAGTGTACCTTAATCGAACATTTTTAGCAAGGGTACAACAGGTATACCGAGAACCCTAATACTATGTTATACTCTTCACCATACCGTTTTAATACCATATTAAGTTCGTCATTCCGTTTGTAAATCCGCTAACAGCCTGTTTTTGCAACAGTAGTTTTTCCTTTCGTTTCCAATTTTGGAGAAAGAAAATATATATTGGGGGCATGTTTTGGCTGTGAGTGACGAACACAACGAAGATTTTTCCCCTTGTATTTTTCGTTTATGTAACAAAAAAATACAAACGAAAATGTCAGAAAAGAAAAGCGATAAGAGGAGACCCATCGTTTTGAACAGAAATTGGCTGTTTGTTACAGAATCTCACCAAAATTGTATGTGTATGACGGGAAATTTATATATGAACTACTTTTTGTTAGCGGATCTTGCAGAACCATACTCCTTTAATGTTTTCTTGATATTTTTTCAATTTTATTTTACAAATTTGTGATAAATGATGAATTTATTGGGGTTGCCAAAATCAGCACAACTCCTAATTAAATGAAATAAAAAAATAACAAAATAATGGTAATGGAAATCCAGACATATCAAAGCTTTTCGGAAATGGACGAGAGTTTTTAAAATTTTTATTAAAACCCATACCTAAGCCATTACGTTTGAATACGAACGATTTGAGTGAAAGTAACTTTTTTTACAAAAAACAGGCTGTAAATAAGCATCTAAGACCCAAAAAAGTATACATATTTTTGATCAAAAGCATATAATTTTATGTAGAATAAATGAATCTATCTGCCCTAACCTTAGACTTAAATGAACGAATCCAAGTGAAAAGTAAAATATACGTTATATACAGGGTGAGATAAAAAAACTGCAACAAAGTCAAACGCCATGTATTTACATTTTTTTAATTTATTGAATGAAAGCAAAAAATGTCGAAAATAGCATCAAATTTTAGAATAAGTTTAGATTTATTGAAATTGGTCACCTTTGGCACGAAATATGGCTTTCAAACGGCCCATGAAACCGTCACACGCTGCCCAAAGGCATCACGAATAACTTTTTTTCTGGAAAATTCTCATCAAAATGCTTTTACGCGCTTGTAAACAATATAATGAATAATTTCAGTGTAACTGGAATAATTTTAATATCTGTCGGACGAGTGGCTTTGAAATGACAGCAGTTTGAAGCTGGTTGCAGTTTTTTCATATCACCCTGTACAATGACAGAAGCTTATGTACCGCAAGATAAAGGTATACACTTTTCTTGCAAAATTCCGGGATTAAAATGACCGAATATTGAATGTCACAGTTATGTATGGTCTAGAAGAAAACACGGTGCCAATTTTAAACTCTAAATTTCCATAAAAAGTGACTAAAGTTGACCACAGAAAGACGGCTTATATAATCTTATCCTATCTTTTTTTCGAGGAATTACAAATTGATTGACAATCTCAATATACTATCCATACCGAGGTGGATGGTACAAGAAAGTATTGACAGGTCATTTTAAAGTTCATTGGCTAAACCTAAACGTGACAAACGTGACATATAGATCGCAATGAAGTCTCCTTGCCTCACTTCCTTACTATGCACCGCTATAAGCAGCAACAAACAAAATGTTCAATGTGACAACAGCATATCAGACAAAATTAACTTCCCCTTACAACTAACCAACCAAGATTATTTCAAAGTTGTTGCTGTTGATCTCAACATTGTTGCGAATACAGGGCGAATACACGAGGGACAACAACTGGAATAGGGCAGAATTAAAAGCAGGGAAATGGCAACAATGTAGCCGATATTATGACAACTGTGCCATTTATGATACAAGTATTGCTTATTGCAGCAGCAGCAGCAGTAGCGACAGCAACAGCAGCAGACGCATCAACCGAGATCCTGCTGTGATAATTTGCTCTTGTTTTATTACTGGCTTTTCTATTCATTTACTTCGACACGACACACCACTCTCCCTGCCTGTCGTTGCTTGGCACCTCTCCCACACTCCCACGCCTTTCGTTGAATTCATTGTTGTTTTAAGCACACAAATACATACATTCCTACGTACATGCACAGTGCGTGTATGTGTGACTTACTTTCTAAGGACACCCATCACACTGTGTCACTTAACCAAGTGTAAAACTAAAACTCTGCTGTATTTAATAAGCAAACAATGGGAGCGATGAAATGTCGGCAGGGATGGTGAGAAATGGCACTTACAGCAGGCGAAATAACAACAAGGCGAAAGCATCTCAACCCTTTACAAACTAAACAACGGATAGAGGGGGGACAACCGTAGAACAGAAGCTATTACAACGGCAATAACAACAACGCACTGCCACTGCCATTCTACCCAGATTTAAGTCTTATTATGTATGGCTTTTTTTTTGTCATTTCTTCGGAATTCATTCGAAGGAGTACGTACGTATGACGGAATTTTTTACGCCTAATCAACGTTGGAACTTCATTAGAGTTGAGAAGACTAAGAAAGAAAAAAACAAAAGCAAATAAAAAAGGCAAAAAGGCCTCCTCTCAAATGGGGTCTTAAATGTTTAGGCAAAGTGATCATAAAAATGGCTCGTTTGGCCAAGAAAGAGTTAACTAAGAAACAGCGTTCAGAGAAGTATCTTAAAAACCCTAGAGAATGAATTCACCAAAAAAACGAACATTTGGGAAACAACAGAAATTTGAAATATAAAAAGAAAAATTTACGTAACGTTCATAGCTTTGTTTGTTGGCTAAATACGACACTTTTGTGTAGGGAGCAGAAAGCAAAAAAAAAATCACATTTTATTCTAATTTCAGTCTAATTTGAGAAAAAGGCAGTGAGAAGTTATCGTTTTAATGATTTCATTTTGGTGCGGCACGGAAGTGCGGAAATGCATTGACAACAGCGGGGAAATTAGGGTGGAAGCGTGTTGGATATCATCGAATTGACAACAACAGCAAAAACAACAACAACCCTGTCAAGGGAGATGGCAAACAACCCATCTCATTTGCAAGCACTTTGATAGACATAGCTGCAATTAGCTTTAGCAATAATATCCTTCTGCAGAAAGTAGAGCAGCGACAATGGATTTGTGCTGGCCCGAAACGAAACAAAACAAGGATGGGAGCTTTTGCAGCAGTTATATTAAAACGTCAAAAACCATTAAAATTTTTGCTTGCTTTTTCCCAACCGTTTCGGTATTACCTACTTGTATTACCATTTACTGGACGCAAACAGCGGCATGTCGTCATTCATTGTGAGTTTTTAAAGAAAAAAAGGAAAAGAAGCAAAGCTATATAAAAATGATTTTTGATTCAAAAATTGAAAGCTTACATTTCAATTGAACGATTTTTTTTTGATAACAAATATTCTTGTTCTAATTTTATTAAAGCACTGAATGTCAGTGCATTGGAGCAGTCAAATACAAAGGTAGCTCCACAAACCGTTTTGAAGTATCATTTCATGATCGGCCACTTTCTCGTCTTATATAACGATGCCAACAGGCTAACAACTGTCTGTTCTTCTTGATTTTTTAAAATTTTCTGTTTTTTTATAAAAACATTTTTAATTAGAATATAAAATACTTGATTTCCAATATAAGAATAAAAAATGCTGTCATTGTCTGCATGATAATTTTTAATTCACACAAAACTATTACCCATTATTATTATGTAACAGTTTGGACAGTTACAATACATTACTTATGATATAATCACGCATAAAGGATGACAAAAAAATAGATAACTTTGTCCTAATTAAAGAACATTCTGTTATCACCGACAGTAATTACGAAAGAAAATTATGCTAGAATCATGGAATAATAAGAATTGAGTGGATACAGCAATAAACTTCATTACTCAGTGATTATAAGATTCGAGTTGAGGGGCGAAGTAAATCTCTTTTACGAAAGTAAAAATAAACAAATTAATAAGAATTATTATATATTTTTAATTTGAAGTTATAATTAAGGGTCGATCTACCAAAATAGTAATAAGCACTGTACAAAATATATTGTACATACTTTTGAGTGCGGTTGAGGCGCTGGGAAAATCTAGCAATGATCAATAAATATTCTAATATTCATATTTCCCAGTAAATACCACATGCGAACCATTCGGTGATCTTGTGGGCTGACGCATACGATAATGTGTGAGATAATAAATCAAGCAGCCCTGCAATGTTTTCCATTCAATATTAGAATAGATAAGAATAATTGTGTGCCTGCGATTAGGTTAAATTAGGTTGAGTCAGTAGTACTTAGGGAACATATTTTTAAATAAAAACTCGAATTGAATCAACAGCCAAACCATTTGGTTGGTTTTCTTTTCTCATTTTCTACATTGACCCTCCGAGCAGGATCCGAATAGAGAATAGAGTTGTCAATCGAAGAGTGAGATTGGATTCTCTTCTCATTTACATTGGTCCTTCGAGCCGAATCGAGAATGAGGTTGTTCTTTCCAAAGAATAAGGTTGTTCTTTCTTTTCTCACTTTTTATATTTGGTACTTCGAGCCAAATACTAAGAATTGAATCTACACCGGTTGCATTATTTTTTTACAACCGAATAGAGAATAGAATTGACAATCGAAGAAGGATATTGGATTCTACTCTCAATATCAGCACATATAATAACCAACGGATCACTTGTCTCTTAGCAGCTACGAGCTAAAATGAATCGCTCCTTTCTCAGAGAGGCTATGTATAAAAATCACCGCAAATTTGAATTTGAAGCAAAACTAACCACGCCACACCTCAGCTCATTTAAATTTATTTCTTTAATACGCAACTACCAGGTCTTTCGATGTTGTTTTTAAAGTTCCGAGAAGTACATTTTAGAATCAGCTCTGTGGCATTTTTAATTTGACATGGACTGCAGAGAAACACTAGGGACCCATCACTTGTAACACTGGCGCAGGAGTAGATTGGGAAAGCCACCCATAAATGCTATCATTTTAACATTTTATTAGACAGCAATTCAGGAAGGCGGCTTAGTAAAATGTGTGTATGACATAATACTTGACCGTATATATGGATAAAATTCAACAGTAAACAATAATTATTGTGTCCTTGGTTATACGATTAGTTTTAATCCCATTTGAGATTTAAGCTAGCCTTTTGTTTGAGCACAGAAGGGACACATTTTCACATCTATTTATTTAAAATAAATAATTAAACAACTAATCAAAGAAAATAGGCTGGCGGGTCCGACCATGTGATTCCCCTACACCACTTTAACTTGCGGTAAAGCTTTTGCAGATTTTTTGTAGATTTGACCCACTTTTGACTAGAATAAACGAAAACCTCACTACATTGGGATACAGGACTACTAACCTTTAACTGGTGAATTGACATAGTTTATAATGTGGTGCTAAATTTTACAAAAAAAAAAAAAAAAAAAAAAATTAAAAATATTTTTTGATAATTATTTTCTTTTTTACCTCCACCTCGTTAGTTAAAGGTAACAATTACAATTGTCATGGTATTTTCGCCTATTTTCTACTATTGAAAATTAATAGCCATTTTAAAATCCAAAGGTCGTCACTATTACGTTCCTCCGTCCAAGCAATTCACATAGGTCTGAAACAATATTTTCCAAAAAACTACGTTCCTTAGAAGAATATTTCATGCATCTCGATTTCCGAACGAAGCCACTAGTCTACTCAAATTTTTGTGGCATTTGTCCCTCTGTCATGGGAATTCGGACTGATTTTTGAAAATTTAGGTTCCTGTGCACATTCTGCATATTTGGCTATATACGTCAATGAAATCACCATCAATATGATATTCGGGATTGATAGTTTTCACATAAAAGCTATGATCCATTTGACCCCAAAAATATTTGCTTCCAAACCTCTAACCCTATGCTAAATTCCAATTTGATTGGTCTACAATTGTGCCCTAAAGAGCGACTGCAAATTCAGAAAAAAATCTGTTTCAGGATGGAGAACTCAGCTCCTTGAGCTACGATGCTCCCTATGGTACAAAGGTTTTTTACTTTTCACTAACTAATTATACCCTCTCTTCAGAATAGTGTAGGGGATGAAAATTAAAAATGCCCGATTGCAAAAACACACAAAAATATAATATTATGACAATGTTACGACATATATTCTGTTACATAATATAATTTTATATACATTAATTCAATTGCTATTCAAAATATGTTCTAAGCACCATCGGCTTTCTACATAGAACACAAACCACCGCACATAATTTTTTCCATATTTTGGTACGACGACCGAAATGACAACCTTCGAATCCCAAGGAATAAGCGCTAAGTAAATTTCCATTTTACAGTAATTATTAACTAAGTATTTGGCAACTGCATTGCGCACGGCACACGGATGAATGGATTACATATTAATTATGCGGATACATGAAAGGCATTAATGTAGAGCGACGCAAAAGCGTTTAAATCGCTTAAATAAAAAGATAATGACTTCAATAGCGCACACTTCCTTCTGTGAACACAGTTATTAAATCTCGCCGATGATTACATCAAGTAATCCAAAAACACACTTTAGATTCTACAAATTATGCTTAAGTTATTCAAATACGTCGTCTTTGTCGTCGTCGTATTCGGCTAGGTAAGTATGTTAATTGAGCTTGAAGATATATATGTTTGTATGTATATGGTGAGGGATACTTACATAGAACATTTACTGTGTGTGTGGATACAACATTCTCGGTGAGCTGCATATTTAGACCATGACAGATGACAACCAACGAACGTTTGTTGGGCTCAATGACTGCCGTTATATTCGAAATGGTAATCCATCCACCTGTCGTCATCGTCGTTCCGCCAGCAACATGAAATGAAACGGTTAAGAAGAAATCAGGCAATTTGTTAATGCTCGTCTATATGCAGATTCGTCATCTTTATTGTCGTTACTTACCTTCGGGACTGACCACAGTACGTGACGTTGCATTACGTATCTGACGCCCTCCAACCGTCCACTTAATTTCAGCCGGTGGATTTGATGGAGCTGTGGTACACGTAAGCGGCACTACATCGCCCACTCGTGCTTCGCTGCTGCCCGATATGGCGACATGTGTTGGAGCAACTAAATGCCAAAAAAGACAAAGAGACACAATAAAAAACAAAAACAAATATTAAATAAAACACTTTCAAACACTCTGTAAATTTGCCGTAAATTAAAACAACGCAACTCATAATAAATTCGTATATTTTTTTTAATATATTCACTTCATAAATGCATTAATATTTTAAGAGCATCGAAAACATGGCCATATGCTTTGTTGGTGTATGCAAACTATGGGCCCGTTTAGTCATCATCATACACCGCCATAAGAGGGCCCACACTACAGTGGGTGCCACAAATATTGTAACCGAATGCTTCGTCACCGGAGTAGAGAGCAGACTGTTTAACACACATCTGTTAGATTGTTATTCGTTTTGTGTAGAGTCATTACTTTGATTTATGATGAAGATCCACAAATAAATTTATTCTCCAGCATACATAACAACAACACGAGCACGCCGACACACACACACACACACACACACACACAAAGGCATATGCACATCAACGATGTTGAATATATTACAACAACTGGTCTTTATAGGCCTAATAAAGCTGATTAGGCTAAAACAAAATTAGTTGGTAGCTGAATGACAAAATAAATCCAAAATAAAATAAAAACAACAGCAACAACAACAACAAAAAAAATAATATGGAGGCCTACACAACACATAGATTATAGGGATGTAATTAAGACTTAATTGATATATGAATGACGCACACAATTACATGGTGTGTGGAGGAAGCTACACACATAAAGTTGGTGTATTGACTTCTATCTTAGAGAGTTTCAATTCTTATAGGTGGTCGAGTAAGTCAGGAAAGTACAACATCATTACCTGGAAGGAAGCCATTTTAACAACACTTTTTCAATTCTCAAATGTATTCAGAAAAAAACTTTAGGTTATCCAAATTCAGACTAGTTTCCTCAACTTCTTGAATATAAGTGGGCTTTAAATATTTGATATTTTTACACCTCACATGATCTTCTTGCTACGAAATTAAATATTAATAAATTTTTCGAAAAGAACAATTGTATCGATCCATTGCTCTTTATTAAATTATCTTATATTAATAAGGCTTTTGCGTATTTTTTTTTTTTGCGTCCGAAACTATCAAGCAGAACCTAAAAAACGCAATTTTAGCACAAAAATACCACTTGTAACTCCTCGAAAAAAACATTAAAGTAAATCGCTTTAGTTTCCGAATTTGAAATAAAAACTACTTTCCAAAGAACGGCCCTCGTAAACTATCATCCACACCAAATATGCCTGATTAGCCGCTTAACCAACGGCGAAGCCCGTCGCATAGTGGTAAGTTGTTTTCACTGCAAATGTCAGATCATTAAGCTCATCTCGCAAGATAAATAAAAACTAAATCATAAACAAAGTAAATCATAAATTGAAATGAAATACGTTGGAAAAATTTTAGTCAAATGTATTTTATTTCCGTAGAATTTGTGGTACTAGCGTCATATAGGTCTGCGTCTTGGTATATACTGCAATATTTAAATAGTTATTTTTGGATTTAAGTCATAGTTATCAACATATTTTGCTGCAATGTAATTCTGCGTTGTGTCCTGAGTATATAGGAAACATCCTCGCAAAGTAGGGTCCTTGTAACTGTACCTCCAGAAATTGGGTGTTTTTGATTCGTTCGAGTTTTGATTTTTTAACGGAATTCTTAAGACTTTGTATTGCATACCCTATGCCATACTGTGGTAAACTGTCGTTGTGCAAGCCACACACGATACAACCGTTGTTACAACTTAGAGGGTAGCAAAGTTGTAGGCTTCGGCCACAAACGATACAACTTTGTGTAAAACCTTTTTGTACAACTTCACTCTTCGTAGACTTTATTTGAATTAGATGGCACCGGAATTTCGTATTAATTTTTGAAATTCCATTTTATAAATTAAAATTTTATTTTATATGTACATTAAAATCACACATTTGATTGGATTTCGTGTTGTTTTGATGTGCGAAACAATGGTGTTGCCTCTTCGAAAATAATCACAAAATGAAATTGTATGCGATATATATATATATATATATATATATATATATATATATATATATATATATATATATATATATATATATATATATATATATATATATATATATATATATATATATCTAGCACATCCGACCGAATTTAGCTAAGAAACATATCTTTGAAAAATTAGTGAAAATCGGTTCGTTTGCAACAATAGCTTCCATATACAGGCTTAGAAAAATCTGCAACAAAGTTAAACGACATAATTTTTACATTTTTTTTTTTTTTAATTTTATTGAATGAAAGCAAAAAAAGTCGGAAATATCATCAAATTTTGAAATAACTTTAGATTTGTTCGAATTGGCCACCTTTGGCACGAATTTGATACATCACACGCTGCCCGAATGTTGCTGCTATATTTTGGCCCATTCTTAGTGAAGCGATTACTTGATGTGATCGCCACTTTGATATTTTTAGTACCAACGTTGCTTTCCAAAATACTCCAGACACAATAGTCCAACGAATTGGTATCCGGAGATTTTGATGGCCATTGTGCGCTGGAAATGAAGCGAGGGACCTTATTTTTAATCGCGTGCTGAGTGCGATGGTGCTGAGTCTGCGGCCAAAATGTTTGCGTGGCCAAGGCTTTAATATGCCCTCCAGAATATTTTCTCGGTATTACGGTATTTAAATGCTGAGTGCTCTAACGAAAGCCATTTGTGGTTTTCCAACCAAATATAAAGAAATCACACTATCACGCTTGAATTCCATCACTAATAAATTTTTTTCTGGATTTTTCTCACCAAAATTCTTTTGTACGCTTATAAATAATATAATGTTCTGTCACTGGAAAAAATTTTAACAGCTGTCGGAGGAGTGGCTTAGAAATAACAGAAGTCTAAATTTGTTTGCAGTTTTTTTCATTTCACCCCGTATATTGCTTTCTTGTTAAATTCCTAGAACGTTCCAAGAACGACTCAATGGTAGCGGCCTTTAATATATATTTCCTTGTTCCAAAAACTCTGACCTCATCCATGGACTCCATATATACGGAGCAATGATTTTTAATTTTTGGTACAAAACTTTCAATACTTTTTAGTTCGTATTTTCCCATATACAGGAATCCTATGCTCATTTTATAAAAAAAGTACACTCTTTGGTACAATGTATGAACATCTATGTGTCAGAAGGATGTTTTTTGTATCATTTTTTATAAAACCACTTACTAACAAGTAAGTTACGTAGGGTTAAATTTTTAATACCCTCCACCAAGATATTAGGACAAACTTTCAAAATTAAAGCATCGGAATTGAATAGTGGTCCATGAGCGATTTTACTTGCAAAATATTGATTTCCTGCTACAGTGGTTGTTATCTATTACTAGTTTTAATACCAAAATATAAAGAATAGCAGACTATAAGTATCGAATTTTAAAGAATTCCATTAAAGTCCCAAAAAACCTTACATAGAGAGGTAAAATTATACGTGGGTTATACGTAATCATGGTCCAATATGGGCCATTTACGAACCTAACCCGCCTACTGACAAAATACACATATGTGCAAAATGTTAGCCTTTTATCTAAATTCGATTGGAAGTTAGTGTTATTACAACAAACATACAGAATTTTAAAATTTTACGCTGATAAGTATTTCGAAGAGTTAAAAACGGAATGACAGTGTTAATATGCCACCTATAGAGGTAGAGGGCATAACAAGTAAAAGTATGACCAATTGCAACTTAAAGTACTGTTTCAATTGAACATACGTAAATTCAGTCTACGCATTGTCTAAAATGAATTATTGTAGGCTCAAGTAACTTCGGAAAGTCATAATTAACGTTTTATTGAAATTGAAAATTGCAACAAAATTATAACAGGTTGGTGTTTCCTTCGAAGACCACCACCAAGCCATTCGGTAGTGTTAGATGGCAAGTGACTGTAAATCAACAGGAAACATTATTTTGAATTGGCTCACATTTACATTTACAGGCGTGCACAATCAGTCACTCCGATGTGGGGAATGTGAACGGAATGTAACACCGACAGCTTTGAATTTAATTTTTCTAATAACATTTCAATGTGTGACAATGATAAGTCATACCGATGTAAGGAATATTCCACCGTTCATATATACACTCACACATAACACATCTGATTTCATACCACTGCGACACGCACGGACGGACGGAAGCACGCACTCACGTATGACAGCTACTTGCTTATGTATGTGTGGCATTCTAATATCATCCTTTTTAATATTTCAATAAGTTGTGAAAGCGGATGAGTGTGCAAAAGAGGAGTCCTAGCAGTAGCAGCGCAACATTTCGAGGGCATGGTGAGGATGGTGACTAGGAAGGATGGCGAAGAAAGAAACAAAAAAGGAAAAGGAACAGACACACACCCACGCCTCACACTCTCACAAAAAATAAATAAATAAAACTAAAAGCAATATGTAGCGCATTTCATATAAAAGCAACATAAATCTATATATACAGGAGTAGGTACATAAATGAGCACGGCTACGTGTGTGTGTGTGCGTGTTTGTTAAAATATCAAACAGAAAGGAGCAAGCGAACACATCTGGAAGACGACATTTGCTAAAGTGTGAGTTCTAGGAATGAGTGTAGCAAGTGTTTTATAAACAAAACATTGAAGTGTTCGAAACACTAGGATGGTCTTCATCGTTTCAAGTTTTTTATGAAAATGTTTTCTTTATGGAAAATGCGTTGCAACAAAAGCAATGTTGTATCCTAATAAACGATCTGACGCATACAATACGTTAACACACACACACACATGCACACATATATATTTGATGGATAAGTTATTTGCAACATAAGTAGCACCATATAGTGTAGCACCACTTTGTTGCTCTCGCGGCTTTTGTTGTGTTTAACAAATTAGTTGCGCGCAGAAACAGTTCCTGGGGGGAAAAACTTTGGGTTTATAATATTATAATTAATACATCATGTGTAGTAAGTATAGCACAGTACCGATCAGAAATATAGTCTTGGTCTGTTTGTTGGAATCGATGGGATATATCGGTTAAAGATGTCGCATAGCGCCCTTATTAGGGAATATAATGATATTTCCAACGGAATCAACATTTGGATTGACCCCGACATTGGATATTTTGAGATATTTCACACATTTTTCAAAGAACTTGTTTAAATTTGGTATTAATTTCTACGGAAGTACCAACTCCCGTCCAAGCAAAATTGTCAATATGGATCCATGTAACGGTGCATTCCGATATTTGGTGTTTTGATAATGTCCCCATCTTCGTATTTTCGTTACTTCCACTTCTTTTTTTGAACTTTAGTTCAACGCGACAACCACATTTTTTGAATTATCAATTTATAATTCGAGTTTTACTGCGATAACTGATTTTGAAAATAATTGTTGCAAAGTTGTATGCTTCGGCCACAAACAATAAAACTTTGTGTACAACCTCTTGATACAACTTCATTTTTCGTAGATTTTATTCGAGTTAAGATGGAACCGGAAAAAATTGCATGTTCTATAATTGGCCCAATAGCCTTTATTTCGTATTAATTTTTGAAATTCCATTTTATAAATTAAAATTCAATATTATATGTACATTAAATCACACATTTGATTGCATTTCGTGTTGTTTTGATGTGCGAAACAATGGTGTTGCCTCTTCGAAAATAAACACAAAATGAAATTATATGCGACATGCCCACAAACGTTACAATCGGTTGGTACAACATGCCAAATATCAAAAATTTTTGATTTTTCGTACAACCGAGACACAACTGCGCCACAAACGATGCAATCTTGAATACAATCTCTCCAAGTTGTACAACCAATTGTATCGTGTGTGGCTTGCATTAGATGGATAAGATGCACCGACGTAGCCAGGGTGTGGCCAAAGCCCCTGGAAATTTTTTTTTTTTGGATATTTTTAGAAAATGTAGCTAAAAATTGCATTTTATGTCGTTTGTGCTGCCCCCGAAATGGTTTCGAAAGGCATCTTTGGCTACATCGATGATAAGATGTTCAACCTTCATCAACAGTGGTCATCGAGTGTTGGCTCCACTTCGTGGCAGCAGTCATAGTCGTACTACCTCGTGCGGATATTTTTCAGTTAGTAATTAACTTTCAAAATTCGTCAAATCGATTGTACGTTATTTGTGTACTTTCTGAAAATTTAAGTGTTTTACCAATTTTTTAATATCAGCTGATGTTGCCATTTTGATAACCTAGACCAAAAGGGTAGGCCTTCAAAAGGTTGTCTTCAAATTTTTGGAACCAAGATTTGAAATTTGATTTTTTTACATTATAATTAATGCAACTTTAATACATCCCAGTTTTCCTTCAAAATCTCCTAGACCCATTAAAACCCAAAGCTGGAGGTTTCTATGTCAAATAAGTATGTGTGTATGTATGTGTTCGCTTGTGGTTGTGGTGATAATAAGGTTTATTTATTGCATGTACATGTAGATATGTAACAGCGTGAGAATATTCATGTGCTGTTTTTGTTGTTCATTCTTTGGTTTTATTTATTATTTGTTTGTAGATGTGTGTGTGTGTGCGTGTGCGTGCGCATGTGATTATCAAGCCAAGAAATACATTTGCGCTTCATCAAGAATAAACATCATCATAAATATGTGAACGTTTGTTAGATTTTTTTCTTGTCTTTTCCCCAGTTCTGTTGTTTTTCCGCTAACTAGTAATACGGTGGCATTTGTCTGTGTTTTCAGATTTTTGGCAATAAGCAACAGGAAGTGTAGTTTGCAAAACATAACAAAAAACCCATAGAATTTTAACTAGAGAAACTAGTATTTAGTTTACAAAAAGAATGCAACATATATATAACTGAGACAAAACTAACAAAAAAAATTGACACACAGTAGAATATCTGGAGACTTGGAACGGTAAAATCATTATACCCCATCCTATTGTGTGATAAGGTTCTTATATCTTGACCGATAATGCGTAAACCCACCGAAAACCTAAGCTTTCAAAAAACGGACCCGACAGAGTCTAGCCCCCTTTTAACAGTGCCCATCGTTTCTCAGGGTTCTCAGTAAATATAAATTCTCTTGATTGATATAGCTTCCAATTGTAAGTTGTTCGCAAGTATACAAACCCTTCCAAAAGACGATTTATAGTGCTATTCTGCATTTGTAATGTTTGAGTCTCCTTTTAACAGAATTTACTAAAAAAATTATCTTTTCCCGCTAAAATAGGTACCAAACAGGTGCCATTTCGTAGTAGATTGTAATTTTAATGTGAGTTCTTTTATAATGAAAGAGAATGAGCAGCACTAAAATGTGATTTTTTTGGATGCATTGTTAGCTTTTGCATTGCTTCTGGCCGATATGCACTCCAAAATCGATAACTCTGCATATTTACCATTAAGCCAGAAATGAGCTACGTTGCTGAACACAAAAAGCGCGTGATGATCTTTCTTAACAGAGCACGCATTTTGATAATATAATTCAATGATTTGCAAGCGCTGTTCGTTGAACGAATGATACATTGCGCTGTTGAACGAATGATACATTTGCAGCTGAACTACGTATGTCGGCCTGTCTCTCTGGCCAGGTGGCAAACCCTTCACAACTAAAGTTGGAAGTATTCGATTTGGTGTAAGTTTGATACAAGGTGACCATTTTGCAACAACGAAATAATATGGTATCCCGAACAAACATGCCAACACTGGGGGCTATACGATATCCTGGGCCGATATTGATAATTCTTTTCCAGGGAACTCTTGTGTAGAACTCTTTGTGTAGAATTTCAGACAGTTCCATCGAAAAATGTGGCTAAAATCATCAAAATACCGAATATCGGGGGTACCGTTATATGTGGGCCATTCGATATCGTGGACCTATATAGATAATTCTCTTTCGAGGGATAAAGTACTCACAAAGAACCCCTTGTGTGGAATTTCGTACAATTCCGTTGCAAAATGTAGCTTAAATCATCAAAATACCGAATATCGGGGGTACCGCTATATGGAGGCTATACAATATCATGGATCGATTTAGCCCATCTTTGATCTTGACCTACCTGCAGACAAAAGACAGACTTGTGCAAAATTTTAGCTTCCTATCTTAATTCGACTGTATCGTGATTACAACAGACGGACAGACGGACGGACGAACGGGCAGGGCTAAATCGTCTTAGAATTTTACGCTGATGTAGAATATATATACTTTGTTGGGTCTAAAATTATAATTTCGATGAGTTACAAACGGAATGACGAACTTAATATACCATCCATACTATGTATGGTGGAGGGTATAACAAGGGAACTGATGAGAATTGGTGAGTCTTTCCGAAAACAAGATATTCCCTGCCTTTCCACCTGGTAAACATTACCATCATTCTCCACAAATAAACAAACGTTGTTTTAATAAAAAACAACAATAATGGGATTGGCCTGACCATTGTGCAACAACAAAATACTATGTTATATATATATATATATATATATATATATATATATATATATATATATATATATATATATATATATATATATATATATATATATATATATATATATATATATATATATATATATATATATTTATATATTACGAAACTTAGATCGAATTTGAAGAGAGGTAATATCGGTCCACACATTCTGGTGCGTCCCCCACAAAATGCCAAACATTTTAATAATAAAAATAATAATAATAATATCTCTAATAAAATGTAATGTCATGTCTATGATTGAGATTATGTTAATTCACTTTATCTAGTGACCCCAAAAATTTTATGAATTTCGAAAAAAGGAAGATTCAAATATCCAACATAATATACTTCAATTACCCTATATACATTGAAATTAGTTCCATTTTTTCTGATTTCTAGAATGACATCGAAACACACAGTCACACGTAGCCCTAAACGAAGTTTACTAATTTGACTTATGTCGTTAAACTTTTCTTATTATTGCCGATGATGATATTTAAGTTTTTAAATAAATATATTCAGAATTAGAGCTGTAATTCACATCCGATAGCAATTAGATTTGAATTTCAAAATTGATTTTGGTTTTCCCCATTCGTTTCTCACATCCTGGTTCCTAAATGACAATGTTTCTGATTAGTAGTTTATTTTATCTAAACCCATCGTACTGCCCTGCTTGGTGTTTACTAAAATTATTAATAATTTAATAAAAACCCCAAAATATTGCTTTAACAACCATGTATTCCCTACTGCGTCATATTTCGATTAAAAATGTCCCATATTTGGATTGCTTTCAGCCATCCGTGCATGAGTTATAGAATTTTAATGGTCTCCACTATCGAATGTCTATTAAAATGAAATTATTTGCATTTTTGTTGGTGTTGATGCTGTTGTGGCTGTAGTCGATGTTGCTGTTTTCAAAGCAACATTAAACGCATTCAAATCCTGACGGGATCATTTGCTATCAATTGTCTGTTTATGTCGAGAGCGATATGTGAATATTTAAAAGGTTATTAAACACACATCTATGACTCATAAAGATATGCATCACTACATGTGCGTCTGTATGAGTCTACATCCGCAAGCACACCATGTGTGTGTGTGTGTGTATATTTTGTTGTGCTAAAGGACTTTAGCATAGGCATTGTTAATTTGTTTTCCTTGGAGGATAAAAGTATTACTACGCAACGAAAAACAACAACAACATTTCCGCTGCCTAATGAAATCTCTCTATCGCACTCTCCATGTAAGTTGTAGTCCTTGGCTTTTGTTTCGAGCAGTAATTTTTGTTTTTATCGTCTAGTAGCTGAATTTATATTTTGTTTTGTTTATTTCGCTCCAAGTTACAAGAGGGGGAGAACGAGGGCATTCAACTCTATTTTAAAATTAAATATACTACATCTGTGCTGTGGATGGAAACAAAGTTGCAGCACTAGATCCTAGTTAGTCAACTCGGCTTGCAATGCTTGATTTGATGAATAATTGCGACAACAAGCGTAGCGTTCCGTAGCATATGGCAGCATCAATAACACTCCCCTATTTGTCTTAATCCAAACGCAACTGTGGAGTTTCCAGCAGTTTGCGTTGTGTGTTTAAATTACATATTTGTTGACAGTCATTATGTGAAGCGTTTGTATGTTAATGTTTCTTGTGTAAGAGTTCTAGAGAAAACACTCTCAAGAAAATACAACAGCGTAACACAATACAATTAACTGAAAGTGCTTCTCAAAAGCCTGAATGTTTTGTTACGAAGGCGTTTAGGAGACGGGAGGCTGGCTGGTAGGTTGGCTGTTGACTGACTGCTTCTGTACTGTGGCCAACATAAACAATTAAGATTCAGCCGAATTGAAGATGTTATGTTTTCGTACAACTTTGTATTGTTGTTTATTTAATGTTGCTGTTGTTGTTCGCAGCCAAGTACTGTACAATGGGTCGAAAGGGAAAAAGTATCAGTCGGATTTGCCGACAGATGAATATCCTCAGCCATTGTCCGTTGTTAAAATATATTTTACCTTGCGTTATGATTATTTAAATTATTGACCCTTTTTAGGGGAAGTACTAGAGGAGTGGGCCTATATTGTCCATTTCGCCTCTGGACTAAGTCTGATATAAATCTAACGACGTACTAGGTCTAAAATACATTGCCTACTTCCATAATTTATATGAGATGTGTGTATAAAGTTTTTAGAAAATGTTGACTTTTTGTACGGGGATACTATAAATAGTGGACGGACATATCGTATATTTACAAGAAGAAAAACGCTGACTTGTTTCGTGTGTTCTAAGTTTTATAATTATTCAATATTTTGACGCTTTAGAAGTGGTCCGCTAAATATCACATTCACATTCTTGTGTTGGTAGAAATATTTGGATGTGCGAAGTTTAAAAAAAGTCGTATGCACATTTTGTATTTTTTGAGCGTCATGGTTATTCAAAATTTTGAACTCTTGTGGGGAAGGTACCATACATAGAGTTGGTAGAAGTATTGGGATTGACGAAATTTAGGGAACAATCTGACTTTTTTCACATTTCATAACAGTTATTATTCCAAATGTTAACCTTCTGTGAGGGAGGTACAACAAGGGCTGATAATGTTCATTCTTGCCCTGACCTTGCACTGAGTACATTTTGGCCATATTTAATGATAGACTCCTGTAGAAAGTTGGCTGAGGATGAAAACCACTAAAAAAAACTTTTATTTTGTCATTTTTGGTAATGGGCATACGAAATCTTGAATAATAGTCGATGGTCCATCTTTGCTAACCTCAATGGTTAAACCCCATTTTTTGGGTAGTTTCGCTCAATTTTCTTATCTTTTAAATGGATGAACCCCAATTTTGAAAAAAAAAAAAATAAAAAAGATATTATGCATAAGGATTTTTGACTATTATATCACATTCTTAATAAAAACCAGTGAAGAAAGTCTTAAAGTCGGCGGTCCCAAAAGATCTTCAAATAACGAATAAACATGTTTATGGGGAATTTGTGAGAATTAAATCATACCAACTATGATTATTAAAGATATAATTAAAAGTCCAAAGGAACTAGTACATGAGAGGATTGTCCTTTTCTGAGATGATTTGCTGAGGCATTTGTACCTTTTCAATTCGGTCTTATATTACTCATTTGGTGCACAAATAACTTGAAATCGGATAAGGGTATATATGGGAGTTATATCCAAATCTGAACCGATCTCGATAAATTTATCAAAGGTATTTTTGAGCTATATTTGATATATTTCCCCAAATATCGTTGTTACAGAGTACATATTACAGCAGAGGAGGACAAAAATAACAAATTGGATGAACAATATATATGGGAGCTATAGCTACATCTGAACCAATCTCGTTCAAATTCGGTAAACTTAATTCCATGCTTAATTTGGTCGTATGTGCCAAATTCCATACTATTTGGGCTGATATAACACGTTTGGTGCACAATAAAATGCAACAATTTTGACCGACTATCTCCATTCTCAAAAAAAAAAAAAAAAACATCTGTATCGGGCAATAAATGCGACTTGTACTTTGTTTCCAAAAATACATGGACAGACAGACGGACGGACATGCATAAATCGACTCAGAATCTGATTCTATGCCAATCATCAAAAGGAACTATGGGTCTATCTCGCTTCTTAGAAACAACTGCACAAAGACAAAATACCCTGACCACCTTGAGGTGTAGGGTATAAAGACTGGGCATTTTAAGAAAAAAAATCAATTTAAAGTTTGCATCTCGATTTGGTTAATGCTGACTGTGAATTGTGGGTTTTTTTCAGAAGAAAAATACTATTCCACTACTATTTATTTTATTTTTCATATATTTGATTTTATCAAGTATATTTCAAAATTTTAAAAACAAATTTGTAATGGTATATTTCTTTCTTGTTTCAAAAAAGCCCCTGTGCTAATTTGTTTTGCTGGAAGTTTGAACGATATTGTACGAAATATCTCTAAAAATTTCCAGAGGGCAGCCTGTAGGAATGAAACAGTTCTGGAGAATTTTTTAAAATATATTTTTTTTTTGACAAAATTGTAAAATTTTGAATATTACATGAATGAAATATACTAAAATGTTCTGTGATCTTTGAGATTATGAATTCTTAATTTCGAAATCCGAAGGTAATGTATTTATATTTGAACTGGATTTATTTTTTATATTTATTATTAAATAGTTTAGATAATTTTATGTAGATATCTCAATAGCTGCTTCAGTTTTCTCGATATCCACAAAAATAAACTATATAAAAGGATTTCGATGATATTCTAAAACATAAATACTTCATAGTTTAATCCAAATTAAAAGAATAAATTGGGTTTGTTGCGAATGCGAAAAAGTTATATATGCTCAATGATGTAGAAAACAAAATTTGAGTTAAAAACTTAAGTGCGGTAAGATTGCTAATACCTCAGAAAAAAATTCAAGACTAATTTCAATGAAACGCATTTTATGGGTTATACAATACACGAGTACCCTCAATATTTGAATTTTAAATCAGATGAAAAACTCTTTTTCCCAACACAAACACACTGTCTTCGATCCATGCAAAATCCCGATTTTGGTCTAAAACAATGCTTCAATATTTACTCCCTGGCAGTGTACAGCAAGTTTAATCCCCATAAACGCCATGGTTGCAAGATAGAATGGGTTGTACAAACTATACTTACACAAAACAGTCAGTTCAACTTCAGCTTTAAGTGGTGCCGGCGACATAACATTAATCGCTTCGCACCTAAATCGAGCCTTGTTGTCACTAGCTTCGGCTGTAAATTTGTAGACATTTTCCGACATTCGTCCTATCGTTCTGCAATAAAAAAAGACAGGAAAAAAACACAAGTAAATAAAACAACAATAAAACAGTGAAAATATTCGCTGAAGTAAGGGGAGCGGGAGGAAAATGTAAGCACCAACGATAGCAGCTAAACTGGGGATAATAAGTTTTTAGAATGGCAGAGTGAGAGAGCGAGTGCGAGCGAGCGAGTGAGTGAGTGAACTGCTAGATTACAAAAGTTGAAACACAAATGTTGACTTTGACGTTGATGATTCGTTTCAGTTCAGAGCGTAGCGACAAAGGCAACGCTGGCTGGCTGGCACTTTGTTTTTGTTGGCAAAATATTCATTACAAAAGTTGGAGATATTCGTATTTCTGTCCCGGTTGCCAATGACACTGTCTGTCGTCGCTGCTGTTCATAATATGCGATTTAGCTGGGCAAAATTAACACAAGTTGCGAATTAAAATTAAAACTGTGTATTACTTTTCAAATAAATGTTTAAGCGAAACTTTGTGCGCGTCGTACAAACAGTTCATTAATGAACGGTTGCTATACGCGGAGATGTCCTTTCGAAATGTTTTGAAGTTGTATGGGTGCTTTGGTATAACATTTGAAGTTAATATTACTTACTTATATGCCATTTTTGTTTGCAGACCATTTTTGTACCAAATCAATTGGGCTGCGGGATTGCCTCCTCGACTGCGACAAATCAGTTCTACCAGCTGACCCCGTCTTAATGTTTCTCCTTGAGTGTAACCTTCAATGTATGGTGGGCCGGGAGGATCTGAAAAATGATAGATAAACACATTAGATGAATGTAGAATGCATAATAAAATAATTAATCAGAGGGCAAAGTGCAAAGGTTGCTTAGGTCAGAATGTCAATGTCACCTACTTAGAATAAGCAGAAAATGGACATTAATGTGAGCGCCAAGTTTTGTCGAAAAATAATTAAGTCACAGAGATACCGAACAACAAAGAGGGTCAAGGACAAAATATTGCTAAGAAGATATTGGCGCATACTTCAAATAACTTCGCCGGTTTAAGGCATGTCTGTTACGATGTTTTAATTGTCCAATTGCGTTGAAATTTTCCACAAGTCGTGTCTTTATCCTCAGGACGAACCATATTCAAATTGGCGATAATTGGTCAAATTTGCAATATAGCTACCTTATATCTTCCGATGTAAGGTTTATTGTACAAACCCAATTAGGATGGATTTTGGCGGACAGGAAAAAAGCATGTCCAATTTAGTGAAGATTGCTTCAAATACGGATATATCTGTTCAATATATGGTTCGTCCGATTTGATATATATAAAATGATTTCCGGCACAGATACGGATTTGATCCGCAAATCTCGAGTATAGAACCCAATTTCCTTAAACCGCACAGAAGATATGCATGTATTGGGAACAACGCGGTTTGTGTGGAATAAAAGCCCATCGATACAAATAACACTTTTTTGAAAAGCTGGTAGATAGAGATGGTAGAGTCGAATGTGGAATGTTCTACAAATTTTAGGTAATTTTTGTCCGCCTCGAAAGAGAAATAGAAACATAAATATTCTGTTTTACTTATTATTAGACCATAAGGAAATATTTTAAATCCTTTATTTATTTTTTTTTGTTTTTGCCTCAATTGTCGGCACATAGTTTTCCTCTTGGGAAAACTAAATTTATTATAAAAACGAAATCATATTTAAATTTTAAATCTAAATGAAATTCTTTTAAGTATCAGTTTCCTACACCATTGCTTTCATGAAAATGGTTGCATATTTTATTAAAAAGTTTTTCAATTCAATTAGACTAAAAAATATGCTGCACAAACACAAATTTTTCCATAATTATGTTCTCATTTTTGGCCATATGATACCTGTAAACACACACACACTCACACATACGCTCGGTCATATGTGCCATCGCAAAAGCGATAGACTTGCATGGTGTTTAACACCACGCCCCCCTCCAGTCTGTCACCCTCCCAGTTCAGCGACCATAGTTTATGGGTATGTGAATATATGTGTAGGTATACCGCAAAACTGCCACAATTAGAGAACTTCCGACCAAACGAGAATCTACCAATAAAAAAACTGTAAAAATTTCATAATTTGTTGCTAGTTGTTGCTGTTGTTGTTTGTGGCCGACGTATGATTTCATCCCGCCACCCCATTTGGTGGAGCTACCGCTGCAGTCTATCGCTAAAAAATTATTGCAGCACTTTACAAGCTGACAATGAATGTGTTTGCATACAATAGCCTTCGGCCAGGTGTTCAAAGTGGGGACCAGGAACCGGCAGCAAGGGACAGCCATGTATGTGAATCTTTAGTTGGATGGCGTGTGGTGGGGTTGGTTGGTTGGATAGGTGGGTGGTTGGTTGGTTGGTTTGGCCGAGGGCCTTGGAAATTTATTATAATTGAATTTATCTGTCGCATGCTGCCACATTATTTGCCGCCGCTTTAAATTGAATTTTGTTGCATATTCATGAGATGCCTTCTCCACAGCAGATACACGTCATGTGCAACATCCACAGTTTAGTGGCTGCCCTCTTTTTCCTGGCTGCTTGCTACCGGTGTACGGTAGGTACGGTAGCAAAGGCCACAAACTGTTGGTACGACCCAGAATTGTCCGCGATCAGTATGTGTGTGTGTGTGTGTGCGATTGTAAAACTCAGCCGAATAAAAGAGTTTCACATTATGTCCTGAGGACTTGTGCCGTTTTATTGTTATAAAATATTGATAAGCAATTTCCATCATATTTTGGTTTGACATGTACGGTAAACCAGCACGCATTGTTGTTGCCACCAACTAAAAATAAATTTGTTGAAATTTTCAACAAGACTTGGCGGTAGTCCACACACACACACACACACACTCACGTACACATTGGTTTTATACAAAAATGCTTTTACTATCCATCGTTTGTATACTTTGATACCTTGGTCGAACTATTCGGTGTGACAGGCTTCGACGAAGGGGTGATGTGTTGGATAGGATCTTGTTTTATTTTACAATGCCCATTTTGTTGCATTATAGGAACAAATTTTTGTAATTAATTGCAAATCGCTTACGCTGTCATCTATGCGCTGATTCCGTTCAATTTCACTTAGGGGCCTGTACGCATTATGATGTATTTTTGGCATAAAATATGGCGCATACATTTTGTGACGCTTGCATTAACAGACATTTAATGTAATTGGTTTCATATCACAAAAAACAAAAGGGGTGGAATTAACTTTGAGTATTACAGATAAGGAGAGGGATCTATGTGAATTGTCTTTAATATCCCAGCTAGTGTAATTCTTCTCGCCTCCAAGATGCAAACGAACGATTTCTTTCCCTTCGGACATATATATTTGGTTTTTTTTTTACTTTTATCATTTATTCAGCTAAGAAATGAAAATATTGATTATATCCTATGAGGGCTGTTTACGACAGGGTTATGAAGTCAGAGCCGCAGTCTGTGAGTCCAACAAGTACGAGTCGATGAAAAAATTCATTAGCCACGATAAAGGAAGCGTATGAAAGTTTGCAAATGAGGTTTTCCTTTTAAATCGAGAGTTGTTTCCAGGTTTAAGGCCGAAAGTCTTTTGAAAATACAAGTGCAGTAATTTGTATTTTCTATGATAACTTAAATATATACGGGGTGAGATAAAAACACTGCTACAAAGTCAAACGCCACAATTTTTACATTTTATTAAAAAAGCTAAAAATATCAAAAATAGCATAAAATTGTAGAATAAGTTTAGATTTGTTCGAATTGGTCACATTTGGCACGAATTATGGACTTCAAACGGCCAATGGAACCGTCACACGCTGCCCGAATGTTGCTCTGCGGTATTTTGTCCCATTCCCGGCGAAGCGCTTGCTTGAGGTGATAGACACTTTGGTATTTTTTGGTGCCAACCTTGCTTTTCATAATATATATTGGTATCCGGAGATTTTGGAGGCCATTTTGCGCGGGAAATGATGCGAGGAACCACTTTTTGTAACCATTCTTGGGTGGCGGATGTTGAGTGCGATGGTGCTGAGTCCTGTTGGAATATCCAAGGTCTGCGGCCAAAGAGCGACCGCCGGCTGTTATGGCGGAACACATCATCACCATGGCCGGCGCTTGAGTTCTGATGGCCAACTGAAGGTGCACATTTTCAGTAAACACGAACATTTTTTTTGCTTACAAACTGCTGGACAACGAATGTTTTCTCATCGGAGAAAACCAAATTCGGCAGTTCACCACTTTCGGCCAAGCCAAGCAACTCTTTAACTCTTTCGAGTCTATTTTCTTTCTTTTGTGGTGTAAGTTCTTGCACTTTTTGGAATATCAATGGCTTGACCCGAGTTCATTTTTCAATATTTGCCTAATGGAATATTGCGATATGTTCAGCTCACGAGCCATTTTTCGGACACTGCGACATGGGTTTCGATCAAGTCGCTTCTTTACTTTTCGAATCATTTCTGCTGATGTTGCTGTTTTCTTCCGTCCACTTTCTTGACGTCGGACTATGCTACCAGTATCACGGTAAGGAGCGATGGTACGAGACACAAAAGATTTATTCACATTTAAATGCCACTTTTTTCAGCTAAATATAAGAATATAACACGACATTTATAGTCGATCTATGGATGTCCGTCCGTTTGACTCCAAGGGAGTATTCGATTTGGTCAAAACATCGTAATATTATTATCAAACTTAGATCGAGTTCGATGATGGTCAATGTCGGTCCTTCCCTTCTGGTACCTCACTACCTACAAAATATCAACATTTTTCACAGAAAATAATTTATTTTATAAAAAATAATTCAATTTGACAAACTTTGCGAATCATACTATTTGTATCAATCCTATGTCAGTTTATAATGCGATTGCCTTCAAATTTCACACATCACAATATTTCTACCAAAAAAAAAAAAAAAAGATTTGGTTCAAAGAACGGTTTGATTGAGCCCCCCTTCTGGTACCTCTCCACACCAGGTCAAAAATTCGAATAACAAAACGAAATCGGCCTACTACTTCTAGTACCTAACGGTGCCAACTATATGGCGGTTTTTTTGATTCGTACTTTCATATTTTAAGAAAAAAATGTAAGATGAGGAACGACTTATTATTGAACCAGATATAGGCGATGGTTTTCAAAAATTTATCAATAAAATGCATATTTTTAATTTTAACATTTTCCATTTGTTTGTTACCCCGGTCAGAAAAATTTAAGATAGTTATAAATGCGTTGCTTTAGTTTAAGTTTTATATGTAACTGCTTCCATGACTTTTACTATTCAGATAGGAACGACAGTATAGTGATAGTGATTCATTTTCCCGAGTTCAGGCTCTTTGGCATTATGTAACCTTACTACATTGAGTTAAGTTTCACCAAATGTAAGTTATCGCAATCTCTGTTAATTTAACTTGGTCTCCAGATATTATAAGAAACTACTGTGTACTCATGCACACACCAACACATGCTTGCGCATATAACAACAACGCTCTGTAAGCTGTCAATTATAATGTTGCTCGATATTGAATTGCAAAACGTAATCATCTCCGTCCATTTTAATGATGATCAAGTATTCGCATTAATTTGTATTATTATAATTTTTATGTTTTTTTTTTATTATTTTCTATTTGGACTTTTTCGCGCATTTCGTTGTGCTGGCAATGATTATTTACAAGCGTAAATTAAGCAAATGTTTATTAATTTCCATATCTTCTCATCCTTTGCTGGATCCGGTTGCATGTGGCTGATGATTACATTGCCAGCGAGCGCGGAAGTTGATTTCATACTCCTTCCGGTTGGTGAACCTGCGAACCACTTTGTATGCGTTGCATTGTTGTAATGTTTGTATGTATGTCGATGTATGCATTTGCATTGATTCGCTGAACATTGATTGTTGTTGTTGCTGCTGTTGTGCGGTTGTCACGCACTTCCCTCGTCTACAGTCTGCCCTGTGTGCCAGTGTTCTTTGTCGCATTATTTAGCTTTCTCTTTTTGCCCATATTTACAATCTTTTTTTTTATATTTTAATATAAACGAGGACCAATTAAGGGGGATTATCATAAATTGTAGCGAGGACTCGTCACACATAGCTGTCCGTCTGTCTGTCTGTTTGTTGGTTTGTCCGTCCATCTGTCGTCCGCAAATGAAACGAATGACGTTAAAAATATGAGCTTTTGGCAAATATTAAAAGTATTTATTGCCATCACATAAATTTTTCACAAAAACTACATCAACGTCGCCACCGCCATGCCACGACCAGTGTGCACAGATAAGTAAATTCTGAAACTGAAAGCAGAAAGCAGAAAGTGTGAGTTACGCTTCGTAATTATGACCAAATCGTCCTTTACCCGGCTAGCCACCCAACCATTAGTTGAACGGTGAAAGTTGAAGCGAGTGTAAATTATGCAAAATTATTTTTAATGAGGCAAAATTTCAAATCCAGAATCACCATCACTAAAACACCAGATACGACACCCTCACATATAGACACATTGTAATTTTAATCACACTTACGCTTGTTAATGGCCTTGTGTGTGTGTATGTATATATGTAAATGTGTGCAAGGGTGTTCGACAACATTTTGGTAATTCCGCCACATTCCGAATATGCAAATTTCCAAAATATAAAATCCTCAAAATTTTTTTTTCTTTTTTTGGAATAAAAGTTCCTGCCACTACCACACATTCATGGAACAGTTTGAGGTTGTGGTGGGTTGATAATGAAGAGTTCGTGGAATAGGATCAACCGAGAAGTTAGTAAACTGACTACGGTCCTGCACTCTACCAAACGTCTGTTTTAGAGAATAGTAAAGTAATTGTTATTTGGAATTGTTCCAATTCGAATTTTACATAAATCGGTTGTTAAATATTGTAATCTGATGGAATAAATTAATCAGTATTTATGAGCGATACCCCTTTGAATGCTTATTGTTCACAATTCGATTGGACGATCAACTGATGGATTATAATACGCTTTTTAAATATAAACTAGAAGATATCAATGTAGCTTAGTTTGTTCGCTTTTGCTTTAAGTTATATCCCTTTTCACGACACACCCTCATAGGTTAGTTAACAGCTTCACTTATGTCTAAATTATAAATTCACTTACACAGAACGGACAGTTGTACGGTGGCTCGCATTGGCATATCTGGTGCCAAGGCCTTATGCTTTGCCTGGCATGTATACTCCGTGTAATCATCATCAGCGGTAGGTTTCAATTTCAGGCTGGAAGTGGTGGTAAATCGTTTCGGTGAAGTTTCCTCGACTTTATCGTTGCGATTTTCTGCAAAATAAAAATGAGAGAAAACATGAATACAAGAAGGGTATAAATATAAAAACAATATCAAATGATTTATAAGCAGTCATAAGCAACTCGCCCCAGACCCGCACCTACAATTACAAGTAATGATGTGCAAGTTAACAAGTACCGCGAGAAGAGATTAAAATTTGTAAATTTTGTAAAAAAATAATAATATACCTTAAAAACATAATATTTAATTCTTTAAATATTGGAATGATGTGATATTGGAGAGTTGGCGTATGAGCAACAACTGTAAAGCTAAATGTGTAACTCATACGCATGTATGAACGTTCAATTTGTATATTTTCCACCCAATTGACATCTCAATTTGTATCTACGTTATTTTCATTAAAAATAAATAAATAAAATTCGTATTTGTGTCTCTCACGAAATAAATATTTTGAACATGCTGAGATCTGTTGTTCTAGGACAGTGAAAAATGATTTAGAAACATTTATAAATTAGGATCATAGGTCAGTAATGAATTTTATAGCGAAATTGTATAGAAGTGCAGCTATTTGAGGAGAATTTCTTGAAATACATCCCGACCTGTATAAGCATGTCTCCATTTCGCAATAAATTAATCATTTTCTGTTCACTCTTTCTATAAAATACGTTAATAATGTCTTGTCCAGTTCACTAATAATAATAATAATAATAATAATAATAATAATAATAATAATAATAATAATAATAATAATAATAATAATAATAATAATAATAATAATAATAATAATAATAATAATAATAATAATAATAATAATAATATAATAATAATAATAATAATAATAATAATAATAATAATAATAATAATAATAATAATAATAATAATAATAATAATAATAATAATAATAATAATAATAATAATAATAATAATAATAATAATAATAATAATAATAATAATAATAATAATAATAATAATAATAATAATAATAATAATAATAATAATAATAATAATAATAATAATAATAATAATATAATAATAATAATAATAATAATAATAATAATAATAATAATAATAATAATAATAATAATAATAATAATAATAATAATAATAATAATAATAATAATAATAATAATAATAATATAATAATAATAATAATAATAATAATAATAATAATAATAATAATAATAATAATAATAATAATAATAATAATAATAATAATAATAATAATAATAATAATAATAATAATAATAATAATAATAATAATAATAATAATAATATTATTATTATTATTATTATTAATAATAATTATTATTATTATTATTATTATTATTATTATTATTATTATTATTATTATTATTATTATTATTATTATTATTATTATTATTATTATTATTATTATTATTATTATTATTATTATTATTATTATTATTATTATTATTATTATTATTATTATTATTATTATTATTATTATTATTATTATTATTACTATTATTATTATTTAATTTTTTAATAATTTATTTTTTTAATCTTGGACAGCTATTTTTAACCTGTTGTCTTTTAGCAACTTATAATTTAATTGTCAAAAAATTAACTAATACGCCGAGAAACTGGATAATTTGTTTTAATATGTTCATTAATTTGAGTTACTAGGTTTATTGAAAATCATCCGGAATCAATACCAATTCATACGCACAACACACACATGCATGCATATCCTAGTATGTGTTCTATGTGAGTATCCATAAGGTTTAAAAATAAATCTACAACTCTTAATATAATTAACATTTAATTGCCTGAATTAAAAAGTATATTCATATCATACTCTGATGAAATGCATGTTATCGGTTGCATATCAAATAAATATAAAATATCAAACAATAAAACAATTTAAATCATGGATAGATGTTAATAATCCAATAATTAATTATGAATCATAATTGTAATTCGATTCCACAGATATTTAATTTGAGTTATTGTACTTGTATGTAAACTGCAGTCTGTTCAGTAACAGAAAAACTGTCAAGCAAGATATGGTTACAGTTCGAAGAAAAGGCATTACATATATCGACGAAACTTTTTTCCACATTTAGAAAATCTAGCGATTTTGGGAATGTTTAGGAGTTCATTGGAGAAATTAGAAATAAAAATATATATGTGGTGGAAAAATATGTCGAAGGAAGAATACATATTTCAAAAGAAAAATTGCCTATGAAAAAATTGAACAAAAGCTAACATTTAAGCCTTAACATAGGATTCGACATAAAAAGCTAGCAATATTCTGCCCTACTATTACATACAAATTGGAAGAATACAAGTAATGAACCGAGTTACTGAGTGCAACTTTTGGCATGTCTTTAGAAATAAGAACGGTCCTACGCGAATACACCCGAAAAGCGAAGCAATGGTTCATGCTGATGTCATCAATAGTTCTTCTCCGTTTAAGGAAAATGTACAGGTTGACCTATTTACACCCTTACTTGTATATGAGATGGTTTATATTTCATCTGAATGAGTCAGATCTTTTAACTTTTTCTTAAAATTTAATGCAAGCTTAATTTCTGGAAAGAGGCTGAGACATTTTCTATCCTAGACCAATAGTCAGATTGATAAGATCTGTACTGGAATAAGAACGCTATAGTGGATGTTAATTCAACATACTTAGAGTTGAAGTGACTTCATGATATTCTCGAGAAGAATACCAATTTACTATCGGGATGAATCTGCTTAAACGGCTCTTATTACTGTGAGAGGTTTAAATACAATTACCAAAAAAACATGTCATGTCACTAAGAAAACAAAAATGACATTTTTTCTGGATAAGATAATAAAACATTTTCCATCGGTTGAATATCTCTAAGTAAATCTAGATAATTTGGTACTAGCCGATGCTAAATTAATCTAGAATTGTGTCAATCTAGCTCCATCTTATCTAACCACTTATCATCGAAGGACTAACGACTAAATAGTATATCCTCCTTTCTACTTAAAACTAAACAGAGACTGTGGGACCTAAAATTTTGACCATACCTTGCCTATAGGGCATATACCGAAACGGCTCCACATGATGTCGTGTGTATAGAAAAGAATATGGGTGACCTAAGCTACACTTTAACTACTTTCTTTGATATATAAAAAGTCTTTCACAACAATGAAAATTAAATAAATGATCTATACCAATTAGGTATTCCCATTAGTCTTGTGAATAGGGTCGATAGAATGCCAAAGAGTAGATTTATTAACTTCAGCATAGGAGAAAGTTCAATAAGGAAAGCAGTCAGTTCACACTTGGGGAACTTTTCACCTCTGCCGAATCTTCTGTGTTGGTGGTATATTCAAGAAGTTAGAAAGTTTAGTCATTAAAATTGTTTCTAAGGGATTTCCAACAAATTAAATTTCACAGAGGGGTCCAATTGCATTATATTGTAGAAATAACTCCATGGGGGAAAGCTGGGGCCTAAAACCGCATATTATGCACGGGTTTCATAACCTCTGGCGTGTCTTATCCAGCATATGAATGTCATATATGTTCTTATCCCTGAGCGAAAAAATCGCTCTTCAGTCGGTACTGAGAGTGTTGTTAAATATCCAACCCCTCGATATCGGGGAGTTCTCTGCGAGTAAGTAAAACGAAAAGCTTGTACTCCGGTCATTCTTGTACTCTGTAGTGGACTCACAATCTGCCGGGGATACCGATTACATATCTCCCTTCTAGACTTCAAGTCGGTTGATACTGTCATTCCGGTAAGAAATGATGAAAGCCAACTACAGTACAGATCAGATGAATGCTTTTGAATGCAGGGAGGGGCGTAACGGTCTATGTAGACAACCAAGGCCAGCCAGGCACTCAAGCTATTTTCTGTTAAATCCATGGTTGTTAAGGAATGAAAAACTCTTTTAGAAACTGTAGAAAAAGTGGGGCTCTCACACCTCCGATATTAACCAACCGAATACAGTTATATCAAGAAGAAGCTACAAGACTGCGGTGTTAGGAACCTAAGACACTTTGTCACCTCAGCTCTCAGTAAAGCTAAGATGCGCAGAGTTGTAGCGTTGTCATCAGCGTCAAATCCATGATTTGAAAGTAGAATATGGATAATATCTAATATGGTAAGATCTGCGAAGACGAAGGTAAACATAATAAGTCTGATATAAATATTACAACGTGTACGATATAGTCCAATATCGACTACTTCCATCACTTCAAATATGTTATAATATTTGGATGATGGACCGAAGAATTTCACTTTATCTAACAATGAAAAATATAGGGATATTCCCTTTTGTGGGGGAGTTAACAAGAGGAGTGGGCCTATAAATTGAAGAAATATGTAGATATACCTCTTTAAAAGGAGTCGCTGATTTGTTTCACAGGTTATGAGAGACATAAATATTGAAAATTGTGACCCTTTGTGTAGGATATGTGAAATTTGAAGAGAATCGGATCTTTATTTCGTATTCTATGAGCGATTTGTTATTTAAAATGTTAACCTTCGTGGGTGAGGTCCCACAGGGAGTGGGCAGATGCATCCATTCTTCACAGCAATTCTTGATTTAGTACAAAAATTGGAAAGTGTAGCGAATAAAAAGAATCAAATTTAACTTTTTGTTATTTAAAATTGAAATTTTTATTGAATTGAACCCTTTGTGTGGTAGGTACAACAAAGAGTGGGCCGATATATTCTATATTGGCACTAAATCTTGTGTTAATGAAAGAATTGGAATGTTCCGAATTTGAAAAGAATCGGATCGTTTTAATGAAATTTTGATACGTTGTGGGTGAGGTACCATAAGGAGTGCTCTGTTCTATCCCGTCTCCACACCAATTTCGTGTTGGTTTAAATATTGAGATGTGCGAAATTTGAAATAAAATGTTGATCCTTTGTGGGGGATGTACTTAATGGAGTTCGCCGATGTTTTCTATTTTCGAAGCCGACTGATAAAAATATTCGGATTTGCATAATTTGAACAAAAAATATTGTCCTTTTGAGGGTGAGTGGACTGACATTGCCAATATCCGAACTCAATCTAAGTTTGACAGTCAGATACTCCTTTCAGGAGTTGTTGTGCTCACCAGCTGGACAGACAGACAGACGGACGGGCATCCCTAGATCGACTTCAAATGTCCTGAAATGAATTTAGTGTAAAGAGACCTAGCGACTTATCAAATGGCATATACCCTCTGTAGCCATATGGCTGCGGGTATAAAAATAACAGCATTTTTGACTGGAAAAATTAAAATGTTGATAAAATCAGTAGAAAAATGTTAGAAATTCCCAAAATAACAACAGAAAATTAAACATAACAGAAGATTAAAATATACTCTTCGGGAACTGGATCTATATTTATAAAATATTAATTGGAGGGTAACTTAATGTGTTACCCGTCCTGTCAATCCTAAAAATCGGTTTTCATAGAAAGAAAAATGCATTCAAAAGCGGGTCGATTGAATATGTAATGGTCGTTAAAACAAGAAACCTACATGTTTCGCACTCCAAAAAAAAAAAAAATTAAAAACTATTTTAGCGGTTCTACCACCTTAGCTTATAAAAATTTTAATTTTTATTGTGCGTTCTTACTTTTTCAAAATACTACATTGAAATATGTAAAATAATTTGAATAGTTATTAATAGTAACGTAATTATTGATTGGCATTACCATCTCCAACATTGTAAAGCAGCTGACTCAAATGATTACCCAAAAGCATATACATTGTTGCACTTTATGATAATGATCATTAACTCTTCTCAGCCAACTTAACACAGACATTTCATTCTGCATGTAAGAGAATAAAACTTCCTTTTCAATAAAACCTTCAAAGAGTTAACACTAAAATTTACTATAATTCTCTAATCAAAAGTGAAAAACTAAAGTTACAATAATCTATATAATCTCCATGAAATACATAAAATTGCTGCATAATTAATCATCATTATTCCATTTTTTGATAAACCCACACAATATTTTTGGAGATTTGCGTAAGTTATTTGTAAAAAAAAAGACTTATTGGAATTGTTATAAGTGGTTCTTCTTAAATAGGAATCTCTAAGGGATTGGAACAAGCGGGAACGCTGTTCTTGCCTAGTTCCAAGATCTCGAAATCCTGTATTAAATTTGTGGTTTATCTGGTGATAGTAAGCGACGCAATCGGTACATAATCATATTCGATAATCCCATCATTATGATGATGCAATTGGCTTGCCACGAAACGGATTACCGATTTGCAGATTTCTGCAAGTAATTCTTTTATCCAACATCAGTAATGCCAATACCACACCCTTTGTCGACGAAGCGATCACTCTGTACACATTGCAAATTGACCTGCTACGACGTAATCATAACATTACAATAACATTGGTCAATCGCTCAATCCACAATTCAACACATTTCGATCGCAATACCTAAAACAAAAACAACACCAAGGCTTGGATCCCAAAAGAAAAAAATTCTGGCAGTCATAAAACAACAACAACGTTACGGTCAGCCAGTCGATCCCCAAACACAAGCAGCGGTCAAGCAAGGCAATAAAATATCAAGAAGATCAGTTTGCCCTACTAACATCGCCCACGCAACACATTTTGGCATAGCAACAAGAATGGATTAGATATCAGCATATCAATCGAATGTCGCCAGTCAAAAATCACAATTGTATCACCTTCTTTACATCATTGTCATTTCATCATTCAAAGCAATCATTCTCATGATTTTTGAAACAATAACTTAAAAAAAACCTAAATTCATTATAACGCTAAAAAATGGCATTAGCTTAGAAAACGAGTTAAAAAGGCATTTTTTACTATTTTTTCAACCAAGGCAAAACCATGATAATATTTACAATTATTTCATCACGCATCAAGCAGAAAAGGGCCCTCTTCATGCATCGATGGACAAACCTGATAAATGGTGAGTGACATTTTTTGATTATTGATTTTGCCTTGTAAGAGTGAAAAAGTTAAGAATTGTGATAACGAACTATGAGCTATTCTAAAACCCAAAATTGTTAATCTTGTTGTTTATGGAATTCAATAACTGTCATTGTTATGTTCTCGTTTATTAATGATTTAGGAAAAAGAAAAATATAAATTTTACAAATGCAATCTTCTAAAAGAATGCATTCTTTATAAAATAAACCAAGTGTTCCAAAAATAGTACTTTGTTCCAAAAGAATTTAGCCTTTACAATTGGAAATAATAATTGATGTACACGATTTGTTTTAATCGAATTATTTAAAAATAGGAACTTAAAAAATATTAAACTTTGATATTTCTCTAATCCTATCCAATTCTTATGGTATATATTAACTTTTTTGGAGCTCAATAAATTACAGTATATAATTCTAATATAAGTCTCTTAATTACGTTTCGCGATATACCTATATTACTCCATTTATATATATCAAAAAAATAGTAATTGCCATTTAAATCTTAGAATTCGGTTCTAATCGACCAAAATTGAGATAATTATACCTATATTTAAGAAAGTTTTATAATTGAAATTACTATGAATTTTCATGAATAAAAATCGATATAAAAATGATCAGTGAGTAGATTTTGTCATGGGTGTTTCCCTTCGAGGCGATGGTCAGATGAATAAGTAAAGCATTGACAAGCTATTAATTTTGGGGTTCTATAGAATATTACGCCACTAGAACCATAGGTAGGGAGGGTTTTGAGGCACAGGTTTCGAATAACATCCTGAAAACCTGATTTAGTCTTCGTCGAAAGGATACATTTGTTTGTCTAGGGGGCTTTAGTTTATTAGCGCATATTTAAGAAAATTAGGAGTCTACAATAAATTTTATTGTGTCGTATCATTATAGCGATTCTCAGTGAATAGGACACGAACCCCCCAACGACTGTTTGCTAGCCCCATAAATGGCTCCGATCGTCCTAATTCATTTGAGTTTTAAATATTTTGTTTAGAACAGCTCCAGTAGTGCAATTGATACGTTACAAATAAGTGATTTTTAATATTCTAAAATCGCACTATAAATTATCTGAAAACTTACTTATTTTAATGAAAACATTCTCCACCCCTCCCCTTACATTTCAACTTTCATATTCAAGCGCGTTGCAACAAAATTAATATTTAATGTCTACCCTCCGACCACCTTCAAAGTTCACTGACTGTCATCAAGGTTGCACAAAATACTTTAACAAAAGTTTTACTTTCTCGAAAGTTAAGAAATCACGCTTGTGTAAAGATAAATGAGTTAAATTTGCACAAGGAGGAGGCAATCTATTGAACATGAATTCCGAATTCTCAAAACTTTTCTATTGTCATTTTGGAAAGCGAAGAGCCGCGACATTGTGATTATTAGAAAAAAAATGTGTAATACATTGAGCACATGTACTCAGCTCATAAAATAATTTTCAGCGAGGCCACACTGAGAGTCAGTTGAAAACGTACACATTGCCACTTTGATTTGACATAATGACTTTGACAGTGACAGTTGTTATGGCACAATGGATATTAGCCAACAAATGGCCGGGTAATAACTGGCCAGAAGCTATTATACGGTAGCTGTTCGCAATATCATGGCATAGTTTAAAAAAAAGAAAATTATTCCGACTTGTATTACCTGAACAGCCAGCCCGTCATAATCGCAACTCATCATATCATTTTTTGCACGTCAGTGACAATATTTCCATTTAAATATCCTGTGCGTAGGAGTAGGAGCGGCGAATGAAAGGACGATTTTTTTCTGTACATATTGTCATTCGCCTATCATGTTTTTACACTTTTCTGCCATTTGGAGTGAAGAGTTCTTTCGGCCATTGTTCCATATCATGGCAGCTGTGTCTAAATGGTTCCGTTATTCGCATAAATGGCATTTGTTACATTTTCAAGGGAAGCGAAACAAAGAGGAGAATGGGGCAGAGCTCGTCCTAGTGTGTACGCATCACGCACGCAAATGGTTAAAAACGGAAGGAAAATGAAAAGCGGAGTTTCACCAAAGAATCATATGATGATGACTGGGATAATGCTGATACTAATGCTGACGATGATGACAATACATGACGTCCACAACAGCCACTGGAATGGCCACAGACGGAGCACACAGTTCGCCATTTCATGTGGCATGGTGGAAAACAATAAATGCCTTAATAAGAATTTACAAGAGTGAGAGAGGGGTAGAGGCAGGGAGGGAGAGAGGGAGGATGTGTGGGGTATCGTGGCGAAATTCCTTCCCATAAAAATCATGATTATCATTTTAAATACAATTTTTATGGGCACCCTCTCTCGCCCATTGTTTTCTCTCGTCTTGCTCAACACTCTCCCATTGTTCTTCTGCCCTGCGCCTCCCCCTTTTGCGTTTACACAAACTCCTAATGCTCTCCCAATCTCAAGTATGTGTCTTTTGTGAATGAGACAAGATATAAACAAACTTATGATGGCCTTCATTGACATTAACATTTTTCATAAGTACCGCCACCACTACAGCTTTTGTCCTGCGTCATAGAATCCAGCAGTCGCTGCCGTGGTAGACATAAGTTTTAATCATTTTTGGATGCTGATGGGATTCACTTGTTTTCTTCTGTACACTTTTGCTTTTGAAAAATGTCCAAAAAATTATCATTTAAGCATCGTCATCAACTGTGGTCCTTACACATTATACCACAACTCCGACACTCTCACTCTCTCGCACACATACAAATACATGTGCGATTGTGTATGGTTGTGTTTACGACCACATAAAATATTTTCTGATACGAGTGAACGAGTGATTTTGTTTCTACAATTTCGTATAGGTCCGATTTCAAGTGTGTCATATTTTCAAGTAAAACATTAGCAAAGGAAATAATGAAATGAGATATCACGCAAAAATTGGGGGCATACATTTTTAAAATTTCTGATGAAACTTAATTTTAATAATATTAGAAATATTGATTGTAAGAAATACTTGGCGCTCTTTAATTCAAATTATAACAAACTAGAGCATACCCTAAAACGGACCTAAACTGAAAAATAGATCAAGTTTATTAATATTGCGGATTTAAACTATGACTTCGGGTCAATATTTCAATAACGAAGATATTCGTTATTCGTTATTTAGAACAAAAAATTGGCTTTCGCAAAAGGAACATCTTGGGAAATGTTATCGGCCAAAAGAGAAAAATCGGATTATCGGATATAATATAATAAAGTCTCATATATACTGAATTTGCTCCTCGAGTTATTTCATTTGAATAGACATTTATTGCAGTTATCGGACCAGAAGTTAAAAAATAGCTGAATTCCAATGAATTCTTGGAAAAGAAAAATATTTCCGTATGTCATTGATGTCAAAAGATATGAAAGACATTTAATATCACTGTGAGCTATTTAAAGAATTTTTGTAAAGTTAAAATCAACGATCAAATTAACAATCAAGCTTAAAACGCACCATTTGTTATTTTTAGTACCAACAATTTTCGATACATTTCTTCAAAATCCATCCAAACTTATTACCCAGTAAGTACATTCTGGAACCAGTTACTACTTACAAATCAGCATTCCCACCTATTATTTCGACATGAACGCTTTATAGATGATAAGTAAAAACCAATCCGCCTCAAAGAGTTAATAAATAAGAGCAAGAAAGCAGTCATTCCATTTTTAGAACGCTGGAATGATTATACCCTCAGCCATTTGGCTACTGAAGGTATATATCATTTCATAGATCCAAAACGTGTCCCATCGAAATAATGGTTTAGACCTTAAGTCTCTTTAGACGTCTGCACACGATAACATTCGAAGGGAGTATCCGGTTTGGTCCAAGCTTGGTACATCGTAATGTTATTATCAAACTTAGATCGAGTTCGGAGATGATCAACTCCTTCCGGTACCTCCCTAACAAAAGGCTACAATTTTCATAGAAAACAATTTACCTTGTAGAAAAAGAAAGGATCATAAAATCTTGTCCAAACTTGGCAAACCTCTATATTTGTTTTAGTTCCAGGTGAGACCAACATCAAATTTCGAACATCCCAATATTTCTATCAACACAAGATCTGGTGTGAATATAGGGTATAGCAGACCACATATTCTAGTATCACGCACCACAAAATTTTTAATATTTAAAATCCATTTAATTTGGGAAACATGTCAGTGAATGATCCAAACTTTTTTTTTTACCAATATTTAGTTGAGTTTTGAGATTGTCACTATCTGTCCATTCTTTATGGTTGCTCCCCCACTAAAGGTGAACATTTTCAAAGATTAATTTGTATTTGTTATTTGTATCAGTTCTAGTTCAGATGTTAAAATGAACAATATCGACCCTGTCCTACCTTCTTCACAAAGGGTTAAAACTTTACCAAATGTGAAAGAAGAGTACCATTAACACTATTTCTAATATTCCAATATTTCTACTAATTCCAGATTTGGGATGAAAAGTGAATCGAACGTACCTGGTACCTCTCACACATCGGGTCAACATTTTGAATAACTATGACCCTCATAAAATGCGAAACGAGCATCCGATTCTTTTCAAACTTGGCACATACTTTTAACCAACACACGATCTAGTCTTTAGATCGGATGTATCGGTCTACTCCTTTTGAGATTTTGCACTGAGATTTTGTGATTGGTAGCCGGACACATAATACAATCAGCCACGATTACGAAGATTAATCGTTGCCTAAGGGCTTGTATGTACGTCGACAACGTCTTCGTAATTCCTTGAGATTCGGAGATTCGATCTGGCGAACGCTGGATTTGTAGTCGAAGGTTCTCAAACGGTTACTCATTACTTCATTTGAAAAAATAAGTTTTTTTTTTTTGCATTTCATGGTAGTAACTCATTATTTTTAGCTTATTATAATTTCGTTATCGTACTAAATACAACTTTTGTATTGTTAATTTTTTAACACTAAAAAACTATATTGAACCATTATTTTAAAGCGGGAATGTCGCAAGGAAAATTAAATTAGTGTTAACCCCTAACATACTCTTAATAAAAAAATAATTATGTATTAATTAGAAGTTCTTGTGATATATCCTCGTTAAAATAATCGGTACCTAACCCAATTTGTAAGGAGTATTTTTGCTGGTTACCACAAGTATACACCAATATTTTTTATATAAATTTAGTTTTAATTTTTTCATGGATCCACAATTTTTAAGTTTTTTTCGACAATTGTAACGTTTTTGCCTTTTATAGTACCAAAACTATGCATTCGTCAGATTTTCCACTTTCCCGTTATTCAAATGGATTCTTTTCATAGTACAAGCTGTACTATATTTCCAAATTAAGACTGATTTCCAAGCCACATAATCAGTAAAAAATCATGAACTAATGGATGCCAAGTTAAGGACAGTTTTGTGAAAAAATACTGTCCGTTAATTTATATTAATCTCTGATAAGCATAATCTTTCTATTCATAATATTTTGAGTATATTTTGATATCAAAAAGGACTCTCTTGCCAATACGTAGTCGGGGCGGGGGGTCTACAATAAGATTGGCAAATACGCAAATACATGCATGTATGTGTAAAGACTTTATAAACCATCTTCTTCCTACTGATTCCTCCCCATTCAATTTTCAATTTGAATTTCATTTGGGATTATAATTTCAATTATTACTAAATGTGTCGCCATACATTAACAAGGCTCTTTCGTAAATGGGACACAGACTAGAAAATCGGGGTCCTACCGCATTTAACCATTAAAGCCATCAAGAGAATGTTTATCGGTCTCTCCGTTCCATTAAACATTTTGAACTCTTTGTAAGGGTATGAACTCGTACTTACTCGTATAGTCTATATATTGTCGTATATGCCATGCCATGCCATACCATATACAAGACGAGCATCTAACTATATTAATCGTGTCCTTCGAATACATGACTTGTATCTAAAGTGTTTTGATTTTCATAGGCTCTAGTTTCATTTTGCTTCTCAATTACAATTTTGGTGTTGTTGTTGTTGCTGTTGTCTATTGCTAAAACAAAACTGAAAACGATTTTCGGATGAACTTTGTTGAGGGGACACTTTCGTTATTAATAGAAGATCCATCAGATGCCTTGTCTCATATTTTCGCATGTAATAGTGTGTGTGTGCGTGTGTTTGTGTGAATGAGTGCTGTGTGTCTGTTCCGGTCGTTTAGTCGATGCTTTCGTTTGGGATATAAAATAAATTAATGTTTATCTTTGCTTTTAAAAATTCTGTCTACCATTCGTTTTAACCGCTGTTCTGATGTTCCTTTGCCCTGTATGGCCCTACCAAACCGCTACTGCCGCAGCAAAAGCAGCAGCCACTGGGATTTTTATAAGCGATTGGCTGGCTCAGTTGTTCGCTCTCCTGAGGCTATTGTTAACATTTGTATGCGTCCGTGTCCGCATCCATATCTGTTTGTGGAGCTTGCCCGGTTGGCCTTTGCCAACTTCCAAAACAATTACTAACATGAGTTATGATGACTTTGCTATCAACGGCCACAAAAACACACAGACAATAAAAACAAAATAGAAATTACAAAACCAAAAAAAGTTAACAGCGCACAGGATATACGGAGCTGAAAGCTTGTAATACATAAACGGGCAAGAAAAAACAAAAATACGAAAAAAGTTGTTCACTTAGCAAGTCGAGTTGCACTGGATAAAGGTAAACTTTTTCTGTGTGAGAACATTTTATTTAATGGTTTTCAATTATGATGATAATTTGTATACTTTTTCCAGCTCTCTCTCTCTCTCCCTCTCCCTCTTTCTCCCGCTCACCCGCTCTCTCCCTTCCTATGTTCATTGTTGCTTCCAAGATACACAGGTGTAATTCCATGGTTAACAAATCTTTTTTCTTTGCCTATTTGTGGCCTTCAGACGTTTGGCTTTCTGCTTGGCCATGCTGACTGACTGATTGACTGGGGCCAGTGGCCACTGTGACAGTGATGTGATTAAATCTTATGAATACAATAGACACGAATTACTTTCTTGATTAATAAATGTATACAACGATGTGGAGCTCAAAGGTCTGGCACTGGGGACACATGCAGACAAATCTCAGGATTAGAAATGCTGATTAGGCGAATAATTGCCAAAGCCATTTCGCCAAGTCATTAACTTTCGGTCTTCCTTATGAAATTAAATTAAACTTTAGTCTAATAGAGATACCACACAACATTGGTAAATAAATGGAAAACGAGAGATGTATAAAATTGAGATGAGTCAAGGATAATGACTGTACGACGATGAGGAAGTCGATGTAAGGCCATTATGAGACATCCCATGAGAATGGAGATTACTTTCGTAAAAAACATGATTGACAATCTAAAATAATCTTGGGAATTGAGGTAGCAAACTCCTCAGGTCTCAGATAAACAATCTGTGATTATGAATGAGAAGACAAGCGTTTTGATATGTTATTTTCGATGTTTTTGTAAATATTGCAAACAGAGGTTTGAAGTGCAGAGAGCTGACAATATGGATTGAAATGAAAACATCCTAATATCGAACTTTAGAGTGACTGCATCAAAGACAGTATCGTACTAAGATGTAGAAAAGCTTCAGGCCAGGACATATACCAAGGAGCTCATTTCAATGTTATCATGGGTTGTATACATCGGTGGTGAACATTGACGACGAAAGTGTTAAGATATCCGACTACTTAGAAACCATCATTAATTTCATCCGGGAACGCATTCTTACATTATCTTCTACAAAGTCATCCCTGACATTATAGGACAGTCTATGACAACTTTCCCCATATTCCGCCTTAAGTCACCTAATCAACTAAAAAGTGACATCCAGGAATAAATTCCTGAAAGCACATTCTGCCACCTTTTGCTGCAAAGATAAATATATGACAGTAGCCAGTCGTTCCGTTCTTAACAATGCTACTGTGGTCTAGACTTCATTCCTTAGTTACACTTGGTGGAAATATTTTTTAAATGTGTCAGAACAATACCCACCGGCGAATTGTCACAGGCTGTGTCCAAAGGAAAGGCCCGTCGATTCCATTCAAACTGTTGCAACAACTCAGGTATTTAGAATCGTATAAAATTCGCCGGTCCCCTGTTAAATAAAGACCAGTTGTTTAGATGAAACTCAGAGGTGTTAGTGATTCAGCCCTTTTCTTTCTCAAGACGCTTCAAGGGAATACAGAACATAAATTAATGAAAAACATGAAATTTTGACTTCCGTTCCGAATTAATTTATAACTACTCCTATTTGTTGGGAACATTTCTAAAGATGAAAAAAGTCTGTATCATAATATGATGAGAATTTTTCCTCAAATAAAAGAGAAGCTTAAAACATATTCAGGGTTGCCCATATTCGACGGACACATGACTCTTTGGGCCCATTCCAATCGACGAGGCTTGTCCGCAGGCAACATTGTTTGCGTCAATTGAATTTTGTACGAGATCAAATGCAAATCAATGCGAATAATCCGTTGTAAAGTGGACCGAGCCATGCCCAACTGCTAACGGCGTTTTTGGGATGTTCTTGGGGACCTCTCAACACTGGCTCATACGGCAGCGATATTCTCGGCCGATCGCCTTGGTCGACTTTTATATGGCTTCTTCGAATTAGAAAAGACTTAACAGTCGAAAATTTTTCGTATAAACGCTTAATGGTGTTCTTAGAAGGTGCACTTCTCACATTTTTTAATGTTTTAAAAGCACGTTGAGTTTTCACAATTGACTTCTTCTGTTGAATGTAAATTTCAACTATTTCAGAGCGCTCGCGTGGCGTGTATTGGTTCATGGTAAAAATCTGCTTGGACTGACGCTTCAAACGCGGTATGTCATTAAGCGATGTGACATCTCTGTCAAAAGTTATGGCGTTGCCAGATGGGTCCATCGAATATGGACAACCCTGTATCAGAAAACGGTGCCTTTATACAGGGAAAGTGTTTTGTTTTTCTACAGGGTTGCCATACTCATTGGAGATCTCAGATTTGTAATAGGTTTGTTACGATAAATTCAGAATTAAACAAGCCAAGACACAAACTTTATATTCAACATAGAAGGTTACACCTCGAAATATGCATTTAGTTAACTATGTTTGCCTGTGTAGAAGTTTACATATGTCGATTTAAAGATGACCGTCCGTCTGTGGAAATCATCGAATGGAAAACGAATAGAAGCCTATGACTTAGAATTTTCCGCCCATATGCATAGTTTATTCGGTGACACATGACATGCCATTTTTTGATGGATTCCAACTCTAACTAATTTTTTACGTAGGAGTCTTCTTCGAAAATAAAAAACAAAAATTACAATTTAAAATTTTTTAAAGAATATTTTCTACTTTTTTCATTCAAAAATCGGTCCGATTTAGTTATATATGCCATATATAATTCCCTCCAATTTTTCTTTTTTTTTTTGCATTTCTAAATAAAATGGTTTCGTATATATAAAGTACCTAGACGCAAGTCTACAACGTTAAAATTGTTGCAACTGTTTTGACTTTTAAGCTAAATATAAGCAATCATTTGCTGCCGATATCAATAATATTTTGTACAAGACATTTTGAGATAATGTTTATGAAGAGTATTTCCTTTTGACAACCTAACTACTGTATTAATTCGTAACTCTAAACTATAACAAAAAAAATAGCATAACAACAAAATTCCCTCTAGCCTAGAAATAAAAGAAATTCACGTTCACAACTCATTTTTCTGTTAGAGAAATAACATAATATAATATCAATGTTTATAAAAAGTCCCCGATTCATAGTGGAGGTTACACAAAGTATTCTAATCTCCCAGCTCCATTCTCCACATTCTAAGTAATATTTATGAGTTACCTCTTGAGTTGAATTAATTTACGATTTTTCAATCGCATTACTAAATTATATACTAAGTTTTTATGATCGCTTTAGAACACTATTTTCTATAAGAAATAAAAAATCTAAAAAAAGGACAAAATAATCATTGACTGAAACATATTGAGACAATTTAAAATTCCTAAGATATTAATTTTAAAAAAGTTAATCCAACTTGTAATTGCGCTGCGACTGTGTACATTGCACACAGTACCCTATTGGTGCATTAGATATGGCAAAGCAAACACCACAAATTAATTATTAAATTTTTAATCATGCTCATCGATATTCGCACGTCAGCTTACCTGGTTTGTACTCTACATTGCCGCGGTACCAAACGATTTGTGCTGCTGGTTTGGCATTTGAAACCACACATTTCAATGTCAGGTCCTGATTCTCTCGTACCTCCACTTTGGCATTATTCTCGTATCCCTGTATTTCAATTGACGATGGTGGGGCTGCAATGAGAAGACAAAGAAACAACATCAACAAAAGTGAGAAAAATGAATCACGTCATACAAAAACTCCCCACAGAACTATGGCATACAATTAATTAGGAAGCAATGTTCACACACACACGCAAGGACAAGGAATGGTAATAAATGTCGATATGTATGTGTGTGTAAATATACTTAACCATGTCGGTAAGTATGTGCACATACATCCTAATGTATAGCCATCATCCTCTCAAGGAAAAGCAAACAATTAAACAATTTTCTTCAATCAATGAATATCACACAGAGTTTCTAATAATAGACTAAAGAAAAGCACACAAAAAACACTGGAGAACCCGCAACAAAACAAACGAATGAACGAACGTACAAAGCACCAGAAGAAACAGACAAACGAAGCCAAACAAACATCCAAGAGGAAGAGGAAACATGGCATCCTGGCTGCAGGCAAATTGCTAACACCATTGCAATTAAAAATATACAACTACCTTCTCGTGTATAATACGTTGTCTCTCCATGCATGTGGAGCGAAGAAGTGTGTGTGTGTGTGAGTGTGTTTTAATAGTTGACTTAAAAACTTTTCCAAGTAGGCTAGAAAGGTGCTGGAAGAGAAAAAAAATCAGTTTTGCATTTTTTACATAACTACGGCCACATGTCTCATTGGCAGGGGAAGTGTGCGCACATTTTCCTGGAAACGGATACAGCCTCAATCGTACAAAGTACGAAAACGTCCTACAAGTCGAAAGGGAAGTAAATCCACAAAGCAATAACACTCCAGATTCAAATGCGGATCCTCCAGAAATGTTGCACAGATGCAGGTAACCAATGCTATTATCACCTCCATTGGATGCGACAACAGCTTGTTGCCAATGCAATGTTGTTGCTTCTTCTCTGCCATAAAACGATTGTTGGGTACACCCAATGACTTACAGACATCATGAATCGACCGGTAGAGCAGTAATAGTCTTCCAACAAATTAAAATGAAGCTTCGCTCTGAGTGTGCTAAATAATGTATTCGTCATCCACACATAATGTCGGAAAATCTCGGTGAAATATATTACTAGGGCTTCATAAAAAACACACATTGGAAAAAGGCATCTCGATTTGACGTAACTTGAAGTAGAAATGTTGCCTCTATTTGTCCTATTTAGAAGCCCCTTGCCAACATTTGCAATTCACCACTACCTTTGAACGTATGTAGGTGTCTGTGTGCAATTTCAGGCTTCAATAAAGGACTTTGGCAAAGGTAAATAGTAAAACGAGATGAATGCGAGGCTCCTGGTCGCATGCTATTAGAATATGAATATGCATATCAGATGTGTGTGTGTGTGTGAGCGAGAGAGATTTTAATGTATTCCTATTTGTGTGTGTGTTTTTTTTTGTGCTAAACGTACTAAAATGTTTATTTATACTTGAATGTGGATGTTTGTCAAATTATTCCATACACATTTCTTTTTTGTGGGTTTGATTTTCCCGCAATTTCCCAACTCTGATTCGATGGTTGCGGCGTTACATTCTCAAAAAGAGTTGAAACAATTGCATTCACAGACATTGTGGCGCAAAGCGATTTTTATTGAGGTGATTCCTTTTCTTTCCCTCTTTGGCTTAAATGTCGCAAACACAAATATTCATATATGCATCAATTGTTTTATGTAAAATAGTGAAGAAAGAAAACAAAAAAAAAAGCAGGAGGATACAAAACATGCAACTAAGAAATTTGAAACATCTTCAGATGACATTATGCATGATTACTTAAAACCATCGCAGATGATGAGTCAAAGTTATTTCAAACGGCTTAGGGAAACATTCTACTAAATTAAAGAAAAAATCATACAAATGCATTATGTCAGAAGGATATAGTGTAGGTGTCATGCTTAAGGGTTCTGAAAGCATTTGCTTGTCATGAGAAAAAGAAAACACAATTTAAATTCTTGAATAACTTGGAATTGACTTTAAATGCTGTCGATATTTGTAACTAAAACTTTTAATAATAGCGTATCTCTGGAATAATTTGAGCGAATGTCTATTGGAACGATAATTTTAAATAAAATTATTTTCTTAGTTTTTTTTTTTTTCAATTTTGTTGTACTTTCAATGCAATAGTGAATATGAAAGGAAATGTACTAATTGTTTGATACATTTTCTTTAGCAAAGTGCTGGAAACCCATTGAAACATGAACTGTTAAAAGTCGAAAATTGCATAAAAAACATTTAAGCATGACCTTGTTAGAATAATTTTTTTGTTTAATCTGCTACGCAACGAATTACAGATATCCTAAAGAGTTATAGAAAAGCCACATAAAATGATACATTTTTTTTTGGCAGAAAGATAAGGGATATCATCATAAATATTTTACAAATAATGTACTATAATATAATAACAATAATATTTTACAAATATGTACTGTTTCATTGGCTTGAACTACTATTAAGTTATTGAGTACTTCGTTGCACATATCATCAAAAAAAAAGAATAAACCTAGAAAGACACTGTAAAAGCGAGTTACTGTTATTGTTTTACGATCTTTGATTTTCTCGTTTTTACTTGCGAGCGGGAATGCTCATAGAGTACTAGCTTTAAGCGGTGTTTACACACTACTCTCCTTTTACCTGTGGGTGCGATCGCGAATTTTCCAATTGAAAAATAAAAATGAACAGAAAAAGTTATTTGGACGTATGATTTTTGTTACGTGCGTTTAGAAGCAAGGGGAAGGTGCATTTGTGGGTAAAACCAACAAAAGCAACCACACTGGCGGCAATGTTCTTCAACGTACAGGGTGAGATGAAAAAACTGCAACCAAATTCAGACTGCTGTCATTTCCAAACCACTCGTCCGACAGATGTTAAAATTATTCCAGTGACAGCTCATTATATTGTTTACAAGCGCACAAAAGCATTTTGGTGAGAATTTTCCAGAAAAAAGTTATTCGTGATAGTGTGTTTTCTTTATTTGGCTGGAAAACCACAAGTGGCTATCGTTGGAGCACTCCAGTATTTAAATGTGAATAAATCTTTTGTGGTAGCGTAGCCCATCGTCAAGAAAGTGGACGGGAGAAAACAGCAACATCAGAAATGGTTCGAAAATAAAGAAGCGACTTGATCGAAACCCGCAGTCGCAGTGACCGAAAAATGGCTCGTGAGCTGAACATATCGCAATATTCCATTCGGCAAATATTGAACGAGACATTGAAATCCCAAAAGTGCAAGAACTTACACCACAACAGAAAAAAATAGACTCAATAGAGGTAAAGAGTTGCTTCGCTTGGCCGAAAGTGGTGAACTGGCGAATTTGGTTTTCTCCGATGAGAAAACATTCATTGTCCAGCAGTTTGTAAAAAAACAAAATGATCGTGTTTACTTGCCAAAGAGGTCAGCTGAAAATGTGCAGCTTCGGTTGGCCATTTGAACTCAAACGCTGGCCATGGTATGGGCCGCAATAACAGCCGATGGTCGCTCTCTGCCCGTATTCGAACAAATCTAAACTTATTCTAAAATTTGATGCTATTTTCGAAATTTTTGCTTTCAATTTAAATTATGGCGTTTGACTTTGTTGCAGTTTTTTTTTTATCTGACCTTGTATTTAATTATAAAAAGTAAAAAAGGATGTGTTCTATTTTTCTAAGAGCAAACGAAAATAGAATTCCTGTTTAGTCCTTCTGTTGCAGTGGCATTGCTATTTTGAGACCAGAGACTCTGTAGCCAGTCTTTGCCATTCTCGGCGATAGTGCTCTTCAATAAATCGAATACAATGCTACGCTATTCTGTGCTTTAAACAGCGTTGGGCTCAATTTCACGCCGTATTAGAACATAACAAATAACGTGAGATTAATAAAAGTTTTATACTCCTTCATACTGAAACCTGAATGCTTTCAGGGCCAACTACACATTGTAATCATGGTTTTCTGGTAAAAACAAATCTTCAGCTAAGAAGATACTTATATATTCATCTGACTTGCAGGAAAACACCGAATACCGTTCAATTTTTTAACTAATATCCTTTGGTTAATTATCACTCCTTAGAATTTTTTTGTATTTACAATCGTGGAATGTTCATATCATGAGTTGCGACACAAATTTTGGCCCCCTAACTTGCGTTTTACCTATTTCTATACCAAAAGAGTTCTCAAGTTTTAGGAACCTATTTGAAGGAACCGATCTACAATCTTTAAAAAAAAACTGTCAGCAATTGGTCTTTATTTAAAAAGTGTAAGCTGCATCAGATAGCTAGCATCGAAACAAGAGAAAAACTGATTAAAAAATTTAAACTAGTTTTTAAAAATCGATTGATTTTATGATTTTCCATTTGCAAGAAATGAGCACCGAGAGAGAGAGAGTTACTCTCTCGATGTTCACGTCTGTGAAACATACACAATCAAGCTTTCGCTTTGGTAACGGTTGGCTAGTACTGTTTTAAGATTAAAATTTGTTGTGGCCACTTTAAAGTATGCTATAAAATGTTTAATTTAACTTATAGAAAATTCACTTTACATATGACTCTAACATTAAGTGGCTATAAACAATTGCATTCACGACATGATGTCGGGCTACACATGAATGCATACACATATAAAAATTAACGTCATCTCAGACTGACATATCCTTATAGTATATATTGCAATCCATTCAACTAAATAGCGTATTTCTTCTATCATCACTTGCATGTGAATGAAACATCCCTTATGAGTACAGCAGCACCCATCATTTGTAAGGAATCCAAAAAGCATCACAAAAGGCATCTTTTTTATATTATTTTTTTTTAATTTTCTACCACCTTAAAATGCTGAAAAAATTTGCAAACGTCCTAGGCATAGGCCTCTAGGCAAACCTAACTTAAGCGTAAAGCGACGAATGCACAGGACTCAGAGATAGTCCGCCTCAATGTCGTCGTTTCAACTGAATCGAATATAGGCTTATCATTGCACCGAGTAAATGATGCAAGCGGGCATCGGGGCACTTGATATGACACTTTGGTTCCATTATTTGCAAAGTAATTTGTTCACGAGTGTTCTCGGAGAAGAAAGAAATAAGACAACAAAAACAAACGCAAATATATTATGCTGCCATTACTTCGTCTTCATCTCCGGAATATTATTTTTCTATTGGCCGTCGTGGAACTCCTTGGAATTGTTTGCTCCATTTGTTTCTTTCATCCATTCATTCATTCATTGTCGACGAGAGTATTCTACCCACCTTTGTTTGTGTCTTGTATTATTTGCTGTTGTTGTTATTGTTTTTATTGTGGACTTTTTGTCTGTATATTTGTCTATCATTTGCAATGCTTTTGTTCGACTAAGGTCGCACGGATGAGGTAGGTGAGGAGTTTGTTTTCGTCTGACAACAAGTGTTGATTGTTTATTATCGTGTACTTTTATTTATTCTCTGCTGCCACGCTCGCTCTATTCTCGTGAACTTTTCTTCACAACTTATGCTGTAAGTTTTGCCAGAAGTTTATGCTTTGTTGTTCACGCTGTGCAAAAACAAAACAGCAACAGAAAGCCAAAAATTAACACAAAACTTTTCAGGTTTTCGTTTCGACTCGATGTGAGTTACATTGTTTCGCCTTGTGTATTTTGGAACGCGCAGTTATGTTATTGTCCATATCACAGGTGTACGAGGATTTAGGCAAACTGTTGCCCGCAGGGTATTCTCATTTGTAGAAAAATAGTTGTAGTAGTTTTTCTTGTATTTTTCTAAAGGACATTCTTGCATATTTTTGTGTTTGCGCGTTGCCGAGTTTTCATTAACACGTATATATCGCACATACATGTAAAGATAAAGGCTAGTTTACGCTTCAAGTTAGAGTCATATGTGAGGTGACTATGTCCCCTTTTAATTGATGACTATTAATGCATACTTTCAAGCGCACTCCACAATTGTTTAATCTAAAAGGAATCGTTATGCTATCTATAATCTATAAAATGTGAGTGAATATAATAAAAATTCATAGTTTCAATCCTTAAAGAGTGTCTATTTCTTGAAAGTACACCTCAACTGCTTTCCAACGTGCTATTGCATGTGCTTGTACTATTTTTAGTTTTTGCATAATGGCGCCCGATGATAACTTTTGAAAAATTGTCTATTTATTTTTTGGTCAAGTAGTAGCATTTTGGAAAGCTCTTAGATCGACCTTTCCTCGGGTACAATTTATGTACCCGGGCATGTCATTTTCTTCTCTGAAACACAATCGATTTCAGTAAGAAATGTGTGAAAAGTGCTTTAAAGCATGGCATAATTACAGAAGGTAGAACAAAATCTACTTCCTGAATAATGTTTTTTCTTTTGATGCCCTTATTCTGTCAAAACATGTACACATTTTGCGTATGTGTGTATTGTTTTGAATAGAAAATACAATAATCTGAAATTATTTCAAATTTCGTTGCAAAATAAATGCACATTTTCGACGTAAATTGGTAACAAATTGTACAATTTTGTTATAAAACTGTATTGTCCTACTATTTTAGATTCAATTCTGTGGCATAATTCCGAAATTCCATTCTTGTTCCGCGGGTTTCCCAATATGAAAATTTTGTAAAAAAAATTTAAAAATAAACCAAAGCCTACTGTTGCATATTTAAGTCTATTTGCCACTATAAGACTCTAGCATTTGTAGCATTTTTCTAGTTTCTTTGAAGTTGAGAAACCTTTCTTTTTAAGCCGTGCTTTAAATTATCTTTTGTTATTTTATCGGGTAACTACATATTTTGCATGTACAAAAATTGTTTTTCTTTCGCGTATATCTGTTATATATCTGTTAGTAAAAACTGTGTCTATATATATTATATACTCCAAAGCGTTTCTTTTCTGTTTATAATTTGTTGGGAGCGTCTAAAAGAAAACAGTAATAGACAAAAACCGTTTATGCAAAAAAATTACTAGTTCATATACAAATACGGGGTCGCCAAACAACCCAGCGTCAATACCCTTACAATAATGGTATGTCTGTATTATCGATGTAGGTAAATTTCAAACCTTCAATTGAAAAAGAATACTTTTTGGAAGTAGTTATCGTTCAAAAGGCTAGTTTAAATCCCATTTTACAAAGTGACTTCTCACATGTATCTATATAATTTTTGTAGCATACTTTTAGGTGTTCATAACCATTTTAATAAAGAAATTCTTTATGATTGAGTATAGTATAAGGTAGTATGAGTAGTATACATCAATACCGTAAGCTATAAAAATGCTAAATATGAATATGAAAAAGTCAAAGATACTGACTTGATGTGTAAACTAGCCCATACAAAGATGACAAACGTTCAGAATATTGATACTTCAGGGAAGTTTACTAAAAATAAAATCCTGGGTATTATAGTAAACAAATCGTTTTTTTTATACTGGTATTATGTTCATGTTTTTGTAAAATTGTATAAAAACATGAAGTAATATCTTTATGTAGAGATTTTAAATTTTAACAATGACCCGGAAATGAACAAATACCATTTCTAGATTTGACAACAACTGCCGTATACAGCATAATATTATTTATTTGCTTCAAAACACCGCTGCTGACGCTTACAACCAAAGCGTAAATATTCATGCAAGCATAATGGAACTAAATTGAAAAAGGAAAAACCAAATTGATAGAATTTTTCTGTTTATCAAAGAGAGCTGCATCGGGGGTAGTATCGTCAAAATGCCCACCTGTACACAAAACTACAACGTATTCTAAGAATACGAAATAAAGCAAAATATAATATCTATTTTTCTAAAGCTATTAGCGTATGCCAATGTATGAAATCTAGTAGGGATGGGTCCAGAAAGAAGTTACTATTGGGAATATAGTTGGAAACATTTTGAAAGAGAGCAATGACTAAATCTTCACCATTGAAAATATTAATGCACATATTGTTCCGTATAATTGTACAGAAGGCAATAGTGCATTATTATTCCCAAAAATTTTCGAGAAATTCTGCATAAATTGCTAAGTGCCTTGGGTACGTTGTCAAAATTCTTATTCCTTGTGGTTGTCAAAAGTAGCATATTTTATCCGCTTTTTAATGATATCCATATTGGAAAGCCAAAATATTTCCAACAAAAACATTGCGAAATCGTTAAACACCATTACATCTATGTGAAGCTATTTAATATGTCGAAAGTTTATCATACATAAAATGTATGATGCATTTAATTGTATTAAATAATGTCAGCTCCTTTTCGTTGTCTACATAGAGCGTCTTTTGTATTGTGTTCACGTTCATTATGCATCAAGTGTGTAACTCAGCCCAAATTTTGAAAAATCTACTGAAAATCTTTAAAATACAGCTTTTGTTCCCACATATATAAGGTGAGATAAAAACAGCCACTAGTCCGACAGGTGTTAAAATTATTCCAGTGACAGCTCATTTAAATTATTCTTCGCTTCATTTCCAGCGCACAATGGCCACCAACATCTCCGGATACCAATCCGTTGGACTATTGTGTCTGGAGTATTTCAGACAGCAAAGTTGGCACTAAAAAATACCAAAGTGTCGATTACCTCAAGCAAGCGCTTCGCAGAGAATGGGCCAAAATACCACAAAGCAACATTCGGGCAGCGTGTGATGGTTTCATTGGCCATTTGAAGGCCATAATTCGTGCCAAAGGTGACCAATTCGAACAAATTTAAACTGTTTCTAAAATTTGATGCTATTTCCGATATTTTTTGCTTTCATTCAATAAAGTTTAAAACAAAAAATTTAGAAATTATGGCGTTTGACTTTGTTGCAGCTTTTTATATGTTTTTTCGATTTTTAGACATAGCTTTAATTCAGATTTAGATATAGCTTCTCCTATGTGTTCAAAATCGAGAAAAATATACGACCAAATATTAGTGACAAAAAACTACTCATTTCGATCGCATTAAATTAAGGGGGTGGGTAATAAGATTTGTAAAGGATTGTGCTGAAAAATTGTTTGTAGTCTTGTCCTATATAGTTAATTGTTATAGTATCGTCTGATACAATTTTACTAGATCAGAATATAGAAAAAAGTGTTTTCTTCTTCCTCTTAAATACAAGTATTAACTTGTATTAATGAAAATTCTGAATTGATATTGATTTTGTTAGTTTGACCGACAATATACAGACGGCTCCAGTGTATCTACCGAGACATCTAACAACACATTTAAAAATTATACAAATGGTTTAGAAGCATATGCAGTGGACCATCCCAGTAAATATTTGAGCCGAATAAGGACCTACAAGTTAATGCAAACAAACTACTAATTGCATTACCAATTCTCGAAAAAATTGGTTAATTGGAATTGCCAAATATTGGCATTCGGAGTTTTAGCTAGGATGTCCTATACGGTTGGACTTCACTCCTTCCCGCGCGAGGTTTTCATTACAGCACTTTAAACGTTGTTACGCATAGTTGTTTCTTTCTGTCATAAACAAAACGCCTTGTGAACGTTACACGCCGAAGAATGTAGTTCCATAAATCTAGTCATATTACTAGTTACGCGAAGACAATTATCACTTCAGAGCTGTACATGTGCGTTCGTGTTTCTCTTTGCTCATATTCGTGCATGTAGTTGTTCTGTCAACAAATCCAATTTTATGAACATTTGTTCTGAACAAATGTTAGTGATGACTGCTGCGAGCGTGATATAACTATGATGACACAAAAAAGAGCGGACACTTACATGTACATTTACGCGAACACACGCACGCACACACACACACATACGTTTGTATATCCGTTCACGATCACATTTACGGACACACACACACATGCAACGGAACTGGGACTGGTGCAAGCACTCATGTCGTAGTAACTACCATTATTGTTGTCCTTGAGTAAACAGTTCAGAAAAAATAAGGCAAACGAGCATAGCATTAATTGCCAAAAGGATTTCACAATACACACACACACACAGCATACACATATACAAACACACTGGCACAACGGTCCAGCACAGACACTCGCACACAGCAAAATATGAAAAGTGCATACACAATGAAAACGAAACGAAACGATGTGGGGCGTGCATCTGTGTACCAAACTACAGTGGGAACCTTACCCGGGCCGCGTGCCGGTATATTAGGTTGGGCTAGATACAAGTATTTCTTTTTGAGGGAATTTTAAATGGCAATTTCTTGTGCAACACGAACTAGTTCCACATAACTGTGCTGTCAACTATGAAATGGAAATGAAATTTCCTGGTAAAAAATACAAATTTCTTGCAGGGTCAAGGAGCCGGACAATTTTGATGCAGTAGGAGTCCAAAAAAAAAAAAAAAAAAAAAAAAAAAAAAAAAACTCTACCCCGATTCCGAATAATACTTTTTTCTTCCCATGTTTAATTCCATAATTTCCTCTTGGGATGTTTTCTTTCCATATCGAAAAGTACAAATAGACGCAATTCAGAGTTGCCTTAAATTGGAAAGCTGTCTCAAAAAGTGAAGTTTTCTATCACCAACAACCAAAATGTATGTAGACAGGGTTAACAATACGAATCAATTTATTAACATTTTTAACCCGCATAAAATTTTAGAGCTTATATGTAAATTACTATTGTTTACCAGAGATTGTGATCAAAAATAACACCTTAAATATTCACCAGACCCTCCAAAGGGTACGTGTATAATTTTGATTAGCATACAATTATAAGTCAATTCAATGAAGTCATTGTAGTAGTATTAAAATTGGATACATGTAAACCTGCTGCTTATTTTCGATATTTAAGAGCTGTTGAAATTGTGGGGGAAAAGCCCGACGTCAAGGAAGTGGACGGAAGAAAACAGCAACATCAGCAGAAATGGTTCGAAAAGTAAAGAAGCGACTTGATCGAAACCCGCTTCGCAGTGGCCGAAAAATGGATCGTGAGCTGAACATATCACAATGTTCCATTCGACAAATATTGAAAAATAAGCTCGGAGTAAAGCCGTTGAAATTCCAAAAGTGCAAGAACTTACACAGCAACAGAGAGAAAATAGATTGAAAAGAGCTTCGCTTGGCCGAAAGATGAGAAAACATTCATTGTCCAGCAGTTTGTAAACAAACAAAATGATCGTGTTTATTTGCAAAAGAGGTCCGCTGAAAATGTGCACCATAGCAGCCTATGGTCGCTCTCCGCTCCTATTAATCGACCGTGGCATCAGAATAAATGCCAAATATTTTCGCGAAAATGCCTTGGGCACGCAAACGTTTTGACTGAATATCTTGGACATTACAACAGGACTCAGCACCATCGCATTCAGCACGCGCCACCTAAGAATGGTTACAAAATTAGGTTCCTCGCTTCATTTCCAGCGCACAATGGCCATCAAAATCTCCGGATACCAATCAGTTTGTCTATTGTGTCTGGAGTATTTTGGAAAGCAAGGTTGGTACTAAAAACAGCAAAGTGTCACCTCAAGCAAGCGCATCGCCGGAAATGGGTCAAAATACCGCAGAGTAACATTCAGGCAGCGGGTGACGGTTTCATTGGCCATTTGAAGGACATAATTCGTGCCAAAGGTGACCAATTCGAACAAATCTAAACTTATTCTAAGAGTTGATGCTATTTCCGACATTTGTTGCTTTATGGCCTTTGACTTTGTCGCACCCTATATACTGATTTTAGAAAACCAAGTGGATTAAATTGTCAATTTCCTTGATTATAAACAAAATATATCCTGAACACGAAGGTTAAACCCAGAAAAAGTTGTACAGTGTCTTAATATTTTCGGATTTCTGTTTATCAAAATCCGTTCATTTTGGATAAAAGTAATTGTGGTAGTGTTCCTGATTACTAGAATTTCGGTACTATAAAATAAAATACTTCTTCATTACATAACGTTTCCATGTAGAAGTTTTAACTACAGTTTCTCAATCTACAGAAAATCTCTTCAAATATATATCTTTGATACTGTCAAAATTAAAATTTTTTTGTAACAAAAAAAACTTATATTCGCACGATTTTCGATCTGCCCTTTTAAAAAACATACGTGACGTTGTACTTGTTATTTTTGTTTTATGTATAACTCGTATTTGGTCCAGCATCCTAGAATATGTACGTACGCACACACACACATATACGGATGTCTGTCTAATAATTTTCTATGCTTACAATTGCAATAAAGGAATGCAAGTACCAACAATTTGGCTTGGTATTTTTGTTTCTTTATACAGTTGCACCCGCAATTCAACCTCCCAAAAATTCGTTCAAATTATTTTTATGTTGTCTTTTGTACACAAACACACACATACGCACACAACTCTATGTTGAACTGAACTTTGGTAAACATAAAAAATTAACATAAAAAAGAATGTCAACAGTGAAATTCCACAACAAAAGAAAAAGCACACACACAAACAAAACCAAAATTTGATAGGTATAATATCTGAAAGCTGCTTTAGAGGAACCAGAGATTTGGGATGGGAACGCTGAAGTTCGCAAATGTACAATGTATCCAAAGTGGCGTAGGAGTCCTTTCAGTTTACTTATAAACACACATTGTTTTATTTAATTAAATTCAAAAGAATAATTATTATATAAGGATACCGACAATTTTTACTTAAGATATGGCTTCGGCTTTAGCAACAAACTAAAACAAGATGGACTCGAAAGTTTTTTCCCCAAAAATATTCCCATTTCTAAGAACTGCCAATAGATGCTATTGAAATATTTCGTTCTTTTTAGAAGAAATTCTTCGCATCACTGTGTAAGCCAATATATATAAACAAACTTTTGAAACAAATTCTTTTAATTATTTAAATGTATTTAGATATGCACACGTATATGGTAAAACACATACACGCACGCACACACATACACCCACAGCACACATCTTAAAGTAGCAGACTACAAAGTAATCCTAACAATGTAAAACATTTTCATTTTGGGGCCCGTATTCGTTCTACAGCATATTAGCTATCTCATGCATACATGCATAGAGACATCATAATCGTCAACACAAACACGCATATTAATGAACGCATACACCCAGAGTTCACACTGTGTGCTCACCACCGCCACACTCACCACTTGTAATCTCACCTTATGAATAATTCCTTTAAAGAAAATTGCATAACGTAGTACAAATTTGAGTTACACATAAAATGTCTCAAGGAAAAACAGTCACAAGGGAGAGACACACTCACACACCAACACACACTCAAACTCGAGAAGCACTTGTTAAATAAATTGCCAACTGATTTGATGTCGTAAACGTAGTTTGTCACATTTGTTGCCAAACTCAAACACGTACCAAAAACCCGACTTACAAAACAAAGTCAGTCGGATTTTACGGTGTTCCGTGCAGATCTGTATAACTTCAGGATACGTTCTGTGCCGTCAGCATGAGTCTGTGATGTGGGCTGCAATCTTTGTATTTAAAGGCAACTTATGAAATGCTTAGATAATGTATTATCTGTATTACTATGATATTGATATTGTATTACTATGATATTGGCAGATATTTGAAGCGACATATTTTGGCAGAAAATGTGTTTTCCACGATGTGCGCTTCAACAACGTTGTTCATTTTTTGAAAGTTCCTCAACAAATCTCATAAAACAGAATCAAATCATGTTAGTAGCAAAGTGACATCCCTAAACCGTTTGTTCTCGTTTACATTCGATTCAGAGACGTTAGTTTGCTATCAATCCGTAAAGCTACTATAGATCCTTTTAAGGCCACAATATAGATCAACAAGATCTCCGATGTTAAAATTTTCCCATATCACGATGTTGTGAAAAATCAGCGAGTTTATTTTATATAAAGATATTGGGAGAAGAGTGCCAAATAAAAAGCAACTTGTTGCATTTGTGGTTTAGGGATAAATTTGAAATAACAAGACTCCTGTTTCAGGATTGTGTTTTTCAGATTTGATCATTCTGTTATAAGTGCATTTGGCCTCAGTAACTAGATACAGCATCCTAACACCTTTTATTAACATGGACGTGTCATGGAAGTTCCAAAAAGGAATCGTTCGATTTTTAGAACACAAGTTTTGAATTAGACTTTAATATTATCATGCACTAATTTTTATACCCTCAGCCACATGGCTTCAGGGGGTATATATCAATTGTCATACATAGCACATCTTTATTTTTTTTGTCCTATGTTAGAACAAGTGTGAAAATCGATTGTATCGGTCAACTTTTTCTGGTACCTCCCCTGCAAAAGAGGACATTTGTTTATATCAAAATCACACACTGAGCACAGGGAATACCCGATATGGTTGAATTTTGGTAAATCGTAATATCTATTTAAGGCATAGGTTAGGGTGGGAAATCTTACCTTATCCACAAGTAATCAACATTTTTAATAACTTCTTAAAAGTGACAAATCAATGTCCAATTTTCTAATTTTTCTCATCCCAGTATTTTCTCTATATTCGAGGTAGTGTAAGAATGAAACATATTGGCTCGATATTTTTACTCAAACATTTCGAAAAAACAAGTCAAGCGATTTTATTATTACATCAAACTTAAGTCAGGAGCGCTTATGGAAAACATTAGTCCACTGCTTTTTGTAGCTTTCCCCGATATGTAAAATTTTTGTAGTAAAATGTGAAATCAGTTCTCGATTTTCCTCAAACTTCGCATATTTCAATCAAAAAGTATTAGATCTCATATGAACATGGCTTTCTTCAAAAATATAATAGAAAATAAAAAAAATCATAAAAAGTAAAACTATTCCCCAGTTTTTTAAAACTCTAAACATTGAAGTATTTGTAAGAACATCAGATCTGATATAAAAACATACCGATAAATTTCTTACTGAAACTTTCCAACTTGTTTCGTTATTTTGTATGCCTGATGGGAGATTTAATGAGGGATCTACTGATCGGTTGTTGGACACGCCATGCACTCCACTACTGTCATGCAAATGCAATAATCATTGCCTCTTCTGCTAAAGTCCTGCACAAAAACAACTTCAAATTTAAACCCTATGTCGTAAGAAGCAAAGGCTATAGTCGTGCGGGGCCGACCCTACAACACTACAAAAAGCTTTAGCTTTTGACCAGGGACATTTGCCCAATATTTACACACTCCGTCGTGTTGTTAGGCATTCAAAACAATTTCACACGAAAGTTTTGGTCCATTTTACAGCTAAATATAATCCAATGGTCATTCAAAATGCTAGACTTCTTCCCTGTCCTTAACTCTCTCAGGAAATTTTTTCTGTTTTTGGTCCATTTCAACTCCTAAATATTTTGCGATCATCTCCAAAAGCAATAGGCTTCTATTCTGACCATAACCCCACCTCCATTTCAATTTCGTAAGGATCGGCTCGTAGTTGCGGCCTGTAGCGTGATTAAAAATTAACATGGACAGACAGACAAACGGACGGACATACATAGCTAGATCGACTCAGCTGGGCGAGATAGGAAGATCCATATATACTTTTCTATGTGGGAAACCAATATTTCGAAGTGTTACATAATTTTTGGCCAAAGTTATACTACACCAAACACATAGTGTTGTAGGGTATAACCAGTAAAGAAAATCCTAAAGTCGGGCGGGGCCGATTTTATGATATCCTACACCACTTTGCTAATTTAGCTCAGTTCCACTTAATAATTAAAAGTTTTTATGGGAGAATTCAATCATACACGCTATGATTATAATTATAATTTAAAATTCAAAGGACTAAATAAGCCGAAGCATTTGTATCTTTTAAATTCGGACTTGTATTGCCCATTTGGTGCGAAATTAATTTGAAATCGGATAAAAATATATATGGGAACTATATCGAAATCTGAACCGATCTCGATAAAATTTGGCAAATATATTTCTGAGCTGTATTTGATATATTTCCCTGAATATCGTTGTTACGGAGTGCATATTACGGCTGTGGGTAACAAATACAATAAATCGGATGAACAATATATATGGGAGCTATAACTATATCTGAATCGATCTTCACCAAATTTGGCATACTACCTTCTAGACTAAATTCGGTCGTATGTGCCAAATTCCATCCCATTTGGACAAATATTTGGTGTTTGGTGCACAATAAATGGTAAATCGGACGAAGTTATATATGGGAGCTATATCCAAATCTGAACCGATCTCGATAAAATTTAGCAAATGTATTTCTGAGCTGCATTTGATATATTTCCCCAAATATTGTTGTTACAGAGTGCATATTACGGCTGCGGAGGACAAAAATAACAAATCGGATGAACAATATATATGGGAGCTATAGCTATATCTGAACCGATATCGATAAAAATTTGGCGTACTTATTTTCAGGCCTAATTTGGTTGTATGTGCAAAATTCCATACTATTCGGGCTGATATTACACGTTTGGTGCACAATAAAAGGCAAATCGGACGAAGATATATATGGGAGCTATATCTAAATTTTTACCGATTATCTCCAATTTCAATAGGGTTCGTCCTTGGGCCAAACAAATGTTGTTTGCAAAATTTCATCTCAATCAGATAATAAATGCGACCTGCATTTTGTTCACAAGAATACATGGACAGACGGACTGACATGCATAAATCAACTCAGAAAGTGATTCTATGCAGATCATTAAAAGGAACTATGGCTCTATCTCGTTTCCTTTTGCCTGTTACAAACAAATGCACATGTATGTTGTAGTTGTATGTTTATTGGAACTTCACATATCGTAATATTTCTATAAGACTGAAGTCAGGTAAACATAAAAGAGTAGATAAAAATTCGCTTTTACTCCCTGTTAAACAATTTATCCCACAAGTGACTCGAATAATGAAATTTCCGATTGTTGATGTTTCTGGAAATAATTAGAAAAGTCACTACTGATTGCGGAACATGCCAAAATTTTTAAGAAACGTGAAAAATCTGAATGAGACAAAAAATCCCTTCTATAACATACATTTACAAAATATCGCAATAAATTCTAGTAATCATACATTTCGTAGATTTATTTATTGCAAATATTGCTCTCTACTTAATTTTAGGCCAATAGCAAGAAATACTAATAAACAAATTTTATTGTCTTAATCATAGAAAATGTATTATTTGGGGATACAGATGTTTGTCTGTTATTATAATTCAGCAAACGATAGGCTCCAATGTGTGTTAGCACAAATCAGTCATTTGATCGGAATTTCCAGCATTTGTATATTCAATGGACTATAGATTTCCTTCCATATATTTGACCCAAAAAAAGATTTTTGATTTTAAGCGAGCGGAATAATAACACTATTATTGGGCTTAACTGCTTACCTCCAGCAAGACGATCGTGCACTGTGCGATTTATATTCAAAAGTTCCATTTCTTCTTTAAAGGATGAGAGTTTTGTGGACCAGTGAAAAACTTCTTCTTCAGTATGTTACATGTAAATTTTGCCATCACCCATTGTTTATCATCAAACTTGTGCGGCATCTTATCACGTTAAATTGTACTAATTTTCACATTATGTTCGTAGAATGTACATTATCTTTATATTCTGTGCGTAATCGTAAATTAATTATTTATTCCTTGGTTTATTGTGGGATACATTTTATGACATTTCTCTACAAGTTTTTGGGGGCATCTGGAAATCACATCTACCGCATTTTTTATTCCGTGATCAAAACAACAGAAGAGCAATGATAAAATGTGGAAAACAAAACGAAATTATCAAATAAAAATACAGACACACACACACACACTTATCACTTTGGACTTGTGAGCCACACTTAACCGTGATTATCATCGGCATATGCACCTGAACATGTTCGTCGCCACACCAAAAGTTACTCCGAAATTCCTTTTATATTTTCATTGTCCTTACTTCATAAAGCCAACTTTCCATTCTCAAATCAAAGCAGACAGCGCAACGCACTTATTTTTATGTCAATGATAAATATCTTAAGAGGCAACGAAAACAACAACAACAACAACAGCGACATAAAACTGAATAAAATCTGTAATAAAATATGAGAACAAATCTGGGGAATCTGGCTTCATTTTTGTTTTTGTTGTTGTTGTTATTGCCATCCTCCAGCACCCATCAGCCGAATACCATCATCAGCGGCAGCAATGGCATCAACAATAGCAGCCGTATCGACATTGTCGTTGTCAGCTTTCGTTGAATCATGTGGAGTACGAGAAAGCCGTGGCTGTAACATTTGGTACCCTATTTTATTATGCCAGTTCGTGACATAAAAAGCCAATTTTAGGCGCATATAATGCATTGAACGAACTTTGACAACAACAACAATAACAGCAGCAGCAGGAGCAAAAAATGGCAAAACAAAACCACCAGTCGCCCCAACGGCACTTCCTCTAACGACTCAGCCAAATGTAAACACGTTAGCAATGTCACGCGTGATACTTAATAAAAGTTCGTATGGATATGTGAATATACATGTGTGTCTGTGTGCGTGTCCTCCACCAATATACGAAATCGAAAGTACATATTGTCTGTCATTCACTCGCATACTCTCATCTACCAGTATTCAGGCTCTTATTTACTTCATCCGGCGTGGTATGTGTAATTTGTGTTTTTTTTTTTTGCGTTTTGTATTTTTTTGCCTTAGCACACGAAGCCTTTTCGAAAAAGATGAAGAGAGATATGTAAGTGAGAGTACACATGCAGAGTGTTGGCCATATGAAAGTTCAAAGTGCCAACAACGCTGAGAAAGCAAGGATGCTGCATTGAAGGCATACATTTGTCAATCCTAGATAAAGCTACGCACAGTGTTATGAAATAAAATTATTTTGGAGATTCTGCTCTTATTTTACTTTTAAACCAAAGAAGAAGTACTATTAGGAATACTGAGAAAACTTGTTAGGACTTTATGCTAGGGTTAATTATTTACGTCTGAAAATACCCAACGCAAGTGAATTTCGAAAGAGAAAAATAACAAAATTAGTAAAAACAAGTAAAAAGGGCAGTAAGTTCGCCCGGGCCGAGTTTGGATACCCTCCGTCGCATAGGCAATTTAAATATACAGGCTATTTAAATATTCAAATACCCAATTTGAAATAATTTCGGTGAATAATGTCGCTAAAATCATAAAAATACCGAATATAGGGAGGTGCCATCATATGGGAGCTGTACGAAGACGCGGACTTGCAAATTTTGTCACAGACTGTAGTACCCATTTCGAATTTGAAATCAAAATTTGAAACAATTCCGGCGAATAATGATGCTGAAATCATCAAAATACCGAATAAAGAGCGGTACTGTTATATGGGGGCTATACCTAAACGTACAGCTTAATTTATATACCAAAAATCCTTCAGCCCAAAAACACACACCTATTTCAATTCATTTTTCCACAACAGACTGAAACCCGTTGCTTTCGTTTAAAGAACACTGTGGTGACTTGAAAATGTCCAAATGTCACGCACCACGTCTTATAAAGTGGTAATGTTCACTTACGAGTTTGTCCAATCAATTACATTCAGTCGAACTGCATTTGCTCGAGTATGACCTTACACCATAAGCCGACAATATAGAGAGTCTCGTAACATCTGGACTTTTTCTTCACCGATTTAAAATTAAAAAAAAAAAACTCTCGACATTATATGCAACGGGTGTGTAGTTTGGATGTTCATATACAGTTACTTCGATATATTTTAAGATAAATATAGATAGTTCTTTGGCAGAATGTCCCTATTTAATAACATTTTCAAAAAATGTAATCATAATTTCAGTAAAAGTATTGAGACATAATAAAATAATTTATCGATACATAATTAATCGAAAGGATTCCTATTATTATAAAGGCTATAATCATTCCAAATGTTGACCCTTTGTGGGAAAGGTACCATAAGAAGTTTTCCGACATATTCCATCTTTACACTAAATCTTGGATCTGAACAACTGTTTCAAAGAATCGGATGCTCATTTCGTATTTTATGAGCGTCATGGTTATTGACAATTTTCACCTGTTGTGGGGAGGAGCCAGAAGCAGAGGTCCGCCTGTTCTATTGTATTTTCACATCAGATCTCAAATTGATAGAAATATTATTATGCGTGATATTTGAAGATGATCGGATTCTTATTTAAGATGCTATAAGAGTTGTAGCCCTTTGATGGGACGATATATCCTGATTTAGCACTGACGTAAATATAAGAATCTGATTATATTTTCTCTTCGAATGAACTAAATTATTTTCTTCTAAAATTTTGACCTTTTTGGGGGGAGGTATCAGAAGAACTCTTAACTCGATATATATTAGGAAATAATTTTACGATGTACCAAGTTTGAACGAAATCAGGTACTCTCTTCGAGAGTTATCGTGTGTAGAGATGAAAAAACAGCAACCAACTTCAGACTGCTGTCATTTCTAAGCCACTCGTCAGACAGCTATTAAAGTAATTCCAGTGACAGCTCATTATATTGTTTACAAGCGTACAAAAGCATTTTGGTGAGAATTTTCCAAAAATAAAGTTATTCGTGAAAAAAGTATATCGTGAAGCGTGATAGTGTGATTTCTTTATGTTTGGCTGGAAAACCATAAATGGATATTGTTAGAGCACTCCAGCATTTAAATGTGAATAAATTGTTTGTGACTCGTACCATCGCTCGTTACCGTGATACTGGTAGCGTAGCCCGACGTCAAGGAAGTGAACGGAAGAAAACAGCAACATCAGCAGAAATGGTTCGAAAATTAAAAAAGCGACTTGATCGAAACCCGCGTCGCTGTGGCCGAAAAATGGCTTGTGAGCTGAACATATCGCAATATTCCATTCCGCAAATGTTGAAAAATGAGCTCGGTGTAAAGCTATTGAAATTCCAAAAAGTGCAAGAACTTACACCGCAACAGAAAGAAAATAGACTCAAAAGAGCTAAAGAGTTGCTTCCCATGGCCGAAAGTGGTGAGCTGCCGAATATGGTTTTCTCTGATAAGAAAACATTCTTTGCCCAGCAGTTTGTAAACAAACAAAATGATCGAGTTTTGTTAAAAATTATGGCCCTTCGCTTGCAGGACTGAGATCAGACAAGTTAGAATGCAGCTCTAATGCGTACCATTCGCTAACTACATTGGTAACCACAACTAGAACTGGCATATTATATATGCGCTTTTGTGGCGCTTTAAGTCAATCTAAATTCTTTTTTGTGGCAATCGCTATTCTTATTCAATCAACCTGTCCATATATTTACATTCTTATCGCCGCAGTACATGTAGTAAACATTGTGGCTTTTATTTCGAAGTATTTGCTGATTGCTTGTATTGAAGATGGCTGGGTATGTGTTCATCGATGGGTATCCGCACCAGAACCATACAATCATCCGCATAACCAACGACCTCAAGTCGACGGAATGGCGAAGAGAGCTAGCGTTTAATCAGTTACCAAGATATGACGACATTGTAGAACTTCTTGTATCACTCTATGGATAGGCGTCAAAAAATAAAATAGTTTATAATGCGACATCCCAAATTTGACCAGTTGAAGTGCTTCCAAATACGATCTATGGCTAGGCCTATTCTGGTTTTGTCCTCGACAGATGTGTGTGGATCTATTTTCGTATTGTATTCCTCAGATTCCGGGGGATTAAAATTGGACCATTGTTTCAGTTGGAGCAGCGAGTGAATGCTATCATTTATGGGACATTCTTCTTATTGCCAATATAGAAAAATAAAATTGAAATTGTCATCTTCAGTGTCACAACATATTAGAAAGTCTAAAATAACATAACTTACTTTACTCAACTCAAAACATACGTTCTCGGAATGGAGGACAAATTGTACAATTAACAATTAAATTTTATTAACCTCCCAAAAATCATAAGATTTATCTATGACATGGAAGCCCAGTCATGCAAGTGCTGGTTGCAAAGTTATCAACACCAACACACTACCACCAACACGAGTATGAGCATAAGCACGAACACATGACAGACGCTTAGGTGACAACAAATGCCGGCATTGCTGTCACCATCGCTGAAATGTTCGAAGAGCACATTAGGATGGCAGTTTTGCGGCATTGGTGGCGTTGAATTGAAATCGAATATTGCGATTGGTCCTTTTTAGAATTAAATAAAGCCGATGACTGCTGCCAGCTAGCAATACGACTAACAACAAGCATTGCGATTGAATTTGTACTGCTGCTGCAGCGGCGGCAACAGCAACAGCAGCTGGATGGATGCTACGTAGTACTCCTGTTGCAACTCGAATTGAATTTCAAAAAGTGCCACATAACAATGGTATTAAATTTTCTTTTTATTGCATTTCATTGTCGGCGACAACTCGACAACTTGTTATTGGATATGTGGCGGAGGCGGTGGGAATTTGTCGGGTCCATATAACGATCACCACAGGAACACTCACATATTCTATTTAGCACAGATATCCACACAAACACACACACACACCCATACACAAATACACACACACACACACGAGAATAACACGTAATACGTGGCTGCTACACCAGTTGCAAAAATGTTATTGTCTGGAAAAAGAGTTTCTTTTTCTGTTCAAATTGCCAGGAATGAAAACTTTTTGTTCAATATTGTTTGTGTATGAGGTAAATATTGTATCCGTGTGAACGTCGTCTACTTTGCATACACATGCATGCATGCTGTTGAGGTATTTGTGATAAAGTTACAGTTCCATAAAATATTTGACAATATAACAACTTCCCACAACTTACTTAAAACAAAAAAAAAAAAAAAGAAATACATATATATTCAACAAGAAGCCATGCCAATTCTTTGTATGTAAATGTTTTTTGTACTCCCAGCAAATAAACTTTAAGCCAAGAATCTGTGCTGTTACAAGAGGATTTCTTAAAAACAGAATTTTAAATTTAAATAAATTAAATACACTATTTACACAATTCCAAGTCGGAGTGGATTATATTGCCCATCTGCGGGAAGATCCCCATAATTTTCGTACAAAATGTCTGAAACATCGCATAACTTTGGCTTTTGGAGTGCTTTGGGACTCATCCTAAGAATTTCCCTTTTTACAGCTCTAATCAAAATTATCTATATTATATGGTTTTTGATCCAGGAACTTAGTTAGAGAAATCTGTTATGACAAATTTTCGAGTCATTGCCACGACTTAAATTTTTTGTGCTTTCCAGTGAGCTGGAGTGGAGTCTAAAATTTATTCTTGGATAGGTACTTCCTTGTGAACAATAATAATACTGTTCGATCCCAGAACATCTCCCCTCACAAAATCTAGCTTTTATTTCTATCGATTTTTCAATTGGAAATGAGAGTTCCTTGGAGTCCTTTTCAAATCTATTGGTAGGAAGTACCCGCTACTTCGACAGCGAAAAGTATAAATTAAAATTTCAGATTTGTTCCCACAACTCGATATCGGTATCCGGTATTTTGATGATTTTAGCCAAATTTTTCAATGCAATTCTCTGAAAAACTACACAAGGAGTTCTTTCTGAGTACTTTACCCTCTGGAAGAGAATAGTTTATATAGATCTACTATATTGTATAGACCCCATACAACGGTACTACGTCGATATTCAGTATTTTAATGATTTTAGTCACATTTTCCAATGGAATTACCTGAAAACCCATACAAGGAGTTCTTTCTGAGTACTTTTCCCCCTGGAAGATTATTGTCTATATAGGTTCACGATATCGGAGTTAAACGGAGTTGTTTCAAATTTCGTACCTAGAATTCGTAATGGATACTATAGCCTGTGACATAAAATTGCGTACGCAGGCCCACGCCTTCGTATAGCCTCCATATAACGGTACTTTCTAAAATTCGGTATTTAGATGATTTTAGCGAAACTATTCAGGGGGCATGTTTCAAATTTCGTACTTAGAATTCGTCATGGGAACTACAGTCTATGAAAGAAAATTCTCTATACAGGTCCGGACATTCGTATAGGCCCCAAATATCAGCATCTCCCTATATTCGGCTTTTTGATGATTTTAGCTACATTATTCAGCGGATTTTTTTCAAGTTTTTCAGGTTTGAATGTTGTAATGGCTTATAACAAAAGTTGTCTATTTTTGAAAATTGCCAAATTCGTTCCAAATGGTAGATGGCATTCAAAGTTTGGCCCTTCCGAATTTACTGCTTTTTTACTTGTTTTATTTATTTATTTATTTTGTAAAATTTACAACTCTTTTTGTGGAGGTAGTAGAAGAAATAGACCTATATAGTCTATCTCCAATAAAAAAAATTGTATTACGACAAACCAAGCTTGGAACAAATCTGATATTCCCTACTAGAGATAAAGGAAGTTATTCATTGTTTGTGTCCAAGGGTGTTTTTAAAATATTTAATCGACAGTTTAATAAAAAAAACCTAGTACATTTTTCCCAAAAGCACAAAACTCTAAATCGGAATAAACATTTGTAAAATACACTTTAAATATTTAATTTCTCCCTTTGGTATTTGAAATTGAATTCAACTTTACAGAAATTTTTATATATTTAGAAATATGCGTGTTATTCAGCGGTCAAACAGTTGAAGTGTTTGCTATTTTAATTTGTATTTACATTCACGTACATAGTAATCCACAATTCCGAAAAATCGTTTTCGGGATATGAATAGACGCAGAACAAAAAATCAACACGATACTAACTTTAAACAGAATTTTCAATTTATATAATTTTTAGGAATTGTTTGTAATTTGCTAAAAATCAAAAATTATTCTAAAACATGAGTTTCACGGTTCTCAAATTAAAAACACAACGAACAGTTTACTCTCATGTGCATCAAAATATTTGCACATTTATCACCGGAAGTGTTTTTAATTTCTTGTTGTTGATGGTGCAAACATTGCCGTTTTTTACCACTAAATACAAACATACCTTTCCAAACGATAAACACACCACACACACACATATGCATTGCACATAGCCCACGGTATTCACTTTGAAGTGGTTGTTGTAACAGAAAATAAGTTATTGTAAATAGATATTAGTTTATTTAGCTATGTGCAGTGGAACCTCATTCGGGTAAACTCTCGCGTCACGTAAATTTGTAATGAGGCCGTAAAGGGTTCAATGTTGGTAGACTTCCCTCTTTCGAGGTACGAATAATGTCTTTGGAGAAAATCCTTTTTTTTTTTTAGAAAAAATGTCAAATCACAGATTATAAAATGCCAGTGATGTAATGGAAATTGTTGCTGTTTTTAGTGGCTGTATCAAATGTTCGGTCTTTGCGACCAGTAAAAGGGACCCGTCTTCCAGGGAGCAACATCACGTCAAGAATAGCAGAAAGCGTTTATGAAGATTTTCGACGAATGACGATTAAATTTGCGGGGCACTGGGGATAGTTGTTAAATTTTACCCTTAAGTCATATTTATGTTTTTTTATTGCTTTACATTTATTGCATTTTGTTTCGCTCATCCACATTGTCGTTTGTTCTCCTTAACTTTTTTCGCTTAAATATTCGTTTATTCTCGTTTATTTTTCTTTTCGTTTTTGCTTTTTATTGGCAAAACAAAGTAAGCATCGGGTCGGTGTGTTGTTCTTCTTTAACATGTTCTTGCAAACCGCTCCACCACTGCTCTCTACCCCACCTCCTTTCCAACAACCCACGGCCCTTTTATATTCCAGTTTTCTCTCGCTCTTTTTTTTTTTTTTTTTTTTTTTGCAGCAATCTTCCACATAAAAGTGTGCATGTCTGTTCGTTTGCTATGTGTGTTTGTGTGTTTTTGGGTCAATTTCCTGATGTTGTTTGCAAAAGGAAATTTGACCATTTTCATAAAACAAAGAATGAAACGAAACAAACGAAATGAGGAAATCAAAGATGCAAAAGTACAACAACAACAGCTAAAACCATGACCAACCGACCGACCGACCCACCGACTGGTTGCCGTTGCTCGACTCAGACCCTTCTCGCCGTGGCAAATGGGGTTTCTTTTCTGCGAGCAACGAATCGCAGTCGAGGGAAACGCATTGTTGGAGGCATTTAAATTTTCAATTAGATTGCCATATGTTAAAGATGTTGATTTTATTATGTTAAACATTATTATTGTTTATTCTCGTTGTTTATTATTTACCCGAAACGGTTGTGAAAAACAAAAGATTATCCGCTAACAAAAATGTTAAGAAATGTAATTAAAAAGGGTTTGTTTGGGGAATATCAAGCTGACATGTTTGCCCGGCCTCGAATCCTTGGAAGTGATAAACAAACTGAATGCCATTTCTGGGATTCAACGGTCATTGGTCGTGCCAAAATTGGTACAGGCTCAAACATACAGTTTGTCAGCAAAATCTTTGTGCAGAAATGTCTAGGAAATTCAACAAAGTGATTTTTCATCCGACTTGTGATTTCTTTTTTTGTACTTAAATATAAGTATAAGATATGTGTATTCCTAAGTAGTAATTATATTATGAGTTCAAGTGGCTTCAGACTATATCTTTTTGGCGAAAAAAAGTCAAGAACATAACAACGGCACAGTAGAGTATTTCGCATCTTGATCATGTTTTTGCAAGGCTCTTCGGATGTGCGTAGTGAAGGAATTGCTAAAACTGTTTTATACCCTCCACCATGGTATGGAACGTAGGACAAAAACTTGCGCATGCAGGCCCACGTCTTCGTATAGGTCCCAAATAAAGGTTCCCATTTAAGCGGCATTTTTTGGTAAAGAATTATTGCAATTTTTAAATTCCTTCTAAATGGTGGAAGGTACCAAAAGTTCGGTCTGGCCGAACTTAGCTCCTTTTGTACTTACTTTTTTATTTTTGAAGCTATAGGTTATAAATTACCTTGAATTTTTTTCCGACACAAAAAATAGTAAAAACTTTTTTACGTTTAAAATTATATTTATAAAGAAAATTTAGAAATCCAAGCTACAACTTCTTGAAATATTAGGAGCAGAATCTATCTTTCATGTTTCTATATGGACTGCTTCACATGAAGCAGAAAATATGATATTTCATTCTGAACTAATTATATTTTATTTCACTGGGTGAAAATAGTTCATATCCAGAAAATCCCTTTTAAAAACTGATGGTAGTAGCTACTTACAAATCAACATACTGTCCATTATTTCTACAGGATAAAGAAAACAGAAGTTTTTATCATCTAAAAGTCGACAAGTGTTTTGCTTTAATTTAAAATTCTACGTTTTCACTTTTTTTGAACCTGGAATTTTCTGATTTTTTAGTTAAAAGGTTTGGTTTAAGGCCCACATATCTACATCAACATCCACGTTACTCATTACTTGGTAATGATGAAAATGAGCCATTTTGCTTTGAATTTTCATAAGAAACCAGTAAGGAAAAGTCAAAAGTCGGGCGGGGCCAATACTGCTATGCATATTAAGATAAAATTTGGAAAGGGTAATTGCGAGCTTTATAAGATATCTGGTACCAAATATCATTGGTAGCAGATACCTATACCTGAACCGATTTTTTCCGAATTTAATGTACTTGCTTCTAGCCTGAATTCGGCCGGATATACCAACATTTAGGTAATTTGGACTGATTTTGGCCATTTGGTGCACAATTAACACGAAATCGGTTGAGGATATATATGGGACCTATATCCAAAACTGAACCGATCTTGACAAAATTTGATACACTTATTTCGGAGGTGTATCTGATATTTTGTACCAAAGAGCATTGTTGTGTAACGCTTGTGAAGGACCAAGTCGTATAAAACATATATATGGGAGCTATAGCTTTATCTGAACCGATTTACACCAACTTTGAAATACTGGTTTATAGGATGCATTCAGGCACAATTGCCAAAATTTGGCCTGATATTAACCATTTGATGCACAATAAACCTGATGTCGGATAAAGTTATATATGGGAGCTATATCCTAATCTGGAAGGGACTTTAAACCCCAAATGGGATAAAACATATATATGGGAACTATAGGTATACCTAAATCGATATTCTCCAAATTTGATTTACTTCTAGGCTGAATTCGGTGGGATGTACGAAAATACAGGTTATTTGGACTTATATTAGCAATTTGGTGCACAATTTACCCGAAATCGGTTGAAGATATATGGAGCTACATCTAAATCTGATCCGATTATCACCAATTTCAATAGAGCTCGTCCTTGGGTCAAACAAACATCGTTTGTAAAAGTTCATCTCAATCGGATAATAAATGCGACATGCATGTTGTTCACAAGGACGGACGGACTGACATGCATAAATAGACTCAAAAAGTGAGTGAAGATCCATAAAATTAATTATGGGTCTATCTTGCTTCTTTCTCCCTGTTACAAACAAATGCACAAAGACATAATACCCTTACCACTATGTGGTGTAGGGTATAAAAACTCTAGGACAATTACCTTTACAATTGGTAATGCAGAAGGCGTTATTTTTTTGCTGGGAAACGTTTCAAAATAATAACTCCATACCGTTTTATAGAGCTATAAGAACGGAGGCCTATGCAGACAATTACCTGCCACAGTAGTTTGTATCTATTGCGAACATGAAATATAAAATTTTAATCACTTCTCTGAAAAATAGGGTTTAAATTATGGGGACACTGAATATCTATTTTATGAGGACAATGCCTATATGAACAATGTTCTGACACAAGGGAAAGAACCGATTTCTAAAAATTCGTTACAAATACCGACTATATGCTGACTATAAAACACGGGGGCAATATAGCCTATCTCCAAATCTGACCTGTCCATAGACTATGCAAAATCTAATCATTTAACCTGCCGCGGGCGAATGTGGCAACATCAATTTAGAAAATCTAAACGGTTTGCTCGTTTTCACTCGGAAGTGAATCTTATGAGCGATATTTCTTTAAGAATAGATGCTTTTTATGGATCTTTTTATCTACCAAGTCAATCTTGCTTGAAAAATATGAGTGGGAGTCGAAACGCTCGAAATAGAGTGAGGAGGTGATCTGTGCAAAATCAAGAAGCGAGGCGTCTAGTAGCGACGAAGTTTTTATGTTGTAGTTCGGCAAGAGTAGAATCCGCTCGTTTTCGAACGAATTTTGCTCCCTCTGTAAAATGAGCAAAGCATGTTCGCTCTTATTTGAGGGAAACCAAAACATAGAGTTTTGTTCGTTTTGTTGTTTATTCTCCCAAGAGAGCTTTTGTTCGATTTCGAGCGTGCTTCACTCTACTCGAACTTCAGCGAGTTTTCCGAAGGTCTGCTTCTAATATTTTCTATAATAAAGAGGGTATATCAAATAGTAGATGATGATGAAGAATCCAGAGAATTGTCCGAAGACGCGAGTTTTTGCGCTCTGAATAGGAAAATCTTCAAATTTCATCATAATTACATTGAGGTAGAGATCTGTATCGCTTTGGTATAATTCTTCAATTTCATTCTCATAATGTCAATAACAATGCACCTACACACATACATATGTATAAAACATTGTTAATTTGCACTGTTAAATATTTGCCACACACGTGTTTGTAATTGTAAATTAAATAAATTCAAGTGTTTTTGTGGCCTAACAAAGGTCGACCAATAAACCAATCGTTCAAACCATTCTGTCGTTCGGCCACCAATTGACCCGGCCATATGGAGCTGTCAATAATTGAATTTGCAATAAATGGAATTTTCAGTATTCAATTCTTATCAAATTGTCTGCATGAGAATTTTCAATTAAATTATTTGCCATAAAACACAAATTCATCTGCCAACACAGCCCTGCCCGCCACCACCACCACCACTAGCTGCAGCATTATCATCATCATCATGTTCATCATGTTCATTGCGATGATAATTTTCGTCCTTTGCTTCATCACCATCCAAATCGTGTGATTTGACCTATTTTAGTACATGTTTCTAGGTTCGCTGTTCTACTTCTTCTTCTCTTTTTGGAGCGGGCGGAAATACGGAAATGCAAAAGCAACAACACCTACGCCACCAACAATAACGGGCAAAACAGCCATAAACTCATCCAATCAATTTGATTACATTTCATTTCATAAAGTTGAACGCTTTGCATCGATCGGCACAATATAAGGACACACAATAATGACAACACGCTACATTATTCAGAGGATAACAAAGTGTTCGCTCGCTCGCTCGTTCGTTCGATAGCATCAGTTTGCGATTTTAATTCGACTAAAATTTCGACGAACATTTAAACTAAATCAAGAGGAAACAGCCAAACGAATGGGCATTTGGATCAGGCACAGATATGATGGAAGCAAAGGCAAGAATGGAAGAAAGGATGCATGCAACGACGACAGCAACAGCAAAAGCGAGAACAACAAAAACACTGTTCGTATCAACTCTAAGTGTAATGGCATTAGTGGGCGAATTGCCGGTGCTCGGCAATCAAATGAAATGCATCCATCAGATGCAATTAATTAAAATCTATGGAAGGAGGGAGGGCGCACAATACTTACAGATGACAATGAGCTTAGCATTCGCTCGTATCGCTGAATTCAAGCGTGCTGGGCCAACTTGGCACTGGTATTCGGCATCATCTGAGGTTGAGGCATTCGATATTCTCAGATTGTAGACACCCTGTTTACGGTCGCCCAGCACCGAGTAGCGTGGGAATCCCGGTATTACCGCCGAAAACCCCAGAGCAAATCCGTCTTTAGTCCATTGAACAGCACCGGCTAAATTGGAGACTTCACAGCGCAACATAGCTTCCGCTCCTTCAAGCACTTGTAGGTCGTGAGGTGTTACACGGAATTTTTGCTGTTGGGCATGACAAAACGCGGGCAAATGTATGGCAACCACAAGGCATATCACTGCAAGGAGAGAGAGAGAGAAAATTGTAATTAATAAATTGTATACATATACACATAAATATATATATATCTGTATTACAATAATGTTTTACACAAATGCACTTGAAAATCACATGAAATCATCCAGTTCTGGTCCATGTGGAAAACCTCGTAGTGTACATGCGATATGCTTTATTTATTTTTTATTTTGGATAAGACTTTGATTTTGGAGAACAGAACATTTTTATTTTTTGAATTATGTATATACCAAGGCATGCTTCATAATTTACAAGGTACACAATATAAATCACTTGAGTACACATTTTTCATATGGCGCCTTTGTTGTTATCAAGGCCTACCTATGGTCGGTCAAAAAGACTACTTTTGACAATTTGCACTGTTGTGATTTGACTATCTTTGAATTTTAAATCACAATATATCTTTTGATAGCAAACTCAATTGTCAGATGGACTTACTGGCCTACCTTTTATTACACAACGTCGTGTTCAGCGACATGTTATTCAAGTTTCGTCAACCTGCCCTACTCGTACTTTGTGTGTGAATGTATATATCAAGGTACATGAATCGAGTAGTTTTGCATTTTTTTCGATATCATGAAAGGAAAAATTGGTTATCGTGGTAAAAACTTTTACATTCTTTCAGTTCTGGAACAGGCCAATGTATTTTTCAAATAATTTACTTAACAGAACACAAGAATGCACAAGTTTTTAATTCGACAACCGAATTTCCCTTTATGATTACGAAGAACATTGCAAAAATTGTAGATTATTGCAGGTTCTGGAACAGAGCACATATTATTTTAAATTTGAAAAATGTAATACGAATTTAGCTTAGTACAGCTTAAATGGTCCAAATTTCTGAATTTTGAATATCTTCGATTTAAAATGTATTTTCTGTCGCAAAAATTTTGTTATTGTTAAAGTTGTTGTAATTTATATATAGGATAAGAAAGATAAGAAAACTGCAACAAAGTCAAACGCCATAATTTTTACATTTTTTTTTAATTTCATTGAACGAAAGCAAAAAATGTCGGAAATAGCATCAAATTTTAGAATAAGTTTGGATTTATTCGAATTGGTCACCTTTGGCATGAATCATGGCCTTCAAACGACCACTGAAACCGTCACACGTTGCTCGAATGTTGCTCTGTGATATTTTGGCCCATTCCCGGCGAAGAGCTTGCTTGAGGTAATCGAAAATTTGGCATTTTTAGTACCAACCTTGCTTGTCAAAATACTACAGACACAATAGCCCAACGGATTGGTATCCGGATATTTTTGTGTTCATTATGAACTGGAAATGAAGCGGGGAACCTCAATTTGTAACCATTCTTGGGTGGCGCGTGTTGAGTGCGACGGTGCTGAGTCCTGTTGGAATGTCCAAGGTCTGCAGCCAAAATGCTTGCGTGTCCAAGGCTTTAATACACTCTCCAGAATATTTTCGGGATAACTTGAGTTCTGGTGGCCAACCCAAGTTGCTCATTTTCAGCTGACTGTTACACATTACAGCTGCACCTGGACATCGTAATCTAGCCTCAAACCCAATAACCATTAAAGGGAAAATTCTAGTTTCTTAATTTCATAAGGTTTGGTGGGTTCTTATGGAAAATCGGTTTTATAGAAAGTATAGCCTAACATTATGTGATCTGATCAAAATTCTAAACTGAGTCTGAACATTTTCCATTTATTATTGAACACGGCGCTATTCTCATGGTACAATGAATACTAGGTAGGTCATAGCTTCATACCATTTCCAACATTTTCATGGCCTATTTTGTAAAATTTAAATGTGTTTTTGTGTGGCTTTTCAATCATGTGAAAAATATTTTGCCATATATTTATTATAAACAAATAAGCAAAGGCTGTAGTCGTGCGGGGCCGGCCATGTGATACCCTACAACACTACAATATGTTAGAAGCCCCCTTTTGTCCAAATCCATTTTGGAAGATTTCGCTTTTGAAATTATATCATGGAGCACTGCAAAGATATTATTCTTAGCATTTCGACCAGGGACATTTGTCCAATATCTACGCACTCCGCGTGCTGTTAGTTGTAGTGGTACATTTTACAGCTAAATATAATATAATGGTCATCCAAAATCATAGAATTCTTCCCTGTCCTTAAATCACTTCTCAGGCGTGTCGATTGGCTTCAATTGTGCGATTAGGAATTTTTTTCTGATTTTGGTTCATTTGAATCTCTAAATATTTGCGATCGTCTCCAAAAGCAAGAGGCCCCGCTGTATCTCCAAACTTAGAATCATCTATATGATTTGTTTGTCTGCGATATTTGGCTATATTCGTCTACGAAATCAGCATAAAAAGCCAGAACTTCGCCTTTTGTGGTCCATTCTACCCGCTGTCCTAAACTCTAACTTCATGCCAGATTTCGTGACCTTTATAACGGCTGCAAAACCAGGAAAATTTTTAATTGTTGGCCCAAATTTAACCACTAAATATATTGCGGAAATCTTTGAAAACAATAGGCCTAGCCCTTCTGAGCCTACCATTGTGATAATTTTCTTGAGGATCGGACGATAATTGCAATCTGTATATAACAATTCCAACCTACTATCGGCATCTACGAAACGGTCAGAATTAGCCTGTTAGTCTATTTATGATTTCGCTGGGATTAAAAATATTCGCGGTGTAATGGAATTTGACTTTGATTTAACATAAATATTATGGTTTATTTCACTCACTTAATATTACCCGATGACCATCAAAATTGGAAGCCCTAAGCTCTAGCCCCATGCTAACTTCCGCGTCGATTGGTCTATAATTGCGACCTGTAGAGCAACTGCAAAATTAGGAAAATTGTCAGTTTTTGGTACATTTTAACCTCTAAATATTATGCGATACTCTTCAAAAGTAAAGGCTTCTATTCTGGCTCTAGCCAGAATAAATTTGGTGAGGATCGGGCCATAATTGCGACCTGTAGAGTAATTACAAATTAACTTGGACAGACGGACGGACTGATGTACGGACATGCAGAGCTAGTTTGACTTAGATCGGTGAGATAGGAAGATCCATGCCTACTTTCCTATGTGAGAAACCAATATTTCGAGGTGTTACATAATTTTTGGCCCAATCAAACTTAAAATAAATAATAAAGAGTTTATTTTAAATCGGATAGTAAAAATCATACAGACAGGTATCGTTTTACAAAATACTATAAAACTACATTAGTGTTTTGGTTTTTCATATGAACATTTGACATGGGACTTTTATTGAAATCAGAGCCTGTAAGATGCTTCTATTACATTCCAATCTTGAATTAATATTAAATTTGATATATTTTAGAAAATCTAATTCAAAATGAAGTCTGTCCCTGACATCATATCTGTGGTAAGCTTTCTCTTTCCTACATTCTACCAAAACTCTCAATTTTATATTACTTCTATCGTCATTATATGCAGTAAAACTGTCCTTCTCACTTCCGTTCACTAACGTTTCTTGTTATTTCATAGTAATTGGTCAGTCACATTCACACATACCCACACACACACCCACACCTTCAATATGATAACGACCTTAGCATCATGCTATTTACTAGCTGTGACAATACATTTTCGTATTAAACTTTGCATTTTATTTCTTTTCATTCAACATTTAAATCGTCAAATAATCCAGCAGCTATCCGTGTGAGGGATGGTCGGACACGAACTAACAGCTTGACAGCGATTTATTTTTAAATAAAAGCCAATTGAAAAGATTAGAAATACTTTAGCTGTTGTGTAAAAACTGCAAACGTGATTCTCACATCGTGTCACCGAACATACAGGTGGTGGCGGTGGCTCGCAGTCCTACCTACGACAATTACGGTGATATACAGGCAACGACAACAACGAGAACAGCGCTTCATCCAGCGAACAGGTCATGTCAAAAGGATGAAATTTATTTTTCTATTCGAATACAATTTAATTAAGAATTCTATGGCGAATGTTGGGACGTCCAAACCAAACCGAACTGAACTGAAAATAAAATATAAAAACAAGTAAAACAAAGCAAACGAATGCATCCAAATGGGAATGGAATGGAAATTTCAGTTGAATGTTTAAAAGATGTCAGCAGCCACCACTAGCCACTGGCCACCACTCCGCCACCGCTCCTCCGCACATTTATTAAGCAAATGCTCATTGTGGCTCAAAATGTGCTTGGCCATTGTATTGCTGTTTGAGGAAAAAGTTTCGTTTTTAGCTTTTGTATGAATCGCTTTGCTTTGCACTGCTTTGTCCATTTCGCTTCATTTTATTTTGGCAAAATTTTCACATGCCGGCCATTAACACCGACGACGACAGGACGATGACCATATTCAGTAATGGAGGCTCAAAGCGAGCGAACGGAGGATGCTGGCTGATGTCTCCACGTTTGGCAGTTGTTGCTACCAGTTATGGAGCTGCAGTGGCCCTTTGCAAGTGGAATATGGCCGGCAAGATATAAAACAATGCATACAATAGAAATCCCATCAGGAAAATGGCCAACCAAAGTGAATATGAAAGCTAAATGAGCCCAACTGCAAAAACAAAAAACATATATATTATGTAGCTCGGAATGGGAAAGGAGTCTGTTAAAGCACAGGGAAAAAGAATTGCATGGACGAACTTTTTTCGTTGTTCCTGATGCCGGCCGGCCACGGCGATAGAACAAAAGCAAACGTTTTAATGAAAAGCAAACACATCACAGGCATTCTATTTTAGGAGTTTTGTGGAACTAGTCATTTAGCAAAAACATATTTCAGACATAAACTTCAGCGACAGTGCAGGAGGGCAGGCGGAAGGGGGTAACAGACAGACATCGCCTGAGTCAGTGAACCAAAAAACTTATCTTATCCTGGGCAAAGGGTCTGCAGCAAGTACAATTTAGCCAAGCATAAAATGAAAGAAATCGTTAATGAAACTCCAAAGGGAAAAAATCAAATACACCATTCGCAGTCTCAAGCTTTGCATTTGGAAACTTGTACGGGTGGCTGAAAGTTATGGAATTTTCTTCGTTTTTCCTCTTAAATTTCAAACTGCCAGCAATTTTTTTTTTTCATTTTTTTTTATTGGAATTCTACTACTTTTTGGAAATATTTCAGGTTTTGATAAGCGTCATATTTCAATTTTCATCTGTCTGTCTGTCATATCGAATGGATAGCTGAGAATGTTGGACAGTTATTCTTTGTCCGTTTTGTTTTTGCCGAATGAGAATGGATGCAAGCATAATTTGCACATAGCTGCCTCGAGTTGTTTCGTATCGCAGAATTGAATACAGCAAACGTTCGCCTCGTCCTTTTTTGCAGCCAGCATCTCGATCTCGTTGCCGTTTTCGTTCTGCTTTCCTTATTTTCTTATTTCATTTAGCAGTGATTCCCTTACGTTGGAGCAACGTCCATGCCTGCATGGTGGAATGGTCAGTCATCCGCATCCGATATCCTAAATGTATTAGCTCAGAATCACAGTTATACAATCACACTTCTTTTTAATATTGAAACAGTACATTCCGGACATGTTGCATGCAGAAACATTTAAAAATTAATGAAAAGATCAGAATTAATGGTAGAATTTAAATTCATTTTAATAATGTTATGAGGGAAATATTATTTTTAAGCGTTTAAAAAGTTGTATATTTGAGAATCGGATTTCGCCTAGTATCCACTGTAAGTCATCGCCGTACTTCACAAAGTGATTTTAATTGCATTAATTATCACTTAAAATATCTGGTAGCAAGGATTGCAACGTTTTTGACCCTGAGCAAGGAAAACAGTGATACGGACTTGGATTAAACTCCAGTGATTGAGGAGCATCAAAAATCTTAAGATTCCATATTTTTGGCAGCTGTGGAAAATTGGTTTGAAGGTCTGGCAACTTAAAATTAAGTTAAATTGGGTAAATTCTGGGAGTTTTACTTTTAAGGCTATATAACACCAATTTCACCAGTACAACTCTTATTTTTTTTGCATCCATCTACTATTTCACTTTTAAACTCTTAGCAATTCCGCCCGAACTTTTGCGAAAGTACACAGCCTTCTTAACTCCGCATCCGAAAAATATCGCCAAATCTTTTGAGAACGTACCCAACCATTCTCTCGAACATCCTCTTCCAAACTCTGCATTGAACTGTTTTATATGGTTACGGTTATGGCACGTCTAATTGAACCTTAAGTTCAAGTGTGTACCCGTATATGCTCATGCTCTAGCCATGTCCGTCTGTGGAAATCACTTAGCTACTTCCCAAAATAAAGTAGGTTGATAAAAATTTTCTCAAATATGTTTCAGGTCAGTAGAATTTTAGTGTATAAAATGGACAATACATTGTATAAATGGCCACGATTTAGTACAGATCCCATATAAAGATACTATTTTATATCAGTTATTCTTGGAAATGAATCCATATTTTTCAACCGATTTTGCTATTAACTGGCAGTTTGGCACAAGGCACAAAGACATCCCAGCACACAAGCGTACATATAGGTCTAAGTATAGACCCCATCTAACGGTACCTTCCAATATTGGTTATTTGAAGCTAATTTTTTAAATAGAAGTTTATCGGAGGAATCATTTTCAGTTCGCAATGGGTTCCACCTTCTTTGAATGAAAATTATTTAAACAGCTCCACGGTTTCAAAAAACCGCCCACTCCCTATAACAACACCTCACATTTTCCAAGAAGTTAGTGGTCAAATTTTCACTCAAATGTATTTTAGGTCTGTAGATATTTATTTTATTTATATATTTATTGTATTGATATTTTTCCTACATAACTGTACCGGCAGGTTCAAGGTGGTTTAGGAGTTTTGGTCTTAATTAAATGTATGTTCCAGTTTTGGTATAGTCCCCGAAACTCGGAATTTTGATGATTTGCGTCATATTTTTTTTACCGATTTGTCAATTTTGGTAGTTCACATGACATATGACAGAAAATTGTCCATACACGGTTTATATAATACAAAAAAAAAACTATATTTGTTATTTTAATTTTTTGAACCACATTTTTGTACCCTACAACACTATGCGTTGGGGGTATTATAAGTTTGATTGGTCCAAAAATTATGTAACACCTCGAAATATTGGTTTCCCATAAAGGAAAGTATATATGGATCTTCCTAGCTCGCCGAGCTGAGTCGATCTAGCTATGTATGTCCGTCCGTCCGTCTGTCCCTGTTAATTTGTAGTCGCTCTACAGGTCGCAATTATGGCCCGATCCTAACAAAATTTTGCACGAAGGTGGGGTTACGGCCTACCTCTTCTGGAGATGATCGCCAAATGTTTAGGGGTTGAAATGGACCAAATACTGAAAAAATGTCGGATTTTGCAGTAGCTATACAGGTCGCAATTATAGACCAATCGACGTGGAATTTCGCATGTAGCTAGAGTTTAGGGCGGGGAAGAAGCCTACCAATTTGGGTGGTCATCGGATAATATTTAGCGGGTAAAATAGACCATATCTTTTGTGTTGAAAAAAATCAAAATTTTTCATTAAACCGCGAATATTTTAAATCCCGGCGAAATCACAAAGCCATGACAAGGTTACTTCTGATCTTTACATTGATGTTAACATCCAACAAATCGGATATATAGCAAAATATGTGCGATATATATGTCTATCAATGAAGATATGCTTGAAAGATCTCTTATATGTCGAGAACGGCTTAACTGATTTCGACAATTCTCATTAATTCAGAATGGCCTCTTGGCAGGAAAGAAAAAACGTCTAAAAAATCGCATAGAAATATCTCTCTAAAGATGAAAATATTGATTTTGTAACATTTTTCATATTTTTTCAATTTGTCATATTTTTGGTATATTTTCATTTTGAACTAAACATTTGGTAATATTTCTACAGCTAACAAAACTAAGTAGTTAGGATATCAGGATATCATATACAGATCGCATTTATGGCCCGATTCTTACGAAATTTGGCATGGGGATAAGATGAGGGTCAGAATAGAAGCCTACTCTTTTTGAAGATGATCGCCATATATTTAGGGGTTGAAATGGACCAAAAAACTGCAAAATTGTCAGCAGGTCGTAATTATGGGGGTTACTGGACATTGTAAAAGCCAAGCAGTTTTGGATGGCCATCCAAAAATATTCAATGTGTAAAGAAGTTTGCCAACTTTGTAGACAAAATACGAAAATGTCCATTCCAGTGACTTTTTGGAGAATTGACGCACTTCTGACTATTTCGTTAACGCTGATTTCGTTGAAGAATGTAGTCAAATGTATAGATGCGTTTCAGTCAAAAACCAATAACAAATGTTAATCTTTTGCCACTTCTGAGAGATTATAGGTCTTTGGGAAATATTGATTCCAGATTTAGGAAGACCATTTACTTGCAACATCTACAAATAAATTGGAAATGAGCAAATTAGTTTAAGTTGCTATTATTCAAAAATCAGAGAACAAAACCTGATGGTTTTCTTTTATTATTTGTTACAACATCTTGTGCAATTCTTTCGAGTATCTCGCCTATATAATCTGTATCGTTTATTATAGTGTTGTAGGTTATTCAACGGTCGGCCCCGCTCGACTGTAGCCTTTGCTTACTTGTTTATTATATTTTATATTTTTTATTTCCTATTTTATTTTCCTAATTTCAAAGAAGTTCATTTTGGGCACCTTATTATATGTCCAGGTTGTACGAAAAGATTGATTTGTTTGATTTCTTTTCTTATAATCTGATATCACGAGTTACTTTCCAAAAGTTGAAGGTTACCACGTTTCGGTCACTCCCAACTTAACTGCTTCTTTACTTGTTGGGATTGAAAACAGTTTATTTCGGTTTACATTAGAATGTAGACCTCTATACAACGACAATCTTGTTTCCATCAGAATTGGGTGTATTAAAATGTGGCCTTCGAAAAAATTGTCAATAATAATTCATTTTTTTAATTTAGCTTCATATACATTCATTAACATTTTATTAGTGATCTTGATGGTCTTTCTTTGGTCTACTGGACCATTTTCTTTTTTGCAAAAACATTCAGTATTTTTATACCATCCACCATACTATGGAGGGCATTTTAACTTTGTCATTCTGTTTGTAACTCCTCGAAATAATCTTGTCAGACCCAACAAAGTATATATATTCTTGATCAGCGTAAAATTCTAAGTGATGTCCGTCTGTCCGTCTGTCTATTGTAATCACGCTATACTTCGAAAGAATTGAGATAGAAGGATAAATTTTGCACATATTTATTTTTCCAGTAGGCAAGTTAAGTTCGTAAATGGGCCATGTAGGTCCACATTTTCATATAGCCCCCATATAACGGTAATTCCCGATATTCGGTATTTTGATGATTTCAGTGACATTATTCACCGGAATTGTTTTAAATTTGGTATTTGAAGTTCGAAATGGATACTACAGAAAAATGTCTGTGCAGGTCAACGTCTTCGCATAGTCCCCACATAATGGTAACTCCCAATATACGGTATTTTGACGATATTTTGATGATTCTAGCTACATTATTCACGGTTTATTTCAAGTTTCGAATTTAAATATGGCGATGGCTTATGACAAACAATGCCTATGTAGGTCCACGTCGTATAGACCCCAATATAACGGCTATATTCGGTATTTTTAAAATTTTAACAGAATTTTTTAAGGATTTTATTTTTTGAACATTTACTTTGAGTTCTCCCATGCTGGGCGGAATGATACGTTCTTCCCGGCCAAAGTTTGCACGCATTTTATTTGTTAACTTTTGAAAAAAAAATCAAATTACTCAATACCGGAATATAATTATATGTAAATGATGGTAGATTATTGTGGCTAGGTCAATATGACATAAAACTTTCAGCTAAAAATGCATACCACTTATAAGTTGATAACGTTTAGGGAACCTTATTTTTTTAACATTGTTAAAAATAAACTCTATTCAATATGCCAGCTTTTTTTAACTATCATTACTTTCATTAGCAGATCATAGCAGATTTAGGTCACAAGCTGAGCAACTTGACAAACCAACAACTACAACAAATGAAAGGTGTCGATGGAAACAAATTCGATTTCAGTTTATAATTATCCTCCAACATTTCAATTAGACGTTGTTATTCCCCTTAGAATTGCTGCAGTCTAGTCAAAAATCGCCGGAGTTCCATGAATTATCCATCTAACTGGTATAATTGTTATAACAACAACCAAACCCCTCAACTCGTCGCACAACCAAACAACGGCAATGACGTACGCCAGATAGATTGCACACACAAAAAAAAAAGAAAAATCCAACAAAAACGAATGAAGGCGGCAGCTAAGACGACGATGCTCAGAATCGTTTGACAGTCCTGACAAAAAGAGGACCGGCCATAGCTGTTGCTGCCGCTGCTGCTACTACTTCTGTCGAATGATGTCCCTTCAACAGATTGTGGTTGGTTTTCCGTAACTCATTTTAGGAAGTAGAATCTGCTTGGCGCGCTCTGTTGTGCTGTATAGCCATCCAAGTTCTTGTTAGAACAGCTGACGAATGATTGATAATGAGTTTTTCAGTTTTTTTTTTTCCAACTGGATATGCAAATGAAAAGTTTCATGGTTAATATACGAACGAGAACAAGAGAAAAAATATGAAAATCCACCAACACTTTTTCTAAAAACTGAAGACAACCCAAATATGACAGCTGTCCTTGGTTTCTCCCACTCTTCTTTTTTTTTTTTCTTTCATTCCATCAGAATAGATTTTCGTTGTAATTACACTCATTTATAATTTATTTCATATTCGCAATTCATGAAGATATTCTCTGATGGAAATCGTGAAGGGAAGACAAAAGAAAGAATATCTATTTGAGATAAAATGAAAATGAAATGGAGCAAGGCTTTCGATATTTAGTTATACATATTTCGGAATTTACATTCAAATTAAAACAAACCAGAGTCCTTAAACAGATTTTTAAGTAGATAAATTAAATATGAAGTTTAAATTAAAAAGTTTTATCACTTTATAGCAGTTTTTAAAATTCTTTTTTTAAATTTGTAGGCAAATTGAGAAAGTAAATCAAAATGGTTTTGACATTAAAATAAAACCCATTAAATGCGATGAGTGGAGTTTATTTTTAAAGTTGGCAATAAAATATTTTTTAATATTGATGGTAACAGTAACGGATTTAAAATAGAGAAAGGGAGGACAAAAGTCGGACGGGCCAACATAAGTCGTATGTGTCAAACTACATCCAATTTGAAAATCAGACGACGAATATATATATATATACATATATATATATATATATATATATATATATATATATATATATATATATATATATATATATATATATATATATATATATATATATATATATATATATATGAGGGCTTTACACAATTATCACACTAAAGTAAATTGCACTGTGTAAGAAATATAAATATATATATATATATATATATATATATATATATATATATATATATATATATATATATATATATATATATATATATATATATATATATATATATATATATATATATATATATATATATATATATAATATATATATAATTTTTTTCAATATATACGACGAATATCCAGCAGATTATGAAAGTAGGGATAACAAGTAAAAAAGCTGTAAGTTCGACAGGACCGATATTTGAATACCCTTCACCATTTGGAACGAATTTGGCAATTTTCAAAAAAAAAATTTATTCTTTTTAAAATTCTGTTAAAATCTTAAAAATACCGAAGGTAGCAGCTATTTAAGGTCTATATGACGACATGGACCTGCATAGGCAACTTTTGTAATAAGTCATTACAATACTCAAATGCGAAACATGAAAAAAATTGGCGAATAATGTAGCTAAAATCATCAAAATACCGAATATAGGGAGGTATCATTATATGGGGGATTTAACAAAACGTGGACCTGCACAAACAATTTTCTGTCATAGGCTGTAGTATCCATTACAAACTTCAAATACGAAATTTGAAACAATTCCTGTGAATAATGTCGCTCAAATTACCAAAATACCGAAAATAGGGAGGTACCATTTATTGGGGGTTATACCAAAACGTGAACCTATATGGCCCATTTTCAATACCAAAAGTCCTGCAGAGATAATATACATTTGAGTCAAATCTTATCAACCTACTTTATTTCGTTCGGAAGCTAGAATGATTGCTAGAGAATTTTATGCTGATCAATAATATATTTTGAGGTGTTACAAAAGGAATGAAATTTTAAAGCTGTACTTTGTGTGAGTTTATGCAAAAATCTCCAACATATCATCAATTTAGAAGAATTCATAAAATTTTGCTATAAGTCACCAAAAAAGTATCTATATCCATTGTGTGCCAAAATATCAATTTTCCGAAAAAAGCGAAAGTATTTCTTAATTTTATGATCAATTTTCTTCTTCTTGGAAACGTGATAAATTAACAGTAAAAAAGTTTATAGACATAATTTTCTCTTTTAGTACATATATTTTGAAGGTGTTTTTCATTAAAACTATTGTACATTAATATATACTTTCTTCTGAAATTTATAGTGACATTTTGTGTAGAATATTTCTTTTTTGGATACCTTCGACCTAAAACAAAATTTTATGAAACTTTGAGACGTTAAATCAAATTAAATTTGTTTCTGAATATTGATGCAAAAATATTTTGGCATGCAATAGAAATAAAAATTTCTTTTCTGTGGCAAATTTTTCTTACAGTAAAATTTAATGGAGAATATCGTTGTCTTTGACATCATCCTTCTAAAATGATTCTCTGTAGAAGAATTTTTCAGTAATTCTTAAAGAAAGACCAGCAAAATTTTCGACCAAAATAATACTCATATCGTTATCTGTAATATCGCTGAAGGCACCAAAACAGAGCAAGCTCCCTCTCCCTTTCCGTCTTAAAAAACACTTCTTTCCAAAAACTATAGGCCCCCTGCATTGAGAGGCTATTTTGAATTGTAATGCAATCTAATTTTAAATATATTCTTGAAACCATTGATCAATTCATAGATATTACGAAAATACATTTCCACAAAATACGAAATAGAAAAAAAAGAGAACGACCAAAGTGTGCGGTAAATATGGGCAGAATTATTAATGCCATTAATGGCCTAAAACTTTTAAAAACAAATTACCCCAAACATGGGCAATTGGCAACTAACAACGTTGGGTACAGCGGCAGTGATAGACAAACATGCACAAAACGTCGACTCCCTCCGATAACATCCAGAGGAGAACGGAGCGCGCAGTGCAAGTGCAGCGTTTGGAATGCATTGTAGTTCAAAACGAGAAGGAGGAAAAACAGCCATGAGTTGAGTTGGTCGTTCATGGGGTTTGTGTGCATGAAAATCCTGGGACAATTTATGTTTGGCGCTCTTCTTCGTTTTCGTTTAGTTTTTCATTTTTTTTTTTTTTTTTTTGCTTTTTGGAAACATAACAATTTTCCCCAAAACAAAGTGAACACAAATAACAATAAGGCCTATGAGAGAGATTATACCGAAAACATATTACCACTACATGTGTGGGGCAACATGTACACAATCACACACACACACATGTATATACATAGCAGAATGCATGCACATACATATATGTGCTAAGCATGCTCATGTTCATGTGCATATGCGGCATACAATTTATTTTTATTTTGTGGTAGTAGTAGTTGCTGTTGTTGTTTTTGTTGTTCGCTCTGTGTGTGAGTGTTATTGTTAAAGATTGAATTGAAGAAGCAGCCGAGAGATGAACAACAGCAACAAAAAACCCACCAGACCAAAAATAAATAATCCTTTATTGCAGTTGTTGTTGTTGGTGTTGCTGCTGCTGCAGTTCCAACGGGCGGGGGAGCTGTTTCGAACAAAAACTCCCGCATTGAAGTCAGACTCCAAAGACTATTTAACACAGAGCGAGTACAGCCAGCAATGTAAAACTAACTGCCAGCAAAGTTTAATGCCATAAATTAAGTATTTTTTTGCCTCCATTTGCCTCGCTGCTGCCGCTTTTTCCTATGTCTTATTTTAATGCTTCTTGTTGTGGTGCAGTGCTTGCCTCCCAATTTCCATCATTTACAAAACCATTTTCCCTGTGAGATAGCATGTTTTTGCTAGTCGCTTGTGTGCGAGCGTGTGTGTGTCTGTGATATTTTCTTAACTTCCCAGAACATTAGAGAAAGAAGGGGTTTTTTGTTTGCTCTCATTTGGTAGTCAGGCCTGTTGTTTATGGTGTTTAACTCCCCCGCCGATTTGAATTGTTTGTTTTCGTTTTTTCGTCGTCTTATTTTTGTCTGTCGCTGGGCTTAAGGTTTTCCTGAAAGTTCGTTTTTCCCAGCCTCTTTTTTTTCATTTTATTGTCTTTTCTTTCTTTTTTTTTTCGCGAATTGTTTTGGTTTTTAAAGCTTGTAAATACAAATGGATTTGGGTCCGTCTGTCGGTAGGTCGGTTAGTCTGTCTGTGTTTGTGTGTCTCCCCGCCTATGTGTGAGTGTATAAAATTGTTTTCTGTTTGAAAAATATTTGCCTAAACGATAATAAATTTTGTCTTCCAAATTTTTGAGTATGAGATAAAAATGTTCTTTTAACCATCAACGTACGAGAATGAATGTTACTCGTATTGTGTACGGTTGGTGTGAAAAATAAGTATCACATTTAATATTTAGCGACATGTTAAATTAATATTTAAGTTTCGATTAGCAAAAATACATCGAAAATAATTAAGTTTGAATGAGATTTAAACACTTGGGTCAAAATCGATACAAAGTATAGTAAAAACGTTGGATATAAAAGAAATTTTACCCAATTCCCTACATTCCAAGTATAAAAACATTGCTTTATTGATCTATTTTTAGATAGACAGATAAATAGATTGGCTCAAATATAGATTTTGTGGTTAGCAACCCTTCTCGCAGCAAAGTTTAAAGAACAAATGAAAAATATGGGGTGTTGTGTGGAAAGTTTCGATATTCATAGGAATCAAAACTTATTTTGTTTTTTTTTTATATGGCGGGAACTACGAACGGAGCTATCAGTCCAATGCAAATTAACACTTTTCTTTATTGTTTTCGGTGGAGAATACTTGTGGAAATACACATTTTTGCTAGTTTCATGTCTCAAAATAGCATCAAAATTTCGATCTATGTAAAAAATCAGAATAGACCTCAGAAATCTTAGAATAACATTTAGTCAAAAATTAGTTTAGGTTTTGCTATAGCCCACCTGGATCCTAAGGGTAGTCCCAAACAATAACTCAGATTGAACACCCATTCGTCCTGTCATTAGAAGTTCCCCATTTTCGTGTGCTACTCGGCAATTAACTTTTACACTGTCTGTATACGCACCAAGCCAAACGCTGAACATAACTACAATTTTCTTTGCTCCACATCAAAGTCTAAAGTGAAAAAACACAAAAACCAAAAGATGCGCTGTCGTGTTCCGGTAAATTTGACTACTTCCACAAGAAAATTATGTGACAACGCTAGAATGTGAAATATTTTCACTCACAAATCCATTCATATTAAAAAACGAGAGCGAAGAACGTAATTTGTGGCTGAATTATTTTTAATGACTGCCACCGAAATACACAACTGGTTGGCATTCCAGTTATTTTTTGTCACACATCCAGCGATGAATTTTCAGTTTTTAATATGTATTCTAGGAAAGAATTCAATATTTTCAATTTATTTTTGATGATCTTACCATAAAGTTATGCAAAATACAATAAAAGCAGAGTTTGACATCAAACTGTTATGTACACACAAATTAGTAACGTAAATGACTTAAATAGCTCATGACAAAGAAAAGAAACCTTTATGGGGTGTTGTGGTATATGAAAGATTCGATACTCATAAGAATTAAAAGTGGTTTATTCTTTTATATGACAGGAACTACGAACGGAACTATGAGTCCAATGGAAGTTGGCACTTTTCTTTGTTGTTTTCGGTAGCATAAAAAATGCCGAAAGTCAGAATAAACCTCAGAAATCTCAGAATAAACCATATATCTAGGTTTAATAGCATTTAAGAAAATTTCAATCAAAAATCATATATTACAAGTTAAAATTGTTTAATATTTAATTTTTTGTTGGAAGCGTCAATGGAAGAAATAACCCCTAGATAGCCCCATCTGTAATTATTGTAGATAAGAAGGTAGCCTCAACATCAGTTATCCCTTAAGCAGAACGGACTGACATACATAAATCGACTCAGAATGCGATTCTATGCAGATCATCAAAGGGGACTATGGGACTATCTCGTTTACCTGTTACGAACAAATGCACCAAGACATAATACCCTGACCACCTTGTGGTTTAAGGTTTAAAAACGTGGGCCTTACATTTTCGTATTTCGCAAAATTTCATCCAATAAGAAACCAAAATGTTAGATTGCTGCAGATTTGGTTGGAAATTGCTATGAGTGAAGACCAAATATCATAAGATATACTTTATGAGGACCATAACAAAATAATAGTTGTTTCTCAAAGCATCAAAATGTTAAAATCTGCATGCGCCGACACATGTGGGCTATGCCTAAAAGGAAACCAGTACACCGAAGTAGTCAGGTACAGTTTTATATATTTTCTGTGCAGTCTGCTCAAAAATTCTTATTTCCCGGGAAATGATAGCGGGAGGCATTTTTGGCTACGTCTGTGAACCAATATTAGATAATTATTGCAATTATGGGATAAGATGGCAACTTATATGGGTTAGAAAGTTCAATTTAATTTAAGAATATAATGTTTTCTTTTTAATAAGGGTCAACTAGTAAATATATAAGTTTATATAAGTACTTCTAAGGGGAAATAATCCAAATTTATAGTGCAGAATAGCCAAATCGGTCCTAAAGAAAGCTTACAACCGAGACAAACCAAGAGGGCCAAATATTAAGCCGAAAAAATTCGTAAATATGTCTTTTAACTAGAAAAACTGACATTTGTCACCTAGCCAAACAAATCTTCCGGAGTAAAACAATTTGTATCTTCAGTAAAGTCAGGCATTTGAGTAGGGAAAAATCCTCAATAGAAAACTTAAATTGAAAGACCACATCAGCGAAAGAGCAAATAAAGCTCACAGATCATGATCAATCTGTAGAAGGATAATAGGTCCAAAATGTGGACTAAATCAAAAAGGGTTTACTGGCTACGCAGAAGCGTAATTATATAACATACACGTCGGTAATCTGGTGGACGGATGGATGGACAAAAAATGCAACGTTGAAATCTTACAGAAAGTCGAAGGAATGTGTTGCCCAGATATCAACGGGACAATGCTGACAACTCCAACGAGGGTTTTAGAGACTATTCTGTATGTACACCAAATATAAATACTTATTAGGTATGAGGCAGCCATTGCAGCATGAGGCTGCGAAACAGTCAACAAATCACTATGGGAGACTCAATAGAGTACAGAGTAAAAGAAAATAAATTATTTGCACTATGTGAAACACTAATCCCAGACAATAACTCATAGAACAACGGATACCTAGCGAGTTTGCCATCCGGAAGCTGTTCTTCACGAACGCCTCAAAGTTAGGGGAGAGAACGGTGCTAAACCTCCTCACAGAAGACGTGGAGGCGGTAATCTCTCCTTGAGACTCTAAACTGGTTTAGTACTATCACTATCAACAACTATTCTCAACAGAAATCAGTACGCATCACATCTCAGGTACCAGGTCATAAATGGATTAGAGGTTAAATCACTGGTGAAATACACTAGAGCTCAAGGGACATACATTTAAGATGTGCCAAAACATTAGAGGTTATACGACTAAATTTCAAGGTTTGGCCGAAATAATCCAACATATTCCTTTGGAATAAAGAAAACATCCTATGGGGTACCAAATGACGACAAGACAAATGTATTGATATAATTTAGTAAAGCTGAAATGAGCAGCCTAACGGATGTAATCCAGGGACATCAGGGTCTGCAAGAACACTTACACAGAATGGATTGTACTCTACTCTAGTGTACTCTATTCTAGTCTAGGGGAAGAAGATAAAACTTTAGAACTGCCCGGTATTTACAAACTTTAGGAAAAAAGTTCTAAGGGATAGATACACCTGTTTCAGTTTTAGCAACATTAGGATCTTCTGTAAAAATACGGAATTCCAAATAAAAGATAAAATATTTTACCTTTATTGCTGTTTTTATAAAAACAACGTTTGTTTATTAGTGGAGAACGATGGTAATGTTTACCAGGTAAGGCAGGGAAAACCTAGCTTTCGGAAAAAGCCACCAATCCCCATCAGTTCTCTTGTTTTTTTGTCTGGGATATTCTCCCCAGAAGTTATTTTAAAAATAACTTCTATGAAAAAAAAAACTTTTTTACCCAAGTGAAAAGATTGTAAGATCACTAGAAGAGAAACCAAAGAATTGCATAGAACTAAAATTCTTTCGTAAAAACTTCTAAATCTTACAACCGCACTTATATCTCTGAAAAAAAGCAAGGGAACTGATGAGGATTGGTGGCTCTTCCCGAAACCTAGGTTTTCCCTGCCTTACCCCCTGGTAAACATTATCATCGTTCTCCACTAATAAACAAACGTTGCTTTTATAAAAACAACAATAAAGTAATTAAGTCTGACCATTTTGCAACAACAAAATACTATGGTATCCCGAACAAACGAGCCAACACTCTTCTAAAATATTTTACTTTATTTGAATCATGAATCATCAAATCCTTTTCTCCAGATATTTCTACCGAGTTTCAGGCTTATGTGTATGTCCTTACGCATTTGTAGCGACTCAGGGTCGCTTCTTTTTTCAGTCTAACATAACCTAAATAACCACAGAACATAAATGTTTTAATTATATTGAATTGGAAAAATCCAAAAATTAATTAAATTACTTTAGGAAATAATGTGTTTTTTTAATTAAAGCATGAGATGAAAATAAAATTTGAAATGACCTATTGGTCTGAAGTAATGCACTTCTGTATTTCGTTGACATGTAGACTACTTCTGCTATCTGCAAGATTAAAAAGTGCGGGTTAGTTAAATATACATTGCACTTTTTGCATGATATATATACAATTAAAAGTTTATGACAATTGTAATAGAACTCTTCTACATATGTATGCTATTGTATTTTGTGGCATATCGAACGAACTCTCTACCTAAATATTTTTAATGTTATTTTTTTTTAGTACACTCTTGGGATGCTCAGCAATTTTTGTGGCAGTCAGCACAACAACAACAATCCACAATAAATTAAAAATAAAAGATAATCATGCAAGAAAGACATAAGATTTCAATAGCATAATCTATCTTATGGGGGACCTTTGGATTTGGAAAGACATTTCCGTTCGATTGCCCAACAAAGATAAATACAATTTAAATTAACTTTAATGTCCTAGACGAACGATGAAATCTTCGTATCTTCGTATTTGGATGGCACTTCAATGCTTTATAAAATAATTTTGATAACCTGCAAGCACCACTTTAGGACAAATTAAATATTCAAAAGCTGCAGGAACAGAGACGTGGTCCCTTTAAAAAGTACCAAATATTGTATTCTTATCAAATGTCCTTTTGTTAGTGAGTGTGTGTAAGTATATTTGTATGTAGGTGGTGATATCCAGCCAGCTCTTGTGTTTTGGCGCGAAAACGCAATTTCAATGGTTAGGGGGGGATTCTATGGCTGGTAGTGTGTTACACACTAGTCAAACCCCTGCTTGGCTTATATTGTACGTGTGTTAGATCGGAATGGAATTTAAGTAAAATTATCGCTTGAATGTTTCTTCGTTTTTTCCTCTTCTTCTGTCTTTTCTTCTTCTTTGCTGTTGATAATGGGTGGGTCTTAGGGAGATGTCAAACGTAAAAATGCAATTGAAATTTCAAAGAATTTATTTTCGTTCGTTATGTCATTTGTTGTTGGCATTGTTATTGTTTTTAAGCTTTTGATGTTAAAACCTGACATAAATTCTTCTTTGCCTTTTAACAAAGACACAATAAGAGAGTGAGAGCTGGTGCACACAAACATTGATGCTAGCTCACAAAAATACAGGCACAACACACACGCACGCACTCACATTTAACTGAATTTATTTGAAAGTCTTAGTTCGAGGAATCTTGTATCAGAAACGTTGATACCAAGTCGAAACGAAATTACAGGGGAGTAGACTCCTTATATGAGTCCTGCCTTACATACATAATTGTGTCTTAACGGGGGAGAGGTGCTTACGTGTGTATGAGAGTGTGTGTGTGTGTCAGAGTGGGAATGGAGCAATTTTGTATGCTTGTTAAGCGTGAAATTTGTTAAAAATTTGCAGTATCAGCATCTTGAAGAATTTAGCTTTCTTTGCTATTTTTGATTGTTTTCAAAACAGAAACGGCCTCACCCCATCACCGCAAAAACATGGGAGGCAGCAGCAGCGCAAAAATACCAATGAAAGGTTCAATGGTCTGTCGGTCGGTCGATTGTTCTCCATCGATTCGAATACAAGTTGACGTGTCTGTGTGTGGTTTCTTGGTACATTTACAGGATATGGTCAGTGAATTGTAACCGTTGAAAATTAATCAAAATAATTGATTTTAAAAGAATATATATATTCGAAATTCAAATTCAAAAATTAAAACATATATTACTATAAGGATCATATGACACATATGATATAATAGTGCCGTAGATTTCTCATATGAATTATAAGGAAACATGAGAAAATAAAATTGAGGGAACATTTTCATATTCGATATCAGACAAGACAAAGTTTGAATGTAACTGTCTGGAATTTGGAATTTAATGTTCGTAATAGCAAGCAATCCTTCTGGCAAAAAATTGTCTATATAGGACCACATTGTTATAAATCCTGCAAATAAGTGTATCTCCTGATATTCGATATTCGTATGATTCAAGTCAGATTTAACTGGCATTGCCTAAAGCTTGGCGCAATTATTTCGAAATGGATTTTAATTGGTAGCAAATATTCCACAATAGCCAGGAATTCTTAAAAAACAAGAATCTTTTTGCAATGATTGAGGATGTATTGGAGATATATTTTTGCTCCACAGAAACTATAAATAACATTTGTATACCAAGTCTTCATAAGATAAGCTGTTTTCCCTAAGGATGGAGGGTATCAAAAATTATGCCCCGCTAGATCTAAATGCTTGTTTTCCTCTTTTTTAACAAAAAGAATTTCCACATTTCGAATTTACCGCATTTGAAGTTGTTCACTTTCTCTGGTAGTACTGTAAAACGACAACCATTATTAGGAATAGCCAGTGTGTGTAGAATTTCTCAGTTGGATTTCTATCGCTGTTGTAATTTGCCGATCGACACATTGACCCACATCGACAAGTGTGGTAGGCCATTGGTCGATACACTTACTGGATGACTGCCATGGGTGAAATGGGCTATTAACTAATTCATACAAACATAAAGATATGCGTATCTGACGGATATTGTGGCAGCAACTGTTTGCTGTGGCCACAAAAAAAAATCCCAAATTTCCTGAAATTCTGTATGTGTATCATACGCAAAGGATAAATACATACATACATATACATGTTATATATATTTTTTCTGTGCACAATTATGAATTAGCTTTGTTGTGTCTCGATGTGTGTGTGCGTGCCATCGTAGATATGAAACATTTTAACAATCGATTTTGATTTGCTTGCAAAGTTGCAAAAAACTTTCCATATTTTTCTCATTTCTATAACCTAAAAATATTTCCTCTCGGCTTTGCTTCTAATTTGGCGAGGGTGAGATTTTGGTTTTGTGGTGATTTGCAGGAAAGAACCCAATTTTGTCCCTCTATCGAGTAATATTGAACATATTGTTTGTATATTTCCGTCACAACCCTCTAAATTCACATCACAAGCACGGCAATCAAAAGAAAGGAAAAGTTACAATAATATTTTTTATTGCCCATGGCAAAGTCATTGTAATCATAATATGATTAAGACTTTAATATTTTATATTAGGTTGATGAGATTTCATTTCATATATATGTTTTTTGTTTTTGTTGTGGTTGTTGTTGTTGTTGTGTTTTGGTTTGACAGCCGCCCCATATCATTTAACCGCAAGTGAAATCGTTACCAAGGCTAATTTGTCAATGTGGTTGTGAAGTTTGGCGAGGGAGTAAGGGAGGCAGGATAAGAAGTAATAGAACTAAAGGTAAGGTCACATTGAGCAAATATTTGACACAAATATGTTTTATCATATTTTCCCAAAAAAATGTTGTTTTCATACAGAGTTGATTTTGTGTTCACATTGCTCACATTTATTTGACAAATTTTGTTTGTTCAAACACCCATCAAATAGTGGCAAATAAAGCAATGACAAAACAGGTTTGACGTGCGGTCACATTTGAAAAATATATTTGATTAAAAAGCAGTTTGATCAAACTATCAAAAAACAAAAAATTGTTTGGTCGAAATATTTAAAAGAAGCTATGCAGCAGGAAGAGGCGCTTTTTATTTTATGTTGTGGTGCAGCATCATATATTGCTGTCAAAGAGGACGAATCCATGAAAAATAGAAAGAAAAGACCATGGGTTCGAGAATGGTTGCGTCAAAGAAAGGAGGAAGGATGTTGCGTCAAATTGCTGACTCAACTGCGGGCTGAAACACCATCGCTCTATAAAAATTTCTTGAGGATGAACGCGGCAGATTTTGACAATTTGGTGAGTTTGCGTATAATTGAGATGAAATCTATAATGTTTCTATCATGGACCCCTTAATAGCTTAAATTAACTGCACCACTTTTAACCAAGAAGACGACACAATTACGTGAGCCGATTTCAGCTTCAGAACGGTTAATGGTTACACTGCGATACTTGGCAACAGGCGAGAGTTTCCGTTCTCTGCAATTCATATTCCGTATACCTCACAACACTATTTCAACTATCATTCCTGAGGTTTGCGATGCTATTTATAAGGTTCTACAGCCTGATTATTTAAAGGTAAACTATTAACTACAGCGTAAGTTCGGTCTGGCCGAACTTACAAACGGAATTACAAAGTTAATATAGCTTCCATAGTATAATTGATAAATTTGTATTGCTTATACAGACCCCATCAACGGAAACAGAATGGCTAGCAGTATCGGAAAAATTTTATGAGAAGTGGAATTTCCCAAACTGTATTGGGTCTATAGACGGCAAACATGTCGTTATGACAGCGCCTTCTCATTCCGGAAGCATTTACTTCAACTATAAAGGCAAGTTTATTACTTTACCTATATTGTAATCAATTATTATTATTTTAATTTGTTATAGGAACTCACAGCATTGTACTCATGGCTATTGCAGATGCTTCCTACAAATTTTTATATATTGATGTTGGGTCCAATGGAAGAATATCAGATGGTGGAGTTTTCCGAAAAACGTCATTTAATAAAGGTCTGGTTAACGAAAAACTAAATTTACCACCACCAGAACCATTGCCAGGCAGAACAGTTTCAGTTCCTTATGTTCTTGTTGCGGATGATGCATTCGCTATGACACCCAATATATTAAAACCTTTCAGTGTCCGCAATATGAATGCAATTCAGAGAATTTTTAACTATCGTTTGTCTAGAGCTAGACGAGTTATAGAAAACGCATTTGGAATTCTGTCTGCCCGCTTTCGTGTACTACGAACCCCAATAAAGGTTGATCCACCAAAAGCAATAAAAATTACTACTGCCTGTTGTGTGTTGCATAACTACCTGATGTGCCGCAATAATTCGATATACTTCAACCCAAATCTAGTGGACCACTATACACAAGATGGAACACTAGTACTAGGTGAATGGCGCAGTGAACGGGCCTCTGATAGTCTTATAAATCTACAACCTCATCGGTCTTATATTGCACCTAATTGTTCTACTGTAAGGGACGAGTTTTCCCAATATTTTGTAGAAGAAGGCGAAGTTCCCTTCCAATACAAACATATATAAAAGTTTAAATAAAATGATATAAAACAATTTAATTGTAAAGATTTTATTTACAAGCTTTTAAAACAAATGAGATCCATAAAACAGAAAAATAAAAAAAATTCATTAATTATTTTAAAAATTAATTAAGTGATAAGTCAGTCATATAATAAAAAGAAAATAGGGATGTTTTAACACTCAAATAAATGATTGCTTCTCTCCTCTTCCAAACATTGTAAAAAAAACAATGTAACTTTATTTCTAACTGAAGCAGATCCACTGTCACTGAGTGTCTTCAGCTCACTTAGGAGATAGTTTGCGAATGACGTGTTGGGATCCAAGCTGTTTTGGTTGCGTTCTTTCATTGCAGCAACTGCCTCCCGCATAGTCTCCGCAATTTGTGTTGTTGCAGATTGCACAGTTGGAGCCTGTAACCGCCGTGGTGTTGATGTTGGTGGTGGCGTTGGCAAAGATGGCGATGCACAAACATCAAAAGCTGTAGAAATATTGAATTGAAATATTAACAAGGTAGAGATTTTAATATATATATACAAATACGGAGCAAGGCGAGCGTAGGGGCTAAGCTCGGATTGACCTAAACAAAATGGTTATTATTTGAAAGCTTTTGGAATTACCTATCCAAAAAGTGGTCGGTGTTGTTGGAACCGGTTCCGGAGTAATACAAGAAAAATTGTATTTTAGTACCATTACTTTTTGAAAATTCTCTGAAAACTTGAAAATGGACTCCATATGGGGTATAAAGATGTCCATACTACATTATGCATTGGTATAGTATAATGAAGCATGGACATTTTTATACCCCATATGGAGTCCATTATCGAGTGTTCAGAGATTTTTCAAAAAGTACTGGTACAAAAATACAATTTTACTTGTATTGCTCCGGAACCGGTTCCAACAGCCCCATCATACGACCCATTTTGTTAACCTCTAAACTCGCCTTATACCACGAATACTTACAATTACTTTCTGAATCTATTTCTATTAATAGGTTTGAAATTGTGTCTTGCGTCTGAGCCTCTTCATTTCGTCCTACAAACTTCATGACATTAAAAAATCTCCATTTAGGTGGTTCAATTGCGCCTTGTCCCGACTTTGTTTTGGACCTGGCCGCATATCCTCGATACTGTATCCTCAAGTTTGTCCACTTTGCGGTGAGATCTGCAGGGGTATATTTATCATCAAATTGTTCGGAAATGTGCCGCCATGCGTTGTCGCGGAGTATTTTGTTGTGGTATCCATCACATCCCGCATTCCACAGACAACTTTGTTCCTCCACTAGAGCAATGAGCTTAAAAATATCTTCCTCTGCCCACTCCTTTGCAACCTTTGGCTTTCCCCGAGATTTCTTCTGCGGCACTTCATATTCCATTTCCATTTTATTTATTCTTTTTTTTAGAATCACTTCTCACTTTAACTTTTAATTTTTCCTTTTTGTAGGTAAACGTTTATCTGCACAGCTGTTTTGCATGTCAATGTTGTCAATGTCGTATTTGAAATAAAAACGCTTTTAGCGATCAACGTCTTTTGGGATTTTAATATACAACTTTTCAGTTGTAAATCGAATAATTTTGGTTTTAATTGGTAACATTCCATTTGTAATTCGAGAAATAATTTGTAATTCAAATTATTGCGTTTATAATTCGAATATGTCTAGTTGAATTGAATTTCAATCCAGTTATAAATTGAGAATTCTATTTGTAATTCGAATAATTCCATTTGCAGTTCGAATAAAACTAAATAGAATTGCAGTTGGAATTCTCAATTTAAAAAAGGAAATTATTTGAATTACAGACATATTTCTTAACTTACAAATAAAATGTTACGAATTAAAACTAAAATAATTCGCTTTACAACTGAAAAGGTGTAGTATAACGAACAAAAAGATATTTGTATGTTGTTTTTATCTGCAATGCATTTGCGGTATTAATATAATTATATAATTTGTAAATATCAAATTGCTTGAGAAAAGTGATTTTTAAATATAAAAAGCTGACAACAGTGATGCAACAGCTGTTATTTCTCACTGTTTTCTCATACAAAACCATTGCAAGGTCAAATAAATGTTTACTCTAAATAGAGGAAAATATTTGATTACAGGTGTTCACATTGTGGCCACATTGATCAAAATTTTCTTTGCAGGCAAATAACTTTGTTTTCTCGAAATCAGCTGTTTTTGTGTTTGCCCTACAAAAATATTTTGTGGTCAGATTGTGGCAAAGAAATATTTGAACTTTTTCGTCAAATATTTGCCCAATGTGACCTTACCTTAAGTGATTTTAAAAACAACCAAGTTCATAACTTTTCACAAAAGTACAGCAACAAATAAAGTCGATCCAGACATTTTATGTAAGTGGAGATTTCAATTATAAAAAAATTGGGAGATTATCGCTTTAGAAGAAAGAAAACAAATCTTTACAAATTATTACAAATGGCACTTGGGGCATCAGTATCATAGAGGGACTCCCATCTCATAAAATTCGTGAGTAAAGTTAACATTTTAGTATTTTTTCCGTGGATAGTTTGATTTAAGAAGAAAAAAAACCTCCATGGATAGTATGTTCAAAACTATATCTATGTTTTTTTTAGGGATTTATTTTTGCAAATTCGGTACAAATGAAATGAATTCTCTAGTAAACTGTACTTCGTACATACTAAGCAATATTTTAACCAATACATAACCTGACTATTGCACTTCCACAATCATCAGGTCAATTTTCAGTAAAGAATACATTGGGATAGTAAAATTCCGCTAATGGGACCCAGGGCGTATACAACTCACTCCGGGATTGCGGACTGTTCAGATCCTTTTCTAGAAAAAAGAAACGCATCAACTATAGTCAACCCCTGAACACTGTATTTGTTGCAGTGGTACCAACCTCCCTCTCTGAGCATCCAATTAAAATATAGTCATGGACCCATATTGATTGTTTTTTGCGAAAAAGATCAAAGCTAATTTTAGTGCCAACCTTGCTTTCCAAAATACTCCAGACGCAATAGCCCAACGGATTGGTATCCGGAGATTTTGGTGGCCATTGTGAGCTGGAAATTAAGCGAGGAACCTCATTTTGTAACCATTCTTGGTTGGCGCGTGCTGAGTACGATGGTGCTGAGTCCTGTTGGAATGTCCAAGGTCTGCGGCCAAAGGCTTTTATACACCCTCCAGAATATTTTCGCGATAATATTCGGCATTTCTTCTGATGCCACGGTCGATTAATACTGGCGGAGAGCGACCATCTGCTGTTATGGCTGCCCACACCATCGCCATGGCCGACGCTTGAGTTCTGGTGGCCAACCGAAGGTGCACATTTTCAGCTGACCTCATTTTGTTTGTTTACAACCAGCTGGACAACGAATGTTTTCTCATCGGAGAATACCAAATTCGCCAGTTCACCACTTTCGGCCAAGCGAAGCCTAACTTTAGCTCTTTTTAGTCTATTTTATTTCTGTCGCGGTTTTAGTTCTTGAACTTTTTGGAATTTCAATGGCTTTATCCCGAGCTCATTTTTCAATATTTGCCGAATGGAATATTGCGATATGTTCAGCTCACGAGCCATTTTTCGGCCACTCCGGCGTGGGTTTCGATCAAGTCGAACTTTTCGAACCATTTCTGCTGACTTTGCTGTTTTCTTCCGTCCACTTCCTTGACGACGGGCTACGCTACCAGTATCACGGTAACGAGCGATGGGGCGAGACACAAAAGATTTATTCACATTTGAATGCTCGAGTGCTCTAACGATAGCTTGTAAACAATATAATGAGCTGTCACTGGAAAAATTTTAACAGCTGTCGGACGAGTGGCTTAGAAATGACAGCAGTCTGAAATTGGTTGGAGTTTTTTTTTTATCTCACCCTGTATATTTAAAATTTAAGCAGTGGACCGACATAAAGACTGTCCCAACTTGAGCGCAATCGTGAAATCGGTATCGTGAAATGATTACTAGTTTTTTCCTCATGAAATTAATGTGGAGGACATATGGTTTCATCATTAATTTCCCGGTCGTGCTATTTCGCTTTTTGGAGACCAGAATTGATCGCCTACATCGTGAGATTTAACACGTTTGGTTTTTTTTTTATAGAAGTCGATGGTTTACGCTAATAAACCGACGACGACTCAAGTATTAAAATATAACATTGGACGCTGCATTAATGAAATAACGCAGCATTTATGCCAATGGGTCATTGAAAATTTCATCAAAAGATCGCGTGTGTGCTGGCAAAACGAGGCGGCCATCAGAATTACGTTCGAGTTGAAACCCCCATATATTTTATCTTCAATCTAGGTTTAGTGTTGGTAAAAAATACTGCAATGTGGGAATCATTTCACTTTCTATATTATATTAACTCTTTGTGAGAGAGGTTTCAGAAGACGTGAACGGTCATCATACCATTTCACATCTGACTAGAGTCTTATGCAAATTTTACGATTTCCAAACCAAAATGTCTACTTTTATCGCCTTTTGGGTGGTACATAAATTTTTTGTGTGTTTGAAAATTTTGACCGTTTCGACTCCAAGAGTTATTTAATTTTCTTAAAATATCGAATTCTAAACTAATTAGCAATAGTAAATGTATGTATATGAGACAATAAAAAGGACATGATTCAAAAAACTAAAACTAGTTTTAATTCCTCCTGGAACGAATAGTTTTGTTGTAGTTGAATCAGTATTGAAGTATAAAGTTCATGAGGCAGATTTTAGTGGTACAGCGGCAGACCAAGTAGACGAAGATCATAAACAACCAAGCCCAACGGACATTTGGGTAATTCATACTCTTAGTCATACTAGAAACATTTTTCTTCAGATATTTTTTTAGAGTTTCACATTTCTTAAAGTTTCACATCTCTCTTTAAACTTACCACCACCTACAATGCTCAAGAGAACACAAAACCAACCATCATTATTAGACAATCTATTGCCAACAATTTATATTCATATTTGTTATTCATGGTACATGGGCTTGGTAAATATTTTCCATAATGTTTTATTAGCATATGACAACTTGTAAAACACTGGCTGCCCTTTTTCCATTTTTGGGGAAATCTCACAGCACAGCACCCAAACGCCGAGCGCCACGACAAGCACGCACTCTTGACTACAGCCAAACGCACAGAGGACCAATGGAAAAGGGTCACAGCTACCCGAAATTCCACTGAAATCAAGATTGGTTGGTACATTTGTTGAACATATTCAAATACATAAAAGAAATATTCATTTCATTGATGTCCTCCGAAAGCAATCAACACAACATAATAATCGCAAATAGATACAGACGCCACACACACACTCCCGCAACATATACTGACAAAACACGCACACACACACATTCAAAGATTCATAGATACGTGGTGTGTTCCATCCAGCCATTCGATGAAAATGGTGGCAAAGGATTTTCGATTCAAATATTTTTTTCGTAGTTTTTTTTTTATTTTATTATGAACTGAAACAAATTAAGGCTGTGATAAGACTACTACAGACGGCAGCCATTGCTGCTATTGATATTTGGGCAAATCGACAATCCGGCATGAACTACACACACCCACTTAAGCCAGGGTCTTAGTTGTCAGATGTTGTCACTGCCAAGAGTATTTGTGCTTTGACAGAGGGTCTCTCTATGCGAATGCAAATAGTTCAAAGTTCAATATAAAGGCAAAGACGAATTTCAATTTCTAAAAGTGAAACAAAACATCGAAAAAAAAAACACAGAGTTCAGCAAATTGAGGGTGCTGCGTAAAAGGAAGATTGTACTTGAAAAACACTTGGTAGCTGGCGTGAGTATTGATATTTGAAAATACTCAGTTATTTCCAGTCATCAAAAAATTGTGGAATATCGAAAAAATGTCACACACTATCGACTGCTATTGGTTGGCATAATCGGAGCTAGATGATGTGTAGAAAAAAACTTAAGATCCAAAGCTTCAACAGATTTTTCGTATACAAGGTTTCCAGGGATAACGTAAAATATTATAAAAAATGGGAGAGTAGTCAAGTTCGGTGGATATTTAATACTTTATACCAATATGGGAAAAAAGTTTTCGAATAACGACGATAGTGCCATTAGAATTGAATATAATTTTTGATGAACAAAAGGGAGAATAAAGCTTTTGTAGAACATATCATATTTCATATACAATTCCGTGTGGCGTAAACCTTCGATGTACCCAATAGGGGGAGGCATCGTTAAAACGAGTACTATAGTGACCATTTTCCTTTAGACGACTAGATTTTAGACCATTTCGTTTAAGACAGTGACAAATCGAATATTGTAGGCTATACAAAATGGACGACTATAAAGACTATAAATTTTATGCCTGTGGGGTTGGAACACATTCACGAATTGCTCTTAAGAAATTGTGAACAATTATTTGACAAATATCGCTAAAAACATTAAATACAAGCTGCTGTTGTTAGAGCACAACAGCATTAAAATGTGATTAAATCTTTTGGGCCTCGTACCATAGCTCTTTGCCGTGATTCTGGTAGCGTAGCAAACATCAAGGAAGTGGACTGAAGAAAACAGCAACATCAACAATGGTTCGAAAAGTAAAGAAGCGACTTGATCGAAACCCGCGTCGCAGTGGCCGAAAAATGGCTAGTAAGCTGAATATATCGCAATATTCCATTCGGCAAATTTTTAAAAATGAACTCGGGGTAAAGCCATTGAAATTACAAAAAGTGCAAGAACTTACACAGCAACGTAAAGAAACAGACTCAAAAGAGCTAAAGATTTGCTTCGTTTGGCCGAAAGTGGTGAACTGCTGAATTTGGTTTTCTCCGATGAGAAAACATTCGTTATCCAGCAGTTTGTAAAAAAAATATTATCGCGAAAATATTCTGAAGGATATATTTAAGCCTTGGGCACACAAACATTTTGGCCACAGACCTTGGACATTCCAACAGGACTCAGCACCATCGCACTCAGCACGCGCCACCCAAGAATGGTTTCTAAATGAGGTTCCTCGCTTCATTTCCAGCTCACAATGGCCACCAAAATCTCCGGATACCAATCCGTTGGAGCATTGTGTCTGGAGTATTTTAGAAAGCAGGGTTGGCACTAAAAAAATAACAAAGTGTCGATCATCTCAAACAAGCCCTTCGCCGGGAATGGGTCAAAAAACCGCAGAGCAACATTCGGACAGCGTGTGATGGTTTCATTGGCCGTTTGAAGGCCATAATTCGTTCCAAAGGTGACCAATTCGAACAAATCTAAACTTATTCTAAAATTTGATGATACTTCCGTCATTTTTTGCTTTCATTCAATAAAATTTAATAAAGAATGTAAAAATTATGGCGTTTGACTTTGTTGTAGTTTTTTATCTCACCCTGTATACGCTTTATCTCATATAAATCATTTGAGATCGTCGAGCACAAAACGATGCGAGTATATTCTCAATAAATACAAATTACATTAAATATATCTGAATGACTGCTAGTTTAAAACATCCGCATTAAACATTAAGGTATTAGACAACACAGCAACTGGATTGCGCTGTCATATAATTCCTGCAAATGGAATTATACGATTATCCACAGCTTAGTCAAATGAAAAAACATTTAAAAGCGAAATATCTATGCCCGTGGATTATTCGCGGAATCTAAACTAAGAATGAAATATATCAGCTATTAACCCATTTCAAAGAATATTTTGTTTCAATTTCGGAGTTTTCTAATCATCGTTCCTTTTTTTCGATCTCATTTTGTAACGGTAGCAGAATAGGATTGCAACGGAAATCAGTTTAAATCTTGTATTAGAAATTCATTGCATTAATGGAACGCCGTCAAACAAACAAATGAACGACCAGCCAAACAAACACAAATCAAAAATCCCATACACAATAGAAGCCGTTAACAATGGCTGGCCTAGACAAACGACGATGGGCAGGCAGTCAGTCGGTGCTTGCAGAAGTGGCCGGCCGATGATTGTTGCAGCGGCATACAAATACGGATTGAATGTCTGCACAGGCACACGGCAAAGCTGGCGAATTAATTTTGTATTAGGCTTCTAATGATTAGTAAAGATGGGATAAAGTACGCTTAGAAACGCATTAGAAACGGCAATAACGTTCTCTAACAACAACAACAACAACAACAGAACTCCACAACAAGCGAGTGGAGGCCATATCGAATGCGAAACACGTAATAATGATTGAATCATCCACACATCCTTGCATCCATCCATCTATCCAAAGAGCGCTACGACCATCTAACCAGGCAGCCAACAATCGATATCGATGTTTGTGAATGTGCGTAAATTGATTCAATGCCATCATTGATTGATACATACAGTCAGACAGTCAGTCAGTCAGGCAATCGTTTGGCAAAAGATGCCGTTTCAGCCACACGCTGTCATACATCCAAAACAGCTGTCGCCAATAGTGTAGCGCAATTCCTGTTAATAGGCCTTTAAAACGCGTGCTAAATTTTCCAGACTCCTAAACATGGCATAAAATCTAATTGGAGTCATATCTCAGCGTATGTGACAGATGCGATGCCGATGCGACCCGGCGCAATGTTTATCTGTTTGTTGGCTTTCTTTGAGCGACGCCACAACTGATGGCGACAAATGAAATATGTCAGCGAGATCAAGTTATTAAAATTACTTAAGTTGGCCCGAAGAAGACTCCCCTGAAACTCCTTGGAGGCACATGAAACAGCCATAATGATGAGCAGAACGTGTGCTACGTTTTCACCTGGCCCTTTGGCAAATATCTGACATCCTTTGAAAAGAGAATTCACCAAATCCTTTATCCTTTCATTGACTGTTGTTCTTGCTGTCGTCGTTGTTGCTGTTGTGAATAAAATTTAATTGGTTGTTTTACGAAGGTATTGTGGTTTACGGCTCACCCAACAGGCTGGCTGGCTGGTTGCTTGCTCGCTTGGCTAGATGGCTGGTTCGTTGGCTGGATATTAATAAAATGCTCAGCCCTTGCCGTGCCTGTAAAACGATTATAGTTTGCACCTGCTTAATACTTATTTAGCTGTTGTTATTGCTGCTCCATCCATAACTTGCTACAAATGAAACGATTGTTGAACTTTTGTTGTTGACGGTGCTGCTATCCTCTGCATATATTTAACACATACGAACGTTCATGTGTATGGGTCTGTGTGTGTGTCGTATGAATATGGATAGCCGCAGGATAATTGCTTTCATGATTATTAATTTTTTTTATCTCAATGCACCCCAAACGTCATGCACAAAGGAGTGCCAGCAAACATATTCATTTAAGAGGCAGTCAGTGAGCTCTACATTTTCATTACACTCGAAGAAAATTGCCTGAACATAGAGAGGTACTACGAATTATGAATAAATTTCTATGATGAACAAATTCCATATTATCTCTTGGCTAAATTTTTCATCAGTAATAACACTGTGCGACAATTTTCGAGTTATGGTCTGAGTGTTGGTAGGTCTCAAGTCGAGGTGATACTATTCCATTAGTAGATCAAAATCCCAAAAGGGTTTTGTGTTCCGAGGCCAAACCTTTTATATTTAGGACCGATTATATATTTAGCATTAATGACACACGAAATGGAATCAAATAATTTGCTCTATACTTTGAAAATTTTAAAATAGAGCTTTAAAATTTTAAACATTTCTCATGTAGGTCCACATTTTGATATAGCCCCCATAAAAGGGTATACTCCGATTTCAATTGTTTTTTTACATCTTAGCCATATTTTTAATACTAATTTCGGAAAATTTTAGTCATTTGATTTCTTAGTAAATTGCAAAATATTTTAAGTATAGGCACACTTTTTGATATAAACCTCATATAAATGTAGCCCCCGATTTCAGGTTCTCAGAGGTCTTGGTCACAATTTTATTTGATTTGGCTTTTTTGTAAACTTCGCTTCTAAGGAGTTAGAATACCTCTTCACAAAAAAATTCAACGTAGGTCAATGTAATGGAGTAGCGTACAGACACAGGTACCTTCTGATTTCAATTATTTCAAGGATCTTGACGACATTTTCCCATCCATTTAGCTAAATTTGTATTTAGGCTAGGCTAGGTCACCTCAGAGAAAAATTTCAACATGTTCCCAACCTATATTGTCTGGGGGTTGAGAAATTCTTAGTGCAGGTAATCGTATAGGGTAATTACAGCAAATCCTTCTAATGGTTTTAAATTCATAGCTCAATTCGTAATTTTATGCTGAAGTCTCCAACGGTACCTTCCTCTTCATATGGTATTGTGTTAATATTGATTAATATTCGATTAATTTAGAAAAATGTCGTATGGTACATGAAGTCAATCGAGAGAACGATACACTTTTAGAAAAGAACAGATTAAGTCCATATCTTCCCCGATGCGTTTTCATTTTTGATTGCTTAAAAAAACGACACATTAATTCGTTCCGATCATTTTCCATATGGAATAATATTTTTATTTGTCATTCATTTAGTTTCTTTTGTTGAGTGTAACTAAGTACCCATTGTTTGTATCATTTAAATTAAAACGCACCCATACATTAATAATCCACACTATGGGCACTTATGATGACGTTGCCGACGATTATGACCTGCCGGGCTGACCTCAGAATCATATTCGAATGGCAATGTAAAGCCATGCAGCAACAGGCTACACACACACACACACACAGTCATGATAGCATTGGTGTGGCTGGTGGCGACTAAACTGGAAGTCATTGTGAATCATTTCATCCGTCTATTGTGCGATTAAATACCGGGCCAGCGTGTGAAAATGCAAGACCATTTCATTTGGCCAAACGCAAGGCACGCTTCAGTAAATTCACAATACACAATGTTATTACCCTATTTAAACCGCACCTGCTGGCCGTGTGAGAATTGAGAGAATTGCACGCCAATGAGGTATTCCCTCCCCATTATTATCATCAACACACCAACAACGACAACGCGAAGACGAGCAAGAATGGACAATTGTCCAGGGTCCAAACTGAATGAATTCTACGCTTGACTGGCTGTGTCTTCTTTTGTTTTTTTTTTCTTGGGAGGCTAAGACTGGTTTGAATTTGACTGTCTTAACCCATTGTGGTGTAATGTTGCTCACTAATGTTGTTTGAGAGCGCACAACCTGTCCATATATTCTGTCTAGACTAAATGATATAAAGGCTTTAGAAACGGTTTTCCGCTTATCATCGAAAAACAAATCTAATCAGCAGAAGTCGTCAATGTCGTTTCAAGGGCATGGGTTAAAATAGCGAATTAATTCAAATCTAAAATGTAAAATATCATCAACTGTAGGATATTTGGCAGTAGAAAACTATTCCAAAATAGAAAGTAAGTGTACATTAAATGGTGACATTGAAAAAAGATTCAATGTGTGTCGAGTGGTGAACTTGCGCAATCAGTATGTTGACAAATCAAAAGCGAGCCACCTGAAACGAAAAATCCTTAGTCTGTATTCTGTATTCATGAGAAATACAAGGGGTTACCCTTAAGTGCTTATATCTTTAAATGTAGGTAATATTTTATGATACGGTCCAAATTACTTAAATTGTTTTGTTGAGGGTATTAAGAACCTAATTTTTTTGTTTTGAAAAGAAGCCTCAGAGAATTACAGTTATCTCTTTTATTTTACAGCACTGTATTTCAGAAATTGAGGGTTCTAATGGCTTTAAATTGTATTCGTATCTGATTCGCAAACCATGCGATGTTAAACAAAAAACAAATCTAAGCAAAGAAAAAATTCGGTTCACAACGTGTTAATATGTATTTCTGGAATCAAACAAAGCTCATGTTGCACTTTGCTGTTGTGGCATTGGTTTAGTATTTAAAAAAAAATCTCACTACGATTTCAAAGATTTTTTTTTAAAGTCGTGGGAAAATTTCCCACACCAAGTAAAGAAAACAAAATGGAAAACAAGTAAACAACTAATCTAAATACAAGATCTTACAATTTGTTACTCTCTCTCCCTTCTTTCGGTGTGGAGATGGTTTCGGGATTTGCGGTTCTAATAAATGTTTTATATTTTAATTTCAGAGTATTCTCATTTCTCAAGGGATTGCGTGATTCCAAAACATATGTTTGCTGGATGATTATTCTTTTTAACCCTTTTTTAATTCTCACAACTAAGACAATGGCATTTATTACGATTTCTGGTCAAAGGTATTCTGTCAATCAAACAAATGTTTTTATCTTAAGTTAAAGCATATCTCGCATGGTAAAATTAAGAAGGTAAAGTCATTTCTAATAAGCATATACATCTCTGAATTTTCTGTAATTTATCTTGTCAAATTCCACTACACTGATTTGCACCGATTTCATGCCAAATATTTTTTAATTTAAAATTCTGAAAAAATAATAGTTGGATTTTTCCAAAATCAATGAAAAGTCAATGTCTGTCTTTGATACAGCTGGAGCTAAAGGAGCTTAAAGATTACGAAAACAATTAAAATTTTCTTTTTACTTTTTACTAAAAATAGGTAATAACCCCTCCACGGGTACGGGTAAGGAACTTGTAAAATTTAAAAATAAAATCCATTGAAATGTGCTGCAATAATTTGAAAAACTCCGAATATCAGGTGTTACAGTCATATGGGGCTAAACGGAAACATGGAACTCTACTGCCAATTATCCACCAGAAAAGGTGGCGTCTGTTACGAGCAGGTGCTGTTTTATGGGGTCTATACCAACACTAGGACTTAGCTGTACATCAATGGTTTTCCATACATACATACTGGGAACACAGACTTCGAATTTACAGCAAGTTTGGTTTGAAATTTCAACTAAACACACAAAAAAAACTTATATCTGGCGGTAAAGTTTTATGGGGATTATAATTATTATAAAATCACACTTTATGTATCTAATGAGGCCTCCTACGAATATTTGAAGATGTTACAAACGGAATGACAAATTTAAGGCAGGGTATGCCTTTAATGGTGGAAGGTATAAAAATCACAGTTTAGCAAAATCAGATGGAGCATGTGATCGGACACTTAACTTAAAGTAGTTTAGCTTTCAAGCAATTGAAGCGGTTGTAAATATGTTTTAAATTGTCCCTATCTCTTTAAATATTTATAAAAGATAGTACTTTTTTAATATAATCAGCATGAGGGAATTTGAATGATTAGAGAAAATTTGAATAACACAACCCCTCGCATGGGATGGATTCGAAGAGCTTATCACAATTTTGTTCAAAATCATTGCAATTAAGTTTTAATTTTGAATAACTTTAATAAATGTCAATATGCACTAATTGTGAACACTGGATTCAAGCCACTCTCAAATACGGTAAAGGGCAAAAACTACAACTCTACTAGAATTAGGCAGATACATTTATATATACAGTGTGTTCCATTATATTCTAAAGCATTTGAAAAAAAAACACACACACAATGGAAAATCTTGAGAGAGACTTCAAGAATGTGGATTTTTGACAGTTCAACTACCCATTATACACACACACGCATATATGTGTAAACATTTATGTATGTATACACACATATGCATACATATTTGCCATTCAAGTAGAGTATTGTTTGCAGAACATGCATACATATATACCGTCATACAGATCAGATCTCAGATTACTACAGGGTCACAGACAATAGCAACAACACTTCATACTAATCTACCAAATACTTGAAACCATATCTTGTTTTGTATGTATGTCTGTACGTATGTGGACATTGTGATTTGAGCAACCAAGGCGTGTCTACATGCTTGGTTTTTTGTGATGCATTCACTCCTTCACTCACTTCTGCCGCCACTACCTTTCTTCGAAAACGAAGAACAAAAGGTCCTTTTCGAGTTTTCCATGTCGCCAATTAGAGAATAAAAAAGAGACAAAACAAGGGTCACGAAAACAAACAAAAAACGAATTCCATTCAACCGTCGGCAAGCAACAACTAGAGTTTATTTATTTATGCTCACGCCTTTGTTGTTATGCCCATCAAATCAAAACAATTGTTGATTGACACGCGTTTAGATGACAGTAGTTCACCATTCTAACATTACAGCCACCATCCTTCCTTTCCACCTACACACTGGCTGCCTGACTGCCGCCCTGCCTCAGTGCCTGCCTTCCAGCCAGCAGCCCTGCCTGCCAGTGTGTGAGTGAATTGATGTCATTGCCACTGCAATTTGTGACTGCAGCTCCTGTCAAGTACTACTCTCCGTTGAGCCATGCAATTTACAATAATAATTGGAAACAAATTTGGCGATGGTGGTTGCTGTCATTCGTCCTTGTTTTATGGGGTCACCATGAGTGATGCATCCGAGCAACAGATTCTCTGCCTCGACTGAAATGGAGGCAGGCAAGTTTTCCATTACATCGCACCCTCCACCGAATCATTGCGAAACAAATTGTGTGCAAACGCTGAGGAAATGTTCAGGCAAGGTAAAGAATGTAAATAAACCGAGAAAAAAAAACTTAACATCAAATCAGAAAAAAACGAAAAATCTATGATGAATTGTTATAAAATTGATGACGCGATGATGGCGATGCTAGACGAATATGAACTACCGGTGTGACAGGAAACATTTGTACAATAATCAAATATTGATTTTGTTGTATGAAAATGGAAAACTAAAAGTAAATATAGCAAAGCCATTAAAAAAACTATTTTGGAAGATCGGTAGGAGAAGGAGAAAAATTGATTTCTGTTTTTTTGAAAATTACAAACATGGAAATTAGATTTAAAATTGACTCGTTTTTTCAACGACAAATAGCAGTAAAATCGATATGAAAACGAGGTCGAATTCTTCAAAATTCCGATTGTGGCGATAATGTATGCTAATTGGGGCTGTGTTTAAATTAGCTAATATCGTTTAGTACCTTTATGTAGGTATATAATAAATTTGGACCTATGAAGACGATTCACTGCAAGGATGGTTTCATACCTCTAAGAACATAGAGGTGGGCAGGAGCCAAACGTAAGACGGTTTCGAATACCTTCGCACTGAAATAGAACATTCCTGTGGAAAGTGTGGTGAGACAGTTATATTGTGTGAATATAGAAATGTTGACCGATTTCTAGTTTTTTGTGTATGAATTTGGCATTTAGGATTTGAACTGCCAAAATGTGATAAATTTCTATGAAAATACTAGTTAAAGCCTGCAAAATACCCTAAATCAAAATTTCCTAAATTTGTAATTCGAACTATAAGTGTAAGAGAGATGTTAAAATGTACTACATTAGGTACCATTTCATATCATGTAAGCGGTAAGAGCTGAAAACTTGAAATTTGGAATGGTAATCAAGGTTGGAAAGTAAGTTTGAAGTAAGATGTTAATTTGCAAACAGGTTTTAAGTGTGCGAACTGTACCAAATGGTACTAGATTTGGAACAGTTTTACTTAGGGCGAACGGATGGAACTGAAATATTTTATTGGATCCCTGTTGGTATGGGTTTGTGATAAAGAGGTAAATAGTACTATATTTGGTACACATTGGTAATGGGTGAACACATAGTGCTTAAAATCTGAAATTGGTATTATGTATAGCCTGGACAATAATTGTACGAATTGTACGAAAAGTGCTAAATGGTAGTACATTTGGTATTTGGCGAAGGAATAGGGCTAGAATTCTCAAACTTGATACTGAACTCTCTGTTTGTATTTTGGAAATGAGATATGGAGGCGGTTTTGGAAATGTGAACTATAATTGTGCGAATTGTACAAAATAGTACAAAATAAGGTATTGAGTAAAGGAAAAAGGCTGGAATCCTTAAATTTAATACTGAACTTTCTGTTGGTAACTGGAATTGAGATATTTAGCTGATTTATGTAAATATGTGATATAATTGAACGTCAGCACTAAATTTGGTATTGGGTAAAGGAATAGAGTTAAAATCCTGAAGTTGTTCGAAAAGTACTGACATTTGGTACTGAGGTCACTGTTGGTTATCAGGCTTTACTAATACCCTCCTCGGTAAACTCTAAGAATATTTATTTTATAGACTTTTTGGTGTAAAATGTAAAAATTCTCCCATTATACTTTCCGAAAAAGGAAAAACTTGAATAATACATAAAACCTTGAAAGTATGAAAATTTAGTGCGATATGTTTAAATTGTGCATTTTGAGTACTAAAAAGCTTTAACACAAATAGTATAACGAATCTTACAATTTGAGGTGGACTTTTCGCTGATGAATTAGCGGTTACTTGCTAGTATTACTATAGAATAATCAAAGGGAAATACTCAATCCACTAAGCCCGAAGACGCCATTTTCCACTTTATGTCACTTTTCCTAACTAATATCACTGCTGTAGAGTAGAAATTATAACTTTGAAAAGACTCAAATAAAAATTGTATGAAACATACATTGGCAAATGTATTTCTAGTCTGAATGTGATATCTTGAAACGAATATCATTATTATAGAGTGAATGTTATGTTATTGAGATGCTTAAATGTCAAAACAGATGTAACATATATGTGGGACCCATAGATATATCTGAACTGACCTATATCCAAATCTGAACCGATTACAACTAATTTCAATAGGGTTAATGGTAGGGCCAAGCAAATATACTAGACACACTTTTGTCTCAATTGTAAAACAAATACCTGTGGACGGAGGAAATACATGGATGGGCTGAACTCTGAATGTGATTTTATACAGATCACTAAGAGGAGGTATAAATCCACCACGTCTAGACCCTCTTAAGAAACCAAAGTAAAAGAAATAATAATTTTTAGAAGGGCACTTTTACAGAACCCAAAATAACACTTCTTAAAAGCAACATTTCGGAATATTGTTGTCTTTCCAAAATTGCGTGCGTCGAATATTTATAATATACAGCGTATTGAATGCTTTATAAAGTAAATTGTTATAGAGTTCAACGTTTATGTCTATTTCATTTTATTTGTTTTTTTTTTTTCGAAAACCGTTTTCAATGTCAACATTTAATAGAAATAAAAACATACTAATAATAGTAATGTATGGGTCGCTTGACAAACATTCTTCTGTGGGCATTAACATTTTTCATAAATTTCAAACTAAATGGCAAATCTCTGTCGTCTGTCACTTTTTGTTTTATTTATAACAGCAGATATTTGCCCTGCCTGCTAATGTCTTTCGAGGAGAAACTGAAAGTACAGTAAAACCAGGCGTCAAATGTACGCACGCAATGAAAAAAGGACTACACATATTTATATTGTGGGAGGTCATTTCATTATCTCTCCGAGAAAAACAAGAAACAAAAACAACTATGCAAAGCGCATTTTAAGAATTTTCTGCCTATGAATGGACGGACGGACAGACAGATACGCACATCTGCATACGTAGTATATGGCCTCTCTATGGACCTAGGAGTACTCCAATCGGTTTTATGCAAAGAGGCAATGACATAAAAACACATGCCACACAGACACTGACTGAATGCGGAATATGGTCGCTCTGTAACTCACAGTCAATGGTGCTGTGCGACCGACAAACGGGCGGACGCATGCAACGAACGAAGCAGCATTTTTGGCTTATGCACTTTAATGTTAGCATGTGTTGATGTTTTCCTTCATGTGTGCCCGATAATGTGTCTGTATCTGTGGGTGTGTATGTGCAGTGTATGCAGATATATTTCCTTCAGAATACCAACAATCTATGCATTGACTATGAGGAGGCCAGTTCAGTTAAATTTCTGGTCTGGATTTGTTTGTGGCATCTCCCACTGTGATTGCCAAGGCATATTTGTGTTAAAAATTTACAAAAAAACGCATGCCTGTATTGCTTGGTCGGTCACACACATACATACCAACTTGTCTATTTATATACTCACATATATTCAAACATACATACATGGTATTTTTATGTATGTGCATATTTGGTAAAATGAAAGAGGATTTTGAAGTCTTCATTCGTTTCAATTCCAACTCTGCATTTGGAATATTTTTTTATGATTCCATAGCATCGAAAAAAAAAAAAACAAACCAAAGTCATCCCAAGCAAAGCAGAAGGAGAAGAACTGAAGAAGTAGTGGAGAAAAAAAATGAAATTGCTATCATAAATTAATTTATAGAAAAAGTCTATTTTGTTGCTACTAAAATTGAAGTCAACTTTTTTGCTGTTCACTTTGGTCAAATTTATTTTGTAATGCCAATGAACTTTTCCCTTTGAGAGTTTTTGTGGGACAATTTTCTTGATTATTCTTAATTTACTTGCTCGTATATTTAACATGGAATGAAGTAGGCTTTGTAGGTGATGGTTGAGTAAAATTTATATTTAGACAAATTCATTTAAGGCAATTTTCTTTGGGATTTGAAACTGAATATGATTTAAAAAAAAGTCTGCTAGAGTCAAGAAATATATTAATATGGTCCAATTGGAATATTTGACAAATTATCAGTCAAATTAATATTCATTTTTGGAAGGATTGTAAATAAAGTGTTTATTAATCTTCAAACTTTTTATCGTGAAACACAATATTACATATACCGATCTTCGTATAGCCTTTACAACGAGAAAATAAAAACTCACCTTTATCGAAATTCAATAAGTGAGTCAGGTATTCATTTCGGCAATAATGTAGTGGTCTGAATCATAAAAAAGGACTAAAGTCTTCAGGGCCGAATAACTATGTCAATTTTTCTTCATATCGATGTTAGGAAGACCAATACTAACGTTTTAAAGAAACAATAAATTAATATCATGGAATAAAAAAAAGTTTTATTTTCTGTTTGGAGCTGGAGTCATCTCTGGAGTCGTTTCTCTGGAGTCATTTAAAAAGACGACTCCGGTGGGGTTGAGCTATGGGGGCTAAAACAGTATATAACTAAATGGATGTATGAGTCAAATGTCTGTCCGATTGTCACCTATGAAATGCTAGTGTGGTGGCTCTCTTACAAGAGAATCATCTTGCAAGAGAAGCATTAACTAGGTTCAGAGAGCAGCAGCACTAGACACCTTACTAAACTTAAACCCTGAGACTCAGAGAAATTGAACAATGGCGCAGTCAGTGCTTTGGACATTCAGTTATTTTATAGAATGTGAAGAACACAGGATGTGGGGTCAATGCCAGTGACTACACATCACCATGGCCGAACTTCAAATTACTAGATATATTTATAAGTGTTTGGGGGCAACTGAACTCATAACAGCCCATCTTTCAGCGGTATATCCGTTTATACTGATGGTTCAAAGATAGAGAGTGGAAAAGGCGCAGGGGTCTTCTGTGAGAGTCTAAATATCAAAAACTTCTTTAAACCAAGCAACAATTGCAGCGTATTCCAGAAAAAAAAATCTACCAAAAAAGTCATAAAGCATGAAGCAGACACATTCAACTGAACGGTCCGGTGGCTAGATAGTTATAATTCTAGTGTATAGCAAGCTATGCCGTCAATTTAGCTTTTTTGGATTCCAAGTTATTGTAAGACCTCTGGTAATGATTCAGTAAATTAAGCCAATCTTTTTTATATGAACATTACTCCGGAGATTTCAACAAAACTGACTATATGGAAGCGTATGTAATGTGCCTAAGAAAATTTCGGCGGTACTCTCTGGAAAGAGATCAAGGTTACTCATCTCCATGGAGAAATCAAACCGAAAACTTGTAATGGGAATTATCACAGATCAATGTAATATGACTTCTAAGTGGGTGGCGACGACATCGACTGCCGCAGGCTCTGCCAAAATGATGAGGGAACTTAAACTGTAGATCACTTACTCTGACGCCCCAAATTGGATGGATTCCAGCATGTATGAAGGAATTTAGCGTAGATCAAAACATGTCATAAAAATACCTCCGTCAAATTGAGTAAAAATGGATTAAGATTAGGAATGAGATTGAGATCAAGATATAGCTTCCATTCGGGGCTTCTGACCGATGTCAAATTTAATCGTTAAAAAGCCTAATACGCAGTCAATAGCAATCATGGTTGGATGATTTACTTCACAATATAAACGTATATTTGTAATGCTTAGATTTTCTAAATATGCATAGTGATGTAGGGTATCATGAAGTCGGCTCCGTCCGGCTTTTGTCTTTCTTCGATGTTTTTTTTTCCCTAAAGTAATTTCCGACTCACCAATAATGCTCATTTGCTTATGTTGTGGACATACCATAGTTTCTAGCAAATTTGGCAAGAAACTACGTTGGACCCATTTTATTTGTTATAATGCCTCCCCCAATTAGCATTTACTTGGAAAGCAACAAAAAAGAAGAGAATTCCCCCCAAAATCCGATTGACATCAATTACATACATATTGTTCTGGAACAAATGACAATAGGTTTTTATAGATTTCTATTTCATCACATTTGGACAAATTTATGCATCATTATGCTGAGCGTTCGATTCGTTCATTTCAGTTCGTTTCATTTGCCAAAAATGGCAACTGTTTTATTGGCATTCATACCACTGCTGCTGCTATTGCTGCTGACCACCAATCGATCCGGAGAGCACCCCCTTGTCGGTTGGAGAAAATGTTGTATCCACATCACGTGCTTAAATTATTTGAACTTTTTGTTGGGGGAGCAATTTGTAAATGTCTTAATTTTGTGGCCTGTGTCACACAACAATACTTAGTCAGCGCCACACACCTACCCATCAACCGACCGACCGACCGACCGACCCGACGGACAACCAACCGACCGTCGTATAGTTATTTATATGAAATGAGCGAACGTGCCGTACAATACGACCAACTGACTGAATGACAAAAGGACTTTCCTATGACGGAGAGACAAAGTTTACAGCACGCAGCGATTCACAGCCACAGATGAATGACTAGAGATTTTGGCATTACCAAGTTGTTGTTGTTGTTGTTATCCTTGTCCTTTTGTTTTGCTTTGTTTGCTTTCGGCCACTGCGTTGCGGGGATCCGGCTCTGACGAAAATTTGCATTAGAATTCAATTTGTTTGTTGAACTTGCCGATCAACGTCAACTCTAACCGTTATCATCTGCCTGGGCATAATGTCTCTACGACTACGACAACAAAAACAACAACAATGATTCTGGTGGCAGCAATAAAATGTCAATTCCACTTTCTTAAAGGTACAGCAAATTTCCATATTCGCCATCAATAATGGACAACATCACAGTGACAAACCCCAATGAACAAACTAATGGAAGGTCTATGACTGCCAATCTGACTTGTCGTCTGTCGTCCAGTCGTCCACAGTTATTACCGACGATAGCAACAATAATTAAACATTGACAGACAAGTATCGCCGAAGAAGACAGAATATTTGATTGATTTTCTATGTTTTTATTGAAATGAAAACGAAAAAAAAAAACGTTTTGAGTTTTCCGATAACCATGCCGGCATATAGGAGAGGAAAACTCAAAAAAGTGGTATAATTGATTTTGTTTTCAAGTATCGCTCGATCTATGGTTTTCCATTAGTTTCTGCCATTTTCATATTCACTAAATGCCACTTAACAACTTCGCTCTCAAGCTGGTTCTCGGCTGGTTTCGGAATAATAGATTTTTGAAGAAAGCTACCTCCATGCCTAGAGAACATAAATTTGCGCGTTTGTGTGTGTGTGTGTGCGATATAATTTAAAGGGATGTTTCGAGCTTCATATTATATGAATTTGTTCCTTTTTTACATTTTGTGTTTTTCTGTGAAGGGTGAAGGTTGCCCCAGTGGCTCAGAATCGCACACCCACACACACGTAGACATATTGAAGCATGTACTACATACATACATACGTACCATTCACAAAATTTATGAATTTTTTATACGCTTCATAGTAGTACTCGTATTGAAGAAAAATTTCTCTGTAATGTAATCAATTGGAAGTTATTGCTTCCATGCCTTTTCTTTTTGTTTAAAAGAGCCCATTTATTATAAATAAGAAAAAGGGAAAATACAAAGAGAGATGGGTAAGATGACTCTCGCCGGGGACGCTCCCAGCGGGCAGGGGATGCATGCAATATATTCTTCTTAAGTATTGCCGTATTCATATAAAAATTGTTTCCATGGAAGATTTAGCAAAAACTTTAACAACTTTTCAAGTTTACAGTACCCGCTACCGCTGCCGATGTCATTGCCGCCTCCAAAGCAACGTTGAAAGGTAATCGAAAAAGTGTAGATTTACGAGGATATTTGTCTGCATCTGACACACATATACACGTACATAGTGACACACATGTGTGCATGTATATGCACGACTTTATTTGCTAGCCAAGAATTGAACTCAACTGGAACCAATGACTTTATTCTACGGGCTGTGCTGGATTGATTCCCTTTCCGAATAAATACACACACTCACACACAGACACATACATATTTACTCAACGAGAAGTGGAATACTTTTCGCATATAACGTCAAAAATGCTCATAAAAAATGTGTTAAATATTTTTTGTTGGTTTATTTCAAAACGTTACATCAATATCTTAAAAATTACGATAAGACATGTACTAAAATTTATATCAGATGCCGCAATTGTATCTAACGTGTGCACATGACTACATTATATTCGAATTGAAATACGAGTCTTTACAGATATTTATTAATACAGTGGAAAAATAATAATTAAAAAAATGCACTGTGATGCCTTTAGTTGGTCGTTGTTAAAAACTCTAATTTCAATACAAGTCCTTCGAAAAAGGTTCATATAAGGGATTTACGTTCCATCAAATATAGAATCAAGGCAATTTAGAGTTTTGGATAGTTTAGATTTAGTTTAAGTCCATAGTTTTTGCTTTCAAAATGTATCAACGTCTGGGGCAAAGGAGCGAAATTCGTATAAGCTATTGAACCGAAGTATTCAACTCTGTGAGTTCTTAATTTAATACGTGCTGGAAATATTTGGTTATGATGATTTTTGGGAAAGGCGATGTCCGCGTGTCTGTCTGTGGAAATCACTCTAGCTGGGTTTATAAAATTTTACTGAGATATGTTTTGTTATTAAAAATGGCCCCACCTAACTGTACCGACAGATTTAAGGTGTTTAAGTTACAATTTGAACCCGATATTGCTCTAAATTGGCAGCATGTGTTCCCATTATGGAAGAAACATCCGTGCATAGAACTTTCACTATAGGTTTAGGTTTTGGCCCACATTTTGGTCCCTATATACCTGCTCCTCCATATATTCAGTATTTTGATGGTTTGTGTCACACTTTTCACCGGAATTGTTTCAAATTAAGAATTTGCTGAAACAAGTCCACGTCTCGGAAATCTCGATGTCCAGTGTATAATCAGGTTGTGGAAATTAGTTTTCCTCAAACTCCCAATAATTGCAAATAGCGTTTTTTCTACCAGTTATAAAAATTGGCGAGTATTGTCTTAGAATCTAAAATTACAAAAAAATGCCAAATTACAAAAATTTGGTTCCTTCCTCTGGCGGTCTTCTGCTGACTTATGTCGATTATGTCCCGTTAGTCGTTTCCTTCTTGATAGGTCGATCAATAGGCACGCTAACGAATAACTCGATGCCCTCCATCGATACTTCCTTAAATGGGGCCTAAAGTTGAATGTAGGCAAATGTTGAGCTACTTCTTCCTTATTCGACCGGGCATAGTTCTGAAGATAGGTTCGGAGAAAGGTCCAATCTTAAGGTAGTATTTCCGGAGAGGTTCGAACGTATCAGTCATATAGACAAGGTCCTGAAGATAACTGGTGGTCTTTTCTAACATGTTAGGTTCTTGATCTACCGGCAAGTGATCAGATCTATCATCGCCTATGACTTCCACGTCTGGTTTGATATTTCGTCTCCCCAGAGGGAAGGGTTAAGGTTGTGGGAAAGGAAAACACTCTCCTCTTGTCTCTTGTCCACCCCTTTCACAGGGAATATGGCTCCTATACAGCCTATTCGTGTAGGTCGATCTACGATGGGGAGCAAACTTTTACAATAGACGTCTTTATGACGAAGCCTGCACTAACATGCTTAGAAAAATGTCAGTTTATAGATAATACCATGATTGAGAGTATGATAAGGTGATTTGAAGATGTGGATCAGCCACGAACTGGGAAGCATTTGCCACCTGCCGCCCTTTCCAGACTGAAAGAGCTGGGCTTGCTTCACGGGTATGAGGGTCTTCTATATTTTCATAGGAGACCATTAGCCTCGGATTAGGCTAGCCTGGTGTACAATACCGACCAGCTAATCTAAGTTAGGTTATATAGTAGAAAAGTTTAGAATTTTACGCTGATCAGGAAGGTATTCATATTCATATCCACTTGTACAACTATCGATGACTATTAATTGAACTTTAGCGAATTAAACTGGAAACCCCTCTGATAAGCAAATAAAATGAACGCTTAAGATTAAATACAAAATCTTTCAAATTTCAACTAAAACCCCTGAAAGATGGCCGAATCTCCATTGTTGTTATTATAATCAGAGTTTATAGTCGACTATCAAAACATCACTAATTGAATTTATAATCCCCATTGTATGTTCGAAACACAAGAGATAAAAATTTCATTGATGATATTTTAAGCATATGTCTTTGGCGAATCCTTAATTTTATACTATGGGTGCATGCAGAATGTATGTATGGATGTGTGTACTGCCTTTAAATTCTTTCATTTTTTGTTTCGTTTCTTTTTTTCTCCTTTTTCTCTCTCATTTTTGTATGTACATTTTCTTTTTTAATATACACATATTTTTCGTGTGTGCTTTGATGTTTCCCATAGATATTCTGAATTGAGCTTTCGCATAAAAGAAATACTAAAGAGGATATATCGTCTCTGATTGATGGTCCAATGTTACAATGGATAGAAGGATGAATGGATGGATGGATGGTTGCGAGAGAGATAAAGAACAAAAAAAAATAGAAAAGGGAATTTTCCTTTGCATATTAACACATCCGCACAAGGTTACATGCATCAAATGAGTTTCTTCATACCAATATACATATGTACATACATACATACATATATGTTTACTGACGGATACGATACCAACATCTTTTTTGTGTACGTCTTTATTTATTCATAGAATTATTTATTGTTTACCTTTATTTTGATTGAACACAAATACATGCACACAAACACACACACGCTTGCAAACAAACATAGTTAGGAAGCCTATTTTAGCATTTCTAATTGTGGCAAATGATGACAGAACCGTTATAAAGGATGACAGTTCTTGATTACATTGAATCCTTAATAGGAACAACATATGTTTGTATGTATGTTTTTCTTTCGAGAAATCTGTCATGTGTTGCGATTTGAAAAGTAACTGAAAGGCTTCACTCACAACAATTGACACTTAAACGATAATTATGTTTATGTTAAACAGATGCCCCACAAGGACTTTAAATTGAAATGGCAAATTTATTGTTTATTTGCTATTCAAGGTTGGATGTTGACAAATATTATGATTTACAGGTTGAAGTAAATTAGGGAGCGCTCGGTCGTCGTATGGATGCCAGCGTAAAAACGTTGAGCGTGCTAAAGTTTGAAAAGTTGAGCACGGGTGGAATGAATATAGGGACTTGGTACATAAGTAACCAATGGTTATACAATTCTATCTCAATTTTAATAAGCCCATCTAATTATGAGCATTTCTATCTTATCTTCTTCCTAGAAACAAGATAATATTACGCTGTTATTTAGCAATAAATCAGTTAACATCATGCAAACAGTTCGTTATATAATGAAGTTTCTACAGCGTCTAATCGGTTAGGACATTTGTGGCTTCACAACAAAAAATAAAAGTAAATCAATCAAAATAATATTTACTCTTTGAGGAATATTCCATATTTGTATTCATTTTTACCGACTGAAGGCGAGCGCTATTATCTTCGTTCGATAGAATGACTTTAATCAAGTCCAAATATATTTTGTTATTTTCGCACGATTCTTATATGCCTTTCAATTGATATTCAAAATTTGAAGTAAGAATTTACCTAATTCCAATTCGAAGTATTTCAATTAAAATTTGAACTACATTTATTTGATAATCAAATTATTAAATTTGTATTTTGAAGTTTTCTTTCGGAAATTCCGAGTATTTTCCTTTGAAATTGGTAGATATTATAAAATTGGTAGATTATATTTTGAAACTAGAACCTTAAAACTTTTAAAAATACAAATTCGTTTTCGATCTTTTATTCTAGGTCAGATTTCAGACGGAATGGTAATGTTGAAACAACTGCAATCGTCGCGAGTTGAGTACCTGACAAAAATTCTCAACCTGTCGCTAGCCACCCACATAGTTCCCGAAGCCTGGAAAATGGGGCGGGTGGTACCGCTACTGTGGCCAGGCAAGAATGCCATCAAAGTGGAATCAAAGTCTTGAGGCTTTACATCTCCCCAGCAACAGAGGAAGCTATTTAGTTGCCAACTATCAACTTGATATATCAAAGCATTAGATAGATTTAACCATTTCACAATATTTCTGAATGTAGAGAGAACTATCCTACGATCAAATTTAAGATATTGGATAATCAACTATATGTGTGAACGCCAGTCGTTTGCGAAATTCCGGAGCAAGAAGACAATGCCCCGTAGAGTTAAACAGTGAGCTTTCCAAGGTTGGGTGATATCTCCAGCAAAGATATCGTAAAGTATGTGGATGATTTTAGGATCATATCGGATGAATGTAGGATCATGTTAATGACATATGTATAAGGTTGAACACCTATCTCGCGGAGCTTGTCGCCAACTTTCACGCGAAGAATATAAAAATATCCACCACTAAATCAATTGCCACACTCTTTACCACATGGTCTGTGGAGATGAGAACACAGCTGAATGATCAGGTCGACAGTTACTCCCCACGCCACAGGAGAAGGACGCCTTCGAATTTTTTAATATGGAATTAGAACAAGATTAGCAGAAAACAAACAAAACATGGTTACCTGCTACAACAACAACCATTTCCTAGAGGATCTGTCCAGTAAACAATTACGAGTTGAATTTGTGATCAGCTTCGCATCACATAATTTTTTGTATTGTTTGTTCAAAATATTGGATAAACTGCGATCTTTTGATTGATAGCTGGGCACACCATGCACTCAGCCACGGTTACTAGCACATACGCCTACCAAATGGTTGTTGAGCACATGTTTGCTCTAGTTGTAGACCCTACGTAAACTAGGTGAATTCTATCAGCAAAACTTCATTAAAACGATATCGAATTTTATGTTGCGCTACATAAGATAATAACGGGTTTTTTCCAAAGCAAATGATCGTAACAAATAACAAGTCAAAATCTCTATTACCCAACTGAAACAACAAAACGCTACCATTGTTTGTACAAGCGTTGCAGTCACTTGCCACTGCTGCTGTCGTTGACAATGTCATCGCTTTTATTTGTCATTCTAGTCTTTTTCATTACTTCGACGACAAATTGCGTAAAATTATTGAATTTCTTTGTAAGATTATGTGTCAATTGTTATGTTATTGTTGTTGTTGTCGTCGTCGTCGTCGTCGTCGCTCTTTTGTCAGCCCTGTTTTGCTCTCGAGCACCGTTGTTGTTGATGTTGTTGTGACTTTTAGATATTTGTACGGCTTTGTGTCATTTATTGTCGCATGAACAAAATTGCAACCCACACACAAGACACTTGTTGTAAACAAGATAAACATGCAGACACACAGCCACACACACACATACACACCCAACCAGTTCCAAACAGCAACAGCATTATCGTCGCTACTGTCAAATAATGAATATCTCCCAGATACAGTCATGGCAAAAAAATATCCACACTTTACGTAACACCCGTTTGTAATAATGACAATAATTCTCTCCTAATGTGGGAGAATTGAGAGCAAAAAGTCAAAAATATATGTACAAGCCATCAGAAGGGGCCAGAGCATCGTCAGCCATCACCAGAGCCACCATTGACTGAAATAACTGGTCAATACAGCAAGTTGCTGCAGTCACAGCATCATAAGCAGCAGCAGCAGCACCAGCCGCAGTACTGTATCAGAAAACGTGGCATCATGTAGGAGGTGCTGTCTGGTATTTTATTTACGATTCAATGCTCACACATCCATCTCGACAATAGCCACATTCTCGTGTGTGTGTGTGTGTGTGTGTCTGGGAGTATTTCATAGTCGTCAACAACCAAGCGATAGACGGATAGATAATACATTGGCGGATAGAGACTGAAACTAACGTTTTGCCATAACCCACAGATTACCACCACCATCGTCATCAGCTACTAACTACTGGTACCGCAACAGCAACAAAAACGAAGACATCAACTTGATTGTGAACAATAACTTGGCAGCCTACACGCCCCACAAAAAACGAATAGCTAAACACACACACACACACAGCATCACAATAATATCAGAAATCGAATGTGGTGCTTGGCTCATTGAAATAGAAATCACAGAAAAGCCAGGGGACGTGCAGTGGACACAACGAAGGATGTACAGACGTACGTACACACATATGTTTGTTTATATGTGTGTATGTATGTGGGGAGGCAAACACACGCTCCAATGAAAAACTTAACTGGCCAACAATGATAAAATATTTAAAGAAAACAAAAAAAACTAAGTCAAGAAAAACGACAACACACCATGGTTATCTGATCCAATTGAGCACAGTGCTAGGAGTTGCTATATTATGGCCAGAATTATTTTCAGTGTTGGCGACTTTGGTTTGGTTTCGTTTCATTTCGTTTTTAACTTAACTTTGCAATATTAAACTCAGCTTAAAGTGGCTACATGACATCAATCACTATGAGGTAGTCTGGTAAGACTATAGTTTCACATGCTGCTTCTCGTCCGACTAGCAGACCTTTTCATGATCGACACTTTTAGGGTAATTGGAGCAAATTCAAAATACTGAAATTTTTAAATTTCTGTGATATGTGCATGTGAATTATAGCTCAAATATAAGAATTGTTGCACTGGGAAAAACTCGCTGAGAACTGCAGAATATGCTAATGTCGTTGCGTTGATTATGTGTTGATTTTTAACAAACTTTTTGGGATCTGTGTGTTGTTAACATAATTTTTTAAGGGAGACGATATACATCTAAGTTTAATTATAAGTATATATTCATATATAATCTTAAAGTAATATAGCAATAGACTTCTGCAACCGTGAAGCCTAAGTATTATATAGATGAACTTAGAAAAGTTAGATTCACACTAAGTATGGATATAAGGAACTATTGTTAGGTATAGATATTATAATATTATTGAATAAATTTTAGGAAAATATACTGACTACTAAACCAAGACCTTTGAAGCAAATTCAAAACACTGACAGATTTAAATTTCTTAACAAATTTCGGCCGGTCCGAATTTTAATTGCATTTGAAAGGAACATGCAAACTGTAAACGATTTCTTTGAAAAAAAAAACGGCTATAATTTTAAGAATTTCGTATAACATGTATTGAAGCTATATGGGGATATTCGAAAACATCTTAGTTTTATTATAAGTATATATACATATGTAATCTTAATATAATATAGTAATATACTTCTGCAACGATGAAGACTAAAGGCGTGACGTAAATCATCAAAATATTGGATATCTGGCGATACAGTTATATGTGGCCTATACGGAACCAAGGACCTTTACAGCCAATTATTTGCCAGAGAAGGTAGTGCCTAATACGAAATCCAAATACTAAGTTTGAAAAGTGAAGGTAACAACATCAAGGTACCGTTATATGTGGGCTATACGAAGACGTCGATGCGTACAGGAAATGTTCTGTCATAGGAGTAGTACCTATTACAAATAAAAATAAACAAACGTGCTGAAATTTTAATCCCCTCCACCATTTCGAAAAAAAACTTGAAAATTTTCAAAAAAAAAAAAAAAAAAAAAAACAAGAAAAATAACTAGTTAAATGAAAACCATTACATAGGGGATATAGGAAGACGTGAACCTGCATACAAAAGTTTTTGCCATAGGATGTAGTACCCATTACGAACTTAAAATACGAAATTCGAAATAATTCCGGTAAATAATGTCGCTAAAATCATGAAAATACCGAATATCGGGAGGTACCGTTATATTGGGCTATACGAAGATGTGGACCTGCATTCGAAATGTCATAGGTTATAGTATCCATTAGGATCTTCCAGTACGATATATGAAACGATTCCTGTGAATGAAGTTGCTGAAATCATCAAAACTCCGAATATCGGGAGGTACCGTTATATGGGGGCCATACGAAAACCTGAACAGACATGACCCATTTACGAACTTAACCTGCCTACTGGTAAAATATGCATGTATGCAACATTTTACCTATCTATCTCAATTCGTTCAAAAAATAGCGTGATTATAACAGGCAGACATGCTAGATCGAATAGAATTTTTCGCTGATCCAGTATATATATACTATGTAGGGTCTATTATGAATATTTCGAGAAGTTACAAATGGAGTGACAAATCTAATATACCCTCCATAGAATGGAATGGAATATCAGCAATGATATTATTAACGGTCTTTGTTTAATCAGTTCTCTAACTTGTCAATAGGTGGTTGCCTGTCGACCAGACTGCTATAAAATTTTATGAGTAGGACGAATAGTTTAAAATCTTTCTCTCTACTGTTATCGCTACCAGCTTCTGTTTAGTATTCAGGTTGAACACAATGCTCATTTGGAAATTCAAAGGGTGGAAATTATAAAAGTCAGGTGTCGTCGACTGGAGTCATAATATAGGAGCTATTAAATTGAATCGATGTCCACTAAATTTGGAGGAGGTGTTTTTCCTTGTAAATAGGATGAAATGTCTATATGGGAACTATAGACTTTTGCCAGAAGAATTTTTTATCATCTGATGCACAATAAATATTGGGTAATGATATTAACTGTGCAAAGTTTTGTCTCACTGGCACAATAAATGCAAACTACATGAACAGCTAGACCGCGGGATATGAATAGACTCAGAACGTTATTCCAAGGGAACTGTGGAACTATCCCGTTTACTTCTACATGTTATAAAGAAATGCAGAAAAAAGTATTGTAATAACTACAGACATTGTTATTTTCTTCCAGTGTATGCTCGGTTTTAGTCGCTATTTGGCAAAAATAAAAACTGCAAGTTATCTTTAGATCAAGTGAGTAAGCTGCAGCAGGTTGTGGCCAAATATGGCTGATACTGTTGCAGCTTTTGACTAGTTTTGGGCATTTTTTTAATCTTTTTATTCCTAGCACTTATAATACAAGTGTTAACAACAAGCCCCCCATCTGTTCTGACCATAAGTATTGATTTTGGGTCAAAGTAAACATAATTAAATAGTTTTAGAACACGGCAGAACAGAAGCGATAACAGCGAAAACAGCGAAAACAAGTGTCGATGCAAATTAACAGCAATAACATTTTTTTTATTTCAAATATTCAATAGTTTTGAATGAACATAAATTTGACAAAATGAGGTGACAAGTAACACAGAGCTTGCTAACCAAAAATAGTATTCTAGTTATGTTCAAAATTGATATTTTGAAAAATTGTAAAAAAAATCATTATGGCTCTTATATTGACGACACTGTACAATTCCTACATCTTAAAACAATTACTATTGGATGTAAACCCGAAAGTAAATTTGATTAAATTATTGGCTGGGCTTTGAGATTTCTCATCTACTCTACATAAAAATATTTCATATAAAATACACATATAATTAATCGACAATTGGTGCTGCAACAATATTTAAACCAATAAAAAAATGGTAAATTTATTGAAAGTGCGTCCGTTTGCTGTACAATTTCGCATGTTCGCAGGCTTGACATTGTGTACTGAGTTTGATATCGGAACAGCTCAACATATGTGGTCGGCCATATCTCTCAATGATTTGACATCTGACAACAGAATTTTTCGCATGTCATTCACATCTACTTTTTCTTCTTCTAGTTGCCGTGTGTCGTGCTGTTACCGATGAGGCTGTGTCCCGTCACCTAACTACCCACCCACCCATACACACACAACACCGCACTCGCTGTCCGTTATCGTCGTGTGGTATGGCATGGTGCGGTGCGGTGCGGTGGGTGGCGATGTAGTGGAGAGAGCCCCAACCGATAAATTCATCGTTTAACTGACAGCAAAGACTATGATGTATGATATTTGAATGACAATCTCAGCCTTTGCCTTAGCTGGTGTGTGTGTGTGTGTGCTGAAGGACGTTTATAGCGTGGAGTTATATCCATACTTTGGCTCCCGTTTCGGGCTAAACGTTACCACAAATTTGTGACAATGCCTTTGTGTAATTTTGACACATGCTCGCACAGTTGCACATATGTATGCATGTATGTATGTATGTATGTACGTATATATGTTCACATCATTCCACTTGCACTTGACACATTGCGTAGAGATTAAATTTTTATGACGTCTTTACGATTTCCCGCTTGTCCTTTGCCCTGTACATCCGCTTCCTGCCGCGCTCTGATGCATAGTTGGGCTACGAGTTTTGCAACAGTGTCACAAACCCAACCTTAAGTAGACTTTGAAAAGTTTCGAGTAGAGCACAATCCGTTTGTCAAAAATAAACGTAGTGCTGACTGGTGCGGCAATTGACTGCAACTGTGTGCGGCAACAAAATACTATCTGGTGAGACGCCTCAGCTGATGGCTGACAGTGCGAGAACCCCAGATACATTCATTAAATATTTAATAGGTTTTAATGGTAGTCATCATCGTCATCGCCGTCGTCGAACAGTTCGCTCCACCAAGACAATGCAGCAGAATGTTGGAAAGTGTGAAATGCCACCACCAAACAAAAGGGACAAACAAAAAGGCATTTTGCAATACTTTCCTTCAGTTGTATCGCCGCCGTGGCTGTGGCAGTCAGCAATGTTCGACTGTTACTGCGGAACTCTTTGGCAAAATTGTCATTCTCCCGCTCGCCTGAGTCGTTGTTGCAGATTGTGGTAAGGAATCTGTTTCTCTGCAGATACCACACCATTTATGTGAATATCTGTATATGTGTGTGTGTGGCTGACACTGCTGTAAGTGACAAATTGTGCTGCGTAATGGGTAATGTCACATTATCTTCATGTTTTCTTTCTTTCATTCTTTCAGCCTCAACTACAGCGACTTTGTTGCATTTCCAGAGGAGAAAGACTTTCATTGCACGAACGAACAGTGGTGGCCCAGGAGTTGTAAGTGGATGTGACTTTGTCGAAGTGACTGCAACTGGCTGGGCTACCATTTGCTAGTGGTGGTGGTGGTGATGATGATGGTGGCAGCGGTTGTTTGGTTGTGTTGGTGGCCATTCTATCATGGTTTAGCCTGGTAGCTGCGTGCAACATGCAATAAGCAACAATTGACAATAAAACTTCCGGCAAAACTTTTGACATTCGACAACCATTGCACAGTTGACAGCAAACCTCAAAGGATAATGTAGAAGAAGAATTAGAATTACAAGAATTCCTTTGTACGAAATTCTATTTGTTTCTGTCATTCGGCTGCAGTTGGTGCCCTCCACATGGTGATTGTTTTTTTGGCCACAGCATAGGGATGCCGTAAGGGATTGGACGTTTCAAAATGTTGCGTTCGAATGTATCGAGTATAGATGTTGTAATATGTCGGATAAACTGAAAGGCGAATTAATATTGACTCATGCACTCTCTAGATCATTCTCTTTTTTTGCCTCATTGAGTCGATCTCAACTTTTTGCAAAGTATCAAAAAACAAAAAAATCGAAAACAAATTACGTTTTTTTAAATGACTTGTATTAAGCTTTTTCAAAATCCTTTCGAGCCCAATTTTGATAAATCTTCATTGGTACGTGATATATTTGTTTAATGCAAAACATGTCTTTTACAACGTTTTCCCACTTGGATTGTTATACTTCTTGGATGAGTATACTTAAATACTTTGTCCTACAATTATCTTAAGGGATTTCAGTATTTCAAAATTTACAGCGAAACTAAGAAAGTCTGCTTAAAGGTCGTCTAACTTTTGAAGTGTTCCATCCGCTTTCACAGTTAACTTAAATTGCTTGTCAACTTTTTGAATATTAAAATATTTCCTTCGAATGACAAGTATTGGTCGGTAGAAAAAGTTCGTTGATCTCGATGGGTTGAATAATTAAAAAAATAAAGCTTTATTTTATTTTCATTAAAATATTTAAAGCAAATCCTGTTAACCACAAATGGCGATTTGTATAGTTCTGAAATTATCATAAATAAGCAGATTTAAACACACTGTTACTAAATTGCAAAATATATTTTTCACTGTTAACATGGCCATTAAGTTATTTATTATTTAAGGAATTCGCCATTGGAATAGCTTTTATTTGTGTACATGTTTCTGTTTCTGTTTCTGTTTTGTTTTGATTTTTTTTGTTTTCAATCACGGGAGTGAGCGGTCGGTCACTGCTTGCCCATAAATCAAACACACAAATGACCAATTAATAAATTATTAAAATGTCGAAATATAAAATGAAATTTAATTTTCTAATGACACCAGAGAAACCCGATTAAATGACACATAGCACATCATTTGATCCCCAGCTATTTTATGTTGCATGTGAAACCGCAACATAAACCGACCAAACGGATAACAAACTCCGCACAAACAAACACACAAACACACAGACACACGCACACACACACACACATGCAAATGTGGGATACTTGGGCACTTACATGTGTTTGCGTAAATGTTGTTTTGTTGCTTTGTGTAAACGTAGCTGTGTATCTATTGTGTGGCGAATGGGGAAAGCCCCAAATGTAAAATGTGTCAAATGGGCCACAGATGCACCCTATTTCAATTTAATAACATTTCAGTTGGTAGTACAGATGGCAACCGCAACATATTTAAAATGTAACCGCTTTTATGCACTCACATATTAACCCATTCGACCGCAACATAATTTTCACGATTGACATTGGCGTACGCACATATTTGGGAACACGGGAGCCTATAGCAAAGCAAGACCATTGCCAACATACGTATGTACGTATGTAATACATATAGACACATAAACCATTACCGTTGACTATCTTCGGATGCAAAACAAAAAAAAAAAAGAGACTGACGACCTGACCTGATCCTAGCAATTAAGTTTCCAGCAGCACTGGAAAATCTTTGTTTGTTTTATAATGACACACGCTGAAGATGTTTGCATCCATGGTACACAGAATACAAGGTAGGCCTTAGCTTCCGACTTATATCAAGTAAATATGTGAGTGAAAGTATGAATATTGTTTTGGATAAAATTAAAATTCTTTAAAAGTTGGCAAATTTCTGTTGTGAAAAAATTTATTGATTAAGTTAACCAACGGCGAAAAAATATTTAAACACATATAGAAATTTATTTTACAAATAAACCTTGACCTCTCATTATTTTCCGTGGGTTTTCATTTAATTCTTCAAATACACAACACGGCTTCTTGCATATGTATTTATAAGATTTCTGAGAGTTCTTACCATATAGTCAGGACTATTTTTCGCAAAATTGTTGCATTTATCCTGCCTTCTATTTATTGCACAATATTTTAAACTTTAGAAAAGTTAATAGGGACGCAATTGCCAAAAAGAGAATGATGTCATATTTTACAAGTGACTGTTTGGCATCGATTTGTACATATCTTAAACACTACGACAGATGGGGGGAAATCTTACCAAAAACGAAACGCTTAATTATGCCATAGACAAATAAAGATATCGACTAAAAAGTTGTCTCATCTGTTATCTTCGAAAAAAGTGTTTCAATAGATGTCGTTCATGCTGTGGGGGAACTTAAGTCTATTCACTCAATTCTTCAAAAACTCAAAATATCGAACATTTTTATGATTTATTATTATTTATCAATTAAAATTATGCCAGCGAATTTATTTACATTTATATTGTCTAGCTATGTCGAAAAATAGCAATAGCAAATAGCTCAAATAGCAAACAAAAATTGTTTTCGAAGTCGAGTGACTATACTAGCCCTGGATGACTTTACAGTCCCAGTTATCAACCATGGTGGCATCTCCCTGAAGGGGTAAACATAAAAACTTCTTAGTCTATACCTTTATTTGTCTATGATAATGTTTAAGTGAAATATATTTCAGGACAAGCTAAATACAAATAGAGCTTTAAAAGAGAATACAACACACACCAGTATAAATCAAACCGAAACATTCTCCTCGTATTGATAAGGTGTAGAGTCTTGGTCCACACAATTCCTTAGTACCCTACATTGCTGTGTGAGGAGAATATACAGGGTAAGATGAAAAAACTACAACCAACTTCAGACTGCTGTCATTTCGACAGCTGTTAAAATTATTCCAGTGACAGCTCATTATATTGTTTACAAGCTGTCGTTAGAGCACTCCAGCATTTAAATGTGAATAAATCTTTTGTGTCTCGCCCCATCCATCGTTACCGTGATACTGGTAGCGTAGCCCGACGTCAAGGAAGTGGACGGAAGAAAACAGCAACGTCAGCAGAAATAGTTCGAAAAGTAAATAAGTGTCTTGATCGAAACCCGCGTCACAGTGGCCGAAAAATGGCTCGTGAGCTAAACATATCGAAATATTACATTCAGCAAATATTAAAAAATGAGCTCGGGGTAAAGCCAATGAAATTCCAAAACGTGCAAGAACTTACACCGCACCAGAAAGAAAATAGACTCAAAAGAGCTAGGCTAGGATTCGCTTTACCGAAAGTGGTGAACTGCCGAATTTGGTTTTCTCCGATGAGAAAACATTCGGTGTCCAGCAGTTTGTAAACAAAAACAATGATCGTGTTTACTCGCCAAAAAGCTCAGCTTAAAATGTGCGCCTTCGGCTGGCCACCAGAACTCAAGCGCCGGCCATAAATGCCGAATATTAAAGCACGCAAACATTTTTGCCGCAGACCTTGGACATTCCAACAGGACTCAGCACCTTCGCACTCAGCACACACCACCCAAGAATGGTTACAAAATGAGGTTTCTCGCCACATCCAGCGCAAAATGACCACCAAAATTTTCTAGATACCAATCCATTGGGTTATTGTGTCTGGAGTATTTTGGAAAGCATGGTTGGCACTAAAAAATACCAAAGTGCCGATCACCTCAAGCACGCGCTTCGCCGGGAATGGGCCAAAATACCGCAGAGCAACATTCGGGCTGCGTGTGACGGTTTCATTGGCCGTTTGAAGGCCATAATTCGTGCCAAAGGTGACCAATTCGAACAAATCTAAACTAATTTTAAAATTTGCATTTTTTGCTTTCATTCAATAAAATTTTAAAAAAAATGTAAAAATTATGGCGTCTGACTTTGGTGCAGTTTTTTTTTATCGCACCCTGTATATGTTTTGGAGTCTCCGTCGAATTTTTTGGATCTGTTGCAAATGGTTAGCAAGTTTTTAATACCCTCAACTGTAAAATGACTGGAATAGTATTGCAACTAGGTGCGGCATATTTTGTCACTAAGTGTCCTTCTATGGATGTGCCAAACAAACGGACATAGCCATGTCCGACTGATGCGAAAAGTCCGATTTGGACCTAGCTTAGTACATCGTTATCTATTTACCAAACATGGATCGAGTTGGAAGATGGGCCGTATTGGTTTAATCCTTCTGATACCTTCGACATAAAAATTAAAAAGTTGGAAGAAAAAATACAAAACGAAGGAGTACCCGATACAGTGGCAGATCATACTATTTAGATACTACTTAGGTCAAGTGCGAGATCCACTAATTTATTCTTGAACCTCATCAAGAATTTGAATAGCATTAATTACTCTTTTACGTTGGGAAATTAATTTTTCACGTCAAAAATTGTCTCATAAAGGTAAAGCATTTCGTACATATATTTAGAAAAACGAATAGAGTCGCGATATAGCCCATGTTTACTGTAAGAGAAAACATGGAAAATGTGGTACTTTTTCGTACCTCTCCCTATAAAAGAGTACAATTTTGAATACAAATAACTCCCATAAAATGTAAAATCAATCTCCGATTTTCTTTAAATTCTCATCTCTAACTGGAGGTATATATCTGTCGGAACACCGACTGATTCCTCCTAACTTGTTTGATTTTTACTCAACTCAACACCGACAGTCAAAACATTTTTTTTTCGTTATCGGTTTTTGTTCCTCCCCCAAAATAAATAGATTTTGATTATTACAATTCAAGCGTTCGAATATCGTTGTCTATTCCAACAAACACATGTTCATGTGTAACGCTAGTTCTTCTGTACCTTTGCAAAGTCATATTGTACAATATGCAATTTGTCATGAATGAATTTTTTACAAAACCTGTTGGCTACCTCAGAATCCCTCTACTTGTTACACTCCATAATAGTAAATATACACGAACATTTCGATCATAAATATATACTGGTGATGGCAGCATCATGCTCTGCTGGTGAATATTATTAGACGAGACATTTGCCCAGCAACAACGTGTCCAACAAGACCATCACAGACCAAATTATTACCAACATACACCGGATATCGATAAATCAGTTTTCTCCTGCAGTTGACTATCCGCGCTGGCTTGTCGCCATCGCCATGGTCGTTGTCGTCGACTTCCTTCCAGTTTCTAATCATTATGAGTTTCTTGTCTACTACTCCCCATATTTATCGGAACATGTGACATAAACGACGACCCGGATAACAATATTGGCAGTTGTGTACATCAACTAAATGGCCGTTTAGTGGGATTGGCGTTGACTTTCAATATCATCAGCCATAATGGGAATGGCAGCAACAACAACAATAGCAAGACAACATCTATGGCATCACCGTTCAAAACGCAAGACAACAACCAAAAATCAATTCCACGGCACATTACGCCCCATAAAAGACCACAACAAATGATTGAACGCTTGACGCACAGGCCAAATGCCGCTACTTCGCCATGCCACGAAGCCGTCATCCAGCAATCATATTCATGTTGTGGTCTCGTTTTAAGTGCGGCCCCAGATTTAATTCCCCAACGACAAATCTGTCGGTTATCACTGCCACCCACCTTCGTGGCCGTGTCGCGGTGGTGGCGTTCTGTTTTCAGTTCTGGTCGTCCAGGCTTTAATTTTTGTAGGCAGTTTTGTACCAATTTAAAATGGTTTGTTTAATGTACACTGCTCTTGAGCGGACATCGCAAACCTTAAAAGCGATTACTCACTCGAGTATTTGGCAAATAAAACAAAATTGAAATGAATCCGATGCGGCTGGGGAAACGAAAGACAGCGTTTTACAAATTCTGTGTGGCTCGTGGGCGGAGAAGTATCGATAATGATATCGACGACGTCGATATCGCCAATGACATCTTTGTTTCTGGAAATTTATTCATTTATTTCTCTCAGCGAACGCCTCTAAAAGTGCAAAGTGAAATAAACTACATGGCCGAGAGCGTCCGTCATAATAGTTGAGTGTTTTAATGGCGTCCTCTTGTGGCAATAAAATTTAAATTTAATGAAATGCCATACCGTTACGCACACACACACACACACAGGGACATACGTACATTCACATAAAAAAAGTTAAAGTTAACGATGAAATTACAAGAGTGGAAGGTCATCAAGGTGAAAGGAATTCTGCGGTAATAACCCAATACAAAAAATACAAAAATAACGATGCTGTATAAACGTGGATTTAAATTGTCAAGCAAATTGAATTGATTTCCAAGAAAAACTTAAATAATAATAATAATGTTGAAGCAGGAAGGCAAGGCTTATTAAGTTCAGTAAATTCCTGGGAACTTCAAACCGTTTTTATATACATTTCGAGAGGCTACATGAAACTTGAGTTATATTGCATACATATATACTTTTGAATTTTTAAGTTGTATAGATTTTAATATTTAACCGGACATTAACATTTGCAGACTTTAAAGGTAATGCAATTTTTTTTTTTTTTTTTTTTTTTTTGATTTTTATAAAAGAGTTTTTTTTATTAAAAGTAAAGAACCTGTCAATTTAATATCATATGATGACACAACACATGAATACTGGGTTATAATTCAATAGATAAATCAAAATTTATTATAGATAATATATAAAGGTGGGTGTGACGACTATATGATAAAGAGTAAATATTACGTATTTAATGGGATTAAATGTCAAATTGTTGAAACATTAAATATTCGATGAAGACCACATAAAATATATTCTCGAAATAATGTCAAATAACCAAAACGACTATTTTGGTTTTTACCCGGGGTCACTAGACCATACAAAATGTCGTAGCAATTGCCCTATATTTGAAATTAGATTTAAACTATATCTGTAGTATATCGATATACAACTATAAAGGTCAACAAAATCCAAGCATCCATATGATGGTTCTGAAGTGCCCTTTTCATGTATTTGAGTAAATTTTTGCATTAAAAGTATTCGCGATGAAATGATAATTTGGTGGTGGTCTTTTGGTGATTTTAACTGTTTGCTATAAGGAACTAATAAACAACACTGTGAAAGAATTCGGCAATTTTCAAAAAAAAAAATCCGTTAAAAATTCTGTTAAAATCTTAAAATTACCGAATGTAGCCATTATCTTATCGAAGTGGGCCTGCATAGGCGAAACTTGAAAAAAAAATCTGTGAATAATGTAGCTAAAATCAGTCCTAGGCTGTAGTATCCATTACGAACTTCATATGCCAAATTTTAAACAATTCCGGTGTATAATGTCGCTAAAATCATAACAAGTAAAAAAACATTAAGTTCGGCCGGGCCAAACTTTTAATACCCTCCACCTTAGGGTAAAATAAACATTAGAAGAAATGTGGAAAAAACCATTAAAATGCCGATTATGGGGAGGTACCGTAATATGGGGGCTACACCAAAACGTGGACCTATAATTACAATGTTTCGCCACACGAACTAGGACCCATTATGGCCCACAAATACCAATTTTTAGACAAATCAGTGAAAAAATGTGGCAAAAACCATCAAAATACCGAATATCGGGAGGTACCTTTATATGGGGGCTATATCAAATAATGGACCCATGCATGCAATGTTTCGCCACCGAAGCTGGAACCAATTATGACCAACAAATACCAAATTTCAGACAAATCCGTGAAAAAAATGTGGCAAAAATCATCAAATTACCGAATATCGGGAGGTCCCGTTATATGGGGGCTATACCAAAACGTGGACCTATAATTACAATGTTTCGCCACACGAACTAGGACCCATTATGACCCACAAATACCAATTTTTAGGCAAATCAGTGACAAAATGTGGCAAAAACCATCAAAATACCGAATATCGGGAGGTACAGTTATATGAGGGCTATACCAAATCATGGACCCATACATGCAATGTTTCGCCACCGGAGCTGGAACCCATTATGACCAACAAATACCGATTTTCAGACAAATCCGTGAAAAAATGTTGCAAAAATCATCAAATTACCGAATATCTGGAGGTACCGTTATATGGAGGCTATACCAAATTTTGGACCCATACATGCAATGTTTTGCCACACGCTCAGGGACCTGCTATGACCTACAAATACCAATTTTAAGACAAATCCGTGAAAAAACGTGGCATAAATCATCAAAATACCGAATATCGGGAGGTACCGTTATATGGGGACTATACAAGAACGTGGACCGATATATCTCATTTTCAATACCAACCATCCTAGACACAATGCAAATAGCTCTGCTAAATTTTGGAGCTCTACGTCAAATAATGTGGGCTGTATCGTGATTTCAACAGACAGACAGACGGACAGACAGACAGACGGACATCGTTAAATCGACTTAGAATTTTATGCTGATTATGAATATATATACTTTATGGGGTCTAAGACGAATATTTAAGGATGTTACAAACGGAATGACAAAGTTCATATACCCTCCTTTCCAAGGTGGAGGGTATAAAAATACCGAATATCGGGAGGTACCGTTACATGGGGGCTATACGAAGGCGTGGATCTCCACGGACAAGTCATATGCTGTAGTATCCCATACGAACTTCAAATATAATATACATTTGAGTAAAATTTTATCAACCTACTTCATAGCTTTCGGAAGCTAGAGTGATTTCCACAGACGGATAGACTGACGGACATCGCTAAATCGACATAGAATTTTATGCTAATCAAGAATATATATACTTTGTGGGGTCTAAAATGTATATTTCGAGATTTTACAAACGGAATGACAAACTTAATATACCCTCCATACAATGTTGGAGGGTATAAAAATAGTAAACCATGTTTACGTTCTGACACAAATTCCCAATGTTGACGGCACAACTTTGTTAAACGAATCGAACATTTTTTTAATTGAGAGTTTTGTATGCAGTGGCTTGGTTCTCGGTTCATTTATATAAAAACCGCCCCGGTTCAAATCCGTTTCGGTTCAGAACCGGTTTCCAGCGCTAAAATCATGGACCGATTGACTCAGGTCAGCGAGAGAAGCGAGATTAGTAGTTTTTTTTTGGCAATTTGACGACATATTAGAGATCACTCTTCTTGTGACAATTTGGGCAGGAGTTACATTAAGATGTCCATTTACATAGCTTACCCATGTGCCATGACAATAGTACGCATTGAAAAAATTGTTTTAAATCTATGCTCCTTTTACTTTACATAAGACTAATTATTTCAGAATGTCGATTATTTGTGAATCATATATCCGGCTAGATCTAGTGTCAGGATCACACTTTGTATATTTAAAGATCGAAGGAAACGAGGTATCATTTCACGTAAATATGCAATTTAAACATGCTATCCAAATATTTTGGAACCATGTTGTGCTGCATTGTACAATATTCAAATTGGATACTCCACAGGCTTTTTTATGAAAGGAGTCGATCTTTTGACAATATTGTGGGGCGGTACCAGAAGAAGTCCATCGATATTGCCCATCTTCCAGATCGAACTAAGTTAAAAAGTAATATTACTATGTTCGCTCTTTAGTACAATTCGGATACTGCTTTGACAGCCAGAAAAACAAAGAGATGTGGAGAGTGTGGCTTCATATTCCCTGAAACGAATTTAGTACGAAGAAACATCCAGGGTAAGCCTATACATTTGATGAGGCTCGTTTTTCTATGAAAGTTGATATTGTTGTTAACATTTTTCTTATAAACGACAATTACAGAGTGAACAATTCCTAGCTTTAAAAATAGTATATCGGACGCAGTTACTTTAAACAAACCCGTTGAAATTGAAAAATTGAGTTTTCTTTTCAGACTCTTTGAATCATAAGAATGTTAATTTTGAAAAATAAAAAAAAAACATTTATTTTGATTTTTTCAATATTCTAAGAAGTATTGTCATAGAAGAATTGTCTGGAAACCAAAGAAATTCCAAGGAAAATAATAATGACCACCAAAAACTTCCATTACCAAATAATGGGTTTCATAACCAATTTTTGACAATCATAACTACTTATAAATTAACTTACTAACACACTATTTTATTTTTATTAGGGCGTGTCATCATTTAAGAACGAGAAATTATTTTAGCCAGTATTTTACCAGTATCACTCTTGCGAACAAAAGGTATTACTTGATTTTACCCTTCACCACAGGGTGGTCAGGGTATTATATCTTTGTGCATTTGTTTGAAACAGGCAAAAGGAAACGAGATTGACACATAGTTCCTTTTGATGATCTGCATAGAACACATTCTGAGTCGATTTATGCATGTCGAAATCGCTTTAGATATAGCTATAGCTCCCATATATAACACATATATAAAGTCGTCCGATTTGCTTTTATTGTGCACCAAAAGTGTAATATTAGCCCAAATGGGATTGAATTTGGTACTTACGACCAAATTGAGTCTAGAAACTAGTTAAATTTGGTGAAGATCGGTTCAGATATAGCTATAGCTCCTATATACATTGTATATTTTTGTATTTTTTATTATATTTTTTCCCCATAGCTCAGAGTTATCTTTGCAAATATAATCGAGATCGATTCAGATTTGGATATAGCGCCCACATATATTTTTATCCGATTTCAAGTTAATTGTGAACCAAATGGGCAATACAAGCCCCAATTGAAAAGATACAAATTCTTCGGCATATTTAGTCCTTTGGACTTTAAATTATAATTATACTCATAGATTGTATGATTTAATTATCCCATAAAAACATTTAATTGTTACATGAAGCTCTGATAACTATGCAAAGTGGTGTAGGGTATCATAAAGTCGGCCCCGCCCGACTTTAAGACTTTCTTTACTGGTTTTGTTATAATTTTCTTCGTTTGCCGACGCTGGGACTCGAACTCAAAACATTAGCTTTTGTACCCACGGTGCAGACGTACCTATACCTAGTAATGAGAAAAGTTTTTTCCTTCTTCATGACTACCACTCAAAATTATTTTCCCTTGATTTCAACATTTAAAACCCTCCAATAGCAGTAATTATTTGAAACTTTGTCATTTTTTTTTTTTTAATAATTTTTCCCATTACGGTGTCAATAATATAACTCACTTAACGCGACTTCGATTCACAAGCGTTGCATGCAATTACCGCGCTTTCGTTAACCTGCAACATATTGTGTAATGGCAACGATTGAAACATGCTGTACACAATTGTTGCTGACAGCGAACAACAGCGATTTGGCGGCAATGAATAATTAATTCCACAACTGACACTCGAATGGGGGGCAAATGTTATTGGTGTTACAATTGAACTTTGCAATTCAAGTCCACTGACCTTTAACATCATCTGGAGCCCAAGCCAACAAGACTCGGAACAGTGTACGGGCAACCGAAGGGAATGAAGAAATCCACAATACGAGTTGGGCAGGCAACGTTTAGAGTTGAATTGAAAACAACAAAACGTAGACAAAAACAAAACAGGTGCACAGATAGCTAGCTAGCCAGCTAACCAGCCAGTTTGCCGCATGTGAATGATGACAATTCCGACAACAACAAACAACAACAATATATTAGTTGAGCTCCACACAATGCACGCTGGCATCGCTGCTGTTACGGCAATTTGCATATGTACCAGCAATGTTGCATGTATTGTTTGTGAATTTTGTAGCTCATACAGAGTTGTTGACGTTGTTGTTGCTGCTGCTGCTGTTGATTGCCCCAAACAGAAAATGAATGCAGGGAATTATTGTCGACAAACTCTCAACAACAGCGAGCCAGCCAGCCAGCCAGTCAGTCAGAGCTCAGAGAAATGAGAAAAATAATTATTTTAATGTATGCCGGCTTTGGCAGCCGGGCTGGCAGGCAGTCAGGGCGATGACGCCAACTGAAAGCAAAGGATGAACGACAATGAAAGGCTTTCGTCGAGGGAAGAACAAGAATGGGAATACAAATGAAAAATTGAAATTATACACTGCAATGTTGGCAATGTTGCACTTACCGGAGCAGACAAAATGAAGATTTTTAATCCAATGTTGCTGCAGCTGACGATGATGCTGAGGCTGATGCTGACGATTATATTGTCGAAGACGAGGCGAGCAATGATGTTGCTTGGACGATGATAGCTGCTGTGGCTGGTGTTTGTTGTTATGATGACTGTGGCAGTGTTGTTGCCGGTGCTGATATTCTGGTTGATGTTGATAGAAACGATGACAATGCTGACATGCATTGCCGGGGGCTGGGGCATCAGCTGCAACCGCATCTGCAGCTCTATTTGTGGCAGATAAGGCAAATGGATAAATTTGCCCAGGATCTGGGGACTCCATGGTGGCTGATATTGACAACATCAGCTAGCAGTCTCAGCAGGTTTAGTGGAAATTTAATGCTCGAGAGTTTCCTTGAGTCTTGTCAACGGGTAATTGTTATTATTTAAATAATTAGAGATAGACAGTCAGTGAGAGGAAGTGTTCTTTAGTTGGCAGAGTAAGACATACAGAAGCTTAGCTTTTGGTTAGTAGCTGGGGCTTTTGGTTTTTTCGTTTGGTTTTTATTAATTTGTTTGATTGGTTGGTTGCTTTGGTTTTTTGTTGCACGCTTTTTGGTATGAACGCTAAGAGCGACATTTGAGAATGGCTTGCAATGATGACCAGCAGTCCATCATTCTGCTTGCGACGCTCAGGCACACGCACGCACGCACGCCCTCCGATGATGGGCAGAGAAATAAAAACGGGCGAAAACGAAAGAATTTGTTTTCAATTCCGTTTTCGGTTATTTGTAATCCTTCTCTGCAATGGTGGTAATAACGAACTTTGTTCTGGTATTCCTTTTGAGCGGGTAGCTGGGTTGAATGGTGCGTGTTGTCGCAGTCGTCAGTCCTGATGGAGATGTTGTTTATGTTGGCCAGAGGAAAGGATATCCACATTTAAAATTGAAATGTCGATGCTGTTGGCATTTCTGACATTTTATTAAGAATTCCTTTTTGTTTTATTTTTAGGATTTGCATTACAATTTTCGAACGATACTTGGCGTTGGTTGGTTGTTTGGTTGAGTCACAGCACTCATTCATTCATTCAGTCAGTCACAACGAAGCCAAAGGGCAGCTAACAAAAATATTTTTACACCATCAACAACACAACACAGGCTCTCTATGGCAATTGACCGGAAGTCCGACCGACCGACCGACAGATGAAAATTTTGTTGGTTTCTGGTATTTCGGTTTATTTGTTACTTTTCTCAGTCCCGGTTTGTATGTTTGTCTGTGTGTGTGTGTGAGTTTGTTTCTGGAGTAGCTGTTGTTATTTTTATTATTTACGGTCATAAAAAACGCCTCTTTATAGGCATTTCAATATGATGCTAAGCTGGCCTGGCTTGCTATCCCTGGCAACGGGTAAATCCAAAACCCATCAAAAAGAATGTAAGCATCGACAACTCCTTACTCGCATGTATGTGTGCGTGTGTCTTTGTTTGAGTGTGGGGGGAGGTCGGCATCCATTCATTTATTCACAGAAATTGCGGTAGCAGCATGCGGCAAGCATATGGCCCTACTCGATGGATGGATGAATGAATGGTGGCTCGTAGGTTGATTGTTCTTGACGGGTTCTTGTTGTTTGTGTGTGAAATCGACCCTCGGCTGGGTGCGTGGTTGTCTTCCTTTGCACTGGCTTCTTCTATTGTGATTTAATGCTTACATCAGCTGAAACTATTCCAGTAGCTAATTAAGAATCATAAACGTGCCAGAATTTGGCCCTTAGAAACAGCATCATCAGCTCACTTTTGTTGGCCAAGTTAATTTGTTATTGTTTGTTGTTACTGTTGTTGTGTTCTTGTTTTTGTTGTTCGTACCGGGTTGTTAGATAGATTTAAGAAATTCCGTTCTTGTTTTGTTATTAAATTATCATCACTCTAATTATCATTGTGTTTGTAAATTTATCATTATTTCCACTTGTTTTCGAATTATTTTTTTTTCTCCGTTATGTATTTTTATCTCTTTCTTCGTTCGTTCGTTTTGCACTGTTTTCTTTTCACCAAAAAATTTCGCAGGATAACGCGACCATACGCAACGATTTTAACGAAAATATTCTCATTGAACGATTGCGAGTACGAAGACGTAGACGAAAAGAACGCAGCACACAAATCTAGAATATCACAAAAATTATAATCTTATTTTTATTTGGTCAGCGGGGACCATTTCTTTTATAAAATTCGAGGAGCGATTTCCTCCACAAAACGACACAAATTTCCACTCGGAATGATGCTCTGTAACAGTAAATTTTCATCAAATTCACGAGATATTTATTATTTTGCACTTTTTCTTTTTTCTATTCTTCATTCATTCTTTTCGCCTTGTTTTCCCTGCGATTCCCCGGAGCTGGCGAGGAGAGGAAATCGGTTGGGATGTGCTGGTTCGTGGTGGTGGTGACGTACGTGTGATAGTCGAAATATTCCGATAGTAGAACTTGTGATGTTTGGTGTTTTTGTTTTTCCACTTCTTGGATGTTGAAAGCAAAACGAAACAAAACGCGCGTGGCTCAGTAGAAATAACCGTCAATACCGATTCAGAGCTAAAACCGAACTAACGGCAATTTCCGCATAGGCATACTCATAACTGCAGCGCAACAGCTAAACACCACACTTGAATGGTTGGTTGGCTCTCTTTGTGAGCACGACAAGAACGCCAACAACAACAACACAACAAACACTCGCCCTCTAAACATGCACAACATGTAAGTGAATGGCGTACGGCGTACGCAATAAGACACTTGACAAGACTCCCATTTGTGGAGGCTGTAAGCAACCTGAGACACACACACCACTGAGAGGCCCAGAGTTTCCTTTTGGGAGAGTTCATTGTGCTACGCACATGAATGAGAGCGGCACAAATGAGAGATAGAGAGTGAAATTGAGAGTTACAAGAAAACACATGTGGGAAAATGCTGATGGAAACCAGTTTCACTTTCGAAATTCGAAACACCCCAAGAGCGTTTGCTGGCTGACTGATTGAATGTTTTCTCTGTTTACACTCTCTCACATATTCAGCTCCACGGCCATGGTGTTTGCTTACATTTTGCATTTGCAAAAATAACCACACAAATGGTCTGCAGTGCGCAGTGCCTAAAGGAAGCTGGAATTCAGCCGCCGAATGTCACAAGTGTGGGTATATAAACAAATATAGAAACAACAATAAGTCGTCTAAAGAAAATACCCCTACATAGCTAACAATCTAATACTGGTTTATAAAATGTTGAACAGAATAAACAAATTGAAGTATGAAACTGAAATGAATAATTAAATCGTATGAGAAACATAGCACAATATAACTCTGCGGTTAACAATGTACGATGGACGATACGCTAACTGCTCTAAGAACCAAAAGGTTAAATTCGTATTCCGGGAGAGGCACAATTGTGACCTTTGAATTTCTCACTCCTTTCTCTGTTTACTCTCTTACGCAGCTACCAAAAATAAAAACAAAAATGAGAGAGCGAGCTCACGCAAACACTCCATTCTGAGATTCGCAATTGTTTTGTGAATCCTTTAATCCTCCCGGATGCCGTTATTATTTCAATTATCGCTTACTATTTATGACATTGGTGGACATATGTTGCTGTCTATTGTTGTAGGTGTGTGTGTATGTGCGTGCGTTCGTTCGTTCGTGGAGAACGTACTGGCTTCAGTGCTCCTAGTCGTCAACTATTATGAAATGCGTTACGCTCATTCCCAACACAACACTAAATTGTATATTTTTGCTGTAATATCGTATACAAACACGAACTCACACACTCATCTCGCCGCTCGCCTCGACATCACTGCTAAGATTCTCTCAATCATTGTGCCAGGACTAGAATCTGCTAAAAGAAAAGACGAGCCGAGCTCATTGCGGAAAGAGCAACTACTCCAGATGTGTGTAGTTGTGCCATTTCAGCTGCGAGCGAGTTACGAATATTTAATGTTGCGTTGGTCATGTGCACGCTAGTCTACATCAATGTCAATACACTCGTACACACTCATTATTTGTACCATCCCCCACCTCCTTCACTCCAATATTTCAGTGTAAACACTGCTCTTTGGCCCAAGAAAATTAATGTTGAACTTCTTTTGTTGCCTTTTTTGTTCTGTGTATTCGTACATATTGTGCGTGTTTATGGGTAATTTGCCGCAGGGGGGCAAATATGCGACAAGTAGGTAATGTATTGTTACATCTTCATAAAGGTATAATTTACTTAATGTTGGATTGTGCAAATACAAAGGATGAGAGATTTGAAAAACAATCGGTTTTATTGGTAACTTTTCATTATTTTGTTAAAGTCGTGAAAAAAACAGTTCGGCAAATTTTAGCCCACCGATACAGTACGACTGCAAACAATAATTGTAAAAAATGCGTGGAAGAATATGAGACTATATTTAGCTAGGTATATATTCCGCAAAGTGGATTCAGGCAGCAACAGCTAAGGCTTGTAGAAAAAGCTGAAGTTTGTAAGGTGTGATTTGCCTTTACTTTGCACGACTTTATTTATCTCATACACGCCGAATTTCAGTCCTTCAACAGGTTTAACAAGCCAAAAAGCAGTGTCCGAATTTTATTACACTTCGCACTTGAAAAGAGTGAAGTATTCTTTCTGGTACACAAGAGTTAACTATGTTTATCTCTGTAAATAGTTCGGTCCGACCGAACTTTTATACCCTCCACGACATGGAAGGAATTTGCAAATTTTCAAAAAAAAAAAAAAAAAAATCCGTTGAAAAATATTGTTAAAATTCTAAAAGTACTAAATATAGGGAGTTACCGTTATATTGGGGCATTTACTAAGACATGGATATGCACTTTTTGTCATAGACCAATACGGTATTCAAATACGAAACTTGAAACAATTCCGGTGAATAATGTCAAATTAATCAAAATGTACCGTGAAGTAAACCATTGTCTCAAACAAATGATGTGGGACAATTTCGACTCAATCAGAAAATAAATGCGACCCGCATTTTGCTCACAAAAAATACATGACATGTATAAATCGATTAAGAATGTGATTTTATAAGGATCATCAAAAGGAATTATGGATCCATCTCGTTTCCTTAACCCTGTTACAGACATAAAAATTGTTCGGTCCAGCAATTTGTGCCTCAAAAATTAGGAATTTTTGTCGGCACATAAACAAAGCTTTATTATTATTTTTATACCTTCCACCATTATGGAGGGTATATTAAGTTTGTCATTCCGCTTGTAACACCTCGAAATATACATTCAGCATAACATTCTATGTCGATTTATCAATGTCCGTCCGTCTGTGGAAATCACTCTAGCTTCCTAACGAAATTTCTGATACACGGTATTTTGCTGATTTTAGCGATATTATTTACCGGAATTGTTTCAAAATTGGTATTTAAAGTTCGTAACAGATTTTACGGCTAAAGACAAAAAATGGGTCATGTAGGTCCACGGTACCTTCCGATATTCGGTATTTTGATGATTTTAGCGACATTATTTACAGGAATTATTTCAAATTTTGTATTTGAAGTTCGTAATGTATACTACAGCCTATGACAGAAAGTTGTCTGTGCAGGTCCACGTTTCATAACCCCCATGGTACCTCCCTATATTCGGTATTTTAATTATTTTTGCTACATTATAAACAGATTTTTTTTTAAGTTTTGTATTTGAATAGTGTAATAGCTTGTGACAAAAGTTGACATTGCACGTCCACGTCGTCGTAAAGACCCTAATATACGGCTACATTCGGTATTTTTAAGATTTTAACAGAATTTTTAACGGATTTTATTTTTTGAAAATTGTTAAATTTGTACCAAATGGTGGAGGGTATTCAAAGTTCGGCCCGTCCGAATTTACAGCTTTTTTACTTGTTTTAATTCCTTATGATATGTAGTTAAAATCGTATAGTTAAATATATTTTTACTATAAAAATGTATGTTGAAAATTGCTTGGAGGCTAGCCACCAAAGAAGCAGTTTTTGTGCGGAACTGGATATGTATGTATTTACACATAATACTGAACCGAACTAAAACCACGGTTCGAGCCGCCTGAAAAACCATTTAAAATAAACGAACCATGGTTCAAAAGGAAGCGTGAACCACTGAACCGAAACAACCCAAACTGGCAAGTGGTTAGCGGCTCCAAATATAGGAAGGTACCTTCATATGGGAGCTACACGAATACCTACATAGGCAATTTTCACTCACAGAAAGTAGTAGCCAGTAGGAGCTTTAAATACGAAAGTTTTATCTAACAACGATAATTTAAGATTAGGTTCTTGTACAACCATAAAAGAAAACAAGTAAGCAAAGGCTATAGTCGTGCGGGGTCGACCATGTATTACCCTATAACACTACAATATGTTAGAAGACTTCTTATGTCCAAATCCATTTTGGAAAATTTTGCTTTTGAAATGATGTCATAGAGCATTGCCCAGATATTACCCTTAGCATTTTGACTAGGGGCATTTGCCCAATATTTACGCACTTAGTTGTTGTGGTCTATTTTACAGCTAAATATAATGATCATCCAAAATGCCAGAATTCTTCCCTGTCCTTAACTCTCTGCTCCCGCGTGTCGATTGGCTTCAATTGTGTGATCACGAATTTTTTCTGTTTTTGGTTCATTTGAACCCCTAAATATTTTTCGATCATCTCCAAAAGCAAGAGGTATTTCTAAATTTAGACTCATCTATATGATTTGCTTGTTTACGATATTTGGCTATATTCGTCAACGAAATCAGCATAAAAAGACAGAAGTTCGACTTTTTATGTATTTTGTATATCGCCTGTAAGTTATTTTCAGCGTTTCGGTAGAATGGAAATGTTGGTATTTTTTACACAAAAGTAGTGGTCCATTCAACCCGCTGTCCTAAACTCAAACTTCATGCGAGATTTCGTGTTCTTTTGGTTTCTATTTGTGACCTTTGTAACGGTTGTTGGTCCATTTCAACCCCTTAATATATTGTGGGCATCTTTGAAAACAATAGGCCTTGCCCTTCTAAGTCTAACCTTACCCTTGTGAACATTTTTGTGAGGATCGAACGATAATTACAATATGTATATAAAAACCCCAACCTGTGTTGTAAGGTGAAAAAATATTACAAAATGTGTACTTCAAAAAATTAAAAAATCGCATGCGATAAAAAATATGAAATAATAAAAAATGTCACAAAATACAATAAAATCTTTATTAACATCATTATTATTGGCATCTTTTTATGCAATTTTTTTATATACTATTCTTTTATGATAAAAGGGCATTCTGAATTGACAAAATTTGTCAAAATCGCGCCAGCCATTCTTGAGATATAAGCATTTTAGCTAACGTCCCTCCTTTTGTATACACATTGTACATATTTCGCTATATATTTAATATCGGCATCGACGTTACGGTCAGAATTGACCTTTTTGTCCATTTTTTGATTTCCCCAGCCCAAAGCTCTAGACCCATGCTAACTTCCGATTGGTCTATAATTGTTACCTATAGAGCAACTACAAAAACAGGAAATTTTTCAGTATTTGGTCCTTTTCAACCCCTAAATATTCTATTCTGGCCCAAACCCCACCTCCATTCTAAGTTTCGAGAAGATCGGTCCATTATTGCGACCTGTAGAGTGATTAAAAGTGATCAAACTTATAACACCCCCAACACAAAGTGTTGTAGGGTATAACAATACAAAGTTTAACTAACGATAAAGTACGGGTTTTCGACAAATTTTCTGAAAAGAATAAAAAAAAAAGAATTTATGTGTGCCCATCCAAAAACACATTACGTCGGTCCATGTATTTTTGTAAACAAAGCACAAGTCACATTTATTGTCCGATTGAGATGAAATTTTCCACAAATCATGTTTTCGGCTCAAGGAGGAATGCTATTGAAATAGATGATAATCGGACCAGCTCCCATACATATTCTAAAACTTGATGCTATTTCCGACATTTTTTGCTTTAGTTTAATAAAATTAAGTTTATTTTCCACCCTGTAGATATACAAATAGTATTAAAAATATATATGTTTTTTCTCAGCAAAGGAGTTAACTCTTCTTGATTAGTCTGGTGCAAATAACCTTGTTCATGACTGATATATTATTATACCCTACACCACAAGGTGGTCAGGGTATTATGTCTTTGTGCATTTGTTTGTAACAGGCAGAAGGAAACGAGATAGACCCATAGTTCCTTTTGATGATCTGCATAGAATCACATTCTGAGTCGATTTATGCATGTCCGTCCGTCCGTCCGTGTATGGAATTTTGCATATACACCCAAATTAGCCCTGAAAATATGTATGCCAAATTTGATCGAAATCGGTTCAGATATAGCTATAGCTCCCATATATATTGTTCATCCGATTTGTTATTTTTGTCCACCGCCGCCGTAATATGCACTCTGCAACAACAATATTTGGGGAAATATATCAAGTGCAGCTCAGAAATACATTTGCTAAATTTTATCGAGATCGGTTCAGATTTGGATATAGCTCCCATATATAACTTCGTCCGATTTACCTTTTATTGTGCACCAAACGTCTAATATTTGTCCAAATGGGATGGAATTTGGCACTTACGACCGAATTGAGTCTAAAAGCTAGTATGTCAAATTTGGTGAAGATCGCTTCAGATATAGCTATAGCTTCCATATATATTATTCATCCGATTTGTTATATTTGTTACCCACAGCCGTAATATGCACCCCGTAACAACGATATTCAGGGAAATATATCAAATACAGCTCAGAAATATCTTTGCCAAATTTTATCGAGGTCGGTTCAGATTTGGATATAGCTCCCATATATATCTTTATCCGATTTCAAATTAATTGTGCACCAAATGGGCAATAAAATTCCGAATTAAAAAGATACAAATGCTTCGGCATATTTAGTCCTTTGAACTTTAAATTATAATTATAATCATAGCGTGTATGATTGAATTCTCCCATAAAAACTTTTAATTGTTATATAGAGCTCTACTTAATTAGCAAAGTGGTGTAGGGTATCATAAAGTCGGCCCCGCCCGGCTTGAAGACTTTCTTTATTGGTTTTTTCATTCCATTAGTAAAACATCTGTCCTGGGGGATGACATAATGTTATTAAAAGATGGTGTTGCTTATGGTATACTTTTCCCCTTCTTCTGCCACAAGCTTTTAAAGTATTTCGACATGAATTTCCATGTAAACAATATATAAAATTAGAACTTGTTCACCTTTTTAATTATAAATGAAAGGGAGAGGGAGAAAAACAATAGGACTCTTGCAAAATGCTCTATTCATTGTCTCCCATACCTTACAATTACAAGCAAAAATAAAGAAAATTATCCAGCATTTTTTCGAAGTCAACAATGAGAGTTGACCACATGAACAGAAAATCACATTAAAACTTTTCTATTATCTACCCCAGACAATCGTAAAAAAGAAATTAAATTCGGCTATTCAAAATATCTAATTTAAGTTTGTAAACTAACCAAGTAAACTCCCATTTCAATGTATTTCAAGCGTACATCCCAGAAAACAAGCGCATAAAATTCCATATCCTGTTCAAAAGCAAACGCCAGAAAAAACAAATGTCTCTTTGCCCATAAATGTCCAGTGGACGGCAAGAAGAAATCTAAGCGTTTGACTGGAATGGCAAAAAAAAATCACCAACGAAACAAAAACCATTTTACACAAGTTTTGGGTTACCCTGCACGCACTCTAAATCGATAAAATTGGACACACTCTCACACGCTCCATCGTTTAAATGTTTCAGTGCTTCGAGAGGAAATGCGACAACATTAAAAGGTCAAGTGTTGATGCAGTTTCGGGAAAGCTTTTTTCCTCCTCAGCACTGCTACTCCAATTACACACACGTGTTTGTGTGTGCCTACAATATTGGAGTGAAAACAGTGAAACAAACGAGTCCAAGTCAATTTCGTCATAGCCAACTTCCGGACAAGTCCGAAAAAAGATTTTGAAGGAAAAAGGACGCGTAGCTACAGCATTGGACACACATCAATAAAGTGCGTCCGTGCAATTGAATTTTATTGTATTGGTATTATTCTTATGGCATAGGGTAAGTGTACCAGTAGTCGACACTTTTAGGATTTTCGATTTTTCAATCTTTCAACATTCTGAGTGAAATCTTTCAATTGCTGAAAAATAAAGTTGTTCAGATTCCAAATGTTGTTAAGTTTTCTAATAATATACAAAAATTGAATTTGTTTTTATTAAATTTGCAAAATTTGCAATTTTACTAAAATAGTAGTTTTTTTTTTGCCAGTAGTCGGCACCATTTTCCAATGCTCGGCATGTCCATTTGTAAGTAGTCGGCATATGGTTTTTCAGTAAAAAAAAATATTATTATGTATATTCTTTTTATTTCAAATAGTATAAAACAATGCTATATTACTAATTCAGAGTTTAATCCAGAATTTTAAATTAATTTCGTTTTTAAATAGTGTTTTATTTAATTATCATTCTAAACCAAATATAAGTAGAAAATCAAGAATAGTATGGTTACCTTCAGTAACGTATGGATTTTCAATTAAAATAAAAATGAGATTAAATAAAAGAGAAAAAGTACCTTTCTTATATTTGGAATTTGTGAATTGATCTTTTTCCTTTAGATAACATTTTTTTTTCAAAAATACCACCGCTATCTAAAACGTCAAATAGCTGATTTAAATAAAAACCTACTTAATTTAGAAGAATTGGTCAAAAAGCACAAATAAAAGCAACTACCGACACAAAACTGTTTCTATTTGAGTAGTTTTTGGATTATTTTATAATATTTTTCTCAATTTTTGGTGAGATTGCTGACTACTGGCAAATCTCTTTTTTTCTGTACCTAATGTCGGCATTAGATAATATAACAGAAAAATGCTTGATTTGTATGTTTTTGAGTTATAAAAAAATCTTTAGACTGTTATTTACTATTATAAAATATTTCTGATTCCAAAAGTATTAAATTTAATTTAATAATTTAAATCGATTATTAAGTTGACGCCACCACTTTTTTTCTTTACAAACAAGCACTATCGCACGCGTTGGAAGACACTCACTGACTGTTGACGTTTTTTTGCAATTATTTCATTATTTGGTCTATTCTATTCTTAGTTATTTAAGTTTAAATTTCAAAGCTACCGAGTGTTATTATGAATTTGATATATAGCCTATATCACACAATGGCACTGGGCATGAAAAGCGGGACACAGAGTAACTTTACTGTCGAACCCTAGATATAAATTTTATTTGCTGACGAATTCAGGTACAATTTGTCACTGTTCATTGCTTTTGGAGATGATCGCATGATATATATGAAATGAACCAAAAAATTAAAAATTTCGTGATTTTGCAGTTGCGCTACAGGACGCTATTATAGACCAATCGATGCGGAAGTTAGCATGGGGCTAGCGCTTAGGGCTGAAGCTCTTCAATTCGGATAGTCGTGAGTTAATATTTAGTGGGTTAAATAGACCATAACAATGCTTATACCTCAAGAATGGCTGGACCGATTTTGACAAATTTTGTCAATTCAGAATGTCCTCTTGGCATAACAGTATACATAAAAATCGCATAAAAAGATGCCAATAATGATATTAACATAGATTTTGTAGTATTTTGTGACATATTTTTATTTTTTATATTTTTTATCGCATGCGATTTTTTCAATTTGACTTATAATATTGAAGTGTACATTTTGGAATATTTTTCACCTTACAACACAAGTTGGGGTTAATATATACAGGTTGCAATTATCGTCCGATTCTCTCGAAAATTTTCACAAGGGTAGGGTTAGGCTCACAAGGGCTATGCCTATTGTTTTCAAACAATTAAAAATGTTCCTGATTTTGTAGCCGTTATACAGGTCACATATAGAAATCGAAGGACACGAAATTTCTCATGAAGTTAGAGTTTTGGACAGCGGGTAGAATAGACCGCTACATTTGTGTGAAAAAAATACCAACATTACTCACAGATGATATCCGAAATACACAAATGGCGAACTTCCGACTTTTTTATTCTGATTTCGTTGACGAATATAGCCAAATATCGTGCTTTTGGAGATGATCGAAAATATTTAGGGGTTCAAATGAACTAAAAACAGAAAAAATGTCCTGATGACACAGTGAAGCCAATCGCCTGAGAAAAGAGTTAAGGACAGGAAAGAGTTCTAGCATTTTGGATGACCATTGGATTATATTTAGCTGAAAATGGACTACAACAACTAATAGTACGACGGAGTGCGTATATATTGGACAAATGTCCCTTGTCAAAATGCAAAGGGTAATATCAGGGCAGTGCTCCGTGACATAATTTCAGAAGCGAAAACTGGATATGGACAAAGGGGGCTTCTAACATTTTGTAGTGTTGTAGGGTATCACATGCTCGGCCTCGTACTTCAATAGACGTACCTTCCAAGTATATGTTCCCAACCAATAGGTAAAACCATACACTAGATCATAACTTGCCATTACGTCTGAACACTTTGTCCTAATATGAGGTCAAATATATAAAGGCTTTTAAAATAAAAATGTGATCTGCAGAACTAAAATCCATTTGATGTAAGGATTTTGGATTCACATGCCTTAGCCCTACACAAAGGCCCTCAAATAGTTTGCTCTATATTCCTGAGGATTTACGATATTTTGTATTTTGAAAGAAGAAAACATCCTTTCAAAAAATTGTACCTCTAATGAAGAAATAGCCTGATTTCGGCTGATTCTTGGTACCTTCGGATTTTACCTATTTCGACAGTCTTGATCACATTTTCCAACCGGTTTGGCTATGAATGTGTATTTAGGCTACTTTGGGGGTAGATAACCATCTTACAGACAAATGTCAACATAGGTAAATCTTTTGTTATATTTCCCATATAACAGTACACCCTAGGACCACCGATCTATGGTGATTTGAACCGACTGGCAGACAAAAAGGCGGGCATTGTTTAATCGTCATTGAGTTTTACTGTGATCAAAAACATAGGCTTTGTGGGAACATCAACGCACAATTTGAGGTGTATGTTTGACTATTTTGAAATCATTCTGCCAAACCATCAATCTTGAGTTATTATTTATAATAAAAAATGCGAAACAAAAAATACGACATACGAAATTTGTTTACGACGTGTTTGCTTTATGAGGTATTATGAGGAATTTAAAGCGTTTTAAAATAAAAAGCAAAATAAACTTAACTTTTTGGGGAAGGTGTCCAAGGAAGAATTATTCTAGATCAAATTTCACTGTGATTCTCGGAATAAAAGAAATTTGTACATTCGACATGTACCATAAACAAGGAAAAGCAGCTAAGTTCGGCCGGGCCGAACTTTTTATACCCTCCAGCATTTGGAAGAAACTTGAAAAATGTTCAAAAAATTCTGTCGAAAGATACCGCTTGAATGAAACCCGCTATATGGGGCTATATGAAGACGTCCTTCTGCATAAGTAAGTATGTCTATTTTAAATTTTGCGAAATACTTCCGGTGAATAATGTCGCAAGAATCATGAAAATACAGAATATCGGGGGTACCGTTATATGGGGGCTATACGGTCTTGTGGACCTATATTGACTGTTCTCTGTCAGGGGGTAAAGTACACATAAAGGGTGTAGAATTTCAGACAATTCCATTGACAAATGTGACTAAAATCATCAAAATACCGAATGGTGGTGGGGTAGCTTTACATGGGGGCTATACTATATCGTGAACCTATATGGGCAATTTTCTTCTATGGGATAAAGTACTCACAAGGAACTATTTGTGTGAATTTTCAGACAATTCTGTTGAAAAATGTGCCTAAAATCATCAAAATACCGAATATTGAGGGGGGGGGGGGGGTTGGGTGTACCATTGAATGGGGAATATACGATATCGGGGAGCTATACAGACAATTCTCTTTCATAGGGTAAAGTACCCACAAAGAAGTCTTTGTTTAGAATTTCAGACTATTCCATTGAAAAATTTGGCTAAAATCATCAAAATACCGAATATCGGGGGTACCGTTATATGGGGGCTATACGATATCGTGGACTGATATAGCCCATCTTTGAACTTGACCTGCCTGTAGACAAAAGACAGATCTGTGCAAAATTTAAGCTTCCTATCTTAATTCGTTTTGGCTGTAGCGTGATGACAGACAGACGGAGAGGGCTAAATCGTCTTAGAATTTTACGCTGATGAAGAATATATATATTTTGTTGGGTATAAAATTATTATTTCGATGGGTTACAAACGGAATGACGAACTTAATACACCCTCCATACTATGTACGGTGGAGGGTATAAACATATCATCAATTTTTAATTTGGACAGACGGGCAGCCAATATTGGTTACCAACCCAATATTGTAACAGGCGTATGTCGCACGATATAAGTAGATATTTTTTTTTGGTGGCTAAAGCACACTGGGATTAGCTAGTGAAAAGATAAAATAAAATCCGGCGACAGATAATTTCTTGTCTAAAAATGCAAAGCGGAATGTGTGAATAGAATTACAAATCACAGATCCATCCACAGACTCACATATAATGTCAAAGCTGATAAGTAAACTTTTTAAAAGTCTTCGTCATTAATGTATCAGTATTTCTATAAATTGTCAATTCGCTCAAGGCATTTTTAGACTTTTACTCAGTCTATGTATTTGAAAATTAATTCACTTCAAGTGAGGTCATTGAACAAATGTCAAAGTTTTAGTCTTGCCGTTTCTGTTCAATTTACTTCCAATTACGCTCATTATATTCAATGATTAGACAAATCAGTTGTGATTGCCAATTGGCCATTTTCGGTAGATATATTTTATTAATTTTCCCTTAAACTCTTGGAAATATTGAATAAATCATAACAATGATACGTGCTCAGAATTGCATTCGTTCGCATAAGGACAAGGACGTTAACGGCAATCGAAGTATGTACTTAATGTGTGTGTGTGTGGACATTAGAATGTCTCCAAAATAAAAATTTTATATTAAAATTTCAAGAAACTCTGGACAATGATCTTTTTTGTTGACTCTATTCATGATTACAATAAAAATTTGCAGAGCAGGGCAAAACTTACATCAAAAGTATAAAGAAAGAGTGGAGCTACATAATACATACAAATAACACGAATAATATGTTTTTCTTATAGAAGTCTGGTAATGTCAAAACACATACAGACACTTTGTATGTGAATGTATTGCTTTAAACATTATTCAAAATCGTGTTAGGCCTTTTAGTACCCAAAATGCACAAAAATACAAAATTTTTAAATCAAAACTTCATATATTATTCAGGTTTGTCTTTTATGTAATATCATATTTCAGAACTTCAGCCCTATCCCATCGCCCAATACCAAATTTAGTAACTTTTTGTACTTTAGGTACAATTTTAGTACTCATTTGCAAAACCGTTTCATATCTCAATCCTAGATACCAACAGTTATCGCAATATAAAACTTCACTGTTTGAGCTCTATCCCTTCACTCAATACCAAATTAAGTTATTTTTTTTTTTTTTTTGAGCCACTTTAGTACACATTTCCAATTTCAGATATCAACAGAGACATCAATGTCAATTTTTTCAGCCCTTTTCCTTCAATTACTGTACACATTTCTAAAACTACTTCCATATCTCAATTCCAGATACGAACAGAGTTTAAGGATTCCAGCCCTATTCCTTCACCCAATAACAAATTGATTACTATTTAGAATTCTTCGTATAATTTTAGTTGACGTTTCCAAAACCACCTCCATATCCCAAGTCCAGATAACAACAGTGATCTCGATATCAGATATGATGATTCTAGCCCTATCCCCTCACGCAATACTATACTTTGAACCATATCTTGATTCCACAGACCAACAGATACGTTAATATCAAATTTAAAGATTCCAGCCCTATCCCCTCACCTAATACCAAATTTAGTACTTTTGGTACACAGACTCTTTAAAACAGACACCTACATTGACATCCATAACAAATTTCAGGGTTTCAGCTCTATTCCTTTAACAATACCAAATTTATTACTTTTCGTAATATTCTAATAAACATTTCCAAGACCAACTCCATGTGTCAAGCCTACACATGTATAGCGACCCTAATACCAAATTGCAGATTTGAAGCATTATATGTACACCCAATACCAAATGGCGCCAAATATATTACTAGTACTAAGTGTCGTGCACTAGTAGTACACATTTCTATCATACACTCCATTAGTGACTCTCATTCCAAATTTAAGAGTTCTAGCTCTACAAAGGGTACCATATTCAGTTCCTATTAGTACTTTTCGTACCGTTCTAGTACGAATTTCCATATCTGACACTTTTGGTCCAAGAGTGATCTCACCCAAAATTTGAAGATTCTAGCTTCAGCCATTGCGTCAGTCAGTCGAAATTATGTAGATCGAAGTTATGGCCCTAGATTGAATAACCCTACATATTTAAAATAGGGTAACCGTTTTCATTTTATAAAATTAATGACAAAATTCCTACTCCTTATGGGGGTGTATAAGAATGCCTTGATAATCCCGAACCTAACCTTAAGTACATGGTGATATGATAAGAACTTTGAAGAACATAGGACATTAATTTCACATTTTATGACAATTATTAACATTCAAAATTTTAAAATTTTCCGAAAGTTACGTGAAGAATTGTAATAATATTTTACATTTTCCTTCCCAATTTAAGTCCGATATTATTTTTAATACGTGCCTGGTGTACATTTATGGCCATATTAGAAACTTCCTTCGAACTGTTATAACAATTTAACATAATTGGATTTAGTGCAGGTACTAGGGGCAGTGTCTCGATATAATCTGTTTTCGCTCTTCATATAACATTCACAAAAATATTGGCATGTGCAACGCTTAAAATTATTTTTCCAAGTTTTCTGCTTGACCTGGGTATTTTGAAAAGCATAAATCAAACAATCTTGAAAATAGATCTTCGTGATGGTCGTATCCGATTGTTAACATTTTTACATTTTTTTCTCCTTGAGAAAGTTCCGAGCCACATATGAGTATCTTGGGGTTTTCAAACATTACCAATTTAACTCTCACGCAGGAGTGAGTAAAATATTTCTCAGGATTAAAACGCCAACATCCCATCCCAATGCACACATCCAAAGCTGCTGTTTATTTATATTCTGTACTTGCAGATAATTTTAAAACATAAATTATACAATTGAGATTCCTACAGAACTGGTGGCTGCTCTGAGAGTTTCCTTTTCTTTGATGTCATCAAGATCATTGATTATGACAACAACGTCTGTCTACACCTTTCAAACAATTGCTTTGATGTATGACGGAATGTTGGAATATTTCCATAACCCTTGTCTTCTTATTTTTCTCGGTTCAGAACACAGAAATTCCGAATAGAATAAAGCTAAGCATCCTTTTTAATATTCGTGTGTGTGTATGGATGTGTGTTTGTATCTGTAATTATTAAGATTCTCCGACGGACGGACGGACGAACGGAGAGACAGACAGAGTTCTTGGTTGGGCCTATGGTTCTTGTTTGTTTGAACGTGTTGGGGCATGCATACACGAACGAATGTGTGCCAGTGGTTGTCATCAATCCCAAAGTGTCATAAATGTTCTGGCAGAGACAATTGGTTTAATGAAAATTTTACCTTGAGGTTTTGTAGATTGTGTTTGGAATTGTTGATGTTAAACGGTGACAAGGATGTGATTGTTGAAAATTCACAAAGTAGTTTATCATGCATGTAGTGTAGGTACACACACACACATACACACACAAACACATTCACACGATACATCATCTTAAAAGTTAATAATCTATATCTGCAGGAAATGTGGTTGTAAATTTTAAAATATCCGTTAGACATGCAAACTTTCCAAATGTTTTGGATGCTTTAGAAGTAATATTTAATGGATTATTTTCAATATTCCTTAAAGGTAGCACGAATTATAATGAATGGAAATATTCTATCTTCTTTATGGGAGCTATACCCAAATCTGAACCGATTTGAATATAATTTGACAAATTTATATTTGTACCAAACTCTAACACTCATGCCGAATTTCACTGGAATCGTGTTTCTTAAATCAAATTGTGAAATCGGCCGAAAATGTATAGCTCTCATACATATCTGAACAGATTTCAATATAATTTTATTATTTAAATTTATTTTTTGATCAAATCCCGTCACTCATTCCAAATTTCATTTATATAGAATATACGTATCGTGTTTGGTGCATCAAATAAACGATGTAAGTTCTTGCACCTTTTTATACCCTCCACCATAGTATGGAGGGTATATTAAGTTTGTCATTCCGTTTGTAACACCTCGAAATATACATTTTGGACCCCCACAAAGCATGTATATATTCTTGATCAGCATAAAATTCTATGTCGATTTAGCGATGTCCCTCCATTTGTCCAGCTATCCGTCTGTGGAAATCACTCTAGCTTCCGAACGAAATGAATTAGGTTGATAAAATTTTACTCAAATGTGCATTATGTCTGCAGAACTTTTGGTATTGAAGATGGGTCATGTAGGTTCACGTTTTAATATAGCCCCCATATAATGGTACCTCCCTTTTTTCGGTATTTTGATGATTTTAGCGACATTATTCACCGGAATTGCTTCAAATTTGGTATTTGCAGTTCGTAATGGGTACTACAGCCTATGAGAGAAAATTTTCTTTGCAGATCCACGTTTTAATATAGCCCCAATATAACGGTACCTCCCGATATTCGGTATTTTGATGACTTTAGCTACATTACTTACCGAATATTTTTATTCAATTTTCGCATTTGATTATTGTAATGGTCGTCGTATAGACCCTAATTTTTAAGATTTTAACATAATTTTTAACGGATTTCATGTGTTTGAAAATTACCAAAATCGTTCAAAATATCTCCTTCTTCTTCTTCTATATATATAAAAATCAATTGTTGTTCGTTGGTAATGAAATCAATTGAGAACCGCTGGACCGATTTGCATAATTTTTTGTACAAACGTTCGTCATACCCCGAGTTAGGTTTCTAAAGAAAAAACTATTGACCACGCCTACTTTTACGCCCACTGTTTCGATATATCTAAAATCCTTATATTTGCCAAAATAATGAAGATAACGGGTCGAAAATTATTTCACGAGATACTGTTGACTTCTTATCCATCCCTAAGTATTTATTTGGGGGCTGAGGAACTAACCACGCCTACTTTTTAATCGAAATATATCAATATGTATAAAAGAAAGTTGTGTTATTTACTACGCTTATGACTCAAAAACCGCTTATCTGATTTTAACGATACAGACGATACTTGTCTCTTGACAGAAAAGAAAAGACAGAAAATCAATTATTGTTCGTTGCTAATGGAATCAGTTGAGAATGGCTGGACCGACTTGCATAGGTTTTTATAGAAAAAAAATGTTGACCACGCCTACTTTCACTTGATTTATCTTAAATCCTTATATTTGCCAAAATAATAAAAATATCGATTTGAAAATTATTATACAACACTAAGTATTTATTTAGGCTTATATATATATATATATAATATATATATATATATATATATATATATATATATATATATATATATATATATATATATATATATATATATATATATATATATATATATATATACTAGCTGGCCCGGTCCGCGTTGCCGGCCCTTACTTTTAGTCTTTAATGCATATTTTTTTAAGCATTATAGAATTATGAAAGCGGCACAATTTTTATTATAAGTAAAATAACTCCATAGTAATTTCTAAATAGAAATAAACATTCATGGGAAAAATTATAATAGATAATAATCTACCGTCGGTTTTAGATATTTTGAATAGCCTGATCTTATTTTTCAGCCTAAGGCTATAATTGAGTGTTAAAAACCTGTATGATATAGAACTTCTATAATAGCCCCATGTGAAAACTCAGCTAAATTTTTGGTATTGAATTTCCAATGTTAAGAATACCGTGCTGCGTGGTATTTAGTTTTGTCCACCTCATAATTGAGGGCGGAATGATTTCAAAATAGTCAAAGATAATAGCTTTTTTACACCCATTACCGTGAAATATTAATTAATTTATTTTTGTCATTTAAATTGTGAGTTGGAGAACCAATAAAGTCCATATTTTTCATCATAGTATAATTCAATAACGAACAAAAAAATTAATATTCGTGATTTTTTCATGTTTCTGCCACAATTTGATATTTCGGAGTTTATGGCATGTAGATGTTAATCCCACATCTACGTTCCCAACCAATATTCTCTTGGGAGTTTCAAATTCAATAGTATATCAAATTTTCTTTTCTGACCAAACATTGGTTAGGAAATCGGATTTGTGGGTACACTAATGTGAGAACTATACTCGAATAAATGCCTATGTGGACAATTATCTGAGGGACGATTCTCTACCCCAGAGTTGCCTAAATACAATTTTTTAGCCAAATCAATTGATGAATGTGGTCAAGACCAAGATGGACTCTACTCCGAAAATTGAAAATATTATGAGCAGAGGTTTTTTACACCCTTAGAAACAAAGATGCCAAATAAAGGCCTAAAGATGAAAAAATGTCGAAGACCCCGAACATGGCTTAAATTATATGATGGTTATACCAAAACATGATCATATTTTGCGAGGATGGTTTCTTATCAAATTAAAATGGGTGTGAGAAAAATGTGGTTAAAATGTAAACAATACTTGAAATAGGGTTGTACCCTTATCCGGGGGTCATATATCATGACCTGCAAAAGCGATTTAAGACATCTTGAAAGTTTAGGAACAATTTCTTTCTTTTTTCCTAAATGTCCAATTCGCTCTACCATTTTGCACCCTTTATATTCGGTATTTCACTGACTGCAGTTCCAATGAATTGCATTTTGAGTTCTCATTGGGCGGATTATTGTTATATGAATGATGTAGGTCCACGTAGTCACTCATTTTATTTTAAATATTATTCATTCAGATTTCAAGGCAATAAAAAATGTTCACTTCAATATAGTATGTCAAATTGAAAAAAATCACACCAAAAAGAAATTTGTTATTAATATTTTTATTGGATACCATTCCAAAATTGTATGAATTGTCAAGCCGTTCTTTAGTTATACCTTATGTAATGTTTTCCCCGATTTGAGAATTTTTGCAATGAGATCTCTTTTTTCAAGATTTTTAGAAATTTTGACTTAAATTTGGTGTGACCGCGTTAAATTATTTCGATAACATCTATTTCGTTTCGCCACCACATAATTTGGTACTACACTTCAATGTAACCCGGCTTCTATTTCAGTTCTCAAGAAATCGAGTCAAAATAAATTGGTATTAATATTCGAATCAAAAAGAAAAAAAAAAATATTAAAAAAAAAAAACACTACAATGTACATTCGAAAAAAGTAAGTCAAAATAGAAAAAAAACATACAAAATAAAACATTACGATTGTACATTTCAGAAGTCAAAATGAAAATGTTAATATATCACATTTTTACGCGATTTTTTTGAATATTATCCTTTTCGGAAAAGAGACAATTCAGAATTTGTATGAATCGTTAAAATCAGATCAGCGGTTCTTGAGTTATAAGCGTAGTAACTAACACAACTTACATTTATATATATATATATATATATATATATATATATATATATATATGTATATATATATATATATATATATCAATTACAAACGAACTACAATTGATTTATATATATATATATATATATATATATATATATATATATATATATATATATATATATATATATATATATATATATATATATATATATATATATATATAAATCAATTGTTGTTCGTTTGTAATTGAATCAGATGAGAACGGCTGGACCAATTTGGATATATTTTTTTTAAATGTTCGTCCTTCCTCGAGTGAGATTTTTATGCCAAGAAACAGTGACCACGCCTACTTTTGCGCACATTTTTCGATTTACCTTAATATTTGCCAAAATAATGAAGATATTTTTTCCACAGTTTATATATGACGTACTCTCGACTCTCCCTCCAACCCTAGGTTTCTGCTTGGGGTCAGAGGAACTGACCATACATACTTCTTTAAAAATATATGTATAAAACTTAAAATAGTATAATAACGCATAACTTGAGAACTGCTTACCCGATTTGACTCAAATTTTCTTTTGGTTGTAGTTTCTATTACGAACTTCAAATACCAAATTTGATACAATTCTGGTGAATAATGTCGCTAAAACAATAAAAATACCGTAGATCGGGAGGTAGCGTTATATGGGAGTCATACGAAGACGTGGACCTGCACAGACAATTTTCAATCGTAGGCGGTAGCACGCACTACGAACTTCAAATACCAAATTTGAAACAATTCCGGTAAATAATTTCGCTAAAATCATCAAAATACGGAATATCGGGAGGCACCGTTATATGGTGGCTATACGAAAACTTGGACCTGCACAGACAATTTTCTGTCATAGGCCGTAGTTTGCATTCCGAACTTCAAATACCAAAGTTGAAACAATTCCGGTGAATAATGTCGCTAAAACCATCAAAATACCGAATGTCGGGAGGTACCGTTTTATGGGGGCTATACGAAGACGTGGACCTGCTCAGACAATTTTCTTTCTTAGGGTGTACTATCCATTTGGAACTTCATATACCAAATTTGAAACAATTCCGTAAATACTGTCGCTAAAATCATCAAAATACCGAATATAGGGAGGTACCGTTATATGGGGGCTATACGAAGACGTGTGCCTACACAGACAGTTTTCTATAATAGGATTTAGTATCTATTACTAACATCAAATACCAAATTTGAAAAAAACAACTTTAAAACCTTTAAACCTTTGTTCACATATCATGGTTGTAAGTCAACGTTCATATCAAAGTTTAGGTTTTTTCAAAGAGAAAAGCTTAACTTTACATTTTATATTAGGTTCTTAAAAATATGCATTAAACGCTAATACTACGGGCCAGCAACGCGGACCGGGTCAGCTAGTTGGTATATAAAATTTTGAATGCATATAAAATCAAAAGGTGTAGCGAAGCGCACAGTGCTCAGCTAGTAATATATCAAATATAATAGTAATATAGGTACAATGTATGACGTTTTTATGGTAAAATTTTTGAAGTAGCGGGCACTTGCTAGTTGTAATATAATATTTTAGTGCTAGACAAAAAATGACAAAAATAAAATTCGAATTACTTTTAATTGATATGTTTTCTATCAATTCCCATTAATAAATTAGTATTACGAGGCACATGGTTTTGACCATTGGTCTTATCACTGCAGCTCAAAATCATTTCGGTGTCCATTTTTCAGGGGACCGATGTACAAGTATATTGGACAACTGCTTCGCGTGGCATAACACATTCAATACTCAGCAAATGTGAAATCAGCGTCCAGTTTTCTTCAAACAATAACATCACTAGATCTCGCATTATGATGTGTCAAAGTGTCTCTTCATGTACCTTTCCGACAAAAGACCTTAATATTGAAGAAAACGAAATAAAATTAAACAAGTAAGCAAAGGCTATAGTCGTGCGGGGCCGACCATGTGATACCCTACAACACTACAATATGTTAGAAGCACCCTTATATCCAAATCCATTTTGGAAGACTCCGCATTTGAAATCATGTCATAGAACATTGTCCAGATATTATCCTTATCTTTTTGTCCAGAAGCATTTGCCTAATATTTACGCACTCCGTCTGTTGTTAGTTGTTGTGGTCCATTTTACAGCTAAGTATAATCCAATGGTCATCCGAAATGCTAGACTTCTTGTTTCAATTGTGGGATCAGGAAAATTTTTCTGTTTTTGGTTCATTTGAACCCCTTAATATTTTGCGATCATCTCCAAATGCAAGAGGTTCCACTGTGTAGTCAAATTTAGACTGATCTTCTCTATGATATTTGGCTATATTCCGATGATAATTGCAATCTGTATATAATAACCCCAACCTGTGCTGTTAGGTGAAAAAAATATTACAAAATGTATTTTAAGTCAAATTGGAAAAATCGCATGCGATAAAAAATATGAAAAAATTAAAAAATGTCACAAAATACTACAAAATTTATATTAACATCATTACATTCTTTTGTGCCACGAAGGCATTCTGAATTTTCAAAATTTGCCAAAATAGGTCCAGCCGTTTCTGAGATATAAGCAATCTAACAAACATCCCCTTCCTTTGTATATACACATTGGGAAACGGTCAGGATTGACCTGTTCGCCTATTTGTGATTTTGCCGGGATTAAAAATATTCGCGGTTTAATGGAAAATTTGACTTTTATTTAACACAAATGTTATGGTCTATTTTACCCACTAAATATTACCCGATGACCATTAAAATTGGAAGACTTCTGCCCAGTCCTAAGATCTAGTCTCATACTAACTTTTGCGTCATTTGGTCTATAATAGAGACCTATAGAGGAACTGCAAAATCATGAAATTTTTCAGTTTTTGGTCCATTTCAAACCCTAAATATTATGCGATCATCTCCAAAAGCAATAGGGTTCTATTCTGACCCAAACCCCACCTACATTTTCAATTTCGTGAGAATCGGACCATAATTGCGACCTGTAGAGTGATTACAAATTAACATGGACAGACGGACGGACATACATAGCTAGGTCGACTCAGCTCGCCGAGATAGGAAGATCCATATATACTTTCCTATGTGGGAAACCAATTTTTCGTGGTGTTACATAATTTTTGGCCCAATCAAACTTATAATACCCCCAACAGATAGTGTTGTAGGGTATAAAAATGTTATATTAATGTCCTATTTTCGCACAACTTTATTTGCTAAGATAAGATCTGATGATAAAATCATAAACTTCGTTTGGTACCTCCCCACAGAATCTCAAAGATTTCGAGAAAAACCAAACCATTGCAACGAAAACCAGGGGAACTGTTCTAAATCCGTTCGCAAACTTTCGGGGGAAAATATTTTAATCAGAGCGATTTTCATATTGCCTTCAGTTGCTAGTTTTCCCATTAAAAAAGATTCGCGCGAACGCAGCAAATATAATGAATATTCAGTAGTAGAATTTCGATAGCTGTACAAAAATGTAGTTAATAATGAATTAGTTTTCACGACGCACTTGACGCTCGGCTTCTGGTAGATAATTAAGTGACCCTTTGACATCAACTTCTCGGAAGCACGTGCAAATACTTGAACTGTTTCAAGTTGTTCACCCTTGCCCATGGATTACAGAAAAGAAATCATCATAAATGAAAATATTTCAATACAAATTAAGTAATTAATTTGCTTAAGAATTTTCTCGGAATTATTACAAGTTGCGCCAGAGTTAACGATGCTTCTAGACGGCAAAAAAAGGAACATAAGACGAAACAAAACCAGCAGTCATTGCCCTCAGCATCGTTGGATAACGACGACAGCAAGAAGTTTAACAGCATGGAAGTACTTTGCCATTGCCAGGGACATCCAGGACACGTATTACAATTTCATAATAATATTTTTAATTACTTTAATATTTTACGGCTGTGTTAAGCTCCAAATGGGAATTATGAGTAAAGGCAATTCTAAGCAAAATTATTAATACAGGAGACATCTTAAAGCAGAATTCAGCTTAACTTCCGCTACTGCGATAGTGAAGTAGTGAAATGCCACTGTGCACGACATTGTCATTTTCTAAATTAAAGTGTTCCACGAGCATTGTCTCTCAAATTTCAGAAATCTCAAAGGAATACTTTGTAATAAATTCTGCCGCTGGCTCCTTATGATATAAATCAAAGGCATACGAAGATGTCTATATGAGGGCTTTTCAGAGCAGTATTCTACACTGGAAATAAATTCTGGGAAATAATTTAAAATTAAATGACGCAACAGCTGAAACATTGTTAGCAAGGAAGCTAGGTGGTGCATAAGCACCATTGACCACTATCAACAATCAATCTGCATTTTAACTTAATCTGAGCTATTGTTGGGACACACACGCACACACACACACGCAAGCGCACACTTCTGAATCCAAGAAGAAGGATTACATGAACGAAGCATATTTCCAGTGTCTGTGTTAGAACTTACAGCAATAAATATTGCAGAAACGGTGTTGGATTAGAAACGTCACGGAGTAGGCTGACGAAGCATTTGGAAATTGTTTTGTAACACCACTGCCGCCACCGTTATGTGAGTGCGACGCATTGCAGGAGAGTGTAGACATTGTTGCTGGTGATGGTGCTGTTGCCGTTGCTGTGTGAATCCAAGGAAACACAATAAATTTCCGTGTTTCATGAAATCTACAATAACAAAATACTCGCGCTCCTGCTCGTTCCGAACAATGTGGCCAAAAGGATTTATGTTTATGCATTTTGTATGCTACAATACAAAGCGATGGCACAACATAACAAAGCGTGTAGATTTGCTACTTTATATTATAAACTTGGACTGAATTCTTACAGCACTGTGGAGTAATTTGATGAGGAGCAACAGTTGCTAAAAATCTCTACTAATTTTTTTTTGCGAGAATTGCCAATGAAGAATTGCATATGAACATATGAATTACTTGGATGTAATATTCTACGCTCCTCCATACAATTGGTTTAATCCATGTTGAACTCCTTAATTTTCATTTTTGAACCTACAAAGTATATATATTCAAGGTATTTCATTGTTTGTTTCAATCACCGTATCGTTAGAACGAGTTGTGAGTTCATATGTCCACATTTTCGTATATCGCCACACATAACTTCTTGATGCCTATAATTTAGATGTATCTGAGGCGTGTAATTTGAGATTTCTGATTATTGCGGTGTATCCCTCTTTCTGCAAATAAGTACTGCTGTACTTTTCGGTATATCCCCATATAAAAATGCCGACCGATTGTCGAAAATTTGAAGATTTTAATTTAAAAATGTGAACATTCAAAAATGTTTTATAATCGCGAACAGTTTAATTATTCCTCTGAATATGGACGCATTTAATAAGAACAACATTTTTAGTCAAAATCTCAAATTATGAAACATTAAAAATTATTTACTTCGTAGCTGTAATAATGTAAGCAAGTGAAAAAGCAGTACGTTCGGCCAGAAAGAGCTTTTAATACCCTCCACCGTTAGGAAGGAATTTACAAACTACCAAACCAAAATAAATAAATAAATAAATAACAATTAAGCAAAGACTATAGTCGTGCGGGGCCGATCATGTGATACCCTACAAAACTACAATATATTAAAAGCTCCCTTATGTCCCAGTCAATTTTGGAAGATTTCGCTTTTGAAATTATGTCATAGTGCATTGTCCAGACATTTCCATTAGCTCCTTGACCAGGGGCATTTGCCCAATATTTATGCACTCCGTCGTGTTGTTAGTTGTTGTGGTTCATTTTACAGGTAAGTATATTATCCAATGGTCATCTAAAATGCTAGACTTTTTCGCTGTCCTTAACTCTCTTCTCAGGAGAAATTCCGCGTCGATTGGTTTCAATTGTGTGATCAGGAAAATTTTTCTATTTTTGGTTCATTTAAACCCGTAAATATTTTGCGATCATCTCCAAATGCAATAGGCCCCTCTGTGTCGCCAAATTAAGGTTCATCAATACGATTTGCTTGTCTATGATATTTGGCTAGATTCGTCATCGAAATCGCCATAAAAACCAAGAAGTTCCGCTTTTGTGTATTTTAGATTTCGCCTGCAAGATATTTTCAGCGTTTCGGTAGAATGGAAATATTGGTAATTTTTTCACATAAAAGTTGTGGTTCATTCTACCCATGCCCTAAACTCTAACTTCATGCAAGATTTCGTGTCCTTTGGTTTCCATTTGCGACTTTTATAACGGCTGCAAAATCAGGAACACTTTTAGTTGTTGGTATTTTACAAATGAAGATAAATACAAAGCTACATATACCTGTGTATCCATTTTTAGAAATAAAAGTAAAAAAGAAAAGTACGGCTTTGTATATGCATATGAATTTATCATATGGAAGGTAACCATGTTTGATATGTATTGAACTTGGTCGTTCCATTTATAATTTGAATTTAAAAAATAGTGGGGGTAAAACAATCAAACACAAATTCGCCCAATATAAATTCCATTTTCCGATACATTCACTTTATCCGCCTAAGAAAGATAGTGACATTTTGAAGGCGAATTTTCGAAATTTAAAATTTTCTTAGAATTTATATGTCTGCATCACACACATTACATAATTTTGAAAGTATTATCCTATCGATTTCATCGACATTTGCGTTAAAAATTGGAACTAGCTCGAACTCAGAATCTTGATACTGTTATTTTCTGGAAGTGGGGGTTATTAACGTAACTTTCCACAAATCAAATTTCTTAAAACCGGCCATAGTATCAAATGTTTTTTTGAATGAACTATTAAATAGTAAAAAAATAGATAAATTCTAGAATATCCAACCATATATAGCTTAGAAAAAAATGTGTTAAATTTAGTTAGGTTATTGTATGGTTCATCCGATTTGCTTATTAAGTCTTCCAAATCCGTAATATGCACTCCGTAAGAATGACATTCGGCTCAAGATATCAGATGTGAAGATTGTTTAGGATTTGGATATACCACCCATATTTATATCTTCATTCGATTTCATGGTTGTAAAGCACCAAATGCCTAATATCAGTTAAATATAAATGGATTTTGACACATACGAACGATTTCAACCCAGATGCAAGTAAGTCAATTTTGGTTTTTAAGGTTGATTGATTTTGATTTTAAGTTATGTCTTCTTTTCTAGATCATATAAAACATAGAAATACCTCTACCAATTACGTATATTGGTGTAGGATATCAAAAAGACGGCCGCCCGACTTTTGTTCTTTATTTACTGTTTTTCCAAATAGCAGAGATAAATTGTATCTCTAATTTTGAGTATATGAAAAATGTTCAGCATAGTGTCGAGAGTGTGTAAATGGTACAAAAAAAGGCCCCTCTAGGCGTGCCTCCAGTATACAAAATACTCTCCAGTAAGGCATGTTCAGTCATTGACAAAACAATACACCATTATTTGACACCTCTACTATAGCCGCATATACCCATTCCCTCGATATGTATCAACATTTAAAAATATTTCTCCGTTGACTTCCCACTGTACATCCTATTTGTCACATCCCGTTATAGACGGTGCAAAATTGCGCTGCGTTACTTCTTTCGCTAAGGACGCAGTCTAAACCACAAAATATGAGGTTAATTATTATTTCGAAGGCTTAAAATACAATGGACATGGAATGCTGTTTGTCACAAACTATTGCCTAATGCAATTCACTGGCAACAGAATACCACTGGGCATCATCATCCAACTTTGGGGCCTTCAAACTTTCTACACTCAACAAATTCTCGGGCACATAACGACAGACTGACGTCCACATTTACGTGCCACGATGTTGTCTCTTGTGCCTATTTTCGAATGAGTCGCCCTTTAACATAGAAAATAAATTATTTTGCAACAAGAATTATACATTGAAGAGGATGTAGAATGCGAAACACAATGAAAAGGTCCTTGTTGGCCATTTGCTGTGTTGCGCTCTATTTCGGCGATGATGTAGCCAGTGATGCATTAAGAGGGACAACAAGAATTTTGCATTTTCTTAAACATTAGATCAACTGGGCAAGACCTAAGCAGAAAAAATACTAAAACTAAAAATATAATAGCCAAGAAAGCTTAAAATACATTCGTACATATGTACATGACAAAGGACATACGAGTTCATAGTAGCTGGTACATTGGAAAGAAAGGGCGGTGGTACTTAAAGATTTGTGTTTGTTGCAGTTCACAGCGAAGATATGTTGAATCGTTAACATCGAATCGAATGAGGAATAAATTCCGTAAAAATCCTTGTAAAGTACAAGTCGCATTTAATGTTCGATTGAAGCAGAATGTTACAAGTTTATTTGTTTGGCCGAAGGACTAATTCTATTGAAATTCGTAAATATCAGACTAGGTTGAAAACGAACGAAAAAAATATTAGAACAATATACTTATATTTTTCGTTAGATTTTTGTCCTTATATGTATTCTTAAACTAACTGAAGCAAGTTAGCTTGATTTGGATATATGCATGGCATAATTACAGAAGGTAGAACAAAGCTACCCCCTAAATCCAATTTATTTTCTTTTTGTGGCCTTATTCCGTCAAAACATATACACATTTAGGGTGTGTATGTGTATTGTTTAGAATAAAACATAATTTGGATGCAAAATAAATGCAAATTTTCGACGAAATGGGAAAAAATTGTAGAATTTTGTGATAAAACTGTATTGTCCTACTATTTTAGATTTAATCTTGTGGAATAACCACGATATTCCATTCTTGTCCCGCGGGGTTTTCCCAACATAAGAATTTTGTAAAAATAAACTAAAAAATAAACAAAGCCAACTGTTGCATATTTAAAAGTCTATTTGACACTATAAAGCTGCAAGTACATAAGAAGCTTGAAGTCATGGCTATGCATATTTTGTAACATTTCATAAAGGAAGTACAGAGCCGCACTAAAATCCTGCCGTCGTTATCCATTATAACTTGACATTAATATGCCTAGCCTTGACTTCAAGCCTTTTATGTACTTGCACCCTAATGCTAGGAACACAATTGGAGCGAACGACGAATTTCGCCCTACGCGGCGACAAAATGAGCCGCGAAAATTCGTCGTATGGAACACAATACCGACGAAATTATAAAACAGCTGATGAAGTTGTTTACTTTTTGCTCATTTGTTGACTACAATGAATTATACAAGAACACATAATTCTTTACGTTCTCTATTATAATTTCACTTATGTCCATCTTCTCTATTATAAATTCACTGATATCCATCTTCACTCAGGCGCAAGTACACAAATAAATAAACAAATTAATTATGTTTTTTTATACGAGTAACAGATAGTAGAGTGACCATAACAAATTTTAAAGTAAAAAGTAACTTTATTTACTAAAACACATAAAATTCGTACAAGTATGGCCACCTTGTACTGTTTTGTTCGCCGGTCGCCGGCGTATGAAATAGAAATAAAGCTAATTGAGTTCGCGGCGACCGACGAAATTTTCGCCGGTGCCGTGATTGTGTGCACTTCCATATACACATATGTGTTTTATTTTTGACGACGAACATACGCCGCGAAAAAATTCGTCGTTCGCTCCAATTGTGTTCCTAGCATAAGACTCCAACACAGAGTTGTAGTTTCTTTGAAGTTGAGCAACTTTTCTTATTGAGCCATGGATAGGGTAACAAAGACCTAAAATGGTAAAGACTAGACAAAATGCATTTCGAGCAAATGGTTTGTGTCTACAATACATAGAGTAACAGCTCATGCCAGAGGCATGTTGATATAAAAACCACAATTACAGAAACCAAAGACAAATAAAAGTTTGAAAAATCAAAAAATGAGGTTTCAAAATTTTATTCCATAGACCTTTCCAAAAATTTGCAACTGCCTTAGCGGTTTAAATAAGTTAACATTGGTTACTATGTTGTTATTATATCGTAACAACAGAGGTATTTTCATAGGGTTGCCATATTTTTACTCTGTCTTGTCCTATCTTTACACTTCTATGTCTTTGAGGGTAAGTGTACCAGTAGTCGGCACTTTTAGAATTTTCAACGTTTCAATCTTTCAACATTCTGAGTGAAATCTTTCAATTGCAGAAAAATAAAATTGTTCAGATTCCAAAATTTGTAATGAAGTTTTTCATTTACAAATCAAGAAAAATATTTTATAGCCTTTAATGCGAAATAATTGTATAATAATTACCATGAACCAATACACGCCACGCGAGCGCTCTACAATAGTTGAAATTTACATTCAACAGAAGAAGTCAATTGTTAAAACTCAACGTGCTTTTAAAACATTTAAAAATGTGAGAAGTGCACCTTCTAATGGACCGTAAATAAGCAAAATTGCCTTTTTTACGCCACTGAAAATCCTCAGGAGATTCAAGAAGTGCCTCTTCATGACGAAAAAGTCACAGTTTGGTCCGGCTTTAGTGCGAAAACGGTCATTGGGCCGTTTTTCTTCCAGAATGAAAATGGCCATGCTGTTACCATCAATCAGGAGCGTTATCGCGACATGATGACCAATTTTGTGATGCCAATTATTCGTCGAAAGCGTATGAGGCAGTTCTGGTTTCAACAAGACGGCGCTCCACCGCACACAAGTCGCATAACAAAACATGGGTCCGTCGAATATGGGCAACCCTGTACATGAAAATTTTCTGAAATTGAAAGAAATAAACAATTATTAAATTTATTTATTTTTGCCCCCAATGGAAAAAACTCAATAATATATTTACAGTCTCACTAGCAGGCTCGGTCGGCCCGGACTTTAGTCTTTAATGCATAATAAATCTCAGATCTGACTAATGTAAGCGGCACAACTTTTATTATAAGTAAAATAAGTCCATATTAATTTCTAAATAGAAATAAGCATTCATGGCAAAAATTATAATAGATAATCACCCACCGTCGGTTTTAGATATTTTGAATAGCCTGATCTTAATTGGCTTTAATTTGAGTGTTAAAAACTTATTGATATAGAACTTCTATAATAGTCCCTTGTGGAAACTCAGCTCAGCAACATTTTCCATTCAAGTGCGTGGTATTTTGTTTTGTCCAACTCATAATTGGGGGCAGAATGATTTCAGAATATTTAAAGATTTACCGTAGGATGGTAATTATTTTGTCATTTAAATTCTGCTTTGCAGACCCCATAAAGTCCATATTTTTCATCATAGTATAATTCAATGACGATTAAACAGATGTTCGGCCCCCTTTCTAGTATTCGTAATTTGTATACCCTCCACCTAGGTAAGGAGGGCATATTAACTTTGTCATTCCGTTTGTAACATGTCTAATTATTCGTCGTAGACCCCACAATGTACACATATTCATGATCAGCATAAAATTCTAAGTCGATTTAACGATGTCCATCTGTCATTCTGTCTGTTGAAATCACGATACAGCCCACATTATTTGACGTAGAGCGCCAAAATTTCGCAGGGCAATTTGTATTGTGCCTAGGATAGGTGGTATTGAAAATGAGATATATCGGTTCACGTTTTAGTATAGTCCCCATATAACGGTACCTCCCGATATTCGGTATTTTGATGATATATACCACATTTTTTCACAGATTTGTCTGAAAATTGGTATTTGTTGGTCGTGTGGCGAGATATTACATGTATAGGTCCACGTTTTGGTATAGCCCCCATATAAAGGTACCTCCCGATATTCGGAATTTTGATTATTTTTGCCACATTTTTTCACGGATTTGTATAAAAATTGGTATTTGTAGATCATAATGGGACCTAGTTCGTTTGACGAAACATTGTTTGTATAGGTCCACGTTTTGGTATAGTCCCCATATAACGGTACCCATATAACGGTACCCCATATAACGGTACTTTTTGAACATTGCATTTATAGGTCCACAATTTGGTATAACCCCCATATAACGGTACCTCCCAATATTCGGTATTTTAATGGTTTTTGCAACATTTCTTCGCGGATTTGTCTAGAAATTGGTATTTTTTGGTCTTAATGGCGAAACACTGGTCGTTTGGCGAAACACTGTATGCATAGGTCCACGTTTTTGTATAGCCCCATATAGCCGTATTTCCCGATATTCGGTATTTTGATGATTTTTGACACATTTCCCCATGAATATGTCTAAAAATTGGTATATAGGCTCTAATGTTTCCTTTACCCTAAGGTGGAGGGCATTAAAAGTTTGGCCCGGTCGAACTTAATGTTTTTTTACTTGTTATACCCTACAACACTATGTGTTGGGGGTATTATAAGTTTGATTGGGCCAGAATTTATGTAACACCTCGAAATATTGGTTTCCCATATAGGAAAGTATATATGGATCTTCCTAGCTCGCCGAGCTGAGTCGATCTAGCTATGTATGCCCGTCCGTCCGTCTGTCCGTCTGTCCATGTTAATTTGTAATCACTCTACAGGTCGCAACTATGGCCCGATTCTTACGAAATTTTGCACGAAGGTGGGGTTAGGGTCAAAATGTTTAGGGGTTGAAATGGACCAAATACTGAAAAAATGTCGAATTTTGCAGTAGCTATACAGGTCGTTTAGGGCGGGGAAGAAGCCTACTAATTTGGGTAGTCATCGGATAATATTTAGCGGGTAAAATAGACCATATATTTTGTATTGAAAAAATTGGAAATTTTTCATTAAACCGCGAATATTTTAAATCCCGGCGAAATCACAAAGCCATCACAAGGTTACTTCTGACCTTTACATTGATGTTAACATCCAACAAAACGGATATATAGCAAAATATGTGCGACATATATGATTATCAAAGAAGATATGCTTGAAAAATCTCTTATATGTCGAGAACGGCTGAGCTGATTTCGACAGTTCTCATTAATTCAGAATGGCCTCTTGGCAGGAAAAAAAAAGTCTGAAAAAATCGCATAAAATATGTCTCTAAAGATGAAAATATTGATTTTGTAAAATTTTCTCATATTTTTATACCCTACACCACAAGGTGGTCAGGGTATTATGTCTTTGTGCATTTGTTTGTAACAGGCAAAAGGAAACGAGATAGACCCATAGTTCCTTTTGATGATATGCATAGAATCACATTCTGAGTCGATATATGCATGTCCGTCCGTCCGTCTGTCCGTCCGTCCGTCCGTCCGTCCGTCTGTCCATGTATTTTTGTAAACAAAGTACAGGTCGCATTTATTGCCCGATCCAGATGAAATTTTGCACAGATCATTCGTTTGGCCCAAGGACGAACCCTATTGAAATTGAAGATAATCGGCCAAAATTTAGATATAGCTTCCATATATATCTTCGTCCGATTTGCCTTTTATTGTGCACCAAACGTGTAATATCAGCCCGAATTGTATGGAGTTTTGCACATACAACCAAATTAGGCCTGAAAATATGTATGCCAAATTTGATCGAAATCGGTTCAGATATAGCTATAGCTCCCATATATATTGTTCATCCGATTTGTTATTTTTGTCCACCGCCGCCGTAATATGCACTCTGTAACAGCAATATTTGGGGAAATATATCAAATACAGCTCAGAAACACATTTGCAAAATTTTATCGAGATCGGTTCAGATTTGGATATAGCTCCCATATATAACTTCGACCGATTTACCTTTTATTGTGCACCAAACGTCTAATATTTGTCCAAATGGGATTGAATTTGGCACATACGACCGAATTGAGTCTAGAAGCTAGTATGTCAAATTTGGTGAAGATCGGTTCAGATATAGCTATAGCCTCCATATATATTATTCATCCGATTTGTTATATCTGTTACCCACAACCGTAATATGAACTCCGTAACAACGATATTTAGGGAAATATATCAAATACAGCTCAGAAATATCTTTGCCAAATTTTATCGAGATCGGTTCAGATTTGGATATAGCTCCCATATATATATTTATCCGATTTCAAATTAATTGTGCACCAAATGGTCAATACAAGTCCGAATTTAAAAGATACAAATGCTTCGGCATGTTTAGTCCTTTGAACTTTAAATTATAATTATAATCATAGCGTGTATGACTGAATTCTCCCATAAAAACTTTTACTTGTTATGTGGAGCTTAACTAAATTAGCAAAGTGGTGTAGGGTATCATAAAGTCGGCCCTGCCCGACTTTAAGACTTTCTTTACTGGTTTCAATTTTGTCATATTTTTGGCATATTTTCATTTTGAATTAAACATTTGGTAATATTTCTACAGCTAACAAAACTAAGTAGTTAGGATATCAGGATATCATATACAGATCGCATTTATGGCCCGATCCTTACGAAATTTTGCATGGGTATAAGATGAGGGTCAGAATAGAAGCCCACTCTTTTTGGAGATGATCGCCATATATTTAGGGGTTGAAATGGACCAAAAAACTGCCAAATTGCCAGCAGGTCGTAATTATCGCCCGATCCTCACGCACATTTGAATGGGGGTTACCGCACATTGCAAAGGCCAAGCAGTTTCGGATGGTCATCCAAAAATATTCAATGTGTGCAATAGTTTGCCAACTTTTGTAGACTAAATACGAAAATGTCTATTCCAGCGACATCTACCAATAAATTGGAAATGAGCAAATTCGTTTAAGTTGCTATTATCCGAAAATTAGAGAACGAAACATGATGGTTTTCTTTTATTATTTGTCACAATATCTTGTGGAGTTCTTTCGAGTATCTCGCCTATATAAACTGTATGGTTTATTATAGTGTTGTAGGGTATTCAACGGTCGGTCCCACTCGACTGTAGCCTTTGCTTACTTGTTTTTCATGTTTTTGCTACAATTTTCGGCTAAATGCGTCCCAGTTTGACATCCAATAGTTTATTTCGTACAGACGTACATCCCAAATGCCACCAATATTCTCTTGGGGTTATAAATTCAATGGAATACAAAATTTTCTTTTCTGAACACACATTGGTTGGGAAGGTGGACATGGAGGTACACTAATGTGGGGACTATACTTATATAAATGTATATGTGGACAATTATCTGTAAGATGTTCTCTACCCCAGAGTTGCCTTAATTCATTTTTTTTAGCCAAATCAATTGATTAATGTTGTCAAGACCAAGATGAACCCTACTCCAAAAATTGAAAATTGTATGAGAAGAGGGCTTCTATCCCCGTAGAACTTAAGATGCCAAATAAGGGCCAGGACTCAAAAAATAACTTAAATCATATGATGGTTATACCAAAAAGTGATCATTTTTTGCAAGGATTGCTTCTTCTCAAATTAACAACATTATTGTTGAAATTAAACTTGAAATCAATATACTTATAATCGGGTTATGATCCATATCCGCGGCCTGCAAAGAATTTCTGGATTTCTTACTAAATGTCCAATTCGTTCCACTAGTTTTGCACCCTTTATATTCGGTATTTCACTGATTGTAGTCCCACTGAGTGTTGTATTTTGAGTTCTCATTGGACGGATTAATGTCATATGAAAGAAGTAACTCCATGTTTTGAAATAAGCCTCATAACGCTTTGTCGTCTGTCATTTTTGTTTTTTAAATGTGAAACACAATGTAGGCCCTGGGGTTGTATTTTCTTCTGAAATGATATTGTTCGTACCCAATAAACACATAAAATCCATAAATAACAGTTTTATCCGTTGTCGCTTTGTACTACCCTAAAAAGGCTACACATCATAATAGAATTCTGAAAGAAGAAAAAACACTACAAATGTACATTCAAAAATAGTAAGTCAAAATATAGAAAATCATGTGATATAAAACATTACGATTGTACATTTCAAAAGTCAAAATGAAAATTTTCAAATTTACATTTTTTATCCTTTTCTGCCAAGAGACAATTCCGAATTTGTCTGAATCGTTAAAATGAGACCAGCGGTTTTACATAATTTCCATGTGTGACAGTATGGCATCCGCCGATGTTTGGCATAAAAATATTGACATTGAGAGAGAATTGCCACGACCCTATAATAGCTAAACGATCGGATTGTTCATCAAAAAATTGTAATCTAGTGTTCTATAATCACATATCTAGCATTTAGTTAAAGAGGTTGAGCTTCCCACGTTTGAAAAAAGAACATAGTCGTCAGTACCGTACGTAAACATGCAAAAGATCGAGCCCATGTACGCAATATGAGTCACAGTTTGGTGCTTATATTGGTCAAGTGGCATAGTTGGTTCAGAATAAATTATATAGAATAAATTCTATGATATTTGTCCTTTATTTCTTAAGCCGAAGCAAAAGTCCAAATGTTCTACAAAAATGTTGCTCAGATGATTTTATGAGATTTCTCGAAAGATAATAAGTTTTTAGACCCCACAAAGCATATGACCTTCAGCAACATAAAAGTTATCCTTTTTTTATCCGCCTGCCTCTTCTCTAACTATCGAACGATAAGATGTAAGTTGGTAGAAATTCACTCAAATATATTTAAAAACATATATTGGATATGGTATGTCCCCCATATAACGTTACTGAGCGATTTATGTAAATTTATATGCTGTAAAATCGCAGTTTGTATTCACAGTATTCACGAAACATATAGGTTCAAGTTGTGGTACAGACCTCAATAATGCTACCTCGATATTTTCAGGCTTTAAGTGCATTTTAAACGATTTTTATTTAATTTCCGCTAATCTATCACTAATAACTAGAATTATGACACAAATATGTTTTTCATTAATATGTATATCAAAACTTATCAAAAAATTCAGTTTTAAGAAGAACGCATGTAAAGCTATCGACTTATCTTCCCGAATTAAAAGGTAATTACACTAAAAGTAATATAAGCACAATTATTATTTGCAACCACGTTGAATTTCTGTGCATGTATTTAAGTGCTTCATAATCTCAATATACTGTTTTTTTTTTTTTTTTTCATTTATGTCAAACTCGAAGGAAATAAGCTTTTCTACAGACATCAACGTGGATATTAGATAGATGTAAAGAAAAATTCATAGAATAGATAAAATAAAAGTCAAAGAATGCATTTTTTGAGTTATGCCACTCTTTCAGGAAACAAACGTGTGTACATCCTCCATCAACATAAAATTGTGTGTCTGTTAAAATCCAGGTAGAGCCACATTTTGTTGTATACCTTATGCAACGATACCTCTTGATTTTTGATAATCTGATTATATCCGAGAGCTGTAGATATTTTGAGTCTTTTGTACATGGGCCCCTTTCCACCAAAACTTGTCAATATAGTCACTTTTTGATGTAGCCTCCATTAAATCTGGCGAGTATAAAATACAGTGAAAAACAATTAATATTGGACAACGTTTTGCATGAGTAAAACACATCCTTGCAATATATCTTAATTTAATATCCAATAACTATAACTATAGGGTCCGTTTTTATACCCTATACCACATAGTGATAAGGGTGTTATGTCTTAGTGTATTTGTTTATAACATGGAGAATGAAGCGAGTAAGACCCATAGTTAATTTTGAAGATCTTAATATAATCACTTTCTGAGTCGATTTAAGCATGTCCGTCCATCCGCCCGTCCGTCCGTGGGTCAATGTATTCTTGTGAACAGAACTTTGGGGTTGGAGTCGGATGAATGTTCAAAACCAGGCTAGAATTGGCAGCATCGGATAACCAAAAACCCATTTTCTTGAACAATTGTTAATAATAAATAAAAGATGAGATGAAAAAACTGCAACCAATTCCAGACTGCTGTCATTTCTAAGCCACTCGTCCGATAGCTGTTAAAATTATTCCAGTGACAGCTCATTATATTATTTACAAGCGTACAAAAGCATTTTGGTCAGAATTTTCCAAAAACAAAGTTATTCGTGATAGAATTCAAGCGTGATAGTGTGATTTCTTTATATTTAGCTGGAAACCCACAAGTGGCTATCATTAGAGCACTCCAGCATTTAAATATGAATAAATCTAAAACCGTGCAAGAACTTACACCGCAACAGAAAGAAAATAGACTCAAAAGAGCTAAAGAGTTGCTTCGTTTGGCCGAAAATTATGAACTGCCGAATTTGGTTTTCTCCGATGAGAAAACATTCGTTGTTCAGCAGTTTCTAAACAAGCAAAATGTTTACTTACCGAAGAGATCAGCTGAAAACCTCGTGCACCTTCGGATGGCCACCAGAACTCAAGCGCCGACCATGGTGATGGTGTGGGCCGCCATAACAGCCGATGGTCGCTATTCGCTCGTATTAATCGACCGTGGCATCAGAATAAATGCCGAATATTATCGCGAAAATGTTGTGAAGGGTTTATTGAAGCCTTGAGCCCGCAAACATTTTGGCCGCAGACCTTGGACATTCCAATAGGATTCTGCACGCGCCACCCAAGAATGATTATAAAATGAGGATTCTCGCGCTCAACGGCCAGCGCTCAATGGCCACCAAAATCTCCGGATACCAATCCGTTGGACTATTGTGTCTGGAGTATCTTGGAAAGCAAGGTTGGCACTAAAAAATACCAAAGTGTCGATCACCTCAAGCAAGCGCTTCGACGGGAATGTGCCAAAATACCGCGGAGCAAAATTCGGGCATCGAGTAACTTTGTCAGAATGGAGGATTTACACAAGAAAATTATCATCATTATAATCAGCGAGATTTCAAAAATAAGACCTAAACAGTTGCCGTTTTCGATGATTACAACTTTTCGCCAGTCGAAAACCTAAAAACTGTCAAGCGGGCCATCAATGCATATAACCCCAAAACATTTTTGTCGCACGGAATAATCTCTACAAAAACGTTTTCATTACCAGATAGTGGCAAATGTTTGGCAGAAGTAATTATCTACTAACACATAATTTTTTTAACATCGCTTCGCTACGTGGTAATGAGATGGGTATGTTCTTCGCTTTGTATTTTTATATAAAAACCGCATTATTTTGAACATACTGGAAAGGCAGAAGGAAGTTTGTTTACATTACTTTTTTAATGGCTTTTTCGGCTCGTACTGCTCTCTGCTTGTTGCTGGGATTGTTTTATCTTATTTCCTATCCAGCCCATATTTTATTCTATTACTTGTTTATCGCATCATGGTTCATTCTTGGAATAGTTACCATCTGAATAAGAATATGAATTTGAGTGTGATTAAAATTAAAAACTTATAACATTCGAGAATCCCATTTGCTTTCGCAGGCTCAATACCTTGGATATGTCTATAGTAGATCTTTTTTGTTTGGAGAATAATCAATAGGGATTGTCTTCCCAGAAGAATGATTTTGCTTTAAAATTCAATTTATTTGAATACTTTATCAATTACAAAACATACACACACATTCAAAATGTATGTGTTTGCACATATGTATTTACATATGGCACAAAACACAGACACACACACAGCTGCTGAAAATAAAAATCATAATTCATATGAAAGCCAACATTAAAACTCATAACCCCTAAAATTGCAAAAAATTCGATATGGAAAATCATATTATCACATCCAAGTGGTATGGGATATTCAAAGGATACAAATAAAAACAAAGGGTTCAATCCAGCAACAACCACAAACATGTCGAAATAAGGAAACAAGAACAAAAGCCGAGGCATTTAAGGCGAAACACGCTAACATTCCTCGGCTTGTAGATGGGATGAGCTTTTCTCAACAAAATATTAAAGGCAAAGAAAAACTCATAAATTAAACATTTTTAATAAAAATAAAAACCCAGAGATTTTTCATGGACTTCGGCAGCAAAGCATATTGCACGGCCTTTCCAGAGTCTGTGTTGCCCGCAGCAGAATCGAATAGCCCCACGCCCTGAAAGTTTTCTTATGCTTTATACATGAACACGGATATGCATACCAAAGTACCGTTGAATAGGAGATGTTAACGGGGAAAAGTTTAAATATTTCGGTTAGCCCTCAAAAGAAAAAGATCAGCCGCATAGAACACACACATACACGCAAGCAAGCATTCTGACGCACACAAATACAATCCATAAAGGCAATAAAGAAATCCTTTAATCGTATTATTTTTGAAATTATTCAAATAGTAGAATAAAATGTGTAATGTATTTATTAATATGACGAATAATGTTGATATTAAAGGAGTCCATACATGCATGTACATTGAAAAAATTTAATTTACAACATTTACAACATTGCGCATTTATATTCATGTAAAAAGAATGAAAATTGTATTTCCCGTTCCAAAAACAATACCCTTAGGTCACAGGCGATACTCCTAAAACTCTCCTCCTGATGGGTTTGGTGTTCGGATTCTGTATGTCTAAGAATAGGCTATTTGTTTTAAGATGTAAGTGGGAATGCATTTTTAATATTTTCTCAAAACGTAAGTGCGACAAAAAAAAACTAAAAGTTTTGCTCATTTGTGCTAACCTGGCACAATCTCTTGTCCCTGTTTTAGAATAAATTTATCACAAGAGGGAGCACAAATTATAAATGAATAGAAAAATCTTTCAATAAAGACATATAAAACAAGTAAGCTAAGGCTATAGTCGTGCGGGCCGACCATGTGATACCCTACAACACTACAATATATAAGAAGCCCCTTTATACCCTCATCCATTTTGAAAGATTTCGCTTTTGAAATTATGTCATGGAGCACTGCCCAGATATCACCCTTAGCACTTTGAACTGGGACATTTGCGCACTATTTACGCACTCCGTCGTGCTGTTAGTTGTTATGAGCTAAATATAATGCAATGATAGTTGTTATGGGCTAAATATACTGCAATGGTCATCCAAAATGCTACAATTCTTCCCTTGCCATAACTCTCTTCTCTGGCGTATCGATGTTGAAAGGTCTACTTTCATTGAAATGTTCCAATTCACCAGGTCCAGATGGTGTACCGTCTTTCATTTTAAAAGCATGTGCACATGAACTATATCTTCCTCTAACAAGTATTTTTAATACTTCGTTAACCCTAGGGTATTTTCTTTTTATTTGGCATTCGAGCTTTATTATTCCATTGCATAAAGCAGACAGTAGATGTGTTATTGAAAATTATAGGGGCATTGCAAAACTAAGTGAAATTCCCAAACTTTTTGAGCATTTGGTACACAACAATTTACTTCTTCTGTTGAATGTAAATTTCAACTATTTCAGAGCGCTCGCGTGGCGTGTATTCGTTCATGGTAAAAATCTGCTTGGACTGACGCTTCAAACGCGGTATGTCATTAAGCGATGTGACATCTCTGTCAAAAGTTATGGCGTTGCCAGATGGGTCCGTCGAATATGGGCAACCCTATAGCAAATATATACAATGTGTATATACAATGTAGCCCCCACGCTTATAAGGGGGATATAAAAAAGGTGGACATACATGGCCCATTTTCAATACCAAAAGTACTGCCGACATAATATACATTTGACTACAATTTTACCTACCTACTTCATTTCATTCGGAAGTTAGAATGATTTCTACAGACGGGCGACATAGCTAAATCGACAAAGAATTTTATGCTGATCAAGAATATATATACTTTGTGGGGTCTAAAATATATATTTCGAGTTGTTACAAACGGAATGATAAACTTAATATATCCTCCATACTATGGTGGAGGGTATAAAAATTGACCTAAGTAAATAAAACTTGGCGCAAATTTTTTTTAATTTTTTTATTAAATGTGGAATTTCGTTATGTATGTTCGACAAATCGAGCACAAATCAATGCAGTTTGCGGGCTCTTGATATTTGAATTTTTACAGATATTAAAGCAATTTTTTCTAAAATAATATTATTATTACAAAATTGGAAAAAGAATTTTGAGAAAATATTTGGTAATTTTTTATAGCATTTTCAAAAAAAAGTTATTTGGCCGATTCTGTAATAAGCTGGATATTCAACCACTTCTATCAAAAGCTCTAATTTCTGACATAAAATCTTTTTATGTTTCAATATTTCTTCATCTAATATTTACAAAACCAATGAGACATATAAAGAATGGAAAATAAAGTCCACTTTTCGAACTTCCTCCACAAATTTTATATACTCCTCACCATAGCATGGAGGCTAAGTTAAGTTTGTTATTCCGTTTGTAACACCTCGAATATACATTTTAGACATCAAAAAGTATATATATTCTTGGTCACCATAAAATTCTATGTCTATATATATAACGATGACCTCCATCTGTCTGTCTGTCCGTCTGTGCAAATCACTCTAGCTTCCGAAAGAATTGAAGTAGGTTGGTAAAATTTAACTCAAATGTATGCTTGGTCTGCAGGACTTTTAATAAATTTCATAGGTCCAGTTTAGGAATAGCCCTCATATGACTATACTTCACCATATTCACCATATTCGTATAGCCCCCATATAACGTAACCTCCCTTTATTCGTTATATTAATGATGTTAGCGACATTATTTCACGTTTTGTATTTTTATTTTGTAATGGCCTATGACAAAAAATGCCTATGCAATTCCACGTCTCAGCATAGACCCAAATATAGCGTTAACTCCCTATATTCGGTATTTTAAAGATTTCAACTGAACTTTTAAAAGATTTTGTTTTGTTTGAAAATTTCCAAATTTGTTCCAAATGGTGGAGGGTATTTACTTTTTTACTTGTTTAATTTAATGAGCAATTCTTGTAGTAATTTGAAATCTTTTTACAGGGTTGCCCATATTCGACGGACACATCTGGCAACGCCATAACTTTTGACAGAGATGTCACATCGCTTAATGACATACCGCGTTTGAAGCGTCAGTCCAAGCAGATTTTTACCATGAACCAATACACGCCACGCGAGCGCTCGAAATAGTTGAAATTTACAAGAAGTCAATTGTGAAAATTCAACGTGCTTTTAAAACATTAAAGAATGTGAGAAGTGCGCCTTCTAAGCACACCATTAAGCGTTTAAACGAAAATTTTTCGACTGGTAAGGCTCTTTCTAATCCGAAGAGGTCATATAAAAGTCGACCAAGGCGATCGGCCGAGAATATCGCTGCCGTACGAGCCAGTGTTGAGAGGTCCCCAAGAACATCCCAAAAACGCCGTTCTCATATATAATATGGGCAACCCTGTATAACATATTTTAAATAATTTTTGTTGCTTATGAAAATAACAACAATGGAATTAAACCTTCCTATTTCACAACATCAAAATTCAATGGTATCCCGAACAAATATGCCAACACTCTTATTTTAAATAATAATATAATATATAACGATAGCAATATTTCTACCACCATTCAATCTCGTATATAAGTTATGTTCAACAAAGGGTTATTCAAAGTAGTTCATAAAATATGAACTTTTGGTGAGATTGCAAATGGTAGTAACTACGAATTTAAATGTTCTGGCATTTAAATATCGTGTCATACATTTGGACACTAAGCAGACTGCATAACATTTAGCAATATTTAAAAACGCCCCTTAAATCTGTGTTTACTGGATCTCATTTATGTCACCAAAGAAGTATGCGTAGAGTAGGTCATCTCTTCATGGTTTTATACGACAATAACACTTATCTGTAAAACGTTAAATAAAATTTAAAGGTTATGGAATAATTTCCAAAGCAAAATTAAACATGGTTTGATAGTGCATGTTCCGTTTTGATTTACGGCATATTCTAATGGAGTTGAAACAAATGATTTTCTCTTGCTCGATCTTAGGTATAGTCCGAAAAGGGGTAACTTCAGTAAAAATTTCGCATAGTCACAACACTTTCCAATATTATGTATTTTCATACTGCGAGCTCTACATATGACCTCTTAATTTTTTTGGTATAGCCCCTCATAACGACAATCCCTCCATTCTGAAAGTTTTTCAGCAAACTCTTCAGATCATTTTTAGGTAAATTAAACATTTTATTATATATTAAAAAATTTGGCACAGGCGAAGGTGCGCTGTTTTATTTTTTAATATGTCGAAACGTTCCTACGTTGGCAGGAAGAGTTATACGTGAATCAATATACCCCATATTCTGCTAAACTCCACAATATGGTGGATCAAAAAAATATACTTTAATTAATGCCGAAAATTACACTGTACGCATCAAATCGGACAATCGAGAGACATTTATGTCGTTCAGTATTTCTCAGTGTTTGTTTACTAACCAAGGACAAAAATCTTCGAATGGTATCGAAAATACCTTCTACCACTCGACTCAGAGAGTTTTCTTAAGATTCAGGGAAAGATAATGTATCAAAGGATTATTAAGAGCGTTTCGTACTAGTTTCACTAATATTGGGTCACATCACACCAACGAAATGTAAATATAATTCCCTCCATGTGTAAAAAGGTAAAGTATAACAAAACGTGACAAAAATACCGGAAGGAACAATTATATGAGGGCTATAGGAGCATGTGGACAATTTTAGACTATGTTATACCACAGGAGCTGTAACTAATCACAAACCCTAAATTGTGCAGAATTGTGTTGAGAAATGTGGCTAATATCAACAGAATACCTCGAGATACGTTAATTTAAAGCTCATAGGAAAACGAGATAGAATCCATTACCATTTCCGAATACCCAATTTTAAACTAATATATTGGAAAAAGAATATTAAACGCTCGTATACACATAATGTTAGAGTTCTATGCAAACCTATTGTTTTCTACAATTCTGTTAAGCATTTTTATAACATACTATCTGAACCCGGTGCGCTTCGCTACCCCTTTTGATTTTATATGCATTCAAAATTTAATTTACGAATATATGTTGGTTAAAAAAAAATTAATTAATTAATTAATTTAAAAATTAAAAAAAAATATTGCACTACTTTAATGCGTAAATAACCAAAACCATTAGAAAAGCAGTAACATGACATACATACACGAAGGGTTTGTCCTTCGGATTTATTTATTTCATAGCAAATACAAAGCGTGCAGTAAATTGCAATCTTTTGAAGTTGAGTGGCATTTCTATTGCAATTAGTGAATTCAAGATTCGCCGTAATAAGCGTATTTCAAATCAATTGTTGTGTTGTTTTTTAGTGATAGCCTAAGGCGTTGTGGGTCTATGGTTCTTATTAAAATCACATCCCAATCTGATCCGATTTAAATATAATTTAAAAAAAAAATTACTTTTACACCAAACTCCGCCACACCTTTCATATTTCATTGAAATTGGTGCGTCAAATATGTGAAATCGGCCGAAAAAATATATATGGGAGCTATATCCAAATCTTAACTAATTTCCAATTAATTTGTCACATTTATTATTATAACCAAATTCCGCCACACATTTTGAATTTCATTGGTATCGGTCATATATATCATGTTTGGTGAATAACATGTATGAAATCGGCCGAAATATATATGTTAGCTATATCCTAACCTCAATTGATTTCAATATAATTTGGCAATTTTTTCTGGTGCCAGATTTTGTCTCTCTCGCTTTGGGTGCATCAAATATGTGAAATCGGCTGAGTATATATATGGGAGCTATAATCAAATCTGAGCGTATTTGAATATAATTTGTCAAATTTATTTTTGTACCAAATTTAGGCACTCATGCCGAATTTCATTGGAATCGGAAATACGTATCGTGTTTTGTGCATCAAATATGTGAAATCGGCGGAAAATATATATGGGAGCTATATCCAAATCTGAACCGAATTTAATATTATTTGACTAATTTTTTTTCTAATCAAAATCCCGTTACATATTCCAAATTTCTTTGGAATCGAACATACATATCGTGTATGGTGCATAAAATACATGAAATCGGTCGAAAATATATATGAGAGCTATATCCAAATCTGAACCGATTTTAATATAACTTGACAAATGTATATTTGTTTTATTTTCCGCTACACATTCCAAATTTCATTGAAATTAGAGATACATAGCGTGTTTGGTGCATCAAAAACATGAAATCGGTCGAAAATATATATGGGAGCTATATCCAAATCTGAACCGATTTCAATTTAATTTGACCAATTCATTTTGGCTCCCAATTCCGTTACTTATTTTAAATTTCATTACAATTGGAAATACGTATCGTGGTCCACCATACATGAAATCGGCCGAAAATGCATATGGGAGCTATATCCAAATCTGAACCGATTTCAATATAATTTGGGAAATCAATTTTTTAGATAAAATCTATCACTCGTTTCAAATTTTGTTGAAATTGGGGATGCATAGCGTGTTTGGTGCATCAAATGCTTGAAATCGGCCGAAAATATATATGGGAGCTATATCCAAATCTGAACCGATTTCAATATAATTTGACAAATTTCTTTTCGGATTAAATCCCGTCACACATTCCAAATTTCATTGGAATCGAACATTCATATTGTGTTTGAGGCATCAAATGAACGAAATCGGTCGAAAATATATATGGGAGCTGTATCCAAATCTGAACCGATTACAATATAATTTGGCGAACTTATTTTTGTTTCAAATTCCGTTACGTATTCCAAATTTGGAGACTGTATCCTCAACCAATCAATAGATATGTGCATATAAAATCTAAATTTTTGGGGGTACCTCCGATTCTGATGCTATATCTCCAGGTCCAAGTGGAAATTTAAAAATGTATATAGCCTATGTTACTTTCAGACGATGTTGCAGTATATATGGAAATTTTCAGGAAAATCTATTCAGCGGTTTTCGAGTCCATAAATTACAAACAAACAAAGATACAAACATTTTCCTCTTTTATAGATATAGAAGATACTAGCTGGCCCGGCCGCGTTGCCGGCCCGTACCTTTAGTTTTGATGCACAATAAATCATATTTTTTGATGCACAATAAATCACAGATCTGACTATAAGTCAAATTTTTATAATAAGGTATGACTCCATAGTGATTTCAAAATAGAAATAAATATTCATGGCAAAAATTATAATAAATGTTTTCTATTCTATTGAGCTTACGTTCTCCTCACTTGGGTAAAAAATGTTTTTTTTTATCATAGAAGTTATTTTTAAAATAACTTTTGGGGAGAATATCGCAGACAAAAAACAAGGGAACAAACAAGCCAACACAGTTTCTGATCTATTTATTTATTTATTTATTTATTTATTTATTTATTTATTTATTGTTTTTTTTTTTTTTTTTTTTTTTGAATTCTAATATGATGTGTAGTCTTTTTTTTTTGGTTAGTATAAAGCGACAATAGACAAAACTCTTATGTATTGATTTTATGTATTCATTGGGTAAGTAGAACTATACGAATTATATCATTTCCGAAGAGAGATGATGTCGAAATAATTTTCTGTCATGAGTATTTCGAGGAGTTAGAAACGGAATGACAAACTCAATGGTGTGATAGAGGGTATAATAAAAATGTGAATGTGTGCAATTGGAAGAAATATTTAATTTAAAATATAACGTCCAACCAATTACACTCAAGATTAAGCATCTTCATTGTCGTCCAACTTTTACTGGATTATTAATATACGCTGTGTGAAACATAAAGAGGTAAGCCCTGGTAATAAGATGGTATTTTGCACAGTTTAGTTTCTATGATATTTAGCTGAATTTTTTTCACAACGTTCATAGTCATAGAACTTAACGATGGCCTTGAGACGACAAGTGTGTGGAGAAAATCCTTGTCAGATACTCACAATCAAATCCTTTGCTACAATTGATAAAGAAAGAGAAGAACATCCGAACAGACAATCTGATATTGCCACAGGCTGTTGTTTGTCAAAAAACAAACATTTTTCATAAATGCCGCTGTTGTTGATGACATCCTTGTTGCTCCGAGTAGAAAGTGGTAACAAACAATTTCGCATTCCAATACACTACAACAAATATTAGATCCTTGGTAACGAAACGACGTAGCGAAGCTCTGGAAAATGTGCTACGATGCCAGGAGCAATATTAAAATTTCTTTGACATATTTAGGGTGTGGGGCTCCCGTTTGTGGCTCCTTTTCAAATAAACTTTCATTACGTTTCTTTTAACAAAAAAAAGTAAGCATTAATGTTTTTAAATCGGCCCTGACTTGATTGTGGTTTCCTGAACTAGTAAAAATGGAAGACAAATCAATTTGTTTGTGGTACATTTACCGAAAATTAGGATGTACTGTTATATGGGGTCTATACATTAAAGTGGACCGATCTTCCCATTTTTTATGAAGAAATTCTATATGCGCGAAATTCCAAAACGATAAAGTGCTACTATTAACATTTATGGTTTTAAGTGACGTATAAAGATTTTGGAAAGATGGTACCGAATGAAATAGGAATTTAAAGAAAATAGCATATGTGAAGACTATTTATCTTTTGTACCTAAATTATTTTAACAGCGTTACCTATACTTCGACGTAGCGTACACAATTATTTGACTTCCCCACTGTGGTAAAATGTTTTGTTCGTCCGTATTACTCAAATACGCCAGGTCCATATTTTAGTATCTACTATCTAAACACGTTGTAAAATTGATACTTTGTTAAATTCGTCCAAGTGTAATATTTTCCATTTACAACCATTCAAATTTTTGTTACCATTTTTTCAGCACAAAAATTAGGTTCAATACGGAATATCGGAGGGTACCGATATATGAGGGTTATACGATACGGTGGACCTACATAGACAATTCTCTTCCGATATATGGGGGTTGTACAAATTCGTGGACCTATTTAGACAATACTCTTTCGGTGGGTAAAGTACCCAGAAGGAACTCCTTGTGTAGATTTTTAAATTTAGATAAATGTAACCAGTAAAGAAGGTCAAAAGTCGGGCGGAGCCGACTATATGATACTCTACACCACTATGAGTATTTAGTAAAGCTCCCGTTCCAAAAAAATTGTATTGGGAATTTTGTACCTCTAGTACGAATTAACATTGCTGTATAGTGCATGATATGACTTCGATAATGATTATATTAAAAACTATTTATTGGACAATAGATATACCAGACCGAGTTTCATCAAATAGAAAAATTCGGTTGAATATCTATGCAAATTTGGCTGATACTACACATATGGAGAATAATAACTGTCAAATCGGGTGAAGATGTATATCGAAGCTATTAAAAATCTCAGCCGATCTCATAGAGGTATTCTCGAGCTGTATCTGATATCCGGTATCAAATATCATTGTTGTGGAGTGCATATAACGCAAGTGAGGGACTTTAAAAGCAATATTTGAAGTACCTACTTCTGGGCTGAGTTCCGTCGGAAGTGCCAAAATGCAGTCTATTTTGGCTGATATTAGCCATTTGGTGCACAATAAACCTGAAATCGGATAAAATTATATAAGAGAGCTATCTCTAAATCTGAACCAATCTGGACAACATTTGAAACACTCATTTCTGAGCTGTATCTGATATCTGGTACCAAAGAGCATTGCTGTAGAGTGTATATAACACCAATTCGGATAAAACATATATATGGGAGCTATAACTATATCTAAACCGATTTTCACCAACTTTGAAGTGCCTGTTTCAAGGATGAATTCAATCGGAATTGTCAAAGCTCAGTCCATTTGGGCTGATATTAGGTATTTATTGTACAATAAAACGTATATCGGACACAGATTTGCGTGGGAGCTATATCCAAATCTGATCCGATCTCCATAGAATTTGAAAGAGTTATTTTTAAATTCCTTGAGCCAAACAAATATTGTTTGAAAAATTTCATCTCAATCGGATAATAATTCGTTCACAAGAATACATCGACAGATTCAGAATGTGATTCTATGAAGATCCTGAAAAGTATATATGAGTCTATCTAGCTTCCTTCTCCATGTTACACACAAATGCACAAATACATAATACCCTTACTACTATGTGGTGTAGGGTATAAAAATTGGTCGTGGTCAATTTTTCTTTCCCCAAATCCTAAGTTGGGTACGACGAACATTAAAAAAAATAACTTAATTCGGTCCTTTCTCAAGTGATTCAATTACTGAAATTTTTATGTATAGATTATTTTGTGAGGGACCTGAACTCATTAGGAGATAAAGAGAATACAAAGAGAATATTACATTTCATATTGCTAAAATAGGCTCCGGCGAAATTACGATATTAGACAACATTTCAAGACATTCGAAGTCAATCCACCCATGTATGTCGGTCTACCTGTTGTAGTATCGAAGGTTATCCATTGGGTTAAAGCTTAGAAGATCTATATATTTGATGCAAATGATATCTTAGTCGCACGTGGTAATATCGATCGAAGGTGTATTAAATAACTCTGCTTCCCAATTGTGAGAAAATTTCCAACTAAGAGCGGGGTGACATTAGCTATAAACCGCGAAAGCTTAAAGAAGCTATTGGTTTCACTACATTTTTATTAATTTTTTACTTTAACAACTCCACAACTTCTGGGTAAATTATTTTGAATTGTGACGAACATTTTTCTTTTTTATAAGTTAACAGTTCGCGAGGTATGGAATTTCGAAACGCACAACTTCAACAATTGTAAAACATATTTAAACATTTTCATATATTCGTTTTCATTTAAAGTTTCAGTGCATTATTCGTGGAAATACCTTTAAAGCCAACAGACCGAGAAACAAACTCAAGTATCTAGAAGTGGAAAATAAATGTTAATTTCCATTTAAGCCAACTTACAATTACAAATTACGAATTAAATGTACATTTACGATAAGATTCTGAAACAACATTTTTGCCAACTCCAGCAAACAATGTGAGGTGTGGTGAGTCCTTTCAAGCACCCTCCCCGTCATCGTTATAACCTTGAAAGTCCTTTCTACTTCATTTCCATGTCGGTGCTCGTCTACTTATTTTTGTTACGTTTGCCTGATGATAAGACGCCTTATATACGTTAGGATGTTGTTTTCCACACACATAGACACACACGCACACACTACTATAGGAATTAACAGAATACAACAGAACAACACAAAACAAAAACAACATTACTTAAAACTAGGATGCTGTGGACACACGCAAATAAACGAAAAGAAGTGAATTATTGGACAAGGTAAGTAGTTGTTGTCTCTGAGAATTACAAGCGCGTGTTTTCTCGTAGCCATCAACGCAGGGCAATAATGAATTGAAAAAGTACAACATGTTTTAATTACAATCAATGAACTATTTAGGAATTTTAACGAAATTCGTATTCCAACTGTGCGAGCTGAGCCAGCTTAGCTGAAACGAAACAAATGAGCTTTTCGAGTCAATGTTACTTTGCAATTAAAATCGAGCAAATTAATCTCTCCAATACCTAGATAAATGTTTAAAATGTAAATTATTTTAAAAGCAAAAATAAAAAAAATAAAAAAAAGAAGTCTTAATACAACAGAACCATGATTCGGCCTAGTTTTAAAGGAATAAATTTAAGGACTTGTGTCATATACATAGGGAAAGGTCTGATCAGGGTGAAGATTACGTTCTCCAATATTTTTAAGATTTTCATTGTACAATTTAAAATAGAACCAGAGATGTCGTACTCTTATACAGATAAGCGATATGGTTTCTCGATAAGTAAACTCGGCAAATTAGATATCACAACTGTAGGGAGCTTACAGATCAGCTTTACCAGACGGACGGAAGTCATATACAGCTAGGTCGACTCAGTGTGATATGATATGAATCGATACATAACATCGTGGATCTAGGACCAATACTTCAAAATTTTACAGACTTTAAATCTAAATTCTAGTTCAAACCGTCCAACCTATATCAATCATACCACATGTATGTTTCCAATGTGTGAGTTCTGTTGGAATGTCCAATGTCTGCGGCCAAAATGTTTGCGTGCCCAAGGCTTTTATACACCCTCCAGAATATTTTCGCGACAATATTCGGCATTTGTTCTGATGCCACGGTCGATTAATACGATGAATACGGAGAACGACCATCGGCAGGTATGGCGGCCCTTGAGTTTTGGTGGCAAACGGAAGATGCATATTTTCAGCTGACCTCTATGGCAAGTAAACACGATCATTTTGTTTGTTTACAAACTGCTGGATTACGAATGTTTTGTCATCGGAGAAAACCAAATTCGACAGTTCACCACTTTTGGCCAAGCGAAGCAACTCTTTAGCTCTTTTGAGTCTATTTTCTTTCTGTTGTGGTGTAAGTTCTTGCATCTTTTGGAATTTCAATGGCTTTACCCGGAGCTCATTTTTCAATATTTGTCGAATGGAATATTGCGATTTGTTCAGCTCACAAGCCATTTTTCGGCCACAGCGACGCGGGTTTCGATCAAGTCGCTTCTTTATTTTTCGAACCTTTTTTGCTGATGTTGCTGGTATCTTATTCTTCTTCCGTCCCCTTCCTTGAGGTCGGGCTCCGCTATCAGTATCACGGTAACGATCGATGAATGATAAGAGACACAAAAGAATTATTCACATTTAAACGCTGGAGTGCTCTAACGATAGTCACTTGTGGTTTTCTAGCCAAATATAAAGAAATCACACTATCACGCTTGAATTCCATCACGAATAACTTTTTTTCAGTTGAGTTGTGGGAGTTTCTTCTGAGTACTATAGTTTTAGCTCTGACCTCGAGATTCTAGCTCTATATTTATAGAGCGCCAACACATCAATGTCAGTACAGTACCTTTATCGATTGTCTCGTATGAATAATGTTCTGCACTCTCAAACAAAAAAAATAAATAAATGGTTTAACACCATTTAGTCCGAATTTCCGAAAATCCCGCTTTATAGTCCTAAATCCCACTAAGCCCTACCTTCTTGCCAAATTTCAAGATTACGTCAGGCAATCACTAAGCGTTTCTTATAAATTTTCCAGCTTAAATCTGCTGAAATTTGACGTGAGAATCATTCATAGTATCTAAGATAATCTGCATTTTAACAATATTTTGTCTCGAAGGTGTTTGAAATTCAGTATTAGAAATGCGTAATAGTTTTCATCCTAATAATAATTTCTTTATGTACGATACCCCTAACTTTAGAGTATTTTTTCATTCGAATATTCAATCCTAATTCTTTTATTTATAAATGTTTTTTTCACCTCATGGAGGAGGTTGACGTGTTTTCATTTGATTATTAAGTTTCCTAAAAATGTAAGTTTAACCCTTGGCTTTTAATACTTAGAGTTCCTGATAAATATCCATTGATAATTGTACATATTAAAGATGACATGAATCTATAGATGTCATAAGCCGCAGTCCTATTAAAAATATCAAGATGCAAACCTCAATTCAAGTAACTCAAGGAGATGTTTGCACTTTGCATTTGACATCTGTGTTAACGTTTTCTTTTCCTTTTTTTTCCCCCGATCGACCACATCCCAAGTTTCAGGATGACTTTGAAAGAACATTCCAAACTAAGAAGTATGTCAACATGTAGATAAACCACACTTTACATGCTGGACTTTTACCAAAATCTAATTAAAGTTGTAACAAGTCGAATACTAATCTTTGCTACTCTACACCCATTCCCTGGTTTAGTTTTCGCATGTTTTCCGTATATCCGAAGGCAAAATTGCACACATACACACTCAGACTGCCAGCTCTGCAGAAAGACAAAGAGCGAGAGATTGGAAGATGTTAGTTGAAACATTTGCCAGTTAATACGAATGTGTTACAGCATGTCCGGGCACCATCTATTGTTTAAATTAATTGAATGTATTAAAAATAATTTAATTTGTTCTTCGTTCTTTCTTTTATCGAAAATTCAATTGAGAAGTAAAACAAAACGCAAGATAGCCATAGGCGAATAAAACACATGCACAAATAAAAATGTTTGGACCAAATTTACACCGGTATTTGAACAAGATTTTGGTTTTTAGTAAGATTTTGAAAATATTCATCTGTAGGCTTGGTTTAGAAAAGATGAAGTTTAAACGCAAGTGTTCGATTAAAGATTTCTGAAACCAAATTCTTGTATGAAAGAGGGAAACAGTTTATGCAAGAGAAAATCTTTGGGAGCCATATTTATATTTTTGGCAGCTAATTTTTTTTTCCTATTTGCACTTAATTAAACATTACCTTATACTTTAAACTCACTTAGCATTGGTAAGTATATATATAACATCAAAGAAAAATAATGCGCTGTCAATATTTGAGACTGTAATGTTCTATATTTATACTTCTAATCTATATATACATACAAAAGTAAAAAAGCAGAAAACGACATTTAAAACGAATTGGAAAATTAAAAGAAATAAATAAATAAAATCCGTTAAAAAATGCTGTTACAATTTTAAAAATACCGATGTGAAGACGTTGGCTTGCATAGGCAACTTTTATCATAAGCCATTACAATATTCAAATACAGGTTGACCTGTTGAAATGGACCAACAACTAAAAATGTTTCTGATTTTGCAGCCGTTATAAAGGTCATAAATAGAAACCAAAGGGCTCGTAATCTCGCATGAAGTTAGGTTTGGAACATCGGTAGAATGGACAGGCGATATCTTCTGAAATACACAAACGGCAAACTTCTGGCTTTTTTATGCTGATTTCGTTGACGAATAGAGCCAAATATTTTAGACAAGCAAATCATATAGATGAGTCCTTAATTTATAGATACAGATGGGCCTTTTGCTTTGGAGATGATCGCAAAATAGTAAGGGGTTCAATGAACCAAAAACAGAAATAATTTCCCTATCATGCAATTAAAGCCAATCGACACGCCTGAGAAGAGAGTTAAGAACAGGGAAGAATTCTAGCATTTTGGATGACCATTGGATTATATCTAGCTGTAAAATGGATCACAACTAACAGCACGACGGAGTGTGTAAATAGTGAGCCAATGTCCCGTGTCAAAATATCTGGGCAATGCTCCGTGACATAATTTCAAGCGAAGTCTTCCAAAATGGATTTGGACATAAGAGGGCTTCTAACATGTTGTGGTGTTGTAGGGTATTACATGTTCGGCCCCGCACGAATAGGCTTTAGTACCCATTAAGAGTTTCATATCCGAAATTTGAAACAATTCGGGCGAAAAATGTCGCGAAAATCATCAAAATATATGGGGGATATACGACATCGTGGACCTATAAAAAATCTTATTCAGGGGATAAAGTTCCCTCTGATTAACTCCTTGTATGGATTTTCAGGCAATTCCATTTAAGATTTTTGGTGCAATCCGAATATTCGGAATACCGAATATCTGGAGGTACCGTTATATGGGGGCAATACGATATCGTGGACCTATGTCTCTTCCAGGGGGTAAATTAATTTTCATTTGATTGTTGTTATTTACAGCAAGTCGGAAAATTTGAAAAATGTACGGGCAGATCGGGTGCACTGCTTACCTTCAGAATAGTTTTACATATAAGATTTAAAAATATTTTTCCAAAAAAATATTTCGTAAAAAAATTCAAACTCCCAAAAAGTTTAGCAAAGGTATGTTCACAAAAATTTTGTTTATAAATGTGTTTTTTAATTCGAACATTGCATTCAGGTTGTCTTTTTGTTAAAAACGTTATATTATTGTCTAAATAATTAATTAGTATAGATAATTAATCTAATGTCCAGGTTCCAATCTCACCCGGCCTAATAGAATTTTTGTTATTCAGTTTCACCTGAAAGAGCTGTACTTACACTCAGGATGTTTTCATTTCCAATTATATAATACACTAGCTGACCCGGACCGCGTTGCTGGCCCGTAGTATTAGCGTATAATGCATATTTTTAAGAACCTAATATAAGATGTAAAGTAAAGCTTTTTTCTTTGAAAACCTAAACTTTGATATGAATGCTGACATACAACCATGATATGTGAATATTGATTTGATTGATTTAAAGGTTTTAAAGTTTTTTTTTCAAATTTGGTATTTGATGTTTGTTACTACAGCCTATGACAGAAAATTGCCCCCATATAACGGTACCTCCCGATATTCGGTATTTTAATGACATTTTTCAACGGAATTGTTTCAACTTTGGTATTTGAAGTTCGGAATGGAAACTACGGCCTATGACAGAAAATTGTCTGTGCAGGTCCAAGTTTTCGTACAGCCGCCATATAACGGTGCCTCCCCATATTCCGTATTTTGATGATTTTAGCGACATTATTTACCGGAACTGTTTCAAATTTGGTATTTGAAGTTCGTAGTGCGTGCTACCGCCTACAATTGAAAATTGTCTGTGCAGGTCCACGTCTTCGTATGACTCCCATATAACGCTACCTCCCGATCTTCGGTATTTTGATTGTTTTAGAGACATTATTCACCGGAATTGTATCAAATTTGGTATTTGAAGTTCGTAATAGATACTACAACCAAAAGAAAATTTGAGTTGAGTGATTTTATATATATATAGATTGACAAACAAAAGAAAAGCAAATTGAAAAAAAATCTTCAACTTGTTCGCTGATTTTTTATTGCGAAACGAAGTTTGTCAATAGAATGTTCTATTACTTTGAAATTCGATTCTATTAAATTTTTTTTAAATTTTTTCTCCGATTTTACAATTTTTTGCCTTTTTCGTGATTTTTTAGCGATTTTAAAAAAGTAATTAAAATATTAATTTTTTGTTTCATAGCTTATTATCTTCTGAAATGATATTATTCGTATAATTCCACTTACCCAATAAATACATAAAATCTATAAATAACAGTTTTGTCCATTTTTGCTTCATACTCCCCAAAAAGACTACACATCATATTAGAATTAAAAAAAAAACACTACAAATACGAAAATAGCAAGTCAAAATGAAAAAAATCATGCAATATAAAACATTACTATTGTTCATTTCAAAATTCAAAATGAAAATTTTAAAATTTTACATTTTTATGCAATTTTTTGGATTTTATCCTTTTCTGTCAAGATACAATTCCGAATTTGTCTGTATCATTAAAATCTGAAAAGCGGTTCTTGAGTCATAAGCGTCGTAACTAACACAACCTTCTTTTATACATATTGATATATTTCGATTAAAAAGTAGGCGTGGCCCCTAATAATTACCTAGGGTTGGATAGGAAGTCAAGAGTATCTCGTGTAATATTTTTGAACCCTATATCTTCATTAATTTGGCAAATATAAGGATTTCAGATAAATCGAAATAGTGGGCGTAAAAGTAGGCGTGGTCAATATTTTTTTCTTATAAAACCTAACTCGGAGTATGACGAATGTTTGTATAAAAAAGTTATTCAAATCGGTGCACCCGTTCTCAACTGATTCCGTTACCAACGAACAACAATTGATTTTTATATATATATATATAGAAGAAGAAGATTACAAAAATATATACATAAAAATATTCATTAAAAATATATTTAATATTGACGAGTAAAAAACATCTAAGGTCTAATTGTCACAATAATGTCACCCACTTGGCACATAAGCGTAATAAATGTCATGCATTCAATCTTTCACATTTATCTTAGGCGAAAATTTGCCAGACGTTCATCTCAATTATCGTTTCAACAGCAATATTTGCACAACGAAAAAGTGGATGTGGAAAGAAGTAAGCAACGATATTCCGAAAGTTACATTTCCCCTTTTTCCTGAAAAATAATGGCGAGCACTTTGACAGCTGCAATGAATGGGTGGCAGGGACAAGGAGAAGGAGGAGGCAGTTAAATAAAATCAATGACTGTGAAAACTTTAATTGAAAAACTATGAAAATCCGCTTTGTTTTTGTATGACTTAAAAAACGCGCACATCGAACTGAACAGAACCGAACCAAGGAAGAAAATACTGTTTCCCTCTTTGGGTTTCACTCAACGTTTTACCTGGCATGCCATTTTTTAAAAAAAGTTTTTTAATCGAATGCAATAAAATACTGTGAAGTTGAAACTTTCCATAACTATTTTTCTTCTTTTTCCTTGCTATTTTGTACCATGGCAACAGGGCAGAAAAAGGGAATTGTCTGATTTCATTTACCCGGCCAATCACATTGGCTTTGTGTTCAGTGCATAAAAAAGAATTTATAATACACAGAAACTTATTCATGAAAATATATTGCATAATTAGCTATTGGATATAAATGTTCAATTTGAAATAGTAAATCGTATTCATATTGGGGTTGGTGGGAGGTGGTCTTTCCAGACCACGTATTATAAAACCTGTATACGAATTTAGCAGAATATGCTCAATCAGCAGGGTTTAAATATCTTCCACCATACATAGTATGGAAGGTATATTAAGTTCGCCATTCCGTTTGTAACTCATCGAAATAATAATTTTCGATCCAACAAAGTTTATATATTCTTGATCTGCGTAAACTTCTAAGACGACTTAGACCTGTCCGCCCGTTTGTTATAATCACGCTATAGTCAAAACGAATAAAGACAGGAAGCAAAAATTTTGCACCGATCAGTCATTTTGTCTGCAGGCAGGTCAAGTTCTAAGATGGTCTATATCGGTGCCCGATATCGTATAGCCCCCATATAACGGTTCCTCCGATATTCAATATTTTGATGATTTTCAACACATTTTTCAATGGAATTGTCTGAAATTCTACACAAGAAGTTCGTCGTGACTACTTTATCCCCTGAAAAAGAATTGTTGAAATTGAAATTCTACACAAGGAGTTCGTCGTGATTACTTTATCCCCTGAAAAAGAATTATTGAAGTTGAAATTCTACACAAGGAGTTCGTCGTGACTACTTTATCCCCTGAAAAAGAATTGTCTATATAGGTCCCCGATATCGTATAGCCCCTATATAACGGTACCTCCGATATTTTGATAATTTTAACCATATTTTTCAATGGAATTGTCTGAAAATCTTCACAAAGAGTTCTCTGTGAGTACTTTACCCCCTGTAAGAGAACTGTTATTATAGGTTCACGATATCGTATAGCCCCCATATAACTGTTCCTCCCGACATTCGGTATTTTGATGATGAATGGATGAATGAATGGCATTGTCTGAAATTCTACACAACTAAGTCGCTTTTTTACTCGTTCTTTATTGCTTTGGCGGTTTAACACAAAATGTGTCTCTATCGAACTTTCTTTTTTCGATTTTGACCATTTTTGACTTTGAAGAAAGTTCGATTTCTTTTTTTGATTTTGACCATATTTTGTCAGTATAAGGAATTATTATAAAGAAAGCTAATTTGTGGTTGTCTATGTGTCAGTAAGCTTGATTATGCAATTTCGGATGGATTTTATAAAGTTCTACATATCTTATAGAGTATTAGGTATTTTCCATCATGCTGAGTAAAACGCTTTTTATACCTTCCACTATTCGCAAGGAATTTGAAAATTTTCAAAAAAGTCAGTCGACGGATTTTTCAAATGAAAACCTTTATAAAGGGGGCTGTCGATGTTCAAACAAACCTCTGTACTCGTAAACCAGTCAGGCCCACCGTGCGATCTAGCCCAATGGTTTAGGAGTTGATCGATCTCGACCTCTAAGATGATCGAAGAGGCATCATCACTAGAGTGTGAAAAGATCGCAAAAGCAAGTGGCGACTTCATCTTGCGTCGCACCCAACCAACCATTTAAACTATTTTAATAAATCTGTCGACTGGCAGAATATTTCATAAATTAAAACCAAAGTGTTTCTTTTCATTGGGTCTTAATTTACAATCATCACGTATGTATAATTTCGTATACTGTGTTTGTAGTTTTTTGCATTTACCGGCAACAGCCATTTTCTAGGTTGTAATTTAGAACCAATAAACCCTTGTGGGAAATCTGTAAATGGTTCTTCGAGCCTTTTAAATGAATTGAGCGCTCTAAAATTGAAATAATTTCGAAAAGGTCTTCAATAAAAAATCGAACAAAATCCTTTTATTTGCCATCAGTGTTGAAATTTTCAGCCGCTTGCTTGTTGTTTTACCAAAAGTACGGCCAATCCCAACACTGTCTTTAAGCGAAATTTTAAATAAAACCATTTAATTTGTTTTGCAATTGAACACTTTTTTATTAAATTAAAAAAATATATTTCATTTCACTCGATATTAAAAAAATAAATAATATTATATTAATTACTAATATTATATTAATATTTGTATTAACAAAACAATACGGACATATTGCTTTTTTATTCATCATAGTGAAAACATTTGTCGAATATCAGGTAATAAGTACTTGGCCTTGAATCAATATAAATAGTTTGATTAGTGAAGACGTAACGATTGTTGCAATCGGAACGTAATCAAACATAACTGATGGTACCAGATCGTAACATCACGTAATACATAGCACACTACATTTCATAAAATTCTATTTCAATAAAATTATAAAAAAGGGAAAGTTAAAAAAATTAATTGAAATAAAAGTATAAAATAATGTAATAAGATAACCAATAGATAAATATTCATATTAACTCTCAAAGATTAAAAAATAAACATTTGTTGAGCATATAAAATATTAAAGCCAACAATTTCTAGATGAACTTCCCAATCCTAAAAAATAAAATTTGAGGAAGTTAAATAAAGACAGATTGTAATCCAAATAATATACAAAATTAAAAATATCAGTAGATAAATCATACAAATTAAAAAATATACAGTAAAAACATAAAAATTAAATAATAATTAAATCTATAGAGATGGGATCTACGATTTGTGCGCGATTCAATTATGAATTGGACAATTTGGCGAGAACATGCGCCAAAATACTGAACATGCCGCAAAATGATCTGCCAGAGTCGTTGATAGAAATAAAAATAGAATCCTTAGATGTAGATTGATTTGTCCGAGGTGTGCATTAAAGTGTCACCGTGTGATATGAAAGACTTCTATGGAAGTTACGAAGAATGGCCCACTTTTAGGGACATGTTTATGGCCATATAGGGCAATCACCCGTCTGACCAGACATTATACCATCTAAAAAAAAAAAAAACAAAACTAAAGGTGAAGCAGGTAGGATCGTTGATAGATTTTCGCTATCAGATCTAAACTTTAATTTAGCATTGGATGCTTTAAAAAAAGATATGAAAATAAACGAATTTTAGTAGGTAACCAACTAAAACTTATTTACGAAATGGCGAAACTGAAAACAGTAATAATATAAGGAGAATGCAGCTAACTGTGAGCGATTCCTTAGCAATTTTAAAAGCTCAAGATATAAGTGTGACTGAGTGGGATCCAGTATTAATTTATTTATGTTCGAGTAAACTCCCAGTCGAAATGCTGGCACTATGGGAGCAATCTCAAGAATCTCATTCAGAGTTGCCAAAATGGTATCAAATGGAACAATTACTTATTGATAGGCATCCAGTGTTAGAAAGAATTGATCGCCTCAAAGGTCAATTCGACAATATTCACGTTTTGACTATGGAGCGCAACATCAAGTTAATTTTACAACATCGAACAGATGTACAGGGTTGCCCATATTCGACGGACCCATCTGGCAACGCCATAACTTTTGACAGAGATGTCACATCGCTTAATGACATACTGCGTTTGAAGCGCCAGTCGAAGCAGATTTTTACCATGAACAAATACACGCCACGCGAGCGCTCTGAAAAAGTTGAAATTTACAAGAAGTCAATTGTGAAAACTCAACGTGCCTTTAAAACATTAAAAAATGAGAAAAGTGCGCCTTCTAAGAACACCATTAAGCGTTTATACGAAAAATTTTCGACTGGTAAGGCTCTTTCTAATCCGAAGAGGCCATATAAAAGTCGACCAAGGCGATCGGTCGAGAATATCGCTGCCGTACGAGCCAGTGTTGAGAGGTCCCCAAGAACATCTCAAAAACGCCGTTCTCAGCAGTCGGGCATGGCTCGGTCCACTTTACAACGGATTATTCGCATTGATTTGCATTTGTTTCCGTACAAAATTCAATTGACGCAAAGAATGTTGCCTGCGGACAAGCCTCGTCGATTGGAATGGGCCCAAAGCTCCGTCGAATATGGGCAACCCTGTAATTTATGCGGTAAAAATCATTTATAAGGAAATTGTCCGAAATAGCAATAGCATGTCCGCAAATCAACGTATCGAAGTAGCTAGAGAAAAGCCTTTATGCAACAATTCCCTAACCAGTGGACACATCAGTCAAGAGTGTGTCAGTATGCACAGATGCATGCATTGCAAAAAAAAAAAAAACATCACACAAAGTTGCATTTATCTATCCTTTCAAATATTTCTAAATTAGTTGACCCAGATGGTTGGTTAGCCCCAATTATCATATAAGCCTAGATTTTATTACAAGATCTACGGCTGGATGGGGTTGATTGGGAGGGAAGAGTTTCCGAACCAATTCGAACGAAATGGAAATTATTTATAGACCAATTCGAAAGTATAGAGTCCATTAAATTGCCCAGATGTCTACAATTCAACCCAAACAATATCATTCAACTTCACGGTTTCTGTGATGCTTCCGAAAAGGCTTACTAGGCAGTGTACATTCGAGCAGAGAGTAAAACCAATACATCAGTACAGCTTCTACGTACAAAAAACAAAGTGGCTCCTTTAAAGAAAATAAGCTAACCAAGGTTAGAATTATGTGAATATATATGAATATATAATAGAGAAGCAAAGGTTGCTGAATTTTCCCGTTAATTTGTGGTCAGATTTCACTATAGTGTTAGACTGGCTAAAAAGGATTCCTTCAGCGTGGAACACATATGTAGCAAATAGAACTTAAAGTATAATGGCAAAGTTCAGAAGCCATATGGAGACATGTTACATCAGAAAGCAATCACGCGGGCTTGGGAACACTGGATGTAGTTCGTACAGTTTATCCCAAAAATGGTCGTTTGGTCCAAAATGGCTTCTAAGTTCGTCATCACAATGGCCAGGATCTCCCTAGGAGACGATAAAATTAGTGCACTACACTGACCACAAAGAAAAACCCAATAATAACGTAACGTTTTTTGAGAAATATTCGTCGTGTCAACGAACGATACATGTTATAACCTACATGTACAGATTCATAAATGTTGCACGAAAATTTTTAAAAACACCTACTATCGAAGACATGTCTAGAAAAGAAACAGAGTGCTAAAAGAGTGGTGGTTCGTGTTACACAAAAACTGCACCTCAAAGAAGAATATATGGACTTAAAAACCAAACAATTAATATCACGACAAAGTAGCTTCTGAACTTTGAATCCGTTTTTGGACAACGAAGGGCTAATAAGAGTAAACGGTCGATTAACAAACTCAAGTATGACATATGATGAGCGATTTCCTTAATACACGGCACAAAGCTTATGATGACGACCATACGAAGTCAATTTAATGTGGCTAGAGTTAAATGAACGGCGAAGAAATACGTCAATAATTCTTTGATATGCGTACGGCATAAACAAAACGTAAATTACAATTAATGGCGGCATTGCCATTAGAACTTTCAATGTTAACATTGTCATTTGCATATACAGGTATTGACTTTGCAGGCCCTTTTCAGGTGAAATCAGCAAATTTAAAAAATTCGAAATTTCAGAGAGCATACGCTTGTATATTCGTTTGCTTTTCAACAAAGGCAATTCATATAGAATCCTGCTCCGGTTTAACCTCAGACGCTTTCTTAGCAACTTTTACAAGGTTAATTGGGAGAAGAGGTGTGTCAAAATATATTATGTACTGTCAGCAAAAGAAATCTTAAATAAACATACAGTAAGAAGTTGCGAATGGAAATTTATTCCGCCAAGCGCTCCACATATGACTCGTGTAAAGAGTTTTAAGGCTCATTTCAAAAGGCTAATCAGTCAACAAAAGGACAATTTTGAAGAATTTACATTACTTGTTCGTATAAAAAGCGTATTACATATAGCGGCCTATATCCCCGCTATCTGAAGAACCGGAGGAGTCAGATGCCTTAACTCCAGCTCATTTTCTTTGAGGCGGCTCACTGCACCCAAATAGCCTTTAGACAATATCTCAGATATACAGGGTTGCCCATATTCGACGGACCCATCTGGCAACGCCATAACTTTTGACAGAGATGTCACATCGCTTAATGACATACCGCGTTTGTAGCGTCAGTCCACACGCCACGCGAGCGCTCTGAAATAGTCATTTGTGTCAATTGTGAAAACTCAACGTGCTTTTAAAACATTAAAAAATATGAGAAGTGCGCCTTCTAAGAACACATTAGGCGTTTATACGAAAATTTTTCGACTGATAAGGCTCATTCTAATCCGAAGAGGTCATATAAAAGTCGACCAAGGCGATCGGCCGAGAATATCGCTGCCGTACGAGCCAGAAATGGGAGGTCCCCATGAACATCCCAAAAACGCCGTTCTCAGCAGTTGGACATGGCTTGGTCCACTTTACAACGGATTATTCGCATTGATTTGCATTTGTTTCCGTACAAAATTCAATTGACGCAAAGAATGTTGTGATGAAATGTGATGAAGATGTGATGAATAGTCCTGACTTATATCGATGACGGTCGCAGACGTAAAGACTTGAATAGGTATAATAACAAAACCCTTTTCCAAGTTGTGCGTACTGCCAATAGAAAAAAGTAATAGACAAGTGTGTGGATTATGTGTGTTTTGGAAAGTTCAATATAGTCATTAACGGACCATATATCGTATGACCATAAATGTTTGTTCTTTTGCTCTTTTCCTTTCTTTCCAGAACATGGATGGTCCAAGAGAGCAACGCTTGGTTGGCTACAAGCACCATCATCTTGCAATATGATTAAGAGGATGCCGCAGAAGGGCAGGGAGTATGTGGTCGGGGTACACAAATATTGCATGAGTTGTTTGTCTTGGGATCATTTTGGGCGAAAGTGTAATGTCCTAGGAAATTGTCGAGTGTGTAGAGAAAACCATCAATTGGTATCGCCAAAGGCTGAGCCGCAGGTTTCAGAATCTGTAACCACCCAGAAGTTGTTGACGGAGATCGCGGATCATATGCGCGTTCTAGCTTCCATAGCCAACGTTGCACCCGTGTAAGGGGCGAGAATGTCGATGTTCGAACAAACCTCTATCCTCGTAAACAAATCAGACCAACCGTGCGATCTACCCCAATGGGGACCTAGGAGATCGATGAGGAGTTGATCGACCTCTAAGGTGCGGTGATCGAAGAGGTTTCGTCACTAGAGTGTGAAATAATCACTTGATCTTGCGTCCCACCCAAATAACTAACCATTTAAACTATTTTAATAAATCTGTCAACTGGCAGAATATTTCATAAATTAAAGCCAAAGAGTTTCCTTCATTGTGTCTTAATTCACAAACATCACGTAAGTATAGGTTCGTATACTTGTGGTGTTCGTGTAGATTCTGTGTTGTGTAGTTGTTGCATTTACCGCCAACAGCAATTTTCTAGGCTCTTAATTACCTTGTAATTTAGAACCAATAAAACAGATACCTCGTCCTTGTGGAAAAGCTGTACAAGGGCTATAAGAAGACGTAAGTAATGTCGTATACTTGTTGTGTTCGTGTAGATTTTGTGTTGTGTAGTTGTTGCATTTACCGCCAACAGCCCTTTTTTAGGATCTAAACAGATCCATCTTCCTTGTGGGAAATCAGTTTAGCGGGTATACGAAAACGTGGATCTGGATAAGCAAATTTTTGTGATAGTCTGTGGTATGTAACGTACCAATTTCTATTGTTTTAACAGATCGATAAATATCATAAAGTTCAGAAGAATACCTCAAGGAAAGTAGGACGCAGGAGCCATTTGTTGGGCTAGCAAACAGTCGATGGGGGGTTCGTGTCCTTTCCCCTTGAGCGACTACTTTTGGTACAACATACTAAAATTATTATAGACTCCTGTTTTTTTTTTTAATTCAAAATTCTCAAAATGGGCTAATTGAAAATAAAATAAAAACCCCCTTTTACTTTTACTAAAAGATATCCTTTAAAACGAACCCTCAGAAGAATTGGTTCTCAAGATGTTGCGAGAAACCTTGACTTCTCAACCCTCCCTACCATTGGTTCTATTAGTCAAGTATTTTATAGAACCCCTTAAAAAAAACCGAAAGTACTAATCTATACTATCACCAAACCATTACCTTTTGAAAATGAAACATCCATAAATGTATCTAGTACCACAACATTTTCATTAAAATTTCAATATATGTAAATTTTTATTAGGAATAATTAAAAGGAAAAAAAAATTAAATGTAATCCCGAGCAGTTTTATATTCTAGTCTAAGTCTAATCTTCATTAAATATGAGTGATTTAAGCTATTTGTTTATATTTGTAGCATTAAAGCTTGAGCTATATTTGTAGCATTAAAGCTTGAGAAATATAAATGGAAATTTTAGAAAATTTCTAACTTGTGGTTCTTATGTTCAATTATAACCAATTGGTCATTTTAAAACTTTCTAATAATCATCTTCTAACAAACACATAAGTGGCAATTCTCACCATCGGTATATTTTTAAGAATTTTTTTTTTCCATTAATCTTGCTTATTAACAAATTGCAGATTAATTTATCCAATAGCAAAGGCGTAGGTTTGGAAGGAGCAATTTTCGAAAAAAAAAACTCAGTAGAGGTATGTGAGAATGTAAAAAATGTGGAATGGTTCTTCTTCCGACTTCTCTCATAAGCCAACAAGCTCGTGCAAAATCTGATATTTAGGTAGTGGCAATAAATGTTCACCAACTGATGCAGAACTGGGATGGATTATGGTTAAACGCTTGTATCACGTTTACCATTCCCCAGAATCCCTGTTTGTGGACAATGTTGTATGAACAAAATGTGATTGCCTGTGAAATAAAAACATTCACAATCATAATTTGTCCCACTTGGTTTTGGAAAAAAAAAAAAAAGAATACTCACAGATCTCCAAAATATAATTGGAAAAGATTGTTATGCAAGGAAACGAAAATTTTGCTGCACATATAAATATGCCAAATCACTTGGATGTTAACGATAATTTTGACTTCACTTTTCTTATTTAGTGGCTTTAATACTTGTACTGGAATGGATGTTCACTCTTTGGTTTTTAGACAGGAAAGGAAGTTTAAAATCACGTTCATCAAAGACGAAATGTCTAATTTAGTTGAATGTGATTAAAGTAATCATTGTTATCATATGATTAAAAACTGCAATAATGCATTTGTTGACAAATGGTTATCGTCGGGGTCAGCTGCAAAGCACCACAGTGATTTTCAAACTATAAAGGGTCAAAGCGTTATAGTTCAAAGCAGATTTAAATTTTGGAAAACATATTATTGTATAAGAATAATAAGTTTGCATAATTTTGTGTGTTGAAACGAACCAAAAATAAGAAAAAAAATCAGAGATGTGTATAAAGATTTCTGAAAAAAAGAAAAAACGACCATTACAGGTAACGTTTCAACGCTTTAGTATATCACCCATGTAACTTTAACCAGAGACATTCTGTATTTTTAGGATTTTCGCAACATTTATTACCGAAATTGCGTCAAATTTTGTATTTGAATCGTTACCACAGACTATCAAAAAAATTAAAGGGGAAAAGTGCTCAGAAGGAACTCCTTGTATGGATTTTCAGACTATTCCATTGACAAATGTGGCTAAAATCATCATAATACCGAATATCGAGGAGCACTATTGTATAGGGGCTATACGATATCGTGGACCAATATAGACAATTATTTTTCTGGGGGTAAGGTTGTCACAAAGAACTCCTTGTGTAGAATTTTAGACAATTCCATTGTGGTTAAAATCATCCAAATATGGAATTTCGGAGGTACCGTTATATGGGGGCTATACGATATCGTGGACCATCTTCGAACTTGACCTGCCAGCAGGCATAGGACAGATCGATGCAAAATTTTAGCTTCATACCTTTATATGTTTTGACTCTAGTGTGATTACAACAGACGGACGGACGGACACGTCTAAATCGTATTAGAATTTTACGACGATAAAGAATATATATACCTTGTGAGGTCTAAAACTATTATTTCGATTAGTTGCAAACGGAATGACGAACTTTATATACCCTCCGTTTTATGTATGGTGGTAGGTATAACAAGTATGTCAAAATTGGTTGAAATCGGTTCTGATGTAGCTGTAAATCCCATTTATATGTTTCATACGATTTAATATTTAAGTCCCCACATAGGTAACATAGAGACTGTAAAAATGAATTTTGGCACAAGCAACATCCCGCAAAATTGTTTATATTTTTTGGTTTTTAAAATATTAGATATGCAGATCCCCTTCAATTGATGTGATAAGAGCTCTACCAAATATCTGACGCAACTTCCCTACTATGGTAAAATATTTTGAGATTATTTAAACTTTTTTTGTATGTATATATAACATACCTCTGTCATGAGCTGTTATTCAAGATGGTATAGCCACAAACCATTTGCTCAGAATGCATTTTTCTAGTCTTTACCATTTTAGAAATTTGATAATATTTGGTGTAATTTTGGTAGACAAATCTACAACATGGAATGCGCAATTTCACATTTGTCCGATTTGGAAAATTTTCTAGCAACAGACGTACCGACGTACCATAAAATGCTAAATTTCACCACTCTTGTAAAATGTTTGTACTGATGTATAACCCTGATACTCAAGGTTTTGCCGTCATTTTAAGTGATGTGGATTTTCACATGGTCGGCACAAAACAAAAGTAGCATTACCTACTTTTTCGTTTCGAAAGTTGTAAATTTACCTTCATCATAAAAAAATGCTACAATTAGTACAAAAAAGGTAAGATTTGGAAAAAAATAAAAGGTTTCCAAAAAAGAGGTGCTATTCTAGTATATAAGGAAAAAATACTTTTGAGATAGGTTATCGAGTGTTTATTTTCCAATATAACGACAGTAAATCCTACGTTTGCCGGGGCAAATTCACGGCGACCAGAGTCTGTTTAGAGATTTGTTTGTGTCAGTGACCAGAGTAAGGAAATGGGGGTTTTGTAGGATATGTAGCTGCTTCTGTCTTTATTGGGAGTTTTTTCGTCTATTGCCGAAAGAGACCTGAGACGGTTCTCTCGGATTTTTTCTGCAGTGCTTTTTCCTGGAGTTATCTTTGAGACGCCGGAGCGGTGTGGGGAATTTTCGGGAGGGCTACCCGACGATAACACGGCCTTGCGCTTTTCGATAGATTCCTCGTCAGACGACCAAATTCTTTTTACGTGAAGCCTTTTTTGGATGGTTTACAAAGCCGTTACTTCTTAACATTTACGTTTTAGTGTCAGCTGAAGTGGTGGACTAAGTAACGTTCTGCCGTCACAATGAAGGTGATTTGAAGAGGTAACGAGTGCGTGGTTTATTCCTTTTCGAACGGTTGCATTTTTTTGTTAAAAATTCGAAATAGCCGGTGAGGGGTTTCATCGCCTGTTGGTGATTTTTAGTTACTGCTGCGATTGGAGTGAGGGAAACAATATTTAATTCAAAAACATAAAGTGTTATTTTAAATATTTAATTAATAATTACATTTATGGCGATTCACTTTTCTTAAACATTAACTTGAAATCTAAATTTCATCATAGTTTTGTTCGTAGTTGCTGCCTTAGATATCGTTTGATAATTTGTATACTTAACTATAAATTCAGCAGCATTCTATCACGAGCTGACGAACTTTATTAATGTCTAACAGTGTTAAATTTGGATATTTAATGTGGCATATATCTGAAAAAAATATATATATTTGTTATTATTTCTTTTTTTAATTACCACATAAGTATTTTGACCAATCTCTTATTATACTATGAATGCTAAGGCGTTGGAAACTTTGCTTTCTGGGTGTTTCACGCCAATTTAATTATACTGGTCAACTGGACAGTTATAACCGCTTTAATAGCCAATTTAACAAATGACAGCATGCCTTTTTCATCGACACAAACATCTTTTTCTGAAATAAATATATGCGTAGATATAAACATTTTACAAATTGTTCTCGCTTTTAATTTTTAGTTAAAATATTTCCATCAAAAATTTGTTAAATCGGTTAAGATGTAAAATGGTAAATACGACAACAAATTGAGTTGACAGGAGTAGGATATTTTAATTGCCTTAATTAATTTTTAAGCATAACGATTTGTTCAGATAATACTTTAAGAAGCATTTGGGTTGCCCCTGGATTTTGGTTGTTATTGCTTGTTAATTTTTTTAACTGTCTTTAAGACTCTTATCTTCACTTGAAGTTAGCATATATTAGTTTTATTTATATCTTCAAGAATGAATGTATTAATAAATAAACACAAAACTCAAGTTTTATATAAATATAAAGTTTTTATTTTTATAGCAACTGCCTAATCGTATTATTTTAAATCCAATTTGAAGTTTCAAAGTTATTTATATGCCGTTTAGTAATGAATGAAAGATAATAGGAAGGAACGTGCTGGTGGAATTTTGGCGTTCTCGTTTAGAAGAATTAAATAATGCTGGACGTCCAATTAAAAACATATCGTGTGGAAAAAGGTAGCTGAATTTTCTATTAGATTTTAAGCCAGTATACTGGTGGTGGTTCAAACCAAACTAAAACAAGGCCAATGAGCTATGTATATATGATCTGATTGGCCTGAAGGAATTAATAGAGGGCATAGAAAATACATCTACGTTTGGTCTACCAATACAGGCGAAAGTCTAAAATTTCCCAACGTCTCCCTCAGAGCATAATGAATTTATGAATATTTTTGACAAGGCTCCTGGATGCTCTATACAGGTAACATCACAACCTTAATAAACTCCAATTCTTGAAAGAAATAAGCTTTTTTAAAAAAAATGTCTACAATTGAGCTCATGGAAAAATAAGTGACAACTCAAGTACTCCAAAATAGCTGAAACAGCGGATTCTGTAAAGGAGCATAAACAGAAACTGACATTAAAAGGGTATACCACGCTCTCGAAAAGAGCAACGAACTAAAAGCTAAGGAATTGGAAGTCCTAGAAAGACATGATTCCGTAATGGAGGATAAGGAAAAGAAGAATTAAGATATATTGAAATATGGAAATAATCCTTTTTTTAGATCTCATAATTAATAACTGGACTGAGTTTTTTTATTTTTGTTGATCTCAAGAAAACTTTTTTATTTTATTATTTATTTATTTTTTTTTACCTTTTTATGCTTTTATGAATATATTTAAAATAAAACATTTAAATGAACTAATTTACACATGTAAATTTTTTTATTCCAAATGTAATTCAAACCGGAGTATAAAAGACTAGTTTGTATAGCATATTTTTCTTATTTCCAGTGAGGTTGCGATATTATCACTATTGCGCAATGCCCAGATATTTGTCTGTTGCAGACAATTTTTTAAAAAAATTTTTAAAAAAACAGTTCGTTTTTGAATTTACACTTATTTATATGCTATGCGTATGTTGTGCAAAACTACACATACATTAATGAATTTAACAGATTTGTCTCATAAGCAACACTCTGGCACCAAATAACCACCTCCATCTGTATTTAAGGACCCTATTTGTCTGTTCTATTATACGGACATAGTTAAATTTTTGTTCCAAGGAACCCGATTCCGGCGACCTATAAGGCGTCAACAACCAGGGCTGCAGAGGATACCCACCATTCCTACAAAATATAATACACATGCATTAGTTATTATTGTAATACAGATTTTCGTGATCTTTTTTAATTAATTTTGCTCCATAACAGCATAGTAAGCGCTCGTAATCCATATAAAACCATCTTTATAGGCTCCAGGATGTGAAGCATCAACAAATATTACATATATTCATTATCACAAATCTACAAAATTACATTTTTATCAGACACACAAATTAAATTATAATAGAACTTACAAATGTGGTTATATGACTAAAAGCTCATTTCCAGTAGAACTATATTTTTTTTTTCCTTTGGACCTATTATATTGATGTGTATTGATTGTCGGGAACTTTATCTACTAACCACACCAGAAAATTTAAAACTTGAGTCAACACTTTGCTAATCGTTGATTGAACCATTCCAAATTCCTTAACTCTGCCTACTCCTCTCTGGTAACCACCCTCTGCAAAGAAAATCAGGCAGGCACATAATTTTAAATATTTTTTCTCATTTTGTTTTTATTCACTATGCACTGATAGCCTTACAAACTTTTAACAGCTGGTTAAGAATGGGAACAAAAATCCCCCACACATTTAAGGACACATAACATTCGCATTCACTGCAACATTTTTTCCAAATGTTGGAGTTTTTATTTTTGACCTTGTTGTAATGGCTAAAATGTTCTCAACCGCACTCTTGTAAATTTGTGCGCACACGTTGTTGGTTTTTTCAAATCCGTTTTAATTTCTGAAGGTGGTATTCAATGCGGAATGCGCTCAAGTCTTAAGGCTTCCATATAGTTTGGTAACGACATTTATGTGGATTAGGCCGTGGTGTTGTGCGACAAAAAGGACAAATTCTAAAGCTCTGCCACTTCATCTGCAAACGATTTTAACATAAACCTATACTTTAAAAAAATGCACGTAACTTTCATTGAATATAACATTCGGCCCGATTATGGTTGTCGTCGTCGTCGCAAAATGAAGTCGATGCGACAATAATGATATTAGGGTTATCGTTTTTTGTCGATAGCGACAAATGGTTGCCATTATAATTGTCGATACAACAGTCGACGTGAATCCGATTTCTGAGAATATGTGTCGCCGTAAAAAATTGTGACGACATTGTATTTTTTAGTCGACGTTGATATTGTAAGCATTTTGCATTTGATATTTGATCATAAAAATAACAACAGCAAAACAATTTGAAATTTTGGTTTCCGAAATGGAAAAAAATCCATGTTTGGAAAAAGGGGTTACCAAAGGTCATGTTCCACTAATTTAAAATCAGATTGGGAATCCATTGCTAGAAAATCAAATGTAAACGGGCCTTGGATTAGAGACCCCGATGGCTGCCAAAAAGTATGTAAAAATTAAAATTAGTTAGTTTTCTAAATTTTTTTTTAGGTTTGGAAAGATTTAAAAATTAAAACTAAAAAGAAACTTGTGCACAAAAAGGGTGAAACCAGCGGCACTGGAGGTGGCATTTTTAAGCAAATGACTTTGTCGCCTTTGGAGGAGTCTGTAGCGAATATAATGCATATTTTGTTTTTTTTTTTTGCTGTTGAATAAATTTCTTTAACTATTGTTAAAATAAATTGTCCCTTATGTTGTTCCTTATTTGACTAGCTTCGGTGGAATACGCGCCTTCAACGTCTTCTTGATAATTTCGTTCTTGCATTATTATGTTTTCGATGTCATCCAAGTGTTCCTCCTCAAAATCCATGCACTTGTTGTGTAGAGCAACACACACACTTGCAATTACTGCAGCTTTAATTGGGCTATAGTGCAGCACACGGGCCCCTAGTAGGCACCGAAAGCGTGATTTAAACAGTCCAATTGTTCTTTCAACAATGTTTCTTGCTTTGGCATGTTGAAATTGCTTTTACGACTTCCTTCTGTAGTAGATCTTCCCGGCGTCGCATATAACAGAAAATTCTTGTTAGCTTATGATCAATTACTTTACGAACATAATTTCCAAGTAGCCATGAATTTCGTTCTCCTGCATCATACCGTTCCTGGAGTAAACGTTTCATCACGCTTACATTCCATACTAAGGAGTCGCCATATTTGGCATCAAAGTACCTTATTCTCATTTTGTGGTCATATATAATGTGACCATTTATATTTTTCGTCAGAGCGGGACGCCTGCGGAATTTTGTAAAAAAAAAATATGCATTTAAAAACAAATTTTATTCAAAAACGGAGAGAATACGTATAAATCTAATTTATGAAATTAATCTTATGTCTAAGTATTTGTTTTATATTTGTCAGCAGAGCAAATTAGTTTTAAAATATCGGGTCTAGTTTTCAAGTAGGAATGGAGTTGATTACATTGTTTGTTGGTGTTAGTCTTAGTAATTAAAATAGGTTTTAAAACTGTCACACTTAACTGCGTTTTTTCACTAGTCCATATTTTATTCATTGGGGAAAAAACTCTTTCGACAGGTGCGTTACTTCCAGGCATACATAAAACATATTCAATAATTGTGCGAAAGTTTGTGCAGTTGAGATTATTAGCACGGAAGTGTTTAAACAGCTCCACCCAACGGTCTTCAGTAGCAACATTCTCATCGTTCCAGCTTTTGATTTTTTCAACTTTGACGTAACTGGAAATAAGCGAAAACTCATCGAACACCTCCGTATCTTGGCTACTGCTAAGAAATCTTTGTGTGAGCAGCAAATCCGTCACATTCTGTACGTCTTCCCAAGTAGGGACTTTTCTCAAATTTGACCATTCAAATACTGCTAGTTGTGCATTGAACTGGCACCACTGTTCCAAGTATTCTTTACTTGTCTTATAAAAATCCGCTGCCGCAGTTTTCACATTCTGCTCATCAACAGCAACGTCAGTTTTTTGTTATTTTACCAGTAGATTGCGGACGGAATGAGGAAGGAAAATCGAATTCTCTTTAAGTTCTAAGTTATCTCGGAGACGATTAATTTCATTCGCAGACTCTATTGCGGACTCGTTTTGTCCCTCGATTTTCAACACGGCTTGATGAAAAATCGCTGTCTGTGCGTGCAAAAAATATAACCACAATTCAGAGCTGGGATTTTCGAAAAACGTTTTTAAAATAGTAGGGAATTTATCTATGCTCAGAAAATAGGTTTTCAAAGGCTGAAACATTTTTAAAATTCTCTCAAGCGCCGGCATTAAAGCAAGCCATCATGTTTTACTGTAGCCCAACAGTTTCTGATACTCTGTGTCGGTGGAATTACAGAACTCTTTCAGAACTTCTATCCGAATGCTGTAGATGTAGAAGAATGAATAAATTTTCACAATGATGCATTCGAAGTCAACAGGGAGACAATCTGCGGCTGTTTTGATAGCATTATGAAATATATGGGCTCCACACCCAATCCCAATGAGCTGCCTTCCGACGGATAGGTTCAATTTCGCGTAAACATTATTTATCCCTTTTCTATTCTTTCCTCCGAAATTGCAGTTTGTATTGTCTGCACAAAACGCCACAATTTTCTTATTCAAATCATTAAAGATAATACTTCTTTCAAATAATCCACAATTATATCAGATGATTCGCCTGGCTGCTTTTGAAACTCTAAAATCCTGACTCTCACGCCTTCGTATGGTACAAAATAGCGAACTAAAACAGGGAATAATTTTATTGAGCCATGATTGGAAGCATCGGTTAATAAAGATATGCAGTGGGCTTCGTGAAGGTGTTCTTTCAATTCGTCCATCGCCATAGGTGCCAGCACATTTACAACTATAGCTTGTGATTTTGTACGGGCACATCTAAATTTTTGCTCAAAACATGTTTGTATTAGATTTGAAGCACAGTCATTCGAACGAAAACTGTGGTTTTCTTGCACTGTGTGGTACGCCCACGCACCCTCCGCTGCAGCTATATCCAAGTTTTTGGAAGTCGCCAAATTTGTTCTTTTAAAAAAAGAAAGCATTGACGAGCTTGAAGCGGCAGCCTGATCAGAAAGCTTGTGTTTTTCCGATTTTAAATGCTTCTCAATATCACTGGCACCACCATGTCCAACACTAAAATCAGTACGACATTTTTCACACGTAACGTCTGATTCACCATTTCTTTGTTTTATAAATGGATACTTATTTTGCAAAGAAATGTTAAAAGTACACTTGCGTTTAGGCATTATTGTAATGTTACAATCACTAACATTGAAAATAAATTGTTTGACTTTGCTCGCCTTCTCCGACTCCGCGATGAAAAGATACCAGAACAATTTAGAGCGTCTATGCTTAGGGTACTGACAGAGTGACAGAAACTTTTTCTGTTTTTATAAGCATTTTTAATTTGGTGATTTCCCTTGTTATGCTGGAGTTAATGTCAACGACGACGCCGAAAAAGTTGAAACAGATTGAACTTTTTCGGCGTCGAATTTCTTACGGCGTTAAGATTAACTGCTCTCATAAAATTTCATACGATTCAATTTTTTTGACATTTGACGCCGTCGACGACGTCGACATTAATTCCAGCATTAGCATTACAAAATCTTTCGAGTTAATTTTAATGTTAATGTTGCTTGAAAAAAAATAATTTTGATGTGGGTTCCATCCACACAACCTATCACACCAGGAATTTGTATAAAAGTATTCTTTCTCGGAATTCTTCTCTTCCTCCGTCATAGAAGCTTTAATCCACTTACAACAGATGGTTCTTCACAAGCTTCCAAAACTTCCTTCAATACAACACTCACAGTGGGATGTGCAATGGAAATATTGATGTCATCTCCGACACTGGTCTGATAAGATCCTTGCGCTAAAAATCTTAATGATGTAGCTAATTTTATTTCAGGCCTAAGAGCCAATAACCGGCTCCCACTTTTCAACTTTGGCGAAATTTCTTTTAGCACATCCTGAAAACAGTCCTTGTTAATCCTGAAGAAATTTTTAAATCTAAAAGAACACATTAAGTACATATTTTAATTAAATTAATTGAAATACTTACTTGGAGTCAGGCAATGCAAATATGTCTGTTTGCTGTCTTAGCACTCGCCGCTGCACAACTATTACATTCTCGTCTTCATCCTCACTTGAACTTAAGATATGTAACGCATTTATAATATTCATTTTTTCACTAGATTTTTTATTTTTTCTGAAAGAGACAAAATTAGAATTCAAAATACAAACAAATTTTTATCTGTTTTGTCAATAACAAAAGAGTGTTGCCAACGTTTTTTTTAAGTTGTTGCCAACTTTTATTTTAAACTGTCGATGTGGTTTCTATGCCTTGCCGTAATACCATTTTTTGAATCGAAGCGACGGCGACTTGCACATAACGTCGCCTACGACTATAGAAGCGACAACCATAATTGAGCCGAATGATATTAGGGTTGTCGTTTTTTGTCGATAGCTATTACCATGGTCGATACAACAGTCGATTTTTGAGAATATCTGTTGCCGTAAAAATTGTGACGACATAGTATTTTTTAGTCAACGTCGATATTGAAACCATTTTGTATTTGATATTTGACCATGAAAATAACAACAGCAAATCAATTTGAAACTTTGGTTTCCGAATTGGAAAAAAAACCAATGTTTGGCAATAGGGTTTATCAAAGGTCATGTTCCAGCTAATTTTAAATCAGTTTAGGTGTCCATTGCTACAAAATTAAATGTAGACGGGCATCCGATTAAAGTCTCCGATGGCTGGCAAAAAGTATATTAAAATTAAAATTATTTTTGCATGTTTTTTAGTTTTTTAAAATTATTCTAGGTTGGAAATATTTAAAATTTAAAACTAAAAAAAAACTTGTGCACAATAAGGGTGAAGCAGCAGCACTGGAGGTGGCATTTATAAGCAAATAATTTGTCGCCTTGAAAAACATAAGTGTAACAGACGTTATAGTTCATGAAAATGAGCAAGTGAACAATGCTGATGACGAGACTTATGTAACTACTATTGAAGCTTCTCGATCGTCCAGAAAAAAAAATAATGCTAAGAAGTCATCAAGGAAAGAAAAAACTATTGAACTCTTGAAAGAGCAGTATAAAATTTTGGAACAACATAATCAAGAGTAAAGCAATGCAAATATGTTTGTTTGTTGCCTTATCACTCTCCGCTGCATTTATAATACAATTTTTCACTATATTTTATATATTTCACTATATTTTATATATTTTTTGTGAACTAAAAAAACTTAAAAACGAACGAAAATACAAACAAATGTCTATCTTTTTTGTAAATAACAAGGGAGTGTTGCTGTTATTTTAAACTGTCGTTGTCGCTTCTATGCCTTACCGTAATACCATTTGAATCGAACCGACAGCGAGGTCGACTTACACATTAAGTCGACGACAACTGTAGAAACGACAACCGTAATTGGGCCGATTATGTACAATTAGGATTGCCTAAACTTAGTAGTCTTCCACCTCCCCAGTTCATCTAGGGACCGTGGCTTTGCGGAGAATTCGTCTGTCATGCATTTTTTAGTTCACTTAACTTCTTAGACAGCAGATGGTAAATAATAGGCTTATCCTTCAACTCAAGTCCACGATTTTATTTAAGGTTTGACAGCATATCAAGTGCATGTACTCAAATGGTATTTGGTTAACGATATCAATGTCGAGCTTTTTAATTATTCATTTTTCCAGCCTCAAATGATGCTATGCCTCCAAAAACGAAACTTTTTTCGGGTTCAGCTCCAGAATTGGGGAAAACTACACGCTTCTTGTACAGTAACCCCTTTTTAGCACATTTTGTGCTGGAATAATACCCAGTATGCCCTTTTATTCCAAGCACAAAGGATTTGGCGTGTGAATCAATGATTATGGCTCTCAACTTTACCATGAAAGCTTTATTTTTGACAATAAGACCTTTCCATGTTAGCAAATTTACATCTGCCACAAATTTTTGCAACAACTCATTTGCGTTTTTTGGTTTTGAGTAACCTTCGAACACTCTAATTAAAAAAATGTCATTGTAGGATGGTACATTTCCAAGAATAGGCCAAACCTGTTTAACATTGCGATAAACCGTCAATATTTAATCTGGTTTTTTATTATAAAATATAAGGCAATCATTGATCCCATAATGAATCTAAGATCCACCTCCAATGGTACGGATGTTTATATCGTTTGGAATTATTTTTATGTCCTACAATCTTCAGGGACATCAATACCCTCTTCTCCAACAAAAGAAACATTTCGTTCGCCGCATTATGGCTAAATTAATTTTTAATACCCAATTGACACATTTTTTTCGAAAAAGATGATTTCTCTCAATTTAGGACTTCAGCTTCTATTTCGTCATCATAGTCGCTTTCACTACTGTTTGTACTTCCATCCACATTTATGTAACAATTTGAATCCATTGGCGTAACTCATTTATATGTAAACATAGTGTAATGTTATTTTTTTTCAAAACGTCACATTTTCAGGTGGATCACATCTACTGTTTTCAAATGCATTATTGAAAAAAATGCTAATAATTGAGACGTCTCCCTCTCTCTTCCCATTTTTTGATGCAGAACAGGAGTTTGTTTTTCTGTTTAAATATAAGAAATGATAGATGTACTTAGGAGCAAAGAACTTAACGCAGATTAATAAAATTATACGCTCCTTATTTAAGCGATGCTATGAAAATAAAATATGTATGTGGAATGATGTATCATATTTCTCACATTTCTTGTTATACCAAAGTCTGTAGTTGATTTTCTTTTTGCTGTATATATTATTCATGTTTCTATAGAAGTGGAAATTCGCAGAAAATCGCCTGTCAAAGTTAAACTATTAAGTCTGAAATGTAAAATCAAGTGGAAAGATCTTGAAACTCGTAAAACGTTGGCATTTGTTAAAAATTTGTTGAATATTTGTTATTCAGAAACATTTTTTAACTTTTCAGGGGGATGAGAGGAAATGGAATGATATTTCTCTCTTCAAAAACTATGTGAGTGAGAACATATAATGATGATTCCCATTTTGGCAGTATCAAAAATCTAACTGTTCATGTTGGAGGACCTATTGATTGGGCCATGGTCTTTTAAATTGAATGTAGTGATTCTTAAAAAAATCATTCACTTATTCGATATCAGCCTTATAATTTTATTGTGTCATATAATGTTTACGTTATTAGATCCGAACATTTTAAGTGAAATCGACGGGGACAGTCAAATTAGATAAATAAGAAATACCCTTGCTTAAATTTATGTCAACACAGTGTATTTATGTTAAAGGCGAAGCAAAACTTTAAATGCTGCAATTTAGCTTTGAAAAAAAAAAGAAAAACAAAACAAAAAGAACGTTGTTTTCGTGTTATATTTTTACAGTGTGTTTATGTTTAAATAACACAATTGAATTAAGAAGAAACATGTTCATTATTCTTATTAAATTTTAATATTTCACTATTTTTGTTTAATATTTTTCACTTGGTTTGATATTTTGAATTTGCCGGAACCGATTGCTTTGAATCATCACACAAAAAGAATTTTATTGATAATTGTTTTTGCTAATTGACAAATGCAAATATTTAGAGTAACTGCAAAACTCTCTCTCCTTATCACTGCAAAATACATACAGGGAACGTCGTTGTTGCTACTTGTTTTGATCGAATGGCTGTGGTGGTACTGACCTAACGGTAACTTGTTTTGATGGAGGCCCAATCGATGATCCAGGGAAATCATCTGAATTATAGGGAATTCAGTTTTTAATATTAAATATAAACAGAAATATTATAAAATGACAAGATAAATTAAATCCCATTTTCGGACTTGGTCATTCGGTTGTTGGGAAAAATAACTAAATGATTTCAGCCGAAACACTGCCTCACTCCCTCGTAAGCGATAAGCATCACGGGCTGTGATGAAAATCTTCCCTTGACGGCTAACCAGCACACGGTAGCACCGATCACACATATCTACTTCCTTCTTGTGGAGCGCGTAGGGCAATCGCATTCCAAATGTTCCGCTACAAGCCGTCTTGTATCTACCGTGTGAATTCTTCACGGCTGGCAAACTGTTGTCAATCGATCGGCTTTCTTCTAGCTCGGTGTCAGTTGATCCGCATATCTCAGCGAGGCGTGCTTCTTACTGCCTCGCGACTCATAAGGATCTTGTCGTCCGAAATACATAGTAAGAATTTTGGGCTCTTTCCTATGGCTTACTTTCTGTGATGCCCTTGGCGGCTCCACGACTGGTCTACTCACCATTACCAGCACATCGACGCAAGGGGGCAAGAGCACCTGTCGTGCCTGTTTCCGGGAGGATGCCAACCGCTCATCTTCTTCGATGGGCTGCGTTTTCGAGTAGGCTTATTCTGACCCTCTGTTCTTTCCTGCCATTGCTGCTTATAATAAACTTTAGTTTTCATAATAGGGGCTGGGATTTCCCAGACACCTGGCACGTCCGTGGTTTAATGTATCGATAAATTAATGCATGCGAGCTACCCTAGTGTTGATCACCTGTAAGTAAGCTAAGTAGATCCGCTGATTAGGAGCTGTACTACAAATAATTTTTATTTTTAAGGATAGATTAAGTATACAAAATATAGGATTAAGTACCTTTATGTTTATTATAAGCACAATGATAATGAAAATAAATTTCAGAAGTTACAATGATCCTTAACCTTTAACATGGCTGAATGAAGAAGGTAAAAGTCATGCAATTATATGTTTACAATTTATTTTTCACAATTATTCATTTGACAACATCTAATTGTCAAAATCTATATTTATAAACCTGAAACTGAATAAAAATTCAGTGAAATATGACACGGTAAGTACAAAAAATGCAGAGATGGATAGTCTTATTTGAAATGACTTTACCTCCTTAATTTCACCACGGGACTCCTATAACAGTAAAAATAAAAGCCCTTTTAATAGCGCTGGAACTCGCTGGCATATAAAATGTCGTTTTCTGCCAGTGGCGTTTGTAAGCGCCGCAAAAAAATAGCCAGGTTATGATGTTACTCACAGGTATATGTTTACACAACTACAACACCATATTGCAACAACAACACTACATGGCGAAAAGTATCTGAATTCAAACGTGTCCCAGTTTATTCATCAAAAACCAATAAGACCGTTTTGATAAAGGTGTTAAACTTTCAAAGTGTGTGAGTCTATTTTATATTTCAAGGATTGTCATCTACAAAATCTTCTTAAATATCAAATTTGAAACAATTTCGTAAGTAAATGTGACTAGGATTATCAAAATATCGAATATTGGTAGGTCTATATGTACGCTATAGGAAACGTACTATATGTACGCTATAGGATAACGTAATAAGTAATATCAATATAAGTTGCTGAAATCATCAAAATACCTGCATTCCCATTACGAACTTTAAATATGAAATTTGAAATAATTTCGGTAAGTAATGTCTCTAAAATCATATACTTAGTACATTAGGCTATACAAAAACGTGAACCTACGTGGCCCCATCTTAACCTGCCTACTGGTAAACTAAGTATGCATGTATGCAAAATGTTAACCTTCTATCTCAATTCGTTCGATTACAAAAGACAGACAGACAGACGGTCATCGCTAGATCGTCTTAGAACTTTACGCTGATCCAGAATATATGTATATACTTTGTAGGGTCTATTATGAATATTTCGAGGAGTTGCAAACGGAATGATAACGCTAATATACCCTCCATATAATGGTGGAGGGTATAATAAAAGTGGTTTAATTTTATTATAAAGAAATTGACACTGATGTTCTCAATATTGTTATATATAAAAATGGTAAATTGAAGAAAAACCACCATAATGTTTGAACAAAATGAAATTGTAATTAATTAATTTATATTGAACATAATAATTAAAAACTAGTAAAAAAACATCAAGTTCGGCCGGGCCAAACTTTTAATACCCTCCACCTTAGGGTAAAGGAAACATTAGAGCCCATTATGACCCACATATACCAATTTATATGGGCTATATGGGGCTATACAAAAACGTGAACTCATGGTAGAAGAATATATTTAGATGCATCAACGCTTGGGAACATTGATATATCAATAATTTTAAAATGTTTTATGAAAAATAACTGGATTTTTAAATGTTTTTTATAGACGCAAATCAGAGGTTGTTATAATACGAATTTTTCAACAATTTTTACAAATTTTAATCATTTTCCATTCAACATTTTCAATTTCAAAATCGGTTTGACAGTTCATTGTCCCAGCAGCTGTGTCGATGCGACTACCTGTATTATTCTACAATGCGTGGACCTATACATACAGGGTTTCGCCAAAAGAGCTAGAATCCATTAAGACCAATAAATAACAATTTCTAGACAAATCCGAGAAGAAATGTGGCAAAAACCATAAAAATGCCGAATATCGGGAGGCACCGTTATGTGGGGGCTATACCAAAACGTGGACCTATAATTACAATGATTCGCCATACGAACTGGGACCCATTATTACCTATAACTACCAATTTTCAGAGAAATTCGTGAAAAAATGTGTCAAAAATCATCAAAATACAGAATATCGGGAGGTACCGTTATATGGGGACTATACCAAAACGTGGACCTATACATACAAAGTTTCGCCAAACGAACTAGGACCCATTATGACCTACAAATACCAATTTCTAGACAAATCCGAGAAGAAATGTGACAAAAACCATAAACATGCCGAATATCGGGAGGCACCTTTATATGGGGGCTATACCAAAACGTAGACCTATAATTACAATGATTCGCCACACGAACTGGGACCATTATTACCTATAACTACCAATTTTCAGAGAAATTCGTGAAAAAATGTGTCAAAAATCATCAAAATACATAATATCGGGAGGTACCGTTATATGGGTACTATACCAAAACGTGGACCTATACATACAAAGTTTCGCCAAAGGAACTAGGACCCATTATGACCTACAAGTACCAATTTTTAGACAAATCTGTAAAAAAATGTGGCAAAAACCATCAAAATACCGAATATAGGGAGGTACCGTTATATGGGGACTATACCAAAACGTGGACCTATACATACAAAGTTTCGCCAAACGAACTAGGACCCATTATGACCAACAAATACCAATTTCTAGACAAATCCGAGAAGAAATGTGACAAAAACCATAAACATGCCGAATATCGGGAGGCACCGTTATATGGGGGCTATACCAAAACGTAGACCTATAATTACAATGATTCGCCACACGAACTGGGACCATTATTACCTATAACTACCAATTTTCAGAGAAATTCGTGAAAAAATGTGTCAAAAATCATCAAAATACCGAATATCGGGAGGTACCGTTATATGGGGACTATATCAAAACGTGGACAGATATGTCTCATTTTCAATACAAATCCTAGACACAATACAAATTGCTCTGCTAAATTTTGGCGCTTCAACAGACAGACAGACGGACATCGTTAAATCGACTTAGAATTTTATGCTGATTATGAATATATATACTTTATGGGGTCTACGACGAATATTTAAGGATATTACAAACGGAATGACAAAGTTAATATGCCCTCCTTTCCAAGGTGGAGGGTATAAAAATTACAAAAGCAAAAAATATTTTTATTGGATAAGAGTGTAATGTAACAATAAATGTATAACTTGTGAACTACTCTACTATTGACCACCTGAAAGTAGGCTAAGTAGATCAACTTTTGTTTTATATACTGCAAAAAAGTTCGAAAGTTACAAAGATCCTAAACCTTTACGGCTTTACGACTTCAATAAATAAAAGCTCTTTTAATTGAGCTGGATCTCACTTGTAAGCGCCGACAAATTTAGCCATGGCTACAGCGGCTGTTGCAGAAACAAAAGAGGTATTAGTATTGACGTTGTGATCAAAAGTTATCATGTTGCCAGATAATGCCTTATTCCCTATCTCTTCGGTAAGGGATTTTAGTTTGCCAATGTGTACTCACTGCCTTCATTCCACAGGACCGACATGCGGTTCTGGGTTTGATCGGTTGTATTTGGAAGGGAACTGTTTGCGTCGTAGTCGGGTCAATTCGTCGATAATTCTTCCGGGGTGGTCGTCGTCGAACGTACCAGAGGTACTCCGGTAACGCATTCCGGCATGTTTTTTCCAGCTGCTTTTCCTCGGTATAGTTTCCATGATGCATTTGATTCTGCATTCAAGAGCGTAATCACGTAATGTTTCTCAAAGTCGTTGTTTTCGCTTCCGCATGCCTTCATGAAAGAGTTGAAAGTATCGAGCTGGAAGGAGGAAACTCTCTTCGAAATTCCGTCTACGTCCAATATCTATTATTATTACGAAACCAAACTAAATCGTTCATATTTGGCATCATCCTCGACAGTATATATAGCTGTAAAAAAATATTTAATGCAAATATTTTGCAAAAATTTTTACAATGAAAATAGAGATTTCGATTCTTTAGCAGAAAAATTTGATGAAAAATATTTTGTCTTTGACATCATCCTTTAAAAATGAAGCTTTGTTGGAGATTTTTGCACAAACTCACACAAAGTTCGGCATTAAACCTAAAATATTTTTTAATATATAATTCCTGTCTTTTATGTAAAATTTAAACCTTAGACAACTTTGAAGACTTATAGTAGAATGTTTCAAATTGAGTTTGTAACAATTTTTTAAAAAAGTACCAAAAATATCATTTATTAAGTCGCTTGAGGGTTAATATTTTCGACCAAAATATTCCCCTCATCTTTATCTGGCATATTGCCAGCGACAATATATACCTTAACTGCATGGATTCCGAGAAATTCTTATCCGAAAATTTCCGAATGTGTGGAAGTTTTGACCCATATTTGAAAAAAGTACCAAAACAGCTTTATTGACTCGTTCGAGTATACTATATAAAATTTACAGATTCCTGGGAACCCTAATCCGATAATTTCCAAACGTTTGAAAGTGGGGTGAACTTGCCCCCTCTATTCCGGTTATTTTCGACGTAAAACTTCAAAACGCCGATGCACCTGTTTCCTTCCTTTAGCTTTACTTTCATAATCTACTGGATTGTACCGTCATTATTGAAGTTTTTTCAGAATATCACATGGTTATCTAAAGCCAGTAGAGAGCTCTTAAATGAAAGGAACTTAATTTAAATCTACTTCGAGCGATGGGCTTCTTTCGTTTTAGTTGGGAATGCCTTTGAAAAACTGATATTAAATATTTTCTCAATGGATGTCATAACTAAAAAATCATGGAGATCCACAATTTAATTGACATTCTTTTGTACCTCACTGCAGTGCTATTTGTAACATGCACAAGGAAGCGATATATACCCACAGTATCCATTGGTTATCTGCATAAAATCACATTCTGTCCGACTGCTATATATTTTTATACCCTCCACTTGGAAAGGAGGGTATATTATCTTTGTCATTCCGTTTGTAACATCCCTAAATATTCATCGTAGACCCCATAATTCAGCATAAAATTCTAAGTCGATTAAACGATGTCCGTCTGTTGAAATCACGATACAGACCACATTATTTGACGTAGAGCGTCAATATTTAGCAGAACAATTTTTATTATGCCTAGGATAGTTGATATTGAAAATGGGATATATCGGTCCACGTTTTGTCATAGCCCCCATATAACGGTACCTTCGATATTCGGTATTTTGTTGATTTTTTCCACGGATTTGTCTAAAAATTGGTATTTGTAGGTCATAATGGGTTCTAGCTTGTTTGGCGAAACATTGTATGTATGGGTCCACTTTTGGTATAGCCCCCATATAACGGTACCTCCCGATATTCGGTATTTTAATGATTTTTGCCACATTTTTTTCACGGATTTGTGTAAAAATTGGTATTTGTAGGGTACTTTTCTATGTATAGGTTCTCGTTTTCGTATAACCCCCATACAAGAGTAACTCCCGATATTGAATATTTTGATATTTTTGCAACATTTTTTCACGGATCTAGCTCCGGCGCCGATGGGTTCTAGGCCCACGTTTTGTTATAGCCTCCATATAACTGTACCTCTCGATATTCGGTATTTTGATGATTTTTGCCACATTTTTTCACGGATTTATTTAAGAATTGGAATTTGTAAGTCATAGTGGGTTCTACCTCTACCTCATAGTGGGCGAAACAATGTATGTATAGGTCCACGTTTTTGTATAGCCCCAAATAACGGTAATTCCCGGTATTTGGTATTTTGATGATTTTTCCCATATTTACCCACGAATTTGTCTAAAAATTGGTATTTGTGGGTCAGTAGGTTCTAGCTCGCATGGCGAAGCATTGTATGTGTAGGTCCACATTTCGGTATAGCCTCCATATAACGGTGCCTCTCGATATTCGGTGTTTTGATGATTCGTGCATATTTTTAACGAATTTGTTCAGAAATTGGTATTTGTAGTTCGTAATGGGTTGTAGCTCTTTTTCATTACATACCAGTATAAAGTTTAAAGTGAAACATGTTTGAATTCAGATACTTTTATGTAAAATTTTTTCCTTTACCCTAAGCTGAAAGGTATTAAAAGTTCGGCACGGTCGAACTTAATGTTTTTTTATTTGTTTCATAATAAAACTTCAGGTAGAACTTGTTGAGACAAATCTTCGCAAATTTTTTTCCGAGGATGAAGTACTGGTAATCGGTTCAGATTTCGATATATCTCCTATGTATACCTTCTCCCAATGTCACAATTTTTGTACACCAAATGCGTAACATCTAACTATATAAAATAAATTTTGGCAAAATTTAGAATGTTTATAATATTTGAAAAATATAAAGAGTTTTAATGTGCACGTTAAAAATAAAATTCGGTATAAGATATCGGACTGTCTTAGTCTGATTTCGATATAGCTCCCATATATATTTTCTTCGTATTTGATGTAAATAACATTGTGCGACAAAATTATGTTTTTTCGATAATTTTAAGAAAAATGCAGTAGATTTTATTATTTAGATAAAATAGATAAAAGGATAAGACACGTGTGAAAGTTTAAATCGCAAACATACATTAATTGAGAAGGCCAATTTTCCAATCTTCCACATTTTTTGACATTATTATAGTCGACTGTGGTAACACGCAGAAGGAAACGAGCTAGACCCATAGTTTCTTTTGATGATCTTCATGGAATCACATTGGAATCCACGCTATTAATAAGGATGATCATATTTGGTATTATCTAGTTCATAAATATTTCCAAGCAATAATGTCGATTTGTTACAGGTAGCACTACAAAATATGCACAGTGGTGTAGGCTACCAGAAAATCGGCCCACCCGACATTTGTTCTATCTTTACTGTTTGCTCCTTCATTTAATTATTTTATTTAAAACATATTTTTTTTTTTTAATTTGAATCTTTCAATAATAAATAAATCTGTGTTGAAAATATAATTTTATTTTAACACTTCAATTAAAAAAGAGAAAATTAGCCTTATATTTCTCAATTCTTGAGGTGTATAATATATATTTGCTTCGATATTTTGTAAAAAAAACTCACATAATACGATAATTGTGTCCACTAACACCCTTGACTTACCGCACATTCAAATGCTTTTAATCAAAGATTTATTTATCAAGGGGATAGTTCTTTGGCACTGTGTCCCAGTTAATGAAATAGTCCTTATTTACACATTTATACATGGCCACTACATAAAACGACACTCACAATTGCTCCATCACTGCCATCTGCAAACAAGGGTTCTTCGTTCATGCCTCGGAATACTGGAGCGGAGTACTTCATTATCGCCCAACAAGCCACATCTTAATGAAATGGAGGTTCGTCTGTTTTTGTTTGCCATTTCATATTTTGTTTTCTTTTTAATTTTTGTTTTATTTCGGGCATAACTGTCAGTCTCGACCCTAAAACAAGTTAAGTGCGCTGTACTATTTGGGCCGTGTTTGTTTATTATTTGCCGAACAAAGAGTAGTTGAAACAAAATGAAAAACAGAAAAAAAGTTATTCATCCAGCACACTTTTAATTTGTCAAAAAGTTTAGCATTCCAGACATTTTATGTTTTTTTTTTGTTGCTGAAGTTGTGTCCCATTTTTAGAATGAGGCTGATATTGTTGGTACATTCTGTGCCGGTTAGGTGACCGACACTGTCGACACTTTACTTTGAGGACTATTTTGGTCAATGTAACGAGGCATTTGAATTCAACCAATATTTTCGTTGGTAAATTATTTGAAAGTATTCAATTAAAATGTTGTAACTATTGTAGACGCTGGTTTTTGTCACAATCACAAATTTGTTTAAGATGACATTGTAGATTTTTTTTGTTTTGATAATACCTAACAATCTGAATTGCTTTGGACCAATAAGAGATCTTACATATATTAATCTGCAGATACAACAAATTCGATTGGTAATTATGGTTAAAACGTTGGAAAAGAGCAATAGGTATCAGTCACTCTACTCCTTCGTTAAATATATACAAGTAAATTTCCGCTACTTCGAATGCGGAATAAGGAATCTATATACATTGATTTTTTATCCCGCATAGATTGCATTAAATAAAGGGTATTTATTAATATTAAGTTATAAATTGGATGACTCATTTCAATACACATTCATTTTAGACTTCCAGCTCTATTCCTTGCTCAAATGCCAAATTTAATACCATTCAGAACTTATTTCAGTATGACCTTCATTTAAAAATCAAAATTTATATTTCCAGCTCTATTTCTACCACAGATACCAAATTTGCCAAATTTTAGTATACATTTTCAACACTGCTCAACCCTAAATCAACACTAATGCCAAATTTCAGATTTCAAATACCATCAGACTTATACCTAATTTAGTACCATTTAGTACTTTTCGTACAAGCGTGGTACGCATTTCCAAAACCACCATGTTTCTCAGTTTTGAGTCTCATATGAAATTTCAAGTTTTTACCTATACCCGTTCATATAATTCCAAATGGTACCAATTTTAGTACATTCGTTACATGTATTGTTGGAATTTCGAAAATTTTATTTGTCCATTCTACACAACATTAACGACCCTTACTTCTCCCTCAAACCCTCAATTTTTTTATTTTTATTTTTTTTTTATTTATAACTATTTAGAACTTTTTAGTACGTATTTCCAAATTTCCCGCAATGTATCAACAGAACTATACAAAAGGTGATCCCAATTCCAAATTAAGGACGTCCAACTTAATTCCTTACCCAAATTCCAAATTTGTACCATTTAGTACATCCCCAAAACCTACACTACAACAGTAATCCTAATTCCAAATTTCAGGATACACAAATCACACACACAAATCCCATTTGTACCAAATTAAGTACACATAAGTACGAATTTCCAAAACTTTCTACATATCCCAATCTTACAATCCAGCCTGATAGAACTGGAATTTACCCAAATCCAAATTAAATTTAGTGCCATTTAGTACACACAAACACAAATTTCCAAAACTAACTTTATCTCACAATCCTACACTACATAATTCCAAATGGTACCAATTTTAGTACATTCGTTACATGAATTGTTGGAATTTCGAAAATGTTATTTGTCCATTCTACACAACATTAACGACCCTTACTTCTCCCTCAAACCCTCATTTTTTTATTTATTTATTTTTTTTATTTATAACTATTTAGAACTTTTTAGTACGTATTTCCAAATTTCCCGCAATGTATCAACAGAACTATACAAAAGGTGATCCCAATTCCAAATTAAGGACGTCAAACTTAATTCCTTACCCAAATTCCATATTAGTACCATTTAGTTCATCCCCAAAACCTACACTACAACAGTAATCCTAATTCCAAATTTCAGGATACACAAATCACACACACAAATCCCAATTGTACCAAATTAAGTACACATAAGTACGAATTTCCAAAACTTTCCACATATCCCAATCTTACAATCCAGCCTGATAGAGCTGGAATTTACCCAAATCCAAATTAAATTTAGTACCATTTAGTACACACAAACACAAATTTCCAAAACTAACATTATCTCACAATCCTACACTCGACACTAATCTTATTTCAAAATTTCAAAATTCCAGCTCTACTGGTTCGCCCAAATTCAAATTGTACCAAATTTGGTACATATAAGTACAAATTTACAAAAATACCTCCATATCACAATCCTACACTCCGACATGAATCTTATTTTAAAATTTCAGGATACCAATTCTTTTGGTTCCCCTATATCCAAATTCTACCAAACTTAGTACACATTTTCATGACTGCCTACATCATACAATCCAATAGAAATCATATTTCCAAATTTCAGCATTCACTCTACTGGTTCTACCAAAATTTAAATTGTACCAAATTTAGTACCATTGAATACGAATTTCCAACATTTCCTACATACCCTAATACTAAAAAAATCCTCCATACCCAAGCGTTCACATGTTACGAACACTTACACACTCGTTCACTTTCAGTGCGAATTTCCAACTCATTGAAACTTCCATCATACACTATTTCAATGACCATCATTCCAAATTTAAGAGTTCTAGCTCTAGTGGTTGGTCAAATACTTTTTGTACCGTTGTAGTAGGAATTTCCAAAAACTCATCCTTATCTGACACCTTAGAATCAAGAGTGACTCGGTCAGTCAATTACTTTACTCTTTTTATACCCTATACCACATAGTGGTAAGGGTATTATGTATTGGCGCATTTATTTGTAATATGGAGATATTAATTTTGATGATCTTCGTAGAATCACTGCGTCGATTTATGTATGTCAGTCCGTCCGTCCGTCTGTCCGATTGAGATGAAATTTTCCAAACAATATTTATTTGGCCCGAGGACGTACTCTCTGCCAAGTATTATTGAGATCGGTTCAGATTTGTTATAGCTTCGATATACATCGTCATCCGATTTTACGGTTATTGTTCACCATATATGTAATACTAGCTGAACCCGGTGTGTTTCGCTACCCCTTTTGATTTTGCATGCATTCAAAATTTTATATATAAAATATTTTGGTTTAAAAAAGAAAAATTAAACAAATTCAAAAATTTAAAAAAAAAATTATTGTAATACATTAATGAGTAAATAAACAAAACCATGAGAAATGCAGGAACATGCCATACATACACGAAGGGGTTGTTCTTCGGATTTATTAATTTCATAGCAAATGCCAAGCGTGCAGGAAACTGCAATCTGTTGCAGTTGGGTGGCATTTCTGTTGCAATTAGTGAATTTGAGGTAGCAACATACCATACGTAATAATCGTATCCTAAATTAAATTTTTGAGTATTTTTTTACTGGTAGCCCAATAACATTGCAAAGGCGTTGTGAATTAATGATTCTTAATGAAATCATGTCCCAATCTGCACCGATTTCAATATAATGTGACTAAAATTTAATTTTACACCAAATTCCGTCACACATTCTGAATTTCATTGGAATTGGTCATATCGTGTTTGGTGCGTAACATACATGAAATCGGCCGAAATATATATACCGAAACCTCAACCGATTTCAATATAATTTGGCAATTTTTTTTTTTGTACTAGATTTCTTCTCTCTTTCCAAATTTCTTTAGAATCGGAGATATATATCGCGTTGGGTGCATCAAATATGTAAAATCACCGAAAATATATATGGTAGCTAAATCCAAATCTGAACCGCTTTCAATATAATTTGACTAATTTATTTTCGGATAAAAATTTCATCACACATTCCAAATTTCATTGGAGTCGAACATACATATCGTGTTTGGTGCATCAAATAAACGAAATCGGTCGAAAATATATATGGGAGCTGTATCCAAATCTGAACCGATTTCAATATAATTTGGCAAAATTATTTTCTGGACAAATTCCATTACGCTTCCCAAATTTCATTGAAACGAGGCTTACATTGCGTGTTTAATGCATCAAATACATGAAATCGGCTGAAAATATATATGGTAGCTATATCCAAATCTGATCCGATTTCAAAATAATTTTGCAAATTTATTTTTGTTTCCAATTCCGTTACGAATTCCAAATTTGGACACTGTATCTGTAATCGATCAGTAGATGTGTGCATATAAAATCTAAATTTTTGTGAGGTACCTCCGATTCTCATGCTATATCTCCAGTTCCAAGTGGATTTTCATAAATTTATATAGCCTATCTTACTTCCAGGCGATGTTGTAGTATACTTGGAAAATTTCAGGAAAATCGGTATAGCGGTTTTCGAGTCCATAAATTACAAACAAACATACAAACATTTTCCTCTTTTATAGATATAGATCGGCCCAAAATGGATAGATCTTTTCATATTCAACATATGGTATATATATTGCTCCAATAAAAAGTTTTTAATATAATCCTTATCTAAGACATATCATGCACCATACAGCTATTTGAAACTACCGGCTGATGTCTTACTGCAATCATCTAAATACCGATTATCAGAAGGTATGGGGGTTGTACAAAAAAGTTGACTATATAGGCATTGATATGCCAGAGATGGTAGAACCTGTTGTGAACTCCAAACGCCAAACCTGACAAGATTCCGTTGAAAAATTTGGACCTATATTGACAGTTCTTTGCAAAGATATTTTCTGTCAGCTGCCAATACCAATAATTAACTGACCTAAAATACAAACAATTATAGTTTTAGTTTTTTGTTGAAGTTTTTAGTTTCTTATTGAAGTTTTCAGTTTTTAATTTTTTTGTTGAAGGGAGGGAACACTGTCAAGTGGGTTCCCTCCCAAAATCCGAAATGGTTTTAATTTCTTATTATTTTATAGTCATTTTTATATCTTTAGCCCAAGTCCCTCAATATATTGCGCTATACGTGACTATAGTTAAGATAATGTTATGAAATATATTTTATTGGCGTCCAAATTGGGCTCTGGCATCTCCGAAGTCAACTCTTTCTACCTAAGAATTTAAAGCCACTTGGATTAGCAACTCCCTAGATTTGCTAATAAACTTCCAATTTTTAATATATACGCTTACATATCATACACGCCTATGTAACTGGCTTCGTTAATAAAATATGATATAAAACTTCAAGTTGGGTGGATTAAACCAAAAGCTTTTTATAAACCAGTAAAGAAAGTCTTAAAGTCGGGCGGGCCGACTTTATGATACCCTACACCACTTTGCTAATTTAGTAGAGCTGCGCATAAAAATTAAAAGTTTTTATGGAAGATTTAATTCATATACGCTATGATTATAATTATAATTTAAAGTTCAAAGGACTGAATATGCCGAAGCATTTGTATCTTTTAAATTCGGACTTGTATTGCCCACTTGGTGCACAATTAATTTGAAATTTGAAATGATAAAAATATATATGGGAGCTATATCCAAATCTGAACCGATCTCGATACTTACTTATTTTCAGGCCTAATTTGGTTGTATTTGCAAAATTCGGGCTGATATTACATGTTTGGTGCACAATAAAAGGCAAATCGGACGAAGATATATATGGGAGCTATATCTAAATTTTGACCGATTATCTCCAATTTCAATAGGGTTCGTCCTTGGGCCAAACAAATGATTTGTGCAAAATTTCATCTGCATAGGGCAATAAATGCGAACTGTAGTTTGTTTACAAAAATACATGGACAGAGGGACGGACGGACATGCATAAATCGACTCAGAATGTGATTCTATGCAGATCATCAAAAGGAACTATGGGTCTATCTCGTTTCCTTTTGCCTGTTACAAACAAATGCACAAAGACATAATACCCTGGCCACCTTGTGGTGTAGGGTATAAAATGATCTATGTAACGGATACGTCACCGAAAAATACGTTGTTATGCCTCTGTACATACGCACTCTGATGGTAGAATAAGTTATAAAAGTGCCAAGGGAACCCCATACAAAATTCACCTCCGAAATCACTTTTACTCTAGATGTTTGTTCTCCCCATTGTCATATCCAGAGTGAAATAAAGATTGGGGGATAAATGAAGACATCCCATTAGCTCGTCTTAGCCATACCAACCTTTTGTTGAACAAATAAGGTTTGCATTCCAAAATTACATGTGAATGTAAATATACATTTTTCACACGCGCAAACGCTTGCCACCAACTACCAATTGTTGCACGAGTGCACTCTAATGTAATTAAAGATCTTAATTTGGTCAATTAATTAATCGATTTTGTCCCCTTGGTTCGGCAACGCAAACATTATCCAATAGTTGTCAAGGCAATTTGTGTCACTCGCAGACGCATCAGCTATCGAAAATATACATACAGACGTCACGACAATTCCCTCATATTCAGTGTATTGAATTTCGCGGACCCTAGCATACTCGTGTATTTTCATGTGGCCAGCAACGGACGTTGTGCTCATTCGAAGTTGCAAATGGAGTCACCTTCACAAAATTTACATTTAAAACCGACGAGCAGTAGTCACAAATGAAAAAATTTAATTTACCAGGGACTGCAATTAAAAAAGTGAATGGACTAAATTAGGGAGTATTGAATTGGAAGGGGGCCATCGATTGTTTTTGGTGATATTGAAAGAATCTAAATTGATTTACTTCGTTCTGAACATATTCTATTATAATATATAATGATATCCTTAACAGTAACGTTTGTAACGCTTTGCAATATTCAGCCAAAAAATCCTGTAAGGTATAAGATCATCCTATCTGGGTACCAGAATGTGTGGATTGACATATCCCATATTTACACCTGAGGTATATTGTTAATAGAAAATTCAAGATGCACCAAGTTTGATGATTGATCGGATTATAATTTCCTATTTTATGAGCGTTTTGGTCGCTCAAAATGTTGACCACTTTCTGGAGATGGTACCAGAAGAAGAAGTCCCTTTTATCCTTTCTCATACAAAATCTTCTGTTGATAGAAATACTGAGATGTGCGAAATTTCAAGACAAACGGACTTTTGTTTCATATGTAATGATAGTTATAATTATTCAAAATTGTTTACCCTTTGAGGGGGTACTTAATGGATATTGTCAATTTTCTTGTTTTCATGTCAACCCCTAAATATATTGCGGACATCTCTGAAAACAATAGGCCTAGTCCTTCTGAGCCTAACCTTAGCCTTGTGAAAATTTTCGTGAGTATCGGACGATAATTTCGATCTGTATATAATAACCCCAACCTGTGTTTTAAGGTGAAAAAATATTAGAAAATATACATTTCAATAATATAAGTCAAGTTGAAAAAATCGCATGCGATAAAAGGTATGAAAAAATAAAAAATGTCACAAAATACTACAAAATCTATATTAAAATCGTTAGTGACATCTTTTTATGCGATCTTTTTTTTTTTGATTTTATACTTTTATGTAAGCATTATTTCGCTACATATATCCGATATATTTACTATCGGCATCTACCTAACGGCCAGAATTGACCTGTTCGTCTATTTGTGATTTCACAGGGATTAAAAATATTCGCGGTTTAATGGAAATTTTGAATTTTATTTAACACAAATGTTATGGTCTATTTAAGCCACTAAATATTACCCGATGACCATCAAAATTGGAAGGTTTCTGCCCAGCCCTAAGCCCTAGCCCCATGCTAACTTCCGCGTCGATTGGTCTATAATTGCGACCTGTATAGCAACTGCAATAGGGTTCTATTCTAGCTCTAGCCCCGCCTCCATTCTAAATTTCGTGAAGATCGGGCGACCTGTAGAGTGATTACAAATCAACAAGAATAGACGGACAGATGGACGGACGGACATACATAGCTAGATCGACTCAGCTCAGCGAGATAGGAAGACCCATATATACTTTCCTGAGTGGGAAACCAATATTTCGAGGTGTTACATAATTTTTGGCCCAATCAAACTTATAATACCCCCAACACATAGTGTTGTAGGGTATAAATACATATCTCTAGCCATATGGCTAGAGAGAGTATATATCATTTGATACGGTCAAAACGTGCCTAGCCTAAATAACGGTTTTAAATCCTAGGTCTCTTTGGACCAAATTCGTTTCAGGACATTTGCAGTCGATCTAGCGATGTCAGTCCGTCTGTTTGACTGATTGAGTTCGGAGATAAGCAGTATTGGTCCATTCCTTCTGGTACTTCTCCGACAAAAGGTCGAAATTAAAAAAAAAATCATTTTCTGCACAGAAAGAGAAACGATAATCCAATTTTGCTTCAACTATGCAAATCCTAATATTTGCGTTAGTGCTAGGACAGGTGCGAAAATGGACAATGTCGGTCCACTCCCATAAAGGGTCAAAATTTTGAATAATTACAACTTTTATAGAATGTGGCTTAAGAGTCCGATTGTTTTAAAATTTCACATATCCCAATATTTTTATAAATCCAAGGTTTGGTGTTAAGATGGAATATATCCTTCTGGTTCCACCACCACAAAAGTTCGAAATTTTGTATATCCATTAAGCTCTGATACCTCCCCCACAAAGGGTCAAAGTTTTGAATAACCAAAACGATAATAAAATCCGAAATAACCACCCCTTTCTCTTTATGTTTCACACTGTCTCTAAAAATGGGATTCATCGGTCCACTCCTTCTGGTACCTCTCCCACAAAGGCTCAAAATTTTGAACATCCATGAAGCTCACAGAACGCGAAATTAACATCCGATTCCATTTAGACTTGGTACATCTCAATTCAGACTTGGTACAACTTTTGGTACATAGTCCAAACCTGACACGTCGGAGTATTTATATCGTATTTATTTAGGTGCGATACGAAATGGACAATATTGGCCCATTCTTTCAGAATCCACTCCACAGAGGGTCAAAAGTTGAAATAATCATAACAGAAGTCAAAATATATTTAAATAATCGAATATTGGCTGAGGGCACAGATCTGCCGGCAGAACCGACCAATAATTTTTCACTTGTTTTGTTTAAAAAAGTTAAGCCATTAAAATTTAATTATTAAATGATGTTAAAATTGTCAACAATATAAGCGGGAATTCCTCTAAACGAAATAATGTAAAAAACACCCTCTATGCAACCTTTGGAAAACATATTGTTCAATTTAAGCCAAAAAATAAATTTAAGCCTTTAACTTGACAAATTGCAAATGGAAACGAGGTAGACCCATAATTCCTTTTTTGCATTTATTATCCGATTGATATAAAATTTCCACAATCTATTTGTTTAGCCCTAGGTTGTAAATAAATCTTCGTCCGATTTAAATTTTATTGTGTGCCAAATATGTACGATTAGTAAATATAGGATGGATTTTAACAAATAGAAGTAGAAGCAAGTATTTCACCAGGGTAGACTAAGCAATTTGTTTGCTTACGTTTCTGAAGGTAAACCAAAGAATAAGAGCATTACAATAAATACGTTTTTTGAATTATTGAATTTGTTTTTATTTAATTTAAATAATATTTGTATATAAAAATTTGAATGGATATAAAATCAACATGTAAAAAAGCAGTATGTTCGGCCGAGTCGAACTTTGATTACCCTCCGCCATTTGGAACAAATTTGGGCCTGCATAAACAATTTTTTGTCATAGACTATTGTACCCATTACGAATTCCTGGTACGCATTTTAAACAACTCCGGTGAATAACGAACCTAAAATCGCCAAATATTTAATATCGGGGGTGCCGTTGTATGTGGGCTATACGATATCATGAACCTATATAGATATTTCTCTCTCAGGGAGTAAAGTGCTTGGAAAGAACATCTAGTATGGATATTTACAAAATTCCATTGAAAAACGTTGCTAAAATCATCACAATACCGAATATAGGGAGGTATCGTTATATTGGGGATAAACGATATCGTGGACCTATATAGACAATTCTATTCCAGGAGGTAAAGTACTCGAAAACAACTCCTTGTGTTTATTTTCAGACAATTTAATTTAAAAATATGGCTATAGTCATCACAATACCGAATATCGTGACGTACCGTTGTATGGGAGCTATACGATATTGTGGACCGATATAGCCTTGACCTGCCTGCAGACAAAGCGGACGGACGGACAGAATTTTACGCTGATCAAGAATATATATACTTTGTTATGTCTAAAATTATTATTTCATGAGTTACAAAAGGAATGACGAACTTAATATACCCTCCAGGGGTAGCGAAGCGCACCGGGTTCTGCTAGTTGTATCATAAAAGTAAGTTATTTTTTTTTCTTGAAAATTTAATGGGAATAACAAATGACAACGCCGTAGGCAGGGGGAAGGGTCCTCTCCTAAATTTCTAATTTGAACATCAGTTCAAAACAGGTTGCTTGAAAAATGATTACCCCATGAGGTCTATAACGAACGATCTTGTTTACGCAATTGAAGATATGTAAATCAATATGCAAAAACCAACATCTCTAGGCCATACATATGAAATTATTATTGTGCGCGCTATTCATTTGTTGTGAATTTTAGTTATTTTTGAAATATTTCTTTTGCAATTTTCTGGGAGTTTTAACATTTTATGTTTAATCTATTCGATGCAAAAACAATATTTTAATTGTTGACGAAAGTTTTTTTTCGTCGTTCATTCGCATGGAAAATATTCATTTATTTATTGATAAAGTGAATCCATGAATAATCCATTGGTAAAAATTAAATTTCACTGTTGTTGTTTTTTCACGCTCGAATGTAATTAAAACTCAGACATTTGCATGCAATTGTTTTTGTTTTCTAATTTATGGCAAAATATTTAATAATTTTAATCATATTTGTGGAAAAAAGCCCATCCAGTGCAGATACCCATGGTGCGGTAATAAATAATAATTAAATAGAATTAATTTCAAATGCGGAATTGATTTTGCCAATAACACCGCCACAGACAGTAGCACAATATGTTCGCTTTAGATGGGGCGGGGATGGAGATTCTACCGAGTAGGGCCGCCACCAATCTAATTGACGCAAACACCGACGATATGTTATCATTGGACCGTATCAAGTCAAATGTGGGCAAGGAAGCAAAGTAGCCTGATTTATACTCCTTTAGCCCCCGGGGGAGTTGCCGAGGCTCATGTGGATTATGAAATTAATACGTTTTAATTGGTTTTAATTTATTTAAATTAATTCACCGCATTAATAAGCCAATGTCAACGATGTCAACGGAAATAATAATTTTACATATTTTATGTTCGCTGCGGACTACTTGTAAAACAGCGTTAAAAAAGCGTTCATAATTTGTTTAAAAAAACACATGGATATCTATTTAAAAATTAAAAACAAAAAACAGACTACGGCATCTGGAATATTTACACAAACACTGCGATACTCTGGGCTGGAGCGGAGTAAATACAAACACAAATATATGTGAATATATGAGTGTGTGTGTGTGTGTCCGTATAGCAGTACATGAAAATACAGATACACATGAATACACAGGCAATTGTCCTTAAAGGCCAAATGAATTTGCACATAATCGGCATAATAATGGCAAAATAAATTAGATACATTTTATCTGCGGTTATTGGTTAAATACCGATGCCCATTAAGACATAAGATTTGTGTATGCGTTTATAATTTCTTATTGGCAGTTTGTCATATTTTTTGCAATCGGAGCTTAAATTGTGTACAGGAAGTCGAAGTGTATTGCATCTATTGGTAACCAGTCTGTCATATAACACTTTCTTTTTTAAATAGTTTTTCTTCCTGAATGGTAATACTTAGCTCAACATCCGAAGCTACACTTGAAATTTGCACCCTGTTATTGAACCGCAGTGATGATGTCGGTGGGCTACCTCGGAGCTGCGATTTGACATCTTTGGACTATTATTGAGGGGTTCCCGTCAAATAGAGAGACAATTGACGCTTTAAAGGACTTGAAGAGTTGATCAAATACATATTTTCGAAAATGTGCGTAAAAATTGGACCAATAGCAGGATTGCACTTTCAATTATAAATAATAACAAAATAGAATTCATAGAAAATATTCAGTAGATCTTACGTAAAGCGACCTCAAAAACAAAAAAATCAAATAAAACAAGTAAAAAACATTAAGTACCGAACTTTCAATACCCTTCACCAGTAAGTAAAACAAATAAATTGGATGGAACCGTTATTTAGGGTCCATACCAAAGCGGGACAATTTTTCTACTATAAGAATTGTTATCTATCGCGTGTCTTTAGTACCAAACTTGAAAATGGGACAAAATTACTAAGATACCGAATATCAGAAGGAGCCTTTGCATGGAGACTTTAGCAAAACGGAGACTTATAAAGAAATGGTTTAGGTAACAGTGGCAGATACTGATACAATGAGGGCCTAAATTTTCAATATACCAAATATCAGAAGTACTGTTACATGGGAGCTATTCTTAAGCTATATAGACAACGTTCTGTCAAAGGCGGTAGAACACATATCTATGTCTAAGTATAGAATTTTTTTCTAGAAAATGGGCTTTAATCCCCAAAATAACGGATATCGGGAGGTGAGATTATGTGGGGGCTATGAAAAATCGTGGACTAATATATATACAAGGGTCTGCTACCGGATCTAGAACCCATAACGAACTACAAACACCAAATTTTAGACAAATTCGTTAAAAAAATGTGACTTCAACTGTGATGATACCGAATATCCGAAGGTACCAATGTATTGATGCTATTGTAAAACGTGGCCCAAAATATCGAATATAGAACAAGTTAAACAAGTAAAAAAGCTATAAGTTCGGCCGGTCCGAACTTTTAATACCCTCCACCATTTGGTACAAATTTGGCAATTTCCAAAAAAAAAAAAATTAAATCCGTTAAAAATTCTGTTAAAATATTAAAAATTCCGAATGCCTATACGACGACGTGGACCTGCATAGGCGACTTTTGTCATAAGTTATCACAATATTTAAATGCGAAACTTGAAGAAAAATCTGTTTATAATGTAGCTTAAATCGTCAAAATACCGAATATGGGGGGTACCGTTATATGGGGGCTATACGAAGATGTAAACCTGCGCAGACAATTTCTGGCATGGGCTGAAGTATCCATTACGAACTTCACATGCGAAATTTGAAACAATCCCGGTAAATAATGTCGCTGAAATCATCAAAATACCGAATATCGGGGTGTACAGTATATGGGGGCTATATGATAACGTGGACCTACATGGCCCATTCACGAACTTAACCTGCCTACTGGCATAATATGCATGTCTGCAAAAATTTAGCCTTCTATCTCAATTTGTTCGAAAGATAGCGTGATTACAACAGACAGACAGACGGACAGACAGACAGACAGACAGACAGACAGACTCACAGACAGACAGACGGACATGGCTAAATCGCCTTAGAATTTTACGCTGATCAAGAATATATATACTTTGTTGGGTCTGACATGAGTACTTCGAGGAGTTACAAACGGAATGACAAAATTAATATACCCTCCATAGTATGGTGGAGGGTATAAAAACTGTAAGCCCTACACCCTTTGAAACGAATTTAGAAATTTTCAAAAAAAAAAAAAAAAAAATAAATAAATAAATAAATAAAATAAAATCCGTTAAAATTTCTCTTGAAATCTTAAAAATACCAAATGTAGCCGCTACATTAGGGTCTTTACGACGACGTGAACTGCATAGGCACCTTTTGTCACAAACCATTTCAATATTCAAATTCGAAACTTGAATAACCTGCACAGAAATTTTTCTGCCTTAGTCTGTAGTATCCATTACGAACTTGAAATGTCAAATTCGAAACAATCTAAAATCAATCCGAAAATACGGAGATACCATTATATGGGGGCTATACCAAATCGTAGTTCTACATGACCCATTTTCCCAATACCAAAAGACGTAAAGACATAATATAAATTTGAGTAAAATTTTATTAACCTACTTCATTTCGGAAGCTAGGGTGATTTCCACATCGCTCACGGACGGACATCGCTCAATCGGCATAGAATTTTATGTAAGAATATATGTACTATGTGGGGTCTAAAATGTACATTTCGAGGTGTTGTAAACGGAATGACAAACTTAATATACCCTCCATACTATGGTGGAGGGTATAAAAACGGGGACCTACAATAACCTCATATCAATTTCTAGGCATATCTTTTAGGCATAGAATAATAAAAAAAAACTAATATCGGGAAGTACTGCTATTTAGGGGCTATAGGAAAACGTGTGCCGATTACATTTCCAATATTAACCATCGCAAACACAATACAAACTGCTATGTAAAATTTCAAAGCTCTACGTCAAATAATGTGGACTGTATCGTGATTTCAACAGACAGACAGACAGACATACTGAATGACATAGTCAACGACAAATGTTTAGAGGTGTTATTAACGTGTACTTGGCGGACCCTGTGCTTCCTGAAACACAAGTGAATATTCCCGTCAAAGTTATTTATCTGGAAGGTTAAGAAACTAGAATGAAGCACATAAAAAAATGTATATGGAAATGAAAAAAGTTTGGCGGTGTCTACTATATGATGCCCTACACTACTATGCATATTTATTTTGGGAACTTCGTGGAATAAACTGTAGAACGGTTGAACTTTTAAATCATACTGAACTCACATTTCGCCAAATTCGACGGCTTGAATGTAGAATCGGATAAAACGTGAATATAAGAGCTATTGTTACATCCGTATATTTTTCCGTATATTGGAAAGTAGACAAACAGATGGACGGACATGCATAAATTGACATAAAATCAGCAAAAGGAATTATGGGTCCAAATGCACAAAGACATAAGACCGTAAAGCACAGTGTGGTGTGGGCCTAGCCCGTGATTCAGTTGCAATATGCGACACATTCAAACAAACAAAAGTGGCTGACAAAGCTGTATGGGACTCATCTCAAAACGTGGACTTACTTCTTTCATCTAGCAATGATCCGTGCAATGCGAACTCAAAATGCAAAATTCATTTGAGCTGCAATCTGTTACTTACCGAAGATTAAGAGGTACTGCCATATGCGAACTATACAATATGGTAGAGCGAATTGAACATTAAGTAAGAAAAGGGTTCAATCCTCCGAAAATTCTTGGGAAATCTTCAAGATACTTAAATCGCTAGTACCGTTATATGGGGGACTGTGCACAAATGGAAAATTTTTAATAGTATTTGGTTAGAAGATAAAAGTCCAAAAAGTTTTTGGCTTCCCGGATCAAGCTTTTATTTAGGGTACTTTATATAAACTTAACCATACAGAAATGATTCAAATATTTTGCTCTATACTTCGCAAAATTTACGATCGAGTTTTAAATTTGATACAGGTCCAAGTGTTAAATGTTTGATAATTGGTACACCATATGGGTCATTCTTACAAGCATTTTTAGCCATATTTTTATTATGGCTACGGTATTAGATCCTAGGTCTCATCGGACCAAATCCGTTTGAGGACATTTGGAGTCGATCTAGGGATGTCCGTCCGTCTGTCAGGCCGATGCGCAAGATAACTCTCGAAGGGAGTGTCCGATTTGGTCCAAACTTGGTATATCGTAATATTGCTATCAAACTTATATTGAATGTCAACATTTTTAAAGAAAATAATTTACTGCACAAAAGGAGAAAAGATAATCCGAATTTGCTCCAACTTTGCAAACCCTAATATTTTTGCTGGATCAGGTGCGAAAATGGACAATATCGATCCACTCCATCAAGTACCTCCCCCACAATGGGTGAAACTTTTGAATAATTATATCTCGTATAAAATGTGTTATATGTGTGCGATTGTCTTCAAATTACTCACATCAAAATATTTTTATTAACCCAAGACCTGGGTTAATTTGAATATTCAAGAGCTCGTAAGACGCAAAATTAACATCAGATTCTATTCAGGGTTGGCACATCTCAATATTTCCATGTACACAAGATCTGTTATAAAGATGGTACAGGTCGGACTATTTCTTTTGGTACCTCCCCCACTTAGGGTTCAAAGTTTTTAGAAAAAAAAAATCCAACTTTCTTCAAAATTCACATATCCAAATATCTTTGCTAACGCACGATCTGTTGTGAAGATGATATATATCTGCTATATATAAATTTTTCTCTACAAGAAATCTGATATGAATCGAAAGTTATGATTTCGCATAAAATTGGATATAAATGTTCGATTTCCTTTAAATTTTGCTACATACCAATATTTTTATCTGTATTAGAAGAAGTATGAAAACGGAATACTTCGGTTGGCTGTATCTGTTACCTCATCCATTTGCAAAAAATTTCACATATCTCATGTAAAGTATAGGGAGTAGTCGATATAGTCCAAATCAGTCTTAGGTCACATACGAATTGGGTCAACAGTTTGAATAATCATAACTCAAGGCTGGAGTTACATCTGTCGGCAAAACCGACTGATACACTTTTACTTGTTCAAAATAATTCCTGCAAATTTTGATATGTTAAGTTTTTAGAAAAAAAATCCTTTAAAAATATTATAAATTTAGTGGGATACCTTCATATGAGGGTTATACCAAATCGTGATTTCAGTTTTTTTTTTTTTTGAGGTCCTGGCCACATTTTTCATTTGATTTGGCTCTTACTTGTAAACTTGGCAACCTAGGGGGTTAAGAACCATCTTACAGAAAAAATTCAATTTCAAAATTTTGTTATAGTCCCCATATAACAGTACCTTCCAGGTCCAGCCATCTCATAAATAAAAACTTGTTGTTTTGATCTTTGGAAGTGAAATTATGTTAATAATGTTTTCTCATATTAAATATAATTAATTAATACTAAGTCTCACGGAAATAATTAATACTAAGTCTCACGGAAATATATATATATATATATATATATATATATATATATATATATATATATATATATATATATATATATATATATATATATATATATATATATATATATATATATATATATTAGGTTGCCTCCTTAATTTTTATTAATTTTATTCTTATTATTTTCTTAAACTCTTGTGGAATTTCCTACTTCTTTAAAGAGAAAAATTATATATATACCATCCACCTACAACTCTGTAGTTTCCGTGAGACTTAGTATTAATTAATTATATTTAATAAAAGAAAACATTATTACCATAATTTCACTTCCTAAGATCAAAACAACAATTTTTTATTTATGCATTTTTGTTGTTCAAGAGATATGTCACTCTCTGCTATGTATTTAATTATCACAAATGAATATTTAATGTTGTAAATTTGAGGGATTATTAATTGTCATAAACATGTGAATAATTAATATTTTCATTTCGTTTCGAGTACTTTTATCTTGACATGCAGTGGCACATTAACTCTGTGTTTTCAATCAGTTTCGTCGCTCACAAACACACGCGCGTACACACCACTTCCGGATCAATATCGTGAACTACACTTTGTCATTATGAACTTTGAATTATTGTGAGCTGGAATTCTGCAAATTGCAGAAGATTAAATTTGCAATAGTCATAATTAAATATACAACGTTTGAGATGTTTGTGTGAGTGTGTGTCTATAAATGTTCAAATGCCATGTAACATGTCTTTACAACGACAAATGTTATGGCATTCCTCTCATTTAAAGAATATTTTAATTTTTGGGAAAACATTGGGGGAGTTTTTTGAAATGAAATAACTACTTCATCCATCAAGGGAAGGAATAAATGGCACTTGATAACTTTATGTTAACCAATAATTAATACTTTGACGTATTCAAGGTTTATAGTATAGGGTTCTACTATTAATAACGTATTTAAATTCTTTTCAGATACCAGAAGGAGGAATTTTTAATATTTCACTAATATTTAAACAGATTTTCGAACAGAGTCGGCCATGTTTTGCATTTCAAGATAGAGAAACGTACGTTCCAAAAATACCAATGTAAATCCTCTTTTCGTGGAGCCCTATGCGGTTTAGACAAATATATCATTTAATTTTGAGTTATTGCACTTTCGTCACCTTATATGGTATCTGATTTTTCAACATTTTGACCGTTTGTTGAGCATCAGTATAACGGTGTAAATAGTTTTAAATAACTGGCATTTTTTACACTCCACTACCAACCAACTGGATGCTATACAAAAACCAAGATCCTTATGTATAATGTGTCGATACCGGACATGAAAGCCATTACGAAATACAAATGCAAATTTTTGGACAGATCCGTAAAAAATGTGACTAAAACCATCAAAATACCGAATATCGAGAGGTACCGTTATATGAGTGCTATACGAAACCGTGGACGTATATGTACAATGTTCCGCCAACAGATCTGGAATCCATTATGAACTACAAATACCAAGTTTTAGACAAATGCAGAATATCAGGAGGTACCATTATGTGGGGGCTATACAAAAACGTGAACCTATACATACTATGCTCCCCCGCTGGAGCTTGAACCCATTACGAACTACAAATACCAATATTTGGACAAATCCGTGGGAAAATTGTAACGTGACAGGTGTCACATACACATTATTGATAAGAGCCGCGTACATACCGTAATAGATACTACCTATTACGTACAGTTACAGCATCATTCGATTTTTGCATTTCACTGCTTTATTTATTGTGGTCAACTTATATAATTCTCATTCACCTCGTGTCACCTGAGCATTTAATACTTTGGTATTTACTACTTTGGTTGTCCTTTACGACGGGTGTTGTTAGCGACTTTTAGAAAGGCGTCCCATAGTGGAAGCCATATAAATACATAACACAGAGACTTCGGTTTCCTGTTCCCCATAAAGACTTCGGTTTCCTGTTCCCCACAAAGTCTTCGGTTTCCTGTTCTCCATGGATGTTTCCGTTCCCCACAGAGTCTTCGAATTCCTATACCACATGGAGGCCTCGGTATTCCATCCCATACAGAGTATTTGGATTCCAGTATTACACGGAAGCTTCGGCTTTTCGCCCCACTCAGAGACCTCGGTTTCCTGTACTCAACGGAGGTTACCGTTCCCAAAAGAGACTTCGGTTAACTGTATTCCACAAGGGCTCTAATTCTCTGTCCGTCGTTCCCGATTATCAACCGAATTCTCGAACTTCATCGCATCTCGTTACCGATCATCAACCGAAATTCCGAACATCAACGCATCGTCGTTTTCGATCATCAATTCAATTCACCGAATCACATCGTCATCGTCGTTCCGACCATCGCAGAACCTGAACCTCAACACACCCCGTCATTACCGACGGCTGCCATTGCATTTCCCCAAAAGGAAATATAAATTATTTTTATTCCGCAAGGCTTAGCTTTACAAAATGTGGCAAAAATCATCAAAATAGTGAATATCAGGATATACTGTTATTTGGGGGATAGAAAAAAACGTGGACCTATGTATACAATGTTTCGCCACCGGAGCTAGAACGCATTATGACCAACAAATGCCAATTTTTAGAAAAGCCGTGCCGGCTGTTCCACGCACAATAGAAATTGTTCTGCCAAATTTTTAAGCTTAACGTCAAATAATGTGGGCTGTATCGTGATTTCAACAGACAAACGGACTTCGTAATATCGACTTAGAATTTTATGCTGATTATAAATATATAAACTTTATGTGGTCTACGATGAACATTTACGGATGTTACAAACGGAATGACAAAGTTAATACACCCTCCTTTCAAGGTAGATGGTATGAAAATGGGCTATGTTAGTCCACTTTGTCGTATAGCCCCCATATAACTATACCCCAATTATGCGGTATTTTTGACGATTTTGGTCACGTTGTCTAATAGGATTGTATAAAATTGAAAGACTATTTAGCCCTCATTTTCTAACGGAATCATTATTTAATTGAAGTAAAATCCTGTTATTTTTATTCTCAAAATCAATCCACCGATTATCATTTTTGTCAGGTCCTGGTTTTCAAATATCAAAACCATTTCATGTTTCATTTTTTTGTGATCCTCTTACGAGTGAATTGTAATTCCATTTTATGATAGTAAGTATTCATTCACTACTTTTGTTGCATGTTTACCACATTTACTTCATGAGATTTAACGTTTTACATCGGATCCGGCTAGGTGGGGTGATATGTCAAATTTGTAAAGTTAATCTGTAACAAATATATATTGATTTAAACCCTATACAGTTATGTTGGACCAGTTAGGGGCGAAGATACAGTTACATTCGTACTGTGCACTGAGTCGGTTTTCTTCACTTTTTTAATCATAGGATAAGTCAAATTAAAAAATAAGTTTAAAAACAGCTAATATCCTCCATGGGTACAAAATTGAATAATTTCAAAAAAAAAAAAAAAAAAAAAAAAAATCCGAAAACTACCACTTAAATAAAAACCGTTACATGGGACCATACGAAGACGTGGACCTGCTTACGATTTTTTTTTGTCAAAGGCTGTAGTGCCCATTACAAACTTCAAATACGAATTTTGTTACAATTGCGGTGAATAATGTCGCAAAAATCATGAAAATATCAAGTATCGGGAGGTACCGTCTCATGGGGGCTATACGAAGACGTGGACCTGCGAATGTTTTTCTTGCCATAGCTTGTAGTACCCATTAAGATCTTTCAGTACGAAACTTGGAACGATTCCGGTGAATAATATTGCTGAAATCATCAAAATACCGACTATCGGGAGGTACCGTTAGCACCCATACGAAGACGTCATACGAAATTTTTTCCCATAGGTTGTAGTACCCATTGAGATCTTCCAATACGAAATTTGAAATGATTTTCGTGAATAATGTTGCTGAAATAATTTCGGTAAATAATGTCGCTAAAGTCATGAAAATACCGAATATCGGGAGGTACCGTTGTATGATGGCTATACGAAAAAGTGGACCAAGATGACCCATTTACGAACTTAACCTGTCAACTGGTAAATTATGCATGCATGCAAAATTTTAGCCTTCTATCTCAATTCGTTCAAAGCGTGATAACACCAGACGGACAGACGGACATCGCAAGATCGTCTTAGAATTTTACGCTGGTCCAGAATATATAAAGAATATTATGAATATCTCGAGGAGTTACAAACGGAATGACGAAGCTAATATACCCTCCATAGAATGGTGGAGGGTATAATATCGTATAATAGAAAGAAATGACAACAAATAACAAGTTAAAAAGCAGTAAGTTCGGCCGGTCCGAACTTTGAATACCCTCCACCATTTGGAACGAATTTGGAAATTTTCAAAAAATAAAAACCCTAAAAAAATTCTGTTAACATTTTAGAAATACCGAATATAGCCATTATATTGGGGTCTATACGACGTGGACCTACATAGGCATTGTTGGTCTAAGCCATTACCATATTCAAATTCGAAACTTGAAATAAACGGTGAATAATGTAGCTAAGATCATCAAAATATCGTATATTGGGAGGTACCGTCAAATACGAAATCTCAAACAATTTCGGTGGGTATTGTACCTAAACTCGTCAAAATACCGAATATAGGGAGGTACTTATATATGGGGCCTATACGAAAACCTTGACCTGTATAGAAAATTTTCTGTCACAGACTGTAGTTCCCATTACGAACTCTAAATACGTAATTTGAAACAATTCCGGTGAATAATGACGCTAAAATCATCAAAATACCGAATTTTTGGAGGTACAGTTATATGGGGGCTATACGAAAACGTGGTCCTGCACAGACAATTTTCTGTCACCGGCTGTAGTATCCATTGCGAATTTCAAATACCAAATTTGGAACAATTCCGGTGAATAATGTCGCTAAAATCATCAAAATACCGAATTTCGGAAGGTACCGTTATATGGGAGCTATACGAAAACGTGGACCTACATCGCCCATTTACAAACTTAACCTGCCTACTGGAAAAATAAACATGTGTGCAAAATTTTAGTCTTATATCTCAATTCGTTCGAAAGATAGCGTGATTACAACAGACAGACAGACGGACGGACATGGCTAAATCGACTTAGAATTTTACGCTGATCAAGAATATATATACTTTGTTGGGTCTGACATGAGTATTTCGAGGAGTTACAAACGGAATGACAAAGTTAATATACCCTCCATAGTAAGGTGGAGGGTATTAAAACCACATCACAAAATGAAATTAAATTATTCACATTTCTATTGTCATATTTTTTATGCCATGGCACCATTCTGTATTGGTACGTATTCTCAAATTCAGTCCAGCCTTTCTTGAGTTATAAGCCTATTATTTAATATCACTTCCTTTTACATATATAGGATAATGTTAAACGCTTTTTATCTGAAAAATAAGTATAAAACATTATGGAAAAGACTTAAATAGTGATTTGGTTCAATGTATCAAATGTATACAATCAAAAGAGACTGGTCGAAGTTTAAGACATAATTAAGATTAAATTCATAAACTTGAGAATGTCATTTCATCCAGTAAACCGAAATCACATATGGAGTAACAAAAATATTAATCCAAATAACTTATATTACCATACACTCGAAAATAATCCACGAAAATTAATCATTGTTTAAATTTTATTTCTAAAATCTCGAATAATACCTATGAATGCGTTACGCTGCTTTTGCCGCCAATACACCTTAACTTTTTTTCTCTTAATAGCACTATTTATTTATCCAGAATTTCAAAATTGCAGCTTAAGCCCTGCAAAAGTAATTTCTAAACTGGTGATATTAACTATTTTGTCAATAGTCATGGTAACAATGATACAATGAACTTTGGAAATTTGATGCAAGCTACAGTCATTCAATTAAAGTTAGCCATGCGACCAGACAATAGCCGCTTTTGTCAGTGTGTGCGTGTGTGTGTGGAAGAGTGTAACCCATTTTGTCCAGTTTGAAAAACCTTCCTGTATTGGTCTATGTTCCCATTTGGCTATTAGGCTCGTTCGTTCGTTCGTTTGTCCGTTCATATTTTTTCATGGCATCTCTTTAAAGCAAACGCCTGTGTATTTGCCAACAAATTATCATTAAAATCCTTTTATCCTTTAAATTGAACAAACACAACTCATTGTACGAGCGTAAATCCTATTTAAATATACCAAAAGGCTTAATTTTTTCCGTATCCTCGGCATTACAGACGCACACATATGCCAGCGTAGAACACTCACACACACACCCACGTGTCCTCATACATATATGTATGTATGTATGTATGATGTTTCAGTATATGTTCATCGTATGTCCGTACGAACATATGTATTTGGCATTCCTTACAATTTGTCCATTAACGAATTATTGCCAAAAATCACAACAACATTTGCCAAAGTAATAATAACACAACTTAATTTGAATTTTTCCTAAGGATCGATTAGCAATTTCGATAGCCAACAGAACAAAGCAAGATGTCAGGCATAGGCAATCATTTCCCCATTCATGCGTCCAACCGAGCATCCGGACACCCAAACATCCATGCGGCAAAACTGCCCGCCCACTTTTCACCAGCTATGCGTGTGCCCCACCAACGGCCAGGGAATAGGTGGAAGCTATTCAGAGATACATTTGCATCATAAATGTTATTAAAACTTAAACGTTGTGTTTGTTATTCCATTTTGTGCCTGTGCAGCTTTGTTCCGATCTGGTAAAGACGAGTATCGTACGTGAGGTAATTTTACGGTTGTAACGTCAAATTATGTAAGACAAATGCCCACACACATACTTACTAACATCCAAAGTGAGATACATACATAAATTTGTACAGTCGTATCAATACAATAATACAGAAAGCATCGAAAAGGTACAAGTTGCTGTTGATGGTGGAGTTTAATTTTCTAGAGAATGCTTAAAACATTTTTTTGGAAATTACGTACTATTAATATGAAGATATTTTTAATATCTTGAAAACTGCTTTGAAATGTAAAATAATCCTAATTCAAAAAAGGTTCGAATATCAAAAAGAGTATTAAAAAACTAAGCCAATGAATTTAGCCATACCCATTTGTCTATGAAAATCACCCTGGCTTCGGAGGGAACAAAGTAGGTAGATTATATTTTACTCTAATAAATTTAAGGGGCTTAAATTTTGGTATCAAAAAAAAATGGACCATATAGGTCCACAATTTGATATGGCCATGTAACGGTATCTCCCGATTTCAAGTATACAGGGTGAGATAAAAAGAAAACTGCAACAAAGTCAAACGCCATAATTTTAAAATTTTTTTACACTTTATTGAATAAAAGCAAAAAATGTCAGAAATAGCATCAAATTTTAGAATAAGATTAGATTTGTTCGAACTTATCACCTTTGGTACGAATTATGGCCTTCAAATGGCCAATGAAACAGTCACACGTTGCCCGACCGTTGTTCTTGCTTGAGGTGATCGACCCTTTGGTTTTTTTAGTGCCAACCTTGCTCCAGTGTCGACATTACTACAGACACAATAGTAGAACGGATTGGTATCCGGAGATTTTGGTGGCCATTGTGCGCTAAAAATGAAGCGAGGCACTTCATTTTGTAACCATTCTTGGGTGACGCGTGCTGAATGCGATTTCGAATGTCCAAGGTCTGCGGCCAAAATGTTAGCTTTGCCAAAATATTCTTGCGATAATATTCGGCACTTATTATGATGCCACGGTCGGTTAATACGAGCGGAGAGCGACCATCGACAGTTATGGCGGCCCACACTATAACCATGGCCGGGGCTTGAGTTCTGGTGGCCAACCGAAGGTGCACATTTTCAGCTGACCTCTTTGGCAACTCAACACGATCATTTTGATTGTGTACAAACTGCTGGACAACAAATGTTTTCTCATCGGAAAGCAACTTTTTAGCTCTTTTGAGTCTATTTTCTTTCTGTTGCGGTGTAAGTTTTTGCACTTTTTGGAATTTCAATGGCTTTACCTCGAGCTTATTTTTCAATATTTGTTGAATGGAATATTGCGATATGTTCAGCTCACGAGCCATGTTCAGCTCACGAGCCACTGCGATGCGGATTTCGAACAAGCCGCTTCTTTATTTTTTGAACCATTTCTGCTGATGTGGCTGTTTTCTTCCGTCCACTTCCTTGACGTCGGACTACGCTACCAGTATCAAGGTAACGAGCGATGATTTATTCACATTTAATGCTGGAGTGTTCTAACAATAGCTACTTGTGGTTTTCCAGCCGAATATAAAGAAATCACACTATCACTCTTCAATTCCATCACGAACAACTTTTTTCTGGAAATGCTCACCAAAATTCTTTTGTACGCTTGTAGACAATAAAATGAGCTGTCACTGGAATAATTTTAACACTTGTCGGACTTGTGGCTTAGAAAGGACAGCAGTCTGAAGTTGGTTGCAGTTTTTTCATCTCACCCTGTATTTAGAGTTTTAGTCATATTTCTCGAATGAATTTTAATGTTTGAAAGTAGCAAATAATTGTAGATACTATTTCGATGATTGAAGCTTTTTTTTTCGGCGGAATTCTTTCAAATTTAATATTTGAAGTTCGTAATGGGTACCTCTTTCAACGACAAAAAACTTTGTTCACAAGTCCACATCTTCGTATATCCCCCATATAATGGTTCCATCCGATATTCGGTGTTTTGCCTATTTGCCAGATTTTCGTCTGTGGGCAAAACAAATTATATCTGGAAAATTTCGTTTCAAGTCATGGACAGACAGATTGAAGGACGGCGGACATGCATAAACCGACTCAGAATGTGATTCTATGAATGCCATCATACGGAACTATTGGTCGTTTCTTTATGTACCTTACAAATAAATGCACAATGACATAACACCGCTACCAAAGAGCATATAGGAAATACAAATGGCGCCAAAAATATTAAAATACCGAATATTGGGTGGGGCAATACGAAAACGTGGACCAGTATTGTCAACTATCTGCTAGATAAGGCAATGCCTTTTGCGAGCTCCACATACCAATTTCTACAAAATTCCGTTGACATATCTGTTTATGACGTGTCATATATATGTGTTTAGGAAATGGTGTTTTATTTCTTTGTCGATTGCCTTTAATGCTCAAAATTCTTTTTGAGAGCACGAAACTTTTTTTGACGCTCAGTGTTTGGACGTTTTGGTTATATTTATTCAATTGTGTGTGTGATTGGTCCTTCAAATGGTGCTGTGTGAGTGGCACGAAGTGAATTGTTAAAAGGCGATGATGGAGAAAAACAAGATGTAAAAGGGTTTTTTTCTGCAACGCACGTACGTATGTTTTCTTTACGTGCCTATGGAAATTCAGCCGTCTGCCACCGTTATAGAAATTCCAACAACAAACACCTTATCAGGTGAAAACAGGAGGCGTTTGTTTAGATTTACGTGTTTGGGTCAACAGCATGCATATTAAGTGATTCCTTTGGAGAGCACATTTGAAAGTAAGAAAATCCTCACATTTCGAAATTCTCAGACACAAACACACTCTCAAAATTGTTGCCGCCTTACCCCCACTATACTGAGTAAAATTTCCTCAGACATTTGCTAGAAGACTAAGATGGTCAGATGGAACAAAGGGAAAAATGCCAACAAGTGATGAAATTAGGAAATCAGTTGAGATTAGCCATTAAACGTGGTTACTTAAGTCACGAAACCATTCTGCTTTTTATAAATGTTGTGAATGAAAAAACTTTCGAATGATGAAATTTTGCATGGAATTTAAGATGTTCGTTTTTATAGTTTATAATGGCTAGCTAGTAATATTTTTGTCAAACTTACAACGTGATCTATACTGAACCCAATTTTTTCTTTTGGTAACACCAGAAGTATCAAACTTTTGAATAATCTTAACTCTCATAAAATAGGAAATTATTTCCTAGTTTCCTTCTAACTTTACTCATTCCTATATCCGTGCTGATAGTGGTAATTCCAATAACTACTTCTCATCGTACACACACACACAAATCGACTAAAACATTAAAAATCTTAGAGAAAACACAAATCTAAAAGAAATCGTATGACAGAACAAAGTTAGTTAAACAGGCTGTTAGTGTCATTCACAAATATATGTTATAAATATTCCACCTTTCAATATTGTCTAAGCTTACACTTTTCAACTTCAACAGACATACCTACAATCAAGGGTACAGTTGTGTAGAAGTTGTATTAAATGGTGAACAAATATCTAATCGTAAGATGTCGTTCAGTGGAGTTAAAATAGTCACTCTAATTTAAAAACATTAACATTTTAATACTCTCCACCTTAGGGTAAAGGAAACATTTTTATATAAAAATATCTGAATTTAAGCGTGTTTCATTTTAAACTTCATTTACCAGTAAGACCGTTTGGATAATGTAGTTAAACTTTATCAAAAAAAAGTTAGAAAATGCTATAGTCGTGCGGGGCCGACCATGTGATACCCTAAAACACTACAATATGTTCGAAGTCCCCTCATATCCAAATGCATTTTGGAAGATTTCGTTTTTGAAATAATGGCAAAGAGCCCCGCCCAGAGGTTACCCTTTGTTTTTTGACCCGGAGAATTTGGCCAATATTTACGCACCCCGATGTGTTGTTAAGTATTCAAAACAATTTCACACAAAAGTTGTGGTCTATTTTACAGCTAAATAAAATCTAATAGTCATCCAAAATGCTAGACTTCTTCCCTTGTCCTTAACTCTCTTCTGATGCGAAATTGTGGCCTATAGAGCGACTACAAAATTAGAAAAAATTATTTTTTTAGTCCATTTGCACCTCTAAATGTACGTCTTAAGAACAATAGGCTTTAATTCTGACCCTAACCCTACCCCTTGCAAAATTTCGTGAGGATCGGACGATAATTGCGATATGCATGTAATACCCTCAAAACGTAGTGTTTGGGTGGTGTAAAAATTTAGAAAATTTACAATTCAAAATTGTAAGTCAAATTGAAAATATAAACAAAATTGAAAAAAAAATCACCAAAAAATATTGACTTTTTATTGGTATTTTTTTCCGCGATTTTCTTAGATTTTATCGTTTTCTGGCATGAGACCATTCCGAATTGATGGGAATTGTGAAAATCGGCCAAGCGGTTCTTGATTAATAAGCAGAAGAAGTAAGATCAATTCTTTTACATATATATTGTACCTATTCTTGTATATATCCGATTTCTTGGCTATTAGCATCAGTGTAATGGTCAGAAATGATCTTTTAACGTATTTTTGGTTTGGGTGGGATTGAATATATTCGCGGTTTAGTGGATATTTTACTATTTTCTTACATAAAAGTTAGGGTCTATTTTACCCGCTAATTATTGTCCGATAGCCGCCCAAATTGGTAGGTTTCTGCCCACTTCTAAACTCTAACTCCATATAAATTATCGTGTCGATTGGTTCATTATTGTGGCCTATAGAGCAACTACAAAATCAGGAAATTTTTCTGTTTTTGGTCCATTTCAACCCCTAAATATGGTGCGATCATCTCCAAAAACAATAGGATTCTATTCTATTGACCATAACCCCACCTCCATTTTCAATTTCGTGAGGATCGGTTTATAATTCCGACCTGTAGCTTGATTACAAATTAACATGGACAGACGGAAGGACGGACATACATATCTAAATCTAGATCGACTTATCTCGGCGAGATAGGAAGATCCATATATACTTTCCTATGTGGGAAACCAATATTTCGAGGTGTTACATAATTTTTGGCCCAATCAAACTTATAATACCCAAACACATAGTGTTGTAGGGTATAATCATGGTGCTATACCAAAATGGGAACCTCTTTGAAACAATTATGTGCGTGAATGTGGCTAGGATTATCAAAATACCGAATATCGGTGGGTATCATTATATATGCGTTATTGGAAACGTGGAACTAAATATTCAATGTTCTGCCACCAGGGTAGAACCCATTATAACCTACAAATAACAATTTTTTGACAAATCCGTGAAAAAATGTGGCAAAAATCATGAAAATACCGAATATCGGGAGGTACCGTTATATGGGGGCTATACCAAAACGTGGACCTATATATAGCATTTTCAGATTAAATGAAACCTTTTGCAATAAAAAATTCTCTTTGTCAATATATTAGTTATAATTAATTGATTTAATTTAAAAACTACTAAAAATAAAAATGTTTTGTTATTTTTCCTCCTAAAACATGGCGCTCATGTTTTTCTATGAAAAAGTGAAATGAAAAAAGGAGAAAAATATCATATAAATGCATAGAGATTATTGTTGCTTTCACATTTTCATAGAATAAGAGTCCCACTTCAGATTTGTTATGAATATTTTTCCTGGGATAAAATGAAAAGTTTGTACGCAAGCTCAAAGACGTGCATCTTTATACCATAAATGTAAAAAAAATATTATCATGTAACAACCGGGCCGGTCAGCTTTGACAGCCCGTAGTTTTAGTTTTTAATGCATATTATTTAAATCACCTGGGAGAACCTGTTATATAGGAACTATACCAAAATATATACCTATGTTGAAATTATTCAGTAAGATGATTCTCTACTCATCAAAGTAGGCTACATAAAAATGTTTAGCCAAATCGATTTGAAAATGTTTTTAAGACCCTCGAAATCGGTAAATTCAGGAGGTACCAAAACATTAACCTACATTGAAAAGAAGAGAAATCAAGATGCCAAATAAAAATGTGTCCAAGACCCCAGAAATAGCTGAAATCAGGGGACACCTTCATATGAGAACTATAACAGAGCGTGGGCTTATAATAATAATTTTTGCAAGGATGTTTTCTTCTTACAGCGAACTCAAAGTATAGACCGACATGACCCATATCATGTAACCCATAGCACTGTATCAAATTTTAAACGCTATAGTAAATTTTTCGAAGTATAGAGGAAAACTCGTGATATCGAATAGAATTGATATCACTTAGAATTTCACAACACCAGATTGCCTATTGCACAGTTTAATTACCATTGCATTAGTCCCCCTTAACCAGTACCAGCAATTTAAAGCATCTTAAAGGTTTTGGATGGATATGAATACTTTCTTAATAAATTTACAATTCGCTTTAATATTTTGTTCAGTCCGCACATTGCAGTGCCCGTTTATGTTCGGTTTTACGTTCTCGTTAGACGGATTATTTCCATATAAAAGGAAGATAGGTCCACGATTTTTTATGACCCCATACAGCCATGTCGGTCAATTTTGTCTCTGAATTCTTCCACCATAAGAATCATGTAGGTCCAGGGGTTGGAAAGTTAAATGCCAATTCTAGTCAGGAGAGATCAGTACTTAACATACAGGGTGCAAAAAAAAGTAAGTTCGTAAGTTCGGCCGGGCAGAACTTTTAATACCCTCCACCATTTGGTATAACTTTGGCAGATTAAAAAAAAAAAAATAATAAAATCCGTTAAAAATTCTGTGTCGAATGCCTATACGACGACGTGGACCTGCATAGGCAACTTTTCTCATAAGTTATTACAATATTTAAATGCGAAACTTGAAGAAAAATCTGTTTATGATGTAGATAAAATCATCAAAATACCGAATATAGGGGGTACCGTTATATGGGGGCTATACGAAGACGTGGACCTGCACAGACAATTCTCTGGCATGGGCTGAAGTATCCATTACGAACTTCACATGCGAAATTTGAAACAATCCCGGTAAATAATGTCGCTAAAATAATAAAAATACCGAATATCGCGGGTACGGTATATGGGGGCTATACGAAGACGTGGACCTACATGACCCATTTTCAAGGATGTTTTCTTCTTTCATTTAACAAAACAAAACATCATTTAATTAAAATAATTTACTTGAAACATATCTTACATATATTAAATAAATTCTGAGTTCTTAGTTATGGACCATATTTAGCCCCATTTAGAACTGAAGTCCGGGTCCGATAAATTTGCTTTCAATTGTGAATATTTGTAACACTGAGAGTGACTTTCCGGAAAATCGCAAGTGCATAAAATAGTACTTTGAATAAAGACGGTATAGCTAAATATATACTAAAGTGTACACATTTCAACACTGTTCCGAACTCCCATTAGTACCATTTAGGATGGACTCGTATTACAGCAGCAAAGTAACTTTCGGCAAAATTGTATTGATAACTATTATTTTATTATATTCATACATCCATCTTTTTCCTTTGGTTGATTTCATTCACATATACATACAAACTTGCATATACACATTCAAATACATATATTCTTCAAACGGAAAACTATTTTTCACACACACATTTACAGTTTTATTTGTGTCGGTAAGCGTGTAAAGTTGTGACTTAATTGACAACATCATGTTTGACACATTCAAAAACTGCGACTCGATTCCGGTAAACATCCGAGCACGAAAGTAGCTAACAACAACTGACAACTTTATGCAATTGTGTTGCCCCGCTTATCAGACAAACTTTTCTGTGCTAAAAAGTAACACTCGTCTGAAGTGGAACGAATTGTAGCTGAAGTAAATGTTTATAGTTGGTGTTTTCTTAAACGAGGTATTGGTCAAGAGTTAATTAAGATAGACATATGAAATATTTGAAATAGCTTTAAAAAGGAGGAAATCTTGCCGCATTTGAAATGGTCTCGTTTAAAGGAAATTATTTATTTCATCAGATTCTGGTTAACTTATGAAAAAATAATAAAAAAAAAAAACAGTTTGTAGTAAGAGTTAATAAAATATCGTAATACTGGAACTCTTCCGGAATGGCGTTCTCATATACTAGTTCTTCTTTTATTCTTTACCCTAGTATAAATAGTGGTTCCCAAAGTTTACTGGAAATAAGACATAAATACTGTTTAATACCAGTTTGGAATATATAATATTCTATACAATCCTAAAATAGGGCACAAAAAATCATTATAATGGGAAAGATGCATTTGTGTTGTATTTTTTGTCACTTTAGATTTAGCATAAATTTTAATAAAAGTAACGTTTAGTCGCAGCGAGTTGATAGTAAAATTTATTTCGGTTTTATCCGTTCGGATTCCCCGAAGGGAGTATCCGATAGGAAATAAGCATCTGATTCTTTTCAAACTCGGTACATCTTAATATTTCTTCCAACATAAGATCTGGACCGCAGAATAAGCTCGTGATTAGGTGAACTACAGATTTAGCTCGTATGACGTTGTTGTGCGGTATACGCACTTATTTCTCTATGCCACACTGTTGTACAGACCATTATGTCTTTGCACATTTGTTTGTTTTGTAATATTCCTCCAATTGTGATGGAATTCTGGACATTTGATTTTAACCCCGAAGCAACTGGAGATATAGCATCAAAATCTATTAAATCTTAAATTATGTATGTACATATCAATTGTTAGTTTACAGATATGGTCTTCAAATTCGGAATGTGTAACGGAATACCAAAAATAAATTTAGCATATTGAAATCGGTTCAGATTTGGATATAGATGCTACCTTATCAAACGCCACAGTTATCCTCATACCAAAATTCAAAATTCCAGTTCTATTCATACACTCTATTTCAAATTTAATACAATTTGGTATTTTCCTACAGTAAACAATTACAATGACCTATAAACTAAAGTTTAAAATTTCAGCTTTGTATATTCTCTCAAAACCTCATTCCGATAAATTTAGTCCAATTTGGTACCATTGGTTTATTTAAGTATGCATTTCGAAAACTACCTCCTTATATCAGGCATACTTCCCAACTTCGCTTGGGATATAAAATGTCAAAATTTTAGTTCTATCCGCACAAAATTAGTGGATTTTAGTACATTTTTTACACTTATTTTCCTAAAAACTTTAAGTGCATGCAAATATTTCAAATATGACCCTAACTGAAAATATCAGGATTTTAGCATCGTCCGTTTTATTTGGGCTCTACTCTTTTATTAATATAGCTTTCTAAACTCACTATTTAAAGTATTTACAATTTTTTCTATCCACTTGTATCTTCTCAAAACAGAATTCCAATTGTTGGCTTTTCCTATTGCTAACAATTGTGCCGCAGGGAGAACTAAGCGAGATAGACCCATGGTTACTTTTGAAGTTATTCATAGAATCACTTTCTAAGTCGATTCATGCATGTCAGTCTGTCCTTCCGTCCATGTATTCTTGTGAACAAAATGAAGGTCGCATTTATTATGCGATTGAGATGAAATTTTGCAAACAACATTTGAACGAAATTGGTGATAATCGGATCAGATTTAAATATAGCTCATAACATATCCAACCGATTTCGGGTGAATTGTGCACCAAATGGCTAATATAAGCCCTAATAACCTGAATTTTGGTACCGAATGTTGGCAATTACGACTGAATCACCAGTATTCACCAGTATTTCAAATTTGGTGTAAATCGGTTCTGACATAGCTGTAGCTTCCACATATATGTTTTATACGATTTGGGGTCTAAAGTCCATCACAAACGTACTAGGAATTCCACAACAATGATCTTTGGTACCAAATATCACATACAGCTTCGAAATAAGTGTATCAAATTTTGTTAAGATCGGTTAAGATTTGGATATAGTTCCCATATATATCCTCAACCGATTTCGGGTTAATTGTGCACCAAATGGCCAACATCAATCCAAATGACATGAATTTTGGCATATCTGACCAAATTCAGAATAGAAGCAAGTACATTAATTTTAATTTTGGAGAAAATCGGTTCAGATATAACTATAGCTCCCATATATATGTTTCATCTGATTTGGTGTTTAAGTCCCTCACATTCGTAATATTCATTCGACAACAATAATATTTGGTACCAGTTATCAGATACAGCCCAGAAATACCTTTGCCAAATTTTATTAAGATCGGTTTAGATTTGGATATGTGTCCCATATATATCCTCAACCCGATTTCCGGTTAATTGTGCACCAAAAAGCCAACATCAGTCCCATTGACCTAAACTTAGACATATCTGACCGAATTCAGAATAATTCAGACTAGAAGCAAGTACATAATTTTGGATATGTTTCATCAATGATATTTGGTACCAAACATTTTATAAACCTCGGAAATACCTTTTCCAAATTTTATCGAGAACGGCTAAGATTTGGATATAACTCCCATATATCCTTAATCCGATTTCAGTTCTATTGTGCAAATAATGGCTAAAATCAGCCTAAATGGAATGGATTTCGGGATGAACGTTTCCATTTTATGCAACTCGCCTCCGATATATATTTTTTTAATATAATCCTCATCCAAGTGATATTATGCACTCTGTAGCAATGTTATTTGTCATAAAAGATTAAAATGTCTCCGCCAAATTTAGTGAAAGTCGATTCAGAATTGGACCAAGCCAAACTATAGCTGCTCTAAAGCCAAATATTGATAGGTGGTATGATTTACTTCTAATAAATTCTTTTGTTACGGGAGCTCTTTTGAATATGCATAGTGGTATGATATGGTATCATATGTTAGGCCCAGCCCGACTTTTAAACTTTCCTTGCTGGTTTAAAACGAACCATAGGGATAATTCTTAGTAGAACTATGGCAAAAACATAGAGGGTGTAAAGGTGGGACAAGACAGAGTCGAAATGTTTTCACCAGTTGAATATACCTTTGTCCTTATGATATCAAAACAGCATAGTTACCAATGCTAAGTGTAATACCGCTAAGGCGATATGCAAGTAATTGAGAAAGCCTAACGAATACAACTTTGAACCCAGATTTTTCTTTTATTCGAAAAATTGGTTGTAATTTTGTTTTATTATCATTTTTATACCCTAGAGCACTATATGTTGAGGGTATTATAAGTTTGATTGGTCCAAAAATTATGTAACACCTCGAAATATTGGTTTCCCACATAGGAAAGTATATATGGATCTTCCTATCTCGCCGAAATGAGTCGTTCTAGCTATGTATGTCCGTCCGTCGGTCCATGTTAATTTGTAATCAAGCTACAGGTCAAAATTATGAACCGATCCTCACGAAATTGAAATTGGAGGTGGGGTTATGGTCAGAATAGAACCCTATTGTTTTTGGAGATTAGGGGTTGAAATGGACTAAAAACAGAAAAAAATCCTGATATTGCAGTTGCTCTATAGGTCACAATTATGAGCCAATCGACGCGAAAATTTACATGGAGTTAGAGTTTAGGAGTGTGCAGAAACCCACCAATTTAGGCGGCCATCGGACACTAATTAGCGGGGAAAAATAGAGCCTGATTTTTATGTAAGAAAATAGAAAAATGTAAACCGCGAATATTTCCAATCCCAGCCAAATCACAAATAAATTAAAAGATCACTTCTGGTCGTTAGGGAATTGCTAATAGCCAAGATATCGGATATATAGCAAAATAGGTGCAATATATATTTAAAAGAATTGATTTTATTTATTCTGCTTATAGATCAAGAACCGCTGGGCCGATTTTTACAATTCCCATCAATTCGGAATGGTCTCTTGCCATAAAACGATAAAATCTAAGAAAATCGTGGAAAAATATACCAATAAAAAGGTGAATATCTTTTGTCGATTTTCTTCAATTTTTGTTATACTTTTTAATCGCATGCGATTTTTTCAATTTGACTTACAATTTCGAATTGTAAATTTTCTAAATGTTTACACCCCCAACATTACGTTTTGAGGGTATTATATGCATATCGCAATTCGATCCTCACGAAATTTTGCATGGGCGTAGGGTTAAGGTCAGAATTAAAGCCTATTGTTCTTGAGATGTACATTTAATTGTGTAGTCGCTCTATAGACCACAATTGAAAACTAATCGACACGGAATTTCGCATCAGAAAAGAGTTAAGGACAGAGGCATTACTTTTTACATTATTTCAAAAACGAAAACCTCCAAAATGGATTTGGACATAAGGGGACTTCGAACATAATGTAGTGTTGTAGGGTATCACATGGCCGGCCTTTGCTTACTTGTTTCAATATTAACATGTCCGTTTTCATGATAGCTTTTTCCTTCACAAATGTATTTATTTGAGTTTTCTGTGTTCTATTAAAGTTTTCTTTTCACATAGTCCTTAAACAGGAATTAAGCCCCGCAATTAATATAAATTGAATGCATTATTTCTGTGTTGAAGTACAACCCTAAACGATTTCTAGACATCATTAATAATTATTAATATATGAAAGTTGCATTAACGATTTTAATGAATATTAAACAGTTTAATCTTCGAATTAATCGCTACTAAATAATCAGTGATAAATTATGCATAAAATTAAATTCCTGCATTCAGTTTTTAGGCAATGACGAACAACGTTTGTACGAATCCAAAATTAGCCATATCCGATGATTAATTGATTGACTTTTGTTTTCATTTTGCATTCATTTATCACCTAAATCTTATCATTATTTTGCAAACGAGCAACCGAGTATTTGGTACTTGTGAGGGCGCCCATATGCATACCTACATAGGTGCCGGCTGATTTATTTGATGGTGTGGGAGGGGGTGGTGAAATTGATTTTCAATTGATATTTGGTAAAAGTTCAATTTGACAATAAATAACTTGACAAAACAACAATTATCACAGTGCGATACATTCATCTCTCTATGGTTTTGCATGGATGCTACAACACAATGAAACATTGTTTCGTACGAATGTGGCGTCGGGGCTTCCTACATCATGACGTATGAACAATCTTAATTGATTTGACATATTGATGCCAAATTGATTTATTCAATCTCGTAAAACTAATCGAAAAGAAATATTATATATAACAATTATGTAAATGCTCGCCACCACACACACGAGCATTCAAACGTTTATAAGGATTCAATTGTAGTGTGACGAATCAATGAGGGCCTGTCATTTGTCGTTAGGGTATTATACAACACAAAGGTGGTAAGGTTATGAAAATTACACAAAATTTTATTGATATTTTGAATATGAAACGGGACATTTGGAACCAAAAAGTGAAACTGAAGAATTAGGAAATGATTGGCGATTAATTTTAACCTAAGTATAGATTAATTGATTAAGCACCCGTAACGCGATAATTACTCGGGCTATTATCCAATTATGTTTTAGATTATAAGTGATTTAGAATTCCTTAAAACTGTATAAAAAATGCATATTAAGTATATGTTAGTGTATACAAGCGTTATTTTTTTACTTTCTATCAAAAGAGGCTGATGAAATCTAATATTTATCATAACGGTTACTTTTTGTGTAAAGGTACTTGAGTGTTACGGAAACCAAAGCACACTCTCTCAAAATGTACAATATCTTCTATACTCTATGGCTACAGATAGGACTAGTCGAGTCATTATACCCTACACCACAAGGTCGATTTATGCATGTCCGTCCGTCTGTCCATTTATTTTTGTGAACAATGTACAGTTCGCATTTATTACCCGATCCAGATGAAATTTTGCACAAATCATTGGCCCAAGGACTAACTTTATTGAAATTGGAGATAATCGGTAAACAATTAGATATAGCTCCCATATATATCTTCGTCCGATTTGCCTTTTATTGTGCACCCGCCCGACTTTAAGACTTTCTTTACTGGTTTTTTACTGGACGCTGGCTCAAATGCGACATCAAAATCCTCTAAACTCTATGAAAAACCACTAGTTTTATATTTAAACTAAAGTCTTTAGGCATGTAAATCTATGAATTGCAAAGTCTTAAAAGGATCGTTTAAACTCGCCGTCAGATTTCCACAATGTTACAACTCGAACTTGTCCATGAAATTAAGTCAATAAAGTTAAGAAATCGAGTTAATTAATTAATCAAATTTAAGACAAGTAGGCTACAGCCGTGCGGGGCCGACCATGTGATACCCTACAACACTACAATATATTTAAAGTCCCCCTATGTCGAAATCCATTTTGGAAGATTTCGCTTTTGAAATTATGTCACGGAGCCCTGTCCACATATTACCCTTAGCATTTTGACCAGGAATATTTGCCCAATATTTACGCGCTGTTAGTTGTTGTGGTCCATTTACAGCTAAATATAATCCAGTGGTCATCCAAAATGCTAGACTTCTTCCCTGTCCTTAACTCACTTCTTGGCTTCAATTGTTTGATAAGGACATTTTTTCTATTTTTGGTTCATTTATACCCCTACATATTTTCCGATCATCTCCAAAAGTAAGAGTCCTCTCTGTATACCAAATTTACACTCATCTATATGATTTGCTTGTCTAAGATATTTGGCTATATTCGTCAACGAACTCAGCATAAAAAGCCAGAAGTTCGCATTTTGTTTACTTCGGACATCGCCTGTAGGTAATGTTGGTTTTTTTTTTACACAAAAATAGTGGTCCATTCCACTCGCCGTCCTAAACTCTAACTTCATGCGAGATTTCGTGTCCTTTGGTTTCAATTTGTGACCTTTGTTGGTCCATTTCAACCCCTTAATATATTGGGGGAATCTTTGAAAACGAAAAATGATAAAAAAATGACACAAAATACTACAAAATCTATATTAACATCATTATTGGCATCTTTTTATTCGATTTTTTTAGATTTTATTCCTTTATGCCAGGAGGGCATTTAGAATTGTCCAGCCATTCTTGAGATATAAGCATTTTAGCCAACACCCCCTTCCTTTGTTTATACACATTGTATATATTACGCTATCGGCATCTACGTAACGGTAAGAATTGACCTGTTCGACTATTTGTGATTTCGCCGGAACTAAAAATATTCGTGGTTTAATGGAAAATTTGACTATTATTTAACACAAATGTTACCCGATGACCATCAAAATTGGAAAGCCTTAAGCTCTAGCCCCATGCTAATTTCCGCGTCGATTGGTCCATAATTGCGACCAGTAGAGCAACTGCGAAATCAGGATTTTTTCAGTTTTTGGTCCATTTTGACCCCTAAATATTATGCGATCATCTCCAAAAGAAATTGGGTTCTATTCTGACCTTAACCCCACCTCCATTCTAAATTTCGTGACGATCGGGCCATAATTGCTACCTGTAGAGTGATTACAAATTAACATGGACAGACGAACGGACATACATAGCTAGATCGACTCAGCTCGACGAGATAGGAAGATCCATATTTACTTTCCTATGTGGGAAACCAATGTTTCGAGGTGTAACATAATTCTCACATTTTTACGTATTTTGTCTCTTGGCATTTGTCTGAATCATTAAAATCAGACCAGCGGTTATTGAATTATAAGCGTAGTAACTAACCCAACTTTCTATTATATATAAAAATAATGGTGAATATAAGTCTTTATTCTGTTCACAAAAAAAGTAAATTCAATGAGATAAGTCAAATTGAAAAAAAATCGTACATTATATAAAATTGACAAAAAAAGAAAAACAAATTTACAGCAAATGTTTAAAGGGCTTTACGAAGTTCGCCAATAGAATGTACTATAATTCTTAAATTCGATTCCATTAAAACATTTTTCTCTATTTTTTCCCAGATTTTAGAATTTTTGCAATGGGATAGTCTGTCATTTTCATGATTTTTTAGCGATTTCAAACATGTAATTATCCTTTAACTTTATTGTGACAGCGTTAAATTATTTCGACATCATCTATTCAGTTTCGCCACCACATAATTTGGCACTACACTTCAATCTTACCCACCTGTTAATCTAATTGAAAAAAAAAACTATTCGTACACGATTAATTATTGGATTTTTTTGTTTATATCTTACACTCTTTTGAAATGATACTATTCGTATAGTACTATCATATTCGAATTCAAAAAGAGAAAAGCACTACAAACGTACATTCCAAGTCAAAATGAAAGAACAAATCATGCAATATAAAATGTTACTGTTGTACATTCCAAAACTCAAAATGAAAAATTTCGCATTTCTAGATTTAGATTTTATCCTTTTCTGCCAAGAGACAATTCCGAATTTGTCTGATTCGTTAAAATCAGACTAGCGGTTCTAGAGTTATAAGCATAGTAACTAACACAACTTCTTTTATATATATGCAAGATACACTTTGTTGGGTCTAAAATGAATATCTCGAGCATTTAGAAACAGAATGACAAACTTAATATACATAACAGTTTTATATAATTTATATATTTTGTTTTATATCGAAGCTGATTTATTTTTTACGGAGACTCTGACTCCAAGAAATACCAAAATTCAATAAACTGAGAAAATGAAAATTACTTGCCATTGACAGAGGATATCGGTCCCAACTTGATTTTAAATTAGATGGCCCTCAGTTGGGCTTTTTAGTACACAAATACGTTCTGAATACTTAGCTTTTGAATGAATGCAAGAAAAAATTCATTGTCAAACCAAAAATATCACAATGTGACTAATATTTCAGCTAAGTAAACAACTTTATTTATGTTATCCCACTTCGCAAAGCGAGATAAACACGAAATCATTATTAAATCACTAAAGGCCAACACAAAAGATTTCCTTTGAAGGTTTCATTCATCTGCGGCACGACTTATTGGTCGAAATCATTCATTGTGCCACCTAAGTTTGTTGCCATCGAATTCTCACATCTTTGTGTTTCTCTTCGAAACTTGTTGTCATGTGAACGAAAAGCCGAAGCTTTGATCTTTTTACAGTCAGATATGTACAAAGGTATATTATGTATATTATTATATACATATTATTTTATATTATAGGGGAGAATTCTTCCAATAGTTATAGATAGTTTAAAAAATCCATCTGAAAAGATGTTAATTTTAATATAGTTACAAATCATTTAATTTTTTTAAAGGTTATATATTGTCTCGCAAATATATAACGCAAATATATCTCCGCAAATATATCTCCCCTACGGTCAAAATCAAAATTTTTGATTAAAATTCTTTTCCCGTCGAAACATTTACGAAGCCAACGTTAGTTTTCCCATTAGAAAAAGTCTAGAATACATAACTCTGTAATTTCATCTAAAACTGAAAGCTAATAAAAGGGTGAAAATAATTCCTTACCTCTAGTATACTTGTCCTCGCTGTAAATATAATGCTTTGAATAATTAATTCTGCTCGAACATCAAACAAAATGGTTATTCTTACACTGAAAGAAAAAGCTTCATACCATCCTACGTTTCGTCAATGAAATTTGTTATTGATTTTGAACCAACGTAGAGGTTCATTGAATAAATGAAACAAGTTAAAAAGTATCAGTCGGTATTGCCGACAGATATATACCGTCAGCCTATGTTCGATTAAATAATCGAAATATATTTGACTAGTGTTACAATTATTCAAACGTTTGACCCTCTATGGAGCCGGTTCCGAAGGAATGGGCCAATATTGTTCATTTTGTATCAGACCCAAAAATCTATATATAGCATTTTCAGATTAAATGAAACCTTTTGCAGTTGAAATGAAACCTTTTGCAACCGAAATGAAACCTTTTGCAATCGAAATGAAACTTTTTGCAAATCAAATGAAACTTTTAGATTTTTAGAAGGAAAAAATAACAAAACATTTTTATTTTTAGTAGGTTTAAAATTAAATCAACTAATTATAACTAATATATAGTTAAAGAGGAATTTTTATTGATTATTAATATCTATGTTTTTATAAAATTTTTTCTTAAAGCTTCCATAAAACACAAGTGTAGATGCAGAAAAATTTAAAAAAGTTTTTCAAGGTATTTTTTTCAAAGGACCCGAATTAGGTACCTTTTTATAATCTCCTCCATGGAAAGGAGGATATAATAAATTTGTCATTCGGTTTGTAACACCTCTAAATATTCGTCGTAGTCCCCATAAAGTATATACAATCATGATCATAGTTGATTTAATGATTTCCACTTATCTGTCTATTGAAATCACGACTGCTCTATCTCCATAATCAATAAAGCTGCGAAGCGGGAATCCTTTATTAGGTAAGATTAATAGTATACTATAACTATAAAAAATTGTGGTAAAGCTTAATTTCACATTTCAGTCCTGGCCATACCTATAAAGGCCAGAATTTGTTTAAATTTCTCTTTTTAGCGTTAAGCATTTGGAATTTAATAATATGGAAGCATTTTATATCAAATCAATAAAGAACCATTTGTTATTACAATAATTGAAAGTTTAAGAAATAATATAAATAAATGTAGATATTTATAATCAATAAAAAATCCTCTTTGTCAATATATTAGTTATAATTAATTGATTTAATTTAAAAACTACTAAAAATAAAAATGTTTTGTTATTTTTCCTCCTATAAATTTAAAAGTTTCATTTGATTTGCAAAAAGTTTCATTTCGGTTGCAAAAGGTTTCATTTCCGCTGCAAAGGTTTCATTTCCACTGCAAAAAGTTTCATTTCCACTGCAAAAAGTTTCATTTGAATTGCAAAAAGTTTCATTTAATCTGAAAATGCTATATATAAAAATCAATTGTTATTCGTTGGTAATGGAATCAGTTGAGAATGAGTGGACCGATTTGAATAATTTTTTGTACAAACATTCGTCATACCCCGATTTAGGTTTTTAAAGAAAAAAATATTGACTACGACTACTTTCACGCCCACTATTTCGATTCATCTAAAATGCTTATATTTGCCAAAATAATGAAGATATCGGTTTGAGAATTATTACACGAGATGCTCTTGGCTTTCCATCCAACCCTAAGTACTTATTTAGGGGCTCAGGAACGCGCCTACTGTTAAATCTATCTCTCTATATCTTAAAGAAAGTTGTGTTAGTTACTACTCTTATAACATAAAGACCGCCGGTCTGATTTTAACGATTCAGACAAATTCGGAATTGCCTCTTGGCAGAAAGAATAAAATCCAAAAAAATCGCGTAAAAATGTGAAATTTGAACATTTTCATTTCGACTTTTAAAATGTACAATAGTAATCTTTTATATTGCATATTTTTTTCCACTTTATATATATTTTTTTTTAATTGTTTAATTTATTGAATCTTTCATATATTTAATGAAAATAACAATAAGGTTTCATATCTTATATACTAATATTTTTATAGGGAGGTTGTCAATACAATCACCCCATATTTTTTTCATGCTTTAATTATTATTGTTTTTTTTATAATATAGATGTGTGTTATTTTGTGGGCTTGTGGATACAGTTATATCCGTGAATTGATTGGATAGGTAGTTAAGATTAGTTTAGATACAGATATATCTAAGTGAATCGCGGACTACAGAAATAGTCTTATCGATTTCTTCACTAATCTTCCCGCGGACTACAGTAATAGTCTTTTCGATTTCTTCACAGAAGCAGCTTCCAATTTAGCATACTACTACCTGTAGAAGTATAAAAGTGGGCGACGTTCAATTGACCAGACAAGAGCTGAAAATAATGAGAGCGTAAGACAAAAAAAAATAAACTATATGATAGAAAGAGTGTCACGTCTGCGCAGTCTATCGTGGCCTCCGAATAGTAGGAGTTGGCGGGCCAAGTTATTTGGGTGCTCGGATAGTTTGTTTAAGTACTTGCGGCAAAGCTTCTTTATTTCTTCTTCAACAGTAAGTATATTTAGGTCCTTGTGGATGTTTGCGTTCCTTATGTACCATGGTGCACCTGTAATAGATTGAAGAATATTCGACTGTCTTCTTTGTAGTTTACTTACGTTAGAGGCACTAGCTGTACCCCAGAGCTGTATGCCATACGTCCAAATTGGCTTTATTATAGTCTTATATAATAGGACTTTATATTCTAATTTAATAGAAGAATGTATACCAATTAACGACTCAAGATTGGCCTTTTTTAGTTTAATTTGTGTGATTTTTGCATCGATGTGTTGCTTCCATGTAAGTCTTCGGTCCAGGTGCATTCCGAGATATTTTACGGTATCTTTCTGTGGAACTTGAGTATTAAAGATTTTTATCGTGGGGCAAAGTTCACGTCTTAGAGCAAAAGTAACATGTATGCACTTGCTAGCATTTACCGATATTCTCCATTTTGTCAGCCAATTTTCGAGAAGATATACATGGTATTGTAGTTTTTCCGATGCAATCAGAGGATCCTTGTGTATGCTAATGAAAGCAAACGTTGAGGTTAGAGTTTCATTGGTTGTGGGCATATCGGCAGTAAATAACACGTACAGAATTGGTCCTAAGATACTACCCTGTGGGACGCCAGCCAATATTTTTCTCGAATTTGAAAGTATGTCTTTCGATTTAACAACAAACGTACGATTTGACAAATAACTACAAAAAAGTTTATGAGTGTTTTTAGGTAGAGTTTCACAAATTTTGTATAGAATTCCAAGATGCCAGGCTCTGTCAAACGCTTGGGAAATGTCTATAAATAGCGCCGAGCAGTACTCCTTCCTTTCGAATGCCATTCTAATGTTTGTGACTATGCGGTGCACTTGCTCAATAGTACTGTGGTTCTTACGGAAGCCGAATTGGTGGTCGGGGATAATACTGCTATTTGTAATATGGGGAGTTAACTTCCTTAGTAAAGTTGTTTCGAACAGCTTGGAGAGTATAGATAGAAGACTGATGGGTCTATACGATTTTACCTGCGTTGGATCTTTTCCAGGTTTCGGAATCATTACTATTTCAGATTCTTTCCATACAGACGGGAAGTACCCTACTCGAAGAATGCTGTTAAATATAAATAACAATAATTTAACGGCCCGTGTTGGTAATTAATAATAATTTTTCCACTTTGACTTACTATTTTCGAATGGACATTTGTAGTGTTTTTTTTTTTTTTTTTTTTTTTTTATTGAATTCTAATATGATGTGTAGGTTTTTTTGGGTTGTATAAAGCCACAATGGATAAAACTGTTATTTATAGATTTTATGTATTTATTCGTATTACCCAATAAATACATAAAATCTATAAATAACAGTTTTATCCGTTGTCGCTTTATATGAAAATTCTAAAATCGGGAAAATCGACAATTTTTCAATGGAATCGAATTTCAAAATAATAGTACATTCTACCAACAAACTTAGTAATCACCTTTAAAAATTTGCCGCAAAAAAATCAGCGAACTAGTTGAAGATTCTTTTTCTTTTTTCCATATTGAAGTGTACATTTTTTTATTATTTTGGATTCTAAATTAATAATATTAAAAATGAAATGAAGGCGCAATACGATGTTAAATGCTTTCTACTCCAGGACCTACATCGTGCTTCAGCTGGAAGATGCGAACACATTTAAACAAACAAAAATGACCGAAAAAGCGTTATGGGGTTCATTTCAAAAAGTGGACCTGCTTCTTTCATATGACAATAAATTGTCAAATGAGAACACAAAATGCAAAATACATTGGGACTGCAATTAGTCACATAACGATTATAAAGGACGCAAAATAGAAATTCTTTCTAAACATTCAAGATACCTTTAATCGCTTTGGCAGGTCATGATATGGGTCATAACCCCCGACAACGGAACAACCCGATTTCAAGTATATTCTACATTTTAACCATATTTTTCGTACTAATTTTAGCTTATGTTGAAAATTTAAGAAGAAACCATGTTTGCAAAAAATTATCACCTTTTGGTATCACCATCATATGATTTAAGGTATTTTCGGGGTCTTGGCCACTTTTTTTTTTTTTCATTTGTTGGCCCTTATTTGACAACTTTGTTTCTAAGAGGGAAGAAAACCTCTTCTTATAAATTTTTATTTTTCGGAAAAGTGCGCATCTTAGTCTTGAGGCTACCTGGGGTAGAAAATCATCTTGCAGATAATTATCCACATAGGTATTTACTTAAGTATAGTCAACACATTAGTTTACCCCCAAGTCCACTTTCCCAACCAATGTGTGGTCAGAAAAGAAAATTTGGTATTCTATTGAATTTGTAACCCCCAAGAGAATATTGGTTGGGAACGTAGATTTGGGATGTACGTCTATATGAAATAAACTCCGAAATGTCAATCTGGGACTCATTCAGTGGGAAATTGGGGCAGAAACATGAAAAAAGTACGAAATTATAAAGTAACTTTATTGGATCACCACCGCACAATTTAAATGACAAACAATTAATGCCCATCTTACGGTAATCGGAGCAAAAGAGTAATTTTTTTGGCTATTCTGACAACATTCTGCCTTCAAGTATGAGGTGGACAAAACTAAATACCACGCAGTACGGGATTTCAAACGTCGGAAATACAAATTTCAAATTATAGCTCATTTGAATGCTTTTTACAATACCAAAAATTGAGCTGAATTTTCGGGGCTATTATAGATGTTCTTTATCATATAAATATTTAACACTCAAATTAAAGCCTATATCTGAAAAATATGATCAGGCTATTCAAAATATCTAATCAAAATTGGCTGACTATACATAAGTCAGATCTGTGATTTATTATGCTTTAAAGACAAAAAGTACGGGCAGGCAACGCGGACCGGGCCAGCTAGTATGATATAAATATTCCAACGTTCCTTTTATGGATTATATTGACTCACTCCTTCACTTTATATGAGATATGTAATAATTTTTAGAAAATGTTAAACTGTGCGTGATGTACCATGTAAAGTCTACCGAAATATTCCATTTTTATACACCCTTTGTGGGTGAGGTACCAGAAGGGGTTCACAGATATATATCAACTTCATAACAAATCTTGTGTTAGCAAAATTATTTTTATGTGTGAAATTTGAAGAGAGTTGGATGCTTATTTCGCTTTATTTGAGCGATTTGTTTTTCAAAATCTTGAACCCTAAGTATGGGGGAGGTACCAGAAGAAATGGTTCGATCTATACCACCTTTATAACAAATCTTGTGTTGATAGAAATATTGAGATGTGTCAAGTCTAAATGGAATCGGATCTTAATGTGGCGTTTTATGAGCTTCATGGGTATTCAGAATTTCGTCACTTTGTGGGGGAGGTACCAGAAGGAGTGGACCGATACATTCCATGTTACCACCTTTACCACCTTTATAACAAATCTTGTGTTGATAGAAATATTGAGATGTGTCAAGTCTAAATGGAATCGGATCTTAATGTGGCGTTTTATGAGCTTCATGGGTATTCAGAATTTCGTCACTTTGTGGGGGAGGTACCAGAAGGAGTGGACCGATACATTCCATGTTAACCGCAGATCTTGGGTTTATAAAAATATTGGAATGTGTGAAATTTGAAGATTTTAAGATCCTTACATCATATTTTATAAGAGTTACAATTATTCAAAATGTTGACCCTTTGTGGGGGAGGTACTTGATGGAGTGGATCGATATTGTCCATTTTCGCACTTGACCTAGAACTGATTCAAATATAAGGATTTGCAAAGTTTGAGCAAAATCGGATTATAGCTTCTCTTTATGTGCAGAAAAAAAAAAATATTTTTTTATACACTCCACCAAAAAAGGCATGGAGGGTATATTAAGTTCGTCATTCCGTTTGTAACTCATCGAAATAATCATTTTAGACCCAACAAAGTATATATATTCTTGATCAGCGTAAAATTCTAAGACGATTTAGCCCTGTCCGTCCGCCTGTCCGTCTGTTGTAATCACGCTACAGTCTAAACGAATTAAGATAGGAAGCTAAAATTTTGCACAGATCTCTCTTTTGTCTGCAGGCAGGTCAAGTTCGAAAATGGGCTATATCGGTCCACGATATCGTATATCCCCCATATAACGGTACCCCCGATATTCGGGATTTTGATGATTTTAGCCACATTTCCCAATGGAATTATCTGAAAATCCACACAAGGAGTTCGTCGTGAGTACTTTACCCCCAGACATAGATTTGTCTATATAGGTCCACAATAGCGTATATCCCCCCATATATCGGCACCTTCCGATATTAGATATTTTAACAAAATTTTTAATGGATTTTATTTTTTGAAAATTTTCTAATTCGTTTCCGGCCGAACTTACTGCTTTTTTACTTGTTGTTTTTGAATTTCGACCTTTTGTGGGGGAGTTACCCGAAGAAGTGGACCGATACATTCCATATTTACACCAGACCTTGGGCTAATAAAATTATTGGGATGTGTTAAATTTGTAGATTATCGGACTCTTACATCATATTTTATAAGAGTTATGGAGTGGACCGATATTGTCCATTTTCGCACCTGACCTAGTGCTGATGAAAATATTAGGATTCGCAAAGTTTGAGCAAAATCGGATTATACTTTTTCTTTCTGTGCAATAAATTATTCTCATTGAAAATTTTGACATTTTGTGTGGGAGGTATCAGAAGGAGTGGACCGATATTGCCCATCTCCGAACTCGATCTAAGTTTGACAAAAATATTACGATGTACCAAGTTTGGATCAAATCGGATACTCCCTTCGAGAGTTATCGTGTGCACCAGCCAGCCAGACATACAGACAGACGGACATCGGTAGATCGACTCCAAATGTTCTGAAGCGGATTTGGTCCAAAGAGACCTAGGGTCTAAAACGTTATTTCGACTAGGCACGTTTTGACCGTATCAAATGATATATACCCTCTGTAGCCATATGGCTGAGGGTATAACAAGTTTTATTGAGTTTCATTAATGTAAAATTACGGAATTGTTCATTAATATAATGAAAATTCTTCCTTGATTCAGTGAAATGAAAATGGTGGAGGGTATTAAAAGTTCGGTCCGGCCGAAATTTGCTGTTTTTACTTCTTAATACCTACTGTGGTAAAGGGTAATTTGTCGTTGTGCATTTGTTTGTACGAGGTAGAAATGTATCATTTGTTTGGCCCAAGAACGAACTCCATAACATAACGTTTCATCCATTTCATGAAACTGCTTCATTAAATTGGAGCATAAATTTAAATATAACAATGATTACAATTTTCCCTCTAATTATAAATACTTTGGTTGCGTATTTGTTTGTATAAGACAGCGCTATTATGTATAATTTCTATATTCTAGTTTTTTACTGAATTTTGTAAAAATAAGTAGTTGTGTAACATTAATAAAATCCATTTCATTTTTTCAATGAAACGAACAAACATTGAATTTAAAAGCAACGTAAAAAAATCAACGAAACCAGTTCATTGATACAACGAATCATTTTTCTTTCAGTGTAGAAGCGATGGTTGGTGAACTTTCTGAATTCATACCGTAATTTTTAACATCTGGTATCAGGATGGTTATGCCTAGCAAATTATGGAAATAACCATTTATTCTGGTGGATCAGTCAATTACTGTTATTGTTACCCATAAATGCGCAAAAGAGCGGTTCACAGATATGAGATTTATATTTTTTTACGATGTGCAAAATTTTTGCAAATTCAAATAGATATAGAGAGACGGATTGCAACTCATGATAAGACCGTATTAAATGATATTTGCCCTCACTATGTGTTGGGGTATTATAAGTTTGATTGGGCCAAAAATTATGTAACACCTCGAAATATTGGTTTCCCACATAGGAAAGTATATATGGATCTTCCTATCTCGCCGAGATGAGTCGATCTAGCTATGTATGTCCGTCCGTCCGTCTGTCCATGCGAATTTGTAATCAAGCTACAGGTCGCAATTATGAACCGATCCTCACGAAATTGAAAATGGAAGTGGGGTTATGGTCATAATAGAACCCTATTGTTTTTGGAGATGATCGCACCATATTTGGGGGTTAAAATGGACCAAAAACAGAAAAATTTCTTGATTTTGTAGTTGCTCTATAGGCCACAATTATGAACAAATCGACGAAAAATTATATGGAGTTAGAGTTTAGGAGTGGGGAGAAACCTACCAATTTGGGCGTACATTTAAAGGTGCAAATGGACTAAAAAAAATATTTTTTTCTAATTTTGTAGTCGCTCTATAGGCCACAATTGAAAACTAATCGACACGGAATTTCGCATCAGAAGAGAGTTAAGGACAGGGAAGAAGTCTAACATTTTGGATGACCATTGGATTTTATTTAGCTGTAAAATAGACCGCAACTTTTGTGTGAAATTGTTTTGAATACCTAACAACATTACGGAGTGCGTAAATATTGGCCCAATTCTCCGGGTCAAAAAACTAAGGGTAACCTCTGGGCGGGGCTCTTTGCCATTATTTCAAAAACGAAATCTTTCAAAATGGATTTGGAAATGAGCGGACTTCGAACATATTGTAGTGTTGTAGGGTAACACATGGTCGGCCCCGCACGAATATAGCATTTGCTTACTTGTTTTCATATAAATTTACATAAGAAACTGAATCTACAATATATTGAACTTTACACAATTGTCTATTGAATGTCAGTTTTATCTTCGGCTAGGCATTGCCGTCAGTAATAACAAAAGCGGCAATAAATCACAATATTAAAATACATATGTACACATAATTTATTACATTTACATGACTGGTGATAAATAAGACTTTGTTGAATTCATAATTACCCGCAAAACAACAAATAGTTGTCGCCGCATTATGCAGCATAAGCCTGTGATTATGCCAATGCCAATCAAATTCCAGACAATATTGTTCACAAACACACACACCCCCCCATGAGAACGAATATCCAGCTATAGAAGCGTACCTGTGGCTATATTATGAAATACACATATATGTAGTGAAACTGTTATCAATAGATCTTTTAAACTTTAAAAATTTTATTGATGACATTTTTAATAAGGATGCTTGTGCAAATGAGTACTTAAATTTTACGAAAAGTACTAAATGTTACTAATTTTGGTATTTAGTGAATGTTGGACCTGGAATTCCGAAATTTGATTTTGAATTTCTATAATATCGCCTTACCAACATGGATTTGTAAAGGGTAGGTCAACTGTAACTAATTTATTAGAACTTATATGTTATGTACACAGGGGGTTTTCAATAAAATGCCAAACTGATATTATGTATTCTGATTTCAGTAAGGCTTTTGACAAAGTGGATCACACATTATTATTACATAAACTTGACAAAATGGGTTTCGCAACATTATTTTTATCATGGATATCCTCTTATTTGCAAGGGCGTACACAGAGAATTTCTTTCAATAATGTTCTTTCTAAACAGATAACTGTGTACTCTGGTGTCCCCCAGGGTAGCCATTTAGGTCCTCTACTTTTTGTATTGTATCTAAATGACCTTCCAACGGTTATACGTTACTCTAAGATCCTAATGTTTGCTGATGATGTCAAACTTTTTTGTAATATGGACTCTCACATTAGTTCCCTTAACTTGCAACATGATATCTACTGCCTTGTTAATTGGTGCAGTGCTAATGGTATGACGCTAAATCTCAAGAAATGTAAAAAACTGTCTTTGTTAAGAACACAACCTTTTAAAAGTGATTACCTCATTGGTTCTTACAAATTGGACAATGTAGACTCATTCGTTGATCTTGGTGTAATTTTAGACAATAAATTGCGTTTTAATTTGCATATTGATTCATGTGTAAATAAAGCCAAGTCATTGCTGGGTTTTATAAAAAGATGGTCAAAAGAATTTGACGATCCTTATGTGACTAAGCGTTTATTTATTAGTTTGGTTCGGCCCACTTTAGAATACGGTTGCGTATTGTGGAGTCCTTTTTATAAAACATATTCTGCTAAATTGGAATCAGTACAAACCCAATTTCTTTTATTTGCTCTCAGAGGTTTAGGATGGGATACAAATGATACACTTCCACCATATGAGAATCGCCTAAAACTAATTGATCTTCCGACACTGGAAAAGAGACGTTTAATGTTAAGAGCTTTATTTATTATAAAACTTTTGCGTGGCGAAATCGATTCACAGTTTTTAACCGGTGAATTAAATTTTAACATTCCTGCTCGTAATACTCGAAATTACATACCACTTAAACTTTGCTTGGCTAAATCCAATTATGAATCTTATAATCCTATGAGGTCTTTATGTGATATCTACAACAAATTATATAATGAGATATCATTGACAGACCCTTTGCATGTCATTAAACACACTATTTTACATCTTTAATATTAAAGCAAGTAGTTGCCAGATTCTCTATTCTCTACTCTTATCTGTTATATGTTGTTTTATTTCCTGTGTGTTGTCTTTATTTGTGAATTTAAACAACCGGCTGATGTATAACTGTAGCTGGTTTCCCTAACGTACTAACCCTCCATAGTTCGGACTATGGGGTGTACGCGCTCCCTACGTAATTGGGAGGTGGCCCTCTCGGTCGGCAGGGGCGGGTGAGTGTGGCGTTGGGACCGATCGAAAAAAAAAAATCGAAAAGTACTAAATTGTACTAAATTTGGATCACTGTTGGTGTCTACCATGGAGAGATAAATATTGATAAATATTATTCTGGCGTTCTAAATATTACTAAATTTCGTATTGGCTGAAGGCATAGAGCTGAAGTTTCCAAAATTTGCCAATTTCGGACAAGGTTTACCATTTGCATCGACCTAAATCAAATCATGCAATAATATGTAAAATGTCTAGTTTTTTTGTCTGCCCATGTATATCTTTGTTCGATTTCACGTATATTGTTCGCTAAATGTGTAATATTACCTCAAATGTCCTGAATTTTGGCAATGACCAAATTTGGCCTAGAATTTGATTTCGGTTCAGATATAGCTACAGTTCCAATATTAATGCGTTTAAAACGATTTTATATCTTTCTCGCGCAAATCCGTACACTCCAAAACAAGAATTTCAGGTGCAAGATATTTTGTACTTTCTAAATATACTTTTGTCACGTTTTGTCAAGATCTGTTCAGATTTGGATATATCCCCGATACATATTACCCTTTAATTTGATCTAAATAATGGCCAAAAATTTAGTTTCATTCGATTTTATATTTAAATATTCTGAAAGTAGGGAAAAAATTATTATACCCTATGACACTATGTGTTGGGGGTATTATAAGTTTGATTGGGCCAGAATTTATGTAACACCTCGAAATATTGGTTTCGCATATAGGAAAGTATATATGGATCTTTCTAGCTCGCCGAGCTGAGTCGATCTAGCTATGTATGTCCGTCCGTCCGTCCGTCCGTCCGTTTGTCCGTCTGTCCATGTTAATTTGTAATCACTCTACATGTCGCAATTATGGCCCGATCCTAACGAAATTTTGCACGAAGGTGGGGTTAGGGTCAGAATAGAACCCTATTTCTTTTGGAGATGATCGCCAAATGTTTAGGGGTTGAAATGGACCAAATACTGGAAAAATGTCGGATTTTGCAGTTGCTCTACAGGTCGCAAATATAGACCAATCGAATCGGAATTTCGCATGTAGCTAGAGTTTAGGGCGGGGAAGAAGCCTACCAATTTGGGTGGTCATCGGATAATATTTAGCGGGTAAAATAGACCATATCTTTTTTGTGGAAAAAACTGAAAATTTTTCATTAAACCGCCAATATTTTAAATTCCGCGAAATCACAAAGCCATGACAAGGTTACTTCTGATCTTTACATTGATGTTAAGATCCAACAAATCGGATATATAGCAAAGTATGTGCGATTTATGTCTATCAAAGAAGATATGCTTGAAAAATCTCTTATATGTCAGAATGGCCTCTTGGCAGGAAAGAAAAAACGTCTAAAAAAATTGCATAAAAATATCTTTCTAAAGATGAAAATATTGATTTTGTAACATTTTCTCATTTTTTTTTTTCAATTTTTTCATATTTTTGGCATATTTTCATTTTGTATTAATAATAAAAAAAAAATGTAATATTTTTACAGCTAACAAAACTAAGTAGTTAGGATATCAGGATATCATACACAGATCGCATTTATGGCCCGATCCTTATGAAATTTTGCATGTGGATAAGATGAGGATCAGAATAGAAGCATACTCTTTTTGGAGATAATCGCCATATATTTAGGGGTTGAAATGGACCAAAAAACTGCAAAATTGTCAACAGATCGTAATTATCGCCCGATCCTCACGCGCATTTGAATGGAGGTTACCGGACATTGCAAAAGCCAAGTAGTTTTGGATGGCCATCCAAGATATATTCATTGTGTGAAATAGTTTGCCAACTTTTGTAGACAAAATACGAAAATATTCATTCCAGTGACTTTTTGGAGAATTCACAAATACAGGAAAGACGCACTTCTGACTATTTTGTTCAGGCTGACTTCGTTGAAGAATATAGTCAAATGTCGGTATCTCATATAGATGTGTTTTAGTTAAAAACCAATAATAAATTTTAATCTTTTGCCACTTCTGAAAGATTATAGGTCTTTGGGAAATATTGGTTCCAGATCTAGGAAGACCATTTACGTGCAACATCTACCAATTCTTTCGAGTATCTCGCCTATATAAACTGTATCGTTTATTATAGTGTTGTAGGGTATTTAACGGTCGGCCCCGCTCGACTGTAGCCTTTGCTTACTTGTTTTTTTTTAATTTTATTGAATAAAAGAATGTCGGAAATATCATCAAATTTTAGAATAAGTTCAGATTTTTTCGAATTGGTCACTTTGGCACGAATTATGGCCTTCAAACGGTCAATGAAACCGTCACACGCTGCCCGGATGTTTCCATTCCCGGCGAAGCGCTTGCTTGTGGTGATCGACACTTTGCTATTTTTAGTGCCTTGCTTTCCAAAATAGTCCAGACACAATAGTCCAACGGATTGGTATCCGGAGATTTTGTTGGCCATTTTTTAACCATTCTTGGGTGGCGCGTGCTGAGTGCGATAGTGCTGAGTCCTGTTGAAGTGTCCAAGCTTTGCGGCAAAATTTTTGCGTGCCCAAGGCTTTAATACACCCTCTAGAATATTTTCGCGATAATATTCGGCACTTATTCTGATGCCATGGTCGATTAATACGAGCGGAGAGCGACCATCGACAGTTATGGCGGCCCACACTATCACCATGGCCGGCGCTTGAGTTCTGGTGGCCAACCGAAGGTGCACATTTTCAGCTGACCTCTTTGGCAACTCAACACGATCATTTTGATTGTTTACAAACTGCTGGACAACGAATGTTTTCTCATCGGAAATCAACTCTTTGACTCTTTTGAGTCTATTTTCTTTCTGTTGCGGTGTAAGTTTTTGCACTTTTTGGAATTTCAATGGCTTTACTTCGAGCTCATTTTTCAATATTTGTTGAATGGAATATTGCGATATGTTCAGATCACGAGCTATTTTCGGCCACTGCGACGCGGGTTTTGAACAAGTCGCTTCTTTACATTTCGAACCATTTCTGCGGATGTTGCTGTATTCTTTCGTCCACTTCCTTGACGTTGGGCTACGCTACCAGTATCGCGGTAACGAGCGATGGTACGAGGCATAAAAGATTTATTCACATTTAAATGCTGGAGTGCTCTAACGATAGCCACTTGTGGTTTTCCAGCAAAATATAAAGAAATCACACTATCAAGCTTGAATCCCATCACGAATAATTTTTTTTCGGGAAAATTCTCATCAAAATTCTTTTGTATGCTTGTAAACAATATAATGAGCTGTCACTGGAATAGTTGCAACAGCTGTCGGACGAGTGGCTTAGAAATGACAGCAGTCTGAAGTTTGGATACTAAGGTGACGTACAACAATTTACCTCAGTCAAGTTAAGTGGAAATCGATTAAGATATAGCTTTAATAGATTGGTTTTAGCCAACTTCAAATTTAAACCGCTGTAAAGCCTTAATACGAAATTGCACGTGACTCTACTAAATATACATGGTGGTAAGTCTATGTCGTCTTTCCTCACTGGTTTAATTTCGCGACCTTTCTGAACAACATTTTTTATTTGTAAAAACCGTCTCATTGCAATTGCAACCAATCGAAAGGAAATTTAAGTCTAATCGGCCCAGTTGATGAGCTACTATACATTTTTGCACCACTTTTATATGCAGATGGAATGGCAAAGAAGGTATTTTATAGATTTATTTTAAAAAAGGAAATCTAAAAGGTTATGTACCGAAAATTTGACACTTTTTATACCCTCCACCATACATAGTATGGAGGGTATATTAAGTTCGTCATTCCGTTTACAACTCATCGAAATAATCATTTTAGACCCAACAAAGTATATCTTCTTCTATCTATATATATAAAAATCAATTGTTGCTCGTTGGTAATGGAATTAGTTGAGAATGGCTGGACCGATTTGCATAATTTTTTTGTACAAACGTTCGTCATACCCCGAGTTAGGTTAAAAAAAAATATTGGCCACGCCCACTTTTACGCCAACTATTTTGATTTATCTAAAATCCTTATATTTGCAAAATAATGAAGATATCGGTTTGAAAATTATTACACGTGATACTGTTGACTTCCCTCCAACCCTAAGTATTTATTTGGGGGGCTGAGGAACTAACCACGCCTACTTTTTAATCTAAATATATCAATATGTATAAAAGAAAGTTGTGTTAGTTACTACGCTTATGCTTCAAGAACCGCTTATCTGATTTTAACGATTCAGACAAATTCTAAATGGTCTCTTGACAGATAAGGATAATATCCAAAAAATTGCGTAAAAATGTGAAATTTTAAAATTTTCATTTTGACTTTTGAAATGTACAATAGTAATGTTTTATATTGCAAGATTTTTTTCCATTTTGACTTGCTATTTTCGAATATACATTTGTAGTGTTTTTTTTTTAATTCTAATATGATGTGTAGTCTTTTTGGGGAAAAGTATGCATTATACACTAATGCTACGGGCCAGCAACGCGGTCCGGGTCAGCTAGTATATATATATTCTTGATCAGCGTAAAATTCTAAGACGATTTAGCCCTGTCCGTCTGTCCGTGTGTTGTAATCACGCTACAGTCAAAACGAATTAAGATTGAACGCTAAAATTTTGCAGAGATCTCTCTTTTGTCTGCAGGCAGGTCAAGTTCGAAGATGGTTCACGATATCGTATAGCCCCCATATAACGGTACCTCCGAAATTCCATATTTGGATGATTTTAACCACAATGGAATTGTCTGAAATTCTACACAAGGAGTTCTTCGTGACTACTTTATGCTCTGAAAAAGAATTGTCTATATAGGTCCACGATATCGTATATCCCCCATATAACGGTACCACCGATATTAGGGTTTTTAATGATTTTAGCAACATTTTCCAATGGTATTGTCTGAATAAAGGTTCACGATATCATATAGCTCCCATATTAGGGTACCCCTCCCCCATTATTCGGTATTTTGATAAGTTTAACCACATATTTCAACGGAATTCTTCACAAGGAGTTCTTTGTGAGTACTTTACTCCTGAAAGAGAATTGTGTATATAGGTCCATAATATCGTATATCCTCCCATGTATCGGCACCTTCCGATATTAGGTATTTTAAAGATTTTAACAACATTTTTAATGGATTTCTTTTTTTTTTTTTTTTTGAAAATTTTCTAATTCGTTACAAATGGTGGAGGGTATTCAAAGTTCGGCCCGGCCGAACTTACTGCTTTTTTACTTGTTATGTTTATAATAGTACGAGTGCATGCTTAAAGTGTCTCTTTGCTAAGAAATCTTATTGCCAAATATCGTCTTCAATAACCACTTAAAAACAACAACAGGTAACTATGAATTTTTTGATGGATTTGCATTTGTTGGGATGGTTTACATCCTTCATTTAACATTTTTATTCCGCTGTTTTCTTGGCCATCAGTACGTGGAACACAGTTTACAAAATTTCCCGTATTATCATAACAAAAAATTACATTTTACAAATACATTACGAAAACTGGGTAACTCTTAACAGTTCAAGATGTCTGATATTTCGTGTACTATCTGCAGTTCGGTTTCCTTTCGCTTCGCCGTGAAACCCTTTTTTCAAATGGGTGTTTTTGTGTTTCTTTATTTCTGTGTATCCATTATTTGTTGTCGTCACATTTGCTTGTAAAATTCAAAGCATAATGTCGAACTGTACTGTAGCCATTGTGATGTCGCAGAACATTCGCATAGACATCTGCGCTAACAGCTATGGATGCAAATGTGTGTGTGTGTGCACTCACACTTTCAAATACAAACACATGTGCATTAGCTTAACGCTCCTTCAGGTGGCATTAAAATAATGCACGTGCACTTAACTTTATCCGGAGTTTTGGTAAAGAGTTTTTATTCCCGTCTCACGCTTCGTGGGTGTTTGCGAGTGTGTTCGCCCGTCTGACTGGATGAAAACATGTTTTAATTTTGCTTTTACTTTGCTTTCGGAACAGCAAAAGTGGTTTACTTTGTCCATAAAGCCCCCGGACTAAGTGTCGACAAGACTACTGGATACCACGTAAGCGGTTATGGATCTAAGAAAGTAAACAACGGGGATAGCTACTAAGCTGTTTACAGGCAACGCTTGATTTTATGACTTCAGTTGATGTGTTGGCATTTAAAAATGTAATATTGTTAATCGTGTATAGGAAGAAGTCTTTCAGAATGACGTTAACTAAAAATTCCAATATATAAAAAATAAATCATAATTCGAATAATTATATTCATGTTACAATAAAATTATGGTAGGGCACTGTTTTACTATTTTTTTTTTTTTAAATCTCGTGGCTACCTTGTCTTCATCACCGTAGTTTGATTTTTTTTTCTAATTTCAATAAATTCAGTTTTTACGAGCTGCAGTTGTTTGAGCCGAGCGTGTGCTATCAGTTGCATTTTACTAGGCATAAAAACTTAAAATGTTAAAAAACGCTTAACGATGATATAATTGAATGTCGCAACCGATTTCAGTAATACTTTAAGCTTAATATTATCCGTCAAGAACTGCGAATGTGCTACCAAATTCGATTTTTGATAAAAACAAAAATGAAAAACAAATTGTTCCTACAACAAACCCAAAAGTTTTACTCCCCCAAAAATGGGAGCTTCAACTAGTGTCATATCTGATTGAAAGAATATCAGTTTTATCCTTCCGCTAAAACCAAGCAAAAATGCCGCATTTGAGTCACAGAAAATGCAAAAGTATACATAGAAAAGCCGATGCACTGAGCCCTGTATAACCACTAGATATGTAGAGCACACACTTTATATTGAGCACAGGTCTACACAATGAAAAATAATTTAAAAAAAATATTAGCTTCAGCACATTTTCCAACTAAATTATTTTTAATCGTCCACATTATGAGGCCCTACCTAAATCACTTCATATCTGCAAGACACATGCATATTTCCAAGAATATTTTAACAGTTCGCGAGGAGAGGTATAAATTTTAAAACCCAGCTTCAACAAAGAAAAACATTCTTGAATATACACTTTTTTACATAATTAGATAACTATTTTTACACCCTACAACACTTTGTGTATTATAAGTTTGATTGGGCCAAAAATTATGTAACATCTCGAAATATTGGTTTCCCACATAGGAAAGTATATATGGGTCTTCCTATCTCGCTGAGCTGAATGGATCTAGCTATGTAGGTCCGTCCGTCTGTCCATGTTAATTTGTAATCCCTCTACAGGTCGCAATTATGGCCCGATCTTCACGAAATTTAGAATGGAGGTCGGGCTAGAGTCAGAATAGAACCCTATTTCTTTTGGAGATTATTGCATAATTTTAAGGGGTAGAAATGGATCAAAAACAGAAAAAATCCCTGATTTTGCAGTTGCTCTACAGCACGCAATTATGGACCAATCGGAAGTTAGCATGGGCTAGAGCTTCGGCCTGGACACAAGCCTTCCAATTTTGGTGGTCATCGGGTAATATTTAGTGGGTGAAATAGACCATAACATTTTTATTAAATTAAAGTCAAATTTTCCATTAAACCTCGAATATTTTTAATCCCGGCGAAATCACAAATAGGCGAACAGGTCAATTTTGACCGTTACGTAGATGCCGATAGTAAATATATCGGATATATATAGCGAAATATATGCAATGTGTATATACAGAGGAAGGGGATGTTAGTTAGAATGCTTATAGCTCCAGAATGGCTGGACCGATTTTGACAAATTTTGTCAATTCAGAATGCCCTCTTGGCGTAAAAGTATAAAATCTAAAAAAATCGAATAAAAAGATGCCAATAATGATGTTAATATAGGTTTTGTAGTACTTTGTGACATTTTTTATGTTTTCCATATTTTTAATTGCATGCTATTTTTTCAATTTGACTTAAAATATTGAAGTGTATATTTTGTAATATTTTTCACCTTACAACACAGGTTGGGGTTATTATACACAGATTGCAATTATCGTCCGATCCTCACTAAAAGTTAGGCTCAGAAGGGCTAGGCCTATTGTTTTCAAAGATGTCCGCAATATATTTAGGGGTTGAAATGGACCAAAAACTACAAATGTTCCTGATTTTGCAACCATTATAAAGGTCACAAATAGAAACCAAAGGACACGAAATCTCGTATGAGGTAAGAGTTTATGACATGGGTTGAATGGACCACTACTTTTGTGTGAAAAAAACAATCATGACTTACGGGCGATATCCAAAATACACGAAAGGCGAACTTCTGGCTTTTTTATGCTGATTTCGTTGACGAATATAGCCAAATATCGTAGACAAGCAAATCATATAGATAAGATGCAAAGGGGCTTCTTGCTGTTGGAGATGATTGAAAAATATTTAGGGGTTGAAATTAACCAAAAACAGAAATGTTTTTCCGATCACACAATTGAAGCCAATCGACACGCCTGTGAAGAGAGTTAAGGACACGGTCTTCCATCTTCTAGCATTTTGGATGACCATTGGATTATATTTAGCTGTAAAATGGACTACAACATCTAACAGCACGACGGAGTGCATAAATAATGGGCAAATGTCCCTAGTCAAAATCCTAATTTCAATAGTGAAATCTTCAAAGTGGATTTGGACATAAGGGGGTTTCTAACATATTGTAGTGTTGTAGTTGTTTGGTTGTACTTTGTTTTTAAATAAAATGCATAATTATTAATTTTAAAAATTAAGAAAATAATATGATTTCCTTATTCTGATTTAGCTTTTCTCAGTGCCTGCGATAAAAACATCTGAAATTATGTTAATTATACCCTTTACCCTGGAATGGAGGGTATATTAACTTTGTCATTCCGTTTGTAACATCCCTAAATAATCGTCGTAGACCCCATAATCAGCATAAAATTCGATTTAACGATGTCTGTCTGTCTGTCCGTCTGTTTGTTGAAATACCGATACAGTCCACATTATTTGAAGCAGAGCGTCAAAATTTAGCAGAATAAGTTGTAAGTTGTCCCATATAACGGTACCTCCAGATATTCAATATTTTGATGATTTTGCGACATTATTTACCGAAATTGTTTCAAATTTGGTATTTGAATTTGGTATTCGACTATGCCAGAAATTTGTCTGTGCAGGTCCAGGTATTGTACCTCCCTATATTCGGTATTATAAGTTTGATTGGGCCAGAATTTATGTAACACCTCGAAATATTGGTTTCCCATATAGGAAAGTATATATGGATCTTGCCGAGCTGAGTCGATCTAGCTATGTATGTCCGTCCGTCCGTCTGTCCGTCTGTCCATGTTAATTTGTAATCACGCTACAGGTCGCAATTATGCCCCGATCCTCACGAAATTTAAAATGGAGGTGGGGCTAGGGTCAGAATAGGACCCTATTTCTTTTGGTGATGATCGCATAATATTTAGGGGTTGAAATGGACCAAAAACTGAAAAAATCCTGATTTTGCACTTGCTCTACAGGTCGCATTTATAGACCAATCGACGGAATTTCGCATGTAATTAGAGTTTAGGGCTGGCAAGAAGCCTACCCATTTGGGTGGTCATCGGATAATATTTAGCGGGTAAAATAGACCATATCTTTTTTGTTGAAAAAATTCAAAAATTTTCATTAAACCGCGAATATTTTAAATCCCGCCAAATCACAAAGCCATGACAAGGTTACTTCTGATCTTTACATTGATGTTAACATCCAACAAAACGGATATATAGCAAAATATGTGCGATATATATGTTTATCAAAGAAGATATGCTTGAAAAATCTCTTATATGTCGAGAACGGCTGAACGACAGCTGAACGACGGCTGATTTCGACAGTTCTCACTAATTCAGAATGGCCTCTTTGCAGGAAAGAAAAAACGTCTAAAAAATCGCATAAAAATATCTTTCTAAAGATGAAAATATTGATTTTGTAAAATTTTCTCATATTTTTTCAATTTTGTCATATTTTTGGCATATTTTCATTTTAAATTAAACATTTGGTAATATTTCTACATCTAACAAAACTAAGTAGTTAGGATATCAGGATATCATATACAGATCGCATTTATGGCCCGATCCTTACGAAATTTCGCATGGGGATAAGATGAGGATCAGAATTGTAGCCTACTCTTTTTGGAGATGATCGGGGTTGAAATGGACCAAAAAACTGCAAAATTGTCAGCAGGTCGTAATTATCGCTCGATCCTCACGCACATTTGAATGGGGGTTACCGGACATTGCAAAAGCCAAGCAGTTTTGGATGGCCATCCAAAAATATTCATTGTGTGAAATAATTTGCCAACTTTTGTAGACAAAATACGAAACTTTCCATTCCAGTGACTTTTTGGAGAATTCACAAATACAGGAAAGACGCACTTCTGACTATTTCGTAAACGCTGATTTAGTTGAAGAATATAGTCAAATGGCTGTATCTCATATAGATGCGTTTCAGTCAAAAACCAATAATAAATGTTAATCTTTTGCCACTTCTGAGTGATTATAGGTCTTTGGGAAATATTGGTTCCAGATCTAGGAAGACCATTTACGTGCAACATCTATCAATAAATTGGAAATGAGCCAATTCGTTTAAGTTGCTATTATTCGAAAATTAGAAAACGAAACCTGATGGTTTTCTTTTATTATTTGTCACAATATCTTGTGGAATTCTTTCGAGTATCTCGCCTATATAAACTGTATCGTTTATTATAGTGTTGTAGGGTATTCAACGGTCGGCCCGCTCCATTGTAGCCTTTGCTTACTTGTTTTAGCTACATTATAAACAGTTTTTTTTAAGTTAAGCATTTGAATATTATAATAGCTTATGACTAAAGGTGCCTATGCAGGTCCACGTCGTCGTATAGACCCTAATACACGGCAAAATTCGATATTTTTAAGATTTTAACAGAACTTTTAATGGATTTTTTTTTTTTGAAAATTGCCAAATTTGTACCAAATGGCCGAACTTACAGCTTTTTTACTTGTTACTTGTTTCTTATACTCTCCACCATAGTATGGAGGGTATATTAAGTTTGTCATTCCGTTTGTAACACCTCGAAATACACATTTTGGACCCCACAAAGTATATATGATCTAGATCAGCATAAAATTCTCTGTCGATTTAGCGATGTCCGTCCGTCTATCCGTCTGTGGAAATCGCTCTAGCTTCCGAACGAATTAAAGTAGATTGATAAAATTTTGCTCAAATTTATGTTATGCCTTCAGGACTTTTGGTATTGAAAATGGGCCATGTAGGTCTACGTTTTGGTATAGCCCCCATATAACGGTACCTTCCGATATTCGGTATTTTGATGATTTTAGCGGCATTATTCAAAGGAATAGTTTCAAATTTGGTATTTGAAGTTCGTAATGGATACTACAGCCTAACACAGAAAATTGTCTGGGCAGGTCCACGTCTTCGTGTAGCCCCCACATAACGGTACCTCCCGATATTCAGTATTTTGATTTTATCGACATTATAACAGATTTTTTTTATGTTTCGAATTGGAATACTGTAATGGCTTATGACAAATGTTACCTACGTATGTTCATGTCGTCGTATAGACCCTAATATAATAGCTACATTTGGTATTTTTAATATTTTAACAGAATTTTTAACGGATTTTATTGTTTTTGAGAATTGAATTATATTATTATGATTGGGGATTTTTTTTCATACAGATAATTCGGTCATGTAGGAACAACGGTCACTTGACTTTGATTGTAATTTAGTTCTGTAACGAGGCACCTCATAGATCTATTATAAATTAAGATAACTAGTAAATGTTGTACTTCTTTAATTATTTTACACTTATATTTTGACTTATTATTTTGTATTGTATTCCAATTGTTTGCATGTTTGACATAAAGTTATGTGCATTACTGTAACTGAAGATTTTTATCCAACTTTGCTCAAATGTAACTCTAACGGAATAATTGGAATATTTATTTTCACTCACTACAAGAATTATTCTCAGTTAGTCTTTTACACACAATTTGAACTCATAAATTTCTAATATAAGCAGTAACTCATCTTGTCATTTGTTCATTCTACGTCTGTCTATGGAGGAATAAAGCTAATTTAAAAATATTCAAAGTTGTTTCCTTTGGATGCCCAGAGTGGCAAATAATAAATTAAAACAATATAAAATATATTGAACCCTGTGCGTAGGCGAATTTGTGCTTTGACACTATTCTTGCCTCGTGCAAATATAAAAATAATATTACATTTAGTGGACAGCTTGGACTTAAGTCTGGCTTTGACCCTAAATATTAATAAAATAATTTATAAAGGAGTCTCATCCCCTTCAATGGCGCCCAACGATAAAAATCCGCAAAAATTTTAATAAAATTTAATAAAAAAATACAATTCAGCAGTAACTGACCACGTTTTGCATGCGTTTCAAATTATTTATGACTAAGAAGAGTTGTCGCAACCATCATCGTCACCGCTTGGAGCTGCCGTCTGCGTTGCCGCTGTCTCCAAGAAATTGTTGTTGTGATAAACATATTTCTAATCATCCATATTTAAAGCTGCGAAATTGTGTCATTGTTGTTGTTGCTTGGGTATGGTCATTGCTGTGATCAATTGTCACGACTGTTGAAGTGTGTTGTTGTTGTATCACCCGAATGCTTGTTTCGCACTCAATGCATTTTTTGTTGCTGCATCTCTAAATGCATGTAAAGAGATTGAGTGATATTTTTTCGTTTCTTTTGCTATGATTATTTGCTCAAAGAGAAGAGCGCAATCATATTGGAAGTTTCCCCCAATATTGAGTGATTTTATAAGAGAATTGTAGAGAGTGCATGGAAAAGAGTACTGGAAATTAATTGCTCTTCACCAATAATAATTGAGAATACACTGGAATACTTCTGTTCTCTCAAAAATACTTCTGTTCTCTAAAACAAAAAACTCACCACATATCGTCGATCTAGTAAAGCACAGTGTGACTCACAAATATTTTCACGCGAATATAATTGGTGCAAAAACAAATAGTGGAAAATAAAGTACAGTTTCAAAATGCGAAGAAGTCCACGTCTTACACCAAAAACATCACAAAATGCTAACGTGGCGCAGAACCCGTTAGTTAACCGTACTTCTGGTCAAGAAAATGCTACTAATTCTGAAGTAAATTCTCCAAACGTTTCTAGACCTGCATCAACATTGCCGAATATGGATGACTTACTTAGCTATTCAGCGCAAAATCCAATTACGCCTCAAGATTCTGAGAATTTACCACAGAATATTATGTCACAAATGTCCGGCAATAATTCTGTCCCAAATAGTTCAGTAAATATTACCCTGACACAAGGTCAATTTATGGATCTTTTAGGAGGTTTAACAGTTAGACAGGAACCGAAATCGACATTTGCCAATTGTAGTGCCCGCTTCAATGGCGGAAGAAATTCTAGCAAGGTTGATGATTTCATTGCCACGATTTTAGTGTACAAAAATGCTCAAAATGTGTCCGATTTTCTGGCCCTAACAAGTTTTCCCTTATTACTGGAGGGATATGCTTCATCATGGTGGCAAGGGGTTAAAAACGAGGCTAAGACCTTCGATATGGCAATGGATTTGTTAAAACAAGCTTTCTCACCCCCAAAACCTGATTGGAGAATATTTGCAGAGCTTAGTCAAGAAAAACAAAAGCCATACGAATCCACAGATTCATTTGTTTGCAAGAAACGGCGTTTATTTGCCCAATTGTCTGAAAAATTGACAGAAAATACTATGCTCAATATGGCCTTCTCACAACTTAATATCTCTATTAGGGAAAAAATAGCAAGGGATAAGATTGCATCATTCCAAGATTTGCTACAAAATGCTAGAGAAATAGAAATGCTTATAATGGAGAACAAAGAGCCAAAATCTGATCACATAAAATTTGCAAAAAGTCAACACGTAGAAATTAATGAAAAATCGCTAATACGCTGCTCATACTGCAGGAAAAAGAATCACACGTCTGAATCGTGTTATAAAAAACTTGAAGCTGATAGGAAAAAGCTACCAAAAGTTCAAGAAACCACTTTAAACTGTTATGGATGCGGTGCTGCCGGCTATTATAGGTCAAATTGCCCATATTGCAAAAAAAATAATCCCCTAAATAGTCCGGAAAAACTAGATTTTAATGCGGTCAATACAAGTATAGTTGGAAGGAACGTGCCCACAGTCGATATTAATGTTAATGCCCTTAAGGGTGAAGCCTACTTCGACACAGCTGCACGTACAAGCGTTGCAGGGTACACTTTGTTTGAAAAATTAAAGAAGATGGAAGTTGATTTTCAAGAAGTGAAAGCTGAAATTATAATGGCTGATGGAATACCCCGTGAAGAAGTTGTTTATTCAACAATCGTTAAAATTATTATTGGAAAACGCTTAAAGCGTATCCGTTTCATTTGCTTGCCTTGGGCTAAAAGTAATAGAACTCTAATAGGAATAGATTTCCTCGAGCAAGCAGGAATCGTTCTAGACCTAGCTCAAAGGACTTGGCACTTCAAAGATGACCCCAAGACAAACTTCGAATTTAAAATGAATGAGCCTAAGTTAGTAAAAGCTATACCGCTTACTCAAACCAATATTATGGAACATAACTCCATGGATAAATTTTTGAATTGGTTGGAAAATTCAAATACGTTACCAAAAGATGGAACGTCTACCCCGAAACATTCCGATATTTCCACTGTTTACGAGTATTCGCCAGGTGGAATTAACAACATTTTTGAAGGAAGTATTCCACAAGATTCCACGGTAATCTCGGAATTGAATTTGTTTCCACCCTTAAAACGTATAAAATCAAATAATAATAATGGAAAATGTCAGTCGTCGATTCAATTAAATACCTTTGATTATAAATTAAGAGAAAATGAAGGAAGAAATTTAGATGAAAAACAAAGAAGAGAACTAGAAAATTTATTAGAGGAAATGAAGCATGTTTTTGAGGTGAAACCAGATCCAATCCCACAGGTGGAACATTTTATTGATACAGGAGACCATAGACCAATTTCATGGCCTCCATATCATATTTCTCCAAAAATGAAGGAAAAATTAAAGGCAGAAATAACAGATATGTTGAAGGAAAATATTATTCAGGAAGAAGAATCTCCGTGGGCGTTTCCCGTAGTCCTGATCCCCAAAAAGTCAGGAGAAGTTCGAGTTTGTGTAGATTATCGCCGATTAAATGCGATCACTACGACAGACAAATACCCTCTACCAAGAATGGATGATTTGTTGCATGCTGCGAAAACATCATCATTTATGTCAACAATCGACTTGAAGTCTGGATATTGGCAAATTAAAATGGCTGAAAAAGATAAAATAAAGACAGCATTTACAACACCCTTTGGTATATATGTTTTCAACAGAATGCCATTTGGATTAAAAAACGCACCCGCAACATTTCAAAGACTTGTGGATAAATTTCGAAATGGTCTTCCTCAAATAATTATTTTAGCATATTTGGATGACATTATAATATGCTCACCAGATTTTAAGTCACATATTAAAGACTTGCGAAAAATATTCGAAAGAGTTAAAAAATTTAATTTGCAGCAAATAGAGCAAAATGCAATTTTTGTAAACCTAAAGTTAAATATTTAGGTCATATTTTAACTGAAAACGGATTGAGACCAGATCCTGAAAAAACAACAGCTATTTTACAAAGAGAACACCCCAAGAATTTAAAGCAGCTTATTTCATTTTTACAAACGTGTTCATGGTATCGTCGTTTTATACCGAATTTCGCCGATATATCAAAGCCATTATCCAGTTTAACAAAGAAAAACGCGCAATGGAAATGGACGGAAATTGAAAATGGTGCTTTTTTGAAATTGAAAACGCTACTTGCAACACCTCCGATCTTACAACAGATAAATGAATCTGAGCCATTTATTTTGAAAACAGACGCTAGTAATTATGCGCTCGGAGCTGTTTTACTCCAGGGGGAGAAAGATAAGGAACACCCTATTGAATATGCCAGTCGACTTTTGTTACCAGCAGAACGGAACTATTCAACGACAGAAAGGGAGGCATTGGCAGTCGTATGGGCAGTTAAAAAGTTTCGTGGATATATTGAGGGATCGGAAATATTTGTTCTGACAGACCACCAACCACTAAAGTGGCTTTTTAGCTTAAAATCGCCTACAGGTCGTTTAGCCAGATGGGCACTAGAGCTGCAGTGTTTCAATATAAAGTTTGGATATACTCCAGGAAGACAGAACGTCGTTGCAGATGCTCTTTCCAGACCTCCCTGTTCCAAAGAAGCTCATATACAGGAGTGCTGTGAATGTTTTACATTTTATATAGATTTTCCCCAACAAGGTGCTGCAGAAATAAGAAAATACCAGCTTGAGGATGAAGAAGTAAAAAGAATTATACACTGCTTCGAAAATGACAACGAAGATATATATAGATATACTAGCAGAGGATACATCATGATAGATGGAATTTTATATCGATATTGTTCCGACCAAGATACGGAAAAAGGACAGCTAGTAGTACCAAAGTCAATGCGCAGCAAAATACTATGGCGTTTCCATGATGATCCCTTAGCGGGACATTACGGCATTGAAAGAACAATCAACCGAATTGCTCCATATTATTATTGGAAAGGCATGAGGGCAGAAATAGCTAAGTATGTAAAAAGTTGTGATCAATGTCAACGTTACAAGTCGACTAATTCAAGACCACAAGGACTATATCGCACTGTGTCGAGTAATCAACGTTTTGAAGTTGTGGCTATAGTCCTGGTTGGACCACTCCCTAGAACTTCACAAGGACATCAATGGATCTTGATAATCGAAGACATTTGTAGTCGTTGGGTAGAGCTATTTGCACTGAGAGAAGCTACGGCCGAAAAATGTGCTTTGGTAATTTTAAATGAACTGATTTTGCGATATGGCGTTCCAAGACGTATTCATACAGATAACGGAAGTCAATTTATATCTGCAGTAATGCAACAACTTACATATTGTTTGGGTATCGATCAGACATTTACCCCGGTATATCATCCTGAAGCCAATCCGGTGGAGAGAAAAAACAGAGATTTAAAAACTCAACTCTCTATATATGTTGGGAAAGATCATACCACATGGGATACAAAACTACCCATGCTAAGATTTGCTATGAATACTGTGAAGTGTGAGAGTACAGGATATACAGCTGCATACATTACATTCGGACGAGAACTTAGAAGTCCAATGGAAGCTCACCACGATTTGAATTCGATAATTGTTTCGGAAAACTTTATTCCACAAATAACGCCACATCTAAAAAAATTGGCCGATGTTTTGAAAAACGTAAAAGAAACCGAAGAGAAAATACAAGATCGAAATAAAACGTACACCGACAGAAAACGTAAACCCAATTTAAAATATAATATTGGAGATAAAGTTTTGGTAGCAACACATGTTCTGAGCAATAAAAAAGACCATTTAACTTCAAAATTTGTAGCTCGTCGGGACGGTCCGTATATAATTATAGAAAAGAAAGGAACCTGTTTCACAATTGCATTAGAGGAGAATCCTAATATTCCTTTGGGAACCTATCATGCGTCAGATCTCACTCCATATCAAGGATCCACAGCTACACCTATATATCCTTTGAGAAAGCGTGGACGACCTAAAACCGGAAACAACGATGCATGTGCAAACATAAAGGAAACAGAAGTCTTAAATAATACAAATAATACAAACACAACACCAAGATTGGAGCAACACACACAAATTTTCCAAGCAACTAACACACATATACCGCCTGAAAACAACAATATAACCATGAAAGAAGAAAGGAAAATGGTTCTTCGGCCAAGGCAATCTAACAAATAGATCCTGCCACATCATCGGGACGATTTCAGAGGCAGAGGGGGAGGCTGTAACGAGGCACCTCATAGATCTATTATAAATTAAGATAACTAGTAAATGTTGTACTTCTTTAATTATTTTACACTTATATTTTGACTTATTATTTTGTATTGTATTCCAATTGTTTGCATGTTTGACATAAAGTTATGTGCATTACTGTAACTGAAGATTTTTATCCAACTTTGCTCAAATGTAACTCTAACGGAATAATTGGAATATTTATTTTCACTCACTACAAGAATTATTCTCAGTTAGTCTTTTACACACAATTTGAACTCATAAATTTCTAATATAAGCAGTAACTCATCTTGTCATTTGTTCATTCTACGTCTGTCTATGGAGGAATAAAGCTAATTTAAAAATATTCAAAGTTGTTTCCTTTGGATGCCCAGAGTGGCAAATAATAAATTAAAACAATATAAAATATATTGAACCCTGTGCGTAGGCGAATTTGTGCTTTGACACTATTCTTGCCTCGTGCAAATATAAAAATAATATTACATTTAGTGGACAGCTTGGACTTAAGTCTGGCTTTGACCCTAAATATTAATAAAATAATTTATAAAGGAGTCTCATCCCCTTCAGTTCCACTTTCAGATATCGGATGTATCGTAATATACACACTGACATCTCTATATTCGCCTCTTTACCACAATCGTAGACCGCATAATTTAGTAGATTGCGGTATTTTGTTGGATCTTAGTAATTTTTAAGAATATCTTCATAACAAATGCTTTCAATTAATTGTTCTAAAGTAAATCCTCCAAATGCATTTCCTATAGAGCCTCCACACCCACAAACATTTTTCGCGAAGGCATGTCTGCAGTTCTATCCTTTTGTCATCATCGTACACTTTTTCGTTCCGTTACGTCATAATTAGTTGTTCTATTTGTCTTTCTCGAGCAAAAGAATTAAAGTTTCAGGTCGTCGTTTATTCGATTATCTGACCTGCTCGTTCGCTTGTAAATGCCTACAAATAATGGATGAGAATAAGTGTCATTTTCATCTTTCCATTACGCAAAGTTTGTCTGCTGCAAGTAGCCGCTGATACAGATTTGTTTATATTTTAATAAAACGTAAAGTTTGCCCTTTGTTTAACTAAAGTCTGTTTTGTAAATTGGTTCTGAAAATAAATGAGTGACTGATACGCCACCGTAGACAAATAATAATTCCAGCCAGGTTATGAGCCTTGTCATGTACAATGTAGTTGTTGTAAAAAGAAGTGGTAAAATCGGTTTAATATCATGGATGCAGTTTTTGTAATGTAGTTGCCGATGCAGACTTGATTATTAGTGAGTGCCTAAAAATTAAAGAATAAAACGGGTAAGAAGGACCAATTGGATTAGTTTCTAACCACCTAATCCTATGACCAATGTATGACATTTATCAAGAACTTAAAGGAGGAACAGCCACATTTAGGCTTGTATATAAAACGATATCAATCTTCGTGCAAAATATAGACCAATTACGATATTTTCTTAAAGATTTTCATGTACCACCGAGAGATGGGCCCACAAAGATATAAGATATAAGAACAAAGATATAGTAATTTTTGAACTTTTTATACCGCACACCTCACTGTGGTAAATCATTATCCATGGTAATATTCACATTTATTGTTCGATTGCGATAACATTTTGCACCGTCATTAGATTAGCCCAAGGGCGAACCCTATTTAAAATGGCAATAATTTATCCTATTTGTTAGATTTCGTTTCAATATGTATCTCCGACTGCTCTCTATTAAATAGTCCACCAAAATGTATGTAATTGGATAAAAGAAGCAGTTATACCTATAGCTCCCATATATTGTTTCATTCGATTTGACATTTAAGTCCCTCAGTGTCGTAATATGCGCTCTTTATATGATATCACGTTCATTGGGCACCAAACTTGTAATATCAGTCAACATTTAATGGTACACACGACCGATAGCCAATGCATGGAATTTGGTGAAAATAGGTTTAGATGTAGCTACAGCTCCCATCTATATATTTCATCGGATTTGATTTTTAAGGACCTCAGCTGCAGATTTGGATGCATTGGATGCATATATATCCTCATCCGAATTCAGATTTGCTGGGCGCCATATTTGAAACATCAGCCTAAAATTGATGGGTTTTGGCTCATACGGTCGAATTTATTGTATAAAAAAATATAGCCAAGTTAGTGAAAACTTGATAAGACATAGGAAAGCTTCGATTTTAATTTAACTCTTCTAAGGGTCGAATAAGAGATTTTCTGAATCATTTTCTATCCACCGACTACCAAAATTTTCCAAGACTGGCTCTCATTAAGTTGAGTGGCCGGTAATTCTTTTATAGAGGGACTTTGGTTCATTGTTCCGCAGGAGTTTCGGCTCCATCCATCTGCAAAGGTCTAGACATAGTCCACCGAACATACCTTCAGCTAACTGACGAACCCGAATGAATGTCGATCCGTCTTAAAAAACCTGGACATCTGATAGCGAGTATTTCGACAGTGAATTGCCGTTCCACAAGTTCCGACATACCCGATAATTCCGATAACCCGTCTCCGAAGATCTGGACATCCATATCCCAACCACCAAATTATCTTCAAATCATCACCATCCCGACCACTAGCATCGTAATTTCCGATCTTCCACACTTGTCAACCTCCGACGGTTATCCAAGAAGACCAGATCACCTTCGAATCGTCGGCTTATTACACTTCACATCAACCAACCGAGTACCAATCATGGACAACACAAAATCATAGTTCCCAATTGTCCACGTGTCGTTCACCTTTTTGTCTACTAGACATCGCAAATGTCGAATTCCCGATCATCAATTAAACAACACTACTTTGAATTCCCGAACATCTTTGAAGTCCATTTGCCATCCTATATTTCTTCTTCATCTTATCGAATTTAAATAGATTGTAATTTAGTATTATAATTCAATAAAACATCTGATTTTACCCCCAGGGAAGCGAGAAACCCACTCTACCTATTTATGAGGTTACGTGGGCTTACCTCGGCCAACGAGAAAACCACGTTACAAAAGTGGAGAAGGAACTAAACCTATTGACTAACAAGACATTGATAACTTACGACAAGCGGTTGCCGCTTCACTTAATAAGAAATATAAAATGTGAGCTTTCGAGTCTTCATAACAGGTACAAAGAAGGTATTATGTAATACTGACCTGCATTAGACCAATAAGAACAATCTAATAAAGAGAGGACTTCCCTTCCGTGTTATTTCGAAAAATCTAGCTAAGATAAAGGTAAACTATGAAATGTCCAGGCGACACCTGTGCCTTCCTCGAAGCTGTTCTGTATAAAGCAGTCCTGCTCAAAACCGTGTTCTAGAACATGAGCCGCAAAAAAGAGCTAATTTAAGAGAAAAGACTATTTTCGGAAATGATTTTACCACAAAATGTGGTTATCATATTCAAAATTGGTTATTACGTGAATCTGTATTGACATTTGTGCAATACGGTTGACATTTTCAAAGTTCCGAAAATATATATTAACTGTAAAAGAGACAGAAGGGGATGAACAGACGTGCGAACGAATTATGTATTTTTTTGATGTTGGTTACACTGTGCAACGAAATAAACAATGCTTTGACCCTCTCTCTATCTTGTACTTTGTCTTTATTCCAAAGATGTTCCGGGGGAGCTTTGCTGAGACACGTCCTGTTGGATGCAAAAACTTGTCGTGCCCGTAAGAAAAGGCACTCCTACGTTAAGACGAATATAAGGCGCATTTCGCCGGGTTTATTGTTGCACATTGCTTGAAATTTAATCAACGGCTTGTTATGCGCTTGTAGAGGCTGTAGATGTAACAGCTCGCATTGAAAGTGTTTCACAAACACCACCAATATTGCAGTCCTTTGTTGCCGTCTTGACAACTCCTGTTGATAGATGTTCCTTACAGTAGAGAGCGTATTCGAAACGTAAGACTTTCATATGGAAAATTAAAAAAAGAACGAACGAACGAACGCTGAGGCACCAAAGTAACTGCAATGTAGTACCATTCACACTGAATCATTCTTCTTTGGAATATACGGTCGCACGAAAAATCAGAGGTGTGCCAAAGGACAAGGATCAGGAGGGGCGGGGAGAGGGAGAGGAGAAAGTGATGTTTGTTGTTAAAAATTTGTTGCGATTTCTGCCACTTTTCTTATGCTGGTACTTTATCACTTGTCCCTGTCATCTCCCTTTTCTTTCGTTCGTTCCTTCTTTCTCTTCTCGTGTTCATTTCCACCTTGGTCTCTAACGTTGTTGATGTTGTTATTGTTCTTGTTGCCGATGTAGATATTGCCTTTGGTACCAACACTCTTATCAATATATTTAATGTTTTTGTGTTCCCCGTGTAACGAGAACATTTTACCAGTTCAGTTGAATTGTTCGCTAAAGGGAGTCACACAAGTACGAATATGCAAAGCATCTGTTACGGGTAATGTACCATAAGTTCGTAAATAAAGCATCATTTTTACCTTCCCAGCATGGACTCCGTGGATGAAGAACAGCAGAAACTTCGTTACTTCGCCCGCATTCGAAAACTCTCAACAGGCGAAGATATACACTCTGATGTAATGCACACACATACACACACAGACGTATGTGTTGTGTATCGGGAAATGGCATGCATGCACGTCTGTACGTATGCTTATAAGGAACTCGAAACAATTGCGCCACATTAAATATTTCCATACTGGGACACGGATACACACCATGTAATGCATTCCGTGCGTCAGGATAGCATTTATCATTGTATTCATGTTTACCTCTTTCCTTTGCATTAGAAATAGTGTCGTGAAAAGAAAACATTGTGTACATACATATATATCATAAGTACTGTCACCAATTTCAGAATTGCGATTTTTGGAGACAATAACCGAAATTGAAATCCACCATAAGAAGAATGAAATCAAATACTATTTGTTTTTACAACACTTCTATCATTCCCAAGAGAATACACCCTTTCACGTAGATAAATATTTCATCACATAGGAATGCATAACGTGTACTTTCTTTCGCGAATTTAATCTAATCTTAGATGGCAGAATTGATCTATTGTAATGAAATAATATATTCCTATGCGATACACATACATGCAAACATTGTGGGAGTGTGTGACTTAAGAAGGAACGATAGCAACAAATATGCAAATCTTGTATTAAAGGAAGAATGAAATCGTCAAGCTAAAAGTTGGAAATGCACTTGGAAACCTTTATTGGAACCGACAACTTCACAATGACGGAGACAATATACCTCTAGCATACTAGCTGAAACTGTACTCGTTATTGGTTCCCTAGTTTTAGTGTTTAGTGCATGTTTTTAAATATATACAGGGTGAGATGAAAAAACTGCAACCAGCTTCAGACTGCTGACATTTCTAAGCTCCTTCGACAGCTGATAAAATCATTCCAGTGACAGCTCATTATATTATTTACAAACGTACAAAAGCATTTTGGTGAGAATTTTCCAGAAAAAAAAGTTATTCGTGATGGAATTCTGTATATTTGGCTAGTGGCTATCGTTAGAGCACTCCAGCATTAAATATGAATAAATCATCGCTCGTTACCGTGATACTGGTTGCGTAGCCCGACGTCAAGGAAGTGGACGGAAGAAAACAGCAACATCAGCAGAAATGGTTCGAAAAGTAAAGAAGTGACTTGATCGAACCCGCGTCGCAGTGGCCGAAAAATGGCTCGTGAGCTGAACATATCGCAATCATCCATTCGGCAAATATTGAAAAGTTCAATTTCAAAAAGTGCAAGAACTTACACCGCAACAGAAAGAAAATAGACTCAAAAGAACTAAAGAGTTGCTTCGCTTGACCGAAAGTGGTGAACTGCCGAATTTGGTTTTCTCCGATGAGAAAACATTCGTTGTCCAGCAGTTTGTAAAATGTGGGCCGCCATAACAGCCGATGACCGCTCTCTGCTCGTATTAATCGACCCTGGCATCAGAACAAATTCCGAATATTATCGCGAAAATATTCGGGAGGGTGTATTTAAGCCTTGGACACGCAAAACTTTTGGCCGCAGACCTGGGACATTCCAACAGGTCTCAGCACCATCGCACTCAGCACTCGCCACCCAAGAATGGGTTACACAAAATACCACAGAGTAACATTCAGGCAGCGTGTGACGGTTTCATTGGCCTTTTGATGGCCATAATTCGTGCGAAAGGTGACCAATTCGAATAAATCTAAACTAATTCTAATATTTGATGCTATTTCCGATATTTTTTGCTTTCATTCAATACAATTAAAAAAAAAAAAAAACAGTAAAGAAAGTCCTAGAGTCGGGCGGGGCCGATTTTATGATACCCTACACCACTTTGCTAATTTAGTTAAGCTCCACATAACAAGTAAAAGTTTTTATGGGAGAATTCAATCATACACCCTATGATTATAATTATAATTTAAAATTTAAAGGACTAAATACGCCGAAGCATTTGTATCTTTTAAATTCGGACTTGTATTGCCCATTTGGTGCAAAATTAATTCTAAATCAGATAAAGATATATATGGGAGCTAAATCCAAATCTGAACCGATCTCGATAAAATTTGGCAAAGATATTTCTGAGCTGTATTTGATATATTTCCCTGAATATCGTTGTTACGGAGTGCATATTACGGCTGTGGGTAACAAATACAACAAATCGGATGAACAATATATATGGGAGCTATAGCTATATCTGAACCGATCTTCACCAAAGTTTGCATACTACCTTCTAGACTCAATTCGGTCGTATGTGCCATCCCATTCCATCCCATTTGGGCAAATATTAGACGTTTGGTGCACAATAAAAGGTAAATCGGACGAAGTTATATATGGAAGCTATAACCAAATCTGAACCGATCTCGATAAAATTTAGCAAAGGTATTTCTGAGCTGATATATTTCCCCAAATATTGTTGTTACAGAGTGCATATTACGGCTGCGGAGGACAAAAATAACAAATCGGATGAACAATATATATGGGAGCTATAGCTATATCCAAACCGATTTCCATCAAATTTGGCATGCTTATTTTTAGGCCTGATTTGGTTGCATGTGCAAAATTCCATACTATTCGGGCTGATATTACACGTTTGGTGCACAATAAAAGGCAAATCGGACGAAGATATATATGGGAGCTATATCTAAATTTTTACCGATTATCTCCAATTTCAATAGGGTTCGTCCTTGGGCCAAACAAATGTTGTTTGCAAAATTTCATCTCAATCGGATAATAAATGCGACCTGCATTTTGTTCACAAGAATACATGGACAGACGGACTGACATGCATAAATCAACTCAGAAAGTGATTCTATGCAGATCATCAAAAGGAACTATGGGTCTATCTCGTTTTCTTTTGCCCTGTTACAAACAAATGCATAAAGACATAATACCCTGACCACCTTGTGGTGTAGGGTATAAAAAACTTAAAATGATGGGTTTGACTTTGTTGCAGTCTTTTTTATCTCACCCTGAATATTAAATTGTTTAAAAAGTTGAAAAATGTTAGATACTCTGCTTGAAAAGGCCGCTCCTTTGTCTGATGATTATTGATTTTTTAATCGTTATTGTTGTTGCAGTGACAGCTATAAATTTATGGTCCGATTTCTGCTAATTCGGTTCTAACTCCAATTTTTAAAATTCGAGGACTGTAAGCGAAAATTTTCAGGAGTAGGGTAGGCTTTGCGGGTCAAATAAAAAGGTGCAGCGTATTGTGAGAGTCTTTATCACACTCTGGGCATAATTGAGAGAGCTGCAACATTCTGAACGAAATTGTGTCAAAACTACCCTAGTTTGTCCAAACAGCAGACATTCTTCATTTTCGTGGACTTCGAGGACGGCAGTCATACTGCAGTTGTTGATGGCATCTGTGAATGCGTCAATATGAATCCCAATTAAACCTGCCTGTTAGGCTTCTTAATGTAGAGTCTCTCTCTTACAGCGCCAGACCTACCTCTCTAGATCGTGTAGGTCCTTCCTGACCATTGGTTCATTGTGATCATCCTGCGGTAAAGGAGGGAAGATAGAGTTAGGATGGATAAAGGAAGATAGAGTTAGGATGGATAAAGGCGATAGCTGTCTTTAAAAAGAGGTAGAAAGAGTGGCCAGTGTCAGTAAAGCCTTTTGCGAAATTATAGATGACAAAGGGATCTGTGTTAGAATAAACACTTATATTATGAGTCGAATGTTCCCCCATAGCTCGTTTCATTTTTTTCCTCATCCTCACACAGCCTGAAGTATTCGACGTTAGAGTTACGCCATTTGGGCATTCTTAATCGAATGTTGCAGTGGTCTATTAGTATAGCTATTGTTATCCGTAACGTTGATTTATTTATGCTTAATAGTGACTGAATTCTACTCGAGGAGATATCTGGGCAGATTTGTTTTGATAGCTTGCACCGTGGTTCGTTTTACCAGCAAACCTTGCCTTTCTCCCTGACGAGTAGTTCTAATGCTTAATTGTAGTCTAACTTATAGGAGTAGCCATCCCTAGGTGCTCACGGAAGTCTCCCGATACAGAGCGTTTTTTCATCTTTGACCGATCAGTACATACCGGCAGACCATGTAGAGGAAGACTGGCTCTGTTCCATTCGCCCCTTTTTGGAATCAGTGTCTCAAGTCAGTCAAACCTCATGGTTGGAGATATGTTATCGTTGTTGGATGATAGGTTATTTGGTCCAGAGTCTTTCTGTGTAGTGTGACTAGCGGGAATTAATGTGATGAGGATCGTACCAATTATGAACCTTTTTGAATACGTATTATGGCTTTAGAGCAGTTATAATTTATAATCAGAAGGAACTAATATATGGGATGTATATCCAACTCTGAATCGTTTTCCACCAAATTTGACGTAGATATTGCTATAGAGTGCATTATATGACTTCGAGTTTCAAAAAATGTCCTTTTTACTTCCAGGATAAATTCAGTTGAATGTGCAAAAATCCATCCAATTTGCGCTGATAATACATTTTTTATTGTGGAGTACATTGTACGAATGTGACGGACTTAAACGCCAAATCGGATGATTCTTATATACGGAAGTTATAGCTATATCTTAACCGTTTTTCACTAACATTGAAGTATTTGCTTCTACGCTGAATGTGCACTCCACTCCATTTAGCCCGATATTACCAATTTGGTGCACAATAAACTTCAAATCGGATAAAGATATGTATGGGAGATATATCTAAATCTAAATTGATCTTGATACAATTTGGCAGAGGTGTTTGTGGGGTGTATCTGATATCTGGTTTCAAATTTCATTGTTTTGGATTACATATTACGAATGTAAGGGACATAAACCCCAAATCGGATGAAATATATTTATGTGGAGCTGTAGCTTTATCTGAACCGATTTTAATCAAATTTTTTAGACACACTTCTGGACTAATCTTGGCTGTGTGTGCTAAAAGTCATTTGGTCATTTCAAATGACTTTTAGCACACACATAACCAAATCCTTGGGCCAAACAAATGATTGTTGGAAAAATTCATCTCAATCAGACAAAAAATGCAATATGTGCTTTGTTTACAAAAATATATGGACACATGGACGAAGAAACGGACTGACATGCATAAATCGACTAAGAATGTGTTTTTATGAAGATCATCAAAAATAACTCTATTTCGTTTCTTTCTGCATGTTCCAAACAAATGCACAAACACATAATACCAAACAAACACATAGTACCACAGTGTGGCGAAGGAATAAAAATCGCATGCATTTTAAAAAATGTCACAAAAGACAAAAAATATGTGTTTTTATTAGCATATTTGTTTTTATACACTCGAAATATACCTTTTAGACCCCACAAAGTATATATTCTCTTGATCAGCATAAAATTCTATGTCAATTTAACGATGTCCGTCCGCCTGTCCGTCCATCCGTCTGTGAAAATCACTCTAGCTTTCGAACGAATTGAAGTAGATTGAGAAAATTTTGCTCAAATATATATTATGTCTGAATATATATTATGTGTTTTGGTATAGAAAATGTTTCATGTAGGTCCACGTTTTGGTATAGACCCCATATAACAGTACCTCCCGATATTCGGCATTTAATGGATGCTAAAGCCTAAGACAAAAAATTGTTTTTGCAGGTCCACGTCTTCGTACAACCCCCATATAACGGTACCTCCCGATATTCGGCATTTTGATGATTTCAGCGGCAATATTCATTAGAATTGTTTAAAATTTGGTATTAAATGTTAGTAATGGATGCTAAAGCCTAAGACGGAAATTGTCTGTGCAGGTCCATGTCTTCGTATAACCCCCATTTAACGGTACCTCCCGATATTCGGTATTTTGATGATTTTAGCGACATTGTTCACGGGAAGTGTTTAAAATTTGGTATTTGAAGTTGGTAACGGATGCTATAGCTTAAGACAGAAAATTGTATGTGCAGGTCCACGTCTTCGTATAGCCCCCATATAACGGTACCTCCCGATAATCGGGATGATTTGATGATTTTAGCTACATTATTCCCCGATTTTTTTAAGTTTCGCATTTGAATATTGCAATGGCTTATGACAAAAGTTACCTATACGGGTCCATGTCGTCGTGTAGACCCTAATATAGCAGCAACATTCGGTATTTTTAAGATTTTAACAGAATTGTTAACGGATTTTATTGTTTTTGAGAATTGCCAAATTCGTTCCAAATGGTGGAGGGTATTCAAAGTTCGACCCAGTCGAACTTACAACTTTCTTACTTGTTTTCTGCTATTTTCTTACATTTTACCCTTTTCTGTAAAGAGACCATTCCGAATTGGTATAGCAAGCAACATTCGGTATTTTTAAGATTTTAACAGAATTTTTAACGGATTTTATTGTTTTTGAGAATTGCCAAATTCGTTCCAAATGGTGGAGGGTATTCAACTTACAACTTTCTTACTTGTTTTCTGCTATTTTCTTACATTTTACCCTTTTCTGTAAAGAGACCATTCCGAATTGGTGAGAATTGCCAAAATCAGCCTAGCTTCTTTTGACTTATAAGCTAACACCAATTTCGTTTACATACAGTTTGTACCAACTTTTCCATATATACGATATTCGCCTATCAACACCACTGCAACCGTCAGAAGTGACATTTCAATGTATTTGTGATTTAGCCGGAATTGAAAATGATCGCGGCTTAGTGGAAATTTTCGTATTTGTTACATAAAAGTTATGGTCTTTTTTACCCGCTAAATATTTTCCTTAATAATATTGTAGGCTTCTGTCCATCACTAAGCTCTAAATTCCGCGTCGACTGGTTTATTATTGCAACCTGTAAAGCAACTACAAATTCAGGAAATTTTCATTTCCATAACCTTCTTCATGCTAAATTTCGTAAAGATTGGGCCATGATTGCGACCTGAAGCGTGATTGCATTACATATATTATATATAGCTAGATTACATCAGGTCGGCAAGATAGGGAGATCCATATATACTTCCCTATGTGGGAAACCAATATTTCGAGGTGTTACATAACTTTTGTCCCAATCAAACTTATAATACCCCCAACACATATTGTTGTAGAATATAACAGATCTAAGATCACAGCTGGGCTGAAGTAGTCAGAGTTATTTTTTTTAAATACCTGAAACCGTTCAGTGTTGCAGCAGTACATGCCGCGTAGATGGTTTATTGTCGCATACCACATTTTCGATATTCAAGGCGCCAATGTTATTGAAGTGTGATTCTACAAATGTTGAATAAATTTTTTTAGAATTACGCAGTTGACTTCATATTGGTCACCTATAAAAAACTGCTGAACAGATTTTTCTGAAAATTCCCATGTATACTACAACATTGCCTGAAAGTAACACAGGCTTTATAAATTTATGAAATACCACTTGGAACTGGAGATATAGCATCAGAATTGGAGGTACCTACAAAAAAATATTTTTTATGAACATATCTATCGATCGATTACAGATACAGTCTCAAAATTTGGTATGTGGAAAGAATTTGGAACAAAAATAAACTTGCTAAATTATATTGAAATCGGTACCGATTTTTTAAATACGTTTTTAAATTAGTTGAATTGTTTTATTTTTTTTTTAAACCAACAAATATTCCTATATAAAATATTGAATGCATATAAAATCAAAAGGGGCAGCGAAGCGCACGGGGTTTAGCTATTCGATTTAAAGAAACCAACACATTTTTGTTTTATTGCAATCTGTTTATTTATGCCCATTGCGGCCAGTGATTTTTTTCCTAACCCTAAAGCGCATGCTTGCAAGGATGAATAAGTTACAGCATACTTTTAGGCATTAAAAATTATTCATATTGCCTAAATTCGAAATTATTCATATTGCCTAAAACTCATTGAGATGTTACCAAATAACAAATATAACCAAAAACAAGTAAGCAAAGTCTACAGTCGAGCGGGGCCGACCGTTGAATATTCTACAACACTATAATAAACGATACAGTTTATATAGGCGAGAAACTCGAATGAATTCCACAAGATATTGTGACAAATAATAAAAGAAAAACATCAGGATTTGTTCTCTAATTTTCGAATAATAGCAACTTTAACTAATTTGCTCATTTCCAATTTATTGGAAGATGTTGCACGTAAATGGTCTTCCATGTCTTTGGATGGCCATCCAAAACTGCTTGGCTTTTGCAATGTCCGGTAACCCCCATTCAAATGTGCATGAGGATCGGGCAATAATTACGACCTGCCGACAATTTTGCAGTTTTTTTGGTCCATTTCAACCCCTTAATATATGGCGATCATCTCCAAAAAGAGTAGGCTTCTATTCTGACCCTCATCTTATCCCCATGCAAAATTCCGTAAGGATCGGGCCATAAATGCGATCTGTATATGATATCTTGATATCCTAACTACTTAGTTTTGTTAGCTGTAGAAATATTACCAAATGTTTAATTCAAAATGAAAATATGCCAAAAATATGAGAAAATTTTACAAAATCAATATTTTCATCTTTAGAGAGATATGTTTATGCGATTTTGTAGACGTTTTTTCTTTCCTGCAAGAGGCCATTCTGAATTAATGAGAACTGTCGAAATCAGTTCAGCCGTTCTCGACATGCAAGAGATCTTTCAAGCATATCTTCTTTGATAGACATATATATCGCACATATTTTGCTATAAATCCGTTTTGTTGGATGTTAACATCAATGTAAAGATCAGAAGTAACCTTGTCATGGCTTTGTGATTTTGCCGGGATTTAAAATATTCGCGGTTTAATGAAAAATGTTGAATTTTTTCAACACAAAAGATATGGTCTATTTTACCCGCTAAATATTATCCGATGACCACCCAAATTGGTAGGCTTCTTCCCCGTCCTAAACTCTAGCTACATGCGAAATTCCGCGTCGATTGGTCTATAATTGCGACCTGTATAGCTACTGCAAAATCCGACATTTTTTCAGTTTATGGTCCATTTCGACCCCTAAATATTATGCGATCATCTCCAAAAGAAATAGGGTTCTATTCTGACCCTAACCCCACCTCCATTCTAAATTTCGTGAAGATTTGGTAATAATTGCGACCTGTAGAGTGATTACAAATTAACATGGACAGACGGACAGACGGACAGACGGACGGACGGACATACATAGCTAGATCGACTCAACTCGGCGAGATAGGAAGATCCATATATACTTTCCTATGTGGGAAATCAATATTTCGAGGTGTTACATAATTTTTGGCCCAATCAAACTTATAATACCCCCACATAGTGTTGTAGGGTATAAAAAGTTTAGAAATTGTTGATGTATGTCGAAATAAAAGTCCCAATTATATGAGTGTGTAGTTGTTCTTTTTCAATTTTTGATTTTATTCATGTAACTAAAATTCAAGAAATTTACAAAATAGCTTCATTTCCTTTCGTTACAAACAGGCTCTTGTTTACTCTGTAGGTCACTCGTGAATCAGTTCTGAGAAGATTTCAATTCGATTCCATTTTTTTATTTTTTTGTACGTATACTCAAATTTATTACACACTGTATTATTCTATGAATATTCCAACTCGGATCTAACAACCTCACTCTTAATTAATTTAATAATATCTCAAAATTATTGCCTATCAATATGTATTAAAAAGAGGACCGAAACTACAGCACATGCATGTTTGTCCCTCAAAAAAAGTACCCTAAAACATGTTGACAGCTACATTTGTGCAACAACCAACTCACTAACATATGAAGCTTGTTATTATTTCTCACTTATCAATATATTCTAGATGACTGTGGCTAAACTTACCCGTATACATACATAAATACATGCTACTGCATGTAGTAACAATTTGTTTTGCTAAACAACAACAACAACAAAAATCTCCATACATACATTCATGCTGAAAGAAGGATTGATGCTAAAATAAATGGTATCTGGAAAGTAAACGAGTGGCGAAAGGAAATGGAACAAGAGAATGACTGAAAAAATGGTAAATATGTCTTAACCATAATTGCTGAACATTTTTATTGTTTGTCAGTCATGATGGGCGTTAAAACGCTATGTGACTTGTGGAAATTTGCCAGGGAGAGAGAGAAACAAATGCTTTGGAAAATTTTTGGCAATTTCACAGGATCTCGGTCGTTTAAGTCAACTGGCATTCTCAGGCAGCATTGTCAAGAACTCACATCATATCCACACTTTCACACATACACACACACCGTAACCTTTGGCCTAAACGGAACGGTTAGTGCATGTGTTGTGTTTCGTGGCCAAGTGTACAGCGGCCAAAATGTGGATGTCGACCCACAAAGATGACGGTTGTGTGTGTGCCACACGTACAAACCAAAACAAACGAGCAACTCCCAAAGGACATGTCCGAAAAATGTCGCGTCTATTGTTACGATTGGAAATAAACTGCAGTGAAATCAATAAAAAATTAGTTTACATTCAAATGCGAATTGAACTGCAATGCCAATTTGGTACAATTTGTTGTTCGAAATCGTGTTACTTGCTGCACATCGGGCATCGGCGGTAGTTATGAATTACAGGCGCTACTGCCCGGCCAAGGTATTGTGAATAACTTCGAAGTATCAGCAACTTTTTTTTTGTAAGAATATTGGAAATTTATTATCCGTTGCAACCAAATGAATGGGTCTATAAATCGTTTCTGATGTTGGACGTTGTAGTTCTGTTGAAAAGTAAAAGCAGGCGAAAGTACGAATACACTCAAGTGGACTTGGCGCGACTGTTGATCCAATTTTTCTTAATACCCATGTATTATAATATTATGTATTATATTATATTAAGCCGAACTTCATAATTTAATGTCATTTTAGAAATCTCTATAAAGAGAAATGAAAATACATGCATATGTTTTATCAATAATCGTAGGTTATGAGACCGATAATATCTAAAATATTTTACTTTTTTATAACCTTCATGACTGGAAATATATGTAGGTCTGTTAAAATTATGCTAGAAGCTATATCCGATTCGATTTGGTCGAAACATGCCAGACTTGTTTCAGTATCAACCTAATCAGACAATCATAGCATTAGTGCATCATATCCATCATACTGGGTGAGATAAAAAACTTCAACATAGTCAAACGCCATAATTTTTACATTTTGTTTTAAATTTTATTGAATGAAAGCAAAAATTTCGGAAATAGCATCAAATTTTAGAATAAGTGTAGATTTGTTCGAGTTGGTTACATTTGGCACAAATTATGGCCTTCAAACAGAATGTTGCTCTGCGGAATATTTTCGCGATAATATTCGGCATTTATTCTGATGCCACGGTGATTAATACGAGCGGAGAGCGACCATCGGCTGTTATGGCGGCCCACACCCTCACCATGGCCGACGATTGAGTTCTGGTGGCCAACCTAAGGTGCACATTTTCACCTGACCTTTTTGGCAAGTAAACACGATCATTTTGTTTGTTTACAAACTGCTGGACAACGAATGTTTTCGCATCGGAGAAAACCAAATTCAGCACATCACCACTTTCGGCCAAGCGAAGCAACCCTTTAGCACTTTTGAGTCTATTTTCTTTCTGTTGCGTTGTAAGTTATTGCATTTTTTCAAATTCAATGGCTTTACGCCAAGCTCATTTTTCAATATTTGCCGAATGGAATATTACAATATATTCAGCTCACAAGCCATTTTTCGTCACTGCGACGCGGGTTTCGATCAAGTCGCTTCTTTAATTTTCGAACCATTTCTGCCGATGTTGCTGTATTCTTCCGTCCACTTCCTTGACGTCGGGCTACGCTACCAGTATCACGGTAACGAGCGTACACAGTACGAGACACAAAAGATTTATTCACATTTAAATGCTGGAGTCCTCTTACCATAGCCACTTGTGGTTGTCCAGCCAAATATAAAGAAATCACACTATCACGCTTGAATTACCACGAGCAAATTTCTTTCTGGAAAATTCTCACCAAAATGTTTTTTACGCTTGTAAACAACATAATGAGCTGTCACTGGAAGAATTTTAAAAGCTGTCGGGTCAGTAGCTTAGAAATGACAACAGTCTGAAGTCGGTTGTAGTTTTTTCATCTCACCTCGTATATATGGGAGCTATATCGACAACATTTGGCAGAGGCATTTCCGTAAATGTCTGAAATTTTGTATCGAATATTATAGTTATAGAGCGAATATTACGGCATTCAGAGGCTTAAATGTTAAATTGGATTAAACATATATATGGGAGATATGGTCATATGTCTATCTTGTTTCCAAATGCACAAAGAGCACAGTGTGGCGCAGGGTATAAATAAAATAAATCTAAATAAATAAATCTTTAAAAATGAAAAAAAAAAAATGAAGATGTATTTCATAAAAAAATAATTTCAGTGATGCCTCCTGGAGAAGATGGTGCCGAAAAGAACGTAATTAGTATTTATAATTTAGCCAGAAAAAATACAGATTTTCTTATCTCGCCGCCACTAAATATTTAAATATTTCGGTACGGAGTTTAAAGAAAATCGTATGATGATTTAACACTTTATGAGAGTTATTACTATTATAAATGTTCACCTTATGTGAGAGAGATACGAAAAGGAAAGGGTAAATTCTGACAATTTAAACACTATATCCAAACTCGCTCCCTTGGGTTATTTCATCGATCCAGTCCAGATCCTTATTGTTTCAAATGCCTTAATTAAATAAAATATAGGCATATGTATTAGCTCTTATGAGTCTATTAATCGAGATTATTTTTCCTCTTTACAGTTCGGGCAGATCACCCTGAATCATTATAAAAGTTCTTGCGGAAAACTAGTCTCCTCGTATAACTGATTCCTTGTTCATTTTTGGTTTGGACAAATTATTTTCTCCTTAAAGTATGCAATAAAATTAAAAGAAAGATGTAAGCCGAACCAACAACAAAATAAGTTGAGACCTAAGCCTATTTATAACGCTCATTAAATCAAGTGTTGTCACATCTCAAAAAATTGGTTTAGATTTGGTGGATTTCCCGGTAAAAATAGGTTATTACAAAAAGAAAAAGAAAATAACAACATGGACAACATTATGCAAAAAAGCAACTTTATATCAGTGTTGAATTTCTGTTGCATCTCCATCTAAACTTCAAGTATTTTAACACTTTATCCAACTCAATATATGTTTTTGTGGATTTCAGTATACGTGCTGTAATTCCTTGAATTTTTGAGAAATCAACAAGAATATTAAACAGAAATGCAAATAAGGAAATTTGCCAACTGAAAAATCTCATTTTTTAAGTAATACCAATCTTTCAGAAAATGAACGATATGTTATGCGAATAATTTCCAATACAAACTTAAAACATTTCACGTGTTATTTGAAAATTTGCAATACATTTCTGAATATTACACTAGTACTGTGATAGCTGCACAAGTAATTTGAATTTTTGACTTTTTAATATTAAAATTAAATTATTCTACTTGTAAATGAAAATATTCATTTTCAATGATTATTACATTTGTTCATAAAAATTATTCAATTTGTATGTAGTTTAAAAGGCCTCCGTTCAATTCTGAGATTTTATTTGAATAGAAAATTAAACAATTTTGACTCAAATGTGTAATTACACAGAATTAGCTACATTTTATAAAAAGAAAAAAAATTATAAAAAGAAAACAAATTTTATAAAAAGAAAACAAATTTTATAAAAAGAAAACAAATTTTATAAAAAGAAAACAAATAAGAATGTAACACCAAGTTGTGGTTGGGGATACATAAAATCCAAAAATTACATATTTCATGAAAAACTGCAACGAACTGCCGACTGCTGTAATTTCTAAGCCACTCGTCCGTTGTTTACAAACGTACAAAAGCATTTTGGTGAGAATTTTTCAGAAAAAAGTTATTCGTGATGGAATTCAAGCGTGATAGTGTGATTTCTTTATATTTGGCTGGAAAACCACAAGTGGCAATCGTTAGAGCAATCTAGCATTTAAATGTGAATACATCTTTTGTGTCTCGTACCATCGCTCATTACCGTGATACTGGTAGCGTAGCCCGACGTCAAGGAAGTGGACGGAAGAAAACAGCAACTTCAGCAGAAATGGTTCGAAAAGTAAAGAAGCGACTTGATCGAAACCCGCGTCGCAGTGGCCGACTCGATATGTTCGTGAGCTGAACATATCGCAATATTTTATTCGGCAAATATTGAAAAATGAGCTCGGAGTAAAGCCATTGAAATTCCAAAAAGTGCAAGAACTTACACCGAACCTTACAACAGAAAGAAAATAGACTCAATAGAGCTAAACAGGTGCTTCGCTTGGTCGTAAGTGGCGAATTGCCGAATTTGGTTTTCTCCGATGAGAAAACATTCGTTGTCCAGCAGTTTGTAAACAAACAAAATGATCGTGTTTACTTGCCAGGTGAAAATCAGGTGAAAATTTTTACCTTCGCTTGGCCACCAGAACTCAAGCGCTGGCCACTGTGATGGTGTGGGCCGCCATAACAGTCAATGGTCGCACTCCGCTCGTATTAATCGACCGTGGCATCAAAATAAATGCCAAATATTATCGCAAAAATTTCTGGAGGGTGTATTAAAGCCTTGGGCACGCGAACATTTTGGACGCAGACCTTGGACATTGTAATAGGACTCCATCGCACTCAACACGCGCCACCCCTGAATGTCTACAAAATGAGGTTCCTCGCTTCATTTCCAGCGCACCATGGCCACCAAAATCTCCGGATACCAATCCGTTGGACTATTGTGTCTGGAGTATTTTGGAAAACAAGGTTGGCACTAAAAATACCAAAGTGACGTTCACCTCCAGCAAGCGCTTCGCCGGGAACGGGTCAAAATACCGCAGAGCAATATTCGGGCAGCGTGTGACGGATTCATTGGCCGTTTGAAGGCCATAATTCGTGGCAAAGGTGACTAATTCGAACAAATCTGTAAATTTGTCCTAAAATTTGATGATATTTCCGACATTTTTTGCTTTCATTCAATAACATTTAAAAATTATGGCGTTCGACTTTTTTGAAGTTTTTTATCTCACCCTGTAGATGAGGAAAGAAAGTTCCTGCCGATCAATCTTTTTTAATGTATAAGACCCACTATTCGACTATCTGCAATATATAAAAGTAAAAACTGTTGAAATACCTTTGATGTAATAGAATTGTTAATTACAAATTTTCCCTGTCTGCAAAGTCCAAATAATAATTGTATTAATATTGCCATAATTGCTAAAGCAAACAGAATTTTTGTTTAGATACATGCATTAATGAAATTTCTAATTTTTTTGTGTATCATTTACAAACAACAAAAACTAAAAATGTAAACAATTTTCCATAGAAATAAATTTTAAACTATGCAATTTATGTCACCCTTTGGCAGTTACGTAAATATTTACATGATTCCCTTTTTCCTCCAAACAAACATGGCACCACACAAACTGTGGTAATAACTTTTATTTTCAATGTGAATAACATTCATAATCTATTTGTTGGAATAATCACATGTAATCATAAATCGAATACAAAAGATCAACTCATCTGAATGGCTGGCTAATGAGTGCGACAATGCATTAAAATCAAAATAACAAAATACAAATTAACACTCGAAATTCGAAATTGTGTGCGTGTGTGTGTGTTGGGTCCCAATAACAGTTACTGGCCTACAAGTTGCCACAATTTTGTCAAAAGATGCCTTTCACATTACTCAATGTTTTCCTTTTCCTTTCCATCTATTTTCTCGTTCTCCGGTTCGAACCATGTTCGGAAGTGTATTGCTATTAATTGTCATTAATGCCATTTGTTATGGCAAATGTTGTACTGACAATAACCACCAGCATTTAAACACATTTAGAATTGTTATTGTGGTGCGAACATTGGCCCGGCCCGGCTCGACCAGGCCCGAGTATTTATTGCCACAAGCTCCTTAGGGCCTTATTATCCTGCAGCTCTGTAGCTTAGCATATGGTCGACATGAACAATAGTTTCCTTATTTGTTGCTCTGTTTGCAAAATCAAATGAAGCTGAAACTGGAGGAACACATTGAAGCCGATGCCGACTTCATAACAGTAACGACGAGCGATATGGTAGGAATTTAAAGCCCAGCCCACTTTTTGTGGGCAAAACCAATGAAGAACTAAGCAAAGAGAAACACAACAAGAAATAAACATGAATGGGCATTACATCAAGCACTCGAAAGTGTACTAAATCGACAGTTGATATAATTATGATTTATATAATCTATTGAATTGTTATCAAGGAAAAATGGAAGGATATGAAGAGCTTATAGATTTAAAGTATACAGCACAAAAAATAATAACTTATGCAAGCGTTTTTTCAATCTCACGGAACTTAAAATTTCATTTCTTGTGATCTTTTTGTCTTTATTATTTTTTTGCAGTCGTAAACTTCTCAATCGTACCGTTGAAAAGTTAAAAAGGAGGTAATACGGGGAGTACGTTGCCCGTAACTCCCGTAATCAACAATTTTTTTCCACAGTTATCGTGCTGCAAAATCCGGTATTTTCATAAATGCTCTTGCAATCGAAAACTGTAAAATATTTTTTCAATATTTTCGAAACAAAATCTTATAACCGCTAAGAAACGAGGCATTTATCAAGGAATTGTATGTCATAAAAACACTACACTTCACACTTAAAACTCAAAATACCAAAATTTTGAGAAATTTTTTGGAAAATAAGACTTAAGGATAAAAACATTTGAAATAGCGTTGTATCCTTTAAAATCACTGTTAAATTTTGAAGCTTTTTCTTAAATGTTGTGAAGTGAATCAATTCTAGACGAAATCAGATACTTCCTTCAGAAGTTATTAGCCAGGCCAACGGATGAACAGATGGGATGCCGAGTATGCATTTCTAAATCGACTCTTAATATTTTTAAATGGATTTCAACTAAATAGCCGTGGTTTGAAAGACCTTATTTTACCGAAGCACGGCTTGGCCTATCCAATGAAGTACCCTCTATGTTTTTAATTGTATGGATGATAAATCTAAAGCATAGCCATTAACTACTGGTCTACATCGTGTGCAGAAGCAGTGGTTGGCGTTGTCACCATTTCCAAGCAAGCCTTCTATTAAAAACATAAACCAGTATCGTGGAGTAAAGAACTTATTGAACTAATATACATTAAGCAAATATGTAGAAAGATTATTGGACCTTCATATTTACTAAATATGCTAAAAAAAAACAAATTATTCAATATTGGTAAACATTTTTGGCATAAGCTCCACTGCAACCAATCGATTTTAATTTTATTATATTCCTGGCTTAATAGTCTAATGAATTTGTGCATGCGGGTGTTCTGGTCAATTTTCTGAAAAATGGTTGAGAAAATATTCAAATTCAAAATGCGTATTATAACGTATGTATGTAGGGACAAAGTTTTAACTTTTTGTAGCAAAATAAAACTTTATAGAATTAAAAAACATGGGTTTTAAAAGAAATTGTGGCCGTTCATTCAATTTTTGGGTTGGTTGTTTATTTATTCAAATCAATGCAAATAATTGTTTTGTTTATTTGATAATAAACAACTTGTTGCATTCGTTTTTATAGTAATTCTGACATTACAATCCTCTTTACTTGTAAATTTTTCCATCTTGGGCTACCTTCTCTTCATTGTACCATGCCATGACCTATGTTATTTGTTTTGAAGTTTATAATCATATTCTCCACCCGATGTGTCTGCAATTTGACATTTTTAAAATATTTTAAGACCCAATAAACTATATATATATTCATAAAATTCTGGACATACATCTGTCTGTTGAAATCACAATGCAGTCTACATTATAGCACAATAGTTTGTATTATGTCTAGAATGGTTGGTAATAAGAATGAGGTATATCGGTCCACGTTTTCCTATAGCGCCCATATAACGGCACATCCCGATAATTGGTATTTTAATGATTTTTTCCCAATTTTCAACCGAATAGTTCCAAATTTGATATTGAGAGTTCATAACGGATTCTACCTTCTGTGGCTAAGAATCTTCTTCTATATATATAAAAGAGGAAAATGTTTGTACGTTTGATTGTTTGTTTGTAATTTATGGACTCGAAAATCGCTGAATATATTTTTCTGAAAATGTCCATGTATACTACAACATCCACTGAAAGAAACATAGGATATATTCATTTTTATACCCTCAGTCATACAGCCAAAACGTGCCTCATCGAAATAACTGTTTTAGACCCTAAGTCTCTTTGGACCAAATCCGTCTGTTTGTCTGTCTGGCTGGTGCGGCTGGATAACTCTCGCAGGGTGTATCCGATTTCAAAATTTTCAGAGAAAGTAATTTATTGCACATAAAGAGAAAGGATAATCCGATTTTGCTCGAACTTTGCGAACCCTAATATTTTCATCAGTGCTAGGTCAGGTGCGAAAATGGACAATATCGATCTATTCCATCAGGGACCTCCCCCACAAAGGGTCAAAATTTTTAATAATTACAACTCTTATAAAATGTGATGTTAAAGCCCGATAGTCTTCAATTTTCACAAATCACAATAATTTTATTAACACAAGGTCTGGTGCCAAGATGGAATACATCATCCCACTACTACTGATACTTCCCCAGAAAAGGTCGAAATTAAAAAAAAAAAAAATATTTTTTGCACAGAAAGAGAAACCATAAACCGATTTTGCTCCAACTTTGCAAATCCTAATATTTGCGTCAGTGCTACGTCAGGTGCGAAAATGATCAATATCGGTCCACTCCACCAAGTATCTCCCCCACAAAGGATCAAAACTTTGAAAAACTACAACTGTTATAAAATGTGATGTAACAGTCCGATTGTCTTGAAATTTCAAACATCCCAATATTTTTATCAACCCGAGGTCTGATGTTAAGATGGAGTATATCGGTCGGTTCCTTCTGGTACCTCCCCCACAAAAGGTCGAAATTTTCAAAAAAACAATATATTTTATGCACAGAAAGAGAAACGATAATCTGATTTTGATCCAAATTTGCAAGTCCTAATATTTCTATCAGTGCTACGTCAGGTGCAAAAATGGACAATATCGGTCCACTCCATCAAGTACGAAAATTAAGCATGTTCCTGCTTTTCTCATGGGCGGCTGTATGTGGAGTGTTCACGTGAGAGTAAACCTATCGACTTGTATATTCCTGATGGAATATTATATATTGTAAAGCATTACAACAAATACGTCTTTTAATTCTTGAATTTGTTATATTTAAATACCACAAAATAATTTTATATAGAACCTTGAACGCATATAAAAGCAAAAGGGGTAGCAAAGCTCCCCAGGTTTAGGTAGTTGTGTATATAGGTCCCGGCAAGTCTACGCTTTCCTATGCACGGTACCTCTCAATGCTTGGTATTTTCATGATTTTAGTCCCATTTTCAACGGAATTGTTGCAAATTTGGTATGAAGAGTTTATAATGGGTTCTACCTCCTGTGACTGAGCATTGTCAGTAAAGGTCCACGTTTTACTATAGCACCGTTGTATGTTCCTTTGGATATTCGGTATTTTGACGATTTAAGCTACATTTTCTATCGGATTTATTTCAAATTCGGTATTTGTAGCTCATAATGGTTTCTACGATATGTGTCAAAACATTTTCCATATTCGTCCAAGGTTTCCACATAACAGTTCCCACTTTTATTCGGTATTTTGATGGTGTTTGCAGATTAAACTGGAATGCGCTTGAATCTAGATACTTATATTTAAAAGTGTTTTTCCTAATGGTATTAGAAGTTAGGCCCGGTTGAACCATATATTTTTATACCCTACACCAGGGTCAGGGTATTATGACTTTGTGCATTTGTTTGTAACCGGTAAAAGGAAACGAAATAGCCTCATAGTTCCTTTTGATGAACTGCATAGAATCACTTTCAGAGTTTATTTATGCATGTCAGTCCGTCTGTCCGTCCGTCCGTCCGTCTGTCTGTCCATGTATTCTTGTGAACAAAATTTAGGTCGCATTTATTATCCAATTGAGATGAAATTTTCCAAACAACATTTGTTTGGCCCAAGGGCGAACCCTATTGATAATCGTTAAAAATTTAGATATAGCTCCCAAATATATCTTCGTCCGATTTGCCTTTTATTGTGCACCGAATAGTATGGAATTTTGCACATACAACCAAATCAGGCCTGAAAAAAGTATGACAAATTTGATCGAAATCGGTTCAGATAAAGCTATAGCTCCCATATATATTATTCACCCGATTTGTTATTTTTGTCCTCCGCAACCGTAATATGCACTCTGTAACAACAATATTTGGGGAAATATATCAAATGCAGCTCAGAAATACCTTTGTCGAGATCGGTTCAGATTTGGATATAGCTCCCATATCTTTATCTGATTTCAAATTAATTTTGCACCAAATGGGCCATACAAGTCTGAATTTAAAAGATACAAATGCTTCGGCATATTTAGTCCTTTGAAGTTTAAATTATAATTATAATCATGGCATGAATTCTCCCATAAAAACTTTTAATTGTTATGTGGAGCTCTACTAAATTAGCAAAGTGGTGTAGGGTATCATAAAGCCCCGGCCCCGCCCGACTTTAGGACTTTCTTTACGGGTTTTTACTTGTTACGTATCGTTTTGCAGCATACCTTAACGCTATTCTGTATAGCTTCTACCATTTAGTGGAAAGGTATATAGAGTGTGGGATTCCGTTAGAAACTTATTAAAACATTCATTCGACACAGTATAAAGTATATATTCTATTATGTACAATTGTTAAGCAATTTGTTCATGTCTGTTTTTGGAAATTGCTCTAACTTTTAAGGAGATTGCTCATATTCACATTTTCTCTGCAAATTTTATAGAATTACTATAAAAGGCTCTTTTGTTGTGCGTTTTGGTAGGACACCCATATATCGAAAGGGAAGTTATTAATTAAAAAAAAGGAAAATTAACACATTTTCCAACCAAATTAGGCATAATATAGTATTTATGGCTCTAATGGAGATTATCAACTCTATCCGAAGTTTATAATTTGGCATAGTTTGGTAGTATTTTATAAAAATTGTATTGTATAAATATGCTAAATGTAAAATTCGAAAAGGTATCTATACTTATGACTCTAACATGATGTAATAACTGACATTTAATGGAGTAACAATACTTGGCTCAGAGAATTTTTTATACCCTCCACCATACATAGTATGGAGGGTATATTAAGTTCGTCATTCCGTTTGTAACTCATCGAAATAATAGTTTTAGACCCAACAAAGTATATATATTCTTGATCATCGTAAAATTCCAAGACGAATTCTGTCCGTCTATTGTAATCACGCTACAGTCAAAACTAATTAAGATAGGAAGCTAATTTTGCACAGATCTGTATTTTGTCTGCAGGCGGATCAGTCCACGATGTCGTATAACCTCCATATAATGATACCCCCCGATATTCGGTATTTTGATGATTTTAGTCACATTTTTTAAGGGAATTGTCTGAAATTCTACAGAAGGAGTTCTTTGTGAGCACTTGAAATAGAATTGTCTATATAGGTCTACGATATCGTATAGCCCCCATATAACGGCACCCCCCCCCCTCGATATTCGGTATTTTGATGATTTTAGCCACATTTTTCAATCTGAAATTCTATACAAGGAGTTCTTTGTGAGTACTTCACCTCCAGACATAGATTTGTCTATATGGGTCCACAATAGAGTATATCGCCCAACATACCGGCACATTCCGATACTCGGTATTTTTATGATTTTAACAGAATTTTGAATGGATTTCGTTTTTCTAAAAATTTCATAATTTTTTCCAAATGGTGGAGGGTATTCAAAGTTCGGCCCGACAGAACTTACTGCTTTTTTACTTGTTTCACTTCTGATTGGAACTATAAGAAATCAACTTGTTTCCTACATTAATAAAATTTAAGTTAAACATATATTCAATTTTACATTAGATAGAATTCGCTTTGGATAAAATTAAATTTCAAACTTTTGTATTTTTGTTTGTATTTGATAGTTAACTAACGCTATGTGCTCCGACTATCTGAATGAGTTGTAAACATATTAAAATACGCTCACTCCCAAGCATGAAGCTAATCTGCTTAAATGAATAATCAAAATTTGGCCAATTCATGACCCATCGCCCAAAGACCTGTGGGAATGTTACTGGAAGTTGGTAAAGCATGAATGATATGGCACTTTCATATACCCCGAACAGTGTCAATGCCACCTCCCCCACTGCTACCCCATAGCCGACCGCACCGCTAGCTAACATCTCTCGTTCTGTGTACACTTGTAATCAGTTTATTTATAAGCTTAATTGGCACATAAAACGAAATCGAAAACTGACAAATGTTTGGGAGCATCATGGCCGGCATACAGACCGACAGACGGACAGACCGGAGAATGACCGATACTTGAGTTTATCAATGGTTCACGACAACGAATGACAACAAAGTGTCATAAATCACAGAATGATGCCTTTCCTAGCACTTTTTGTTGGCTAACGCAGGGACATTTGTTTTACCGAAACGCTTGTAGAGCAGCGTGTGTAAGTGGGAATGTTTGGACAAAGGCTGTAAAACTGGGCTTACCTTCAGAAACATTTGTATTCTTAGGCGCCATACCCTTGTAGGTTTTAACCATTCAAATCCTATTTTTACGCTTGAGTGTATTGTATGCGTATGTACACAAATAGCAACATAAATACCAAATAAACATGCTCTTCGCGTGTGTGTGTTAGTAAAATGGTTCAATATGACGACCAGAATCGGTGGTAATGACATTGACGTATTTGGTCACATAAGCATTGACCTCCATCTCTTTGAAAAAACCCGCAACTCGAACTGAATTTTTGAGTTTCATTAACACATGAATGACGACTTTTCGTACTAAAACAATAATTAACGTACGTACTAAAATAATAATACTATTAAGATTTTGCAAACACTTAAATACATTTTGTTAAATTTTGTGTCGGCGCTGTAACAAATTTTAAGATAATATGTATCTTCTCATCAAATTGAGTTAAGAAAAGTTATATATTTTACTATCAAGTGCCCGTTACTTCGTCAGCGAAAAGTACACCTTAAATTTTTAAATTCCTTCCAAGAGTTTGTGTTAGGCTTTTTTATACCCTACACCACATAGTGGTAAGGGTATTATGTCTTTATGCATTTGTTTTTAACATGGAGAAGGAAGCGAGCTAGACCCTTAGTTACTTTTGAGGATATTCATAGAATCACTTTCTGAGTCGTCTTTCCGTCCGCCCGTCTATGTACAAATCTGAACCGATCTCGATAAAATTTAGCAAAGGTATTTCTGAGCTGCATTTGATATATTTCCCCAAATATAGTTCTTACAGAGTGCTTATTAGGGCTGCGGAGGACAAGAATAACAAATCGGATGAATAATATATATGGAAGCTACAGCTATTTCTGAACCGATTTCGATCAAATTTGGCACACTTATTTTCAGGCCTAATTTGGTTGTATGTGCAAAATTCCATACTATTCGGGCTGATATTACACGTTTGGTGCACAATAAAAGGCAAATCAGGCGAAGATATATATGGGTGCTATATCCAGATTAGGCCTGAAAATAAGTATGCCAAATTTGATCGAAATCGATTCAGATATAGCTATAGCTCCCATATATATTGTTCATCCGATTTGTTACTTTTGTCCTCCGTAGTCTTAATATGCACTCTATAACAACAATATTTGGGGAAATATATCAAATGCAGCTCTGAAATACCTTTGCTAAATTTTATCGAGATCGGTTCAGATATGGATATAGCTCCCATATATAACTTCATGTGCTTTACCTTTTTTTGTACACCAAATGTCTAATATTTGTCCAAATGGGATGGAATTTGGCACATGCGACCGAATTGAGTCTGGAAGCTAGTATGCCAAATTTGGTAAAGATCGGTTCAGATATAGCTATAGCTCCCATATATATTATACATCCGATTTGTTGTATTTGTTACCCACAGCCGTAATATGCACTCCGTAACGACGATATTCAGGGAAATATATCAAATACAGCTCAGAAATATCTTCGTCAAATTTTATCGAGATCAGTTCAGATTTGGATTTAGCTCCCATATATATCTTTATCTGATTTCAAATTAATTTTGCACCAAATTTAAAATATACAAATGCTTCGGCATATTTAGTCCTTACAATTATAATCACAGCGTGTGTGATAAAATTATCCCATAAAATCTTTTAATTGTTATGTGGAGCCCTACAAAATTAGCAAAGTGGTGTAGGGTATCATAAAGTCGGTCCCGCCCGACTTTAGGACTTTAGGACTTTACTGGGTAGATTATAAAATTTGACTTTTAAAATTATTCACATTCTATTAAAAGAAATAATACATTGATAACCTCAAACTCACGTTGGAGTATCAAGTAACAGGTAAAAACTCCATTTAAACTTTTTTTAACTCTCAATTCTGTGGTACACCTGCGAAAATCCATGCAACGGCTGTGCTAGTACTCTAATATCTAAGATGATTGCAATGTTAATGTTTATAATGTGACTGTTGCTACTACTTTCCATCCATGGATTAGAGACACGATAATGACGTGGCTTTGATATTATGCACCCACAAGGACTGAATACTTCCAGCTGCCTAATAATAGACCATCCTTGTACGCAGGCGAGATGATATACATAAAATGTTTTGCATGAGCCCACTACCTATGGAGCGGTGTGGTACGGTATGGTATGTACTATATTTAAGCGAGCCGAGGAAAGTTTGCGAAGTGCAACCACAGCATCATTATGATCAACAACATTACCTCAAAATACACGCACGCACATCCATTTGGTCATGCAATACATGTTCATGCCGAACTGGAAAAAACATCTTTCCCCCTCGCCCTGATGGGGATTTCGCATTCCATCTTCAAAATGTTAAATTACAATGCTAGAGCCCTTAGCCTTTTCGGCATTTTCAGACAAGACCCAGCCAGACCAGAACACAATGTTTTTGTTAAGCAAATTAGAGCCTTTCACCACTACAAATGCCAACAAACCAAGTACGGGGCACGAGCGATGAGGCACGAACGTATACTTTTCATTAGGGCAACACCAAAATATCGGTGTTTGCCAAGACTTTAATTAAAAAACTGTACTCTGTACTCTAGTATGGCTTGTGGGGTTCTGTTTACAAACTTTATGGCTACAATTTACCTACGTGTGTGCGTGTATATGTGGCTTGTATGTGCAGCAAGGTAAAAAACATGTAACACAAAATACTAATGCTCGCCAAAGGACTGCTGATGTTAATTGAAGGATAAACGTTTGTTGGTCGACCACAGAAAATATGAAATAAAATATTATTCGGTAATTCGTTGTTTTTTGTTTAATTACACAGTTTGTTCCCACAAGAGATTAATTGATAATAGTCCCATGTTGCCGGGATTCGAATAAGAAAGTCATTCCGATTCGTTTTCTACTTATTGTGAATATAATACAGAAGACAAAATCAATCGGCCTTCAAATGTCAAAAATGAGTATACACTCTATGATTCATTGGGAGATGAGTTATTTTAGGCGATAATTTTATCCAGACTCTCCGTTTTAGTAGAAGTTTTCTTATTTTAAAGCAACCATTACACCTTCCTCGTACTATGGTATGTTGTTTGTCATTCCATTTAAGCTCAGGGAAATAAAAATTTTACACTCAAGAAATAAAACGTATATTTAGCCTAAATTTTTAAGATAAACTAGCCATGTCATCAACATTTGGCTTAAGAGCAGTTATAGTACGGTTTCAGAGGGAACTAATATATGGGAGGAATTTTAATCTTTTATAGCAAATAACATTGCTATAGAGTGCATGATGTCACGAGAAGGATTATATTAAAACAAGTAAAAAAGATGTAAATTCGGCCGGGCCGAACTTTGAATGCCCTCCTCCATTTGGAACGAATTTGGCAGTTTTCTAAAAAATAAAATCCGGTAGAAATTCTGTTAAAGTCTTAACTATACTGAATGTAGCCGTATGTATATAAAGACGTGGACCTGCATAGGCAACTTTTGCAATAACGCATTACAATACTCAATTGCCAAACTTGAAAAAAATTGGTGAGTAATGTAGCTAAAATCATCAAAATACCGAATATAGGGAGGTACCATTACGTGGACCTGTAGAGACAATTTTCTGTAATAGGCTGTAGTATTCATTACGAACTTTAAATACAAAATGTAAAACATTTTCGGTGAATAATGTAGCTTAAATCACCAAAATACCGAAAATAGGGAGATGCCATTATAGCGGACTATACCAAAACGTAGACCTATGTGGCCCATTTTCAATACCAAAAGTCCTGCAGACATGATATACATTTTATCAACCTACTTCATTTCGTTCGGAAGCTAAAGTGATTTCCACAGACGAAATGACGGATAGTCAGACAGACGGACGAACATAGCTAAATCGACATAGAATTTAATGCTGATCAAGAATGAATATGTATACTTTGTGGGGTCTAAAATGTATATTTCGAAGTGTTACAAACGGAATGACAAACATTATATGAACTCCATACTATGGTGGAGGATATAAAAAGCTGTAAGTTCAATACCCTCCATCATTTGGAACGAATTTGGCAATTTTCAAAAAAAAAAAAAAAAAATAAATAAAATCTGTTAAAAAATTTTGTTAAAATATTAAAAATACTGAATGTAGCCGTTATATTAGGGTCTATACGACGATTTTGACCTGCATAGGCAACTTTTCTCATAGGCCATTACTAAATTTTAATGTGAAACTTGAAAAAAAAAAATCGTTGAATAATGGAGCTAAAATCATCAAAATACTGAATATAGGGAGGTACCATTACGTAGACCTGCACAGATAATTTTCTGTCATAGGCTGTAGTATCCATTACGAACTTCAAATAACAAAATTTGAAATAATTCCGGTGAATTATGTCGCTAAAATCATCAAAATACCGAATGTGGAGAGGTACCGTTATATGGGGGCTATACCAAAACGTGGACCAAATGGCCCATTTTAAATACCAGCAGACATAATAGACATTTGAGTAAATTTTTATCAACCTACTTCATTTCGTGCGGAAGCTAGAGTGATTTCCACATGGATAGATGGCCAGACGGATAGACGGACGGACATAGCTAAATTGACATAGAATTTTATGCTGCTCAAGAATATATATACTTTGTTGTTTCTAAAACGTATGTGTGTTACAAACGGAATGACAAACTTAATATACCCTCCATACTATAGTATGACAAACTTAAAAATATATATCGGAGCTGAGTTCCACAAAGTGAAAACCTACGTCCCGAAATTCACGCCATTTGAGCTGATATTAGCCAATATTTGCACAATAAACCTGAAATAAGATTAAGGACATATACGGGAGCTATATCCAAATCTGGACCGATCTTGATAAAATGTGACAGAGGTATTTCTGGGTTGTATTTGATGTTTGGTACCAAATATCATTTATGTGGAGTGCATTTTACGCATGTAAGGGACTTTAACACCAAATCGGATGAAACACATAAATCGGAGCTATAGCTATATCTGATCGATTTTCACCAAATTTGATTTACTTGCTTCTGGACTGAATTCGGTCGGATGTACCAAAATTCAGGTCATTTGGACTGATATTGGCCGTTTAGTACACAATTAATCTGAAATCAGTTGGAGCTATATCTTTATCTTATCCGATTATCACCAATTTCAATAGGGTTCGTCCTTGGGCCAAACAAATATTGTTTGCATAATTTTATCTCAATCGGATAATAATTGTGACCAGCATTTTCACAAGAATACATGGACGTCTGAAAGTCTGAAGACGGACTGAAATGCATAAATCGACTAAGAATGTGCTTCTATGAAAATCCTCAAAAGTAACTATGGGTGTATATCGCTTCTTTCTCCATGTTACCCATGTGTAGGGTATAAAAAGTTATTATTATTGAAAAATTTTATTATCGTTTGGGGAGGTACGAAAAGTTGAATATTATGACGAACCAAGTTTGGACTATGCCATTTACTCGATTTTGGCAAAAAAAGTATGGATAAAGTATCATAACATAACACCGATAACACTTGTTCCAACAAGTGTTCTGACATCGCTTTCACTTTTTTTTAGGAGCTTTGTTATTTAAAATGTTAATCTTTTATGGGTGAGGTAAGAGAAATAGCAGATTATTATCGCACATGATCTTAGTCTTATCCAAGACTATTCGACGTTCCAAGTTTGACTCCATCAAATGATTCCTTCTCTCAATTTGAGAATTCATTTTTTTTTTGCAAATTTTTGACATTCTTTTGACTCTAAATATTCCAAAAATAATATTGGAATGCCAAATTACACAAACTTTCGGCCGTTTATGGGAGAGTGTTGATATTGCCCATGACCAAAAAGCACTCCTGTTGTTAAAGAAAGTTTTGTATGGGGTTATGCAATCGAAAGATCTTCTGAGCGGATTTTGCTCTGATCCCAAAACATTGATACGATATTGATTCAAAAGAATTAAATCAAGGTTCTGGCTCAGTGTAATATGATTGTTTTTATCTACTTTGGGAACGGCACATCCGGTATCCTCGGTACCAAAACCCTGGAGCATGATTTTATTTAGTTATTATTGTTGTGAGAAACTTCATCACAGCACATGCTCATGTTTCAATGGAATATAATCTTGGTGGTCAATCTTTTTGAATGAGGTGTCAGAATAAAGGGGTCAAAGTAGACTAACATCTTTGTTTGCGGGATCTTTTTCCGCGAGGACTTCAGAAAAACAACATATATAACAGGACAGTAGAAAAATTATAAAGTCGCTTGGGCTATTTTTCCCTTGTCAAGATATAAAAATCTACTGAAAGAATAGTTTTTCAAAATAGATTTGAAGTGCCCTGTTATCTGTCAAAACTTTAACGAAGTATATTCTCCAATAAAGTTATGAATACTATTTCATCCATTTTTACTATTTAGCTGAATTCATAAATATTTATTTTACTATACATTGGCGCAACTCAAGTGCGATACGTACATTTACGTACTTCTACAAAAATTCTCATCCAATGTTTTCCAAGCTTTATTTTGACAATGTACTTATGTATACATGATATGACCTCAACAACATAGTCAAAATATCAATATTGCTCACAAATCCTTATTCAATAAAATTGGTAATGCATACATGCGTACACACATACACATACACATGTGAAGTGTGTTAGTGTGGTCTACTACGCAACAAAACAATACATTCAGATGCGTGAGAGTACCTCTCTCTCCAGATTCAGTTGTTACCACGTATCTGGTGTTTCTGACATATTTGGGGTAATGAATATTGGCTGATAGTGAACGTTCTAACGGTAAAAGGCTTTGAAAGCATTTTAATGATTCCCTTCGCTTTCATGCCTAGCTGGCTTCAATTAGAGATTTAATGCTTTTCTAATGGCATGCAATGTCATAGCCGTAGCCACAATGTAAGTGCAAGTAATGGCATACGTGTGGCCATGTCCGACATCTATTATTTCAATTATGGCCAAATTTCTAATGTAACAGTTCCCAAAAGCCCTCAAATGGCAATGCTGAAATCATTGAGTAACACCACAAAATGACAAAACCATAGAGGGATGGTTTAAATTTAGGAAATAAGGTCTAAGCTAGAGACAGGGAACTAAATATCGACAAAAAGAGAAACTTATAAGAAATGGAAAACAGCTTACAATAACTCACAATTTGTTTTATATCCACCACAGAGTGGATCTGGGTATTATATATTTGTGTATTAAAGATCTGTATAGAATCGCTTTCTCAATCGATTTATGTATGCCCGTCAAAATACTGCTGGTTTTGTTGAGTCGTACTAATTTGTATTTCCGACTAAATATTGCCTAGTTCATTCGTTTGATCCGAGGACGACCTCTATTGAAATTAGTTATGATCAGTACAGATTTGGATACTGTTGACACACATTTCCAATGGATTTTGGGTTTGTTGTGCATCAATTGCGTAATACATTTTGGAACAAATCGGTTTAGATATTACTATAGCCACCATGTATATGTTTCCTCGCATTTCATATTTACGTAATAATATGCACACTAGAGCAATCATATTTGGTACAGTCTAGAGGTACATCCGTCTAATTTGGTGAAAATTGATTCCCTAAGTACAATTTTTGAATTATGATTTTTTTTTGAACAAGCCTGGACAAGTAGAGCAAATGCGATGGTAGTTGTGACTTCGATCCTAAATGTTTGTTTATAACCAACACCTGTGGTCATGGTATTATGTCTATGTACATTTGTGTGTAACATAGAGAAGGAAGCGAGACAGACACATAGTTCCTTTTGATGATCTGTATTAAATCACATTCTAAGTCGATTTATTCATGTCCGTGTGTCCATATATGTATGTGTCCTGTCCTGCCCGACTTTAAACCTTTTTTTTGGTATAATGGGTAGTTACTACGATTAGAACTCGGTTGGACTCCTTTTGGAAATTCAAAATAGACGTATGACAGAACTTAGGTAGAACCTAAAACCTCGTTAAATTTTTCGAAAAGAAATGCGAATACAAATAATATTTTTATCACATTTTGTGACTACTTTTTCTTTTTTGTAATTTTTAATGGCATAAAATGTTTTTTTTTTTCTCAATTCGGTAATTTGTTAATTTTGTCACATTCCTATCACAAGGAGAAAAACATGTGAATAATGAAATGGCTCACTTAGCATTGAGAAAACTTCGAACATCACCCAATTTATCTGAACAAGCAAATTGTTTAGTGTAGTATTTAACGCACATGGATTATTCTGTATCGATGGAAAGTACCACACTATACCACCATAGTCATTTTATTTACTTTCTCTCTACAATTGGTCCATTATTATACTCTCCACCATAGTATGGAGGAAATATTAAGTTTATCATTCCGTTTGTAACACCTCGAAATACACATTTTAGACCATGTAGCTCCACGATTTGGTATAGCCCCCATATAACGGTACCTCCCGATATTCGGTTTTTTTGATGATTTCAGCGGATTTATTCACCGGAATTGTTTCAAATTTGGTATTTAAAGTTCGTAATGGATATTACAGCCTAAGACAGAAAATTGTCTGTGAAGGTCCACGTCTTCGTATAGCCCCCATATAACGGTACCTCCCGAGATTCGGTATTTTGATGATTTCAGCGGATTTATTCACCGGAATTCTTTCAAATTTGGTATTTAAAGTTCGTAATAGATATTATAGCCTAAGACAGAAAATTGTCTGTGAAGGTCCGCGTCTTCGTAGAGCCCCCATACAACGGTACCTCCCGATATTCGGTATTTTAATGTTTTTAGGGACATTATTCACCAAAATTGTTTAAATTTGGTTTTTGAAGTTCGTAATGGATACTACAGCCTACGACAGAAAATTGTCGTATAGCCCCCTTATAACGGTACATCCCGATATTCGGTATAGATTGATTTTATCGACCATAATTTTAAATGTCCTGAAAAGGATTTCATGAAAGCTGACCTAGGGTGTAAAACCGGTTTTTGATGAGGTGCATTTTAGCGGTACCAAATAATATACTCGAATGTCATCTGTAGCGATAAGACGGTCAAGGGTGTAAACGTGTAATGAAGGTAGAGGTCACATATATTGTCAGAATGATGCAGAACTTTGGAATGTATTTTTTTTTTTTCAATCCAAAAAATCAGTTTATGTAAAAATATTTCTCCCATATATATCTTCGCCCGATATACATTATTAGGTGCTGCCTAGAAATATATTTACTAAATTTTATCGAAATCGGTTCAAATTTAAATTTAACGACATCGTATCTACCTTATCTAAGGCCTTTGTATATACTCAATACTTTCTAAACGCCAGTCGCCTTCCTTCCTCCTTTTTTCACTATAATCTACTCTTTCGCATTGCGATATGTCAAATTGTTTGCAGTTGCTTGTCTTTTCTTTTGGTAACCCAAAATGTTTGTTTTCCACCGACTTTTAATACAGTGAGCAATATGTTAAGTCATCAAGTCCGAAAATCGAAAAGTATCGTAATGGGAGCTATGTGACTTTGTTTGGAATCGTCATTACACAGAATCGGTGTAAAAATGTATTTAAGACTTGGAAATATTCGGAATATTGTTGGCGCTTATTTGTTGCGATGCCATAGTTAGTTGTTTTGATTTTCCAAAATGGGAAGGCTAAATCCCAATACTGTGAGGATTATAGTTCTGAAAAGAGACTTTGACAATATTTAAAAAAATCTTTCTACAGAAAAAGCTTTTTTAATCTAAGTGAATTCAATAGGGGAAAAATTTTTACATTCACTGAGAAGTATATAATTGAAATTTTTAGCGCCCATGAGAAAGGATATTCTCTTTTTACAGATTTTTTTAAACTAATTGTATAAACAATGACAGATAGGTTGTATTGCACCATACAGTGCATTTTACAATAACGTAAATTTGAGGTAGTCCCGGCACCCAATACATTCATATACAGATTCAACTATACGATCCGTAAAAATCTAAAGAAGTACACAATTTTTTTTAGGTACCAACTAAGAGATATCAATTTTAAACTATACAAACGTTTCATAATGGCCAATTGTCGTTTCAATCGAAACAAATTTTACAGCAAATTGTAAAATTATGTAATTATTCTGTAACATTGTTTATTAATTTATAACAAATTTTTCAATTTAATGAGGATTAATGTAATGTCGTATTATTTACATATGAATTTTCTTTTAAAAACGAGAAAACATATAAATATACATGCGAACATACATATGTAAATGAAAGATGTACTTGCACAACAACAACAACAATATCAGCAGCCAGTCTGTATAAAATCTCCTGCTGAGTTTTGTAATGCCTGGTATGTGGCAAATAGCCTGTTTATGCCGATTTAATTTGAGTTTATTTTTTATTATCTGTCGTAAACATAAATACAATAAGATTTTTTTCATATCACTGGATGTGTGAAAAGTTGTGACGTTTACAAGTGACACATGTGCTAAAATACAAATCCAATAAAAAACACTCACATCTGTAAAATCTACATTCTGTGCGTGCGTATGTGTTGCGGTGCGACGAATAAAAAAGCAGAATGTTATTTTGTATTTTGAATGCATCACATTTTTTACGATAATTGCACCCTTCTTCTTTAGAAATTAGTCGTCATGGTTACAAAAATTACCAAAAGTTACATTTATACATATTCAAAAGTTTTAGTCCGCATCATATTAGTTTCTATTCCATTATCTTTTACAGTGTTTATTTGGTTCAATTAGTTATTTCAAAATGTTTAGTTGTCAGTTACAAATTTTTTACACAGAGTCATATGAAATTATGACCATATTGCACTTTAGGATACATTATTACTTCATTTCGTTGAAAAGGAGACCATTGCAGAAAATTTTTTCATTATGGTTTTTCGAAAACACTTTCCGTGAACAAAGTTCGTGGAACTTAAAGTGTAAAAGCGTATAATAAAATATGATCAAATCTGTAATATAAAAAATTAAGAATTATAAATGATAATTCTGTCCTAATTTAAATGCTATGGACTGTCTTTGTGCAAAAAGAGACAAGAGAGATCCATAGATCATTTTAGTGATCTATATCTATAAAAGAGGAAAATGTTTGTTTGTAATTTATGGACTGGAAACCGCTCGAAATCGGTTCAGATTTGGATCTAGCTCCCATATATATACATTTTCGACCGATTTCGTTTATTTGATAAGCCGAGCACGATCTGCATGTTCGATTCCAATGCAATTTCGAATGAGTAACGGAATTTGCTAACAAATAAGTTAATCAAATTATATTGAAATCGTTACAGATTTGGATACAGCTCCCATATATATTTTCGACCTATTTTGTTTATTTGATGCACCAAACACTATATGTATGTTCGATTCCAATGAAATTTGGAATGTTGACGGGATTTGATCAGAAAATAAGTTTTGAAAAATTATATTTAAATTGAATCAGATTTGGATATAGCTCCCATATATATTTTCGAGCGATCTCACATATTTAATGCACCAAACACGATACATATGTTCGATATGAATGAAATTGAAGCATGAGTGACTAAATATGGTACAAAAATAAATTTGCCAATTATATTCAAATCGGTACAGATTTGGATATAGATCTACTCACTTTACATAGTTGATGCACTCAACGCATTATTCGGACAGAGAGACGAAATTTGGTACCAAACAATGTTTGCCAAATTGTATTTAAATTTGTTGAGGTTTGGGTATAGCTCCCATTCAGGGTGAGATAAAAAACTGCAACAAAGTCAAACGCCATAATTTTTATATATTTTTTTTTTAAATTTTATTGAATGAAAGCAAAAAAATGTCGGAAATAGAATCAAATTTTAGAATAAGTTTAGATTTGTTCGAATTGGTCACCTTTGGCACGAATTATGGCCTTCAAACGGCCAATGAAATCGTTAAACGCTGCGCGAATGTTGCTCTGCGGCATTTTGGCCAATTCCCGGCAAAGCGGTTTCTTGAGGTGATCGACGCGTTGGTATTTTTTAGTGCCATTCTTGCTTTCTTAAATACTCCAGACACAATAGTCCGGAGATTTTGGTGGCCATTGTGCACTAGAAATGAAGCGACGAACTTCATTTTGTAACCATTTTTGGGTGGCGCGTGCTGAGTGCGATGGTGCTGAGTCCTGTTGAAATATACAAGGTCTGCGGCCAAAATGTTTGAGTGCCCAAAGTTTAAATACATCCTCCAGAATATTCTCGCGTTAATATTCGGAATTTTATCTGATGCCACGGCCGATTAATATGACCGGAGACCGACCAACGGCTGTTATGACGGCCCACATCATCACAGTGGCCGGCGCTTGAGTTCTGGTGGTCAACCGAAGGTGCACATTTTCAGCTGACCTCTTTGGCAAGTAAACACGATAAATTTGTTTGTAAACAAACTGCTGGACAACTAATGTTTTCTCATCGGAGAAAAACAAATTCGGCAGTTCACCACTTTCGGCCAAGCGAAGCAACTCTTTAGCTATTTGAGTCTATTTTTTTTCTGTTGCGGTGTAAGTTCTCGCACTTTTTGGAATTTGAATGGCTTGCTCCGAGCTCACTTTTCAATATTTGCCGAATGGATGATTGCGATTTGTTCAGCTCACGAGCCATTCCGGTTCGTGAGCTGGGTTCGATCAAGTCGCTTCTTTACTTTTCAAACCATTTCTGCTGTATTCTTCCGTCCACTTTCTTGGCGTCGGGCTACTCTACCAGTATCACGGTAACGAGCGATGATTTATTCACATTTAGCGCTGGAGTGCTCTAACGATAGCCACTTGTGGTTTTCCAGCCAAACACAAAGATATCACACTATCACGCTTGAATTCCATCACGAATAATTTTTTTCTTGAAAATTATCACCAATATGCTTTTGTATCCTTGTTAATAATATAATGAGCTGTTACTGGAATAATTTTAACAGCTGTCGGATGAGCGCAATTGACAGCAGTCCAAAGTTGGTTGCAGTTTTTTCGTCTCATGATAAGATTCAGATGCAGCTTGTTTAGCGGATTTTAACATAATAGTTTAATTGTGTCTAGGCTGATTGGTATTGAAAATGAGTTTCATCGGATCATGTTTCCTATAGATCCACTACAATTGCAGACAGAACTTCTGCTGCGTTCTGCACGTTTGGTATAACTGTTTGTTTTACGCCTTAAATTTGACGATAAAACAACAATCACAGGAAGACGTCCAATCGATCGATAATACTTATTACATAAAATGTCTGTAACACATCCTTCTTTAGACGATTGAGTATAATGTGCATATTGTTCTGGCGTATCAGATGCTCGTACTTCTGCTTCTCTCTGAAATTCGTAGTTGTGAAGTTCTTTTTCTGCTACCTTGCGTACGAATTTCTAAAAACCAAGCCCTCTTGTAAAGGCTTAATTTTCAGTCATCATTACAAAACAATTTGTATGTACCTCAGTACAGTGCAAGATACAACGGTGCCATTTTACTTTTAATATGACTTAATAAGTTGATACTGCATTATATGTCAAACTTATAGAATGTATCGGTAAGAAATAATGCTGTACGAGAATCCAAAGATTTTATATTTTTAGAAAGTAACGATTTCGTACAGAAGAAGATTCCTTCCTTAAAATAGAGTGAAATTTGGTGCACATGCGTTTTAGTTCAAAACTTAGATCAAGTTCGAATTAGCCCATATTCGGCCAACTTTTTAATATAGCCCGCTTATAACGGTACCCCCTCATTTTAAGCATTTTTACGATTTTCTGCACATTTTTCAACGGAATTGTCTGGAATGTGTTATTTGAAGATTGTTATGACTTCTTGACCCCCTATTTTCTACAAAAAGCCTATTTGTCGACTTATTCGTGGCCAATGAATACAATGTCCCTGTTAAGTAATATGTCAGTATTTGAATTTTCTCTCGTAGTGTAGGTCAAAAAAGGAAAGGTTAGCCGAAAAAATGAGCGAAGAATAAAATAATTTTTCATTTTCACATTATATAAATTACCAACATATCAAAAGTGTGTAAACTGATAAAGAAAATAGTCATTATCTTTTAAAAAACTAGCTTTGCATGTTAATGCCTTACACCTGTACAAATTTAAACTGGGTGAAGGAAATGAAGCTTCACTTTATAGAACCAAATATTGATCATTGTAATTTTTCATGTATTTGAGAAATGTTATTAATTTAAATACACAATTCTTTAATGGATTTGTTTCGATTAAATACAGACTTTATTTTCGTAAAAAAACATTTGGTATAACTGTAAGAACACTACACACTTTACGGATATGCTTTGTGTCGTACGTTGAATAATAAATGAGCCTAACCTACAAATGGCGTTGCAAGCAGAACAGAATTTTTAACGGTCAGTTACACAGGTTTTTAATGGCAGACAAAGTGCGTCAGTGACAACGACAGAAGATTCATTTGAGGGAAACCCGTGTAGAGTGTCGTGACCATAATGCGAACTTGAAAGAAATGCGCCTACACAAAATCCAGACGAATTGGTTTGCGCATCACGGATATTTGGCGAATACATTTGCAGAGACTTGACATTGTTGTTGGCAAAGTGTGGACAAAACGTTATAATACAATGTATTTTTAATTTATTTGCTAAGACAAAAGTATCTTAATTGAATACGAATTCATAAAATTCGTGTTTGTACTTAACCGCTGAAATTAGGTTTTCGAAAATTTTTTACATAGGGTCTGATTGAATTCAATTAACCGGTGATCAGGGGATTAAATGCGAAGTAAAACCATACACTCCACTGTGCAAAAAATTGTATCAATTTCAAAATGTCAAACTTCCCTGTACATGAACCTGAATAGATTAAGCCCTATGCATCTGTCGGTCTACCTGATCGTCAGATGAAACAACAACTGACGTAAAGAAACTAACCTATAAAAGCTTTACCCTAATCGACCTCTCCTTCCAAATATCACTGCTATAAAGAACATGTTATGACTTTTACAATACTTAAATGTAAAATCGGATTAAACAACTTGAATATACAAACATAGTGTCTTTAGAGTATTATTTACATCAAATTAAAGGGAAATATATATTAAACCAATATACAATAGGATGTCTCTGATATCTTGTACAGACACCCATTTATTTTATGGAGAGTTAATCACAGTTTTGGGGACTGCTATATCGGAACCGATTTTCTCTAAATTTGACATTCATTCAAAGAGTAAGAGTATTTCTCGGCTGTATCTGATATCTTGTATGGGAGCCATAGATGTATCGATCCGATATTGACCAAATTTAACATATTTACTTATAGCCTACATAGGTCTATAACTAGATATGTAATAAGTATTTGTGCTGGGTTATTGCGGTACTGATTTTAGAGTTGCAACCAAAGTAATCGTAATTTATTGGTTTGGAATTCAGGTCAACTACTTAACCTAGAATTTGTCGCCCCAGCTATATGGAGCCTATAACAACGTATGGACCTAGAAAAATCAGAAGATCTCTAAAAAGTAAACTAAAACCCAAGAATCCAAAATACATTTTTTCCGTTAAGACATGTGGCGTAAACTTAAAATACCTAAACATAAAGTAAAAGTTTCACGTTTTACCAAAATTTTGGCTCTGGACCTCTATAGCTCGTCGCCGAACTTGACTGAAAGAAAAATGCATGCCAAATATGAGGTGAGTCAATAATTACTTTATTTTATGCGCATTCTCGCATCCAAATAAAGTTTCATATTAAATAAGATTACATATCCCATTCCAATTTACATTCACATCTGTATCCATATTATTTCTATGTTAATAATAATTTAATTTGTAGAGTGACAGGGGTTAACAAGTATCCGACATACACCATTCTGGATTCGCTCTTGCAATGCGACTAAAAATGTTTTCTTCGAGTTAGGCTCTGTGGAATTCATGCACATTGGCCTTTTACGAAAATTCCAGTACGCAACGGAGAATACCGCCACATGGAGAAACATATTCGAAAGAGAAGCGAAGAGTTTATATCAGGGGTGCTCAAGAAGAAATATCTGTTTTCAGTCAAATTTCTCTTTGCTTATTTAAATCAAGAACAAAACAGTGTTAAGTCATTATTTATACAAATATTTTTTATCCATTTGCTTTATAAACTATTTTGGCAAACATTCGTGTTTAAAAACAATTAAATAGAACAGTAAAATATAAAGAAAAACAGAATTTTAATTTTCTCTTAAATTATCTCTTTTTTCTCTTCATGTTCTAGAACACGGTTTTGAGCACCCCTGGTTTATATTCAGCCACAAGAAGCATATACGCTCTTGTGAATGTTACTAACATTCACCCTTAGTTTTTGCTAAGTATTGTTCAACTGTTAAATTTTCTTTACGTTGCGCTATTGCAACATTTTTCGAATTGCTGAATATGTTATATTGTGGCTGAATGTCTATCCATCGATAAGCATTGCTTTCGTATGTTCGAATAAGAAGAGTTTGAAACAAGTCTTGTTTATTACTCTTAAATGTCCAATACGGCTTCAATCTCTCAACAGGTTTGATACTACACGTTGCCTGTACGACTTCGAACATGTCGCAAAGGTTTATTTCACGTTGAACCATATCAAACCGCAACCCATAGCAACATGATTTAAACCAACCAACCCAACAACTGTTACTGTTGCATTCAACTTTGTTGTCAAGCGACATGACGAAAGCATAGAAGACAGCTGGTTCAGACTGCTAATAAGTATTCACTAAAATTCAGTTGCATAAATCCGCTGGTGACTTTTGAAGTGACATTGCTTGTCTATGATACAAGCTTACTGGTGGAATCAATCTCCATGGAACCTTTCTTGTAGCAATGCAAAGATGCCGAATAATGCTACTGTAGATGGATGGCATTTGGCGGAAAGTGTTTGGTGCCACCACAATTAATATTTCCAAATATTCTAGTTAGTTCAAAGATATGTATACATTAGATATTTATAAAATAACCAAGAAAAAATTAATAAACGTAATTAGCATCATGAATACCCATTATTTATAATCTTTATATTTAATATTGGAATTAATGCACTTACTACAAAGGTAATTACAAATTAGAAACAAAACACTACGAGTAACATCAAAACCTTGAGTTTCAGTTGTTTTATCGCCATGAAATAGGGAATTCTGAGTGCGATATTAATGAAACGATAATTTATTAGAAAATTTTGGTCAGAGAATTAATAAAAGAAACAACTACACAAAATTTGGAAATCCTATGCCTAATTGGTTTTGCCAATTGGAATTCTTTTCTCAGATAATTTATAATGAATACATGCAAATCATCCTATTGGCCATGGTAATATTCGCTTGAAGGTGTTAATGCACACAATGTACACAAGTGTCTAGTATAAATTCGAAGACAACGCTTTGGTGGAACTCTCGTAAAATTACATATTATTAAGAAAACTTGTCAGGATTTTGATATTTCAATTTACGATAGAAGAAGTCGATAGTCACATATCGGCTCCAGCACCAATCAATATGGGTTCGCGTCTAGGTATAAAAGCTTATAACTGAAACATTTTCAACACAATTCCTTGAGTTTCGGAATTTAATGTTCTTCTTGTAATCTGAACCCCACTTCAGATAAGGTAAATATGAATATGAAAAAAAAACGAAATTTTCTAGGTATTAAGATAATTTGCAAATGGTTCATGATTTTAGATTTCCTACGAAATTGTTTGAAATTTAGTATTTTGGGTTTTCAGTGCATTAGCGATAATATATTGTGTAATAAAATTGACTATAATTTGGCACATAGGGTTCTTTACAGAAAAAAAACATGTCCGATAGTGTAGGGTAAGTGCGCCTTAGTTTGGAATGCTCCAGTAGTCTGCTGTTTTGAAATTTAAACTTAACTAAAAATAGAATTGACCAAATAATGAAATAATTGTAAAAAAACGTCAACAGTGTTCTCTGCTCTCTTTCTGTGAAAAACCAATGAGCTCCGATCATTAATTACGAGAGAATAACGGTTTTCGTCAGTGAGTGTCTCCCAGAGCGTCCGATAGTCCTTGTTTGTAAAGAAAAAATTAGTGGTGGCGTCAACTTAACAATCGATTTAAGTGCATTAAATTTAATACTTTTGGAATCAGAAATAGTTTATAATAGTAAATAACAGTATTTTATCACTTAAAAACATACAAATCAAGCATTTTCCTGTTATATGATTTAATGCCGACATTAGGAACAGAAAAAAAGAGATTTGCCAGTTGACGGCAGGGGGTGCCGATTACTAGAAAAATATCATTTTTGACCAATTTCACCAAAACGTGAGAAAAATATTATAAAAGAATCCAAAAACTACACAAATAAAAAAATAGTTTTGAGTCGGCAGTTGATTTTATTTGTGCTTTTTGACCAACTTTTCTAAATAAGGTAGGTTTTTTAAATCAGCTATTTTATGTTTTAGATAGCGGTGGCATTTTTGAAAAAAAAAAAAAATGTTGCCTATCTAAAGAAAAAAGATCAATTCACAAATTCCAAATATAAGAAATGTACTTTTTTCTTTTTTATTTAATTTAATTTTTATTTTAATTGAAAATCCATACGTTACTGAAGGTAACCATACTATTCTTGATTTTCTAACTACATTTGGTTTAAAATGATAATTAAATAAAACACTATTTAAAAACGAAATTAATTTCAAATTCTGGATTAAACTGTGAATTAGTAATCTAGCATTGTTTTATACTATTTGAAATAAAAAAAATATACAAAATAATATTTTTTTTTACTGAAATACCCTATGCCGACTGCTGGCAAAAATAAAAATGCCGAGTATTGGAAAATGGTGCCGACTACTGGCAAAAAAACTAATATTTTAGTAAAATTGCATATTTTGCCAATGTAATAAAAACAAATTCAATTTTTGTTTATTATTTCAAAAACTGAACAAAATTTAGAATCTGAACAACTTTATTTTTCAGCTATTGATAGATTTCACTCAGAATGTTTAAAGATTGAAAAATCGAAAATCCTAAAAGTGCCGACTACTGGTACACTTACCCTGTAATTTTTTATATCGTTTGTACTTCATTGAAACAAAACTTTTAGACCCAACAAAGTATTTATGTTCTGGTGTAATCACGAGTCAGTCGAAACAAGTTGTGATAGGATTTGTACTGAGCTGTCTTTTGTCTGCAGGAACTTAGAAGACGGCCCATAGAAATCCACGATATTGGTGTTCTTTACTGCCAAATATCTGAAGTTATCCATAATTTAACCATGAATCGTCTCACAAACGAACAACGCTTGCAAATCATTTGCTTTTATTATTTTGTTATTGTCTTTGTTATCAAACTACGCGCTCATCACACTTTTTTCTACTCAGCGAAGAAACTAATTTTTGGTTGATTCAGATCAGATTAAGGTCATTTGATCTCTTAGTTGTATGGATTTTCACTTGTTCAGAATTAGTTAAAAATAAGAAGTTTTGGTTGTTAACAATCCTACATTATTATATGGTAAGAAAATATATATTTAATAGGAATTCCATATAGTAAAGCTAACGTTTACATTTGTCAATACAGGTAGGTTAAAGCCCCAGCGGTTGTCTTATGGTAACCGCTTCACTCGGAGACCTGCTGGTCCATTGTGCTCATTCTAAAGTACAGAGAGAAGAAAGAAAGAGTATGAAAAAAAACAAAGATATTAGTAAAAATAAACGAATGATAAAGGTAATTCACAACTAAAGATTTTGCCGTGTTGTCTTTAGCCACTTAAATCTTCGGGCTAATTGAATAATTACTGCAAGGTCATTGTTAGAGAATGAGGACAGATCGTGTTACAGTTGCTCCCCCACTAATCTGTATCTCACGATAATGAGTGCTAGACAGTGGCAGAGCAAATGTTTGATCGTCTCAATTTCTTCCTCATCTTGACAGATTCTACAGTAATCAATACCGTCACTGTTCAATTTTGAAGTCATTGCCCTCACATTGCAGTGATACGTGATTTTTCAGTGCCTTACAGTGCACAGTGGTCGCTGCCATTGGCCAAAATTCAAAAAATGAAAATCAGATATTCATTGTCAAATGTGTACACCTGAACTCTTAAGAGGTTAAGCTTTTTAGAAAACATAATTATCTTGACTTCATTCTAACGGCCCACTTCGAGAATAGCATCAAAAAAGAGAAAATGTAGGTATTTGCTTTATCAGTGGGATCAGTGAAAAATTGGAGTAAAAATAGAACTGTATTACAAAATTAAATACATTTTAAAACGACAAATCTTGGCATTATTATTGAAAAGCAAGGTATTGACTTATTTTTAGTGCAGTAATTTGTGTGTTTAGTAGTTGTGTATAATATAGAAGATGTGAGTGATCTGAGTTGCCTTTAAAATTAATTTTGAAAATAAAATTGGATTTCAGGTAAAGTTTTAATTGTTTTCCCCCCTGAATCCTCCAATGTGATTCTTTTCACGCCATTAGTAATGGCCCTAAGATTTTAAAAGTGCTAATTTAACTTTCAGATTTTGTCAGATTTGTATGTTATGCCCAATATACTGAAGTGACTTCGCTGCAATTTTGTCAGTTCTATGGTGCTAGTGACATAGAATATGTTTTTGTTGTTTGGGATTGATAAGGATGTAATTGAGGGGTGTTCAATAATGTTGCGAGCATTGTCTTCTGATTAATGCTGAAAAATGTAAGGCCATTGCACTGGAAACTGCTAAAAAGTTAACAAATAGATATCCATGGCACTATCTTCCACCCACAGTTCATAAAACTTTAATACATGCACCCGACTTTAGAAATTTGTCATTGTATAGATTAGATAATTATAGGAGGAGGCCGTGGAGTCTAGAAACAAAGATATAAAAAAGTTTCGACTAAATCATACCCGAAAAAAGTCTCGTGTTTCAACAAACACAGATCTTATTAACCGTCTTCTTCTGAGCTCTGACCCTTTTATAACGGGACAGCGAACGTTGCCAAACAATAACCAGTAAAGAAAGTCTTAAAGTTGGGCGGAGCCGACTTCATGTTACCCTACACCACTTTGAATATTTAGTAGAGCCTTACATAACAAATAAAGTTTTTAATGGGGAATTTGTAAGAATTAAATCATATGATTATAGTAATAATAAAAAGTCCAAAGGAACTAATATATGGGAGGAATATCCTCCTCTGAATCGATTTCTACTAAATTTGTCGAGACGTTTGCGCCTTTTCAATTCGGGCTTGTATTATCCATTTGGTGCAGAATTATCTTGAAATCGGATAGATATATATGAGAGCCATATCTAAATCTGAACCGAACTCGATAAAATTTGACAAAGGTATTTCTGAGCTGTATTTGATATATTGCCCCGAATATCGTTACTACGGAGTCCACATTACGGCTATGCAGAGCAAATTCAACAAATCGGATGAACAATATGTATGGGAGCTATAGCTATATCTGAATCGATTTCCACCAAATTTGACATACTGGTTTCCAGGCTCAATTTGGCCGTAAGTACCAAATTCCATTCCATTTGGGCTAATATTACACGTTTGGTGCACAATAAAAAGCAAATCGGACGAAGATATATATGGGAGCCATATCCAAATATTAACCGATCTCGATAAAATTTAGCAAGGGTATTTCTGAGTTATATTTGATATATTTCCCCAAATATGGTTGTTACAGAGTTCTGGTCGCACGTATATTCCATACTATTTGGGCTGATACAAGTTTGGTGCACAATATAAGGCAAATTGGATGAAAATATATATGGGAGCTATACCTAAATTTTGACCGATTATCTACAATTTCAATCGGGCCTTGGGTCAAACAAATTATTTGTGCAAAATTTAACTTTGATTTAATTTTTTATTGAATTGTTATTTTATTTTGTTTACAAAAATCAAATTTGGAATTGATTTATATAAAAAATTACTTCTATTTTTAGAGGTATCTCTACAGGGGGACCCGCAGGTAAAGGCGGACCGTTCCAAATAATTTTCAGTAAGATTATTTTTTAACTCCTTAGAACGTAAAATATCAAATCACATTACAATCTGGTGTAGAAATGTGACAAGAATTGGGCAAACAACCCTTATTCGGTAGGTACGTTGTAAGGGGACCATGCCAAAACATGCATCGACCATATCCATTTTGTCACATTTTTTATTTTTATCCCATCAAGGTACCATAACCAAAGATTGGCCGCTGTTCCCATACGACCTCGACCACTGTGCAGTGGTTGGCTATTAAGTCGGGTTGTGCCGTCAATAAGACCATACCAAAACACGTTTCGATATCCTATGTGTTATCCCATATATTATAAACATATCAAATCATTTTCGAAGATCGAATAAATGGATTCATAAGCAATAAATGAAATTGGATCAAGATATATATGGGAGTTGGATATAGTTATATCAAAACCGGTCTCGATATAATTTATTTGTATCTGAAAGCTGGCACCAAATATGGTTCTTAGGTGCACAATAATAGCAAATAGGAACTATATCTATATTTTGACCGAATTTCTAGAGTCCAACAAATAATTTGTGAAAAATTTCATCACGATCGGCCCATAAATGCAGCCTATACTTTGTTCACAAAAATATTTGGACAGAGGAACGGTCGTGTATAAATCGACTTAGAATGTGATTCCATGCAGACCATCAAAATGTACTTCTTCATGGTACATCACCTGACCACATTGTGATGTAGAATGTAAAAGGTTAAAATATATCACGATACAGCAGTTCCATTTTCTTTGGTATTTTATTTTGTAAAAAAGTCGGGTTTAAATCCTTTATTATTTCTGCCTTTATAAAAGCAAATTTTATTTGTAAGATCTCGAATTTAGAAGAAATGACAAAGGAAATTTGTTTTTTTTTTAATTCTTTGATTCGTTTTCTACTGAGCTTGCGATCGTCCCTTGGGTATAAAAGTTTTTGAGATATGAGTTATTTCTAAATAACTCCTAGAGAGAATATCCCCAGACGAAAACCAAGGGAACTGGGTCTTTACGAAACCATTGTTCTCCCTGCGTTATGCCCAGATGAACACTTCCATTTTTCTCCACTAATAAAAAACGTTGTTTTTGTATAAACAGCAATAAGGGTAGTGGGCTTGACTATTTCGCAAAAAGAAAATATTTCTCTACTGGTTTTGGTTGCACCCTTCATTTAATAAGTACTTTTGACAAAGGTAACTGCATGAAAAGACTAATTTGCAATTGTAGAAATACTCTGGTTTTAAGTTTACGAAAATATCAAAATCTTCTCGTAATTAGACATATAGAGGGAAAAATTGGTCAACATAATTTTTGCAACTGTGAGAAATGCAGTACAAAAAGTCAGGCCTAAGAATTAGTTGCAATTGAATTTTTGCTTTCTCAACATTTCATGCGAAAATTTCAAAAATTATCCGTTAGGCCCCCAATTAATTATTTTAATGATTAATAAGTTTTATGTATTTTATTATTATGTTTTCAAATGTAGGGTCATGGGCTGAGTATATTCTTTTGTCAGCAAAACTCAATGATATGTTCGATTTTAACTTATGCTAAACGGGTATGCAACTAAATTAACTTTAAAAATAAAAAGATACGAAAACGATAACACGCACAGTACTTTTTATTTCCCATCCGACATGGAAGAAATGCCAATTACTTCTTCTGTTTGCTATGTAATTTATTTTAAATACCAGATAAATACTGTACGCACACACAAATAATGATGTCAAAATAAATTTGAGGACATTACCTTAACGACTTTTTTGTTGTGCTCTGAAGACAGCAATAAAGGCAAACTTAGTCAAATAATAAATTTGTTAAGATGTTATTACACTTTGTGTGCAATTCCTAAATTAATTAATTGTTTGCCCTGTCTGTCAAGCAACTTAAACGAAAAGGACATTCATATGTCAACTGCCATCGCTGTGTTGGTGTGTTGGTTGGTCTGCGGTCTGTTGATTAGAATGGCAGTCGGAGGGGCTGACAAACTGACTGATTGTGGCATCCAGCCCCGCGCCTCACAGTTGGTTTGCATGTTGTTTTCGTTTCACCACAGTTTTCTTTCATTTCCTTTTGCAGAAGTCACGGGGCTTTCCACGTGGCATGAGTTGGGTGTTTTCCTTGGGATAGGAGAACGGTTTGTGAAATCAGAACACTTGTCAGTCACAATACGCACACACAATCGTACAAAAGTAAGAATTCATATCGACATTAATATCGTCCTGAAACTGATTTTATATGACTCCGAATGAAATGAATGACTGCCTGCCGGCCTAACTGAATGGTACACCCAGTGTTCGACGGGGTTTTCGTCTGGGCGTTCATAACATCCGACTATGGTTGGGGACATCCTTGTCTTGCCCGCAAAGCGTGAATTTATTAAATAATTTTCATATTCGAGTATGTGAAGGTGGTGGTAGTGGTGGAGGTTGGAGGTGTGTGTATAACTCACATTTACCTTCTCCCCACCACTTGTTGTCCTTTACAAAAGCGCCTAGGTCTATTGCCACTTCTTGCGTGTGTGAGTGAGAGTTTTCCTGAGTATTGTTATTTTTGTTGTTCTGTTATTTGTTTATATTTTGGTTTTTTCCTTTCGTCTGTCCTGATCTTTAAGTGGATGTGGCACTTACCTTCATATCTACCCCCTGCAATATGTGGCTGTGACTGTGTGAATGACTTTGTTGCTCGCATATTGTTGTTATATTTCTTATTCATTGCTCCGAGTAAGTTTGTAAGTACCTCTGAATTGATGTTTTGAATCCAGGGTTGCCAATTTGTCAGACAATTGTGGGGAAAATGTTAATCGTAGTGTAGTTTCAAAGAAAATCAGTAGGGAAAGGACAAAAATCGAACATATGTATTTAGCAGTTCCACCCGTATAAAGTATATGTTTATTAGGAAAAATTTGAGTAAATCGTACCAATGACGATCTTTTTCAAATGCGTGTTACGGCTTTAGAGCGATTTAAATTTGAATGTGAATGAAAGTAATATATGTGTTCTCTGGTATGGAATATCAGTGCTATAGAGGGTATGTTGTGACTTTGAGAAGGCTTAAATGTAAAATTGCATGACACATGTATATGCGGGAGATATAGCCATATCTGGATCGATTTGGTTCCAACTTGGCAGACTTTCCCTAGTCGTATAATACAAAATTTAACATAACTACATAAAACTAGCAAATTAAAATGGATTCCGAGCCGATCTGGACAAATTTGCCACAGTTAATTCTCGGCTATATCTGATATCATATACCGAATATTATTGTTAAAAATGGCATATTTGCTTGAGGGTATTTAATGCAGAGTACAGATTTGCTCATTTTCACTCGGTAGCGAAACTCGCTCGCGAGCAGGATTGCTCGAAGATTGGGAATTTTTTCAGAGTCTACTCTTCACTCTTTTCTTTTGTGTTGGAGCACTCCCGAGTCCCTCTTGTTGGAAACCTTAAAGTGGGAGCAGAATCGCTAAAAAAACAGAGAAAGAGTTTATTCTAAGAGGAAGAAGAGGAATTACAACAACAGCATGATAAAAACTAAAAAAGTGATCGGAAAGAGTATAATTTGCTCCATTATGAAGAAATTTTGCTTTCACTCAAAAACGATAAATATATTCTCACTCTCATTCGAGCGACATCAAAAAATTGAGTTTGCTGGACTTTTTTCTGCCCACAGGGGCTGTCCGACTCGAATTCGAGTGATTTTCACCCTTTGTACGAATTCGAGCTAGTTCTTTCGCAGGTCTGCTTTAATGTCAAATCGAGTAATGTATGGGAGCTAAAAAATCCATCAACTACTTATAGAATGAATTCGGTTCAATAGTTAGGTTGGAAATACATAATTAGAAATAACCTCAGCCATATGGCAAAAGATGGTATGTACCATTAAATGTGGTCAAATTTCAATAAAATAACCCTTCTAACATGCGAACGAAGTCAGAAAATTTTCACAAACATCGTATATCTCAATATTTGTAGCAACTATGTATATATGTGGGATATATCGGTCCAGTCTGACAATTCCCCTCAAAATATTCAATTACCAAATAAAATTTAAAATAAAAAAATTAGATTTTCATTAAACGTTTACATTCCAACTGCATTGCAACAAGTTCTAAAATGATAAATATAGGGCCACTCTTCCTGGTACCTCCCCCACAAAACTTAAAAAATTTCCTAAGCAAATAATACACATGTCTTGTATGAAGTGGATGAAGTAGTCAATATAGTCCAAACCTATCACGTGAACATATTTATATCAGACTCCCCCACGAGGGATCAACATTTTGATAAATCATAATGAAAGTCAGAATTTATGAAGATATACAGCTGTCCACAAATCGACTGATACTTTTTAACTTGTTTTAAGCTTTTTTATTACTGTGGAAAAGTTTTGCTTCTTGTCTTCTACTTCTAAAATAGTAATTTTGAAATTTGACATTAATTTTTGCTTTAGTGTTCAAAATTAGGAATAAGAATCTTCATAGAATCACTTTCTGAGTCGATTTATGTCCGCTCGTACGTCGCTCCATGTATTTTTGTGGACAAAATGCTGATCGCATTTATTATCCGATTGAGATGAAATTTTCCAAACAATATTTGTTTGGACCAAGGACGAACCCTATTGAAACTGGTTAGAATCGGTTGTAATTTAGATATAGCTCCCATATATATCTTTATCCATTTTCAGTTTTCTTTTGTGCACCAAATTGCTAATATCAGCCTAAATGAACTGAATTTTGGCAATTTCGACCGAATTAAAACTAAAAACAAGTAAATCAATTTTGGTAAAAATCTGTTCAGATGTAGCTATAGCTTCCATATATATGTTTCATCCGCTATAACTCCCATATATATGTTTCATACCAGATATTAGATACATCTCAGAAATAAGTGTTTCAAAGTTTATCGAGATCAGATCAGATTAACATTAGCTCCTATACCCTACACCACATCGTGGTAACGGTATTATGTCTATGTGCATTTGTTTTTAACATTCAGAAGGAAGCAAGATAGACCCATAGTTACTCTTGAAAATCTTCAAAGAATCACTTTCTTAATCGACTTATGCATGTGAGTCCGTCTGTCCATGTATTTTTGTGGACAAAATGCAAGTCGCATTTGCTATCCGATTGAGATGAAATGTTCCAAACCAATATTTGTTTGGCCCAAGGACGAACCCTATTGAAACTGGTTAGAATCGGTTCAAATTTAGATTAGCTCACAGATATATCTTTATCCGATTTTAGGGTTTTTTGTGCACCAAATGGCTAATATCAGCCCAAATGGACTGAATTTTGGCAATTCCGACGGAATTTATCCTAGAAACAAGTGCTTTAAATTTGGTTGAAATCGGTTCAGGTATAGCAATAGCTACCATATACATATATGTTTCATTCGGTTTGGTTTTAAAGTCCCTCATATGTTTAATATGCACTCCACAACAATGGTATTTGTCACAGGGCATCAGATACTGCTCGAAAATACCTCTGCCACATTTCAGATTTTTATGTAGCTTCGATATACTTCTTCATCCGATTTTATGGTTATTGCTCACCAAATAAAATATCGGCCCAAAAAGAATATATTTTCTAATATTCAACCGAATTTTACCATTTGGCGAAACTCGGCCCGGTATATCTATTGCTCCAATAAATATTTTTTAATAAAATCCTTATCGAAGTCATATTATGCACTATACAGCATTGTTATTTGGTTCAGAACTGGTATGATCTACTTCACATAAATTCCCAATATTATAGTGATGTCCGTCCCGTCTGACTTTTGACCTTTCCTTACTTTGTTGTTTGTTCTACAAACTTCCTTGAATGACCCAACATTTTTCGGGGAATTACTAAAAATATGGCAACCTTCTCTTCAGTGCGTCAGTCTTTTTTTTTAATTTGTTCGCTAGGTATTCGCAGGCGGCATTTGTGTTATTTGATATATAGCCATTTTTGAAAGTGTCATTTGGATCCCGTTACTAGAATTCTATGTGCATGGATATTATACAAATTTCTCATTTAGATGAAAAAGATATATATTTTCCCTTTATAATATTAATCCAAATTTGTACCAGAATACCCAATAACTGTCTTTATTGAAATGATTTTCCTACATTAATGTGCGTACAAATCGATATACTTCTGCTAAAGTTCCAATAATAATTCAACATGTATAGCTACATTGAATGAAAAGTTCTTTGCAAATTAGCTCCGTGCACACAAGGTCTCATATGAAATCAAATGAAGAAAGTGTGAAAACATCTAAGAGCCAAGAGTGAGTGTGTGTGTGTGTGTTTCAAATGACATATTGAAGCGACAAATATAACGTGTTTATGACAATCGTATTATACTCTAGCATTTCATTCTATTCAATTTTCATCTCTTGCAACCAAAGAAAGGAAACAACGAAACAAACAAGATAAACATGGTAAACAGTGAAAAAGATATGAATATAAACTCAATAGAAAAATGATAAATGAAATAGCAAGAACAGCAATAATGGCAAACAAAAAAAAAAATAAAAAAACAACAACAGGCAAGGCAAGACAACAGCGACACTAAGAAACGCAACACCGGTAGACATGCTACTGAAAGACGACAGGGTAGAAAATAAATATTCAAAAGTTGATAAATCTCATCACAGTGATAGAACATATTTTCGAACAGTCATGTTCATGACGATTCACACAGTCCATAAAATGTCCATGCATATGAATATGTATTGTATCATCATATGATGCATACGCTATCAATAAAAGTAATTGTGTTTGTGATTTTTGGAGTCATCCTCAGAAATTAAAGTGATTGCATTAATCTAAGAAAAAATTATCCACAGTACGACCACATTTTATTCCCCCTTAATATTTGTGGCAGTTTCTTTGATGGTATAGGAATAGGTGTGGTTAAAATTAAAGTTATAGTCCAGATAAATGTACATTTCAATTTTTTATGGGATTTTAATTTGAAAACTTCCAAATTTATAACATTCCAAAACAATATTCATTTTAGAAACAAATCAGACAAATAATTGAATTTTATTTTGTGGGGAAAGGTGTTGTCAGATATATCCCACATTAGCTCTAAATATAGTGCTGATAGAAATATTTGAATGTGCATAGTTCGAAAAGAATCTGTAGATTCTGATGCTTTCATTTATAAATCCTATGTTACTTTCAGGCGATATTGTAGTATATTTGGAAATTTTCAGGAAAATCTGTTCAGCGGTTTTCGAGTCCATAAATTACAAACAAACAAACATACAAACATTTTCCTCTTTTATAGATTTATTTTGATATTGTTTGGGAGGAACGAGAAGGAGAGGACCAATATGGCCAATCTTTGTACTATATTGGGTATTGGCAGAAATTTTAGAGTATGCTAAGCTTAAAAAATATTCAGTCGAAATTTCATAAGAATGATTGTATTCCCAAAATTTAGAAGTAGTAGGTCGATATTTTCTATGTTCCAATCTAGCTTCAGCCTGTTAAAGTGCCAAATTTGAGATAGTTAATTTCCATTAGATGCTTATTTTTAAAGTTTTCTTAATTTTAAATAACAGCGTGGGTATCAGAAGGATAAGAATTGCACAAATTTTATCCAAGTTCGAACTTCATCTAGGTTTTACAAAAATTTTGGAATATGCAAAGTTTGGGAAAAATTGCAGGCGGACAGATATTATGGCAGCATAAAGTGATATATAACCTCTATAGCCGTGTAGCTAAGGATATAACAACTTGACATCAACTTTATATTGGTAAAGTGCCGTTACAAAGAATCATCATCCAAAAATTTCCACCTACCCCCACCTGGACTATATTTCCTCGATATCACACATATAAAGGGTATATATATATAATAGATACGGCCAAAATATGCCTTACAGAAGTAATGGTTTTAGACCCTAGTTCTCCGTTTCAGGACATTTGAAGCTGTCTATCTGCTGGCTGCTGCGCACGATAATTCTGGAAAGAAGTATACGATTTGGTCAATATAATTCTACTTCTCTGGTGAAAGCATTTACTGACAACCCAATACTTCCACCTACATTAGATTTAGTGTGGGGAGGTACCTCAAAAATTGTTGAAATTTGAAATATATATTACTGATATTTTTTAATTGTTTTGACATGCCTTTCTAAACGAATTATCTAAAAATTATCTGTCACTATTCCCAACTATGCGAGATCTAATAATATTAGAATGAGCAATCCATTAGATATATTAGTTAGTTTCTTTTAATTTATGATAACGTTTAACCCATTAACACAAGAACAGGTATGAATGAAAACGGAATATATGTGACCTCTATATCTGGTATCTCCTCCACATCAGGTCAACATTTTGAATATTTATGACTGTAAAAAAATGCGAAATGAACCTCCAGTGCTCCTCAAATATCAAACACACCAATATTTCTACTAGCTATGATCTGGTGTAAAGACGGTAGGTTTGGGTCCACTCCTTCTGGTACCTTCTCTACAAAGAGCCTACAATTTTGAATAACGAAAATGTTCATAAAATGCGAAATAAGCATCTGATTACTTCAAAATTTCTGTTGTTAAGCGTCACAATTTTCAATATCTATAGCTCTCATTACTTCCGAAACAATCCAGCGATTCTTTCCAAACTGTGTATGCCTTAATATCACTCCAAACCAGAGGTTTGATGTGAATCTCGAATCTATCAGCCAATTCTTTCTGGAAGGGTGAACATTTTGAATAATTAAGATTATACATCTGTTGGCAAACCCGACTGATACTTTTTCATTGTTAAATATGTGTATGTCAACCTGAGATATGATTTTACTTTTGAACATCAGTGTGCAAGTATAAACATTTCAAAAAAAAATATATATATATATTTATTAATAATTTTATTTTATTCGAGACAACATAATAAGAAAATAAAATCATTATTCAAGTGCAAGCGAACTCTAGCATACACTCGGATACGGGAGACAATCTAGCCAAAAAAAACGTGTAGTAGTTTTCGTTCATTATTATCCCAAGAAAATATAACAGGACATCTCTCTCCTTCCTAAAAACATTCGTTTTCTATACTCCCGCAATGGGGATTTATGATCCAGTTTTGACATGCCTCCCATATATCGGTTTCGCTTGATATTGAGTATTTTTAAGATTTGGGTAACAATTCTCATTCATTCAGCTGTCTTTTAAAATTTAGAGTTATTGATAGCTAATATTCCACCTCGTAAGAATTCTTATAAAACTTTCACGGTCTCCTGATACCGATGAGAAGAATGTTTAAGTTTTCTAACGCACTTTCTAAATTAGTATCTTTTGCTGAACTATGCGACATTTTCCAGTCAATAAAAAATATCTTTACCGATAATGTTCAATATAGTCCCATGCTTTGGAATATCCTTTATACCCCGTTCCTACCTTCAACTTCTTCCAGTGTTCGATGAGAGAGAAATCCTACAAATATAGCACAACAAATCTGGGGGTTTTGATTCAAAATTTTGGATATAATGGCCTTTAACACCGAATAACACATGTGGAACATGATACACATGGAACCAATTGGATCTTTTAGAATATACTCTCTAGACTCCACAAAGTATATATATTTTTTTGATCAGCATAAAATTCTATACCAATTTAGCGATGTCCTTCTGCCGGTTCGTCTATGAAAATCGGTCTATCTTTCGAACAAAATAAAGAAGGTTTATAAAATTTTACTCATTATATGTTTTAGGTCTGTAGGACTTTTGGTATTGAAATTGGGCTACATAGGTTCACGTTTTGGTATAGGCCCCATATAACGATACCAGTAGATTTAAGGTGTAAATTGGGAGTATATGTTCCCAGTATATAGGAATTGCTGAGAACTGTATATATAGCTGTACCTCCATATATTCGGTGTTTGTCATAGTTTTCACCGGAATTGTTCCAAATTTTGTATTTCGAGTTTGGATACTACCTCCTTTGATAGAAAATTACCTATACAGCTAAATATTTCAATATAATTCACATATAACTCTCAATATTCAGTATTTTGACTACTTAAGTTATATTATTCAACAGAATTATCGTATAGCCCTGATATTCGAAGCGGCGTTTTTCAATGGAATTTGTTTACAATTTGAAATTTCCTTAGAAATGATGGAGAGTATTAAAAGAACGACTCGGCCGAACTTAGATACATTTTTACTTGCTAATTGTAAAATTTGGCTATGTGGCAATTTCTGCTATACCACAACTTTTTATGCAATCACACGTATGGCTACAGAGGGTATATATCAAAATGTCTTTTTGTCTGACTGGTGCACGCGATAAATATAAAAGGTAGAACCCCTACTAGTGTCCATATTAGTGGTATCGTAATAAATTTAACATGTTAATCCTGTCACAAGGTTAGCTAATTCGATCACAAAGGATCAAATTTTAATTAATCATCTATATCTATAAAAGAAGAAAATGTTTGTTTGTTTCTTTGTAATTTATTCTCGAAAACCGCTGAACAGATTTTCCTGAAAAGTTCCAATTATTCTACAACATCGCCTGAAAGTAACATAGGCTACAACAGTTATTGAAATTCCACTTGGAACTGGAGATATAGGATCAGAATCGGAGGTACCTCCCAAAAATTTAGATTTTAAATGCACATATCTATTGATCGATTACAGATACAATCTCCAAATTTGGAATGTCTAACGGAATTTGATACTTAAATAAATTTGACAAATTATATTGAAATAGGTTCAGATTTGGATGCCGCTCCCATATATTGTCGGCCGTCTTCATGTATTAAACACGCCGTGTACGCCACATTTCAATATGGAATGTGTAATGGAATTTGTTTAACCAATTTGTTTGCTAAATTGTATTGAAATCGGTTCAGATTTGGATATAGCTCCCATATACATTTTCGGCCGATTTCTTGTATTTGATGCACCAAACAAAGTATGTATCACTAATTTCAATGAAATTTGGAATGTGTAACGGCATTTCAAACGAATGTATACAATACATTTGTCAAATTATATTAAAATCGGTTCAGATTTGGATATGACTCCCATATTTCTTTTCGGCCGATTTCACATATTTTATGCACGTATGTTGGATTCCAATGAAATTCGGCATGAGTGACTCAATTTTATAAAAAAATACATTTGCCAAATTATATTGAAATCAGTACAGTTTTGGATATAGCTCCCATTTTGGACCGATTTCGTTTATTTGATGCAGCAGCAAACACGGTATGTATGTTCGATTCCATTGAAATTTGGAATGTGTGACGGGATTTTGAGCAGTAAATAAATAAGTCAAATTATATTAAAATCGGTTCAGATTTGGATATAGCTTTCATATATATTTTTGGAAGATTTCACATATTTGATGCACCAAACACGATACGTATGTCCATTCCCATGAAATTCGGCATGAGTGACTAAATTTGGAACAAAAATAAACTTGTTAAATTATATACAAATCGGTTCAGATTTGGATGTAGCTCCCATATAAATTTTCAGCCGATTTTACATGTTTGATGCACCCAACGCGATATATATATAACATTCCAATGCAATGCGGACAGAGGTACGAAATCTGGTACCCAAAAAATTTGCCGAATTATATTGAAATCAGTTGAGGTTAAGGTGTAGCTCCCATATATGTATTTCGGTCAATTTCATGTATCTTATGCACCAAACACATATATATGACCGATTCCAATGAAATTCATAATGTGTGGCGGAGTTTGGTTGTAATAATAAATTTGTCAAATTAATTAGAAATCGGTTAAGATTCGGATATATCTCCCATATATATATATATATATATTCTCTGTCGATTTCACATATTTGACGCACAAATTTCAATGAAATATGGAAGGTGTGACAGAATTTGGTCTAAACATAAATTCTGTCAAATTATATTGAAATCGGTTCAGATTGGGATATGACTTTATTAAGAAACACTGATCCACAACACCTTTGCAATGGTATTAGGCTTAGATTAAAAAGAAACTACAAAACAATTCAATTGAGGATACGATTATTACGGAGAGGCATGTTGCTACCTTAAATTCTCTAATAGTTTTATGCACGCTTGGCATTTGCTATGAAATTAATTAATCCGAAGGACAAACTCTTCGTATATGCGGACTAAATTTGGCACGTTCCCGCTTTTCTCATGGTCAGCTGTTCCTCTCATATTCACGCTTTGGTAGGCCGAAGAGCACCGTGTTCAGCTAGTAATACTTATAAAATGCAAATATTTCTGCATTTTATCAATCGATGTTGGAACGGATTCTAACCTCTGTCATATTAGATTCTAATTTGACTCAGTGTTCCTCAGGAGCTATTAAATAGCTTGGATATGGGGATCAATAACTGGAAGACTCCATTTCATAATATCAATCAACGAAGATATTTTACAAACTGTTGTGCCAAATGTTATTAACAACATTGACTACACACTTACATAAATACTTGAAATAACAGCTTGTAACAAAAAATAGTTCCCAGGTTGGTTACTGAATGAATCTGACTGTTGAAATTGTTATTACAACAGTTACAATGAGACAGTTAATTATCACGAATATGCTCATTTGGAAATAAAACAACAATTCATTGTCTCTTAAATAGTTTCTCGAAAACCAACAACAATCTTTACTTTGTACATTAAATGCCCAGTAGACGGACTGACTGCTCGAATAGCCATGCCGTGGCATTTGCATTCAAACAAAACAAACACCGAACATGTACTGGAGAATTAGATTAGGAAAAAGTCACAGCCGATGCTTTTCCAACAAAACCAATAATAAAAACAAAAAACATGAGAATGTGGGAAAATGCGACACCGAAAAAGTGGAACATCAAACGCTGTCAACGCTGCATCAAACATTGCTATCTGCAAGATGGTGAGACTGGGGATGTCACAGATTCATGATATACTGTATATCCAAAAACGCACGACGGCAAGGCATCAACACGGAGTCACAATAACGAGGCACACACTCACCCACCAACAAAAATATAAAACCCGGCAGCTCGGCAAACAAATAGATAACAGAAAATATTACTGTGCCGAGCTCCGAGCCAGTGGCAAACATTATGCATGGAAAAGTTATCCATCGGCATGACACCTAATCGTAATGAAAGAATGAATGCGGGAGTGAACGTGATGCGACATACATACCGACATACATGGTGACATTCCTTTTGACGTCAAGTGAGAACACAAACAACACGATGATTGGCAACTTCTAAAGTTCTCCAAAAAGCGTTAATTAACCGAATCCAAAATACCGCACGTATCCCGAGACCTCACGATGATGTGACCATTTGGGACAAATAATTCAAAACTGAAAAAGAATGAAAAGCAACTTCGTTGTCATCCACACGAATGATAAAATGTCAGTGCATAACATATACACTCGCAGCATAGGCACATATGCACATATGTATTTATATTAGGGCAGGACATTTAAAATACATCGTCTTAATTTTATAACTTTGTATATTTGATTGCAATATGACGAAGGAGACGTGTTGGGAAAATATTTACTTTCTTTACTGGTCTTCATATAATCAGTTTCTATTTTTTACTTCTAGCTTCGAATTCTAAGTTTAGATTTATGTATAACTTATATATTTTCGCTCTGTCTAATTTAACAAGTTAACCAGTAAAGAAATTCTTAAAGTCAGGCGGGGCCGACTTTATGATACCCTACACCACTTTGCTAATTTAGTAGAGCTCCGCATAACAATTAAACGTTTTAATGGGAGAATTCAATCATACACGCATAATACACATAATTATAATTTAAAGTTCAAAGGACAAAATATGCCGAAGCATTTGTATCTTTTAAATTCGCTATAGCCATAGCTATATCTGAACCGATCTTCACCAAATTTGACATACTAGCTTCTAGACTCAATTCGGTCATAAGTGCCAAATTTCATCCCATTTGGGCAAATATTAGACGTTTGGTGCACAATCAAAGGTAAATCGGACAAAGTTATATATGGGAGGTATATCCAAATCTGAACCGATCTCGATTAAAATTTAGCAAATGTATTTCTGAGCTGTATTTGATATATTTCCCTAAATATTGTTGTTACAGAGTGCGTAGTACGGCTGAGGAGGACAAAAATAACAAATCGGATGAACAATATATATGGGAGCTATAGCTATATCTAAACCGATTTCGATCAAATTTGGCATACTTATTTTCAGGTCCAATCTGATCGTACGTGCAAAATTCCATACTATTCGGACTGATATTACACGTTTGGTGCAAAATAAAAAGCAAATCGGACGAAGATATATATGGGAGCTATATCTAAATTTTGACCGATTATCTCAAATTTCAATAGGGTTCGTCCTTGGGCCAAACAAATGATTTGTGCAAAATTTCATCTAGATGGGGCAATAAATGCGAACTGTACTTTGTTTACAAAAATACATGGACAGACGGACGGACATGCATAAATCCACTCAGAATGTGATTCTATGCAGATCATCAAAAGGAACTATGGGTCTATCTCGTTTCCTTTTGCCTGTTACAAGCAAATGCACAAAGACATAATACCCTAAGCACCTTGTGGTGTAGGGTATAAAAAGTATCAGTCGGTTTAGCCGACACATGATTTAATATTTAATTAGTTAAATATGTTTTGACTTCTGTTATGATTATTCAAATTACTGACCCTCTATGTCCAATATTGTCCATTTCGTATCGGACCAAAATAAAAATTATATTAATATTGCGACGTGCCAAGTTTGAAATATATCGACTACTTCCTTCACTTTGTATGAGATATGTGAAAATTATCAGAAAATGTTAAAATGTGCGTGAGGTGTCAGATATAGTCGATCGAAGTATTCCATATTCATACCTCATCTAATACAAATAAAAATATTGGAATGGACAATATTACAAGAAAATTGAACATTTATATTCAATTTTATGTTAAATCATAAATTCCATATTCATCTCAGTTTCCTAGTTGAGAGAAATAACAAGTTGTAAAGAATCGCTGACTTGTTTCGCAAGTTATGACAAACAAAATATAGAAAATTGTGTCTACATCTGTACCATCTTCATAACAGATCTTGTTTTGATCGAAATATTGAGATGTGTCAAGTCTGAATGGAATCGGATATTAATTTGGCATTTTATGAGTTTCATGGATATTCCAAATTTCGAACCTTTGTACTAGAAGGAGTGGACCGATATATTCCATATTCACACAAGAACTTAAGTTCATTAAAATATGGTGATGTGTGTAATTTGAAGACAATCATATTTTATAAGAGTTATAAATATTCAAACTTTTGACCCTTTGAGGGGGAGGTACTTGATGGAGTGGACCGATATTTTCCATTTTCGCACCAGACGTGGCACTAACGCAAATATACATACTGGCAAAGTTGGAGCAAAATATATTGGGATATGTGAAATTGGAAGCTAATCCGGCTTTTATAAGAGTTATAATAATTCAAAATATTGACCCTTTGGGGGGGAGGAACTTGATGGAGTGGAGTGATATTGTCCATTTTCGCATCTCACCTAGCACTGATCCAATTGGAGCGAAATCGGATCATCCTTTATCTTTCCGTACAATAAATTATTTTCTTTGAAAATTTCGACATTTTGTGGGAGAACTCGGTCTAAGTTTGACAATAATATTACGATATATCAAGTTAGGATCAAATCGGATACTCCCTTCGAGAGTTATCGTGCGCACCAGGCAGGCAGACAGACAGTCGGACGTACGGACATCGCTAAATCGGCTCCAAATGTTCTGAAACGGATTTTGTCCAAAGAGACCTAGGGTCTAAAACCGTTATTTCGACTAGGCACGTTTTGACCATATCAAATGATATATATCCTCTGTAGCCATATGACTGAGGGTATAAAAAAGTGTGTCATACGATAATGTAAAATTCCAGAATCGGGATGTACATTGGATAAATTTGCGCGAGAGTTTTCTACCATTTGGGATTATGAGTTTAAAATGATCACTTCATTTGGAAGAAGTGGCCTTTAAAGCACTAAAAATCAGTCGCTACCTCTGCATGGAGTTTATGTAAAAAATATGGACATATATATGACTTTCAATTTCAATGAATACAAAAATTGAATTTTTCAACAAAATATCTGATTAACATATGGTGGGTTTATTCAGTACATTTTGGTACTATTAACTACTTAGAAAACAATATTATAAGCCCTTATTTATTTCGAATAGCTAATTCTATTTTTCGAACATTAAGGTTGGATTGGTTTGTATTTATTATTTACTTATTCATTTGGTATTCGCACACACCATGCATTCAGTCATTGTTACGAACAGGGTACCGGCATTTGTTTGTAACATACCAAAGGAAAGGTGATTATTGATGATCTCCATGCGTGTCCGATCGTCTGTCCATCTATTTTTGTAAGTAAAGTACACGTTACATTTATTGTCGGATTGAGATGAAATTCTTCACAAAGCAATTATTTGACCCAAGAACGAAACTTATTGGTAATAATTGGTTCAAATTTAGATGTAACTCTCATATGTATCTAAACGCTACGCCGAATGAATATTTGCAAAGTTGGACAAGAATGAAGCATTTCAAATTTGGTAAAATTGGCGATTTGATATTTAAGTCCCTTACACACGTAATTTGCACTGTATAACAATGATTTTCGATACACGAATACCTCTGTTAAGATCGGTTCAGATTTGGATGTATCTCCCATATATATCTTCATCCGATTTCAAGTATATTGTGTACTATATATATAATATCAGCTCAAGTTAGATGAATTTAGGCACATACGACCGAATTTAGGTGGTGGAACGAATAAAAAAATATTTTGAGTGGCAAAAAACAATATGGCTTCGATCTTCCTCATTTGTACTTTCGATATACTTTCTTTCCTAGCATCAGTATTCCCAGGATAAGTCATATGCGGGAATTTTGCTGAAAATTACATAAATGGGCACTTGATGAAAATCGAGAATGACCTGAACAACGAAGAGCTAATTTCAATTAATGTAGAACATGCAGCAGAGTGCGAAATGCCAACTTCAGAAAATGAGAGATAAGAAAGACTGCACAAAGAACAGAAGCTATGCAACCCATCTCAAAAGCAATGAACATTTAAACAGACCACGATCCAGAGGAAAATCGAAGCAACATTGCTAAAAAAGCTGCTATTTATATTGAACAGACCTTTTTTGTCAAAATATATAATTTTTATAAATCGCTTGTTTTTGTTGAGTTTTTTTTTTTTTACTCTCCAACCATTCTATAGGATAGGATATTAGCTTTGTCGTTCCTTTTGTAACTCCTCGAAGTATATAGAATAGACCCAACAAAAGTATTTATATTCTGGGTCAGCGTAAAATTCTACGACGATCTGGCAATGTCCGTCTGTCTCTCTGTCTGTCTGCTGTAATCACGCTATCTTTCGAACGAATTGAGATAGAAGGCTAAAATTTTCCCAGGCATAGTTTACCAGTAGGCAGGTTAAGGTCGTAAATGGGCCATGTCCATCCCTGTTTTCGTATAGCCCCCGATATTCGGTATTTTCATGATTTTAGCGACATTATTTACCGGAATTAAATAGGTTATGTTCCCACTCGATAATAATAATGATGTTTAGTTAGGAAAACAAAAAACTATCATTCAGCTTTGTAACAATATCAATGATTTTGTATTTCTCAGTGCTACTGAATAAATAGTTATATTTTCTGAATGAATATCTTTTTTGGATAAGAAGAATGTGCAACTCACATTTACAAGTTTAATATGGTTTTAATTTCATACTCATTGCATATATAAGAATATTCGGAATTTTTTAATCAAATTTTTTGTAACAATAAGAAATGCAGGTCATTGAGTACCTTGATATCTGAAAAAAACCGCTTGCAATGCAACAATAATCAGGTGCCGTCCCTTGTGTAAGACATCTGAATTGAATGCTTAACTTCACAACTTAAGGGAAATGACTTATTGAAAACCTGTGATTGTCAGTTTGACTTGTTTGCATGCCTTGCCGTAATAGTGCAGCGTGGTAACTCCAGAAAAGTGCTGCCAACAAGGAAACACACGGAGGATGGAAAAATTGCACATTTGGGGAGGAAATTATATATGTATTAATTTTTTTTAATTTTTTTACCCCCATCCATTCAGCTGCAAAACGTGCCTCATCGAAGTAACGGTTTAAGACCCTGCCCAAATGTCCTGAAACGGGTTGATCTAGCGATGTCCGTCTGTTTGTCTATCGCACGATAACTCTCAACGGGAGTGTCCGATTTGGTGCAAACTTGATACATCGAAATATTATTATCAAACTTAGATCAAGTTCGGAGCTGTGCAATATCTGTCCACTCCTTCTGGTACTTCCCACACAAAATGTCGACATTTTCACAAAATTGTTTTACTTCACAGAATGAGAAAGGATAATACAACTTTGCAAATCCTAATATTTGCAACAGTGCTAGGTCAGGTGCGAAAATGGAAAATGTCGGTCCAAAACGATAATAAAATCCGAAAAAAGCAGCTGATTCTCTTCATATTCCACACATCCCATTATTTCTACTAACACAAGATCTGCTGTAAAGATGGGATATTTCGGTCCGCTCCTCCTGGTACAATTATGTGCTTAAATGTGACTAGTATTATTAAAATATAGATTATCCGTTGGTATAGTTATATGTGTGCTATAGGAAAACGTGGAAATAAATATTCAATGTTCCGCCACCGGGCTAGAACCCACTATGACCCACAAATACCAATTTTAGACAAATCCGTGAAAAAAATGTGGCAAAATTTTTAAAAATACAAAATATCGGGAGGTACCGTTATATGAGGATATACCAAAACGTGGACCGATGTATCTCATTTTCAATACTAACCATCCTAGACACAATACAAATTTTTCTGCTAAATTTTGACGCTCGTCAAATAATGTGGATTGTAAACTTAGATTTTTATGCTGATTATGAATACAGTTTGAGAAAAAAAAACTGCAACAAAGTCAAACGCCATCATTTTTGCATTTTTTTTTTAATTTATTGAATGAAAGCAAAAAATGTCGGAAATAGCACCAAATTTTGGAATAAGTTTAGATTTGTTCGAATTTGTCACCTATGGCACGAATTATGGCCTTCAAACGGCCAAATGAAACCGTCACACGCTGCCCGAATGTTGCTCTGCGGTACTTTGGCCCATTCCCGGCGAAACGCTTGTTTGAGGTAATCGACACTTTGGTATTTTTTAGTGCCAACTTTGCTTTCCAAAATATTCCAGACACATTAGTCCAACGGATTGGTATCCGGAGATTTTGGTGGCCATTATGCGCTGGAAATAAAGCGAGGAACCTCATTTTGTAACCATTCTTGGGTGGCGCGTTCTGAGTTCGATGGTGCTGAGTCCTGTTGGAATGTCCAAGGCCTGCGGCCAAAATGTTTGCGTGTCCAAGGTTTTAATACACCCTCCAGAATATTGTCGCGATAATATTCGTCATTTATTCTGATGCCACGGTCGATTGATACGAACGGAGAGCGACCACCATGGCCGGCGCTTGAGTTCTGGTGGCCAACCAAAGGTGCACATTTTCAGTTGACCTCTTTGGCAAGTAAACACGATCGTTTTCTTGCACTTTTTGGAATTTCAATGTCTTTACCCCACTTCATTTTTCAATATTTGCCGAATATTGCGATATGTTCAGCTCACAAACCATTTGTCGGTCACTGTGACATGGGTTTCGATCAAGTCGCTTCTTTACTTTTCGAACAATTTCTGCTGATGTTGCTGTTTTCTTCCGTCCACTTCCTTAACGTCGGGCTACGCTACCAGCGAAAGATTTATTCACATTTAAATGCTGCAGTGCTCTAACGTTAGTCACTTTTGTTTTTTTAGCCTAATATAAAGAAATCACACTATCACGCTTGAATTCCATCACGAATAACTTTTTTTCCAGACAATTCTCACTAAAATGCTTTTGTACCCTTGTAAACAATACAATGAGCTGTCACTGAAATAATTTTAACAGCTGTCGGACGAGTGGCCTAGAAATGACAGCAGTCTGAAGTTGTTTGCAATTTTTTCATCGCATCCTGTATATGTACTTTATGGGGTCTATGATGAATATTTAGGGTATTACAAACGGAATGACAAAGTTAATATGCCCTCCTTTCCGAGGTGGAGGGAATAAATAGAACTTTGAAATATGCCGCTATAATTTTAAAAATTCCGAAAATCAGGTGTTACAGATAAAATGAACCTATGCGTAACTGTGGACTTCTAAAACTAATTATTTGTCAGAGAAGGTGGTGCCTATTACGAACTCCAAATACCGAGTTTGGATTAGTTATTTTAAAAGTAGATAACCCTTAAATACACGTTATATTCAATATATTTGCCTTCTTTTATAGATAAAATCACTTTCTTAAGACCGTTTTATAATTATTTAAAGTTCTGAATATTCTTTCTACAGAAACACACATGCAACGAACAATTACACACGATATGTGTAAATACACATGAGGTGGCAACACTGCTCCGGAACCACGTTTGTATTACATTTCAATGCTATTTAGTACTAATTTCCAGCTATGAAATAATAGATTTTTAGTCCAATAACACAGAACTTTCATTAGTACGAATATTCGAAAACACAACTTTATCTTATTTCAATTATAAACTTCGCGCTAAAATAAAATGTTAGCACGAATTTCCAAAAACGGTAATTACTAAATGGGTATCACGGCTTAAGTGCGGTTTTAATTTTTTGTTGAATGGAACAGATATGTATCGGAGTTAAACCTTATTCTGAATCCATTTCCAAACAAATTTAATAGAGGTATTTTTGATTTCTCCTACCATGTATGCTTGATATCATAAGCCACTTTGATCCAAATATGATAAAATTTTGTTCATGTCAGAACTTTATTTTAATTGGGGAAATGTAGTATGACGCTTAAAATGAAACAATTAGACATAAAACCTATCATATATTCAAAAAATTTAAGAAATTCGTATCTTATGTGTGTGTATGTGTGTTTTGTTAAAAATTATATATATCGACCTCATACTCCGATTTATGGCTTTGTTTTATTGCACAAATAGATATACAAATAAAATTATTGATCTGCAAGGAAGAAAATATGTTTACTTTTTATTTGCAATTGTTGGCAAGGAACTCCAGCTAACAACCTCAAATCAACAACTTAAAAAAACGAACGATGGCTGCAACATGGACGACTTTGTGGGACGCGGGAGTAGTGTGGATGTTCCAAATCCCAATGCATAAACAACAATCAATTTGTGTTCTGTATTCTCAAGTGCCACAAACAGCAAACAGCTGGATGAGTGGTGGCTTAACTCTTTCGAACTGAAAACAACCCGGACGATAAAATTCAAAGGAGACTGAGTTGCCTGCCAGCCAGTGATGGCCTCGAATAAGGGAGTTTCACAAATTCTGTAAAAAATTCAATTGTGTGGCGTAATCTCTTCCTGTTCTTTGAACTTGTTCGTTTTACTGTGGGACGAGAGGGCAATAAATTATTGGTTGAATTATTAAAAAGCCCGTGAATAATACATTTGTTGCATATCATTGAATCTTCAAATGAATTAGGGTCGTTCAAATATGTCTCAGAGCTATTCCTCAAAGGTGAGATTATTTTTCCCAATTGGCTTTAAACTTTAAACTTATGTCCTAAATATCGAAGATCCCCAAATATTTACGCTAATTTATCCTTGGTATTGATAGGAAAGGTTCTTGGCAAAATTATAAATAACAACATAAACTTCATCTGAAAAAAGTTTAATTACTTATTTCCCCCCGGAGAAAATGTCGCGTTCTGTTATTCGTGTTCACACAGTCCTTCAAATCAATGTTATCCCACTTAGAAGAGTAACATTTGATAGAACATTCAGTGGAACCACAACATTCTAACTCAGTTTATTTAAGGACAGGAACACATTCTTCGTATCGAGATCACTGTTAAGGTGGCCATCCTCAGCTAATTGACAGTCTCATCGATCGTAAGCGTCTATAAAAAATATAAATATCCTCGGCCCTTTTATACCCTCTAATACTGCTGAAGTTAGGACACTGACCTCTTTTAGCCATTAATTTCTCTGAAGCTTATGTTCTTACGGGTGCTTTAAGGAAACCTTGATTATCGGTATATGGAGTCACTTGTACTGCGATGCTACTCTTAATATATTTTTTCAACTCCCCTATAAATAGTAGAGCGGGCCGACCGCAATTGGTATTGAAAAAAATAGAATTTGGAACAAATATGGGTTATATAGGTCCACGTTTGGCATTGCTCCCATATAACTGTTCCGGCATATTTAAGGTTTTTTGGCTGTTTCAGTTGCAATTTTAACCCGAATTCGCTGTAAATTGGCAGCATGTATTCCCATTATAAAATAAATATTCCTGCATAGAACTGTTAATATTGGTCTAACTTTTGGTGTAGTTCCCATGTTACTGTACCTCAAGATATTTAGTTATTTGATGTTTTTTTTTCATACTGTTCAAAACAAATGTTTCAAATTAGAAATTTTAAATTCCTAATGCGTACTACATCCCATGAAAGAAAATTGCTTAGTCCAGGTCTTCGCATAGCTTCCATATAACTATATTCGGAATTTGATGATTTTAGCGACAGTATCCACTGTAATTGTTTCAAGATTCGTATTTGAACTTCCTAATAGGTATTACATCCTATGACAGAAAATTGCTCATATAAATCCAGGTCTTCGTATAGCCTTATAGCCATATAACGGTACCTAATCCATTTTCGGTGTGTTGATGATTTTATTATTCAATGGATTTTTTGAAAATTTGCAAATCTTTTCCAAATGGTTTCACACCACATAGTGGTAAGGGCATATGTCTTTGTTCATTTGTTTGACCCAAGGCCGAAAAGTATTGAAATTGATTCGATCAGATTTAGGTATAGCTTCCATATAACTTCGACCTATTTCGATTTAATTGTGCATCAAATGGCCAATATAAGTCCAAATGACCTAAATTTTGGCACATCCGACCGAATTCAGTCAAAAAGCAAATACATAAAATTTGGTGATAATCGGTTCAGATATAGATATAGCTCCCATACATATGTTTCATTCGATTTGGTGTTTAAGTCCCTCACATTCGTAATATGCATTAGACAACAATGATATTTGGTACCAGATAACAGCCCAAAAATACCTCTGCCAAATTTTTCGAGATCGGTTCAGATTTGGATATAGGTGCCATACATATCTTCAACCGATTTTGGGTTAATTGTGCACCAACCTACCGAATTCAGAAGCAAGCACATCATATTTGGATAAAATCGGTTCAGATATAGCTATAGCTACCATAAATATAACGGCTCCGGCTCCGGCTCCGGCTCCGATAAATATTTTTTTATTATTATCCTTCTTGAAATGATATAACGTACTCTATAGCAATGTTATTTGGCATAAAAGTTTAAAATATATTTCAAATGGACTGAAAATCAATTCAGAATTGGATGTACTTAGTTAGATCCGTCTGGAACCAAATTATAACTGCTCTAAAGCCAAATGTTGATAGCTGGTATAATCTAATTCAAACAAATTATTTTGTTACGGGAGCTGTAATAAGTAAGCATAAGGTGGTGTAGGGTCGTCGGTTTTGTGAACAAAAGTTATTGTCCATTATATGGTCTAATTGATGGGCTTCCTCTCTAAACTCTAACCCCATGTATATCAAAATTTTAAGGTTTTCTGTGGACTCTTCCAAGTCCTTTCTATAGTCTCTTCAGCTGTGAGGTCATAACGATTTAACGGCTTATCACAAGTTCACTTTAAAAAAACAACAACAACAACAATAGTTCTGCCCACTGTTCCTTGTGGTACTGCAATGAATTCTTCCAGTTCCAGTGCAAACAATTTGTACCTCTAGTTGTTGGCGCTTTGTTTATTTGTACAAAGGCCAATCAAGACCAATCGACTGGACAGACATGGGAATGTGAGCGCAGACTTGTAAACGGAGGGGGCGAAAGGCGCAACCATACACAGACACCGACGCAGTCTTCGTAAATATCCAAGCATACGAACAAAAATATGGAACATAATAATCAATTGGGAAGCAGCTATAATCCGATTAAGCCTCCTTCAAAATCAATTATTTTACAATCTCAAAAACACTTTGCAGCTTATTAAAAATAAAAACTACCACTCGCCGAGGAGGAGGAGGCCAGCGTAAGCAACGTCCTTATTGCCATAATGCTGGTTTTGTTGGAAATTGTTGGCAGCAGGAGATTCTCAGAATAGCGTAACCAAATGAAAAATAATAAAAACCAAAACAGTAAACTTGGGCAAAATAGTTGGAATTCGTCGGGTACATCTGTTGTCTGTTTGTTTGTGTGTCTGTCGATCCTTGCCCCACGGACCGGACCATACTCGCAACGGAGCATGCCATGAAATATTTATTGAATAATTACGGAGCATCATCGTGTAATCGATGCTCGATGCATAGTTGAGTTTTAATGACGCACTTTCTATCATCAGTTTCTGATTTCCTTTCAATTTGCAGGAAAACAGATTTTTACCTTATTTTTAATTCTGGCGCACAGTGAGTGCGTCTTTAATATAATAAACGCAAGCTATATATAATATTAATTATTTAAACAATGTATTTTAAAATAATAAGTAAGAAATGATCGTAATCTGAAGACTGCCAATGTACAAAACATTATAAGCAATTAGTGCGAAAAGATAATATTCATTAGGAAGGGTAAAGTTCGTCGCCCAATATTTTTGGTTCGAAATTTAATTTATTGATGTCAATTTTTAATTAATTTGACTTTCCAAAAGTGACTTTCCAGATTTTCATCAAATTTCATAAACTTACTTCTAGGTTGATTTTGACTTTGTTAGATATTAAGTATGTGTCGTACAATAAAAGTAAAATCGGGCTAATATGTATATATAAGCTATTAACAAATCGTTTACCACCAATTCTAACGGAGTTCGATCTTGGGCCAAATCAATTTTGTCTCAAATGAAAATTAAATGCGACCTGTAATCTGATCACAAACATACATGGATGGACAAACGAGCATACATCGAGGAAAATTTTTAGAAAATTAAAACCCTTCCAAATTTTGAAAAATACTTGAGAGCAAAGGCTATAGTACAGTTTATGTAGATCTGTAACCCTTTGCATTTTTATACCCTCCACCTTGGAAAGGAGGTTATATAAACTTTGACATTTCGTTTATACATTCCTAAATATTCATCGTAGACCCCATAAAGTATATACAGGGTGAGATAAAAAACTGCAACAAAGTCAAACGTCATAATTTTTATGTTTTTTTTTTTTTTTAAATTTCATTGAATGAAAGCAAAAAATGTCGCAAATAGCATCAAATTTTAGAATGAATTTAGATTTGTTCGAATTCGTTACCTTTGGCACGAATTATAGCCTTCGAACGGCCAATGAAATCCTCAAACGCTGCCCGAATGTTGCTCTGCGGTATTTTGGCACATTCCCGGCGAAGCGCTAGCTTGAGGTGATCGACACCTTGGTACTGTTTAGTACCAACGTCGCTTTCCAAAATACTCCAGAAAGAATAGCCCCAAAGGATTTTTGGTGGCCACTGTGCGCTGGATATGAAGCGAGAAACCTCATTTTGTAACCATTCTTGGGTGGCGCGTGCTGAGTCCTGTTGGAATGTCCAAGGTCTGCGGTCAACTGTTTGCGTGCCCAAGGCTTTAATACACCCTCCAGAATATTTTCGCGATAATATACAGCATTTATTCAGATGCCACAGTAGATTAATACGAGCGGAGAGCGACCATCGGCTGTTATGGCGGCCCACACCATCACAATGGACGGCGCTTGAGTTCTGGTGGCCAACCGAAGGTGCACATTTTCAGCTGACCTCTTTGGCAAGAAAACACGATAATTTTGTTTGTTTACAAACTGCTGGACAACGAATGTTTTCTCAGCGGAGAAACCATATTCGGCAGTTCATCACTTTCGGCCAAGCGAAACAACTCTTTAGTTTTTTGAGTCTATTTTCTTTCTGTTGCGGTGTAAGTTCTAGCACTTTTTGGAATTTTAATGGCTTTACCCCGAGCTCATTTTTCAATATTTGCCGAATGGAATATGCGATTGTTCAGCCTTACGAGCCATTTTTCGGCCACTGCGACGCGGGTTTCGATCAAGTCGCTTCTTTACTTTTCGAACCATTTTTGCTGATGTTGCTGTTTCTTCCGTTCACTTTCTTGACGTCGGGCTACGCTACCAGTATCACGGTAACAAGCGATGGTACGAGACACAAAAGACTTATTCACATCTAAATGCTGGAGTGCTCTAACGATATCCACTTGTGATTTTCCAGCCAAATATAAAGAAATCACACACTCACGCTTGAATTCCATGACGAATAACTTTTTTTCTGGACAATTCTCACCAAAATGCTTTTGTACGTTTGTAAACAAAAAATGATGATCTATCACTGGAATAATTTTAACAAGTGACGGACGAGTGACTTAGAAATAACAGCAGTCGGAAATTGGTTGCAGTTTCTTAATCTCACCCTGTATACTCTTTATCCATTTTTTTTCCTCCGTAGCCGTAATATACACTCTGTAACAATGATATTTGGGAAAGTATGTGAAAGTATATGTGCAATACATATATATACATTCCGAACATTAAAGTAAGATGAAATCTGCTTAGCCTGGCTCCAACACACCAGGCGATGGAAATGAAAGACTTCCGATTAAATACATTTTTAGGATAGATATTTTGTATTTCCTATTTATTTAATAAATAAATGGTATTTTGTTGCAACCTCACTATGCAACATCCTTTCGCCGAGCTTTAAGATATCCCCATTGTTGAAGAATCTTTCTTTGACAGCCGTTGTTATTTCAACGTTAATGCCTTGAAAGTTAATTGTTTTATGAGATGATGCCTCAAAGCGATATGTTTGTCGATCCAAGGCATACTTGACGTTACATTTTCTCACTAGCCTGCTTGACGAAACAAGGAAAACACAAAATGAAATTGTGTCAAATCTAAGATGCTTTATTCTTGAATGCTTTGAAGTTTTTTCCTCCATCGTCTTTTCAAAAACAGAAGTCAAAATGAATCTGTGGCCAAGAAATGAGAAAGCTTACAATTGAAAATATCCATTGGGCGGAGGGGAAATATGAAAAATAGACCAAACTTCTTGGTGGCCACCCCGGGCGAAGACACGTCTGAAACTCTGCCAGGACTAGTAAGTATCCATGGCCAGAATTACGGATAGGCAAAATATCTCCAACCACCGCGATGAAAAATGTTACTTGAGCGGATATTATTTAACTTTCATTATCAAGCAAATCAATTCTGGTAGCGCAATGAATTCTTTACTGCTGTTCAGGGTTTCTTTGATATTCCTGCTGAAATATTACCTTCGCAGGATTCATGTTTACTTTCTATACCGAAATGGACAGCTTTGTTTGCATTCAAACTGTGTCCCATTTAAAAGTTCTACCATTTCAGTGTTATTTCAATGGACTTGTGGGGGGGGGGGGGGGGGGGGGGGGGGTGGGGTGTGAGTGTGTGCGTGATTGGGAAAAAATGATTTTATTGTTGATGTTAAATACAAAACTGTTTCATAAGTTTAAAACAGAGAAACAACAGCAGCAGTGGAAACGCAAGGTAATATTTGTTGATAATTTCACGAAGCAAACATTTAGTGAAACACAGAAAGTGCGGAACTTTTAAAAATGTTAATTCCTGGTAATGTAGGAAATGGGGAAATGCGCTATTTGGAATAATAATTACTGATTCTAGGAATTTGATGAAATTACTCTCAACGGAATGCTAATTAAAAACATCTGTGTTTGTTCAGGAAAGGCCAGTGAATTGCAGTATTGGATTGGGAAATAATGTGCCTTAAATTCGATTTAAAAAATCGAATTTAAAGTATTCTTATCCAAGGTGTATTAATATATGCTCTGTTCCAGAATCTGCCTTTTTTTCATTATTAATTAATTTCACTATCAATTATTCCATTCCGTTAGTGACACCTCCAAATATTTTCCGGAGACCCCATAAAGTATTTATATTCGTGATCAACGTAAAATTCTAAGACGATTTTACGTTATTCTCCTGTCGGTCACTTTGTTAAAGTCCAGAAACAGTTTATGTGACGAAGAGCTTTGAAATTTGGTATATTAGTTTGCACCGTGTCTAGGATGGTAGGAAATGGAAATGAAATATATCAGTACCTTCCGATATTTTCATTTTTTAGACAGATTTTCAACCGCAATATTAGGCATTGTTACAGATTGCGATGGATTCTACCTTCTGTGGCTGAACAATAATCTATATTTTGATTATTTTTCAACGGAATTATCTCAAATTTGGCATTTGAAACTCATAATAGATAACCAGCCTTGTAGTACATTAATTTTTTAAATGGTACTTTGAAGACAGCATTCTCCAACAGATTTCGCAAACATTTGCAGCTTAAACTGGAACTCGTTCAAATATTAAATTCAGATATTTTTGATAATAACTGTGGTCTTAATATGTTCGTTTTTTTTTTTTTTTTGATTAATTTATACTACTTTTCTTCAAAAATTTAAAGTTTGGTATACGGTGAATATGTACTTCTCTTTTTCTTCTTCTCTTACAGAATTTTGTGAATTACAAGTTTGTGCTGGTCGAAATATTGGTCCTAGATCCACCATGCGGTACACCGATCATATATGTGCGTCCATATGTCCGTCATTATGCCGGCGATTATGGACCGCCCAAATTTTTGCATGGAGGTCAAGGTCCCATCGACATATAAATATTGTGATCGACTTTCGAGCTTATTTTTAAATGAATCGGAAAATATTTCACACATATTCGTGAATTACCAGGATCTTCAAATTAACCAAATCCTCCGGTCCTTTTGATTAGGAATTTTTTAGAGGTTATATTTATCGGACAACATGCGTATCATAATGAATTGCTTTGAAATAAGGCTAATCTTGGCGCATTGGTTGGAGACCTATTATGTTTTATATCGATCTTAGCATCACGCTGAGCTGAGTTTATCTAGCTATGTTCGTCTATGTCTATGTTAATTTTTAATCACTCTACAGGTCGAAATTATGGGTCGATATTCAAAAATTGTACATAGAAAAATCGACACGTAATTTTTGCGTGGGGTAAGAGTTTAAAACAAGTGAAACAAGTGTGAAACATACTGAAATTTCCTTTCAATCGCGAATCTTTATAATGTAGAAAACTAATTCTCAAATACATGAAATGGGCAAGGCTGGGAGGTACACAGTCAGATATTGGATATATAACAAGAAATTAACTGGAATTTAAATTTTCAACTACTTTACTATAACTACTTAACTATAACGAAATTTTGTATATCTATTTGACATTATATCAAAAACAAAAGAACAAAAAAAGAAACATGAGATATATCAACTGCTCAAAAAAAAAATTTAAGGTCTAGTCTTAAATTCTTTGTATTCTCTTTAACTTTATATTGCCTATATTAAATCCCAAATAATTCTTAAATACTCGTGGTAACTGGGCGATGTGTCTAATCCCAAGATTCATTTATAAAAACCCCCTCCTTAGTATCACAAATTCTTATCTTGTAGATACATCACCACTTGTGGTAATGACCGCCATACATTATAATCCGTCAAATTTGTAGCAGACAAATATTATCGTTGCAAATGTCTTCAATTAAACGTTCGTGGATTACTCGTGCCTTCAAAAACTTCCACTTCCAACTATCTTGAGGTCCACAATAGAGATCTATACGCCCTTCTAAAGTGGTTTCGCGGCACTTTGAATCTCATCAACGTTAAACACAGCAGTGGTGGTTTCCGTTTTATGCCACTACAAGGAGAAGAGTTTAAATAAAAATTTAAAAATTGAAACTGAAATGATAATGAATCAACTGCAATCAACGACGACGTCGAAGCGGAGCTACAGTAATCTGTAAGCAAATGCCGGAATATCGTTCAATAAATAAATTTTAATTAATTCATTTCATAAAATAGCCTCACCATTCGTTCGCGTTAACTGAAACGCTGTAAATGCAACAGCTACAGGCAGACACACATACACACTGCAATTCGTAGAAATGCACAGAGGGTGGGTTAAAGATCCGTATCCATTCAAACAGTTGATTCTCTTAACTTACGAATGCCATGGGAGCTCATGAACCGGGCATTGTAGAAGTTATGGGTCAATGGTCTCCATGCTGTCCATTTTCATGATTTTTGTTTTAATTATTTTTAATTTAATTGTCGCGCCTTTGCGTGTGCATTTATTAAAAAAAAAAAAAAAAAAACAACAACAATACATTGTTCGCAGTATGCAAGATACATGTGTATGTAGCTACATTGTATATCTGTCTTTAAGTCACACAAGCCTGACCAGCCTGAAACTCTGGCTACTTCACGAGGATATGTGTGAACCTATTTCTTCGTACTAGTGTTAATAAATGTCTGTTTTTAAAAACAATCACATCACTTGTATTGCACTTCCTTGGACTCAAACTGTGAAGAGAAAATGAAATCAATTAAAATTGAAATAATTTAAATGATAGATTTAGTAGCAATAACAATTTTCTTCAACATTTTATACTACTTTAATGTCAGATTTTAAAATTTGTAACATTTTAACACATGCTGTGGTACGGAGTGTTATTTTTTTTGTTTTTGAATTTTTTGTAACTGGCAAAAATTGCTAGATATACCTTCTGCTATTTTTATTCTTCATCATTCTTGATCAGCTTTACATTTTAAGTCGATTTAGGGATGTCCGTACGTGTATTGTGATCACGCTATCTTTGGAAGAATAGCACACGATATTTTTATGATTTTAGCGACATATTTACCGTTTCCAATTTCGTACTTAAAGTTCGCAATAGGTACCACAGCCTATGACAAAAGACGTCCACGTCTTTGTATCGCCCCTATATAACGGCATCTCCCGAATTGTGTCAGTTCAGGCCGCATTTATTGCCTGATCCAGATGAAATTTTGCACAAATCATTTGTTTGGGCCAAGGACGAACCCTATTGAATTGGAGATAATCGGTCAAAATTTAGATAAAGCTCCTATATATATATCTTCGTCCGATTTGCCAGTTTTGTGCACCAAACGTGTAATTTCGGCCCAAATAGTATGGAATTTGCACATGAAAATAAGCCTGAATATAAGTATGCCAAATTTGATCGAAATTGGGTCAGATATAACTATAGCTCCCATATATACTGTGCACCCGATATGTTATTATTTCCTCCGCAACCGAAATATGGTCTCTGTAACAACAATACTTGGGGAAATATTTAAAATACAGCTCAGAAATACCTTTGCTAAATTTTATAGAGATCGGGTCGGATTTAGATATAGCTCCCATATATAACTTCGTCCGATTTGTCTTTTATTGTGCATAAAACGTTTAATATTAGCACAAATGAGATAGAATTTGGCATTTACCACCGTATTAAGTCTAGAAGCTAGTATGTAAAATTTGGTGAAGATCGGTATATATATATACCTATAGCTCCCATATATATTGTTTATCCGATTTGTTATATTTGTTCCCCACAGCCGGAAGATACATTCCGTAACAACGATATTCAGGGAAATATATCAAATACAGCTCAGAAATACCTTTGCCAAATTTTATCAAGATCGATTCAGATTTGGATGTAGCTCCCATATATATCTTTATCCGATTTCAAGTTAATTGTGCACCAAATGGGCAATACAAGTCCCAATTGAAAAGATATAAATTCTTCGGCATATTTAGTGCTTTGAACTTTAAATTATAATTACACTGATATCTTGTGTGATCAAAGTATGCAAAGTGATGTAGGGTATCATAAAGTCGGCCCGCCCGACTTTGATACTTTCTTCACTGATTTGTTTTGGAGTCGATTTCTTTGTAACCATTCCCACAATTTATTGAAGGTATGAGGCATCTACCTTTCCCTAAAACCATTAATAAATTATGTGAAATGGTTACAAAGAAATAGACTCCAAAACAAAAGACCCGTTCCAGTCAAGGGGAATATAGTAATATTTGAAAGAAAAAATTAAGTGGAGATTTTGTTGGACATTCCCAAGAATGAGTGATGCGACAGACGAAGATTTCCATAATTTCTACCAGCGGCTGCCACCAAAGCTTTTAAATGTATTTAGACCCTCCACCATACATAGTATGGTACCGTTATATGGGGGTTATACGAAGACGTGGACCTGCACAAATACCTTCACTTCAAATACCAAATTTGAAACAATTCCGGTGAATAATATCGCCAAAATCATAGAAACATCGAATATCGGGAGGTACCGATATATGGGGGCTATATTTATAATTTTTATATATTTATACCCTCCACCAAAAAAAGTATGGAGGGTATATTAAGTCCGTCATTCCGTTTTTAACTCATCGAAATAATCATTTTAGACCCAACAAAGTATATATATTCTTGATCAGCGTAAAATTCTAAGACGATTTAGCCCTGTCCGTCAGTCTGTCCGCATATCCGTCTGTTGTAATCACGCTACAGTCTAAACGAATTTAGATAGGAAGCTAAAATTTTGCACAGATTTCTCTTTTGTCCGCAGGCAGGTCAAGTTCGAAGATGGGCTATATCGGTCCACGATATTGTATATCCCCCATATAACGGTACCGACCCCCCCCCCACCGCAGTATTCGGTATTTCGATGGTGTTAGCCATATTTTGCAATGGAATTGTCTGAAAATCCACATAAGTAGTTCTTTGTGAGTGCTTTACCGCCTGAGAGAGAATTGTCATTATAGGTCCACGATATGGTATATCCCCCATATAACGGTACCCCCCGATATTCGGCATTTTGATGACCATACCCACATTTTTCAACGGAATTGTCTGAAATTGTACCCAAGAGGTTCTTTGTGAGCACATTACCCCCCGACAAAGAATTCTCTATATAGGTTAACGATATCGTATAGCACCCATATAACTGTACCCCCTGATATTCGGTATTTTGATCGTTTTAGCCACATTTTCCAATCTTATTGTTTGAAAATCCACACAAGGAGTTCTTTGTGAGCACTTTACCCCATGAAAGGGAATTGTCTATATATGTCCACAATATCGGATACCCCCGATATTCGGTATTTTAATGATTTCAGCCACTTTTTCCAATGGAATTATCTGAAAATCCACACAAGGAGTTCCTTGTGAGTACTTTACACCCAGACAAAGTTTGGTCTTTATAGGTCTACAATATCGTATATGCCCCCATATATCGGCACCTCCCTATATTAGATATTTTAAAGATTTTAAAAGAATTTAATTTTTTTTTTTTTTGAAAATTTTATAATTGGTTCCAAATGGTGGGGCCCGGCCCGGCCGAACTTACTGCTTTTTTACTTGTTTCTATTACACGCTCCACATAAATAGTATGGGGGTATATTATGTCATTCTGAGAGATGCTTGAGAATTGTCAAAATGCTGTTCTTGCTATATGAGAATGTATATATTTTGCTATTCACGGCTTGATAGAAATGAAAAATTCCAAGTCGATTGATGTATAATTGTGACCCTTAGAGCAATTGCAAAAACAAGAAATGTTTCTGTCTGTAATTTAACGTGGACAGTTGGAGGGACGGGCATACATAGCTAGATCGACTCAGCTCGTCGAGATTGGAAGATCCATATATACATTGCTATGTTGGAAACCAATATTTAGGGGTGTTACATAATTTTTGACCCAAGCAAACAATATATGACACCCCAAACCCATAGTGTTGTAGGTTAAGCATAAATATGAACAGATTGACGGTGTAACATAAATCGATCCCATCATCTCGTTTTTTTTTTTTTTGCAATTTGCAAACAAATGTACAAATTAATTTTTTTTAAGATTTCTCATTTGTCTCAGATACTATGTAACAGTTAGCTCTCAAAGGGTGCTTAAAATAGTAACCCTTTGTTTCATTTTTATATCAATAAATGCTTTCTTATTCATTGCGTCACATTTAGAGGGACGTCCAACCTTTATAGCTTTACATTTACATACACATACGCACTCGCTGCTTTGAGCAAGCCAACACATAAAACAATATTATTTTTAATGAGTTTTCGTTATTATCTCAGCCGCATTCCTTCAGACTTTAATTCATTATTGTTTTCCTTTCCTTTCCTTTTTTTAATTTAAATTCTATGAATTCCGGTCTAATGAAACACTTTTCATAGAATTATAATTGTAATGCGGATAGCGTTTTCAGTTCATATTTTAATTATTGGATTTTATTACGTTAAGTGCTCTGGCCTGCGTAGAGACTAGTTACGCACTTGTTGGCAGGGTTCGGGGGCATTAACTCGCCGCTGACTGTCGTTGGACAATAGGAATTGGACGAGAAATTTAGTGTGGGAGAATTCGGTTAATAGACTTTTAGAATTTGTTAATTCGGATAAATGTTAATGGTTACTTTTGTAACTTGAACGAAGCCGTGTTGACCCCAAAGTGCATGGCATGGTTTGTCTGAAAACATTTTCCCAGAAATGAGAAAAGTTTTAAACTTAATACTAAAGATTTGATTCGAACGTCACTGCCTCTGAGTGTATTAATCAGTTGGTGGTGGTGGTGTGTGTGTGTGTGCGGCGGTGTGTTGGTGGCAATATTGCCAGGTCGATATCCTTGCAAAGTCGTATCTGTTTCCAGAGTCTTTTGTTGGCATAACAAGGATATCTAACACTTAAGGTGTGTCTCAGGACAATTCTGTGCTTACCTCTATAAAATCATTGGATTGTGCGAAGCAGAATTGAGAGTTTATTAAAAATAACTTAACAACTTTTATAGCTGTTGCTGTCGCCGTTGCCAGCGATGCCATGGCACTCGCTCTGGCAGCGCATTGTTCAAATATAATCCTTATAAAATACTGCAATTGATACTTTGACACTTGTTTAATGAAGACATAAACCAAACACGCTGTAGTCGTTGCTGTAATACACACACACACACTGTTACACACAAACAGTCACAACTTGCCTTTTCCTGTCGATGGGAAAACAAAGCAAAAGCAAAGTGCTCAGATATTGTTGGGTGTGTGTCTGTGGGGAACTAAAGCAGTTTTAAATTGGTGGTGGTAGTATCTTTGATATAGTTTCCAATTTCATTTTATTGTCCTTTTACAATTTTCTTGTAAAATTATATTTTATCTTTATAACCTCTGGGTGTGCCACTTTGTACCTCGGAGGGCGTGTTGTTATCAAGGTTTAGTTGTTTTTTGCAAATTAAAAGCGGAATCATTATTGAATGCAGTGTAACACCTTGTTGTGTCAAACCGAGGCTGTTACGAAATTATTAGGAGCCTTTTTGTGGCCACTAACTTTATCAATATGTTGATATGGTTAAGGGAAAATTAAAATTAAATCCAATTGATATATAATTGTATTGTTTTGAAAATATGTATACGAGAAAACGACTTACGGAAGTCGCAAAATTAGAAAAATCGAAAGAAAATATGCATCTTTAACTAAAAGGATGCGAATTAGTTAAATTTATAACTAAACAATGGATGGACTGGTTCTAACAATTCGCATCAATTCTGAATGACTTATTATCAGGAAAGGATAAAATCGAAAACCCGCATAAAATATCATATCATTTTTTTTTGTCAATTTTTATATTCCATGAATATTTTTAATTTTACTTGAATTATATATTTTGTAATACTTTTGTTTTCTTAATTCATTTTGCAGGAGTGAATTCAGGAGTGAATGAATGAAAATTAGTGCACAATAAGATCGTAGTAATTGGTCATCTAATAAGAAACCAAAATAATAAATTGCAGCCCAGTCAGTGCATTTACAGGGTGAGATGAAAAAACTGCAACCAACTTCAGACTGCTGTCATTTCAAAGCCACTCGTCCGAAAACTGTTTAAATTATTCCAGTGACAGCTCATTATATTGTTTATAAGCGTACAAAAGCTTTTTGCTGAGAATTTTCCAGAAAAAAAGTTATTCGTTATGGAATTCAAGCGTGATAGTGTGATTTCTTTATAATTGTGCTGGAAACCCACAACTGGCTATAGTTAGAACACTCCAGCATATAAATGTTAATAAATATTTTGTGTCTCGTACCATCCATCGATCGTTACCGTGATACTGGTAGCGTAGCCCGAAATAGTTCGAAAAGTAAGGAAACGACTTGATCGAAAACCTCGTTGCAGAGGCCGAAAAATGGCTAGAGAGCTGAACATATCTCAATATTCTATTCGGCAAATATTGAAAAATGAGCTCGGGGTAAAGCTATTAAAATTCCAATAAGTGCAAGAACTTACACCGCAACAGAAAGAAAATAGACTGAAAAGAGCTAATGAGTTGCTTCGCTTGGCCGAAAGTGGTGAACTGCCGAGCTAAGTTTACTCCGATGAGAAAACATTCGTTGTCCAGCAGTTTGTTAACAAACAAAATGATCGTGTTTACTTGCCAAAGAGGTCAGCTAAAAATGTGCACCTTCGGTTGGCCACCAGAACTCAAGTCCCGGCCATGGTGATGGTTTGGGCCGCTATAACATCCGATGGTCGCTCTCCGCTCGTATTAATCGATCTTGGCATCAGATTAAATGCCGAATATTAATGCGAAAATATTCTTGAGGGTATATTAAAGCCTTTGGTACGCAAACATTTTGGCTGCAGACCTTGGACTTTTCAACAGGACTCAGTACCATCGCACTCAGCGCGCGCCAATCAAGAATGGGTACAAAATCAGGTTCCTCACTTCATTTCTAGCGCACAATGGCCACCAAATTTTTCGGATACCCATCCATTGGACTATTGCTTCGGGAGTATTTGGGAAAGCAGAATGGTTACAAAATCAGGTTCCTCACTTCATTTCTAGCGCACAATGGCCACCAAATTCTTCGGATACCCATCAATTGGACTATTGCTTCGGGAGTATTTGGGAAAGCAGGTTGGCACTAAAAAATACCAAAGTGGCGATAACCTCAAGCAAGCTCTTCGCCGGGAATGGGCCAAAACACCGCACAGCAACATTCATTGGCCGTTTGAAGGCCATAGTTCGTGCCAAAGGTGACCAATTCGAACAAATCTAAACTTATTCTAAAATTTGATGCTACTTACGAAATTTTTTGCTTTCATTCAATGAAATTAAAAAAACATAAAAATTATGGCGTTTGACTTTGTTGCAGTTTTTTTCTCACCCTGTATATCCTCTAAGAATCTGAAACCCTAAAATTTTTTTGTTTGTCAAAGCATAAAAATACGTAAAATCTGAAGGCTCCGATATATAAAAAAAGCAGATTAATTACTGCCGGAAAAGATAACGCAAAACAGTATATTAGAGCGAATTCTGTCGGAAATTGTGGTAGAAACGAGTACCAAGCAGTTGAATAGGAATTATGTATACGTCTGTGCTATTTTCAAGGTCAATCTTAAATATTGCGACTTCTTTCATAATTTTAAGGGAATGGTGGTGACGCTGATCTTTACTCTCTAAATTTCCAAGGAATATTATGTGGTATGATAAATTAATGGCATAATAGTTTACCCCCATCTTGTGATTTTGGTTATAAAAGAGAATTCAATTTGGGCTGTCCTCCCTTAATGTTGAGGTTAACAAAACTATTCGACTTGCAGGATAATTGCAATTTATTCATAAATTTCTACCGATTGGGTGAACGAAACCTTCGAAGCACATGAAATATATACTAATAGCGACATTTTATGAGACTCATTGGAAATACAACAGCAATCACCCACAAAGCAACAAAAATATCAATAATCTTAAATTTGACAGCTGAAAGCAAATTTGCTAGCAAAGTAAAGGGTTTCTTTCAAATGGAATTGGCATAAGATTCAAACTTATATCGTTGAGAAAATTCAATTTAATTTGAAGATTATGATGTTCTTAACAATAAGCATTCAAGAATAAAACTAATGACCAGCTACGCGGATGGGGTCAGTTAGCACTATATACAGGGTGAGATAAAAACAATGCAACAAAGTCAAACGCCATAATTTTTATTCTTTTTTTTTTGAATTTTATTGAATTAAAGCAAAAAATGTCGGAAATAGCATCAAATTTTAGAATAAGTTTAGATTGGTCACATTTGGCACGAATTATGGCCTTCAAACGGCCAATGAAACCTCACACGTTGCCCGAATGTTGCTCTGCGGTATTTTGGCCCATTCCATGCTTGAGGTGATCGACACTTTGGTATTGTTTAGTGCCAACCTTGCATCCAAAATACTCCATACAAAATAGTCCAACGGCTGGAAATGAAGCGAGGAACTTAATTTTTAACCATACTTGGGTGGCGCGTGCTGAGTACTGTTGGAATGTCCAAGGTCTGCAGCCAAAATGTTTGCGTGCCCAAGGCTTTAATACACCCTCCAGAATATTTTCGCGATAATATTGGGCATTTAATCTGATGCCACTGTTGATTAATACGAGCGGAGAGCGACCATCGGCTGTTATGGTGGCCCAAACCATCACCATGGCTGGGACTTGAGTTCTGGTGTCCAACCGAAGGTGCACATTTTCCGCTGACCTCTTTGGCAAGCAAACACGATCATGGACAACAAATGTTTTCTCATCGGAGAAAACCGAATTCGGCAGTTCACCACTTTCGACCAAGCGAAGCAACTCTTTAGCTCTTTTGAGTCTATTTTCTTTCCGTAGCGGTGTAAGTTCTTGCACTTTTTGGAAAATGGCCGAATGGAATATTGCGATAAGTTCAGCTCACAATTTTTCGGACACTGCGACGCGGGCTTCGATCAAGTCGCTTCTTTACTTTTCGAACTATTTCTGCTGATGTTGCTGTTTTCTTCCGTCCACTTCCTTGAAGTCGGGCTACGCTACCAGTATCAGGGTAACGAGCGATGGTACGAGACACAAAAGATTTATTCACATTTAAATGTTGGAGTGCTCTAACGATAGCCACTTGTAATTTTCCAGCCAAATATATAGAATAACTTTTTTTCTGAAAAATTCCCGCCAAAATGCTTTTGCACGCTTGTAAACAATATAATGAGCTGATACTGGAATAATTTTAACAACTGTCGGACGAGTGGCTTAGAAATGACCGCAGTCTGAAGTTGGTTGCATCTCACCCTGTAAATGAACAAAGTACTTTACTTCAGCTCTGCTGAAAAACAAGAAGATTTTAGCCTTCTATCTCAATTTGTTCCAAAGATAGCGTGATTACAACAGACAGGCAGACGGACAGACAGACACACATACAGACATGGCTAAATCGTTTTAGAATTTTACGCTGATCAAGAAAATATATACTTTGTTGGGTCTGACATGAGTATTTCGACGGAATGACAAAATTAATATACCCTCCATAGTATTGTGGAAGGTTTAAAAATAAAAGTTTTGTTTTCTCTTATATACTCCATATCTTTGGGCTCAAGTGCTAGCACACGGTTTTTTTTTTTTGAAGGTTTCTTCCACAATTTCAAACCCAATCATGAATAACTTGATATTTTCATTTCTGAAGGAAATTCCACTATATCTATTGGCCCTATATAATAGTACTTTCTACTTTAAGGCATTATGAGGGTTTCAGACAGAGTTTTATACAAACTTATTGGTTGCTATTTTGTTTCTCAGTGAATAAAAACTTCAAAAATTGCGAATATAAAACCACATATAACGTAGGTCTCTGCAGGGCCCAATAGGGTTAGATCCCTAATATCAGGGATAAATTCAAAGGAATTACTTTGTTTCTCCCATTCATATGTTTTTCATTCTTTTATCGGCAAAAAATAACAAAATTTCAGTTAAGCCAGAAAAAATAATTTATTCTTTGAAAAACCTTCTTGCATTTTAAGACAAAAATACTACATATTTTATGAACAGGAATAATTATAAAAATTGAATAAGAAAATTGGTTGGGAATAAGCCTTGCTACCTGAAATAGACCAAAAACCTATCAATGTATTAAATAAAGTGTGTGACTGATTTTTAAAAATCATCATTATGTAGTTCTTCCCTTAAACTCTCTCATTGTCTTAGATGTGATCAAAATGGAGGGTGAGTCAAGTAACCTCCAACTGGTTTTTAATAAAACTTGATTATTTTTATATAGTTAAGATTTTCCATTAATAATAGGATAAACACTTATAAAAAGGACGAAAAAATAAAAAAGACACACAAGACAGAGAACTAGATCAAAATACTTTAACCGCAAAATCATTTCACTATCTTCACCATTTTTTAAATTAAACAAAAGCAAAGATGACATTCCACACAAAAAGCCAAACGTAAAATTTTAGGTCCTAACTCCATATACTTTTCGGATATGGTGAAAATATGGACATATTAATAAATTTTTTAATATATTTTTACATCACTATTTTTAAAACTTTTTTATTCTTCAACACTGATAACTACCTGTATTCAATGTTTCAATTTTAAAATTATCACTTTTGATGAGAAAAAAAAAACTAGATTATTACACTTCAAAAAACCAAAAAAAAATGTTTTCCTTCTTCTTGTTGTATAAGCCCAACGCTTAATGGGTCAAATACGTTGGTATTGGGTAACTTTCAAGGCATGCGTTGTAGTTGTAGATTAAAGCCACCACAACCTTACGCAGTCCAATTCCCAAAAAAAATCTTTAGACCCACTTTCCATCGCGTGGTCAATCTCTCTTTTCTGCTATATTTTCATCTTCCGTCGATATCTGTATGGCTTGACTGGCTCCGGTGTTATTTTTCATACGTGATCGCGTTATCTGTCTGTAAACACATATTGGTTTGATGTGGCAGTCTTTATTGTAAAACCTCTTAATATTCTTACATTTATTGCAAATTTCTCCGTCATCCAGGGGTTTCGGTGTGCAGATTTCTTTATCTCTTTAGTTGCTAATTTCATTTACGGACTGAAGTTCATGATAAACCCTAATAATAAAATATTTACAATTTGTTCTTTATTTTTTACAAAATATGAAATTTGAACTCATTTATTTGGGCCCCAAAAAAGCATTCATATTCTTCTCGGCCACACCTGAAGACATGATTATCGTTAACACTTTACAAATTACTAACAATTAAAAATATTGACAATAATTTGTTGTCATAGGTTCATGATACACGGAACATACAAACTTTTTTGATGTCACTGTTGGTTTATAGCTTCTCTTCCTCGGACCACTCAGCCATTTGCATAACGACCACGGAGCCAGGAGACACTTCGTGACAGTTGTCCGATAGAAAGATAGCAACGCCCTCTTGCTACGGGGCAAGAAGCCTGGCTGTATTTAATGTTCGAATGATTCACCAGCAAGTATCTAAATCTAACACATTTACAGCTTTGCGATAAGAACACAATTACATTCACCCAGAAATGCTCTACATCTTCAGAGAGAAATAATGAACTTTAATATTTTGTATATTGAACGACGATTGGGTGTTGTGAATGGGCATCTAGAGTCACATCGGAAGAAGAGAGGTTGTCTTTACGGATCGTCTTTCCTGCCACATTTCTTACTCACACTTTCAAATGTGTTGAGTGACATTATAAAATTAAATTAATGCCCAACATTTATTATTATTTATAGCTCCTTACGGTACGGACGGCCAAAGCCTTATTGGTTGGCGAATGTTAGTAGGGATAGCTACATATAAATAAAGTATCGAATTGGTCCTCGGGGTCAAAGATAAACGTGAACTGCTCTCGTGAACCGTTGTGTGTATCGTCTTAGAGTAAATTTGAGAAATTGTCATGAACGCCAGCAATTGAAATCAAAGTACCAATTGAGGAAAATATATTGATTTTGATTTTAGTAGACGATAGATAAAATAATGACGATCACAAAACTCAGTCAGAACGACTAGGTGATGGTTATTCATTCAGTTTTTGGTACAAACTTATATTGAGTTTGAATTTATGATTATGCACTACCAAATTTAAGAATGAGCAGTTTCCATGTAATGACTGGAAGTTTGCTTTTTTTGTTCTAATCACAGAATGTTTCAAAGTTTGAGATTTTAATTTGTGTTGTGGATTCCATTGTTAGAGGTATCAAAATGAATTTGTGATTGAAATAAGAATTGTGTTCAAGAAACCGATAATTATTACTTATTGGTACATTTGTGTAATACCATAAAGGACAAATAGATGTAATAGTAACAATTTTGGATTCTTGCCGGTTTCGGAATAGTGCAAATATTAATAGTTAGAGGTTCATTCAATTGAAAGCCGCCCATATATTTTGAAGCCATTTTGAATATATTGCCATTTTATACATACTTCATTTCTAAGAGCAAATAAATCAAATTATACAAATTCAATAAACCATTGTGACAAATGGTTTAATACACATCAAAAATAAGAATAGATTAGTACAGAATAGCCTTAGGAATGGAGATTTGGAAGCCAACAAGGAAAAAACGTTAATTTCGGCAGGGCTGAATCACAAAGTAATTCAAAGGTTTTCTTCAAACCTTGCATATTTGTGCCAATATAAGAGTCTGTGTAAAGATGAGATGTACGGGTCCACTCAATATGGCACCTTCGATATAAACAAGTAAAAAAGCAGTAAGTCCAGCTGGGTAGAACTTTGAATACCCTCCACCATTTGGAAGAATTTGGAAATTTTCTCAAAAAGGCAGCTTTCTGTCAAAGGTTTTAGTATCCGTTATGAACTGCAAATATGAAATTTGAAACAATTTCGTTTAATAAAAAAATAAAATCTAAAATACGCTAAAAAAGTTAACAATTTTGTTAAATTTTGTGATTTATTTTATAGTTGTTGTCAATTTTTTTATTGTATGATAATTTTTCTATTAAACTCATCATACGGAATTGTACGTTTTTAATTATTATTGAAAAAGAGTGGTTTTCATCTTCACAATAGCTAGTCGCTGTTTCTTCGTCTTTAAATGGACGAACACAGCTTAAATGGGACTTAAATGAAATCGTGGACCTACTATTGTCGAGTGACAAATCTCCAAATTACTTATTTTAGGCCCATTCCGTTGGAAATTGGGACTATAAGTAGTAAAGTACCGAATTTCAATAGATAACTTTTTATGGAGGACACAACAAAATAGTGGAGTTATTTATATTTATATTCACTGATTTGGAAAATGTTTCTTAAAGCTTCAAAATACTTAAAGTCTACAGGAACCGGGGACTATATCTAAAAAGCAACCAATACTAACCAATTATTGCTCGAGACTTGCAAGAAACTACCTTGTATATGGGGACCTATGTAGTAATAGATAGACAAATGGACAGCGTTTTATCGACATAATATTTTCTTTGATGAAAAATAACATTTCATAAGATCTCCCATGAATATTTTTTTGGTGTTACAAATTGATGTCAAACCAATATACAACCACTTTGTGGTGGTGGTGGATATATAAGAGAAGTTAAGTTTGGCTGCCAATAAATCATTATGTCCTTAATTATAAGCCGGACAGAACTAACTACACTGCCTTGCGATTTGCCGCTACATGGGGATATTCCAAAACACGGTATTCCAAAGCAATAAAAACTGGCAAATGCAATTGCAACCTGACATTTTGTATCAAAGTACATACTTTTTTTAAACAGCAACGTGAAGCATATGTTGAAAAGTGGACCAACAACTTTTGTATTGCAAACTTCTATCCAATGAAGACCCAAAACACAGTAAAATACCGGGTATCAATAGTTACTTCTGTACAGGAATAAAGAATATAGTGAAATTTTATTTCAAATATTGTAAAAAAATATTTATATCCTTCCGGAGCTATGCAACATAATGTATCAGTATGGAAAGATTTTAGTAGTTTATTGGAAGGGAAATAGGAGATAACATTATCTGAGATCTATACATATATATATATATATATATATATATATATATATATATATATATATATATATATATATATACATATATATATATATATATATATATATATATATATATATATATATATATATATATATATATATATATATATATATATATATATATATATATATATATATATAAGAATGGTTACAACATGAGGTTCCTCGCTTCATTTCCAGTGCACAATGGCCGCCAAAATCTCAGGATACCAATCCATTGGACTATTATGTCTGGAGTATTTGTCGATCACCTCAAGCAAGCGCTTCGACGGGAAGGGGCCAAAATACCGCAAAGCAACATTCGGGCAGCGTGGCCGTTTGAAGGCCAAAATTTATGCCAAAGATGACCAATTCAAACAAATCTAAACTAATTTTGATTTGGTGCTATTTTCGACATTTTTTGCTTTCATTCAATAAAATTAAAAAAATTTAAAAATTATGGCATTTGACTTTGATGCAGTTTTTTATCTTAGCCTTTATATATATATGTATTATGAACCTATTTTCACCAAATTTAATGTACTTGCTTCTAGACTGAATTCGATTGGATGGTGCACCGTTTGGTGCACAATTAACCCGAAATCGGTTAAAGATATATGGGAAGTATATCTAAATCTGATCCGATTATCACCAATTTCAATAGGGTTCGTACTTGGACCAAACAAATATTGTGTGCAAAATTTCCATTATCAATCAGATAATAAATGCGACCTTCATTTTGTTCACAATTATACATGGACGGACGGACGGACATGCATAAATCGACTTAGAAAGTGATTCTATGAATATTCTTAAATGTATCTATGGGTCTATCTCGCTTCTTTCTCCCTATTACAAACAAATGCACAAAGACATAATACCCTTACCACTATGTGGTGTAGGGTATAAAAAGAAGACACCTGTATCGTTTTGCGTTTAGCGTTTTGTTAATTTACTACGCAAAGTAACCTAAATAGAGGGGCAAGTTCCCCTCTCTTTAACACTATTGGAAATTTTCAAATTCTTCGAAATCCGTTCATTTTAGTATATAGTGTCTTCGCCAATATTGCAGATAAAAACCAGTAAAGAAAGTCCTAAAGTCGGGCGGGCCGATTTTATGATACCCTACACCACTTTGCTAATTTAGTTGAGCTCCACTTAATAATTAAAAGTTTTTTTGGGAGAATTCAATTATAATTTAAAATTCAAAGGAGTAAATATGCCGAAGCATTTGTATCTTTTAAATTCGGACTTGTATTGCCCATTTGGTGCGAAACTAATTTGAAATCGGATAAAAATATATATATGGGAACTATATCCAAATCTGAACCGATCTGATTAAATTTGGCAAAGATATTTCTGAGCTGTATTTGATATATTTCCCTGAATATCGTTGTTACGGAGTGCATATTACGGCTGTGGGTAACAAATACAATAAATCGGATGAACAGTATATATGGGAGCTATAGCTATATATGAACTGATCTTCACCAAATTTGACATACTAGCTTCTAGACTCAATTCGGTCGTATGTGCCAAATTCCATCCCATTTGAACAAATATTAGACGTTTGGTGCACAATAAATGGTAAATCGGACGAAGTTATATATGGGAGCTATATCCAAATCTGAACCGATTTCGATAAAATTTAGCAAAGGTATTTCTGAGCTGCATTTGATATATTTCCCCAAATATTGTTGTTAGAGAGTGCATATTACGGCTGCGGAGGACAAAAATAACAAATCGGATGAACAATATATATGGGAGCTATAGCTATATCTGAACCAGGCCTAATTTGGTTGTATGTGCAAAATTCCATACTATTCGGGCTGATATTACACGTTTGGTGCACAATAAAAGGCAAATCGGACGAAGATATATATGGGAGCTATATCTAAATTTTTACCGATTATCTCCAATTTCAATAGGGTTCGTCCTTGGGCCAAACAAATGTTGTTTGCAAAGTTTCCTCTCAATCGGATAATAAATGCGACCTGCATTTTGTTCACAAGAATACATGGTCAGACGGACGGACGGACGGACAGACGGATTGACATGCATAAATCAACTCAGAAAGTGATTCTTTGCAGATCATCAAAAGGAACTATGGGTCTATCTCGTTTCCTTTTGCCTGTTACAAACAAATGCACAAAGACATAATACCCTGACCACCTTGTGGTGTAGGGTATAAAAAGAGAAATATATTGGTCGAAAATTCCTTATGTATTGGTCGATTTTTTTACTGTCAATTTAACACATATCCAATCTGAGTTAAAATCTACCTTTATACATCATTTTTTTGGGAAAAGTTTCAAAGTAAGAATTGTTGTAGATCTAATTTCATTTTGAGTTTCTGAAGAAAAGAAATTTTTATACCTATTACATAACATAAAAATTGCATAAATTTGTGTTAATAAAACCCTTGTTTATTTCTCAAAAATTTTGCACTTTTAATCAATTTGCTGCAAATTTCGTTATAATTTCACTGTACAATAGCCAGACTGGGTTGAGAATACGACAAATGGAGTTGATAGCACTTGTTTTTTAATCATAACCATAAAGAATTTTTGTGTTCTTAGGCCAAATGTTGTTACGGCCCTTATATAGTTATGACCATATATAAGGGAAATTCTATAGTTGGAGACACATTTCGCAATATTTAAGACAGAGCTTTGAAATAAGATGGAGATCTTTGGATTACATTCAGCATCATTTGGAATAGTCGCCGTAAAATGATAATTCCGATTTCAAGTATTTTTGATCTGTTGGCCATATTTCCATTTAAATTTACCAAATTTAGTATTTATGGGAAGTATTCGGTTGAATTCGGATATGAAAAAATTTATTCAATTTGGGCTGATATTAGCCATTTGGTGCGCAAGAAATCTGAAATCGAATAAAGATATATATGAGAGCTATATCCAAATCTGAACCAATCTAGATAAATTTTGGCGGAGGTATTTTCAAGCAGTATCTGATGCCCGTTATATCATTATTGTGGAGTGTATATTACGCATGTGAGGGACTTAAAGTCCCAAATCGTATGAATCATATATGTGGTTATATCTGATTTTCACCAATATTTGAAGTACTTGCTTTTAGGCTGAATTTTATCGGAAGTGTCAAAATTCAGTTAATTTGGGCTGATATTAGTCATTTGGTACAAAAAAAATCTGAAATGGGATAAATATATACATGGGAGCAATATCCAAATCTGAACCGATTTTGACTTAATTTTAAACAATTAAACACTGTTCTGGTACCAAATACAATTCTTGTGGAGTGCATATTACGATTGTGAGGGCCTCAAACACCAAATCGGATGAAATGTATATATGGGAGCAATAGCTATATCTGAACCGAGTAGGGTATAAAAAGTATCAATATGGTCCAGTTTTCAACACAGCCTAAACAAAAAGATATCCCCTGATTTTAATTATTGTGATGGTTTTGGCTATATCTTCCAATAGATTATGTAAAATTTCCTTCATTGATAAAAATATAATGTGCCCTCTAAAGAAATGGGTTGACATGACAACGACCCAAAAAAACATCAATAAACTTAAGCCATGTTAAACTTTAGTTACATTGACTGACAGTTTTAGCAAAGTTTTGGTTTTTTCAAAGAGAAAAGTTATGACGTTACAACTTACATGATATAGTTTTGTAAAATATTATGTTCTTAAAAATATACATTAAACACTAAACTATCGACTAGCAACGCGGTTCGGGTCGGCTAGTCCTTTATATTTCCACCAAAAAATCTAAAGCATTGTTTTGAAAACAACCGATATGAATGGTAGTTGCTACTAATTTGCAGTAAATGCATGTTTAACCTCTTTATCACCATCTCATTGTTAGATGTCATGACAACAGAGAATTTAATATCAACTGACAACGTCTCCATTTGCTCAGATGTCCCAGGGGATCGGAGCCTCCCGCATGTCATCGCACACACGGACATCATTTCAAGAGACAACGACCTTTTCGAAAAAGACAGCCGCTGAATTATGAAATAAGAACCGTATTGTTCGCCATTCGCTGCGGTTCACTTTGGGTTATTCTCTGGCTGTCTTGTTTGCATTCGTTCATTCATTTGCCGGCAGTCTGCCCTGGCTCTGGACAAATATTGCATTTTAACCTAGCCAACAAAACAATTTGTTTGCCTGGAAGTGTGCAGGGAATTCCGGGAGCAATGCACAGGTAAACCACAGGCCAACGAATGGGACTGCATACAACGGGCAATAGTAATCCATATTTTTGTGGATGTTCTTTCGCTGGTTTTTAATGGAAGAATAGAAGAGAAAACACCAAATAACAAAAACCAAATGTACCGAGAGGATTTGGGGGCATTTATCTGACAAAGGATATCGCATTTCGGTGGCATGGCATAGCTTGTTTTTAATATTAAGATTATACATAATAGCGAAATAAGGGACAGAGAAACTTATCACTTGTTTCGGTACACAAACGAGGACCATTGTTCAAAATAAGGACAGTATTTTTAATTAAGCATTTAGTACAGTATTTAAGTGTAGCATCAATAAGAAAATTGAAGCTATATCTGCAGTGCATCTTCGATAAATGGCAAAATCAACTCATTAGGTGAAGAAGAATTGAGTGGTTTGTCACAATGGGAGGCATAAGATAATGTGGAATTTTGGAAAATTTGTACTTTAAAGCTACGAAATGTACAACACTTTTCAGACGTAATTTGAAACATTTTATTTGCACTACGAGAGTAACATTTGTAATTCGTAACATTTTATTTCAAATTTATTTGGAATTCGATTGATCTCATTTGTGGCTGGAATTATTCTATTTGTAATGCGAAAATGGGATAGCAATTACAAAGAAGAGCTGTGATTAGAATACTGGGGAAATTGGAATAAGTGTGATGTACGTTTTGTACCGCTGACATCGTTGAAAGGAATAAAACTGAACTTCTTCCCGATAGGCTTGTTATAAGGGAATTTAATTTTTTCAATTGAGTGCCTTATTTTTAGGGAAATCCTCATTTTTATCAATGGGTGTTTATCGCTAACAAAGTAGCGGATACTTTGCCAGTACATATATTTATATTAATTCAAAATTAATTTTTATGACATTTATTTGTTTAGTTTTGTTATGGATTTAGAATATCGGTATTCTCACAGATCCTCTCATAATCTTGTATTATTTTGGAAACAGCCCACAGATATAAAAAAACTCATCCCATCTACCCAGCGATCTCGTCGAGCTGAGTCGACCTATCTATGTGTGTCCGTAACCGTTTGTAATCACGCTGCAGGTCGCAACTATAGTCCGATTCTCACGACATATTACATCGAGTTAGGGTTAGAGTCAGAATAGAAGCCTATTGAAGGAGGAGATAATCGCAAATCACTAGTTCGACAATATCACTAGTGCATAAATGTGGAACATTTGACCTTAATTACATAATTGGAGATATTGCAAAATATACACATGCATCTAGCCTTTCAAATACTGTTTCGAATTTGGGATTGTATTATGCCTCTGGTCACGTCAGAACGGAGTAATGTAATAATAACAACAATGATCTTAAAACGGGAATATGGTACATTATTTTTAACCCATTAAGAACCAAAATTGATATTTAGAATGATCTTTTATTTATTTTAAGATCTTGGTGATTCTAATCTATTATAGCTCAAAGAGTTTTATTCTAGTCCAAAGGATTATAGATCTAAAGAAACGTTACTGTAAATTATAGTATATCTCATGGTCGTTGTATAAATTTGAATGCATCCCCGCAAATGTCTCATACGTAACCCCACCCTATGCCACACTGTGGTACAGGGTATTATGTCTTTGTGCATTTTTGTAACATGCAAAAGGAAACGAAATAGACCCATAGTTCTTCTAGAGGATCTTCAACAAATCACATTTTGAGTCGCCTCTCTTTCCAGACGGACGCGTCCGTCTTTCCATGAATTATTGTAAACATAGTACTGGGCGTATTTATTTTCAGATTGAGATGAAATATTTTCACAAATCATTTGTTTGCCCCAAGGACGAACCCCATTGAAATCGGTTCAAATTCGGCACCAAATGCGTAATGCCAGTCCGAATCAAATCAATTTTAGTACACGCAGCCAGGTTAAGTCCAGAAGAATATCTGGCAATTTTTATGAAATTTAGCTATAGATCCCATACATATTTTCGTCTGATTTCACGTTTACTGTGCACCAAATACGTAATATCAGGCCAAGTGAATTTATCCTGGACGTTAGTTGAAACGCGGTTTCCATACATCTATTGCTTCGATACATATTTTTATACCCTCCAGGGTATATTAACTTTGTCATTCCGTTTGTAACATCCACGGTCCACGTTCTGGTATAGTCCCCATATAACGGTACCTCCCGATATTCGGTATTTTGATTATTTTTGCCACATTTTTTAACGGATTTGTCTAAAAATTAGTATTTGTTGGTCATAATGTGTTCCAGCTCCGGTAGTGAAACATTGCATGTATGGGTCTACGATTTGGTACAGCCCCCATATAACGGTACCTACCGATATTCGGTATTTTGATGGTTTCTGCCATATTTTTTCACTGATTTGTCTAAAAATTGGTATTTGTGGGTCATAATAGGTCCTAGTTCGTCTGGCGAAAGATTGCATGTATAGGTCCACGTTTTGGTATAGGCCCCATATAACGGTAACTCCAGATATTCGGTATTTTGATGATTTTTGACACATTTTTTTCACGAATTTCTCTGAAAATTGGTAGTTGTAGATCATAATGGGTCCCAGTTCGTGTGGCGAGTCATTGTAATTATAGGTCCACGGTTTGGTTTAGCCCCCATATAACGGAACCTCCCGATATTCGGTAATTTGATGATTTTTGCCACATTTTTTCACGTATCTGTCTGAAAATTGGTATTTGTAGGTCATAATGGGTTCTAGTTCCGTTGGCGAAACATTGCATGTGTAGGTCCACGATTTGGTATAGCCCCCATATAACGGTACCTCCCGATATTCGGCATTTTAATGGTTTTTGCCACATTTCTTCTAATGTTCCCTTTACCCTAAGGTGGAGGGTATTAAAACTTTGTCCCGGCCGAACTTAATGTTTTTTTACATGTTTACTATAATTTTTCTCGAAGTCATGCTATGCACTCTTTAACAATGAGATTTGGTACGAGAGCTAAAAATGAATCCGTCATCTGGTGGAAATCGATTCAGAGTTGGATAGGTATCCCATATATTATATTTGTCTTATTCCAAATTATAACTGTTCTAAAGCCATAATACGTATTCAAAAAAATCCTATTTAGTATGATCCACGTCAAATAAATTCCCAATAAAAACGTCTATTTGTTATAGTTACCTATAAAATTTGCCTAGAGGTGTAGGGTATCATATAATCGGCCCGACCAACTTTTGACCTTTCTTTAGATTTTTCATCCGAATCCGACCTTTCGGTTTTCCTCCCTTTGTAGCTCCTCCTATGTTATGTGACCTTCCTTCGTGCTTATATATTATGTCGTCCACGTATCACCTGACTGCCTTTCAATATATGACGGACTTCTATAGTTATCGTTAGTAAGTGTAAAACAGCTGCTCGGAAGATACAACACCGTGTTCAAACCGCTTCAGAACCGCTGAGTAAGCTTGATAAATAATATGTGTTCTGATTTTTAGGATGAAACTTAAAAAACTAAGCTAATTATGATTCCTTAATATGAACTTTGAAACTGATCTCTCAAAATTTGGCGATGCTCAGCGGTTACATATTTGTTGATCTACTTCATCTTTAAACCTATCCCACAGTGTGATGGAGGTTATTATTTATTTTGATATGCTTTCAATAACGATCAGAGTTAGTATGATTTGTTTCACTTAAAATCCCAATATAAACGTACATTTGTCATGGGTTGAAATGCTAAATATGTAGCGAGGTGTAGGATATCATATAATCGGTCCCGACTGACTTTTGTCAGTTTCTTGTTGGTTTGAAAAGGTATAACATTTTCTGGGCGCTGTGAACATTAATGTATTGAGGGATACAGAAACAGTAACCAACAAACTACAGTGCAAAAAACAATTTTTTTTTTTGCTCTAAAACCCTCCTCCCATTTTGCTATTTTAATTGACTTATTCTCTGGAAAAATACATATAGTTGGCCATACAAATTTGAATGGTATTTAGTGTCATCTAGTTATCTATAAGTGTTGACTGTTCCAGCTCGTCAACTGTCCGCAAATGGTTGTGGTCTATTGTCTATTACACTAATACGAAATCTGTCCATTTGGAGTAATAAATTAAAGTCTAATAGAGAATGACTTCTATCATTGCTAGACTCGGTGTGCATTACACTTTCTCCAAAGCGGGTGACAAAGCTGAAAATGTATTTAATTAAAACTCACATTTGGATGTGCATTATTTTTCAACTAAACCGCAATTGAGCCATTAGACACGCCTGTGCTCGTACCATAAAATATTACGCTACTTAACATGAAAACGCTGTGAGTAATGTGATGATTTTATTATGCCAACAACAACAACAGCGAGTGCAACAACGATAGGTAGTGGTATTAACAACAACTGCAGAAGAAATAGCCGCGTTAGCAATGCTAAATGCAATACAATGTTGTTTGCTTGTCGTTCGTTGGCAGTGCAAAGCGAACAAAAGGACTAAATGCACAAAACAAAGGATAACGCACCCATAAGGTTATGGCGTGCCATACTCACACTTCTGCCATCGCATAAGCTTACCTAGCTAACGTTGAATTCCTCAGACCGGTTATGGAAGTAGTAGTAGCAGTAGTAGTAGTAGTGCCGTCAGAATGGGGAACGGAGCCGAAGTAGTTGCTGAAGTGAAGGAGAAGAACAAGAAGCAGAAAAACATTAACAATAATAATCAACAACAACATTAGTAATTAAGATATTTCGCATGGTTACATTTCCAGTTGAATTTAAATAAATGCCCGACGTTATTGTTTTGTAAAACGGACGGACCCGGCTGGTATTTTCTGTTGCTAGTTAGACTGTTGTTCGTTCACTCCTGGCTCAAAATAATAATGAAGAAATGACTGACTAAACGTAATACGAACGAGCATTGTGCAGCAGCAGCCCCACACACACACACACTGCCGAACCGAACAGTTTATATTAAAAGTGTTAGTCATTTGACAGTTTCCAAAAAATTCGGTAATTGAATATTTTGAAAAGAACTGCACTTCGTATAATTCGTAGATAGCAATCTTGTAAGTGATTTATATGTCTAAATTTTATTTCCTAACACTTAGAAGTGATAGTAAGTTCAGTGTGATCAGATGTTCGGCCAAATCTTTTATATATATCAATCTATCTTACCAAGTTGTCACCCATCAAAAATATATAATACATACAATGAGGACATGAATCCATTATTTTAAGAAGGGCATATCGCACGAAATATTTAGTTAGATTAGGTTGAAACAATTCGCTGCATGCCCTCTTGGATATACATTTAAGCCAGTATAGTCGTGTTGTGCGCTCTAGACTAAAGTTTTTTGAAAGAAGACGGGCAGTTCACAGTCTGTTATATTTGAAAATCAGTTGCCTTTATGAAATTCCTTAACTGTTTTATATAACTTACCATGATCTGATAAAGGTCTTGTATGGGGTCGTTCCATAAGAATTGGGATTTGATATTTGCAAACGATGGGCATTGGCAGAGAAAATGTTGCAATGTTTCGTATTTTACCGTACGAACATAATTAAATGGTACTAAATTTGGTATTGGGTAGATGGATAGAGCAGAAATCGTGAAATTTGAAATGTGGTGTTGGTTGTTGGGATAGAGATGAGAGAATTTCGGATCGAAATCACTTTTGATGTCTGGGGTGGAGTATAAATATACGAAAAGTATGATAATAATGCTGGAATCCTTAGATTTGATACTGAGTTCACTGTTTGTTTCTAAGAATTAGGTAGATTTTATTATGAAAAGACGTTGAAATAGTTTTGATTGATGTGGAAAATTATATTGATGTGGAAAATTAAAGATTTTGAAGACATTTTGGTGTAAAAGGCAAATATTTGCCTTTTATTCTTTTCGAAAAAGGCAAGAACTTTAATAATTTAAAAAAATAAAGAATTTTGAGTACTTTAAATGCCTATGCAGTTCGTGATAGGAACGAATCTAAACTTTTAAAGTCTAATCGCTAATATTTTTATTAAAAAAAAACCTTCTTAGACTTTTGAAACACTTCAAATCCAAAGATACGTGACAAATAGTGATCCCTTATTATAATTGTTCCCATAAAATGATTCTATCTACTGAGAGTCGGAAATGTGTAATGATAGATCATTCGGTTTGTATAGCATTTTCAAAGTTCTACAAACAGATATGTAGAGCCATGTCATTGTGCACACAGATTCACTACCAAAAAATCATCACGCCGTAGCTCAAATGTCAAACGACAATAAATTTTCTCTTCGGGTTTCTTGATATACTTACCAAGACTTTCATCCCGAATAAGGAATCCTCATCCATCCCCAGACTTCAACTGTAATCACTTGTCTCTAATCTTTTGTATCTAAATTCTAATATTAAACAATTAAAAAAGCTGTAAGTTCGTCCGGGCCGAACTTTGAATACCATCCACCATTTGGTACAAATTTGGCAATTTTCAAAAAATAAAATCCGTTAAAAATTCTGTTAAAATATTAGAAATACCGAATGTAACCGTATATTAAGGTCTATACGCGACGTGGACCTGCATAGGCAACTTTTGTAACAAGCTATTTCAAATATTCAAATGCAAAACTGGAAAAAGATCTGTTTATAATGTAGCTAAAATCATCAAAATACCGAATATAGGGAGGTACCATGGGGGTCATAAAACGTGGACCTGCACCGACAATTTTCTAGCATAGGCTGTAGTATCCATTACGAACTTTAAATACAAAATTTAAAATAATTTAAATAATCATCAAAATACCGAATATCGAGGGTCCCGTTTTATGGGGGCTATACGGAGACGTAGACCCGCACATACAATTTTTTGTCATAGACTGTAGTATCCATTACGGGCTTCAAATGCGAAATTTGAAACAATTCCGGTAAATAATGTCTCTAACATCATCAAAATACCCAATATAGGGGGGTACCGTGGGCTATACGAAGACATGGACCTACATGGCTCATTTTCTGTCTTAGGATGGAGTATCCATTACGAACTTCAAATACCAAATTTGAAACAATTCCGGTAAATAATGTCGCTAAAATCATCAAAATATCGCATATCGGGTGGTACCGTTATATGGGGCCTATACGAAGACATGGACCTACATTTTCAATACCAAAAGTCCTGCAGTAATACACATTTGAGTTAAATTTTATCAACCTACTTCATATCGTTCGGAAGCTAGAGTGATTTCCACAGACGGACGGACATTGCTATATCGATATAGAATTTTATGCTGATCAAGAATATATATATATACTTTGTGGGGTCTAAAATGTATATTTCGAGGTGTTACAAACGGGATGACAAACTTAATATACCCTCCATACTATGGTGGAGGGCATAAAAATAATATTCGAATACATTGATCCCGTGCATTACATAAGAATTCTTGCATTCTTGGAACTCCTATAAACCCCCATCCAAAAGCGGTCTTCTGTGACAAACACTTCAACTTCCTACTGTAAATGTGCATAAGTAAACAGTTATGTGTGTACAAACGATTCATGTTCATTTCTGTTTTTATACCGGCAAATGCTAGGAGCAAATGTTGACTTGAAAATGTAAGAAGTAATGTTAGGGTCTCGGGCCGGATCCGCATGTCGCGCACATCGACGTACACACACACTCTTGTGTTCGGTGCATTCATCGCCGGAGCCATATCTTTGTTTCCGTATCCGTTTGTTGCATTATTTGTGCATCTCGACGAAAATAAATAGGAAAACATTCGCACACAAACACACCCATGGCAGGGAGGAATATTTAGCGCTCCGACTGAAGCATTGTTATGTTAAACGAAATGGAGCAGAGCGAGCCAGTTGCACTTAAGTCTGGTTTAATGGAGTGCGAGGGAAACGTGGAATCCCGCCACCGCTGCAAGAGTGCGAGTGTCCAAGAACGCATGTATGTGTGTGTATGGGTCGGTTTGTTTATTTCTACCTCAAATACGGCCGCGACTACGTGGCGTTGCATAAGCGCTGGTGCCACCAAGAAAATCTTATAAATAAAAGAGGATATATGAGCAGAGTCGTTTGTGAGATTTTGTTGCTGGCTGCTGTAGCTATGCATGAGTTGGAAATGCATGAAAGGCGTCTTTCTGCCAGTTGGCCAGAAACCCTTTGTGACTATTCCAACCAGCAATGGAATCCACAAAAATCAACCAAAAAGAAGAAGCAATGCAATAACCTGCAGCCAACAATATTTACATTTATTCGAGTGCTTTGTTATTATAAAATCTGCAGCGATGCCAGAAAGCTTTTCATAAATTCGCGTCTACCTACGAGTTTGGACTAAATACTTGTTGGCCAACCGTAATGCTCTTCAAACAAATTAACGAGCCGCGAAGAAAACATGAACTCTTCTATACTTGGGGTAACCGCATTTATCACCACAGACGACGAGGTCGTTGATGTTCGAAAAAATGTTAAACGACAGCTTATCTATATACGTTAGGGTTGCGAATTTTTATTTTTCTGAAAAGAGAATCTTAATGATAAAATTAGTACATATTCCATTTAAATATCAAAAAAGACACGAACAGTCACGTTAGGAATTTTTTAGTGACTTTTTTTAATTTCTCAAGAAAAAATTTTAAAACTTTATACTTTTTTTTTGAAAAGCCACATTGAGCCACTTCCACTATTATTCACAATTTTGTTCAGGTATCTCACTTTGAACAGAACTAATATCTTTGGAAAAAAAAGTTGATACAACTTCTGTCGTAAAAAGTACGACCATCCTCTGAAATTTATCCTCTCCAATGACACATCTAATGCTTACCTCGTTTTGTGTTTGATGATCGTATGTTATGTTACCTGTATGTTTTTATAGCTAATGTCCAATTATATACCAGCTTATAACAACTCCAAAAAATTTTCAAAAATTAACGTAAATAAAAAACAAAACACTTTAATATTAAGATTTTATCCAATATTTTTCAATTTCGTATCTGATTAAGCGTGACTTTTTTTCACCCTATATAATATGATCAGGAATATTATGTAGGGTAAGTGCGCCTAAGTTCGGCATGTCCCAGTGGTCGGCTGTTTTGAAATTTGAACTTAAATAAGAATAGAATTGACCAAATAATGAAATAATTGCAAAAAAAAAAAACGTCGACAGTGTTCTCTGCTCTCTTTCTGTAAAAAAACAATGAGCTCCGATCATTTATTACGAGAGAATAACGGGTTTCGTCAGCGAGTATCTTCCAACGCGTGAGATAGTGCTTATTTGTAAAGAAAAAAACCAGTAAAAAAGTATAGGTCGGTTTTGCCGACAGATGTATACCCTCAGCCAATGTTCGATTATTCAAAAATACTTTGACTTATGTTATGATTATTCTAATGTTTAACCCTTTATGCAGTCGGTTCCGAAGGAATTGGCCAATATTGGTCATTTCGTATCGGACCTAAATAAATATGATGTAAATATTGAGACGTGCTAGGTTTGGACTTTGTTGTGTTAATGGACATTTTGGGGTGTACCAAGTCTTGAATTTAATCTGATGTCAATTTCGCTTTTTATGAGCATCATGGATATTCAAAATTTTGAGACTTTGTGGGGGAGATGCCAGAAGGAGTGGACCGATATATCCCATCTTCTCAACGGATGTTTTGTTAGTAGAAATAATGGGATGTGTGAAATATAAAAGTAAAATATAAAGATAATGACTTAAAATTATTCAAAATTCTAAAAAAAAATATTTTACCGTTTGGGGGCAGGTACTTGATGGAGTAGACCGATATTATTCATTGTTGTACCTGACCTAGAACTGACGAAAATATTAGGATTTGCCAAGTTGAAGCAAACCTGGATTATCGCTTCTCCTTCTGTGCAGACAAAAAAAATATTTTTTTTTCGAAAATTTTGACCTTGTGTGGAGGAGGTACCAGAAGGAGTGGACCGATATATTCTATCTTAAGACCAGATCTTGGGTTTATGAAAATATTGGGATGTGTGAAATTTTAAGAAATTTGATTTTTACATCACATTTTAAAAAACTTATAATTATTCAACATTTTTACCCTTTGTGGGGGAGGTAATTGATGGAGTGGACCGATATTATCCATTTTTTTAGCTGACCCAGAACTAACACAAACATTGAGATTTGCCAAGTTGGAGCACAAAGCTTCTCTTTCTGTGCAGAAAAAAATATTTTTTTGTTTTTTTTTTTTTAAATTTTTTATAATAGTAAATAACAGTCTAAAGATTATTTTATAACTTAAAAACATACAAATCAAGCATTTTTTTGTTATATTATTTAATGCCGACATTAGGAACAGAGCAAAAGAGAGAATAATCCAAAAACTACTCAAATAAAAAAATAGTTTTGAGTCTGCAGTTGCAATTATTTGTGCTTTTTGACCAGATTTTCTAAATGAAGTAGTTTTTTTTAAATAAGCTATTTGACGTTTTAGATAGCGGTGGCATTAAAAAAAAATATTGCCTATCTAAAGGAAAAAGATCAATTCACAAATTCCAAATATAAGAAAGGTACTTTTTTCTTTTTTATTTAATCTCACTTTTACTTTAATTGAAAATCCATACGTTACTGAAGGTAACCATACTATTCTTGATTTTCTACCTATATTTGGTTTAGAATGACAATTAAATAAAACACTATTTAAAAACGAAATTAATTTCAAATTCTGGATTAAACTGTGAATTAGTAATCTAGCATTGTTATATACTATTTGAAATAACAAAAATACAAAATAATATTTTTTTACTGAAATACCATATGCCGTCTGCTGGCAAATAGACATGCCGAGTATTGGAAAACGGTGCCGATTACTGGCAAAAAATTACAATTTTAGTAAAATTGCAAATTTTGCCAATTTGCTGGTCAATAGTTTCAGTGTTGAATGCATATTTTTAAGGATATATTAATTTTCAAATCTATCTCGTATAAGGCTTAACCGTAAAATTTATACAATTTATACCCTACACGACATAGTGGTAAGGATCTTTGTGCATTTGTTTGAAACATAGAGAAGGAAGCAAGACAGACCAGAAGGTACTTCTGAGGATCTTCATTGAATCACTTTCTTAGTCGATTTATTGTGTGTTTGTCCTTCCGTCCGTCTGTCCATGTATTATTGTGAACAAAATGCAGGTCGCATTTATTATCCGATTGAGATGACATTTTCCAATATTTGTTTTTACCAAAGACGAACCCTATTGAAAGTGGTGATAATTAGATATAGCTCTTATATATCTTCAACCGATTTCGGGTAATTGTGCACCAAAAGGCCAATATAAGTCCAGTTTACCTGAAATTTGGCACATCCGACTGAATTCAGTCTAGAAACAAGTACATCGAATCTGAGAAAATCGGTTCAGATATACCTATAGCTCCCATATATATGTTTCATCCGATTTGCTGTTTAAGACCCCCCTATTCGTAATATGCATTCGACAACAATGATATTTGGTATCAGATATCTTATAGAGCTCGGAAATACCTTTGCCAATTTTATCGAGATCGGCTTTGGATATAGCTCCCATATATATCCTTAATCCGATTTCAGGTTTATTGTGCAAATAATGGATAGTATCAGCCCAAATGGAATGAATTTGAGGACGTACGTTTCCATTTTGTGGAACTCCTTTTCGAAGTGATATCATGCACTCTATGGCAATGTAATTTGGTATAAAAGTCAAGTTTTCCTTGTTTTCTTAATTATTGTACTGAAACTATTTGACGAAGTTTTGAATATGAACTGTTATCACCCCTTCGTTTTCCAACAATGGTATCCTAATTGATATATTTTTTGGTTATATTAAATGATTCGTCCACCAAATCGGTTGAAATAATTAAAGAGAAGAATATCAAAATAGATTCACGTACTGGTGTATTGCAAGTATTTTAAAGGTATTTACAAATTGTTGTAGCCACCTGTCATTCACTTAATAGTTAGAAACTATATACAAAATATATTATGTCAACTGTTTCCATAACGTTATAGGCTAACAATATTTTAGTTTCGAATTTCGAATTCGTACAGTTTAGAAAAGAATGTTGCCACATTTAAGGCATGACATTGGTACAGTATTTTCTTGATCAGAGTAGAATTCGTTATCAATTAAATGATGTGCCTGTCTGAAATCACGACAGATGTCGCCATATTTAAGATATGCACATTCTTTTACTTTACTCTAAACTTTAAGGTTTTCATTATTGTAAAATTTTTCTGAAAGCAACCCGATGATTTAAAGTATTTTGAAGATTTCAGAAGCATTTTCGAGAATGTAAATGTTTTTTTTCCGAATTTGAAAATAAAATTTCTCTCTTTTGCATATTCCCTATATAGCAGTACCTCTAGTAAGATGTACATTTGCCGGAAGGCAAAGAAGGATACATGGAGCATATACCAGTATTGGCTATTTTATTTGTTTCAAATATGTTAGCGCATCTTCCAAATAAAAATGAGTACGAAATTCATATTTTGAAATATCAATACATACAGAGTGAAATGAAAAAACTGCAACCAACTTCAGACTGCATTCATTTCTAAATCCCTCGTTCGACATCTGTTAAAATTATTCCAGTGACAGCTCATTATATTGTTTACAAGCGTAAAAAAGCATTTTGGTGAGAATTTTGTAGAAAAAAGTTAGTCGTGATGGAATTCAAGCGTGATAGTGTGATTTCTTTACATTCGGCTGGAAAACCACAAGTGGCTATCGTTAGAGCACTCCAGCATTTAAATGTGAATAAACTGGTGAACTGCTGAACTGCTGAATTTGGTTTTCTGCGACGAAAAAACATTCGTTGTCCAGCAGTTTGTAAACAAACAAGATGATCGTGTTTACTTGTCAAAGAGGTCAGGTGAAAATGTGCACCTTCGCTAGGCAGAACTCAAGCGCCGGCCATGGTGAGGGTGTGGGCCGACATAACAGCCGATGGTCGCTCTCCGCTCGTATTAATCGACCGTGGATTTAGAATAAATGCCGAATATTATCGTGAAAATATTCTGGAGGGTGTATTAAAGCCTTGGCCACGCAAACATTTTCGCCGCAGACCTTGGTCATTCCAACAGGACTCAGCACCATCGAACTTAAAACGCGCCACAAGAATGGTTATAAAATGAGGTTCCTTGTATCATTTACAGCGTACAATGGCCACCAACATCTCCGGATATCAATCCCTTGGACTATTGTGTCTGGAGTATTTTGAAAGCAAGGTTGGCATTACAAAATACCAAAGTGTCGATCTCCTCAAGCAAGCGCTTCGCCGGGAATGTGCCAAAATACCGCAAAGCAACATTCGGGCAGCGTGTGGTGGTTTCATTGGCCGTTTGAAGGCCATAATTCGTGACAAAGGTGACCAACTCGAACAAATCTTAACTTATTCTAAAATTTGATGCTATTTCCGACATTTTTTGCTTTCATTCAATAAAATTAAAAAAAACAAGTAAGCAAAGGCTACAGTCGAGCGGGGCCGACCGTTGAATACCCTACAACACTATAATAAACGATACAGTTTATATAGGCGAGATACTCGAAAGAATTCCACAAGATATTGTAGCAAGTAATAAAAGAAAACCAGGTTTCGTCAGTTTTCGTTCTCTAATTTTCGGTAATAGCAACTTAAACTAATTTGCTCATTTCCAATTTATTGGTAGATGTTGCACGTAAATGGTCTTCCTAGATCTGGAACCAATATTTCCCAAAGACCTATAATCTCTCAGAATTGGCAAAAGATTAACATTTATTATTGGTTTTTGACTGAAGCGCATCTATATGAGATACAGACATTTGACTATATTCTTCAACGAAATAGTCAGAAGTGCATCTTTCCTGTATTTGTGAATTCTCCAAAAAGTCTCTGGAATGGACATTTTCGTATTTTGTCTACAAAAGTTGGCAAACTATATCACACATTGAATATTTTTGGATGGCCATTAGAAACTGCTTGGCTTTTGCAATGTGCGGTAACCCCCATTCAAATGTGCGTGAGGATCGGGCGATAATTACGACCTGCCGACAATTTCTGGTTTGGTTTTTTTTGGTCCATTTCAACCCCTAAATATATGGCGATCATCTCCAAAAAGAGTAAGCTTCTATTCTGACCCTCTTTTTATACCCATGCAAAATTTCGTAACGATCGGTCCATAAATGCGATCTGTATATGATATCCTGATATCTCAACTACTTAGTTTTGTTAGCTGTAGAAATATTACCAAATGTTTAATTCAAAATGAAAATATGCCAAAAATATGATAACATTTGAAAAAATATGAGAAAATTTTACAAAATCAATATTTTCATCTTTCGAGAGATATTTTTATGCGATTTTTTAGACGTTTTTTCTTTTCTGCCAAGAGGCCATTCTGAATTAATGAGAACTGTCGAAATCAGTTCAGCCGTTCTCGACATATAAGAGATCTTTCAAGCATATCTACTTTGATAGACATATATATATATATATATCGCACATATTTTGCTATATATCCGATTTGTTGGATGTTAACATCAATGTAAAGATTAGAAGTAACCTTATCATGGCTTTGTGATTTCGCCGGGATTTAAAATATTCGCGGTTTAATGAAAAATTTTGAGTTTTTTCAACACAAAATATATGGTCTATTTTACCCGCTAAATATTATCCGATGACCACCCAAATTGGTAGGCTTCTTCCCTGCCCTAAACTCTAGCCACATGCGAAATTCCGCGTCGATTGGTCTATAATTGCGACCTGTATAGCTACTGCAAAATCCGACATTTTTTCAGTATTTGGTCCATTTCAACCCCTAAACATTTGGCGATCATCTCCAAAAGGAATAGGGTTCTATTCTGGTCCAAGCCCCACCTACATTCTAAATTTCGTGAAGATCGGACCATAATTGCGACCTGTAGAGTGATTTCAAATTAACATGGACAGACGGACAGACGGACGGACGGACATACATAGCTAGATCGGACATACATAGCTGTCCGTCTGTCCGTCTGTCCATGTTAATTTGTAATTTGGTAATATTTCTACAGCTAACAAAACTAAGTAGTTAGGATATCAGGATATCATATACAGATGGCATTTATGGCCCGATCCTTACGAAATTTTGCATGGAGATAAGATGAGGGTCAGAATAAAAGCCTATTCTTTTTGGAGATGATCGCCATATATTTAGGGGTTGAAATGGACCAAAAAACTGCAAATTTGTCAGCAGGTCGTAATTATTACATTGCAAAAGCCAATGTGTGAAGGAGTTTGCAAACTTTTATAGACAAAATACGAAAATGTCCATTCCAGTGACTTTTTGGAGAATTCACAAATACAGGAAAGACGCACTTCTGACTATTTCGTTAACGCTGATTTCGTTGAAGAATATAGTCAAATGTCTGTATCTCATGTAGATGCGTTTCAGCCAAAAACCTATAATAAATGTTAATATTTTGCCACTTCTGAGAGATTATAGGTCTTTGAAAATATTGGTTCCAGATCTAGGAAGACCATTTACGTGCAACATCTACCAATAAATTGGAAATGAGCAAATTCGTTTAAGTTGCTATTATTCGAAAATTAGAGAACGAAACCTGATGGTTTTCTTTAATTATTTGTCACAATATCTTGTGGAATTGTTTCGAGTATCTCGCCTATATTAACTGTATCGTTTATTATAGTGTTGTAGGGTTTTCAACGGTCGGCCCCGCTCGACTGTAGCCTTTGCTTACTTGTTTTTATCTCACCCTGTATGTCAATTAATCGTGTTTTAAAAAATGCTCAATATAGGTCCAAGTTATAAAATGCCGATCCCAGTTCTAGTAACATTTTCCAATTTAAGGGACATCATTCAGGATTAAAGTCACTCTTTCCATCATATTTGGAATTTATTTCAGTCGGAAACACGACGTTGTTTTGCATTTTGTATACTGCATTTTCCTGTATTTTGAAGTCTTTTCCCGCATAATATTGGGTTTCTATTAGGCATTTATTAGGCCTGCAGATTTAAAGTATTTTGAAACTTTAAGAAGCATTTTCCAATCAAATTAGTATTTTAGCACTTCAGGTTTGAAAGAATTTAAATCGATTTAAAGTGACTCCCCAAATAGCAGTATTTATTGATTTCGGATATTTTGAATTTCATGTTATACACTAATTTGATTTTCTACACTTAATCAAAACTAAAAACTATTAACATTAAAAGAATATATATTTCAATATGAGTCAACTTGAAAAGATAGCCTGCAATAAAAAAAAATACAAAAATAAAAAATATATCACTATTATTGCTATATTTTTATGCGATTTTTTCATATTTTATCCTTTTCTGCGTAAACCCATGCCGAATTGGGGTGAATTTTTAAAATCAGTCCACCTGTTCTTTAGTTATAAGCTAGTAACTAACATAACTTTCTTTCATATATATAGAATAGGTTAGGTCGAAAAATAGGTCGATCCTGAGTCCCCACAAGTCCTTTAAGACATACACATGAATATGAAATTCGGTAGAAATGTCTGGAGGAAAGGATTTTTTGATTCATACTTAAATAAAATAAAGCATTTTATCTTATATTAGAAATTCCGTATTATAAACGAAACCCCTATTGTTGTTAAGGTATATTCCCCAGACATGCCCTAGATGCGGAAGTGTATCTCTCCCTAGGAACTGTTTCCTAAAGTTTGTAAAAGCCGGTCAGCTGCAAAGAAAGTATTCTAAAGAGCGTACATTTTTGTGTAAGCCCGAATGGACGAATTTTGGAAATTTGGACCGAATTCAACCTAGAAGCAAGTACTACATTTTTTTTTGAAAATCGGTTAAGATATGGTATGGATCCCATATATATGTTCCATCCGATTAGTTGTTTATATTTTTCACTTTCGTAGTACGCACTCTAGAACAATGATATATGGCACAAGTATAGCTCAGAAATAACTCTGCCAAATTTTATCGAGGTCGATTCTTCGACAAAGGAAGAGTTTGTTGTCTATGATAAATTTATTGCAATAAAAAATGGTATTCAATAATTTTAGTAAAGATATAAAAGATGCTGAAGTGTACAACATATTTTATTGGAACTACGTGAACTTGTAGGGGTAGAAGAAATTATCTTTATACGAAACATTGAAATATAGATTAGATTTTAAACATATTCACTGCAAATTTAGAATCAGGTCATAGGCATAGATCGATAAGGGGTAAAGAAAGCAGACGATTCAAATAGTACAAACAAACTTTGACACTGCATTTAAGTAAATTCACAGAAACTTGAAAAAATCATGAGGTCATCGTTGTCGATAAAAACTGAATTTAAGAAAATTCCCAAATATATCCAATATTTACACAATATCTATAATTGACATGTTGGTCTCAACGCCATTTGTCCAGTCACGTGGTTAACATTGTCGCGAGAGTCATTATCTATGTGTAAGAAACATAGAAACAATTCATTGAAACTCCGTAAACCTGACATGAATATTATTCTTTTTAATTGGTTACAACAACTCATATCTAATTACCGACACATTTCATGTGGTAGTACTTCGTGTATTTAGATTGTCCAAGATACGCCTGGATGCACTTGTGCTTTGCTTGCAAAAAAAGGATAAAGGAGTAAACGTGAAAAAATTGAACACCCGCATTCTCTTGGAGAAATACTCCAACACGATGTGGGACTGGGGGCAGAGGATTCTGAATACGGCTGCATCGTCACCTCATCCTCAGTGCCCAACATTTTTTAAAACGTTTAAAGCTTTATATTTGTTTTTATCGGATTGCTTACATTAATGCTTTGTTGTGTGTCCGTAAATATTTGTACAAATTACACAACAGCAACAACGATGCCGGTAATAACACCGACCGGCAAGGATCTCAACTGGACCGAGCCGAGGTGCATTGACGTTGAACAAATCAAGGGAAGCCAACTGAACAACAGTCAGAGGACGATAAGACACAACTGCCTCAAAAAGCACGCACGTAGCCGTCGCAACGTTTGTTGAAGTTCGATTTCACTGGTTTGGGCTGAACTTTGGTAAATACGAGCAGACGTCCGTTCGTTTATAAACAAGACTGAATGCGGGTATAATTATGTATCATTTGCCGGTCATCACACACACACACAAACAGGTGTTTGTACACACAAACGCATGCGGATTTTTTGTTGTTTTTGTCCTTGCGTATTTGCACTGAACTTAATGCAGAAAAAGAGGGAGTATATAGAATACACCGAAAGAAATGCCTTTGTAGCCACCGCACAATTAAAGGGTACGAAAGCTACAAACAGAAATATAATACTTATAATTGCTTTATATCTATAAAATGGATATAAATAATAATGTATTTTAATTATATTTCTAAATATGTTGTATAACGAAGCAGGGTGTATTCGTCTAGAAAAATTTTTTATACCTTGCAGTATTTATAAAATATTTATAGAAAAAAGGAAAAAATTATTAAATTTAAAGGCATGATAAACAGGAAACGTGCTGAGGATCTGTATGCTCATCGTCATTATACCCTTAGATATACAGGGTGAGATAAAAAGTTAAAAAAATGCAACAAAGTTAAACGTCATAATATTTATTTTTTTTTTTTTAATTTTATTGAATGAAAGCACAAAATGTGGGAAATAGCATCAAATTTTAGAATAAATTTAGATTTGTGCGAGTTGGTAACCTTTGGCACGAATTATGGCCTTCAAACGGCCAATGAAACCGTCACACGCTGCCCGAATGTTGCTCTGCGGTATTTTGGCCCATTCCTGGCGAAGCGCTTGCTTGAGGTGATCGACACTTTGGTATTTTTTAGTGCCAACCTTGATTTCCAAAATATTCCAGACACGATAGCCCAACGGATTGGTATCCGGAGATTTTGGTGGCCATTGTTCGCTGGAAATGAAGCGAGGAGCCTCATTTTATAACCAGTCCTGTTGGAATATCCAACGTTTTCAGTTGACATCTTTGGCAAGTAAACATGAACATTTTGTTTGTTTACAAACTGCTGGACAACGAATATTTTCTCATCGGAGAAAACCAAATCCGGCAGTTCACCAGTCTATTTTCTTTCTGTTGCGGTATAAGTTCTTGCACTTTTTGGAATTTCAATGGCTTTACTCCGAGCCCATTTTTCAATATTTGCCGAATGGAATATTGCGACATGTTCAGCCCTCAAGACATTTTTCGGCCACTGCGACGCGGGTTTCGATCAAGTCGCTGCTTTTATTTTGGAACCTTTTCTGCTGATGTTGCTATTTTCTTCCGTCCACTTCCTTGAGGTGGGGCTACGCTACTAGTATCACGGTAATGAGCGATGGTACGAGAAACAAAAGGGTTATTCACATTTAAATGATGGAGTGCTCTAACCATAGTCACTTGTGGTTTTCCAGCCAAATATAAAAAAAATCTCTTTGGATGAAATCTATTTTAGGACATTTGCAGTCGGTTTAATGGTGTGCTTCCGTCTCTCTGTCTGGAGGACACGATAACTATCGAGAGTAGTATCCGATTTAGTCCCAGCAAAGTACATCGAGTTGTTATTATCAGACTAAAATCGAGTTCGGGATAGGCAATATCGGTCTACTCCTTCCGTTACCTCCCACGCAAAAGGTCACAATTTTCATGGAAGATAATTTACCTCATAAAACTTAAAATAATATCATCCGATTTCCTTCAAACTTTTCAAGTCCTAACATTGGAATCAGTCCTGGGTCAGTTGCGACGAAATCGACTCAATGCTGTAATTACTTCCCCCACAAATGACTAAAAATTGAAATTATTATAACTCTTAAAAAATTACAATTTTGCACATTCAAATATTTCTACCAACTCTAGACGTAGTACAAAAATTTAATAGAATTGACCACTTTTTCTGGTACCTCTCGCACAGAGTATCAAATTTTGAATGATTATTATAAAAATACATTGACAGACATACGGAGGAAAATTAATAAATCGATTCAGAATATGATTCTATAAAGATCATTAAAAGTAACTATGGATCTATTTCGTTTCCTTCTGCATGTTACAAACATATGCACAAAGACATAATACCCTGTACCACAATATGGTGTCGAGCATGATGAATCAGTGGAAGGAGATTTATCTAAAACTATAAAATACTTGAGTGTTTATTAAAAACCAGTAAAGAAAAGTCAAAAGTAAGACTATATAATACCACATACCACTCTTAATATTTATATATCACCTATCAAAATTTTGGCATTATATTTGTTACCAGATATCATATCGTAAGTTTCCATTTTGTGGAACTCGGCTCCGATATATATATTATATATATTCAATATATATATATATCGCAGCCGAGTGATATCTGGTACCAAATATAATTGTTGTCGAATGCATATTACGAATGTGAGGGACTTCAACACCAAATTGGGTGAAACGTATATATGGGAGCTATGGCTATATCTGAACCGATTTTCACCAAATTTGATAAACTTACTCCTAGATAGAATTTGGTCGGATGTGCCAAAATTCATTTCATTTGGACTTATATTGGCCCTTAAGTGCACAATTAACCCGACATCGGGTGAAGATGTATGGGAGCTATATCTAAATCAATTTTTATTAGGGTTCGTCCTTGGGCCAAACAAATATTGTTTGGAAAATTTCATCTCAGTCGGATAATAAATGTAACCTGCATTTCGTTCACAAGAATACATGGACAGACGAACGAACTGACATGCATAAACCGACTCAGTAAGTGAATCTATGAATATCCCTAAAAGTAACTATGGGTCTATCTCGCTTCCTGGAGTTACAAAAAATGCACAAAGACATAACACCCTTACCACTATGTGGTGTAGGGTATAAAGACAATAACAACATCCTGCAGGATTATTTAAAGTCGATTTATTCTCAGTGTACATAAGAACATACAAGATAGAACACCATGGAGGAATCGCATTCTATCTTGTCGTTCCCTGCATCAATAAACAAATTAATTCGAAGGCATTGACACCCGACAAGATGAAGATTCGTGATAAATCGTCACTTCACTTAGTTGTCATTTTTATTATCGGATCAATCTTCCTTCTTGTAAGTTGAACTTCGCCTATTTGTCCTGCTTAAATCGAAGCCGCTGTTGTCAGCGATGTGGATCTGATTGTGTTGTAGATTGCAGTACTGCCCTTGAGTGATATCAGTTTGTGTATATTTACGAAAATAATCAGAAAGCTGTGGAAAAATGCCGGACGGAGCTGACTCTATGGTACCCCTGATAACACTGCATATTCATCAAAACTCCCTTAAAAAGTCTACATTTGTATTGTAGATCTGTGTAAAGTATTACACGGTCTTAATGCGGCTCAAAGATGAAATTGGATGTCCCAATTTGGGAGCTATCACATTGTAAAATGTGCCCTGTTTTTGAGCGTTTCATCTTACGAATTTAACAAGGAACTCCGAATACCAAATATCCGAATGTAACGTAATCGCAACAATTTCAAACTTTTTTTTCCGATGGTGAGGTTAACACCATCAAAAAACAGAGTTATATGAGAGCTATACGAAAACGTGGACTTGTACACTGTGAGATAAAAAAACTGCAACCAAATTAAGACTGCTGTCGTTTGTAAACCACCCGTCCGACATCTGTTAAAATTATTTCAGTGACAGCTCATTAAATTGTTTACAAGCGTACAAAAGCATTTTGGTGAGAATTTTCCAGAAAAAATATTATACGTGATGGAATTTAAACGTGATAGTGTGATTTCTTTATATTTGGCTGGAACACCACAAGTGGCTATCGTTAGAGCACTCCAGCATTTAAATGTGAATAAATCTTTTGCGTCTCGTACCATCGCTCGTTGTCGTGATACTGGTAGCGTAGCCAACATCAAGGAAGTGGGCGGAAGAAAACATCAACATCAGCAGAAATGGTTCGAAAAGTAAAGAAGCGACTTGATCGAAACCCGCGTCGCAGTGGCCGAAAAATGACTTTTGAGCTGAAAATATCGCAATATTCCATTCGGCAAATATTGAAATTCCAAAAGTGTAAGAACTTACATCGCAACAGAAAGAAAATAGACTCGAAAGAGCTAAAAAGTTGCTTTGCTTGACCGCATCATGTTTACTTGCCAAAGAGGTCAGCTGAAAATGTGCACCTTCACTTGGCCACCAGAACTCAGGCGCCAGCCACTATCCATTGGCATTAACAAAATTATAGGAAGGTCCGGCCAGTTCTGAGGTATATGGTCATTTCTGGAGGTATCCTTGGAACAGGATAACTCCATTGGCCAATATGCATTCCAGGACAATTCTGCCGGTACAATATGAGTACCTACGGAAAGCTTATGAAGTTTACTATCCATTGGCATTAACTAAATTATAGGAAGGTCCGGCCAATTCCGAGGTATATTATGAAGTCTACTATCCATTGGCATTAACAAAATTATAGGAAGGTCCGGCCAGTTCCGAGGTATATGGTCATTTCTGGAGGTATCCTTGGAACAGGATAACTCCATTGGCCAATATGCCTTCCAGGACAATTCTGCCGGTACAATATGAGTACCTACGGAAAGCTTATGAAGTTTACTATCCATTGGCATTAACAAAATTATAGGAAGGTCCGGCCAATTCCGAGGTATATTATGAAGTCTACTATCCATTGGCATTAACAAAATTATAGGAAGGTCCGGCCAGTTCCGAGGTATATGGTCATTTCTGGAGGTATCCTTGGAACAGGATAACTCCATTGGCCAATATGCCTTCCAGGACAATTCTGCCGGTACAATATGGGTACCTACGGAAAGCTTATGAAGTCTACTATTCATTGGCATTAACAAAATTGTAGGAAGGTCCAGCCAGTTCCGAGGTATATGGTCATTTCTGGAGGTATCCTTGGAACAGGATAACTCCATTGGCCAATATGCCTTCCAGGACAATTCTGCCGGTACAATATGAGTACCTACGGAAAGCTTATGAAGTTTACTATCCATTGGCATTAACAAAATTATAGGAAGGTCCGGCCAATTCCGAGGTATATTATGAAGTCTACTATCCATTGGCATTAACAAAATTATAGGAAGGTCCGGCCAGTTCCGAGGTATACGGTCATTTCTGCAGGTATCCTTTGAACAGGATAACTCCATTGGCCAATATGCCTTCCAGGACAATTCTGCCGGTACAATATGGGTACCTACGGAAAGCTTATGAAGTCTACTATTCATTGGCATTAACAAAATTGTAGGATGGTCCAGCCAGTTCCGAGGTATATGGACATTTCTGGAGGTATCCTTGGAACAGGATAACTCCATTGGCCAATATGCATTCCAGGACAATTCTGCCGGTACAATATGAGTAACTACGGAAAGCTTATGAAGTTTACTATCCATTGGCATTTACTAAATTATAGGAAGGTCCGGCTAATTCCGAGGTATATGGTCATTTCTGGAGGTATCCTTGGAACAGGATAACTCCATAGGCCAATATGCCTTCCAGGACAATTCTGCCGGTACAATATGGGTAGCTACGGAAAGCTTATGAAGTCTACTGTCCATTGGCATTAACAAAATTATAGGAAGGTCCGGCCTTCTGTGTCGCATATGGTTCGTACATATGTCCTGGGCTCTTTCAAAATTTCTTAAAAAAATCACGTCTTGGGTTCCTTCAATATACCCATAACTTGTCATATGCTGATGATACTCTCTAAATTTTATTAAAATCGTTTCAAATATAACCCAATACTTAAATTTGTCACAATTCAGTATTTATACTCACACGCAGTTTGCAATATTCTCACGTACGAATTCTGCCAAATTTGTAGGTATGCATTACGCTTTCGTACATAAAACATCGTCTAAAGAGGAACTAAATTAATTTGTTGTCTTGTTTCATACTTACAAAGCACACATTTTTGAAGCTGTTTGCCTTTAGACGAACACACACACACATACATGCACACTCAGGATCAAATGTTTGCATAAGAACTCAAAAGAAGTGGGATGTAGTCGGGCGGCAGTATTAAAGACACTCACCAGCATATTTTAATGTTTAATGGAATTTTGGGGATGAGACAGCCTCACAAATGGTGAGGGGGATGAGTGAAATTTATTACCTCGTTTTTTGTTGGTAGCTTATTTAACTTTCAGCACATGTCTTTAATCAAAATCAGCGAGCGAATATAACACATTGAGAATCAGAATCATACTTCTTGATGGCAGCTACATTAGCATGGTACGAATTTTCTATTGAAGTGAATGTTTCAAAATCTCTCTGAGGAAAATTCGATTTAAAAATTAGAATGGGTTTCATAGTAAAGTCCACGCACTGTCACCGAGAGCAACGAAAATATTTATCATCTCATATTTGAGAAGAACTATGGCTCATTGATGTTATGGCAGCTATTCCAAGGTAACTCAAATATAGTCGTGCCTATTATTCCCGTCTTCAGCACAGCCATTTTATTTGAACAGCATTGTGCTTCGTGTTCTTGCAAATTTGAACATGAAACAGTTTTTAACTCTTAAATAAAAAAGCTGCTTATACCAAAATCGCTTAGCTCCTTAGTGCAACAAATAACCAACCTGGGCGTTTTTACGCGCTCGCCTGTGTGTGTATGTGTGTGCATATTAATTCAGGTGAAGGAAGCATATCCGTGTATCCCACTTTTTACGCCAAAGTACCCGCTTAAGCTGCAAAGAACTTTTTATATTTGAAATAAAGTATTAATTTCACAAGAAACACAACACACGTGAAAAGTGTGTAGGAAAAGTGGAAAGTAAAAAAGTGAAATAGAAAAAGTATGAGTTTGTGCTAGAAAACTTTTCATTTTATTTGCACAAGATTTGATATTATTCCACATTCTGGTTGGGCCGCCGCGGAGGATGTGGTAAAGTCATAACTGTAGTAGCATGAATGATGCGCCCAACCCTTCGTCGGAGAAACCACCAAACAAACCCAAAACCATTTTCATAAAAAGTTTGTGGTAATTTTCATAAAATATTGCCACTTTTACGCGAAAAGTTTCCAAATATCATGTTCAAATGCCAATGTAAACGCAGCCGTGCTCGAAGAGATAGGAAAGAGTTTGAGAGCATACACTGGCACACACACAAACAATAATATCAAGCCAACTGACTGACACGCGGACACCCGGCTCGTGTCCGTATCCATGTGGACACAACAGACAACGTCGACGATTTAACTCAAATACAGCTGAAGGTAATGTGAAAATTCGAGTCCGGTGTTTGAACGCCCAGTTAATTGCAAATAATTTATTAGCCGCATGATTATAATTTATTAGCAGTGGCTCTCCAAGTTTTGAAATCACTTTAAATACGTGGAATACAATCGATGTTGGTAGCGGACACGTGCCGTAGTACACAAGGCCCTGTTAGTATCATGGAGGAAAATCAATAATTTGCTAAATTGAATATGGCAACACTTTTACAACAAACTCAAACTTGTCAATTTTTCGAACAAAAATTATTTTCGTATCTCAAAAATAAGCAAAGACTAAAGGTCATTCGGGGTCGTTTTTGAAGTAACTTCAAAGATAATACTTTGGGTTTTTGATCAGTGGCATTGACCTTATGTATTCGCCTCTCTTGTGCCTCACACAAATAATGAAGTTCATTTACCCTCTTGGTCGATTGGTCTTTAATTGTGACCTGTAAAGTGACTTTACATTTTGCGAACATTTTCAAAAACAATAGGATTCTGTTTTGAACTAACACAACTGCCACGCAAAATTTTCGGAGGATCGGGCGATAATTGGGACCTGAATATAAAACCACCCATACATTGTGTTGGGTTTAAAAAATATTACAAAATGTACAATTCAATACTGAAGTCAAACTGAAAAAAATGCATGCAATAAACCAGTAAGGAAAAGTCAAAAGTCGGGCGGCGCCAACGATATAATACCCTACACCACTATGCATATTTAGTTGAGCTCCCTTAACAAAAGAATTTATTCAAAGTAGATCATACCACCTATTAACATTTGGTTTTAGAGCAGTTATAGTTTGCTATAGAGTGCATGATATCACTTGGAGAAGGATTATATTAAAAAAAATATATTGGAGCCGAGTTGCACAGAATGGAAACGTACTTCCTGAAATTCACTCCATTTGGGCTGATATTAGCCATTATTTGCACAATAAACCTGAAATCGGAATAAGGATATATATGGGAGCTATATTCAGATCTTAGCCGTTCTCGATAAAATTTGTCAAAGGTATTTCCGAGCTTTATAAGATGTCTGGTACCAAATATTATTGCTGTGGTATGCATATTACGAATGTGATCGACTTAAACACCAAATCGGATGAAACATATATATTGGGGCTATAGCTATATCTGAACGATTTCAAATTCGATGTACTTGCTTCTAGACTGAATTCGGTCGGATGTAGCAAAATTCAGGATTTTGGACTCATACTAGTCATTTGGAGTACAACTAACCCGAAATCGGTTGAAGATATATATGAGACCTATATCCAAACCTGAACCGATCTTGACAAAATTTGATACACTTATTTCGGAGCTGTGTGAAATGCATATTACGCTTGTGAGGGACTTTAAACCCCAAATCACATAAAACATATATATGGAAGCTGTATCATAATCTGAATCGATCTCGATAAAATTTGACAGAGGTATTTTCGAGCAGTATCTGATATCCAGTACCAAATATCATTCTTCTGGAGGAGCCGACAATTTGGTGCCCTAAAACACTACAATTTGCGGTAAAGTTTGTGGAGATCTGAAACCCCTTTGAATATAATGAAAATTTCATTAAGAACTGCAGTATCTCAAATAATTAAAGAAAAATAATCACATTTCTATTATATATTTTTATGCGATTTTTCTAGATATTATGCCGAAAGGTCAATCTGCAATGGTGAGGTTCTTGAGTAATAAGCGGTCAAAGAAGGGAATGCAATTTTTTGATTTATGAGATAGTATATATTTTATTATATATGCAATATCTTGGATATCAGTATCAATATAACAGTCAGAAAAAACATTTTCATGCATTTGTGATTTCGCTGGAATTTAAAAATATTTGCGGTTTAATGGAAATTTTCACAATTTTTACATTAAAGTTGCGGCTTCTTCTCGGCTTTAAAGTATAGCCCACGCAAAATCTAAAGTCTGCAAAGTTCAAAGGTCACTCTAGATCAATTGTAAAATCATGACATTTTTCAGTTTTGCGATCATTTCCCCCAACAATAGGCTTCTGTTTTGACCCTGACCCCAACTCCATGCTAAATTTCGTGAGGATCAGCCCATAATAGCGACCTGTAGCGTGATTACAAATTAACATGGACAGATGGGCACACATAGCTAGATCGGCTCAGCTAGGTGAGATAGAAAGGTCTGTATATAACATAGTTGGTCTAAGACCAATATTTCGAGGTGTTACAAATTTTGAAAATTGACAATAGCAAAGCATAGATTTATTTTCAAAAAGAGAAGTCAAAGATTGTACTTATATGGGATAAATATTTTATTTAAATTTGCTAATTAGAATGTTTTTTAAATGTGACTAGAATTGAGATCTAGCATTGCAGCACCTGTACCTACATTAAAGTATGAATTTGTAGTAAAATGGGTTAGAAAGAAGCGACTTAGACATTTAAGGTACCAACTAAATTCTATCCACAAAGAATATAAAATGAAATACTATTAAATACTGAATATCAGCAGATACAGCTGTATAGGGAATAAAGAAAACAGTGGATTCTTATTGCAAATTTTATGACAAAAATATTTGTATCCTCTAAAATGCTTTTGAAATCTTCAAAATATGTTATTTTTAATAGAAGTTCTATACTCTTAAATTAAGTTCTTAAATTTTTAATTATAGCCATTTGACTGGAAATTCCGGTTAGGACAGTTAAAACATTTGAGTGTTTATTAAAAAAAAATAGATGAGATGAAACAACTGCAACCAATCTCAGACTGCTGTCATTTCTAAGCCACTCCTCCGACAGCTGTTATAATTATGCCAGTAACAGCTCATTATATTGTTTACAAAGCATTTTGATGAGAAAGTTATTCGTGATGGAATTCTAGCGTGATAGTGTGATTTCTTTATAATTGGCTGGAAAACCACAAGTGGCCTTCGTTAGAGCACTCCAGCTGATTAAATCTTTTGTGTCTCGTACCATCGCTCGTTACCATGATACTGGTAGCGTAGCCCCACGTCAAGGAAGTGGACGGAAGAAAACAGCAACATCAGCATCAGTTCGCAGTGGTCGAAAAATGGCTCGTGAGCAGAACATATCGCAATATTCCATTCAGAAAATATCGCGAAATATTATGCAGGGTGTATTAAAGTCTTGGGCACGCAAACATTTTAGCCGCAGACTTTGGACATTCAGCACGCGCCACCCAAGAATTGTTGCAAAATGAGGTTCCTCGCCGGATACCAATCCGTTGTACTATTGTGTCTGGAGTATTTTGGAAAGCTAGGTTGGCACTAAAAAATATCAAAGCAAGCGCTTCGCCGGGAATTGGCCAAAATACCGCAGAGCAACATTCGGGCAGCGTGTTACGGTTTCATTGAAGGCCATAATTCGTACCAAAGTTGACCAATTCGAACAAATTTAAACTTATTCTAAATGTTGATGCTATTTCCGACATTTTTTTCTTTCAATCGATAAAATTAAAAAAAAAAAAACGGTCAGGTTCAGATATTATTCACAATTTCACAAAATTGGGAACATCGACCATATAACATAGACATCGACCATATAAGATACCTTCAAAACTTGAGCATTTCAATGCCGATTTGATTATATGTAAATTTCACGCATTTTGAAGGTTTCTGTGAGTTAGACACGGTCGATTTTCACACCGCGTTGTTTTTTATAGTTCAATATGACTTTAACGCCAAAATGTGTTCCCTGCAGGACTTTTTAACCAGTTGAAAAATCGTTAGTTATAAATGCTTTAGTCACATCAGGTTTATCTCCAGATATTTTTCAATAAATTTGTAGTTAGTTGAAAAATAATGTATATTAGAACTACCTTCCCTGCGGAACTTTTCTCAAACAGTTGAGAAAATCGTTAATTATAAATGTATAATTCTACAAATCACAACTGACTTTTCAACCAATTTGTAGTTAGTTGTGGAGTAATGCATTTATGAAATAACTTTTATGAACTAACTATAAGTTGGATGTAAGATTATCTAGAAGACAACAAATTTGAATGCAAAAACATGCCTCAAAAAATAAGAAGACTGGTTATATCAAATAATTCGCATAATACATTTCCAAAAATTCTTCGCTGTAAATGCAACATACAATAATACAAATGTATATATACTTTAAAAACAGTACATCCAGGGTATTTATAAATAGCACTCCTTACAAAAATTGGTTTCAAAAATTAGGTCTCACTACAAAAAAATAAATAAATAAAATAAAAATTTATATATCTCCCTTTTTCACATAAAAACGAGTAAAAAAACCTGTAAGTTCGGCCGGGCCGAACTTTGAATACTCTACACCATTTGGAACGAATTTGGCAATTCTCAAAAACAATAAAATCCGTTAAAAATTCTGTTAAAATCTTAAAAATACCGAATGTAGCTGTTAAATTGGGGTCTATACGACGACATGGACCTGCATAGGTAACTTTTGTCATAAGCCATTACAATATTCAAATGCAAAACTTAACAAAAAAATCGGTGAATAATGTTGCTAAAATCATCAAAAAAATATCGGGAGGTACCGTGGGAGCTATACGAAGACGTGGACCTGCACAGACGATTTACTGTCATAGGCTGTAGTATCAACTACGAACATCAAATACCAAATTTGAAAGAATTTTGGTGAATAATGTCGCTAAAATCAACAAAGTACCGAATATTGGGACCGTTATATGGGGGCTATGCGAAGACGTGGACCTGCGCAGACAATTTTCTGTCTTAGGTAGTAATATACTTTACGAACTTCAAATACCAAATTTGAAGCAGACGGACATCGCTAAATCGACATAATATGCTGATCAAGAATATACATATATTCTTTGTAGGGTCTAAAATGTATACTTCGAAGTGTTACAAACGGAATGACAAACTTAATAAACCCTCCATACTATGGTGGAGAGTATACAAACATATTTAGGTTATGTCCACAAGATCAGGCGAAATATTCGGTCCGCAAGAAAGGACCTACACATAAGTCAGAAAACCCCTGTTGTGCCCTGAAAAATATTGTTTGCTATGGAAGTGTAAGAATAGCCTTTAGTTTAGGAAGTCTTTGACAAAGTCCCTTAAATTATAAATATCGTTTGTGAAGTCGAAACAATGCACTATGACACTCTAAAAAGTAAGTGAAAAATATCAATGTACATTTAAATGATTTTTATATTTCTTCTGAAATATCTAAACTATCCTTGAAACTCGTTTCAAAAGAGGCCCTCATTTTCCACATGAATCCCGCAAATGCAGCGCAAAACGTTATCACCAGTTCCAAAATAGAGAATTTGTAGATATGTATGAATGGCGCCACACAATACAATGAAATTATAAACATTCAAACTTTTTTCCCATAAAACAAAATCAAAACTGGAAGTTTGGGTTCGCGTAGAGTAGAGTCGAGTCGAACCAAGTTTGTTTGTGCATGCTTCAATTGAATTCCACTTGACTTGGTGTAAACAGTTTAACAGTATCGCAAAATAATGAATTTCATTTCGGTTAAAACCCCTTGCCAGTCCTAACCAGGCCCGCGCTTGTTCACCCGTCGAGCAATGGAAAGATTTAGTGGGGGCATAGGTTTCAGTTCGAATGTTCCAATGCAGCACGGGGAAGACAACCATGCTTTTGCTAAGGCCATAAAATACGTTAGTTTGACTTTGGAGTGTTATGGCGGAAAAGAACACGGAAATGGCAAAAGGGGAGCATTTATGCAAAAGCAATCCTTGACTACTGATAACAATTTGTTCGGCAAGCAAAACACAGGCTGACTTCGCCACAACGGGGAGCGAGAGACTCACACACTAATGCGCATTTCCGTCTTATGGTTCAGCTTTTCCGTGCCACAAACAGCTCCATTTTCACAGTCAACACTTTACATAAAACGCCCTCCATATTCATGGAGTTGCGGAAGTATCCTCCACTTCTCGCATAACATACCCCCTTCCAACGGCTCTGAAATCCCTAAGGTCCTTGTCCATAGAAAACTTTTAGTTCGAGTTGTATGCTCTCTCTAGCTGGAGGTTTCTTGCTTAGCTCTGCCGGCTAAACGCCAAGCTCTCACCATTTTAATTTATTATTTCGATCTATGGTCGCCATTTATTGCAAATAGATTATGTTGGAGCAAAAAACCAAGTTATATTAAACAACAACAGCAGCAGCAACAACAGAAACAACAAGAACAAGCGCCGCAGAACATGGACCACAACGACTGAATTGCAAAACAATATCTCCAACACTGAAGTCTGCGCCACAACACAATCGTTTGTCTTTCCCACCGGCCCCACAGCCAGAGGGTCCCCCACATTTCACTCGGTTCCACTTGAGCCTTTTTTCCATTTAAACTAATTAATGGATTCGCTACAGATGGCCAGGATATGTGCAAATGTACATGAATTCGCCCACACACACACTCACACACACACAAATACGTAACAGCCACATTCTCTCATGTGTGGGATCCAGGCTACACACGCCGTGTGGTTGCTGAATGACAAAGCGAATGCTGGTGGAATCGGTGGGTGTGGGTGACGGACTATTAAACTTAGCATGCAAAACTAATTATTCTGTGTTGAAGTTACGTTCTTTATGAAAAGGTTTTCAATTTTACGCCGCAAAATAAATGGTGTGAATACGAGCAAAATATCCGTTTGGTTTGTGTGAATATGCGATAGCAAGTGTGAGCGAGCGGTCAAAAAGCTTAATAAAAACGCGCGGCAAATAATTCGGCTGATATAGGCATAAATTGATATTTATCGATTGCCTATAGTTGGGTGATTTACTTAAAATTCAAAACCGTTGGCACAAGTGATGAAGATTTTTTTCCATTGTCAGGAGAGAGAATATAAATATTAGACATTTCCAAATAAAAAAGAAAAATACTTTCCAAAAATCTGCGTTATGTAAAAATATGTCCCGTTGTGATGTAGCAGGATACCTTTGATTTCTAAAAGTAAGAATTTAGGGAAACTTTGATTGTTCCGTCGACTTTTTCGTGAGAATTTAGCTGAGGCATTTAAGCCACATAATTTACGTATAAATTAGGCTATTTTAACAAGAGAGTGGTACCAAACTGTCCTGGAGAATTTAGTAACTGAAATTATGAAAATATTTATGGCTCAGCCACTTAGCGTTCAATCGACACATCAATCTATCTTTCTTTTTGCAACTCAATTAATCGAGCTATGGAGGTGATAAATTATCGGACTCCCATGGAGAATTATCGTACACTGCATATATTTCGAAAACTGAGTTGACTGAAAGACGGAAGGGGGTCAGATTTATCACACATAGTTGTATTGGTAGAATTCAAAGAATTCAAATTCAAACACCTCCCACTTGTGGCATTATTAAAAATAAAAAAATAATTAAAACCGCAAAAGAACATATTTTGTAAGATAATAGTAAAAACAAGAAAGCAAAGGATACAGTCGGGCGGGCCGACCAATTGACACAGTACTACAATTTGCGCTTAAGTTTCTGCAGATCTAAAACCCTTTTTACTAGAATTAAGACTCCCCTAAGAAACATCCCCATATCTATTACATAAATTTGAACCTAATTGCTCCTCTTTTCGCATAATCATCATAGATCTGGAAACAATATTTTCAAAAAACGTATGATCTCTAAAAATGGTCAGCTGATTGGTAAGTTTCTATGAAAATGTGCATTGGAAAAATACCAATAACAATAAAAAACCAATGCCTGTTACAAACAAATGCACAAAGACATAATACCTTGACCACCTTGTGGTGTAGGGTACAAACAAGTAGACAAAGGCTTTTTTTCGGGCGGCCCGACCATTTGATTCCCTACAATATTACAATTTGCGATAAAGTTTCTGTAGATCTAAAACACGTTTTACTAGAATGAATAGTCTCCTAAGAAACATTCCCATATCTACTACACAAATTTGAACCTAATTGCTCCTCTTTTCGTGTAATCATCATAGATCTGGAAACAATATTTAAAAAAAAAAAAACATATGATCTCCAACAAAGTTCAGCTGATTGGTAAACTTAGGTGATTCGTAGAAGTAATGCTCTATACGCTATTTTGTCACGCTTAAAACTATTGCGGGTGCGGTTCATTTCTTCCCAAAGGATAAAACTCTCCAAAAATGGGCTCATATTCTGATCCTTACCCCTCCTCCATATAAATTTTCGTGAAGATTGGGCCATAATTATGACCTGTAGCATGACATGGACAGACAAAGAGACGGACGGGCATACATAGGCGAGATAGGAAGGTCCATGTAGTTTTCTATGTCTTGGTCATATATTTCGAGGTGTTACATAAATTTTGGCCCAATCAAACTTATAAAGCCCCAACACCAAAATGTTATAATACATAAATGTCTTATTTCATAAAAAACCGTTGTTCATTTAACGAATTTCGTCCGTTTATATACTTAAATAACATGATGTTGGGTATTACGAACTGTAAATATCGGGCCACATTTAACTGTAGAGCCAACATAACGTTTCCTCTCGATTTTTAGACTCGACTCAAAAATAGTTATAGCTGCCATATGTATATATACTTCATCTAGTTTGATATTTAAGTCGTAGTATGTGTTCCTAACAGGTGTACCAAAAGAATTTTTTTCGAAATCTATAACAAAAAATTATGTTTGTTACTACGCTTATAATTCAAGAACGGCTAGACTGATTTTCACATATCACACCAATTCCAAATGATGTCTTGACAAAAAGGGATAAAACCTAAAAAAATCCCAATAAAAATATAAGTAAAAATATATATGAGATACTTTTTATTTTGTCTCATTTTTTATTGCACTGCATTTTTTTATTCAAATATTGAATTGAACATTTTGTAATTTTCTTTTGTGAATTCTGATTGACAGAGTTGTAATGTACACCATCATTATAATTGTGGTAGATGCTATTTCGAAATATGATACTTAGGCATCGTTGAACTGGTGTAGAGTTAGGACTTCGGGAGCCATTAAAGCCTAGCTTCAGTCGGTTGCGGGGTTCGTGTCCTGCTCTTCACAAGCCATGTTTATCATTACAAAAATATTGTAGACTCCCTTTTTATTTACTTTACAAAATAATGGATCAAAAAAAAAAATTACAATTTACCCCTTAAATATTAAGTTTGAAATTTATGGTTGTTATTTGAAAAAAAATAATACAAACAAATCACCGGACATATAGAATGCTTTTCATCTGGTAAAAAAAATGAGGACTCTTGATGTTAGCAGAGTCGTGCCTCTAAACCCACACCATCCTATGTCCTAACGGCATATATTTTTAGGACCCCTAAAAAAAATGAATCAATCCAAAATTAAGACCCTATACCATATTGTAAGAAACGTCTGTTGATTATATTTAAGGATTCATTTCAAAATTTATCTAGATTTATTCATGATAATATATAAACATATATATAGAATTCAATTTCTACGTTTAAAATATGTAGAGTTCAATCCATTTTCAAATACAAAGTAATTAAGGTACAAAATTATTTTTTAATCTTCAAAGGGTTAATATCTTACTATCGCATTCATAGAGAGATTATATGCTTATAGAAAAGAGGGGGGGATACACAATTGAGGGGTAATAGGTCAATGATGGGAATACAGAACATATTATCTCTCTTACAGAAAGCTGATCGACATAAGAAATACAATAAAAACAAATTATTAAAAACTTACCAACATACTCTGCTTGTCATGAAGGCCTCCAATCCATGCGTATGTTGTTGTTGCATTCATGTAAACCTGTTTTAATAAGATTCTTTTTGCTTCTCAATATGAACTATTTCTAATATCGATCATACAGTAAGAGGCAAAAATGGGTATGGATTATTATAAGAATTATTTTGCAATATTATCTAAACATTTTTTTACATTAGGTCGTATAGGCGTCAATACAAACATCCATTCAAGAAAATATTTACTCAACGAAGGTATATATCATTGAATATGTTTAGATAATAAAGCAAAATAATTTGTTATATAAAGTTGTGTACTTAAATATAATTTTACTATCTTAGGTGATGGATTCCTGATGTCAAGGCTGGATTATAGATCGGGGTTTTGTTTGAAATGGACTCGTGTTGGGATCCTGATGTATATTTAGAATGAGTTGCTAGTTTCCCATGTTGATATCCTATTTTCCATGCTGGGATACTATTTTTACAGGCTATGGAGGCTGTACTGGGTTTATGATTAAATATACATGGAATGCAAGTAATGGCCAGGTAATTGTGCAACATTAGCAATCGATTTGTATGGGTTTTGTGTGGTATTTAAGCCCGCATTTCCAAATAGTATCACAGCCAATATGCGAAGTTTGTACTTGAAATTGTGAATTTTTGAGGTATGGCAAAACTAGGATCCGAAGATTTCACGTGGCTTCGATTCTCCTATTGAAGGTTTAATGTTGTAGGTTATGTTGTGAAGTTAGTGATCAAACCGGTGAACTTATGGAGTTCCTTGTCTACCCGGTGGGTAGACTACGATCTAAGCGTGTTTTAGTACCTATGCAGATTTTATGTAGGGTGAATTTCAGATTCTTCCGGAATGGTGTTTGTTTCCTTTGGGCTACAACAAATGCTAGTATTTGCAAACCTTTGGAAATTGCCTTTAGTTTTTTAAACCAAATAAGGGTTCGGTATCACTTTTTCCGGATTAATGACGTAGGACTGGGTGTACCGAAGTCTCTAAAAAAATGTCTGTAAATATTTGCACTTTTCTCATTTGATTAACCTTACCCTTCTGAAATATGATAACTTTTATGTGATGCAAGATGGTAGAAATTGGATTGGATGTAAAATTAAATTTTAATCACTTGGATGGTTTCAAATTTATTTGGATATCGGGAAGTGTTTTCTGATCTTTACTTCTTGAAGTTTCAGTAAAAAAGAAAGCTTATTAATTTGGCTGCGGAAGATTAGACCTTTGTTTGCCATTGTGAAGAAGGAAAAAAAGGAATGTAAAAATTAAGCGAGTTGCCAACATATAGGTGCCACAAGAAAAATGATCGAAAAATCTTCCGAATGGATTTTGGGTTTTCACGAAACAAATTAAAAAATTCCATTATATTATTTTAGAAGTATTTACAAAGGAAAGTATTTTTTCATAAAATATATTGTATTCTTTGGTCGAAGGGTACTTGTTATATTCTGATAGTGTCATTATGTTTGTACAGTACAAACCCTGGCCCATACGATATTTATAAAACAACTCTGTTGGAACTTAATGAGAGCAGTATGTGATGTGGCCTATCAATCAAAACAAAACAAATAAAAAGTTCCACAATTCACAGTTTTTTTACAGCCTAAAGAGAAAAAGTGTAAAATATGCATAACATAAGAAACGAAAAAAGTCGGATTTTTTAGAATATTATGTGAAAGAGTTTAATATTTTCCTGAAGATGGTCTGCGGCATTAGTTGATACAGTGTTCTAATTATCGGTGGAATTTGCCATATGGAGGATTTTGCAAAGATTCCGAAAAAATATCAAAACCGACATACATAGAAATAAAATGTGCCGTTGTAAAACCAAAAGGAACTAAGTCATAAGTTTCAATGACCAAATTATTTTGCTTTGTACACAAATTATGGTTAATGTTAAGTGTTATGAATGAATAAGGAATGATCTATGTGGAAGTGTCCACCACAAACCTGATAATTCTACGAGTTATACGAAGTCGAATTAGCCGGAAAGAGGACGCTACATGCGAATATCCTTTCCGTGGTAAGTACCAATGGTTTTTCCTTCTACGTCTTCTAATAAGTAGTAGTGGTTGCCCAGTTTTTCTTTAATTCGTGATTTTACAAAAACCGGTGATAGCTTGGAGTTGAACGATTTTTCAGCAGAGCTTTGTGCGAAATTCCTACGGTAGACTACTTGTCCCACTGCAAAGTTTTGGATTCTTGTTCTGAGGTTATAATTGTGTTGGTTCTTCTCATAAGCGTCTTTGATGTGTTGGCGTAAGTCTTTCCTAATAAGCTGAAGGCTATCATCTTTATTTATTTTCACTGAGGTTTCCTCTAAAAGCTGTAGTTTTCTCAGCAATTCATATGAGCTGCCGTGGGTTATCATGTCGAAACCATAAAGGGCATGGTAGGGTGAACAATTAATAGTCTGATGGTAAGCATTTCGAAGGGCACAGCTAATGGATGATAAGCTTTGGTCCCACTGTTTGTGGTCATTTTTCAAATAAGCCCTAATGCCGGCAATCAAGGAGCGGTTAACCCGTTCAGACGCATTCGACTGTGGGCTGTACAAAGCTGTGTATATATGATTTATTCCCAGTTCCGTAAGAAATGCATTCAATTCGTTCGACCTGAATTGGCTGCCGTTGTCGCTGACAATGCACTCGGGGACCCCATAAACGTGAAATATGTGTTGCAATAGAAAATCTTTTATTGGAGTGGCAGTGAATTTCCTCAAAGGGCAAAGCCAATGGAATTTTGAGAGGTGGTCAAGAACTATAAGGAGACCAATATGACCACTTTTACTCCGCGGATACGGACCGAGAAGATCAACGTATAGTCGCTGAAAAGGACGTACAGATTCCATTAGCTGTCCCATAGGAGGTTTTAAAATAATATTGGGAGCTTTTGTCATCTTGCAGACTTCGCAATTTCGGATATATTCGCGCACATCCCGGACCATTCCTGGCCAGAAAAATGTACGTCGTAAAAGCTCTAATGTCTTAGCCATTCCACCATGCGCCGCAACAGGCACATCGTGAGCGTTTGAAATGATATCTTTACGAAGCTTACTAGGAATCCAAAGTTTCCAACTATTTTGCTCCTGAATTTCATCGCCTGAATAATTTTCAGTGCGATAATATATAAATCTATCAATGATTTTGATATCAGGGTATTTATTTTGGTCGGCTCTGATTTGTTTCTTTAGACGGCAATAATCTTCGTCGTCAAAATATGGTGAATCTAAATTTACTCCTGGCTCACATATTTCCAATGCTGAAATTTCGTCGTTTGGTATTCTGGAGAGCGCATCAGGAACGATGTGGTCTTTCCCTTTTCTATGGCTGATACTAAAGCGGTAGGGCTGTAATTTAAAAACCCACCTCGCAAGTCTCCCGCTTAAGTCGGGCTGCCGCATAAGCCACATTAGACTTGAGTGGTCTGTTACCACCTCGAATTCCTGAAGCTCCAAGTAACAACGAAATTTCTTTATAGCTTCCAAAGCAGCTAAACATTCACGCTCAGTCACACTGTAATTTCTTTGCGAGGTGTTTAGCTTTTTACTCATGAAAGCTATTGGTTTTTCATTCCCCTCACCATCGAGCTGCACGAGCACTGCGCCGATGCCGAAGTCACTAGCATCACAGTGCAAATAAAATTTCTTCGAAAAATCTGGGTTATTTAGCACAGGTGCTGATGTTAGAAGAGACTTTATTCGTACAAACGCTTGTTGAGCTTCGGGTGTCCATTTGAATTTTCGCTTTGTCGATACAACTTCGGTGATGGGGAAAGTTTCGGTTGAAAAGTTTTTTATAAATCGACGATACCAACCACAGATTCCAAGAAAGCCACGCACTTGTTTTATATTTTTGGGCTCTGGCCAGTTGATAATGGCCGATATTTTATCTGGGTCCGTCGTAATACCGCCGTTGCCTATAACGTATCCAAGGTAGTTGGTTTTAGATACAAAAAATTTACTTTTGGCAACATTAAGCGTAAGATTGGCTTTTCGAAACTGTGTTGCAATCCTCATAAGAATTTGGATGTGGTTGTCAAAATCTTCCGACACAATTACCATATCATCGAGGTAGCCAAACACAGTATGTCTCAAATCTGGGGGGATGAGCTCATCCATTAGCCGACACATGGTTTGTGGCGCATTGCACAGCCCGAATGGCATAACCACAAATTGGTAGAGTGGCCTACCCGGGACTGTGAATGCAGTCAGCTGTTTAGATGGCTCATCAAGACCGATTTGCCAAAAGGCATCTTTAAGGTCTAATTTTGATATAAAGTTGGCCTTTGGGAGTCTCGAGAATATACCTTCAATGTTTGGGAGCGGGTAAGCATCCTTCTTAGTCACAGAATTCAGCTTCCGCGCATCCAAACACAATCTAACCTTATTCGGCTTTACCACGAGCCTCATAGGAGAACTCCATGCGGAAGTCGATGGCTCAATAACACCTAGCTCCAGCATTCGATCAATTTCCCCAAACATGAGTTTTTCTACTGCAGGGGAGACTGGGTAAAATCTTTGTTTAATGGGCTTGGCATCACCTACATCAATTGAGTGTTTAATTAATGAGGTTCTGCCAAGTCCCTTTTTCTCGAAACACGGAAATAGTGCAATTACAGCTTCCAGTTGTTTTGCTTCATTGGGAGTCAAATTAAGATGGGCATCTTCACCATTTGTCTTAGTTGGGAGGTTGAGTTCTTGGACATTTGGAACACAAATGTTATTATTGTTGAAGGAAACAATGTCGTTCGGAACTAGGAGATTATTCAGAAGATTAAAACTTTGCCAAAAATCAATACCAAGTATCAATCTTTGTGAAATTGTAGGTATAATAAACAGTCTAATCTCGTGAGTTTTGTCTTTAAAGGTAATGTTGACTTTGATCCAACCCAAAACGCTTTGACTTTTCCCGTCTGCGGTTTTAACATATGACTTACAGTGTGAAAAGTTGGGATACTTTGAAAAGTCTTGCTGAGCTAGGTCACCACCGATACAGCTAACATTAGCTCCGGTGTCCAATAAGCCGAATTCTTGAAAATTTAAAAAAGAAACCCGAGCATAATATCTCGAATCTTTCGGATTTGAGATGATAGTAGATATTTGTATTTTTCCACAGATTTTTCGAAGTCGAAAATATCTCCGTAGGCGGATTGTGGAACGCTTAGGTGATTTAATGCTAGAAATATCTGAAACCTTAAAAATCTCATTGCGTTTTTGTACATAAATTTCCCAACGCTTATGAAGGGGTAATTTGGGATAAATCATGCGAGAAAGTTCCTCAGAATAGTCAGTAGTCAGTGTGGTAGGTCTTTTTAATATTGTTATTGTTTTCAAATTGTTTGTTGGTATCGTTTGGTTTATGGAGGGTAAACCATTGTCTGAAGTTTCAGGCTTAGAAGATGGGTCAACATTTAGGCTTGGTCCTTTTGAGGGCCCATTTGTCGGTAGTTTTTTGATAAAGTTGAAGTTCGGGACAAACATTTCGGACATTGCGGTTTATAGACATTCTTGGTGCCACATCCGTAGCAGAAGATGGTCCTGTCTTCAAGACAGTCCTGCCAAGAGTGACCATTATTGTCGCAATTCCAACATTTAAATGTGGACTCAGATTTATGGACAGCATTGACCATAGGATCTAGTCCAGGTTCATCAATCTCTTCTTCTACTTCAGCCACCTGTTTTCGTTGATGAAAGCCCATTACTTGGTTTCGAGGTACCAGAGTTCTTCGGACATATTCGTCATTAAGAAAATTTTCTCGCATCTGAACAAGTTTCCGAAGATGCGAGAGTGAACGAATTGGGACGTACAATAAATCCTGGCGAATATCAGGTCGTAAATTCCGTACAATAATTTCAATAAACTCGGCCTCGTTCATAGGAATGGACAATCTATCTGCAATCGTTTGCAGAGAATCGAAAAATGAGTCATATGACTCACCAGACTTTTGTTTCCTATTCCTCATTTCCTCTTTAAGGTCGAATGAGGACTTCATAACTTTATATTGGCTACGGATTTCGGAACAGAAATCTTCCCACCTGATGACTGGTACCGTTTTATGGTAACGCCAATACCATTCCCTAGCCTTTCCAGTGAGTAAAGTATTTAAATTTCTACATATAATAGAGAAATCATTATTAAATGTTTCCTTTGTAAGAGTATTTACTCTGTATAGGAATTCTTCTATACTTAATCCCGTTGAAGACCCATCAAATTTCAAGTTCCAGTTGTTAATTATGGAAGTTATTTTATCTGCGTTTCGGTCGATGACATTGAAATTGCCTGCTACATTTGGACTTGTATTCGCAGCTGGCGAATATCGATTTATTGGCGGATTCTGAGGATAACAATTTTCTGGTAAATTGTTATTAAAATTCTGGGCATTCATAAAAGCATAATTAGAAGGACATACATTATTTTTTGGAGTTCTGTTTGGATTTACAGTATGTTGAAGTGGGTTAGCAATGTGTGCTGGGATGTGTTGAGCTGGTGGTAACGTAGGGGCTGTTGACGGTTGTGGAAAATTTAAGTTTTGAAAAAACTTATTTAATTGGTTTTCAATAATTTTATTAAGTTCATTGTAGTCTACATTTCCTGCAATTGGAATATTATTACTATTATTATTATTATTAGGGGAAGTAGTAGAAAATGTAAGTGATACATCCTGATTTCGTCGCGGAGTTTGAAGAGTCTCGGTTTGAGGGCATGGAGGATTTGTATTATCCTGAAACAGATTTTTGGAAACACTTCGTGTGTTATAGTGCTTGCTCATAGCACCTCTACCTTTACCTCTAAAGTTAGCAGCTTTTGGGGCTGGAGGAGGCTTTGAAGCCAAAGAATATGTTCTGAGCTCGCTTAGATCGCACACTCTCTTGCACACTGGACACTCTGTTGAAGTAGCAAGATGAACTTCGATGCAGGTCCTGTGGAAAGGATGCGAACATTCATTAATTATAAGACAATCCTGACCATCTGTCAAAGGTTGTCGACATATATCACATATATGTATCGAATTATTTGATGCAGTTGTTGAAGGTGGTGGTAACTCCGAGGGTAATGGTTCCTCTGAAGCCATTGTAAACTAAAAATATGTCTTATTTGTTTACTTACTCAAACTTAAATTTATGTTGTTTATTTTTAATATGCAATTAAAATCTAATATTCGACGTTTCTTACATGGTTATGGATACTTAAAATGGTTTGAAACTTGGATTTTCAAATAACAAAGGATAAAATAAAATGGGCTATGGCATATCAATATTTTAGAGAATAATGTTCTTAAGACAAACCAGCGAAGCTTTTACTGCTTGTAAGCTTTTCCTTTTTTCAAAACGGTCAATAATACGCTTATGCAGAAGTTATTGAATTCCAGACCTGAAACAGGGCTAATATCTAAGTCTTTAAAACGTTAGTTCAAAAAAATATGAATATGTTCTGAAATTTAACATATATCTTTCATCTATACATCCTTCGAGACAAACCAAATGCAGTAGGCCAATGGTCAGAATATCGAAGTAAACCTCAACTTGCCGAGTATCCTAAAGGCCTCTTACGATTGATTGCCGCCAAGAATCCATAAAACAATATCTATATAGAAAATTTCATAAAAAATGGAATTTACATAAAACAAAAATACTATCAGATAGAGCCAAAAGGGTATAGTCGTTGTCCTTCTGGCCCCACGTTGGGCGCCAATTCTGTAATGTACACCATCATTATAATTGTGGTAGATGCTATTTCGAAATATGATACTTAGGCATCGTTGAACTGGTGTAGAGTTAGGACTTCGGGAGCCATTAAAGCCTAGCTTCAGTCGGTTGCGGGGTTCGTGTCCTGCTCTTCACAAGCCATGTTTATCATTACAAAAATATTGTAGACTCCCTTTTTATTTACTTTACAAAATAATGGATCAAAAAAAAAAATTACAATTTACCCCTTAAATATTAAGTTTGAAATTTATGGTTGTTATTTGAAAAAAAATAATACAAACAAATCACCGGACATATAGAATGCTTTTCATCTGGTAAAAAAAATGAGGACTCTTGATGTTAGCAGAGTCGTGCCTCTAAACCCACACCATCCTATGTCCTAACGGCATATATTTTTAGGACCCCTAAAAAAAATGAATCAATCCAAAATTAAGACCCTATACCATATTGTAAGAAACGTCTGTTGATTATATTTAAGGATTCATTTCAAAATTTATCTAGATTTATTCATGATAATATATAAACATATATATAGAATTCAATTTCTACGTTTAAAATATGTAGAGTTCAATCCATTTTCAAATACAAAGTAATTAAGGTACAAAATTATTTTTTAATCTTCAAAGGGTTAATATCTTACTATCGCATTCATAGAGAGATTATATGCTTATAGAAAAGAGGGGGGGATACACAATTGAGGGGTAATAGGTCAATGATGGGAATACAGAACATATTATCTCTCTTACAGAAAGCTGATCGACATAAGAAATACAATAAAAACAAATTATTAAAAACTTACCAACATACTCTGCTTGTCATGAAGGCCTCCAATCCATGCGTATGTTGTTGTTGCATTCATGTAAACCTGTTTTAATAAGATTCTTTTTGCTTCTCAATATGAACTATTTCTAATATCGATCATACAGTAAGAGGCAAAAATGGGTATGGATTATTATAAGAATTATTTTGCAATATTATCTAAACATTTTTTTACATTAGGTCGTATAGGCGTCAATACAAACATCCATTCAAGAAAATATTTACTCAACGAAGGTATATATCATTGAATATGTTTAGATAATAAAGCAAAATAATTTGTTATATAAAGTTGTGTACTTAAATATAATTTTACTATCTTAGGTGATGGATTCCTGATGTCAAGGCTGGATTATAGATCGGGGTTTTGTTTGAAATGGACTCGTGTTGGGATCCTGATGTATATTTAGAATGAGTTGCTAGTTTCCCATGTTGATATCCTATTTTCCATGCTGGGATACTATTTTTACAGGCTATGGAGGCTGTACTGGGTTTATGATTAAATATACATGGAATGCAAGTAATGGCCAGGTAATTGTGCAACATTAGCAATCGATTTGTATGGGTTTTGTGTGGTATTTAAGCCCGCATTTCCAAATAGTATCACAGCCAATATGCGAAGTTTGTACTTGAAATTGTGAATTTTTGAGGTATGGCAAAACTAGGATCCGAAGATTTCACGTGGCTTCGATTCTCCTATTGAAGGTTTAATGTTGTAGGTTATGTTGTGAAGTTAGTGATCAAACCGGTGAACTTATGGAGTTCCTTGTCTACCCGGTGGGTAGACTACGATCTAAGCGTGTTTTAGTACCTATGCAGATTTTATGTAGGGTGAATTTCAGATTCTTCCGGAATGGTGTTTGTTTCCTTTGGGCTACAACAAATGCTAGTATTTGCAAACCTTTGGAAATTGCCTTTAGTTTTTTAAGCCAAATAAGGGTTCGGTATCACTTTTCCCGGATTAATGACGTAGGACTGGGTGTACCGAAGTCTCTAAAAAAATGTCTGTAAATATTTGCACTTTTCTCATTTGATTAACCTTACCCTTCTGAAATATGATAACTTTTATGTGATGCAAGATGGTAGAAATTGGATTGGATGTAAAATTAAATTTTAATCACTTGGATGGTTTCAAATTTATTTGGATATCGGGAAGTGTTTTCTGATCTTTACTTCTTGAAGTTTCAGTAAAAAAGAAAGCTTATTAATTTGGCTGCGGAAGATTAGACCTTTGTTTGCCATTGTGAAGAAGGAAAAAAAGGAATGTAAAAATTAAGCGAGTTGCCAACATATAGGTGCCACAAGAAAAATGATCGAAAAATCTTCCGAATGGATTTTGGGTTTTCACGAAACAAATTAAAAAATTCCATTATATTATTTTAGAAGTATTTACAAAGGAAAGTATTTTTTCATAAAATATATTGTATTCTTTGGTCGAAGGGTACTTGTTATATTCTGATAGTGTCATTATGTTTGTACAGTACAAACCCTGGCCCATACGATATTTATAAAACAACTCTGTTGGAACTTAATGAGAGCAGTATGTGATGTGGCCTATCAATCAAAACAAAACAAATAAAAAGTTCCACAATTCACAGTTTTTTTACAGCCTAAAGAGAAAAAGTGTAAAATATGCATAACATAAGAAACGAAAAAAGTCGGATTTTTTAGAATATTATGTGAAAGAGTTTAATATTTTCCTGAAGATGGTCTGCGGCATTAGTTGATACAGTGTTCTAATTATCGGTGGAATTTGCCATATGGAGGATTTTGCAAAGATTCCGAAAAAATATCAAAACCGACATACATAGAAATAAAATGTGCCGTTGTAAAACCAAAAGGAACTAAGTCATAAGTTTCAATGACCAAATTATTTTGCTTTGTACACAAATTATGGTTAATGTTAAGTGTTATGAATGAATAAGGAATGATCTATGTGGAAGTGTCCACCACAGAGTTTAGATAATCAAATTAGTGAACAATAGAATCAATAACGAACATTTATGACAAATTATCGAACTATCGGAAAGCGTTAAAACACTCAATCGGGATGAAAATTCGCTGACACTTTTTAAGATGGTACGATGTTAAGATTTTTTTTTTTTTTTTGATTTCTTTAAGCAAAATCTGAATAAATTGTCCATCGCTCGGATCAACATTTTAATTTTTTCCAAATATTAAATTGAAGTCCATTTGGCTGGACAAACTTTGCTAAGACCGCTATATTAGGTTCAAGTTAAAGTTCGGATCGATGCAACTATCTTACGATGAGTATCAAAATGGCTTAATTGACATTGAAAGAATCAAGAATATGTTCTCAACGAACGAGCTAAACTAAATGGCAAAACCCCCATGGGATGGAGACTATAAAAAAACATTACGTTGAGTCTGCCCGAATCCGTTATATCTTCGACCATGAAGTGGACAAATACTAAACACCTTGCAGGAAATTGAATATGGTAGCCCTTTATATAGGAATATTCCGCTCAGACATTGACGATCCTAACGAGTAAAGAGTAAAAAAGCAATTATGTTCGGCCGGGCCGAGCTCTTAATACATTTTGAAGGAACTTTAAAATTAAAAAAAAAAAAAAACTTGAAGACGTAGACCTGCTTACGAAATTTTGTCATAGGCTGTAGTACCCATTATGAAATTCAAATACCTATTTTGAAACAAATCCGGTGAATAGTGTCGCTAAAATCATCAAAATGTCGAATACCGGGATGTACCGTTATATGGGGGATATACGAAAACGTGAACTTACAAACGAATTTTTTTGTTATAGGATGTAGTAGCCATTACGAACTTTAAATACTAAATTTGTTACAATTTCGGTAAATAATGTCGCTAAACTCGTGAACATACCGAATATCGGGAGGTACCGTTATATAGGGGCTATACGAAGACGTGGACCTGCATAAGAAGTAATTTCCCATAGATTGTAATAGCCATTAACATTTCCCAATACGAAATTTAAAACGATTCCGGTGAATAATTTTGCTGAAATCATGAAAATACCGGAAGCTACCGTCATATGGGGGCTATACGAAAACGTGGACCTGCATACAAAAATAGGCTGTAATACCCATTACGAATCCAAATATTTACTTTTAAATAAATAGTTCCAGTAAATAAAGTCGCTGAAATCATGAAAATATCGATACAACAGACAGACGGACGTACTTCGATAGATCTTCTTAGATATATACGCTGATCCAGAATATATATACCCTGTAGGGTCAAATATAAATATTTCGAGGAGTTACAAACGGAATGTCAAAGTTAATATCCCCTTCACAGAATGGTGGAGGGTATAAAAACCCAAAATCGGCAGGTCGAACTTTTAATACCCTACACCATTCGGAACAAACTTGAAAAACTTTTAAAAAATGTCGTCGAAAAATACCGTTTTTTGTCATAGGTTGTAGTATAGATTAGAACCTTCAAATACGCAATTTCAAACTACTGCGTTGAATAATATCGCTTATTTCTATTTCTTTTCATATTTTGAGGTATCTATTAAGAACCTAAATCATCAAAATAACGAATATCGGGAGGTATCTGTATATGGTGGCTATACGAAGATGTGGAAGTGCACGTGTCATAGGTTGTATTACCGATTAAGATTTTTCAATACAATTCCTGTCTATAATGTAATCAAATAACCCAACATTGAGAGTTACCGTTATATGAGGGCTATGGGAAAACGTGAACCGACATGACCATTTATGAACTTTACCTGCGTACTCTATCTCAATTCATTCGAAAGATAGCGTGATTACAACAGACAAACGGACGGTCATCACTAGATCGACTTAGACTTTTACGCTGATCAAGAATATATAAACTTTGTTGGGTCTGACATGAGAATTTCGAGGAGTTACAGACGGAATGACAAAGTTAACATACCCTCCATAGTATGGTGGAGGGTATAAGAATAGATCTGTTAATACCCATTAGAATTGTAAAATGTTAATATAGTGAAGTCATTCTTATGTCAATTAGACACCAAGGTTTGACAGTTCTGCAACTTCCGTTCAAAATTGCCAAACATACACACTTATATTGAATTATTTCTAAGGAGAAATATTCTAATCATTGAAAACCACAAATACTTCAATTAACAATTATCAGCCGTTATCAAAGACATGGAACTATATAGACATTTTTATACCCTCCACCATAGTATGGAGGGTATATTAAGTTTGTCATTCCGTTTGTAACACCTCGATTAGCACAAAGTTCTATGTCGATTTAGCGATGTCTGTGAGTCTGTGGAAATCACTCTAGCTTCCGAACGAATTGAAGTAGATTGATAAAATTTTACTCAAATCTATATTACGTCTGGTATTGAAAAAGGGTCATATAGGTCCACGTCTTCGTATAGACCCCATATAACGGTACCTCCCTATATTCGGTATTTTGATGATTGACATTATTGACATTATTCTCCGTAATTGTTTCAAAATTGGCATTTGCAGTTGGTAGTGGATACTACAGCCTAAGACATCAATTTGTCCGTGCAAGTCCACGTCTTCGTATAGCCCATATAACGGTATCTCCCGATATTCAGTATTTTGATCTTTTTAGCTACATTATTCACCGATTTTTTTGTAAGTTTCGCATTTGAATATTGTAATGGCTTATAACAAAAGTTACCTATGCAGGTCCATGTCGTCGTACAGACCAAATATAACAGCTACATTCGGTATTTTTAAGATTTAACAGAATTTTGTTGTTGCAAAATGGTCAGGCTTATCCCTTTATTGTTGTTTTTATAAAAACAACTTTTGTTTATGAGTGGAGAACGATGGTAATGTTTACCAGGGGGTAAAGGCAGGGAATACCTAGGTTTCGGAAAGAGCCACCAATCCTCATCAGTTCCCTTGTTTTTTGTCTGGGATATTCTCCCCAGAAGTTATTTTAAAAATAACTTCTATGACAAAAAACATTTTTTTACCCAAGTGACGAGATCGTAAGCTCAATAGAAGAGGAACCAAAGAATTAAATAAAACTAAAATTCTTTTGGAAAGTTTTCTAAATCTTACAACCGCACTTATAAACATTTTCATCTTTCTCCACTTGTTATGCTTTCGTTCAACCTGAACGAAGTAGCATAACCATGTAAGTTGGTTTTGTCTGTTACAACAAAAACCCCTCCGTCGACCGTGCCTTGTCTATAAATAGAACAGTGTGGCTTGTTTGTTCGGGATACCGTAGTATTTTGTTGTTGCAAAATGGTCAGGCTTATCCCTTTATTGTTGTTTTTATAAAAACAACTTTTGTTTATGAGTGGAGAACGATGGTAATGTTTACCAGGGGGTAAAGGCAGGGAATATCGTTCTCCACTCATAAACAAAAGTTGTTTTTATAAAAACAACAATAAAGGGATAAGCCTGTTGTTGTAACAGACAAAACCAACTTACATGGTTATGCTACTTCGTTCAGGTTGAACGAAATCATAACAAGTGGAGAAAGATGAAAATGTTTATAAGTGCGGTTGTAAGATTTAGAAGACTTTCCAAAAGAATTTTAGTTTTATATAATTCTTTGGTTCCTCTTCTATTGAGCTTACGATCTCGTCACTTGGGTAAAAAAATGTTTTTTGTCATAGAAGTTATTTTTAAAATAACTTCTGGGGAGAATATCCCAGACAAAAAACAAGGGAACTGATGAGGATTGGTGGCTCTTTCCGAAACCTAGGTATTCCCTGCCTTTACCCCCTGGTAAACAACGACCTCGTCACTTGGGTAAAAAATGTTTTTTGTCATAGAAGTTATTTTTAAAATAACTTCTGGGGAGAATATCCCAGACAAAAAACAAGGGAACTGATGAGGATTGGTGGCTCTTTCCGAAACCTAGGTATTCCCTGCCTTTACCCCCTGGTAAACATTACCATCGTTCTCCACTCATAAACAAAAGTTGTTTTTATAAAAACAACAATAAAGGGATAAGCCTGACCATTTTGCAACAACAAAATACTACGGTATCCCGAACAAACAAGCCACACTGTTCTATTTAACAGAATTTTTAACGGATTTTATTGTTTTTGAGAATTGCCAAATTCGTTGCAAATGGTAGAGGATATTCAAAGTTCGGCGCGGCCGAACTTACAGCTTTTTCACTTGTTTCTATTTGACATATAATATTGAAGTGTATATTTTTTTAATATTTTTTCACCTTACAAAACAAGCGGGGGATATTATATACAGATTGCAATTATTGTCCGATCCTCACGAAAATTTTGATAAGGGTAGGGTCTGGCTCAGAATGGCTATTGTTTTCAAAGATGTCCGCAATATATTTACGTTGAAATAGAGCAACAACTAAAAATGTTCCTGATTTTGCAGCCGTTATAAAGTTCATAAATAGAAACCAAGGGACACGAAATCTCGCATGAAATTTGAGCGGGTAAAACGGACCACTTCTGGCTTTTTTATTCTGATTTCGTTAGCGAATATAGTCAAAGATCGTATACAAGTAAATCATATAGATGAGTGTAAATTTGGAGATACAGAGGGCTCTCTTGCTTTTGGAGATGATCGCAAAAAGCAGAAAAAAAAATCCTGATCACACAACTGGACAAGGAAGAATTCTAGCATTTTGGATTATATTTAGCTGTAAAATGAACCACAAAAACTAACAGCACGACGGAGTGCGTAAATATTAGGCAAATGTCCCTGGTCAAAATGCTAAGGATAATATCTGGGCAGTGCTCTGTGAAAAATCCAAAATGGATTTTGACATAATGGACCTTAGACATATTGCAATGTTGTAGGGTATCATATGGTCGGATCCGCACGACTATAGCCTTGCTTACTTGTTTTATATATAATATTGGTACCCTACATGTAGTGTTTCCAGTTTCTTTTTTCATTTTCATCATCATTTTCTTCTGCTTCAGCACTTCAATATACTTATACTCTTTGCACATTTTGTGTGAATTTGTTGGAAAACAAGACTTTTGAGTTGAAAATTTCAAATAATAATTTTTAATTATCGCTTGGCTATACAACTTCTGGTCATGGTGACTGCAAATGGCAAAATAGACGTTAGTCTTCATAAAACTGAAATGACTGTTTATGCAAATACTCGCCCATAATTAAAATGCGTGTTTAAGTGCTGCAGATTTAAATGTTAATGTTAAATTTATTTCAATGCAAATGTATTCTAAAGGCACTATAAATGTCTGCAATGCAAACGGAAACGCGCCTAGGTCATTATGGAAAATGTAGCATTTAAATTGAAGAGGTGATGACGATTCTATTTCTTAAAAATGAAAAGACAGAATTTACAGTTTTTCGAATGTTTTCAATTTAAAAACGGTGTAGTTTTAAGAAAATTAAGAATAAAAAATGTTATAATAATACATATTTTTTTAAACATAAAAACGGAATTTTGTTTATAAGCAAAAACTTTAAAAATAGCAATGATTGGTGCTATTATTATACAAATAAAAATGAAACACAATTATTGGGAAAAATGGATGAAATATTCTTCGTAAAACCGATTTAAAAAAACAATGTCTCGTAAAACTTTTGGCAAGTTTAGAAAAACAATTAAGACAAGTAAAAACACTGAATTTTAATACCATCCACCATATGAAAGGAATTTTAAACATCTAAGCAAATAATCGCTGAAATATTTGGCTATATGAAACCATTTACCTTTACAATCGATTATCTGCAAGAGAAGGTGGTGCCGTTAACGAACTCCACACACCAAGATCAAAATAATTCTGTTGAAAATTTTAGCTAAAACCCTCAAAATACCGAATATAGCATTTTCAGATTAAATGAAACCTTTTGCAATTCAAATGAAACTTTTTGCAGCGGGAATGAAACCTTTTGCAGTGGAATTGAAACCTTTTGCAGTGGAAATGAAACCGTTTGCAGTGGAAATGAAACCTTTTGCAGAGGGAATGAAACCTTTTGTAACCGAAATGAAACTTTTTGCAAATCAAATGAAACTTTTAAATTTTTAGAAGGAAAAATAACGAAACATTTGTATTTTTAGTAGGTTTAAATTTAAATCAACTAATTATAACTTATATATAGTTAAAGAGGAATTTTTATTGATTATTAATATCTATGGTTTTATAAAATTTTTTTCTTAAAGCTTCCATAAAATACAAGTGTAGATGCAGAAAGATTGAAAAAAGTTTTTCAAGGTATTTTTTTCAAAGGACCCGAATTAGGTACCTTTTTATAATCTCCTCCATGGATAGGATTATATATTAAATTTGTCATTCGGTTTGTAACACCTCTAAATATTCGTCGTAGACCCCATAAAGTATATACAATCATGATCATAGTTGATTTAATGATTTCCACTAATTTGTCTATTGAAATCACGACTGCTCTATCTCCATAATCAATAAAGCTGCGAAGCGGGAATCCTTTATTAGGTAAGATTAATAGTATACTATAACTATAAAAAATTGTGGTAAAGCTTAATTTCACATGTCAGTCCTGGCTATACCTATAGAGGCCAAAATTTGTTTAAATTTCTCTTTTTAGCGTTAAGCGTTTGGAATTTAATAATATGGAAGCATTTTATATCAAATCAATAAAGAACCATTTGTTATTACAATAATTGAAAATTTAAGAAATAATATAAATAAATGTAGATATTTATAATCAATAAAAAATCCTCTTTGTAAATATATTAGTTACAAATAATTGATTTAATTTAAAAACTACTGAAAATAAAAATGTTTTGTTATTTTCCCTTTTATAAATTTAAAAGTTTCATTTGATTTGCAAAAAGTTTCATTTCGGTTGCAAATGGTTTCATTTCGGTTGCAAAAGGTTTCATTTCCGCTGCAAAAGGTTTCATTTCCACTGAAAAAGGTTTCATTTCCACTGCAAAAGGTTTCAATCCCACTGCAAAAGGTTTCATTTCCGCTGCAAAAAGTTTCATTTGAATTGCAAAAGGTTTCATTTAATATGAAAATGCTATATATGGAGGTACAGTTATATGCGAGCTATACAACGATGTGAACATGTATAGGTAAATTTCGGTCATAAGAGGTAGTACCCACTACAAACTTTTAATACCAAATTTTAAAAAATTTCGGTGAAAAGTGCGACACAAACCGAAAATTTAATATTCAATTTTATGGGGCCTAGACGAAACCTTGGACCTCTACAACGAATTATCTTCCAAAAAGGTGGTTCCTAAAACTGCCTCTCCAAGTACCAAGTTTGAGATAATTCTTTAAACAAAATTTAGCAAAAATCATAAAAATACCTGATATTGTGAGGTACCGTTATATGGGGGTTATACGAAGACGTGGAGCTATACATGAAATTTTCTGTCATTGCAGTATATACCAAAACTTGGACCTTATGTGCAGTTCTCGGCAAGAATGTTTCCTACATTCTGGGAACACATATTCTGAATTCGATTTGAAGTTATGACTAAAACAGTTAAAAAAAACCTTAAATCTCTTGGTACACTTATGTGAGGCCTATAAGATATATATGTACATATATATATATATATATATATATATATATATATATATATATATATATATATATATATATATATATATATATATATATATATATATATATATGTATATATATATATATATATACATATATATATATATATATATATATATATATATATATATATATATATATATATATATATATATATATATATATATATATATATATATATATATATATATATGTAAAATTGTCAATACAAAAAGAATTATTTGAATGTGGAGGATTTAACCACGTCAATATGTTCGGGTTATATAATAATGTCTTCCCTAACGATCACTTCATAAATTCCCAATATAGGGTAAGTGTGCCTAAGTTCGGCATGTCCCAGTAGCCGGCACTTTTTATTTTTAAGCCCAAATAAATTAAACTATTATAACTAAATGTATTTTGTTTACTTCAAATATATTGTCAGCTATCTTTGTGCACAATTTTGCTAAAAAATTAAATTTTTGTCTGTGAAGGTTCTCAACAATTCATATTCTTAACAAAAGTACAACTAAGACGTCGAATCAGTTTACTTAAACAAAAATATTATATTTTAATGAATTAATTTATTATTATTATTATTTATTATTCTTACAAAAAAATTGGTATGCCGACTGTTGGAAAATGCCATACCGTCAATTGGCAAGTGGTGCCGACTACTGGCAAAAAAGCATTAATTTAATAAAACTACAAATTTATGAAATTTAATTGAAAGTTATTAAAACTTTATTTATTATTGCAAAAACTATACAAAATTTCGAATCTGAAAAAATAACTTCGTAATAATTGAAATGTTCCATTCAGAATGGTGAGCGATTAAAAACGCGAAAATCCTAAAAGTGCCGACTACTGGTACACTTACCCTATACGTTTATCAGCTAAACATCACCATTTCTTCTTTCCTTGCTGGTGATTTTAATTTAATTTGATGCGGATATGCTACGGAAAAAGTGCGGATATGCTACGATAATGCATTTACTACTATTTTTATATTAATGACCGGTCCTTTGTTTTTGATTTCTGTCGAAGTTCACGCAATCCAAATGATTTTAAAACTCTATTGTTATCAATGAATGAAACCACGCTCAAATTTTGTAACAAAAATATATCATGGAAAGTTTGAAATTTTGTAGGATTCATTAGCTAATGTTGATTTCATGATAAAATCTTTCAAATGGCATATGTATTGAACACTTCACTAGACGAACTATTGGTGTAATATGACGAAGAAACATTTAAATTATGCCAAAATTAACGAATAGATCATCAATATGAAGTTTGGCCACCAAATCCACGCAAGTTTATATGCCTCTCAGTGGAGACCAGGGATTAAAATACAAATATTGAAGTACTCACACACACATATATTTGTAATATCTATCCAAGCAAATATACGACCATTAATCTATTACTCCATCATCTGCTCATTTAGGAACACCAGCAGCAGCATGTATGATGATGACAATGATGGAGTACTGATGTCACCGTATCATCAACCAACATACTTTTCTGACAAAATAAACTAATGTGTTGTTGGGAAGGGCAGGTAACAGGTAACACACCTTCCTCCCGCACCCAACCAACGCACAACTAAGCACACACAGTCAGTCATACCACAACTCGTACACACACACACAATTTGTGCGTGTATTTCAATGAGACCACCGTACGACGACCGTACAGCCACTGTATGGATGCTAAGCTTTTAAGGATTTTAATAAAATTACATTTTGAGTATCAGTTCCTTTCCTCCTGCGACTGTGGCAAATAAAAACAGAAAAGGGTTGCGGGAGTGAAATATTCTTTTAATAGCTTCCCTTTTCACATCCCTGGCTGGCGGAATGAATCCGGTCGTACGAAAAGGTTCTTCTGTCAAATGTAAGATAAAATATTAAACAAAAATACTTAATGGACCAATAACTTTTTGCCTTGCCATGACTCCGGGTAATAATGATATTTCTATTCGTTGCCACAGACCCCTTTTATCCCCCCGCCCTGGATACCAGACCTTTCTGTGTTTATTTGGATTGATCAAAGCCATGTTCCAGTTCGGCTATTCGGCGTGCCATGGAAAAGTTAAATTTAATGCCCTATGCTAATGGACATTTTAAAAATGTAAATGTGTGGCATTTTCAACAAACATGATTTTGAGTAAATTTAGTAACCGACAAAACAATGGATATTTTCACGTACATTTGCGGCGTACTAAGCTCCTATTGACGCCCGGTAAAAGGGATTGAATTGACATTTGCCATGTTGAAATTGTAAACATTTAAATGGCGTAAAAAAGGTACACAAATGAGGTTTAAACGTCATTACGTGGTAAATGAATGAAACCCAATTATAGGTAAATGAATTTAATTCAATATTTAACAGCAATAAAGTCTCGAGAGGCACTGAGTGTGTAATTTCATAAAATCTGATACCCACATCCCATTTGGACTTGGACTTATTACCGAATTTATAAATATTACTTTCATTATTAGATATAACCGAACGAAATTGTTAGAGAATTCGATTCTCAATTTGCATTTTATTTTGACCCCTTTTTAGGAAGGTACATGATGGATTGGGACGATATTGCCTAACTCCGAACTCAAGTTGGATCCAATAGGATAACCCATTCTAAAGTCATCGTGCGCACCAGCCAGACAGATAGACGGTGTCCGGAAACGGGTTTGGTCCAAAGGCAGCTAGGATCAAAAAGCGTTATTTCGATGAAGCATATTTTGACAGTCATGTTGCTGAGGGAATAATTACAAAAATATATAAAATAGCAAGACGCCTTTATTAAGCTATCGTTAAGAGCTAGAGTTTGGAATGTTGAGCGAGTGTCATTCCTCTTGCAGATGAGTGATATAAGGAGGGGTTTTCCAAAAAATATGGAAAGTAAGGAAACGTTGTACCTTTATAATGGTGAGAACAGCGAAATGGTAACGTATTATGTTTATAAATCAGAATGAGTAAGGACTCATGCAGATAAAAACGTTCCAACAGACTCGTTTTCATTTCCCTGGATATTACTAATGTTAGTTCTCTTGTTGGTATTGGCTTAAATGTATTGAAGTTATTCGCTTGATTTTGAACTCAAATACATTATTACTAAACAATTATAAATCTTCAAAAAAAAAAAAAAATAATAAATAAATAAATAAACAAATAAAATAAAAAATGGGACTTTCTACATATAACATTTAATGTTAATTTTTACTTGGGTACCATTTGTTTCGTCTCGACTTTTGCTATTAAGTATGCGTATGTATTTATTGATTGTGATATAAGGCGAAGTTTTAGTGGTGGTATGTTCTCAGAAAGGCAAGTATATTTAAACAGACCGGATAACTATAACAAATGCAGTGGCCAACCAGAACTTTGTGAATTTATGAAATGCCATATAGTTACAGTATTTCATCTTATGGAACAATAAGGAGAGGAAAAAGTTTCGTAAGTATCGGATCACTTTTCAGGAAATTCCAATGATCCGGATTTTCAGCAAAAACAATTAAAAAGACGAAATAGATCTCAATAATAAAGCAGATATGTACCTTTTCGTGGGGACTATAGGAAACTGTGAATATATATAGATATAGACGTGGACCACTATAGCCAATATTCTGCTACAGGGGGTATAACAAATTATATACTCGAAATGCTTACCTTCAAACTTGGCCTGACTGCAGACGAAAATTCACTTTATTCAAAATCATGGCTTTGGGTTACATGCCGTTTAGACTGTGGGGTGATTACAACAATGAGCCCTTAATATGAGTCAGCGGTCAAACTGCAGTCAAAATTTCGTTAGATTCTTCCGAAGGACACCAAGCCTATTGAAAGTATTGGACTAGGGGGTTCATCTTTGAACTGAGATAAGTTCAGAAAATTCGATTTTGAAAAGCACTGATTCTCTATTTGTAACACGAATCACATACACGTAGTCGTGCCATTAGGGATGTGTATGTCGTCAATATAATTGTACGTATTTCAGTATTACTAAATTCAATCCTACTAGGAACACTTTCAGATAATTTTTAATTTTCATTGGAAAGTCCTTATTCATGTGGATGGGATATCTTTTCATTTACCTGACATGGCACCTAGTTAATTTCTATTTCGTAAATTTTATATGGACAAACAACTTAAATTGGAAAACAGAAGACAGGCCAAATTACATTTTGTTAAGGCAACAACACCTTAAATATGAGTTGGGGTCCAATTGCAGGTTCGCATTTGGCCTGGAAATATATATTTGGTGTAGGTACATTTTTTCGATAGATATCATATATGATGGTATCTAATAATATTTTGTAGGGTTTCGAGCGCGATTTTCAATTAAATCAGCTGTACACTTATATTTGAAATAATCAGAGAGTTTAATTACTTTCAAAAAATCCTTATACCTCCTATACGACGGAGTTTTCACATTCTTGAACATAAAACAAGTTTTTGTATATTGAAGGTATAAAGGTGCTAGGTCAGGTGCGAAAGTAAACAATATCGGCCCACTCCATCAATTACCTTCCCCACAAAGGATCAAAATTTTGAATAATTACAACTCTTATAAAATGTCAAGTAAGAGTCAGATTGTCTTCAAATTTCACACATCCCAATATTTTTATTAACCCAAGGTCTGGTATTAAGATGGAATATATCTGTCCACTTCTTCTGGTACCTCTCCACAAAAAGTCGAAATTTTGAATGTCCATGAAGCTCATAAAACGCGAAATTAACATTCGATTCCATTTAGACTTGGCACATCTGAATGTTTCTATCAACAGAGGATCTGTTATAAAGACAGTAGAGATCGGACAATTCCTTCTGGTACCTCCCCCCATATGGTAAAAATTTTGATTAACCAAAACGTTTTTAAAATCCGAAATAAGCATTAGGTTCTCTTTATATTTCACACACCCCATTATTTCTACTACACAAGATATGTTGTGAAGATGGGATATATCGTGGATATTCATGGATATTCAATTTTGAATATCCACGAATCTCTTGAAACTCGAAATTAACATCTGATTGCTTTCAGACTTCCATCAACCCAAGTTCTGTTATAAATATGGTAGAGATTGGACCATTTCTTCTGATACATCCCCCACACAGAGTTCAAACTTTTGATAAAGAAGACGCTCAGAGAAAGCGAAATAAATTATATATCTGAAAACCCCTTCTGGTACCTCACCCCCAAAGGGTGAGGGTCAATCAAAAACCTGATATGAATATGAAATTTATCGGAATTGATGATTTCGAATAAAATTAAAATAAATGTTCGATTTTCTTGTCATTTTGCAATATAAATATTTTTATATGTATTAGATGAAGTATAACAAGCAAAAAAGCAGTAAGTTCGGTCGGGCCGAACTTTGAAAACCCTCCACCATTTGGAACGAATTAGGAAATTAAAAAAAATAATAATAAAATTCTTTAAAAATTCTGTTTAAATCTTAAAAATACCGAATATAGCCTTTATATTGGGGTCTCTGCGACGTGAACCTACATAGGCTTTGTTTGTCATAAGCCTGTGAATAATGTACCTAAAATCGTCAAAATAGCGGATATAGGGAGGTACCGTTATATGGGGATTATACGAAGACGTGGACCTGCACAAATACCTTCACTTCAAATACCAAATTTGAAACAATTTCGGTGAATAATATCGCCAAAATCATAGAAACACCGAATATCGGGAGGTACCGATATATGGGGGCTATATTTATAATTTTTATATTTGTATACCCTCCACCAAAAAAAGTATGGAGGTTATATTAAGTTCGTCATTCCGTTTGTAACTCATCGAAATAATCATTTTAGACCCAACAAAGTATATATATTCTTGATCAGCGTAAAATTCTAAGACGATTTAGCCCTGTCCGTCCGTCTGTCCGTCTGTTGTAATCACGCTACAGTCTAAACGAATTAAGATAGGAAGCTAAAATTTTGCACAGATCTCTCTTTTGTCTGCAGGCAGGTCAAGTTCGAAGATGGGGTATATCGGTCCACGATATCGTATAGCCCCCATATAACGGTACCCCCGATATTCGGCATTTTGATGATGTTATCCACATTTTTTAATGGAATTATCTGAAAATCCACACAAGTAATTCTTTGTGGGTACTTTATACATCGGCGGAGAATTTTCTATATAGGTCCACAATATCGTATAGCCTCCATATAACGGTACCCCCCGGTATTCGGCAATTTGATGATTTTATCCACATTTTTCAACGGAATTGTCTGAAAATCCACACAAGGAGTTCCTTGTGGGTCTTTATACCTCGGCTGAGAATTATTTATATAGGTCCACGATATCGTATAGCCCCCAAATAACGGTACCCCCGATATTTGGTATTTTGATGATTTTATCCACATTTTTCAATGGAATTGTCTGAAAATCCACACAAGGAGTTCTTTGTGGGCATTTTACCTCCTCAAAAAGAATTGTCTATACAGGTCCACGATATCGTATATCCCCCATATAACGGTACCCCCCGATATTCGGTATTTTGATGATTTTACCCACATTTTTCAACGGAACTGTCTGAAAATACACACAAGGAGTTCCTTGTGGGTACTTTATACCTCGGCAGAGAATTATCTATATAGGTCCACGATGTCGTACAGCCCCCATATAACGGTACCCCGCGATATTCGGTATTTTGATGATTTTAGCCACATTCTCCAATCGTATTGTCTGAAAATCCACACAAGGAGTTCTTTGTGGGCACTTTACCCCTGAAACGAAATTGTCTATATAGGTCCACAATATCGTATATCCCCCATATAACGGTACCCCCGATATTCGGGATTTTGATTTTAGCCACATTTCCCAATGGAATTATCTGAAAATCCACACAAGGAGTTCCTTGTGAGTACTTTACCCCCAGACATAGATTTGCCTATATATGTCCACAATAGCGAATATCTCCCCATATATCGGCACCTTCCGATATTAGGTGTTTTAAAGATTTTAACAGAATTTTCAATGGATTTTATTTTTTTTTTTTTTTTTTTTTTTTGAATATTTTCTAATTCGTTCCAAATGGTGGAGGGTATTCAAAATTCGGCCCGGCCGAACTTACTGCTTTTTTACTTGTTTTTTTTAGATCCGATACGAAATTGACAGTATTGGCCCATTCCTTCGGAACCTACTCCATAGAGGGTCAACAGTTTGAATAATCATAACACAAGTCAAAATATATTTAAATAATCGAACATAGGCTGAGGGTATACATCTGTAAGCAAACCCGAGTGATACTTTTTAACTTGTTTCAATCAACATTGACAAAAAACGAATTATTCTGTTTTTTCACAAACTTTCTACGACGAGGGAGGTAATTGCTTTTATATTGCCTATCCGAACCCAAGGTCTCAAAATTTGAAATAATAGAAGACTATCCATTAACTTATGATGATATACGTTGTTCAATATTTAGCATTCATGACAATCTAAACCGATTACTTTCTATTGAAATCTATTGACATGATTTACCATATCTATTACACATACATACACATGCCATTACCACTAATACATAATTGTTGCTAATGAATGCAAACAAACACTTTCGAATCTGTCCCCAGGCCTATGCTTTGATTTAAGTATGTTCTGTATTAGCAATAAACTGGTACTGAAAATAAATACACAATTTGGATTCATCTTCTTCCTCTGGCCAAAGCTGAGGAAAACATTGTCCACAGTGTATAGTTCGTGTAGTGCCGCAGGTAAATGGTTAAACAATGAAATGACAGACATTTGTCCATAGTTTCAGCGACAAATTGCTATCGGCCTATTTTCAATTACCATGAAATCATTTCTAATTAAAAACTTTATTGCACAATTAGAGAAGGAGCTTTGAGCCACAGGTTTGGAATCCACGGAGCTGATTAAAAATGCCAACAGACAAATGTTCATCTTGGCAACCAACATTGAAACGTTTCTCATTGTTACAGCGAAAAGATGTTCTACGCCAGCAACCATTAAGAAGCAACAAAGTTCCGCGCCATGCCAAGGCAAGGCAAAATAATGAATGTGAAATTGAACAGCCTACCTACAAATTAGACAAAAGAAAATGCTAATTTTTCCCTCTTTCACTTCCAAAAATTACCTTTGAAGAAGAGCAGTGGATAAAACAAAAGCACAAAAAAACGTAAACTTAATGGAAAATGGATTTATGAGGGAGCAGGAATGGCGATAAGGACATAATGTATAACGTAATGACTTCTGCTTTTATCTTCGAGTCAAGTTGGACATTATATCCCGGCGTAGACACCTGTCACTGCGTTTCAAATCAAACGGCGAATTTCGGTAAATCGTCTACGCCGAATTCAACAACAATTGACATACATACATACATACATTGCGAGCATACAGTGACATTGTTTACAATTATTGCGATGGAAGTTTAATGAGTTATAACAATTGAAAGTGTTGTGCTTTCCACGGAATTTTTTAACACTGAAAGATTTTCAGAAAGAGGATTAACGAATTTTTCTCTAGGTGTGCTATAAGGTATATTGAAGTAGAGATTTTCCATGCGACGGTTAGGTCAGGTTTTTGATATCTAACATTAAAAAAGAAAACAAACCGGTTCGAAGTATTAATATGGCTATTTTTGGTCCTATTTGGTTTATGGATCTTTCATTCGGATGCTGGATTTCTTCCCACAAAAGGCCAGATTAAGAATATGATTAAGAGTATGAAATAACTGAGGGAGGACTTTCAAATGAAATCACAAAGTTCACACAGAGCGGAAAAACACTAGAACATCGAACTGGACTGAATCATAAAAAAAAACGTCGTAGTGGAATTCCGTAGCTCATTTTCTGAGTTCTGTAAAATTCAAATGTTTAAAATTTCGGCAATTAACGAAATTTGTCGATGAGTTAACGACTATATTAAAGTAGTAGTTAGGACCTACCGATAAATACCAATGTTGTCAACTTTTATTTCTTTTTTATATCAACATTTTGCGATTGAAAGCTACCCATTTTTGTCGGTAACTCAGAAAATTTTGTCGGTAACTTTACAGATGCTCTTATTCTCTTCTACAGAAAGAGTAATAATGTGACTATCATTCACTGTATATGTGTACCATTCAAACCGATGGGCGGCGGATGGGAGGCTGAATAGCGCATACTGCATGACGTAAATGTCTACTCTTCGAACGGAGGTCAGCATTATGTAAATGAAGTTTCATTTAATGAATATTTCATGAGTCAGTTGTAGTGTTAATGACAATAAAATGAAATATTTAAAATGCCAATGTGTTTGTTTTACTCCATCTCTTGAAAGCACTGTCAAAATCTGCAGCCGTACTAAAAGTCCTTTCAAAGACACGATTCACCATCGAAAACTTTACTGTGTCTTGTCTTTTCTTTATGATTGACATTGATTTCTTAGTTCTCGAGAAAAAAACAAAGGACTGATTCAATAGCAATAATATCGCAGCATATACAAAAGAGGAAAATGGTGTGCTTGATGTTGTCGACCCAGGTTATACCTTACATTGATTTATACCAAATTTAAATTCGAAAATTTATATTCTTGACTTAATTAGTTAATCTTCCAAAACAGTAAGAATTTATATTTATTAAATTTATTTTAAACATCTAATCAAGAATTTAATTTGGCGGACAGCTAAAAAATAATATGAGGTTTTTTTAAACACTATAAATCGAAGAGTATGAGAGCATGTATTGACATTTTTGCCATGGCTACTTATTTCTATTTGGTGGAGTCATTATTCATAATATAATACATTTTCCAAAAATATGCATTATTGGCTAAAACGACGGACCGGAAACGCGGACCGGGCTGGCTAGTTTGACATAATTGCTTCTAGGCTCAATTTGGTTGCATGTTCCAAATTCCATCATATTTTGGCTAATATTACACATTAAGTACACAATAAAAGACAAATCGGACGAAGATAAATATAAATATTTACTTGGATCAACAAAAAGATTTGTGCAAAATTTCATCTCGATCGCGCAAAAAATGATTAATGGACATCCATAAATCGTCTCAGAAAGTGATTCTATGAGGATCCACAAAAATAACTGTAGGTCTATCGCGTTTCCTTCTCCATGTTACAAACGAATGCACAAAGACATATTACCCTGACCACACTGTGGGGTTGAGTAGAAATAGCTCTACTCCATATCTCTCTAAGATCAATACTATCCCTCGGTTTTTTGTGATATTTAACAAAAATGTCCATTCCCATTACAACGCAACCGTATCGTATGAAATAAAAAAATATATTAATAAAGAAAGAGGCGCAATTTAATCAAATTCACTTTAAATTTTAATATCCCTCTTTGTTCAAAGTTGCCCTGCTATGGCCGGCGTTACAAGTACAATTTGTGTGTTTGACATTAAATCCTTTTGTTTGTGCCCAACAAGTCCACACGTTCGAATAAAACCACCGGTTACAAGCACTAAGAGTGGCGACTACATTAAGATTTTCACAATATAACGACAACACACAGAGGACAACTTCTGCAGAAATACAAACACCAATATGGAGTGCCAGATAAAAACTACAAAAACACGCTGCTTCATAGAAAAACCTCCGAATTCCATTACGAAAAGAAAAAAAAAAACACACAGTGAAAACAATAAAATTGGTTTAGACGAAACACATGTACTGGTAACGTACAACATACACACTTACATATATACAAAAGTGTTGGTACAAGGACCTCAACACCGCTGGTATGCTGAGGATACACGACAAGCCAACCAGCAAACCACCACTCTACATATGAAAGCGCAGAAGGTGAACGGGCGTGTGTTGGTCGGTTTGTGCGTCTGTTGTGTGTATGTGTGAGTGTGTCAGTAAAGGAATGACGAACGGATTGAACGGACGGGCAAATGATTCCTTGCCAATGATAAGGCAGCTGTTGGCACTGTCGATGATTGCCATTGAAATGTACTTCCTGCCTGTTGTACATCCGACCGCGTGTTAAACTTAAACTCCTCAATTGGCTTTGGATTTCGGTAAAAACGCAATATAGCGGAGGTGTGGTGGTGCTAGTGGTGGTGATGGAGAAGGAGATGATGTGTACTAGCCGCACACATTCAACGCAACGGATAAGTACGAGCACATTGTGTGCGAAAATATTTCTGCTCTTGAGATGTGCTATCGTGGCTTTTATTTTAATTTTGAAAAGCGTTAACACTTAAACCCTTTTCTCCCGATTCATTGAGTTTGCTTTGTTGTTGAAATGGCATTCCCATTCACAGAAAGCGGCGGTGACGTGCGGAAATACCTCCATTTAAAGAAGTGTTTATTCGACAATATACTTTGAATACCTACGCATTATTAGCATTGGAACCTCTTTATGTTGCCACGTTGCCATTGCCATTTGCCGCGTACGTGTTTCGTTTTCCGTTTGCAACAATTCAAACTTCCCATTTCGGTTATGTAAATTTTTATGGTCACGTCGAAGTTCAAAAAAAAAAAAAAATCTCGATTTTGACAAGCGCCATTTTGAATTATTGCTTTTTAATGTCTTTTTCTTTTTGTTAGGCTTAAATCTGTTTTGTAAGATTTTCAAAACAAACATTTAGCATTAAACTATGTACCAACAGCACTTACCAATCCTCCTGGATTCCTTTATCTCATAGTGAGTCTTATGGCGTACTGCGGAGTGGTATAATTTTAATAGTGTCGGATTCTGAGTGGGAAACCAAAATTCGACCGACATAATAATTGCACTGTGCGGTGATATCCTTTTTTTCAATAACTACAGGAATATCCAACAACTGTATCGGCATATTGAAAGTTTACATCGCCAATAATGGGTTAATTTTCCCTTTTCCACATTTTCTCAATGGGGTCTTTTTGGGTCCTTTTTTAAACGGATCCCTTTGAACGGAATATTCTAAAAATATTCTTATAGACATTAAAAGTCTAAATCTTACCTTATCGTCATATATATATTAAAAACACATTTTAGGATTAAAGCCTAGTTTATATGTGTTTTAATAAAATTCTACATATAGCATAATTTTAAGAGGATGACATTAAAGACCAGCATATTCAATATCAAATTACACTAAAAATCACAAAAGAAAACTCCTTAAGAAGTCGGAAAAAGGGCACCAAAAAGTTGAGTCAAGTTGAAAAAAAAATTGTTTTACTTTTCTATAAAACAATTGACCGACTCTACCCGTTAGAAGTGTTTTTAACGAACATACATATCGTTATTTGTAAAAATCAAATGTCGTTCGTTTGTAATAGCATTAGTTGACAGTCACTAAACCCATTTCAAAAATTTTTTTCCCAAATTTTTGTTATACCCCAACTTTGGTTTTCATTGCGAAAATAATGAAGATATCGGTTTGAAAATTAATTCAGCATGAATTGCAGTTGTAGTTTGATATGAAAATTGGCTTTTCAAATAGAAAAACTTTAAATTCCTTGTGAAAAATTTGAGCTGTTAATAATTTCATGTTGTCCCAAAACAGTACAACAGTGTTCTAAGGCCAAACTTTGTTAAGACATTAGAAAACAAGTAAGCAAAGGCTACAGTCGAGCGGGGCCGACCGTTGAATACCCTACAACACTATAATAAACGATACAGTTTATATAGGCGAGATACTCGAAAGAATTCCACAAGATATTGTGACAAATAATAAAAGAAAACCATCAGGTTTCGTTCTCTAATTTTCGAATAATAGCAACTTTAACTAATTTGCTCATTTCCTATTTATTGGTAGGTGTTGCACTTAAATGGTCTTCCTAGATCTGAAACCAATATTTTTGGTCCATTTCAACCCCTAAATATATGGCGATCATCTCCAAAAAGAATAGGCTTTTATTCTGACCCTCATCTTATCTCCATGCAAAATTTCGTAAGGATCGGGCCATAAATGCGATCTGTATATGATATCCTGATATCCTAACTACTTAGTTTTGTTAGCTGTAGAAATATTACCAAATGTTTAATTCAAAATGAAAATATGCCAAAAATATGACAAAATTAAAAAAATATGAGAAAATTTTACAAAATCAATATTTTCATCTTTAGAGAGATATTTTATGCGATTTTTTAGACGTTTTTTCTTTCCTGCCAAGAGGCCATTCTGAATTAATGAGAACTGTCGAAATCAGTTCAGCCGTTCTCGACATATAAGAGATTTTTCAAGCATATCTTCTTTGATAGACATATATATCGCACATATTTTGCTATATATCCGATTTGTTGGATGTTAACATCAATGTAAAGATTAGAAGTAACCTTATCATGGCTTTGTGATTTCGCCGGGATTTAAAATATTCGCGGTTTAATGAAAAATTTTGAGTTTTTTCAACACAAAATATATGGTCTATTTTACCCGCTAAATATTATCCGATGACCACCCAAATTGGTAGGCTTCTTGCCAGCCCTAAACTCTAGCTACATGCGAAATTCCGCGTCGATTGGTTTATAATTGCGACCTGAAGAGCAAGTGCAAAATCATGAATTTTTTCAGTTTTTGGTCCATTTCAACCCCTAAATATTATGCGATCATCACCAAAAGAAGTAGGGTTCTATTCTGACCCTAGCCCCACCTCCATTTTAAATTTCGTGAAGATCGGACCATAATTGCGACCTGTAGAGTGATTACAAATTAACATGGACAGACGGACAGACGGACAGACGGACAGACGGACGGACGGACATACATAGCTAGAACGACTCAGCTCGGCGAGCTAGGAAGATCCATATGTACTTTCCTATATGGGAAATCAATATTTCGTGGTGTTACATAATTTTTGGCCCAATCAAACTTATAATACCCCCAACACATAGTGTTTTAGGGTATGAACATTATTTCGCATTTATTATTCGATTGACATGAAATTTTCCAAACAATATTTGTTTGGCCCAAGGACGAACCATATTCAAATTGGTTAGAATCGTTTCAAGTTTAGATATCTATCTTCAACCGATTTCGGGTTAATTTTGCACCAAATGGGCAATATCAGTCCAAATTACCTGAATATTGGCAAATCCAACAGTATTCAGCCAAGAGGAAAGTATTTCAATTTTTGTTGAAAATCGATCCAGATATAGCTTTAGCTCCCACATATATGTTTCATCCGATTTGGTGTTAAAGTCCCCCACATGCGTAATATGCACTACTCAATAATGATATTTGATACAACACGGAAATACCTTTGCCTTCGATACCTTCGATATACATCTTAATCCACATATGTAATATCAGCCCAACTTGGATAGATTATTCCATTTGGTAAGGCTGGGACTGGTATATCTATTGCTCCAATAAAATAGTGCATATCATGCAATATAGAGCAAAATATTTTGGTACGATAGTCTCCGTCAAATTTGTTGAAAATCGATTCGGAGTTGGATATAGTTTAGAAATTGTGAACATTCTAAGATACGTATTCAAATAATGTTCATAGTTTTTTATTACGGGAGCTATGCGAAATACTGAATGTTAAATTTTCGTATTTTGTGTTCTTTAAAGCACATTTTTCATCGGAATTGATTAAAACTTGGAACTTGATTAGTTATCCAATATAACGGTATCTCCCGGTTTTCCGTATTTTAATGATTTCAGTCATATTTTTTCATGGTTTCCATGGCTTCGTGTTTACCACCCTCATCCCCCCACAAAAAAAAACAATGCCAAACGTAGCTCGGTATTGTGATGTAATAACCAGTATATACCAGTACTTCTCCGTATTAGTATTTTGATAGTTGGACGCAATTCTTAACAAATAAGCATCTGCTTGCTAAATTTGAAAAATTTTAACGGATATTTTATTTCTTCCTTCCTTTGTTTGTATGTAATTTATGGACTCGAAAACCGCTGAACCGATTTTCTTGAAAATTTCCAAGTATACTTCAACATTGCCTGAAAGTAACATAGGCTAAATAAATTTTTGAAATTCCACTTGGAACTGGAAATATAGCATCAGAATCGGAAGTACCTCCCAAAAATGTAGCTTTTATATGCACATATCTACTGATGAATTACAAATATAGTGTCCAAATTTGAAATGCGTAAAGGAATTTGAAACAAAAATAAATTTGCCAAATTATTTTGAAATCGTTTCAGATTTGGATATAGCTCCCATTTATATTTTCGGAGGATTTCATGTATATGATGTATATGATGACGCTGTGTACGCCACATTTCAATGAAATTTAGAAAGCGTGATGAAATTTGTCTAGAAAATTATTTTGCCAAATTATATTGAAATCGGTTATGATTTGGATATGGCTCTAATATAAATTTTCGGCCGATTTCATATATTTGATACACCAAACACGATACGTATGTCCGATTCCAATGAAATTCGGCATGAATGTCTAAATTTGTACAAAAAAAAATGGCAAATGATATTGAAATCGGTTCAGATTTCGATATAGCTCCCATATATATTTTCGGCCGGTTTCACGAATTTTACGTACCAATTTCAATGAAATATGGAAGCTGTGACGGAATTTGGTCCAGATTGGGATATGATTTTATAAAGAAGCATTGACCTACAACGCCTTTGCAATGACATTAAGCTAGCAAAAAAATGCACACCAATTTAATAGAGGATTATTACAGGGAAGTATTAGTACGGGGATTATTACGGGGAAGTATGTTTCTACCTCTCTAATTGCAACAGAAATGCCACTCAACTTCTAAAGATTGCAGTTTCCTGCACGCTTGGCATTTGCTATGAAATTAATAAATTCGAAGGACAAACCCTTAGTAGGGTAAGTGCGCCTAAGGTCGGCATGTGCCAGTAGTCGGCAGTTTTGAAATTTAAACTTAAATAACTAAGAATAGAATTGACCAAATAATGAAATAATTGCAAAAAACGTCAACAGTGTTCTCTGCTCTCTTTCTGTAAAAGAACAATGAGCTCCGATCATTTATTACGTCAGTGAGTGTCTTCCAACGCATGCGATAGTGCTTTTTTGTAAAGAAAAAAATAGTGGTGGTGTCAACTTAATAATCGATTTAAGTAAATTAAATTTAATACTTTTGGAATCAGAAATATTTTAATAAAGTAAATAACAGTCCAAAGATTATTTTATAACTTAAAAATTAAGAAATCAAGCATTTTTCTGTTATATTATTTAATGCTGACATTAGGAACAGAAAAAACGAGATTTGCCAGTAGTCGGGAAGGGGTGCCGATTACTAGAAAAATATAATTTTGGCCCATTTCACCAAAACTTGAGAAAACTATCAAAAAATTATCCAAAAACTACACAAATAAAAATAAAATTTTGTGTCGGCAGTTGTTTTTTTTTGTGCTTTTTGACCAACTTTTCTAAATTAAGTAGGTTTTTTAAATCCGCTATTTGACGTTTTAGATAGCGGTGGCATTTGTGAAGAAAGGAAAGAGATCAATTCACAAATTCCAAATATTAGAAAGCTACTTTTTTCTTTTTTTTTTACAGAAGGTAACCATACTATTATTGATTGTCTACCTATATTTGGTTTAGAATGATAATTAAATAAAACACTATTTAAAAACGAAATTAATTAATTGAACTGTGAATTAGTAATATCATTGTTTTATACTATTAGAAATAAAAAAATACAAAATAATATTTTTTACTGAAATACTATATGCCGACTACTGGCAAATAGACATGCCGAGCATTGGAAAATGGTGCCGACTACTGGTAAAAAACTACTATTTTAGTAAAATTGCAAATTTTGCCAATTTAATAAAAACAAGTAAACAAAATTTGGAATCTGAACCACCTTATTTTTCTGCAATTAAAAGATTTCACTCAGAATGTTGAAAGATTGAAACATTGAAAATTCTAAAAGTGCCGACTACTGGTACACTTACCCTATATGCGGACAAAATTTGGCATGTTCCTGCTTTTCTCATGGTTCCTGTTATGTTCACGCATTAATAGACCAAGCTATTTTTTTATTTACGCATTAAAGTATCATAACCATGTTTTTATTTTTTTTAAATTTATTTTATTTTTTTACGTCAACATATATTTTGAATGCATATGAAATCAAAAGGGGTAGCGAAGCGCACCGGATTCAGCTAGTGTAATATATAAGTGCAAGTCCCAACTTTCCCTAATGTTGGAGGGTATTAGGTATCAAGAGTTCGGCCTCTTTTTTACTTGCTTAATCTACGGCAGTAAAATCGAATACCAATTTTAGGTATTTTGTTTAACCCATCATCACGGTATGATGAAGATGTTATCCTTGTGCAGACATATATTTGAAATTTTTTGAAAATTATACCATACACAAAGCCTCAGTGACAAAACGTAAATTTATAAATCCATTATATCAGAGATGGAATACTATTTTCAGAAGTGGAAAACTGTATTTAATTAAGTGAAATCTGACGAGAAAATAGAGATGGATATTATTGCATGCAATGGGGTTACCTTGAATTTATTCCACCAAGAACAATGTTTTAAATTTGGCGATCCATAAGCAGTATTGATATGGCATATTTATTGATATATTATAAAGGGATGTCAAAGCTCCACTTGAATCCTGCCGTCGTTCTCCCTTGATCGAATGCCAAGCTTCTTACGTATGGTCAGTTTTACTTTGCACATTCATTTTATTGAACGCATTTTAAAATCTTCCTCATCATAATTTTGCCGAGCATTTTAATATTTCAGAATCTGTATATGGAATACGTATAAACTTTATATTAATATACACTTGATTAATCTCTAACTGAAAGTTGCTTTCAAATATATCCTCACATTCCATTGATGTTCTTAATATTTCATTTCAAATATGTTTACTTAAATCAGTAATCAAAATCCAATCTATATTGATTTTTAAAAGTAATATTCATTCATTCCCAATTTAACATCTGTTTTCAATTAAGCTCCCATAACTGCATAAATATAACAGCAAATTCGAGTCTGTTTAGGTTATTATAGAATCACACTAGCGCATTTAAACTTAAACAGACTATAATAATCCATTTAATGAAATGTCATTAATAATCCGAATATTAACTTTTCATTCGAATGTCCATTGAAATGGAAATAATTTATATAATTAATCAAAGTTGTGAATATTTTGCCATGATTTCCCATCGGCAGGCACAGACAGTAGTTGTTGATAATACTAGCATTTCATAACGATAGAGTGTTGACAGAAATATTGTGGACCATTTAATAGCTTGTAATTGAACTATATTACAAATACAAAATCTATTAAAAGTAATTCTTTTCATATTTATGTCATAAAAAGTAAAATATATATATATTAATATTTCAGTTGTGTTACTACTAAAAATTGTAATAAATTCATATTTTTATAAATGTGTCTAAAATACGATATTGATCCTCCAAATTTTAAAATGTTAAACCTAATTCCATAAATGAATCAAACATATTTTTATCCATTTAAGATACTCAGCGTTAAAGAACGAAAGAAACATATTCTACTGACATAACTAAAACGTACCACCAATAGTCATGCAGAATCAATCGCATGATTCAATTGAAAAAAATATGAAATTGAATAGTCAACCAAATGCTGGATGCCTTCTGAGTTTCCTTTGTGTAGGTGTCATTAAAGGTTCTCCTACATTTTCACTGAAATGTCGAACAAATGTCTCCGCAGAATTTGTGACAGACAGTTCTCGTAGTTCTTGTACATTACACTTTTTCGTTTACAATGCACTTGGTATCGTGTTGTGTGTCAGACGTTGTCACAATATTACCAACTGTTTATATACAAATGTGAATATGTGTATGTGTCAGGTGCAGGCAGACAGGCAGTCACATACACACACACACCCAACACGAGTACATGTTTCTATGTTTATTCGCTAATTGCGTATCAATTAAGTGCAGTACATGTCACTGGGGAGTTTTCATGATTATGTAGGCATACACCCACGCCGCTGATACGGTGCAGTCAACTCTGATGCAAATGCCAATTGGCACAAATGTGCAAATAATTAACAAAACTATTTTCCATAACAAATGCCTGAGAGACATTAATATTAGTAGTTGCTTTGTTTCATTTGGCGTAAATGTAGATGTGGCTACATTTACCCACAACTCTTGTGTTACATCGAAAACTACAGGCAGGCCTCGTGAGTGGAGAGTTGTGACAATAGTTTATTTAATAGCTTATGATATTGAATATTGTACATAAAATCGTCAAAATACCGAATATAGGGAGATACTGACATATGGGGCCTTTACGGAGACCTGAACAAGTATAGACAATTTTCTGTCACAGACTTTAGTTCCCATTACGAACTCCAAAAACGTAATTTGAAACTACTCCGGTGAATAATGGCGCTAAAATCATCCAAATAACGAATATTGGGAGCTACCGTTATATAGGGGCTATACGAAGAAGTGGACCTGCACAGACAATTTTCAGTCATAAGCTGTAGTATCCATTACGAAATTCAAATACCAAATTTGAAACAATTCCGGTGAATAATGTCGCAAAAACCATCAAAATACTGAATATTGGGGGGGAGCCTTCTATCTCAATTCGTTCGAAAGATAACGTGATCACAACAGGCAGACAGACAGACAGGCGGACATCTCTAAATCGACTTAGAATTTTACGCGGATCAGGAACATAGAACTTTTTTGGGTCTGACATGAGTATTTCGAGGAGTTACAATCGGAATGACAAAGTTAATAATATCCTCCATAGTATGGTGGAGAATATAAAAAACGGATACCTGAAACTAGTTCCACTTAATTAAAATCCACAATGCCAAAATATAAAAATATGGATAGAATACACGAAAACCTTCGAATTAACTAAATTCGGATTGGTTTTTGGTAACCATTACGCTTTATGGTGAAGAGGACGAGCTCTTAGATGGGTTCGTACACAATACGTTAGCATGTGCCCACTATGATAGAGCTCTGAAATAATTTGGAATTTTCAGGTATTTTCCTGCAATCAACATAACGACGCCGTCATCGTATGTCACGACTTTTATTCCAGATCAGTATGACATTTATCATCAAAAGTCATAGTAGTTGTGACAAAACAACACCATGTGTTGTGCCCCTGATAACCGATCTCCTAATAGAGTTTTAAGTTGATGATTCTGCTACTGAGCATAAAATCAACCCAATCAATAAGGAGCAATGGCATATCAATTTTGAAAGATTACTATGAATGAAAGTATTTCTCGATTTAACCAACGATGTCGTGTTGCGTTATTTCAATAGATTTACATTGCGTGTAGGCGTCTTTAGCAGTGCAAATCTAGGTAAATGAACTGGAGGACTATATAAGAAGTATTCGTTTGCTGTTATATGGGTGTCTACCAGGCGAATTGAAGTACCGGCAGAGACGAACGAAAAAAATGGGCACTATACGAATATGTACACCATCGTCAATTTCAAAGACAAATTTCAAATAATTTTTAACCCTCCAACTAAATTACATTAAAACTTAATTTATTTCTCCGTTTGCAACATCTCGAAATATTCGTCAATATTTTTACACCCATTCACCATACTATGGAGAGTACATTAACTTTGACATTACATTGGTTACTCCTCGAACTACTCATGTTAGACCCAACAAAGTATATTTAGTCTTGATCAGCATGAAATTATAAGTCGATTTAGTGATGTCCACCTCTTTTGCAACCACGATATATTTCGAACAAATTGAGATAGAAGGCTAAAATTTTGCACACATGCATTTTTTCAGTAGCTAGGAAACTTAGATCGACATGGCCCATTTACCATGTCGGTCCAAGTTTCATATAGCCTCCATAAGGCTGTACGTCTCGATATTCGGTGTTTTGGCGATTAGATCACATTTTCTAACAGAATTGTTTATTTCTGTAAATTTATCGGGTTTCACGTTCTGTCCCACAACATTGTCTATATAGGTCGATTTTTATAGCTCCCCATTCTTCGGTTCTCTGATGATTTCTGATGATTTTAGCCACATTTTCAGGGAAATCGTTTAAAATTCGGTATTAAGAATTTGAGTTCCGTATTTTGTGGCAGAAGGCTGGAAAAGGATCATTATTTTCTCACAATGCATGATAAACGAATAAAATTTTATGTCCTTCAATATCCAATAAAGTGTCGGTATTAGTATGTATTTTCTGTAGTTTAAAGGATTCGTTCGCCGAAAAGGTAGTAATTTCTAAATAGAAAACAAGTAAAGAATTGAGTCTTCTAGACTCAATTTGGTCGTAAGTGCCAAATTTCATCCCATTTAAACAAATATTAGACGTTTGGTGTACAATAAAAGGCAAATCGGACGAAGATATATATGGGAGCTATGTCTAAATTTTTACCGATTATCTCCAATTTCAATAGGGTTCGTCCTTGGGCCAAACAAATGTTGTTTGGAAAATTTCATCTAAATCGGATAATAAATGCGACCTGATTTTTTCACAAGAATTAATGGACAGACGGACTGATATGCATAAATCAACTCAGAAAGTGATTCTATCGAGATCCTCAAAAGCAACTATGGGCCTATCTCGCTTCCTTCTCCATGTTACAATCAAATGCAGAAAGACATAATACCCTGACCACCTTGTGATGTAGGGTATAAAAACATCTACAGCAACATTTTAGCTGTATCGGCCTAGTTTATTACCCATAAAGAAGCTAATCACATTGTCGAAAGACATGCTGGAAACTTAATTCAAAAAAATCTCCCTAATTCTCCCAAATTTTTGTTTATAAAGACTTTGCAACATTTTCCAATCAAATGGGCTGTAATCTTTAATTCGTAGCATTTAGAAGATCATGCTGCAGGACATTTGTATTGCCCAACTTATAATTGATTGAATATGCAATTCAGGACAGCCAAACCTCACCGCTCTGGTATGTACACCGCCATATGATGTGGTATATATTTTCGTCATCAGTTTCTAACAACACAAAATACATTCGACATCGATTTAACTATGTCCGTCGGCCTGTCAGCCCATTTCTTGAAATCGCGAAAGAGGTCGCATAATTAAAGAGAGAACTTTAATTTTCCCACATAAGGTACAGTCCTCACACACTCACCCATCTACCGGTGCCAGCAGATTTAAAGTATTTTGAAGTAAATTTCCAATCGAATCAGAAATTAAGCGCTTACGATCTCAGGCGGTATAAATTCTTTATTTGATAAGTCCTCCATTTAGAAGCAGGTCATGATATTCGACACTTCACTTACCCTATCCTTATTTTTGGCCAAATGGATTACAATTCAGTTCATTCATTTTGGGTTCTTGTCGGAAGAAAACGAACATCCACATATTGATATGAATTCCGTGCAGCTGTTTTGGGCAATTAAGGTTTGAAGTCACAACCACCATTTCATTGTGAACTAAATTGAATTTATTCGCCTTTTTAATTGAAATTCAAAAACAAAACAAAAATTTTACAAAAAACTAAAAGTCAAAATAGAAAGTCAAATTAAACAAGTAAGCAAAGGCTACAGTCGAGCGGGGCCGACCATGTGATCCCCTACAACACTGCAATATGTTAGAAGCACCCTTATGTCCAAATCCATTTTGGAAGATTTCGCTTTTGAAATTACGTCACGGAATACTGCCCAGATATTACCCTTAGCATTTTGACTAGGGACATTTGCCCAATATTTACGCACACTGTCGTGCTGTTAGTCATTGCGCTCTATTTTACAGCTAAATATAATCTAATGGTCATCCAAAATTCTAGAACTTTTCCCTGTTATTAACTCTCTTCTCAGGCATGTCGATTAACTTCAATTGTGTTATCAGGATTTTTTTCTGTTTTTGGGTCATATTTTGCGATCATCTCCAAAAGCAAGAGGCTCCTCTGTGTCTCCAAATTTAGACATATCTATATGATTTCCTTGTCTACGATAAATAGCAATATTCGTCAACGAAATCAGCATAAAAAAGCCAGAAATTCGCCTTTGGTGTATTTTGGATACGGCCACAAATGTTATGGTCTATTTCACCCACTAAATATTACCCGATGACCATCAAAATTGGAAGATTTCTGGCCAGCCAGAGGAACTGTAAAATCTGGAATTTTTTCAGTTTTCAGTTTTTTATGCGACCATCTCCAAAAGAAATAGGGTTCTATTCTGACCTTAACCTCACCTCCAATCTAAATTTCGTGAAGATCACGACATAATTGCGACCTGTAGAGTGATCACAAATTAACATGGACAGACGGACAAACGGACGGACATACATAGCTAGATCGACTCAGCTCGGCGAGATAGAAAGATCCATATATACTTTCCTATGTGGGAAACCAATATTTCGTGGTGTTACATAATTTTTGGCCCAATCAAACTTATAATACCCCCAACACATAGTGTTGTAGGGTATAAAAATATCATATGATATGAAAAATTTTAAAAAATATTACAAAAAGTTACAAGTAAAAAATTTAACAAAATATCTTTTGATTCTATTTTTTCTGCCATCAGACCATTCCGATTTGAGGCGAATTTTCACAACTAGTCCAGCCGCCCTTTACTAATAAGCGTATTAACTAAAAGCATGCGATAATATACAATTTTTTCCAGTTATCTACTACATATTTACAAAGTTTTCATTCAAAACGTCATTCCGGAATCATTTTTTTATACCCTCCACCATAGTATGGAGGGTATATTAAGTTTTTCATTTCGTTTGTAACACCTCTAAATATACATATTAGACCACACAAAGTATATATATTCTTGATCAGCATAAAATTCTATGTCGATTTAGCGATGTCCGTCTGCCCGTCTGTGGAAATAACTCTAGCTTCCGAACGAAATGAAGTAGGTTGATTTTACACAAATGTGTATTATGTATGCAGAACATTTGGTATTGAAGATTGGTCATGTAGGTCCACATTTTGGTATAGCCCCCCTTTTTTCGGCAGTTTGGTGATTTAAGCGACATTATTCACCGGAAATGTTTCAACTTTGGTATTTGAAGTTCGTAATGGGTACTTCAGACTATGACAGAAAATTGTATGTGCAGGTCCATGTCGTCGTATAGCCCCCATATAACGGTACCTCCTGATATTCGGTATTTTGATGATTATCACCAATTTTTATACCCTACACCACAAGGTGGTTAGGGTATTATGTCTTTGTGCATTTGTTTGTAACAGGCAGAAGGAAACGAAATAGACCCATAGTTCCTTTTGATGATCTGCATAGAATCACATTCTAAGTCGATTTATGCATGTCCGTCCGTCCGTCTGTCCGTCCGTCCGTCCGTCTGTCCGTCCGTCCGTCCGTCCGTCCGTCCGTCTGTCCATGTATTTTTGTAAACAAAGTACAGGTCGCATTTATTGCCCGATCCAGATGAAATTTTGCAAAGATCTTTTGTTTGGCCCAAGGACGAACTCTATTGAAATTGGAGATAATCGGTAAAAATTTAGATATAGCTCCCATATATATCTTCGTCCGATTTGCCTTTTATTGTGCACCAAACGTGTAATATCAGCCCGAATTGTATGGAATTTTGCACGTACGATCAGATTGGACCTGAAAATAAGTATGACAAATTTGATCGAAATCGGTTCAGATATAGCTATAGCTCCCATATATATTTTTCATCCGATTTGTTATTTTTGTCCACCGCCGCCGTAATATGCACTCTGTAACAACAATATTTGGGGAAATATATCAAATGCAGCTCAGAAATACCTTTGCTAAATTTTATCGAGATCGGTTCAGATTTGGATATAGTTCCCATATATAACTTCGTCCGATTTACCTTTTATTGTGCACCAAACGTCTAATATTTGTCCAAATGGGATGGAATTTGGCACTTACGACCGAATTGAGTCCAGAAGCTAGTATGTCAAATTTGGTGAAGATTGGTTTAGATATAGCTATAGCTTCCATATATATTATTCATCCGATTTTTTATATTTGTTACCCACAACCGTAATATGCACTCCGTAACAATGATATTCAGGGAAATATATCAAATACAGCTCAGAAATATCTTTGCCAAATTTTATCGAGATCGGTTCAGATTTGGATATAGCTCCCATATATATCTTTATCCGATTTCTAATTAATTGTGCACCAAATGGGCAATACAATTCCGAATATAAAAGATACAAATGCTTCGGCATATTTAGTCCTTTGAACTTTAAATTATAATTATAATCATAGCGTGTATGATTGAATTCTCCCATATAAACTTTTAATTGTTATGTGGAGCTCTACTTAATTAGCAAAGTGGTGTAGGGTATCATAAAGTCGGCCCCGCCCGACTTGAAGACTTTCTTTACTGGTTTTATTTAAGTTTGGCATTTGAGTATTGTAATGGTTTATGATAAAAGTTACCTATGCAGGTCCATGTCGTCGTATAGACCCTTCAAAATTGCCAAAACTCGTTCCAAATTGTGGAGGGTATTCAAATATTTTTTAACTCGCGTCTCTTCTATAGGTTTTTCTCAAAATTTTCTTTCGAAACCGATGACTGCGCTTTACTACAATTTGACATCTCGGGTACTTATTAGTTAAAATGTCTTATAAAAAATTCAATGTGGGTTCAGTATTTCTTATAGTTCATACATAAAAGTAGTTCCAGATTTTCGATTTCTGCCACAATTTCGAAGCAAATTAGCTTGGTTCCTAGTATGTATGTTTCTTATTAGAAAAATGTTCGATTTATTTCCGCCATTTTCAAGGTTTCTGCCTCAATGGTGGCCATTGTTATCCTGGACCAAGCGGCAGTCATTTGATATTTGGAAATCTAAATGAGTAGACAACGTCGTCGCTCATAAATTTTTAATGTAGCCTTATTATTTTTTCTCAAGACATTTTCAACTGAATGGACAAAAGGTCTGTATATTGGCATATACATTTTTATATTTTATTTTTTACTTTGAATGAGGTCTATGTCAATACATTTTAAAGTATGTATTACATTCCAACCAGTTATATTTAATAGTATTAGATTTATCCTAAATATTGGCCTTCCTGAATGTTTAAGTTATAAGTACATAGAGATTTACAAAAGACGTTTGGTCTGTGGACTTGAACCCCTTTTTGAAATTGTGCAACAGAGCTATCAATGTCTTTTAACGGAGGAAGGTTCATCCAGGGTTAACTGTATCCATTAAGTTATGAATTTATAATACCGAATCGTATGTTTGTATGCACATTGAGAGTGTCATACCACACAAAGCATGACAATGAGTGTAGTGTTTCCCGCCCTTTCTGACACGATTTCGATGCAATACTTAAATGTTCCATATGTGAATTTTTTGACTTCCCAAAGTGATTGATTTTCAAATAGACGATTTAGAATACTACAGAAAAATAGCTTAATAATACTTAATTAGCATAGGGCAGAATGAAATGAATCCCACTGCCACCTATCCTGCTTAGTCTTCTTGATTTGTGACGATATTCCCCTGCATACCTGAAAGGGACGATACACGTTGCTACAGAACTCTATTTGCATAACCAATATTGGTCATAACCAGATAATCTATATATATAAATGTAAGTTGTGTTAGTTACTACGCTTATAACTTAAGAACCGCTGGACTGATTTTAAAGATCCACACAAATTCGGAGTTGTCTCCTCTCCGAAAAGGATAATATCCAAAAAAAATCGCGTAAAAATGTGATATATTAACATTTTCATTTTGACTTTTCAAATGTACAATAGTAATGTTTTATTTTGCATGATTTTTTTCTATTTTGACTGGCTTTTTTCTAATGTACATTTGTAGTGTTTTTTATTTTTTATTTTTGAATTCGAATATTAAAACCAATTTATTTAATTGACTTGATTTCTTGAGAACTGAAATTGATGGCGGGTTACATGGAAGTGTAATACCGAATTATATGGTGGCGAAACGGAATAGATGATATCGAAATAATTTAACGCGGTCACACCAAAAGAAAGATAATTATTAATTAAAAGATAATTACATTTTCAAATTCGCTAAAAAATCACGAAAAAGAGATCTCATTGCAAAAATTCTCAAATCGGGAAAAAATCGAAAAGATTTTCAGTGGAATCGAATTTTAAAAAAATAGTAAGGGTCTTTAAACATTTGCTGTAATAAATCAGCGAACAAGTTGAAGATTTTTTCAATTTGCTATTCTTCTTTTGTCATTTTTTTTTTAATTTGTATTTGCGAACACATTTAAACAACCAAAAATGACAGAAAAAGCCTAATGGAGCTCATTTCAAAGCGTGGACCTACTTCTTTCATGTGACAATAATCCGTCCAATGAGAGCTCAAAATGCAAAATTCTTTGGAAGTACAATCAGTAAAATACCAAATTTAAAGGGTGCAAAATAATAGAGCGAATGGGACTTTTAGTAAGAAAAGGATTTCTATCCTTCCAGGAATTCTTCCCAAACATTCAAGATACCTTAAATCACTTTTGCAGGTCATGATATCGATCATAACTCACGGATAAGGGTACAACCCGATTTTATATTTATATAACCATCATATGATTTAAGCTATTTTTGGGGTCTTGGCCACTTTTTTCATATTTTGGCCCTTATTTGGCATCTTTTCTCTAAGGGGTTAGGGAACCATCATACAGATAATTGCCACATAGGAATTTATTTAAGTAAAGTCCCCACATTGGAGTATCCCCAAGTCCACTTTCACATATAATGTGTGGTCAGAAAAGAAAATTTTGTATTCTATTGAATTTGTAACTCTCAAGAGAATATTGGTTGGAAACGTAGATTTGGGAAATACATCTATATGATAATATGGTGGATAAAACTATTTTTACTCATTTAAATCACGCGGAATGTTTTTCAGTTTGACATGCTATGTTGTTCTGTTAAATTTTTGATTTGGTCTCTATTTGTCATATTGGATTATAAGGGCTAGAAGAATGTTTTCAATGTAGGTCGATGTCTCGGAGTAGTGCCAATGTAAAAGTATCTCCTGATTTTACCATATTTCAAAGGATTTGGCTAAAAATGTGTATTTGGGGGGTGAAAACTTACACAAAAATATGAACATATCTACAAATTTTAGAATTTTTTCCATATAATAGTACCCCCTCAAGTCCACTTTTTGGCGGACAAACAGACCGACATGGTTAGGGGGACTTATAAGAACGCTAATGGACAATCTGAGGTGCTAATGGCTTAAAAAAGTAATTAACTTTGGCTATTCTTAATTCATTCAGCGCTCAATTATGAGGTGTACAAAATACAGCAAATTCCAAATTACTGCTCATTTCACTGGAAGATTTTGCTACGATTTTTACCATACTAAAAATTAATTTGATCCCATGGGGATACATGGGGATAAGATTGATATATACTTTTTAATAGCACATCCACACCTTTGAAGCCCACGGCTTAAATATGGGTACAGGTATTTTAAAACACTTTTAATCGACCAGTACGGGAACACTTATATCAGTCATATCTGTGAATAATTATGCTTTGACAAATATACATAATAGACAAAAACTACGGGCCGGCAACGCGGACCGGGCCAGCTAGTATATATATATATATATATATATATATATATATATATATATATATATATATATATATATATATATATATATATATATATATATATATATATATATATATATATATATATATATAGGGGACTAAGATAAAAAATTGGATGAAACATATACATGGAAACTATAGCTGAAGATTTTAAGCAGATTTCTTACATTTGATCTAATGCTAAATTTGATTCGCCGAAATCATCCTATTTGGGCTAATATTACACACTCATCGAACAACATATTTGAAAGCGAACGATTTCGTTAAAAATTGTCGAAGATATTTCTCGGTTCTATCAGATATCTTGTTATGGAGCGAATATGGCAAATGCAGAGGACTTAATAATGATACATATATATGGGTGCTATAGCTATATCTGAACCGAATTTCACCAAACATAACAATCTTACTTATAGGCTAAAATCTATTGTGTGAGCTATTTTTTTAAATAATGTTATATTTTGCGCATTTGATACACAATAAAGCTGAACCCGGGCAAGCATATATTTATGTAAGATATATCTAAATATTGACCGATTACCACTAATTTCAATAGCGCTTGTCAGATTAACACAACCACAAAAAAATGTGTGCAAAATTTCATTGCAATCGAACAATAAATCCGACACGTATTTTGCTTACAAAAATACATTGACAAACGGACGTACGTTCATGCAGAATGTAATTCGATGAAAATCATAAAAAGAAGCTATGAATATATCTCCATCCACCATAGTATGGAGGGTATATTAAGTTTGTCATTCTGTTTGCAACACCTCGAAATATACATTTAAGACCCCTCAAAGTGTATATATTCTTCATCAGAACAAAATTCTATGTCGATGTAGCGATGTCCATCTAGCTTCCGAACAAATGAAGTAGGTTGATAAAATTATACTAAAATGTGTATTAGTCTGCAGAACTTTTGTTATTGAAAATGGGTGATGTAGGTCCACGTTTTGATATAGCCCCCATGCAATGGTACCTCCCTTTTTTCGGTTTTTTGGTGATTTAAGCGACATTTTCCACCTCTTCGTATAGCCCCAATATAACGGTACCTGTCTATATTCGGCATTTTGATGATTTTAGCTACATTCTCACGGAATTTTTTATTCAAGTTTCACATTTGAGTATTGTAATGGTTTATGACAAAACTTGCCAATGTAGGTCCACGTCGTCGTAGAGACCCTAATATAACGGCTTTTACTTTTAAAAAAATATTTTAAAAGAATTTTTAACGGATTTTATTTTTTTGAAAATGGCCAAAATCGTTCCAAATGGTGGAAGGTATTCAAAGATCGGCCCGGCCGAACCTACAGCTTTTCTACTTGTTTATGTTACAAAGAAATACTAATACCAAGATGTAATACTCTGTACCACAGGGTGGTATTAAAATGCACAATTTGGGGTCACTCATCCTAGTAGCACCTCTACAAAGGGTTAACACTTTGAATAATCATAAAATTTCACAAAATATGAAACAAGAGTTCCACTGCCTACAAAACTTGGTATATGTCAATATTTAAATTTTTTTTTTTTATCGAATTAAACATTACGCTCCTTCTGCGAAAAAAACTTCCAACTTTCCAAACTTGATACATCAATATTTCAGGATACAGTATAAACATGGCATACAGTTTACCATTTCTTCTGGTATCTTCCCTACAAAGCGTCCAAATTTTGAATAATTATTACTCTCATAGAAAGTGGGAATATTTCGCAGTTCTTTTTAAATTTCTCTCATTTTGTCCCAAAAAAAGTATACATACAGGGTTGCCCATACTCGACGGACCCATGTTTTGTTATGCGACTTGTGTGCGGTGGAGCGCCGTCTTGTTGAAACCAGAATTGCCTCATACGCTTTCGTCGAATAATTGGCATCACAAAATTGGTCATCATGTCGCGTAACGCTCCTGATTGATGGTAACAGCATGGCCATTTTCATTTTGGAAGAAAAACGGCCCAATGACCGTTTTCGCACTAACGCCGCACCAAACTGTGACTTGTTCATCATGAAGAGGCACTTCTTGAATCTTCTGAGGATTTTCAGTGGCGTTAAAACGGCAATTTTGCTTATTTACGGTCCCTTAGAAGGTGCACTTCTAACACTTTTTAATGTTTTAAAAGCACGTTGAGTTTTCACAATTCACTTCTTCTGTTGAATGTAAATTTAAACTATTTCAGAGCGCTCGCGTGGCGTGTATTGGTTCATGGTAAAAGTCTGCTTGGACTGACGCTTCAAACGCGATATGTCATTAAGCGATGTGACGTCTCTGTCAAAAGTTATGACGTTGCCAGAGGGGTCCGTCGAATATGGGCAACCCTGTACATAAATAGTCAACTGCTGAGGGTATATTTCTGTCTGCAAATCCATTTATATTTTTCAACTTGTTATATTACAATTTGCAGTTTCTCAACATTGGAAAATAACATGTGGAACTCTCAGGTGTTGTGAGACTTTACGTGTGCATAGTTTGAATCAATAGTTTTCAAATATTAGTTTCCACGGCAACAATATTTGTGCCCACTGACACTCCATAATCAAATCCATATGTTATCAGGAATATTATTAGTTCGGATTTTTATGATCGATGCTATTTTAATGACCTATTGTTGGTTGAAACAAATGCAACATAAAATATTACTAATTATGTAAAAAAAAAAAAACTATATTCTTAGAATAAAGGTAGAACAATATGCGCTGATTATCCCATGGTGGTTTTATTGAATGGGAAAAACTTTTCTCTACTACAGGAAACATGAATTTAAATCTTTTGCAAATTTGCCTCTTCGAAAAAGGGTAGTGAGGTTTAATTCATTCTCTTCATTGTAAACTGTCTATTGCGTCATATCAGTTCGTAAAAACTTCTATATTTTGAAAAATTTATTCCAAGCCCTGCTAACAGTGAATTGTATGATAACCTTTCGGCTAATTCAGAAACTGCTTATGTATGTATGACAAATGTTTGTCACACCCATTTAATTATTAATCCATTCAAGAGGGACACCCGATATCAGCTTGTCGGGCAACACCTCGGTGTATACCATTAAATGATTATAAAATTATGCTGGGAAAAGAAATTAAAATTATCATTTATGTCAGCCATAAAATGTTATCAACACGGTTGGTAGGTGTTCCAGTTAGCAGGGCGCTTTCAGGCAGCCCCCTACAAATTAATTCATCTTTATGATAATGTGGGTGAGATAATCGCCAACACCTAAATTGAAGTAACAGACACACGCGTCAGTGTTTATACGCATTTTTGCAATAGGATGGCGCTTTAGAAAAGCAGGCAGCCCTTGTTTGAACCGCACACACACACACATACACACTTATTGTCATTTAACTCTGATGTTATTTCTTTGTACTTTTCGGGCAAAACAATTCACCTATTGGCTTTTGTTTATTGAACACAAGCGGTGCATTAAAGTTTGCGTGTATATAACAAAACAAAATGTAACAAAATACTTGGGATAATAGCATTAACAATATTAAACATAACAAATAAACTGGTAGGGAAAGTTCAAAAGTCGGGCGGGGCTGACTATATGATAGCCTACACCACTATGCGAATGTAGTAAAGTTGCCAGAGTTATTCTCGAGCTGCATTTGATGTCCGGTATCAAATATCATTGTTGTGGAGTGCATATTAAGCATCTGAGGGACTTTAACACCAAATCGAATGAAACATATATGTATATGGGAGCTATAGCTAGATCTGAAGCGATTTTCACCGAATTTGATGTATTTATTTCTAGGATAAATTCAATCGAAACTACCAAATTTCAGTCCATTTGGGCAGATATTAGTCATTTGGTGTACAATTAACCCGAATAATTTTGAGCTCCATAAGTTATCTTGTACCAAATACCATTCTTATGGAGTGTATATTACGCTTGTGAGGAACTTAAAACCCCAAATCCGATGAAACATATGTATGGGAGCTATAACTATATCCGAACCGATTTACTCCAAATTTGATGTACTTGCTTCTAGACTGAATTCGGCGGGATGTACCAGGTCATTTGGACTGACATTGGTTATTTGGTGCACAATTAACCCAAAATCGATTGAAAATACGAATGGGAGCTATATCTAAATTTGAACAGATTCTTACCAATTTCGACATGGTTCGTCTTTGGGCCAAACAAATATTGTTTGGAAAATTTTATCTTAATCTATGAGAGAATATAAGACCTTTCGCCAACTCTAAGTATGAAATAATTCTGGTGAAAAACTTGGCTATAATTATCGAAATACCGAATATCCGGAGGTAAATCTATATATACAAGGGCCTATACAAAAACATAAACATTATATAACTGATTTTCACTACCAAAAGTTCAAAAAACCTAAACTGCATTCGAGTAAGTTTGTGTCAACCCACTTCATTCCGTTCAAAAGCTAAAGTGATTTTAACAGACGGACGGACTTTGCTAAATCGACATAGAATCTTATGCTGATCAAGAATATATATACTTTATGGGGTCCAAAATGATTATGTTTCAAATGGCGAATACTGCCCTTAGCCAGCGTAGAGTGTTTCAGTCAGAGATTCTGCCAATCAAGAAATCAGCCGATATCGTAAAAGAACTTTGCAGTAACATAACAGACTGTATATGTTGGTAGATGATGGTCCTGAAAAGCTATTTAGTAAAATGTCATCATATCGAGAGCCATTCTTGATGGACAAATAGTTTTGTCTGGAAATACGTGACTTCCAAGAAAGGTCACCGGGCTTAGTTATTTAATGGGGAATGAAAAGTCTGGTGAATTATCTCAACTGATGTACCGAATGCTGAAGAAGAAATTCTGTTATGCTCATACTATTTGTTAGTATATGCATTTTTTAAGTCCAGTGCTGCAAACGAAATCGTCAATCTATACCAAGAAAATATATGCAATTTATCCCGTATTGGCTCTGGTCCATTGGAGCTTTAAAACATTTTTGAAACAGTACACAAATCCGAAATAAAATTTTTTACTTGATTTCTCTCTAAGACTAAACATACTACAGCTTCTTACTCTATTTGGGGCTCTCCACTTTTGATATTCAGACTGAAGTACTCGGACTAATCGATACGAAGAGTAGCATGGGTTTAGAGTTTTCGACAGGGCAAAAGCCTACCATTGTGTATGGTCTTAGAATAATATTTATAGAATAAAAGCTGAAACGCGAATGTTCTAAAAACCGATGAAATCTAGTACATAAAAGCGGAACATCTGACTTTAAAATTGATTTCGATAACTTATATAGTTTTAAATTTGAGATACAGTAATTTATAGAAAAGAATCTAATCTCGAATTCCTATAAGCACGACCAGGGGGTGTTAGTAAAAGGCAATATCTCGGAATTTGACATTGTCTGGTGGTATGAACGGAGTAATGTAATAATGACAACAATGACCTAAAACAGCAATCTATATATATAACAATCAATTGTTGTTCGTTGGTAACGGAATCAGTTGAGAACGGGTGCACCGATTTGAATAATTTTTTGTACAAACATACGTCATACCCCGAGTTAGGGTTTTAAAGAAAAAAATATTGACCACGCCTACTTTTACGCCCACTATTTTGATTTATCTAAAATCCTTATATTTGCCAAATAATGAAGATATCGGTTTGAGAATTATTACACGAGATACTGTTGGCTTTCCATCCAACCCTAAGTACTTATTAAGGAACGCGCCTGCTTTTAAATCTGTCTCTCTGTATGTAAAAGAAAGTTATGTTAATTTCTACGCTTATAACATAAAGACCGCCGGTCTGATTTTAACGATTCAGACAAATTCGGAATTGACTCTTGGCAGAAAAGCATAAAATCCAAAAAAATCGAGTAAAAATGTTAAATTTTTTTCCATTTTGACTTACTATTTTCGAATGTGCATTTGTAGTTTTTTTTTTTTTTTGGGAATTCTAATATGATGTGTAGTTTTTTTGGGTAGTATAAAGCGACAACGGATAGAACTGTTATTTATAGATTTTATTTATTTATTGGGTAATACGAATAATATCATTTCAGAAGAGAATAATAAAAAAATCAGCGAACCAGTTGAAGATTATTTGTCTTTTTTTCAATCCTTTGTTTTTCTATATTGAAGAGTCATTTCTTATTGTTTTCAATTCTGAATGAATAATATTAAAAATGAAATACGATGTTAATGGCGATCTTTCATGTATGAAATTGGCATTTACCTTTCAACTCCAGGACCTTCAGCTGGAAGATGCGAACACATTTATACAAACAAAAATGACCGAAAAAGCGTTATGGGGTTTACTTAAAAAAGTGGACCTGACAATAATTCGTCCAATGAGAATTCAAAATGCAAAATACATTGGGACTGCAATCCGTGAAATACCGACTATAAAGGACGCAAAATAGTAGAGCGAATTCCTTCCAGAAATTTTTTCCAAACATTCAAGATACCTTTAATCGCTTTGGCAGGTCATGATATGGGTCATAACCCCCGATAACGGAACAACCCGATTTCAAGTATATTCTACATTTTAACCATATTTTTCGTACTAATTTTACCTTATGTTGATAATTAAAAAAAAAACATCCTTGCAAGAAATGATCACGTCTTAATATCACCATCATATGATTTAAGGTATTTTCGGGGTCTTGGCCACTTTTTCCATTTTTTGGCCCTTATTTGACATCTTTGTTTCTAAGGCGGAAGAAAACCTCTTCTCATAAAATTTTTATTTTTCGGAAAAGGGCCCATCTTAGTCTTAAGCCTACATTGGGTAAAAAATCCTGAGGTAGAAAACCATCTTACAGATAATTATCCACATATGCATTTATTTAAGTATAGTCCCCACATTAGTATACCCCCAAGTCCACTTTCCCAACCAATGTGTGATCACAAAAGAAAATTTGGTATTCTATTGAACTTGTAACCCCCAAGAGAATATTGGTTGGGAACGTAGATTTGGGATGTACGTCTATATGAAATAAACTCCGAAATGTCAATCTGGGACTTGTTCAGTCGGAAATTGTGGCAGAAACATGAAAAATTATACGAAATTAGAAAGTAACACGAGACCGAACATTTCTTTAATCTTCATTGGATCTCCATCGCACAATTTAAATGACAAACAATTTATGCCCAAAAGAGTATTTTTTGGCTATTCTGACAACATTCTGCCTTCATGTATGAGGTGAACAAAACTAAATACCAAGTAGTACGGGATTTTAAACGTTGGAAATACAAATTCGAAATTATAGATCTTTTGAATGAAAAGGTTAAGCTTTTTACAACAATAAAAACACATTGGGCTATTATAGATGTTCTTTATCATAAAGGTATTTAACACAAAAATTAATTTCTATTAGTCATGGAGTCCTTATTATAGTGGAAAGTGTGCCGCTTACATAAGTCAGATCTGTGATTTATTATGCTTTAAAAAATACGTATTAAAGACTAAAAGTACGGGCCGGCAACGCGGACGGGGCCGAATTGGTCACCTTTGGCACGAATTAAGGCAAATATTCAAACGGCCAATGGAACAGGCACACGCTGCCCGAATGTTGCTCTGCGGTATTGTGGCCCATTCGCGGCGAAGCGCTTGTTTGAGGTGATAGACACTTTGGTATTTTTAGTGCCAACCTTGCTTTCCAAAATACTCCAGACACAATAGTGCAACGGATTGGTATCCGGAGATTTGTGGTGCTGAGTCCTGTTGAAATGTCCAAGGTCTGCGGGCAAAATGTTTGCGTGCCCATCACAATGGCCGGCGCTTGAGTTCTGGTGGCCAACCTAAGGTGCACATTTCCAGCTAACCTCTTTGGCAAGTAAACACGATTATTTTGTCTGTTTACAAACTGCTGGACAGCGAATGTTTTCTCATCGGAGAAAACAAAATTCGGCAGTTCACCACTTTCGGCCAAGCGAAGCAACTCTTTAGCTCTTTTGACTGTATTTTCTTTCTATTGCCGTGTGAGTTCTTGCACTTTTTGGAATTTCAATGGCTTTTTCCCGAGCTCATCTTTCAACATTTGCCGAATGGAATATTGCGAAATGTTCAGCTCACGAGCCATTTTTCGGCCACTGCGACGCGGGTTTCGATCAAGTCGCTTCTCTACTTTTCGAACCATTTCTGCTGATGTTGCTGTTTTCTTCCGTTCACTTCCTTGACGTCGGGCTATGCTGGAGTGCTCTAACGATAGCCACTTGTGGTTTTCCAGCCAAATATAGAGAAATCACACTATCACGTTTGAATTCCATCACGAATAACGTTATTTCTGGAAAATTCTCACCAATATGCTTTTGTACGCTTGTAAACAATATAATTAGTTCTCACTGAAATAATTTCAACAGCTGTCGGACAGCAGTCTGAAGTTGGTTGCAGTTTTTTTATCTCAACCTGTATACTTTAACAAAATCGACATGTAAGTAATATTCCTCTTTCACACTCTGGTAAATTTGTCACTACACTCCTCAGGAATTAGAACAAATGTTAAGTCAATTCGATTTTCGGTTATACGTAGCATCAAAGAACAACTAAATGCCTCTGTGCATTCCTACTAAAAAGGCATCTTTTCATTATATGGTCACCATTCATTTTATATTGTAACCTGATTTAATTTCATTGCAAGAGCTACGCTCCAAATACATGGAACGTCTTTCAACTTAGCCAAAATATACTTGTTACACAATTGAATTCGGAATTGAAATTCAAAGAATTTACTATTTGAAGATGAATGTTCGAGAAAAACTATCTAATATCACGCTCAATAATAAATTATATATTATTTGTAAAAGATTTGCATAAAAGTTTCGAATTACACCACTTGGCACAACGCACAACGCATGTCACTGGAAGGAATATTAGACTCATGTCTCGTGCCTGGTATCCATGCCACCGATTAATGAACACCATTTATTTGCACACGGCTAATTACAATGGTTTGTCACTTAGAGATTAAGTGCGGCCATATGTCTGAGTGGATCTGCGTTTTTTTTTTTTTTTTGCAACTCAGGGTCATTAAACGAAGCTCATTAATTTATAAATTCAGACCTGTCAGGGAGTTTCAACTTTTTCCATACATTTTTAATGTTCCGTTGGGAATATTAGAAGGTCAATGTCACTCATGTTTTCCCATTCTCTCTGGAAATGTTGTAAAGATGTTTACGTAGACATCTCAAGTTTTTTTTTTTTTTCTTTTCCGACGAAAGTAATCTACGAAATAGAAAGGAAAATTAAGAATGAACACGTTTGTTTGTGTTTTCGGAAATATTTCTAGAAAAAAGTGAATGCTTTTGTGGTGATGGTGTCGTTAGAACGTCAAAGGGAACCTTCTCCGCACAAACAAGAATCAATTTACAAATTTCGTAGAACTTTTCGCAGCATCAACATCAACATACCCAACCAAGTCAATGCCACGAAAACTTTTGTTTAAGCGCAAATACTTGGAATATCTTTATGAAACAGAGCACAATTCACACTAGAAACTTTGGCGAACGTTTGCCACGGATGGAATGAAATTACTTTCATTATGAAGGTATTTGACAAGTGTTAAGTCGTTTCTCACATAAAACGCTCTATGGCTTTTGATTGACAATTTCTCATTAAAACGGAAGTACAAAACCCCAAGGAATTTATTGTAGCCTAAAATATGCTCATAAATATGTATTAAATATAATATTTCGGAAAAGATTAAAGACCGGCAGGACCGACCATATGTATGTCACCTGCAAATTGAAACTCAGTTCAGACTAACATTTGACGTTGTTGACAACAAAATTGTAAAATCTTTAATCTTAGAATAATTTGAAATCTTCGGTAATAGCTCCTAAAAAAGCTAAAAATATTCAAATATTTTCAGAGAACCTATAGTATAGTAATTATTCAGAAAATACACTTTAAAGTGTTTAATTTTAAGAATGCTACTTACCACATATTCTTCGATTTGTGTGCATTTTAGATTTTTAGTTTATCTTCCAATCTGAAAATGTACAATTTAAAAACAAGTGCTCAAAAAAGAAGTTGTAATGCACAAATAGATCAAAACACGATTTTATTAATTTCATAGAAACATTGGTGAAATTCAAAAATTTTTAAAATTTTTAATAACACCAGTAGATTTTCGTACCCTCCATACCATACTATGGAATGGAACTCCTCGAAAATAAACATTTAAGACCCCCAAAAGTACATATTCTTCATCAGCATAAGATTCAATGTCTATATCAATGGAAATCCCTCTATCTTCCGAACGAAATGAAGTAGTTGGACAAAATTAAACTCAAATGTATCGTGGTCATATAGGACCACGTTTTGGAATAACCCCCATCTAACTTTGTAGGAAGATTTAATGTTTTTTACCCTTAGTCATATGACTACTGGCTATGATGCGGTCAAAACGTGCCTCATCGAAATTACTGTTTTAGACCCTAGGTATCTTTGGACCAAATCTGTTTCAGGATATTTTGAGTCGATCTGGTGTCCGTACGTCCGCCAGGCTGGTGGGGATAATAACTCTCGAGGGAAGTATCCGAAAAATGGTTCGTGAGCTGAACATATCGCAATTTTCCATTCGGCAAATATTGAAAAATAAAGCCATTGAAATTCCAAAGAGTGCAAGAACTTACACCACAACAGAAAGAAAATAGACTCAAAAGGGCTTAAGAGTTGCTTCGCTTGGCCGAAAGTGGTGAACTGTCGTATTTGGTTTTCTCCGATGACAAAACATTCGTTGTCCAGCAGTTTGTAAACAAAGAGGTCAGCTGAAAATATGCACCATCGGTTGACCACCAGAACTCAAGCGCCACCCAAGAATGGTTACTAAATGAGGTTCTCGCTTAATTTCCAGCGCCAGCCACCAACATGTACGGATACCAATCCGTTGGACTATTGTGTATTTTGGATTATTTTGGAAAGAAAGTTTGGCACTTAAAAATTCCAAAGCGTCGGTTTCATTGGCCATTTAAAGGCCATAATTCGTGCCAAAGATGAAATCTAAACTTATTCTAAAATTTGATGCCATTTTCGACATTTTTCGCTTTAAAATTAAAAAAAAATAAAAAGTATGGCGTTTGACTTTGATGCAGTTTTTTAATCTCACCCTGTATATGGGAGCTATATCCGAATCTCAACCGATTTCGATAAAATTCCAATATTCGATATTCCGATATTACCCATCTCCGAACTAGATTTAAGTTTTATTATAATATTATGATGTAACCAGTTTACACTCAATCAGATACACCCTACGAGAGTTATCGTGCGAACCAGCCGGACAAACGCACGGACGGACATCGCTAGATCGACTCCATATGTCCTGAAACGGATATGGTCCAAAGAGACCGAGGGTCTAAAATCGTTATTGCGATAAGACACGTTTTGGCGTATCCAACGATATGTATCCTCCCTAGCCATATGGTATGAATACCTTACCATATGGTAAAAATACCTTAAATCTTCCGGCACAGTTTCCATGTTTCAATGGTATGGTTGTGCTTCGGTTGCTTCTTCGCCAATTACAACTTTGTCAGTTGCTCCCACGTCCATTCATTCCATTCGATGATAGATCTCTGCTCTCTAATTTTAAAATGTCTTTACATATCAGACAATCAATCACACAATTCACAGGAATTCGTTGACTTGTTATCCTTCGTGTTAACTAAAAATAAAAATTTTAATGTATTGAAAAAATGTATGTATATAAATATTTTATCGCAAGTGTACATTATTTTAAATTTGTTAAAATTACATTTCTTGGAATTTAAAGCTATTTTTACTTTTTTCTAATTGAGTAAAAATTGTATATTTTTAGTATGATACTTATGGCATGTGAAACGGGACACGAATTCTGGCATTGTTTTTTTTAGTCAAACGTCTTCGTCATTTGGACTGTTTTATTAAATTTTTATTGATTTATAGAAAAATGGCTTCATTTTCAAGGATACTCTCACAAACTCAATATTTCGGTACTAAAGTGGTGTTATCTGTTAATTAAAAGGTTAATTCAAGATTTTTGCCTACAAGGTTATCCTTATAGTAATTCTTTACCTTTGAAGAAAAGTGTAGTTGATAAATTCAGTATCTAAACTTTTGCATATTTATTATTAGAAATTAGAGATCGCGAGCTACTAGTGTTTGAAATCGAAGAGTTGGAAGTTAAAATATTCGATATAGTATGTTTTACTTAAAAGTGAAATCTAAATATTGAATTTGAAGTAACGAAAATGTGGCTAAAATATCGAAAAATGGGGAAGAACCTTTATATGGGGGCTATAGAAAACGTGGACCCATACAGACAATATTCTGCCACATGAGGTAGAAACCGTTAGAAAATGTGGGCAAAATAGTCAATTTTCCAAATATCGGAAAGTACAATTGTATCGGTGCAATACGAAAACGTGGACTTGCATTGACAAACTTCTGCTACAGCAGATAGAATCCATTATGAACTCTAAATACCGAATATTAAGTTTTTCCAATGGAAACTGAGACTAAAATCATCAAAATCAAAAGGTACAGTTGTGTGGAGGCTATAGGAAAACATAGACCTATATAGACAATGTTCCATATATAGAACATGATATAAATTCTGAACATCAAATTTTAAACATTTCCGTTAGATAGTATGACTAAAATCGTAAAATATCGATTAAAATGCAAAATTTTTAATTATTCCGTTAGAAAATGTGGACATAATCGTCAAAATTCCTAATATCGAGAGCTACAATTTCATTACAGCCACGCGAAAACGATGACCGATATGACTCATCTTCGAACTTGATCTGATTGCTAAATTTTAGCTTTATATGACATGCCGTTTAAACTTCAGCGTGATTACAACGGTTGGATGGACGTTGCTAAATTGACTTAGAGTTTTACTCTGATCAAGAACATACAGTGTGAGATGAAAAAACTGCAACCAAATTCAGACTGCTGTCAAAATTATTCCAGTGACAGCTCATTATATTGTTTACAAGCGTACAAAAGCATTTTGGTGAGAATTTTCTAGAAAAAAAGTTATTCGTGATGGAATTCAAGCGTGATAGTGTGATTTCTTTATATTTGGCTGGAAAACGACAAGTAAATATCATTGGAGCACTACAGCATTTATATGTGAATAAATCTTTTGTGTCGCGTACCATCGCTCGTTACCGTGATACTGGTAGCGTAGCCCGACGTCAAAGAAGTGGGCGGAAGAAAACAACAACATTAGCAGAAATGGTTCGACAAGTCGCAGTTGCCGAAAAGTGGCTCGTGAGCTGAACATATGACTATATTCCATTCGGCAAATATTGAAAAATGAGCTCGGGGTAAAGCCATTGAAATTCCAAAAAGTGCAAGAACTTACACCGCAGCAGACAAAAATATACTCAAAAGAGCTAAAGAGTTGCTTCGCTTGGCCGAAAGTGGTGAACTGCCGAATGTGTTTTTTTCCGATGAGAAAACATTCGTTATCCAGATGTTTGTAAACAAGCAAAATAATCATGTTTACTGGACAACCAGAACTCAAGCGCCGGCCATTGTGATGGTGTGCGCCGCCATAACAACCGATGGTCGCACTCCGCTCATAATAATCGACCGTGGCATCAGAATAAATGCCAAAGTTTATCGTGAAAAATATTCTGGAGGGTGTATTAAAGCCTTGGGCACGCAAACATTTTGGTCGCAGACCTTGGAAATTCCAACAGGTATCAGCACGCGCCACCCAAGAATGGTTACAAAATGAGGTTCTTCGCTTCATTTCCAGCGCACAATGGCCACCAAAATCTCCGGATACCAATCCGTTGGACTATTGTGTCTGAAGTATTTTGGAAAGCAAGGTTGGCACTATACAACACCAAAGTGTCGATCACCTTAAGCAATCAAGGGCAAAAGGGCCAAAATACCGCAGAGCAACATTCGGGCAGTGTGGTACAGTTTCATTGGTCGTTTGCCAAAGGTGACCAATTCGAACAAATCTAAACTTATTCTAAAATTTGATGCTATATCCGACGTTTTTTTGCTTTCATTCAATAAAATTAAAAAAAAAACATAGTAAAAAGAGAACAATTAAGAATGTTCCTCAAGGTACCGGTGGATTTTTTGTATTATGATGGTTTCTGCCATATTTTTCTACAGACTTATTTCAAATTTGGTATTTGAAACTCGTAACAAATAACAACAGCTTCGTCTGTGTATTTTAACGGTGGGCCCACTTTGTGGTATATTGAATTACTTTACGGCAATCGGCAAAATATTTCACAGGCAAAAATGTAGCTCATCCCAATATTAAATCCTGATTTATTTTTAAAGGCTTTCTATACCTACTGAGTACTTAAGCAAAGACATAACTTAATTATTTAAAAAGAAAACTGCCATAAATATATACACCAGATTTCATTTTTAATGTACTACTTAAAAAGTCTCAAAAGTTCGAACCAAATTGATTCAAATATGCCTATATATAGATTTTATATTAAGACTTTCTTAAAGTCTTAATATATACTCTAAAGCAATGGATTTTGTCACGATAGGTCACGTACAGGTGAACAAATTCCTCCGTCAAATTTAATGCTAATCGATTTATATTAAGACATAGCTCGATTATATTATTTCCATCCGACTTCAAAATTCTAACGCACTAAAGCCGCAATACGCATTGAAAAACAGGTCGTAGTTGGCATGATTTAGAAAATGCCAATATAAAAGTATTTGTTACGTGTTGAACTACTAAGTATGCATAATGGTGTAGGGTATCAAACATTCAGCCACGGTCGACATTTGCATAAAATCATCTTTATGTATTGTGCTGCAGTCATATGTTTTTTAGCCATGATTCTGAGCATGCTTATTAATTCTTCTTGGATTGCTTGTCGTATCATTTAGGTTGAACTTCGACCGCAATGTTTCATGCTAAAGCCAACCAGCCCATATTTGGTATAATCCACCATCACGGACATACCAATGGTTATATCGACCTCAAGTTTTACAACACATAGACCCTATTTCTGTATGTATTTCCAAACTTTTTTCAATTAAAAAATCAAACATTTCAAAAACATATGTACAATAATTGTTTTGACTTTATAAATTATTAAATGCAATCATTGTATACCCTATGGTTTTGGCATAAATCGACAAAAATAGTTGCGATAATGATTTACAGACGATTCAAAGTAAATAACTTTCCTTCCGATTTCTTGGCCACGCTACTACCACAAATCATCCATGCTTATCGAATAAATATGCAGTTATATATTTGAAAAATACGCTATTGAAATAAATATGAAATCGTTGACTCTGCTACAAATCACTTTTTTGCATTTTCTTTTGTCTTGTCCAGAAAACATTCGTCAAGCTAACAAATATCTAACAGTAAGCTATGTACACTGACCATAAATCAGAAGTCGTTTTTCAATATTTTTCGTTTTGCTTGATATGCATTGGTGCGGCAAAGAAAAAGCTACATTCCATTCATATTACTTACATTTCATTTCATTAGAATCGACTATTAAAGAATCAAGTCAACTATCGTGTGGAAGTTCCACCTTACCTTGCTGCGCCACAAATCGTGCAGTCAGCTCGTGTCTGTAAGAGTTTGGAACTCTATGGCCAGTCAGTCAGTCAGTCAGTTAGCCAGTCGTTAACTTTATTCATGACAAAATATCAAACTTAACAAACATGAACTTTCAAACCGATGGCAATACTTAGATGGCCCATCGTTAAAGGCAACACGGGAGCACCGACAACAACACCGCCGCCACCACCACCACCACCACCAACGACAACAGCAACAACAACAAGTGCCATGGCAATAACAAAACCAATTTGAATTTATGCTCGAATAATACACTCCTGACTCAGGTGAATTAAGTTGGCCAATGAAATCGAAATAAATATCAATTTTATTAGTCAAATTTATTGTTTGTTTTATTTGCTGTTAACTCAAATTGCGTTTCAATGACCACAACATTGAAACGTTGAACGTTGGAGACAAATTCTCATTTTTACACTTGAACGCTTTCGACGGTCGTTCCCTTCATTCATGACGCCGATGTTGCTGCTGCTGCTGCTGTGTTTGTTGTTTTTGCTATTTCTTAGTTCGTTATCCATTCAAGCTGCTGCTGTTCTATTTGGCTGCTCCATTAGTGAAACGGTAAGAAAGCCAGGGCGACATTGGTGTGCACCACCTGTTGTTTATGGAATCTGTTTATGTTTCACTTTTCTTTGTTGAATAGCCGAATAGCAGAAGCATTTAGCCAGCTACGCAATGCCTGTCTCGCCTCCCTCTACCCACCAACGAAACCATTGATCCCATTCGATAGCTTATGGCCATTAGCCATGTAAAGGCAACAATTTGCTGTTGGCTTGAGGTTACAGAACCTTTGATTTCTTTGGAATTTATGCAATAATCCCATTCTCAAGGAGCTTCTGTATTGCGATAACCTGCGTAAATATTTGTCGGCAATGGAGCGGTTTTGTAATGCTTTTAAAATACCTTCAGAGCCAGAAGCACTGACAATTCGAATAAAATATTATTGCTCTGCCATTATTATTGGTTACGCTTGCCACACGTCTTGAATCATTAATTAAGTACAAAAGCCAGCCAGCAAAGTTTCCTGCTACTTTGGCTACTTTGTTTTCTGGCCAAGAGCGACTTGTCATTGCAATTAGGCGCTGGCGACAGTAAGGCATAATTTCAACATTTCCTTTGGATTAATTTCGTAGAAATGGATTTCTAATAGGAAACAAGAAAGAGTACTAAGAACATTATATATCACTGGGTTAAGATGTATTAAAAACATTGCATGGGATTAAATTTTGTATATATGTTATAATTTATATTATGGTATATTAATTTAGAAGGTATATGCTTCAATTACAACAGCTAACAATTATAACATTTTATAAAAAACTAGCTGGCCCGGTCCGCGTTGCCGGCCCGTAGTTTTTGTCTATTATGCATATTTGTCAAAGCATAATTATTCAAAGATATGAATGTTATAAATGTTCACGTACTGGTCGATTAGTTTTTAATTTTTAGTCAAATGAGCAGTAATTTGGAATTTACTGTACTTTGTACACCTCATAATTGAGGGCTAATTGATTTAAGAATAGCCAAAGTTAATTACTTTTTTAAACCCATTAGCACCTCAGATTGTGCATTAGAGTCCTCATAAGTCCCCCTAACCATGTCGGTCTGTTTGTCCACCAAAAGGTGGTCTTGAGGGGGTACTATTACATGGAGAAAATTCAAAAATTTGTAGATATGTTGACATTTTTGTGTAAGATTTTCACCCCCAAATACACATTTTTAGACAAATCCTTTGAAATATGGTAAAATGCGAAACATCGACCTACATTGAAAACTTTCTTCACCCCTTATAATCCAAGATGACAAATAGAGGCCAAATCGAAAATATAGCAGAACAACATAGCATATCAAACTGAAAAAAATCACGTTATTTAAATAAGTAAAAATAGTTTTATCCACCTCATAATTGAGGTCAGACTGATTTCAGAATAGTCAAATATAATAACAATTTTACACCTATTACCGTAATATGGGAACTAATTTTATTTGTCATTTAAATTGTAAATTGGAGACCCCATAAAGTCCATATTTTTCATTATAGTATAATTCAATGACGATTCAACAAATATTCGGTCCCGTGCTACTTTCTTCTATTTGTAATTTGTTCATGTTTGCACAATTTATTTCATATAGATGTATATACCAAATCTACGTTCCCCACCAATATTCTCTTGGGGGTTACAAATTCAATAGAATACAAATTTTTCTTTTCTGACCACACATTAGATGTGAAAGTGGACTTGGGGATACTCCAATGTGAGGACTTTACTTAAATAAATTCCTATGTGGCAATTATCTGTATGATGGTTCCTTACCCCAGGGTAGCATAAATACAATTTTTTAGCCAAATCAATTGATGAATGTGGTCAAGACCAATATGGGCCCTACTCCGAAAATTTTATGCGAAGAGGTTCTCTACCCCCTTAGAAACAAAGATGCCAAATAAGAGCCAAAAATAGAAGAAAGTGGCGAAGACTCCAAAAATGGCTTAAATCATACGATGATTATTTATGATCGATATCATGACATGCAAGAGCGATTTAAGGTATCTTAAATGTTCAGGAAGAATTTTTGGAAGGATAGAATTCCTTTTCTTACTAAAAGTCCCACTCGCTCTACTTTTTTGCACTCTTTATATTTGGTATTTTACTGATTGTACTCCCAAAAATTTTTGCATTTAGAGCTCTCATTGGACGGATTATTGTCACATGAAAGTAGTAGGGCCACGCTTTGAAATAAGCCCCATTTGTCTTTTTCGGTATGATATTACAAAGTGAAAAAAATTGACAAAAGAAGTATAACAAATTGAAAAAATCTTCAACTTGTTCGCTGATTTTTTACAGCAACTGTTTAAAGATCCTTACAAAGTTTGTCAATAGAATGTAATTTTATTTTAAAATTCAATTCCATTGGAATTTTTTTTCGATATTTCCCCGTTTTGAGAATTTTTGCAATAAGATCTCTTTTTTCGTGATTTTTTTAACGATTTTGAAAAAGTAATTATCTTTTAACTTTGGTGTGACCGCATTAAATTATTTCGGTATCATCTATTCCGTTTCGCCACCACATAATTCGGTACTACACTTCCGTGTAACCCGCCATCAATTTCAGTTCTCAAGAAATCAAGTCAATTAAATAAATTGGTATTAATATTCGAATTCAAAAATAAAATATTAAAAACACTACAAATGTACATTAGAAAAAAGGAAGTCAAAATGGAAAAAATCATGCAAAATAAAACATTACTATTGTACATTTGAAAAGTCAAAATGAAAATGTTAACATATCACATTTTTACGCGATTTTTTTGGATATTATCCTTTTCGGATAAGAAACAATTCCGAATTGGTATGAATCATTAAAATCAATCCAGCGGTTCTTAAGTTATAAGCGTAGTAACACAAATTTCAATTATATGTATAGATGTATAGATAGATTAAAAAGTATGAGTGGTCAGTTCCTCAGCCCCCAAACAAATACTTAGGGTTGGAGGGAAGGTCAACTGTATCTCGTGTAATAATTTTTAAACCAATATCTTCATTATGTGGGAAATATAACGATTTTAGATAAATCTAAATAGTGGACGTAAAAGGAGGTGTGGTCAATATTTTTTTCTTTAAAAACCTAACTCGGGGTATGACAAACGATTGTATAAAAAATTATGCAAATCGGTCCAGCCGTTTTCAACTGATTCCGTTACCAACAAACAACAATTGATTTTTATATATATAGATTATTCAAAAGAAATTATTTTAATTCTATCAAATTCAAAGCACATCCATAAAATACTCATCGGATTTTATTCCAATGGTCAAATGTTGCTGTTTGAACATTCGATCTTTTTCACTGTCATCTTCGGTAGGATGTAGTCAACGCGGTGTTTTTGTAAATGTGTACCGTGTGCCGAATAGAGGTGGAATTATGAATTTTGGTATAAGTGTCAACGAGATTGTTAAAATTTAAGACAATGGGATGTTTTTAGAAATGCTTACTTTAAGGAAAGGCTAAATGTGGCATAAAGTGTTGGAATAGGATTGGATTTATGAATGGGATTCTGTAATATGCATTTGGAAATTTAACAATGGTTATTGGGTTTATGGAAAGAGCCAGAATTGTAAAATTTACTATGATAAGCACAGTGGGATGCTACTAAATGTTGTTAATTAGTTTCCAATAAAAGTAATACTCTAGAAAACAATTATCTATTTTGAACTATTTTGTATGCTTATGTCAAAACGTACACACATGGCGACATGAACTATTTATGGTTAATAAAGAAAATATATATTTTTTTATAAAAGTATCGGAATTTAACCGCGTTCCACTTTAAACAACAAATACCAGAAAGACCGTTAATGCAGTTAAACTTTTCAATAAACCATAAAGTGGGTGAGGCCGTTATATGGGGGCCATACCAAAACGGGAACCTATTTAGGCAATTTTTTATGTGGCAAAAATCATCAAAATACCCAATATCGGGAGGTGACTCTACATGGGGGCTATATCACAACGCGAACCGATATATACCAACCATCCTAGACACAATACAAATTATTGGGCAAATTTTGCAGCTCTGTGTCAAATAACTTGGGCTGTATAGTTATTTCAAAAGACAGACAGACAGCGTTAAATCAACTTAGAATTTTATGCTAAATATAAACAAATATAGTTTATGAGGTATACGACGAATATTTAGGGATGTTACAAAAACGCAATGACAAAGTTAATATACCCTCCTTTTCAAGGTGGAGGGTATAAAAACACTCATTTGAAGTGTTCCAAGTATATTTCTGCACAATTGTTAACAATTCCAGTAATACAGTGTTTTTCCTCAATACAGGCCAAGGGCGTTAAAGCCGACAGTGTATTTTGTCCGTTTAGGTGCCCGGGTTTTTTGGTCATAACTATCATAATAAAGTGAGGATTACAGGGTGAGATGAAAAAACTGAAACCAACTTCAGACTGCTGTCATTTCCAAGTCACTCGTCCGACAGCTGTTAAAATTATTCCAGTGACAGCTCATTACATTGTTTACAAGCATACACAAGCATTTTGGTGAGAATTTTTACAAAAAAATGTTATTTGTAATGGAATTGAAGCGTGATAGTCTGATTTTTTATATTTGGCTGGAAACCACTAGCGGTATCGTTAGAGCACTTCAGCATTTAAATGTGAATAAATCTTTTGTGCCTCGTACCTTTGCTCATTACCGTGATAATGGTAGCGTAGCCCGACGACAAGAAATTGGACCGAAGAAAACAGCAACATCAGAAGAAATGGTTCGAAAAGTAAAGAAGCGACTTGATTGAAACCCGTGTCACAGTGACCGAAAAATGGCTCGTGAGCTGAACATTTCGCAGTATTCTATTTGGAAAATTTTGAAAAATTAGCCCGGGGTAAATACATTGAAATTCCAAAAAGTGGAAGAACTTAAACCGCAACAAGAAAACAATAGACTCAAAAGAGCTAAAGAGTTGCTTCGCTTGGCCGAATGTGGTGAACTGCCGAAATTGTTTTCTCCGATGAGAAAACATTCGTTGTCCAGCAGTTTGTAAACAAACAAAGGGCTGAAGTTGAATTCAGGGGCTATGCTCAGATTGATCTGAAATTTTTATCACAGGTAGGCATTTTTAACCTGATTACGGCATAGTAAGTTTTTCATGTGATTAATAGCCGATTATTCAACTCATAATAAAAATCCAGGTTTCATTTCAAAGGTTATGGAAAAACCTATCCAATAAGTGAGGATGTTTGAACCAGAGGCATACAGGATAATAGCAATTTTTTTGTACCGAAAATTTTTGAAAAACAAAAAAAAACCAGTAGAGAAAGTCCTAAAGACGGGCGGGCCGATTTTATGATACCCTACATCACTTTGCTCATTTAGTTGAGCTCCGCATAACAATTAAAAGTTTTTATGGGAGAATTCAATCATACAAGCTATGATTATAATTATAATTTATAGTTCAAAGGACTAACATGCCGAAGCATTTGTATCTTTTAAATTCGGACTTGTATTGCCCATTTGGTGCACAATTAATTATGTATATGGGAGCTTTATCCAAATCTGAACCGATCTCGATAAAATTTGGCAAAGATATTTCTAAACTGTATTTGATATACTTCCCTGAATATCGTTGTTACGGAGTGCATATTACGGCTGTGGGTAACAAATACTAAAAATCGGATGAACAATATATATGGCATACTGTTCACAAGAATACGTGGACAGACGGACGGACGGACTGACATGCAAAAAGCAACTCAGAAAGTGATTCTATGCAGTTCATCAAAAGTAACTATGGGTCTATCTCGTTTCCTTTTTCCTGTTACAAACAAATGCACAAAGTCATAATACCCTGACCACCTTGTGGTGTAGGGTATAAATAGTCGAAAACGCATCCATTATGGGGTATTATGATTTACATACAACATACATACACGCTTCCCAAAATGGTGTCATATGTCTTGTTATCTCTTATAGTTCCGAAGATATTGACATTAAAACCGAAGGCCGGTTACTTACAACCATCAGGTTGCCTACAATAACTGAAATGAAATGGTATTAGCAGCAAAAAATCACTCTTTCTGCTATGTGTATTTCGATAATCTGCTCATCGCTTAGAATGGACTAAATTACAAAGAACGGTTAACTGGGTCTTCTATATTTGACTGACTAGTTCATAGTTTCGGGATAAACTACTATAATACATCCGACAAAAATGAGTGGAGTTGTCATTTACCATCTGGCCATTCAGGGGCATTCACAAGCACTTTCCCAATACCCTGAGTCTAAAAGTGTGCATTGTTGATGGGTTAGTGTGAGCTCCATGAAAATCACCATAACAAGATAAATTTTTGAAAATAATATATACCGCTAAGAAGCATTTCTGAACACTTAAAATTTGTATAATAAACAATCTTTGTATTTTATTTCATAATAGTAGGTTTAATTCATAGTACAATAAATACAAGGTAGGATACATTTGAGAAAGTTGTGATAAAAGTGGATTGTACCGTCACAATTGCTACAACTACATATGCAACGGTCAAGATTTCTTTTCAAAATCATGTTATACATTATAATCATATAATAAAATTATTTTGTCGGAGTTTTTTCGCAAGACGAAAAATGTCCTTTTCATTTGTATACCCTACAACACTATGTGTTGGGGGTGTTATCAGTTTGTTTGGGCCAAAAATTATGCAATACCTCGAAATATAGTTTTCCCACATTGTTTTTCTCCTATCTCGCCAAGCTGAGCCGATCAAGCTATGTATGCCCGTCCGTCCGTCTGTCCATGTTAATTTGTAATCAAGATACAAGTCGCAATTATGGTCCGATCCACAAGAAATTGAAAATGGATGTGGGGTTAGGGTCAGAATAGAACCCTATTGTTTTTGGAGATGATCGCAAAATATTTATGGGTAGAAAGGAACCAAACCCGAAAAAATTATTAAACCTTCTGTTGCTCTACAGGTCCCAATTATAGACCTATCGATGCGGAATTTTGCACTGAGTTAGAGTTTGGGGCTGGGAAGAAGCCTACCAATTTGGATGGTCATCTGGCCATATTTAGCGGGTAAAAAGACCATAACTTTTATGTAAGGAAATACAACAATTTCCAATAAACCGCGAATATTTTTAATCCTGGCGAAATCACAAATATACGAACATGTCACTTCTTACCGTTACATTGATGCTCATCTCCAAGGTATCGTATAATAGCAAAATATATACAATCTCATGTATCAAAGAAGGAGATGTTTGTTAGAATGCTCATAAGTAAAGAACCGCTGGACTGATTTTCACAATTCTCATCCATTCGGAATGGTCGTTTGCCAGATAAGGATAAATCTAAGAAAATAGGGTTAAAATGTGACATTAAAAAGTTAATATTTTTTCTTAATTTTTTTTTTTAATTTTTGTCATATTTTTTTATCGCATGCGATATTTTCAGTTTGACTTATTTAAAGTTTTTCTACACCCCAACACTATCTCTCGATGTTATTATATACAGGTCGCAATAATCGTCCGATCCTCACGAAATTTTGCATGAGGGTAGCGTTAGTGTCAGAATTAAAGCCAACTGTTATGGAGATGTAAATTTAAAAGTTGAAATGGACCAAAAAACATCAAGATTTTGCTGATTTTGAGAAAGTTAGGGACAGGGAAAAGTCCAGCATTTTGGGTGACCATTAGATTATATTTAGCTGTATAATGGACCACGACTTTTTGAATTTATTTCAAATATATAACAACACAGCAGAGTGCGTAAATAGGAGAACATCTGGGCAGGGCTCTATGGCATTATTTCAAAATCGAAACCTTCCAAAATGAATTTGGAAATACGAGGGCTTCCAACATTTTGTAGATTTGTAGGATATCACATGGACGGCCCCGCACGATATACATTTACTCGTTTACATTTAAAAATTGTTTTATAATGGAATTATTGTAGAGTGCAACCTATCAAAAATCATGATGTACATTTGAAAATGCTAGGGCGTTTCATTTAAGTGTGTAGTAAGTTTTTATTCATAAGCATTTAAAGTTTGCAAATATGTAGATGTGCGCAACTTATGTATGTATGCCAACGTGAAAAACTTGTTGGTATTATTGCACGAAACGCAAAAAAACTCAGTTTTTTATCAAAACCAGACTTTCATCACCAGAATATTCTAGAAATTTTGTACTGCGCTGGTAATGCCAACATACATACGCTTGCTTGCTTAGCATCGTCCAGCAAATCAAGTTTTGTATTAAATCGTAAACGGAGGGGAAGCAGAATTCTAAATATTATTATCTAGAACATCCGGTCTGCCTTTAAGGCTAGCTGCTCGTTTATTTGTAATGTTAACTATCGGACTCGTATTACAACGTACATACATACAATTTACCTGTGCTTGTAAACAAACGGTCTTTCATACGTACACACATTCAGTCATACAAACATACATATGAAAGACCAAATGTCAGACAAATGGTCCGGCAGACGATACAGAGAACAACCTCCGCATATGAAACAGTTGATATTTGCGAAAATGGTAGTTAATCTCATAGCCTAACTAAAATACAAGTTCACGTTGAAGTGAAACTGCTGCTCCTCTTCGTTCAGCTCATCTTGGTTTCGGGCTTTAAAGTTCTGTTTGTGTTTCATTAGTTGCAAAATCACAGACGCAAACATAAATAGGTATCATAGTATGTTTGCAAGTAGTATTAAAAAAAGAATAGACATTGAAAAAAACAACAAACTCTAATCAAAGTTCAAAGGTCATGTAGAAGGTGGCTTGTTTTTGCATTAGTGAAAATAGTCTGGTTTTTCGTTTCTGTAAGAAATTCTAAACAAGTATCATATCGAATTTAATATTTCAAACAAAGTTTGAAGACTCTTATATTGTCCTTTGGCTATAGCCTCATAAGGCGGTATACGTTTTGAAATTTTGGGTTTTATTTCTTAACTAGCTGAACCCGGCGTGCTTCGCTACCTTTTTGATTTTATATGAATAAAAGAATAAAACAAATTCAAGATTTAAAAAAAATATATTTAATGCGCAAACAAACAAATCGCTCAGTCTACCAACGCGTGAATATGCCTGAAACAGCCGACCATGAGAAAAGCAGGAACATGCCAAATTTAGTCCGGATATACGAAGATTTTGTCCTTTGGATTTATCCATTTTATAGCCAATGTCAAGCGCGCAGGAAACTGCAATCTGTTGAAGTTGAGTTGCATTTCTGTTGCTGAATTCGAAGTAGCAACATACTTAAGTATAATAATCGTATTCTCGATTAAATTTTTGTGTAGTTTTTTGTTGTTAGCCTAATGCCATTGCAAAGGAGTTGGGGGCCAATGTTTCTTAATAAAATCATATCCTAATCTGAACCGATTTCAATATGATTTGACAACATTTATTTTTCCACCGAATTCCATATTTTCCATATTTACCTAAAATTTCAGGTACATAGCTTATTTGGTGCATCAAATATGAAAAAATCGGCAGAATATATACGAAGGGTTTATCCAAACCTCAACCGATTTCAATATAATCTGGAAATTTTATTTTTGTACCAAATTCCACTACACATTCTGAATTTCATTGGAATCTGGCATACATATCGTGTTTGGTGCAGAACATACTTTATATTAGCTGAAGTATATATGGGGGCTATATCCAAATATTAACGGATTTCAATATTATTTGAAACATTTATTATTGCACCAAATTCCGCCACACATTTTGAAAATATATGAAATCGGCCGAAAATATATGTGGGAGCTATATCCACATCTGAACTGATTTGAATATAATTTTACAAATTTATTTTTGTACCAAATTCCGGCACTCAATACGAGTTTTATTGGAATCGGACATACATTCGGTTTGAAGCTATATCTAAACCTATTTCAATATAATTTGACAATACTATGTTTGCTCCACATTCCGTTACGAACTATATCTGTAATCAATTAATATATACATGCATACAAAAACTAAATGTTTTGGAGCTAATTCCGATTTTGATACTATATCTCTCGGTCCAGGTCCATTTAGAATATAACCCTGTAATTTACCCTGTCATATTTAATTGCGTAGAAAATCGTTTTCAATCTCGGATTTGTATATAAATACAATCGCCATTTTTACCATGAGATGTTGTCAAATGTATAATTAGTATAAAATTGTAAAAATATGACTGCATGAGGATACCTTCATGAATCCATGGTAGAACAATTTTTATACCAGCAATATGGCTAGATAGGGTATATGTCATTTGATACGGTGATAACGCGCCTAGTCGAAATAATTGTTTTTCTCATTGAACCAAATCCGTTTAAGGACATTTGCAGTCGATCTAGCGATGTCCGTCCGTCTGTCTGTCTGGCTGGCTGAAATAAGCATCCAACTCTCCTCAAATTCCACACATACAAACATTTTTGCCAATACAATATCTGTTGTGCAAATAAAGTGTCACAAAGGGTCACAATTTTCAATACTTTTATCGGTCATAACTTGCGAAACAAGTCAGCGATTCTTTTCAACTTGCTATATCTAAATATACCTCTCTTTGCCAGAAACCTGAGATGAATATGGAATTTATGATTTTCCATAATCTTCTATATACATAACCAGTAAAGAAAGTCTTAAAGTCGGGAGGGGCCGACTTTATGATACCCTACACCACTTTGCTAGTTTAGTAGACCTCTACACAACAATTAAAAGTTTTTATGGGAGAATTCAATCATACACGCTACGATTATAATTATAATTTAAAGTTCAAAGGACTATATATGCCGAAGTATTTGTATATTTTAAATTCGGACTTGTATTGCCCATTTGGTGGAAAATTAATTTGAAATCAGATAAAGATATATATGGGAGCTATATCCAAATCTGAACTGATCTCGATAAAATTTGGCAAAGATATTTCTGAGCTGTATTAGATATATTTCCCTGAATATCGTTGTTACGGAGTGCATATGACGGCTGTGGGTAACAAATACAACAAATCGGATGAACAATATGTATGGGAGCTATAGCTATATCTGAACCGATTTCGATCAAATTTGGCATACTTATTTTCAGGCCTAATTTGGTTGTATGTGCAAAATTCCATACTACTACACGTTTGGTGCACAATAAAAGGCAAATCGGACGAGGATATATATCGGAGCTATATCTTAATTTTGACCGATTATCTCCAATGTCAATAGGGTTCGTCCTTGGCCCAAACAAATGATCTGTGCAAAATTTCATCTGGATAGGGCAATAAATGCGAACTGTACTTTGTTTACAAAAATACATGGACAGACGGATAGGCGGACGGACATGCATAAATCGACTCAGAATGTGATTCTATGCAGATCATCAAAAGGTACTATGGGTCTATCTCGTTACAAACGTTCGTCATACCCCGAGTTAGTTTTTTAAAGAATAAAAATATTGACCACGCCTACTTTTACGTCCACCATCTAAAATCCTTATATTTGCCAAAATAATGAAGATATCGGGTTAAAATGATTACACGAGATACTGTTGACTTCCTATCCAAACCTAAGTATTTACTAAACACGCCTACTTTTTAATCGAAATATATCAATATGTATAAAAGAAAGTTGTGTTAGGTACTACGCTTATGACTCAAGAACCGCTTATCTGATTTTAACGATGCAGACAAATTCGGAATTGTCTCTTGATATAAAAGGATAAGATCCAAAAAAAAAGAGATCTCATTGCAAAAATTCTCAAATAGGGAAAAAATCGAAAAAATATCAATGGAATCGAATTTAATAATAATAGTACATTCTATCGACAAACTTCGCAAGGACCTTTAAACTTCTACTGTAAAAAATCATTGAACAAGGTGAAGCCTTTTTTCTGTTTTCAATTTGCTTTCCTTTTTTTGTCAATTTTGTATAATGTACGATTTTTTTCAATTTGGCTTATCATATTGAATTCAATCGATTTTTTGTAAACAAAATAAAGAATTATTTTCACAATATAAAATAATGCTATGTTAGGTACTACGCTTATAACTAAAGAACGGCTTGACGGATTTTGACAATTCAAACAATATGCCAATAAAATTGTGAATGAAAAAAATCTTTTTGATGCAATTTTTTTCAATTTGACATACTATATTGAAGATACTATAAATGAACATTTTTTATTATTTTGAATTCTGAATGAATAATATTAAAAATGAAATGAGCGACCTACTTCTTTCATATGACAATAATCCGTCCAACGAGAACTCAAAAAATGCAATTCATTGGGACTGCAATCAGTGAAATACCGAATATAAAGGGTGTAAAATGGTAGAGCGAATTGAACATTTAGTAAAAAAAGGATTTATATCCTTCCAGAAATTCTTCCTAAACTTTTATAATATCTTTAATCGCTTTGGCAGCTCATGATATATGAACCTCGGTTAAGGATACAACCCGATTTCGAGTATAGTTTACATTTTAATCAAATTTTGCATACTCATTTCAGCATAGGTTGGTAATTTGGAAAGAAACAATCCTCGCAGAAAATGATCACGTTTTGGTATAACCATCATCTGATTTAAGCAATTTTCGGTGTCTTGATGTTTATTTTTTTTTTTTTTTTAAATTTTTAGGCATCTTTGTTTCTAAGGGGGTAGAAAACCTCTTCTCATGAAATTTTCAATTTTCGGAGTAGGGTCCATCTTGGTCTTGACCACATTCATCAATTGATTTGGTTAAAAAATTGTATTAAGGCTACTCTGGGGTAGAGAATCATCTTACAGATAATTGTTCTTATAGGCATTTATTTGAGTATAGTTCCTACATTAGTGTACCTCCAACTCCACTTTTCCAAACAATGTGTTGTCAGGAAAAAATAAATTTTGTATTCTATTGAATTTGTAACCCCCAAAAGAATATTGTTTGGGAACGTAGATTTGGGATGTACGTCTATATAAAATAACCTCCTAAATGTCAAACTGGAATTCATTCAGTCGGAAATTGTTGCAGAAACGTGAAAAATTACGAATATTAGTTTCTTTGATCGTCATTGAATTATACTATGATAAAAAATATGAACTTTATGTGGGACGCACAATTTAAATAACAAAAATAAGTTCTTACAGTAATGGGTGTAAAAAAGTTATTATCTTTGACTATTTTGAAATGAAGGTGGACAAAACTAAGTACCATACAGCACTGTATTCTAAACGTTGTAAATACAAATCCCAAATTACAGCTCATTTGAATGGAAAATGTTGCTAAGCTCTTTACAATACCAAAAATAGATGTTCTATATCATATAGGCTTTTAACACTCAATTAAAGCCTATGGCTGAAAAATAAGATCAAGCTATTCAAACTATCTAAAACCGACGATATAATTTTTTGAATGTTTTTTTCTATTTAGAAATTACTATGGAGTTATTTCACATAAGTCAGATCTGTGTTCTATTATGCTTTAAAAAATATGTATTGAAGACTAAATGTACGGGCCGGCAACGCGGACCGGCCCAGCTAGTTGGATATAAATGTTCGAATTTCTTGTAATATTGCCCATACCAATATTTGTATATATATTAGATGAAGCATGAATATAGAATGATTCGATCGACTACATCCGGTACCTCACGCACATGTTAACATTTTCTAAGAATTATCATATATTTCATGTAAAGTAAAGGAAGTTACCAATATAGTCCAAAAAACCTGGCACGGTGCAATAATTATATTATATTTATTTAGGGTCGATACGAAATGGCCAATATTGACCCATTCTTTCGGAACCTACTCCATAGGGGTTAAACATTTGTGTAATCATAACAGAAGTTAAAATATTTTTAAGTACTCGTACATTGGTATACATCTGTCGGTAAAACCGACTTTTCAATTTCTTTTTTTCGAAATCGGGACAATGATACAAGTTATCTCAAATCAAATTTTGAAAATTGCAATTCTGATATATTTTTGAAAATGGTAAGAAATATTGAAGAACATTTAGGGCCCAAATGATCACAAATTCAAAAATTACAATTTCATGGATTTTTAAAAAATATATATATATTTTTTTATATAGTATTATTTCTGAGTATGTAGTTAATTCACTCCCAAACTGATAAATTGTTCACAAGCAAGAACAAAATTGTACTTACCAAATACATGTTGCAAGACTTAAGGGAAATTTACTAAGGCAATCTGTCTAAATAAAATAAAAATGTTTGAGAAAATAAGCCTCGACACATTCCTAACCACCTATTCACGTCTTTACATTAAATCAAAACACAAAAAGCTAATCTTTAAATTATATATTCCCAGCTAAACGTATCGCCATAAAAGTGCTCCACCTAACACAGCATGTGTATCATGAATTCCAATAAGAAAAATATCAGAGGCTCTTACAGGAGTATGTGTGAAGAATATCCTTTTGAAAAGGATCCTAAATCCCTAGACGTGATTGTATTTTTTTTTTCATTTGTCCACGGTGCTTGCGCTCACCTTTCACAGAACGCACTCATTTTGTACACGGAAATCCTTTTGGTAAATTATTTATTGATACAATTTAAAACTAATTTAAAGAACATTAACACCACACCCCTTACAAAGTGGAGGTAATAACAATCGACTCCTGGAATATCCCCATCATCAACGTCGTTGTCATCGGTAGCATGGCTACGCATACGGACGTATTCTCATGTATTCAGATGGGGTGAGTGAGACAATTGAGCGTGTGTGTGAGTGTGAGTGCGTGTGTTGCAACAGTCGACACATGTAGAAGTTCCCTCCGTATGTTTCCCACATTGTAGGTTTCCATACGCATAAATTGCGTACGTGATGTAATTTACAAAAACACTCATAAATCTTTTAACGTCTTACATAGTTGGGGCACTTTACATCAACAGGGCGAATTTGTAAAACAGCGATTTTGTAAGGCGTATTTCATTAACAAGGGAACAGGGGAAACAGTTGAAGCTCAGGAGCAGGAAAACATAGAATAAAGAGAGCGATACACCACCAACAATTATGGTGTTGTTATTTAAAACAGAAGAAAATTGACTTTATCGACCAGTTAACTTTAATATGAGGGCGGTATATATTTAGGACCATCACTAGTGAAAGCTAGATGTCTATCTAGATCTCTTTTCTGATATACAACATAGTTGTACAAAAAAAAAATCAGGAATATGTATTTCTTTAAAAAATTTAAACAAGATCTTCAATAAATTTTATACCACAATATACGGAATCTGAAAAAAGATGGACACTTCCAGCATAAATTTCAAATTTGCGTTAAGCATCCAAAAATGACAACAGAACCTGGGCAAAGGAAACTAGTATATGAAAGCGCACGAACACAATGTGAAACATACACACAAGCGCCCTTCGAACCAAAGTCACACGTACAGACACACACACTCACACAATTTACATACACTTTTCTATCCGACATTTGTGGCAATTATGTGGTCAGTACCAACATCTGTAGAGCAAAAACAAAAAACAGGACTAACACTGAGTGGAAAATAAAAGGAAGGCAGAATGTACGTAGTACCCAACCACTTGCGGTCTGCAGCCAAATGCGATGGACCTGTTCATTAACTTACCACACGACGATACAAAAGTTCTTGCCACATTCGTCTCAGTGTCGTCATCGATGGTCCGGTCTAGATCTCATTTTGTTTCCAGGAATATTCCATTTCATAATCATAAAATAATGAGAAGCAAGCCAATGTAAAGAACAATAAAGCAGACCAATCCAATACCAAATTTAATCGCATCGTTCACATTGGGACCGGCAGACGACATCGTCAGCACCAGTACCAGCAATGACAACATCATAATCATCACTACCATGATCGGCAACTTCATGCTAATATTTTTGAACGATTGTAAATATGTATGGATGTCTTTGCAAGACCCAATATAGGAATCGTCTTATAGCCTCCGGTACTTGAATTACAACTCGAACAAATGTGAAGCATTGAGAAATATTTAATAAAAAATAGACTGGAAGGGAATAAAGTCGGATGGAATCGGCTTCACACCACTGCGAATTTGGGCGTATATAGGAGACCCGAGTACGTTAAATGAGAAACCAGATATGAGCTCAGCCTTTATCTTATCAGACTTAAAACACTTATAATGGTGCGAATACTAATAATTCATGTACCGATTGTATGTGGTTTCTCGTCATAATAATAATGAAAATGTTGGTGTATCATATATTTCAAATTATAGGGAAATTTGGCCTCTGTGCGCTGGAAATGAAGCGAGGAACCTCATTTTGTAACCATTCTTGGGTGGCGCGTGCTGAGTGCGATGGTGCAGAGTCCTGTTGGAATGCCCAAGGTCTGCGGGCAAAATGTTTGCGTCCCCAGGCCTTAAACCCCCCTCCAGGATGTTCTCGCGATAACATTCGGCATTTTTTCTGATGTCGATTAATACGAGCGGAGAGCGACCATCGGCTGTTATGGCGGCCCACCAATACCATTGCGCGCGCTTGAGTTCTGGTGGCCAACCGCAGGTGTACATTTTCAGCTGACCTCATTGGCGAGTAAGCACGATCATTTTGTTTGTTTACAAGCTGCTGGACAACGAATGTTTCCTCATCGGAGAAAACCAAATTCGACAGTTCACCATTTTAGGCCAAGCGAAGCAACTCTTTAGCTCTTTTGAGTCTATTTTCTTTCTGTTGCGGTGTAAGATCTTGCAATTTTTGGAATTTGAATGGCTTTACCCCTAGCTCATTTTTTAATAATTGTCGAATGAAATATTGCGATATGTTCGGCCACTGCGACACGGGTTTCGATCACGTCGCTTCTTCACTTTTCGAACCATTTCTGCTGATATTGCTGTTTTCTTCCGTCCACTTCCAATATCACGGTAACGAGCGATGGTACGAGACAGAAAAGATTTATTCACATTTACATGCTGGAGTACTCTAACTATGGCCACTTGTGGTTTTCCAGCCATATATTAAGAAATCACACTATCACGCTTGAATTCCATTACAAATAACTTTTTTCTGGAAAATTCTCACCAATATGCTTTTGTACGCTTGTGAACAATCTAATGAGCAGTCACTGGAATAATTTTAATAGCTGCCGGACAGTGGCTTAGAAAAGACGGCAGTCTGAAGTGGGTTGCAGTTTTTTTCATCTCACCCTGTACATATAGAACATAAACTGATTCGGACAACAGTATTTCTAGGTTGTTTCTAATATTTTGTACCGATCAAGATTATTATAGAGTACATATTACGGTTTAAATGTCAAGTCCAATAAAAATTAATCTGATAAATATTAGAGCTTTAGCTATATCTGAAAACATTTAAATCAAATTTGATAAGATCCTTCTAGTCTGAATTTGGTCCTATGTGTTAATATCTATTCTATTTGGTCACATATTTCGCATTTGTTGCAAATACAATAAATGTGAAATCGGGGGAAAGTATATCTGAATGAAAACCACAAATTTCAATAGAGCTCGTCCTCTACCAAACAAATGAACTGTGCAAAGTTTTTCCAAAATCTGACAATATACATTGATTGGCAGAGGGACGAATACGCGTAGCACGACATAGAAATTCAATCCATGTTTGCATATTTCGAACCAATGCACAAATATAATTCCCTGTGTGGCGTAGGTTATAGAAAATCATTCTAACTGTAAAACAATTTGTTGCTGTCATTTTAGCTACAAAAACATCGTTTTTTAAAAAGCACCTCAAAGTGTCGACATTTAGGAGTTATCCGTATATAGGGGCCTCAACTAATATAAGGATATTTCTACAATTTTGAAACTTGCTATATCAAATTAATGCTTCTCAGATTGGAAAATGCAAATACTTTTTATCAGAAGGTATCGATACTTGAATATGAAACTTCAAACTTCGTAATTTATGTATCAAAAAATATGGGACCATTATTGCTGGTAGCTCCTGAATAATCTGAACTCTTATATTCATATTTTGCATATCTCAATATTTCCACCGTATGTCATGAGTACAATAATAAGATTTATGGGTTAATTTCAGGGTTTAAAATGCTAACGACAAATTATAAGTAGCACCGAAAATTTTCAGATTTCTTCAAATCCTTCAATAATCTACTCCTACAAATAGCAACACATTACAAAATAACTTAGTGAGCTAATATTTTGTGATATCGCTTGAGTTCAGTGCTGATTATTACAATTTCACTTCGAAATGCGAATCTCAAATAAATATGCATGTTTTTTTTTTATAAATTTGCACGTTGATAACACACATGCATAAAAACATTCCATTGCTGCTTACTCGGCTAAAACGAAACCAGTAAAGAAAGTAGTAAAGTCGGGTGGTACGACTTTATGATACCCCACACCTTTTTGCATATTTAGTAGAGCTTCACATAACAAATAATAAGTTTTATTGGGAATTTTGAGAATTAAATCATCCAACTATGATTACAGTTATAATTTAAAGTCTAAGGGAACTAATACATGAAAGGAATATCCTCCCCTGAATAGATTTCTACTAAGTTTGCCGGGGCATTTCTGACTTTTCTATTCGGAATTGTATTACCCATTTGGTGCACAATTAAGTTGATACATATGGGAGCTATATTCTTATCTGAACCGATCCAAATAAAATTTGGCAAAGGTATTTCCGAGCTGTATTTGATATATTTTCCCGTATATCGTTGTTACTGAGTGCATATTACGGCTGTGGGGAACAAATATAACAAATCGGATGAACAATATATATGGGAGCTATAGCTATATCTGAACCGATCTTCTCGAAATTTTACGTACTATCTTCTAGACTTCGGTCGTAAGTGCCAAATTCCATCCCATTTCGACTAATATTACGCGCATCACTTTTACTGTGCATCAAAAGTTAAATCGAACGAAGATATATATAGGAGATATATCCAAATCTGAACCGATATCTATAAAAAATGCCAAAGGTATTTTTGAACTTGGCATACTTATTTTCAGAACTAAGTTGGACGTGTGTGCAAACTTCCATGCTATTTGGGCTGATATTACACGTTTGGGGCACAATAAAAGCCAAATCGGACAATGATATATATTTTGACCGATTGTCTATAATTTCAATAGGGTTCGTCCTTGAATCAAATAAATGATTTGTGCCAAATTTTATCTGGATCGGAAAATAAATGCGACCTGTACTTTGTTTACAAAAATACATGGATAGATGGGCGGACAGACGGACAGACATGCATAAATCAACTTCGAATGTGATTTTAAAGGAACTATCGTTCTATCTCGTTTCCTTTTGCACAAATGCACAAAGACATAATACCCTGACCACCTTGTATTGTAGGGTATAAAAACAATAAATACATTAAAAACATTCGGCATTCAAACGTGTTCCACTTTAAGCTACAAATAACAGTAAGACTTTGGATAATACTTGTAAACTTTTCAAAAAAAACTCTAAAGTGGGTTAGGACGGTATATGGTGGTTTGGGAATCAAACCAAAACGGGTACAAGTAAAAATAACAACCTCCACCATTTCAAAGGAAATTGAAAAATTTCAAAAAAAAAAAAAAAATAAAAAATCCGAAAACTACCACTTAAATGAAAACCGTTATATGGGGGCTATACGAAGACATGGACCTGCATGCGAAATTTTTTGTCATAGGCTCTAGTGCCCATTACGAACTTCAAATACGAATTTTGTTACAATTACGGTGAATAATGTCGCAAAAATCATGAAAATACAGAGTATCGGGAGGTACCGAAGACGTGGACATGTCTTAGGTTGTAGGATCTTCCAGTAGGAAATTTGAAACGATTCCGGTGAATAATGTTGTTGAAATCATCAAAATACCGAATATCGGGAGGTACCGTTATATGGGGGCTATACGAAGATGTGAACCTGCACAGACAATTTTCTATCTTAGAGTGTAGCACCCATTAGGATTTTCTAGTACGAAATTTGAAACGATTTTGGTGAATAATGTTGCTGAAATCACCAAAATACCAAGTATCGGGAGGTACCGTTATATGGGGGCGAAGATGTGGTCCTGCACAGACAATTTTCTGTCATAGAGTGTAGCAACCATTAGGATTTTCCAGTACGAAATTTGAAACGATTTCGGTGAATAATGTCGTTAATATCATGAATGAAAATGCCGAATATCGGGAGGTACCATTATATCTGGGCTATGCGAAAACGTGAACCTACATGGTCCATTTACGAACTTAACCTGCCTACTGATAAACTGTGCGTGTACGCAAAATTTTAGCCTTCTATCTCAATTCGTTCGAAAGATAGCGTGAATACAACAGACAGACGGATGGACGGGCATCGCTAGATCGTCTTAGAATTTTACGGTGATATTGTGAATATTTCGAGGAGTAGTAGTCACAAGGAACTCATTGTGTGGAATTTCAGACAATTCCAAAGAAAACTGTGGCCGGGGGTACCGTTATATGGGGGCTATACGATATCGTGAACCGATATAGCCCATCTTCGAACTTGACCTGCCTGCAGAGAGAGAAGAGAAAGAGAGATCTGTGCAAAATTTTAGCTCCCTATCTCAATTCGTTTTGACTGTAGGGTAATTACAACGGACGGACATGGCTAAATCATCTTAGAATTTTACGCTGATAAAGAATATATATACTTTGTTAGGTCTAAAATGATTATTTCGATGACTTACAAACGGAATGACGATCTTAATATACCATCCATACTATGTATGGTGGAGGGTATAACAGGTTAAAAGGCAGTTTTGAATACCCTCCACCATTTGGAACAAATTAGAAAATATTCAAAACAAAAATTAAATCCATTGAAAATTCTGTTAAAATCTTTAAAATACCTAATATCGGAAGGTGCCGATATATGGGGGGGTATACGCTATTTTGGACCTATATAAACAAATCTATGTCTGGGGGTGAAGTATTCACAAGGAACTCCTTGTGTGGATTTTCAGATAATTCCAATGGGAAATGCGGCTAAATATCGGGGGTACCGTTATATGGGGGATATTACGATATTGTGGACCTATATAGACAAATACCTTTCAGGGGTCAAAGTGCTCACAAAGAAATCCTTGTGTGGATTATATAGCTAAAATCATCAAAATACCGAATAACGGTGGTACCGTTATATGGGGGCTATACGATATCGTTAACCTATATAGAGAACTCTATGTCAGGGGGTAAAGTGCTCACAAAGAACCCTTGTGTGGAATTTCAGACAATTCCGTTGAAAAATGCGGCTGAAATCATCAAAATACCGAATATCAGAGGATACCGTTATATGGGGGATATACAATATCGTGGACCTATACAGACAAATCTCTTTCAGGGAGTAAAGTACTCACAAAGAACTCCTTGTGTGGATTATCAGACAATTCTGTTGAAAAATGTGGGTAAAATCATCAAAATACCGAACATGGGGGAGTACCGTTATATGGGCGATACACGATATTGTGGACCTATATAGATAATCCCGTTTCAGGGGTAAAGTGCTCACAAAGAACTCCGTGTGTGAATTTTCAGACAATTCCATTGAAAAATGTGGCTAACATCATCAAAAAACCGAATATCGGGGGTACCGTTATATGGGGGCTATACGATATCGTGGACCGATATACCCCATCTTCGAACTTGACCTGCCTGCAGACAAAAGAGAGATATGCGCAAAATTTTATCTTCCTATCTTAATTCGTTTAGACTGTAGCGTGATTACAACAGACGGACGGACAAGGCTAAATAGTCTTAGAATTTTATGCTGTTCAAGAATATATATACTTTGTTGGGTCTAAAATGATTATTTCGATGAGTTACAAACGGAATGACGAACTTAATATAACCTCCATACTTTTTTCAGTGGATGGTATAAAACTGTGGCGAAAATCATAAAAATACCGATTATCGGAATACATCCTTATATGACAGCTATACCAAAATGTGAACCGATACACCTTATTTTCAATACCAACCATTGTAGATATAATACAAATTGTTGTGCCAAAATTTGAACCTCTACGTCAAATAACGTGGGCTGTATCGTGATTTCAACAGACAGACGGACATCGTTAAATCGACTTTATTTATTTATGCTAATCAAAAATATATGTACTTTATGGGATCTACGACGAATATTTTTCAGGGTTGAGGGTTTAAAAAAAACTTTGATATTTGCAATTTCATCGCGAATTATAGTGGAGTAGGAAATCACATTACACACCCTAGAAAGTAGCCAAATTTTATGTGCGTTGTTAATACAAGTTTTGCTTACAAAATAATAGTCGTGATGTGTCATAATAGTATGGTCAGCAATTTCCAATGTACTACAAAATTCAAAGATTTTGGGCAATTAGAATCCATGGTTACGAACCTTAATTAAAATTGTCGTTATGCATAATTGTAACCTGACCCATGCCTGTGTCACACATCTCATTGTACTGATGTTTAGCTTTATGCTTTTATTGGCCAGCAATTGCAAACAGTTCTTTACTTTGCTTTTAATAGATTTTTTCCGTTTGTGCCTCGTTCAGAATTCAATGGTAACTGTGGCGATACTGGCAGTGGGAATTGGAAATTTATTGGTCACACTTGAGCTCATTTGTTTTAAATGTGGGAACTTCTATGAGAACTTTAAAAAGTAATATTGCGAGAATATAAATTTCACAATGAGAACTCGCCAGTGTCGTGTTTGGTTTGTTTGTTTGTTGCCTCTTCCCGATGTTGTTTACCACAGAATTTAATTTTCTTTTCAATGTTTAGGGCTGAAATCATGCATAAATGCCGTTAGTGATAACAGAGAGCTATGTATTTATAATAACCCAAAAAATATACGATTGCATTTTGGGCTAAAACCCGTAGTTTTTTGTTTGAATTAGGGGTTGCAATGAATAGCATTTAAACTTTGAGTAAATGGATTGGTTGGTAATACCTAAGAAAATATCTCGCTTAGTCCGAATTTACATTAGGCATTTTTACGTGCGACAGTCAGGCTTCTCTTTGTGGGAGGGAGTGGTAAAGTGATGAAAATTAAAAAAGAAAACAATTGTTCGCACTGGCAACTTCTATTGTGCTTCTTTTTTACCAAAAATATAAATAACAATGACAGAAAAGGCAATAAGGAACAAGTAAAAAAGCAGTAAGTTCGGCCGGGCCGAACTTTGAATACCCTCCACCATTTGGAACGAATTAGAAAATTTTCAAAAAAATAAAATCCAATAAAAATTCTTTTAAAATCTTTAAAATATCTAATATAGGAAGGTGCCGATATATGGGGGGGGGGGGGGGGATATACGATATTGTGGACCTATAAAGACAAATCAATGTCTGCGTGTAAAGTACTCACAAGGAACTCCGTGTGTGGATTTTCAGACAATACGATTGGAAAATGTGGCTAAAATCATCAAAATACCGAATATCGCGGGGTACCGTTATATGGGAGCTATACGTTATCGTTAACCTATATAGAGAATTCTCTGTCGGTGGGTAAAGTGCTCACAAAGAACCCCTTGTGTACAAAAAACCCCTTGTGACCATTCCGTTGAAAAATATGGCTAAAAACATCAAAATACCGAATATCGGGGGTACCGTTATATGAGGGCTATACAATATCGTGGATCTATACAGATAATTCTCTGCCGAGGTATAAAGTACCCACAAGGAACTCCTTGTGTGGATTTTCAGACAATTCCGTTGAAAAATGTGGGTAAAATCTTCAAAATACCGAATATCCGGGGGTACCGTTATATGGGGGCTATACGATATTGTGGACCTATATAGATAATTCTCTGCCGAGGTATAAAGTACCCACAAGGAACTCCTTGTGTGGATTTTCAGACAATTCCGTTGAAAAATGTGGGTAAAATCATCAAAATACCGAACATCGGGGGGTACCGTTACATGGGGGCTATACGATATTTTGGACGAATATAAATAATTCTCTGCCGAGGTATAAAGTACCCACAAGGAACTCCTTGTGTGGATTTTCAGACAATTCCGTTGAAAAATGTGGGTAAAATCAGCAAAATACCGAATATCGGGGGGTACCGTTACATGGGGGCTATACGATATCGTGGACCTATATAGACAATTCTCTGCCGAGGTATAAAGTACACACAAGGAACTACTCGTGTGGATTTTCAGACAATTCCATTGAAAAATGTGGCTAACATCATCAAAACACCGAATATCGGGGGTACCGTTATATGGGGGCTATACGATATCGTGGACCGATATAGCCCATCTTCGAACTTGACCTGCCTGCAGACAAAAGAGAGATCTGTGCAAAATGTTGGCTTCCTATCATAATTCGTTTAGACTGTAGTGTGATTACAACAGACGGACAGACGGACGGACAGGGCTAAATCGTCTTAGAATTTTACGCTGATCAAGAATATATATACTTTTGTTGGGTCTAAAATGATTATTTCGATGAGTTACAAACGGAATGACAAAGTTAATATTTTTTGGTGGAGGGTATAAAAATGAGCCATGTAGGTCTACGTCTTCATATAGCCCCCATGTAACGGTATCCCCCGATATTCTGTATTTTGATGAATTTAGCGACATTATTTAGCGAAATCGTTCCAAATTTGGTATTTGAAGTTCGTAATAGATACTGCAGCATAAAACAGGAAATGGGCCATGTAGGTCCACGTCTTCATACAGCCCCCATATACCGTACCCCCCGATATTCGGTATTTTGATGATTTTAGCGACATTATTTACCGGGATTGTTTCAAATTTGGCATGTGAAATTCGTAATGGATACTTCAGCCAATGCCAGAAAACTGTCTGCGCAGGTCCACGTCTTCGTGTAGCCCCCATATAACAGTACCCCCCATATTCGGTATTTTAATGATTTTAGCTACATTATAAACTGATTTTTCTTCAAGTTTCGCATTTAAATATTGTAATAACTTATGACAAAAGTTGCTTATGAAGGCCCACGTCATCGTAGAAGAATTCGGTATTCTTAAGATTTTAACAGAATTTTTAACGGATTTTATTTTTTGGAAATTGCCAAATTTGTACCAAATGGTGGAGGGTATTAAAAGTTCGGCCCGGCCGAACTTACAGCTTTTTTACTTGTTGTTTATAAGTTGTGGAAATAATACATATATTTTAAGCTTGTAAACGTACAGCACCGAAGGCAACTGAAATAAAATCATTTCAAACAAGGTTGCAGGTTTCAATTTTCCATTTATTTTTTTTTTTTTTGTTAGAGGAGGAGGAATAAAAACATTTTTTTGTGGAAAAGCTAGACCAGTTATCTCTCATGATACTCTTCCCAACTCCTAATACTTTAAAATTTGTCGAATCATATTTATATCTATAAACCAGTAAAGAAAATCTTAAAGTCGGGCGGGGCCGACTGTATGATACCCTACACCACTTGGCTAATTTTGTAGAGCTCCGCATAACAATTAAAAGTTTTTATGGGAGAATTCAATCATACACGCTATGACTATAATTAGAATTTAAAGTTCAAACGACTAAATATGCCGAAGCATTTGTATCTTTTAAATTCAGACTTGTATTGCCCATTTGGTGCACAATTAATTTTAACTCTGATAAAGATATATATGGGAGCTTGGATACCGCCGATCTCGATAAAAGAAAGAGATTGACAGAGATATTTCTGAGCTGTATTTGATATATTTCCCTGGATATTGTTGTTACGGAGTGCATATTACGGCTGTGGGTAACAAATATAACAAATCGGATGAACAGTATATATGGGAGCTATAGCTATATCTGAAACGATCTTCACAAAAATTTGACATACTAGCTTCTAGACTCAATCTGCCAAATTCCATTCCATTTGGACAAATATTAGACATTTGGTGAACATTTGGTGCTATATCTAAATCTAAACCGATCTCGATAAAATTTAGCAAATGTATTTCTGACCTGTATTTGATATATTTACCCAAATATGGTTGTTACAGAGTGCATATTGCGGCTGCGGATGACAAAAATAAGAAATCGGATGAAAAATATATATGGGAGTTATAGCTATATCTGACACGTTTGGTGCACAATAAAAAGCAAATCGGACGAAGATATATATGGGAGCTATATCTAAATTTTGACCGATTGTCTCTAATTTCTACAGGGTTCTTCCTTGGGCCAAACAAACTATTTGTTTACAAAAATACATGGACAGACGGACGGAAGGTCATGCATAAATCGACTCAGAATGTGATTCTATGCAGATCATCAGAAGGAACTATGGGTCTATCTCGTTTCCCTTTGCCTGTTACAAACAAATGCACAAAGACATAATACCTTGACCACTTTGTTGTGTAGGGTATAAAGAGGAAAATGTTTGTATGTTTGTTTGTAATTTATGGGCTCGAAAACCGCTGAACATATTTTCCTGAAAATTTCCAAGTGTACTAGAAAATCGTCTAAAAGTAACATAGGTTTTAACAATTTTTGAAATTCCACTTGGAACTGGAGATATGGCGTCAGAATCGCAGGTACCTCCCAAAAATTTAGATTGTATATGCACATATCTATTGACGATCCAAATTTGGAAAGTATAACGGAATTTGGAACAAAAAAAATTTTGCTAAATTATATTGAAATCGGTTCAGAATTAGATATAGCTCTCATATATATTTTCGGCGGTTTTCGTTTATTCGATGCACAAAACACGATACGTATGTCCGATTCCAATGAAATTTGGCATGAGTGACTAAATTTGGAAAAAAATAAGTTTGTCTAATTATATTCAAATGCCTCCTGATTTGGATATAACTCCCATATATATGTTCGGCCGATTTCACATATTTGATGCACCCCACTCTATATGTATTACCGATTCCAATGAAATTCAGAACGAGGCAAGAAATTTGGTACCAAAAAATTTTTCTAAATTATATGGAAATCGGTTGAGGCTTGGGTATAGCTCCTATGTATATTTCGACCGATTTCATGTATGTTATGTACCAAATACGATATGTATGTTCGATTCCAATGAAATTCAGAATTTGTGACGGAATTTGGTTACAACAATAAATTTGACAAATTAATAAGAAGTTCAATGAAATATGCAAGGTGTGACGGAATTTGATGTAAAATTAAATTTTGTCAAATTATATTGAAATCGGTTCAGATTGGGATATGGTTCTATTAAGAAGCATTGACCCACAACACCTTTGCATTGATTCTCTAATACTAGTGAATAAAAAATCGTGTTTTGCAATTGTGTGTCTACATCTTGCAACTTATTGTTAGCAACCTTTACCATAGGCACAGTAATTTATATTATTTAGGACAATTGGCATTGAAATGTGCTAAGTAAGTCAACATTTATAAAGGTTCCTTATCGGATATTTGAATGTTTCTGCTAACATTTATACAAATGTTGACATCTCAGGCTTTCCAAAAAAATGTGAAACTACCCCAAAACAAGAAAAAAAGCAGCTAAGTTCTAAAGTTTTTATACCCTCCACCAAAAAAGGTATGGAGGGTATTAACTTTGTCATTCCATTTGTAACTCATCGAAATAATCATTTTAGACCCAACAAAGTATATATATTCTTGATCAGCGTAAAATTCTAAGACGATTTAGCCCTGTCCGTCCGTCTGTCCGTCTGTTGTAATCACGCTACAGTCTAAACGAATTAAGATAGGAAGCTAAAATTTTGCACAGATCTCTCTTTTGTCTGCAGGCAGGTCAAGTTCGAAGATGGGCTATATCGGTCCACGATATCGTATAGCCCCCATATAACGGTACCTCCGATATTCGGTATTTTGATGATGTTAGCCACATTTTTCAATGGAATTGTCTTAAAATCCACACGAGTAGTTCCTTGTGGGTGCTTTATACCTCAGCAGAGAATTATCTATATAGGTTCACAATATCGTATAGCCCCCATGTAACGATACCCCCCGATGTTCGGTATTTTGATGATTTTACCCACATTTTTCAACGGAATTGTCTGAAAATCCACACAAGGAGTTCCTTGTGTGTACTTTATACCTCGGCAGAGAATTGTCTATATAGGTCCACGATATCGTATAGCCCCCATGTAACGGTACCCCCCGATATTCGGTATTTTGATGATTTTACCCACATTTTTCAACGGAATTGTCTGAAAATCCACACAAAGAGTTCCTTGTGGGTACTTTATACCTCGGCAGAGAATTATTTATATAGGTCCAAAATATCGTATAGCCCCCATATAACGGTACCCCCCGATGTTCGGTATTTTGATGATTTTACCCACATTTTTCAACGGAATTGTCTGAAAATCCACACAAGGAGTTCCTTGTGGGTACCGGATATTCGGTACCCACATTTTTCAACGGAATTGTCTGAAAATCCACACAAGGAGTTCCTTGTGGGTACTTTATACCTCGGCAGAGAATTATCTGTATAGATCCACGATATTGTATAGCCCTCATATAACGGTACCCCCGATATTCGGTATTTTGATGTTTTTAGCCATATTTTTCAACGGAATGGTCACAAGGGGTTTTTTGTACACAAGGGGTTCTTTGTGAGCACTTTACACACCGACAGAGAATTCTCTATATAGGTTAACGATAACGTATAGCTCCCATATAACGGTACCCCGCGATATTCGGTATTTTGATGATTTTAGCCACATTTTCCAATCGTATTGTCTGAAAATCCACACACGGAGTTCCTTGTGAGTACTTTTCACGCAGACATAGATTTGTCTTTATAGGTCCACAATATCGTATATACCCCCCCCCCCCCCCCCCCATAAATCGGCACCTTCCTATATTAGATATTTTAAAGATTTTAAAAGAATTTTTATTGGATTTTATTTTTTTGAAAATTTTCTAATTTGTTCCAAATGGTGGAGGGTATTCAAAGTTCGGCCCGGCCGAACTTTCTGCTTTTTTACTTGTTATACCTTCCACCATTTGGAAGGAACCTAAATAATTTAAAAAAATACTAAAAAACCGTTACACCTTTCTTTGGAGGCTATACGAAGACGAATATGCAGGTCGCATATGTAATTTTTTGTTATAGGCTCTAGTACCCATTAAGATTTTCAAATACGAAACCTGAAAATCTTACGATTCGGTTGAATAATGTCACTAAAATCATCAAAATACCGAATATCGGAAAGTACCGTTACATGGGGGCTATACAAGGACGTGGACCGACATAGCCAATTTACGAACTTAACCTACCTACTGGCAAAATACACATGTGCGCAAAATTTTAGCCTTCTGTCTCAATTCGTTCGAAAGATGGCGTGATTACAACGGACAGACGGACAGAAAGTCGTCCTAGAATTTTACACTGATCCAGAATATATCTTCTTTGTAAGGTCTATCATGAATATTTCGAGGAGTTACAACGGAATGACAAAGCTTACCCTCCATAGAATTGTGGAGGGTACAAAAAGATCTAATACAAACTGTTGGAAGGAATCTAAAATGTTAAGGTGGAATTTTCGCTGACGAAGTAGCGCACTGGCTGGTCGAGAATAATTATCTGGATTAAAAGTTTAAGTCAGAATGAAAAGTTTTCATATCATTAGGAGGAAGTTTTAGAGATAATTATACCCCACAACACCATGTGTTGGGGTTGATATAAGTTTGATTGGGCCAAAAATTATGTAACGCCTCGAAATATTGGTATCCGACATAGGAAACTATTTATGGATCTTGCTATCTCACCGAACTAAGTCGATCTAGCTATGTAGGTCCGTCCGCCAGTCTGTCCATGTTAATTTGTAATCACGCAATTAATACTTCTTACGAAATTGAATATTGAAGTTGGGTTATGGTCAGAATTGTTTTTGGAGATGATTCTGATTTTGCTTTTGCTCTATAAGCCACAATTATAAACCAATCGACAAGGAATTGAGCATGGAGTTTGAGTTTAGTGGTGGGAAGAAGCCTACTAATTTGAGTAAGAAAATACTAATATTTCCACTAAACCGCGTATATTTAATCCCAGCGAAATCACAGAAGCATTAAAATGTTACTTCTGACCGTAACAGTAATATTGATATCCAAGATATCGGATCTATAGCAAAATAGTACAATATATATGTAAAAGAAACACATTATGTATATTTTGCTTATAGTCAATATCCGCTGGACCGATTTTCACAATCTCGTCAATTCGGAATGGCAATAACAAGTAAAAAAACAGTAAATTCGGCCGGGCCGAACTTTGAATACCCACTACCATTTGTAACGAATTAGAACATTTTCCAATAAATAAAAATAAAATCCATTAAAAGTTCTGTTAAAATCTCGGTAGGTGCCGATATTTGGGAGGATAAACGATATTGTGGGCCTATATAGACAAATCTATGTCTAGGGATTAAGTACTCACAATAGTGTAAAATGTGGCTAAAATCATCAAAATACCGAATATCGGGGGGTACTGCTATATGTAGAATATATGATATCTTGGACCTATATAGAATATTCTCTTTCAATGAATAAAGTACTCACAAGGAACTCGTTGTGCGGATTTTCAGACCATTCCATTGGAAAATGCGGCTAAAATCATCAAAAACCCGAATATCGGGGGATACCGTTATATGGGGTTTATACGATATTTTGGACCTATATAGACAATTCCCTTTCAGGGGGTAAAGTGCCCACATAGGTTATAAAAATTGTTGAAATTCCTCTTGGAACTGGAGATATGGCATCAGAATCGGAGGTACCTCCCAAAAATTTAGATTTAATATGCACATATCTATTGATCGATCCAAATTTGGAATGTGTGACGAAATAAAGTGCCCACAAAGAACTCCTCGTGTGGATTTTCAGACTATTCTATTAGAAAATGTGGCTAAAATTATCAAAGTACAGAATATAGGGGGGGGGGGGGTCACCGTTATATGGGGGCTATACGATATCGTGGACCTATATAGATAATTCTCAGCCAAGGGATAAAGCGCTCTTAGAGAACTGCTTGTGTGGATTTTCATACAATTCCATTGAAAAATGTGGCTAAAATCATCAAAATACCGGATATCGGGGGTACCGTTATATGGGGGCTATACGATATCGTGGACCGATATAGCCCATCTTCGAAATTGAACTGCCTGCAGACAATAGAGAGATCTGGGCAAAAATTTAGCTTTCTATCTTAATCCGTTTAGTCTGTAGCGTGATTACAACAGACGGACAGTACTAAATCATCTTAGAATTTTACGCTGATCAAGAATATATATACTTTGTTGGGTCTAAAATGATTACTACGATGAGTTACAAACGGAATGACGAACTTAATATACCCTCCATACTATGTATGGTGGAGGGTAAAAAAAAGTGAATATTTTTTGTCAATTTTTGGCATATATTTTATAGCATGCGATTTTGTCAATTTCACTTACAATCTTGAATTGTACATTTTGTGACGTTTTTCTACACCCAGATAAGAATTAAAGCCTATTGTTTTTTAAGATGTACATTTAAGGGTTCAAATTGGCCAAAAAATAAAATTTTCCTGATTTTGCAGTCGCTCTACAGTTTACAATTGAAGCCCAATCGACACGAAATTTTGCATGATAAGAGACTTAAGGTCAGGGAAGAAGTCTAGAATTTTGGATGACAATTGGATTTAGCTGTGGACACAACTTTCATGTGAGTGGACACAACTTTCATGTGAAGTTGTTTTGAATACCTAATAACACGGCGGAGTGCTTAACGATTGGGCAAATGCTCCCGGTCAAAAAGCTAAGGGTAACATCTGGGCAGGGCTTAATGACATCACTTCAAAAACGAAATCTTCCAAAATGGATTTGGACATAGGGGGGCTTCCAACATATTGTAGTGTTGTAGGGTATCACATTGTCGGCCCCGCACTACTATAGCCATTGCTTATTTGATTTTTATGGAATGAATAGGAGCTTTTTTAACGCTGCGGCCCGGATTAAACAAGCTTTTTTACTGACATCCAAAGTGTTTTTTTTTTATATTTTTATGAACTGGCAAAATGTTGAAGGGTATACCATGTTGAAGGGTATACCAATTAATACAAGGTAAGATAAGTTTGAGAATGAAGAAGTTCCACCTTTACGAATTGCACTGATGGAAATACTATTAACATGTTATAATTTTTTTGTGCATTTCATTTTTTAGTAAATAAACAAAAACATAGAAAAATAAAATGGGCCAAACATTTTTTTATAAATCGCATTCTTTACATATATCACAAAATTGGTAGATTTTGTCCGCTGATACAAGCCTTAATTAAATGTGACAAAATTAATGTTTTATTTGTGGACTTAGCGCATATGCTTTTTTCTATTGACCAGTATAATTGATTCGCCATTTATTCCATATTTGTTTTAAGCCCTGCTCAAAACTAAACACCACTCATCTTGCATGCTACGTACAATATAGTCAAACTTATGACTGAATACAAGATTCCCAGTGTCAATTAGGTTGCGCAGAAAACAGTCCAAACGAAGAATATGAAATGCGTGCGTCTTTCAAATTTATTCAACAAAATAAAAAACTAAGCACGTCAAAAGATCAAAAAAAACAAAAAAAAAAAAAACTAACTAAACTTTCTCACCTATTATCATCATCGTCATCATCATCCAGCAATAACAACAATGGGTGCATGTGACTAATTGCTGGTTGCATCGGGAATTTCATGTAACCCAAAAAGGGTTATGTAGCCATGATGATCAGTGGTTCTGTCCTGAATGGCAGTCATCAGCTGTCCATTAATGCAGCTCTCCCCAAAAGACAAGCTGTTATTAAACCGAATGTAGTAAACCAAAGAAGAGCAAACAAACCTTCAAAAAATATAGAGTTTATGTTTCTCAAAATGTGCACCATAATCATAAATGGATGGATGTGAGAGCAACGCTGTCATACAACAGCAACAGTTGTTGCTGCTGCAAAAGTGGCGACACCAGCACCAGCAGCAGCGACAGCGACAAGCAAAGGTAAAGCAGCTGCAGTCGTTTGCTTTGTTTTTTTTTTTTTTTTTCAATAAATTGTGAATGAATCGTTGCGTGTTTCTGGGTTCATTGCAAACAGGCTCAAATTATAAGCAGGTCTATGATTATCTGATCAGTACACACAACCACTTGCACGGAGGGAGTTTTCATTTGTGATAACACAAATTCATCAAACCGGTGTGTACATGCATGCATATTTCTCTCAAAATGTTTGTATGTCCAACATAGGCCCTCCTTATAATTCGATAGATGGATGGGATATAGCTATGCTGACAATGACCACTTTTTAAGGAATTGCTGTTACCAAAACGATATATCAAAATCAGTGCTAACCTCGAATATTTACGAGAAGATTTTATGTTAATTACACACCCTAAAAACAATAAGAAAATTTCACTATTACCTTAATAGCTTAAAATATTAGAATGATGGTCACTAATAGAGTGTATGTGGATGCACCAAAGGGTTTTTGCAAATTCGCACTACTGGTGTACGAAAAGTAATAAAATGTACTACAATTGATACCATTTGGTATTATAAGAATCAAGGTTGTAAAGTAAGTTTGATATGCGAAAGTGGTTTTGGAAGTGTGCACTAATTGTGGTAACTGTACTAAATGGTACTAAAATTCGAACACTTTGGTTTAGGTTGAACGGGCGAAGCTGTAATTTTGTATATGTAGCTTTTTGCGTGGCTTTGTGCTAAAGAGGTGGCACGAAAAGTAATAAATAGTGCTATATTTGGTACAATTTGGTATTGACTGAAAATAACAACAAATAAATCTGAAATTTCTTATTAGGGTCGCTGTTCATGTGTAGAGGTGGTTTCGGAAATGTATACTATAATTGTACAAAAAATACTAAGTAGTGCTAAATTTGCTATAGGGTGAAGGAATAGAGCTGAAATCCTGAAATTGGATATAGATCTCACTGTTGGTGTCTGTGGTAAGATATGGAGGTGGTTCTGAAAATGTGTACTGTAATTGTACGCAAAGTACTAAATTCTACCAAATCCGTCATTGAGTAAAGGGATAGGACTGTAATCCCCACATCTGATATTGAATCTGAAAATAAGATATGGAGGTGGTTTTGAAAATGTGTACTATAATTGTACGAAAAGTACTAAATAGTACTAAATAAAGCTGGAATCCTGAAATTTAATATGGATATCACTCTTGGTGTCTGTGGTTGAGAGAAGTAGATTGTTATTATTCTAAGGGGCACTATATTTGGTAATGGGGGAAATTATAAAGCTGAAATCCTGTTCCGAAATTTTAAGGTAGACTTTTTGCCGACGAAGTAGAGGGCACTTGCTAGTAACTCTTATAAAATTTAAAATAAGAGTCCGATTGTCTTTAAACTTCGCACATAAAACAAGTTGAATTTTTATATCTCTCATAAAGTGTGAAATAAGCATCTGATACTCTTTAAGTTTCACACATCCCAATATTTTTATTGACGAAAGATCCAATTTGAAGGTGACAGATATGAGGCCACTCCTTTTGGGGCCTCTCCCACAAAGAGTCACACTTTTCAATACTCCTATCTTTTCATAACTTGCGAAATAATTCAGCGATTCCTTTAAAACTTGGTATATCTAACTATTTCTCTCTACTAGAAATTTGAGGTACATATATATGGAATTTATCGGTTAAAAATAAATGTGTGATTTTTATACCACTCTATGTGGTACCTCATGCACATGTCAACATTTTATCAAAATTATTACATATATCATGTAGACGATATAGTAAATTTTGGTAAATTGTAACTTTAATATCAGACTTTAGTCAGATACAGAATTGACAAGTATGGCCCATCTCTTCGGAACATCACCTATAAAGGGTCAACAATTTAAATAACCATAATGCAAGTCAATGTATATTTAAATAAGCCAACATTGGCTGAGGATATTTATCAGACGTCAAAATCGACTGATATTTTTTAACTTGTTTATATATAGATTGGACTATTTTAAAGGATAGGTTACGATAGCTGCAATGTACACCAATTGTTATACCCTACACCACAAGGTGGTCAGGGTATTATGTCTTTGTGCATTTGTTTGTAACAGGCAAAAGGAAACGAGATAGACCCATAGTTCCTTTTGATGATCTGCATAGAATCACATTCTGAGTCGATTTAAGCATGTCCGTCCGTCTGTCCATGTATTTTTGTAAACAAAGTACAGTTCGCATTTATTGCCCTATCCAGATAAAATTTTGCACAAATCATTTGTTTGGCCCAAGGACGAACAATATTGAATTTGGAGATAATCTGTCAAAATTTAGATATAGCTCCCATATATATATTCGTCCGATTTGCTTTTATTGTGCACCAAACGTGCAATATCAGTCCGAATAGTATGGAATTTTGCACGTACGATCAGATTGGACCTGAAAATAAGTGTGCCAAATTTGATCGAAATCGGTTCAGATATAGCTATAGCTCCCATATATATTGTTCATCCGATTTGTTATTTTTGTCCTCCGCAGCCGTAATATACACTCTGTAACAACAATATTTGGGGAAATATATCAAATACAGGTCAGAAATACATTTGCTAAATTTTATCGAGATCGGTTCAGATTTGGATATAGCTCCCATATATAACTTCGTCCGATTTACCTTTGATTGTGCACCAAACAACTAATATTTGTTAAATTGGATGAAAGTTGGCACTTACGACCGAAATGAGTCTAGAAACTAGTATGTCAAATTTGGTGAAGATCGGTTCAGATATAGCTAAAGCTCCCATATATACTGTTCATCCGATTTGTTATAATTTTTACCCACAGCCGTAGTATTCACACCGTAATAACGATATTCAGGGAAATATATCAAATACAGCTCAGAAATATCTTTGCCAAATTTTATCGAGATCGGTTCCGATTTGGATATAGCTCCCATATATATTTTTATCCGATTTCAAATTAATTGTGCACCAAATGGGCAATACAAGTCCAAATTTAAAAGATACAAATACTTCGGCATATTTAGTCCTTTGAAATTTAAATTATAATTATAATCATAGCGTGTATGATTAAATTCTCCCTTAAAAATTTTCAATTGTTATGTGCAGCTCTACTAAATTAAGAAAGTGGTGTAGGGTATCATAAAGTCGGCCCGCCCGACTTTAAGACTTTCTTTACTGGTTATGTATATATTTGTGTGATTTCCTTTTTCTCAGTTATTTCGGTATGTATACATTTGAGGTTAGATTTAACAGAAAACACATGAATTATCTTTTTTTTTTTTTTTTGTTTGATTTATATGTTCAAAGATTTTTAAGTTTTTGACATTCAGATCCACTTATACCAACGAATGTCAAAATTTAAATTTTCTCGTATTAAAATATATATTGCGCCTAAATAAATGTTATCGATGTTGGCGAACAATATACGTATGTATATGTCGCAATTCTACAACATATTCACCCATAACTATAACATCAAATGGGTAAAGGACAGTGTGCAATACGAATCAAAATTAAGTAGATTATTTATTTAGCACAAGTTATTTGTCCTAAATGATGTTAAACGAATTAATTGATGTTATAAATATATTTCCATTTTTAAGCTAAAAACAGGTACCATTAATACCAGTTTAAAACTTAGTTACATTCAAAAGGAATAAATTACACAAATATCAATTTTAATTTAAATGCGTTTTTTTTCTTATTTTTTTAATTTTTCCCACTTCAGATTTATTTTTATTTTATATCCTCCCTGTATGGAAATCATCATTTTTTGTTAGTAGTTCTGGCTATTTTTTTCCTACTCTCTGAAAGCCATGACACATGGCACACGATATCTACCTTCATCGAAACAAAGGGGAATGATCTCCCATCAAACTTGTTCTGGCCAACAAAATAACCATTTCTCATTCATTTTAAGCGATATATGTTTGTATGTGCGCACTGTACATACATAAATATTCCCAGTAGCAACACGCAATATGTTGTCCGTCTGTTCGGCCATCTGTCTTTTCTCGGTTCATTCATAAAAGTGCGGGAATCTTCTCACCATCTTAAGTTAAGCGTAGTAAGAAAGCTCTGCAAAGTTTTTGCCCTCTGCTTCGTCATGTACGAGTGAGTATGTATCTTATTTCACCTCAGTACGTAAAAACAACTACACGCATACTACCAAACTATACATGTGTACACCTGACAAGTAGTCGTGTAGAAGTGAAATAAGATTCGAGTTCTAATTGAAAACTAAAACTTGAAACTCGATGTGTCTTTTAAGCCAGGCTGGCAAACAGGCTGGCTAGTTTTATGAATGAAATTGATTCGCGGTTGGAAAGCACTAACAGCAAGTTGGAAAATGTTGCTTTGCTTTCTGTTGATCGTAGCCGAACATGTTCACCATAAAAATATTCTCCATATCAACCTATAAGTGAATACAGCGAAACATGGTCCAGATTTTGAGTGGGGTACCACACTGTGAAACTGGGCATTATGTCCCTGTGTATTGTTTGTAATACCAAGAAAGAAATGAGATAATCTCGTAATTACCTCCACTGATTTTCTAGGGAACACTGTCGATGTCCATTTTCGCATGATCACCCATCCGTTCATACATTCTTGTGATCAATATAATTATTACGTTTTTTCAGGTGATTCTTCTTCTAGTTCCACACGATTAGGCTTAGCTTCCATATAAAGTTTTCTATCTACTTCTAACTCATTGATGCCATGTTGATCCAATTGAGATGAATTTCAAATCATTCAACAAAATGTTTTCAGATAAGGTTCTACATAATTATACCTTTCATAATTATCTTTCATCCAATTTAACATTAACACCTCCGTAAAATATAATGTGCAATAATAGCCTAAATATACCTGTGTCGAATTCAGGTCCCATATACAGCAAAATTAATGATATTCGGTATAAGAAACCGGTGGATAACGGTTCAGATTTAGATATAGCTCCCATACATATCTTCGGCCAACTTCAATTTTAATGGGCGTCATATGTTTGATATTCGTTCAAATAGAAAAATACTACAGACACAATTGTCCAACGGATTTGTATCCGGAGATTTTGGTGGCCATTGTGCGCTGGAAATAAAGCGAGGAACCTCATTTTGTAACCATTCTTGGGTGGTGCGTCCTGAGTACGATGGTGCTGAGTCCTGTTGGAATGTCCAAGGTATGCGGTCAAAATGTTTGCGTGCCCAAGGCTTTAATACACCCTTAAGAATATTTTCGCGACAATATACGACATTTATTTTGGCCTCTTTGGCAAGTAAACCAGATTATTTTGTTTGTTTACAAACTGCTGGACAACGAATGTTTTCTTATCGGAGAAAACCAAATTCGGCAGTTCACCACTTTCGGCCAAGTGAAGTAACTCTTTAGCTCTTTTGAGTCTATTTTTTCTGTTGCGGTGTAAGTTCTTGCACCTTTTTGGAATTCGAATGACTTTACCCCGAGCTCATTTTTCAATAATTGCCGCATGAAATATTGCGATATGTTCGGCCACTGCGACGCGGGTTTCGATCAAGTCGCTTCGTTACTTTTCGAACCATTTCTGCTGATGTTGCTGTTTTCTTCCGTCTATTTCCTTGACGTCGGGATACGCAACCACCTGGAGCTGGACGATAGCCACTTGTGGTGTGTCCAGCCAAATATATAGAAATCACGCTTGAATTCCATCACGAATAACTTTTTTCTGGAAAATTCTTACCAAAATGCTTTTGTATGCTTGTAAACAATATAATGAGCTGTCACTGCAATAATTTTAACAGCTGTCGGACGAGTGGCTTAGAAATGACAGCAGTCTGAATGTTTGTTGCAGTTTTTTCACTTCACCCTGTATTTTGAATATTTGGTATTTTGACGATGTGAGCCACATCCTATCGGATTGGTTGAAAATTCCGTATTCATTGTATAAATTCTTGTACCGTGGGTATTAGGAATCCCTAGCCTAGTAGTTTGTGGAATATCGTTGTGGTTATGGCTTATATCTAATTCGAAGGTGTAGTTTCGGATCGGATGACTGACCCAAGAAAGGCAGGCGATAGGCTCCATCCCTAACCCGGCCAAATACATGTTAACCAATTAGTAGTCGTATTTCATAGCGGAGGCATTGGTGGACCGCAAGTAAGGTACCCCGATAGAAAAAACCAACAAACTTGTCAATATTACAAAATTCCAACTAGCTCTCATTTACTCGTTTTTTAAGATATAAGTACATAAAATTGTGATCCTTTGTGGGAGAGGAACTAGAAAAGATGGGCCGATATTTACCATCTTCACATCAGATCTTGCCAGATGAACGTTTTGTTATTTTAAATTTAAACCCTTAGGGAGTTTCCCAATGTAGTGAACAGATAAATCTCATCTTCACAGCAGATCATGTGCTAGTAGAAATGTTGATATATGTGAAACTAGCTTATGTCGGATTTTATGAGCGTTTTTGTTATTCAACATCTTTGTGGGGTTGCACCAGAAGTAGTAGCCCGCTACGTACCATTATCACAAGAGACCTCGTTTTAGTGGACATATTGGAATGTGTGCCTTTTATGAGCGTGTTAGTTATTCAACATTTTAATCCCTTTGTGTGAGAGACACCAGCAGATTTGGTCTGATATATTTCATCGCCACTCCAGATCTTGTGTTAATAGAAACATTGGGATGTGCCGAGTTTGAAAGGCATCGGATGGTCATTTAGTGTGTTAAGAGCTTTAGGGTTATTCGACATTTTGCTCCGTTGTGGAGGAGGTACCAGAAGTAGTGGTCCGTTACACCCGTTCTTCATACAAGATCTTGTGTTTGTATTGGCACGTGCGAAATTTAAAGACAATCGGAATCTAATTTCACATTTTCTAAGAGTTATAATTTTGACCCATTGTGGGGAAGATACTTTACGGAGTGGGCTGATATATTAAATTTTCGTACCTAAACTGGCACTGATACAAATATTGGGATTTGCAACGTTTGTTCAAAATTGGGCGATCTTTTCTTGTTCTATGAGGGAAATTATTTTCATTGATGGGGATGTATCAGAAGGAGTATACAGATATTGTCCATCGTCGAAGTCAATCTAAGTTTGATAAAAATATTACGATGTATCAAGTTTGGACCAAATCCAACACTCCCTTCCAGAGTTGTCGTGGGCATCAGCCAGACTGACGGATATACATAGATCGACTCCAAATGTCCTGAAACTGATTTGGTCCAAAGAGACCTAGGGTATAAAACCGCTATTTCGATGAGGTCGTGTTAAATGATACATATCCTCTGTAGCCCTATGGCTAAGAGTATAAAAACAGCAAGAAAGCAGCAGTGTGTAAACCTTGTGTGTTGAGATATACTCGTAGGAGCTTATAATACATCTACCAATGAATTACCAGAAGCAACTACAATTTCAGGAATTTTTGTTATTGTTTAAATGCAAAGTGGTGTGTACAAAGTCACCTTATGTGCGGCTTTGTGCACCACAGACAAATCTAGACAACCCTGGGCCATATCGCTACATATGGTATATACAATTTGATACGGTCAAAACGAGCCTAGACGAAATAACGGTTTTAGACCCTAAGCCTCTTTGGGCCAAATCCGCTTCAGAACATTTGGAGTCGATCTAACGATGTCCGCCCGTCCGTTTGTCTGGCTGGCTGGCTGGCTGGCTGGTGCGCAAGATAACTCTCGAAGGAGTATCCGATTTGGTACAAACTGGATACATCGTAATACTTTCGTCAAACTTAGATCGAGTTCGGAGATGGGCAATATCGGTCCACTCCTTCTGGTACCTCCCCCACAAAAGGTCTAAATTTTCAAGAAATATATTTTTGGCACATAAAGAAAAAGGATAATCCGATTATGCTCCAACTTTGCATATCCTAATATTTGCGTCCGTGCTAGTTGAGGTGTGAAAATTGACAATATCGGTCCACTCCATCAAGTGCCTCCTCCAGAAATGGTTAAAATTTTGAATAATTACAACTCTCATAAAATGTGATGTAAGAGTCCGATTGTCTTCGAATTTCACAGGTTAAGAAGGGCACAATCGGTCCACTCCTTCAGGTACCTTCCCCACAAATGTTCGAAATTTTGAATATCCATGAAGTTCATAAAAAACGAAATCTATATTTCCATCAGAACAAGATCTGTTATAAAGATGGTAGAGATCGGACCATTTCATTTGCTACCTGCCCCACATAAGGTTCAAAATTTTGAAAAACATAACGTTCAACGAAAGCGAAATAAGCATCCAACTCTCTTCAAATTTCTTACATACAGACATTTTTGCTTACACAAGATCTATTGTAAAGATGCTATATATCTGCGAACCCCTTCTGGTACCACGCCCACAATAAATTGCAAAAAACTCAGCGAAACTTGCTATATCTAAATATATATCTCTCATCCAGAATCCTGAGATGAATATGGAATTTATGATTTCCTATAAATTGGATATAAATGTTCGATTTTCTTATATATATAATAATCTTTATATCTTATTAATTTAGGTCCGATACGAAATGTACAATATTGGGCCATTCTTTCCAAACCCACTCCATAGAGGGTCAAGAGTTTGAAAATTCATAACAGAAGTCAAAATATTTTTATACATCTGTCGGCCGACCGACCTATACCTTTTTTCTTGTTGTATAGTAAATCTTGTTGAATAAATCCGGATAATATTATGGATGGACTTAATAGTAAACTCCGTTTACTTTCTGTGGTAGAGGCATCGGACAGAGTGGACCGAAGTGTACTACGTTCAGTTTAATGTTGGAAGAAATATTAAGATATAGATATTGAGAATACAGATTTTGTTAGAATTGTGATTATTCCCATTATGTATTATGCGGATAAAAATATTTATACAAGCCAAGTTTGATGGAAAGTGGGAAACTATTTCGCAAATTATGAGAGCTATTATTATTCAAAATGTGGAATATTTGTGGAGAAGGGCGAGTATGTATGCCATCTTTACATCGTATCTAAATTAGTTAAGGCACACTTTGGCCATATCAAGTTATATGTACTTTCTGCAGCTATTAGGCTGAGGATATAGCAATTTAAAAACATTGCACTTCTCATGTGTGGCCATCATAATCCTACAAACGTACATAATTTAATACCTAGCAATTTTCATTCACACCCATCCATCAATAATTCTATTCTGGAATTCTCTTAGATGTGTGGATTTTTGTATCGCATTCATTTTAGATTGTCGCAATTCAATAAATGTATGTATGGACATTCCAACAGAAAGTAACATTCCATATCAGCAGTTCAGGTATTCAATGAAGGCATTCTAATAGCATTCGCATATTAACATATATATATTTATTAGTACCTACATGCAGTGCCACTGAGAATAATGGAAAAATTCTCAATTATATGGAAATAATTCAAATAACAATAGAAGTGGCATTCATCTGTTTTCAAGGAGTAGTGACAACGTAACTAATGACGACCAATTCCATTTCACAGATAACATAAATCATAAAGAATGACTATCGTATAAAAAGCACAAATCGTCTAACCAAACCTCTAACTCCACTCGGCAGAATGGGTAAAAAGGTTATAAGTTTATTTTCCTTGTCATACTTCTAAAAATACTTCTAATACTTCTATAAACCGAGATAAATATTACTATTTCTTAGGTATTTTTAGAATTCTTGAATTTAGTTCAATACTCAGCTCTTGTAATTGAACAAGTTCTCGAATCAAGTTCATAGTTTATCATAAAGTGCAATCATTCGAATCACAATCGTTTATCGAGGATGAATATTAATACTAGCGATTCATAACATGAGAATACAGGGTTGCCCATATTCGACTGACCTTTTGGCCCTTTGGGCCCATTCCAATCGACGAGGCTTGTCCGCAGGCAACATTCTTTGCGTCAATTGAATTTTGTACGGGAACAAATGCTAATCAATGCGAATAATCCGTTGTAAAGTGGACCGAGCCATGCCCAACTGCTGAGAACGGCGTATTTGGGATGTTCTTGGGGACCTCTCAACACTGGCTCGTACGGCAGCGATATTCTCGGCCGATCGACTTGGTCGACTTTTATATGGCCTCTTCGGATTAGAAAGAGCCTTACATTTTTTAATGTTTTAAAAGCACATTGAGTTTTCACAATTGACTTCTTGTAAAATTCAATTATTTCAGAGCGCTCGCGTGGCGTGCATTGGTTCATGGTAAAAATCTGCTTGGACTGACGCTTCAAACGCAGTGTGTCATTAAGCGATGTGACATCTCTGTCAAAAGTTATGGCGTTGCCAGATGGGTCCGTCGACTATAGGAACCCTTTATATAAGCATACACATATCTAAATGAATGCATGCATATCCAGGGTGAGATGAAAAAACTGCAACCAACTTCAGACTGCTGTCATTTCTAAGCCACTCGTCGTCCGACAGCTGTTAAAATTATTCCAATGACAGCTCATTATAATGTTTACGAGCGTTCAAAAGCATTTTGGTGAGAATTTTCCAGAAAATAAGTTATTCGTGATTGAATACAAGCGAGATAGTGTGATTACTTTATATTTGGCTAGAAAACCACAAGTGGCTATCGTTAGAGCACTCGAGCATTTAAATGTGAATAAATCTTTTGTGTCTCGTAACATCGCTAGTTACCGTGTTACAGGTAGCGTAACCCGACGTCAAGGAAGTGGACGGAAGAAAACAGCAACATCAGCAGAAATGGTTCGAAAAGTAAAGAAGAAACTTCATCGTAACCCGCGTGGCAGTGGCCGAAAAATGGCTCGTGAGCTCAACATATCGCTATACTCCATTCGGCAAATAATGAAAAATAAGCTCGGGTTAAAGCCATTGAAAACCCAAATAATGCAAGAACTAACACCGCAACAGAAAGAAAATAGACTCAAAAGAGCTAAAGAGTTGCTTCGCTTGGCCGAAAGTGGTGAACAGCCGAATTTGGGTTTCTCCGATGTGAAAACATTCGTTGTTCAGCAGTTTGTAAACAAACAAAATGACCGTGTTTTTTTTTTGCCAAAGAGGTCAGCTGAAAATGTGCACCTTCGGTTGGCCACCAGAACCGCCATTACAGCCGATGGTCGCTCTCTAAATGCCGAAAATATTCTAGAGGGTGCATTTAAGCCTTGGGCACGCAAACGTTTTGGCCAAAGACCTTGGACATTCCAACAGGACTCAGCAACATCGCACTCAGCACGCACCACCCAAGAATGGTTACAAAATGAGGTTCCTCGCTTCATTTCCAGCGAACAATGGTCATCAAAATCTTCGGATACCAATCCGTTGGACTATTGTGTCTAGAGTATTTTGGAAAGCAAGGTTGGTACTAAGAAATACCTCAAGCAAGCGTTTCGCCGGAAATGGGCTGAAATACAGAGAGCAACATTCGAGCAGCGTGTGACGGTTTCATTGGCCGTTGGAAGGGCATAATTCGTGCCAAAGGTGTTCAATTCGAACAAATCTAAGCTTATTCTAAAATTTGATGCTATTTCCGATATTTTTTGCTTTCATTCAACAAAATTTAAAAAAAACAGTAATGAAAGACCTAAAGTCGGACGGGGCCGACTTTATGATACCCTACACCACTTTTCTAATTTAGTAGAGCTCCACATAACAATTAAAAGTTTTTATGAGAGAATTTAATCATACACGCTATGATTATAATTGTAATTTAAAGTTCAAAGAACTAAATATACCGAAGAATTTGTATATTTTGTATTGTATTGTATATTGCCAATTTAGTTCAAAATTAATTTGAAATCAGATAAAGATATATATGGGATCTAAATCTGAACCTGTCTCGATAAAATTTGGCAAAGATATTTCTGAGCTGTATTTGATATATTTCCCTGAATATTGTTGTTACGGAGTGCATATTACGGCTGCGGAGGACAAAAAAAGGAAACAAATCGTTTGAACAATATATATGAGAGCTATAGCTATATCTGGACCGATCTTCACCAAATTTGGCATACTAGCTTCTAGACTCAATTCGCATGTGCCAAATTCCATCCCATTTGGGCAAATATTAGACGTTTGGTGTACAATAAAGGGTAAATCGGACGAAGTTATATACGGGAGCTATATCCAAATCTGAACCGATCCCGATAAAATTCAGCAGAGGTATTTCTGAGCTGCATTTGATATATTTCCCAAAATATTGTTGTTACAGAATGCATATTACGGCTGCGGAGGACAAAAATAACAAATCGGTTGAATAATATATATGGGAGCTATTGCTATATCTGAACCGATTTCGATCAAATTTGGCATATTTATTTTCAGGCCTAACGTGGTTGTATGTGCAAAATTCCATACTATTCGGGCTGATATTCACGTTTGGTGCACAATAAAAGGCAAATCGGACGAAGATATATATGGGAGCTATATCTAATTTTTTTCCTTGGGCCAAACAAATGTTGTTTGGAAAATTTCATCTCTATCGGATAATAAATGCGACCTGCATTTTGTTCACAAGAATACATGGACAGACGGACGGACGTGCATAAATCAACTCAGAAAGTGATTCTATGGAGATCCTCAAAAGTAACTATGAGTCTATCTCGCTTCCTTCTCCATGTTACAAACAAATGCACAAAGACATAATACCCTTACCACTATGTGGTGTAGGGTATAAAAATTTGACTATGTATGTATATGGGGGCTGTAGGAAAATGTGGACCCATATGTACATTGTTTTATCAATGCGAACCCTACGTACCATTTTTAACAATTCCGTTGAGATATTTGCATAAGTTTAGGTTTTTATCTCAATTTGTTCGAGAGATAGCGTGAATACAACAGACGGATAGGCAGGTGGGCATCGCTGAATCGATTTTGGGCTGATCACGAATATCTACTTCCTAGAGTTTAACATGTGGCATTTGTATGTCCAAAAACTACTTCGAAATTTGTTTTATGATGCAGTCCTATTCAAAGATTTCAAAATTGTTGTTAACTAAAATACTAGCAATAAAAAAAAAATAAAGATCTACACTTGCTGGCTGTTGTTCTTAATTGTTACACGGTCTTCCTTTATTTTGCCACCTTCTATGTGACAACTAATGCATATTAATTGTGTCTCTAAAGGGGGTAGACATAAATTTCCTTACCTAACACAAAACAGGATGTTGTTGGCCCAACGAAGTTTTGTGCTCAACAATATTTCTAAAATAGAAACCAGCGTTGCAAGCGCCAAATTCGATATTCAATGGACTTTGCTTGAAGTATCAAAACCGGTATTCCAAAGTAATTGCTCTACAGAAACTAAATAGCTGCCGACAACGCCAACAATGTCCATGTCAGTGCTGATACCCATGTCGATGATGATGATGCCAAAGCTGAGGCTGAAGACAACTAAACGCAACAAGTGAACATCAAATTATCAAAGCGCCAATATGACGACGTCGAACGCGCGGATGCGCAATTGAACTTCCTGTTTCATGTCCAACACAAGCATCGACGACTCGATTGCGCTTGTTAGATGTGGACGAGCGGACGGACACTGACTGGCTCGCACAAATAATTGATGGTCCCAGAGACTGAAAACGAACTGTCCATCATAACAAGAACATGTAGAGGAGAAGGATTATTAAATAATAATGAAATTTCCAATCATCCAGATGCAGAGAGTCCATCATCGACCAAGCGCAGAAGAAGAAGAACTTCATGAACAGAGAACAGAAGTGCGGAAGAAACGAGAAAAATGAATTCGTGTGAAACATTACAAAAACATTGGGGACGTTCTTTTTTGTTTTGTTTTTTGTAATGTCCACCGTTGTTGCTGTTAACTTGGACGTTTGCAAGTAACATGATCATGGAAGCCTCCAATGTGCGCTGTGAACACAATTGAAATGTCACAGGGAACAAGTGTTTGTTTTCATTGAATTGTCAAACGGTCATCTACATCTACAAAACATGAGGCGTTACATTTTAACAAATTTTAGATCTAAAATTTCAAATGATTAACAAAGGTATTATTCCAGCACCGATCTGATAGGCACGTGCACCACTTTTAGCACCTACATACTTTCTGCATTACCAGTACGCCATAAAACAATAAATTCTGATAATATGGATTAATCCAGATACAGTTTAGTATCTAAACGCGCTATTAACTACATATTTTACGATAAGAATTCGTATCAGATATTTCGATGAAGGTAAATTGACTACGAGGAGCTAACCAGCAGCGAGCTTATCACAAGCGTTAAACGTGCTTGGGACGGGTAGGTGAGTGCTCACCAGATTGAGCAGGTTACGAATAATTAGCTTATAAGGTACAGTAATGGGCAGGGTACATGCGTGGAGTAGTCTCAAAGCGGTGAGTAGTAGTTGCGTAGTACAGGGTGTTTTTTAAGCCCGATAGAACTTTAAATTGTAAAAAATTACACAAAAAACAAGTAAGCAAAGGCTATAGTCGTGCGGGGCCGACCATGTGATACCCTACAACACTACAATATGTGAGAAGCCCCCTCATGTCCAAATCCATTTTGGAAGATTTCGCTTTTGAAATTATGTCACGGAGCACTGCCCAGATGTTTCCCTTAGCATTTTGACCAGGGACATTTTCCCGATATTTAGGCACTCCGTCGTGCTGTTAGTTTTTGTGGTCCATTTTACGGCTAAATATAGTCCAATGGTCATCCAAAATGCTAGAATTCTTCACTGTGCTTAACTATATTCTCAGGAGTGTCGATTGGCTTCAATTGTGTGATCAGGATTTTTTCTGTTTTTAGTTCATTTGAACCCCTAAATATTTTGCGATCATCTTCAAAAGCTTTTTGACTATATTCGTCAACGAAATCAACATAAAAAAGCTAGAAGTTCGCCTTTTGTGTATTTCGGATATCACATGTAAGTAATGTTGGTATTTTTTCACACAAAAGTAGTGGTCCATTCTATCCGCTGTCTTAAATTCTAACTTCATGCAAGATTTCGTGTCCGTTGGTTTCTATTTGTGACCTTTATAACGGCTGCAAAATCAAGAACATTTTGAGTTGCTGGTCCATTTCAACCCCTAAATATCATCTTTAAAGCCCTTCTGAGCCTTACCCTACCTTTGTCAAAAATTTCGTGAGGATCGAACGATAATTGCAATCTGTATATAAATAATAACCCCATCCTGTGTTGTAAAGTGCAAAAATATTACAAAATATACACTTTAATATTATAAGTCAAATTGAAAAAATCGCATGCGATAAAAAAATATGAAAAAATAAAAAAATGTCACAAAATACTACAAAATCTATATTAACATCATTATTGGTATATTTTTATGCGATTTTTTTAGATTTTATACTTTTATACCAAAAGGGCTTTCTAATTTTAAAACATTTGTCAAAATCGCTCCAGTCATTCTGGAGATATAAGCATTCTAGCTAGCATCCCCTTCCTTTGTATATCTACATTGTATATATTTCGCTATATATATCCGATATTTTTACCATCGGCATCAACGTAACGGTCAGAATTGGCCTGTTCGTCTATTTGTGATTTCGCCGGCATTAAAAATATTCGCGGTTTAATGGATAATTTGACTTTTATTCAATACGAATGTTATGATCTATTTCACCCACTAAATTGCCATCAAAATTGGAAGGCTTCTGCCCAGCCCTAAGCTCTAGCCTCATGCTAACTTCAATATAAGCTTCGATTGGTCTATAATTTCGATCTGTGGATCATCTACAAAATCAGGAAATTTTTCAGTTTTTGGTCCATTTCAACCCCTAAATATTATGCGATCATCTCAGCAATAGGCTTCTCTTCTGGGTCTAGCCCCACCTCCATTTTAAATTTCGTGAAGATCAGGCCATAATTGCGACCTCTAGAGTGATTACAAATTAACATGGACAGACGGACGGACAGACATACATAGCAAGATCGACTCAGCTCGGCGAGATAGGAAGATCCATATATACTTTCCTATATGGGAAACCAATATTTCGAGGTGTTACATAACTTTTGACCCAATCAAACTTATAATACCCCCAACACATAGTGTTGTGGGTTATAAAAATGAAGGCCTTTGGTGACTCGCTTGAGGGTTAAAATAATCTCCGTATTTTATCTGCACTCTTGTCAATGGCATTATATACATATGTTCAATGGATTCCAAGAAATCTTTATCCGAAAATTTATAAATTATTTCTAGTTGCAAACTATCAAAACGATGATGCATGTGTCTTTTTAGTTCTACTTTAATAATTTGCTGGATCTTTTCTGTGATTATTAAACGAATGTGTGCAGATGATTGAAATGGAAACTAAGCTATATCGTATATCATGTATCGTTTTCATATATTGCCATATAATCGAAACGTTTTGATCATTTTAGCCTAAAATATTTGCAAATAGTTTAATTCTTAAAGTTTTTAAGTAATATTAGGGTTAGAACCTAATGGAACAACAAATGCAAAATTTTAGACAAATTCGTAGGAAAATGTGGCTAAAATCATACTAAATGTCGGGAGTATGGGGGCTATACGATATTACCAACCAACCTTGAAGTAAACTTCAAAGCTCTATGTCAAATACTGGTGGCTGAATCGTGATTTCAACAGACAGGCGGACTGACATTTTTAAATCGACTTTTATGCTGATCATGAATATATATACTTTATGTTTTCAAAAAAAAAAAAAAACGACATTTGAAGATTAACAAAAAAATCCAGTTATCCTTGGTCTACAAAAGCAATTGTTAGATTGCATGTCTTCATACAGAAATTTTCGTCCTTCTATCTGAGTGTCTTGAGGATGGGAACATCCCCTAAAAAAACTTAAATATCTAATTCTTTAAAACATTAATTTTTTAGAAATATCCTCTTCAAAAGCGTAGATAGTTCCAGTAAGAATATTTAAAATTTGCTAAAACGAAGCTTCAAAGTGACAAAATCCAGGTGATCTAAACCTCTTGTTTTTTCTAACTAAGCTCTAATAGCACCGCGAACAATCAATTGATCTGTTGCAACTATCCTGACTTTTGTAGGCTTTCACATGAACATATCCACGCCAACATACACACACACACTAACATACACTTTCAGTGTGTCTTATATTCGCTCAGCCTCACATTCGTGATGCAACTACCGACAACACTCATACAAATTCGAATAATTTGTACAGCTTTTAGGCGACTGCAAGAAGTGCATAATTCTCAGCCCAGATGTGACGTGTTGCAGCAGCGAAACTGGTTTGCTTTCGATTTAACATTTAATGCAGCTTCTCAAATGGCCAGCTCTCAATGGTGAATAGAATGAAGAATTATTGGCCAGCAATTCTAGTGCCTTTTTGATATGAATTCCGGACAGATCGGGGCACATGAACAGAGCATCACTTATTCGCAGCCGACTTCTGCCATGGAATAGATGAGGGTCGGGTATATTTTCGTATCAACAAAACTCCACCGACTGTCGCAATGGACGGAGACTGCCCAGCCATCCAGCCAACAAACAACAAACCCACCGACAGGTTGTTTCACTTACAGTATGCCACTCAGCTAGCTAACCAACCGTGTACTGTCCAGCATCCATGGAACTGTCATATTTTTAGCTTAGCTTAGCTGTGCTCGGCGTCCACATTCAACGGTGCATGCGGTTGTAGTACGGCTATGCTCCGATGAAGATGGAAAACCAGTGCTGCTGGTTTTGCCTCCTGGTCAAGATGTTTACATGTGCGTGAGCCCAAGTGTGAGTCTGAGTGTGTTCGTCTGTGTGTGCGTGTGTGTATGTATTAAACTGATGCAATTTGTTAACTTGGCTGACAAAGTGCTGCAGCAGTTAGGGGCTTGCATAGAAAGTGCAATTCTGTATCATGCCACACCATTTCGCAATTGAACTTTTGGGTGCAGTGACCACCGCAGCCAATTCATTCAGTGTTAGTCCATCATTCACGCACACAATTGTTCACAGGCAACACCAGCACATTGCACCCCACCCTGCCCTATTTACATCCCTCTTCACCTCACGGAACAACATTTTACGATGGCAAACAAGAACTTCAATTCATTCATAAAATCAGCGTCGAGTTGACGCCTCTAGACGAGTATTTGGTTGGCCGGCGTAAGCAAATGGACATAAGTATACCCGCTCATGGGATTCGGCCGCAATGATTAGACTCCTAACCCTAACAGCCACTGGCAACTTTTCCATTTGGATCATTACATTCTGGAGCTGGATGCGGCAAAAGAAATTAAGGGAGCAAAACCAGATTGTATCTTAATTGATGAAGTGATGTATGCGACTCGTTCCTTGGGCATCTCCGCCTTATCGCGGCTGGGATGGCAACGCTTGGCTTGGTTTGTCAATTGGACCAGTTTTCGCAGAGTAGAAACGACTGTTCCCTTTTCGCGTACAGATGTTCATCGTTTTTCTGTTCTGCAATTGATTTGATAGTTGTTGTGCTTCCTTCCTATCGATCTTATAATTCCATGGTACCCCGTTGCCGTCGACGTGTATACCTTCGGACTCGGACATTTTCTGTCCCACCCATTCTGGGAGGCAAGGCAAAGAGGATGTTTGTGTTCGGATCATAAATGTGAACTTATCAGTTCGCTTTGTCCGGTTTGATTCTATTTTTATCGGGAAATCATGGGGCAGAGAACATGGGGAACACGGTTGCCAACAAGTTTCCGATAGCAATCAAGAGTAGAGCGTGCTGCCATTCTATATAATTTAAAGGCGATTGGCACAACTTTACACTTCCACAAATTACTACGCCCGGCCAAAAGCACAGCAAAAGCAAGAGAACGAAGGAGAAAAACAATAAATTGCATTAGGCTAGGGAGTGATAATTACGAGTATTTGTTTGTTTCGTTGAGTCCAGAAACCAGATCTTCCATTGAAATGACACTGGACGCCTCGGATTGGGGATATTAAAGTGAGTTTAAGTAAATTGTAGATGGTATTAAAATCAATTTTGTTTAAACACATAAATACCGGAAGGGTACGGATGTTGGTACAGAGATACATTTTGTCAACGCCATTCAAAAAAAAAAAAAAATTTTTGGTTGCAATTTTTTTAAAAGTTAATTGTCAATTTATCTTTGTTAATTAGGCTAAAATAAATTTGTATTTATTACTTATTCTATTTTCGAATAATGCTAGTGTGGTAAAATTAAGAAGGTAAAGTCATTTCAAACAAGCATTCCCATCTCTGCATTTTTTGTAATTGTCAAATTTCACTGCATAAAAACCAGGTTTCCATCTATGACTTGTGTATTTAGTATGGATTTATAAATATATGTTTTGGCAATGAGATGTTGTTAAAAAAAATTATAAACATATGTTTGTATGACTTTACCTTCTTGATTCTACCGGGAATGATAGGATAAAATTTCAAGTTTATAAAGAAAAATATGTTTCCTCTTATTCAAAATACAAATTATTGGGTTTTATTTAAAAATTTATTTTATTCGATCGTTAAGGTATAGCCACATTGCTCCATGAATTGTTGTCGCCTTTGAAAATGAATATGATTAAACAATATAAACTTCGAGTGTAAAATTTCGATAAAAGTACGGCTAATTGAGGTTATTGAAAAATATGGCTTGGTATCTCATTTTACTTTCTCTACCCACTGTGCTGTAAGGGTATTATATGTTTGATTGGGCCAACACCTATTAGTACGAAATATTGGACTCCCGTTAGGGTAACTTCCACGAAACTTTTCATGGTCACAGGAATATGGTCAAAAACGATTATAAGTCTCCTAAATGTCAGAGGGGGGCCATCCAAATTCCTCCGAAATGGTAAATTTTAAATAGTATCTGAGCATTATGCTTGAAAAATTAAATTTTAAATTGCAACAAGTAAACAAGCTGTAAGTTCGATCGGGTGGAACTTTGAATACCCTCCACCATTTGGAAATACCGAAAGTAGCCGGTGTATTAGGGTCTGTGCGACGACGTGGACCTGCATAGGCAACTTTTGCCATAAGTTATTACAATATTCAAAATGCGAAACTTGAAAATAAATCGGTAAAAATTTAGCTAAAATCATCAGTATAGGGAGGTTCTATTATATGGGGGATATAACAAAATGTGGAAATGCACAGACCATTTTCTACCTGAGGCTGCAGTATCCATTACGAACTTCAAATGCCAAATGTGAAACAATTCCGGTGAATAATGTCGCTAAAATTATCAAAATACCGAATATAGGGAGGTGTCGATATGGGGGGCTATACGAAGGCGTGGACCTGCACACACAATTTTCTATCATAGGCTGTAATATCCATTACAAAGTTTAAATACCAAATTTGAAACATTACCGGTGAAAGATGTCGCTTAAATCACCAAAAAAATATCGAAAATTCGGGAGATACTATTATATGGGGGCTATACGAAAAAATGGCCCATTTTCAATACCAAAAGTCCTGCATATATAATATACATTTCAGTAAAATTTTTCAACCTACTTCATTTCGTTCGGAAGCTAGAGTGATTTCCACAGACGGAAAGACGGAAAGGCGGACGGACATCGCTAAATCGACATAGAATTGTATGCTGATCGAGAATATATATATTAGACCCAACAAAGTAGATATAAGTATATATGTATACTTCGAAGTGTTACAAACGGAATCACAAACTTAATACACTACCCCCCCCCCCCCCCATACTATGGTGGAGGGTATAAAAAATGTTGCTCAATGGCAGAGGGTTGGAAAATTTCTTGTGTAAATGAAAACCCTCGATGAGAACTACGAATGACAAATTCGACTCATATTTAAGTTGGAACCCTTTAAGCGCACCCTTCTAATTTTTAAAATCTCATAGACTTAAAATCTATATGCGTATGATTTGGTAGTCCTTTTTCATTATCCTTTAGCCTAGGAAACCAAATATAGATTTATATAAATTTATTTCGTCTGAGCTATTGATTATGAATTACTATCGAAGGAATAACCCACATCCATCTGAGAAATTCGTACACTGAAAATTCTGCCCTTCCGGAATCTAAGAATATATCTAAGGCTTTTATTGCCGCGAGGATTTGCATTTCCACACATTTCGAACTTATATCTTTGTACTCTCAACCTTATGGGTACAGAGGGTATATATCATCTAATGCAGCCTAAATGTGGCTCATCCAAAAAAAGGATTAAGGCAACCGATTTATTTGTACCAATTACGACTTATGAGGACAATCTACCCGATTCGGAGAGGGTATCGGATTTAATCCAAATATGGTACATCGTAATATTTTTATAAAATTTAAATTTATTTCGGAGATGGGCAATACCGGTTCACTCCTTGCGACACCTTCTACAACTTTCATATTAAGCCATCGGAGCTTCGGAAATACTTCCATTTTTTTCATAGTAGAGCATGTTTGTAAATGGAATATATCAGGTCACTTTATTTTATAGCCTCCACCATAGTATTGAGACCCCACAAAGTATTCTTGATCGACATAAAATTATACGTCGATATGGCCATGTCCGCCCATCCGTCGGATTGTCGGTCTGCCTGTGGAAATTTCTATAGCTTCCGGACGAAATGAATTAGGTAAATAAAACTATACTCAGGTGCAGTTTAGATGCAGTTTAGTTTTGGTATTTAAAATGGAACAAATAGGTTCACAATTTTGTGGATAACCACATATAAGTGTTGATTTAAGGTCTTTTTGTCGTTTTAGTCACAAATTTAACCCGAATTAGTTGTAAATTGGAAGTATGTAAGACACATCAGTTGAACAGTTCACATATGTCCAAGTTTTGGTATAGTCCCCATATAACTGTATCTTTAAATATTCGGTATTTTGATAATTTGTGTAACACTTTTCCCCGGAATTGTTAGAAATCTTGTATTTGGAGTTCGTAATGGGTAATACCATTTTTTGACAGAAATTTGCTTTACAGGTCCACAATATTCGTTTTTTTCAAGATTGAAGCCTCATAACGGTACCTCACAGTATTCAGTAGTTTCATGATTTTAGCAACATTTTTAAAGTGATTTATCTCAAATATCGTGTTTGAAGATCGTATTAGACAATATCTTCTTCGAAAGATAATGGGCTGTGGACGTTTTCGTATAACCAAAATTCTAAGTCGATTTAACGACGTATTCTCACCTCTATATAGAAATGTTGAAGGAAATATAAAGAAACTCTTCCTATGGGAACTACTGTTTATTTGGTCAAATTCCGCAATTTCAATTCCATTTGTAAGACAATTTTACAATGCCGGCAACCATGGCTTGTGACATTTGTTATATTTAGTACGCATTTCAACATTGTTCGCCTGCCATCGATGATGACCATTCCATCTGTCTCCAATTGCATTATTCTATGTTAGACGGCGCCGTCATCAAGTATTAATATTGACATTTTCATTGGCTTACTCGGAAGCCACAACAAGAAAAGGACATCACAGCACAGGAGCCCAGACCAGACATTTCATATTTCTCCCGTTAATCGGTAAACACGTCGTGCATGCTATACAATTACCAATGAGCTGTCATTGTCGTTGGACATCAAACATCAGGAAGTCGTCCACACTCATCATAACACAAGCAAATGTCGTTTCCATGTGTCTACTTCTGGATAGTTGGCTGGCTGGCTGTCTGATTGACTGGCTCGATGGCTGCTTTGCTTGTTTGCGGTAAGATCGTTTGTTTGACCTTGCAAGATGCTGGCTGGCTGGCAGGCTAATTATAGAGCTGTGCTGTGTCGGGGGTCGGCCGTGGCACATGTTTATGTGCATTCTCAGCAGGGTATCCCAACACCATGTCATGGCCATGCGACGATTTTGTTGCATTTTCATTGCACTTTCCTCAATTAGGATAGCAGCGTTTCGATATGTGACTTCTGTGGGTGCGTGCGAAGACACATAAATAAACTGAAATTATTTATAATCAGTAGCATCAATTCAGAGGGCATTAGTCAATCAATTGACAACTGCCACACACTATATTAGTACGGTTTTCAATACATAGTGAAAAGCCATGTTGAGGATAATCCCTGTGTGTGGTGCCACTTTGGAATGTTTGTTGTTTAAATACGATATCGCATTCTAGATATTGGAAAACAAATAAACAGTTTTATTTAGTTTCAAGTCCGGCAGTACTCATGCGTCATTGTAAGAAGTTTGTTCTTTATATGTACGGCAATGAAATATGTTCCGCATAAAACTGTAAGATTTATAGGTAGATTAACAATTGATCTAATTATTTGTAAATAAAGTCAGAAATAGAAATGTACACTAAGAAACGCATGGTAAAGGGAGATTTGTTACGAGATATAGGATAGATGTTTTATAAAAATCACCAAAATGCATGAAATCTTTATTTGAACTGATAGTACGGTCCAAACAATTTAATGTATGATGCATAGTTTATGCAAATCTTGACCGCGACTTCGCTTCAAATGGTCATCAACTAAGTCCCATTTTGACATACTCTTTTCAACATTGAATCGGGCTCGTCTATAGAGATATGAGCTCCCGAAAAAGTACAGTCCAATAATCTTTGACAGTGAAATTAAACACGAAACGTGGCTAAGCTTTTTAAAACAGTATTGTCAAAATGAATAGGAAAAAATCAATATTAAATACCAATATTTTTAAGAACTATAACTTTTTTGTTATTTTATCATAACTTTTAATATAAACTGATTTTAGTAATATTATACACATACCCCAGATTAGGCGGAAGCCTAAAATATATATATTTTGAATTTCAAATGGATCGTAACACTAGTAGGTGTGTTACAGTTATATCGAAGAAAAATATTTGTGGGGAATCTACATACGAACCGATTATTATCAAATTAGGCACAAAGCAAGAACTATTTAAAGTTCTAATGTATTACTTATTTGAAAGAGTTCGGCTTACACTTGTGTATGCTTTAGCTAAATAGAGGCTATATTCACATCTGAACCAATGTTTGTATCAATAATATAATATTGACTTTGAAACAATTACAAAAGCATTGTGTTCGGCCAGACCGAACATTGAATAACCTCCACAATTTGGAAGTAATTTGCAATTCCCATTGAAAAATACTGCTAAAATTATAAAAACACCGAATACAGAGAGTCACCGTTGTATGGGGGCCTAAACGAAGACCAGGACCTGCAATTTTCTGTCTTAGACTGTAGTACCCATTAGGGTGACCCGAATATGGGGACTATACCAAAACCCAGACCTATATTATATATACTTTTTATATAATAGGAACACAAGCTGCCAGTTTGAAGCGAATTCTGGTTAAAATTTTGACTAAAACACCCCCGAAAAGCCTTACATCTTTCGGTACAGTTATATGGGAGCTACACCAGACAGATGAATAAATATCGAGTAGTTTCGACTGAAAGTATCAAACATGCCACGACCGCATACGATATCGAGTATATTTTATCGAAATTATCGATACAAAGTATCGAGTGATTTGCCGTAGTTATAGTTATGTGGAAAACAAAATATAAGGAAACAAACAAGAAGTGAAGTTAGTAATTTTATGTTTGAAAGAAAAAATCGCTTTGCCAATTGAAAATTAAATTTGTTCACCCTGGATCTATCTGTGGGATTCCTGGATGGCGTTATGTACCAAGTCTGAAGTGGATTACCAGAATCTTCTATAAAAGGATATACATTTTAAAAATATTTTATTCAAACCCATTTTAGTGATATCAATACTTACCCAATATATACATATATATATATATATATATATATATATATATATATATATATATATATATATATATATATATATATATATATATACTTCTTTAAATTTATATGAATACAATTTAAAAAATATATAGTACCACATCAGTTGAGAACTGCCGGTATTGATTTCACAATACTGAAAGCTTTAAATATCAAATTACAGTTAATTCGTTAGAAATTATAACAAAAACATACAAAAGGACGAATGCGGTACTTAGCGGTACTATTATATCTAAATGAAACCTATATATTCTAACTTCCTAGGAATAATGTATAAATTTTCAAAGATTAACATAAATATTTCGCCTTTATTGTGATTTTAACGAACGGCCACTTACACACACGGATATAGATTAATTGACATATGATTTTGCACAAACATGGTCTTCTAAAAGTTACGAATTCAAAATTGCTTTGGATTTGGAAAATATTGCTAAGACATTTATACTACTGACAATTGAGGTTTGAAAATTAAATTAAATACGATGATATATCGAATATAAAGAGGTACTGATGAATAGGAAATAAATCATAGAGCAGACTTTTTCGTAATTTTTTAACAAATGATTTATAATCACGAAAATGCTTTTGAGGCCTTCAAAATACCTCGGCAGCTAATATGGGAAATCAGTATCGAAGGACTAGACGTAAGTGTACTGAAATCATAAAATGCCACATTAGACCACATTTAGTTGAAGAATATTAGGATATATTATATGAGGGCTAAATCTAAATTAGAACAAATATATACCTTATGTAACATCAATAATCCTAAGGATAATATGTGCTGACTCCGAAAGATGTATATTAAATTTAGAGAGCTCTATCGTAATTGCAAATGGAGAACGGAGAGGTTCACGGACATAATTCAATCGACAAAGATTTGTACTCTTTAGCATACGTTATAGGATCCTTAATTTAATAAACCGATAACGCCTTATCGATTCTAACTACAAAAAATTCCAACAAATTGAAAACATATATACAAGCGTATATGCAACATGTCCTTCATTCACCATAAATATGTATTGTGCACTCTAAATAAATAAATTGAAATGAATACAACAATGAACCACAAAACAAGGAAAGAGCAATCAGCATGAACACAGCCAAGTTTGTAGATTGATAGATAGTTGCAAGCCAACATAACCATTTACAACTTATATTAGGTCCTTAAAAATATACATTACACGCTAATACTGTGGGCCAGCAAAGCGGTACATAGTTAGCTAGTGTGTTATATTTTCGAAGTAGTTCTTTGCCTTAATCCTATAATGAGGTTTTTCCTAATATTACGGGTTAATATGAGAAGGTGGTCTTGGAAATGTGTACTTTGCGTTGACGGATGGAGCTCGAAATTAGATATGTATGTATTGGGGTCACTGCCGGTAGCTAAGTTTAAAACAAGGAGATGTTTTTGGTATTGGTTTAACGGAAAGTGTTTGGCACAGGGGTCTCTTTTTTTAGAGTGCATACCAAAAATACGAAAAAAGTTGGAAATATAAAATTTTATATTACGATTATTTTATATACCTAATGATGGTCAATACCGCTATATTTGTTTCGCGTTACAATTCATATTAACTTTTACTAAATGGTAAATTGAATATACTCTTATCGTACGAAGGGTATAAGAGGGTATCAATTTTGAACTACCTTCAGTCATATGCTCTAACCTAAATACCTTGGACGATAGACTTCTAACAGTTACGTATTAGTTACTAAAAATAATATCCAATCAGTTTGGAGGCTCTAAATTTACCTTGGTGCCGTTGCATAATAAAATGCAGACCTGCCATTTTGATCGTTGTGCTTTACTTATTAGAATTATATATTATTAAATTCGATTGACGTGGCTGGAAAATTGGATCAGACCCTTCCAACCAATTCAAATATACCAGGGCATGAACCTGGTTGACATTTCGTAGCCACATTTCGTACGTACTTCCTATAAAGTACGTACATATATCTTCTAAGGTCCTTTAAAAGCGTACGACTGAGTACTACAATAATATAAAAGTTATAGCGGATACCCATTGAGATCTCAAAATATTGGTACCACAATCTGCCGATATGTTAATTATTGTACCATTATAATTATTTTTATGAAAATATCAAGATGTCACTTGAAAAGGTTATGGTGAAAAATTGTACTATTTGACAGTCATAAATACTTACAGCTGTTTCGTTCAAGTCTTTCAAAATAAATTATTGTATAATTAAAAACCTAAAAATAATTATTACAAACTAAAATGACTGGCCAGCATCGCAGGCCGAGTCAGCTAGTAATATTCTAATTTTTGAATTTTGCGTTGTTTATGATTATGATTTATCAATGTTTATGATTTATCACTTCATTTCTCTTTTAAGATGACTTTAATGATCTAAATATTTCTATCTTTTCATTGGGTGGAACGTTTCCTGGTTTTCAATTCACAACCCATTTTGACTGTTAACGGTTGCTTTGCAAAATTATTGTATTGACGGCAAAGAACGTTTGTCTGATTTGCTTGGCATAGAAGCTCTGCATTCTTTATTACAAGCTGGCCCAACATACATTAAAATCAATGGATTTATGAAAACATCCAATAGTTTAGTAAACAACAACATATATCACAATAATTACTCTGATGAATGGAAACAGTAAATTAATAACTTTGAATATGAATATCAAATGAATCCGATTTAGAACTATTACCTGTACTCAAATTGCGTGTAACAATATTATTTCAAATGTCCACCCCCCTTTACGCGTGGTGTGGAACTGTCAACTGCAACAACCATCAGCCCATGTGACACAGGGTAAACATTGACGGATGTCCCCCCGCATCCGTTGCTGCTGCACCGGGACGCTACCCATCCGTTTATTTATTTATATTGATTACTTTGAGCGTTAGTCAATTCACAGTTCAAATAAATATGAATGCCTTTTCCATGACAGTTACTTCGCGCCCTGTTTGCCTTAGACAAACAGAATGTTAGAATTCAAACAAACGCCTATCGCCGTGTGTGTGAGTGTGTGTGTGTGTACATATTGGCATGTAAACAGCATCCACAAACATAAAACTGCTCATAATTATGATTAGTTAGTTCTGCGTGGGTAAAATTATTGTTGTAATTCAATTTAATTACCTACTGGGAATTGTCATAGTAACGTATTTTTTGCAATTAAAGAATCCTTTCGAGATAATCAGTTGTACAATTGTTTGCTGTTCATATTCCATAACGGGGTTTAAAATTCCTGAAATTTACTCTTGAACTACCAGGAATTCCAGTTAAAAATGAATGTAACCATGATGTCTGAAGATAATATTTATATATTTATTTATAACTCGTGTATAGAGTTATTGTGTTAAAGCATATGCGAAGTTAATGCCAGAACAAATCTCATTTGAATTTCCATCTTTCAAAACTGTTCAGAGCAAAACTTTTTTTGTTCCGATGAGTCTTTTTTGCGTTACTGCCAAAACATACATATGTTAGGGAAATGGATTTGAGTTGAAGTTTGCAATAAAAAATATCCAATCCTTATACAGAAATATGTACTATGAAATCAATCTATAATAGCAACTAACTTTACAACTACTATGATCAATTTTTTTTTAATTTGCAAATTCCTCCCAATGTCCATCCGTCTGTCTGTTTGGCTGGCTGGTGCGCACGATAAGAGTGCCTGAGTATCTGATTTGATCCAAATTTGGTACATCGCAATGTTATTGTCAAACTTAGATCGTGTTCGCTCTCCTTCTGGTACCTCCCCCACAAAATGTCGAAATTTTCAAAGAAAATATTTTATTGTACAGAAAGAGAAAAGATGATGAATAACCAAAACGATTATAAAATCCAAATAAGCATCAGGTTCTCTTTATATTTCACACATCCTATTTTTTCCACTAACAAAATATATTTTGTGGTATATATCGGCCCACTCCTCCTTCTGGTATCTCCCCCACAAAGGCTCAAAACTTTGAATATCCATGAAGCTCATAAAAAGCGAAATTAACATCCGATTCCATTAAAGACTTGGTACATCTCAATATTTCCATCAATACAAGATCTGTTAAAAAGATTGTAGATATCGGACCCTTTCTATTGCTACCTGCCCCACATAGGGTTCAAGATTTTAAAAACAAAACGTTCAAAGAATGCGAAATAAGCATTCAACACTCTTCAAGATTCACACATACAAACATTTGGCTAAGCCTTTTGAAGATTATATACATATGCGAATCCCTTTTGGTACCTCACTTACAAAGGGTCAAAATTCTTAATATTTTTTGTTGGGTCCAATAAACGAATAAATTCATATTATTTGGTACAGAAATCCACGAGACAAACGTAATCCTAATGATCTCGCCCACAGTTTAAAATACCTGTAAGAAACAATTGGATATATAGTGAACACAACATGCCGATTTTGCTATTCGACCTACTCGACTTCGAAAACAGGTTTATTCGTTTTTCAATAATTGCACTGGATTGTTTGCCTATTTTTCGATGTCATCATGTAATGTACACCTACATCTTATAAAGGGATATTTCACAACTGTCAAATATTCAACAGTTTTTGATATTTTCAGCATTTTAGATTTGAATATTGATGTCACAATATTTTACCTATACCACTTTAAGACATTTTAAGACATCTGCTGATCCGAATTTGTATCCAAATAGCCATTTCATACGACCAAAGCGCGCCTCATCGAAATAACCGTTTTATATCCTATGTCTTATTAGACCAAATCCGTTTTAGAACATTTGTAGTCGGTCTAGGTATGTCCGTTCGTCCGTCGGTCTGGATGGCTGGTGCGCACGATAACTCTTTAAAGGAGTATCCGATTTGATCCAAACTACATCCTAATATTATAATCAAACTTAGATCGAGTTCGGAGATGGGCAACATCGTCCCCCTCCTTCTGGTACCTCTTCTAATAAAGGTCAGAATTTTCAAATAAAATATTTAGCTTCTTACAATTTTGCAAGTCATAATATTTATATCTTTTTTAGACAATATCAGCCCACACTTAGCCGTGTGGCCTGCCCCATTAAGGCTCAAAATTTTGAATAATTATAGCTTTTATAAAATGTGAAATAAGAGCTCTATTATCTTCATATTATACATATATTATTTTTTTATCAGCTAAAGATCTAACGTGAAGAGAAGCTATATCGCTCCATTCCTTCTGGTACCTCCCCTACAACGGGTCAAAATTTTGTATAGCCTTGAAGCTTTCAAACTCGGCATATCCCAATTTTTCTATCAGTACAAGATCTGTTCTGAAGATGGAATATATTGGGCGACTCCTTGTCGTAAGTTCTCCACAAAGGGTCGAAATTTTGATAAACTATATTTCTATTAAAATTCGAAATAAGCATCCGATAGTTTTTAAATGTCACACATCCCAATATTTTTATTAACACGAGATCTAAATATGCTAGATATCGGAATATTTTGAATAAACATTAAGCTCAACAAGTAAAAAAGCTGTAAGTTCGACCGGGCCGAACATTGCATACCCTCCACCATTTGGTACAAATTTGGCAATTTTCACAAATTTAAATCAGTTAAAAATTCTGTTAAAATCTTAAAAATATCGAATGTAGCCGTATATTAGGGTCTATGCAACGACGTGGACTTGCATACGCAACCTTTGTCATAAACCTGCACAAACAATTTTCTGTCATAGGCTGTAGTATTCATTACGAACTTCAAATACTTAATTTAAAATAGTTCCGGTATATAATGTCGCTAAAGTCCTCAAAAATACCGAAAATCGGGGGGTACCGTTATATGGAGTCTATACGAAGACGTGGACCTACATGGCCCATTTTCTCTCTTATGCTGTAGTATCCATTACGAACTTCGAATACCAAATTTGAAACAATTCAAGTAAATAATCTCGCTAATAATGTCGCACTTAATATACCCCCTATACTGTGGTGGAGGGTATAAAAAGCGAAATGAATATCCGAGTTTTCTAAAATTAAACTTATCTCAACGTTTCTACAAACACAAGATCTGGATCGCATGAATTTTGAAATAAATGTTAAATTTTCTTGAAATTTTGCACATCTAAATATTTCTATAGGCATTACATGAAGTAGATTACTTAGGTCCACTATATGTGATACCTCGCGGACATTTGAACGTTTTCGAAGAATTATCAAATATCTCATATATAGTTACGGAAGTAGTCGATGTACCAAATTGATAATGACAACTTGTTCTATGAACAATACCTGTCCTATCAACAGTTTGTATAATCATAACGCCATTCGAAATATATTTAAATAGCCGAACATTGGCTGAGGGCATGCAGCTGTCGCCATACCGACTGATTCTATTTAACTTGTTTCAATCATAAACGGTGAGAAATACCGCCAAATTTATTAAGTTTCAAGGATATAACTACTACTACCTAAGTAATTAATTTTACATTTTAAATAAAGGAGTATCTAATCCTAGTTTATTATTAAATTTTTTAAGCTTCAATTAATTATGGAAGTGATACATAAATGTGGAATGCATGGTTAACATTATTGTTATTTAAAATCGTTCATAGTATATTTGTATGTCCCTTCATTGCAGACAAGATATTTCAAAACTATAGGATTGGTCAGCTAGGTCTAGTAACAAGTTTAGCTATGCAACAATATCTTTCGATATTCATTTTTTGAAGATTTAAGACCAATTTTTTTAACCGAATTGAGTCAAATTTGTTATTTGAAGTTCGCAAAGTGTACGATTCCACTGGAGGAAAAGTGTCTATATTTTTCCACGTTTTCCTATAGCCATATTTCTCATGAAATTATTTCAAATTAGGTACTTGAAAATACCAATAGATAAAAATCCCAGTAGCAAAATCTTTATGGTTTTTTGAAGACCTTATCTGCATTCTCCAGAATTCGTTCGTATATTGAATTCTAATTTTTTTATTTACAGTGGTTTCATTACCTCATGGTTAACCTTCGCACATTGCTCCTCATTTAATGACCTATCTTTATAAAACCCCATTAAAGGAAGTACATTTCAAACTCGATAAGTGTATTATAATTCAGTGAACTATTAATCGGTTTAAAGTAATTTCCAAAATCTACAAGCTTTTATTTGGATAATTGGTTGCAGATTAAACAAATATGTATATATTTTATTATGATTAAATAATTGCATTGCATTTTTGTCATGACGACAATATCGAGTTCCAGAAGACAAACTGAAAACCACCGTTCAATTCGGTACATATGCACACAATTAAATTCGAAAAATTTTGTCTATAATTTCAATTAGTGCATGGAAATACACCGTCTATTAGAATTTATGAAGATTTTGCCGTTTTGTGGAAACTCACACGTTTATTAGTGTTATCGTCCTACGCAAATGATTTCCCATTTATACGCACTCAGGATAAGTGTCTCAAGGCCACTTGGGTACGTTTGACGACGCCAATAAATTTCTGAATGTGTGTTGGTGCGTGTGCATTTGTGTGTGTGTGTGTGTGTGTGCTAAGCGCAAAGCGGAGCACCGGAAAAACAGGATGTTAACAACTCACAATAATGTGTTCATTGCCATCTAAATTGAAAATCAAATTAGCCCAATCTCTCGACATTAAAACCAAAAGAAATATTGCGCAAAAGTTCAACAAATAAATGTTACACAAACGTTCACATGGCAATAGTCACGCAAACGAAATTACGACAGAACTCATAAATTCACCTCAAACGAAAAAAAGTCACAAGCAAAGTGACATACTCGCCTCGCTCTCAGACATAATTAAAGACGCTGCCGAATAAAGTTGTTTTATTATGTCTGGACAGAATGTTAAAGAAAACGTTGGCATGATTAGGGGGAGGGAGTGGTGGTTTTCAAAGGAAGCAAATATTAGACTCAACAAAAACAGGTATCCGGATTTAAAGTTTGAATTTGTGAAATTAAATTTTTATAACTGAAGTTAATATTAAATTTTAGGATATCAGAATAGAATAGGGGATTTAGAATATGGAGTCGATTAAAGTATAGTTTTCCATTTCACTTGAAGTTAGGTAAGGTTTCATACCACAGATTTTGCTCCGCCCTTATAGTTATTTGTCATGAGATATACAAATTGTTAAAATTTACCGATTAAACTCAATACCAATTAGAAGGTTCGAAACATTATCAAGGACTCGTATAATTAGCCATCTAACTTGGCGATAACTCAGCGTCAGATAATAGCCGTGTTGTTTGTTTACTATCCAAAGCATGAGAGCTAATAACAGAATAATCCGCACGAAAAATAATTCCAACTTCTTAACACGCCCTTTATTAATTTATGTGACATTTTCGCTTCCTATCCGAATATTCTCCCACCATTCTTTCCCATTGTCCCGGCAGCGGAGACTCAAATAAAACATGATTAGATTCTTAATAGGACGGTACACAAGTTGTTTGTTGTTGGAATTGTTTACTTGAGTGCCAATAGAGAGAAACTAATTAAATCATTAATCCCCCGCAGCTTATGGAGGTGACGGCGACATGGACGTGGACGTAAAAAAGTTTTTTATTAGTCATTTATATTAACTATGTAATGTATATTTATAATCATTTGTGTATTACGTACGTACTGGGAGTAATTCAAAGCCTTCATATGTCCATTACAAAGGATATGTCATTCAATGATTATTGTGCCGGATTTTTAATGAAATATTTTTTAAAGGATTGATCAATATTTTTTATCCAATTTGTTCACTTTGACCAAATATTTTAGTCAAAACTTAAAACATCGTACAAAATATATGTACAGACTTTCAAAATATTTTAGTCAAAACTTCATACATCGTACTAAATATATATACGGACTTTCAAGTTTCTCCCTTTTCGGAAAAAATAATAAGGACATGTTTCCTTTTACATTGGAAAGTCTTTAAAATCTTTTCTTTTTAAGTTTACCGAACAGGATATTAGTAAAACCATTTCACAATAAACCCACATCCAACTTTTCAATACAAAATCATTTCAATGATTCCTTCCATATGTAAACTCTAGAAGCCGAAAGTAACCTTATTATCAAATTTACGAATTTCAGCTCTTTCCCTTCTCCCAATAACAGATTTTGTAGCATTTAGTTACTTTTGTAAGTTATAATACGAATTTTCCATATTTCCGAATTTGTCCATATTTCAACCTCAGATAGTAACTGTGACCTTAACATCAAATCTCAGTTCTTGAATTTAACCCTTACCAAATTTAGTACAATTGTAGTACGCATATCTAAAACAATATCCTTCTCTCAACCATAGACACCAACAGTTCCACATCAAATCTTAGAATTTCAGCTTCATCTTTTCAAAAAATAACAAGTTTAGTACTTTCTAGTACCTTTCGTACAATTATGGTATACATTTCCAAAGCCACCTCCATATCTCAATCCAAGGTACCAACCAGCTCTAATCCCGTCACTTAATACCCAATTTAGTAACACTTAGTACTTTTCGAACAATTAAAGTACAGATTTCCAAAAACTCCTCCATTCCCTTAATCCAGATATCAACAGTGACCGCAATATGCAATTTCAGAATTTCATCTCTATCCCTTCGCCCATTACTAAATTTAGTATGCATATCCAAAACAATCTACATATCTCCATTCGAGACACCAACAGTGACCCAAAATTAGTACAATTTATTCTTTTCGAACAAGTATAGCACGCATTTCCAAAACACTACCACATACTAACGGATACCTGAATATCAAATTTCTGGATTCCTGCTCTATCCCTTCGCCCATTACCAAATTTAGTACCATTTAGTACTTTTTGTACAAATATAGGACGCATTTTAAAAAATCTTCCTTATCTCATATCTCAAACAGTGACATCTATATTGAGCTTAAGGATTCCAGGTCTATCCCTTCACACAATACCAAATTTAGTACTATTTACTACTTTTCGTAAAAATGTAGTACATATTTCCGAAACCGCATCCATACGTCCAGGCTACACATGAACAATCCTAATACCAAAATCCGGATTTCAAACTCAAGTTACCAGCTTCTTCTGTTCGCCCGAAATGGAATTGTACAAAATTAAGTACCATTTAGTACAGTGCTTACACTTAGTACATATTTCCAAAACCACATCCATTTCGCAGAATTGATTCCTTCCCCAAATACCAAAGATAATAGTATTTAGTACTTTACGTTCTTTTTAGTACGTATTTCCAAATTCCAGCCAAGTATTAACCAAGCCACACAAAATGTGATCCTAATTCCAAGTTTTAGACTTCCAATGCAAACACCAAATTAAATACCATTTAGTTCTTTTTAGTACGTATTTCCAAAACCACATCCATATCTCAACACTACACACCAATTGTGACACCAACTCTGAAATCCAGAAATCTTACATTATCCGTACACTCAATACCAAATTTTGTACCATTTTATTACATTTGGACTCTTTTAGTACTTATTTCCAAAAATAATTCCAAATTTCAGAACTCCTGCTCTACAGGTGCACCCAAACCCAATTTGTATCAAATGTAGTACTATTTAGTATACATAAGTATTATTTTACAAAGCTTTCTACATATCCCAATCCTATACTCCAACAGTAATCATAGTTCCAAATTTCGGAATTCACCCTACTCCTATTTATACTAAATTTAGTACACTTCAACACTTCTACACTTCAACAGCCATCATAATTCCAAATCTCAGGATTTTAGCCCTATTGGTTCCCACAAACCCAAACCCAATCCTACACTCAAACATTTCAAAACTCAATACCTCATCCATGGTACAATTACCAAGGTAATCTCATGCTATCATAAGATTACAATTTTTATATTTTTTGTCCCTTTATTGTCAAATGTATATTTTGTAGTTTTTCCTTAAGTTTGGGCGTACGGCTGGTAAGAAATTTATATATATTTTCGAACAAAGTAATAAGTAGTAACTCGTTCCAAAATCTCGTTCCATTGTATGGTGATGGGATTTTTTAATGGGTTATCCCCATCTTATAGGATTTTAACACAAGTAGGATATACATAAGATTTTCTAAGTTCTCAAAAAGAAGCCAGATGTGGCTGAACTTATCCCAACCGACGACAACATTTGGCGTAATTTGAATCTATTAAACCAATATTTTCTTTTACAAATGATGAGCATTATTCGTGTTTGTGATATTACCACTACATAACTCAACTAGATTTTAGATCAATCATTAGTCGGCTCGTCACACAACTCTTCAATGAGACATCCCCCACATTTCCTTGGTCCGAATAAAATGTCTTGACAGTAGCATTGCGTGTGAAACGAGCTGTCAAACTTTTTTTCTTAACATTAAACAATCTCCTAACCCATTCAAATACATCTGTCATAAAACGCACCCATAAAAATCTTGTCATCATCATTTTTCCAAATTAACGTCAAATAATTAAAAAATTCAATTAAAAAATCTTCGGAGGGAAAATTTAAACAAATGCTTTCAAAGAAGTCCCTCGGAGTTCAACGCTTATGATTGCTCAGCTTGAAGATGACATTAGCTCATTACGTCGTCATTATTCAATAGAATCGACGAGAACAACAATCGAGCTGAGGAGCATTAATGGCTGCCGTCGTTTAAAGAAAATCCCATTGAAATATTTATCTGTGTCATGAGTGTTCCCAGCGTTAGAAGGCAAAACATTTTTTTTAAATAAATGGGGAAAATGTTTACCAAATAACTTTTCAAATTTCCAACAGTTTAACTGGGACAATGAGGCAATGATTGAAAGATTCAGTTCAAAACATTGTCACCATGGCCCAACCGAGTTTTCCCCCCCAGAAGAAGAAACAAAAAACAATTGCATATTCTATCGGATGCTTTGTGATGTGTGTGTGTGCGTGAGTGCGTGTTAAAAAGATGAACACAATTATGCTGTGACTTCTGCTTTTTGGTTTCTCCGTGGTTGTTGTAATTACAACAGTTTAAAACATTTATCATAATAATTTAAATGATTGTGGTCGGTTGTTTTTTTTTTTTTTTTTTTTTTTGGACTGTTCTTCGATGACTTCTTTGCGCAGCACCACTGCATCCACACACAACATCCACATGATGTTTGTTGCAATGTTAACAAATGTTGTTGTGGTTGCATAAAAGGGGTCGGCGGTCGCTTTCCCTGGTTAACGAATAAAAACGACGGACTGACTCTACAACAGGGCTGGCGGCATTTTTCAGCAGCGTACAGTGGCACATTTCATTCAAGTGTCGTTGGATCTTTATGATCATTAATGCACAGACTACAGTGAGAGTAGTTGTAAAGGTCTTTAAAATTTTCAGATACAATCATTGAACCCTGAAATACTAAATTTTAACCTTCTAGTTTAAATTAAGAATAATCCCATTGTAGTACGTAGTATTTCTGTAAGTCATACTATCCCCAAAAAATATATGTTATCAGACCTTTAAATCTGATGACATGGGTGTCATAAATATTTTTAAATACATATATATATATATATATATATATATATATATATATATATATATATATATATATATATATATATATATATATATATATATATATATATATATATATATATATATATATATATATATATATATATATATATATAAATATATTTTTAAAAATCGATTTTTGTGAAGTAACTTTTTCAAATAATTTCTGAAAATCTATCTAAATTACACTACAGGAGAGCACCTGCTCGCACTATACGAATGTAATTAATGATTAAAAGACTGCTTTTGTGGAGGAATAATCAAAAAAGTAAACCTGTATACAACTTATTACCGCACTTCATTTAATTAGCTGGAAATATGAAGATGTGCGCAGTTTAGAAGTCAGGGTGTCATTCCACTTTGTATATACACATAAAAAAACTGCAACAAAGTCAAACGCCATAATTTTTACATTTTTTTTAATTTTATTGAATGAAAGCAAAAAAGTCGGAAATAGCATCGAATTTTAGAATTAGTTTAGACTTGTTCGAATTAGTCATCTTTGGCACAAATGATGGCCTTCAAAGACCAATGAAACCGTCACAAGCTGGCAGAATGTTGCTCTGCGTTATTTTGGCCCATTTTCGGCGAAGCGCTTGCTTGAGGTTGTCGACACTTTGATACTTTTTAGTGTCAACCTTGCTTTCCTAAATACTCGAGACATAATAGTCCAACGGATTGTTATCCGGAGATTTTGGTGGCCATTCGGGTACCAAAATGTTTGTATGTCCAAGGCTTTAATACATCCTCAGGAATATTTTCACGATAATATTCGGCATTTATACTGCCTCGATTAATTCGAGCGGAGAGCGACCATCGGCTGTTATGGAGGCCCACACCATTACCATGGCCAGCGCTGTTTAGCTCAGGCCACTGCGACGCGGGTTTCGATCAAGTCGCTTCTTTACTTTTCGAAACATTTTTGCTGTTTTCTTCCGTCCACTTCCTTGACGTCGGGCTACGCTACTAGTACCACGGTAAAGAGCGATGGTACAAGACACAAAAGATTTATTCACATTTAAATGCTGGAGTGCTCTAACGATAGTGGTGTGTCCAGCCAAATATAAAGAAATCACACTATCACGCTTGAATTCCATCACGAATAAATTTTTTTCTGGAAAATTCTCACCAAAATGCTTTTGTACGCTTGTAAACAATATAATGAGCTGTCACTGGAATAATTTTTACAGCTGTCGGACGAGTGGCTTAATAATGACAGCAGTCTGAATTTGGTTGCAGTTTTTTCATACTGTTATAAATATAAACTTATATTGATAAATATTATATTATAAATTATATGTTATAAAATTATAGTTTTGTTCTAACAGAAATTTGGCAAAATTCAACTATATCCCTTCACCTAATGCCAAATGTAGTAACATCTAGTACGCATATCCAAAAGCATCTACGTTTCTTCATTCTAGATACCAACAGTGATCCAAAATAAGTTCCATTTAGTACAATTCGAACAATTACCATCAAATCTCAACACCTGATACCAACACAGACCTTAAATTTCTCTATACATTCACTCAATACCAGATTTTGTAGCACGTAGTACTTTTCATACAAATATTGTACGCATTTTCCAAACACCCCCCTCAGATACAGTTCTCTTAACATCAATTCTAAGAATATCTATCCCTTTACCCAATATCAAAATATAGTACCTCTCAATAATCTTCGTGCAGTTATAGTACACATTTTCGAAACCATCTATATATGTCCAAATTTCATATTTCAAACACTATTTGTTCACCCAATACCAACTAATACCAAATTTAGTATTTTTCGCACACTTGTAACCCAATACCTCCACCACCAACTGGGACACGAATACAAGATTTCAAAATTCTAGCTTCACCTGTTCACCCTTAACCGAACTGTTCCAAATGTAGTACCATTTAGTACAGTAGGAACCACCTTCATATATCGAACTTATTTTCCAACCTTCATTCTCATACCAATTTGAAGTTTTTAGCTCTATCCTTTCACATAATATCAAATGGTATCACATGTAGTACATTTTAGTACTTTTCGAACAGACCATCAGTGACCCTCATTCAGAATTCAAGAGTTCTAGCTCTACTGGTTCGTCAAATACAAAGGGTACCGTTTTTAGTACCTTCAAGATTCTAGCTTCAGTCCCTTACTTTACTCTTTAATTAATATGGATATAGAAGAGCAGAGTGATTCATCAACGTCCAGGCTATACGGCTGAAACTAGAATCTTGAAATTTTGCATATGGGTCAATTTTGGTATTTTGGGGGTGGGATACGACTGGGTTTTTTTATAATTCAAACTATGAATTTACTAAAACACGAGTAAATTAAATTTTGAATTAAATGTTTCTAATGATGTATCAAAGATTTTTTGGAACTGGAATTTTGAAATGTTGACATTAAGGTCACAGCTAATGTGTTTGATTTGGTGGATTTGAAAATATGAACTAATATGAATGGATAGAGCGGAATTTTCAGGAATTTAGAGTAAGGGTCCTTGACGTTTTGTAGGATAGACAAACCAAAGGATTTTTAAAAACTCGAATTGTAAGTGCACCAAAAGTACTGAAATTCAATATATTTAGTACGATCATGAAATTTAGTCAGGTTTGGGAAGGGAACTATTTTTAGAAATATTCTAAGTGTAGGAACTAAGTTCAATTGTACTTAACTTCGTAATTTTTAGTTTTGGGGAGAACGGATGGAGTTGGCATTTTGAATTGTTTGTATTGGGGTCACTGCTGCCTTGTAGGTTTAAAAAAGTGCATACTGCAATTATGGAAAAATACTAAATGGTACTTTATTTCTTATTGGGTGAACGCATAGTACTTGAAATTTGTGATTAGAGTTACTTTTTGTGCGGCGGGGTTGAGATTTGGATGTGGTTTTGGAAATATGTACTAAAAAGTAGGAAGAGTTAAAAATGATACTAAATTTGGCATAAAGTGTAGCAAAAGAGCTGGAATATTGAATATTGGTATGGGTATCACTTTGAGTGTGATATTGAGTACGAAAAGTCCTAATGGTACTAAATTTTGTATAGAGTGATGTAAAAGCGAAGGAATTATTAATGTTTGTACTGGTTACATGAAGGTGTGGGTCAAACTTGTTCATTTTTGAAGTCTGATATAAATTTTACCATATGTCAAATATGGACTGCAGCTATTCTATTTTTTAACCAGATAGATGCAATGGATTTATATAGGTATATCGGGTTTTGTGGTTTTTCGTACTAGCAACAAAAAGGCATAAACAAAAGTCCTAGTTTGGTGTATAATCGATACAACTTCAATTGTGGAAATGCAGGAGGAAATATCAAAGCAGTTTTTTAAACATAGTTTTCAAGTTTTGAGATGGTATGTTCTCTCTTCACCAAAAAAGTTTAATATCGGCAAAATATCAATAAAACGACACATTTCGATTATAAGTTTCAACGGCTCAAGTTAACCGTAATTTGGCAGATTCTCAAATAATTTGTTTAATATTCCTACACATTTCGATTATAAGTTTCAACGGCTCAAGTTAACCGTAATTTGGCAGATTCTCAAATAATTTGTTTAATATTCCTATAAAACGGTACCTTGAAATTGGGGACAATAATATTTTTAAATATTTATTCGATTTTGCTCACATTAATTAGAAGATTTTTTTTTGTACAATAATATTGCAAAAAAAAGGTACTCGTTTATGAGCACATTTTAAAATCATACGATTTCAAATGGAATTATTAATGGTTAATGTAACTACATATATTGAAGCTTTTTCCATGTGTGAACCGATATTAACCAAATAAAGAACTGAATTCGGTAATTGGCTTCAAATTTAAGACACACTCTACAGATCTCAAATGTGACGCGAAATAATATACAACTAATACAATTTGTTAACACTTGAGAATTCAGTGCGAATAATAAATTTGGTTAATTTTTACAATGTACTTTAATGCCATGTTTACGTTAGAACTTTTTGTAGGGTTAACCTACTTTGAGAGGATTTATTTGAAGTAAAAGTAATGGATATGACAATTTAAATCCAAATACAGTGGGTTAACCCTCATATATATAAACGTACTGTAAGTCCCATATTTTAATCCAATATTCCGTATTTCGAATAACTGGATGCCTTATTTGGGGTTACAACTAAATCGTGCATGAGTATAGGATTAAGTTTTACATTAATAAATATCTTAATGCATAACTCATTAATAGATTGCTGTGAGTATGGTTGAAATTAGCTCAGACAGTTACTGTGTTCCTTTATTAAGAACGAGGATTTTATGGATTTCGCTAATGGAGGTTATTGTCCCAAATAGCCATGGCTGTGTTTGTTTGAAACGTTTATCAACTTAAAATTTTAAATCTCAGCAATTTGTAGCTTAACTACACTGTCCATTAGAGAGGATGGAAATGCGCCCAAAATGAAATAATTTAAAACTATTTAATACTGCACTTAAAATATGTATGTGCACGCGCAAATAGAGACTCAAGTGAACCGAAAAAAATATCATCATCACTTGACAACACTACAAACAACATTTGCGAGTGTGTATTTTTTTGTTGAACATCCCCGCAGAGCTGGAGGAAAGCGCCACCATATAAATCCATTATTAAAAATCATAAATGCTGTCCGAAATAAAGTTATGATCTGGGACTATAAAAGACATCGGTATATACAGCATTGTTGTCCCCATTTCAAGGGTTCTCGGCAGTTCGAGAGGGGCAAATGAAAGATGAAAGTACAAGCGTACTACATTTAAATGGAAATGTCAAATTGTTGTAATTTGTTGTAATGTGTCAAAAAGACGCATTTAACAACAGCGGCGGCAGCAACAGCAACAACATAAACTCTACCACAACAACACTGCCGCCATTGCCGCCACCACTGCAATGTGGCACTTTGTGCTGTAACAGCATCAGCAATTGAGCCACACCAACACCACCACCATCACCATCATCATCGTCGTCATCATCCAACCGCTCAGCTATCCATCCATCAGTTCACCAACAACCAAATGCCAAGTTGACTCCCCATTGTAGAGAACATCATTCATGACACCGCACCACACCACGCCACGCCAGACCAGACCATGCCAGGCCGTTGCGACTTGACTCGAAGATGAAATAAACTGAAACCAAATGCGGTGGCTACACTTGTTCAAGGCAAACAAACCAACCAACCAACCGGCAGCAAAACAAGTGCAACAACCGTTGATGTCGTCACTAAACAGTGCTTCCGAACTGACAATTGAAACAGAATTAATTTATTAGGAAGTAATATTTTTGACTTCTTAGATGAGATTATGATAACGAATATTTGGAAAATTGTTATAACTGCATCTTATGCTTCCCAACATCACATTATGACAAAGGGTGTTTTGTGCATTTGTATATGACATGGAAAAGGACGGCTGAAGCTAAAATCTTGAAATTTGGGTGAGGGTCATTTTTGATCCGAAGCTGCCAGATAAGGATGGGTTTTAGGAAACTCGTACCAGAATAGACGAAAAGTACTAAACATGGTATCCCATGTATTAGACGAACCAGTAGAGCTAGAACTCTAAATCTTGGCAGTGTATGAATAATGTACCATTTGAAAATTCGCACTACAAGTGTATGAAAAGTATTAAAATGTACTACATTTGGTACCATTTCTTCCCATGTGAACGGTTAGAGTTAAAAACTTGAAATTTGGAATGGGAATCAACGTTGAGGTGTAGGGTCGATGTAAGGAGGTAGTTTTGGAAGTGCAAGTAAATTTGATGCCATTTGGGCTTGGATGAACCGATTGAGCTGGAACCCTGAAATTTGGATTGCTGTAGGAGTGTAGGATTGAGGTATGTAGGAGGTTTTGAAGTTTCGTACTAATGTGTAATACATGGTACTAAATTTGGCATAATTTGTATTTGGGCGAACCGATAGGGGTGGAATCCTGAAATTAGGAAATAAGATTTCTATTGGATTGTATGAAATTTTAACTTATGTGTTCTAAATTTGGCACAAATTGGTTTTGTGTGAACCGATAGAATTGATAACGTACTAAATGGAACTAAGTTTGATATGATTAGGGTGAACAGATGGGCAGCAAACCTGACATTTGGATATAAGATTAATTTTGGATTATAGGATTGTGTAATAAATTTTACTAAATTTAATACAAATTGGGTTTGGGTGCACCTACTGAACTGGAGTTCTGGAATTTAGAATTAGTTTTGGAAATAATAATTAAAATAGTACAAGAGGTAATAAATAGTAGAAAATTTTAATTTTACGGATGGTGTGTGATTTCTGAATTTTAGTGTTGTTGTCTCAATTGGTGAGTAGTGTTGTGGTAGGGAAATGGTTTTGGAAAAACGTTCTAAAAAGAACTAAATGGTATTAAATTTTTTAATTCGGAAGCCTAAAGTTTGTTATTAGGATCACCTTGTGTGCGATTTTGTTGAAACATATATGGAGGGGAAATTTGGGAATTCGTACTTTGATATGTATAATAATAATAATAATAATATAATAATAATAATAATAATAATAATAATAATAATAATAATAATAATAATAATAATAATAATAATAATAATAATAATAATAATAATAATAATAATAATAATATATAATAATAATAATAATAATAATAATATATAATAATAATAATAATAATAATATAATAATAATAATAATAATAATAATAATATAATATAATAATAATAATAATAATAATAATAATAATAATAATAATAATAATAATAATAATAATAATAATAATAATAATAATAATAATAATAATAATAATAATAATAATAATAATAATAATAATAATAATAATAATAATAATAATAATAATAATAATAATAATAATAATAATAATAATAATAATAATAATAATAATAATAATAATAATAATAATAATAATAATAATAATAATAATAATAATAATAATAATAATAATAATAATAATAATAATAATAATAATAATAATAATAATAATAATAATAATAATAATAATAATAATAATAATAATAATAATAATAATAATAATAATAATAATAATAATAATAATAATAATAATAATAATAATAATAATAATAATAATAATAATAATAATAATAATAATAATAATAATAATAATAATAATAATAATAATAATAATAATAATAATAATAATAATAATAATAATAATAATAATAATAATAATAATAATAATAATAATAATAATAATAATAATAATAATAATAATAATAATAATAATAATAATAATAATAATAATAATAATATGTACAAAATGCCCTTTAAAGTAATACATATATGTGTGATATAAGATCTAGAGGTAGAACTTTCAAATTTTACGTAATTGTCAATCGAGGTGCAGGGGGAGCAATATGCCGGGATTCTTTAGACTTTCCACTTGTAGGGCACGAAAGCTACCGCTTTAATATTTCTTCCACTTTGATGAGATGAAATAACTGCAACCAACTTCAGACTGATGTCATATCTAAGCCACTCGCCCGACACTGTTAAAATTATTCCAGTGATAGCCTATTATATTGTTTACAAGCGTACAAAAGTATTATGGTGAGAACTTTCCAGAAAAAAAGTTATTTGTGATGGAATTCAAGCGTGATAGTGTGATTTATTTATATTTGGCTGGAAAACCATAAGTGGTTTTCTCCGATGAGAAAAAATTCGTTGTCCAGCAGTTTGTAAAGAAAATGATCGTGTTTACTTGCCAAAGAGGTCAGCTGAAAATGTACACCTTCGGTTCGCCACCAGAACTCAAGCGATGGTCGCTCTCCGCTCGTATTAATCGACCGTGGCATCAGAATTAATGCCGAATATTATCGCGAAAATATTCTGGAGGGTGGCCGCAGACTTTGGACATTCCAACAGAACTCAGCACAATCGCACTCAGCACGTGCCACACAAGAATGGTTACAAAATGAGGTTCCCCGCTTCATTTCCGCACAGGGCACAATGGCCACCAAAATCTCCAGATACCAATCCGTTGGGCTATTGTGTCTAGATTATTTTGGAAAGCAAGGTTGGCACTAAAAGATACCAAAGTGTCGATCACCTCAAGCAAGCGGTTGACCGGGAATAGGCCAAGATACCGCAGAGCAACTTTCGGTTTGTGACGGTTTCACTGGCCGTTTGAAGGCCATAATTCGTGCCAAATGTGTCCAATGTAAACTTATTCTAAAACTTGATGCTATTTCCGGCATTTATTGCTTTCATTCAATAAATTAAAAAAAATAAAAGTTGTGGCATTTGACTTTGTTGCAATTTTTTTATCTCACCCAGTATACTTAAACGTGGACCAATATGGCCCTTTTTAATACCAAAATTGTACTCATCTGAATAAAATTTTATCAATCCACTTCATTTCTGTCGGAAGCTTTTTTCACAGACGGGAAGCGCACTAGTATCGCAAAGTCAACATTATGTAGATCAAGAATTATATATATATATTCTTTGTGGGGTCTAAAATGTATATTCAAGGTGTTAGAAATAGTGAAGGGTAGCCGTTTCCTTTAAAAAGTTCAGAAATCGTCATACTTATCTATCCATGCGCTAATATAATATATTTCTTATTCAATAGTTCCTTCTGACGATTTTCATAGAATCACATTCTGAGTCGATTTATGCATGCCCGTCCGTCTGTCTCTCCATGTATTTTTGGGAACAATATGCAGGTCACATTTTTAATCCAATTTAGATAAAATTTCACACAGTTCATTTGGTCAGATTTAGATATAACTCCTATATATCCGATTTCACGTTCAGATATAGCTCCCATATATATGTTTCATCTGATTTGGTTGATATGGCTTTGGATATGGCTCCCATACATATCTTCGGCCGATTTCGGGTTAGTTGAGCACCAAATGGCCAATATCAATGCTGTTTTAAATTTTATCGAAATTGGTTTAGATTTGGATATAGCTTCCATACATATCTTCGGTCGATGTCATGAATTTTGGAACATCCGACCAAGTGAAAATCGGTTCAGATATAGCTTTAGCTACCATATATATGTATTTGGTGTTAAAGTCCCTCAAATTCGTAAAATTCAGGATACTAGATATCAGATAGGCCAAGAAATAACTGTTTTTAATTTTATAAAGTTCGTTTAAGATTTGGATATAACTTCCATATATATCATTATCCGATTTCAGGTTTGTTGTTCGCGAAATGGTTTATATTAGCCCAAAAGGAGTGAATTTTTGCACTTCCTAGTTGAACTTCAGAGTTGAATATACCTCTTATATATTAATTCCCTTTGATCCCAAGTTTATACATAGGTATTTTTAATACTTCTTGAAAAATTAATCCCGAATTTGGTTCGATATGCCATATATTCATATATACACATTACACCCAATTTGATATTTAAGTCTCGTCTCGTTTGATTAATTTTTGTATCCATTTTTGTCTGATTTCAACTAACTCAACTCAACTGAGACTCCATGTAATAAAACTTTTTATTCCCTCAGAAAAGCTTGACGATCTTAAATTTATATTTATATAGCAATAAAAATATAAATAAATATATATTTATATATCTATATATCTAAATTTGTCGATTCTAGATTTGTTTCTAGTTAGTAATCTTTTCAAAAAACAAATATGTTTAAAAATTAGTATTTTGGCGATTATTATTCTCAAGGAAGACAAACCTTTTTAGCAGATAATGTTCAATATTGTTAATCTATTTGTGCAAAATTCTATACATCGGGGTTCGGCTCATTTATGTGTAATTATTGTCAATTTTTATACCCTCAGCCATATGGCCACAGAGGGTATATACAATTTGTTACGATCAAAACGTGCCTAGCGAAATAACGATTTTAGACCCTAGATCTCTTTGAACCAAACCCCTTTCAGAACATTTGGAGTCGATCTAGCGATGTCCGTCCGTCCGTCCGATCTGTTATAAAGATGGAATAGATCGAACCATTTCTTCTGGTACCAGCCCCATAGGGTTCATGATTTTGAAAAACAAAACGTTCAAGCGAAATAAGCATCCAACTCTCTGCAAATTTCACACATACAAAAATTTTTGCTAACACCATATCTGTTGTGAAGTTGATATATATCTGCGAACCCCTTTTGGCACCTCACACACAAAGGGTCACAATTTGCAATAATTTTATCTGTCATAACTTTCGAAACAATTTAGCAATTCTTTACTACTTGCTATGCCTAAATATTTCTCTATATAAGAAGCCTGATATAAATATGAAATTTATCGGAATTTATGATTTCGCATAAAGTTGGACATAAATATCCTTTCTTGTAATTCGCTTGATATTTTTTATTAGTATTAAATGAAGCATAAAAATGGAATATTTCGGTATACTCTATCACGCACATTTTAACAATTTCTAAAAATTATTACATATCTCATATAAAGTGAAGGAGTAAGTCGATATAATCCATACCAGGAACGTCGCAATATTTATATCATATTTTTGGGTCCGATACGAAATGGACAATATTTGCCCATTCCTTCGGAACCTGCTCCATAGAGGGTCAAACGTTTGAATAATCGTAAAACTACCCAAAATATATTTAAATAATCGAACATAGGCTGAGGGTATATATCTGTCGGCAATGCCGACTGATACTTTTTAACTTGTTCGTTCTGAGTTCTCATTGGATAAACTATTTAATTTTTCTTTCCAAATATTCCAACTAAAAATTACGCATAACAAATAAATAGCGCCACGAGCTGTATGTTGGTTGCTCAGACAAACAAAAATAATTAATAATAAATACAACAACTAGAATTCTTAGCCAACGGAATTATAGACCACATGCATGCGGAAAACAAGTACTGTGCAAATTATACAACAAAGTGCCATAGTAAACATTTATGCTCCCGTACTACTTCACGGGCGTGTATTTAGCATGGGAATCATCAGGCATCGCATAATTAATTCCCACGAATATATGTATGAAGGAACACATGTGTAGCTTTTGACGTCTCCTTCATCGAAGGAGGCCGAACAGTAACAACAATAACAGTCATAACAACGACTACGACAACAACAGAAGTAGAAACAGCAACAACGGGAAGAAGGAGGATATTCACATCAAAAACAACAACAACAAAAAACAGAGCTAGCAACTACAAAAGTTAAAAAAATATAACACAAAAACAGATCGACACAAATATACCAACGCACATCTCATCTTCATCTCATCACGGCTCCCAGCTTAATAACCAACAACAACAAAATCATATTATATTCCACATAAGCCAGCAGCAGCTCATAAGAAACCCACAGCTTGAGACAGGCCAAAAGTAATCACAGCCGCAAACAAAAAAAAAAAAAAAAAAAAAAAAAAAAAAATAATATAATGTTGTATTTTTTAAGGAAAGAAGCTAAAATCGCATGCTAACATATAAACATGCAAATATACAGACATACATAGCATATGTGCATACAAACATATATTTTTTGCGAGGTTTCTTTTTTATATTATTTGGATTTTTTTCACTCAAATGCAGGCAGTGTCGATGTCACAAAAGAGCTCCCAACAGTGGCATTAAATCTTGGTCGTTCATTCTTAACCGGGGGAGCGCAGCGAGTGATGCCAAGTGTGAAAGTACGTTCCGCCAAGTCAACAGACAAGACGCCCTAGCGCACAGGTGCGTACAAATGAATTGCTTCGGGTTTTATGACCCAAGAAATACACGCACACACACACACATACGTACGAACACACGTTTGCATTCACATATCAAACAACCTTTTTGACGCTCATCCCCGAAAGAAACGCCAAGTAAATTCGGGCTGTTATGACCATTTGATGGTGCACTGATACACTCACTTGCCATCGCTACTGAGATTTCGTTGATTAATCGAGTTAAGCGTGAAACATCATTACATCCCATATCCCAAAATTTACAGATTGTTGAGCGGCACTTGTGGTCTTTCGCTCGGTCAAGATTACGAGATGTGTATGTATGTGAGTGTGTGTGAGTGTGCTTGTAATTGTGGCCATGGGCAACAATTTTATGTCGGACCTTAAGGTGACCACTAAACGGAGGCGAGCAGCCATTACACATCGTTTCCTCCATTGCGTTAATATGCATGTCCATCATTTCGCAATTCGTTCTGCTATCAATTTTCGTATCAATGCCATTGGCTTCTAATGGCAGGCGATTTAGTGGGAGGGTCATGGCTTTATTTGTCCGTAAATATATCATCTCCTTGATAATTAAGTTATTAACTGAACGATATATCGTGATATATCTAAATTTATTTTGTTGATAATTATGCTACGCTTTATATCGAATTGAGTCCATGGAACTTTAAAAATATTCATTAGATCTGGGTCACGTGCTCATAGCTGGAAAATATTAAATTCCCCGTGGCAGTACAGGTACACGGTTATGTAAAAAAAGAATATTTCGAGTTAGGTTGTAATTTTAATGCAAAATTAACTTATCACCTAACAATCGTTTCAATGTTTACTACAGACTTTGATAACACTGTGTAACAATTTTCGGGTCATGGTATGGGATCTCAAAGAATTATGGGGTTTCGGACGAAACTTATTTAGAACTCTATTCTTCGGAATATATAAGATACAAAAACCTTTAGATTACTTTGAGAATGATTGATATAAAAATGGGCAACTACTTTTTCAGGCGCGTGTCCTTATGAACTGAATGAGGTTGTAAGGCGACTGCTCCACTTCCATCGAGAACAATACAAACGACTGATATTTAAAATAGGGCTTCGTATTCGATCATTGTATATCATCTCTGAGAAGAAAATGGATGTCAATTTTAACACGAAAATTAGGAAATATATTTAAAAAAAAGTAAAAAGGGCTCTTTATACCATCCACCAGTATGTTTATCAAAGAAAAATCAAATAATGAGAAGAATAGAACTTAGAATATCAATCCGTTTTAATTAAAATAACACAAATAGCGAAACCCACATTATCTAATTTGGTTGGAAATTGTGGCGAAAACCTTAAAAATACCGAATATCTGGAGATAGTATTATATGGATCTATATTCAGTACCAATCAGCTTGCATATATTATAAACTTTTGTGCCGAATTTCGAGACTCAAGACTAAATAATGTGGACTTTATCGTGATTTCCACAGACAGACGGACATCGCAAAATCGACTTAAAATTTTACATTGATCAATAATACAGGGTGAAATAAAAAAAAAACTGCAACAGAGTTTTTTTTAAATTTTATTGAATGGATGCAAAAAATGTCGGAAATCGCATCAAACACCCTCTAGAATATTTTCGCGATAATTCGCCATTTATTCTGATGTCACGGTCGATTAATAGGAGCGGTGAGCCACCATCGGTTGTTATGGCGGCCAACACTATCACCATGGCCGGCGCTTGAGTTCTGGTGGCCAACCGAAGGTGCACATTTTCAGCTGACCTCTTTGGAATATTCCGATATATTCAGCTCACGAGCCATTTTAAGGAAACCGAGCCATTTTAAAGAAACAATGTAATGAGCTGTCACTGGAATAACAGCTGACGGACGAGTGGCTTGGAAATTATAGCAGTCTGAATTTGGTTGCGGTTTTTTTCATCTCACCCTGTATATACTTTCTGGGGGTTTTCCACAAATACTTCGAGGTGAAAAGCAATAAGTTTAGTCATTTCGAACTTTGAAAGCCCTCTAACATGGAACAAATTTCAAAAAAAAAAAAAATGCTTGAAAGAAACTCATAAAAATACCGAATATGTGGATATACCGTTATAGTGGAGCCTAAACGAAGACGTGGACGTGAAATTTTTGTCATAGGCCATTACGATATTCCAATATGAAACTTGAAACAATTCCGGTGATTAATGTCACAAAAATCATCAAAATGCCGAATATAGGGAGGTACCGGTATAGGGTCCATACGAAGACGTGGCTGTAGTACCCATTCAAATTCCAAATCTGAAACATTTCCGCTGAAAAGTGTGACAATAATCATAAAAATATCGAAGGTTTAGTTATATAAGTATTATACCAAAACCTAGACGTACATTGAAAGTTCTATAAGAGGATGTTTCTTATATAATCGTTCAACCTACTTAATTCTATTCGAAAGACAGACGAATGGACATCACTGAATTGATGAAGAAATTTATGCTGATCAGGAATATATATATATACTTTTTTGGGCCTAAAATTTATATTTCGATGTGTTACAAACAGTTCCATTAAAAAATCTGATTTAAGTTATCAACATACAGATAATTGGGCTATGCTTAATTCGGAGTGGACATAGATGGACAATCATTTGCCAGAAGGACTATTACCTATAACGAACTTTAAATAACGTTTACGAAGTATCGATTATCGGGGGATATCTTTATATTCTGCTTATACGGAAACGGATACCTATTTACACAATGTCAAAGAGATAAGTACCTATTAAGAATTTCTCATATCGGAATGTAAACAATTTCATTAAAAATCTTACCAAAATTATCAAAGTACCGAATGTAGGGAAAGTCGAGGATGTAGTGGATAAACATAGCTCATATCACAAGGTTTTTGCAGGCGGGGAACCAACAAACGCAGGGACGGACATGACTTAGTAAATTAGGATTTATGCTGATTAAGAATATTTATACTTAATTGGTCTAAAATGATTATTCTACAAACGAAATGGAGGATATAGTAAAATAGCCTATATTGATTCTCATTTTTGTGTAGCTTCCATATGACGGAATACACGTTCCGGAACAACGTGGTCTGGGCTTTACCTTTTTCTAAATGGTTAAGTACGTAAAGGGCCATAAGAAAACCCTTGGACCAGAGAACCTTAATCATTTTGCATTTCATCTACTTTCATAATATAAGTTTAGAATTTGTTAGCTCTCATGCAAGTATCTTGGGTATCTGAACTTGGGAAGTAGCGTTATATGGAGACTATACCAAACCTAAATAAGTAATTCCTAGATTTCTACAAAATTCCATAGATTTATCTTAAATATTACAATTAATAGCACAACAAATTGCTTATTAATCCCCAGTTTTAGGAGCGTGAAGTTGAGATGTACCAAAGCATAAAACTATATTGCAAATCTTCTCTATAAATTTGTTTCCAATTATAAAGACATAAAAATACAAATTTCTTTCCAAATGAAGAGGAGATATATTTACATGAGAGCTACACTCAAGTATGGACCTGCACTACGTGATCTAGTCCTCGTTGATAGCCCTTACATTCAGCGTTAGATCATATTTTTGTATTCATTATAATTACATTGAGATATGCAGATCATAAAAAATTGAATCTTACAACCTCCCACTTTGGTATAAACTATACTGCTAAAAAAGATTTAAACTCCTTCCCATATACCAAATTTAGGACCCTTTAGTACTCATTTCCAAATCCGCCTCAAAATCGCAACTGTACACACTAATGCCAAATATCACATTTCGAGTACTATTCGTTAACCCAATGCAATGTATTTTTCGTATACTTGTTTTTTTGCATTTTTAAAATCAACTCTTTACTTAAAACCTACCCACTGCCAACATTTCAAATCTTCAGCTGCATCCGATCACCCAAAATCAAATTGTACGTAATTTGGAATCTTTCGACTTAGTATTTGTTTCTATAAACACTTCACTTATATCAACTCTGATTCCAAAACGTAATTCTTATACCAAATATCACAATTTTAGCTCAATCCGTTTACCAAGTTTTTTGTTTTTTACTATTTTAGTCCATTTATAATTTCTAAAATCCCAGCCCTATACACCAACATTGACCACTGAAAATTCTATATGCAGTCGATTCGTCTGGGCTTCTTTCAAAATACAAGTTTCACTAAAATATCTATAACTCATGATGGTATTATAATTGCAGGTAGCTGCAAGCTTATCAAGCTTATTTGACTCTATAGTAATGCTATTGTCAAATTCAATATGACATTTTGAGATTTAATTCCATTTCTTGATATACGATAGGTATACACTTTTTATACCCTACAACACTATGTGTTGGTTAAGGTTGATTGGGCCAAAAATTATATAACACCTCGGAATCGTCCTATCCCACCGAGCTAAGTCGACCTAGCTACGTATGCCCGTCCGTAGGTCTGTCGATGTATATAATCAAGCTATAGGTCGTAATTATGTCCCGATCCGATCCTCACAAAATTTAGCATGGATGTGTGGTTAGGGTCAGAATATTTCGGTGTTGAAATGGACCAAAAACAGAAAATTTCCGTTAAACCGCAGAAATCAAAAATAAACGAAAAGCTCACGTCTGACCTTTACATTGATGCTAATATCGGATATATCGCGTATATAGCAAAATATATACCATCTCATTTATCAAAGGGGAGGATGTTAGTTAGGCTGCTTATAACTCAAGAAAGGATGAAAAGGTAGCGATATTTTTTTAATTTTTGTGGCATTTTTTATATCCTACACCACATTGTTGTCAGGGTATTATATATTTGTGAATTTGTTTGTAACTTAGAGAAGGAAGCGAGTTAGACCCATAATTTATTTTGATGATCTGCATAGAATCATATTCTGACTCGATTTATGCATGTCCGACGTCTACCCATGTATTTTTGTAAACAAAGTACAGGTCGCATTTATTGTCCGATCAAGATGAAACTTTGTACAAAACATTTTTTATTCAAGGACGAATTGGTCAAAATTTAGATATAGCTCCCATAAATATCTTCGCCCGATTTGGTTTTGTTCACCAAATGTTTAATATTGGTCCAAATAGAATGGAATTTGGCACATGCAACCTAATTAAGCCTAGAAACAAGTGTGTCAAATTTGAAGGAAATCGGTTCAGATATGACCATAGCTCCCATATATATTCTTCATCCGATTTGTTAAATTTCTCCCACACAGCCGTAATATACACTCCATAACAACGATACAGGGAGAAATATATCAAATACCACTCAGAAATACCTCTAAAAAAATTTATCGAAATCGGTTCAGATTTTTATATAGCTCCCATATATATTTATTCGATTTCAGTTTTCTTGTGTAACAATTGGATAATATCAGTTCAAATCGAGTGAATTTAGGCACGTCCTTTAAATTTGGTGAAAATCGATCCGGATGTAGCTATATCTCCCATAAGTATGTTTCAACTGATTTGGTTTTTAAGTCTCTCCCATTTGTTTTACGCACCCACAACAATGATATTTGGTAAAAGATAGCTTACAGAGCTCAGAAATAGCTCTAACAAGTTTTATCGAGACCGGTTCAGATTTGGAGATAGTTCCCACATATATCTTTATCCGAATTCAGGTTAATTATGCACCTACTCTCTAATATTTGCCCAAATGGAGCAAATTTTGGGACATACGTTTCCATTTTGTGCAGCTCGGATAAGATGTATATTTTTCAATGTAATTCCCTCTGAAAGCAAATTATAACTGCTCGAAATTTGTGTGATATAATATACAATTCGCAATTATCGTCCGATCTTCACGAAATTTTGAATGGGGTAGGGTTTAGAAGATATTCACAAAATATTTTGGTTTGAAGGAGAAAAAACCTAAAAATTTTCTCGATTTTGCAGTCACCTTACAGTTAGAAACTAAGGGCAAAGAGACATGAAATTTTTATGAGGTTTGAATTTAGGACAGCGTTGAAGCCTTTGCATTTTGGACGGCTTAGGATAATATTCCGCTGGTGAAATGTACAACAATTTTTTGTGAAAATACCAAAATTAATGAAATCAGAAATGCATACAAGACCCACCTCTGACCTTTACAGTTATGCTTGACGAATATAGCCAAATATAGGAGACACAGGAAATCATGTAGAGGAATCAAAATTTTCAAATATTGTTTTGAAGCCCATTACCACGACATAGGGCAAATGCTACGAAGATTTGCAAAAATGAAATGATAATAAAATGTGCAATATGCACCTATTTTAGAGATCGTATATTTTTCGAAAATATTGGTTTCAGATCTATGATAATTATTAGAAAAGAGGAGCATTTAGATGCAACATTTGTTTTTATTTTGTAGTAGATATGGGATGATTTTTTTGGAGGAATCTCCATTCTAGTCAAAAGGGTTTTAGATCTGCAGAAACTTTACCATAAATTGCTGTGTTGTGGGATATCAAATGGTCGACCCGCCCGTCTATAGCCTTTGCTTGTAGACAGTGAAGGCATTATCCAACTCAGTTCCCGAAATTATTCGAAAATGTAATTTTCATTTTATCATGTATTATCTAATATCCGTATTAAATCTGATCATGGAAAACTAATTTCATTATTTACACTAATAAATACGGTTCTGAATTATGTTCAAACTTTACCTTCGTTGGCACCGAAAACTAACTAAATCGTAGATTTTGGATGACTTTTTTTATTCCACAGGAAAGTTATAAGTCTTACCACTTTAAGAAGCTTTATTTCTACACCGTTGTTATACCCTCCACCATATATAGTATGGAGTGTATATTAAGTTCGCCATTCCTCATTGAAATAATAATTTTAGACCCAACGAAGTATATATTTTCTTGATCAGCGTAAAATTCTGTCCTTCTGTCCGTCCGCCCGTCTACCCTTTGTCCTTCTATCCCTCTGTCATCAGTATTTTGCTTGCAGGCAGGTCAAGTTCGCAGATGGGCTATATCGGTCCACCATATCGAATGGCCCCATATAACGTTATGCCCGATATTCCGTATTTTGATGATTTTAGCCACATTTTTCAATGGAATTGTCTGAAATTCTACACAAAGAGTTCTTCGTGAATACTTTACCCCCTGAATAAGAATTGTCTATATAGTTCCACGACATTGTATATCCCTTATATTTGGATGATTTTAGTCACATTTTTCTATGAATTTGTCTGAAATTCTACACAAGGAGTTCTTTATGAGTACTTTACCCTCGGAAAGAGAATTTTCTATATAGGTCCACGATATTGTATAGTCCCCATACAATTCCCACCCCCCATATTCGGTATTTTGATGATTTTAGCCACATTTTTTAATGCAATAGTCTGAAAATCCACACAAGGAGTTCTCTCTGAGTACTTTACCCCCTGGAAGAAAATTGCCTATATAGGTCTACGTTTTAGTGTAGCACCCATATAACGCTACACCGAGATATTCGGTATTGCCAGGATTTTGCGACTTTACCGGAATTGCGCCAAAATTCGTATTTGAAGTTCGTAATGGGTACTACAACCTATGACGGAAAATTGTCTATTCAGGTCTGATGATATTAGCGAAATTATTCACCGAAATTGTTTCGAATTTCGTATTCGAAGTTCGGAATAGTTACTACAGCCTATGACAAAAAATTAAAAATTCAGCACCACATCTTCCCCTATATAAAGTTTTCTATTAGAGCGGTATTTTAACGGATTTTTTTAGAAAATTTTCAAGTTCCGTCCGAATGGTGGAGGGTATAAAAAGTTCGGTCTGTCCGAACATAGCTGTTTTTTAATTGTCATATTCTAGATATTTGTAGTTCTCACAACCAATGCTGGTCTTCTCGCCTTAGTGTTAGATCTAGCTTGGAAGCAGGATTTAAATTTTTTTCTTGTTCAATGTTGTTGGAAAGCAATTTGTAATAATGAGATAAGAATTGTTGGAACATAAATCAAATATGAGTATTCAACTAAGCAATATAATTTAAAACAAGAAGTCACAGTCACCATCTCAAAAAAAAAAAGTTAAAATGTTCTTCAAACAAATGTTTGGTTGGCGTTTTTTGTTTTTCACACAGCATATTTCTATGAAAATCAAATCATTAATTTATCTGTTTTATCCTTTCTTGATTTGAACAACATCTGTAGAACAACCGCCTCGGTCCAAGTGCCTGTGGTTGCGTACACGTGTGTGTGTGTGTGTGTTTGCGTTTGTGCAGCAGCAAAATCAAGTTTATTGCATACAAAACAAAAATGTCATGGCTTCTATTAAAGTCATTGTGCCACCTTAATGAATTCTTTGGAGTTGCACTTGTGGTGCAAACGCACTTACAAACATACATACATACATCCAAACGATGTATGTATGCATATTTTCCCGTAACACACACACACATCCAAGCACAACACATATACCCATTGGGGTATCCAACATTGGATGTATTCATTATATTATCTGTCACTGGTCCAATTTGCAACATTCGACTTTAATCACACAATATCTGGCTTATATATGTGGATAAGATTACGAGAGAGTACGAGAGTGTATTACGAGTATCTCCATCGCATGAAGGATGTGCTTGCATGTTTGTTTTGGTTTTTTCTTCTTTTTTCTTTATTTTCATTCAATTCACTTTGTTTGTCAGTGTCGTCCTTTGTACACACACACACACACACACACACATACACATGTGGGCATGTTCGTTTCATCTGCTGCTGCCTTTGTGCAAGACGAACAACGAACATATATCATGCGACACAGCGCGTTCTTCTGTTCTCCTCAGTTCGGTTCTGTTGTGTTCGTTTTTATTTTTGTTTCTTTTTCTGTTTGTTGCGATGACGGTTTTCATCGGCAACAAGGATACCATGTGTTCAGTCGGATTCATTATTGTCCCTATAGCCATGACATCGCTCACATGAAATTTGCATTGAGCTGAATTAAGGACTTGCCGATCTAATCGCATTCGCCTCATACTTTCATATTCTAATTAAATGCGAACACATGCACCAGCATTTGCATCCAATTAGGATATCTGCATCGGACAGCAATATGAAGACATATCAGAGTTGAAACTTTAAAGATTACAAAGAAACATTCGACGGTTTTTATCGCTTTAAAGAAACCGACGGTTTTGTACGCTAAACCCGAGTTGATAATGACCGTGATGAATTCTTACTAGATTCTCAAAGTGTTAAATGTAGCGTAAAATGCTATCCAGGTGACTAAGATTCGTAGACACCGAAAAGTTGCTCTCGAGTCCAGAAAGAGAGGTACAAGAATCTTGCCATGTTTACGATTCAAAGGAACGAGCGCGCCATGTAAATGATTGCTCTGCAGAAATTAGTGATATTTCATCAGTTTTCCATTAATTTTATAAATAACTAGCTGGCCCTTTCACAAATTGATCCGACTAAATTGAAATAAATACCTATGGAAGGAGGGCAAAATAATTTCTGAATAGTCAAAGCTAATTACGCCTTTACACCCATTACCATAGCATCTCAAATTGCGCATTAGCGTCCCCAAAAAGTCTATGTTCTTGTTCATAGTAAAATTCAATGACGATTAAACAATGCCCGTGTTGTCGTCCGCCAATCGGTAAAAATCACTATAGATTGGCGGACCTGGGGACTGTACCAAAATATTTACGTATGTTGACATTTTTCTGTAAGATGGTTCTCTTCTCACAAAGTAGACTAAATACAGCAAAATCGATTTGAACATGTAGTCAAGACCCTCGAAATAGAAAAGCCAAGGTGCCAAAGAATGGTCAAATCAGTTGAAAAACGTGGCTAAGACCACAGTCATAGCTGGAATTAGGGATACATTCATATGAGGGTTATACCAAAACGTGGTCCAACCAACATTCTCTTGGGGGTTACAAATTCAATAGAATACAAAATTTGCTTTTCTGACCACACATTAGATGTGAAAGTGGACTTGGGGATACTCCAATGTGGGGGATTTACTTAAAAAAATTCCTATGTAGCAATTAACTGCATCATGGTTCCCTACCCCAGGGTAGCATAAATAATTTTTTTTTAGCCAAATCAATTGATGAATGTGGTCAAGACCAATATGGGCCCTACTCTGGCCACATAAGGGCCAAAAAATGAAAAAAATGGCCAAGACCCCAAAAATAGCTTAAATCATAGATGGTTATATAAATATGAAATCGGGTTGTACCCTTATCCGTAAGTTATGATCGATATCAAGACCTGCAAAAGCGATTTAAGGTATATTGAATGTTTGGGAAGAATTTCTGGAAGGATATATATCCTTTTCTTACTAAAAGTCCCATTCGCTCTACTATTTTGCACCCTTTATATTTGGTATTTTACTGATTGTACTCCCAAAGAATTTTGCATTTTGAGCTCTCTTTGGACGGACTATTGTTACATGAAAGAAGTAGGTCCATGCTTTGAAATGTGCTCAATTAGACTTTTTCGGTCATTTTTGTTTGTTTAAATGTGTTCGCATCTTCCAGCTGAACCACGATGTAGGCCCTGGAGTTGAAAGGTAGATGTCACTTAACATCCTATTTCGCACTTATTTCATTTTTTTTGGTGAAATATTGTATATTGTGAAAAATTATTCTTTATTTTGTTCACAAAAAATCCACTGAATTAAATTAAAAAAATTGACAAAAGAAGAATAACAAATTGAAAAAATCTTCAACTTTTTCGCTAATTTTTTACAGCAAAACTTGAAAGATCCTTACAAAGTTTGTCAATATAATGTACTATTATTTTAAAATTCGATTCCATTGAACATTTTTTTTAGATTTTTTCCCGATTTGAGAATTTTTGCAATGAGATCTCTTTTTGGTGATTTTTTAGCGATTTTGAAAAAGTAATTATCTTTTAACTTTGGTGTGATCGCGTTAAATTATATCGATATCATCTATTCTGTTTCGCCAAGACATAATTCGGTACTACACTTCCATGTAAACCGCCATCCATTTCAGTTCTCAAGAGATCAAGTCAATTAAATAAATTGGTATTAATATTCGAATTCAAAAATAAAAAATAAAAACACTACAAATGTACATTAGAAAAAAATAAGTCAAAATGGAAAAAAATCATGCAAAATAAAACATTACTATTGTACATTTCAAAAGTCAAAATGAAAATGTTAATATATCACATTTTTACGCGATTTTTTTGGATATTATCCTTTTCGGAGAGGAGACAATTCAGAATTTGTGTGAATCGTTAAAATCAGTCCAGCGGTTCTTAAGTTATAAGCGTAGTAACTAACACAACTTTCTTTTATATATATAGATTTTTAAACTGTTTTAAATAAAACACAGATTTTTAAATCTATATATATAAAAGAAAGATGTGTTAGTTACTACGCTTATAACTTAAGAACCGCTAGACTGATTTTAACGATTCGTACAAATTCGGAATTGTCTTCTGTCCGAAAAGGATAATATCCAAAAAAAATCGCGTAAAAATGTGATATATTAACATTTTCATTTTGACTCTTGAAATGTACAATAGTAATGTTTTATTTTGCATAATTTTTTTCCATTTTGACTTACTTTTTTCTAATGTACATTAATACTGTTTTTTATATTTTATTTTTGAATTTAAATATTAATACCAATTTATTTAATTGACTTGATTTCTGGAGAACTGAAATTGATGGCGGGTTACATGGAAGTGTAGTACTGAATTATGTAATGGCGAAACGGAATAGATGATATCGAAATAGTTTAATGTGGTCACACCAAAGTTATAAGATTATTACTTTTTCAAAATCGCTAAAAAAAATCACGAAAAAGAGATCTCGTTGCAAAAATCGGGAAGAAATCGAAAAAAAATTTCAATGGAATCGAATTTTAAAATAATAGTACATTTTATTGACAAACTTTGTAAGGATCTTTAAACATTTGCTGTAAAAAATCAGCGAACATGTGGAAGATTTTTTCAATTTGTTATTCTTCTTTTGCGTTTTTTCTTTTTTTTTTCAATTTGTACTATCATATTGAGTTCAGTTAATTTTTTTTGTGAACAAAATAAAGAACAATTTTTCACTATATACAATTTTTCACAAAAAAAAGAAATAAGTGCGAAATAGGATGTTAACTGACATCTACCTTTCAACTCCAGGGCCTACATCGTGGTTCAGCTGGAAGATGCGAATACATTTAAACAAACAAAAATGACCGAAAAAGCCTAATGGGGCTTATTTAAAAGCGTGGACCTACTTCTTTTATGTGACAATAATCCGTCCAATGAGAGCTCAAAATGCAAATTCTTTGGGAGTACAGTCAGTAAAATGCCAAATTTAAAGGGTGCAAAATAGTAGAGCGAATGGGACTTTTAGTAAGAAAAGGATTTCTATCCTTCCAAAAATTCTTCCCGAACATTTAAGATACCTTAAATCGCTTTTGCAGGTCATGATATCGATCATAACTCACGGATAAGGGTACAACGCGATTTCATATTTATATAACCATCGTATGATTTAAGCTATTTTTGGGGTATTGGCCACTTTTTTTCATATTTTGGCCCTTATTTGGCATCTTTGTTTCTAAGGGGGTAAAGAACCTCTTCGCATAAAATTTTAAATTTTTAGAGTAGGGCCCATTTTGGTCTTGACCACATTCATCAATTGATTTGGCTAAAAATTGTATTTATGTTAACCTGGGGTAGGGAACCATCATACAGATATTTGCCACCTCGGAATTTATATATGTAAAGTCCCCACAATGGAGTATCCCCAAGTCCTTTTTCTCATCTAATATGTGGTCAGAGAAGAAAATGTTGTATTCTATTGAATTTGTAACCCCCCAAGAGAATATTGGTTGGGCTACGTTTTGGTATAACCCTTATATGAATGTATTCCTGATTTCAGCTATGACCGTGGTCTTGGCCACGTTTTTCAACTGATTTGGCCTTTATTTGGCATCTTGGCTTTTCTTTTTCGAGGGTCTTGACCCCATTTTCCAATCGATTTTGCTGTATTTAGGCTACTTTGTGAGTAGAGAACTATCTTACAGAAAAATGCCAACATAGGTAAATATTTTGGTAAAGTCCCCATATAGTCCCCAGGGCCGCCAATCTATAGTGATTTTTACCGATTGGCGGACAACAACACGGGCATTGTTGATTCGTCATTGAATTTTACTATGAACAAGAACATAGACTTCTTGGGGACTCTAAAGCGCAATCTGAGGTGCTATAGTAATGGGTGTAAAAGCGAAATTAGCTTTGACTATTCAGAAATTATTTTGCCCTCCTTCCATAGGTATTTATTTCAATATTTATGTTAAAATTTGTTCACCTTTATGAGCCAGATTTGTGAAATATTATGCTATACAAAATTTACATTAAAGACTAAAACTACGGGCCGGCAACGCGGACCGGGCCAGCTAGTATAATATAAATATATACAAATTGTGTAAGTGTATTATATCGTAAAGTAGACAGAATGAGGTTATGTATGGAACAGATATCTTTAAGATGACCGCTGCGGCTTTGCTGGATATTTTAATGAAATTTTCAATGACCGTTTTGCATAAATACTGCTGTATTTCATTTATGCATTGTCCAATTTCCTCTTTTAAGGCTTGAGTCGTCGTTGGCTTATTTGCGTGAAATATCGAAAGAACCCCAAAGAAAAAACTCTAAAGGTGTTAAATTGCACAATCTAAGCGGCCAATTCTGGTCTCCAAAATACGAAATAACACGACCGGAAAATGACTTAAGCAACAATAAAATGGTTTCTCTAGCTATATGACATGTGCCGCCGAAAACACGGGTTATCATTTCATGATACCGAACACCATTCACTATTTGACCAGCCTTCTCGTGAATCATTCGAGGATTTTCCTCGACCCAAATGCGACAATTCTGCCTATTGACGAAGCCATGAAGTTGGAAATGAGCCTGGCCACTGAAGATAATTTTATCTGCAATATCAGCATTATCTTGTCTCCCCAATACCCAATTAACGAACTCCCTTCGGTGTCCATGGCCAGGTGGGTTTTGGTTACTGAGTCAATTCAACCTTGAATGCATGTGCAACTCGTTAGTCAAAATTCGCTGCCTAGTGATTTTTAAAGGAATTAACTTACCTTCAAAAACAAAGGGCTATCCGATTTCATACAAACTTTGCACATCTTGATATTTGTTTTACCTTTACTCAGATAAGAAAATGAATAAAAACATACGAAATAATACTCTCTCAAACTTAATAGACATCAATATGCCTACCAACCTTAGATCCTATGCGAATGTGGGACCTATCGGTCCACTTCTTCTGCCAAAATTAAAAAATCTATAAGATGAGTGTATGTTATTGTTAAAACCTAGCACATCGCAACATTTTTTTACATAAAACTAATCGGGTACCCGATTCCCGCCTGTGGTAATATTTTTATCAGACTTAGGTCAGGAGGAAATTTACACAATATTGGCCCACTGTTTCTCGTACTTTTTCAAAAAGATCAACATTTTGAATACCAGTAACTTTTGTAAAATGTGAAATTAGTATCACTTCACATACGATTTAGGTCAGGTTCAATAATTAACGCCATCAGGTTAACGGAAATAGTCCGAGAGTATATATCTGTTCCCAACGAAATCGACTGAAAAAGTGAACACTTATCGCAGATACTGGTGTAGTGGAAGCCAATAACAGCATCTGAAACTTTAATTAGATAACCACCACATTTGCGGAAACACCCGAGAAGAAGGTAACAATTCAATATTATGGTGTGGTATTAATAATCAATATATTCATTAGGGATATAATGGAATTATAGGCAGCACATCATTCATGCAAGCAGGTCACGTTCGTATATGGACCTAAGATGTCCACATTAGGGGTTCTTTACCAAAACTTGCTGCTTTTAAGGGGTTTTAAAGAACAGCAGACTTTCAAAATAAGTAGTCATATATATCATTTTTTTCAATGAAAATAAACGTTGTCTAGATCAATTCCCACCTACTCCGATCATTATTTCTCGATATTGTAATCCATTCACGGTTCAATGTCGTATCATACACCGCAAGAAATAGTCACACATTGAGGACGGACAATTTTGTTTATTTGCGTAGCCAATTTTGTTTATTTGCGAAATGGACCAATTCCGTCGAAATAATTTTCGATGGAATTCCGGTTAATTTCGATGCATTTTAAGAACTCAATCACATTGCTGATGATTGGCTTGTTTTAACTGAATTCCATAAGCCTTTAGACTCAAGTTTTATGCAAAATACGGAGACACGTAGGTTTCCTTCAACATATTGTACTACAGTAGCAGTGTTCTCTTTTTAATAATCTTTGTAAATCATTGAAATAATAATTTTAGATCCAACAAAGTAAAAAAAAAACTTTATCAACTTTATTATATATCGATTGTAATCACGCTAGAATCCAAACGACTAGGTTTCACCACACATTTCACAAAGTTCTTACCAAAAATAACAGTTTCGCAATAATTGATCTATATTGTGTACCCGAAACAATATATATAATACGAATACCAAGTCTCGATCGGGAGAAGGTATCAAAAGCTCGGCCCCACCGAACCTCATTGCTTTTATACCTTTCACTATAACATAGAGGGTATATTAAATTTGTCATTCCATTTGTAACTCCTCGATATTTGTGATCAGCGTAAAATACTAACATGAATTAGCCTTAGATGTCCGTCACTCTATCTTCTGAAGGAATTGGGATAGAGAGCTGAAATTTGGTACACATGCATTTCGGATCTCAAATGGCCTATAACGGCCATTATCCATCGAGGGTATTATCTAAAACTTTGTATTTGAAGTTTCTAATTGTTGCTAAAGGTCCTCATTTTGACTTTGCACATATAATGGTGGATGTTATCAAAATTTCGGCCCGGTCGAACTTTTTTACTTCTATTATTATTATTTTTTTTTTTTTTGTGTAGAGTTTAATAATTTCAATGCATTGGTTAAGCGTTTATTATTCCATTCCAAGTGTACCAGTAGTCGACACTTTTAGAATTTTCAATGTTTCTATCTTTCAACATTCTGAGTGAAATCTTTCAATTGCAGAAGAATAAAGTTGTTCAGATTCCAAATTTTGTTTTGTTTTCGAAATAATAAACAACAATAGAATTTGTTTTTATTAAATTGACAAAATTTGCAATTTTATTAAAATAGTAGTTTTTTGCCAGTAGTCGGCACCATTTTCCAAGGCTCGGCATGTCTATTTGCCAGTAGTCGGCATATAGTATTTCAGTAAAAAAATATTATTTTGTATTTTTTTTTATTTCTAATAGTATAAAACAATGCTATATTACTAATTCACAGTTCAATTAATTAATTTCGTTTTTAAATAGTGTTTTATTTAATTATCATTCTAAACCAAATATAGGTGGAAAATCAAGAATAGTATGGTTACCTTCAGTAACGTATGGATTTTCAATTAAAATAAAAATTAGATTAAATAAAAAAGAAAAAAGTACCTTTCTTATATTTGGAATTTGTGAAATGATCTCTTTCCTTTCTACTTAATTTAGAAAAGTTGGTCAAAAAGCACAAATAAAAACAACTGCCGACACAAAAATATGTTTTTATTTGTGGAGTTTTTAGATAATTTTTTAATAGTTTTCTCAAGTTTTGGTAAAATGGGTCAAAAATTATATTTTTCCGATTTGTATATTTTTTAAGCTATAAAATGTTCTTAAGGCTGTTATTTACTTTAATAAAATATTTCTGATTCCAAAAGTATTAAATTTAATTTACTTAAATCGATTATCAAGTTGACACCACCACTTTACAAACAAGCACTATCGCATGCGTTGGAAGTAATAAATGATCGGAGCTCTTTGTTTTTTTACAGAAAGAGAGCAGAGAACGCTGTTGACGTTTTTTTTTTTTTTTTTTTTTTTTGTAATTATTTCATTATTTGGTCAATTCTATTCTTAGTTATTTAAGTTTAAATTTCAAAACTGCCGACTACTGGGACATGCCGACCTTAGGCGCACTTACCCTATATTAAGTTTGCCACTCCAGTTGTAACTTATTAAAATAATCATTCTAGACTCAACAACGCATATACAGGGTGAAATGAAAAAAACTGCAACCAATTTCAGACTGTTGTCATTGCTAAGCCACACGTTCGAGCTGTAAAATTATTCCAGTGACAGTTCAATATATTGTTTACATGCGTACAAAAGCATTTTGGTGAAAATTTTCCAATTCGTGATGAAATTCCAGCGTAATAGTGTGATTTCTTTATATTTGGCTGGATAATCACAAGTGGCTATCGTTAGAACACTCCAGCATTTAAATGTGAATAAATCTTTTGTGGCTCGTGAGCTGAACATATCGTAATATTCCAAATATTGAAAGAAGAGTTCGGTATAAGCCATTGCAATTCCAAAAAGTGCAATAACTTACACCGCAACAGAAAGAAAATGGACTCAAAAGAACTAAAGAGTAGCTTCGCTTGGCCGAAAGTGGTGAGCTGCCGAATTTGGTTTTCTCCGATGAGAAAACATTCGTTGACCAGCAGTTTGTAAACAAACAAAATTATCGTGTTTACTTACCAAAAAAAAGTCAGCTGAAAATGTGCACCTTCGGTTGGCCACCAGAACTCAAGCGCCAGCCATGGTAATGGTGTGGGCCGCCATAACAGCCTCATTTCCAGCACACAATGGCCACCAAAATCTGCGGATACCAATCCGTTGGACTATTGTGTCTGGAGTATTTTGGAAAGAAAAATGAAAAATTATGGCGTTTGACTTTGTTTCAGTTTTTTTATCTCACCCTGTATAGGTGAAAATTGTCATATATATTACATATAACGATGCCACCTCACATTCGGTATTCTGAAGGCTTACCCTTAATTTTTGGGACGAAATTGTTTGAAATTTGAAAATTCTGTCCATATTTTTTCTAAACTTTTATAAGTAGCCTACCTTCGGCCGGGGCTTCAGATTTTCTCGTCCAGGCTGTGTCCAATACCGGTAACGCGATCCATAGTTCTCCTAAACTTTATAACTTTTTTTTTTAAATTTCAGGTCAATCCGAGCCTCTAGACTCAACTTAAGCCTTGTTTTCTTCCCCCATAGCAAACTGCCACATTCCCCGTGGGGATTATGTCCCTTTTAAAAGCAAACATAAAAAGTTAGTTTGTAACTCACCAAAGTAATTCTGCCACACCAAAGTCTACGTAAATCCCCATATTCGGTATTTTGGTGATATTATCCTCGGAATAGCATATTATTTGGCATTTACAGTTCATAACGAGTTCTCCTTACTGCGGCAGAATATATAAGTCCAATTTCTTTTATATGTTCCATATGATTGTACCTCCCGATATTTGGTCTTTTTATAGTGTTTTTATAGCGTAACGTTTACTGGTATTTGTATATCAACAAAAATGTATAATTTCCATACCAAGACGATTTCCTTTTCCAAAAATAGCAACACTTCTGGATTTAAAAATCATCATCTATTTGTACTTTCATCATAATGTAGATATAGGTGCAACCACTTATGTTTAAATGAAATGTAAACCTTCCGTACATTTTCCGATATTTTTATTTCATTAACATTCAAAATTAATTAAATGCCGCTAATGATTGTGTAATTATTGAAAACAGTATAAAAAAAGAAATGCCTTATAAAATACCGCCAAGGCGGCAAAGTTTTTTTTCTTTCAGATAGAGTGAAATTTGCCGCTTTCGAATTGGAAATGGCCTCGAGCGGGATTCACACAAATGCAATCGCCGCACAACAAGTCTGACACAACAACATTTGTAATAATTAAAAAACAATGATGTAATGCCTGGAGATTTAAACTTGAGCAGAGGACAGGTGCAACAGGAACTCTGGTTAGTACTGGGAAAATTGATGATCTCCTCTTCTCCCCTCCTCATCACACCTTAGAATCTGACAAACCATACTTACCGGCATTTGAAGTGTTGCAACCACCATTAAGACACCAAGAGAGAGAGAAAAAACACATATGTTGAAGTTGATTTTCATGTTTTTGTTGTTGTATTTTGTTCTTAAATATTTAAAATTGAATTTATAATTGTTTTGTTTGTTTTGATTTAAAAAAGAAAGTATTAAATGATTATACTGTTAATGTTAATTCGTAATATACATACACATATATAATAGGTACGTATCTGCTATATTTAAATATAAATATATATGTAATAATTATATATAAAAAAAAAAAACATATTTACATTTATTTTTTAATTGATTTACACTGACGGCCTTAAGTAATGAAACACTTGAATTCATTCATGCATTTGTTTGCTGTGATTTTAGGGTTTCCTTCGAATGGGGGGGCATTTTATCGTTTCCAATTAATTTATTGTCATTTCAACAATTAAGAGGTTTGGAGATTTTAGATTATTTTTTTTACAATTAATACATGCTTAGTACATGGAAAAGTCTGAGTGTATGTGTGTGTGTATGGGGGGTAAACGGGGAGTAGGACAGGAGATATTCTATGGGGGGATTTTTTTTAATTTAAAAAAAACATAAACAATTAGTGATTTACAATAAAACTTAAACTAAATGACATTGTGAAATTATGTTTTAAAATAATATGAAATTGTGGACATGTCTGAGACTTGCTGTTGCCCAACTGTCGGCAGCATTGTTTTAAAGGGAATTTGTCTTTTTTTAAATGAAAAATAAAAAAACGAATAAATGTCCTTGTACACATGCCGACTTAACAGGTAAATATGTCTGGTCAGATATTTGCCAGACAACTTGACATTTCAAGTCGCAAAAATTGTTGCACGTGTTGTCGGACTAAGCGAAACAAAGATATTTAACAATTAAATTGAACTAATAATTTCTTTATCACATTTAGCTTATTTATTTAATCCCTTCAAAGCATTTGCTGCCTCGCCAATGCTGCCAACTGCAAAATTCCGCTTAATCTCAAAATGATTAGATGCTAAATACACATAATTCGCTTTAATAATAAACATTGCTTAAAGCCAATGCTAGTGATGTTCAATAAAAGGGACGGGGATGAGGGGGAGGCGGAGGAGGATGGGAGAGGGGAGGGATGGATTGACAGTAATGTTTCATTTGTATATTTCGGTGTAAATATAATTATGCTAGAGATTTTCATTCGTATCTTCTTTCTTATCGTTTCGCTGCTGTCCATCACTGAAATTACAACTTGGCGAAATAACTTTTGTTGTTTGTTTTTGGCCTTCCAACGACCATCGCGACTGTTCAGCTTTCTGTGACAGCATTTCCGTTTTCTAACTTTATTTGTATCTTCTTAAATGCTAATTTTGTATAGTTGTTGTTGTTGTGTTTCGTTTTTTTTTTCGTAAATAGAGATAAAATTGTTTGCAACAGGAAGAGTTTCGGTTTTGTGGTAATGGAAAGGATTTCAAGGAAGATATAGGATATTCATATTTTTTTAATAATATTTTCTTTTAGATAAGGATAAAGAAAACTAATCGCAAGTTGAAATTTTTATTTATATACGAGAGTTTCATCTTGTTGTTATATATATATGTATATTCGAGTGTGTGTATGTGTGTGTGTTTGTTACAATAAAATGCTAAAAAGTTATACTCTATTTATAAGAAGAGAAATGATTTATGACCTATAACTATTCGTTCACTAAAAATGTAATCATCCATCTGCATCATCGTTGTCCAAAACGGCCATCGGCCATAGAATTTCATCTAAAACATTTTTGCTGGAAACTTTTGTCTTTGTTTTTGTTTTGTCGAGATTCTGTGGATTCTGTGGGACCGCTTGGATATTGTATTTGTGTGTGTGTGTGTGTATGTAAGTATTTGTTAATGTATGTAAAGTAAGTATAAAACTACAGGGTGAAAATAAACCTGCCATCATGTCTTGCAGCAAAGTAAGATTGTTGTACGGCTGACCAACATTGCGGGAACGCCTGTTATGATTGATGAGCCTTACACACTGTGCGGATTTGTGTGTGTGTGTGTGTGTTGGTTAAAAGTGCTGCTGATAACGCCCTTTCCATGTTTCCATGTTCATTCCTCGGTTGTGGCCGCTGCTAAACATTCGAGCAGGTATTTTCAATATCACAGCCTTAAAGCACAAACTTGGAATTATTTTCATAACTTCTCTATCTCTCTCTCGCTCGCTCACATTTGAAGTTCGTTGGTAATGTAACGAGATTTGCTTCCAGTTGTTTGGCGGAACAAGTTTGCCGTCCACCATTTCGTTTAATTCGTAAGGTTTGTACATTTTGTAATTGATTCGATTTGTTGTTGTTGTTGTTGCTATTCGTTTTGATTTTGCTATTTGCTTGGCGCTTTTTTTTTTTGTTTTAGGATTTTTCTGCTATCTTTGTGAAAATTGTGTGTATGTGTGTGTTTGTTGCGTCAGTCTACTTATTCTGTATTAGAAGCTCTATGAGTTTCCACCATTGGTATGAGGGGGCGTTGCGGGCCATTTGTGTTGACACTACTGCCACAGCTACAGCTACAGCCGCAATGCTTCAGTAGGCCTAAATTAGCCACGCTTTAGTACAAGGAACTTTCTTTGGTAATTTTGGTAATAGGGATGCACGTTTGGTTTCAAACGCGTATACTCACCACAGGTGGATACGAGATGTACTTGTCGCTCATATTGAAGTATGAACCATCCGGCGGCGGGGCTGGCGAGGGCGACGATATGTAGCTGCCCTTGATGACGAGCGAGGAGGCGGGCGAGGGCGAGGGTATGTACATGCCGTTGGACATTAGCATGTGATCATCTTTGGAACGATTCATCTGCTCGGGCATGCCGGAACGATTACTGTGCCGCTTGGGATTGGGCAGGGTGCGTGTGAAGTCGGGATTGCACATGTACGGCGGGGTGCACATGGAACTCTCCTGATACTTTGGGGGATACGCTGTGGACTGTATGATATCGACATTCTCCACCAGGTACGTGGATGTGGCCTGCTTCTGGACATCGGCCTGCAGAGCAGAAATGGGCAACTGTGTGTAAAATCACATCAATGAGAGTTAGAGTTAGTTGGTTAGCATCAAGCATATGAAAGTTACGATCATGAGAATGTGAGAGGTGATTAACGTGAGAGCATTTTAGAGCATAATTGGCCATCAAGTCTTACCTTGTAGACAGACTGATTGTCCTCCTTCGAGTAGGCATCATCATTGGGGGCTTCCGTTTCAGCTGAACTCTTGTTTTGGCGCCGTATCACGAACCAGGCAACCAAGGCAGCATTCAACACCAACAACACCATGGCTGCAGAGGTAATGCCGATAATCATCATGTTGGGCATTTCGTCTTTTTCATTCAGTTCGGCCGAATAGGGTTGGGAACCTAATTTAACAAGCAAAAGCAAAAAGGTCAAAAGGTCACTCAGTCAATAACGGTGATTTATCTCCCTTTCCACTTACCTTTGGTTAATGTCAATTTAATATCCGGCAGGAATTTACTGCCACCCGCCTCATTGGCTGCCATCACGGAAAACAAATAGGTACTGCCCGCCTTTAGGCCATCTATGCTTATGTTGAAACTGCCCGGTTTGGCATCCACATACTTGTATTTGTCCTCATTGTGGATTTTGAAACGCAGCCGATAGTAGACCGGTAGGCCGCCATCGAAACCGGGAATCCATGCCAAATCCACACCATTGTCGGTGACATTGTTCACCAACAGTTCCAAGGGTGTATCAGGTCTGGTGGGCTTGGAAAATTCCACACTTGTGCTGGCCTGGCCGTGGGTGTTGCGAGCCACACACTCATACTGGCCATAGTCATCGGCCGCGGTGTTCTCTATGACTAATGTTGACTCATGAGTCAAGGCGTCCAATTTGCGTTCCAATGCCTTGAATTTACTGCGACGCATTTTCAAGTCTTTGCCATTGCGACGCCACACAAAGCTGGGCTGTGGTGCAGCCAAGGCTTTGCACACCAAACGGCCACGCTCACCCATACGGGCGGCAAACCGCATCAGGGCAGGTGAATGATCCAATTCGGGAGCAGCTGAAAACCACAAGATAATTGATGTTGATGTATTTATGTTTAGCAATTTCAATTAACTTGAAAACGTGTGTGTGTGTGTGTGTGCTCTCACATACACACACACACATGTGTTCAGTTGCAACATAAAATGACAATAAAAAAGAAGACTTACATTGAACAACCAACAAAACATCCCTTTGGGCAGGTGGTCCTCTCTGATTGTCAACAACACAGGTGAAATTGCCAATATCCGAACGTTGTACTCGGCTAATGTGCAAGTACGAGGTTCCATTGTCATAGGTTATTGTTGTTCTGGCTGACATGTCATAACCGGCTCTAATCCAAGTAACATGCTCGGCAGCCAAAGGACGAGCCATAATGGAACAGGCCAACACCGCATCATCGCCTTCGGCAAAACTGGAGCCATCTGTAACCGATTCAATGGATGGCGGAACTAAGAGCAAAAAAAATGAAAATAATTCGTTGGTTTTGTTTCGCTTTTCGTTGCATCCTTTACTTACATTCCACAACCACTTGTATCTCCATAATGGCTGTGCCCTGAGAATTCATGGCTTCGCAAATGTAGCTACCAGCATCATTTCGTGACAGTTTGCTGATGTTCAGGGTGGCCCCATCCGATATGATACGCTGGTTAGGAGCATTGCTCATAATGGGTAGGCCATCCTTGGTCCAGGTATAGGACATGGACATAGGATTGCCGGAGGCATGCAGTTCGATGCGCAAAGGTTCACCTTCAACGCCCAAATAGGTTGTCATTTGGGGATTATCGAATTTGGGAGGATCTATTGGAAAATGAATTGAAATCTTATATACCATCCCGCAAACACTCCTTGTTCTCCCCAATACTTACACAAAACATCCAAATTGACTGTTTCGTGAACACTTCTCTGCAGGACCTCATTGATGGACTGACAGGTGTAGACAATGCCATCCAAGTCTTGGGTAATGTTGACATACACCTCCAAAGTGGAAACCGAACCGCCCCACAGACCGGGTTTTGTGGACAGGTTGACACCCTCAACAGGTATGCCATCTTTCCACCACGACACTTTGGCTGGGGGGTTACTGGAACTTGAGTCACAAATGAGTTTGGCACGGATACCAGGTACCAAGTTCTTGGGCTCCACCGATATCTTAACGGTTTCCGGTGGAACTAAAATTCATAAAATTTACGTTTTAAAATTGAAATCCCTCGACAAACCTTTCTGGGCCATACTTACAATCAACATTTAGGGTTTTTGTGGCAAACAATGGAATTTCAATGGCTGGACTTTGTATTTCACACTTGTAGATGGCGTTGTTGTCCGAGGCATTCACCAAGATGGTCAATTCCGATATGATTTTCGAATCCACAACTTTCGCCTGGGTATTGAGTTTCTTGTCGTTTTTATACCAAGTCAGGGCTGGTGGGGGATTACCACCCGAGGATGAACATTGTAATTTCTTGACAGAACCCGAAGTGATGACATCACCGTCATTATACCCTGTCAACAAGGGTGGCGAGGGTGGATCTGTGCAACGCAAAATAAATCAAAAGGGGGAGAATCTCACATAAATTTAATTTCGATTCACATTTCAATTAACTTCGTCATAAAACAAAAACAAGAAGAAGACGAAGAACAAGAAGACAACAACAACAACTTACACAAGACATTGACACTGTGGGAACCCACCACGTTTTGTGTCAGTTCCACATTTAGAGCATGACAAACAGCCACAAATGTTCGTGAATTGGAGTCAATGGTTATGGAAACATTCGATGTGGAAAACCAACCACCTTCGATGCTTTTCTGCGTCTTGTACGTGGAGTTGCTCAGCGGGCGTCCGTTAAGCGACCAACTGATGCGGGCCGGTGGATTGGAGGGCGCTGTGATGCAAGTCAACTGGACATTGTCTCCCACTTTGGCCTCTGTGGCGCCGGAAATTGTAACTTCTTTGGGGGCAACTAAACGCGCAATGAGAGGAGATAATTAAAATTAATTAAAGGCTTCACGCGGGCGATTGATAGAGAGAGAGTGCTTACACAAAACGGTCAGATTGAGTTCAGCCTTAAAAGCGGTATTGGATAAAATATTCTTGGCTTCACACACCAATTGGGCGCCATTATCTGAGGCTTCGGCTACAAAGCTATATGCATTTTCCGATAATCGTCCAGATGTCCTATTCCAAACAAAAACAATAAAAAATAAAATTTCAAAAAATCCAACAAAAAATAGTTCCAGTCTTTACCTTTGTGGCGAATTGATAACTTGGCCATTTTTGTACCACACCAATTGGGCAGGCGGGTTGCCACCGCGACTACGACAGGCTATTTTGACACTTTGTCCTCTGCGTAAGGTTTCACCTTGTGTGTAACCCTCAAAGAATGGTGGACCGGGAGGATCTGTGATGAGGGGATGACAGTTTGGTTGAGATCTCTTCCAAACCAAGAATAAAACAAAAATAATAACTTACACAAAACCGAGAGCTGTACACCAGAACGCATGGGTACATCGGGAGGCAGGGCCTTGTGTTTGGCCTCGCACGAGAAGTCTTTGTAATCATCGTCGGCCTTGGGTTGTATGGTTATGATGGAGACCGTGGTAAAGCGTTTCGGAGCAGTTTCGGTAATTTCAACATGGGGTTTTACTAAGAATGGATGGGGGTTGGGGAAATGAAATTATTATTTGGGAATAACATAAATTCTTTCTCATCCTAAATAACACTATTCCAGATTGATTGGATATAAAAAAGTAATCATGTGACATGGAAAACTTAAACCACTTACCACCAGCTATCGGCACATTATTGCTATTCCACACCAAATTCGCTGCTGGATTAGCATTCTCTGCAATGCATTTCAAGGTCAGATTTTGCTTTTCAATTACCTCCACTTTGGTATTGGGAGCATAACCGTCAATCGAAATCGAACTGGGTGCAGCCACAATGCTCAGCTTGGCATTGGCCCGAATGGCTGGATTGCCAGCAGCAGGTCCTACCTGACACTGGTACTCGGCATCATCTTCCAGCGAGGCATTCTTAATTTGTAAATTATAAATGCCGTTTGCGGCATCGACCAGAACGGAGTAACGGGGGAAACCATGAATCACGGCCGAGAAGCCCAAAGCAAAGCCATCTTTGGTCCATTGAACTTGGCCGGCCCGGTTGGCCACCTCACAACGCAGCAGTGTATCGGTGCCCTCTAAAATCTGTAAATCGTGGGGGGTAACTCGAAACTTTTGTATGGGGGTCGTGGATTGTGCTGCGACCGTTGCAATGACTGAAAGAAAGAAGAGAAAATCGTTGTTAATTTAGTTATTTAAAAAAGATGAAAGTATTTTAGAAATGTTCATTTCGATGATCATTTCCACGAGAAAACAAAAACAAAATTGTCATTTATGTCACCACGGTTGGTTGTTGTATTCCCCTCCCCTCGCCCGGACAACCCACGTTGATTTCTTTTTGTTGGACAATATGAGAAGAAGAAAAAAAACACCCACATGAGAAAACCCAGCTTATGTCCGGGTCAGATAAGCCTTGAATATGTTTGGTGAACTAATTTTCCAGCGTTTAACACCAGACAAATACGACGACAACAACAGCAGGCAATGCAACGTATTCCATACCTGCATCAATGACGAACGCTGTTGTGTATTCTGACCAACCAACCAGCCAGTCTGTTTGTTTGTTTGTCGTTCCCAACCTACATGTTCTTCGATTTGATTCATTGACTTATTCATCCACCAATGTTATCTGAACCATTAACAAAGGCTACAGCAACAACAACAACACGGCCAAGAGCAGCGGTCAAAGAGTAAGGCAACAGGCTAGCTGATTAGCATAATAAACGAAGAAATCAATGATTTGAAATCCCACTAAAGCAATCAACAACATTGGGTGGTTGGCCGGCCGGCCGAATGGCTGGCTGGCTAGTGGTCAAATATCCACATAATTTCACCCATAGTTTTGGGCCCCTATGAAGGCGTCTAATGAACGAATGAATTGATATGAGGTGGGTAGGGTGGGGTATAAATGGATATTAAGGTACGAAAGACTCACTAATCATTTTCCTAATGTATGGCCTATAACAGATACAACAACAACAACACCACCCCACCAGCAGCCACAACTACAACAAGAATATTATAGTGTCCAACAAGCAAATCCCATCCACATCGACGACAAACAAATCAATTCCCATGGCTTTATTAGCTGCAACAAATACCACACCCAATGTCATCCAAGGTGTGTACACTCGAAGAAAATTGGGTGTTAGAATGTAGATTGGTATTCTGATATTCAATGTTCAATACTAATTTTAGAATATACAACACTTCCGGTTGGGAAATACTAAGCAAATCTAAAAAAAATGTTTCTGTACATGGTTTGTAGCTCTTTGTACCAAAATACTGGGGAATTAAAGAAGCTAAGTTTAGTGTGGAAAATTTCAGTCAAAACGGTACAATTTACGATCAATATCAAAAGTCGGTAAAAGTTATAGTATTCAAAATTGTTTAAATCTTGCGTTTCCTGGATTTATTATTCCAGATTAAAATTCGGTAAACTTTCAACATTTTTTTTCTTTGAACAGTTCCCATTCTAAATTTTACTTAATTTGCATTTCATAAAACATCAATCCACTGACTTTAGAGGAACGGATTTAGACCTTAACACAACTTAAATTTTTTTTCAAGTGTTCTTAAATAAAAACATAATAATTAAACCAGTAAGGGAAAGTCGAAAGTCTGTTGAGGTCGACTATATAATACCCTATTCATATTTAGAAGAACTCCCGTAACAAAATAATTTATTTGAAGTAGATCATACCACCTTTCAACATTTGGCTTTAGAGTAGTTTTAATTTGGTTTCCGAGGGAACTAATAACCAAGGTATATCCAATTCCAAGTCGATTTTCACTAAATTTGACGGAGACATTTTTATCTTTCATACCAAATAACATTGCTTTAGAGTGCATATATCACTTCGAGAAGAATTATATTAACAAAAATATATATCGAAGAAGAAAATCTGGCAAAGGTATTTCCGAGCTCTATATGGTATCTGGTACCATATATCATTGTTGTCGAATGCATATTATGACCAAGTCGGATGAAACATATATGTGGGAGCTATAGCTTATTTGATGTACTTGCTTCTAGACTGAATTCGATCGGATGTGCCAAACTTCAAGTCATTTGGACTGATATTGGCCATTTGGTGCACAATTATCCCGAAATCTGTTGAAGATATACATGGAAGCTATATATAATTTGAATCGATTCTCACCAATTCAAATGAAATTCGTCCTTGGGCCAAGCAAATGTTGTTTGGAAAATTTCATCTCAATCGGAAAAAAAATAAGTAAAGATTAAACCATAACTTCCGTTCTTTAAAAATTACTGTTGAATTTAAAAATTTGAATTTAAAGCCGAAAATAGTGACAGATTTATTTAGTTTACCATTCCTTGAAGACAATAATCCTCCCAGTCTAAGTAAACAAAAAGCAAAACTTATTTCCGCAATTATTTCCGAAAAATGGCTACAACTTTCTCCAGGAATTTAAAAAAAAATTGCAAAAATATATATTTTCAATACATTTTCACCTAATATTTTGGCTATATAACGTCTTATATCGAATCCCAGATATCGATGATTTAAGAAAAAATGCAAAATAAAGAATTTCTTATAAATGAAGAAACCCCACTCTCCTTCTCTTTTCACAGTGTAAGCCCACATTTGCCCCCTCCCCACATATTGTGCGTTCCCATCTCGATAAGAGACCAATCACGTTTAACAAGAAGAACAACAATAACATTGATCATTGGATTAATTGATTTTTAGCCTCAATATAATGACCAAACCATCAACTCGATTTTGGTCGGCACGATTCATTTCCGTTGAGACGAGCATTTAATATAATTTATGGTAATTGTAATGGAAATGTCATCTTTCGAAAGGGGGAGGGGGGCGAATGGGTTCTGGGCAGGCGGGCAAAGAGTTGTGTCCATTTTGGGTACACATTGCCAAATGTTGGACGAACGTGTAAAACGTGTGAGTCGAGTTTGGCCCCTGTTTTCTGTTTTCATTTCGTTTCATTCATTCATTCACTCATTCAGTTCACAATCGTGCTGAAGTGTTGTTTTGACCATATTTACAGTTTTGTTTTACTTTTTTGATATATGAGTGTGTATGTATCCATGTGTGTTTGTAGTATCCATGTATTTGTATTCGGCATTCCTGTCAATTGAATTAGAGTATCTTCCAAATCCCTACTCGAATTTTGAGTTCTTTACGTTTTAGTGGCTAAGACCACAAGATGGACAGTTTGTCATCTGTGTTTTGTGGTCTAAGTTTTCATAAAACAATTAATGCCAATGTGAACGCAAAGGAAAAGAGGGAGAATGTGAAATGGAAACATAGAAGTTATGGTCAAGCGTTAAGACGGACCCTATGGACACGTGAGAGAGGGTATTTGTTGCCATAAAAACTCCTTCAACTGTGACAAGTTAAGGCAGAAATGTTAAATGTGACATGTTTCGTGTAGTTCTTTTTTGCCTTTGTGTGTGTGTGTGTGTGTGAATGAGTGAGTGCCTGTGTTTTTTGTGTAATATAACCGTAGTATAACACTTAACCGGCTTCCTTTTCTTCACTTCATTCATTCATAAGGAACAATAAAAAAGAAGAAAAAACGAAAGAAAAACAATGAATAGTCTTTCAAAAACTTAGGGGGAAGTGTCACAAGAAGGTTTTATGGTCATTTGTTATAGCTGAGGTGGATACAGGCAACATGTTTATGTGTGTGTGAAGGCTTTCTCCGTTAATACTCTTCAAATAGCATTTGGCCTTATGGCCCAGGCAGACCAACATCACCATCACAACCACCACCATTAATAAAAACAACTGCAACAATACAAGTAGCATTTAAAAGACAACAACATTGAAACCAAAAATTACTGAAAATTGTTTGTTGTTGATCCTTAACCACAAACGACACAAGAACTTCTTCCTCTGCTTCTTCTTCTTCTATTGATGGACTCTTGTTAGGGTCACAACTAGCAACTGCTGTTTATACATGCACACACACAAACACATATGGCCCATGACGCACAGGGTGCGAAACAAATCATCCACTTTTATGCCGTCCATTGTGATAAATTGTGAAATTTAATGAAAATTCATCGTCATTAGTGCCGTAAGAAAGTCTGACAGTTCAACATCCTGTTGATATCTAGAATATACTTTAATGCCTAGAACGCATGAGGGAGCCAAGAAAACTTGTCTAATTATGTTGATTTTTTTTTTTTTTTTTTTTTTTTTTTTGCTTTGCTGGTGCTCTTCAAGACAACTTATGTAGGACCGACCCTCTGCATTCATTTGCTTAACACTGCAACGGTCGACTGCAGTGGAGAAGAGTTAAAGGACTACAATTCCAGTTGCAAAACCAAAAAAGTGACAATGACAACATACCTAACACATACTATATTTAATGACATAAAAACCTGGAACAGAAGACAGGCGATTTGCAGCAAATGCTCACACATCACACAAGTGGACACACACTCGCAAACATACTCCACACATTTTCAGGCTTAAGGCTGGAGTAGCAACGTAGATATCTGCATATGACTATTTCAAATCACCAGTCAGTCAGTTTGGCTAGCCAGTCAGCTTCTGTGTGAATGCACGTCGTTTGGTCCCTTAAAAACTAAGCAAAGACAAGGACAGAGCAAAGGAAAAAAAATCTCTCCCCAATATCAACTCAAACAGCTTCTAAACAATTTCGTATATAAGCCATAAACAACAGCAACAAAAAAGACGACATCAGCAATTACCATTAAAACCAAAACCTAAATGACAATGTCCAGAAAGACGAAGGACGAAGATGACAAAATCGACAAAGAAAAACCCCAAAACAAAAAGTTGTCTTTAAAACTGAAAAAGCAAACGACCACATGTATTAGAGGGGGGAGAAAAATAGAGTATTGGTAGTATCAGACTCAAATTAACTCTTTGTTAAAAATGCCAGGATATAATTTTAATTTGGTGGATTTGAAAGTTCTTGGTTGCAATTCCAAGGTAGCAACTACTAAAAATAGATTGACTCAACAATTTTGATGTACCATTGAAACCGCTACACCATTTTTGGATTTAAAGAGAAAAACCCGCAAACGTTTTTGCTGTTGTTGATGTTCTCGCTAACCCTCCTCCCTGCTTTGGCAGCAAACCACATATGAAACTTTCTATGCAAATTGTAGCATAAAAACAACAACTACACAACAAATGGGTTCTAAAGTTGCACACAACAACAACGGCAACAACAACAACGACGGGCATGGTAATAACAGACCGGATGTCACACTAATGGTCACTTTTAGTTGGAGTTTATGTGAGAGTTGTACTCAGTGTCGCATTGCTCTTTAAGCTTCGGTCGTGCAGGCGTTTTTTGCTACTTTTGCACACACGCTCACGCACACACACACAAAAACATTAACCAAAATTTATACCACAATAACAACAAAACGACACAATGGAAATAAAAACAACTGGCCAAAATACAACAGCAAAAACAACTCTGATAGTATTACTCCTTTAAACAACATGGTTATGGCCAATTCATTCATAAACTACTTCAAGTGAGTAGAGTGGTAATACGCTCACACACACACACGCATACACGAATATAAATTGAACAGGCCAAGCAGGGTGATCTTACTCAACCTGTCCCAATATCGGCCGAACGAAGAAGTTGCAAAATGTTAAAGAAATGTAAGGTTTTTCAGTCGTGCAACCAACAACAGCAAGAAGGAGAACATTCATTTAAGAGCCCAACAATGGACTCTTTTGGGTGCGAGTGACTATGAAATGAGTTAATGACTTGGACACGTACACATGCAGCCAGCCAAGTTGCAACGCACTGCCAAGCAAGCCAGCAGCAGTGGTTTTTCCATTCGTTTGCATTATTTTGCTTTTAAGGTTCATTAATGGTTTGGAAGATTCTAGTTTTTGTTCTTTTGCTGTTCATCTCCATCGTCTTTTTATTAGTGTTTTTTTTTTGCTTTTTTCCGTTTTTGTTTTTGGATTTTCTTTTCATTGCGGTCTTGGTGTGCGTTCGTTCATGTCCACAGAGCATGGACGGTTGTGGTCTTTGGGCCAGGACATAATAGTTATTAAAGTAGTTACATGTATTCGAGTCATCGCACTCACACACTGATATATGAATGTGTGTATGTTTGTGTGTATCTCTAAAAAGCGAAGACTATTATTGCAAGCCAGGGAAGTAAGCAATTCAGTGTCTATTACAGAGGAAAAAAACACACTCACTCAAATGATAAGCTTTACCCGAGATGGTACCTAACCAGAGATGCTGAATGTGTGTGTAGGAGAAAAGAGAGAAAGGGGGGGGGGGGGGGAGGGGCGAAAACTAGCTATGCATTTTAACCAAACAAAAGTAGAAAAACTTGTCCATTGCATCTGAAATTACAGGCTTGATTGTGTTTCCTTCCAGTGTCAGCAAGTTCTAGGGACCCCCGCTACTCACAGACACACACACATACACACAGCTGCACCCAGGATTGGTGTTTGCATTGAAAATCAGTTTGAAAACTTTTGATTTTAATGAAAATCTTTTATATTCTCTACTGCTCTCTCTCTCTCCGCTCACTCTCTCCGCACACCTAAATCTACATGATTTGTGGCCGGCAAAGCAAACTTCATGAGTGTTATTAACTCCTGCTCTTCAATATACTGGTCATACTTATATCACCGGAAATCCGTTTAATTTCACTTGTAATCAAGAAACCTGTTCTTAATATTTGTGCAGAGCAGTGCAGCAGCCCACCTCACGAAGATGACTGGCTTGGTGGCAAAGGTAGCCAGGCAAGTAGTTGGGATTTTTACATGTTATCTGTGTAAGCTTCCTTTTTTAATGTTGCATATGATGCTATATATCCTCCAGGAACTGGTTAGCTGATGTAATGTTCTGTGATTTTGTTTTTATTTCATGTTTCCTCTCATATCAGCCACTTACTCAGTAGCAGTAGCTGCAGAATTTATGGTTGTTATCAAATATTGACAAGCAACTAGTTAATAGAAATATACAAGTTAAAAATAGTTATTTTTTCTATTATATCCGATGCATCACTGTGGGTTTGTAGCAAGCCAATGATGTTAACGAGTGCTCATAAAAATTTCTAGACTTAGAAGAGATGCTTTTACTGGAAAAATTTACTCAGTGAATAAATTAATACATTAACATCAGGTGCAATATCCAATGCAATTTTTGTTAAATTTCAAGCAATACATAACATTTTCAGATAATAGGCATTTAATATAATATTATAACATTAAAAACTATTTCTTCATTAAAAAGTTTTCACTACAAAATTTTAAATTTACTTTTCTCAAGAATTTAAAAATATAACGCATTAATTGTTCAAAACAGCTGTTTTTTTTTTTTGCAAGATTTTACTGAATGTTGTTCGATAACTTTTTTCAAAATTTGCACGCGGGAGAAAAAATTGTCTCAGTATATTTTACTGAGTAATTTTTGCTATAAAAGTGATCGTACAGATGTATTATATAATAATATAAAGCGCTTCCTTTTAATTCAAAAATTTTGGGAAGCGCCTAAAAATATGTTATAAAATTGCTAAAGATAAATGTGGGAAATGTTACTTTACATATGACTTTAACATGATGTGTAATTTGGTTTAATACAATAATAATAAATTCTGATTCGATTTATGCTTGAGTGGGTCCATCACATTTCAAAGCGATCTGAGACAAATTGTTGGTTGTGAAATCGAATGAAGTTATGAATGGGTACTTTAAATATATCAAATCAAATAGCTATATTAAATCCCCAATATTTATTTGTGATATGTTTTTAATTTTTTTAGTCCTTGGAGGGTATCACAGAGTCGATTCTTCCAATATTTAACCATTGTTTCCATTACAAACATATCGGAACTGAGAAGTACGTGTGGAAAATACACTTGAGTATTTGTGTGTGTTTTTATGATTTTCACCCATGGAAACTGTAATGTCTTTGAATGTCAAGTCAATTCCTTTTTTTTCTCCAGCTAATCCCATTTGAATACTTTTCTTCTTCCACATAAAAATTTACTTTTCCCCTGGAACGCATTAACATATGAAATAAAATTAATAAGCCTAATGAGGCAGCTGCTTTGTAACGAGAGGATGGGAATTTCTGTTTGCTGCCTAAATAATGTTAATAATAATATTGGTAATTAGATAAAACTGGGTCAGCATCCCTTGCCTTTATTTGGAATCAAACAATGGTGTTGGAGTTGGAGGGCCACAGCCCTCATTTACCCCACCGACGAAGACGATAAGAACAGCAACAACGAGTGAGAGCGGTAATTTATTTATCCATTGAGCTGTTATAGCAAATATTGTCATTCTCTTCCTCCTACGGAGAGGATATTCCTTACAGCCTTCAAACGCCCCCTCTTCCCCCATTCAGCATGGGGATATAAAAGGAGGAATATTAATGATGTTCTTCTTGTTGTAGTTGTTGTTTAACAAATTGAAATAATTATTTTAACTTACTGACTTTATTTATGTAGGCATTTTACTTCCACCCTCCACCGCTAATACGCAAATAAAAACAAACATACATACATCTACAAAAAGTTCCCTCAACAAAGCCGGATAGATTTGAAGAGTACAGACAGCTAACTAATTAAAATAATAAATTCCAAAGGAAAATTAAGTTCAATTTGAAATAGGAATTTCAGTATTTAACTCAGTGTATTGGAGTATTGGAATGAATATATCCCGTGGACTTAACCCTTCCTTCAAAAATCAATAGAAAGTGAACCCTCTTTTTATGGTCTAGAGATTCCATGTCTTTTTTGCTTTGACAGTTCAAAGTCCACATTGTTTTTAAATTTTATTTAAAGTGTCATTGTGGGCTTTATGACTGACTGACTGACTGCCTTCAACATTAACATCTTTAATAATAATAATGACGAATACACACAGATATTTGTCAATTTGATATCCATTCATTAGACCTTCAATTAGTATTGATATATGTTTATGTATGTATGTAAGTACATTTACACCATTTATGTGCGTGGGGGAGCGTAAGGCTACATTAACTTTTACTCCCATCGAAATTACAACAACACGTTATTAAGCGTATAAGACAAGTCAACAAAAACGACAACAACAACATCACCAGCCAGCATTCAAAACCAAGTCACTGTGTCTGGGAGTCTGGGGTACTTTGCTGTGAAACAAAGAGACAGCCAGACAGACAGGCCGACCGACATTGTATTCGTCAGCCTAAATTTCCCTAACTTGCGTTTTCGACCGACCAGCCAAAATGTTGGTGATGATGCTCCATGAGATGCCAAGGGGGTATGTGTGTGTGGGTTTTGTGGCATTTTGAAAGATTGCGTGCATGAAACTTAACTGGCGTTGGTGTGATGTGGCGTTGTGTCGTGTTGTGTGTCGTGGATTGGTGTCGGCCTGAGTGTCAGTCATGAATCAATTATTGTGGCCACTGCCACGGCTGGCAAGTACGTACCGCTTCCCCTTCATCGTCGGCCTCTTCTTCAGCACTCCGTTCAACTTTGATCTTTAAATTAGTTTTTATTTATTATTAATAATCTAAAGTATGCTGAGCTACCACATGATTTTTCTTTGCCTGCAGCAAATTTCGCCTGTCTTCTCTGATTAGCGTTATTAATTCTACGAAATTTTATTTTCGCTTTCGTTCAATGGGGCGGGAGTTTTTATTGAAACGAATTTATGTGAAATACATATTTTGATGCTAATTTGAATGATTGACAGTCACTTGGGGTTTTTGTGACTTTAAAACAAATTAGGCCAGACAGACAAGAATTTAAATCTGAGTTGATGAGCAGAAGCATAGTTTTCTAATTAAATTAATTAAGTAGTTTTATTGAGAAGAAATTGAATGGGGAGTTATCTCCATGAAATGCATGAGTAACTAGTAACTTCAAGTCGTGGCAATATGTTTGTGAAGAGAGAGAGAGGGAGAGGGGGAGAGAGTATCATTACCTTCAATTCATACAGGCAGTGTTATATTTATTTAACCCTTTTATCTATCCAGAAAAATAAAAGAAATAAAGTCATATTGCCTTTTTTCTAAAGAATTGCTGAATATAAAGGGAGATTTCCCCCCTTTCATATGGCATTCAAATAGTAGCTTTATATTTTTTATGGAAACTCCATGATGAATGTCTCCAATTGGTTTTCTTTGTTTGTGTTTTTTTTTTTTTCTTTTTTTTGTTAAGAAAATGAAACCCTTCAATGATATCTTCATTTAAATGCTCCATTGGTCCCATTGACTGGCAACAATTGGTGGTCTCATTTTTTGTCATGGCATATCAATCCATCAGCCAGCTGCCCATTGATGCCTTGATGAATATCCCCCTTAAAAAAATAGAAAAACTACAACAAAGTCTATGGCATAACTTCATTTTATATTCTGGTTATGACATTTCCCTGATAAATCAATTTCAATCTTTTCAATAGAAGAGAATCAAAGAATCCCAAAATTTCAAAATTCTAAATTTCTATTAAATCATCATCGCCATCGGGGGACAGAAGCAAACAGCGTAATAATCGAACATAATGGGAACAATAAAAACAATCCATCACCCCAAAAAAGAAAAGTTCTACAGAGTTTCCCTCTACGGTCAATGGACAAAACGAAAAATAAAACCGTCAACGGTTTAGGCCATATCTTAGCGGCCAGCTGCCGCTACTGTTACTGGTGGTGGTGGTGGTAGCTGGTATAAGTGGTGGCTTTCTTCGTTTGATAATAGCCACTTGTTGAGCAGTAGGGGTGAGTGGCAGCAACTTGTTCTTAAATTCAATTCAATAACATTTTTTTTTGTTGTACCTTTTGGGAAAATTGTGTTTTGTTTAATTCCCTGCTTTTTTTTTTTTTTTTTTGTTCATTTGAAATGGAAATATGAAAAGTCCATTTCCCCTTCATTGTTGCCTGTAGATTTGGGACTAATTACAGAGAGATGAAATAGAGAAAAAAAATAACCAGCAACTGGCTAAGGGAAAGGAACTGAAATGAAACAAAACAACAATAACAATAACAACGACAACAAAAACAAAAACACTGTTGAACTTTATGAAAGATAATTAATGCTTTGAGAAGCAGTGAACCCAAAAGACGTTATTTTCATTTGCTCGGTTTGCAGCAACAGCAACAACAACACCACTGACGAAATATGAAAGACTTTAACAAATTAAAAAATGACCTTTTCGTGTGAACCCATAAAAATAATTTAGAATATTTCTACCACCACCACTGCCATCATCATTAAAGTGATCAACATCGACATCATCATCATCCTCATTGTGGCAACCACACACGCGGTATTTTAAAGCCAAACACTTGCTTAACTAAAACTCAAATGCATTTTGAACACTCAGGCATGCAACAAGCATACCGCTCAACTGCAACAACCATAAAGGAATGCAGCATGCAACGCTTACAGTCCAAGGTTGTTGTGGCAACGGTTGATGATTGTTCCGCTGCTGCCATTAAGAACTCTAAATTTATGTTTCACATTTTTTTGGTTTGCTTTTGGTTTCTAGAGACCGGAGGTGGAGGGGAGGAGGGGCGATTGGTTTGAAAACTAAAACATTGAAGCGTTTTATGTCGTGAAACGAAAAAAAACAGTTGACCTTTTAATTGAAGTTTCTCTTATGACGATTTGTGTGACCATGCCACCACCAATGCAAACGCCATGTTCGCCAGAACACCAGCGGCCACAGTTGTTTCCACGCTTGTACAGCGGTTAACAACCAGCAGCAGATACTTTTTTTCAAATAATGAAGCAGCATTAAATTTGATAATTCCATGGAAATATCAAAGACAAATCTCAAGGCACACACAGTGGGGGTTGCCGGGAAATTTGCCTTGCCATTTCGAAGACCAAACATCTCAATACAAACTACCGCCATTTGCCTGATTCTAAAAATCAAAAATACAACGATTTTATTTTGCATCCACTGTATTCTAAACATTGAACATTTGGTCTTTTTACCATAATAAATATTTCAATTGTTTTTTCCGAGCTTGTCGTTTATTTGTTACTTATTGGCATTGTTTCTTTTTTTGTTTGCTTTTTTGCTTGATTTGGCCTTTTTTCTCCATTGTTTGTTGGTTGGTTGGTTGTTTGCTAGCTTGGCTGAATGGCAATTGACATCCAACAGCAGCGGCAGCAACAGCGTTAGTTAGTCTGGCCGGAGGCAGCATTTAAATACCAATAGTGGCATTTAAAAATCATTACATTTCCTAAATACACAACAACAAGTGCTCTTTTTTCCTATTCTACTGCTGCTCTGTTTCATCTCTGGCCAGTCATCCAGTGAGCACAGTATACGTGTATGTGTGTGTGAGTGTTAGAGCCAATAGGTGATTTGAATGTTGTTGGAATAGTAAAATAAATTCTATGCGATTAACTTTTCAAATGCAGTTGGATGGCTGACTGTCTGGCCATTTGGCCGGCATGCATGCATACAAGCAGGCAATCATCGAACGATTGGTGTAAATATGGCAACGGTATCTAAGAGTAAAACTCAATGGTAAATAAACTGAGACAAGCTTTAAAGCAATCAGCCGACCCGACAATGGCCGAGGACAGAATTGACAGACAACAGACCAAACAAAACACAACACCAAATAGAACATATAAATTCTCATGGGTATGGTCGCTGGTCAAACCGATGCAAGTATCAATTACACTTGTTACACGAAATATATACATACACATGCACACTCACACTTATACATCTACATATGTGATAAACTAATTCCAAAGAAAATTAAGGAAATTGGACAAAATAATTAAAATGATACATGACTTTATTTCAAAATGCAATGAGTCAAGTGATGATGTTGAAAATACAGATGAGCATATAAGGAATATCGCGCGGACTTAACTTCCGACGGAAATGAGGCCCAACTTGAATTTTGAGCGTTTGACCTACCAGAACTTGTCAATAAATTCCGGGCGGTCAACAGTAATGTTCTGAAAAGATGATTAGGAAAAACTGAACATGAGGATATTTCTCAAGTACCCCATTTCACATACCAGAAAACTTATACTGGATAGTTTACACATTGCGAGCTCAATTCAAAATTTATTGTTGTCAAAAAAAGTAACTAGATAATACCTCTGTCATAGGCCAGGTATGATACCGCCATTTTATATTCTTATTAAATTTTGAAAAGGAAAATAATTCTGGATTTTTTAAAAATAATTCTAGTTTTATTTCTTTGGCCCAAAGAAGAACTCACATATATCTTCATCCGATTCTATGTTTATTTGCGCACCGAATGCCTAATGCATGACCAAAATGAGATAAATTTCAACACATGAATTTGAATTTAGCATAAAAGTAAGTCTATCAAATTTTGCTGAAAGTCGATTCAGATATTAATATAACTCCTACATATATGTTGCAGCTGGTATGAACTTTATGCTCCCTGAAAACCGTTATACGATCCCAATATCAATTACTTTTGGTACGTCGAATCATATAAACCCCAGAATAGAATAATGTTATCAAAATCGATTCCAATTCATTGTTCCATTTCTGTACGTAGCCAGAGTGGTTGTGTATGGAATCAAATTGACCAACCTAGATATTTTCCGTATTTTTTTAAGAATTTGGCTTTATTTCTACAAAAATTGTGCTACATGTTTGCTCATTCATGTACATGAATAAGAAACCTGAATTTAAATACAGCTTCCAGCTATAAAACTGGACTTATGTAGACATACAGATACACCATTTAAGCAAATTATTTGTAAGCTGGCTTTAGCAAGACAAAAAAACAACAACTACAACAAACTATGACAGAACAAAATCAAGAACTGTAATATATGAATAAAACATTCTCAGATGTTGACCTCCCAACATCTTTAGCAAAATTTCGCTACAATTTAAGACCACTTCTTTTTTCTAAACGAACAGCAACAACAAAAAACAACGACGAAAAAAAAAACAATTACAAGTAAAACCCCAACAACAGCAACAGCAGCAACCATAACATCACAATCAAAGATATAAACATTTCGCATTTGTAAACTACAACATGTTTTACTAGTTGTTGCGCAAAAGCATCAAAATCCAACAACAGCAACAACCAACACATAATAACACAGCTGAAAGAAAAACCAAGAAGCTCGGCTTAGCCCAAATGTACATATATACATACATCCCCCCGTTTCCATTCAAGATAAACTCTAAGCCAAATCAACAGCAACAACTGGCTCAGCTAGACAGCCGTCGAACCCAAGCCATGGCTTAAGGCATCATTATACTTTTTTATGGCCAGGTGCGTATTGGACATGGCGAAGCTATAGCATGAAACAAGAAAAGAAAAAGAACCAAAAGCGAACACACACACACACACGACTACTAGGCCAGCAAAGTTGGCAAAAAAAGTGCTGGGCACATTTATTCACTCATATTCTTTGATTTTCAAATTCAAATTAAGCTCGGTGAGAACCCATGGCCAACACATTAGTGCATTACACAGGATGGACAAGATCCATCAAATTGGAAATTTTGGACGAAATTAAATTTAGGGAAGTTTTTCTTAGAGCTTTTTCCTACTTTCATATAGATATGTCCCAAAAGTTAGCAGTTGGCGTATCCCTTACCAGGTAATGTGAAATATCTACAATGTTCATTACCAAAATATTTAACAATAATGAGTTATTAAAAAAAATGTGATAAACTACAAATCTGAAATCAGTGGTAAAATTAAACGCACGAGAAATAGAAGCAATACAAAAGACTTGCTTCCTATGACAAATCCATTTCGAAAGAATGGGTAAGGTATGCTACTTGGTAAGAAGTCACCATTGTCAAAATTACTTGATAAAACAATAATTTGGTAATGCGATTTTTTCTTAGTATTCAGCTTCAGAATAAGGAGAAATAAATTCAGCTTTTTAATACGCTTCAGGGAGATAAAGAGAGGGAGGGAGAGAACGAGAGATATGACTAATGTGATTTATTCTTTGTAAAAGTGTGAGTCAATCGTTTATAAATTACTTCACCGATAACCCGAGAGAGAGAAAGAGATCTTGACACAATCTGGTTTGGAGACAGTGGTTGCTTTTCAAATGCATTACATTTAACATGCAAAGTAATAGGCTTTGTAAGCAGTTATACACATTTTCCACAAAAGAGTAAGTTTTTAAGGCCCAATCAAAGAGGCATATCAAAGCCTAATATAAATAATAATGAAGCCAGTGCTACTTATCGGACCAGACGATCACAGAGGAGCTGATCGTTCCATTAAAGCAAGAAATGAAAAATCGATAGGACCAGCCAGATAAACTTGGAAGCTTTTGGGGTGGTGGTAATTTAAACACTCTAGCTTCTGTATTACCAGTAGTTGAAAACAGCCCATTAAAAAAAAACTATACAAAGCAAAAGAAATTATTTTTCTCATTACCAAGTAATGAATAAAGTCGACCCAATGTTTGTTGCTTCGACGACAAATGATCCATACTTAGACTTCCCCCTATACCCCTAATGAACAGCATTTTATTCCAAAAGAGAATATAAAAGAGTTGGGTTGATTGATTCTTTGCCTCAAAACAGGTTGTCTTCGCAAGATATTTCTTACTTCAGAACCCAATATATCCTTTGAAACATATTACGGACCAGAGTATTTATTCCAATATATTTCCTCATTTTTACGAAAACCTTCACCCATCTTAACTTTTCCCTCCCCACCATTCCAAAAGGTTACAAAACAACACTTGACCCATCTCTCGGCCAAAACACACAAAAGAAAATTATACTTGTACTCATTTAAAAATTAAAATTAAATTTGACTTCCGGAATATCTAAACCTTTTCAAATCTATCCGCTTCATCTGTGATTACTCATTACAAATCACTGTGTTTTTATTTTCTACTGTTCCCCGCTTGATTGCCTGCTTGCTTGCTGTGCTTTTTTTTCATCAGCATTTGTTGTTTGCTTGTAACCGATATTTAAGACAGCAGCAGCGATGCCCGCGCTCACCATCTCCATCCACACACAGAGATTCATTCATTTGTTCATTCATAAAGGCCAGAAAACAAACGACGGCTTGATGCCGTCGTTTGGTAGTAAACGATTATGGCTGAATGTGGTGGTGGCCGGCTTCAGAATATGGCACAAAAACCTGCCACCAGAGTCAGGCTTTTCAACTACTCGCACTACTACCAACACACACACACACACACACACTCGATAGCAACAATCCGTGGGTTGTTGTTGGACTGGTTTCATAGAGTGTTTGTTGATTAGAGTTTTTTCTTCTCTTTTGTAAAGCTCTTTTTTTCAAGCATCCGATGGAAGTTTTTTTGTGTGTTTTCTTGATTCTTCATGTGCGTGAGAGTGTGTGTGTGGCCACAACATAATGATGTAAATCCAGCTATTATATTGGCCCAGAGATTCATCTAATAACTGTCTCCTCTGCAACATTACGTCTGCAAATGTTAAGATAATTCTTAATTTTTGTCTCTTCATTTCTGTGCTCACGACGACGAGTTAAGGTGCGGGTATCCAAGATAGCTACACATAGCTGGCACATGTGTGTGCCATGGATCTAGCGTACAAATTAAGCGCAGGGGGGAATATCCTAATGATGGTCACCCAACCAACTGATTAATAGTTTGGCCGTGTGGAAATGTTAATTAGTTATTTGGTTTGGGTCGTCTTCTTGAGCTTACAATTCTGTTGGAGCAAAGGTAAGATGGTGGGGCTGGGGCTGGTGCTGGCCTTTTGGTCTCTGATTAAGTTTTTAACAGATCATTTAACTGTAAGTGAATGATAGCCATTAATGATGAATATTACATTTGAAAATAAAAAAACATTCAGTTTCTTTGTCTGTTTGGAAAGAATAATGCGTTGGTATTAATTATTTTATTGCTGTTGTTGTTTTTGTTATTCCTAATGGCCAACAACTCTGATTTTATAAATCTTCCCATGCCAAATATGAGTTGGAGCTTAAAATTTATGAAATAATTTGTTTATGCCAAATGAAAATAATCATCATCGACCGTTGTCGTCTTGAAATGACCATAAAAGTCTGGCTTGGAGAGCATTTAGTAGAATTTGCCTTGCCATGACTGGCCATAATTGTGTTAAACAACCGAATGATATCATAATTTTAGTTCAAAAAAACCCTGTAGAACTCTCTGTGAGATGTGTAATAAAAATTTAATATTTCCAGTTTATGGTCAGCCGAAAAAGAAAATAAATAAAACAAGATTTTATTCTAACGGCTTGTGGTTATTATTAGGCAAATTAAATGGAAAAATAAAAAAGGAAATAAATTTGTTTCAGTGCAAAAACTGGTAGATGTTAAAAAAATGTTAATACAGGGAAAATGTTTTACATCAATAAGAAATGCTGTGAAACTAGATGAAGATCTTGGTTTCAATATTCAATTTCAAGAAAATCGTGGAATTAAATGAGGAGCATTATGACAAATGACATAATGACAAAGACTCTCCGAAATTGGTCTTTGTCTAGCCCCTAACCAATATCGAAACATATCGCATACTGATTAGATTCCAATTATCAATGTCATATTTTTAGATCAATAATAGCTCAAATATTTTTAAAATTTCCAGATACAATATCCCTTGTGGTCTCTATAATACATCCATAAATTGTTGGCCACTGAACAAAATGTGACATTTTCCAAGTCAAACCCCAAAGAAAAATATCACTCTATTCCTATCTACCACTGATTTAATTGAAAAATATCCATTATTTGATTTTTAAAAGAATATTTTTCCTCATATTTTTTTTACATATAAAATTTAGCATTAACTTAACTTCAAGACTCCAAAACCATTTTCCACTTTGTAAACAATTTTCAAAGAATGCCTGCTAGCCATAACACTTCTTTAAAAGTTTCGAAACAAAAAACGAAACGTAACATTTAATACAAAATACATATTTCGGCAACGAACGAAGAAAAAAACGTATCTATTAAATTATTTCCTATTTTTGTTACAAAATTTCACTTTACCCAGAACTTCCGGAAGTAAAAACATAAAACACTGTCCAAACAAAACTTGCCAATCGACAACAACAACAAGAACGACGAGAATAATTTTCAAACAACAAATTCTGAAGTTTTCTTTTCAACACAATTTTCTTCATTTACCTACTGCCAATTCTTATGAATAAATTAAAAGCCATGGCTATGCGTAGTTAGACACGTGCAATGCTTTCGTTACCTGTCTGTCAGTCAGTCAGCCAGTCAGTCGGTTTGTCTGCCAAACAATTTTCTGACTGGCTTTAAGTTCGTTGCTAGCGAACGTCAAACGTTCGGCAATCACCGGATGCTCTAATCATGAGATAACATGTACACCCTTTCTTCTTCATATTTTGTATTTATAGAATTCTCACTGGTTGCTTCCGTTTGAAAAACTATTAAAAATCATAAAATTTTCAAATCATAATAAATGGGGCTAGTGCTGATGAGGATGAAAGGCGAACTTATGTTGGGCCAAAAGAAAAAGTGATGACTAAGAATCAATCGGTAATGAGCAATTTTGCCAAGGAAATACCATATGTTTCGGTACTAATTTGCGGCACGAACTTCTTATTTCACTTTTCCTTTTTCTGTTTTGTGATGGGTCTTATCTAGCATCGATGATAAAAATTCAAAAACCCCTTTAAGAAAAAATTTAAATTTATATTATAATTATCATGGCAGATGAAGATGTTGATAAGGGGTTTTCTAGCGCTTTAATTAAAAAAACTACACACACAAGTGAGTAGCGGATATGTGTGTGTATTGACCTTAAACCAAACACAGTTTTATTGAATGAGGGACACAGAGAATTCCCATCGTTTTACCGGCCAACATAATATTGAATATTTAATCACCCCTGGTCGGTTGGACGGCCGGTCGTTGTAACCGGTAGACAATCAAACGTTTTGATCTCAATCAAGCCAAACAGTAATGTTGTCCGGTTTTTTTTTTAATTTTTTTCTTTATTTTTATTTTTATTAATCAATTAAGAAAAACGAAACCAAATGATACAAAATCGAATTCCAACAATTCCGTGATTGATGCTAATTGTTGTTCAGTTGTCATTATCGGCATCATTGTTGTTATTAATATGGGAAACATAAACATGTTGTTGAATTTCAATTCTGCTGTTGATTGCAATGTTCGACATGAGGATATTGCTGTTGTTGTTGTTGTTGTTGCAGTTTTTGACATTATTTTTCTGCGAATATACAATGCCATGCAAATTATCGCAGTAATGTGAGAAGCATTAAAAATAACCAATCAAAATGGTATTAATTGTCAAAATCCAGTCCTTCCTGTGATCGTTTCGGTAGATTATTGAAATTAATTAAAAAAGTGGAAACAAAGGAAAATTTCAACAACAAAAAATTATTTTTAAATTCAATAAAAGCAAATATGGAAAGCTTGTTAGGTCATCTAAAGCAAAATTCTCAACATCAATTATGTTTCCAATATCCTAAGAAAAATCCTACACCCCTTCGGCAAACCAAAACTTTTGTTCTCAGAAACGCAAATTCCCATAGTTTTCAGGACTAATTCAATGACCAATGGCTGTCTGTCTGTCCGTCAATACCGCAGCAACATGCAACAGCATTAAACAAAAAATCATATTTATGCAGCCGGAAAGATATTGAATTAAATAAAATTCATTTTAATTAACACCATAGGCCTTATGTGCCACCACCAAACATGGGAAAGTAATCAATGATCAGGTGGATGGATGGATGAATGGACGGACGGACGGTCGGATGGATGTATGGCCGGATCATTGCATTGGGTATTAGCTTACAATCAGGTGTATATATGCGTGTGTGTACGTGTGATTGTGCGTATGTGTGCACAAGAGGGTAAAACTCAACATTCAAGTGTATTAAGGTGTCGTTTTTTGCGATGTTATTGTTGTTGTTGATTTTTTGCATTTATAGCCAAAGTTATCGCCATTAATTTATTACTTCCTCTGCATCCGAGTGCTGTTGCAAGCAATAAAAACAAACAACAACAAACTTAATGCGGTTTGCTATCAGTGCAACAGCATTAATACCAACTTGAAATAATGTTGTTTTGTTGGCTGTTTATTTTTTTCCTTCTTTTTTTTTGCCATAATAAAGCATAGTTTTTGTCATTGATGACGATATTGAAATGGATGCAAAAGTATGTGTGCGTTCTTTAATCCCCAACAGTTCATTCATAAAAATCCCGTCCATATTACGCACTTGCAACATGCTGAAATCCAACAAATTGCCCAAGAACCAGAATAAAACACAACTCTACACAAATACAAATGCATGTGGGCCAATCGCACAAACCAAACAACTGGACAATGCACAGGCACTTAAGCGTTCAGTGAATGGTACAATAACATGACCATCAATAAAATAACAACAAAAACACTATTGGTAGGCCCTTGTAAGCTTAAAAAGCGCTAATGATACATGGGACTGATACGCAAGAGGCAGCCCAAAAACCTGCCACCAGCAGCTTACAACATACGAACAAGAAGTACCGGCTTCGATGCAAGTCGTTAGCAGCACAGGAAGCAATCAATGTCGACGTCATTATTATTATTATTTTTATCATCTTCATATTAACTTACCCAGCTAACCAACCGACGAAGCAACCAGCGAACCGACGAAGCAGAAAAGCAGCCAAGTTGTAAACCTAAACCATACCCAGCCAAAGAAACAGGCAACCCAACAAAACAAAGCCAAAAAAACACAAACTTCAATCTCAACAACACCATCAGCAGCAGATGCAGACGGGCAAAAAGGAAATTAAAGGAAATTGAAAAAAGAATCTCAAACGCACACACACACACATATATACAGAGCAACTGTTTGCAGGAACGTATCACAAAATCACTGCAACTCCTTATATCATCATCAACACTGCCACCATCACCACCACACCACTACCAACCATCATCATTATCAGCATCTGAGCGTCATCATCCTTGCCATTCCCAGGCAAAGAGGGAGCCAGCAAAAGGAAAAAAAAGTTACTCTGTTTCAAAGTAACTTTATACGCTGAACTGAATGAAGCATGTGTTAACTTCTTGGGACTTTGGTGGAGCTGCTGTCTTCCTTTTTTAGTTTTGCTATATGAAATACCGTTCGACTATAACAGGAACAGTCAGCAAAGTTGAAACACCGACAGACACACACACACAGATGATCCTCGGCAAGTAAAAAATCTGACTCCCATCAATATAAACTGCTTGCGAAAGAAACGCAGAAACACAGAAGAAAAAAAAACACTGACAAAAATCTGGAGAAAAATATTCGATGGCCCAGAAAAAAAGTGAACAGAGAGCGCAAAATGAAAAACAGAACAGCAAAGCTGAAAACATCAATGAACGTCTAAACCAGATTCGAAGCTAAACGAGAAAAAATTGCCAGAAAGAAACCAAGCGACAGAGTGGCAGACAGACGGGCGGACAGACAGCTCGAAAGACCAATCGACCTGACCAACATGTTTACCAATGGCCACTAAACTTGAGCAGGTGCACATCGAAAAGTTTCCATAACACTGCAACAGCAACAACAACAGCAGCAAGCACAACAACTGCATCAGGAATATTGTTGGAACAGATAGCCAATGTGTTATTACCAACAGTGAATAATCTCCCGGTCAACAACAAACATATGTACATCATTTACACACACACACAGGGAGTGAGGCGAAGACAACAACAACAACAACAAGAATAGCAACTTTAATTTAAACAGTAGTGGACATGGAAGACGAATGCCTTATATATTCACTAGCTAAGTTGCTTAGGACCCTGCATATTAAAATAGGAACAATTCCTGGAAAGGAAAAAAAAGTCCAGAGAATCCCTTAACTACGAGAATTAATGAAAATCTATGAAAAGTTTGGAAATTGTTACATTTCTGAGAGAGAGAGTAATATAAGGAGAGCGAGAGAGAGGGAGTTAGTCAGTATTCGAATCGGCTAAGTTGAAGCCAAATAAAGGGTAATATAAACAAACTACCTCCTGCACCTTCCTTAAAAAATGATGACTTTTGATGATGGACCACTGTCTGTTTCCGGCGTCATACCATTGTAAAAGTAATGGGTTGGTAGGGTGATGTGTAATGAGTTACGATTTCAAAGGAAATTATAGGGAACAACATTTTTGGTGAGGAAAGTTTTTGCTGGCCTTTGCGCGTGTTTAACTTCAGCAGCAGCGGAAAAAAACCTAAAGGAGAAGAGTAGACTCTACAAATAAAATAAGTTTATTTGTAAGTAGTTCCTATTGCCAAAAAAATTATAAAAAGTTTATAATTTGGTTACAGGATGTTTTGTGGACTTGGTCTTACTTATGGACATTGTAGGAATACTGCAACTCAGGCAAAAAGGGAGCATCAGACCAAATTTCAAGATTTCCTAGAAAGTTCGTCGTTGATGACCTTTCTTGTAGAAGAATTCATCCGAGATAAATTTTCACTGGAAATATAATTTATGATTAGTCCCGCCTAGAACGCTTCATCACTGTTGACATTCATTTAATAAGAGCATATCCAAGATAGCGTATTTTTATAGAAAGTTCATTCATTTTATAGAAAGGTTATTAAAGCTATAATTTTGTGTCGAAAAGTTCCTCGTCGATTAATTTTTAGGAAAATTTAATATTTGACGACTTTTTTATAGGTTTCTATTATCACTTATTAATTTTTTATAGAAATTATAGAAAATATCTTTTAAAACTAGAAAATATCATAATTTTATTCTAGAAAAGTTTATTGGACATGATATATACCGGGCAGAAGTTTATCTGGCATGAATTTTGTTATAAAAAAATAAGTTATTGATCAGTTTTCTTTGAGAAAAATTCGTCAGATATTTTTTCTTATGGAAAAGCTCTTCTATGATCATTTTTCATAGAACTTGTTTTATCAGAATTTGGTTAAGGACCAATCTGAATTCGCAACATCGATGGAAAGAATAAAAGTAGTTTTTAGGCATATTTTCACATTCATATTTGTATGTCTCGTAAAGGCATTCGAAACCTTTGAGTTGCCCCCAAAAACTTAAATTTCCCTAAAAATTTCGTAGAAAATTACGTCTTAAACAAGTCCCAGTGGCATTTTAATCCATAAAACGCTAACAAAACTAACATCTTCACAAACACGTCCATCAACTACGTTATCCCAATTCCTTGGACCCATGCTGTTGCTAAACAACCCGCAATATGTCCAAGTCATGTGCAGTGAAAACTTAAACAGACAAGTGTTGCACTCTTATTTCCACTTCTGTAGCTCTGTATCTCCTTCCCCCCTCCCGGCCCCTTTCCAAATGCAAGCCGGTTTTCCTTTTTTCTTTACAGTTTGCTGCCAAGACGATGAATTATAAATTCGCTAGCGTCTTGACTTCTTGTGCATTCGCCCAGTTCTCAGTAAATATTCAGTGCGTTTTCTTCAATTAAAAGTTTCTTCATAGCACCAGCAGCAGCACCAACAGCTACAGCTACAGCAACACCAGCGCCAAACAAGTCATTGTCAGGAGAGTCATGCATCCCTTTAAAAAGCTGTCAGTGTTATGTACATGTGCGTGTGCCTGTGCCTGTGCCAGTGTGTGTGTACTGGCCAAGTGAACTCATATGCAAAGTAAATGGATGGGAACTGTCGGAGAGCAGACATGCATAACATTATTCAATAATTCTGATGAACGAGAACCAGAGAAAAAAAAAACAAAGAAAATAGCAAAAGAAGAAAAAACGAAGAAGCAAAAGGGAAAAAGGTCATAAAATGGGGTTGATATAGTAGCGCTATCATTGACTGACTAGCTGACTTAATGAATGGGATGGTATTTGTTTCCATAATGGCAAAGATCTTCCCTAGCACACGCAGGCACACACGCACACACACACACATAGACACATTTATAAGGGTTAGCTGATATCTCTCGCTGTGTGTTGCCAGTTTCTTTTATTACGACTTTAAGGAAGCAGGCAAGGTGCAGTTCCTCTGCGTCAATAAATACCACCATTAAGGCACCAAACAGTCATAATGATACTTAAATATACCCCAAGTTCCGTTTCCATTTTAGACGTTGGCTTTGGTTGTGGCTCTGGCCATGGTGGTTATTTGTTTTGGCCAAGCTGCTCGCTCTTCCATTGATAAATGAAACATAATATTTTGTTAGACAATGGCCGTTGTTAATGCTTTTTAGGGTCGTATTCCCCCCTCTGTCCAGTTCATCGGGATCCTCCTCAACACCTGCAGTTTTAACGGTCTTTTTCGTGAATTTGTTAATGATTTTATTTGTTGTTGCTGTTGTTGGCGTTTTTATTTCTGTACCAAGTTTAACGATATTCCATCAAAATGTATATTTTATTTTGACAAATGATGAGAAAAGGCTAATAACTTTGTTTTGAGGTTTGCTTTATTTCGCCAAAAATAAACGTCGTCTGTCTTGCCTTCAAGAAGTGGTAAACAGTCCAAGACACAGACACCACAACACCACTACCACTACCACCAGTCGTTGTCAGTCGAATAAGTGGTGTTAAAATTAGTTTAGGACATTAATATCTCATAATTCACAACAAGGTGCTAATTAACAATGGCTTGGTAATTGATGACATTACTGGCCAGCCTTTAACTGGAAATTTATTGCGATTATGCCTTCGAATATTATGCCAGGAGATAATATTATATTTAAAGAACCTTAATGAGTTCGTGGCTATATTTCAAGAAAAAAAATGGTGCGTGGTTCGAATGTCTACTCATTAAAAAAACTTTCGCGAGATCTGTTAAAGAAAGTCCTGAGGGAAAATATACTCTCAATGGGCCGAACAAGTGGTCTATTTAACATAAGATGTTGAGAGAGGGGAGAAGTTTGAAAAATAAATGGAAAATATCTTTTATCCAGTGAATGCCAAATTTTTCATTGGCCCTCAGTATCACAAAAAGTGCTTTCAAAATCACAAATTTTATGCAATTTCAAAATATTACTTTTGATTTTGAAATATTTTTTACTTCTTGTTTTACAATAAATTATTATGGCCTACCATTAAAGCTTGTCGTGCAAGTTAAACATTTATGGGCCGATAAGAGGGTGTCATAAATTTCACATGCAACACTTAAAATATCCTTGGCAAAACATGGCCTTAAACTATCCAATGGCATTGATAACATAAATCTGTGCATTTAGATGTTGTTGGTGTTGCTTTGCAAAAAAAAAAACAACAACATTAACAAGAAAAAATTAAATTAAATACTATAAACCCCTAAGTGATGATGTGATATGATGCGATGCGATACCATGTACTCTGCTCTGCTCTGCTGCCATGCCCTTGCGATGCGATCCGTTGAGATACTCTTACATTTCATCTCATATAACACAACATAAGGACATTTGTACTGACTGCAATAAGTATGTATGTATGTATGTATGCGTGTGTATATGAGTTAGTGTAATTGTGTATGTGTATGTAGCCAGTGATTGTATAGCTGAATGAGAATCTGTGCGTTTTGGGAAAGTTTTTCAAGTCATTTTTTTTTCTTGTTCATCTTTTCAGGGCAAATTACACTTCACATGTAAAATATCCTCTTCAACAGACACCAACAAACATATACACACATGCGAACATACACACTGAAATACTTTAATACCTGTGAAGTGTGAACAAAATTTAATAGTTTGCAATTTGTTTTAAAAACTTTAATTTTGTATGCCTGTTGTGTAAATAACAATGACGGCAGTTGAGAAGCCTTTTGAACAAGTTTGTTTGTTTGTTGTTGTTGCTGCTTTAAAGATTTTGGAAGCTGACTGGTCTTTTCGTTGTTTTTTTTTTTTTTTTTTTTTGACAAAAATTGATTCTTTGCCTTGTGAAATTATTTATTAAATTGTTACCAGTGGTAGTAAAAGGCCATAGTTTATTGGATCCATTAAAATAATTAAAGTAAATATGGCCAATTAAATGATGGTGAAAACAAAACAATCAATGAACAAGGAATATGGTGGGGGGGGGAGCAATGCAGGCGCAGCAGATGATGATTACTGTGCCACTATCATTTGCATGATGTATATATGTGTGACCGTAAGACCGACCGACCAACCGGCCGGCCAACCAACAATTGCTTAATGGAGCGTTTTGCGCGTGCATGGCATTATTTAAGTATTTATTAAAGAAAAAACGAATGTACCGTTAAATGATGGTCAATAATAACAGAGAGCCCACTGCTGTTGCTGATGATGATCGGTCAGAGTGACTGACTGTGGCACAATGTGCATTTTCTTTTGTTGTTTCTTTTCTCGATGTTTTTGCTCATTAAGCAGTGTATATTTATTCACGCATTGAATGCAGCAGCACCGAACCCATTCGAGCCAAATAAACATTAAGCCAGAGTAACATTTCCAAGCAAGCGACTGAAACGACCAGCCGACAAACAAACGCTTTGTAACAATCATGTCTCGTAATGATGCTGTGTTGCGGTTGATGTTGGCGTCGCTTATGCTGGACTCTAAATACCAGCCACACACAATAGCATGCGGTATTGGAATTGGTAATAAAGAGATGTTCCCAATATCTCAGTGTCAATCATTGCAAATATTTTTTGTTTAGTTAATATGGGAGGAGAAGCTATTATTCAATATTTAATATTTTCAAAGTTGGTTGTTTTTTGAGACCAAATGAAACGTTTTCACAAACATTTTGTTTGGAAAAAAATTGGTTTTAAGATGTAAATATGTCAATAATTGGTTTAATATTGATTCGGAATCTAATAAACATTTGAAATACTATTTTTTTCTGGACAACAGAATCGCCTGTTAATTTATCTCATAATTGAGAACTTGATATTGGAGTTACCTGTGTGTGTTGACCATGGATGAAGACGAAGGTTTGAGCATTTACCGAGTGTGTCGGAATCCGCTATTCCTCATATAAGCAAAAATTTCCAAGACGGAGAAATTAAGAACAACATTCCCAACGCCAAGCGTAGGTGGGGTTTTTTATTCTAAGAAAATTTGTAATAACAAATATGTTCTTAAGACTTTTGTATTTTTTATAAGAGATGGTATTATATAATTATGTAAAACAAGAATAGCCTCTCAAGTCATGCTATAACATTATGTGAAAATTTAAAAATTCCTCAAAAATGTATACCCAAGTGATTTGTAAAATATATATGAGAATTATATACAACCAACACATATTTCCTCTTTATGTTGCTCATTCACGACTTAAGAGCTAAAGCCAACCAATGAAAACCAAAACAAATCACAAAGCTTTGCTGATGATTTGAGAAAGAAAGAGAGAGAGAGAAATTAGCCTACAGAATGACATTCAAAGACCTTTCGGTCCATTGTAATCAAGTCTAAACATCATACTATAACTTTTGTATATAATCGTTGGTCAATAACATAGTCCAAGTTAATGCATAAGAAAAATCCTTCAGTAGATTGAATATTATGGGTTATTCCTAAAAAGTACAAAGAAAAGGACTTACTTTGCTCATTAACAAGTAATGAATGAAGTCGGCACAGAGTGTGCGTGTCCGTCTACAAAATCGATGGTTGCGACTCGGTGTAGAATATGATGACTTGTAAATATAGATGTAATATTCTACACGGTGGCGCGGTGTGTAGGGTGTTTAACAACTAATCAAAAGATTGCGAGTTCTGTACCGGCAGAGGACAAATTTAATAGTGAAAATAGGAAAATGGAACATTGGTTAAAAGCCAACAAAAAAAATACAAATTTCGGGGCTATATTTCGAAATTTCGGGCACATTTAGAAATAATGGATTAGTAACCTGATTTGTAAGTAGTTATGATTGCTCAAAATGAAAAGGAAATCCCTTTTTAGGTAATGGAAGTTTTTATTGGGATAAGACTTCAAATTAAAGAAATTAAAAAGATTTTGTAGACTCTCCTCAAACTAACTCAATGTTTTAAAATTCTCTCGAAAGAGTGGATTTCATATTTTAATATCCTCCCTCATGGGCTTTGTCCTTTCGTTTGTAACTCCTCGAAATAATCTTGTTATACAGTTTTTAAGAGCAATAAAATTTTAATTTAATTTGTTAATCTATAAGGAAATAATTTATTTAAAATAATTTATATAGATCAGTGCTGAGGCCCCACAGTCCATCTGATAATCGGTGGATTTTTGCACTGTTTTCAACAAAATTGTTGCTTTATGATATTTTAAGATCCTGATGAATAGGTTGCTATTTAGATGTTTGTAATATCCTAGAGAGTAGTCAATATTCTTGCAAATATCCCAGACGTAGTCTTTTCCCTCTTAACGGTAACACCTGCGATTATCCAATCTACTATTTTTTTCGCGATATTATTTACCTTCTGGCGGTCGAATTTAACGCCTTTTTACATGTTTAACTTTACATCATGAAAACCCCCTACTGGCAATATTTAGACTCAACACTGATTTTGAATGCCTCATTCCCTCCAAAAGACTTAAATTTCCATCAATTTGTTCTACAAAGTCCCGACTATATTTCCCAAAAAAAAACTACGCAATAAATAATGGAATTTTCAATTTGTTTGTTTTAAAATACGATTTATTAAAACCACAAAATTCTATATAAAAGGACGATTTATTTACCTTTGCAAACATATGAAATATTATGCCCACACACACAGACGCACTCATACACACACATACATATGTTTACATATGCTGCAAATATATATTTGACTTTTACATTAATTTCCCAGAATAAAGATATTTTTCATGAAATTTACCCCACTTCGCTGGCAAATAATGGTTGAGGGAAAGGAGGGGGAGGGGGAAAGTACACGTCTTGTTAAAAAAAAAAAAAACATTTTTTTGAAATGCTGGTTTTGACTGCCAGCCTGCCGTTGGCCATAAATGTGCCCGAATTTGTTGCGTATTTACAAGGTATTTATTTTGGACATTCATGATTACATATTGTGTAAATGATGTACTTTGTGTGCGTGTGTGTGTGTGTACGTCTATGGCTGTGTGTGCGTATGTTTTCCCTGCTTACAAGGTTTTAGCCTTAGCAAGTTACCTTGGCAATGATGATGATGATGACGGTGATGGTAACAATATTAATACTGCGGCATTTTTCGTTTCGACATCACCTTTCCTGCAAAGCAATTACTTTGGCAACCGCAATATCTGAAATATGTTTGATTTCTTAAGGGTGAACATAATGTGTTTATGGAAAAAAGTTAATGCACAGCAAAAAAAAAAAAAAAAACAAGAAATTGCCATAACTTTTGATGGGTACCAGCGAAAAACACAGAATGATGTTGATGTTGATGATGGAGGCTGCAGCAACAAAACTTTTGCCCAAATGAAAATAAACGAAAAGCTGGGAGAAATTTCTTTGCCAAAAAAAAAAAACAACAACAACGAATACATGGAACATGTTAAACTTTTCCTTTTAAGATGTAAATAAATCAAACAAGCAGAAAAGATGTTGTGTTTCTTTTTTTTCGCTGGCTGATGAAACGCAACGCAATCAAATTGTAAACTTTTGCAACCTGCTGTTGCTGCCAGGTTTCATTCGGCGATGCAGGCACATTTACAAGTTCACACTTTGCCAAATGCAAAATGTTGAAGTCGGAAGGCTGCCATGGCGATGAAATCGAAACTTGTACAAACACAAAACACACACACACACTAACACTCACACAGAGCAACTTGTCGGAATTGAAAATTTTACGACGTTTAAGCTTCATTTGCCAAATGTAAATCAAATATCGTATTTCCTGTTTGTTTTTCTTTCGTTTTCTTGCTTTCCACAAGGGCGTTATTTAAAAAAGAAAGAGGGCCCTTGATTTGAGTAAGTGCAAATGTATGTTCTACATACCTACATAAGTATATGAAAGTATGTTAAAATATATTTAAATGTTTTTTCCAAGTTTGTTGTTATTGCAATACTCACTTGGCTAGGGAACACCCATGGAGTTCGTGTGTGTGTTTTTCTGTTTTGTGAATATTTAAAATGTCAACACCTTAAAAACTAAACAACATTTCATTTTTTGGCAATAACGTTTTTTGTTCCGGCCAAGTATTTGTTTTATTGTTTTTTACTTTACTTGTTGTACACAAATTAAAACAAATAAATAAAAATTTCTCTTCTTTTTTGTCCAGTAAGAAATTTTAAAAGAAAACCTTGGAAATTACTTGTCCAAAAGACATAAACGTAATGTAAAGAAATGTATAATATTTTCAATACACAGTAGAGCAAAGGGGAAGAAAATCGGGTTAAGATCCCAAAAAGACTGCTTCATTAAAAAATAATCCATAGGAAGGATTCGTGAATGTTCCAATGCTGACATTTTTGCAAACAGATAGTTTCAAAGTAAAATTTCGAGGCCCACAAAAACTTTTATATCATTATTAACAGATATCATAAGTACATCTTTTTCAGACGTAATTCGAAACATTTTAGTTGTAATTCGATACATTTTAATTGTAATTCCATTTGTGATTCGTGAAATTTTAATTGAAATTCGAGAATTCCATTTATAATTCGAAACATTTCAATCGTAATTCAAAAATTCAATTTGTAATTTGTAAAATTCCATTTAAAATTCGAAGTATTTCATTTTTGTTCGAATGTTTCTATTTTTATTTGAATCATTCTAATTGAGGGCGTTCTTACTTGTAATTTTTATTTCGAATAATATCATTTCAAATTCGAAATTCTCTCTCTCTCTCTCTCAGAAAATCTAATTAAATTTCAATATTCACCTTACTTGGTAAAAATCTGATATTCTAACTCACATCCACTGAACAGTTATCATACATCGCATTTATCCAAATTTGTAAAAACAAAAAAAAATCTCAACGCACACACACACCGACACATAGACAAATTGTAAAAATTCCACATGAAATCGTATTTGGTAATCCGCTTAGTTTTTTTTTATTAATATTTAAAATATCTTTATTGAGCCATTAAAACGATGCATAAACTGATCATCAATTCGAACAAATACTAGTTTCGTCATTCAAAGAATGCCAGAGGGCTCATAAATATTCAAAAAACGAGATAAATCTGCTACAAATGATTGACGATGACAGTTTGTTTTGTTCAGTTCATAAATATACAAATTTAAATAAAAGATGCAAAATTCTACAAAAATCAACTTTATTTAATTGATTGATGTCTTTGTTTTCTTTAATTTCCCCAAAAAAGAAATTGTCTTCCTCTTTGGAGCTTCAATTGAAAATGACAGTCTCAGGTCGGGGCTCAAGAATTTTCAAAGATGTTCAAATGTCTGTGAAGCCACCAAATTTTTGCAGTGCCATGACCGATCGTTAATATCGTTTTTGTTGTTGTTGCATAAAACAATAAATCTCAAAATGAAGTGGCTGGCATTTTTACCACCACTGGCGCCTCCCTTCTTTTTGGAATCACATAAAAATAACACCCTGCCATGTGGAATACATATGTAATAGCTACATTTTTTCGTACCGAGCTAAAACATGTGTGCAATAATCGCCCACTGTGCAGTGCTACGTTGACTTACAAAATTTCTTGTTTTTCTTTTCTGTCTTTTTTTTAATAGTTATGCACAACAGCAAACAGGAAAAGTCAGTTATTTGGCAAATTTTCACACACAACAACAACAAAAAGCAAAAAGAAATGGCAAAACAGTAACAATACACAAAAATATACTTTTATAAATCGTATTATAAGTTATGTATTGGGGTGTAATGGCAGAAAAGCAGAGCAGCTACGGCAGCATAGTTGCAAAAAATCATAAAGAAAAAACTTCAATAGAATTTAAAAAAGGACCATAAAGTAATGTTTTCTATTCTATGTATTGGCTAGCATAGCAACGTATATCTCTCTCATCCTTTATGTATGAGTGTGTGTGTGTTGGTTTTTTCCGTTTTTTTTTTTTTTTTTTTGTGTTGCTTGGTCTTCCTCAACTCTCTCATAAAATAACCTCAAAATGAAATATCAAACCAAAGACTCCAACCGCAGTGATTGTGTAAATAATAAAATGTAAAGTTTTCTGGCTTTTTTTGTATTTGTTGTTGTTGCTATATCTTTGCTTCTTCTTCGATTTTTTTGCTTCTTTGTTGGTTACATCTTCAGCGGAAGTGAATTTGCAAAAATTCTGGTTTTCTGTGTTCCTTTTCTTTTATGTTGTTTCTTTTGGGCTTACTTCTTTCGCACACAAATACAATCACACACACACACTGTCAGTGACTTTGTGAGATTTTTTTATGTTTTATTAGCCGTTAACACAACAAAAGACTTTCAACAACTAACAACATTATTTAGTTGTGGCAACAGTAACAAAAAAAAGTTGTTTTACATTAGTTTAGTTTCGCAGTTGGCTTTAATGTTAACCAACAACATCTACACCGGATATGAGCACAACCACACATACATACATATGGAAATAGTATACGTAAGTGTGTGTCCCCAAATTATGCATGAGTCTGTAGGTAGGCTTGAGGCATACTTATTTACGTTGGATTTTATGAAACTTAACAACTTGGTTGACACAAGTAGCAGTGCAACAACACCAGCAGAGACTAAAAAAAAGAGACTCTTGCAAATTCTAGATCTAAATTCCTTTTTGCCAGACAGACAGACAGACACACGCCTCCAATGACATACAAATGTATATATGTATGTATTTCAATGTACATATGTATGTGTATAACCAACCAGCCACTAAGTAGTTGGAACTATTCTAGATGCCGCAGGTATATATATTTTTGCAGCCATGTAGCTTATACATAAAGGTTGATAATGTGTCAACAACATTGTTGTAACTTCAGGTCAGTGGAATAATTCTAGTTGTCAACTTTGTTGTTGTGGATTTTGTTTTGGGCTTAAATTCTTAGAGTGGTGTATTAAGTTGGTCCAATGATATATAAACACGAAGTTGAAGGAAAAGTGAAACCTTTTCGATTTTATCTTATCAATTTGTATTATTTTCAAAGAGGGAGGAACTCTGTAATTTTTTTTCTTAATTTTTTTTCAATCCTTATATGTTTTTACGAATATATTTTTAAAGACTTCCTGTTAAAAATAGCGGATTTTTTACAAAAAGTTTTATATCCTCCTGACCAAACATCTTTCAGCTTTTAGAAAATCAAATCCAAGGTTCTCCTTTCCAAAAATCAGGAATTTTAAAATTTTTCAAATATTTTAATATCATATAATCGTAGGGAATTCCTGATATAAATCCCTGAACAAATTACTGGATTACTACAAAGGACTTTTTAGCATAAGAACAATTTTTTTAGGGATAATTTTTTTATAAAAAATACTTTTTCAAGGAATACCAAGCAAAGAAAGAATGAAGATTGTTTTAAAATATTCACGTAGTTTTTTTTTTTTTTTTGTAGTTCTTTGATAATCGATTTCACATATTTTGATCGGATATCTTTGGTATAAACATATGCAACAGCTCATAGGCTGAAAATGTTTACTTTTCTGAAATTTCTTGAATACTTGTCATGGAAAAGCTATTACTTCTAGACTTCATCATTCGTAATAAAACTCCTCTTCCCAGAGGGGATGCCCTTAAAATCTGAAGATAAAATTCAATGCCATAATTGTTTCAATTTCCATTGGAATCAAGACCCTTTAATGCAACCTTGCACACAAATTGTACACAATTTAATTTTCCCCATTTTCTTTTTTGCCTTTTCCCCATCTGCCGCAAACATCTTCACTCACTCACACACACATCGAAAGTATATCATCATCATTATTTTTTCTCTGATTTTCCATTCCACTTATGTGTTATGTTTGTTGACAGATCATATTTCAATATTGCCATCGTGTAAAGGATATTGCATATTTTCCTTTACACATTACATTGATGTAAACACATCCTTTTATGGCCAGGCACAACAAAAAAAAACCAAACAACAACAACAGCACTTCACCCCACCAATAAATAAAATATTAACTTAATAACAGGCGAAAGGATGTATATTGACCTTTCCGCACCTTTACAAATTGGCATCTGATAAAAATGAGTATTGAAAGCTGGCGGACAGAATGTGAGAGGGAATGAGAGAGAGCGAGAGAAAAAATCCAAAACATAATTAAGATAGATGGACTTCACATTTAATTTCTTTATTAGCTGGCTAATTATTTAATTAAACAAAAACCAAAAACGGAGAGAAACAATTAAATTTGAATAATTTATGTTGCTCTCTCTTAAAAACGCAAAAATATATATGTGGCAACAATGGCCATACAAATTCCTTGGGATTCAAGGTAAACCATCATGTGTATGAAGAACAGGATAAAAACAATGCTGATGGTGCTGCTGCTGATGATGATGAAGTTATTGGAAAATCGTATTAAGTTGTTGTTATGACAAACAATGACTGAAAGAAATAAATCTCCATTAAATGTTGGTTTCCCGGTACTGAGGCTTGAACGCAGCAGCAGCAGACGCAGCAACATCAGAAACAGGGAAAGAAAAAAGGGGTCATTTAATATCCTGTAAATATAGTCGTAGCTAATTATGTCTCTCAAGAGGATGAGAGCAAAGATAAACAGGCTCTCACATGCTGTATGGCTAAGGTCAGATTACATATGTACATGGTTAGGGCAACACATGTAACATATGTGTCTATAGATAGGTTGGACACAGGAATAACAACAACAGCAGCAACAACAAAAAAACGTTATTTCTCATGAACGCCAACAACAATAACAACATGTGTATAAAACAGCCTGACCAACATTAATGAATCTCAATCTGGTGTATCCATCTGTGTTGGGTTGATGTTTTTTTGCCGTTTCTGCTGGAGAGGCTGGCAGCCCTTATATCCATCAGTGTAAGGAAAATGACTTGAATAAATAAATGCTGATGTGATAACAGCAAAAAAAAAATGATACAACAACAAAAACAACACAAATTGACATAAAGAAAAAAGGCAAGAAAATCGACATTAATTAAAGAATTTTTATCTTCGAGGTGTGTTTTGCGTATAAAAATAGCAACACCATGGAGTTGTTGCTGGCTTACGGGCCGGCCAGCGCCTATGCCGAGGCGGACAAATGGCAAATGGATAGATTGGACAACAGCTAGGTATATACAAATATATGTATATACTTGTGTGGTTTATTGCTTGCATTTTTAGTGTAAATATATATACACACAGAAATATGTGAGTATGTAAATGTGTATACATATGTGGCATTTTATTTCTTCTACTCTTTCTTGCGAGCTTGCTACTTGCCACAGTGAGAAGTGGCAAGGAAGCCAGGCAGGCAGGCAAGTGAGTGACTGACATGCAACTTAATTACTACTTAGCCAAACAAATAGTGTCGCAATGTCGGCGTTGTTAATGTGCGTACCAAGACATCGGCCAAGTCGGCTGGCTTCCAACCACAAGTCATGCTATATTCCAAGCTAAGGAGATTAATGCAAAGGGGCTGCGACAGGGAGCCACATTCCTCCCTGCTCGTATTGGTAATAAAAAACGCTCAAATGCTAATCCAATAATTAACTCTAGCCTTGCCGGTAATTTCGCAAAGTGTAACCACATCTAAGGAGAGGTAGAATAAGAAGACAATAAAAACTGGAACAAGTGAATGTTGCTCTTAATTGTGGCTAGGATGTATTAGATCAAGTTGCGGGGCAATGACATAAAAGAGGGGATTTTCGCGTGCTAGGAAGAAAGGAAGGGTGAGGTATTAAGAGTAATTTTTATGAGCCGGGATAAAGGATAAATGATGAAATTATATTGGTTAACATTTGCATCGCCTCTTTGCTTTATTTTTAGAACGCTTTGCTGTTAAAACGTTGGGTGTCATAAAAAGACTTCTCTCCAACAAACTACTTTTATAAGGACGAAGCAGTTATTTCTTGCTGCGATTTTATTTTAACCTTTGTTCACAACACAAAGTCGACAGATATATATGGCTTATATAACCCATTACAAAGTAATGTTAACAACATCAGCTAACCTGCCATGTCACCTTGTACAGGGTGAGATGAAAAAACTGCAACCAATTTCAGACTGCTGTCATTTCAAAGCCACTCGTCCAACAGCTGTTAAAATTATTCTAGTGACAGCTCATTATATTGTTTACAAGTGTACAAAAGCACTTTGGTGAGAATTTTCCAGAAAAAAAGTTAATCGTGATGGAATTCAAGCGTGACAGTGTGATTTCTTTCTATTTGGCTGGAAAACCACAAGTGGCTATCGTTAGATGACTCCATCATTTAAATGTGAATAAATATTTTGTGTCTCGACCATCGCTCGTTACCGTGGTACTGGTAGCATAGACCGACGCCAAGGAAGTAGCCGAAAAGTGGCTCGTGAGCTGAACATATCGCAATATTCCATTCGACAAATATTAAAGAATGAGTTTGGGGTAAAGCCATTGAAATTCCATAAAGTGCAAGAACTTACAGCGCCACAGAAAGAAAATGGACTCAAAAGAGCTAAAGAGTTGCTTCGCTTGGCCGAAAGTGGTGTACTGCCGAATTTGGTTTTTTCCGGTGAAAAAACATTCGTTTTCCAGCAGTTTTTAAACAAACAAAATGATCTATTTACTTTCCAAAGAGGTCAGATGAAAACGTGCACCTTCGTTTGGCCACCAGAACTCAGGCGCCGGCCATGTGGGCCGCCATAAAAGCCGATGGTCCCTTTCCGCTTGTATTAATCAACCATGGCATCAGAATAAATGTCCAATATTATCGCGAAAATATTCGGGAGGGACTCAGCATCATTCAGGACTCAGCACCATCGCACTCAGCACGCGCCACCCAAGAATGGTTACACAATGAGATTCCTTGTTTCATTTTCAGCGCACAATGGCCACCAAAATCTCCGGATACCCATCCGTTGGACTATTGTATCTGGAGTATTTTGGAAAGCAAGGTTGGCACTAAAAAATACCAAATAGTCGATTACCTCAAGCAAGCGCTTCGCCGGGAATGGGCCAAAATACCGCAGAGCAACATAAGGGCAGCATGTAACGGTTTCATTGACAGTTTTAAGGTCACAATTCGTGTCAAAGGTGACCAATTCTGACAAATCTAAACTTTTTCTAAAACTATTTCCGACATTGTTTGCTTTCATTCAATAAAATTAAAAAAAATTTAAAAATTATGGCGTTTGACTTTGTTGCATTTTTTTATCTCACCCTGTATACCAGACTTAGGTTATATACGAAGACGTGAACCTGCATACGATTTTTTAGGGATAGGCTGTTGTAATCAATGCAAACTTCGAATATGAAATTTCGAGAACAATTAGAGTGAATTATGTCGTTAAACTCATAAAAATACCGAATATCGGGAGGTACTGTTATATGGGCGCTATACGAAAACGTGAACCGACATGACCCATGTACGAATTGTACCTGTCTACTGGCAAAATACTTTTATCCTAATTCGTTCGAAAGACAGACAGACAGACCGACATCAATAACTCGTCTTAGAATTTTATGCTTATCCAGAATATATATACCTTCTAGGGTCTATTATAAATATTTCAAAGTGTTACAAGCTACTAACTGACAAAGCTGAAGGATAGAGTGTATAATAATTTTCAGAAAAGTCCAAAAAATGCTTTTTATTGTTTTTCCCCTTTTTAAGAATTGAAATTTTGAACTATCCAATTCAACTCCGATTATGACACCATTTATCACTTCCCATGCTCCCTGCCCACCTTTGATTGATATGTGTTCCATCATTTAATGAATTTTGACAAAAATCTCATAAAATTTCATAATCCACTTAAGTTTGGGAAAAAACAAAAAACACCATGCCATTGTCCGCATTTAATTCATTGCCATCAATATTGATTGACTTCAGTGCTCCGTGTGTGTGTGTCCGACAGGCTTTTAAACTAGGATAATCTCTTAACTATGGCCAACACTTAATTTCTATACAAACTTTTCGTACTCAATATTAGGGCAATTTATTTAAAAAAATAGCTATCATTCACCTGTAACAACTAAGCCTGTGATAATTTAGGGCTAAAGCTAATGAAGAGACACATTTTTGGACAAAGCCAACAAAGGTTGTTTTTGTTGTTGTTCTCCGAAACTACATATGGACATTCATACATAAATTGCAACTACATATTGTGTCAGTTCGTTGTTTTGTGAGTATGTGTGTGTGTGTTTGTGTCTATTTGAGTGTTTTTTGTTTTTGGCTGACATATTTAATGGTTCATTGAATTTGAAACACCTTTGTAACGGTCATTGCTATTCAATTCTTTAGAAGCGGTCTGTTCTGCCCGTTTTGTGTGCGAATTTTCAGTTCAATTAACATGGAAATCGATAAATCATTAATTAACAAATGATACGAATTCAAAAGTGGATATCGAATAGCCATACCAAAATACCCCCCCCCCCCCCCTAACATAACTGTCTCAAAGTTTGACTTTATGGCACCATTGTAAGGTTTTTTTCTTTTTTTTTCTTTTTTGAAAAACCTCCACACAAAAACTCGAAAATTAGAGGAACCACACACAAAAAAAACGACAAACAAACAAAGAACAACTTTAAAACTTTAGTAAAGTTATAAAGTTCTCAGCATGATAAACACCCGATAAAGGTTAACAGGTTTTTGTTATTTTGTAATTTAAATATGGTCATTGTTGTTGTTGTGTTTTCTGTTGTGATGCTGGTTGTGGTTCGAATTGAATTGAATTTAATATTCTGAAGAAAACCGAAGCAAACAAAAAACTGCAACACTCATAGAACTGGGTAAATTTTCATTAGTGCCACCATGTCTGACAGTTAACGATTGGGAGCAATTTATGACTGTGTGTGTGTGTTTGTGTGGGGCGAAGGGGTTTTTTGAATATCGATTCGAATGCCAAGTAGCCAAGTCGATCAAAATGGCTTGCCGATAATAGAAATACGTTTTTATGAGAGATTACAATCTACGCCAACGTTCAAACGTTGAACTAGAATCGCAAGTCGTCATAAAAACGACGAAAGCAAAAAATGTCCAAACACCCAATGGCCAAAAGACCTGAATTAGTTGCCTGCCTGGGCGTTAAACTGTGACAAAGTATCAGCCTCAAATGGAGCTACACGTGTTTTGTTCTTGCTTTTCCAGTGGCCGGTAAAAAGGCAGAGGATGAAGTGTACGGAGAACGGAGAACGGGTAATGACTAACCAACCCGCGTCTAATGAGAGCAAAAACACACACACACACACAAAAAAAATACAAGCGACCATAAAAAGTATGTATATACATTATAAATTATTTAATTAGTGTTCGCATTTATAATTTATGCTTAAAATCGTATTTCATTTTCATAAATAATAAGCATAAAATTACGTTTCAGCACATTAACAAAACAGTCAGACAGACAACGCCAGCACCCAACAGCCGGGCAAATCGGGCCCCAACCAATGCCACCAGCAAATTAATGTAACCGCCACAAAGTAAAACACCAAAAGACCCAGTTGAATATCAAGGACTTGGGAATCGTTGCGACTCCCAATAATTCTACGAAACCATAATTGCTGCCGCCTTCCATTTCTTAAGTTCCACACATATTCTGGCAAGTTTATGGCTTTTGATGGGCCAACCAGACAATCGCTTCTTTTTCACGTTTCTTTTCATGGTATTTAAATGTAGAGACATGGCTTATCACAGGTTGACACACAACATAATGTCGCAGTTTATTTTAAAACAACAACAACAGCAAGTAATCAAACTTCAAACTAAAGTCAGCATTCCAAACTTATATTTGTCATCATGTCAGGTAGGCAAATAAATGGTTGGGCTTGTAGGCATATCTTATTTAAATTGGAGTAGGAAGTAAACAAAGAGATTTTTTATTGTTTCAACTCAGAGGTATACAATGTTTCATAACAAATATGGATTTTCGTTGTAAACTATTTTTTTGAGCAGCTTCATTTCTTAAATGCATCAGCGCATCTCAAAATTTAAAATATTTAGATTTTGATATAAAAAGTAACGTCTTATCGTAACTCTTATCTTATCTTAATAAGAGACTATGAATTGGGTCAAAAATATCATAAGGGAAATGCATCAGGCAAGGTTTTTGACATGTGATGTGGAAAGGTAGGGAAATGTGATGTGGACCCTAAGGTACTTACAGGGAAATCTAATTGAAGTAAAATATTTGAATAGAAGCAAACAAATGTCAGATAAGCTATTGTGTAGTCCACAGACTGTTCTACTTGAGGGGATTCTAGTCATCCCATTTTGAGATTACATAGCGAAGGCATTTTTTAAAAAAGGAGATTTTGAGAGGAAATTAAATTGTAATTTCATGAGTAATACATTTTTCATAGCTTTCAATTTTTGACATTTTCACAATTTTTTCCAGAGTCCCGTTCTCTTACTCAAAAATTTAAAAAAAATTTAGATTTTGAAAGAGCACAAATAAATATGACGTGATCTTCTGCTATGCAAATTTGGCAGAGTATACAGCAGAAACATGATTGCCAGCTTCTTTTTGGCTGATATGGCGATTTTGAAGGTTTGCGACACAATTTTATTTTTTTTCCAGTTCTCAACTATTTCTCTCAGATGGAGTTTCACATTTCACTCTTATCCTTGATTTTCCATTAAAAAGTAAAGAAACTAATTTTCTCTCCAAAATGGCAATTTTTAGTGGAAATGGAATAGTTATTTCATGGGTAACATATTTTTCAAAGCCTTCAACTTTTCCCATTTGACAACTTTTTACCAGAAATCTGAATTCAAACGTGTTCCACTTTAAACTACAAATACCGGTAAGGCCGTTTGAATAATACTGTTAAAATAGTTAAAAAAACCATAAAATGAATGAGGCCGTTATATGGGGGCCATACCAAAACCGAAACTTCAATAGACAATTTTATACTTCAAGGAATGGAATCTACCAAATCTTTTTAAATGCCAAGTTTGAAAAAATTTCGTCGGTAAATGTGACTAGGAATATCAAAATACCGAATATCGGTGGGTATCGTTTTATATGTTCTATAGGAATACGTAGACCTAACTATTCAATGTTCTGCCACGGGAGCTAGAATCCATTACGAACTACAAATACCAACTTCTGGACAAATCCGTGGAAAAATGTCGTAAAAATCATCAAAACACCGAATATCGGGAGATACCGTTATATGGCGGCTATACCAAAACGTGGACCTACATATATACTTGTTCCGCCATCGATGCTAGAACCCATAATAACCTACAAATACCAATTTTTAGGCAAATCCGTGGAAAAATGTCATAAAAATCATCAAAACACCGTTATATGGCGGCTATACCAAAACGTGGACCGACATATCTCATTTTCAATACCAACCATCCTAGACGGAATGCAAATTTTCCTGCCAAATTTTGTGGCTATATCGTGATTCCAACAGACAGGTAGACGGACTTAGAATTTTATGCTGATCATGAATATATATATTTTAGGGTTTGCAACGAAAATTTAGGACTATACCTTAATTAGTCTATGCTGGCCTGTGCTAAATCCCGCTAAACAGTTCCATGTTTTTTGAGTAAGTATTTCTCTTCACGAAACAGATATCTCATGATCATCTAATATTCTCAACCAATTTTGCAATTATTTCAAAATTTAAAAAATATGTACATGGGCAAATTTTCAAAAATGATACAATTCCAACTCAGCTTAACAAAATTTCATACCGATTTGAAACTTTCAACAACAAACGCCTCATTATTGTTATACAATTTTCCAAATACATTTATACAAAATTGTCCAACACTCGTCTATTTGAAAATGTTAAGCTGTCAAATAAAAACACGCCTAATGTTTTGCAGCAATTGTCAATATAAACAATTGGGACGGCAGCAGCAGCAACAACAACAACCAGAACGAGCAGAGTTTAGCATCCAAAGCCCAGAATATTTATGTATGCCATTAAATTAGGTGAATACCATCATCGTCATTGGAAACATACCAGGCATACTTACATTCCAACATACCTACACACATATGTATATGTGTGTTTGTGTTTGTATGTATCTCTGTACTTATTTTATTAGATAAATCAAAGCCAATGACATTTTCAGAAAACTATTTTGAAACACAAACACATACATACCCAGCCAGATTTTGTAGCAAACGTTCCCAACAAACCCAAAAGCTCTGGCAAAGGTTGGTTGTTGTTTTCCTCTTCCTTTACCCAGTCCACCCATGAATTCAATTCAAGATGCAAAAACTTTAAAACAGGCTATTGCATATTTTCCACACGAGGTGTTTGATTTTAGCACCAGCAAAAGTGCCAAACGCTCTTGTCTCCGTCTCTCTATGACTGGCATCACTAGCTAGTGGTGAGTGCGCCAATAGATTATGATGCTACAACAGCAGCAATGGCCTCCCCAAAAAAAAAAAAAAACTAGTCACCAGACCACCACAAACCAATCAACTGCACCAAAATGTTGAAAATATCCCCCCGCAATGATATTTTTTTTGCTTTTGCTTTTCTGAGAGTTTCTGTTTTTGAACATTTGTTGGAGTTGGGTTTTTGGCGTTTTCGTCTTTTCGGCTACAGCGACTGGCACCAAACAACAACAGCCCCTCCTCCCAGCGCCAGCAAAACTCAACGAAAAAAAAAAAGAAAAACAGCATCGCATGACATAACTTTGCCAATTGCATTTTATTGCCAATAATAATGTATAGACAAACGACAGCAAAAACAAAAACAACAACACCAACAGCAAAAGTAGCAAACAAAACTACAACCAGATGAAAGCATAAAACTGAACTCGATAAATGCTGTTTGCTGACTTCTTGCTGTTTCTCAGTGCTGTCATACAACGAAGGCGAAAAAAAACCAAAAAAAGAAAAAAAATTGGTTACCAAGCTCTCCCGTACGAAACACAGCAGCTATAAACAACAACAGCAACAACAACGTCCATTTGATAGACCATAATTATGCACTGTGGGAGATTCCGTTTGAAAATCAACAACATCATCATCAAAAACAACAGCAGCAACAACAAATAGAACAACAACAACTTCGGCTGTCATCGACCACAAACGTCTTTATTTGCTTGGCCAGTCCAAAGTATTTCCATTCAAGTGCTCATATCAAAATCAACCCCTCCCCTACCCCTTCCTCCAAATGGAGATCAAAGCATATCGTTCCAGTTGTGCTATGATATTCTCCGCTCCTGCACACGTAGAGATAGCTTCTTTAATTTATAAAAATTAAACAATTTTGTTGTTGAGCTAATATTTCGAAAATAAAGGGGAGGGGGGGGGAGAAATATGGAGGAAAATGGTACAAAGGAAAAGGAAAAAACAACGACACCAATAATGTCCATAGATCCCCCAGCGTGTGTTTTAATTAGAATGTTTGTGAAAATGATACAGTTGTCGAAAAGACAAGGGACACTTGTAACCCTGCAACAAATTGGCAGCCACAAAAGCGGAATAGCTCGTTGGAAGGTAGTTACATTCAAAATAATGGATTAATTTCCAAAAAAAAACTGAATGAAACGTGTAAAAAACAGCTAAGTTCGGCCAGGCCGAACTTTTAATGCCCTTCACAATTTGGAAGGAACTTGAAAAATTTCAACAAATCCTGAAAAATACGAAAACGCGAATCTGCATAAGTAATTTTTGTCATAGGCTGTAGTACCCATTAAAATATTCAAAAACGAAATTTCGAACACTCTTTACTCTGATCCAGGGTCTATCATGAATATTTCAAGGAGTTACAAACGGAATGACAAAGCTAATACCCCCTCCATAAAATGGTGGAGGGTATAAACACGATGGGCTATCCAGCCTAAAGTAAGCAAAGGTACCACTTTCTTTCATCTTACCAAGTAATGTGTAATAAGTCCCTGATGCCTGAAATCCAGCAAGAAATTACATTTCACATCAGCTGCAACACAGCTGATTTTCCATCAGCTTACAATGGATAATTCTTACTGAGAGCATTTTCGAAGTTTCGGACAATTTTGGTTTGTACATATTATTAAGTACACTCCTATTATTAATAATTATAATACAAATTAATATACCGTTTTAAACCTATACAATATTTAGTCGAACTATTCTATAACGAACTTACTCAGTACGGAGCAACTGCCATTAGGAACGGCCAACCCCATTGAGACTTTGTTATGCCAACCTAAGACCTACCATTAATTGTTATTCGAATACTTGACGAATAATAAAATATTCCATTAATTTTTTAGAACCTTTAAAACCTCTCGCTCTGCCAATATTTACTCCATGTTTTTTTTTTTCATTTTCATCAAAATAACAACAAAAATAAACCACTGAACTTTTTGTATATTTTTAAACATACATATGTCCATATTTGACTTCCAAATATATAAATTTCTGATAGAATATTCTAGTTAACAACTACTTCAAGTTGATAAATAAAACTAAATGGTTTTATAGAAGAGAAGATAGAAAAAAAAACACATTCTTTAAAACTATTCAATTACTTTCAGACTATGAATATATTTCGAGTCAAAACTAACCAGAAAAAAAAAACAATTCAGTGGCATGCATTTGACATAAACAAATATCTGTTAGATCTTTCATCACTCTCAAGGACATTTCAAATCCTTTCGTTACAGGAAAACAAAAACTAAACACACACACACACTTACACATTTGCTTACCCAGGCCAAAAACCCAATATGAATGAGAGTGTCATATGAACAACATGTGTGACATTCACTGAATTATAACGCCCTTCAAGGATTCAGAGAAACACACACAGACGCACACTCACATGGCCTTGCATTTCCCAGATATTTGAAGAATAAGAAGTTAGTTAAAGAAAAATGTCCTGGCAAAGTGTTGACATTGTAAAAATAAACCAAAATCTTGTAAATAAACAACACCACGTCAAGTATTTAGAAAAACAATTTTCTAATTTCAAATTTCTACACGTGCTCAACTAAAGTCAGGGGGCGGAGATGGAGAGAGGGAAGAGAGTATTACCCCGACTGTCAAAAGAAAATTAAAATTGTACAAAAAAATCAAATTAACAATTACCAAAACCAGATTAAAACTTTGCCAAGAAGTTGGTAAATAAATTCGAAAGAGACACCGAAGACGACCCTCCAGGCCTGGCAGGGCATGAGTGATAAAGCCTCAAATAAATAAGTTCCTAAACATTTAAGCCGCACAAGATAACATTTGGAAAATAAAGAATTTCTTTGCAAAATAAGATTTAAATTTGTTTTCTTTTCGATTGTTGTTGTAATTCAGATAAAAAAAAAAAACAAATTAATTGGAAATTTGGTTGAGGTGGAAACTATGATAAGTGGCCCTTTGGAATTTGTCATTACACCCAAAAACAAAATTCCCAACACCAAGGGTTTTAATTGGAAAAACGCCAACCTTATTTAATTTAATTTTATTATAATTTAGGGTTTTTAACTTTTCAATTCTTTTTTGTTTTGTTTTTGGTTTACATTTAAAAACTTTTCCGCCATAAAAATACATTTTTATTTACCTTTGTCATTCACATAGCCCAGGGTGCAAACTTTTTTAAAATGCCAACATTTGATCGGTGGTAATAATAACGGCAGCAGCAACTGCAACAACAACTACAACACATTCCACAACAAAAACAACTGAATTATTAAATACACATAACAGCAAACAGAGGGGAAAAAAGTAAATATTGTGTGGCGAAAAACAACATCAATAGCTGGCAGACAAAGTGCAAAAATATTTCTGTGCATCCAAATGCGAAATGCGGTGGCAGCCACGGCAGCAGCAGAAACAGCATCCAGCCCAATGAGGAGCAGCATGGCAATTGTGTGTTGGTGTGGCAACATCACAGCACTCAAAAGCCGATAATAATGTCATGAACCCTGGTTAGGAGTTTTGCATATTTTTCACTCGGTTTTCTCGTTGTTGTTATTGTTTTTGTCAATGGGTTTTCTCCAACAATCTCATATGTTTTGTTTCGAATGCACACACGTACACACGTACACAAATATGGCAGAAAAATAGCTAAAGAAATACAGCAACCAAAATAGAAAAACAACAACATTTATAGTTTTTACGATTTCCCAGAACCAAAAAGGAAAAACTCTTTCCGCACCACAAAGCTTACCTATCAGAAAATTTGTTAATTTTAATAGAATTAAATTGCTCACGTATGTCAGGCCAACAGCAGAAATCCCCATAAAAACCATATGCGGGGAAAATGGAGCAAAACTAAAAACCGACAGGCAGTCAGTCGAGCATTGTTAAAAATTAATAATTGAAATTATTCGTCTTTTTTTTGGGAAATTACTTTTAGCACAAAAACTACAGGCTATGCACAATGTAAAAAAAGACTAGCTTCAAAACTATTTGTGAAAATTAAAACTGAAGAAAAATTGCATTTGAATTAAATGTCACAGGGAAATGTTTGAAGGTGAGTTTGAATTTGTTAAAAATTTAAATGTTTTAATAGAGGCGTTATGGCTGGACAGGGTGCTACGTTAAGAAAAAAAACTGTGTTTTTTTGAAAATATGGATAATGAAGCGGTACCTCATCATGCCTGAACCTATATTTATACGGGGTCTTTGAGATGAAGCGGCTATCTTGTATTGGAATAGATTAGGGGAGTGGGTATAATCCTTAATACTAGGGTCCATTTGCCAATGTATTTTGAAAACCACGAATGCGCTCTCATCATCAATGAAGAAATAAAGTATTTTACCACAAGTTAATAATTAAATGTTATTTTTTAATTAATTTATTTTTTAATTTATTATTGACTTGTTTTAATGTTTTATTCTTTGTTTTATGTTTATTTATTTTTTGTTTACATATTGTTTTGCTTATTTCAATATTTATATTACTTTATTTATTTATTTATTTTTTGAAGCCTATTTGTATTATGTATTGTTCGAAATCTTAAAATAGCTTTCAAAAACATTAGGGTGGAAAACATAATGTAGGGCCCCCTTTCTAACCTACTTCGAGATTTTAAACCACGAAACTGTACAGATTTACTAGAAAACTATATAAAACAGTAATATTATTTTAGATAGGTAATACTTCATATAGGTAGGTTTTTGACCTCCACATTTTGGCAGAAGATACTGTTATACAGACTACACATTATACTGAACTTTCCACGTTTTTCTAAACGTTCCCATAAGAATTATGAATAATTATTCGAATTAGGACTATATCCCATTGTTAAAAAAAAATCCGGGTTATTTTAATTTAAATTAAAAAAAAGTAAAGGTTGTTACAACTTCTATCAAACGAATCGCTTTTACAAAACTAGCCAAAAGCGTCAATGGTTCCCACCGTTCTGGGGGTACAACAAAGAGACTTAAAGTAATATTTAAAAACCACAATTAAATTTATAATGTTTAATCCTCTTCCTATGCCAACAAAAATAAAAATTCTATGTTTTGGTTCGAACTTGCAACAAAAAATTAGTTCCATATATTTGGCGACCTTTAAAGGGGTTCGAAAAAAATTAAAAAAAATCAATTGCAAAATATTTTTTTTTATGAAATATAAATGTTGTGCAACCGATGAACCCCTTCGTGTATATTTGAGATCGGACTGTGTGTGGTAAAGTCTTCGATTTCAATTTAATTTTTTCATAAAAAACACCTTTTCAAATATTTTTATACCCTCAACCATAAGTTTGTCATTCCGTTTGTGAAACCTCGAAATATACATTTTAATCCCCACAAAGTATGTATATTCTTGATCAGTATAAAATAAATTCTATGTTGATTTAGTTATGCCCGTCTGTTCACCAAATTTTACTCAGATGTATTTTATTGTCTGCAGGACTTGAAAATGGGCCAATTGGTCCAGGTTTAGGTAAAAAAACCCCCTATAACGGTTCAGCAATGGCGGTTTGTGTTTCCAGCATGTAGAACTGTCTACATATGTACATAGGTCCCCATATAACTGTACCTTCAGATATTCCATATTTTGATGACGCTTTTCACAGGAATTATTTCAAATTTGGTATTTGGAGTTCATAATGGATACTACTTCCTATGAAAAAATCAAGTCTGTCCACAAAAAAAATAGTTAATATATGTGCTTTGAAAAATAAGATCAAATCGGAACAACCGGATCGGATCAATTCTTGTACATTTTTTTCAAAGAAAGAATAAAAAACAAAAACTAAATGATCTTCAAAAGGGTTAAAATTATGCTGTGATCCATGGAACAGGTTTTTGGGTTTCTCATAAAAAATATTCGAATATTGGATGTTTGAGTTAATCCCAGTTTTTTTTTTCAATCATACATTCTTATTTATCTTAAATGCGAGTACACGAATGCAGTACACAAATTTGTCGATATCGAATGCAAGAATTTGGACCTTATATCAAATGGTTTAATTTTTCAGCTATTTATTGTTAAATATATATGGGGCAACATTTTCCCCCAAATAAAAGAGCTTTTTAGCGACTATATTGTGGAAATAATTGGGAATTTTGTTTTGCTCACTTTTAACAAAACTCAGCTAAACTCTTGATGACGACAAAAAGCCAGAGAAGCAAACTCAATCCCAAAAAGAAAATATTATTTTTCTGCTTTTTTTAGTTCAAGGCATTTGGGGTTTTGTAAAACCACTACTTATTGCTTTAAAAATGAGATGCCAGTTAATCCACCTTAATCGAAATTGAAGATGAAATGAAGTCGAATTTGACTAGTCAAGATAATTTGAACAAAATCCAAACGGTAAAAAGTTCGTCTTTCAGTTATTTTGATGCTCTAAGCTAGTCAAGTATTGTAACTCCTATTTTATTTCGGTGTTACATACAAACCTCCCCCACCCCCTCTCCTTGGCGGTGTAACAGGTAGCGCACTGCATTTGTTTTTCGATTTACTTCATTTTCATAAAGTTCTATTAAAAACTCATTTTTAAAAATAAATTTAGCGTTTAACGCAAAAAAAAAAACAATTTCTTAGTTGTAAAGACAACAGCTAGACGCTTCTTCTTTTTCTTCTCCGTTAAGCTTTGTAACAACACCTACACACACCGACAACGTGCCAAGACCAACTTCCTTCGAATCATACATTTGCCGCCCATACAAATTGAAAAACTGCTGCTGATGGTGATGATGATGATGACAAAGATGGTGGTGGTGGTGATGGTGCCGCTGACGACCCTCATCGCAAGGCACTGGCTGGCCATCGTCAACGAAAATGGTTTGTTTTACGAAGTACGTTCGTACGTAGTATGTAAAAGGTCATAATTTTATACAAATTAATGCGTTTTTGTTACTTAGACAGAAGTATCCCCTTCTGGTGGCAAAAGGCCCTGAGTTAACCACAATAACGTTGGACGGACAGAGAGGCAGACAGACGGCAGTAGGACAAAAAGTGAGAATAAAGCTTCTGCCGCCTGCTGCTAACGTTGCCAACAAAGAATAATGACAATATAATGGCTTAAAGAAGCAGTAGCAAAAACAACAACAGAAACAACATGAGAAGGAAACAAATGCCGCATATGCAATGCAGACAAGCGACTTATCAACCAAACAGCCAGCCAGCCAAACAACGAACAAAGTTAGGACTCAAGGGGAGCAACAAGCGAAGGCAGGAAGGTGTCATTTGTCTGGCCTGTCTGCTCAAAATATCAACACAATGCAACAATGGGCACCGGGTTTAAGCAGCAGCAGCAGCAGGAGGAGAGCTAGCCAGCAATTTGAGCTTTGGCAATACTCTGTTGACTTGAATTTCATCTGTTAGTCCGTCTGTCCGTCTGTCTGTCCATCTGCTCGTTTGTCTGCATGTGGAGTTGATACAAGTTATGTTATGACTTACCCGCTAGCAACGTAAATGTCAAAGTTATCCGAAAATGTGTTAACGGCAGATGCATCTTGTGGCATTAAATGTTGCAAGCTGCTGCTGTGGCAAACAAACTGAATGTCTTTCTTAGTTCAAGCACCAGGCAACAACGACGACGACGACAGCAACTGAAGGAGATCAAGTTTTTTTGTTCGTATTTTTTTGTGGGTTCAATTATGTCTCCCTTTTTTCTCCTCTGCTAAGGATTTTCTGGTGAAAAACAAGTTTATTCCTTAAATGGCTAGAACGACCATATTGTTGTTTTTGTTGTGGTAAATTCACTTTCAATTGTATTGGAGAGGTTCCATATATATTTTTTTGTTATTGGATTGATTGCAGGAAAAATTAGAGCACTTTTATTTATTTTTTGAAATTTTTCTTTTGTCACAAAAAACTAATGTTGTTTGTCTTTTCAATTCACTGGCTTGCCATGGAGTGCTAACGCCAACGTATTTTTTTTCTTTTCGAATATTTACTTAATTATTCGTTTTGAATTCACGTCGATTTTGTTCATTCATTCATAAAATTCATTCATCGATTCATTGATTTGTTTTGTCGTTCGCTTTTTGTTTTGTTTTTGGCTTTCGTTAGCATTATCATATCATCACACCAATTATTATGTTTTATTATTCTTCTTCAAAGTTAAAAAAAAATCTTTTTTTTTTTCAATCCACACACAACTGGGCTCTTAGGGCCATTACGAGCGGGCTTTTAACCCACGTAAATACGCACGAACACAAAGCCAGGCCATTAATTCCGGCCTTTCAATATTTAAAAATGTTAGAGTTTAGCACTTGTTACCAAATCACACACAAAACCGGTCGATTGGTGTAACAGTCAATTCAAGTCACTGGCAACAAAACAAACAGACTATCGAATTGAAATCGCTTTGGTGGTGTTTTCACAAAAACCCACTCTTTTGGAAAATCGAAAATAAGCAGAACAGATCTACTATCTATCTCAGCGGTGCGCTTCTATGCCAAAGGCCAACATAGCCAGTTCGAAGTTAAAACTCAACTGATGGGATTGAAGTTTGTGACGACACAGAGCCGCAGTCGCAGCCGGAGTTTGTTAGCACACACAAGCAACCAACTCACACACACCCGAACGCAACTTCAGGTTCCCTCTGCTCTGCTTCGCTTCAATGTTTTTGTTTTCCACCACAAGCCAATGATGGATGGATGGGAGTTTGGTTCTTGGTCCGGTGTGTTAAGAACGCGAGACGACTACGACGACAATCCGTTGAATGTGTGTTAAACGTTCGAGATGTATTTAACGTTTGATGCCTTCTACCAGAAACAAACCAACGAACCTCTTGCTTGGCATTCATCATTGGGCAGTAATGTTTATTTGTTGCATGTTGTGTTTATGTTGTGTGGTGCATGTGTTGCACGGCCACTCATACACACAAGTGTATGACGGACTAACAGGTAATGTATCTCGAAGATACACATTTATTTATTGCCTTGGGTTCGGATTGATGGTGTGTTTCATACTTACTTGCTAGAGGGTATACCAACATCATGTTCGAAATGTGAGTTCGAAGCTTAAAGGTTCGAAAGCAACTGCAACGTCATACCATAGTCAAATAACTAAATATTAACAAAGAAATTCTTGTTTTTAAGACAGCCGTTGAACTAAATGTCATTTTTGACTTATTACGCTTGGTTTGATGGCAAACAGCAACAGGGTTGATGTTTGTTAATTTCACTAATGATGGTATTTCGTCTTAAATGAATTATTATGGAACAACAAATGGGGCTCAATTATTAAATAATCTGGATATCTAAACATTTTTGTAAACCATTTCTGAAAATAAATATTTTTTAAGAAAAATTTAATATACAAAGGTATTGGCGCTCAATACTGAGATATGTTCTTTATTTTTATTTTTCAAAAGAGACTGTATTGTTGCTTTGATATTTTATAAATGGCTATAGTATTGATTCGCCATCGAGTTATAAAGGTGTCAACTTAAAATTAAGTCAAAGGGTTTTGAAGCCTTTGAAACTCAATATATCTTAAGAAATTTGGATGTTATATTCAAATTTCCATTATTTGTGGAAACAGCAGAACAAAGTTAAAAATCCAAACGAGGACATTTCTTCACTTCAAAACATTCCCTTAAGATGCAGCTACATACATAGCTTTTTTACTGGCTTAAGTTATCAGCTGTCCTCTTCGTACAAGAATTTTTGGTATTGACAATGAACCATATAGGTCCACGTTTTGTGTAGCCTCCAATGCAACTGTTCTTCCAGATTTAAGATACTATGGGCGTTTTTGTCACAATTTTAGTCCCCATATAACGGTATCTTCTGATATTCGGAACATAGAGGTCCTCGACTTTGTGTAACGCCCATATTGTCTAAAAGAATTATTTTAAAGTATACAGAGTGATAGCTCATTATATTGTTTACAAGCGTACAAAAGCATTGATTTCTTTGAATTTGGCTGGAAAACCAAAAGTGGCTATCGTTACAACACTCCAGTATTTAAATGTGAATAAATCTTTGTGTCTCGTACCATCACTTGTTACCGTGATACTGGTAGCTTAGCCCGACGTTAAGTAAGTGGACGAAAACAAAACAGCAACATCAGCAGAAATGGTTCGAAAAGTAACGAAGTGACTTGATCGAAACCCGCGTCGCTGTGGCCGAAAAATGGCTCGTGAGCTGAACATAGCGCAATACTCTATTCGGCAAATATTGAAAAATGAGCTCGGGGTAAAGCCATTGAAATTCCAAAAAGTGCAAGAACATACACCGCAACAGAAACAAAAAAGACTCAAAAGAGCCAAGGAGTTGCTTCGCTTGCCCGAAAGTGGTGAACTGCCGAATTTGGCTTTCTTCGATGAGAAAACATTTGTTGTCCAGCAGTTTGTAAACAAACAAAGTGGTCGTGTTTACTTGCCAAAGAGGTCAGCTGAAAAAGTGCATGGTGGTGTGGGCCGCCATAACAGCCGTTGGACGCTCTCCGATCGTATTAATCGACCGTGGCATCAGAATAAATGCCGAATATTATCGCGAAAATATTCTGGAGGGTGTATTATAGCCTTGGGCACGCGAACATTTTGGTCGCAGACCTTAGACATTCCAAAAGGATTCAGTACCATCGCACTCAGCACGCGCCACCCAAGAATGGTTACAAAATGAGGTTCCTGGCTTCATTTCCAGCGCACAATGGCCACCAAAATCTCCGGATACCAATTTGTTTGACTATTGTGTCTGAAGTATTTCGGAAAGCAAGGTTGGCACTAAAAAATACCAAAGTGTCGATCACCTCAAGCAAGCTCTTCGCCGGGAATGGGTCACAATACCGAAATACCGCAGAACAACATTCGGGCAGCGTGTGACGGTTTCATTGACCGTTTGAATGAAATAATTCGTGCCAAACGCGACCAATTCGAACAAATCTAAACTTTTTGTAAAATTTGATGGTATTTACGACATTTTTTTGCTTTCATTTAATTAAATTTAAAGAAAAACGTAGAAATTATGGCGTTTGACTTTATTGCAGTTTTTTTTATCTCAACCTGTATATACTAGGCATTTCCAATTTCACCTCCTTATTTAGAAGTCAAGCACTTATAGTAATCATATACTCCATACCGAACTTAGTATGTTTTACATACTTAATAGCACGCATTTCCAAAACCTTTCCATTTTTTATCCCGCAGTGACACTTACAGTTAAATTCGTAATTTCTTCTACTTCATGCCAAATGCGGTAAAATTTAGTACACTTATTTTACCCATTCTCAAAACATTCCACCTCCATCCATTCACCCATAGTGCACCAAATTTAATAATAATATTTGGAACTAGTTCCAAAATCCATAATTCTAACTCTATCCGCAGCCCAATGAAAATGGTACCATATGAAGGATAATTTCATCCTTTTGTAACCTTCTAATAAAAATTTCCTAAATACCGAGCCTTATCTCGCACCTACGCCTTAGGGTGGACCCTCACCCAAAGTTTTAAAATTCCAGCTTCAGCCGTTTCAGTAAGACACTCAGTCATGAAAATACTAGCAAATGGCAGCATAGGTATACTTTACTTATTTATCGATTCATTTATTATTTACTTATATTTTTTATACTAACATAAGTATTTAATTATTAATTTATTTGCATATTATTTTTGTAGTTAACTAGTTATTAATTATTTTTTTATTTACATATTTATTTATTTGGTTATACTTTCTTAATTATCTATTATTTATTTATTTCTTGTTATTTACTTAATTATACTAATATCTGAGAGCAATGTTAATCAAAAGTGTAAAGAAGACTTAGCTGTCTGAAACATAATTTTTCTTGAAGCCTCAAGAGTTGCGTCGGTTTGAAACGACATCTCATGGAACGTCATACCAAGAAATATTATTTATTCAACAAAATTCGTCAAAAATTAAAAATTTATCAGATATTGTTAAGCTTTGTTCAAACAAAAATGTTTAAGAGCAAACGCCATCAAAAAAAACTTCGAAAGTTACCCAAACATATTCAGCCATTAAAAGAAGAGAAACTTATTTTCGAAATTAAACGATTTCATTGAAGAGAGTAAAGAGAAAATGCTCGGAGAACAACAACGACAAAGCCAGATATCTAACCAACATGGTTGAGAAACAATCGTCGAACAATAAAATATAACTTCAAACCTCGGTCCCCAGCATCCAACCAAACCAAGTAAACTTTGTGTTGTGGTGTTATTCTCATCATTTGTGTCAGCACGTTCCCGTTGAAAATTACCATTAATAACCCAGAGGATAATAGATTCCAATAAAGGAATCTAAAATGAAAACATTTCCACGACAATTGACTACAAGTATGATGAGGCGTAAAATTGTCTTAGAGCCAGCTAACTTCAAATAGTTCCGACAAAACAGCTTCATGCCGATCTATGTTGGATCAACGAAACGGAAATTCTCGTATTCAACTGCGAATGTGTGTGTGTGCGGTTGGATGTGAACGTGTCGTCATCGCCATTAATCGCGCACATATCCGTTTCCTTAGGTGTTGTAGGCTGGCTAATCGAAGTTGGCTTCTTCTTATGCTCCTTGTTAAAATCATAAGAACTGCATTATTGATCACGTACGAACGAGGGAAGCAATAACCTTCACAATGGATTCGCATGGTTTTACAACGGGGCGAATGATGTGTGCGTTGACATTAGAGCTGGCCTACTACAAGGAAACGCTGCCAATGACAAATGACAATTTTGTGGGAAATTTCGATTTTTCCATCGGAGATCACGCACAGGTAACCACAGGTTATATTATTAGAAAAATGACTGGAAGATAATGGCGCAAAAAGCATTGTTAGTAGTAAACAGACCAGGATTCGTGCAAAAAAGTAAATAAGGTTTACCCATACAGAAGCAGTTGGGATTTTTAGCGACTTTTCTTTGACAAAGATGGTATACCAATCTCGTGAGATGTGTACACAAATAGAACTGATGCGATACTTTGTTTGAAATACACATTTCTTATATATGGGAATGGTAAATACAGTAAATACAGCACACGAAATGAAGAAACAATTTTTTTTTTGAGATTAACAGAAGTGATATATTTTCATAATTAATTGCGAAATGAAATTCCATTATATTTTGACAAAGTATTCAAATTTAGTAATATAATGCCACATTTCAGATTATTGATTTTTTGTTTCTTTGAACTAAGAAGCACATGATATGGGATTCGTAAGGACAGTCGAACTTAAGCTCTAAGATTGGATAACCAAATTTAATTTAAATTCGAGTAACTGACAATTCAGCTTTCGGCAATACCTCGTTTACCGCATAAGCAAATAATTCTCATTCACTTGGTAATGCCAGTCACATACAGGGTGAGATAAAAAAACTTCAACAAAGTCAAAAGCCATAATTTTTACATTTTTTTTTAATTTTATTGAATGAAAGCAAAAAATGTCGGAAATATCATCAAATGGGTATTGTGGCCCATTCCCGGTGAACCGATTGCTTGAGGTGATTGACACTTTGATATTTTTTAGTGCCAACCTTGCTTTCCAAAATACTTCAGACACAATAGTCCAACGGATTGGTATCCGGAGATTTTGAGGAACCTCATTTTGTAACCATTATTGGGTGGCGCGTGCTGAGTGCGATGGTGCTGACTCCTGTTGAAATGTCCAAGGCCAAAATGTTTGCGTGCACAAGGCTTTAATACACCCTCCAGAATACTTTCGCTATAATATTCGGCATTTATTCTAATGCCACGGTAAATTAATATGAGCGGAGAGCGACCATCCGCTGGCCCACACCATCACCATGGCCAGCGCTTAAAGTTCTGGTGGCCAACCGAAGGTGCACATTTTCAGCTTACCTCTTTGGCAAGTAAACACGATCAATTTGTTTGTTTACAAACCGCTGGACAGCGAATATTTTCTCATCGGAGAAAACCAAATTCGGCAGTTCATCACTTTCGGCCAAGTGAAGCAACTCTTTGGCTCTTTTGGAGTCTATTATCTTTCTGTTGCGTTGTAAGTTCTTCCACTTTTTGGAATTTCAATGGCTTACCCCGATCTCATTTTTCAATGTTTGCTGAATGGAATATTGCGACATGTTTAGCTCACGAGCCATTTTTCGGCGTTTGAATTCCATCACAATTAACTTCTTTCCTGGAAAATTCTCATCGAATGCTTTTGTACGCTTGTAAACAATACAATGAGCTGTCACTGGAATAATTTTAACAACTGTCCGACGAGTGGCTTAGAAATGACAGCAGTCTGAAGTTGGTTGCAGTTTTTTCATCTCAACCTGTATAGTGTTCGGGTTGATTTACAATGAGACGGGTGCAGGGTGTCCCACAAGTTCATTTCAGAAGGCCTGGACAACTGCTCCCGAACATTTCCACAGTGAGCTGCCGAATCCGAATGAATCCCAATCCATTTTAGAAGGCATGGACAGATCCTCCCGATCTGTGAGCCGCCGAAACTGAACAACCTAAGACAACCAGGACATCTTCTTCCGAGTATCATTACGCTGATCTGGCGTAACTATTATACCTCGAGTCCTCAGCCTGTCTTAGAAACCCTGGATATCAACATCCAAACCACCTCCATCGTCATATCTACCACTCGTCAGCCCGATGACCATTCATTAAAGTTCCCGCTTACCTCCCGGACATTGATGTCAATCCGATAACAAGCATCGTAATTTCTTATTACATTCAATCCGCAGACAATCGATAAGTTCTCGATTATCTTCAAATATTCACCATCCCGAACGAGAGCTCCACGCCGGACACAAACATCGTAATTCCGTAATTTGAAGCAATTTGAATAATTTTTCCACACATGCACCTAATAGCGAAATTTCCGACATCCAGTTCATATTATGTTTTGTACTTTTCTGGGTTATATAAGTCAGAATTGTCAAATTGATGTTTGAATCAATTAATTTCATAAAACCACACTGCAACTTGGTGATAGACTTCATTTACCATATTTACTAAATTGCAATAGTCTTAAACGTTGTCAAAATTAAACAAAATCTATTTACAAAACATATTTAATAAGAAAAATTATACTTCGCAAAATGTGAGATTTTTACTTTAAATATATTGAAATACTTTCCATAATAAAAAATCTTCTTTGAAATGAAAGAGGAGTATTCGAGCTGGCCCACATTGGGACATGTTGCTTGATTACTGACATTAGATACCTGAAAATCCATGATGAAAAAACAAAAATCAATACAAAATCATTATTTCGATATGCACAAATTAAATCCCATGGCTGTGGCTATTCCTTGGGGCATTTTTTAGTAAAAAAAATTTGAAATGTAAAACAAGGCGAAGGACACAACAAAAAATTTTATTTTAATAATTTGAGATTTTTTGTTTGCTCCAAACAAAAGAAAAAAATGGGCATTTGTTTGTTTGGTTTTAACCATAAGCGTTGCGTGTGTATTTCCCCAAAACGTGTCTAGACCATAAATATTTTACATCAATTTCTCTTCCAAGCAGATATCCTTAGCAACCGTCTGAGGTGTGGAGGTTGGTAGGTAGGTGTGTTGTAAAACAATATTTTGCGGTATTACACTTGTGCAAATAAATCTTTTATAAATATTTAAATAAATAATTGTTTTGTTTTTTTTGCAAAAAGAGCAAGAAGAGAACAACGCCTTCTTTTTCATTTTTTACACATAGTGTGTAAATAATATTTTCTTCGGTTAGAGGATAAAGGTTCAAAGTTCATGACAGCCAGACTATCTCACAGAATATTCACAGCAATAATTTGTCATTCAGAAAACTGCTCGATTTCATTGGAAACAAAAAGTTCTGAGACAGACGAAAATGTCTGTATTGCGGATTTTTCCATATTGTCCTTGAGCCGGGAGAAGTTTAAATTTACTCTCGACTTCTGAGCTGGCTGATAAAATAGTTTTGGTCTTTCGAACATTTTCTAATAACTTATTGCGAAAATAGTTATTTCATATGGTTTTGAACAATGTTTAGTTATAGTGTCATATCTTCTAAAACGTGTCGGCCGGGCCGATCTTTGAATACCCTCCATCATGTGGAACGATTTTGGCAATTTTCAAAAAACAAAAAATCCGTTAAAAATTCTGTTAAATCTTTAAAATGTCGAATGTAGCCGTTATATTAGGGTCGTGCATGGGCAACTTTTGTCATAAACCAATTCAAATGCGAAACTTGAATAAAAAAATCGGTGAATAATGTAGCTAAAATCATCAAAATACCGAATATAGGAATGTACCGTTATATTGGGGCTATTCGAAGACGTGGATCTGCACAGACAATTTTCACTCATAGGCTGTAGTATCCACTACGAGCTTCAAACTCCAAATTTGAAACAATTCCGGTGAATAATGTCGCTAAAATCATCACAATACCGAATATCGGGAGGTACCGTTATATGGGGGATACGAAGACGTGGACCTGCACAGACAATTTTTTGCTTAGTCTGTAGTACCCATTACGAACTTCAAATACCAAATTTGAAACAATTCCGGTGAATAATGTCGCCAAATCATCAAAGTATTGAATATTGGGAGGTACCGTTATATGGGGGCTATATCAAGACGAAGAACAAACAATTTTCTGTCATTGGCTGTACAGGGAGAGATAAAAAAACTACAACAAAGCCAAACATCATAAAATTTTAGAATATGTTTAGATTTATTCGAATTGGTCTCTTTTGGCACGAATTATGGCCTTCAAACGGCCAATGAAACCGTCACACACTGCCCGAATGTTGCTCTGCGGTATTTTGGCCCATTCCCGGCGAGCACTTGCTTGAGATGATCGACACTTTGGTATTTTTTAGTGCCAACCTTGCTTTCCAAATACTCCAGACAAAATAGTCCAACGGATTGGTATCCGAATATTTTGGTGGCCATTGTGCGCAGGAAGTGAAGCGAGGAACCTCAAGGAATCTTTGTAACCATTCTTGGGTGGTGCGTGCTGAGTCCTGTTGGAATGTCCAAGGTCTGCGGCCAAAATGCTAGCGTGCCCAACGTTTTAATACACCCTCCAGAATCGTTTCGCGATAATATTCGACATTTATTCTGATGCCACGGTCGATTTATACGAGCGGAGAGCGAACATCGGCTGTTATGGCGACCCACACCATCACCATGGCCGGCGCTTGAGTTCTGTTGGCCAACCGAAGGTGGACATTTTCAGCTGACCTCTTTGGCAAGTAAATACGATTGGCAGTTCACCACTTTTGGCCAAGCAAAGCAACTCTTAAGCTCTTTTGAGTCTATTTTCTTTCTGCTGCCGTGTAATTTCTTGCACTTTTTGGAATTTTAATGGCCTTACACCGATCTCCTTTTTCAATATTTGCCGAATGGAATATTTATGTTCCACTCATGCGCCATTTTTCGTTCACTTCCTTGACGTCGGTCTATGTTACCAGTATCACGGTAACGAGAGATGGAATGAGACACAAAAGATCTATTCACATTTAAATGCTGGAGTGCAATAACGATAGCCAATTGTGGTTTTCCAGCCAAATATAAAGAAATCACACTATCACGCTTGAATTCCATTTCGAATAACTTTTTCTTAAAAAATTCTCACCAAAATGCTTTAGTACGCATGTAAACAATATAATGAGCTGTCACTGGAATAATTTTAACAGCTGTTGGACGAGTGGCTTAGAAATGACAGCAGTCTGAAGTTGGTTGCAGTTTTTTCCTCTCACCCAGTATATATGTTTATTAATGAAAGTCTAGACCATGTTTGGGTTTGAGTTTTAATTAGGGAATGTTGTACCCTCCGCATTTATTTATTTTATATCTAATAATGACAGTGTAGATTTATAAATGACACTAAAAATATTATCACGTATTGTTGCCAGTATGTATAGTAGAAACAGAAATACTTCAAACACCTCTTTTCCATTATATCACACTATTGTCCTTCTTTTCTAAGGTGTACCCAACTGAAAATGTCAATAATTAAATAAATGATAAAAATTGTCAGTGATTTGTTCCAGTCACCATAGCTCGGAAACGGTAGCACAAACTATTTTCTAAAATTAAATCAACACCCAACATTAGTCTAAAGTTTCTTTCATTCTTTAGTTCTCTTCGTTGTTGTTGCTGCTGTTGATAATATTAATCTCTGTAATCTGTGTCTATTTCCATCCGACAAGGAATGTTTCAAAACAAATCTATGAGGAATAATAATTCATAAAGAATTTTTTTTTTAGTTTGTCATCCTTGAGGCCGCCTGCTGCTACTGCCGTTCCTCATTAAAAGACAACAACACAATAACATCAGCAGCAACAACAACAACAGCAGCAAAAATGATGACATATTCGTCATCATCCCCCCGCCTGCCAAAGACTATAGGTCGTTTCATTAAATCTGATATGTAATATATATAAAATTTGTGTGTGTGTGTTTTTTTTTTAATTTCTCCCAAAATAATGAGTACAAATGGGGGTTTCAACTCGTCTATATGGGGTCGCTGTACGATGTGGGGAAAGGGGAATATTTTTATACGAATTTAATATCAAAACAAATTCGAGATTTCATTGCCGGCAACCTCAAAACACAACAACCAACCAACCGACCGACCGAGCAACAACAACAACAGCCATCAATGCAATTTTTATTTTCGAAAGTCCAACTCCCGCAGCGTAAATCATTTTTATTTAAACACTTGAAGGGATTTCAACTTTTCTCCACGATACCCATTTCAGGGCTGCCAGGCGAGGATGTGTGAGAGATGTGTATGTTTGTGCGTGTGTGTGTTTATGTTTGTGTCTAAAAGTGTACGTGGTGATGACGAACAACAATAGAAGTTCATGTCAACTCTTTTTTTTTTTGTTTTTGTTTTTGGGTTTCATTTCGTCCATTGGTTGCTTGTTCTTCCTCGGGCTCTAAATCTAAATTAACCACCCGCACCGCACTTTAACATGACATTTTGGACGCGTCCCGGCACCGTAGAAGGTCCAAACTATGCACACACAAACACACATTCCGCGCAAACGAACAAACACACACCACCCCACACACACACAATAGAACCCAGCCAGGCAGCCAGCACAACAACAGCAGCAACACATGATGTCAACACGCGCGCTAACAACATTCAATTGTAATTTTTTATAGCCTCGAATCACAAGCACACAAAACTACCCATAGGCACAATCGGACCATGATATGGAGTGGAGATGTGGTGGCAGGGTTCAACAAAAATTAGAACCCAAACAGGAGTACCAGGACTCCTGGTAGCACTACTGGCACTGGCTGTACAAGTGATAGCGATGGCAACTCATCACCGTCATCGACATCGACGACATTGGCTGTGTTCGTTTCGTTCTCGGCTGTGGTTGTGTATGAGTGTGTGTGTGCCGTCGATTCAGCACCCTACGGCAAGATGGATTGCAGTGTGCAGTGGAATTCACCAACGAAAAGTGCAAACTTCAATTCACAATTGCCGTGAGCAGGCGAACGAGCGAGCGAGCACACATACAAAGGTCATCGCGATTGAAAGTGAAAATTAGCATGACATTATCACACTTTTCGAAACTAACCCGTAACCCAGAGAATGAATTTGCATCGTCATCGAATTAAGGTAGTTATGAGTTTCAGATAGCCAATTGCAATTTTTGTGACACTTTTTGGAAAAAGTTTTCTTGGTCCATAAAAAGTTTGGCATTGTGGGGGTTTAAAAACTCAGCCATAAGGCAAATTTCTTTAGATGGCCCATACACAGTTCGCTGTACAGAGAAGAGTCCTTTTATACATTTGTTTGTGATATGCTAAAGGAAAGGAAATATACCTGTATAAAATCACAGTCTAAGTCGATGTCTGTCAGTCTCTGAGCATTCCCACCTAAATGGTACTTTTGGTATCCACAATTATATGTATAGAGGGTATATTAAGCTTCTTGATCAGCATACAATTCTATATCGATTTAGCGATGTCCGCCGTCTGTCTGTCGGTCCGTCGGTGGAAATCGCTGAATCTTCCGAACGAAATTAAGTAGGTTGATAAAATTTTACTCAGATGTGTATTAGGTCTGCAGGACTTTTGGTATTGAAAATGCGCTTTATAGGTCCACGTTTTGATATAACCCCCAATATAATTTTACCCACATATTTAAGGTTTTTTGGGTGTTTTAGTAGCAATTGTGACCCGAATTTGCTGTAAATTGCCATTATGTTAGAAACATCCCTTCTTAGAACTATCAATATAATCCAAGTTCTGCTTAAGTCCCCATATACCTGTACCTCCAGACATTCGATATTTTGATGATTTGTGTCACACTTTTCACCAGAATTGTATCAAATTTCGTATTTGAATATCCTAATGGCTAATGGCACCTCCTTCGTTCGGTATTTTCGTGATGATTACTCGCCGTAATTGTTTCAAGTTCCTATACCAGTGCAATAAACTTATTGCACTCTAATTATACAGCAAAGCTACAGACGAAACAAGTCGGTTGATGTTATCAAACAGGAGACATAGACTATTTCGTAGGTTGAAGATAGAAACTCTAACGTTCTTCTCAGATCATCATCCATAGATCTGCTAAAAGCATACTACGGCTAGGCAAATCTTTTTTTATTCTGAATCATCACTAATTCTTCCTAGGCATCACACAATGAGCCAATGGTTTCCGAGTAAATCAGCTGCCGAATCAAAGGTAGCTGTGCATCCTGCACCTAACGTACCATAATATATTAGCCACAGCCACATTCAAGACTTTTAAAGCGCCAGGGGCAGACGGCATTATTCCCGCCATGATTCAGCATGTCTCGGCGTCAATATCTCCAATTCTGGGAGAGATTGTCAAAGCTGGTCTCTGCCCCTCCCACATGCCGGTACTATACTCGAATCCATTCACATTTCCCCTTTTAAGACTTAGGATACCCCAACCCCTCGTAAATTTAGTTGATACCATGCTTAGTACCAGAATTATCAACTCAAGCATTGGGGAAATATCCGCCAGGAAATCGGTCACCAGGGCCACGCCGCATGGTGGTGTTCTATCACCATTACTCTGGCCGCATCCCCACTAATAACGAGTGCCTTCAAGAGCACACCTCAAACTGCACTGGACACCCTACAGTTAGGTGTGCACTTCGACTCAGAGAACTAAACCAACGGCGCAGTCAATCCTTTGAACATTCTACGATCTTAGGGCGTGGAAGGAATGTGAGAGTGAAAGCCAACACATGTGATTATGTATCACCACGGTTTAGCTTTGACCCACCTGACATCCACATACCTGTCAAGGACGCCCAGGTCCGTAACAATCCGCCTTTCCGCAGCATACCTGTTTATACGACGGTTCAAAGTCGAAATGCGCAACGGAAGCTGGTGTCCTCTGTGACACTCGTAATGTTCGCGAATCCTACAAGCTTAGAAACGACTGTAGCCAAACAGCACTGAAAGCCTTACACTCTTCTACCATTAAGTCTAGGGTCGTTTTGGACTGCACGAGATCCTATGAAAACACTGGGTTGCCCATCAAGCTCTTTTTGCTTCCTAGTCATTACAATATTCCAGGCAACGAGACTGCTGTGCCACTTCTTACAGGAAATTCATAGACTCTACTCTGAGGGAATTAAAAAAAATGGATGGACGCATCTCCATAAGAATCTGGCTCATAATCTCGGAGAAGAGAACAAAGTCGCTACTGTCCTTGCCAAAACTTGATTTAAAACTTGTGGTGGTTATCGAACATTTGTTCTGACACTGTACAGAACTCATTAACATGAGACACAGGTTAGTGTTAGTGGCGAAATCAATGCAATAGAAAACTTAGAGCAAAAATGAGCTTCTTTTTACTATGATGATAGCCGAATGATAAAGTTTTGTCCTATATCGCTCATCAGTGATTCCGAACTTCTAAATGCTATTAAAGATAAATTTCATTCTGTCCAACATTAAAACTACAACACATTCAATCTGACTGCCTTGTTGGTATGAGCAAAACATTACAATTACAAATTCCATTCGATATTTGAATAACGGAAGAGAAGCCAGTCAGCCAGCCAGCCAACCGCTCCACTTCTACCGATGGACCTTTCCTAACCGAATTATTATCTTTACACCAACCGGTCTATTGAACTTGTTCTTGTTCACATGTTGATTATGCCGAATGTCATTCATTGTTTGTCAATGTTGTTTAGACTGGCAGTGTTAACAACATGAAATTTGAACTAAATTTAATGTGTTCGATCCATGTTCCAGGCAGCAGACACTACCGCTCCGTTGGGTCATTGAAACAGTCTCGGATTTTAGAAAACATTTTTGTCGCCATTGACCGGCTAAAAATAACTCAATTGTTTTTAGCATAAATGATTGTCAGGTCCATGTCTATGGGTTTTAAATTTGGCATTTTGATTGGACTCTGGTAGTAGTAGTCGAACATTTACCCGATACCCAACCAAACACAAACATCAGAACACACACACACATGTAGCAACAACATTTCAAGTGTGAACCCGAAAGATGTGTGTGCATCTCTGTGTGTTTGAGTGTGCCCCTTGTGTGCGAGGATTGTCATCGCACAGAGAAAATCTCTTGTTATCCTTTGATTCAAATAAGAACGGTTTGACATTTGCCCTAACCTCTGCCATAAACAGCCATACAGCAATGAACAAGAAGGAAAAAGAAGAAAAAATTCCAAAATATAAACAATTCTTTCTTTATTCCAGCAACCCTTAACGAGGAGGCTGTTCTGTTTGCCACACCATTCGTGGGTGATGGTGCAACAAATTTTCCCTTTGGTCCCCCCACTTTGCCATTTCACACATCCACAATACAGATATTTATGTACGTGGCCGGGTCTAAGAATAATGCAAGTGTGAATGTACACCAGCCCAGAGAGACTGACTATAGCCACACACACAGACAGGTCACATATCGGCATCATCGTTGCTGGGTGGGTTCTACCAGCACCAGCAGCAGTCAATTGGTGTAATTCGTCTTTTGTTTTATGGTTTGTTTTTATTTAATATTTCTTCTTTTAGCTCGATGGGTATTTTTGGTAGCTTCATTGTTGTTGCTGCTGCCGATGGTGATGGTGAACTTGACACACGATGAACCCTTGCAGTTTCTAGTATTTACAATTGCCGCTGATGTCACAAGTCGTAGTCGTAGGTAGTGTGAATTTCTCTGCTGGATTTCGGTTCGTTCATGTGCAAGAGTATTTAGTATTTGCACCAGCATTACGAGGTGCCATCCGACCGTTCGTCCAACAATTCCGAGCTATTTGCCTTCGTGGGTCTTTTGTTTTGTTTTTGCTTTAGTTAGCTCTCATGCCGTTGCTGCTGCCGCCGTCGTCGTCTCCGCAGCATATCCTACAAGTGCCCACATGTGGGCATTCATCATGCATGCCCTTCCGACCGACCGACCGTACACTTGTTGTCGCCGTTTGTGTGAATGTACAGACCCACAACATGCATGCACACACATACACACACATGTACTTATATCTGTTGCATTCGTTGGTTGTGTGTTGGTTCAGTAGGCGCAATTAAAAACGGTTTCTGGATGAAAGAGCACGTAGTCACATCACTGGCAATGAATTAAAATCGATCGCTTCGTTCTTTTTTCGTTGCTATCATGCTGGCATACGCCGCTGCTAAATGGATGAACTGCAGATATATTAAGATGGCATTGTTGTTGTCGACGCAAAAATACGAGCCGAAATTTGGCATGTAATCAATACCTAATCTTGGGATTTGGTTTCTAGAACTGGGTAAATACGCAAATCTCCAAATTCGCAGCTGCAAAACATTCTTTAAAAGTACTAGCAAATCCCTGATATTTCGTTAAAAATCATAGGAAAAAAAACTTTCACCGATGCAAACTTCTCAATTGATCAACATTTAGATTCTAATTACCACCCTTCGTATTCAGAACTTAGAACGATCATACCATATAATACACCTTCCTATCTTGTAGAATTTGTAGAACAGTAAATAATATTTACAAAATGTTAAAATATATTTTACCAACTTGCACCAGAAGCGATTTCATGCCGATTTGCTCTCTCTTATCTATCATTTATTAAGAATTATATTTCAATTTATTCCACTGATAGCCCTATGAAAATGCCTTAAAATTTCCACCACAATGTTTCACCTTTAAGTGCTTTTTGTTCCTCCCATAGTAGGACTTTAAAAAAATCTCACCCTTCCGTAAATTTATACTTTGAAGTATAAATTTTCAAATTTCCTGCGACTTTTCACCTCTTTGCAACATAAGTTACCCTCGTGAAAAATTTTAAACATCTAGCTCTTACCGATCGCACAATAACAGTACCTTTTGTACGAATTCCCAAATATCCGCCTTATCCTAGCCATTCTTAGCAATAGTGACCATCGTGCAATATTTGAAAGCTCTAGATCACTGATGTATGAACTTTTTGTATGATTGATACCCTTAAAATACGAAATTTCAAAAAACCCTCTTGCACAATATTTTAAGTCTATAGCTCATATCGGACGCGTAATAAAATTGCCGTGTCGTTTTGTCCTTGTTGTACAAAATATGTAACGCAGTCAGACGAAACTTCATTCAAAATTTCCCAAACCTTACGTTCATGTTCTACACCAACAGTACAGAACGTCAAGATTCTAATGTCAAAGTGTAGAATTCTGGTTCCACATCCACATTTTAGTATATTTAAATATTTAGTAGCATTAGATACGTACTACTTTATCTCTTCTATTTCACATTGATTACATTTTGATACTTTTTATACCATCCACCATACTATGGGGGGTATATTAATTTTGTCATACCGTTTGTTACTCCTCGAAATACTTATGTCAGACCGAACAAAGTATATATATTCTTGATCAGCGTAAAATTCTAAGACGATTTAGCCATGTCCGTCTGTCAGTCTGTTGTAATCACGCTATCTTTCAAAAAAATTGAGATAGAAGGCTAAAATTTTGCACACATGTATATTTTGCCAGTAGGCCCCATATAACGGTACCTCCCGATATTCGGTATTTTGATGATTTTAGCGACGTTATTCACCTGAATTGTTTCAAATTTGACACTTGAAGTTCGAAATGGATACTACAGCCTAAGACAGAAAATTATCTTTGAAGGTCCACGTCTTCGTATAGTCCCCATATAACGGTACCCACGATAATCGGTATTTTGATGATTTTAGCAACATTAGTTAACGGAATCGTTCCAAATTTGGTATTTTAAGTTCATAATAGATACTGCAGGATAAAACAGAAAATAGGCCATGTAGGTCCACGTCTTGGTATATCCCCCATATAACGTACCATCCCCCCATATTCGGTATTTTGATAATTTTAGCGACATTATTTACCGGTATTGTTTCAAATTTCGCATGTGAGGTTCGTAATGGATACTACAGCCCATGCCAGAAAATTGTCTGTGCAGGTCCACGTCTTCGTATAGCCCCCATATAACGGTACTCCCTATATTCGGTATCCCTATAACAGATTTTTATTCAAGTTTCGCATTTAAATATTGTAATAACTTATGACAAAAGTTGCCTATGCAGGTCCACGTCGTCTTATTGGCATTTGGTGTTTTTAGGATTTTAACAGAATTTTTAACGGATTTTATTTTATTTTTTTGGAAATTTCCAAATTTGTACCAAATGATGGAGGGTATTAAATGTTCGGCCCGGCCGAACTTACAGCTTTTTTACTTGTTATATCCTCAGTCATATGGCTAAAGAGGGTATATATCATTTGATAAGGCCAATACGAGCCTCATCAAAATAACTATTTTAGACTTTAGGTTCCTTTTGGACCAAATCCATTTCAGAATATTTGGAGTCGATTCGAGATGTCCATCCGTCTGGTGAGTACGATAGCTCCCGAAGTGAATATCCGATTTGTTCCAAACTTGGTACATAGTAATATTATTATCAAACTTAGATCGAGTTCGGAGATGAGCAATATCGGTTCACTCCTTCTGGTATCTCCCCCACAAAAGGTCAACATTTCTACAGAACATAGTTTACCGTTTAGAACAAAAAAGGATCATCCGATTTTGTTAAAAATTTACAAAACCTAGTATTTGTATCAGTGTTAAGTCATTAGTGCAAATATCGGCCCAGTCCATCAAGTACCTCCCTCCCTGGGTACCTGAAAGAAGAGTTCGACTGTCTATTAACACAAGATCAGGTTTGAAAAGGAAATATGTCGGACCACTCCTCCTGGCACCTCCCCCATAATGGGTAAAAATTCTGAATAATTATATCTCTCTTAAAATGCGATATACTTTGGTCCTTTATATGCATCCATATTACAAGGTTTTCCAAAAATTATCACCTACTGAGGGAAGTAATCGATATAGTCCAAATCAGGCACGTTGTAACATATATATCAGAGTTATTTCAGATGAGTAGTGGATAATATTGGTCCACTCATTTGGTATTATCTCCATAAAGGTTAACAGTTAAATTAATCGTAACGGTGGTATACATCTGTCGGCAAACCCGACTGATACTAATTAAGATATCAAATCCCAAGAATGTACGATCTTTGATACTTGGTACATCCCAGCTTTAATGGATAGAATTTTTGTCAAAAAACAAAGTCTTGGCAAACAAACTTTTTGTGCGAATTTTCTGAAACCCGCCTCAACCACCGCTTAACCGGTTCTTCTCAAAAATGATGGGACAATAAGCATCTCATCTTGTACAATTTTGTAATTTTTAATACAAATGTCAAAAAAAAAAAAAAAAATATCCGGTGCCCAGCACCAATATTGATCAAATGGGAATTTTGAAGATTTTAACAAGTAAAAAAGCTGTAAGTTCGGCCGGGCCGAACTTTGAATACCCTCCACCATTTGGTACAAATTTAACAATTTTCAAAAAAAAATAAAATCCCTTAAAAATCTGTTATATACGACGATGTGGACCTGCATAGGCAACTTTTGTCACAAGCTATTACAATATTCAAATACGAAACTTGAAAAAAATCTATTTATAATGCACAGGCAATTTTAGGCTTTAATATCGAACTTCACGAACTTCAAATGCGAAATTTGAAACAATTCCGGTAAATAATGTCGCTAAAATCATTAAAATACCGAATATCGGGGGATACCGAGGGTGGGGCTATATGAAGACGTGGACCTGCACAGACAATTTTACGTCATAGGCTGTAGTATTCATTACGAACTTCAAATGCGAAAGTTGAAACAATTCCGGTAAATAATGTCGCTAAAATCATGAAAATACCGAAGATCGGGGGGTACAGTTATATGGGGGCTATAAGAAGGCGTGGACCTGCACAGTCAACTTTCTGTGATGGGCTGTAGCATCCATTATGAACTTCAAATGCAAAATGTGAAACATTTCCGGTAAATAATGCCGCAAAAATCATCAAAATACCGAATATCGGGAGGTACCGTTACATGGGGGCTATACGAAGACGTGGACCTACATGACTCATTTTTTGTCTTAGGATGTAGTATTCATTACGAACTTCAAATACTAAAACTGAAACAATTCCGGTAAATAATGTCGCTAAAATGATCAAAATACCGAATATCGGAGGGTACCGTTACATGGGGGCTATACGAAGACGTGGACCTATATGACCCATTTTCTGTTTTATGCTGTAGTATCTATTAAAAACGTCAAATACCAAATTTGAAACAATTCCGGTAAATAATCTCGCTAATATCATCAAAATACCGAATATCGGGAGGTACCGTTATATGGGGGCTATACGAAGACATGGACCTACATAGCCCATTTTCAATACCAAAAGTCCTGCAGACATAGTACACATTTGAGTACAATTTTATCAACCTAATTCATTTCGTTCGGAAGCTAGAGTGATTTCCACAGACGGATAGACGGACAGACGGACGGACATTGATAAATCGACATAGAATTTTATGCTGGTCAAGAATATATATACTTTGTGGGGTCTAAAATGTATATTTCGAGGTGTTACAAACGGAATGACAAACTTAATATACCCTCCATACTATGGTGGAGGGTATAAAAACGGTGTATTTTGTTGTTGCAAAATAGTCAAGCTTAATTCCATTATTGTTGTTTTTATAAAAACAACGGTTATTTATTAGTACAGAAAGATGGTGATGTTTGCCGGGGGGGTAAGACAGGAATACCTAGGTTTCGGAAAGAGCCACCAATCCTCAACAGTTCCATGGTTTTTATACCCTCCACCAAAAAAGGTATGGAGGGTATATTAAGTTCGTCATTCCGTTTGTAACTCATGGAAATAATCATTTTAGACCCAACAAAGTATATATATTCTTGATCAGCGTAAAATTCTAAGACGATTTAGCCCTGTCCGTCCGTCTGTCCGTCTGTTGTAATCATGCTACAGTCTAATCGAATTAAGATAGGAAGTTAATATTTTGCACAGATCTCTCTTTTGTCTGCAGGCAGGTCAAGTTCGAAGATGGTATATCGGTCCACAATATCGTATAGCCCCCATATAACGGTACCCCCGATATTCGGTATTTTGATGATTTTAGCCACATTTTTCAACGGAATTGTCTTAAAATCCACACAAGTAGTTCCTTGTGAGTACTTTGCCCCCTGAGAGAGAATTGTCTATACAGGTACACGATATCGTATATCCCCCATATAACGGTACCCCCCGATATTCGGTATTTCGATGATTTTACCCACATTTTTCAACGGAATTGTCTGAAAATCCACACAAGGAGTTCCTTGTGGGTACTTTATACCTCGGCAGAGAATTATCTATATAGGTTAACGATATCGTATATCCCCCATATAACGGTACCCCACGATATTCGGTATTTTTATGATTTTACCTACATTTTTTATCGGAAATGTCTGAAAATCCACACAAGGAGTTCCTTGTGGGTACTTTATGCCTCGACAGAGAATTATTTATATAGGTCCACAATATAGTATAGCCCTTATATAACAGTACCCCCGATATTCGGTATTTTGATGTTTTTAGCCATATTTTTCAACGGAATGGTCACAAGGGATTCTTTGTACACAAGGGGTTCTTTGTGAGCACTTTATCCCCCGACAGAGAATTCTCTATATAGGTTAACGATTACGTATAGCCCCCATATAACGGTACCCCGCTATATTCGGTATTTTGATGATTTTAGCCACATTTTCCAATCGTATTGTCTGAAAATCCACACACGGAGTTCTTTGTAAGCACTTTACCCCTGAAACGGAATTGTCTATATAGATCCACAATATCATATATCCCCCATATAACAGTACTCCCCTATATTCGGTATTTTGATGATTTTACCCACACTTTTCAACGGAATTGTCTGATAATCCACACAAGGAGTTCTTTGTGAGCACTTTACCCCCTGACATAGAGTTCTCTATATAGGTTAACGATATCGTATAGCCCCCATATAACGGTACCCCCGTTATTCGGTATTTTGATGATTTTAGCTATATATTCCAATGGTATTCTCTGAAAATCCACACAAGGATTTTTTGTGAGCACTTTAACCCCTGAAAGGTACTTGTCTATATAGGTCCACAATATCGTATATCCCCCATATAACGGTACCCCCGATATTCGGGGTTTTGATGATTTTAGCCACATTTCCCAATGGAATTATCTGAAAATCCACACAAGGAGTTCCTTGTGAGTACTTTACCCCCAGACATAAATTTGTCTATATAGGTCCACAATAGCGTATATCCCCCCATATATCGGTATTTTTATTTTAGGTATTAGGTATTTTAAAGATTTTAACAGAATTTTCAATGGATTTTATTTTTTTGAATATTTTCTAATTTGTTCCAAATGGTGGAGGGTATTCAAAGTTCGGCCCGGCCGAACTTACTGCTTTTTTACTTGTTTATCTTGGATTTTTCCCCAGGGGGTTACATAAAAAATAACTCCTATGACAAAAAACTTTTTTACCCAAGTAACGCGATCGAAATTTCAATAGAAGATAAACCAAAGAAATAAATTAAACTAATCTCTCTATACTTGTCATGCTTTCGTTTTACCTGAACGAAAAAAGCATAACAAGTGGAGAGATAAAAATGTTTATAAGTGCGGTTATAAAATTTAGAAGATTTTCCAAAAGAATTTAAGTTTAAATTAATTCTTTGGTTCCTCTTCTCTTGAGCTAGTAGTTGCTGGATAAACCTATAGCTATATCGCCGTACAGGGCTAATTTTACATGTTTTCAAAATAGTATGTATATTGCATAAAGTAGCTGTACACTCAACTCGAAAGAGAAGTAAATGATAAAAAATTGTATATAACCCAAAAAATCGAATTAAAAAACTAGTTTTTGTTTTATATAGTAGAGGAAGTATGTATATCAATAACCCTTACAAGATGAAGCGATTTGCTGATATAAATTTTATCACGGACAATCATTTGTACTTTCCAAATTTTTTTTTGAGCAGTGGCATTTGCTCTCGACTTATGTCCTCTGCCGTGCTGATAGGTATTCAAAACAATTTTAAACTAAAGCTATGGTCCATTCTACCCGCTAAAATTATCCGATGGTCATTAAAAAATACTAGCCCATGTAACCCCATGCGGAATTCCGTGTCGATTGGGGTTTAATTGTTATCTTTGGACCCATTCTGAATTGGTGTGAATTGTGAAAATCATTTCAACCGTTCTTGAGTTATATCTGTAGAAAGTAACAAATTGAATTTATTTCTCCTTCGAGACAGGCTTCATGTTCTGAAATTTCCAGTGGTGAAACACTCACCACTATGCGACGAATTTCGCCGTTGTTTAAGCGGCACATCAGGAATGTTTGGTGTGGATGTATTTTTTTTTAGTATTTTTAGTATTTTTTCGAACTTATTGCAATTAAGCGACTTAAACACCAGAAGCTCTCCACGTTGGACTCGAGTTCTATTAACAAATCTTTTTCACAAATCTTTTTGGATTTTTTTCCACAGCAACTACATTGGTTTCAATGCATAATCCTGTTATAGCCCTGCTGTCGGAAGTTAAGTTAATGGCTCTGAACATTGAGACGGCAACCTCTAATTGTCTGCACACGAGGTGCTCGGTTCGAATCTCATAGCCAAGCTCGGCAGAAGGTCATATGTTTATGATTTATGTTTTCATTTCTCTTTCGAGATGAGCTTAATCAAAAGGAGTCATTCATTTTAATCATAATTTTCTTTTATGTATAGATTGCGCCGATTTATCTACATATCCGATATCTTGGCTATGAGCATCACAGTAACGGTCAAAGGTGCAAATTTTGGTATTTTTAACAAAAAATTATAGTCAATTTCTTCTTCTAAATATTATCCGCTGACCGCCCGAATTAGTAGGATTGTGCCCTGCCTAGTACTGCACAATCATGAAATTTTTGCTAAATATATTTAGGGGTGATTTCCAACTCCGAGCAAAATTTTGTGAGAATCCGACAATAATTGGATATACCTTTATATAGGGGCTATAGGAAGAGCGGAACTGTATAGACAATGTAATACCACAGAAGTTAAAACGCTCTAGAAACTTTAAATACCAAAATTCGTCAAAATATACAATATCGGAAGGTACAGCTACATGGGCATTATAAGAAAACGGAGAAATACATTTACAATGTTCTGTCGCCAGATGAAGAAACCGTTACCAATTTCTAGTGCCAAATTTGGAATCATTCCATGGAAAAATGTAGCTAAAACCATCAAAATACCGAATATCGGTGGGTACATTTATCTTGATTTATATCTTGTCTATACGAAAAAATAGACCTACATAGAAAATGTTCTGCTACCAGAGGTAGAACCCATTACTAAATTTTAATACTATAATAAAAAAAACAGTGTAATATCATCAAAATACCGAATATGGGGGTTTCGTTACGAAAACGTCGTCCTTTATAACTCATTCCGGACAACTATTGTACTAAATTTCAAGGCTTGCATCAAATAATGTGGACTGTGGACCAGAAGGACAACACGATCTAATTTTCGTAGAAATATTAAAATGGGCCAAGTCCGGTTTCACCAGGGTAGTATTTGTATTTTAATGTTAATGGTTATTTAAGTTCATTACAAACCAGTAAAGAAAGTCTTAAAGTCGTGCGTGGCCGACTTTATGATACCCTACACCACTTTGCTAATTTAGTAGAGCTCCACATAACAATTAAAAGTTTTCATGGAAGAATTCAATCATACACGCTATGATTATAATTATAATTTAAAGTTCAAAGGACTAAATATGCCGAAACATTTGTATCTTTTAAATTCGGACTTGTATTGCCCATTTGGTGCAAAATTAATTTGAAATCAGATAAAGATATATATATATACATTTGGCAAATATATCTGAGCTGTATTTGATATATTTCCCTGAATATCATTGTTACGGAGCGCATATAACGGCTGTGGGTAACAAATAAAACAAATCGGATGAATAATATATATGGGAGATATAGCTATATCTAAACCGATCTTCAATTTCGAAATTTGGCATACTAGCTTCTTAACTAAATTCGGTCGTATATGCCAAATTCCATCCCATTTGGTCAAATATTAGACGTTTGGTGCACAATAAATTGTAAATCGGACGAAGTTATATATGGGAGCTATATCCAAATCTGAACCGATCTCGATAAAATTTAGTAAAGGTATTTCTGGGCTGCATTTGATATATTTCCCCAAATATTGTTGTTACAGAGTGCATATTACGGCTGCGGAGGACTAAAATAACAAATCGGATGAACAATATATATTGGAGCTATATCTATAGCTATGGAGCTATATCTGAACCGATTTCTATCAAATTTGGCATACTTATTTTCAGGCCTATTTGGTTGTATGAGCAAAATTCCATACTATTCGGGCTGATATTACACGTTTGGTGCACAATAAAAGGCAAATCGGACGAAGATATATATGGGAGCTATATCTAAATTTTTACCGATTGCAATAGGGTTCGTCCTTGGGCCAAACAACTGATTTGTGCAAAATTTCATCTGGATCGAACTGTACTTTGTTCACAAAAATACATGGACAGACGGACGGACGGACAGACTGACTGACATGCATAAATCGACTCAGAATGTGATTCTATGCAGATCATCAAAAGGAACTATGGGTCTATCTCGTTTCCTTTTGCCTATTACAAACAAATACACAAAGACATAATACCCTGACCACCTTGTGGTGTAGAGTATAAAAATGTTCAATGTGAGTTTACATTTTGATGTACCGACTAGTTTTATATGTTTGAGGGGTTTAATTGGCAATGGGAAGAATGGTTATATTTATTTCTAGCTAAGAGTATAGACTACGTTTTATCATGCTTGCTTAATTTCATCATTTCCTTACCCCTTATTAAAATCCCTGCATCATTTCCGATGTCTCTGAAAACAACGCAGATAATGCCGGCGCAAACTCACTTCAATCATTTTTCTGAGTCAATTTATGCAAGTCCAATGCAAATTTTCCATTGATCGATTATTATTCCTTTTCAATAAATTATGCAATCGAATTTAAAATCGGGTTGAGCCACCTTAGTATTAAGTTATTCCTCTGCACTGGAGTTTAGTTCTTTTACTTGCATTTTCATGTAATTGTTTGTTTTTCAGGGTTGTGAGGATTTTCACAAAAACAAAAACAAAAAAAATTAAAACAAAGGGCTTCCGAAAAACTTTCACCCACTGGAGTCAATTGGAAAAGAGGATATTTGTTTTCTTTCGTTATTCCGTATTAATGCAGTGCGTGTCTGTTTGTGTTTGTGTTGGTGTTGGTGTTGGTATGCGTACATTTGTATGCATTTTCATATTCCCCATATTCAATATGTTACTCCATATTTAAGTGAGTACCAAAGTTGTTGTTTTTTGATGAAACCATTTATTTCTTTGTCCAAAGTTTGCGCGCAGGCAATCAATATGGAATGCATCCAGAGAAAGTCTGAATGCTTCATCCTCTTCTTTATGGCCAGACGTATTGCAATGCTTCAAATTCTATTGTATAATTTTAAAATTAGTTTTTGAATTTTTGCGAAGTGATTTTAAATTAATTAATGGGGGAGTCAAAGCGCTTCGCTTAGTTTTGTGTGTGTGATAGGGTCTCCCTTTTCCAATTGTAAATTTCAAATAATTGAGCTCGTCTCGATAGAGAAATAAACAAATAAACCGATTAACATACGACCGCCGAATTATAAAGGCAAAACTAAAAAATAGACATTATTCTTATTTCATCCTTCCGAAATTATTATTTCTCAAAGTCGTCAAACTAACAACAATAAAATACATCATATCGTCGAATCTGAGCAGGGACAGGCTAGCGCATCAAATTTGTCACACAATACACAATATTATGAATAGGTTTCTAAATGCTTATTCAGGTAAACGCCAATTTAGACGTTGCTTTTCAGCAGCTAATCAATTTTTAATATGTCTCTACAAATATTGTGATTACCTTTACCTGGCACGTGTAAAATGGATGGGCGTACACATCACAAGAAGTCAATAAAGAGTCTCCCATCCACCTCATTATTGCCATCATAAATCTACAATAGACAATAGGACTGTGTTGTAGTAGTAGTGCATTTGTTATTGCAATATTTCAAGTCTGGTCCTCGCACAAAACAATGATTCGACTATTTAGCAAATTTGTCAACATCGTGGTCGGAGACAGTATAAAGCTACCAGACTCGACATCATTAGGTGGGATGTGGTTATAAAGTCATTTGTTCTACCAAGAATTTGATGTTTAGTGGTTTTAGAGTGTTACATGTCACCAAGGTCTGCCCAATGGCATATATCAGATATTCTCTACAGGAGTGTCTTTATCATATGAACCGGGAGTCTGAGTCGAACAATTTAGCGGGAGTCGGAGATATGAAAAAACTCGACTTCGATTCCAGATATATTTCCTAGTTTATAACAAGTTATTACTTGTAGAGCATTTTTGATGGGTTAACAACTACGGTGCGATTTGTAGAAAATCTTGAAATATACAGCTTAACTGTAGTTTAGTAAAAACTCTTCCGATTTTTTTACGTTTTTTCCAGAGGTTGGTATTTGTACTCTGATTCCGGGATAGTGGTTTTTACTTTCGGGGACGAAACAGGATTTTCGGATATTTGAGCCGAAAGTCCGGATTAGACCCGGACCTTCTAAACAGGTATTAAATCATTTCAAAGCTAATGAAAAAAAAAACTTATCCAAATAAAAACACCAGTAAATAAAGTCTTAAATTCGGGCGGGGCCGACTTTATGACACCCTACACAACTTTGCTAATTTAGTAGAGCTCCGCATAACAATTAAACGTTTTAATGGGAGAATTCAAAATACACGCTGTAATTATATTTATAAATATATATTATTATAATATTACACGTTTGGTGCACAATCAAAAGCAAATCGGACGAAGATATATATGGGAGCTATATCTAAATTTTGACCGATTATCTCCAATTTTAATAGGGTTCGTCCTTGGGCTAAACAAATGATTTGTGCAAAATTTCATCTGGATAGGGCAATAAATGCGAACTGTACTTTGTTTATAAAAATACATGGATAGACGGACGGACATGCACAAATCGACTCAGAATGTAATTCTATGCAGATCATCAAAAGGAGCTATGAGTCTATCTCGTTTCCTTTTGCCTGTTACAAACAAATGCACAAAGACATAATACCCTGACCACCTTGTGGTGTAGGGTATAATAATTTATTTTTTAAGCTCGGATTTTTTAAAAAAAGGTCCTTATTTTGGGAGTCCACAAAATATATATACCAAGTTATAGCTTACACTCCAACCTTTCCAAAATTTTTTACTAAACTTGAGTTGTTCCAAAAATACAAAATTAATTTGGCCGTCGCTCTAAAATCGTTTATATTAGGAATTTCTTAAACATTGTATCGGTTGGAACAAATATATGGCAGCTACATCTTGATCTGAATCGATTTCTCTTAAATTTGATAAAAGCACAAATACCGCTATATGCAATTAGAAGATGGTGCATATTATCAATTCAAAACACGAAGTTTCAGATAATTCTGTTGAAAGATCTAGCTAAATTCATCAAAATACCTAACCTATACCACGGTACCTCATAATAGTACCGTTAAATGTGGGCAATACGAAGACGTGGATCTGTACAGACAATTTTCTGTCATAGGAAGAAATACCCATTGCGAACTCGAAATACCAAACTTGGAATAATGCCGTTGAAAAGTGTGATATCGAATATCTGGAGGTACAGTTATATGGAGGCTATACCAAAATTTGGACCTATATAGACAATTCTACGCAAGGATGTTTCCTACACACTGGGAACACAAACTGTCCACTTACAGCAAATTCGGGATAATATTGTAACTAAAACAACCAAAAGATCATAAATCAGTTTCATAGGGGCCTACAGAACGTGGACCTACATTACCCATTTTAAATATAACAAGTAAAAAAGCAGCAAATTTCGGCAGGACTTGAAAATTTTCAAAAAAACCGTCGAAAAATACCTCTCAAATAAAAACCTTTATATGGAGGCTATATGAAGACGTGGTGCTGGATAAGTAAATTTCTGTCATAGGCTGTGGTAACGATTTCGAACTTCATGTACGAAATTCGACACAATACCTGTGGATAATGTCGCTAATATCATCAAATACCGAATAAAGGTATGCGGGCTGTTGTATGCGGGCTGTTGTATGCGGGCTGTTGTATGCGGGCTGTACTAAGACGTGGATTTGCATAGACAATAGATTGTAGTACCCATTACCAACTTCAAATACGAAATTTGACGAAATTCCTGTAAATAATGTTGCGAAAATCTTGGAAATACCGAATAAATCGGTGTAGAGTTATGTGGACGCTATACTAAAACGTAGACTTATATAGACAATTCTCAGAGAGAACTGCTTGTGTGGATGTTCAGACTATTCCATTGAAAAATGTGACTAAAATCATCAAAATGCCGAATATCGGGGGGCACCATTATATGGGGGCTATACGATATCCTGAACCTATATAGCAAATTCTCTTTCAGGGTGTAAATTATTCACAGAGAACTCCTTGTGTAGAATTTCAGACAATTCCATTCTGAAAACGTCATCAAAAAAACAAATATCGGGACGTACAGTTACATGGGGGATATACGATATCGTGGACCTATATAAACAATTATTTTTCAGGAGGTAAAGTACTCACGAAGAACTCCTTGTTTAGATTTCCATTGAAAAATATGGCTAAAATCATCAAAATTCTGAATATCGGCGGTACCGTTATATGGGGGTGATTCGATATCTGATGGTCAGATTAAAGCCTGGATGTTTTGGAGAACCACAGCTTCAAAGTACATCGTTGCACAATGACCTCAGGACCCCAATTTTGAGTTTTGTGGTTCAGATATAGTAGTTTATCTCATATGCATGTTTTATCCAATTTTTGATATTATATCCTTCACAAAGCTGTAAAGTACAGTATAAGAAGTGATATTCTGTACAAAACATCACGTAGAAATTTGTAAAAATCTTTCTAGGTTCAAATTTAAATATAGCTCGATATATACTTGTCTATGATTTGATGTTAATGAATGCAACAGCCATGGTTTGTTTTGTTCTTTCCTTTTGGTTTTTACTACGGAAACACCGACCAACTTTCTTAGGAGAAGTTCTCGAGAAACTTTCTTTTCTGTTTCCTTTAAACTCAGCCATACATAATTTCCTGAAGAAGAGTGTTTAAGTTTGATTGGGCCAAAAATTATGTAACACCTTGAAATATTGGTCCAAGACAAAAGAAATTATGTATGGATCTTCCTATCTCGCCGAACTGAGTCGATCTAGCTAGATGTGTCCGTCCCTCCGTCTGCCCATATTAATTTGAAATCACGCTACAGGTCGTAATTATGGTCCGATCCATACGAAATTGAAATAGAGGTGGGGTTAGTGTCAGAATAAAAACCTATTGTTTGGAAATGAAATGGACCAAAGAAATTTATAGACAAATCCAAGCGGAATTTTGCATTAGGTTAGAGTTTAGGGCTGGGCAGAAGCTTACTAATTTGGATGGTCAACGGACAATATTTAACGGATAAAATAGACCATAACTTTTATGTAAAAAATACGATGATTTCCACTAAACCACGGATAATTTTAATTCCAGCGAAATCACCAATACACGAAAAGGTCACTTCAGGCCATTACATTGATGCTGATATTCAAAATATTGTATATATAGCAAACAATTACAAAATACATGAAATCGGCCGAAAATATATATGGCAACTATATAATAATATGATTTCAATACTATTTGGCAACTCTTTTGTACCAAATTCCATTACACATTCCAAATTTCATTGAAATAAAAGATACATAGCGTGTTTGGTGCATCAAATACATGAAATCGGTCGAAAATGTATATGGGAGCTATATTGAAATCTGAACCGATTTCAAAATAATTTGGCAAATTTAGTTTTGTAGCAAATTCCGTTGTATAGACTGTACCTATAACCGATTCTGATGCTATATCTTCACTTCCAAGAGGAATTTCAAAAATGTATATTTATATATTTTCGGAAAAATCTGTGTAGTAGTTTCTGAGTCTATAAATTACAAAACAAACAAACATTTCCTCTTTTATGGATATAGATTATAGTCAGGTCTCAAATATCATCTGATGGTTTTGGAACTGAAGGGTTTCCAAAATATCATGATGTTGTAGGGTATCACATAGTCGGCCTCGCATGAAATGGTTTTAGTTTCTATATTCTCTCTCTCTCGATCCACATTTAAACTGAGAGGAACGAATGGTAAAACGGGGATTGTCTTTGGAATTCTAGTTCCTCTTACAATGTATTCGTCCACTTTGTACCCTAAATAATGCTCTCTAAAACAAAACATTGTATTTATTCTTCAAATCCATTAATACTCTTAATATAACCGGCATAATAGAAAAAGGACATTTCAGAGATTGTGTTGGCCATCTTCTCTCAACATATTATTTCTTTATTCACAATCAAACTAAAATGAGTATTCTTCTGATCTGGCCCTCGATGTTTGTAAGAAGATAGGCATCATTAGAGTTAGGACATTGCGTTTTGTGGCTTAGTGCCTTTAAGCACTATTCATCCGGACTTTTCTGCGAACTGTGGCTTGGTTCAACTCCGTAAACACAAGAGTCCGAACCACAGCTGCCTCGGTATGAATGTGTGCCTCTAGCCCCGCTTTCCCCAATTATACAATTACAATTATTATAATTACATTCTCTTCTTTCTACTGATGAATTATGGATGGTCGTATTGATAGTCTCGCCTCAGCTTCTTTGCGGAGGACGTTATCAGAACTCAATTGTCTTATTCTTGAGAAATGTGATTTGATTGTTATTTAAAATAATTCTATGTAAAAGAGCAAATTCTATCGGCAAATGTCAATGAAAAGTTTTACTAGGAATGTCTGTGTATAAAGTTTTTCATCTTATTCGTAACACCTCGGAATATTCTTTTTAGACCCTACAAGGCAAATCAGCATAAAACTCTACGTCGATTTTGCGATCTCCGTCTGTCGGTCTCCCCGTCTGTGGAAATCACTCTAGCTTCCGAACAAAATGACGTAGGTTGATAAAATGTAACTCAGCTGTTCATTTTCAATACCAAGAGTCCTGCTAGGTTTTCATAAATAAATTCAGGTTTTCTTATAGTCGCCATATAACTGTACCGAAGGATTTATGGTTTTTGTGTTTTAGTCACAATTTTTAACCGAATTTTCTGTTAAATTGCAGCCGGTGTCCCCATTTTGTAAGAGACATCTTTTGCATCATAGTCAATATAGGTCTAAGTTACGGTATAGTCCCCACATAACTGTACATCCAGATATTCGGTGTTTTGATGATTTGTGTCTCACGTCTGTGTGTATCAAATTTGACATTTGACGTTTGTAATGGGTACTAAAGCCTATGACAAAAAATTACCTATGCAGGTTTAGGCCTTAGCGTGGGCCCCATATAATGACAACTCCCTATATTCGGTATTTTTATGATTTTAGCAGTATTTTAATTTTTTTTAATTGTTCAATTTCTTCCAAATGATAAAGGTTATTCAAGGTTAGGCTCTGAGAAAACTACTGTTTTTTGCTTTTTATCGTATTATTTAAAATTATTCGCAAAATTTAAATAAGGCCCCAATTAATGAAACCAATTATTAACAAAGTGTTGTCACATATTTTTTTTTTTTGTTTTGCAACCCACATTTTTTCAAACAGAAATTATATATTCAAATTATATATTTTTTGTTTTGATTCCCTTAATTCCTCTTATGTTTCCATATATGCACTAAATAGTAAGATTTTCATAATTCACCAAATTGATGGAAATCTTAAGAAAGTAAAACAAGAATGACCTGACATGTCCATGTTAAAATAAGAGGCAAGGATTCTGTTTTTAAAATAGTTACTGGATCTGTAAAAACATTAGGAAATGAGATTTTTGCTGTGATATTAAATTTGCTATCTTTTTTCATTGGTTGTGGTTCAAAGATCAGCCGTTGAATGATCCACCATAATTCTACACCAGAGGCAAGAGCCACCATTGTCTGGTGCGTTTTGTTATTAGAACTTTCAAAGATTATTTGAGAACACAAGGTTTACTATTTAGATTGAAAAATTTTCTTCCATTCAACACTGACTTCTCTTAGTGCAATTTAGGCTCACCCTGTTGCTATATTTCAACGATGATGGAAATATTTTGTTGATTTTCCAATACAAAACAATTTGAGATCTTTTAATAATACATTCCAAAAAATCTATTCACCTGTTTTTGAACACTTGTCATTTCGAAATGCACTCCCAAATTCAAGACAGCAATTCAAATTCCGTCAAGTTCTAAATTAAATAATGTTTCTAAAATAAAAAAAAAACTTCTTCATTCTAATGCGACCGAAGGCAATTAAACCTCATATTCCACAAATTGAAACTTTTTTCTCGTTTTTTGTTTGTTTTCACAAATAAAGTTATTAAGTGGATGTAAAAAGTTAAAATTTTGTGTAAAATTTCGGTAACTTTCATTTACAACTTCTGTTGTCTATGGAGTCTTTTTTTCGGTTGTTGCCGGATAATTGACAGAGATTTTATGCCTTATTAGGTACAAGTTTATCAATTAGACTTTTAATAAGTTAATTTATGTTGGGAAGCTTTTGGCCCTCTTCCCACAGGTACTCCCAGTTCGAGTTAGTCATCGTCGCCATCTTCCCTGACGACACTTCCGCTCTGGTCGTCGTAGTCGTCGTCCACATCGTCATCCCAGAGACCCATTGTAATGAGATGAGGCATGAAAAGTGTTGGTGATTGTGGAGTACCACGAACATCGAGTCGCTGCCACTGAACCGTGCAATGGTAACAGCCAAAGAAGAAAGAAAGAAACCACCAAATCAAGCAAAACTTGTTTGTGCCGCGCCGCAGAACGGAAAAGACGGCCAAACGACATCAACAACAGCAAATCTCAATTTGGAAGTGTATCTGGGTGTTCTTTGTGTCTTCTCCTATAGTTTTCATTTTGGCTCAGTTTTTCACTTTGTTTTTCATTTGGTTTATCGCTGAATTTAAATTTATATGAACGGCAGTTAAGTAGAAGTAGAATGGCCAAATGGGTCGGTGGCAGTGTGGCAGTGTGAGTGTGTGCGTAGTTTGTTGTTTTAGCCCCGAGTTTTTAGCACACGAAGGGACCATTAAAACAGAAACTCCATAGGAAAACAAAAATAAAAGTCAAAGGCATAAAAACGCAGCAACTACCACAGCAACTCCGAGAAAACGAAGACGACAGACAAACTTACAAATATCGCCACCACGCCGACAAAGACGACACTCACTGATGATTCTGTGAATATTGCGGAGCAGGTGGAACGGAATATTTAATCATTCCCACGCGTCAAACAATAGTGGGAATTTTCCGACTGAAACCGTCATTGTTCAACATAAAATTTCGTAAATTTCTATAAATTGTTATCGTTGATGGGTCGGTCGACGGTCGTCGGTCGCTGATGCCATTGCCGTTGCCTGTTGTTGCTGTGCGATGAGTGTACCATTGAGTGGTGAGCTGGTGCTGGTGTTGTTGCAGAGGGAGCTTCTTTTGCCATTTTAAATGATTATCAAAACGAAGGGTTGCTGGCTGCTCTCAGGCAATCCATGAGATTCCCACACACCAACACACATAGATAACGAACGATACATAGGTCAGTGCTTAGACTCGTTGGAATAAAAACAAAAACATGAACCTATTTTTCCAAACTTTGAGCGAAAGTGTTGCCAGATTGTGTGCAAAGGAAGTGGTTTAACATAAAAGGAAATTTGGTTGATTTATGAACCAACAACCCAAACAAGTGAAATGAGAGTTGGTTCTTATATAGCAGTGCCACCTGGAACTGTATCAAACGTGTCCCATTAAAATAATAGAATTTAACCACAGATCTCTTTTGACGAAATCTGTTTGAGGGCATTTAGAGTCGATCTAGCGGGGTCCGTCCATCTCTCTAACTGGTGATGACGATATCTCTCAAATGGAGTATCTGATTTCATCATAATATTACGAATTTTAGTTCGGTTTTGCAGATGGGCAATATCGGCCCACTTTTTTTGGAACCCCACACCCCTCCACCCGCTCCAAAAAAAGTTCAAAAATTAAAAACAATTGCTCAAACTTAGCAAATCCTAATATTTGTATCAGTGCTTGTTCTGGTCAACACAAAATCCAATGTGAAGATGAGATGAGAGCGCACCACTCTTTCTGACATCTACTCCACGAGGGGTCAAAATTTTGAGTGTCAATTTTTTGATAAATTATAAGTATTATAATAGGCTTATCATATAATCAATTTTTTTTACACTTCGTTGGTCTCCATATTTTTTCAGCGACAAAATATTTGAGGTATTTCGGTCTTTACCTTGTGGTAACTCACACACACAGATATTCAACCTTTAATAATTAGAACTCTCTCATTACATGCAAACAATGTTATTTATACCTTTACCGAAATTAGATCAGGGGTACCCTCCAAACAAAGTCATCAGTATTTTGAATAATAGTAACCAAAGACATAAAACTATAAAGACTGGACAAAATGCAATTTTTCTATTAGGTAGTAGATGGCAGGCGACATAACAGAAATGCATTGGAAGTTTTAGAAAAATATGTTATTCCGATATTGCCGAAAAATGGCGGAAATACAGGGAACAAATATCAGGTATGATAGACATGCTCTCAAAAATCCTCATGCTCTCAAGGATCCAGATGTAGGTATTTTTACCTTGATTCCGGAAAAGTTTTCCCTTGAGAGACGGACCGTATACACGGATATTTGACCCTCCAAAACCCGGTTTAGACCCGGATCAAATAAACCGATATTGACAATAAGATATAATTTGAAAGCAAAGGAAATACCCATCCAACAATTGGTCACATTATGGTCTAAATCATCAATTTTTCGGACCCGATTTTTTAATAAAACCCCCCCAAATCGAAAAAGGTCCTATTATGGGTCTCTAGAAAATATATTCTAAATTATAGCTTACACTCCAACCTTTCCAAAATGCTATAATGTGTGCTATCCGAATAACCCTATTTTCTTCAGTACATCGAACAAAAAATGTTTTAAATTCGATTTTTTTAAGTAGCCTGTCTTCGTTCTGGTCTTGAGATATTCTCCACTGGGTATGCCCAACACCGGCGAATGCGGCCTTCGGTCTGGGCTGGGGTTGGGCGTACTTCACTCTCACTGCTTTGGCTTCTAGCTATCAATGATATGCTTGTAAGTGGTGCTGATAAGTGGTAGATTTCATCCAACTATTTTAGAAGTAATGCAAATGAACTAGTACAGCAGCCTGCCTGGGACCTTGACAATGATCTGGGAGTAAATCCGGCTCAAGAAAATACAAAATAGATCAATTACCGCTGTCAGTATTGGGTGGATATCCAGCGAATCTTTCTTTGTGTGATAAATACCACGGCACGATTTTGCATCAGCCTTTATGTAGGAGCGTCGTAGGGTTTAGCTAAGAGCTTAGATCACAAGTCGTACACTGGATGTATGTGGAAGTGGTTTTACTAGTTCTTAACTGTGGATGCCTCGTCTGGTGTCATGCGATTATTCCAGGACACTCATGACCAAATTAACCACAATGCAGATAGCAGCGGACAACCGAAGGTCTAAGGAGCACTTCCCAATCGGCATTAAATCTGCTGCTAAACTTCCTGCCACTGGATATTTCAGTTCAATTTAAAACAGCAAGGAATGCGCTGAGACTGCGGGAAGCGATTTGGATTCGACTGTTGATCCACCAATTAGCTATTTTGTCAGCTTCTTCAAAAAATCTCTCATCGAAGAAATTGCAAGAAGATGGAAGATAAAAACCGACTGAAGGATATCAAGAACCATATGGACGGTAATCTCGAGAAGAAAAACAAGCTCCCTCCTATCCCTTAGTATCTTTGATCTAAGAATTGTGGTAGGCATACTGACTGGTCACTCCAGTATCAGATATCTGACCTCAAGATGGTGTTCCTTAACTATACTGTAGGCTATGTAAAGATGAAGTACCTCTTCGATGTGCAATCATTAAACACCTACTAGGCAGATGTCCTATGTTATTTTTTGAGGAGAGAATAGGCTACCTGGCAGGTGGGAGATAGAAAATCTTACTTTGCTCTCAGACAAACATAGATAAAATCGTCACTTACAAGTTTCCTAAAAGCATTTCATTTCTCTATAAACCATTTCTTCTCTTTCTCGTTTCTGTATTTCCCCTATCAGCGACTCCCATGTAGCTGCACATTAAGTATAGATATGGCATAGGTAGGTTCAAACTTTATGGTACGTCCCAAAAGAAGTTCATATAAATAAATTGTCAAATGCTGAGGGTAAACCGGTTGATACTTTTTAACTGGTCTTACAATAAGACTAATATCCTTATCCCTTGGCTTCGATATCTTTTCCTTAGTTACTTCTATCGGTAGTGAATTGGTCACATTGTCCTTTTTTTCTCTCTCCATCTTATGTTTCATAAAATTCCACCAATCTGGTAATTCAAAGCACTACCAAATGTTAAAATGTCTGTGTCCGTGTCCGTGTACTCCTGTGAACGAGAATGTTAGTTGCGCCTCTATCATGTTATATCCATCGACCGGAGAGTGGCAGATACTCGCCTCGTAAGACACAATGAAATTATTGCAAATCTTATTTTTACAATTAGACTGTTTTCCGTTTCTTGTTTGCATTCATCAAATTGCGAACAGCTAGATAGCTACAGGCACCTCGATGGTGTTCTTCAATGACTCCTCGCCGTCGTCTTCTTCTTCTTCCTCTTCATAGCTGTTGTTTTCGGTACACTATTTTAAATTTTCCCGCCGAATGGCATACAGCTTTACAAATGATTGTGTCCAATGTGTGAACACACATACATGCAAACATATCTTTGCATGTGGTTGGATGCTCGGTGGTTTTTTGCCTCTTTTGGCAGTTGAATTGCAGCAGTACTAATGCCATGCCACTGCGACAGCAACTGTCGGGCGTGTGGAAACTGTTGAATCATTTTGAAAAAAAAACAAACTCAATTATGAACTGTGTATTTTTGTAATTAACGTAATTGGTTTGAAAGCGATCAAAAAGTGGTAACAAATACAACTACAAATGGCAGATTTCCCAATTTTTGTTCAAGTAGTTGTGCATGACTGTATGACTGGGATGAAAGAAAAGCTCTCAGCCAATCATTTCACAATGCACATTCATTTTAGGGAGAAGATAGTTAAATGCGAATCCAAATAAGAATAAAGATGTCCTGCGAGATATGTTTCAATGTAAGCTTTGTCTCCATAGAAAAATTATGGGTCATGGCGACAATGTTAACTTTAAGCTGTTTGTACGTATGTTTATTGTTATCTGTGGAAAACTTAAAATTAGTATACCCTACAACACTATGTGTTGGGGGTATTATAAGTTTGATTGGGCCAAAAATTATGTAACACCACGAAATATTGATTTCCCATATAGGAAAGTATATATGGATCTTCCTAGCTCACCGAGCTGAGTTGATCTAGCTATGTATGTCCGTCCGTCCGTCTGTCCATGTTAATCTTTAATCACTCTACAGGTCGCAATTATGGCCCGATCTTCACGAAATTTAGAATGGAGGTGGGGCTAGGGTCAGAATAGAACCCTATTTCTTTTGGAGATGATCGCATAATACTTAGGGGTTGAAATAGACCAAAAACTGAAAAAATTTCTTGATTTTGCAGTTGCTCTAAAGGTCGCAATTATAGACCAATCAAAGTTAGCATGCGGCTATAGCTTAGGGCTGGGCAGAAGCCTTCCAATTTTGATGGTCATCGGGTAATATTTATTGGGTGAAATAGGCCACAACATTTGTGTTAAATAAAAGTCAAATTTTCCAATAAACCGCGAATATTTTTAATCCCGGCGAAATCACAAATAGACGAACAGGTCAATTCTGACCGTTACGTAGATGCCGATAGTAAATATACCGGTTATATATAGCGAAATATATACAATGTATATATACAAAGGAAGGGGATGTTAGTTAGAATGCTTATATCTCAAGAATGGCTGGACCGATTTTGACAAATTTTGTCAATTCAGAATGCCCTCTTGGCATAAAAGTATAAAATCTAAAAAAATCGCAGAAAATATGCCAATAATGATGTTAATATAGATTTTGTAGGATTTTGTGACATTTTGTTTAATTTTTTCATATTTTTTATCGCATGCAATTTTTTCAATTTGACTTCTAATATTTTGTAATATTTTTTCACCTTACAACACAGGTTGGGAATATTATATAAGTACTGCAAATATCGTCCGATCCTCACGAAAATTTTCACAAGGGTAGGGTTGGGTTCAGAAGGGGTATGCCTATTGTTTTCAAAGATGTCCGCAATATATTAGCAGTTGAAATGGACCAACAACTAAAAAATGTTCCTGATTTTGCAGTTATTATAAAGGTCACAAATAGAAACTAAAGGACACGAAATCTCGCATCAGATTAGAGCTTAGGACAGCGGGAACAATAGACCACTAATTTTGTGTGAAAAATACCAGCATTACTTAGAGGTGAACTCCGAAATACACAAAAGGCGAACTTCTGGCTTTTTTATGCTGATTTCGTTGACGAATATAGCCAAATATCGTAGACAAGCAAATCATATAGATGAATCTAAATTTAGAAATACGGAGGGGCTTCTTGCTTTTGGAAATTATTGCAACATATTTAGGGGTTCAAATTAACCAAAAACAGAAATGTTTTTCCGATCACACAATTGAAGCCAATCGGCACGTCTGTGAAGTTAAGGACAGGGAAGAATTCTAGCATTTTGGATGGCCATTGGATTATATTTAGCTGTAAAATGGACTACAACAATTAACAGCCCGACGGAGTGCATAAATATTGGGCAAATGTCCCTAGTCAAAATCCTAATTTCAAAAGCGAAATCTTCCAATATGGATTTAGACATAAGGGAGCTTCTAACATATTGTAGTGTTGTAGGGTATAAAATAGTCGGCCCCGCACGACTGTAGCCTTTGCTTACTTGTTTTTTTTTTTATTGTACATTTTATTACCACCTACGTCTATCCTAGTCCGGGATGTATATTTATATTTTTTAAAGAACTTTTAAGGAACTGAATATCAGAAAATCCCACTATATGGCGAGGCCGCTACGAAAACGTAACCCCTTTAGGTCAGCGGATTTGATTCAGTTTTGATCAGACTCGGACTCTGGTGTCAGCCTCGACATAAAATTATATTTATTCTATGAAAAATGGGCTTATTTGAAGGTATATTGACTTAGTTATTCGCACCGAACGTTTTAATCATCTAAACATGTAAATATACTGGGAATGGGATCTTCAACTTACCAACTATTTGTTTACATAACGATTGACTCGCATTGTGATTATTCAAGCTTTTGACCAATGTTGTTCATTTCGTATCTGACCTATCCAGATAAATAGACCAAAACATCTACAAGGTGGCGCAAAAGTTTATTGTCATTTGAGCCCTTTTTATGGCATTTCCATCACTTTGGCCAAAACTTCCGGCGATATGTCCACACTTTCTTGACGGATATTGTCTATTGTATTGTTGACATAACCCGCGACTTTAAAAACACAAAAAGAAGTCTGTTGCGGTCAAATCGGGCGATCTTGCTGGCCAGTGCAAATCGCCAAAACGGGAGATTAGGTGCCCGGAAAATGCATCCTTCAGAATATTGATTGCGGCACGTGCAGTGTGTGCCGTTGCACCGTCCAGTTGGAACCACGTGTTTTCCAATCCCAACTCATGAAGTTGCGGCAAAAAGAAATCGTTGATCATTGCTTTGTAGCACTCACCATTCTCAGTAGACGTTTGGACCGCGACGCCTCGAAGAAATAAAGTCTAATGACTCCAACGAAATACAGTGATTTTGATTATTTACGTAAGATGGAAATCATCTTCTTCTTGGTGGTGATTAAGGATGGCTTGAGCGTATGTTAGACGCGATTGGCGATCAGCAGCTAACAACTGATTCTAACATCTTCAAATCTTGTACCAAATATCGCTCCTGGGTCTGTCACGCCTGGCAGCATCTTTTGTTTGGCCGAGCGGCTAAACGTCGCAGTGTTCCACCAGTAGGCGTCTGCGACAAAATTCGCGTTGTGCAAAAGTCACCGACCGATTATTGGTGAAAAAAACAGTCACCAATATTCCCCGTTCTGTTTTCTACAAAAATGTCAAAACAGGGGCCAATCGTAAAATGTGTAGCATTTTCTGATAGGAGGATTACTTTTGCTCCACCATGTATTAGATCTATAGTTAACAGAAAGACACACGAAGTCTGATGAAAATGCTGATTTCTTTCGCATTTTATAAGGGTCACAATTATTCAAAATGTTGACACCGTGGGAGGCAGGTACAAGAAGGAATGTACCGATAAATTCCATATTTCATCAGATCTCGGGTTGAGACAATTATTTAGATAAACCAAATTTAAAAATATTTGTGTCGCATGTTTTGATAGATATAGCTATTTAAATTGTAACCCTCTGTGAATGAGGAACCAGAAGGGGTGTCATATTTACATCAGATATTGCGTTGGTTTAAATATTGAGATGTTTGAAATTTGAAGATAATTGGGTTTTTATTACAAATTTTCGCCCCTTTGTGGGGTATGTACCAGAAGTATTGGACCGATATATCCAATCTGCACAATAGATCTTGTGTTAGTGATATTGGGAGGGAATGATATTTATTTAGATACGTATTTTGACTCTTTGTGATGAAGGTACCGGAAGGAGGAGATCACAACAGATCTTGTGTTGATGGAAATGTTAGATGTCCGGAGTTTGAGTGTTATCCGACGCTCATTTCCGGTTTAACGAGTTTCATGCCAATTCAAAATGTTGATCCGTCGTGGAGGAGGTGCCAGAAGTAGTGAGCCGATATATCCCATCTTCTCCCTTGAGCATGTGCTAATAAAAATATTGGGGTGTGTTAAATTTAAATTGAATAACAGTTATAATTATTCCAAATGTTGACCCTTTGTGGTAGAGGTACTTGATGGCAAAAATATTGGGATCTTCTTGCACATAATCGAATGATCCTTTCTCTTTTTCTATATTGACCTTTTGTTGGGATTTACCAGAAGTAATGAAGTAAGCCGATGTTGTGCATCTCCGAACTCGAACTAAGTTTGACAATAGTATTACGATGCACCAGGAATGGATTAAATCGGACACTAAAAAATTTTTCTCCCCGCTCTTTCATTCCCCGATGCGATTTGGACCAAATAAACGAGGGCTCGTTTGGATTAAGAGTCTTGTAATATCTCTGCGGGACGTTTCTCAACCAGTTGGAAAAACCTTAGTAATAAATAAATTATTCTACAACTAACTACAAATTTGTTGAAAAGTAATTTTCTATGAACTAACTATAAGTTGTTTCTAAAATCATCTAGAATTCAACCAATTCGAACGCAAAAACGTTACTCAAAAAATAAGATGACTGGTTATATCAAAGTAATTTGCAATGATTCGCATAATACATTTCAAAAAATACTTCGTTATAAATGTAAGATATACACTATAAGCTAGTGCTGCTAGCCTCAATACATAAGTACATATTCATATTTAATGATATGATATTTTAATGAGTTTAGTGACAATTCACCGGAATTGTTTCAAATTTCTTATTTGAAATTCGTAATGAGTACTACAACCGATATTTCTATGATTTGACCGTAATTATTGGCGGAATTATATCAAATTTCGTATTTGAAGTTCGGAATCGGCCTATGGCAAAAAGTACTTATATATACTTATACTGGGGCACAGAAAACCCGCACGAAAACATTGAAAACCCGGCGCACCCAGAGCGATTCATTGTTTGATACAGATCTTGGCCCACAGGCATTAATTGATTATTTCTCTTCGAAAATTAGGAAAAAATGACCGGTATCTAATCCGTCCATGATTGGCGAATTTTTGTTCATAAAATTGGCAACGTTTGATTTCAACAGAACTGCCCTACATGCCACACAGAGCTGATGTCGATTGGACACCTCGGAGCTGCGATTTGAAACCGTTGTAGTATTATTTATGGGATGCCGTCGAAGATAAGTTTACGCCGACAAGCCAGAGACAATTGACACTTTAAGGGATAATACTCGTAAAGCCATTGGTGAAATACAGCTTCACACAATCGATAATGTGCTTAATAATTTGACCAATAGAGCCATGCTACTGCATGACCAGTCGAAACAGCCATTTGCATTTTTTTTTCTATTTTTAACCGAAAAGATTATACTTTCAAATAAATAAATAAATTAAGAAAACATTCAGTATTTTTTCTTTCATAGCATTTCCAACAAAACGAGCAAAAAAACCTTAAAAAAAACTGAAACCATTGGATAAAGAAAACATTTTTATTTATTTATTAAGTATCTGAATTCAAGCGTGTTCCACTTTAAACTACAAATACCAGTAAGCCTTTTTGGATAATGCAGTAAAACTTTTCAAAAAACCATAAAGTGAGTGAAGCCGTTATATGGGGGGCCATACCAAAACGTTCATATATAGACAACTTTATGCTACAAGGATTATTGTCTATTGCGAGTCTTAAATGCTAAATTTCAAAACATTTCGTGATAAATGTGACTATTATTATTAAAGTACCGTATATCGGAGGGTACCGTTATATGTGCGCTATAGGAAAACGTGGACCTATACATACAATGTTTCGCCACCAGAGCTAGAGCCCACTATGACTTAGAAATACCAATTTTTAGACAAATCCGTGAGAAAATGTTGCGAAAATCATCAAAATACCGAATATAGGGAAGTACCGTTATGTGGCGGCTACACCAAAACGTGGACCTATTCATGCTATGTTCCGCTGCAGGAGCTAGAACCCATTACGAACTACAAATACCAATTATTGAACAAGTCCGTGAAAAAATGTGACGAAAATCATCGAAATACCGAATATCGGGAGGAACAGTCATAAGGCGGCTATTCCAAAACGTGGACCGATATTTCTCATTTTCAATGCCAACTATCCTAGATACAGTACAAATTATTCTTCCAAATTAGGCTTACATCAAATAATGTGGGCTGTATCGTGATTTCAACAAACAGACATCGTTAAATCGATTTAGAATTGTGTGCCGATTATGAATAAATATGGATATTAATGGGATCTACGACGAAAATTTCGGGATTTTACAAACGGAATAACAAAGTTAATTAAGTTAACCTTTTCAAGGTGGAGGGAATAAAAAACAGCAGAATTATAGTTCTTATCAAAACGAAAATAAACGAAATTATCGTACATTAGTCGGCAATTATACCGCAGATACTATATCGTAAAATGTGATAATAGCTCCATCTATTGAAAATAACTAAATACTTATTTTTATGTATTTATGCTGTGTGTAAATAATTTATTCTATGCAAACACCTTCAAAGAGTCATGCCCAAAAGTATGCTATAACGAATAGTTGTATGTGTAAATACGGCCAATAGCAGTATCAGGCAATGTTTCCATTGATCACGGAAAACAGTAAATATTAGTTATTGGAAACTATTCATTTGGGACGTCAATATCTCTTTCCAAGATTTCTTTGTACACACTATGTCTATTGGAGCAATAAGGGCTAAAGATGGAAAGCGGTTAAAACCTAAACACTCGGCAAATTGGGGAAAACACACACATACCCCTGATTTTTTTTGAACTTGTTTTGTGTTTAGACTAATATCAATTTTCAAATTGTGTAGTTTAACATTCTCCTCCTTATCCTGTTTCTTTTGTTATATTAATTAGTTAGTTGTTGTAACATCTTCTTATTTAGGTAGTCATCTCAAAAGAGTTACCAACGTTAAAAAAAAATAAATACATAAAGATCAGATCTGATCTTAAAAAATATAGTTTGTAACTTGTATAATTAAAAAGGAAATAATTATAATTGAAATAAATAAAATGTCGTGCCCTTTTGGATTGTGTAATATTGTTGCAGAGGATGAATTGTGTGTCACCTGTTGGTTTTGTCTTAATCAATGGCATGCTAAATGTGCTAGGATTAATGCAAAAGTCGTAGACACAATAAGAAATAATATTGGTGTTCGTTGTTTTTGTGTGCAATGTAGGAAACTCTCTGCTGACCTTTACAATTTTGTAAAGGATTTGCAGTCGGAATTGACATTGATGAAAAAAGATTTTCACTCCGATTTGAGAATTTCTCTACATTGTTTGAGAAATACCAAGAATTAGATGAGTTTGTGTCGTAAATAATCCTGAGGTTATGAGTACTGATAGTGAGGTTTCTAAGAAAACCTCACAATCCACTCATGACATTCAGGAATTATTACTTCCCATATCTAGTGATCGTCCCGAGACTGTTACTGGCAAAACTCAACCAGTCCAAAGATCATTATCTATGTCTCCCACAATGAAAATGATATTTGCGACAAGGTTTGCACCAGAAACAATGGCCGTTGACATAAGCTAAAGGGTTATTTTTTTGAGGTTAGGATTTTCATGCATTAGTATTTGACAGATCACGTGGGATTTCAGACATGGTGTCAAAGAGAAAGATGCTCAGTATGCTTTGACATTTCATCATGAATAGACTTACTAACGAGCCCATTCAGTGAATGGGCCCTAGAAAAGTTGGCAGAAAATCCGCTTTTTTATCGACAAATTTTGTTCAGCGATGAGGCTCATTTCTGGTTGAATGGCTACGTAAATAAGCAAAATTGTCGCATTTGGAGTGAAGAGCAACCAGAAGCCGTTCAAGAACTGCCCATGCATCCCGAAAAATGCACTGTTTGGTGTGGTTTGTACGCTGGTGGAATCATTGGACCGTATTTTTTCAAAGATGCTGTTGGACGCAACGTTACGGTGAATGGCGATCGCTATCGTTCGATGCTAACAAACTTTTTGTTGCCAAAAATGGAAGAACTGAACTTGGTTGACATGAGGTTTCAAGAAGATGGCGCTACATGCCACACAGCTCGCGATTCTATGGTCATTTTGAGGGAAAACTTCGGAGAACAATTCATCTCAAGAAATGGACCGGTAAGTTGGCCACCAAGATCATGCGATTTGACGCCTTTAGACTATTTTTTGTGGGGCTACGTCAAGTCTAAAGTCTACAGAAATAAGCCAGCAACTATTCCAGCTTTGGAAGACAACATTTCCGAAGAAATTCGGGCTATTCCGGCCGGAATGCTCGAAAAAGTTGCCCAAAATTGGACTTTCCGAATGGACCACCTTAGACGCAGCCGCGGTCAACATTTAAATGAAATTATCTTCAAAAAGTAAATGTCATGGACCAATCTAACGTTTCAAACCGATGAGATTTTGCAAATTTTATGCGTTTTTTTTTTTTAAAAGTTATCAAGCTCTTAACAAATCACTCTTTATTATATAAAATCAAAAATTGATGGAGATTACTTTTTGAGATGTTATAAGCTCCGATCTGCATTTTCTGAAAGAATATCTTCTTTAAAAATCGTTGTGCCTGAAAATATTTTTTGTACAGTTGATTTTGAAAGAATGTTGGGCTGCTAGGGCCTTCCTGGAGATATTCGATAAATTAACTCATTTGCCTCTAAGACCAGATTAAACTAAATGTCTTATTTTCCATTTGCTATCAGAATGTAAGGGAGCTTAAAACAAAATTAACCTGTTTATATACCGATAGCATTGGTTTCTATTCTAATGTATTAGTCGATTTATGCATGGTTAAAAAAAATTCGCAAATTTTTGGCGACATTCTCTAATCAAATAGAACGACTTCCAGAATGAAGGCAGCTACAACTACAACCCACACCTAGAGGATATTACCAATTTGACCCTGAGCAAAGAAATGCAGAACATGGCCGAACGCCTGGCAGAGAACTCCCATGACATTTGGGCCAAAAAGAAGAAGGAGGAACCATGCCCAACTCGTGCCCTACGATTTGCTGACGGATAAGGCGGACAAGGATCGCTAGAGATCTCAAGAGTTCTTGAAATACATGCAGTATCAGGGCTACTGCACAAGTAAGTTCACCATTTTGGTAAATGATGGGAAATGGTTGTAATTTCCATTGTTATCATTAGGCAATCTAAAGGTGGAGCCTTGGAGGGCGAAGGCGGCAGGCATGAAACATTTGAGACGCAGTCTCTTTTTCAGAGAAAAAGAAAGAGAGAAACAGAAAAAATAGATATAAATGATAGAAGTGATGTTTGATCCACGAAGAGATAAGCGCTAATCCATTTTAGGCTTCTAGCTAACTGAAAAATAACTGTTGACTCAGTTTCGAAGAATGAAGACAAGTCCTGCAGAATTTGCTTACCCACAAGTCTTCGTCTATCACCGAAAAGAGTTGGACAGTGGCAAAGAGCTCCACCGTCTCAATTTCCTCCGCGTCTTGACAGAGGCTGCAGTAATCAGTGTCGGCGTCAATCCACTTAGAAGTCAGAGACCGGTGATTAATCCCGCCATAAACCTTAGGTCTAATTTCGGCATGGAAATTATCTCTTTTTCAGAGAGCACCGGCCAAATTTTGCATTCCCTTCAATTTAGCCAGTTTTTTGAAATCTCCCAGAGTATTGTTTATGAAATACTCGAAAAAAGTGGCATAAGGTTAGCTTCACCAAGTTCTTGATCTCCAGATCGATTGTCTCGGAACCATATCTTGTTATTTCATCTGCCGATCCATTGCAAAAAATTTTGCAATGGCCAGAGCATTCCTACAATCCAAAATGAGATTTAATGGTACATGCAGTTTGTCCTTTAGATGTTCCTGGATGTCGAGTGACTCGAAGTTTAGGCGAGATGTAGTCATTGGCTATGACCCGGCCTCCTATGTTCTCCACATGCTTTAAAAATGCAGAATGTTCAAAGGACTGACTACGCCATTGTTCAAGTTAGCTGAGTCTTAGGGCACCCCTAGCTGCCTGTTACTTTATACAAAAACTTGCGGTTTTTTGCCCCCAGCTTTACTTATATAGTTCTTGCAGGAATAGAGTGCTATTAAGCCCTTCTTCGCACGCTCCTGTATATTCCTTTCCCATTTATTCGTTGGTCGAGGACCTACCAAGATATTTGGCTTCCGAAGGCACAAAGTGACTCCATTCAGCATAGGTGGTGAAAACTCTGATAGTCTCCGCTTTTCATAATGAGACCGAGTTACGTTTTAGAGAAGTTCACGCATAGGCCGTTGCCACGCCCTTGATAATTTGCCAAAAGTTCCTTGCATTTAATCTGAGAGAGTCTGCAGGTATTTTGTGGCAGTCGGCAGAACCACATCGTAAGCCACGACTTTAGTTCCGGTTTGTTCCAGATCTTTTAATATGCCATTCGCAGTGCTATTTTCGTAATTTGTTGCGATTAATTGTATAGAAATATTTTTGTTACACCTTTCCATACATGTGGCACCACTGTGCACTGTTTCATTAATTTGTTTTCATCGTTTAACTTATTTTGCTTTGTTTTTTAAGGAATAATGCATTGCCTTTATTCTACTGTTAATACAGCAGAAAGTTTGTATACATTACCTTTTAGTGGGTTATTCGGCTCATAAAGCTCACAAATTTTGCCTAGGAAGCCAGTGTTTTCCAAACTAGCAAATGCAAATATTATTAGCCCCCCTTTCGTAGCGAAAACATGTAGAATACAAGTCGGTTTTCAAATACCCGATGTTGACACACAATTATTACATAACACCCATTACTTTATTAAATTTGCACCAATTGTTTTCAACGTAGAAACGATCGTGAATCAAGTAAACAATAGCGACAATATCTGCTTAAAATCCCCTATGAAAATGAAGAGTGACAGTCCGTGTCATCTTCTTTATTGCGACGAAATTACAATGTCGTAGTCTTTTATCAAATAAGTTTACAAATATCAACTGATTGCAGATTTTTGGGACATATTGCAATTAGATGTGGACAAAGATATAAAACTATAAAGATGGGACAAAGTGCAAATTGCCGTTTATCCACCAATCAATGATTATTGGTTCGAAACCGGCTACAACAACTATCAAAATCATTTAAAATTATTTCTGGCATCTGATTCTGCATTTTACAAGCTAAAGATAGATATTTTATAACATGTCAAGGTTCAAATAAAGTCATTCTATGCTTTAATTTTTTTATATTCATCACATAGAGATCACAAAGGATTATATAATTCGAAATTAGATTTCGCTATCGTCAATTTATGAGGTATGCAATTTCGTGTGCAACACGAAGGTGTATTAACGTTTATTTCGCTTACTAGAAATTCATAATGAATTTGATCACTCAAGAGTTTTATAATGAAAATGCATCCAAGAATTTGGCGCATTTTGTACAGTGATGAAAGATCTATAAGTTCTGAATTATTTTCATAAGGTGGAAGAGTTTTATTTGAATTTCACCCTAAGCCTCTGAGAGCAAACAGAAGAAATAAAACCTGTACGGATTCTATCTTGTCAGAATAAAATTTATAGAAGGGACTTCAAAGTACATCAGTACCAAAGTCGGTCGAACAAGGCTAATGAATAAACGTTTGGTCACATAAGAATCATCGAATCCTTTAGACGAACGTTTCATAAATCCAAACAACGACTTGGTTTTATTAACGCAAGACTCTATATATAAATTAAAGCTAAGTTTTCTATCCAGAATAACCAGTTTCCAGTTTCCAATAAGTCACTAGTAGCAGACTGAGATCTATATAATGATAGATCTTTAGATTTAATGACGTGCCATTTACACTACACCAATTCACAAGAGAATTTAAATCGCCTTGAAGATTAATAGTTTGGTTATCAGAGTCAATATTAGAGTATAATTTAACGTCATCAGCAAACATCAAAACTGTATTTCAAGTAAAATAAAAAAGTGGAGGTCCCAAATGACTACCTTGACGAACTCCTGAGTATACACTAAATTTTTAGAATTAATTTTTTTAAAGCAGACTTTGGGTACGTTCCTGTAAATATGTTTTATCCATGATAAGAGTGTTGTAGGAAATCCCACGGCATAAAGTTTATTTATTAATAATTGATGAATTGAATAATATAACTATATCGCCAGAACATAGGAAAGTAACTTAATGCCGACGAATTATTAAAAATTGTCGTTAGTGGTATATAAAGTTCATGAGCATGTTATACCCTACAACACTTTGTGTTGGGGGTATTATAAGTTTGATTGGCCCAAAAATTATGTAACACCACGAAATATTGATTTCCCACGTAGGAAAGTATATATGGATCTTCCTATCTCGCCGAGCTGAGTCGATCTAGCTATGTATGTCCGTCCGTCCGTCCATGTTAATTTGTAATCACTAAAAAGGTCGCAATGTAGGTGGGGTTAATGTCAGAATAGAACCCTATTTCTTTTGGAGATGATCGCATAATATCTAGGGGTTGAAATGGACCAAAAACTGAAAAATTTCCTGATTTTGCAGTTGCTCTACAGGTCACAATTATAGACCAATCGAAGCGAATGTTAGCATGGGGCTAGAGCTTTGGGCTGGGCAGAAGCCTTCCAATTTTGATGGTCATCGGGTAACATTTAGTGGTTGAAATAGACCATAGCATTTGTGATAAATAAAAGTCAAATTATCCATTAAACCGCGAATATTTTTAATGCCGGCGAAATCACAAATAGACGAACAGGTCAATTCTGACCGTTACGTAGATGCCCATAGTAAAAATATCGGATATATATAGCGAAATATATACAATGTATATATACAAAGGAAGGGGATGCTAGCTAGAATGCTTATATCTCCAGAATGGCTGGAGCGATTTTGACAATTTTTTTAAAAATAGAAAGCCCTTTTGGCATAATGGTATAAAATCTAAAAAAAATCGCATAAAAAGATACCAATAATGATGTTAATATAGATTTTGTAGTATTTTGTGACATATTTTTATTTTTTCATATTTTTTATCGCATGCGATTTTTTCAATTTGACTTATAATATTGAAATGTATATTTTGTAATATTTTTGCACTTTACAACACAGGTTGGGGTTATTATTTATATACAGATTGCAATTATCGTTCGATCCTCACGAAATTTTTGACAAAGGTAGGGTTAGGCTCAGAAGGGCTTCAAAGATGATATTTAGGGGTTGAAATGGACCAGCAACTCAAAATGTTCCTGATTTTGCAGCCGTTATAAAGGTCACAAATAGAAACCAACGGACACGAAATCTTGCATGAAGTTAGAATTTAAGACAGCGGATAGAATGGACCACTACTTTTGTGTGAAAAAATACCAACATTACTTACATGTGATATCCGAAATACACAAAAGGCGAACTTCTAGCTTTTTTATGCTGATTTCGTTGACGAATATAGTCAAATAGCTTTTGAAGATGATCGCAAAATATTTAGGGGTTCAAATGAACCAAAAACAGAAAAAATCCTGATCACACAATTGAAGTCAATCGACACTCCTGAAAATATAGTTAAGCACAGTGAAGAATTCTAGCAATTTGGATGACCATTGGATTATATTTAGCCGTAAAATGGACCACAAAAACTAACAGCACGACGGAGTGCATAAATATCGGGAAAATGTCCCTGGTCAAAATGCTAAGGGAGACATCTGGGCAGTGCTCCGTGACATAATTTCAAAAGCGAAATCTTCCAAAATGAATTTGGACATGAGGGGGCTTCTTACATATTGTAGTGTTGTAGGGTATCACATGGTCGGCCCCGCACGACTATAGCCTTTGCTTACTTGTTTTAAAATAGTTTAGTGAAAAATCAAACAATTAGAATTTTTTTCCAATTGTAGGTATTTTTACCCTTATTCCGCCAAACAACTTTTATCAGATTTTTGACCCGTGAGTATCACTTTTAGAAAATTTTGCTTCGCGTTCGGGACTTACCCAGAGCAGAAAATCTTAAGCCCAGGCCAAAGGCCGGCTACTCACAAAAAGCATCAGTTTTAGCTGGGTTTTCGCGAAGCCGGTTTAATATACCCAGGAAAGAAAATCTCAAGCCTGGACATGTGCAAATTGTAGAAAAAATTAAATAAAGTTCAACATTTTATTTAAATACGATATATCAATAATTGGATTCATTTTTTTTTTTCTTTTTTTTAATTAATTATAAAAAATCACATTTCAATTCCTATTTCTTCTTCTGCAGATTCGACTCTTCGCTTTTGGATTAGCAGAGTTATACATCATATCGTCATATTTTGAAAATTAAAAGAATGTATCTTTGCATGTCATGCTGCACCACCGTAAAAATAGGTACTTCTGTACATATCCGTCAGAAAAAAAGCCTTGAAATGTCTCCACAACCCTTCAATTGTACACGTGTGATTTATTTAAATACGTTATAACAATAATTGGATTTTAAAATATTTGATTAATTATTAAACAACACATTTCAACAACAATTCAGCTAAAAATTTTACTCGCTCTTCCTCCGCTTTTGGATTGGAAGGGTTATACATCATACCGGCATATTTTAAAAATTAAATTAATGTATCTTTGCCGGTCATGCTGCACTACCATAAGAATAGGTACTTCTGTATATATCCATTAAAAAACATTTTCCGACGGCTATGTTCCGGCAGCGAAGACTTGAAATGCCTCCATAGCCCTTCAATTTTACACGTGTGATTTATTTAAATACGATATAAAAATTATTGGATTTTAAAATATTTGATTATTTATAAAAATCAAATTTCAATTCATTTTCTTCTTCTGCGTATTCAGCTAAAAATTTTACTCGCTCTTCCTACACTTTTGGATTACTAGTCTTATACATCATACCGGCATATTTTTAAAATTCAGAAAATATATTTTGCCGGCCATGCTGCACCACCGTAAAAATATGTACTTCCCTATATATCCGTTAAAAAACATTTTCCGACGCCTAGATTCCGGCATCAAATCCTTGAAATGCATCGGTAGCCCTTTAATTGTATTAGTGTGGTACTCTGTCTGAGGGTCCGCAGAATTTAGGGAATGATTCAACTTATGGTGGGTATAGCCCTCCTCCGACAGTGTGTCATTAGACTATAATATTTATACACAAATATTATTACTTGTATTTTACTACAATATAAAAAAACATACATACTAAAAACAACCACTTCCCTGCAGAAATTGTTCCAATACGTTCCAGATTGCACACCTGTAATATTGGCGGTTTTCATTATTGAATTTATGGGTAAATTACCGCACCATAAAAATATAAATGCCAATATTTGGTAGGTCGACTTTTCACTTATCTTAGTGAGTGTCCAGGCAATTAAGGATTTCAGAACATTTTCGGGGATTTGAACCCAAATCTCATGATTAAATAAATCATAAAGACCGGTTATACGCTCAATATTCATTTTCTTTTAGATAAAGAATTTAGGAACGCTTTAGCAAGTGGCATCGAGGGGATTGAAGAATGCGACGAATTATTTTTTTTGCCGAATGTTGTTTCCGACGAAAGCATGGAGGAGCCACTTGTGTTTAACAAGATCTTTGAGCCCCAATGCCAACTCGAAGGAGGCTGTGAACCACAAATCCCAGAGCCCGACGGCAAAACCTCCATTTGGTTGAATGCCTCGACAAAACTTTTAATCAACAAATATAAGGAGCTGCGGCCTTTAGTCGGAAAAGTGGCTTATTAAAAGAACAAATGTGGACTAAAATGTTTGAGAGCTTCAGGCGAATGGGTATGATTTTACGATTGCGCATGTGGAAAATAAATATTATAGTTTGGAGCGGCAATATAAGAACAGGCAGCATCACAATTCGAAAACTGACCGTGATCAAAAGATATGTCCCTGTTAAAGGTAGTCAAATTGTTCAAAAACAAGTTAAAAAGTATCAGTCGATTTTGCCGACAGATGCAAAAGCTCAGCCAATGTTTGTATATTTTAATTTATTTTGATTTGCTTAATAATTATATAAAAGTTGACCTTTACCACCCCATGGTGATTCCGAAAGAGTAGGACAATATTGTCCATTTATGTCACAAGCCTGATATAAATATTACAGCGTATCAGATATAGGTTATATCGACAGCTTCCTTTATTTTATATTAGACACATGATCATTTTTGGACGAACGCAGATATAATGGATCGAAGTATTCCACTTCATCTAATTCTGATAAATTTTCTGGGATGGGAAATTTTAACCCCTTTGTGGGGGCGGTACCAGAAAGAGTTAACCGACATTCTTACCTATCATGCGCACAAGCCTGTCAGACAGACATTTTTGTTGTATCAAATGTAGCATCTGTATCCATATGGCTGAGGGTAGAATCAAACTTTCCCATAATGGAAATTGAAAAAGTTCAGCTCGTCAAAGTTCGGTATTTTGGAAAATCTAGCTATAAGTGTACTAAAAGGTATCCGCTATATTGCTTAAATGGACAAAGCTAGAACAGATGAAACTAGAGTATTGAAATGTTGGTATTAGGCTCACTGTTAGTGTGTAGGGTTTGGATTTAAAGATACGTTTGAAAATATGAAGTGTAAAATATGAGTATAAAAATAACTAAATTTGATACAATATGGATAGGCGAATGGATAAAGGTGGACCTTTGAAATTTAGTATATAGTATTACATTAAACATGTTCGCAGAATAATTTTATTATTTTTTTATTACAGTGAACTTGACGAAATATTTCTGGAGAAGAAGTCAATTAATTCCGAGTATGTATTGGACAGCGAAGCAGAGGTTTCATTAAATGTGATTCATTAAATGTTTCTGAAACAGGTATAGTATATCATACTACAATATATCCTTTTTTGTGCTATTATGTATAGTGGCATGCTTTAATTTTTAGAAAATCTGGACATGATTCCATCAACTTTGAAAAAAAGGTAGACTAATTACCAAGATTATTTAAAGGAGTATGCTAGGGAAAGTGAAAAGCAATTACGAGAGCTGATAGAAAAAATGATGAAAAACGAGAAGAAAGGGCATTGAGAAAAGAGAAATTAGAGACAAAGAAAATTAAACTCCTGCAGTCTCTAATAAATTCCTTAAACAAATAAATTTTATGGTCCATGTTTTTAAAATAGTTAATGAATTTGGTTAATAAAATGATTTGTTATAGAATCAAGTGAAATCTTCAATAATAAATGCATGTTAATGAATATGAATATATCTTAAAAAAATTATTTTGTTAGGTACTTTTATTTTGATTATACCGACAAAGGGGATCTCTTACAGTATTACCTTGAGACACATTTGTTAATTCATAGGGCTCTTGCATTGGATTTGTGGTGATTTCAGATGTAAAATCGATATCGTCTTCGTTCGATAAATTATGCAGAACAGCAGGCTCTAATAAGGTGCCAAATCTTTCTGATTCCTCCATTATCTTTGTATGGGCTAATAAGAAATTGGTTACAGGGATATGCCGAATCACCTAGTAAATAATAATCTAAAATAAAATATTTATTTTTGTGTACATTAAAGTGTATGAGAATATTACCTCCGCAGTACGCAAACAACTTTCTCCCAATAGGCGAGTTTCTGAAAACCTAGGTGTCGAAGAATGAGGCAGGATACCCAACAAATATGTTAATAAATTTATTTTCTTCGTTACATATACCTTGAAAGTTACAACCACTTCCTATCTATATAATCGTCCTTTACAGAGCTAGAAGGGTCAATAACTATATACGTGCCGTCAATACAACCTGCGAAAAAAAAAATAAATGCATTTTTCTAACCAATCGAATATGTGGTACTACCTATTGCGTTTAAAAAAAAGCATTTGTTGTCAAAAAATGGTACGGACTTTATTTTTTCCTCCTTAGTAGACCATTTATCATTTCCGGGCTCATCGAACTCAATAAAAACGATATCCTTGATATGATTGCTCCTACCGTAAAAAGAGAAAGATCGAATTGGTATGCAATGTATCTATAACTGCACGCCTCGTGACCAGCAAACCACAAAAAACGAGGATATTCGCCTCTTCTGAGAATTTCTTGTCTGGGCGCATTGTATTATACGCCTCCCAGTTAAATAACGTTGGACATAGGCTTTTGAATAGGCTTTTTGATACACGAAAATGTCTTCTAAACCGTTTCTCCGTGTATGTTGGCACAATACGTTCAATGTATTCTTTGACCTATTTATTTTGTTTTTCTTTGTAATATGCAGAACATCATGGAAAAGTTCGTCTCCTCTTATCGATTTTTTCGTGATAAAAGACATTATTTTCATCATAAAAATATCGTAACAACTTTAGCAATTGTTCCTTAACATCCAAATCCATATTTGGGCTTAATAATTTACATCCACTGCCTCCAGAGACAAAATGATTTTCTTCGTGCATTTGTCTAAAAATGTCGGAAATAGTCTTTTATTTTCTTATTACATATTAAGAGTTTGTGCCGGCGTTAAGTACGGACGCGTTTTATTTTTCGTTGCTAATGAAAGTAAAGCAAAATAAATAATATAAAAGCAAACTGTACGCTATTAAATAAACTCAGAAAATAATATCTAAAAAAACCTGCTAAAAAATCCTTTTTATTAAGAATTTTTGCAAAATAGTTTTTTTCTACTTTATACTCTTTTTCCCCAAGCACATAAATCGGTTTGTTATAGTGTTAACAACAACAAGTGTATGTCACTCTCTCATACGGAAGAGAGAAACGCCGAGAGTTTTTCATGACAAAAATTTGCCAGGTGAGACTACTCCCAACGAAACAAGAGAATTGTCATATAAACAAAACAATGTAAATACGCCCAAAATAAATTCTATAAAGGTGCTATCACACGATGCGATTCCACATCAAGAAACTATCGCTTCAAATAAGCATGCGTCTCTTGAAAAAAACAAGAAGCAAAACAAAGATCCTCCAGGCATGGACCGATATGTCTTAGTAACAAAGCGAAAGGCTAGTTCTAGAACTCCAACCAAGGAACCAAAAGCTAAAACCCAAAAGTCTGTAAACAATGACCGCAACAACAGATTCTCAATTCTCGGCTCGAATAACGAGACTGATGAAATGCACCATGGTACATAAGGAACGCAAACATCCACAAGGACCTAAATATACTTACTGTTGAAGAAGAAATAAAGAAGCTTTGCCGAAAGTACTTAAACAAACTATTCGAGCACCCAAATAACTTGGCCCGCCAACTCCTACTATTCGGAGGACACGATAGACTGTGCATATGTGACACTCTTTCTATCATATAGTTTATTTTTTTGTCTTACTCTCCCATTATTATCAGCTCTTGTCTGGCCAATTGAACGTCGCCCACTGTTATACTTCTATAGGTAGTAGCATGCTAAATTGGAAGCTGCTTCTGTGCAGAAATCGATAAGACTATTACTGTAGTCCGCGGCATGATTAGATGTAACTGTATCTAAACAAAGCAACATTATATCCGTAAGACTATTTCTGTAGTCCGCGATTCACTTAGATATAACTGTATCTAAACTAATCTTAACTACCTACTCAATTAATTCACGGATATAACTGTATCCACAAGCCCACAAAATAACACACATCTATATCATAAAAAAGTTAAGTTAGTTCTCCTATAAAAATAGGTAAAATAATTTTTTAAGTTAAACGTTTTTATATTAAACATAAATTCCAATGTTTAAGGTAAGTGTACTAAAAACCAAAAAATAATAAAATAGATACATTCGTGGGAATTATAAACAGATGCATAGACTAGACTAAAATAAAACCGTGGGGCACGTCAGTTGTGGACAATCGTTGATTAAAATGTTTGTTTTGTAATGTTACACTATAATTAATTATGTTTTGTCGTTTAAGGTGAAACGATTCCTCGCCAGCCAGCAGTGTGAAGGATAAACTTGTCCAACGATAAACTAGTTGATAGATCTCTGTTATTTACATGGAGTGTATAACTATTGGAATTTCCATGAGCAAGAAAATAGAAAATAATTTCCTCACCATCTGCGGACCAACTGCCTAACGATGAATTAAACGGTAGTTCTACCGCTCATTAAGTCCTTTAAAACCGTTTAACTTAAAAAGTTATTTTACCTATTTTTGTTTTCTAGCTTTTAGTTTTTATTTCGCATTCTGTTTAATTCATTTAGTGCTTCATTATTGCAAGGTTTCTTTATTGCAGTCCAACTCCTCTATACGTAGTCCCTGCAAAGATCTTACTCTTCTAAAAGCCACGTAGGCTTGACCTTCTTAAAACAGTTTCACATCTAAGTATACGACTGCGTGATCCACAGTGCTGCCCTGCATTTTCTGTATTGTAGAAGCCCGTAATTGTACTTGGCTGGAAACTGTATGGCTTTCGGGTGTATAATATGTACTCCTTATCTTGCGAACTCAATTCGGATGGAAGGTACATCTGGCGTATACCCTTAACACTTCGTTATTGCAAACTCATCACTCGTGTCTTGAACAAGTCTTCCCATTAAAATACTAAAATGTTGAATTGTTAGCTCACCGACTCTCAAAGCATTCAAAATATCAATAAATGTCTGGTCACCTTGCTGAAGCGTATTTTCAGTTAATTCAAACAGCGTAAATAAACGCAAGAGATGTGCAGCTGGTTGGAGATGTTCTGGTTGTTGTCAATAAGTATTATTTTTTTTTCTCTAGACACAAGTACACCTTCTGTCCAAAAAGATCTATTAAACATCATATCAAACAGTTAATGGAGCATGATTGTTTTGCACGATGATATATCTCGTAGAAAATTAAATTTAATAATTCTGCAATCATTATCACTTTACATTATTTATACAAAGACTTTACCAGAACGAGGACCTTTATTAATAATTTTTGGTAGTGTTCTTCAAACATAAAAAGACCTTAAAATACCCGAATTTGGCGAAATCAAATGGAAACCTAAAATTTTGCACACATGTGTATTTTGCCACCAAGCAAGTTAAGTTCTTAAATAGACCATGTACCTCCCAATATTCGGTATTCTGATGATTTCAGCTATATTTGTTTTAGCGGAATAATTTCTAATTTCTTATTTTATGTTCGTAATAGGTACTAGAAACTATGACAAAAAATCGCGTATGCGATATCTATCGATTCCTCCCGATATTCGGTATTTTGATGATTTTCGCGATCTTATTAACCGGAATTGTTGTTCGTAATAGGTACTATGACAAAAAAGTGTCCACGGAGATTCATGTCTACGTATAGCCCCCACATAACGGTACCTCCCAATATTCGGTATTTTGATTATTTTAGCGCCCTTTTTACCAGAATTGTTTCAAATTTTGTTTTTAAAGTTAATAATGGTTACTACAGCCTATAATATCTCCCATACAACGATACCTCCCGATATTCGGTATTTTGATGATTTTAGCCCCCATATAGGGGGTTTAATTTTAGAGATATATTTCTACGAATTTTTTTAATTTTCAAGTTCCTTGAAAATTATGGAGGGTATTTAAAGTTCGGTCCGGCCGAACTTAGCAGCTTTTTTACTTGTTTATGATTTACACTTCCTCCAAATACTAAACTATGTAGGAAGATTTGACTTAGAATGGGAACATGTTAAATAGCAGTAACCCCTAAACACATAATAATTTTGAGTGGAGTGTTTCTTTTATTGACAATTTCAGACTTAAAATCTAAAAAAGAACAGTGGACGAGAATTTTTCCCGAAAACAAAAGACGAAATAAATTCACCTATCCAATTAGGACATACTTAAGTATTTTTGTTTTCATTTTTGGCTACTTTGATTGAAATATTTTCTTGATATATAATGGAAATAGAGATTTCTATTCTTTGGTGACTCATAGTGAAATTTGATTAAGAATAATTTTGTCTTTGACGTCATCCTTCCAAAATTATACTTTGTAGGAGAATTGAATTTTATATAAACTAATAGAAGTATGGCTTTAACCCTCAAATGATTTTTATACCCTACACCACAAGGTGGTCAGGGTATTATGTCTTTATGCATTTGTTTGTAACAGGAAAAACGAAAAGGAGATAGACCCAAAAATTTAGATATAGCTCCCATATATATCTCCGCCCGATTTGCCTTTTATTGTGCACCAAACGTGTAATATCAGCCCAAATAGTATGGATTTTTGCACATACAACCAAATTAGGGCTGACAATAAGTATGCCAAATTTGATCGAAATCGGTTCAGATATAGCTATAGCTCCTAAATATTGTTCATCCGATCCGAAATATATTGTTCATCCGATTTGTTATTTTTGTCCTCCGCAGCCGTAATATGCTCTGCTAAATTTTATCGAGATCGGTTCAGATTTGGATATAGCTCCCATATATAACTTCGTCCGATTTACCTTTTATTGTGCACCAAACGTCTAATACTTGTCCAAATGGGATGGAATTTGGCACTTACGATCGAATTGAGTCTAGAAGCTAGTATGTCAAATTTGGTGAAGATCGGTTCAGATATAGCTATAGCTCTCATATATACTTTTCATCCGATTTGTTATATTTGTAACCCACAGCAGTAATATACACTTCGAAACAAAGATATTCAGGGAAATATATCAAATACAGCTCAGAAATATATTTGCTAAATTGTATAGAGATCGGTTCCAATTTGGATATAGCTCCCATATTATAGCTTTATCCGATTTCAAATTAATTGAGCACCAAATGGGCAATACAAGTCCGAATTTAAAAGATACAAATGCTTCGACATATTTAGTCCCTTGAACTTTAAACTATAATTGTAATCATAGCGTGTATGATTGAATTATCCCATAAAAACTTTTAATTGTTATGCGGAGCTCTACTAAATTAGTAAAGTGGTGTAGGGTATCATTAAAAGAATAATTTTGTCCTTGACGTCATCCTTCCTAAATTATACTTTGTAGAAGAATTGAAATATAAGCTAATAAGAAGTACGGTTTTAACCCTCAAATGTGTTTTTAATATATAAAAATTCCTGCAGTTCAGGTAAGATTTTGACTATCATGGCAAATAGGAGAAGAATTTTATGATAAATAATTTTGTTGAATATTTTGCCTTTCTACGTGAAATAGGAGTTATTAAGCTTATTTAAAAAAGGGCAAAAAGCCCCCTTTAGTGGCTCGCTTGATGGTTAAACATTTCCACCAAAATAATACTCGTACTGTTATCAGTAATATTGCCGAAATGTTAGAATACCAGGCACTCTTAATCCGAAAATTGCGAACAAAAAATTGTTGAATAAGGGCGAAGTTGCCCCTAATTTGCGATGCAAACTTTCAAAACGCCAATACATGCGTTTTCTATTTCTACTCCACTTTCATAATATGCTGAATGTTTCCAGTAATTATCGAAATTTTTTTTTTATTTTAAAATCCCTAAGCGCGTTGGGAACTAAAAAGGGGGGGAAAAGGGGAGGGGATAATTGGATTATCGAAATTTGTCTCGCAGTGTAATCAGTAATTTGTGAAAAAATGTGAAATAATCGAAACCAATTGTTGCATACTTAAATGGTCTATTAGATAGATTGGAGTTTTCCCTATTTTCTTCGATATTAAAGTACCTTTCTAATTGTGCCAAGCTGTCAATTAATTTGTAGGCTAAAATGAAAATTTCCCTTTTCAATTCCATATTCGAAAATAATTCGAAATTTTCTACATCTTATTGGAAACATTTCGCCCAATAAATTTTAACAACTCTCCAAACAGATTTCACATTTAATTTGGTCCCTTTTATTGGATTTTTGCGTAGACATTTAATATCCAGTTATAATTCTTATTAGATATCGAGGAACAGACATCAAATTTCAAGACAAACACAAAATGATCATTCTATAACGACATCTATTGTAAATCGTTGACACTGTATACAGATGGACTCTGCTGACAAAAGCAAGCACTATTACACTACAGCACCACCTTGTGATATGAAATGGTACTGACACTAAAATGAATGCCAAGACGGAGCTAACAACTGCGAATGATGGTCAAAAATGGAAAGGAAGACGCGAATCAATTCGATAACACAAAAGAGAACGTGGGAACAAAAGAGGAATACACAACTATTAAATTTTCTAACGGTTCAAAAATGACTGGCACAAAATATTTATTTGATGTCTCAAAATTTAAATGCAAATTTTATTTTACAATATTAATTCTCTGAAAATAAAATAAAAATAACTTACAATACACATTTTCTCTGTCATAATATTTCCAATAAACTTTGCTCTTATTTTGTTTTCATTTATGTAATTCCCTTTGTTGTTTACTTCGCAGTCAGAAAACATTCTTCCTTTTGTCCTGTTTTCTTTGTTTTCATTTATGCTTCTTATCATAGTTTTTGTCCCCTTTAACAGAATATGTTAAAAGCAATAACAAATAACATACAGAGAAAGCCAATTTCTCAATTCTCACACAAAATTCTCTCATCCTCTCTGCAAAATGTTCTCAATAGGGATAAGTAGATCGACTATCGACTGCCCATGTTAACTTTTCCCATATAGAAAGATGTAGGCACCAACATTTCCAAAGTTGTTAAATGTTCGTGCACACGAGAGGATGTGAAAAACAGCCTGCCGCGCGCGGAATATAGTGAAAGAAGAAAAAAGAAGCAATCATCATTATTTCCATTTGAAATTAAAAGAAATAAATTGTTCAAGAAGAAAAGAGAGTCTCTTTTGTGTGAAAATAATTCAACAGAGAGTGTGTGTGTGTTTCTGAGTGCAATACTTAAATTTACAAAATATAAATAAATAAATTTTTAAGTGGTGTTTATTATTTCCTACTGTGTTTTTTGTTAATATATCCTGCCGCTGCTGTTTTTGTTGCAGTTTGAGACGACGACATACAAAAAGGAATACAGAAATATTTGGTCATCATTTCATTTCAAAGGAAGGCAAAGGAATACGGTAATAAATAGTGGTTTAAAGAAAGAAAATCGTATTTTTTGTTTAATACTTCGAAGCAATTGTTTAATATTTCGGAACAACAATCAAATTAAATTAAAAGTTTACAGAAATTAAGTTAATATAGACAATTTTGTCGATAGGAAGTGAAAGATTATTGAGAGGAAGGTGAGAAGGAGAGGGACAGCTGCTTAGATGAATACAAAAGTGCAATAACACTACAATTGTTCTTATTATTGTTGTTGTTACCGTTTCGTTGATTGATGTGATAATGTTCGAATTTATTTAAGTTTTCACAAAGAAAATATGAGAATCTGTAAAAAAAATACAATCTTATGCAGAAAAAGAAATCAATGTGGGAAAAGAAGGAGAAATCCAAGAAACCAACGAACGATTGAACATCTTGTCTTTAACCTGAAGAAAAGCAACAACAACAACTGCAAGTACCGAAATGCAATCAAAGTGCAAACAATGAAAAAAAAAAATAATAAAAAAGAAAACAATAACAACAAGCCAGCAAATTTCTTTGGCAAGAGAGTTGAGTGTGTAGAGAATTGAGCCCGACAGAGAGCGAGAGAGTTGGAAGTGAGTGAGTGTACTTTTTTCCACGGCTGTGAATGAATAGTTTCATGCATGCAAAAAGACTGACGCGCGGAGTTCAAAAAACAAAGTTAATGAAGGGAAGGAAGGACGAGGAAATATGGGTTGGATGGAAAAGAAAAACACACAGCAACCCAAACGGCTATTGTACAATTTTCCCACTAACTGACTGACTGACGGACAGCACCAGCAAATGGTGTGTGTGTGGAGTGACTGACATCGTTGTTGCAACCGTTCGTTGTTTGAAAGATTCATTGTTGATTATGATGCGGTTGCAAAAACTATGATGTTGTTGTGAAAATTAACTGTGAAATTGTGGAAAACCCAACAACAACGCCAGCAATTGCAACCAAACTGCATTGGTAATCATTATCACAACTACACTAATAATAAAAAAAACTACATGCATGCAAGACGAAACAAAAACAGCTACACGAAAGTCAAAACTACCAGAGCCAGGAGGTGGCGGAGTAGAAGACGAAGAAAAAGTGCATTGTAATATAAATCGAGTTCACAACCAAGTTCAAAAATACATAAAAAAGAAAGATAGAAAGACAAAAATAAAAGGAAAACATTCACATACACCGTTTACACATTCTTCAAGCGCTGTACACTGTAGTCCAAAACTCTGCGCACATTGGTATTTGCTAATTTTTATTTATTGATGCTAATCTGAAGTGTTTATTGATTCGGCAAGGTCCCATCTGGGAGGTGAAATGCAACACAAATTAACAAATATTCACAATTTCCAGAGATATTTTTATAATATCTACGGCAATGGCGGTGTATCTACGGTAATGTTTATGGCTATGGCGTTATGGTATCTCACAAATAGTCAATTGCATTATACCCATAAAGCCATGTTTATGTGGATATATTTTAAGTATAAGTATTGGACATGACCATTTTTATTCAAATCCAGTGGGTTAGCCCAATTACAGGGTGAGATAAAACAACTGCAACAATGAAATCGTCACACGAATGTTGCTCTGTGGTATTTTGGCCCATACCCGGCGAGGGCTTGCTTGAGGTCATCGACACTTTGGTATTTTTCAGTGCCGACCTTGCTTTCCAAAATATTCCAGACACAATAGTCCAACGGATTGGTATCCGGAGATTTTGGTGGCCATTGTGCGCAGGAAATGAAGCGAGGAACCTCATTTTGTAACAATTCTTGGGTGGCGCGTGAGTGCGATGTTTGTGTGCCCAAGGCTTTCATACACCCTCCAGAATATTTTCGCGATAATATACGGCATTTATTCTGATGCCGCGGTCGGTCGATTACCATGGCCGGCACTTGAGTTCTGGTTGTCAACCGAAGGTGCACATTTTCAGCTGACCTCTTTGGCAAGTAAACACGATCATTCTGTTTGTTTACAAACTGCTGGACAACGAATGTTTTCTCATCGGAGAAAACCAAATTCGGCAGTTCACCACTTTCGGCCAAGCGAAGCAGCTCCTTAGCTCTTTTGAGTCTATTTTCTTTCTGTTGCGGTGTAAGTTCTTGCAGTTTTTGGAATTTGAATGGGTTTACCCCGAGCTCATTATTCAATATTTGCCGAATGAGATATTGCGAAATGTTCAGCTCACTAGCCATTTTTCAGCCACTGCGACGCGGGTTTCGATCAAGTCGCTTCTTTACTGTTTTCTTCCGTCCACTTCCTTGACTTCGGCCTACGCTACCAGTATCACGGTAACGAGCGATGGTACGAGACACAAAAGATTTATTCACATTTAAATGCTGGAGTTCTCTAACGATAGCCGCTTGTGGTTTTCCAGCCAAATATAAAGAAATCACACTACCACGCTTGAATAACTTTTTTTCTGGAAAATTCTCACCAAAATGCTTTTGTACGTTTGCAAACAATACAATAAGCTGTCACTGGAATATTTTTTACAGAGATGACGAGTGGTGTAAAAATGACAGCAGTCTGAAGTTGGTTGCAGTTTTTCCATCTAACCCTGTATGACTGTGGTGGTGCATTTAACGGCACAATTGCAGAAGGTAGAACAAAGCTACCTCCTAAATACAAAATTTTCTTTTGGTGCCCCTATTATGTTAAAACATGTATAAAGTTTTTGTTTTGAATAAAAAAATAAAATAACTTGAAATTGAATTGCAACAGAAATTCATATTTTCGACGTTGTACAATTTTGGGATAAAACGGTATAGTCCTACTATCTTAGATTAAATTTTTTGAAATAACCTCAACATTCCATTAGTTTTGTTTTGGTTTGTTGTTTTCCCCATTATAAGAATTCTGTATATTTAAAAATCTATTTGACACTGTAAAACTCCCTTACAGAGTTGAATTTCTTTCCTATTGAGCGCCATTTTTGATTGGGACAGGGTGCATTCGTACTCCACTCCATATTTAAAGACCATTTTCTTTCATAAATTAAACCTAAATTATGTCATGATGTAAATTTCGTTACGTCCATTATCTGCAGCACAAAAATCTCACCAATTAGTATTATTGTTATTACAAAAATTTTTGGGCCCGGTCCAAGGAATGAGGGTTTCAAAGACATATAGCCCTGCCCAGCAAAAAAAAAAAAACAGCCACAATTTCACTCCTAATCCTATTAAATGGTGACTTTGTTTTACCTTTTTCATATTCCAAATATATTTAGCTAGAAAATACTGCAAGATTAATTTCACTTGCCACTGTTGGTTTCTTGCTCATTCCAGAGTAATGAATACATTCTAAACATGAAACTGAAAACTAAGTGCATCGCCACACATCACACACTCGTATAACACCCGAATGGGGGGAAAACATTAAAGCAGATAAATTAACAACTTCAAAACTAAGTATAAAGTATGTTTGAATGTGTGGCGGTGGTCGGGTGTGTGTGTTTTAAGTAGATGTAAGCATAATTCATGTTATGTTGCATGTTTTACTTGCCATTTTCCACATACACACACATAATTTCTTTTTTTATATGGACTTGATGATGCGATATCATGTCGCTCCTTTATTCTTGTCCATCATATTTCCTGCCAACACTCCTCACTCTTTTACACAAATGTACATACCAGCCAATCCCTATTTTTGTTTGTTAAAAGTCCTGAAAAGAATTTTCCATTTCCACCCCTTTGAGAATTTGTCATAGAGGGATAATTTGTACAAAAAAATGTCGTATGCACTTTTCCATTATTTTCTATCTATCTGCCTCTAGAGACAATTTTTCTTTTAAGTACTGGGGAAGTTTTCATTCAGCCATCAAATGCATTTGCTATTTGTGTTCACAGGGTGAGAAGGTAGGAATTGCTCTATGTCAACATTTAGAATATTTTACATTTTACTTTGACAAAAGTCAACTTGTCACATTTCTACTTTGTTGTGTCCCAAGGCATTGCCTCATGCTTAAATTGTGGTCTCGTGTTGTTGCCATGTGTTATGTAAATCCTTATCGCCGATCATCGGAATCATCTCCATGGCTTAATTAAGATCAATTTAAGGGGTTATTTTTCTTCAATTTAAAATTCTTCAACATGAAATGCCTGCAGCAAAGTTGACTTTCATTGTTTAGTTTTTTTGTTCGGTTTATTTTTTTATGATATGACAACAGCTGTCTCGGTTTTGTAGTTTATGGAAGAGACATTCATCCCTTAGGAGGTAGAAGCGAACAACAATTGTGAATTGGGTATCCATGGCCAAGTATATAAAATATTTCTCTAAAACACTTTTTCCTTTGCCATTCTTGTAAAATTACTTATGTTTTTAATTTTTGTATGCCGCAGAAAAACATATGGGCATTTTATTGATATGGGTTGTTCCACTACGATGGACGCGTATTCTAAAATAAAAATTGGAAATTTAAATAAATTATTTTTATATTAAAAATTGTGTGTGTATAATTGATCTTCAATATACAATTTGGATATTCCTTTTTTCTTTAAATTGTTTTTCTCTAAATTGAAGAGGTTATATAGTTTGTCTTTCCATTATATCGTAGAGATATTTTAATAGAAGCATGAAATATAACAAAAAAGTAAAAGGAATTTCTTTTCCTCAATTGCAACTTAGAATAAATATCTTCAAACGTTTTCGATTGTCCACCATTTCTTTATTAAAATTATCAAATTCTTTTTTTTTCCAAAATATAAATTCATGTAACTGTTTGATAAGATAAGGAATATACATACGCATACTTGTATGCGTGTCGTATAGGACGTTACTGTACTAAAGATAAATAATATGTTGGGAATTATAGAATTGTAATGTATGAGGGGCCTAGCTTTTTTTGATTAGATTATCTGTCCTATATAAGAGGTTAAATGTTGTACTAAAAGAGAGCATAAAACATATGATGAATAATGATATGGTCGGTTATCTACCTACACAAATATTTCCAAAAGAATGTGACTGATATATAATAATCCGATAACAAAATATAATTGATGTAATTCTTTTCCGTATTCGAAATCATACTCCTTAGGCCCAAGATTGATTTCTTTGCGCCAAATTAGAGAAAACATTTCAAAATTCAATTTAAACCTTGTATAAATCGCTTGAAAAATTACAAAGAACTGTTAGATTCCACAAGGCTACAGCTGCCGAAATTGGCATGACTTTAGTACCAACCTCCATCTATTCGAATGCACCCGAATACAGTTTTTTGTGTCAAACCGACTATAAATTCAAAATTGTCTATAGAATCCCATTATTGCATAGAATGGGGACTTTATCGCATCCTTTGTTCTAGGATATTAGATACCCATTGAGAAGTCGAAATACCAAATTTGCATATTCTCAAAAAATTATCGGGATGCAAAAACCTAAATATATGTATAATAAATTGAGATATAAGATCGCAACATCTTCACCTTTTCCTTAACATAATATGCATTTTTATATCCTCCACCATACTATGGAGTGTATATTAACTTTGTCATTCCATTTGTAACTCCTCGAAATACTCATGTCCGACCCAAAAAAGTTCTTGATCAGCTTATAATTCTAAGTCAATGTCCTTCTGTCTGTCGAATTGTGATCGAATGCTAATATTTTGCACACATGTCATGTCGGTCCACGTTTTCGTATAGCCCCCATATAACGGTACATTCCAATATTCGGTATTTTTATAATTTTAGCGGCATTTTTTTTCGGAATTGTTTAAAATTTCGTATTTGAAGATGACTATTACAACCTAAGACATACAATTACTTGAACCTCTCAATATTCGGTATTTTTATGGTATTAGATATATTATAGATCAGAATTGTTTTGAATTTCGTGTAAAAAGTTCGTAATGGGTACTGCAGCCTATGGCAACAATTGTCGTATGCAGGTCCACTTCTTCGTATAGCCACCATATAATGATACCTCCCGATATTAGGCATTTTGATGATTTTAGAGAAATTATTCATCGGCATTGTTTCAAATTTCGTATTTGAAGTTCGTAATTTCAACCTATGACAGAAAATTGTCTAAGCAGGTTCACGTCTTCGTATATCTCACATATAAGGGTACCTCCTTTTATGGACATTTTTATGAAATTAGCGACATTGTTTTGAATTTCGTATTTGAAGGACCTAATCACAAAAAATTGCGAATGTAGGTCCTTGTCTTTGTATAGCCCCCATATAACGGATTTTTGACGATTTAAAAAAAATTAGTTAATTCCAAGTTGTGGAGTGCCCGGCCGAACTAAGTTGCTTTTCTGCTTTTTATTAATAAATAATAATTTTGTTAATTATCAAAGGGGGATTCTTTAAAGGCTACAGGGGGATTAAAGAACACACATACAATTCTGAAAAAATAACTAAATTTTTATTTGAATTGATAGTACGGACCATAGAATTAAATGTTTGAAGATTATTTCATGCAATTGTAGCTGTGAATGTGCCTTAAATGGCCCAACCTTTTAGTTAAATTTTTGGCATAACCTTTCCAACATGTCGCCAAAATTACACTATTAAATGCTTCTATGTCCTAAGGCGTTAAATCGTACGACCAGTTAAACGGTCCCGAACAGGAAATAAAATGTTCACCAAACTCGCTTTTAATAAGTTCACTGTTCCGGTTGCTGGGTGGAATGTTGCACTGTCTTGTTGAAACCACATTTCACGAATGTCAAGCTCCCGCATTCTCTAGTTTTCTTTGGAATCACTCTCAATTTACATTAGACTGCCCCAAATGGCATTTAGTTTATGAGAGATGTAAAAAAATCGAGACGTTCTACTTCACAATAATCGCTCGTACCTAAAAACTGACAATTTCCCAGTGTATATTTGAACTTAGCAAATATTAATTGCGGAACATTGGTAATTTTTCTTCTAATCTTTCGCTGGCAATTAGGTGATCAACACCTTAATTTCTTCACACCTTTGTGATGTACCTTACCATAAAATCCAATTTCGCAATGTTTGAAAAAGAAGATAAAAAGAATGTCACACGAAATTCATTTCGGATAACAGCTTTTGCAACATCTTTCCTCATTAAAACCATAAACACGAGAGATTTAATTCTCGAGCTTCCAAGTATTGTTTTTAAGCAACATCATCATCTACCGAGCCAAAATATAAAACAAGAAAAACTGATAAGAAATTGTGTCTCGTCAGAATTAAAAATAGAGATAACTTTTGGGGTGCTGTAAAATGTGATTACTTTTTTCTCAAAAGAAAAGAAATAAAAAAGAACGTACAAATGGAAGAAATTTGAAAAAGTTATCTTGTGTTTATTTAAGATTTGGGCAATCTTCTTTTCCTCTTGTTTCTGTTGTCATTATTCTCTGAAAAAAGAAAGAAATCTCTTATCACCTTCAGGTCCACGAACTACCTACCTGTGGGACATTCATTATTTATTTCAAATGACATGTGGAAACACCCATATGATAGCATTATACTCATGCACTTGTTTCGCCAATCCAATCCAATTCAACGAGAATGAACTCTTGGCTCTGCTCTAATAAGAGCGAGCCACTCTTCTGGCAGTCAGTCTGCCAGTCACATGGTTGTTATTGTTTAATTTTATGTTGTTGTTTTTTGTTTCCGAGGTGCTGTCCGATAAAGAAGATGACGCTGATGATGGTAAAATGTGTGCGGTCTATTAGTGTCGGTGTTTGTGCGAGCAGGAGGATGCTGCTGCTGCTGTGCACATTCATTCTCCCTCTTTGTTTTTGCTCTGTTTATTGTTTTGGTTATTTTTTGAATAGTTTTTTTTTTTTTGTTTCATTAGCGTTTTGTAGCTGCCTGCAACAGAGTTAGGCGTCAAACTGCCAGGCGAATGCTATCACCAGTAAATTAGACAAACAAGAGCAGAGTGGAAATAAAATGGGAATACCAACAACAGCGGCGACGGCAAGTTGTTGTGCAAATAATGAAATGGCAACGACGAAGTGAAAAGTGAAGAAATCTTCCTTTTTTTCCTTCATATGGAAAATTGTGACTAAGTTCGCCTGGATGATGACGCACATCTAATCAGATGTTGGGAGTGCGGCGTCGCTGTTGGGCACGAGAACCAGCAAGCATTCCCATCGCTGAGAAGTAAACTATTTTTAACACAAATAACTTTGCGATGATGAAAACACCAACAAAAGCAATAAAATAAGCTTGCCAAATAAGTTTCAGAGAACGGCTGGCATACGGAATAAGCACAACATTTTGAATTGGGGAGCAATGCTCTATTTTAGATGCGGGGAAAATCAATATTTTTGATTTGATGAAACACAGACGGGCGATGGATGTGATTACTCATCGGGAATGATTGTGTGATAATATTTCACAGAATGCATGAGTGTACATTGAAATATCATGCACACACACACACATCCATCCATTTAGAGGTCCTATCGCTACACCCCTATAAAAAACCATTAATAAAATGAAGCCAGAATAAAAAAGGGTGGAACCTCCTTGTATATGCATTTCTAGGTAGACATTCTAAAACAAATACAAAACACCTTTTATTAAAGAAATATCAAACCAAAATGTACAGACATTAATACACACACATATATACTTACATATGTATGTGTATGTAGGTGCTGCACAATAACGTGGCTGGCTATTTATTACCCTCCCTTATTTTTTAATTGCTTGCATTTCATCATTTCGTGGAACTGTTGGTTTTATATTCACCCTGACAATGACCAAAAGTCCTCAACCACCACCACCACCATCGTCATGACCACCGGCGTTCCCAACTTGGTGTCGGCTACTTAGTTGCAGGCATTGCATGTTCTCATGATTTCATGTCTATAGCAGCGCTTATTATTGTTACCTGTGTCATGAGAGTACAGAACAGCGGCAACTTGCATGCACTTTGCATTTTTTTTGTGGAATATCATATGAAATAAAGGGTGTGCCATTTAGGTTGTATGCCAAATGTGTGCCAAACTTTTTGGGATCCAAAATGGAATATAGGCTGAGTAAAAACTTAACAACGAAAAATATTCTAAGGAAAATCGACATTTTCTCAAAGTCGACTTTTCGTTGTTGTGATAATAGACACAATAGTCCAACGGATTGGTATCTGGAGATTTTGGTGGCCATTGTGCGCTGGAAATGAAGCGAGGAATCTCATTTTGTAACCATTCTTGGGTGGCCCGTGTTGATTGCGATGGTGCTGAATCCTGTTGGAATGTCCAAGGTTTGCGCTAAGATGTATGCATGCCCAAAGCTTTAATACACCCTCCAGAATATTTTTGCGATAGTATTCGGAGGGCGACCATCGGCTGTTATGGCGGCCCACACCATCACCATGGCCGGCGCTTGAGTTTTGGTGGCCAACAGAAGGTGCACATTTATCTTTGGCAAGTAAACACGATCATTTTGTTTGTTTACAAACTGCTGAACAACGAATGTATCGGAGAAAACCAAATTTGGCCGTTCACCACTTTCGGCCAAGCGAAGCCGCTCTTTAGCTCTTTTGAGTCTATTTTCTTTCTGTTGCGGTGTAAGTTCTTGCACTTTTTGGAGTTTCAATGGGTTTGCCCCGAGCTCGTTTTTCAATATTTGTCGAATGGAATATTGCGATATGTTCAGCTCACGAGCCATTTTTCGTCTACTGCGACGCGGGTTTCGATCAAGTCGCTTCTTTACTTTTCGAACCATTTCTGCTGCTGTTGTTGTTTTCTTTCGTCCACTTCCTTGACGTCGGGCTACGCTACCAGTATCATGGTAACCAACGATGGTACGAGACACAAAAGATTTATTCACATTTAAACGCTGGAGTACTCTAACGATAGCCACTTGTGGTTTTTAAGCCAAATATAAAAAAATCACACTATCACGCTTGAATTCCATTTCGAATAACTTTTTTTCTGGAAAATTCTCACCAAAATGCTTTAGTACGCTTATAAACAATATAATGAGCTCTGTTACTGAAATAATTTTAACAGCTATTGGACGAGTGGCTTAGAAATGACAGCAGTCTGAAGTTGGTTGCAGTATTTCATCTCACCCTGTATATTCAGATACGGATGTAGCGGCCGTCGTTGTCATAAAGCTCAGGGCGACGGACGATTGGATAAATACAGGCCACGTGACATACCATTAAAAAATTTTACAGGTAACAACGGGAGAATCAATGGAAAACTTTGTATCAGGCCGGATGTCTGAAACAATTGCAGCTACGTCATGTGAAACTTTACTTCCCACCAGAGAACCATTGATCGACGGATTCTTATCACAAATGCCGACTGGAAACTGTTGTATTGCAATGTATAAATTATATATTGTATATAATGTATAAAGGGAATTGCCAACAGGAAATTTGGACAAAGTTTTGGCGCTAAATGTGTCACGTCTATATTTAAGGGCATGGGCAAGAAACGCCCATATATCCCTAAGGAACAATGAAAGGTGTAGGGAAAACCACAAAAATCCTATGGGGCGACACCAATGAGATAAAAACGAATATATTAGTGGGGCATCCTTACGGGGTATCTGGGCCTACAAGCTGATTTGTTAAAGATAGTTTGTGTAGATAACAGCATTTGTAGGGCATGCAAGGAAGATGATGAAACATTGGAGCAATTTCTCTGCCAATGCCTAGTGTTTGCAAATATCAAATACAAATTTTTAGGGAACAACTCCATGCCAGACCTATATCAGATCATGGTGTGTGAAATAACACAGTTCAAAAATTTTGTTAAGGCAACTGAATTTCCAATATAATAGACTGTAAACTGACTGTCTTCTTTCAACGAGGTCTTGGTCTAGAGCGCACAACAGGCCTATACTACCTTAAGTGTATTTTCACCAGGACATGTGACGATCTTCTCGCCCTCTTTTGAACTTAACCTTATCATCTCAGGTCTAATGCAAGGAAACCTTGTCAAACTATCAACGCCCTATATGTCGGAACTCGTTGTCTTCACAAGAAGATGTTCACCTTGGTGGCGCCCGTTACTAAGGCTGAACTTCGAATAATTGGACATCCATATACCTGTCAGGGACATCTGGACCGGAACAGTCCATCAGAATGGAATGGTGACTATATATGTCGATAATCAAGCGTTATTGTATCAATACCAGTTTTGTTGGAACTCTCTGAGAAGAGATCAAGGTCACTAATATCCATGGGAAATCAGACCTAAAATTTGTCATGGAATTAATCACAGGTCACTGTAACGTAAGAGCCATGGCTTCTAAGTGGTGTGACGACGACGACGTTACTGCAAGCTTTGTCAAGACCAAATTCGTGGCTAATCAAACGTTATTTCCGAAATCGAAAATCAATTACTTATTGATTTCACAACATTGCCAGTCGACTTTTCGTTGTAGGTATAAATTGAAATTTTTGACTTTAAGGTGAGGATACATAAGCAGCTTGGCATCATAGCTAGGCATATAAATATCAAACTAGAAAGAGAAACGACGGCAGAATTCGAGTGCGGCTCTGGCATACCTTTATGGTATGTCACAAAATATGCCATGCGATGACTTCAAGCTGTTTATGTACTCACACCTTTAGTCTTCGGCTACGTATCCGTCGAAGAGTTGCCAAAAGTGTTTAGAACTGGCAAATCGGTCTTTTATATCAGAAATTTAATGAAACATATACTTTTAAACAAGTTACCAATTAAAATTTGTTACCAATGAATTATTGAAAATATCATTCCAAAGAAAAACATGAATCATCTGCCTTCGATGTTGGTAACACAAAATTGTTTGCTCCTCGTGTCTACGTAGATTTTTGTGGCACAGTGTAAACTAACAGTGAGCAATGTTGTCGAATAATATGTTTGTGCTCTTTCCCTTAGGAGACTTCCCCGCAACACGTTTTTCCGTTCTCAGTTTTCCCTCATCATGGCACATGACGTATGAAATATGAGGGTTGTTTTTTTTTTGGATTTTGTTGCTGTTGTTTTCAACGGAGAAATTCTTATCACATTTATTAGTCGGTCCCTGTGTGTGAAGCATGTGATTCATATTCTGGCTATTTTCCCTGTCCAATAAAAATCCTCTCGCGTCATCAATGAAAATGTTCTCTTTTGCCATTCTCTCTCTCTTTTTATGTTATTTTATTTTCATTTTTGTTTTTATTGTTCTTCGTCGTCGTCCTCTTCTTCCTCTTCTTTTACAGCAATAAATAAAACAATAAAAATGTGTGTCAGTTGGGGATGATTTTCGCCGAGTGATGATGAGATGCATCTTTTGCTCTTTTCGTCTTCTCTCTTTCACAAATCAGAAATTGACATTTGTGTCATCATCGCACGTTGTTCAGCATATTTATTTTCTGTTCGTTGTTTTATGTTCGACGAAACAAAAAAAAAAAAAAATTGTTAAAGTTCATTGAACACAAGTTGGGTTATCGCAAACAATTAAATCGGATTCGCTTCAAAAATAAATGAAGGCATCTACAACAAATACAACGAAGAGCCAAAGAAAATAAACAAAATACAATTGTTTATAATTTAAAATATGTGAATATGTCAGTGTGTATTAAATGTGCAACATCCACTCGCTATCAGTGGTTCTTTTTTTTTTGCTTTTGTTAATTGTGTAAGTGCATACTTGGTCTGGTCGCGGTTTATCAGAAATACAAAAATAATTGGTTCAAGGTCAAGTCATGAAGACTTCTTGATTCATTGATATTTCGACCAATGTCCGGTATGAGAATGTGATTTATGTTTGTGATATGCAAAGTATGTGGTACCTACAGTGACCCAAAGAAATATGTGTACATTTGATGCCATTTATATTTGTCAGAGACTCCACAAAATTATAATTCTAAATCGATGCAGAGGTGAAAAATACACTAATTTACCTATGGAGGAGTTGAACTTGTGTTCTTCTGATAGGTAGTTGAGCTACTGTTGCGAACATAAGGATTCACACCGGTGACCTTAGGGTTTTTTGCTGCCGTTTCTTATTACTTGGTATACTAAAAGTTATTGAGCCTTGCAGATTTTATAGAAATAACATATTATTTCTGAGCTTATTAGAAATGCAGAAGGTATGTAGTTATATATTTTTTGTCCTAATGGTAATGCATAGGGTATATGGTTGTCATTACTTGTAGTACGGAAATTACAACAGGTGCTTACCAAAGTTTGGTCTGGTATTTGGAATTTCGTAGACTTCACCATTCCCAACCAAATTGGCTGTACTCTTGTATATTAGGTTGATATTTCAGATGAAAACAAACCTTGAGGTAAATGAATAATATGGACCCACGTTTTGGCATGAGCTTTATATAGGGTGGTCGTTTTTTTGGGTGTATTGAAAGTCCTTGTCCCATTTTCTAACCTTTGTTCATGTTTGAAATCTCAATAAGTTGGGAAACATTCTGGCGAAAAGACAATACTTGGCTAGATTTTGGAGAATCTCCATAGAATACAAGTCCATTGGTATTTTGTGGGTCCTAATCACATTTTCAAGTGGACTGGACTGTCATTAAGAAATTTTTAGGCTTTAACATATGACAAGATCTCAAATTTTTCGTGATTTGCAAGATTTGGAGAGGACTTCGAGGACGAAGTAAACGCAGTGTTTACTAAATTGAGACATCAATGGCTGCGATAGGTTTTGTGTTTTTTTTTTACCCATACTTTTACAACTTTTTATACTTTTTCTTTGCGGCAGGGCCAGGAAGAGGATCGCACATTTACGGGGTGAGAATAAAAAAGCTGCAATAAAGTCAAACGCCACAAATTTTAAATTTAAAGCAAAAAAATGTCGGAAATAACATCAAATTTTAGAAAAAGTTTAGATTTTTCGAATTTGTCACCTTTAGCACGAATTATGGCCTTCAAACGGCCAATGAAACCGCCACACGCTGTCCGAATGTTGTTCTGCAGTATTTTGGCCCATTCCCGGCAAAGCACTTGCTGGAGATGATCGACACTTTGGTATTTTTAGTGCCAACCTTGCTTTCCAAAATACTCCAGACACAATAGTCCAACGGATTGGTATAGCTCACGAGCCATTTTTCGGTCACTGTGACGCGGGTTTCGATCAAGTGGCTTCTTTACTTTTAGAAACATTTCTGCTGATGTTGCTGTTTTCTTCCGTCCACTTCCTTGAGGTGAGGGCTGCGCTACCAGTATCACTTGTGGTTTCCAGCCAAATATAAAGAAATCACACTATCACGCTTGAATTCCATCACGAATAACTTTTCCTCTGTAAAATACTCACCAAAATGCTTTTTTATGCTTGTAAACAATATAATGAGCTGTCACTGGAATAATTTTAACAGCTGTCGGACGAGTGGTGAAAAAGTGACAGCAGTCTGAAGTTGGTTGCAGTTTTTCCTTCTCACCCTGTATGTTTGGGAACTCTTTAGTTTTTATTGAATAAGAATTTACCTAGATTTTAAACATCCCAGCAAACTAATAACCAATTTCCATACCGCCACTTCATACCGACGCTATTCATTATTTGGTAATGAGAATAGTATGTTATTTTTCCTCAGCATTTTTTAAGAAATAGCCTCTTATTTTTAACCTACTGTTAATCCAGATTGTAGTTTGTTTACAACACCATTTATTGGCTTATTTGGCAATACAATTTCGAGGTTTTTGCTGAGATGTTTTAATATCTACCCAGAGGTTAGGATCTGTATTTAAAATTTACAAGTATTTTAGACGAATTTTATTTAGGAACTTGAAATACTTTTGAAATTAAAAACAACAATGCCAATCTCAATTCGGTCAATAAATGAAATAATTTAATTTTCAAATTATCAATTTTGATTGCAAATGAAGTCAATGGCATTCCAAAACGATGGCAAGAAATGAATTAATTGAATTTAAAATAAACGAATCGCATTTGATTCTTTTGAGCATTGACAGTGTATAGATGCTGGTATGTACAGATATACATTTTAGAAAAAAAATCAAATTTGATCGAATTGAAGTCAAAAGAGAAGCTATTTTTCATTTTGGGAAAAGTGAAGAACGAGAGGTAGGGGTGTATTGATTAAATTAGTTTTTAATGATAGGAGCTGAGCATTAGCTGCACTAAAATCATTAGTATGCGAATGGACGAAGTACATTGCATTGATTGCACCACCCACGTACATATGTGTAAGTATGTGCATAGACTAAACTATGTTTCGAGAGCATCATAAAAACAAATTAATGATGCTGATTTAAAATTACTCAGAGATACATTTTTTCCCAATAAATTGATTTTTCTGTTCTTAAAGTCTATAATTTGGGTCTGTGTGGGTGTGCGTCTAAATAAACAACCTGCTTGTCCGTCCGGCCACTAACAAAAACATCTGGGCAATTGCAAAATGCTTTTGATAAATTCCTGTTAATTTTCTATTGTTTAGAGAAAAGACTGCCACTGCCCAATGTGAGAATAAAACAATTAAAACATTATCTTGCTTGAGTGGCAACAGTTTTTTTTTTACAAAACTATTTGCCTAAATCGTTATCAAGTCAATTATTAGATGGAGCAATTAGGAACAAAATGCCAACAAAAATGTGCACAGTTCAGAGTGTTCTAAACAACAACAAAAATATTAATAAAAAATACAAATTTGATTAATATTTTAAGTTTTATTTGTTTTAATTTTTAGCAATTAACCCCGATTTTGAACAGAGTGGACAGCTTCATTAATTACTTAGTATTTGAGTGCCGAAATTAGCACTGTGTCAGTTGTAATTTGAATTTTGACAAGAACCCCGTTCATCGACCATGTATTCGTATTGACATTTTTGTTTGTGAATCTAAGTTTTAATTAATGCAATGATTTCATAGTAAAAACATGTCAGGCACCAACAAAAACAGAATATCGAACTCAATTAAGAGTTTTAAGTAATTATTCAAATCGAATCTGTGTTGAATTGTGAACCAACCCAACCACAATTGTCGTCCGGCCAGTTTGCCGTTCAACTCAAATTGGCATTGAACTTTCAACTGTTTCGATTTCTTAGAATTTATAATGAGAACGTTACGTTACAATAACGTAATGATGGAATTTCATTAAAAAAATATATATATGACAAATCACACTGGACTTGTGTTGGGTTTTGGTATGAACAAATTAAAATAAAATAGGGTGGTGGAGGGGGGTAAAATTCTATTCTGTGTCTACCAATAATGGTTGTTTTTCGGATTTTAACTTAACTTATCGTTCAATACATCTCATTTTTTTACTACTTCAAGATTTAAGTTTTAACATCAAATTTTAGAATAAGTATAGATTTGTTCGAATTGGCCATATTGGCACGAATTATGGCCTTCAACCGTCAAACCGTTTAATGAAACCGTCACACGCTGCCCCAATTTTGCTTTGCGGTATTTTGGCCCATCACCGGCGAAGTGCTTGCTTGAGGTGTGCCAACCTTGCTTTCCAAAATACTCCAGACACATTAATCCAACAGATAGGTATCCGGAGATTTTGGTGGCTATTGTGCGCTGGAAATGAAGCGAGGAACCTCATTTTGTAACCGTTCATTCATTAATACAACCTACAGAATATTTTCGCATTTATTCCCGCATTTATTCTGATGCCACGGTCGATTAATACGAGCGGAGCGCGACCATCGGCTGTAATGGCGGCCCACACCATCACCATGTCCGGCGCTTGAGTTCTGGTGGCCGACGAAGGTGCACATTTTCAGCTTACCTCTTTGGCAAGTAAACACGATCCTTTTGTTTGTTTACAAACTGCTGGGCATCGAATGTTTTCTCATCTGAGAAAACCAAATTCGACAGTTAATCACTCTTTACCTCTTTTGAGTCTATTTTCTTTCTGTTGCGGTGTAAGTTTTTGCATTTTTTGGAATTTCAATGGCTTTATCCTGTCGAGCTCATTTTTCAATATTTGCCGAATTGAATATTGCGATATTTTCAGCTCACGAGCCATTTTTCGGCCACTGCGACGCGAGTTTCGATCAAGTCGCTTATTTACTTTTTGAACCATTTCTGCTGATGTTGCTGTTTTCTTCCGTCCACTTCCGTGACGTCGGGCTACGCTACCAGTATCATGGTAACAAGTGACGGTACGAGACACAAAATATTTATTCACATTTAAATGCTGGAGTGCTCTAACGATAGCCACTTGTGGTTTTCCAGCCAAATATAAAGAAATCACACAATCACGCTTGAATTCCATCACGAATAACCTTTATTCTGGAAAATTCTCACCAAAATATTTTTGTACGCTTGTAAACAATATAATGAGCTGTCACTGGAATAAAACAGCTGTTGGACGAGTGGCTTAGAAATTACAGCGGTCTGAAGTTGGTTGCATCTTTTTTATCTCACCCTGGAGGTTACCTGATAATTCTATCATGGAACGTTTCCAAAAGATCGGAATGAAAAAAAATGGTAAAGGTGAGAATATGTAAGCAGCTTGACATCATGTCGCATACGAATTCTGCCGTCGTTGTCCCTCGTAGTTTGACATGCAAAAATGCCAAGCTGCATACGGATGAAAACATTAATATATGAAATCGAAAGTTTACTTAAATTTAGTTTCAACCTGGCTTGGGTTGGCTCCATGATCGAATTTTGTCTTAGAGTCAAAACTAGGTCTATTGTTTAATGTTTTGGATAAAATTCTACTGGATTGAAATGGGGAAAAATATAGTCACTTCACTGTCTACTGCACTAGTCATGACCTCAAGGAAAGGCTGTCCACAGGTTCCATTTTTTCCTTAATTTTCGACACTTGTTCTGATTAACACACATCTGTCCGATTCATTTAGATAAATCAATATTTGTGGCTTTAATGCAAAAATGGTATTGTCCCAAGACACCCGATCAAGACCGATGATCGAAATGGGTACCAACCACTGATTGAAATATCAAAAACTTGGGAGCTGTGTGAGTAGAATCAACCATTAAAAAGTCTAAGTTTTTTGTACGTAAATAAGCAGAATTTCCGATTTTGGAGTGAAGATTACCCAAGCTCCAATGAATCCAGAAAAATTCACGGTTTTTCCTTGTACCTTACTTCTTCAAAGATGCTGCGAATCGTAACGTAACTGTAAATGGTGAGCGCTATCGTGAGATATCCAAGCTATACAAATAATGGGTTTAGATTTTCTATAAGTCTTCAAAATATATTCCGCTGTTTATACCCTCCACCATAGTATGGAGGGCATATTAAGTTTGTCATTCTATTTGTAACACCCCACAAAGTATACCGTCTGTGGAATAACTCTACCTCCCGATGTGTTTGGTATGCAGGACTTTTGGCATTAAAAATTGACTGTGCAGGTCCACATTTAGGTATAGTCCCCAAATAAGGGACATTTGTCGCTGAAGTTGTTTCATATTTCGTTTTTGAAGAAAATTTTCTATGCGGGTGCAGGTCTTCGTATAGCCCCCATACATCGGTACCTCCCTATATTCTGTATTTTCATGATTTTAGTGACATTGTTCACCGGAATTCTTTCAAATTCTGTATTTGAAGTTTCTAATGGGCATTTCAGTCTATGGCAGAAAATTATCTATGCAGGTCCACGTCGTCGTATAGACCCCAAAATACCGGTAACTCCCCATATTCGGTATTTTTAAAATTGTAACAGAATTTTTAACGGATTACTTTTTTTATTTATTTATGTTTTTTTTTAATAATTTCCAAATTAGTTCCAAATGGTCGAGGGTATTGAAAGTTTGGCCCAGCCGAACTTACTGCTTTTTAACTTGTTCTTAGATTGTTATGTCCACGAGTTACAAGCGGATTGAAATGATATTAACATATATCCCCCATTAGATTAGAAGAAGTTAGCAGTTTGTTGTACCCCAGCCCATTGTGCCATTCCGTCCGTACACAGTTATTCTAAGCCGGTTTTCTATGATAATTTGCCAACTAATCATTAACAATTTAAATTAATGGATCGCAAGTAAGCAATACTAAATGTCGTCGTCATTGTTTGTGAGAAACAAAACAGAATCGAACCGAACCAAACCAAACCCCAAAACAAAACCCCCGGAATTGGACAAAAAATAAAACCTCCCAGCCTCAGCAGTCACGATTGACGCGACACAAAGTAATAGACACTAGCGAACTCAGTTGGCGCTCGAATTAGATCATTCGTAGCGTGATCGGCAAATTTAACAGATATTTTAGTAAATGATTGGACGCTAGAACAAATAGCTGGGTTGCCAGTAACTGGAGACATGTCAACCAACTAAACTTTGAGGATTGATTCTTGCCGCTCGACTGAAGTCATAGATAAAAATAATGGAATTACGGACAAAGATAGGTACTTCCACATTCCACATGCTAGTACTTGGCGGACATGTTAGCCCGACATTCTTAAGATCTTACTGTCGCACAATGTCCCTCCATTGATTCATTCATTCATACTTTGTGTTATTTTCTCATTTTCGTCATGTCTAACGTATTTTGTTATTGTTGTTTATTTGGTTCTCTAAAAGCCAATGACTTAATGACTGGCTGACTGAGTTATTAGCTAAAGAGCAGGAGTAGCGCTCGTTTATTTTTTTTTTTCATTTTTTGTTTGATTTTTGTTTGTAACATTTGCCGTTTGCTCGGCTCTCTTATCTGAGTTATCAGTACGAGTTACGCGTTCGGCGATAGAGGAACCAGCCCTTGGAATTTCTTTGGTATTTTTTTGTAGCAAAGAATGTGATCAAGTCTTGTTTGTTTTTTTTCTTCTCGCTTGTTTTTCATACCAAACGGAAAGAACTGTTTTTCTTTTCAAGAACCCCGGAGTAAAAAAGACCCGGTGACAATAAAGATCGCCTTAACACCAAACGGAGTTGAACGTGCGGTTCGGAAGATATTCTAGCGGTTATTTGACTAATTTAGATAACACCTTGTCCGTCCTCGGTGCTATTGCAGGTGATAAAAGTGTTTTTTTTTTTACCAAACTACTCGCATGAAAAAATAAAAACAAACAGAAATATATGTTTGTAGATAGCGTCACATGGCCCATTTGAATAAATTTTGAAGGTTCTTTCAACCCATTAACGAGTTTGGGCAACAAAAAAAGTTATGTTATAAATGCAAATCAAACTGTGAATAGCTGTGCGATAGAAAGTGAAAAGAGTGTTGAATATCAAATTGAAAAAAAAAAAATAATGAAGTGCTGATATTAATTCGCATGAGACTGCTGTGCTTCTTTATTGCGATAAAACTTTGAAAACGTAAACCATATTTATTTTTAATGTTCAAAATAAGTGCCTACCATCCAAGAAATAAGCTATCGATTTAGAAGCAAGCAAAACGGTTTAAAAACCAAGTTGGCTATCATGGTTGTGTTGAGTTATTTCGGAGGAGCAAAAGTGAAGTACCAAGCTAGGATATACGAAATCATGGGCCTATGAAGGCAAGCTGATACCTATGTAGACAGTCAATTTAACTAAAATAATAAAAATACCGGGGATTGTAAAAACGAACACGTGGACCTACCCAGCAAAAAGTGCCATTATGAAATAATGATAATTACACCAATTTGGTGGACATCCTAATTAAAGGGTGATTTTTAAGAGTTATTTACAAAAGTTCATTAAATCTTGATTTGAATTGATAGCACGGTCAGATGTTGTCCGCGACTGCGCTTAGGCCAATTTTGACATTCTCTTTCCAACAATTCGGTCGGTTTCTCACGAATGAATGCCTTAATGTTGTCCTCCAATGCCTCAATTAAAGAGGGCTCGTCTGTTAGACACAAGCTTTAACACAGCGATTTAGGCTGCCAGTTGACTAGTCCCAAACGTAAAATAAAATGTTCACCGATCTCGCCACTCAATAAGGCTATTGATACGCATGCGTCTTGTTGTGACCACATGGCATGCAAGTTAAGCTCTTGAATTTTGAGCAAAACCAAGTAAAAACAATAAGTTCGGCCCGGTCGAAATTTTAATACCTTCCATATTTATTCTGCAAACACCAGAGAGATCGGTTGAAGAATACAGTTGAACATTTAAAATACAATAAAGAGGTTGGAACCGCTTTATGGGGACCATACCAAGGCGGAGAAAATTTTCGAATGCCTTCTTTATATAGAATAAAGTTATGAGGCCCTCTGCGTGCAGAACCGCTGTAGGTATCCGTTTCATACATGCATTTAGCTTTTTTCCATAGAGGACCTCTTTTTGAAGGCATTTCTTACGTAAAAGATCTTTATTGAGAAGAAGTCATTTTGGAGACTTCTTTCTAGAGAAGAAATTTAGAAGACATTTTTTGGGTATTTTTACGATTAAAGCCTTTTCGAAACCAGACGACCTGTGGAGGTTCTTTCGAAGATTCCATAATAAAATATACCATATCTGACCTTAAGAGTTTCTCTCGTTTCTTTCGAAATGTTTTTCAAACATTTGTTTTTGGTCCTTCTTTAACTGGAAAAATTTCTATATAACTTTTTTTTATAAAAGACAATTTTAAGGACTTCTTCTCAGAAGACATCTAGACTTTATTCTTGTTTTAACCCTGCCAAAGTATTTCCAATTACCAAAACACTTTGAAAATTAATTTTCGAGATCTTATTTAGGTTTAGTTAAGTTAGTTTTTATCCCATTTATGTAAAAAAATAATGAAAGGATGAATTCAAATTTTAAACAATTTTTTTTGTTCGGAACCAACAAAGGCCTAGGAACCACCGAAGGAATAGGGTGGGGCATTACCCTTTGTGAATATTTTTAACAGCCAGATGATTTTTAATAAATTTTAAATGCCGACAAAATACTTCGGCGGCAATTTAAAAACCCTGATTTAAAAAATTGTATTTGTAACTGGTTTTCCTGACCTAATCGACCCTTCGAATCGATTCCTTCTCTGATCCAAATCTTTGACACCCATCCATCAATCACTAAAATGCATAAATCTCCTTCGAGGCACTACATCTTGTCCCACTGTGCCCGAAGCTGCTTTGAATCTACTGTGAGTCTTGGGTACCGGATTCAAAACAACGTGAAAGATGTGACTAGGGTCATCAAAAAACCGAATATCGGTGGGTACTGTTATATGGAAATCTTGGACCAATATGAACAATATTTTGACTGCAGTTGTAGAACTCATTATGGATCACAAATGCTGATTTTGAAACAAATCCAATAGAAATTGTTGTCTAACTAGTAAAACGTGGACCTATAAAAAAGGGACAAAGGTAGAACCCATTACGAACTCTAAGTACATAATTTTCTATTCCGTTAGAGAATGTGTCATCAATATCAAAAAGAGCGAACATCAGTGAGCTTTATGAAATCGTGGACCTATTTATATACAATATTCTACCACAGGAGGTAAAATATTCGAAACAATAGCGAATATCTAACGTGGTCTGAACATAGTCCAGCCACAAAAGTTAGAACCCATCAAAAACTCTTAATACCCAAAATTGAAACAATTTCGTGCAAAAATGTGACTAAAATCATCAGAATACCGAATATCGGGACTGTTCGAAAACGTGGGCCGATATATCTCTTTTTCAATACAAACCATAATAGGCGCAATACAAACTATTGAGCCAAATTAAATCTCGACTGTATCGTGATTTTTAACAGGCAGGCAGTTAAATCGATTTAGAATTTCATGCTGATCAATATTATTTACATCATGGAGTCTACGACGAATATTTAGAAGTGTTACAAACCATATGACAAATTTAATCTACCCTCCTTTCACAAGGCATAAAGGGTATAAAGTATAAAAATATTAAAGTATACTTTAATCGGCGACGGGGACCTGTTAAACCTTTGTATTGTACTACGACCAGAAGAAGTTCTGTTGTTACAGAGGTCAAAAGTTGTGGGTACATAAGCAGCTTGGCTTCATACTTAGGCATATAGGCCATTTATGAAATGCCACAAATATGCCATTTGTAGACTTTAAACTGCTTATGTACCCACACCATTAGTCTACGTAGAATTACAGGATCAAAAAATTTTTCAAATATGTTTTGTTCATCTTATTCCTGTAATTACCAGTGTTCATTTCATTTCTTTTTTTAATTTTTGGTGGGGCAATGGTCAGATTTTTGTGGACTTTTAAATTGATTATTGCTGGAAAAGTACCTTTTAACCACTTTCCTTTTGCGTTGTGTTTTTTAATAGAGGATCAGGTCCGGGGCTATTATTTTATTTCCGAAAATATGTTTTTTATGGCCCTGAGAACTACTCCGGCTTGAGAACTTCACAAAATTCTTTGGTCCGTTGCTTCCCTTAGAAAACACCGAGAGACGCCAGTGTGCTCTCTAAAATGTCCAAATTTTCCACAATTTCTTTCGTGAAAATCCAATAATTTTCAGTCACCACTCAAGTATTCTATATGTGTACATCGATCATAGAATAATTATAGGACAGGGGTATGAGGAAGAGAGAAGATGAGCACGTTGTTGCAAGTCACAAAATTAAAATAAAGAATATAAATGCATTAATGCATCTTCACGTAGTTTAGTTATTAGCAGCATTGCTTAGCGCTTTACGAACTTATTAATGCCAGTAAATGTTCGCTGCTGGGTTAAGAAACTCCCAAAACACATTTGGACATGTCTGTTAAGATAAATAGACAAACGATTTACATTGCACATTGCTTCACAAAGGGTTAATTGAATAAGAGTTTTTTACAATTTTTATGATTTTTTAATACCCTCAGGCATATGGCTACAGAGAGTATATATCATTTGATACCACCAAAATGTTTCTTATGTCCATAACGGCTTTAGCACCTAGGTCTCCTTTGAGGTCCGTGTACGTCCGCTTGTTTTAGAGGCTGTTGTGCGCAATAATTCTCGAAGAAATTATCAGGTTTTGTCCAAAATTTTGATACATTGTTATATTTTTTTTATAAAACTTAAAACGAGTTCAAAAATGGGAAATATCGCTCCTCTACATTAAGACATTACTTTCGAGTATAGTTATGGAACTTATAGACAAAAAGGTCCTCAAATATTTTAATCGTGCCGGGTCTCAATCCTGCTACGTTTTTAGTTTCTGTATAGTGAACACTTTTACCTGCAATTTCCTTACGCTTGAGAGATAAATCTTCAGAAAGTAGGAAAATTATCTTAGTCCGATTTTTTTTCCTATAAGTTCCATATGTTCGGAAAGAACTTCCTGAGACCTATTCAGCCAGGTTTTTAAACAGAGGGCTTTAAATGAGGAGTAAAGTAGTTTAATTTTCTTCTAGATATTTTTTTGTAATTTTCACGTCTTTCCGCTTCTTCTGGTGTTAAATTTAGGCCTTTGAGTACTCGATTGGTTTATGCCTTTGCTAGTATTTGCTTTGTTATTCTTTAGGATGCATTCGAACCTTTAAGGCTTTGTTATTGTTAGGATTTACTTAAAATATAGCAAATTAGCACACTGACAGACAGGTTTCTTCTAGAAAAGAGTTGGGAGTTGCGCCTCTCTTTCTCTCTGCCAATGCCGACATTCTAATATCTTCACCTGCCTTTCAATTGGTTTGTAATTATGCATTCCGAGCACATGACAAGTGCTGGCAAATGTAGTGGGCCATTTCTCTGGGTTGATATCATTTTGGCCAGGTTCATTAACAAATTAACGGCAGTTGTCACAACAATGCCAAAAATACGTGAGTACGTCAACCACCACCAGCACTCACAAGAACTTTTACGTACATATGTATGTATGTATCTACACACACACCGACAGCATATTATCTAACAATAATGGTTATAAAATGATAGACGGTAAGGTTCGCACAAAAGCCGGCAAACACGTTTTGGCCAAATTAGGTGGCGGCGGCGGTTCCAAGCACATTTTCTTTTCTTTCTTGCTATCCTCTTCAGTAGTAGGCCATCGACGCTAACAAAAACAACAACGGCAACAGTTTTAGAAGAATATAATCGCATTACATGCCTCGCTGTGTCTGCCTGCCAGGCAGTCAGCCAGCCTATCCCAAAACATTTTAGCTAAGAATCGAATGGAAGCGAAGTGAACAATAAATAACCATAATGACAAACACCACCTGTCTGTCGGTCGGTCTGTCTGTCTGTCTGTCATCAATGTGGTGGTGGACGACGGACAACGACACACTTACCCATATGTTGTTGTGTGTACCGTGTACATTGTACACTTAGCCGGCTTTTGCATATTTTCGCACATTTAGCTTTCTTCTTTTTGTTCAGCACTTCGACCAAAACAAAGAAGAAAACCTCGAGCCTTCAACCATCAACCGTTTAGCTTCTTAAACTCCTATAACGGACAGTCGATTCCTTTGTTTCTTGTCGGCCGGCTGTCATTGCAGCAATGCTTCCGGTGTCTTCTGCAGACAGACGGACGTTAATGTAATTGGCCCATCCCGTTTCTTGTCCACAGACAACTTGATTGCCATTGTCGGCATGTCGGATGAGCCACTGGTAACACGGAGTGTTGCTACATTTAGCTAAACATCTCTTGGCTGTATCTTTTGAAAATAGCATAGTCATAGTTCTCAAGTTAAGATGTTTTGAGAGTGTTCACTACGTGCCTCGCTGTACAAATCAATTTTCGTTACATATTTAACCTGTCTGGATTTTTTTCATGTCTCCACTCGCATTTCTAAGAAACATTTGTGGGCTAATCGCTCACATTGGAAATAGGGGTGTTTTAGTTCAGCTTCAATAACACCACCCTTAGCTACTCTGCCTACCCAACCACCGGTCTAATCTCTTTCTCCCTCAACGACAAAATAAACAATTCTGTTTGCGTCAACCGGTAATACCGGCTGAAAAAACGTTACGAATGTTTTTTTTTCTCTGTTTGTTTGCCAATGGATTATGAGTTTGCTCTGCTCTCTTTGTGCACGCAATGTAAACAAACTCAGCTGTCATCTGAAGAGTCTCTTCTACTCTCTGAGTGGATTTTTAGCCATGCCAGATTGGTGATTTAGATAACGGGTAAACCAGGTGATTTTGTTAAAGATGACGGGGAACTTTGAAATTCTTTGCACGCATATATCTTGTGTGATACCCTACACGACTATGCAGATTTGTCAGTTCTATCCGTAGGTTGTAGACCTTTATATGGGGAGTACGTGTGATGTAAATCATTCGTTATTGAATGCATTTTATGGCTTTGGAGCGATTGAACTTTGAAACAATATTTGGGAGCTATATCTTATTCTAAATCTATTTGGTTTAAACTTGGCTATTATATTATAGTCGGAACTTGATTGTATGATTTAAAATTTAATCTTTGAATATTCAGTATTTTGCATTTTAAGCCACATTTTCTAATGGATTTGTCTAAAATTAAGTAATTGTAGTTCCTAATTGGCTATAACAGGGCTGTCAGAATATTGTCCGTATTAGTCCATGGTATCCGATCGATAATCGGTATTACTATATTTCCAGCCACATTTTTTTAAAGAATTATTTTAAATTTGGTAGTTAAGACTCGCAATATATAAAAATCTTTAAAGTGAAAAATTGAATTCTTCAACCGATTTCACTCTTATACGGTCCAATGATGCCACCAGCCCTAAATTGTGATTTTTTCTGTGTACATTGGTAGACTTTGCAATGCTTTTCGCTGATCTTCACTCCACTGTCCATTCCGTATCTGATCTAGGTCTAATATAAATATTACAACTTGCCAAATTTGGACTATATCGAATCGATTTGGACTATGGCAAATGTTGAAATCTGCGTGAGAGTACCAGATATAGTGCAACAATGTATTCCACTTCATTTTATACTGATAAAAATGTTGGAATGTGCAACATTTTATTTTTTATTTAATGCGAATAATTGTTAATTAAAAGTTTAACCTTTACTGGTTGAAGTACCAGAAAGACTGGGCCGATGGCTTTTGTGGGAAGGAATCAGAAGGGGTTACTCGATATCGATCTTCTTCATATTAGATCTTTCGTAAGAAGAAATATTGGAATGTCTGAAATTTAAAAAAGGATGATTTTTCGTATTTTATGAGCGTGTTGTTTTTCGAAAAGTTGACCTCTTGTGTTAGTAGAAATATTGGGATTTGAAAATTTTAAGAGAATCGAATGCTCATTTCGCTACTTATCAGCTTCATTATTTTTCAAAAATTGGACCCCTTGTGGGGAGGTACTAGAAGGAGTGGACCGATATAAACATATTGGGATGTGCCGAGTTTGAAAGGAATCGGATGCCTATTTCGCGTTTTATAATGATGTTTCAAATATCTTAAAACGGATTTGGCACAAAGAGACCCAGGGTCTAAAACCGTTATATCGATCGCACGTTTTGATCGTATCAAATGATGTATATCCTCTGTAGTCATATGGCTGAGGCTATAATGAGTTTCGTCGCTAAACACAATGATCGCGCTAAGAACTTTCTAAACAGAGCACTGTCCACTTTAGAATAAACCCGTGGTACAGTTCTTCCAAGTTAGTCTCATTTTCAATTAGGGTGTCCGGCCCTGCATTTTCTGCAATCTCCCTTGTCAAATTTAACTGCACAGAAAACCGGTTCCTCTGGTTTTTGAATATATTTTTGACAATGAGTTGTAGTCAAAGGTATAATTTGAAAAAAAAAAAAAAAAAAACAATTATAGATTCTTTGATAATTCTTCCGTGGAAAACATATTTATTTTGTACTTGTTATAAAGGGATTTCTGAACTTTCCCCGTTTGGGGATTTTTTTATTACAATCTGGCAGCCCAATTTATGTTTGCCAAAGAGAATAGGCGTAAAACAAGTGCTTCAATTTTATTTTTGTTGTTCTCTTAGTTTCTCTTATCTTTCGTACAGTGCGTGTGATAAAACGCCACCCAAGCAAGCAGTACTTGACGTCATTTATACCGTAAAAGTAATGTGAAATATTCAAACTTTTATCTGAAAAATAAAAAATAAATTGGAATTAGAGGTTTTTTTTCAAAAAATAGTTTTTTTATAGGAAAAAATTTCAAAGTAAATAAATTGATGAAATAACGATATTTGCCGAAAGGCACTGTATTAAGTATTCGGAAAAGTGAATTAAACTTTCAAAAAAAACCCTTAGTTTTACCTATAAATTATCTAAATAAAAATACAAAAATCAGCAGTACATATATAGCAGTACATATACTGAAAATAATTTCAAACGTTACGCCCGAATATTTAATATCTCAAAATCCAGTAATTGAAGATAATTGAGTAATACGGTTAATTTTTAATCTCGTCAATAATTTGCACTGTCATCTTCATACGACCGCTTAAGAATTATGGTAAATTATTTTCAAATAATCGAAATTTCTTTTGAAATTAAATTTTTCTTAGGGCTACAATGAGTTTTATGTATTGGTGGCAGCTTTTTATAACCCAAGGCATATTTAGTTGAATATTTTCTCATATGACAGATAAATAGTTTCAAATTTACCCAAACTCATGCTGTTTTTACATTTTTAAGACATTGCTACGTTCGTACTCAAACACAATTGTTTATCCATAAAATATCAATTTTCTTTTTCAATTTAACAATGAAATGACATAATTTTAAATTTCTCACACTCCCTCCTTTCCTTTCTAATAAAAATATGGCAAATTCAGACGATGCCATTGTTTGCAACCACCGTCGCCAGAGACTGACATTGATGGTGACACAGATATTTGATTAATTTGTTGTGCCGCAATATTCCAGAAATTCTCCAAAAGAACAACATGCCCACAAATGTTTGTGTCATTCGATCCTCGATATTGAAATCAAAACGACGACAAATTAAAGTCAATAAAAATAAAAATCTCAGTTGGACCAAGGCTACGGCGATGTCAATTGAAATTAATGAAATCAATAAATCTGTATTTCATAAAACAATTAATATTTCGTACCTAATTGTGAGTCATTTTTCATATAACATTTTTTTTTGGCCAAACAATTAAATACACTTTAAATGACCTATGATGGCAATTTGAGAACACGAAATTTTAAACAACAGCTAATGGCGCAACTCCCACGATTTCTAGAATATTTGGATCATCCTAAATTAAATACTACTCGATTGTTTATATATTTCACATATGTATATACTACCAAAAATATTACAAAAACTATTTAAATCGAGCAGATTGCATCTTCTTAACGGGTTCTATTAATTCTATATTTTATTTCATGTTATCGTTGTATTTTAAGTATTGCCCCAAAAAGATGTTTTGAATACCTTAAATGTGTTTTTTTTATTTTTACCGATTTGTGGCTTTCATGTAATGCTTTGGGGGTTTGATGTATTTTGGGACCCATGTGAAATTTGTAGAATATATTGATCTGATAACATCACACCTTAATGGAGTTTTTGAAGAAAATGACCTAAAAACCAGATTTTAATTCGTCTGAGAATTAAATTGATTTACAAAAAAAATTTCTCCGATTTCCGGATGTAATATTGCCTGAGACATCATATACCTAACGTAGTGGAATCCAAAAAAAATTAACTCAAATATTTTCAAAAATGTAAAAAAGGTGGGACTTTGCCACCCTCGTTTTTGGTTGTCTCCGAATATAAACGTCTAAAACACCTGCCACACATTTTTAGCTCTACTTTGATAATCTTTTCGGGTCTTCCTGCAAATTTAGAAAGTTGAAATTTTATCGCAAATATTTTGTAGAAAACGGTGCGGTTAGGATATAACTCATATACAGGTTGAGATAAAAAACTGCAACAAAGTCGAACGCCAAATTGTTATTTATTTATTTTATTGAATGAAAGCAAAAAATGTCGGAAATAGGATCAAATATTAGAATAAGTTAAGATTTATTCGAATTGGCCACCTGTGTCACGAATTATGGCCTACAAACGGCCAATGAAACCGTCACAAGCTATCCGAATTTTGCTCTGCGGTATTTTGGCCCATTCCCGGCGAAGCGCTTGCTTGAGGTGATCGACACTTTGGTATTTTCTAGTGCCAACCTTTTTTTTCCAAAATACTCCAGACACAATAGTCCAACGAATTTGTATCCGGAGATTTTCGTGGCCATTGTGCGCTGGAAATGAATCGAGGAACCTCATTTTGTAACCACTCTTTGGTGGCCCGTGCTGATTGCGATGGTGCTGAGTCCTATTGGAATGTCCAAGGTCTGTGGCCAAAATGTTTGCGTGCCCAAGGCATTAATAAACCCTCCAGTATATTTTCGCGATAGTCTTCGGCATTTGTTCTGGTCGATTAATACGAGCGGAGAGAAACCATCGGCAATCCGCATGGTCGGCGCTTGAGTTCTGATGGCCAACCGAAGATGCACATTTTCAGCTGACCTCTTTAGCAAGTAAACACTATCATTTTGTTTGTTTACAAACTGCTGGACAAGAAATGTTTTCTCATCGGAGAAAACAAAATTCCGCAGTTCACCACTTTCGGCCAAGCGAAGCAACTCTTTAGTTCTTTTAAGTCTATTTTCTTTCCGTTGCGGTGTAAGTTCTTGCACTTTTTGGAATTTCAATGGCTTTACCCCGAATGGAATATTGCGATATGTTCAGCTCACGAGTCATTTTTCGGCTACTGCGAAACCGGTTTCGATCAAGTCGCTTCTTTACTTGTCAGGCTACGCTACCAGTATCATGGTAACGAGCGATGGACGAGACATGAAAGATTTATTCACATTTAAATGCTGGATTGCTCTAACGATAGCCACTTGTGGGTTTCCAGCCAAATATAAAGAAATCACACTATCACGCTTGAATGCCATCACGAATAACTTTTTTTCTGGAAAATTCTCACCAAAATGCTTTTGTATGCTTGTAAACAGTATAATGATCTGTCACTGGAATAATTTTAACAGCTGTCGGATGAGTGGCTTAGAAATGACAACAGTCTGAAGTTGGTTGCTGCATAGTGGTGTTGGGTATCATATAGGCGGTGCACGCTGTCTTTTATAACGCTATTATATTGGATTCTAGATCACTTGGTCAAGAGTTCTGTTGCAGCCCTTATCTTCTCCCCAAATATCTGACATCGATTTCAGGTGATTTGATATTAAGTTTTATTTATCTTCGCCAAAGACGTCAATTTTTAGCTTCCTCTCTCATAACAAGTTATCATTTTCACATTCTGCATCTCCTCCCCTACTTTTGGTCGGCAAAAATGAAAAGAAATAATTCCGCTACCATTGAACCAAAAAAAAAGAGACACTTTTCAAACGTAGGCAAATATTTTGTATTTAAAAATGTGTGCAAATATAAACAAGTAAATAAACCAAATGTTTTATTTTGAAAATTGTATCTATGAATATTGAAATGTCGGATCGCTTCTTACACTGAATGGCATTTAATTAACTAATATTTGTTTGTTTCTTTTTTTTTTTTTTTCTTTTCTATTTTTATTTCAGTTGATGACAATATAGCTACCAACCAAGCAAATCAGCAACATTAATGAGGAAATATCTTAGCCGTAACGACGACGAAGACAACAACAAAAAGAAAAACATCGACGTCTAGGGCGAGATCAAAAGAAACGGCTGTAAATTAACAAAGCAAACCATTTAAACCCTTCTTGGCAAATAAATCAAATTTTGTTAGAAATTCAATTTCAAGGCCAACCCGAATCGACAATTCTTAGAACAAATCTGTGAAGACTGAATTCTGTGACAATGCTGGTCGGAGTTGCTGGAGATGAGACGAGAAATGTGTTTTCCCTGAATACGCCTTATTAGCCAACGGGGAACGCAAAACGCAAGTATCGTCCAACGCAACGAACAAGTGTATGCGTGTTGTTGGTTGGTGTACTTGTTGTTTAAATCTCTAACTACCTATTTAGCCGGCCATCTACCTAGCTACCTATCCACCCTCTACCAAACGACCTACCTCTCTCTACGTCCTTTGTTCGCTTGCTCCAGTTAGGAGCAGCTGTGTGTGTGTGTGCAATCACATTAAAATCACTTGTACAAATATTTATTCAAACTGGCGGACCGAGAAGTAAACTATTCCCTGGCAGCGTCGGGGTCCTATGGCGGCAGTGCCCAACAGCTGAGTAAACGAAGGCGTATCTATGCCTCAACGGGTAGTGCTGCCAATATCACCATGGACCGGGAGAGCCTTAGCGAATGGGCTAAGGACAAACCGTTGAGCATTTTACAATTGGATCCGGCAGATCGTGCTGTTCTGCGCATAGCAGGTAAGTTTGCAAAAATTCACCACAATTGCGTAAGTTTTATTAAGGAAATATTTTGCCTTTGACGTCATTTGACGCTCTTGTTAATCCATGCCATTTTCAAGTGGCCAGCAATGAGTCGCTTATGACCTGACAGCCAACTCCGGGCCACTTGAAGTAATTATTAATTGCAATTATGAACAGTTAAAACAATTCAATTCCTTTGTCTGATCTCTGACGTATGTGCCTGAGTGTGGCATGCCGTTCAAGACCTCAGTGCCCACCCTTACTCTTCATGCACACGAATAGCATTGGTGTTTTGTTGCTAAGATTTCTGAATTGTAAATTTATTTATTTCTTTAAGTGTAATTTCCAATTGGAATGCAATTGTTTTAAAATATGATTTATGGCAGCGAAACAATTCTGATTGGAAAACCATATGTTTCGCTTATTAATAGTGAAGAGTCATATTCAATGATGAAGGATGTAATTGTAATGGAATTCGGGCAATAACAGATTTGCTGGTTTTCATAGTGGTATTTTATGCCGAGCACTCTAAACATTGAAGCATTGGATATCTCAGATGTTCTCTGTGAAGGCTGCTGAAATAATAGTCTTTATACTTTTTAAATCGGATCCGATTTGAGATTTATTTAGAGTGGTTGCCAAACTTCTCCCAACTTTTAATTTAACCCGAGAGACCTCCCTATATAGTGCATATTATGGCTATAAGAAGGCGGATGAAGCATATGTATGGAAGCTACATCTGAACCGATTAGTTTCAAGCTCGATCTATTATTTTGTAGTCGAAACAAAACTATTTTGGGAGCTATATCTAAATCCGAATCGATACCGATAAAATGGGATAATTCTTAAATATTCTAATCACTAAACCCGATTGCAAACTGTTGCTATTCAGACGGGTCAGTGTTAGGGAGATGGCGTGACTGGAACTTTTTTCATAGTACGATCCTTCGAGCAGAAGTCCGAGCGATTGTTTAAACTGGCTTATTGCCAAAACGAGACCAGCTACCATAAACGTCCTAATGGACAGTAAAATCGCTATAAAAGCTATAAAATCCAAAACAGTCAATTCAAAAACGGTATTTGATTGTATAAATTCAATCAATCAACACGGCTCAGTACGTATTATATGAGTACCAGGTCATGCGGGAATTAGAGGTAACGAGATAGCGAACTCTCGCGACAAAAAACAGGCAGGGGGTTAGCAACAGTAAATTTGGACCATCTAATACCGCTAAATGCGTCACATCTAAAGTTAAAGACATGGGCAAGAATCGCCCACATATCTCTATGGAAAAATGATGGAGTAGGGAAAACCACAAAAAAATCAGCGTTTGCAAATATCAGATCCCAATTCTTAGGGAACGACTCCATACCATAGCTAAATCAGATCATTATATATGAAATAAAACAGTTAAGGAATTTTGTTAAGACAACTGAATTTCAAATACAATAGACTTTAAACCGCTAGTCTTCTTTCAAAAACTTCTTAATATAGAGCGCACATTATATATATACTGTGCGCTCTATATATATATAGAGCTGACTGACTTAAATGTATGTCCATCAGGACATGTGGCAATCATTTCGCCCCTCTTTTCAACCTAAACTAATTTAATTCTTAAATAGCAAATAGAATGAAAGATATATATCGTCGTGATTGAATTCGTTCAATCGCACATAGTTCCGAAGCCTGGAAGCCTGGGCTGGATGGTTCCGCTATTGAAGCCAGGCAAGGATGCCAGCAAAGGTGAATCATACAGGTCAATTTCTCTTTTGTCGCCAGTAGCAGGCCAATTGCCAACAATCAACACGGATTCCGTCCACATTGCCATATCCACACATCATGTCACGCTGTTCGATACTCTATGTGTGGACGCCAGTCGTACGTGGAATTCCGGAATAATAAATCTAAGAGTGAAACAGGGAGTTCCCATGTTGTTTAACCTCTACCTTTTCGGAATTGCGGTCCCTCCAGACGGAATTGAGATCGTAACCTATGACCACGACGAGGGTCCTGTCGTTGATGACATATATGTCCAGGTGGACAACTATCTCGCGGAGCTTGACGCCTCCACACCATTACATTATGGGCTGCGGAGATATGAACACAACTGAATGGGCAGGCCGAGGGCAACATTCTCATTCGACAACATGTTCAAGTCTTCCTCGCGATAACCGCAGCAACCTGCTAGAAATTGAAAAGTAAAAACAAGTTCCTCAAGACACTAGCCGCGAATTTATGGGAATGTGCGGAACATGATGCATTTTTTAAATTTCCCTGCCGAACGTTCTAACTCACTTTAGAGGATCTTTGGCTACAGCCTATAATAATAGCTAACTTCCTAGGCCTGGACTAAAGCAGACCCAGACTAGTTTCTAAACAGCGCTTCTGGGAGTTCGAGCTGAAAAAAAAAAACAGAGCATTACCTGCAATCTATAGAAACAAGCCATATGATAGGGTGGTTGCAATTGTTTTTTTTAACTTAAATTCCCGCGATGTTTTGATTTTTTCTCTTTTGGATTTTTACACGATCCCCGAGCCTACACACACATTGTCACACAAATCAGCAAACTAGATAACGCGATCATCAGCAAACTAATAATCCATCGGAACAGATTTCACTCTTAGGGTTAACTTACTCTTTTTCGAGTCCCGCTCTTTTTTTCGAACAGGAGTAACTCGCAAACTCTCCCACATAACACAGAGAAGTGGAGAGTAAATTTCGTATAAAACTCGTACATTTCAAGCAACCGCTCTCCAATAAAATCGAGCAAATCTGATTTTTGATTGCAATCAATTTCAGTGGGGTTCGTTCTTGGGCCAAATAAACAGCGTAATGTTTTGTATTATTCGTTTAATTAATGGGATATGGAATTCCTTAGTAAAAATACATGCACAGGCGGACGGATATTAATTACTCGACTCTATCCCGACAGAAAATGATTTGATTTATGAATATTTGAAATTTTACCTTTTACCAAGTTCTTAGAAAACACACAGCATCTGGCCCGAAATTCATCATAAATATTCGTAATCTAATAAATTTCGAATCAAATGATACATTGGTTGTTATTTCGTTGTTGGTTTGCTGGGGACTGACCGTCTGGTAAGCAGCGTCAAAAAACTAAACTCAAACTAATTCCGATTGAGAACGAAATTTTAGCATTCAAGTCCTTATTCTATTCACTTAATAACCACATAGAGTAACTTTATATGAATACATCAAAATGTCGGTTTACCCCAATATATTTGGTTCGCGTCTTGAATTAAATGTGGTGAATAATTATTCACCAGTTGTACGGCTTGCTATCTTTGGTGAATTTCTCGACCCACACAAAACACCATCACCATCTGTGCGCCGTCATTTGTTGTGAACGTTTTCCTAAATGAATTAACATTTTTTCTTGCCTTCCGAAAATTCCTCCTCGTTAAGAAAATAAATCACTTCTTTTGTTTGTTCGTCGGAATAAAATCCTCTTGAAGTTATTTCAAAACTTGCATTCATCATTCCGGTCATTCTGAGATCAAAATCAAAATGAAGCTTGCAATTAATTTCTGTTAATTGAAATGAATTGAAATATCAATATTTTTTTTTTAGTAATAATAATAATATGCAATAAAAATAATAGTACTAACAACAACAATAGCAGCAATGATATGGGTGTATCCAGTAACAGACACATGGATGCATTTGCTCAACTGTTGGCAGTAGGTCCGTCCGCACAGACCTGTCTGTTTGTCTGTCTGTCTGCCAGCCAGGCTGGCTGGCTAGCTATCTGGGTAGCTGTATTCGTTGTTGGCGATAACATCTCGAGTGTGCAAAATAATAATAATAATAATGTTTGCATGTTTAATATCTATAATTTTTTTTAATTTTGTTTTAGAACATTATTGTTTCATCATTGCCTCAGCGAGTCGATTGGTTTGTGGGCTTTCAATTCCATAGTTGGTAGATTCGAAATGTTCTCGAGTGGAATTCATTCACTTTTTATGGCTTTTAAGATTAGTTGGACAATTTGAATATGTTATCTTGTTCGTATCAATTACAAATAAGGAGTTTATTAAAATATTTGTTGAAAACGTATTTAGATTTTAGATTACAAATATGTGCAACAGTTGCTTTTTAAATCACTGATATGAAAATATTGAGATTAGGCCGTAGTAGCAATGCCCACAATGAACGAATGAGAGAAGTCTTAAAATTTAAGTGCAAGAATTTAAATAGTTTTGATATGGACCATATCTTATGACCATATTGAGGAATTATTTCCCGAATAGCTACTGTTGGATCCTACGAACTGTCGATTGTTGATGTTGTTGATTCTTATGAAGGAAACAATATCACCCACAATAAAGTCGGCTTGATGCATACTCTTTTACTCGGAAGAATCTTTAAAACTCTAGTTTAGAAATAATAAAACATTTTAATAAACTAAAAGTATAAACATTAATTATTCAGTGAATAAAATTGGAATATTCACTTTCCGACTATGCCCTAAATGAGTACATTAATATCAAATCCTGAAGAGAATCGGAAGTTTATTTCGCATTTTATCGGCGTATTGTTTATTCAGAATTTGAATCCCTTTGTAGGGGAGCTACCAGTAGAAGTGGACAGATATCTACCATCTTCACACCAGATCATATATTAGTACAAATATGAGAATATTTGAAGTTTAGAAAGAATCAGATTCTTATTTCGCATTTTATGAGCATTTTGGTTATTCAAAACTTCGACCCCTTTGTGGGGAGGTATTAGAAGGAAGCGACCAGTTAATTCCATCTTCACGCCAGATCTTGTGTTAACAGATCTGGATGTGAGAAATTTGGAGAAAATCGGAAACTTTTTTTTCGCATTTTACTAGAGTTCAAGTTTTTCAAAAATTTTGATCCTTGATAGGTTGGGCGGTTTTGTCGACATTCACACCTGAACTAGCACTGATACAAATAATAGGCCTTGCAAAGTTTAAACAAAATCGAATAACTCTTTCTCCTTCCATGAGTTAAATTATTTTCTTTAAAAGCTTTGGGGGAGATTCCTTCGTAAACCGATATTGGTCATCTCCGAAACACGATCTAAGTTTAGCAACAATATTACGATGTGCGAAGTTTAGTGCAAAACGGATACTACCTTCGAAAGTTATCGTGCGCACCAGCCAGACGGATGGACGGGCATCCCTAGATCGACTCTCAAAGTCCTTAAATGGTTATTTCGATGAACCCTGTAGCCATATGGCTTAGAGTATATAGAGCTCATATCCAAAATTGAGCTCAATCGTCAAGATTCCGTAGATCTGATACTCTTTTGCATGTGTGCCTGTATATGTTTTTGGATACTTTTATTCCTGAAGTAATGTCTTATATTCATACAAAAGTAGTTCTACCGGTTGTTGACCAAAGCGACGAGATTATGCGAAATTTTGAAATATTCACGGTTTAATAACAATATTTTCTACGGTGCCCGGACATAATCTACATTGCAATTATGGGGATTATATCGCCATAATTGGTCATGGGGAGTATAGGGGGTGGAGGAGTTATTAGAAACCAAAGCTTAAGTCAAGTTGAGGGACTATGTTTGGATTGACCTGAAAATTGAAAGCCCTTTATTAGAGGAGAAAATTTCAATTGCATGAGTTATATGTCTTCCGAACTACAAGAGATATCCGCATATTTGGCATCATTTTGAAAAGGCAAAAGCGTAGGTTATAATGTAGTATGATCTACATACTTAATACCCATAATAAATCCTTTTTCGAATTTTTTGGGGCATTTCAAAAAGTTCCGGTACAGAAATGTCAATTTCCTTGTATTGGGACCGGGACCGGGTAAAACGACGACCACTTATTGAATAGGTATTTTCATAAGCTTTTAAATTAGTTTTGTAGAACCAGATTAAGCCCGAATTTCGCAACTTTGTCGTAATCAGGTTAAAAATAGCTACCCCTTAATTGGGTTTATGTCTGCAACCGCCATATTAATGGGGATTATTTCCGCCACTTTCTGGAGATTATGACAGTTTTTTTTGGACGGATTATGTTCGTGGCGATTATGACACGGAACCATTTTTCACACGAAAGTCATGGTCTATTTTACAAGCTATTATCCGATGACTATCTCTGTCCTAAACTCTTACCCTATGAGAATTGTGATTTGTATGCTAACTGCCAAAATAAGGAGAAATTCTGTCCATTTCTTTCCCTAAATATTTTGCTATCATCTCCAAAAATTATAGGTTTTATTCTGACCCCAAATGTGACCGCATTCATTAGGGTCGATCGGGCCGTAATTGCGACCTAAAAGTTACAAATTTAGAAGATGGAGATATGATGATCGGCGTGATGGGTCAAAGACCAATATTTCGAGATGTTACAAACTTTATATACACTCACACCAAACTTAAATCTATGAATATTGAAAGTAATATCAATCAAATACTGATATAAATTTATTCATCTCTTAGCCGTTGCCACCTCTGTCCATTGCGTCCATTGCATCACAGTAATTTAGAACAATAAATTGGAATCGTTAAACCAATTCTCCGTTGAACTAGTTGCCAAGAAACCTAAAATACTAGGTTTGATTGTGCCAATTAGTATTTAGCAAAAACCACAGCGATTTGTCAAACTCACACAAATAAAGCCACAACAACACTCAACCAGAAATCAAGGAAATTTGAAATACATTTATATTTAAAATTGAATTGCTATCAACGCCCTCGCCAATCATTTTCGTTGCCAGATCGCTGCTACAGTTTGAGTTAAACTCAATGTGGGATAAGCCAGCACAGCAACAACAACACATTACGACAGTCCACATTTGCAATCCATCCTTGAGATGCATACAGTACAACGCCATTGAGAAAAATCAAATCAATCCAGAGGTCAGCTTTACTTGTAAGAACGTGTTTGTAACAACAAAGCTAGGTTCCACTATACACAAGGTTGTCTCCACTTGGCATTTGATTCATATTCAAATTTGATTTACAAAGTTGCGGATTGATTCTAATTGACCATGAGTACTTGGAATCTGACGATCTTAAAAAAAAGAACAAAGGTAACGCCAGCAGCTAAATAATGACAACAAACGTAGATAACCGATTCAAAGAATATAACAGGTTTCTGCTGGTTTTATTGAAAAATATTTATGTATTTTTTGACAAAACTCCACTCTTTCAAGTGTTGAAAGGGAGAGGGGATAATTCTTGAAGTTCAGATGCTCATGTGTCATCATCTGTAATAATAATCAATTCAATCATTTTGGTAACTAGGTGAGAGATATGGTGATAACGATCTTTGAATTAATTCCGACTGCCGCCATTTCAAAGCTGTCTATATTCACACATCTGACGCCCACCCTTTTTTGCTTTTGTTTGTGATAACGATCGTCGCCCATACTTGGTGACGACTACGTTTTTTTTTTGACATTTAATAACAGTCATCACAAAACAGAACACATATCAATGTTGGGCATCGATCTTCTTGGCCACTTTGGTCAAGCATATTTTGCCTCAACCCCATCCCACCCCCTCTCCGGACACATATTTTTGTTGTAATCACTCGCATCAAGTGCTGTCAGATTTTTATGTAGGTTTCCAATGTTGTTACCAAAATCAGAAGCAAAAACAAAAAGAAAAAAAAAACAAGTCATTCGTTAAACATTCATAACGTGTCTTAAATTAGTAGCGAGAAAAAAATGTAGTTTTCTCATTATCAAAAAAAAAAAAGTGACAAACAAAGGAAGGGGGTTAGCAAAAAAAAAAGAAGATTGAAACAAAAAGTAACAAACATAACCAAACGAATAATAATTTCAAATGGATGTGGGCAGAAATCGCTTTGGTTTTGAATACTTATGTTATTGTTGTCGGTGTTGCTTATTCGGAACAGAAATATGAATATTTCGGTACGCCGTTTGTTTCATGAATGAATTTCTTTTTTAACACCTTTTTTAGACAAGTTTCGCGGTAAGGTAGAGTTGCCATTTTGATTTTTTGTAAGAGTTTGAGAATATTAGGGATTTTTTTTTTAAAATTTGGAAATTTTGCACCAGTTAACAACCTATTTGTATTTGCAGCGTTCTTCTTTGTCAATGTTAAAACTACAAAAGAATCTTAAAATAAGTTAAAAGTATTAGTCGGTTTTGCTGACAGATGTATACCCATGACCCATTATGAGGGAGGATCCGAATGAGTCGGTCAATATTGTCCATTTCGAATCTGGCTTTAATATGATATAAATATAATAACGTGTCAGATTTTGACTATATCGAATACTTCCTTCACTTTATGACATATGTAATCAAAATTTTAACCTTCTTCCATATTCACTCCAGATTTCCGGTTAAGAAAAATATTAAGATATACAAGTTTGAAAAGAATCCCCGACTATTTTATTATGATAAATGGATTATGAGAGAATTGATAATTGTGCCATCTTTGTGGGAGAGGTATCCTCTTTACACCAGATCTTGCGTTAGTAGAAATATTGGAGTGCGTGAATTGAGAATTGGATGATTATTTCGCATTCCAAACTCTCGGTTATTTACAATTTTGACACCTTGTAAGGAGGTACCAAAACGAGTGGACCGATGCATCCCATCTTCACACCATTTCTGCTGTTACTAAAAATTTTGGGATGTCTGAAATTTAAAGACAATCGGACTCTTATTTCATATTTTATAAGAATTATAATTATTCAAAACTTTGACCCGTTGAAGAGGGTGCCAGAGGAAGTGGACCTATTTCTATAATCTTCTCAACAGATGTTGTATTAATAGAAATATTGAGATGTGCCGAGTTTGAAAGGAATCGGATGCTCATTCGCGTTTTACGAGTTACGACTTTTCAAAATTTTGATCCCTTGTGGGGAGGTACGAGATGAAGTGGACCGATGTTACCCACCAATGAAATCGATCTAATAATAATAATATTACCATGTACTAAGTTTGGACCAAATCGGATATTCCCTTCGGATGGACGGACATCCCCAGAGTCTAAAACCCTTATTTCGATTATGATGTATACTCTCTGTTACAATAACTAGGAATAACTAGACGATGTAGGACTTCTTGCAAACTACACCAGTCTGTGGAGGGAAAATAACGGAACTCGAAAGATTGGTCCCAGCTCACCAGTTGATCTGTTGGTTTCAGGGCAGATAGGAAGCCTACCATTTTGGATATTGATTTGATAATATTCCGCGGGTGCAGATCACCTCTTGAAGAGTTCATATACATAAAAGTGTATTATTTTATAATAGATTGGTTTGGATTGGTGTAGTGAAATCACAAAGTTCATATTACATAATTGATTTTTGGATGACAGGTTTTCGACCGACTCTTCATTATCATAAGAGCCCAAAAATATGCAATAATTTTGTTGTTTTTAGTTTCTTTTAATAATACATCCTATATTGAGAACAAACAAAATGCATCGAAAATCGAGTTTTTGTCTAAATCCAATATCGAAATCGCATAGGTAATCCTAGAAAGTCATGGTGAAAAGGTCACTACTGAAGAAAAAAGTGGGAGAAATCTCTAAACTTTATTAGTCTCAAAAATAGTCCTTTGATCCTGTTCGATTAGATGGAGCGTTAAGCAAATTGGATGAACTGCAATGTACAATAATTTACGCCCGAATGTGGACATTTCAATTTTTGGCTTCAACTAAAAGACAACTTTTCGATCCACGATGCTATCCAATCGATTTCAGATTTTTTACATGAAATTTTTGCCAAACGATCTATAAGATAAAAATCGGTCTTATAGATCGTTTTGGCAAAACTTATGACCTTACGTTGCCTTTTTGAAAGTTGAAACAATAACACGTTAATCGTTCTTAATTTGGCTCGTATAAAATAGAAAAGTTTTTACTTTAAAATCGACAAAATGGACTTTGCGATTTCCCCCACAGCAAAAGTCGGTTGTATACTTTTTAACACTATAAGGGGATAAATCTAAACCCGACTCACGTATCCCTAGAATATTGTCAAGTATACGGATATATTTTTTGTAAAAAATGTAATTGTGTAGTATTAAAGTTTTCCCGATTCTTCCAATAGTAAGGTCCATGGCACATTTTTGAAAAAAAAATGCTCTCATAGGAGAAGTTCTGTTTGGAATGTTCTCTAGCTGCACATGAGGACTGACAAAAGAAATAAAGAGTCGTCAATGAACCTTTGAAGACAAGCCTTATTAAAGATCTTCATGCTGCTATATCGATTCCTTTTTATACCCACGCCACTCTTTTTAAAAGGTCATTTTCTGGGCTCATCTTTCCACAGCTCGTGTGTGTGGTCCCAGGACGAAATCCATGTATTTCACGATCATGTCGTAATATCTGACCAAATGGAAAAAAACTATGCCTAATTTTGTTGAGATCGGTCCAGATTAAGATGTAGCTCCCATATATATTTCCCTCCAATTTGATGTAAATTATACGCTAACCTTGCCACGTTAATTCAGTTAAGTTGAATTTTGGATCGTACAATCAAGTTCCTACTAGAATGAATGAAGATTATATGGGACTAAATCGATTTAGATATAGCTAGAGCTCTCATTTGTATTTTTCCTCCGATTTTATATTTAAGCCTTCGTTAAGTCATAATATGCACTCTATCGAAATAATTGTTGCTACGAGAAGTTACATAAAATTGCCTTCGCAAAATACAGTGGAAATCGGTTCAGATTAAGATAAAACTCCCACATGTTAGTCCCATCCGATTTCATTCGACTTCAAAACCGGATCATAGTTTGCAGATTCACTTCACACCCAATAATAACGTACATTTTTATTATGTGCAAAACTGCTAACATATATTCAGCTGACTTTTGTCTCTTCTGACTTGCTTAAATTTTGAATTACCCATCGTTAATTTTCTTGGATCTAAGTTTTTCCTAGTGGTAATGGACGTCCCTATTTGCTATCGGTTATTAAGCCTATATAAGTACAGGTTTTTAAATTCCTTTCTCTTCTGAGTATCACCCCTTCCTTTAGTGGCTTTCTGAGTTATATATTCGAAAATTTCTACTTCGGACATCCCTACAACTCCTCTTGGCCAGCCATTCATTCCTACGGTCTATTTCATTGATTTGTTAAGAGTTGTTTGTTGTTGTATTCATGCCAGCAGAGTGAGTAGGGCGAATATGAATAACCGGGTAGCCGTCGTTATTGTTGCCGCATACCCGTATATGGTCGTTATGGTTTTAATTTATGACACGCCCGTTGAAGAAATTTGCATTGTATAACAGTTGGATTTTGTTGTTATTATCATTTCTTTCCGTTTTTTTACTTTTGTTGTTTTATAAGATGGTAATTATTGTCAGTAGTAGAAACGTTATTATTTGTGGCAATCGCTAAATGGTGAGAGTAGCAAATCTTCTCATTCCGATTTATATTTCTATATACTATTTTAGTTAACATACATGAAGCTTGTCCCTGGTTAAGACATCATGTTAGAATCATATGTAAAGTAGAGTTTTCCATTTATTGTTTGTATTTTTAAGGCATACTTTTAGGCGCTCGCTTCAATTCTGAACTCGATCTAAGTTTGACAATAATATTACGATGTACCAAGTTTGGACCAAATCGGAAGTTATCCTTTAAAAGTTATCGTACACCCCAGCCAGCCAGACATACAGACAGATGGACATCGCTAAATCGACTGCAAATAACCTGAAACGGATTTAGTTCAAAGACATCTATGGTCTTAAACAGTGTTAAAATGATATATACCTTGTCTAGCCATATAGCTGGGGGTATGAAAAAATCGAAGCCATATATTGTCATCGTGATAAATTATCCGAACCGATTTCTAACTACAGCTGTGTTAGTTAGAAAAAATTCGTTTTGAAAAATCCATAATAAACGTTGGCTAATCCTTGAGTATTGTTTTTGTGTGTGTGCGAGTTTTTTGCACAAAAAATGAGACTATGTGATTACATTTTCTATAATTAGATCAGTGGCAATCGTTTTTGTTATTTGTTTGTTGCAACATTTTTTTTTGCAAAAATAAGTTTCATTTTCAATGGAAGGAACAACATTTACATATTTCCAACTAAAATTTATAACAATTATTTGTATGATTTGAAAATCAATCAAATACGTTTGAGAGTGGCAGTAATGCCGCCCACAGTTGGCCTATAAGCGGATAAACATTCACACACACAGAATGAAATTGAAAACAAATTTTACATTCAATCAATTGAACGGCTGCTTAAAACAATGGCAGCATGTCTTGGGGATACATATTTAAAATGCACAAAGCTCGGAAATGTTTATTAATCAAATTCATTGAGACGGCGACGGAATCTACTCGTTCACACAAACATATGTATGTACATATGTTTAACGAAAAAACAAAAAAAAAAAAAAACGTGAAGGAGGTATAAACTTATTATTCATGCATGGCATCAAACAATATTCATTTCTCTCCATTGATCTGAGAAATTAAAAAAGAAATGTTTGTTTTTTATATTTTTGGGTTTCCATTTATGTGGAAGATAATAAAAGTTTCCAAAATATCGTATGTTCACAATTTCCCCAGTAGGATCTTTGTATTCTCGATTTTTTTGCGTATTTACCAAACGCCAGAAATTCGTAAATATTAGAAAACCCATTTTAGGGTTAAACTGTACCATTTCTGAGTTTATGCAAAATTCTCCTACAAAACATAATTTTGGAAGTATGATCTTAGAGAAGAAAATATTCTACATATGATGCTCTATTGTCATTTTATACCAAAAAAATATTTCCATTAAAAACACGAAAATAGTTATTTTTTTATACATTTTCCTCGGCTTTTCTTTGAGTTGATGCACGAAAGTAAGATAAAATTAGGTTCTACGCAAAATTTCATGAATCTTAGAATAAACTATATATGTAGCATTAAAGGTTTTTAAGAAAATTACATAAGGAATTTACAAGGTGAAATGAAAAAACTGCAACCAACTTCAGTCATTCGTGATGAAATTCAAGCGTGATAGTGTGATTTCTTTATGTGTTTGATTTCTCTTTCGAGACGAGCTTAATGATCTGAAATTTACAGTGAAAAGGAAAGCCAGATAGACACTATCACATACTCACCACTATGCGACGCGTTTCGCCGTTGGTTAAGCGGCTCATCAGGCATATTTGGTGTGGATGATGGCTTACAAGGGCCGTTCTCTGGAAAGTAGTATATATTTCGAACTTATTGCAAATTAGCATATGCGAATTATACACGAATTTGTCCACAACAACTACATTGCTTCCAATGTATACACTTGTTTTAGTGCTACTTTAGGAAGACGGGTTAATGGCTCTGAACGTAGAGACGGCAACTTCTAGTGGGCTGCACACCGAGGTCCGCGGTTCAAATCCCAATTTCTTTATATTTGGCTGGAAAACCACAAGTGGTTATCGTTAGAGCCCTCCAGGATTTAAATGTGAATAAATCTTCTGTGTCTCGTACCATCGCTCGTTACCGTGATACTAGTAGCGTAGCCCGATGTCATGGAGGTGGGCGGAAGAAAACAGCAATATCAGCGGAAATGGTTCGAAAAGTAAATAAGCGACTTGATCGAAACCCGCGTGGCAGTGGCCGAAAAATGGCTCGTGACTTGAACATATCCCAATATTCCATTCAGCAAATATTGAAAAATGAGCTCGGGTAAAGCCATTGAAATTCCAAAAAGTACAAGAACTTACACCGCAACGGAGAGAAAATAGACTCTAGAGAGCTAAGGAGTTGCTTTGTTTGGCCGAGAGTGGTGAACTACCGAATTTGGTTTTCTCCGATGATAAAACAGTCCTTGTCCAGCAGTTTGTAAACAAGCCAAATGATCGTGTTTACTTGCCAAAGTGGTCAGCTAAAAATGTGAACCTTCGGGCAGCGTGTGAGGGTTTCAGTGGCCGTTTGAAGGCCATAATTTGTGCCAAAGGTGACCAATTCGAACAAATCTAAACTTGTTCTACAATTTTATGCTATTTCCGACATTTTTTGCTTTCATTCAATAAAATTTAAAAAAAATGTAAAAATGATGGCGTTGGACTTTGTTGTAGTTTTTTTGTCTCACCCTGTATATGCAATGGAATAGGCAATTTAAATCCATTGGGTTCATTAAATCCGGTAAAATGTGAACCTACTATAATATACATTTAAAACTATATACCCCTCGACTTTAGGTTGTGGCATTTTCTGCTAATAAACTACTTTCGATTATTCTATATTTTGTCCGCGATTTGTGGATTTTCACATCTATGAATTTAAAAACAAAAAAACTGATATCCGTTATTCCTACAGTTCTTCTTCTTCTTCAATATTCGCTGCTACAACATTCATTTCGCATCGAGAATCGTTTGATTGGAAATGTCGAAAAAGAAATCACAGCGATAATTTTGCAATTAAATTTCTAAGCAACGCCAACCGGAAACACAATCAAATGCCTCCATCAGTCAGGCATTGAATATTGAGTTGGGTTGGCGGGAACCTGTTGCCACACACACTCACACACCACAAAGTAGCAACTTATGAACTCAATAAGCTTGTAAAGTGTTCGAATGCGAATGCGAGGCAGCGGCGAGTGAGCGTGTCGATCGTTAGTTCTTAATATTTTATGATGTGCGCCTGTACTTTTGGTGTAAATATTTACGTAAATGTGAAATTAATTGGCCAATGGATTTGTTTTTGTTGGGTTTTGTGGTCGCACTCTACTCCATTCGCATTCACATCCCCAGAGAGCCAGACCAAGTTGCCGAACAGAGTTTTTGTTTTTTTGCTTTTTCACCAGTTGTGGCGGTCGATTAATGTTCGATTTGAGATTTATACCGTAAAAAAATATGAATTGAAATCTCCGCTTTGCAATTCCATAATTTAAGAGGTAGCAAAGATGTTTGTTCACTTCGTTTTTTCTGCTGCTATTAGCGAAATGAGCCAACAAGTGGTTTTCAATTTGTGTTTATCGATCGATTTGCCCGATTCATCACCTCTGAACAGATTCTTTGCTTTTTTCCAGTTGGGAGGTGAATGAAACGATTTCTGAGCAAAATATATTTTTTATCGTTTCTGTATGGCCAAAAATACAAAAACGCGTATGTGTTTGTGTCTTATGGTCAATGGCTTCTGTAGGTCTTTTGTTTGATGTGATAGAATCCAAAAAAAATGGGGCATCTAGCTGTTTTCCAATTTTTTATATTTTTTCTTGATACGATTTTAGAATAAATTTTCCCGTCATCATCAATTTTGAAACCAATTTTAGAAAAAAAAAAAAAAATAAAATTTTCTCCTCCATATTTTTTATCGATTAGCTATTTTCCCTTCATCTCTTGTTACTTCCGCTTCCAATAGAATATATTCAAAATCTGTTACTCAATTTTAATACTTTCACCACACCTTTTAAAATAATATCTTCTTTCGATTTTAATTAACATTTATCATTAACTAATTCCCATGTCATTTTAACCGATTTGTGCCTCTAATTTGATTCTATGGCTCATCGAAATATCTTTACAAAATTTAATTTTTTGATAATTATTTTAAAATTGCTTGCTTCGGCATTCATTCCTACCAACCTACCCACCTATCTTGTGTTGCGCTTGACACCTCAAAAGATAAACAGCTGTGTAAGGTGAGACTTTAATTACGAGTATTAGCAATTCATTAGTCTGACTGGCTGTCTGACTGACAGACTGATAGACCGATAGACACTTCACTGACACATCGTTTTGAACAATAACAATGGATATGACAGCTAAATTGTTAAGCTTCTTTATTTGATTCTTTGTTCGACGATTATCACAATGAATTGGGGAATTTTGGGGTTATGTTGGGAGAATTGTTAGATTAGGCACCGGTTGTAGTAGATATATTGGTGGCTGATAAATTTGGAGAAGACGTCACAGGTGGGTGAAAGATAGTAGGCTTTAATTTGGAAATTTTGTAAAGTAAAAATGTAGATTTAAAAATATTACCATAAATCGGAGAAAAAAATAAGTTGAGGTAACAGCACCACATCCGACATCCTTTGATAACAAGTGTTGTGTGAAGAGGTGGTTTGAATTCGAGTATTCTGTTTATACAGCGCGGGTGACTGCATTTTTAGAGGTTCTATCTGATACCTTTGTACGTCATTCTCTCCATATATCTGCAGAATTTTCCTTTCACCCCTGTTTTAATGAGCTACATGTAACGACAGGCAGGCAGTGACTTGCCTTGAGACATCAGATGTTTATAATGTCTCAAGGAAAGAAGGTGAACGACGCGTGGACAATCGGGAATTAAGGTGTCAGGTTGCTTACGAATGGTACTCTGATGGTTGATGTAAAATGTGATTAACCGACGATTCGAAGGTGATCGGGCACACGTGGGTTACCGTCGGAGGTTGACGATTCGAAGGTAATCGCGAAATTTTGGATGGTCGCCAAATTTTGGTTGGCACGAGAGAGTAAGAATTACGATGCTTGTGTGCGGATAACGCTTTCATTCAGGGTGGTGGCGATTTAAAGGAAATCGAATACTTGTAGATGGTCGCTAGATGTTGATTAGAGCAAAAGATCGGGAATAACTATGAAGGTGATCGGGAACTTATGGTCGGTACAGGGTTGGTGCTCTTAGTGACGTCGGTATTCGGAACGTTGAAGATTTGGGGGGTAATCGCGGCTTACGATGTAGGTGGTTGGGATGTTGATGTTCAGGTCTTAGAAGGGAGACTTGTGATATAATAGTCTTCGTAGATGGATTGAGATTTGTATGGGTTCGGCAACTCGCTGTGGATATGCTCGGGAGCAGATGTCTAGGCTTTCGCAGATGGATCGGAACTCAGCCACTCAGTGAATGTAGGTTCGGTCTAGATTTAGGTCTTGGCAGATGGATCGGAACGGAACGTTCGGTTTTGACAGCTCAGTGTGGATATGCTCGGGTCCCGATGTTGGGGTAATTAGTGTAATATTTGGGTAATTGGTCATCGAAATTCCTTGCTTATCGACATCTACAGTTACATTTTCACTATATCATGTATCATGGTCTCTCTTACACTCATGGTGGCTAAAGGTCCTCGAACGAACTGACGGTAAAGTCACGTTTTCACGTATCCGAGATTTTAACACCCTTTTTACCGTTGCTCATGTAAAACCTCAAGTGTTTTAGCCACTTCTACCTTTTAAGTATTTCAAAACCTGCTAAGCTCCAATAGCAGTTTCCTGATTTTACAATTCGTCCCGCTGTATGTGGAAACCTCTTTTTTTCTTCCCAAAACATCAAAATAGTTGGGCATTTTTTTTTAAATAACTGAGACCTCGGCTGTTGACATCCACCTACATACATCCTTGTATGAATCTTGTAATTGTATAGATTGCAGTCCATAGAAAATATCTATATTTGCAAAACGTTTTTTTTTTAACTGGCAGCATTTATTTACTGACGTCTGAAACCCCACTAACGGTAGTGGGAAACGACTGATGTATGTCAACGCCCCCAGAATTAGTGCAATTAATTGCCTTCATAATAGCGAATTGAGGCTAAATGCCGTACCAAGTGTGGCGTAACGCGTGGTCTAAACGCGTTTTATCACATTTCAACTGTGGCGTGTAAATGTTGTTAATTAAAAATTTTATTTATTGAAATTAATCGCATTCACAAAGGCAATAAATAGTTTACAGACATTGGGAGCTCTCTCTCTCTCTGCTCTGGCGTTGCAGCGTTCAATCGACCAATGAAAAACATGTTGGCAACAGATGTTTTGCCATCGATGCGACAACGGCGACACCGACACCTACAATCCAACAACTCATTTGGCAGTTGGAAATCGTTCGAAAGACAACATTGTCTTTTCTTTTTTTTTAAATTATGAACTAAATTGCTTCGAGTTGAGATACATAATGTGAATGCGAATACGGGGCATTATCGATTCATGGGGGTGTTTGTCTTCCGCCTGATCCAACCCTAATTTAGTAGTTTTGTTTGGTGGCGTTTAGAGCTGTTTGCTGTTTAGTTTCTTTGAGTGGAAATTTGCAATAAACTTTTAATGTTTATTGCTGCAGCTCAAGTCATTTGTATTCGCTTTCATCGCTGCATAAAACACACACACACACACACAACTACGTTCGAAACTGTAGCACATCTAGAATATAACTTTTAATTTTTTTCTCGAATATTTTTCATTTCGATAAGAGAACTTCTTCGAATTAATTTCCTGTCTCTTGGTGGAAGTTTAGTAGGAACTTAAGCCTTATGACAAGCCTCAAGTCCTTTGTAAAAATGAGGATGCTGTTTTCTGAGTAGTTACTAAAGCCAAAGTGATTCCATTATTTGGTAATGAAATTTTTTGTTTTTTTGGTAGACATTCTTCCAAAGATTTCCTTACAATTATAATTTTCCTCAAGTCCTTTTATCGAAATATTCATTTTGGACCCCACAAACTACATATAATAGGTGAGATGAAAAAACTGCAACCAATTTCAGACTGCTGTCATTTCTAAGCAAGCCACTCGTCCGACAGCTGTTAAAATTATCCCAGCATTTTGGAGAAAATTTTCCAGAAAAAAGTTATTCGTGATGGAACTCAAGCGTGATAGTGTGGTTTCTTTATATGTGGCTGGAAAACCACAAGTGGCTATCGTTAGAGCACTCTAGCATTTAGATGTGAAAAAATCTTTACCGTGAGCCCGACGTCGAGGAAGTGGACGGAAGAAAACAGCAACATCAGCTATAATGGTTCGAATAGTAAAGAAGCGGCTTGATTGAAAACCCGCGTGGCAGTGTCCGAAAAATGGCTCGTGAGCTGAACATGTCGCAATATTCCATTCGGCAAATATTGAAAAATGAGCACGGGGTAAAGCCATTGAAATTTCAAAAAGTGCAAGAACTTACACCGCCACAGAAAGAAACAACTCAAAAGAGCTAAACAGTTGCTTCGCTTGGCCGAAAGTGGTGAAGTGCCGAATTTGGTTTTCTCTGATGAAAAAACATTGTGTCTGGAGTATTTTGGAAAGCAAGGTTGGCACTAAACAATACCAAAGTGTCGGTCACCTCAAGGAAACGCTTCGCCGGGAATGAGCCAAAATGCCGCAGAGCAACATTCGGGCGGGGGTGACGGTTTCATTGGCCGTTCGAAGGCCATAATTCATGCCAAAGGTGACCAATTCGAACAAATTATTGTAAAATTTAATTCTACTTCCGACATTTTTTGCTTTCATTCAATAATATTTAAAAAAAATTTAAAAATTTTGGCGTTTGACTTTGTTGTAGCTGTTTCATTTCACCATCTATAGACATATTTTTACAAGAGTTACTTTCCGAATGGTGGAAAATATAAAAAGTTCGGTCGGACTTAACTTCTTATAAACGTGTTATTCCCTTAGCCATATGTTTACAGAGGGTATGCCTCATCGAATTTTCAGTGATGCTTTTCAAAGTTGGTATATCTAAATATCTCTCTCAGCCGGAGATCCAATATGAATATGGAATCTATCGACCAAGTCCTCCCCCACAAAACATCAACATTTTAATTATTCGCAAAAAATTTGAAAAAAATGTTCGATTTTCTATAAATTCTGCACAAACCAATATTTTTATCAGTATTAGAGCAGGTTGAATACTTCGGTTCGCTTAATATGGTATTTCAAGCCTGTTGCAACATTTTACAAAAATTATCAGATAGCTAATAAAATGGGAAGGTAGTAGTCGATGTAGTACGAATCTGGCGCGATTTAATATTTATATCAAAATTAGGTCAGTTGAATAATATTGACCCACTCTCAGAACCTCTACTATAAAGGGGCTGAGGGCGAACTAGCGACCTTACTTGGTAGGGTGAAAACTAAACGATTTTGTTTGTAAGTTTTATAGGAACAACTCATTATTTTTTTAGCTTACTTGTAAGGAATCTAATAATGCAGAGGGTATGTGGTTGTCATTACTGGTAATGCACCTACAAAATTTTTGGTGGGTCTTTTAGCGTTGCCGCCTATTTTGCAAAATTTTGCAAGATATTATCATCAAACTCTTAAAATAATTTTCCACAAAAAATTTTATTCCAAATATTTCCTATTTGACCCACTGTAAATCTCGAAAAGCAAGAGGATGATTTGATCCAATGCGAGTGAGCATTATGGATCAATTGGCTTGTTGTCATCGGCGAGAGAGCAGCGGTCATAAATATTATGCTAAGAATAAACAGCAAACAAAACATTGAAAACGATCTTGAAACACACAACACAACTCAGAAAACACCAACTGATGGCTTTGAGCGAAATGTTGAGTATAAAACAAGGATGACGTCACTTGCTGTTGTTGACGAGGACGGCGGCAGCGATGTCGAAAACAAAAGACTTAAGACACGAAATCAGGCAACTGCCTTGGATTGCGTTGCGTTCGGTCGGTGTGTCGTCTGTGATGATGTTAACCCAAAATTTAAGTCATACTCCCACGATTCAGCAACAACAGCAACAGTAATACATGTCGTTGCAGACACATACACACAAACATAAAGTATAAAATAAACATTTGTTCAACAGCGCTTTTTTGCTTTTTGTTTTTTGTAAAGTAAGCGCCAACACAACCAACAACTGGAAAAAAAAAAAAAAAACTTAAAAAAAAAACATCAAATATCCATTGCGTTTGCAAGGTTCTTTGGCTTAATTGTTGTTTACTTGTCTATTGGCCATTGTTTACACATTTTCGTCATTCACTTCTTGCCCTGTAATTTGTTAACTGGAGTGGTTCACTTGGTCACTCCATATGTTTAGATGTGTGTGGAAGTATGCCCGTAGGTCTGTCTGTCTGCCTGTCCCTGTACATCATACATAAAAAATGTCTGATGGTATGTTTTAGTTTTTTTTTTTTAGATAAATAAACGACTGGTTCAATGTTTATGTTGTACGACCCTTTGGGAGTGTTTAACAAACCTCGAAAATATATGAAGTATATGTTGATGATGAGATATGGACGGAATCTTATAAACACAACGTGCTACATATATATTTGTTGTTTATTAATTACTAATTAATCCTTCTAAACTATTTAAAATAAGACGCGTTGGGTGCGTACAAAAACAGGGAGTAACTACATGGGTGGAACGCAATCTCAATTGGGGACTAGCAAAACCAGGAGTTCACAGCCATGGTTTTATGCCATAAAGAATTTCGAACTGATAGCTAATTTCATTTAAAGTGCCTATCCTTGGATTTATGACCAAAAAAATCGATTCTCAGCTGATTTACTAAATTTTTGTAGCTTTTAATGTCAATGGATAAAAGCTTAAAAACAACTTTTGCCCTCATTGAAAGGTACCTCTCCATTTGATGTATTTTGGGGATTTCATATACGTACTAAATATTATCAACAACAAGTTAACTTCAAAACCGAGATGATTTGAACAGAGCCCCGAAATAATGCGAGAAGAAAGTGAAGTAAAAAACGAAATCGCGTATACTCAATTTTTCTATGGTACTCGAACGAGTATGTTTTGCTCATTTTCGAGTGGCAGTGAAATGAATGAGTGAGTAAACTTCTCAAACAACGAGCTTGAGAGTCTTCAAATAAAAGGCCCAGCATGTTGAGAACGAGCTCAAATGAAAGTTTCCAGTGAGTGTAGTCGCAGAACATATAGAGATTAAAGAAAAAAAATCAAGCTTATGGTATAATCATAGGTTAAGATTTTTTTTTTATTGAAAAACAGGTCAAAAAGTATCGGTCACTTTCGCCGACAGATAGATAGATAGAGACCAAATTATTCTTATGGAGATACCATAAAAAGTGGGCACATATCTATCATCTTCACAACAGATCTTTGTAAATAAAAATATTGGGGTGTGAGAACATTGAATAGATTGGAATGCTTATTTCGCATTTTATGAGAGTCATAATTATTTAAAATGTTGACCCGTTGGGGGGAGGTCCTAGAAAGAATGGTCTGACATATTCCATCTTCACACCACAAATTGAAAGGATCTTTGAAAAGAATTTCAAGTATAATTAGCGTTTAATGCGCTTCGTTAATATTCAAAAAATTGACCCGTTGTGAGGGAGTGTTGGTTCATTCCATGTTTTCTTTATAACAGATATTGTGTTGGTAGAAATATTGGGGTGTGCGGAGCTTGAAGACGATCGGAATTTTATTTTACTTTACTTTTACATTTTTTTACTTGAAATGTAATAGATACAGACATTTTTTTCATTTCGGTGGTTCGGGTTACCACCTGTAATTTTTGAAAATATTTTTTTTGCACAATGTTACCAACATTTCTACCATAATTTTATAATAAAGAATTTTATAAATATTTTTTTAATATACCAAATTGTTTGTTCCCTCCATCACTTTTTAGTTCTATTTATTTATTTTTTTTTTATATTCTAAAAATATAATATTATTAACCTGTACTTTACCTTTTTTCTTTTTAGGTAAGTCTTGGGGATTGATGAAATTATTTCTAATAACGGTAAATATGCATAATAATTTAATTTTTTGAAAGTGGTTAACAAACTCGTTGAGATTTTTTTTTTTTTAAATGCATTTTACGTTTTACTCAGCTTTATAGAGTTTGTATCGATTAGGTATTGGACTAGTTGTGTTTTTCACACTAGGAATATTGAACATTTATTACTCTCGATATATAGTAGAGTATACCTCTAAAGATGTTTTAATATAATATCAATACCCATTTTTATAAAAATTAAACGGTTCTTAAAAAGAGAAATAGATATTTAAAACTTCGTTTTATATATTTTTTGTTTTAGATATTTTCCTTAGTGTTATATCAACTCTCGCCCTCATTCAACTCTCAATTCCACGAACGACACATTTGCATGTCTTCTCCCCTTAAATATGACTAAGAAATTATTTTAAGAACGCGATGCAAATATAAACCTCCCAATAACCAGTTGTGTGATTGTCTTAGCGGTTTTGGTTTTTTTGTTATTCATTTGTTTTTGGTATTGCAATTGCCTTAAAAGCTTCGTTTTATGTGTCGGCAATGTGCACGTCATCCTTGCGAAATGCCGTTCAATTTCACAATTTAATTAAATTATGGCATGCAAAGAAATGTTAACACCTATGCCAAAGTAATTGTTGTTATAGTAGTTGATTATCTTTTATTGGCAATTAAAAGAAAGAAGAAGTTTGAATGGTCCTTTAGTTGGTGTGACCTGATTTGCGACGTGCAGTTTTTGGTTTTAAGAGGAGTAACGTTATTTTGCTCCAATTGGAAAGAATCTTACGTGGCGGATTTCTTAAAATGTTACTATTTAATATACATTTTATAAAATATTATTTTTTTTAATTTCTAACGAAATATACATCAGATTATGAAAGCAGAGCTAATAATAGAAGATGTGTGTATCGGCGTTTTGAAACTTTACATCTCAAAGTGACCATAATAGAGAGAACAAATTACCCCCTCTTCCACATTTTGGAAATTTTTCGGATTAAGGTTCTTCGGCGATATTACTGATAACAATACCAGCATGATTTTGCTCAGAAATTTTAACACTGTAGCGACTCAATATAGAGGTCTTTTTGGGCCTGTTTTTCAAAATTTCGTTAAAAACTCCAAAAAAATATATTAGTTATAAGATTCTAACATAGGTCCCATTTGCGAAAATGCAAAAGTTTTTTTGATTAACAAAAACTTATGATATTATTCTATAGTACATATTAGTTATACAAATTTCTTTTATTCGGGGAAACACATTAACATTTGATCTAAAATATTTCTTCCTTTGAGACTTTCCTCAAAAAATCAAGTATTAATGGATGGTTTTACTTGGAATGGAATCTTGTTTAATTAACATTATAAAATTTCATAAATTTATTTTCGAATGTAATTTTCTTAAAAATTATGGTATCTCGATATATGGTTTATTCTGAGATTTACTGTGAAATTTTGTATAGAACATTTTTTCTTTTGAGACTTTCTGCCTAAGACAAAGTATTATGTTACTTTCATGCATCGACTTGACTGAGGAAAATAAATCAAAAAAATTAAGAAATATTTTCGATTTTTGTTTGCAACATTATTGCCAAGTTTTTTTTGATAGATTATGGATAAAGAGATTTAATTTATTTGGTTTCTTGTAGCGAAATTTGATGTAGAATAATTTTGTCTTTGACATTATCCCTTTAAAATGATGGTTTGTAAAAGCATTTTGCATAAACTCACAAAAAGTACAGGTTTAACCCTAATTGTGTTTTTAATATACATATATGAATTCCTGGTATCGGGGTACTATTTAGACTTTTCATGTCTCCTGGGGTCAGGGGTCAATTTCTTGATATTCGATGTAAATAAAAGCTTTCATTGCAAAGAACCCCACCGTTCTATCATATTTTTGAAAAAAAAAAAAACTTTTGATTACGATTCCTTGGAATCCTTACATAGTGTCTTCGGGAATATTATCGATAACAATACGATGATTATTTTGGTCAAAAATGTTAACCATCAAGAGAGTCTGCAAAGGGGTCTTTTTGGTTCTTTTTATACCCTCCACCTTGAAAACTTTAACTTTGTCATTCCGTTTGTAACATCCATGAATATTCGTCATAGACCCCATCAAGTATATTTATTCATGATCAGCATAAAATTCGATTTACCGATGTCCGTCTGTCTGTCTGTTGAAATCATGATACAGCCCACATTATTTGACATAGAGCAAATTTGGGCAGAACAATTTGTATTATATCTAGGATGGTTGGTTTTGAAAATGAGATATATCGGTCAACGTCTTCGTATATATATAACGATACCTCCCGATATTTGGTATTTTGATGATTTTAGCGAACTAATTCACCGAAATCGTTTCAAATTTGGTATTTGAAGTTCGTAACAGATCCTACAGCCTGTGACAGAAAATTGTCTGTGCAGATCCACATTTTAGTATAGCCTCCATATAATGGTACCTCGCTATATCCGGTATTTTGATGATATTAGCTATATTGTTCACCAATTTTTTTTTTTCAAGTTTCGCATTTGAATAATATGATAAAAGTTGCCTTTGCAGGTCCACGTCGTCGTGTAGACCCTAATATAACGGCTACATTTGGTATTTTTAAGGTTTTAATAGAATTTTTAACGGATTTAAGTTTTTTTTTGAAAATTGCCAAATTCGTTCCAAATGGTGGAGGATATTCAAAATTCGCCCCGGCCGAACTTACAGCTTTTCTTTTAAAGCTGGATCGCAAAAAGTCAAAATATTCTAAAAAAAAATATTATAAAATTCTACTATAAGTCCTAGAAGATGTCAAGAATCTTAATCTTACCTTAACGCCAGAAATTCATAAATATGTACATAAACACATTTAGGGTACTTTATGTGAGTTTATGCCAAATACTCCTACAAAACATTATTTAAAAACGATTACGCCAACGATAAAATTATTCTTCATCAGATTTCAATATCAGTTACTAAAAAAATGAAATCTCCCTTTCCATTATATATCAAGAAATTATTGGCATCAATGTTGCCAAAAATGTGAAAATATTTCCTAACAATTTTTCATCGGTTGAGTTTATGCCTGAAAGTAACCTAAAATTTCGTTTCAGGCGGAAGGTGTTAAAAGAAGAAATATTCTACACAAAATTCCACCTTAAATCCCCAATTTCGGGGGGTTCCGAACAATAAAAAATGAGATTTTCAAGCAAAATGCTGTAAAAATTTTGAATTTCATGACAAGCATTGATATTACTCCCAAATTTCCACCAGCGTAAAGATAAAGGAAATAAGCTTTCATAACTTATTTTTCGGCGAGAATATCATTAAAAAGTACTTATTATGATATGTGAAACTGCAACCAAATCAGATACTCCCGACGCCTTATATTAGAACATGGGTTGGTAGAGTCGAAGGTTTTTCATTTTCATTAATGCTGTGATGTCGATGACTGTTCCATTTTGAATGTGAGAATCATTCGTAGAACTTCTGGCGGACATGTTGTACTCTTAACCAAACCAGGTCGCATCCTCCTTTAGCTTTCCCTGAAATATCACTGACCTCCCTTGTGGGTAAAACAAATTGAAAGCCTATTTTTATAAAGCTGCAATTGTTAAAAATTCCTTTGGAGTTAAAATAAAAAATTTCTGTCCAACAAAATGTTAGCCTTAATATCCAATAAAATTAATGCCAAAACCAAGGAAGCCACTGCTACAATACAATGTTTTAATTTCTTCTGTGAATTTATAGCATATTTACACGATATGCTCATGATTTGCAAATGTGCATCTGTAAATGTAAATGCCAGTCATGTATCTCACGCTCTAGAAACGGAATACACGTCGGAAAGCGTTGTATGCATTTATGTTTTTTTGATTAGCATTTCGTATTAATTTACAAACTCTCTTGCAGGGGGAAGTTCTGAGATGTGCATTTCCTTGCATATTTAACAATGTGTTATAGAGCATCAGTCTAATATATCTAAGTTCTTTTAAATATAACGAAAAACTAAACTTTTTTTAGTTATTTGTCTCATAAGCAATTTTGGACGATATTATTCGTTAAATGAATAAACGTAATGAAAAATTTATCTCTCCAAACATTTAATCACCAATAATCAGATCATAATAATAAGAATCACAAACCACTGACAGAAGACACTTTCACTCGCAGCGGTTCCTTTTGTGTAATTTTGCAAAACAAAATAATTTTGTTGGTTTTGTATTCTGCTAAATTCTGAAAGTTCTGTCTGTCCTTTTATTATTACTAAATGCTCAACATATTTTCAATAAGACAATTGATTTTCCTCATTCTATTCCATAGTAAACATTTCGTATTAATTTATTTGACAACAATTTCCACCTCATCCTACCAACTTAAAAAAAAACCTTAATTATTTTCCGCTCTAGACAGACAGCCTTAAAACAATTCATTTCTATTAAAACTCCATTGATGGTGGGCGATCGGCGGAACGGTAGTGACACCTCTTTTCTTAGCGGAAAATTTGTGTCAAATGTTAATGCATTAGTCGAGCAAATGCAGCGGATTGTTGTTGGCGTTCTTGTGCAATAATACACAACAACAACAACAGCAGCATTTAAGAATAATTTTATTAATTTTTTTCTCTTGGAGTTTTTATTAAATAAATTATCGTTGATTGTTTCGCTTGTCAGTTTCATGGAAGTTTAAATTTTCTGTTGTTGCGTGGCTGTGACGTGTTGTGTGTAAATGTTGTTGTGCGTTGTTTGTGCTGTTGGTGTTGTTTCTGTTGCCCGCAGATTATGTCAAACAACATTTATAGCATGTACAACAATGTGTGGTTGTAGCCATTACGGCAATTATTTTTGTTGCAACATTTTTTATGCAAAATAGACATTGAACGAAGGTTGGACATTCAATTTGAAGGATTGAGGAAATTGACTACATCCGATCCGCACGTAATTCCGATAAGTTTTGAAATAATTATGCAATGCATTTCGAACGATTTGTATCGAATACAATTGAATTTCCAATAAATGAATTCCTAATCTGAAGACGTTTTTTTTATATTCAAAAAATCTAAATTCACATTTGATGTAGAAAATTGACTTCGAAACAGATTTAATTCGATCTACAAATTTCAGAAATTTAAAATTGTACAATTTCAGACTTCGTTCGCATTAAATTCATAATTTTTCTAACGTTAGAAAGGTGTCTATGTGTTCTATATCTATCGGAAATAGCATTAAATCTTTGAATCAGTTTAGATTTGTTCGAATTGGTCACCTTTGGCACGAATTATGGCCTTCAAACGGCCAATGGCCTTCAAATACCGTTGCTCTGCGGTATTTTGGCCCATTCCCGGCGAAGCACCATTTAGCTCTTTTGAGTCTATTTTCTTTCTGTTGCGGTGTAAGTTCTTGCACTTTTTGGAATTTCAATGGCTTTACTCCGAGCTCATTTTTCAATATTTGCCGAATGGAATATTGCGATATGTTCAGCTCACGAGCCATTTTTCGGCCACGGGTTTGGATCAAGTCCCTTCTTTACTTTTCGAACAATTTCTGCTGATGTTGCTGTTTTTCGTCCACTTCCTTGACGTTTTAATCTTCGAATTATGATTCTTTGGAAACCAAAGAGGTCTTCTAGGTCCTTTTTATTTTTTTAATATTGTGTTACTCTCATGTGGAAAAACTGGAGAAGAGAAAGAAGAAATGTGCCTTCTCTATTTAGGTTAGGCTAGGCTTTACGTTACAAACTTTCGAAACGTCTATAAGCATTTCTTCTATGTTTTGCTTTACTTTCATTATCTGCTGGATTTTAACCGTAATTATTAAAAAAATTGAGTCGAGGCATTCAAATTTTAAACCTGCCGAATTTTTCCTGTAATTATTTTTTTTTCTTGTGTTGCACAGTCTTGTCATGTTCCACTTTTTTAATATGTCGTGTACTTCCATAGAGACTAATACATTTTATACCCTAATTTTGGATGCAGAGGACACATACCAATTTTGATTTTTTTTTTGTTTTCTTTGAAAAACTGTTGTTGGGGAAACATAAAAAGGAGTAATGCCCTTCTGTCAATTTACGAACTCAATCTAAGATTTGTTAAAATACGCTCTAAAAAGTTTTGATTGAATCGAACAATCCCTGCAAAAGTTTTCGTTGGTACCCACCAAACATCCGATATACTGGCAGACGAACGGCTAGTTCAACTTCTAATGACTCGAAAAAGTTTTCGTCCTGTTATATCAAAGAGAAAGCCATAAGGCTAAAGGCCACATACAGAATATTTCCAATATTTTTCCAATCTTCTCTCGTACCTCATTCCAAAACTTCTCCATTATCAACTTGTTGAAAAAATAACAACATCGTAATCGCAATATGGAATTTCTCGCTGTGTATTTGGAAATATGTGGGTCGATATCCGAGGGTTGTAATAGACTAAACGTCTATTTGTCTGTCTGTCTGTCTGCCCAGCATGGCAGTGTAGTTCGAAAAAAGGTATGGACATAACGGCTTGTAAATGTTGTGTTTTTATTCTTGTTGCTGTTGTTGTTATAATTAAGCCATGAATGAGTTAAGGAAACTAAAGTAGTGGCTGAAGAAATAGAAGCAGAAAAATTATAAATACAGTTGGTCAAAATTTAAATGGTTGTGGAAATTAGTGTTCCCAAGATTTATATACAACGCATGCCCAACTTGATTCGAGTAATTTGCGTATTAGAGTGCACATGGGTGTATGTGTGTGTGAATGTGTGTATGCGCGCCTATGTGATGTCAGCATGTTGTAATGGAGCTCTGCGTAAGTTACCTTACCCTGTAAGGCTGGTAGGCAGGCCGGCAGACAGCAACAACAACATTCGTTGAAGTTTTACTTGGATTCAATCAGTTTTGGACATTCACTCTCTCAGTTGGTTCGCCAGCCGTTAATACGCCCCCTGTCTTGTTTTGGTTAGCTGGTCGATCGGTCGGTCGGCATTCTCATATGCAAATTGTTGCGTTGGTGTTTTACAAGGTAAATTTGAATAAAATTAAAATCAAACAAGTGTAGATAACCAAAAATATCCCACATTGGAGGAAAAAACCTACTACTTCAGTCAGCTTGGCATGAATTTTTTTTCAAAGTTTAGGTGTGTGTTTGTGTGTGAGTTAAGCGGATATTTCTTTAGCCATTTATTTGTTTGCAAATTTTCAACATACATAGGTAGGTACATGGGCATGTATTGTATGTGCGTGTGTGTGTTTGTCAATTTTAAGCAACGCCAACAAATGTTACAGCCAAACATTCCAAAAAATAAAAAAAAAACAGCCAAAATCACATCTGCAACAGCTTTACTTCTGAGTCATTGCCTGGATTGGCTTGTTGCTGTTGTGCTGAGCGTTTTTATTTGTTGCTGCGTTTAATTCTGTGAATGATAATTTGCCGTCGTCGTCGTTGTTGTTTTTGTTATTTATTTATTTTTTTTTTGGCAAATTTAAACTCCACTTGGATTTTTAGTTGTTCAGCCATTTGCCATTTAATTAGACACAAAGTACGCTGATAATTTCGACTATTTCGAATGATTCATTTGTCTAAGCCATGTTTAGCATGGAAACATTTAATTTGGCTAACCTTGCCGGCTGCCAACCGAGCTACCGAGTGTCATTGTTCTGTTCTGTGCTGGGTTGTTGTTGCTGCTAAGAACGAACATTAAATGTTGGAGATTAAGTTTGTTGCAGTTGTCAAGTTTTGAAGTGAATTCGGGGGTAACGACAATAAAAAAAACAACAACGACACTAAGGATTAGAGCGATTAGAACGATGGCAATTTGAGATTGGGGTCAATCGTAAACAACTTCCTTGATTTGCAGCAAATGATAAACGTCAGATTGAAATTGAAATGGTTTTTAGTTTCGGCATCTAATTAAAATGAGATCATGTAGCCACTAAAAGAAAGTTCTTCGGTCAAAGCGTTTCGGAATAAACAGACGTGTGAATACCAACTATTGACCTATTTTCAGTTACGGCAAGTCCGATAATGGTGATATTTGGTTAAAACCAGTTTGAAAGTATCAGTATGTTTGCCATTAGATATATATCCTCAGCATTTGATCATATAAATATATCTTAATCTACCCTTCGGCCAAAACCATACAAATTTCTCAACAAAGTTTGGCCTAAATTTGGGGTTTTGATCTACAAACGAGTTCTAAGTCCTGTTGGAATGACCAAGGTCTGCGGCCAAAATGTTTGCGTGCCCAAGGCTTTAATACACCCTCCAGCGGCTGGCGGCCCACACCATCACCATGGCCAGCGCTTGAGTTCTGGTGTCCAACCGAGGGTGCACTTTTTCAGCTGACCTCTTTGGCAAGTAATCACGATCATTTTGTTTGTTTACAAACTGCTGGACAACGAATGTTTTCTCATCGGTGAAAACCAAATTCGGCGGCTTACCACTTTCGGCCTATCGAAGCAACTCCTTAGGTCTTTTGAGTCTACTTTCTTTCTGTTGCGGTGTAATTTCTTGCACTTCTTGGAATTTCAATGGCAAATGAGCTCGGGGTAAGCTCATTTTTCAATATTTGCCGAATGGAATATTACGATATGTTCAGCTCACGAGCCATTTTTCGACCACTGCGACGCGGGTTTCGATCAAGTCGCTTCTTTACTTTTCGAACCATTTCTGCTGATATTGCTGTTTTCTTCCGTCTACTTCCTTGAAGTCCGGCTACGCTACCGATATCACGGTAACGAGCGATGGTACGAGACACAAAAGATTTATTCACATTTAAATGCTGGAGTGTTCTAACGATAGCCACTTGTGGTTTTCCAGCCAAATATAAAGAAAACACACTATCACGCTTGAATTCCATTTCGAATAACTTTGTTTCTGTAAAATACTCACCAAAATGCTTTTGTACGCTGTCACTGGAATAATTTTAACAGCTGTCGGACGATTGGCTCAGAAATGAGAGCAGTCTGAAGTTGGCTGCAGTCATCTCACCCTGTAAGTTATATGACGATTTAAAATATGCTATGCTGCACAACTTCCAATACAGTTCCAGCTTCTACAGCTTACAGCTTCTCTAAAGCGATACTTCCTTATTTTCTGTATTTTGCAGAGGATATCAGAAACAAATGTCTAACCTAATTTGGCCCACAACAGTGTTTAAGTGGTTTTGTAGGACCAAGGTGAATTTTATATTTGAAACGTCAATAGGTTGAACATTTTTTTAAAGAAAAAATAATTCATGGGTCCTAACTGTATTTCTGAACTAAATGGTCTGTGGCTTTAGCATTTTTACAAGTGTAGACATTTCTCCCATTAGAGAATAGTGAGATTGAGGTTAATTCTTTGTGCTCAATTATTATCTCTCCAGACTCTTTCTCCTCAGATAGCCTACAGTAATAGATGTTCCAAGTTTCCCATTTTGTTTGACCTTTTATCAGCCATAGGGTCTTCTCAATTGATTGAAGTAACATACAATTTTTCCGACATCTGTTCCTATTCATCATCCCAGTATCCCAGTGAAATTTTGCGAACTGGAAACTTTTTCTATCTCCAAACCCTCCTGGAGTTTGCTTATGGCTAGCTTCCAATTGCTGTCTGTGGTCAACCAAGTATTTCCACCATAAACCTAAGGGCTAAGTATAAACATAGAACAAATTATGATCAGTAGGGAAAGTATGGAAACATTTTCGCTGGGAGAAGTCATTGGGACAGAGAGGTGCATGCGATTAGGGGCATAACCCACCTTACTATTTATACCTACCCCACATTGGTACAGTAAATGTCTTAAATGTTAATGATAATGTCTTTTCCAAATATGGGTCACCCATCAGTCTACACCCCCCCCCCCCCCCCCCCTCCTTATTGGCTGGTAAATCTGTTCACCTTACCACCCATTTTACTTCGCTCCACATATTGTGGTCGTTAAAAACAATCATCGAAACAACACACCTGATACAGGAAATTTGCAATTGCCAGTCCGTCTGGTCGGTAGGGCTAGGTGTGTGTTGTTTTTGTTCTATTGCAGTGCTGTTGAATGGATTCTTGCTACCGGTTACTGGCTGGTGGTGGTCGTCGATACATAATATCGATTGCCATTTGCAAATTTACTGTGTCACCCGCACCCTATTCCAAGTCAGTCAGCATGACGGGGACCCACTTGTGAGGCATGCAATGATGATGGCAAGTGTCTGTCTTACAGAGCACATTTGATGGTCTTCATCCAAATGTTGTAGTCTCAAGAAAACGAAGCAGAGGAATCAATGAAGCCTCCCTTGATTGTGATGTGTGGATGGTTGTGGATGATGGCGGCGAGTATGTGTCATTCATTCTTCTTGAAGCTGCTGAGGAATGTGTTTGAACAAAAAAGCCAGAAACTAAAATCAATCTGCAGGTTATTGCCATTTGCAGTTATTTGTTGTTTGCATATCAAAAGAGCGGCATTGTATGGATGGAGGCTTTTTTATGGAAATTTCAATCTTCAGTGGTGGAGAAAAAAGAGAACGGCAATAAACCAAGCCTGTGCGCGAAAGTAGTCCATAAAAGAATCGAAATCTGCGGGTATTGCGCCACTTTAATAACTTAATCGCCTTAATATCTCTGCTGCAGCGCCGACGACTTCTTTTCCATTTCACTGACTGGACTTTTAGCTGCTGCCCCTTTTCTTCTTGTTTTCTTCTCTGTGGTATCTTCTTTGGGTGTTTTGCCATTACCAGCAGTTCGCAAAATATTTATCTCAAAGAAGACGTACAGAGTTGCCTCAACAACAACAAGAACAATAACACCACATTTGTTGCTGTTGTTATTGTTATGGTTTGTTTACATGACCAAACTTTGTTGAAGACACTTTGTGGTCTTCTTCTCGTTGGGAAAGTTGAAAAATAAAATAAAAATAACACCAAAGCGAAAAATAAGATCTCAACATTTGACTCAACTTCACTTCAGAAGAAAGAGAATGGGAGAATTGGGGAAGCGGGCGGAGCCCAGATGTGTCTTTGTTTAAACAAAAGGGTTTGAGTTGCTACAATGATGCTCGCAGTGCTGAGCTCAAGTGATTCTCTTTGTGGGGTTTTCTCTTCACTCATATCTCTTTCCATATCACAATTGAATGACTGACTGCATAAATTGAAGGGTGGCAAGAGATCTGTGTGTGTGTGTGGGTTAAGGCAGCTCAGGGATGTTGATAATATTTATCTGGGGGAAAATCACGTGAATGTTATCAAGGTCGTTTTCACGAATCCATTTAGAATGCATTAATGAAAAGGTGTGAAAATCATAAAATGGGGATGATTGCATCGTGTGAATAGAATTCTGTTTATGATTGTTGCTATGATATTAGAGATGATCTTGGAATCAAAAATGTATTGCAGTGTCTTAGGAGATCTATCATAGAAATATAAAATCTTGTCCATTTCATTGAACGCCCCGTCTAGTCCATAGTCCATTATATAGTAAAGAGAGTTTTTTAAGAGCTATAGGAAAGTCCCGAACTCCCTTTTCAGTAAACCCATTGTTATGCGTGCTGCATGGCATGTGGCACCGTCTTGATGAAACCACATATCATGCAAGTAAAGCCCTTGCATTTTTGGCGCACCAAAATGGACAATTCGTTTTATTTACGTACACAGTGAGCCAAATGTGAGCTTCCTTACGGAACACAATTTCTCTTGTTTGAACTTTTTTTACAGACAACGTATTTTTATAAAAAAAAATTATTCAATTATTTACAAGCGTTGTTCGTTTGTAAGACGATTCATTCAAATATAGATCAACCTGAAAATGTTTGACGGTGAAACAAAATACGAAACGTATAATGTAAACTGTTTAAAATAGTTATGCCACAAAGATAGTAGCTAAAAAATCGGCCATTATTACAGTACCTCCCGATTTTCGGTATTTTCACTTTCTTAGCCATTAATTCCAAATTACCGCTAATGCAATTAAAACCTCTTAAATTTAAGTCTGAATGCATCAAATCGCACTTGTATTCGGCATTTTACACTCTCCGAATATATAAGACCTTGTTAAAGGTCCACCTTTTGCTGTAGCCTACATGGAGCTATATCTTCTGATATACGTTATTTCAAAGGTTCCAGTCCCAATTTCCGACTAAGTTGTCTGCTATTCGGTATTTTTGATTCTCGTGGAATAAAATATAAGTGCAAGAAAAATAGCCATCATCGATCCAGGTTTTGACGGAACAACTGGGATGATGTTCCATTATAATTATCTTAAAAGGTGAGATAGGACTGCATTGCTTGATATGAGGGGGGCTGTATTCGCTGTAAAGACCGTCGACTGATACCCATTTGCGAGTCACGTCGTCTGGTCGATGTCGACGGCGCTTTCATGACATCCTCGGCTACAGCAGCAATCTTCTCTGCAGAACGGATACTCTGGGGACTGAGGCGAGCGGCTAAACGTCGCAGTGTTTCTCCAGTAGGCGTAGGACGGGCAGGAAATCTGCGGCGAAATTCACGTTGTGCAAAAGTCACCGACCGATTGATTATTGGTCAAAGTAGTCATCAATATTCCGGGTACTGGAGCAGTGTAGCGTAAAATTGTTTATTAACGTTTATTATTGCGCTACCTTGTAGAGATTTTCCCATTATTGGAACTACAAAAATTATATTTTTAATTCTATTTGGAATCTTTGCATCACTGATCAGCCATTTTATACCCTCCACCATAACGTAAAGTATATATATTCCTGATCAGAATAAGATTATAAAACGATTTAGCGATGTCTATCTGTAAAATCGCGATAGAGTCCACATTATTTTATCTAGAATTTGGCACAAAATTTATATTATATGCAGGCTGACTGGTATTAAAAATGGGCTATATAGGGTTTAGGTATAGGCCCCATTCAACAAAACCACCTGATTTTCGGTAGTTGAAGATTTCTGTCGCAATATACAACCAAATTTCCAGAAACTTGACAATTGGGGTTCTCGGTAGATCAGTTCTCTCCTTGCAAAAATATGTTCGATTTATGTCCACTAATTGGTATGACCCCCATATAACGGTAAATCCCCATTTTCGGTATTTTGAAAGTTTCTGCCACAACTTCCAACCAAATTAGATAAAAAATATGAATTTCGATGTTAGGGTTGTTTCTTTTAATTAAAACGGGTTGATATTCTAAGTTAACATATTCGACTCTTTTCATTATTTAATTTAATAAACATATCGGTGGACGGTATGAAATGTTCAGCCCGGCCTAACTCAAAGCCCTTTTTTAATTTTTTTCCTTATAAAACTTTTCTTTTTATGAAATCATTTATCCATACAATAAATCACTGCTGCAATGCCAACCCTAATATACAAAACTATAAAAATGGAGAACAACATTGAATTATGTGAGAATTATGGAAATGAGTGGCTCTCCGAATGTTCTCCGAAGCAACCAACAACAACAACTTGTTTCTGCCAATCCAACAATAAAAGCTAAGACTTAATACTTAATTCAATTAAATGCAAATGTACGAACAGTCATACAGCGTGCGTTTTTATACAAATGATGATCTTGAGTCATTCGAGCACTTTGGTAGCGCTCCACCACCTCCACCCCCAAACAAAACAAAGTTGATCTTTACTCTCTCTCTCTCACTCATTACAACAAACAACTCCATAGGTTCGGTATTATGTCAACACATTTGTTGGTGAGCTGTTCGTTGTTTTTTGGTTTTGTATGTGGGATGTTGACGATGATGGTGGCGATGTGGAGAGCAAGAGAGAATTGAGTGATTCTCCATTGACTGGGGGCGACTTAATCGTCTCCCAAAACTACTTCCATTGCTTAACCTCTCTGCCTACACAGAATTCCCCATCAGGTGAGAGTGTGTGGCTGGGTGTGTGAGTGCGTGTGGATACATTCGAGTACACGTCGTCGTCATTGCCGTCGTAATAATGGCAATGCATTTAACACATCGGTTGGTTGATTGTTTGGTTGAGGGGGCAATGTCGCCGTCTCTGCTGTCGCAGTCGTTGCCATTGTGGTTGTGTCTGTGACTGTGTGTGTGTGTTTTTGTTGTTAGTTGTGTGTTATTGTTAAGTTATGAGTACTTTTGTGGCAATTTCGTATCGATTTTGAGTTTAGTCCAATTTGAACTACGGTACCGAGCGGTAGTCTCTTCTTCTGAAATTGTTGAGTTGAAGCCACAGAAAACGATAAAAAGAAAACGAGCAAAACAAAAAAGAAAGAAATAAAGAACAAAAATTCAGCAATTGTGTGATTTTTGAGAAAATGTTGAAAATTTGTATGTGTTTTGTTTTCTGGTTTGTGATTGTGAACGTTAACGCCAAAACCCTTCCCAAAGAAAACTATTGAAAAATAAAAACAAAATATTGATTGGTGTTGTTGTTATTATTAGTAGCATTCTTGTTGTTGTTATGCACCTGGAGTAGCTGGAAAGAGGAGTGGAGTACACAACACGAATTGTTAAATTGTTACGCGTTACGCGACAGAGTCGTGTTAAATTATCTTCTTGTTGTTGTTATTAATTGATGTTGTTGTGTTGTGTCGTCCCTTCAAGTGTTGGTGTATCTGTGTGTTGCGAGGTGTCCGTGTGCTAGTGACGAGTGTGTGATGTATTCTGAATACGAAAACTAACAATTTTCTCCAAACGAAAAGAAAGAACAAAAGAAAACCAAAATTTCGTTAAAAGCAAAATTCCAAAAAATAAAAATCAAAACAAATTCCAAAAACAAAGAAATACCCACCAAAAAGGATACAAAATGAGCATTCAAAACTACAACAACAACGATGACTGAACCCAACTTGAAAGAAATATTTGAGAAGGCTGTTTACTCTGGCATACATGGCAAGATTTCAGTTTCATTCGTTTGGAATTGTTGGAATACCTTTGGCCATTGCTGCGAATATCAACGACAGCAACAACAACAACCACCACCACCACAGCAACGAGACAGAATCATGTGAAAAGAAAGAAAGATACAAAATCCACTGAAAAATAACACCAGCAGCAGCAGCAACAACAACAACAACAAAGTTGGCAAATACTGAAAAATATTGGTTTGAGCCAAGTTTAGATCTTGGTCGTCATAGTTGTTGTTGTCTTGCTCGATGGCTGGCTGAATGACTGGCTAGCTGTCTCTCGGTGTGTGTGTGTGTGTGTCTGTGAGTGTGCGCGGTTTGGGTATGGCTTTGTCAGACATTAAACCACTGGCCCAAACGATCATAGAAACCACCACAACGAAAAAGAGTATGACTCGGTCGTCTAAGTTAAGCTTAGTGACTGACGATGACTGTGCAACTGACTGACCAACTAACTAACTGACTGACGAACCGTCGATTTGCCTTTTTGTTGTGTGGCTTAATTTCAATTCATTGAGTTAACAACCAGTTTTGTTTATTTGATTTTCGTTGTTGTTGTTGATGTTTTTGTTGTTGCCATACAACTTTGGAGACTCTTGAGACTGGGTCGAATAACAACAATGCAAACCATACAAAAACATCATCATTGCCATCATCGTCGTCGTCGTCGTGGAACGCAGAAACAGTAACGCCACCGCCAACCACCTACCTACCAACGTCCCTGTCTTCCCACCGCCACCTAATGAATGTCCGTCCAATTGTCCCAGCCAGCCAGCCAGCCAACGACTTTTTTGTATCTGCTGTCATCTCTCGCAACAAATGCCAGCAGCCAGCAAATGTGGATAATCGCTTGGCCAGAAAGGCCCAAAACGAACTACTCTGCGGCGGTTGATCTCTGTGAAAGCCCAATAGTAAATGTACAGGCCAAGTTTACACGTCTCTGATGATCTTTGAGCTTTATTTTGTTGTTGTTGTGGGGAATGGCAAACACGCATTCACGCACCCATTTACTCTTTGCTCTTTGTGGTATGGCGCTCTCAAGCGAACAAAAAGAACTTCCCAAAAATATCAAAATAAGTATCTGAAGAATGTATGTTTGGGCTTTCCCCCTTCCTGCTTTACGTTTTGAGTGCCTAAATCCCCGAATGTTTCTCACGTATTTTTCCTTGCGTCTTGTTTTGTTTATTTACTTGTGTTTTCTTCTTCCGTTTATGTTTTCTGATTTTTTTCTACCTGTCCCACCTCAATGTGCCTTCTAATGCTGGCCGAAGCATAGAACAAGAAATGGCAAAAAGACAAAGATAGGAAAAAATGCAAACCAATCAGACTTTGTTTGGGCATGCGACTTTTTCGGCCACTGGCCCAACCCAAAATCTCTTCCTAACACAAGGAATTCCATTTCTGGGAAACTCCTGTTTTTGGAATTCCTATGTTAATTTGTTTTTGGATAGAAAAAGTTTCTATATTTGCCCAAGTTTCTGAGAATGCGAAGTAAGTCCACACTGGACAGACGAGACTTATCTTTCGACTTTGTCCCATCGACTAAAAATTTATTTTTTTTATAATTTTGGATTTTTATAATTTTGACGGGTAAAGTTTGGCCAGGAGATTATAAGTTTGATTTTTAGACATATGGTGGGCATAATTGTTGGTTCTTATGAAAATGGAACAGTTGATCAAACATTTATTGTCTCAAAATCGAAAATAGATTACGAACAATCGTAGACTTTTCAATACTAATAGTCAATTAATCGAAAGTCGACTTGCGAATCCATAATGCAGACCTGGCGAACTGTTCAGGATCGTGACCGGTAGCTTGTCTTTATGTTGGATACCGCTGTGAAAACCTCCCACACCGCCCATTTTTGTGGCTTTTATGGATCCTGAATTGTTTCGAAAATGAAAAATGTCTCTTTATCTATTCCCTAGCCTCTGTGAGATTGGTAGAGCAACTGGCGACTTTAACTCTACAACATTGTTTAAGGGCAGGGCAGAAGTGATCTTTAACTGTTTGCCCATTTCGTCGCTAGTCGCCTCGAAACCATTCAAGGATAGGGAAACTGGTATGTCAGATGAGCAACTTTTTCTGAGGGACTTGGACACCAATCCTCCTCTCGTCCCCATCCCTGGTTCCGAAGAAGACTGGGCTAAATAGATATCCAAGTATATCAGCATAAAACCTATGACACTGAGTTTTCAAAAGAATGTACTTAGGGAGGTCCTTTTTCACCACTTTCATGCGGCTTTGAGACAGATGATTTCTATAGATCTTCGGAAAAAGATATATCTCTAATTAATCCATTTTTTGTTTTTTTTTATGGACCTGGATCCAAGTGAAACTACACTTACCACTCCACTTCGTTTCAAGTTCGTCACATTCTTTTACTAGCCATCATGTGTCGATATTTAAGTGCCAGGAGAGGCTTTACAAAATATCTCAAAAGGATCCTATGAATGATGATGGTTGTGCTCATAGATTTTTACAGATTGTTTTTTACTTTGGAAATTTATCCGAAGCTAGCGTCATAATTTATTTTGGAGAATTGGTGCTGTAATTTGACAGTCGAAGCCCTCAAAAGACTGATCGAACGCTCTTTTGGAAGTTCTATTGATCTTGGCAATTTATGTTTCTTTTGGAGATTGAACCTTTTGTGTCTAGTTCTGTTCAATGAACGAGTTCGTTCGTTGTTTAGTTAATTTCTTCGATCGTTCACAGTTTCAGGTCAATTAACTTTAAAGTTCATTTGATGATTAGAGTATTTCCTCATTGACTCTATTGCATAGATTAATGTTTTTCAAAACGAAAGTGACTGCTTTACAACATTTACTGATCATACCGACGAAGCAAATCGTTTTTTCGCCCTTTCCGATTTTTGATAGGACGATTTTGATGAAAATCTATTTTTTTATTGTTTTTTTTTTTTCGCTTTATGCTTCCTTTCTCTTTGTTTATCGGCTCATCGTCGATCGATCGGTCCTTCGTTGAGAATTACAAATAACGATTCTGACTGACCTAGTTCAGTCATTCATTTCAAGGTTTCGAACAAGGTCGCACGTAAACCGCACAAGCGTAGTTATTGCATCTCTTGAACATTTCTGATTCGGATTTGAAATGTAATTGCTTTTTAAGTGTTTTTATAGGCTTTCTTAATTTCTCTTCAGATTGAGAATCGTTTATTTCTTAATTCTTTATTTGATTCTGAGACATTTTATCCTTGGGAGTCAGGATTTGTTGTTGGTATTTTCAAGAGCGAATAAATATTTTTTGAATTCATTGCCACGTTTTTCTCAAATTATATTTTAATTGTAATTGAAATGTGTAAAAGTTGATGGCCTCGACACCATACCCCATGAACATACAATACCTAACCAAACCCAATCGAATCCAAGCCAACCGTTATCATGCAACACTGTTGCATGTGCTAGACTCCTCGCTGTGGAAATTGTTGCCTGGCCTTTCGCTCGTTTGTTTTTTACCTTTCGCTTCTTTTACCAAAGACCCAACGGAAAGCCATTCAATATTTTCCATTTGCTTTTCTTGTGTTTGCCCATGGTTTTCATTCAACATTTGGCTTTCATTCATTCAACAAGTTTTGCCATCAATTTCCCATTGGTATTATGGGAGTATGATTTCACCTTTTCTTTTATTTCTTTGTTGGTTGCTAGTGGTGGTGCTGGTGGTGGTGGGGATGAGGGTTTTCCAATAGTTTTTTTTTATTCTTTTTATTTGAAATGAAATTAATTTGATTTTTAAATCATAAAATCAAAACATTAAAAAGTGATTTGCATCAGGAAATCTTTCAAATGGAAATTGAGCCAACATTCACTTTGCCGGGAAACAGCAGTCAGGCCTATTTTATTTGATCGTGAAGTCTTCATCGCTCTCTTCAATTAATGTTAAGAGAAAGAGAGAATGTCATTGTTTTTCTTTTTTTCTTTATCGGGTATTGCTTTATTTTCCCCTCCACTTCACGCATATCTCCCCTTAATAAATATAATTTATCATATCTAATCGAGTTTATGAGGAGTTGTTGTTTTTGGTTTTTGCAACCTTTTTAATTTGTTTTGCCTTTTTTCTGTCCATCATATTTCGATCCATTGCGCTTGACATTCAGGGTTTCTTTTGTTGTTGCTACGATTGCGATTCAATGCGAACGATGATCGTAGTGGAACTGAACTAGAAAACAATAGGTTGTGTTACGATAATGATAGTAATTGGATGATGACGTAGTTCCCGTACTGCCAATGATAATGGCCTTAAAATAAACTTCGAGAGTGAAGAGGGAGAGAGAGAGAGAGATAGCTTCGGAGAGTGGTAAGATTACGAGAACGGTGGCAATCAGACAGATTGAAATATTTGTGTGTTTTCAAATCGAAAATGAATTTAAATTCATCTGAAAACGACGTAATGCAAATTCTTTTCTTCACATGAAATATTGATATGCTAATTTTGTTGGAAGCGAACGCAAAACCTGTTTGCCGATTATTAATTCACTGACCAGGTGGTTGGTGGTGATATTATCATCATCATTTCGTCGTTTATTTAAATATTCTTTACCCATTTGTAAATTTTATTGAAATCAGAGAAAATAATTCGTTTTAACACCTGTAGACAGTTTGGAATCTTAACCCATGTGAGAGAAGTGGAGCTGCAGAATTCTACAGGGACATGTCTTAAATATATACATACTTACCAAGAGATATATAAGCCATAAATTGTCCATGTCAAACATGTTTCATTGGACCGATCGTTATATGGGATATATCAAATTCTAAAATACTAACAATTTGAAAGGAGAACCTCTCAATACAAGAAATACTAAATAATGTAAAACATAGGCTATGGGTAAGAAGTCGACTAGGTCTATTTTTTATATAAAATGGTATACTTCCCTTAGTCCTGATTATGAGTAGGCAAGTTTACTGCCAGCCAGTGTTATAGTTCTCTTTTGAACTTGGATTCGGATACAAAATCCGGTTATTATCCGGTTCTACAAAACAAAATGGGTCTACAAAAGCTTATGGAAATACCTATCCAACAAATCATATAATTTTGTTTTTTTAACCCGGTCCGGAGCAATGTAAGATAATTGGTATGTTTGTACCAGAACACTTTTAAAAATGCCTAAAAGGTCGAAAATTGACCCATTATGGGGTACTAAGATCTCCCTACAATATTAAAGCCTATGTCTCTTGCCTTTTCAAAATGGTGCCAAATGTGCTGATATCTCTTGTAGTTTCGAAGTTTTTAGTGGTCAAAATCATGAAATTGAGATTTTCTTCACTAACTGTATATAACCTATATAGCTTTTTAAAGTAGCGGGCCTTCGATCGGGGCTTTAGAAGTTCTCCTCTGGTGTATGCCCAACACCGCGATCCATAGTTCTTCCATAGTTTTTCTTAACTTTTTTCATTCTAGGAATTGTGCCCAAAAAAAACCAACGTTCATACTACCCAAAGGGATTATGTCTGTTTTGAAGGCGGATATAATCCCCACTTTATTATGGGGGTTATGACCATGGGGATTTTTCCGAGCACCACCAAAGTTAAAATCTTCTTACCGAACTGCTGCCAAAATGAGTGTGACTTTATATCTAAATTATTATTTTTCGTTTACTGGTAATGCAGAAGGTATGTGGTTATCATTACCATGTAATGAGGCTATATTATTGTCATAAATTTCAGATTTATTTTCATGATGATCACAATTCGATTCAACATCTCTAATTTCCTTATGTGATCATCACTGAGAGTTGACAGATACTTTATCTCGAAGCTCTTCTTTAAAAGGGATATAGATCCTTACCGTTTGGATCCAGATTTGCCTTTCAAATCAATATTGTGGGATTTTGACAGATGTACGATACAGGTACTTCCATCTCGATTAAAAGTTATGTGATTGTAATAGGATTATCTTCTCTCTCTCTCCCTCTTCCCCCTGCATTTGAATGACTAATAGCCCTATCGAATTTACAACAGAATCGTCCAATCCATTGAGCACATGGAATTTATAAAATATTCATTGAATTTGTTATGTTGTCGATCGCTGGTGACATCAAATTCCAAAAACAAGTACCAAATGTTGTTGTCAACATTTGTACAGATGGCTGGCTGGCTGGATTGCCATATTACAGTGACACTTCAAATATGTCGCCCAACAACAACAAGGCCAATTCAGAAATACCATTCTTTGCATGAATTTTATTGCATTTAATAGAAGAATGACAACCCAAGAAGATGGCAGGCCGTAATGTTGTCATCATTCTCAAATAAGATTTGCTGTCATTGTTTGCTGGTGATGTTTGAAGACAGAATTATAAATTCGAACGTGGGTTGTGGCCGAATGTGGGCGAAAAAATAAAAACATTAAATATATGTGCGTTCAGTTATGGCAATACAAGATTCCAAATTTTCATTGATTTTCTAAATTTGCCACAAGTTGTTTTCTTTCAATTAAGAAATTACCATAAATGGAAATAACGAAACGAAATTGGGCCACCATCAAATGCCTCTCCAAGTTGTCCAGTCGCCAGAACAACAATGATGAGCACCTGCTCAGCATTGGCGATGACGACACCCTTATTCCAAGAGCTGATCTTATTTTTCATAATTTCTTAGATCATCAATCTTACTTAGTTGATTGGGTGGCTCCAATCACAGATATTGTGCTTTATTAGACTGGACTGGGGGTTGGCAAGCTCAGCTCAGCTTGATGTTGACATAATTTAACATTATGGGCGTCATTCACATTGTTTGTTGTTGGAAAGTGGGGAGAGGGGGGTGAGAGGGGGATACCTCACAAAGGCAACGGTGTATTGTGTAAATTGTCTCCAATTGACAATTGCTTCAAATTGAATTTCCAACTAACTTGCCACTCGCCACATCATCCAGCAGCAGATTGCCGGCAGAATTAGCGCGTGTGCAACAGTCAGCTGCGGTATTGTTGCTGCAACATCTGCAAAGTACAATAAACTGAAGTATGCGATCTCATTGCATTTGCTAATAAGAGTTCTGTCTGTCTGTCTGTCTGTCACAATTCATTGAAATAAACAAATGAAGGTGGGGTAGAGATAATGTGGTACGGCTTGGTGGCAATACGAAGAGAATTGAATAATGGCGATATATTGAATTACAAATAAAAACGTAAACAATTACCAACGATGAAATTCAATGACCTCAGAGGCGGGATTAACGCTGTAGTGGCCATAATCAAATACACTGTGAGAAATGTGATTCATAGCTAGGGTGTTTTATGATATCGAGTATTGCTTCAGATATAGGCCAAACATTGAGATCATTATCTCTTAACTCAGGGTGGTAGATCAAACGAGTTGTCTATTTTCAAAAAGTCTAATGTTGAAGCTCACGAATGTGAGCTCGCATTACCCATATCTGTTCTACAGGGTGAGATAAAAAACTGCAACAAAGTCAAACGCCATAATTTTTACATTTTTTGTTTAAATTTTATTGAATGAAAGCAAAAAACGTCGGAAATAGCATCAACTTTTAGAATAACTTTAGATTTCTTCGAATTGGTCACCATTGGCACGAATTATGGCCTTCAAACGCCCAATAAAACCGTCACAAGCTGACCGAATGTTGCTCTGCGGTATTTTGGCCCATTCCCGGCGAAGCGCTTGCTTGAGGTGATCGACACTTTGGTATTTTTTAGTGCCTAACTTGCTTTCCAAAATACTCCAGACACAATAGTCCGGATTGGTATCCGGAGATTTTGGTGGCCATTGTTCGCTGGAAATGAAGAGAGGAACCTCATTTTGTAGCCATTCTTGGATGGCTCCTGCTGAGTCCTATGGGAATGTCCAAAGTCTGCGGTCAAAATGTTTGTGTGCCCAAGGCTTTAATACACCCTCCAGAATATTTTCGCGATAATATTCTGCCTTTTTTTCTGATGGTCGATTAATACGAGCGGAGAGCGATCGTCGGCTGTTATGGCGGCCCACACCATCACCATGGCCGGCGCTTGAGTTCTGGTGTCTAACCGAAGGTGCACATTTTCAGCTGACATTTTTGTTTACAAACTGCTGGACAACGAATGTTTTCTCATCGGAGAAAACCAAATTCGGTAGCTCACCACTTTGGCCAAACGAAGCAACTCTTTAGCTCTTTTGAGTCTATTTTCTTTCTGTTGCGGTGTATGTTCTTGCACTTCTTGGAATTTCAATGGCTTTACCCCGAGTTCATTTTTCAAAATTTGCCAAGTCGAATATTGCGATATGTTCAGCTCACGACCTATTTTTCGCTCACTGCGACGCGAGTTTCGATTAAGTCGTTTCTTTATGTGAAATTCTTCAAGTGAACAAGCACAAAAATGTTTATCGAGAGAGTGAAATGCATTGGCGTGGTTGCCGATCTCTTTTAGGTGTTCCGGGATTGTTTAATCCCTTTATACATGGAGATTCCAGAAATAATATGCCCGTAGTCATATTGAGAAAAGGCCCTAGGCATTTTTACCTATTGTAACAACAATTGGGTATTTATACTGCGTCATAAAAGCTCATAGGTCGTCCTGATTTGTGAATCTATCCTTCAACCGTTTATATGGGACAATAGTAGGGATCCAGAACCAAAATAGAAAAGTCGTCGGCTATTAATTGATTTTCTTGCGTCTATGATTTTTCCTAGTCGGCCACCCCTCGTATACCGGACTATGAGGTGTACGAGCGGTGGTAGATCTCTCCTAGGCAGGGGCGAAAATTACGGTAATGTTAAGGTGTTCCGCTATTAGGGTTGCCAAACCAAAATAGACAACTCGTCTGCTATTAATTAATTTTCTAGTGTCGTTGATTTTTTTCGAATCGGACACCCCTCTCCTATGCAGAGATGAAAATTGAAAAAAACAGTACCCATAAAATAGCGATTAACCACAGATGATTTCATCTTCAACCATTTTTTTTTTTTGGTTAAATCGAATATAAAGATCCAAAAGTCGGTACTTTCTGAAAAGCAAAAAAAAATCTAATCTAAGCCCAACAGAAAACGAATATCAAGAATTTCAATATTTTCTCTTTTTTTGATCTTTGCGAATATCGAACCTGACAACCTTAAAAATACCAAATAGTCCCAGCTAATGCCCCAGTTAATTCGTTTTTGTTGAATCCCATGAAATAAATTCACTTAATGCCCCCGTTCAAACTGCAATTGGAGCAGAATCAAGGGAATTATTTGTGTTTTGTTGTTGTTGGTTTAGGTATAAACAAATTCTTTTGCAATCGTTGCAAAACAACAACAATAACAAAATCGAAACTGTTGTTTTTGCCTTCATTAAACTTTCCCATGCAAGTTGTAGTTCAAAACTTTGTCGATTAGCGGTTGCACACAACAGGAGCACCAGCAACAACAACGTGGAAAAAACGCTCATATGTGATTTATATGATTGTTGTGCGTGCGTTGTGCTGTGGTGTTTCCTTGCTCTTGGTCAAAATAGATTGGCAGGTGGCCAAATAGTTCAAAAATTGTGTTATCGCTCGCACACTCTCCGACTCTCGCTCGCTATTTGTTTAACTGCCGGCACTTGTGGGCCACCAAACGACACAAATGTGTTACCCGTTGTTGTTGTCGTGGTCGTCGCCGAGGCTTTTTAGCCGGCATGAAGCACTCGATGATGACTGCGGGATAGTGAGACAAACACACACCTGCCTGTGCCCGCTCACTTCGATACATCGGTAATCGTACATCCGATTATGTGTCGAGAAATGAAAATAAAAATAAACACACACAGATAGAGCAGAGCAGATACTGGGAAAATACATGCATTGCCCCGTTTGAGACCAATGACTCTCTGGCGGACTATTTATCGGAAAATAAAACAAAATTAGTTTTCAGTTTGTTGGCTTCGGTTTATTTGGCCGGCCACATGCTTTTCGCGGCGTTTCACCCTCCATTCAACCACCGCATCATCACACAGCTCGCCCCCTAATGTTTGTTTTACATATTGTCTGATTGCGTTATAAAACAACAACAGCAAGAATAACTAAATAATAATGACAACAACATATCTATGACGAATTAGTGGACTCATTCGGTTTTGCAATAACGCCAAGTGAAGTGAAGTGGTGAGGTGAAATAAAAATCGAAAACGAAATAAAATATGTCGTGAATGCTGCCGCTGCCGCCGCCGCCGCCACACACAGCCAGTTTCTATTTCTATTCCCACAGCTATGACATGCCGAACAAAAAAAGCGAAAATTCCTTAGATGCAACAAAAAGTGTGCCATTTTAAGTGGGCCAGTTTATGCTGGCCGGCCGGTGTGGCCACTTTTATAGTTGGTTTCGGTGCGGTCCGGTTGTTGGCCAAGCAAGGAATTTTGCTTTTAACGAGATTATCGAACATTACAAAAAAACAAACGCGTCTAAATAATAAAATCTTTTTGCTTTGCAGTTTTGGAATTTAAAACGAGATTATTGCTTAAAAAGTAATCCTTCCAAATAAACGACCGAAATTGAAACAAAAATAAGAAGTAAAAAAAAAAAAAACAAAAAACTAAAATTACAACGAATCTTGAACAACAGGAAAACAAGTGCCATTCCACAGAAGAAAGAGAAAAAAACGAAATATATTTTTACAAAAACGCCGCTTTAAATCGAATTTTTTTCTACAACAAAAAAAGTGTTCTTACAAAAACAAAAACATTTGCCAAAACATTCCAAAAATAAATAAAAACTGTTCTTATGTTGGTGTAACCAAAAATAAACCACGACGTCGAAAAAAAAATAATTAAATCTTCAAATTTTGAAATCACAACAAAAGCCGAGCAACGTTGCCATCATCAAACGCGGATTGCCATTTAGGCGACCCCCGTCACCATGACATCGCATTCCTATTACAAGGAACGTCTGGGGTTCGACCCCAACGAGGCACAATACGAATCTTCAACTACGACACGCCGCAGTGGCAGTCGCAGCAGTAACCACCATCATCAACACCACCATCATACCCAATCGAGGAGCAGCCACCATCATCATGCTGCCTCGGCCACCCATCAATCATCGGCTTCACCAGCCCGAATCTCGATATCACCGGGTGGCGCTTCCCTGGATCACTACGCCGCCGACATTAGTCCGGCCAAGAAGCCCAAACATACATCGTCGGCTTTGCAACAGCCCCAGGGTGGCTACGAAGATGCCCTGACACAATTCAAAGGTACCATGTCTATATGGGAATATTTTATAGAAAATTGGGATATACTACGTAAGTCGTTTAGAGCTCCATGTAGATGGAGCCGGGCCTGACACCCCCCAAAAATGGATGGATGTTCATTTTTCGTCGGGGGGATTAATGTCGGCCCCTTTCCTTTTATCGTTGTTTTCGGAGTTGTTGTTCTGACATGGCTCGCCATTTGCATGAAATGCTTGCCCAGCTCACGCAACTTGTTGTCGGCAAATTTTTCCACTCTCTCGTAAAACTTTTTCATGGAACAAAAGAGATCGAGGGAGCGCAGAGGAAAGAGAAATAAGCTTCAATGTTTTTGCAATGTTTTGACTTAATTACAGCTGTAACTTTAAATTTCCTAACATTTTTAACCCACTGCCTATTGAAATTCTAAACAAATTTTTACACAGATGTCCTTTCCATCACTCACCATTTTACCTAAAATATTTATGTGATTCTATAGTAAACATATTTAAACTAAGGTATCCAAAAAAATAACACATCATATTTGAAGGTGAGGGCGAGTATAGCTCCTAAAATCGTCTATTTTTGATAATTTTAAAATTAAGTTTTATTTTAATTTCTGAAGAAATGTGCGGTTTAGTTTGTTTACAGTGCCTTGTAATGGGTGATTTGGTTCATTTAGCTTCTAAGTCTTTACTTGGAGTGTCTATCTTTTAATGAACACAAAGAGATAGAGAGCCAGTAATGAAAAGTCAAAAATCGGGCGAGTCCCGACTAAATCACACCAACTATGAACCTGTAGCCAGGTAGGCGGCCGGGCCCCCTTCGTAATGGTCCACTTTGGGGTATTTTTAGGAAATTTAGCTTTAAATTGCATTTTTATTTTGTGGACTGAAGTACTTGCTTCGATGCTGTATTCGATCGGGCTGATTTGGACGAATATTATACATATGGGAGCTATATCCAAGTTTGGAACGATTCTCACCAGTTTTAATGGGGACGGACGGAAAAACATAAATAACTTGAGAATGTTATTCTTTGAAGATCATCAAAGGGACTATGGCTCTACCACAGTGTGTCGTAGGGTATAAAAATAAATGGATCCGTTTGAATCACAATTCGTCCATTACACCAGACCACATATGTGATTTGATTGCGCAGGTCAAAAACATTATCACAATTATCTGTCATATCTGTATCTGGCCCATTTGTCCTTTTCTGAAAACCTTCTTTGCTCTTTCTTTTCAATCCATGATTACTTTCATATATTTAACGTTTAGATCTCTTACAGTAGACCAATTATAATAGGCTTTCAGAGCTTATTTGATCAGGTGTATTATTCTGAGAGAAAATTTGTATTGCCAAATAAGGTACTTAATAAGTAGACGTCGGTACCAGTATGTACTTACAACAAGTAAAAAAGCAGCTAAGTTCGGCCGGGGTGAACTTTTAATATCCTCAAACATATGGAAGGAACTTGAAGATTTAAAAAAAAAAATAAAAACAATCCGAAAACTACCACTTAAATGAAAACCGTTATATGGGGATTATACGAAGACCTGGACCTGCATACGAATTTTTTTGTCATAGGTTGTAGTACCCATTACGAACTTCATATACGAAATTTGAAACTATTCCCGTGAATAATGTCGTCAAAATCATGAAAATACCGTATATCGGGAGGTACTGTTATATTGGGGATATACGAAGTCGTGGCCCTGCATACGATTTTTTTGCCATAGGTTGTAGTGCCCATTAAGATCTTCAAATACGAAATTTGAAACGATTCCGGTGAATAATGTTGCTGAAATCATAAAAGTACAGAATATCGGGAGTTACCGTTATATAGTGGCTATACTAAGACGTAGACCTGCATACAAAAATTTTTGTCATATTCTGTAGTACCCGTTATGAACTTCAAATACGATATATGAAACGATTCTGGTAAATAATTTCGCTAAAATCATCGAATCGAAAACGTGGGCCGACATCGCCCATTTACGAACTTAACCTGCCTACTGGGAAGATATTCATGTATGCAAAATTTTAGCCTTCTTTCACAATTCGCTCGAAGCATAGCGTGATTAAAACAGACAGACGGGGACATTGCTAAATCGCTTTAGAATTTTACGCTGATCTAGAATATATGTACTTTGTAGGATCTATCATGAATATTTCGAGGAGTTACAAACGGAATGACAAAGCTGATATACCCTCCATTGAATGGTGGAGGGTATAAAAAAAGTACTGTAACCCATTATTTTAATATTCAGTTTTTCTTCTTTTCAAACACTGTGCCGTGATAAGAGTATGTTATTTTGTACACTATTTAGGTATACTTTTTAGCATGCTAGTAATGCATAGGGTGTACAGTTGTTGTAATATTGCAAGTGACACATATGTTTACCAATATTTGCTCGGTAAGTTTTAGTAAAACTTGGGACTAGTGGTTGAAGTCCTTTATGGTTACGTCATGTGGCCCACTATTTATCCACATATTCCTTAGCTTAAATCCCTTGGAATTAGGATTATTCAATTCCAAATTGCAGCGTGAAAGTATATAAGGTTGTGACGAGAGTTTTAATGTGGTAGCTACCAATGACCTTCCCACTACTAATTCTTGTATTTTAGCATTAGGATATTATTCTTAAACTTAGCGAGAACCAAATTTCGCTAAAATCATAAATCCCCAAATAATCTTGTAGTGTAAAAAGCAGTCGCTAGATGGGCACCTTTTGAAGTCACCCATCCCATTGCTAATTAAAGTGTTACGGAATTTTTCTAATAACTTTCTGTTGGCAACTGCATCTAATTTATTTTCTAATTTCTAGTCGGACTCTTCCGCATTTTTTCCTCTTGTGTTTTTTTTTTTTTTTTTTTTTTCAATAAAAGTATCGCAACTCTTTAGGAGTTTTCTCACGATTTTTGGGGGGCGTTTGTGTGTTTTGTTTATTTATTTTTAACGCGCACACATAATCTACCGCGACTTTCCTTTGTGCTACTGCTCCAGTTGTAATGTTTCACTTATCGCTCGCTCGTACCCCAGCCGACGACAGTGACGTACGTGCCGCCTCTCAATTTAATTTAGTTTCGTTTTTCTGCTTCAAATGAAATTATTTAACACCGTTCAATCCTTTAAATTGTTATTGCCATTTTATGTTTATTGTCTTTAGTTTTCTATTGTTTTTTTTTTTTTTTTTTTGGTTTCGTTTTGTTTCTTTATGCACGTTTTAATTTATTTGCACTAATAGTAAGAAATTGATAACAAAACACACACAGCAGAAGGGGGGAAAGCGTTATTTCTTCGTTTACGTTAATGCTTATTAATCAGAGCGGTGGCGGGGCTATGAAAGTTGGAGTGATTGAAATTTCAAATAGAGCGAATGTGTGTGACTGAATTTGAAAAATAAAATGTGTCTATCCGAGTCCGGGGTGGGGAAGGGGGGATTTGGAGAGAGGAGGAAGAAGAGCAATAGTTACCGCATTCATTGGAGTCACATTTTATTTCGAAACGACCTTGCTGCTGCTTGTTGCCCAGCGATTGAAAATAATATTTACTTTTTTTGTTTATAATTTACACAAACAATAACAACAGTCGCATCAACGAAAAGATAACTAATTTGCTTTTTATCACAAATCTATGCTAAATAACCCGTTTTTGCCGTAGAACAAATAGCCATCACACGGAGGAAAAATGATGGGGGGAGGAAAGAAAACAAAATAAATGGCGAAACTAAGAAGCGTCTATGGCGTCTAGAATTTCACAGTTTCTTTTTTGTCGATTCCTTCAACACTTGGGTCAAAATTAATAATATTCGGAGAGAATAAAAAAAAAGAAAAATGCCGTCATGTCCAGCTCATTGTGGCTTTGCATAATTTAAGAATAAAATCAACAATTATGTTAATTAATTATATCAAATTTCAAGCATTTCTGGATTTGATGTCGGAAGTATGTCTTTTTTCGCCTGGGGTCGCTCATTAGAGGCAGACACGATTTTTTTTTGAGATGTCATCGAACATGTTGTCGAATGTGTTTTTGTTTAATTTAAAGAAAATTATTAAGAGTTTGATTTTGAGCCGAAAACTAAATACCGGTTTTATGGCTTAGAATAAAATATTTTCAAAGAACGACATTGATTTCGTCTAGGTCGATTTTTTTAATCCCCATTGGATGTCAACTCAAATTATTGTGAATTTAGGTGTCTTGAATCTATCTCTATTATGGGGCTTGGGTCATATATCAAGCCCTGTTAAAATGCTGTATTGTCGTTCTATCAGTTAAAAAATGTGGTGAGGTTGAGGGTCCTCAACCATACTTGGAGAAATATTGTTGCAGGGTGAAGAATTAAAAAGAATCAAACGGCCAATGAAACCGTCACACGCTGCCCGAATGTTGCTCTGCGGTATTTTGAGGTGATCGACACTTTGGTATTTGTTAGTGCCAACCTTGCTTTCCAAAATACTCCAGACACAATAGTGCAACGGAGATTTTGGTGGTCATTGTGCGCTGGAAATGAAGCGAGGAACCTCATTTTGTAACCATTCTTGGGTGGCGCGTGTTGAGTCCTTTTGGAATGTCCAAGGTTTGCGGCCAAAATATTTGCGTACCCAAGGCTTTAATACACCCTCCAGAATATTTTCGCTATAATATTCGACATTTATTTTGATGCCTCGGTCCATCAATACGAGCGGAGAGCGACGATCGGCTGTTATGGTGGCCCAGACCATCACCATGGCCGGCGCTTGAGTTCTGGTGGCCAACCGAAGGTGCACATTTCTCAGCTGACCTCTTTGGCAAGTATACACGATTATTTTGTTTGGTTACCAACTGCTGGACAACGAATGTTTTCTTATCGGAGAATACCAAATTCGGCAGTTCACCACTTTCGGCCAAGCGAAGCTACTCTTTAGCTCTTTTGAGTCTATTTTCTTTCTGTTGCGGTGTAAGTTCTTGCACTTTTTGGAATTTCAATGGCTTTACACTGTGGTCATTTTTCAATATTTGCCGAATGTTCAGCTAACGATATAATGAGCTGTCAGTGGAATAATTTTAGCAGCTGTCGGACGAGTGGCCGTTGCAGTTGCATCTCACCCTGTACACATCATCTAATCTAACCTAATCCATATGTTACCTATACCTAATGGTGGCCCTATTACGAAAATTACCAGTAACTCTAAATTTGATATTTAAGTTAGAGCCGACTTCGTTGGAAATTGTAGGTGGAATCTTTAAAATACAGAGGATAAGACGGACTTGCCAAAATTAAATAAACTTCGAATTGCCACCTCAAACTACTTACAAAACAGCATTCTAACCGCTTATTTAAATATGGCCATGTTTTAGGAAGCATTTTAATATTGTTTAGCTTCGGGCGCTGAGATTCTAACCAGGGACCTTAGGTTTGGTAAACGGACAATGCTAACGGGGTGTCCCCGTTACTTCCGTTATTTGTTATGGTAAAAGTAACTTAATTTTCTATGTAAATTTTATAGAAACAAGTCAATACTTTATACCTTACTGGTAAGGAAGAAGATGTGTAGTTGTAATTGTTTTGTGAAATACTTGTATTGCAGAGGGTATGTGGTTATCCTTACTAGTAATGATTTAAGTGAAACAACGACAAAATTTTAGCTGGCCAGTATTTAAAGTCAGAAAGTATTTAAAAAAATCTTCAAAACTGCTTACAAAACCCATTCTCCCATATTCAAAACAGAAGTAGTAAAAATAAGTTAATTTACCCCACTCCACATTTGGGTTTCAGGCTTATGGTACCATTGCAACAGCAACGCCTCCACTTGGCATTTGAAACATATCTTTGCTCAAAATGACACTCCATGACTCTAACACATATATATTTATTACCCAGCACTTTAATTTTTAAATGACTAATTTATCAAATCTCCACAGCTGTTTTGTAAACAAAAACTGATAAATATAAAAAAAATTGTGGTTTTTTGTTAATAATTTTTTAGTACCACACATTGTGCATTTCAAGTATCCAAAGTAAGAGGCATTCATCCACAAATAACACCTGCCTGCCTGTCTACGTTTCATTAAAAGGGACAAAAGAATACGTTTTGCCATTGTATTCGAAGATTAATTTGTGAATAATAATTATATTTTAAAATATTGTGATTTTATTTATTTTTTTATGAAAACTGACACATCAATACTTTGTGATCTATGGCAGTTTAATATCCACGCTTAGATTATGACTTAATATCCAACATTTAAAGTTAGTGTGTAATTAATTTAAATAAATAAAAAATACTCAAAGAAATCTGATCCCCCACTCACACCACACGCACACATTAATTTGATTTGATAAAGTATAATTAAAAAAGACACGCACACTCACATATTTTCGCCATTTCCTTATTCAGTCATCTGTCTATTCGGCCATACATCCATCCATCCATCCGAACATATTCACAACCCCCAAACTTGGGTTGTAGAGGCGAGACGTGGTTGAACGTCAACTTGTATCTTGATATGGCCACTTAAAACCGTTATTAACATTGACCCTGAATATGAGTGGCGGGCCAAAATTAGGAATCACCACCAACACAAAATTTATGAATAATATCGAAATGCCAAGAAATTAAATCAAAAGAAAAAAACTACAAAATTTATGAATAAAATTTTGAATAAAAAAAATTTGCATGACAATATGTCAGCATTTTACAGTAATCCACACATACCTACTACCTTCGATACGAACGAATATGGTGGAATCGATCGATATTGTTTTCCATATTTGTACGCAGGGTACCTAAAGGAGAACCGACGGCCGACACTGGTCACGACACAAAAACAAGTCCCAAAGTTCATTAAACATGCCAATGACTTTGTTAATTATTAATTGCTTTTTCTACTTTTTTGTTTATAAATCAACAACACCAACAACAAAACGGCAATAACGAAAATATAACTAGTTAAGTGATAAAAACTTAAACTTTATTATTAACTACCGTCCAATTGACGGACATTAGACAACACCGTGGCCTTGCCAAACGGAAGACTGAAAAAAAGTTTTTTTTCAGTTTATGTCGTTCCATTTCCATTAGATTTTGTAGGGGTTGGATGAAAATCTGGCATATAAGGAGTTCAGCAGATATCAAGTCCTTGAGATCCGATTTATGGGGACTGACTGGGCCACAAGCTAAGGGACCGATGAATAAGAGACCAAATTGGTTAAGGAGAGCCATAGTAGAGGTTCAAGGTTTTCCAATAGGATTAACAAAGCTAATATACTTCCCATCTTCGTAGAGGGTATAAAAAAGATACAAATGTTAATTAACCTGCAAAAGGGCAGTGGGTTCCAAAAAGGCTACCAGGAGGAAATCTTTACATTCAGGATAAGGCACGAATGAATTAAAAATATCCACACAACAACTATTGGAATATACTACGTTTAACGGAAGTATATTCAAATAATCGGCCACTCAATATATGAATGTATATTCAAAACGAAAATTTTAACACAAATTCCGTTTGGAAACTATTGATCAAAGCTAGGATAGAAAATGTGATTGCGTGCCATTTTTAAAAAGAATCTGAAAATATTTTCGAAGATAGAGATCCCAGAAACTTTCCAATGAACATTACAGATGTAATTATTACATCCGAAATTCTCAACGAGCTTCATATCCCAAAAAAAGATCCCATTATCAAGCAAAGTCTTCATAAACCTATTTTTGACAATAGCAACTACTTACAAATCAAATAACAAACCCATTATTTTTACAAAGTCAAGCCACTCAGAATTAGTAGTTAATTTTTTCGCAACTAAAAGTCGTCGAATAATTGGAAAAAAGTATTTGTTTTATTTTTAGAAACCACTTTTATTGTTTAGTCCGCTGCGGGTTTTGAATTCGCAGCCTTATGATTTGTATTTTCCACTGTTGCAAAGGTAAGGCAGTGCACAGATTTGCTCTTTTTAACTCGAGAGTGAAACTTGGTCACGTGCGGGATTACCTAAAGAGTGAGAGTTTTATGTGGAGTTTACTTTTCACTCTTTTGTTTTGTGTGAGAGTTCTCTCGAGTCACTCTTGTTTGAAAAAATAAAATTAAATTAGTATTTCCTCCCATTCAAAAACGAGTAAAGTATGCTCGCTCTTATTCGAATTCGAGTAGAGAGTGAAGCCCGCTCGAAGTTTTTCGGAGGTCTGAAATAAAGGATTACTCCCATCGTATTTCATTTTTTTTTTCATTTTCGTTTTTAATGGCGTTTCGAGCTCACAACTTCGAAAGCGCACACACTGTCCCAACGCTACGTATTAAAATAAACGAAAAACGTCCTCCCATCTCATTAGAATATTTAGGAAACACCAAGTTCTTGTCATGAGACCACAGTGAAACTGTACTGATATATTCACTACAAAACTCCGGGAGAAAGTTATGCACCTCTCCCAGAATGCAAACACACGTATGGTAATATACTCAGCAATTTGTCTCTTGAACTAGTTTGCTCAGTATGGATAGTGTGGTATTTCCAAAAAAAAAAAAAAAAATTAACACCATTCAACTGACTGAGCATAGATCCCGCAACGATCCCGTCTCTCCATCAGATCTAAGAAAAAGTCCACGGCTCTGAATTATTATTTTATAAATCTAATCTCCAGAGATTTTATATTCGATTTGGAAGCGAATTCTTCTGGTCGCCTATAACACACATTTTCAATGGAGTCAAATGGCCTGTTGGATTCTTAAGGCGGATGTACCTCTTTGGATTGCAAATTCAATCTAGAGCACGCGTCAAACCTACTTTGACATAATTTAAGAGCTATAGACATTTGAGAGTCATATGAAATTTTTTCACATACAATATCTATTTGAATTGAAAGTACGGTCCACGGTTTAATTATTATCATTGAAAAACATTTCTGATTTTCACCCAATTAACGGCAGTGTTTAAAAACAGGTAAATTTCAATAAAATCCAATATTATTGTTCAACTATCATATTTAACTAAACTGCAAGCCACTGTGCCGCCCTTAAGTTATGAGAAAAGTTTTCATTTTTATATTCCAATATTAGAGAAGGTGGGGTTTCTGCATTAATTAAATGGCGTTATAGTCAATCGATCGATCGATACGTAAATATTTGTTTTTGCTGATTAAAAATATCGATGAATAAGTCATAAATAATTTGTTGTTAACAATAACAAAAAAATTTACATACAATATACGTTAATTTTTTTATGGCTTTTGATGGGGGGAGGGGGGGTGTAGGGTGGAGTACCATGAATTTCAACAAAATGCCGCGCTCACCCTACGTGAGTTGGTAACTAGTTTTCAATTGTTTTTTTTTCACATTCTTTTTGTTTGGAAACAAAAACCAATAAAAACTACATTCTTGGACAAATAATGAGGTAATATTGGCTTGATTCTTGAATTACAGGTTGGACAAGGCCCTTCAAAAATGTATTTCCACACTTAAACACCGTCTGCGCATGCTCATGCATCATCAATCTCATTACTATTCAAATCTCCCCACAAAATCAGTGAGCGAAAAAATTATGATTAACTGTTATTACCAAGTTTTTTGTTTTTTTTGTTGTTGGTGTGACAAACTGATGACAAACAATAGAAAAAATTAACATGTCAATGATTCATAAGTTTTTTTTTTCCGAAAGAATTAACAATTAAAATAGCTCTCCGCTTGTTGGCAAGTTCTTTGGAATGTTGGTGTTGGTAGTACATCACGAATAAATAAATAAATAAATAAATAAATAAAATATTCCTAAATTCTCTATTGTCTAAGAATGGCAAGATAACGATTTTGTTAATATCAATGGCCTAGAGTTGCTGGAAAAACACACCTTAGACACTGTGTGTCGCAATACTTCCGTTAGTTGAACGTTTACACGAATATTTTAATCCCTTTGTGTATGTGACTAGCTCTGGAGGGGGGAAGTTCCTCCACCTCCACCACCTGGCAAAAAGAGAATTAACAATGCAAATTTTTTATTTATGATGGCAATTGGCGGAAGTCGCAAATGATGCCACTTGATAAAAATAGAAATATAGGTAATCTATAATTGGAATTAGAATGTGTTGAGCTCTTAGTTACAATAGAGCTGGGAGTTACATGTTAAGTGCATACATGCACATATACTATAATCAAATACAGTGCCAAACACGAAACAATAACAATAATTGAAATTAAAGGAATAAAAAAAAATAATTTTAAAAGTGAATCGAAGCTTTCGGGAATTGGCCATATTTTGCATCGCAAAGAGCTTCAGAATTGTTTTTCATGGCTAATATCGCTTCATTATGTTCCCTCGAATTTTTATTAAAACAGTTTAAGCCGACATGTACATATACATGTATATAAAACTGCAACAAAGTTAAACGCCATAATTTTTAAATTTTTTTTTTAAATTTTATTTAATAAAAGCAAAAATGTCAGAAAGTTCAAGTTCAAGGCTTTAATACACCCTCCAGAATATTTTCGCGATAATATTCGGCAATTTATTCTGATGTCACGGTCGATTAATACGAGCGGAGAGCGACCATCGGCTATTATGGCGGGCCACACCACCACCATGGCCGGCGCTTGTGTTCTGGTGGCCAACCGAAGGTGCACATTTACAGCTGACTTCTTTGGCAAGTAAACACGATCGTTTTGTTTGTTTACGAATGCTGGACACTTTCGGCAAAGCGAAGCAACTCTTTAACTCTATTGAGTCTATTTTCTTTTTTCTGTTGTTGTAGTTCTTGTACTTTTTGGCATTTCAATGGCTTTACCTCGAGCTAGTATTTCAATATTTGCCGAATGGAATATTGCGATATCTTCAATTCACGAGCCATTTTTCGGCTACTGCGACGCGGGAGTGGGCCGGTATTGTCCATTTCCCACTTGGCATTGCACTGATGTAAATATTATCGGGTGGCCCTTTCTATAAGGTAAATTATTTCCTATGAATTTTTTGAACTTTGTGGGGCAGGTACCATAAGCAGTGGATGAATATTGCCAATCTCACCACCATCAAAAGTTGATAATAGTATTCCGATGTACCAACTTTAGAAGAAGGACATACTCCCTTCGGGGGATGCCGTGCGTAACAGCCAGCCAGACGAACGGGTGGACGGACGGACACCTCTAGATCGACACCAAATGTTCTGAAAGGGATTTTGTCCAATGAGACCTAAGGTCTTAAACTGTTTAGGCCGTTTTAGATTATATATACCCTCTGTAGCCATATGACTATGGGTAAAAGTTAAAAAATTGCCGTAGTGACCGTGGATGAATTGAAGGACAAATGTCATTTCTTTAAGATATCGCCATATCAGCAAAAGATTTCAGGAAATCAATTTCAATTGTTTTCCCAAAAAAATGGATTTCGGGGGCAAAAAATCTGAGTTTTATTTAAATAAAATAAAAGCAACAAATTTTACCTTCACAAAACCACAATGTTGTTCAAAAGGTTTCGGGAATTCTATTCTATAAACGGGCACACAAAATGCATCACTTTACTAACAATTAACACAGATCATCACCTCAAAAATATTGCAGAAAAATTTGCATTGAGAATTGAAAGCAATGATAAAGAAAATATTTGTTGAACAAACCAAACTTGAATTTCAGATCAAACCCGTTTGGTCTTAGTCTGCCAAAAAGTCTATTTTTCAATATTCTCTGTGATTCAATTTATTTCAATTTTAATTTAATTTCTTTGGAATTAATTGAAATTACTTATTTGGGTTTTTAAAAAAATAATAAATTATATTTTATTTACTTTCACATTCAATTATATTTTAAATGCCTTCTAGCATGTATTGCAAAACAAGTTTGGGGGTGAATTATCTTTGCCACCCAATTTTCTATTCAACAAACTCCTCTGGTATTCAAGCTATCAGCTTAATGAACTCGAAACGAAATTATGCAAACAACTTTCACGGTAATAGATTTAATTGTTTGTTTGTTTTTTACTTTTTTCTTTTTTGACCAAGACAGTTAAAATTATTCCCTTCAGCACCACTTGTATTGTCAGAGGGTAAAAAGTCTATGGATGAGTATGAAGATAAATTTCGTAATAAATACCAATGATTTGGGATTAGTTTTTTTTTTTTTGATACAATTATACTTAAGGCGAAAATCGATCCTTATATGATTATATATAGCAGTTCTAAGGCTAATTTGGACGAAATATAGTCCACCTTCTTCTGGATAAAGCCTGGAAACAGTTCTGCTGCCAGTACATTAATTGAATGCAAATTTGCGGTATTTTGTGCAAATGCATATTTGAGAAATAAATATGATTATGCAAACAAATTATTTGCATATGCAATATTCTTCAATTTGTCACATTTTATTTAATATTACATATAAGTATTTAATATTTTACCTCAATTGGATAAAATAAGTTGAGCATTAATGGTATAAAAAGGCCATATTTTTTGCATATGAATGCGATATCAATGCAGAAAAAAAATGTGTAAAATTTATAAATTTTGCATATGTACTGCATTTACATTGCCTTTTACCACATTTAAACACAATTTTTGGGATGACGTCTATATTTTCTATTCCCTTTTCGCATACATTTGTTTAGCTTTTGTATAACAAACTACCTTCTACAAACCACACCACACACAACAAATATTTACTTGCATATATGTGGAGTACATATCTATATAGCCAGTAGGTAAACAGTATCGGTTATCAGTAGCATACAATTATCTTAAATTGTTCCCACAAAATTAAAAAAAAAAAAAAAAACTAAAAATAGTGGCAGAAAACACAATTTGTAGTGACATCATGCCAAGTTAATTACAAATAAAAAAATATGTGCGTTCTATACAAGTGTGCGAATGAAGACGAATCAAATATGTCATTAATAAATTTAAAATTTTTTTTCGGTCTTTAATTTTATTTATGAAATTGGATCAATTACTGAGGTCACTGATATTTTTTGGGGGGGGGGGAATATTTCAACAATTTATTAAAATAAAAAAGAGGGTTCAGATACAGATCCAATAAAAAGGACTGATATATAGAAGCTTTTCCGAACCTGTCTGCAGACACATGTTAGCAGAACCCTTTTCTTAAATGGTATCTCCTTTGAAGATATAACATTTAGACTATTTTATTGTACATTCCGCGAAATTAAAAACACAATGGAATCATATCAGACACTCACCTTAACCCATTGAACGGAACTACTTCCCTGTAACCTCATTTGCCAAGTTAATTATTTTGCCTCTCTAACTCTGTCCCAGACACGCATTTGTTCTATAATTGTCTGACTTTGCTTTTATTTTAATTGGCAATGACTTTGTTTGCATAGCTCTTGAATTATCTCTACTTTTCATAGAAAAAATTGCACCAATTGCAGTAGCCAAGCAGAGACGGAAAGTCTCGAAAATTAACCAAAATACTTTTATGACTGCAATTTTATTTCTTTTTCGCCAAAATTTCTTCGAAAATTATGCGATTTTTCTCAAATAATAATTCAAAATATTATTGAAAAAAAGTTCAAAACCTGAAAAAAATATTTTTTGTGATCTTGTTTAATTTTATCCAACGCAATAAGTACAAAAAGCAGTCGTTCAATTTTTAGAACGCTGGAGTTGAATCTGCGCTCAATTAATTTTTTGTTTTTTTTTTTTTAATTTGTTTGCCCGATGAGCGGGTTGAACTGACAATCTGTTACGAACAGGCTGCAAGCTACATATTTTGTTATTTTTATTTGTTTTCCGACACAAAATTTCGGACCAGCGACCTTAGGTTCTGTAGTCGGATGTGTTCACTATCTGCTGCCGTTACTCATTACTTGATTTAATGAAAGTAAGTTGGGAATGAGACAGTTGTAGGCTGTCTTTTTGGAAAACATCGTGAATCAGTTCAAGACATTAGCTGAGACCTAATAACGATATCCATCTGTCTCTCTGTTCATCCATCATTCGGTCTGTATGTTGAAGTCATAATAGCTCCCATATTATTATACCGTCAGCCGTATAACTTTAAAGGGATATTTGATACGTTAAAAATGTCTGAATGTCTGTTTGGTTGGTGCGGACGGTAACGATAAAGATGTATAAAGCTGGATCACTCCTTGCCCATCTGATATCCCTGTAAATGATTAAAATTAACCGGCGAATGGAGTATTGCCACATCATAATATATTTAGTAGGGCTGGCTGAAATGTGGACAATATCGGACAACTACTTTAAGTACCTCCGCAACAAAGGGTCCAAATTAAAAAAAAAAGAAATAACAATAAAGACATAAAATATTAAATGAACCACATATATCTTAAACTTTACGTATTCCTGTCCATACCAGATTCTCTTTAAACCATGAACATTTAAATATTTCTGTCAGCTCTATATCGATGATAGGATATATCGGTCTTCTGGTAACTTCCCTCAAAATGTGAAATTAGTGTCCGATATTCCTCTTTGCTCCTCGCAATATTTCTGCCAACATAAGATCTGATGTCAGATGACAACTTTTTTTACTACACCCCAACACAATTTTAAATATTTAAAAAAATGCAAACTTGGGTCAAACCATATGCTGAGGTTATATATCTATTGGTAGACGGTGTGTGTGCTATTTTAACCAGTATTGCCAAAAAGATATTTGCTAAAAGGACATCCTATACTTCCTTACTTTTGGCATTTGAAGGTTTCCGTCAGAATTTCTATCCCTAAATTAGTCGATTTTCAACTCAAAAAATTGTTCATTGAGGATCTTATTTGATAATAGCTTCTGTAGCGTTTTTTATTTCCTTCATCTGAATAGCTCGTAATAATTGGATTTTTGTAAAACTTTAAACTTTAAAAATTCAATTTGTAATTTTGCACTCCCATCTCTGGAGTCACCCTAATGCTTTTTAAAAACAATGACATTTTCTATTTATTGTCCTTGTCGTTCTGTGAATGACCAATCTATATTATTTTACTACTACAAAGAGGTTTTAAAGTCCAAGTTCATGTAACGACGACGACTCATTCGACTAAGCACAAAGAAATGGGGAAAATACGAAAAAATGAAAATAACAATAAACACACAATAAAATTGAAAGAAAAAATATGACAATAAAAAATATTGTTTAGCAGGTGATTGATCTTAACTGCCGCCGTTAGGCCAAAGAGAGTGAGAGTGAGGAAAGAAGTGGTTGGTTGATCGATCGTTCGACCAATCGATACCAGGTTTTTGCATTAGCAACAATAATTTGTCATTTGTTTGCACTTTGTGAATGTTTTCCATTAATTTTTTATGGCGGATAGAACTCAAGTCAAATTTGTTTAGATCTACATTCGTGTTTATTTTTTTATTTACCCACCTCACCGAAAAACAACAATAACAACAACAAATTTCCATAAAGCAATTTTAGCAAACTTTTCGCAATAAGTCTTGTTTGCTTGTTTGTTATGTCATCACAACAACAACAACAGCAGCAGCAACAAGAATAACACCATTTAAAATCGAGTTTGTTATCACCTTTTTTTTGGAGGGCAATTAATTTCTTCCTCTTCGAGTTCGGTGGTAGAACATGTGAAACTCTTTAAAGTGAAGTGATTAGCAGTAGTAGATGGTTAAAGCGAATATCGTAGATGTTTATATTTCCCACACACACGCACACACATACACTTAAATTCGAATCTATAAAATATGGTTTAAAGTTGTTTATTAATAATGGATGATGTTTTATTCTCAATTCGTGGTGTTAATAAATGAGTGAGTGAGTGAGTGATTCAATGAATGAATGACCTTTTTTGCATGGAGAGTTGGGGTTGTCCAGTCATCAAAGCCATTTGGCCTTTATTAATTATTTTATGCATTTTGTGTTATAATTATTTAATAATATATTCTATTGTTTTTTGATGGGTGTTATATATATAGAATTTTGGTCATCATTTATGCAATTATCGTGTTATTTTGTTGTTTTATAATTGATTTTTAAACAACAAATTTTCTATTAACCCTTTCAGTGTCAATGAAAATTTTTGTCGAGATAAAAATCTGAAATTCCGTACTAATTTACTAAAATGTGCTCAGAAATTCGAAAACGAAACTAATAGAATAGAACTGCAATATTTTTAAATAGCAAACGTGTCTGTTATTAAAAAATATCAAAAATAACGGTTCGTAAGAAAAACAAAAAATGGCAAAGAAAGAGAGTACTTTTAAATGTCAAATATATTTGACAAAAACACTGAAAGGGTTAATAATCGTTTAATACATCAAGTCCATATATATAGGGTGAGATGAAAAACCTGCAACCAATTTCAGACTGCTGTCATTGCTAAGTCACTCGTCCGACAGCTGATTTCTTTATATATGGTTGGAAAACCACAAGTGGCTATCGTTGGAGCACTCCAGCATTTAAATGTGAATAAATCGTTTGTGTCTCGTACCATCGCTCGTTACCGTACTGCTGGCAGCGTAGCCCGAAGTCAAGGAAGCCCAAAGTCGGCAAATATTGAAAAATGAGCGCGGGAAAAAGCCATTGAAGTTCCAAAAGTGCAAGAACTTACACCGTAACAGGAAGAAAAAAGACTCAAAAGAGCTAAAGAGTTGCTTCGCTTGGCCAAAAGTGGTGAACTGCCGAATTTGGCCACCAAAATCTCCGGATACCAATCCGTTGGACTATTGTGTCTGGAGCATCAAGCCAATAAAATTAAAAAAAAAAATAAATAAAAATTATGGGGTTTGACTTTGTTGAAGGTTTTTATCTCGCCCTGTATACCCTCCATCCTTACACTCAACGTATACGTATTTGTTCGAATGATTCATTACATCATATTAGCTTCACGCCCAAATGAATTAGCCCACTTAACACCAAGTCTATCGGTCTGAACCAAATTAAATACAGTTAAAAGTTTTTATTGTAGTTGCTGTTGTTATTGTTGTTGATAACCTTGAACCATATTCTCTTTCAAAACTAATCTTGATTACTGTGTAAACAGTTGTAACACTTTTTTTTTTTGGTTTGGCCCGCCCCCATGTCTTCCCTAAATGGGGGATTTTCCAAACAAACTAATGTTAAACTTTTCTCTCACACACACACACAACCATTCACACATTGCGATACGTGGGTGTCTTATTGAGTGGCAGACGAGTTTAGGTTTACCCAGAAGATTTGACAGACTGATAAATTAGACGTTGATGTTATGGTTGGAGTTGCTTTTAAACAATTTCTCGTTCCACCAACTAGTCTGCTAATTTGTTCTGACACAGTCAAGGAGGAACAAAGTAGATAATAATATAGTTTTTAAAATCAGGTCTAATTTTGTTCCAACAACTTGGAGATAATTTTGAAACAAATTAATTGGCGCTGTGAACATTTTTTTTATTTTTGGTTCATTACTTTTTAATTGGAGTCCTGAACTTCGAAGCGTAAAGTAAATTTTTTGCATGAGAAAATATAAAATTAATTTATTTGGTTTCATTGAGTCATTCATTTCGTGGCATTCATTCTATTTTGAGAACTTATGCAAAACCGTTTTTTTTTTGTAAACTGACCGATTATTGGTTTTCTGTTCACACACAATCCACATGGTTTCTTTTATTGTAAGTTTTGTTATTATTATTGGGGTTTTTTCTATTTACCTTTCATGCTCTTACCCGTTGACATTGCTCGGCGACCAGACAAAAAATCGATTATAAAAACGCTAGATAGTAGTTATAACTGTTATAAAACGTCTCGTAAAATTTTCATAACGTGTATTGTTTGTAAATAAATAGTCATTGCTTATTTTTGTTTTTATTTGTATTTGTATTTGTATTTGTATTTTTTCACTTCATTATTATCTTTTCAAAAGTAAATATTATTTTCGCGAATGAGGAACGTGTGAGGGAAGACTAGGGGAAGATGATCCATATAATTTTTATCTTTCGATAATAGGTTTCTTTTTCATTATTTTCAACAGCTTATTTATTGAGCTGGTTAGTACTCAACTTGGAATAGTACTCAAATTAAAAGAGTTGAACTTTTTTGTACAATCTTGAAATATTTTGAAATAAAATTTTAAAAACTCTTAGAACGATTATGATTTTTTAGAAAACACCAACTTAGCTATGATATTAATGGAAAATGGAAATGTAACAAAATAACACACTTTCCTCATTACCAAGTAATGAGTAACGTAGGGAGGTCCGAACACAAAATCAAATGATGTGAGTTCAAGGCAAAAAAGGGCAAAAATAAATAATTCCGATGAGTTATTGATGTCGATTTAAGATTTTTAACAACCCTATATGTTTGCGGTATTGGCAAAGTTTCCTCCGATGAGAAAACATTCGTTGTCCAGCAGTTTGTAAATCAATAAAATTATCGGTTTTACTTGCTTCATTTCCAGCGCACCAAAATCTCCGGATATCAATCAGTTGGACTATTGTGTCTGGAGTACTTTGGAAATATACCAAAGTGTCGATCACCTCAAGCAAGGGCATCGCCGGGATTGACATTTGACGGTTTCATTGGCCGTTTTTTCTTTTTTAATTATGGCGTTAAAATTATGGAATTTCCACTAAATTGGCTGTTTCCAATATGAAGGAATCGCCCTTACAAAGAGCTTTCCATATAGATCCAAGTTTTGGTATAATCCGCATATAACTGTGGTCCTCTACTATACTCGGTATTTTAATCATTTGTTTCACATTTTTCATGGGAATTGCATAAAATGTGGTATTTGAGTTCGTAATGGATATACCACCACCTCCGGAATATTTCCAATACGGGTTCAGTGTTTTGATGATTTTAGTTCCACTTTTCAACGGATTTATTCCAAAATTGGAATTTATAGTTCGCAATGGATACTACTTCCTATGATAAAAAAAATGAAATTCGTAATAGGCGCCGCCTTCTCTGGCAGATAATTGCCTTTAATAGTTCACCTCTTCGTATAATCACCATTTAACTATACCTCCAGATCTTCGGTATTCTGATGATTTGTATTACACTTGTCACCGGAATTGTTTCAAAAGGGGAATTTGCAGTTCGCAATGAGTTCTACTTCCTATGACCAAAAAATTGCCAGTGCAGATCTACGTCTTTGTTCAACCCCCATATAACGATACCTCCCAATATTCGGCGTTTTGATGATTTTTGCTACATTATTCACCGGGATTAACTCAAACTTGGTATTTAGAGTTTGTAATAGTTGTTGGCCTCGCAGGCAGATAATTGGCTATAGATGTCCACGTTTTCTTATAGCCCCATAAAAAAGAGATACCTGAAACTTGGACTTTTTAAAAATGTAGAGGCATTTTTCGACGACAACCAAGGGGCATTCAAGGTTCGACCCGAGCAAACTTAGCTTTTTTACTTGTCAAAAATTAATAAAAAATATTTAATAATATTAACAATGAGTTAGAAGGTTCATTTGTAGGTGGTTGTCTAAAAAAATGCTGTTCAAGAACAAGAGCCCGCTCAGCAGTTTATTGTTCTTTGCTTTTAGAAATCATAAACAAATCATTAATAACTTTGGACCAACTTCACATTTAAAAGCAATTGAAATAAATCATAGAATAAAAAGACAGAATATTAATTTTCTCTTTAATGTTCTCTTTTGCGGACTTATGTGCTAGCACACGGCTTTAAGCAGTGCTGCTAAAAATTCATTATTTGGTAATGGAAATTTTTGCGGAAGGTGATGCAAAGTGACAACTTTTAACATTATCGGTGGGTATATATTGTTAGTTTTTATTTCTTATTTTTCTCATCGCATAAAGTGTGTGCTTAGGATTACAAGACCAAACGGAGAAGAGAACATTAATAAAATATGATGAATATTATGTCGAAGATCATTTGTAGCTCTACGATTCGACAGTTTCTAGTTTTTTGTTTGGGTGGTATATTTTTTAGAAATCTATTCCAAATGTCTTATGTTGAAGATAACATCTTCCCTTGGACATCCCTGATCAAAAAAGTTTTAAAATTCCATTTCTGGCTACATTGGTGATACCTGAATATATTGCATAAATTGTTCCCCCATCAGCCGTTGTGTTAAACTATTTCAACGCAATGACCGATATATTTTTAATCCCTGAAATTCTTTGAATATTTTTGCACAAATTATTTTATTTTCGAACACAAATTGTTTCCTTGTCACTTTTGTTGTCATTGTGAATTTATCGTACAGTATGTAAATTTTCGGTCATATATATTTACTACGATCACGATGACATTATCTATAATTGAGCCGGCAACAATTGTATAATTTGTGCAGACATACATATAAGTATGTATTTTTAAATATATTTGTTTTATGAACATTATAGGTGTTTATATATATTTTTGACCGTAGAAACATTTACCACAAAGCACTAGAGTCACACGAACGATGACGACGATGCTGCCTCTAACCACAAGTGGCCACTAACAAATAATCAAAACCGCCTAAATTAATCATTTTATTATGTAAAAAACAATATTTATATTTATTATTTCTAAATATTGAAATAATTTCAAAACTTACGCCACAATTCTTATAAATATGAGAATCAATTTATTACTTAAGTCGGAAGTGTTACCATAGACAAATTAAGTATAGACTAAAAAGTTGTCTCATCTGTTATCTCTGAAAAAAGTGCTTCAATAGATGTCGTTCATGCTGTGAGAGAGGTTCAGTAGACTCACTCAATTCTCTTAAAATACAAAATATTAAATATTTTTATGATTCTTTATTATTTATCAATAAAACACGAAACATCGACTTGATTTACTTTTACATTATCTAAATATGTCGTGAAATATAAAAATATAGAACTTAAATAGCAGAAAAATGAATAAATTGTTTTCGAAGTCGAGTGACATCACTAGCCCTAAGTGACTTGACTAGCCCAAGATCAACAATAGTGACATCTGCCCGAAGGGAAAATTTTAAAACTTTTTAGTCTATACCTTTATTTGTCTATGGTGTTACTCCATTGGCTTAACTTGTGTTTATGCTCCAATACAGAGTGTAATGTTGAAACTGAGATCTTTGCAATATTTTCTGAAGGCCTACAATGTCATGATATAAATTTAAGTTTCATTCCCTTTTTCTGTTTTTTCATACCCTCCACGGAGGGTATATAAAGTTTTTCATTCCGTTTGTAACACCTCGAAATATACATTTTAGACCCCACAAAATATATATATTCTTGATCAGCATAAAATTCTATGTCGATTTAGCGATGTCCGTCCGTCTGTGGAAATCACTCTAGCTTCCGAAAGAAATGAATTAAATTGATAAAATGTTACTCAAATTTATATTATGTCTGCAGGATTTTTGGTATTGAAAATGGGTCATGTATCTCCACATTTTGGTGTAGCCCCCATATAACGGTACCTCCCGATATTCGGTATTTTGATTATTTTAGTGTCTTTATTCACCGGAATTGTTTCAAATTTGGTATTTGAAGTTCGTAATGGATACTACAGCACATGACAGGAGATTGTTTGTGCAGGTCCACGTCTTCGTATAGCCCCCATATAACGGTACCTCCCGATATTTGGTACTTTAAGGAATTTAGCAACATTATTCACCAGAATTATTTCAAATTTGGTATTTGAAGTTCGTAATGAGTACCACAGCATAAGACAAAAAATTGTCTGTGCAGGTCCACGTCTTCGTATGGCCCCCATATGACGGTTCCTCCCGAAATTCGGTATTTGATGATTTTAGCGACATTATTCACGGGAATTGTTTTAAAATTTGGCCTAAGTAAGAGAATTGCTACATTATTGACCATTTTTTTTTTTTTAATTTTCGCATTTGAATATTATAATGGCTTATGACGTTTTATGAGCTTCATGAATATTTAAATAAAAAAAATTACCACTTTTGGGAGAGGTACTTGATGGAGTGGACCGATACTATCCATTGTCGCACTTGACCGAGCACTGATTTATTAGTATTCACAAAGTCGAAATAAAATCGGATTATCGGATTATTTCGAACTTTTGTGGGCGAGTTGCCAGAAGGAGTGGACTGATATTGCCCATCTTCGAACTCGATATTTGGCGATATTTTCTTGTTCTATTAGGGACATTATTTTCTTTGAATTTTTTTACCTTTTGTGGGTATGTATCAGAAGGAGTATACCAATATTGTCCATCTCCGAAGTGGACCTATGTTTACGATTTACCAAGTTTGGACCAAATCTGATACTCCCCAAACAGACGGACGAACGGACCGACGGGCATTGCTAGATCGACTCCAAATGTCCTGAAACGGCTTTGGTCCAGTGAGACCTAGGCATGTGCCTTATTTCGATGAGGCACATTTTGGCCGTCTCAGATATAACCTCCATAGCCATATGACTGAGAGTATACAAATGAGTGATTTACTTTTTTTGGCCGTCAATTTGCGGTGGTCGTTTTAAAACAAAGAGCATTTCTTTTATTTTTAATTTCAAAAAAAACAGGGCTTATCAAAATGGGTTTATGGTTACACAGCAATCATAAATAAATGCAATTGAAAACCCAAACAAAAAATTCCGAGTTATTAAGAATAATTACAACAAATAATTTCTCCATTGTGGTTTTCGAAATTTGCAAAATGAGTCAGAAAACTGACGCATAGGTCTATATAAAAATTAGCAAATCAATTTTTCAAAAGATCCCCAATATACCAAAATAGCTTGAGTGTAATAATATTATAATGAGCTTTAGAAAATACGTTTTTAGATTGAAAATGTTGAGATTATATGGAGAAATGCTTGAGTAGGGCCAGTGTACTTCAGTGACAATTTTCATCAATGTTTAGGACACTTTCATGAGACCAGAAATCTCAGCAGCTATACTCTTAGAGAATTCGGAATGGTTTAATGTTTTCGAAAAATTTCCTATTGAGTAGAACTCTCCCAAGAACTACCTCAACTCTAAAAAAAACATTTAATTTTGAAGTATCGATAAATATTTATTTCCCAAAATACAGCCATGACTCACCAATCAGCTGCGGTACATCTTCCCTTGACCTTCATTTGTGAAGAGTTATGAAACATTGTCATTACCTCATTGTCTTGAGCTGTCAGACATTCCCCTGCAATTTCAATTAGTTCCAAAAAAATTGTTGAAGTTCATGGAAATGTCATTTCAATAATTTGTTGCTGCTCGCGACTTGGGCGAAAATCTTGGAAAAAATGATTTCATTTCGTTAATGAATTAACTACAAAATTCGTTTATTTCAATAAAAGAGCAAATGACTGACTGACTGGCTAACTGAACTTGTTGTGGGTCTTCAAAACAAAATTGATTAATTTATGTTCCTCACCAAACAAAAAATGTGTTTCGTTTCGGTTAAGGGGGGGTCAGCAGCTAATAAACCAAATTTAAAAAAATATTAAGATTTATGTTTCGTGTGTTTGGAAATGTTTGGAAATTGAATAGGGGGGAGGGGAATCGGTCACGTATGTGATGACATACTAGCATAGATCTACATTGCATGTTGCTGTTACTGTTTTTTTCTTTCCATATTTTTGTTAATATAATTTTGCAATGATTTTTTTTTTCGTTTGTTTGTTAATCAACATAAATTGAACATGAACTGCTTTAATTAAATCTTGTCTTTTTTTCTTTCTTTCAATTTTTTCTAGATGAACGCGATGCCATTCAAAAGAAGACATTCACAAAATGGGTCAATAAACATCTCAAAAAGGTAATGTAACAAAAAAATATTGTTTCTCAAATCAAATTTCTTCTTAGACACAGACAAAGAGAGGGCCTTTCTGGGAAATGAAAAAGAAGAGGACCGGTAATAATTTATAATGGGCTTGATTGTAACACCTCATCTTCTTCATCATCATCCTCACCACCATCATTGCCATCTCAATAATTGTGGTTATCATCGCAATTGAAAGGCATACTTTGTTCGAATATCACCATCAAGCGCTCTTTACAAATACCCAGTTACACAAAAAGATGAAAACAAAATGAAAAAGACGAAAACACAAAGCAAGGCAAACAATTGCAAATTTTCTTCTCGGCCGCGACGAGAGAAGTGAGAAAGAAATTATTTGCCAGATTATTAGGGCCTTGTTTTGAATTGTTAGACTTTCACTATTGCCACCATCAACACCACCTCCATCTGGTGTTGGTGTTGGCCATGTAATAATGACTGGCGGTCTGTCCATGTTGTGTTTCCTTTCAAAGAAATACAAATGGCAAACAACAATGACACACAGACACCCATACCCCTACTTTTACCATAAAAGTCACACTTTGCAGTTCGCTCACTCTAATCACACCTGATCATGAAAAGAAAGTCATGTTTTTTTTAATTTTATCTCATTTTATTTTTGTATCTCATGACTGTTTTTTGCTTTTTAAAAATTCTTTTTTCATGCAGCACTGGAAATATGCAAAGGTATCGTTATTTTTCTACTCTTTCCGATTGTCAATTTGTTGTCACTTTGAAGTAAAATAAAGGTGTAAGTCCACTTTTTGCTGCAACATTTTTTCAGTTTCGCGAAAATTGAGAATTTCTTATTAAATTAGTTGTTGTTGTCAGGTATAAAAGCAAAAAAAGTAACTTCATATAATAGTGTTTAGTTCCAAATCTGGAGTAGAATTGAAATATTAACCCTCATCCAGTATTCGTCGGTATAAATTGCCCAAAAGCGTTTTGTTTTTGGCAAGAATTTTTGGTTTGAAAGATAGAAAATTTAAGGCATACCAGTTTGGGACCAAGACACAATATATATGACGAGATAGAAGTCAGGTTAGGTTAGAGGATAATTAGATACAATTGAAATTGTATCTACCTCACTCGGAGACCTTAAATATTGTATGACCTTAATATTTTAGGAATGAAGCAAGGGTGGGTTTTCAGTGGTTTTAAGTAAATTAAGGTTAGTTTCCTAGGTGTAGCCTTTAGTGCCGTTTTACTACAACAGATTTCTTAAGGACATTTTTGGGGGCATTATAAGTTTGATTGGGCCAAAATTATGTAACACCTCGAAATATTGCACATAGGAAACTATATGTGGATCTTCCTATCTCGCCGAGCTGAGTCGATATAGCTATGTATGTCCGTCTGTCCATGTTAATTTGTAATCAAGCTACAGGTCGCAATTATGGCCCGATCTTCACGAAAGCCTATTGTTTTTGGTGATGATCGCAAATTATTTAGGAGTTGAAATGGACCAAAAAAAAAAAAAAAAATAAAAAATTCTTGATTTTGCTGTTACTCTACAGGCCATAATTATAGACCAATCGAGTTAGAGTTTGCGGCTGGACAGAAGCCTACTAATTTGGAAATTAGTTAGGGGTTAAAATAAACCATGAAAGTTCATGTTTAAAAAATGCGAAAATTTCCACTAAACGCAAATATTTTTAATCCCTACGAAATCACAAATACATTAAAAGGTTACTTCTGACTATTGCAGTGATGTTCATAGCCAAGATATCGGACATATAACAAAATATTTAAAAATATTTAACAAAACTACAACAAAGTCAAACGCCAAAATTTTTAAATTTTTTTTAAATCTTAGCTAAATTTAGAAAACAAAGAATATCGGAAATAGCATCAAATTTTAGAATAAGTTTAGATTTGTTCGAATTGGTCACCTTTGGCACGAATTATGGTCTTCAAACGGTCAATGAAACCGTCACACGCTCTGCGGTATTTTGGCTCATTCCCGGCTAAACGCTTGCTTGAGGTGATCGACACTTTGGTATTTTTTAGTGCCAACCTTGCTTTCCAAAATATTCCAGACACAATACGGTCAACGGATTGGTATTCGGAGATTTTGGTGGCCATTTTGTGCTGGAAATGAAGCGAGGAACCTCATTTTGAAACCATTCTTGTGTGGCGCCTGCGTATTCCTATTGGAATGTCCAAACCAGGTCTGCGGCCAAAATATTTGCGTGCCCAAGGCTTTAATACACCCTCCACAATATTTTTGCGATAATGTTCGGCATTTATTCTGATGCCATGGTCGATTAATACGAGCGGAGAATTATCATCGGCCCACACTATCACCATGGCCGACACTTGAGTTCTGGTGGCCAACCGAAGGAGTACATTTTCAGCTGACCTCTCTGGCAAGTAAACACGATCACTTTGTTTGTTTACAAACTGCTGGACAACGAATGTTTTCTCATCGGGGAAAACCAAATTCGGAAGTTCACCACTTTCGGTCAAGCTTTACCTCTTTTAAGTCTATTTTCTTTCTGTTGCGATGTAAGTTCTTGCACTTTTTGGAATTTCAGTGGCTTTACCCCGAGCTCATTTTTCAATATTTGCCGAATGGAAAACAGTAATGTCGACGAAGATATTGAATAATATTTCAAAAGACTTTGGTAAGAATAGTGCAAAATAGTCATTATTCCTTAAAGGCTTTATGTTGGAAAACTTTTCGAATTTAAAATATCTCGCAAAATATTGTAGCTAGAGATTAGCAGCAAAAAATCTTAGAAAATGCAAGGAAACAAAATGAAAAAATGGTGCCACCAAATTTGAGAGTTCCTACCCTTTTCAGGAAACCCTCTTCCTTGTGGAGCTCATAATAAAAGGATGAAAGGACGTTCATAGTTATACCCACCTCAACAGTGTATTCAAGACCTCAATTTAAATTATCCAACAGCAAAATACAACAATTCAATTTAATGACCTCGGAGGAGTTTTTATAAACGTTTTTTAAAGCATATTTTGAACTGTGGCTTAGAATGCAGTTCGGGGTACCATAACAATTTAATAACTTTTTTTTGAGCATGTATATTTTCGAAACGGGCAAAAGTGGACTTATCACCTTTGGAACTTCAACCATGTGATATTAATTTATGTAATGTTACAATATTTCCTTTTTAAGTTTTTAATCTACTTTTGTGCTATTTAGTTTTCAATTTCTTCTTTTGTTGTGAAAAAATAAAAACTTTCTAATTCCTAAATTTTAATAAAAATATACCAACATAAATTCACCCTTCCAGACATACACAATGTTACATGTTTGTGTGTACACAAATGGGGTACCCTGTTGTCCGCTGTCTGCCGTAAGTTTATTTACCCAATCCCAGGACTAGTTTATTTTCAAAATTATTAATTTTTGTTTGTTTTTGTAGTTAATTGCAAAATTGCAACTTTAAAATTTGCACTGCAAGCGCTAAATTATTTTCTTTTTTCGTTTTTAATTTTTATTTTATTTTTTCCAAAAATCAGCAGAGGCCTAAAGCATTTTCGTTTATTTTTAATAACCTTGACCTATTTTTGTGATGCTACAAATCTTTAAATAAGATTCTTAATTTTATCTCTTGCTTGCTCCTTCCGCTTTCCAGTTTTTAATCATCAATGTTCAGTCTAAATCAGGAACGTATCCAGGAATTTTATTTTAAAACCATCACGGGCGTTAGGCCCAACTTGCACAAAACCCCACTTTTCCTTGAAATATGTAAAAAAATGTCAGAAAAGTAAACAGATCGAAGAGAAAAGGTAGAAAAATTCTCTAAGATTTAAAACCCAAAATGCTCTTCCGTTGGCCGTTCCGTTACTTGAGCTTGCCATCAAAGTTATGACCTTTCCCTCGTCGTGAATCGTCAGTGAGTATTTATTTAGAATGAGACCTTTGGTCCATTGTGCTGTTCCGTTAGACAGAGAATGTTTTTGGCAAACTTAAGCGGATGATGGGATCTATGTTTAAATTTCCCATAAAACCGGACATCTGCGCAGCAGTCAGGAACACTGTTATCCCGTCTTGAGGTCAAAAATTTGATGCTGCAGTGGTCAGTTACAATGCCAACCACGTTTCTTAGATCAGACCTACTAAGTGATAGAAGGGTGCTTGTGCTTCTTTTCGAGATTACCGGGCAGATGGCCTTACATACCCTACCCTACAACCAGTCTTTAAGTGTTATCTTCTACGATGAAAGATTTTTTTGGATCAGCTAACATAAGTTATTAAACCATATTAGTGGTTTAACGGGTACCAGAAGCAGAGGATCGGGTCGATGTTTCCATTTATGAGCCGATACTGTCCATCTTCGAAGTGGTATTAAGTTTTTGGTAACAACTACGATTTGACACGTTTGGACCTTAACGCAAACAGCCACACGGACTGAAAATCGTGATAGCTCAGATATAGGAACTACTTGGAAAGCCATTTTCAAAGATTTTCAACTTTTGTCTTATCTGCTTTTTAACAAAGTCGAATTGAAGAAAAATCAAAAATAACTAAGAATAAAGACGCCCTTTATCTTTTTTTGCACACATGAGATCATTTGGACTCCTTAGGACTCCAGTTCTCCACCAAAATTTAACTTTGTGAGATTTGGTGTAATTTGGCTACTAGGTTATAGCATGGTACAATGAAGAGAAGGTAGGTCAACTTTGAAAAAATTACAAGTATACAGGTCTACCTGTTTGGCTTGTAATGTCAGAAATAGTATCAAAACAATAACAAAATCAAACAACTTGTTGCATTCATTTTGAATAAATAATTGAAAACCGCGAAAACTGAATGAAAGGTCAACATTTCTTTTCAAAACCAGGTTCTATATATCTCTAAAGGATTATTTCGCTACAAAAACTCTAGATTTTATCGATGCATACGATGAAATAAACATTTTGAAAACATCCGAATTTAAATGTTTTCTGAAAATTTTTTTTTGTTATTGAAAAGAAAACACATACATAAACAAATAAAGATGACATATTAAGCCAAGAAAATAAAAAAATTGAAAACATATGGTATCATAGCCCTACCTTGATATCATTGTACCATGGGTTATAGGAAAAATTGTTCCTATGTTTCAAAAGCTTGCCATAACTGCTTGAAATTTTATACTTATTACCAAGAATGCAATGATATATAGCAACACTGAAATTTTATTTTGATTTTGTTTTTTTTTTAACGATTTTTTTGATACCATTGACCCACTGTGCAATTTCTTTTTGATTTTTTTTGTGTTTGCTGATGTTTGTTTTTGTTTGTTTTCATTACACATTTCCTAGTTTTCTTTTTTTATTTTGCATGACATTATTAATAAATAAAAAACCAACCACCCAACTTGGCACATTATTTATTTTATTATTTTTTTCTTTTATTTTTTCCTTTCCAAAAACAATTGAAAATTGAAAAATTACTGCAATAATCTGCCTTTGGAAATCTAAAAAATTCTTCAGGCCAATCGACGTGTTGAAGATTTATTTGAAGATTTACGCGATGGACACAATTTACTCTCTCTTCTGGAAGTGCTTTCTGGCGAACACTTGGTAAGTTTACAAAATGCCTGTCAAACATTACAAAAACAAATTTTAATTCGTATTCTCTTTTCTCGCTTTTAGCCCAGAGAAAAGGGAAAAATGCGTTTCCATATGCTGCAAAATGCCCAAATGGCATTGGATTTTCTACGCTACAAAAAGATAAAATTGGTTAACATCAGAGCAGAGGATATTGTCGATGGCAATCCCAAACTGACACTCGGTTTGATCTGGACAATTATTTTACACTTCCAGGTAAGTTCATCCAGAGTAGATTTATTTTCGAAAACAAAACGAAAACACCCTCAAATGTTGTCCCTGAGAGCAGCAGTGTACCATATGTATGTATATACATTTATATGTTGGCTGTCAACTACTCCCACAAAAAAAGTGGAAGTTGTTCCATTTTGGTAATTCTAGTTTCAAGTAACACATTCGATCGCGCGCGCACACACAACATCCTACAAGACTTTCGATTTCTAAATTTATTGATAACAAGTTGGCATTCAGGCAATCGCCAGATAGGTATGTGTGTGGATGTGTGTTTTGATACATAATATCTGGTGTTTATTACAATTCATAGCCACGGATGACGTGTGCTGTTCCCCAACACCATGGCTATGGTTTCTAGAGAGTAGGAGCATACCACTTGATGTTGTTGCCGCTGCTGACTGCCTGCCTGCCCACACATTTGTGATGTCTATTAATGCCGCCGCAGACGCCAAAACATCCAGCCAAACAACCACTTTGGTTGGTAATACAGCCTCCAATTGAAATATGCCTGGCTTTGACGAAACTCAAGATTTGTTTCCATTGATCGCACAAGACTAATCTGTCAACACGAAAAGCAACAACAACAACAAATGGAAACCAAAAGTGCCATGTCGTCGCTGTTTGAGTATCGATTGTTGCCATACCAGTAATGCCAAATATGGCAGGTAGGTGGCAGCAATAGCCACACACTCTTGGCGAAACGAACAGAAGTTAACAGAATAAGACGACAGCTAAATGCTTGGCTCTGCTGACATACATACTTGCGTGGATTGCAACGTTAGACTGGAGTGGTTGCTGCTGGCTGCCTGGCTGGCTGACATACACTGAAAGAAAATTCACCAACTTTGCCCCAAGAACACCGGATATTTCCCACAGAGTAGTGTCTCATGTTTGACAGGGGTTTTCTTAACCGCCCACTGGATATTTAATGTTTTTGTTTTCATAAATTAGAACAACTTTCAATTTGATGTTTTCAATGAACATGTCTGATAATATTTTTGCAAAAAAATGTTCAAATTAATTAACACAATTTTCAACTGCCATTTAGAAAAGATAATTGACAGTATAACAGCTTTATTTGAAATCTAAAAAATGTTCATTGAACAAAATCCTCTCCCTTCTGTACTTTGTTAATCCTCCTCGGGTACATATGGAAAGGAATTCAATGTAAAATGTTTTCAGAAATTTTGAAACTCCATTGGATTCTGAGAAAAATATGATATTCCATTCGATATTCGGAATTTATTGGTAAAAATTCTAATTATTCATTTTAAATAAAAATAATTTAATTATAATAGATTTCTTGAGAATTCCGAAGGGAATTGCATTCATTTTTTAATACTTTATATAAAATTAAATTTCTTAATTTCAATTCATATATGATTTTTATTAAGGGATGATCCATCATCCGAACCACCTTTAGTTACCTAGAATGTTTCAAATTGATGAATTTTATTATCCCTACCTGCTTTAATACATGACATCAACATAGGAAATGTAGTGGCCATTAGTATGCCCACAGAGGAGATCCTGCCCCAGATAAAGCGGATAACTTACACTTAAAGATAGAATAAAGCAAAACAAGAGTCAATTTTAATGTTGCAGTTCCAGCTTTGGTATTATTTGGAGGTTCATCAAACTCTCATATGGGCTAAGTTTGACAACTATAAAAGCTATAACATCTGTTGGACAATTGCACCACAATTGTTCATTGGGAAACTTAAAAATATTTTAATAAAAACTAATTTGTGTTACCATGCAAAAATATATTGATATGTTTTTTATGTTACAAAAGTAGGCTTTGTTTTTATATGTATTCGTAATGAAAAGAAAAATATTTTTTTTGTTAGTCTATAAACTTTACTGCTGTGGACAAGTTGTCAAATAATAAAAAAAATTGAAAAGCTGAATTGAAAATCCACACAAGAAGTTTTCTTAATCAAAGGGGAATATCCTATAGGTTATGGGCCCAGGCTACGCTGAAACTAATTAATAGAAAATGGATAAATTAAAAAGAAATATTAAACCCTTCGATGGAGAAAGATATTCTGTGTGGAAGTTTAGAGTTAGAGCGCTGTTGGAAGAAATGGACGCTTTGAAAGTTATAGATTGTGAATTCCCGAAAGAATTAACCCCAGAATGGATAAGAAGTGAAAGAACTGCAAAAAGTGTAATCATCGAATATCTAGGCGATTCTTTTCTTGGTTTTGCAAACACTGAAAGTACAGCAAAGCAAATTTTTAAAGATTTGGATGCAATATATGAACGGAAGAGTTTGGCATCCCAATTGGCGGTGCGAAAAAGACTGCTGTCTTTAAAGCTAAAAGGTGATACATTGTTAATGAATCATTTCATAATATTCGATGACCTGATTGCTGAGTTAATGGCTTCCGGAGCTAAAATTGAGGAAATGGACAAAGTATCCCACTTGTTGTTGACACTGCCATCAGCGTATGATGGCGTCATAACGGCGATTGAGACATTATCGGAGGATAACTTAACATTGGCATTTGTAAAAACTCGATTACTTGACCATGAGATAAAATTGATAAACGATAACCGAGACACCAGTGGAAAAGTTTTACAAGCCGTTAACAATCAAAGATACAATAACAAGGTCTTTTCACATAATTTCAAAAATAAAAGTAAATTCAAATCATACAAAACTTCTAAATCAAGTGCGAAGTGCCATTTCTGTGGTAAAAAAGGACACATTAAAAAAGATTGTTACGGATTTAAAAAACAGTTAAATGAAAAAAATTTCGATAGTGGAAAAACAGTTCAAACTGCAGCAACCCAAATTGAAAAAGGATTTGTATTCATGATAGGGCAGCACTTGAACACTGCCTCAAAAGGCAACATTTCTTTTCTATTGGACTCCGGTGCCTCTGATCATATGATAAATGACTCAAGCTTGTACACAGATTTTATTTGCCTGGAGTTTCCCATTAAAATTGGAATTGCCAAACAAGGAGAATTTATATACGCAACCAAGAAAGGAATAGTAAAGCTGTTCACTAAAGGTCAAGAGCAAATCACATTGGAAAATGTTTTATATTGCCAGGAAGTTCCTCAAAACTTACTATCCGTGAAGAGAATGCAAGATGCTGGTTTGACTATTGAATTTAATCCAGGGGGTGTTATAGTTACCAAAAACCGACAAGTTGTTATGGATGGTAAATATAAAAATAATATTCCAACTGTAGATTTTGAGCTGTTTTCAAGCATTTACACATCAAGAACATTAAGAAATGAAAACTATCGATTGTGGCATGAAAGATTAGGGCATGTATCTAAAGGGAAATTTTTGGAAATAAAAAGCAAGGGCATGTTTAGTGACACAAATCTTTTGGAAAATGCAGAACCTGACTGTGATTTATGCGAAGCTTGTATAGATGGTAAGCAATGTAGGTTGTCATTTAGTAAAAAGAAAGACAAAGAACATATAAAAAGACCTTTATTTATTATCCATTCGGATGTTTGTGGTCCGATTACGCCCTCTACCATTGATGAAAAGAATTATTATGTTATTTTTGTTGACCAATATACACATTATTGTGTGACATACTTAATAGCTCATAAGTCGGATGTATTTTCAGTTTTTAAAGATTTTGTAGCTAAAAGCGAATCTCATTTTAATTTAAAGGTTGTTAACCTCTATGTAGATAATGGAAGAGAATATCTATCTTCTGAAATGAAAGATTATTGTGTTCAAAAAGGAATAAGCTATCATTTAACCGTTCCACATACACCTCAACTAAACGGTGTGTCCGAACGGATGATAAGGACAATAACAGAAAAAGCTCGTGCTATGGTGAGTGGAGCTAAATTGGATAAAGTTTTTTGGGGTGAAGCCGTTCTAACGGCAACTTACTTAATAAACAGACTTCCCAGTAAAGCGTTGGGTAAAGAAACAAAAACACCTTATGAAAAATGGCACAGTAAAAAGCCGAGTTTAAAATATTTAAAGGTTTTTGGTTCAACGGTGTATGTGCATAACAAAATACGAAAACGAAAATTTGATGAAAAATCATCCAAGGGAATATTCGTTGGATATGAATCAAATGGATATAAAGTCTGGGATGTGGAAAGTGGAAAGTTTTTGATAGCTAGAGATGTTATCATGGATGAAAGGAATATGGTAAATTCCAGGAATGTAATTAAAGAGAATGTTGAACCGGAAAATGTGCTAAAAATCCCGAATGACAGTACGGATATAATTCCAATTGTCCCGAATGATACTACGGACAGAATTTTGACTATCCCGAATGAAAGTACGGAAGTGAGTAAAAATGTCCTGAATGACAGTAAGGAAAAGAAAAAATATGAACAGTCCATGGAACATATATCAAATAAGGTTGATCCAGACGAAACTGGTGTTCCTGTATTTGAAGAATCAAATGAACACAATAATCAGTTGTCCAATTCGGAAACTGAAACAGAGATCAGAAGAAGTGGAAGACTTAGGGATAAACCACAAATTTCATACAGAGAAGATGATTGTTTTTTCTTGGAATGTGTGTTAGGTATTCAAGCTCATTCTGATGTACCGACATTTTTTAATGAAATTGAAAATAGAAACGATAGAAAACACTGGGAAAAAGCAATAAACGATGAGCTTAAATCACATTTTGAGAACGAGACATGGACTCTTGTATCAAAACCTATTGGTAAGAATGTAGTTGATTGTAAATGGGTTTTTTCATTGAAACATGATGAAAAAGGAAATCCAGTAAGATACAAGGCTAGGCTTGTTGCTCGAGGTTTTACCCAAGAGTACTTAGTTGACTACGATGAAACCTTCGCTCCTGTAGCTAGAATTTGCAGCTTTCGCATTCTGATGGCTTTTTCAAACCAACACAATTTAAAGGTACATCACATGGATGTAAAGACAGCCTTTTTAAATGGAATATTGAAGGAGGAAATCTACATGAAAATTCCACAGGGATTGGATTGTGGGGATGATAAAATTTGTAAACTAAATAAGTCAATTTATGGACTAAAACAGTCTGCAAGATGTTGGTTTGAAGTTTTTGAAAAAGTCCTGAAGGAAATAGGATTTGTTAATTCGTCAGTGGATCGCTGTTTATACATTCTTGATAAGGGTGATACATTTGAAAATTTGTATGTGTTATTGTATGTGGACGATTTGGTAATTGCTACGGCTAATGATAAAACAGTCGTTAATTTTAAAAGATATCTAATGAACAGGTTTAAAATTACAGATAGAGAGAGATGAAAATACAGTATACTAGAGAGAGATGAAAATACAGTATACTTCAGTCAGACGGCATATATTGAGAATATTTTGAGGAAATTTAAAATGGATGACTGTAAGCCCGTCAGTACTCCACTGCCATGCAAACTGAATTATGAAGAACTAAACTCGGATGAAAAATATGACGCACCATGTCGTAATCTAATCGGCTCCTTGATGTACGTCATGTTATGTACGCGGCCTGATTTAAGTACGGCAATTAATATTTTAAGTCGCTATAGTAACAAGAGCAATAAAGAGTTATGGCAATGTCTTAAACGGGTGTTAAGATACCTCAAGGGTACTCTTAATTTGAAATTGACTTACAAAAGAAACGACAGTCACAGTGACATATTTATTGGATATGTAGATTCTGATTGGGGTGGAAGTGAGATTGATCGGAAAAGTACAACAGGGTATTTGTTCAAAATGTTTGAAACATGTCTAATTTGTTGGAATACAAAGAAACAAAACTCTGTAGCAGCTTTATCAACAGAAGCTGAATATATGGCTTTGTTTGAAGCAGTAAGGGAAGCTCTGTGGTTAAAATCATTAGTGAGTAGTATTAAAATAGAGATGAATAGGCCTATTAGAGTTTACGAGGATAATCAAGGCTGCATAAGTATATCAAAAAATCCATCATGCCACAAACGATCAAAACATATTGATATTAAATATCATTTTTCCAGAGAACAAGTTGAAAATAAGCTAATAACTATTGAGTATATTCCAACAGATAAACAGATTGCTGACATATTAACGAAACCCTTGCCAGCTGCTAGATTTCTGGAATTGAGAAGTTATCTCGGCTTGGAAAGTAATATGTAATTGTCTTAATATTTTTGTTTGTTTGGGTCTGATTAGGTTTTTCTGGGTTTTCCTAATCTTTACAACGAATGTTGGACCTTTTTATATTTTCCCAGAAATAACAACTTGTCCATCGTGAATTATTACCATACCTATTATTTGGATATTTATTTAATTTGTAATGATCAATATATTTTTGAGGGGGTGTGTTGGACAATTGCACCACAATTGTTCATTGGGAAACTTAAAAATATTTTAATAAAAACTAATTTGTGTTACCATGCAAAAATATATTGATATGTTTTTTATGTTACAAAAGTAGGCTTTGTTTTTATATGTATTCGTAATGAAAAGAAAAATATTTTTTTTGTTAGTCTATAAACTTTACTGCTGTGGACAAGTTGTCAAATAATAAAAAAAATTGAAAAGCTGAATTGAAAATCCACACAAGAAGTTTTCTTAATCAAAGGGGAATATCCTATAACATCCAAAACAGTAACTTCAAAAACTGTATTGGAATGTATAAATTCAATCAACAAATACTCTCAACACGGCCTAGTACGCATTATATGGGTACCAGGTCATACGGAAGTTAGAGGTAACGAGATGGCAAACTCTCTCGCTAAAACAGGCAGGGAATTAGCAGCAATAAACGTAGACAGTCCAGTGCCGCTAAATGCGTCACGTCTAGTGTTAAAGGGCAGAAAACGCCCACATATCCCTATGGAACAATGAGGGCGTAGGGAAAACCACCAAAATCCTATGGGACGATCCCAATGAGGTAAAAACGAAAAACCTTTTATTACTAGGTAAGAAGGATATCAGTGGGGTAACAGGCATTCAGGCATACAAGCTCATCTGTGCAAGTTAGTATGTGCAGATAACAGCATATGCAGGGCATACGGTGAAGATGACGATACATCGGAACATTTTCTCTGCCTAGCGTTTGCAAATATCAGATCCCAAATTTTAAGGAGCGACTCCATACCAGACCTTAATCATATAAATTTTGGTTTATGAATGCATTTTTCAATTCTCGTCAAATTCGGGTCCTTTATATAAAGCCTTAAACACCATTCCCATATGGACACCAATATTTTGAGAGATATTTCTAACCACTTAATGTAGGGCTTTGAAATTCTATAGAGAGCTTTGAATTAATTGACGAATCATTGGTTTAAGAAATGGACCATGTCGGTCCATCCACATTTCAAGTATTTTATCTAATTTCAGCAATTTGTGGCATTTTTAATAGCATATAAAAAAATTCCCCGCAGAAAATAATCAATATAGGCTCATGTTTTGATATAGCCCTCATTTAAAGGTACACCTGGTTTTAGTTATGCCGAAGGTCTTGGTCCCACATAACATGGTATCTTTGTTTCTAGTACGTAGAACACCTCACAATGTATTTTCAATGTAGGTTCATGTTTCGCCCTGCTGATTAAAGCAAGTACAAGGTTCTTGGAAACATTTTCCAATCGACTCAAAAAGTTAATAACACTTTTTTGTCAGCCAGAACCAAAATACAGCTAGGTAAAGAAACATTATTATTTTTTTAAAGTTTCCTGGGGCTGGATTCTAGTTCTATGCAAATATGAAGTGAAAAATATTTATTTTCATTTGACCTTTCTCTTCTTTTTAAATGTTTCCATTTCAACTTTTCATGGAACAAGAATTGGGAGTGGATTCTTGTTCTAGTGGATTGTATCGTTTCAAATGGCAAGTTTGGAAAATTCTTACCAAACTCCAAACCAATTATGCGATTCAACAAGCAATTGTTTTTTTTTTTGTTGGCCGACGAGTATAACATTTTCCCAATTAAGTGTTATTTTTTTCTAAGTGTTTTCGTCTATGAGAAATGCGCCTGCGCAACAACGATACACCTACACTCGCTCACTCCAATATTCACAGATTGACTTCTTAGCTGGCAATTATTTCGAGAAACGCACTCGATTGAAATCTCAAGAATTGCATCATACACCAAAGTTGCTTTCTATGGCGCTGTTCTTGTTGCTGGCCTTTTTCTTGATTATTTCTTGATAATTTACATATTTTATGTTTGTTTTTCAATTCGTAAAATGTTTTAATGATTTGCAATGGAACGATGGTCGGGCGGGGGGAGTGGTGGCAAACAACTTCAGCAACGCCACCGCGTTTCTATAACCAGACATGATGCCATATGTTCGCCAAAGTGCTGCCATAAAATATGGAAATGTTATGGAACTGGAGTTTCAGCTAAATCGGAGAGAAAATGTGTCATCACCAGTCAGTAGCAGAACTTCAAGCATTTTGTCATTGAAACAATGCAACGCTAAAAAAACAATCGTCCAGCGCTCAAGTCTCAAGGATTTATTACAATTATTAAGGCAATAATTGTTGTCATTGTTGTTGCTATCCATGATCAATGTATGGCAATCAGATCGCGGCACTCAATTGGTCCGTGCGTGTGTTGTTGGCTCTCCTTCAACCTCATGTTAAACGAGGTAGTTAGCCATTGGAATTGCAAACAGGCCGTGCCGCTCTGCTCTGCTCTGCACCGCTCAACAATTGAATCGATGCATAAATTTGCGGGTGAATTGTCTGTTGGCTGATCTTTGATGTCAATGGGCAATGACGACAATGACGTTGTTGGCAACCAGATTGCGATCATATTTTAACGCCGCCGCCGACGACATCACATCGACGAACGCGTGAGACAGACACACGCTGATGATGTCATGGTATCATTTGTTTGTTGTATTGTTTTGTTTCAACTGCAAATTTATGATTATTCAACTTCAATTAATTGTTGGTGTTGTTGGCGTTGTTGCCGTTTTGAACAATCTCAACTTCAATTTAAATTATAACAACAACACATTACCCCACATAAAAAAATGAATTAAATCACACACTGCCGTGCTACACAACGCAGAGTGTCATTTATTATTTTGGATGACAACACTCACTCATACACACACACACCAGTCGTCCGTCAGGACAACACTGCCGATTGTCTTCATTGTTTACACTTAAATGGGAGCGGGTATTCCAAAAAAAATCGAAACCTTTACCATTGTGTACTCTTGCCCAAATATGGTTCGGCAATGTAAAACTGACCACCGGAATGACTAACTGACTGACCCACATTCAAGAGTTGTGAAAATATTTGGGAATTTTCTTTTTATGTCATCTGTGACTCAAGATTAATTTAGTATTTAACCAAAGGAATAAATCAATTTCTTAATTAAAGGTTTCGTTTTGTTTTTTGAGGGGTTTTCGAAACCACAGAGATCTTGCAATTTGTAGAAGAGATAAACTTGAACGAAAGGCAATAATATATACATGGTGAGATAAAAAAAACTACAACAAAGTCAAACGCCATAATTTTTACATTTTTTTTTTAATTTTATTAAATGAAAGCGAAAAATATCGGAAATAGCATCAAATTTTAGAATAAGTTTAGATTTGTTCGAATTTGTCACCTCTGGCACGAATTATGGGCTTCAAACGGCCAATGAAACCGTCACACGCTGCCCGAATGTTGCCCTGTGGTATTTTGGCCCATTCCGGCGAAGCGCTTGCTTGAGGTAATCGACACTTTGGTATTTTTTAATGCCAACCTTGCTTTCCAAAATATTCCAGACACAATACGGTCCAACGGATTGGTATCCGGAGATTTTGGTGGCGAGGAACCTCATTTTGTAACCATTCTTGGGTGGCGCGTGCTGAGTGCGATGGTGCTGAGTCCTGTTGGAATGTCCAAGGTCTGCGGCCAAAATGTTTGTGTATCCAAGGCTTTAATACACCCTCCAGAATATTTTCGCGATAATATTCGGCATTTATTCTGATGCTAAGGTCGATTAATACTAGCGGAGAGCGACCATCGGCTCACACCATCACCATGACCGGCGCTTGAGTTCTGGTGGCCAACCAAAGGTGCACATTTTCAGCTGACCTCTTTGGCAAGGTCAGCACGATCATTTTGTTTGTTTACAAACTGCTGGACAACGAATGTTTTCTCATCGGAGAAAACTAAATACGGCAGTAAACCACTTTCGGCCAAGCAAAGCAACTCTTTAGCTCTTTTGAGTCTGTTTTCTTTCTATTGTGGTCTAAGTTCTTGCACTTTTTGGAATTTCAATGGCTTAACCCCCAGCTCATTTTTCAATATTAGCGGAAGGAAATATTGCGATATGTTCAGCTCACGAGCCATTTTTCGGCCACAACGACGCGGCTATCGATCAAGTCGATTCTTTACTTTTAGAACCATTTCTGCTGATTTTGCAGTTTTCTTCTGTCCACTTCCTTGACGTCGGGCTACGCTACCAGTCTTACGGTAACGAGCGATGGTACGAGACACAAAAGATTTATTCACATTTAAATGCTGGAGTTATCTAACGATAGCTACTTGTGATTTTCCAGCCAAATATAAAGAAATCACACTATCACACTTGTAAACAATATAATGAGCAATCACAGAAATAATTTTAACGACTGTCGGACGAGTGGCTTAGGAATGACAGCAGACTGAAGTTAGTGGCAGTTTTTTCATCTCACCCTGTTTACTATATAATATACTATTCCCATGTCTATACTATACTTCTACTTATAATATATAAAGCGTTTCTTTTTGGAAGGTGTCTAAAAGTATGCTATAAAAATGCTGAAGATATATGTGGAAAGTTCACTTTATATATGTCTCTAACATTATGTGTTATTTGGCCTTTAGTAATAGTTTCCAAAATATTTTGACATTCTCCTGCGTGTTATTTTGGTATTTGAATAACCAAATCTTGAAAAGTGGGGTTTTTCAAGAACCTTCAAAGGCAGATTATCACATTTGCTACATTGTCTCCCCATATAACATGTGTGTTCGAGAGTAATGGCAGATATGCTGAGTTACAAAAAAAAAAAAAAAAACAAGAATTAATATTCCGCAAAGGTCGTCAGTCAGTACAAAGCAAATGTTATAATTGCATGTTATTGTTTTCTAATTGTAAGCAATTTATTCTCAAAATGATTGAGTACTAAGGCTGGAAGTGGCCAAGGCGGCGGCGGTGGCGGCATTTCAAAACATAACAAACAAAAAAAAAAACATGACTTGATTTATACAAGTTTTATGGTTAAACGTTTATCTTCCAACGACAATTAATACCGTCAGACCCAGAGAGAAGCAGCAGCAGCAGCGATAACTGAAAAGTAATTGTTATTGTCAATTATATTATACGAATGTGAATGTGTGTGATTCTTTTTTGTAAACTTTAAATTTGTTTAACTTCTCGATTTCACACAAACATACACACACTCTCTTAATTTTTGGTGGGTTTTTTGTGATTAAAATTCCAAAACATTGGCAGAACAAAAAATAAACACAGATAAAGTACCTACCTGACTCCTCTAAATTACATTTGACAAACGTTGTTGGTTTGTCTGCAAGCAGCCAGGCAATGGTATTGGTTGATAGTCTTTGATTGATAAATTCTAATGTTGCTGCTGCTGCTACTGAATCTGATATTTTCTATATTTATGTCTTTTCTTCTCTGTACTAAATGTTGTATTTCTTTTTTTTTATCATTTTTATTACAAAAAAAAAACGCCCAACAAATGAACAAAATAATTTATTTTGGCAGAGGGTTTTTGTTTCATATCAGAAAACCTTCAATTGAATCATGTCGTTGTTGTTTTTTTTTATTCTCAGTTTCGTCCAACAGCTATTGGGAGCTTGTCTTAAACCAGAAAATAAATCACAACAGTAATAACATTAAAAAAATGACGAAAACTTGAAACTAAAACTCACTGTTGTCGCTATGACATCATCATTTTTTTGCCAAGTTTTAAGCCAAGAATTAAACAACAACAACAACAGCTACAAGAAAAAACCCAAACAGCGAAAAAAAAATGCTAAAAACATTGGCTAAACAAACAGAAGAAACCAAAGTAGAAATATTAGAAGAAGAAAAATGTTAGAAGAAAAGCAAGAATGACTGACTGTCAGACTGTGAACATTGTGTGTGTGTGTGTGTGTGTATGGGATGAAACTTCATACGATTGCCATGTACTAATTCCATATATCTACTTAGTTCTAACAACCTAACTATCTACCTATCTACTGTCTTCCTGTCGACTAAGTGACTGGCTTTGTGGGTTTGTAATTTGCATTAGGTGGCCTCGCCGAAAAAAACCCCACCATTTGCAAAAATAGACGTTGTTATTAAGGCTGAGGTTATTATAACTTTAATTTATTTTTTGTGTCTGAGATATTTTGGCTACAAAATGACTTGTGATGTGGTTGACTTGAGTCGAGTGGACATTGATTCCTTGAGCCTTAAAAGCCCTGTATCTATAGAAACCCTATTGATTTTCAAAGAATATTCTTGGACTATTTGCTGCTTAATATTTTTAGATCAACCTTCTCTCAAATTGTTAGTTCGTTATGGCACACGCATCACATTTATATTAAACATTTTCAAAGCATACTTTTAGGGACTTCCTTTTTTTTAAAATAAACATTCTGGGGAAACGACTAAAAGTAGGCTATTAAAATGCTACAGATAATTGTGGAAAATCAAATTAACATATCCAACACATACACAAATTAATATATAAACAACGAAATTTATCTTCGAAAAAAATCGGATCGGCAGATGTCGTCTATGTCATTTTAGGGGTTTGAGTGGGAATATTGAAGTAAATCAGTTCTTAAATGTTAAAAATAACAAAAACTGTAGGATATGTGTCGGTTGAAAATTGTTAAATAATAAAAGAAATGTGAAAAATACGACATGACATACAAAAGATTCCGGAATTATCAAGTGAAATCCTTGAAAAACGATAAAATGTGTTTTCGAAGTCGAGGGGGTGGGAAATTAGCATGTTGACTATGCAAAACATGATGAGAGTCACCTGGATAAAAAGAAAAAAACCAACTTTTCGTTGTCTATATCTTCATTTGTCTATGTCCAACATATCCAACAGCATCTAGCTTAAAGCACATAAATCATATTTATAATATCGGAATTGTTGGGCAGATTGGTTCATTTTGTTAAATTTTCAAATATTTAGGTAAAAAATAACTGTATCGGTAAAGGCGACCTAATGTGTTATCCAAGTCTCAGTAGTGACGTTGAAACTTCGGTGGTTTTGTTTTAAGCCCGTACAAAGGGGAAATAATCTCTCTCAAGCATACTTTTCTAGTTAACAGCACAGGGTAATATAATATCCTAAGATATGCCAAACAAAACAAAAATTGGACATTTGTTTCAGATTTTCATATTTTCGCAATTTTTCTCGAAATTGAATCAAAATATAATTTTACGAAGTGTAAAGTAACTATGTAAAGTAACTATACCCTCCACCATTCTATGGAGAGTATATCAATTTTGTCATTCCGTTTGTAACTCCCCGAAATTTTTATAATAGACCCTACAAAGTATATATATTCTGGATCAGCGTAAAATTCTAAGACGATCTAGCGATGTCCGTCTGGCTGTCTGTTGTAATCACGCTTTTTTCGAACGAATTGAGAGAGAAGGCTAAAATTTTGATTACGTGCTAGTACGGTCCAAGTTTTCTTGATATTCGGTATTTTCAAGATTTAAGTGACATTATGTACCGGAATTATTTAAAATTTCGTATTTGAAGTTCGTAATGGATACTACATATAACGGTACCTCCTAATACTCGGTATTTTTATGATTTGTGCGACATTATTCACCGGAATTGTAACAAATGTCATATTTAAAGTTCGTAATGGATACTACAGCCTATGACCAAAAATCCCCTATATAGCGATACATCCCGATATTCAATATTTTGATGATTTTGGCGACATTACTCACCGGAATTGTTTTAAATTTGACGTTTGAAGTACTACAGCCTATTACAAAAATTTTCGTAAGCAGGTCCACGTCTTCGTATAGCCTCCATATAACAGTTTTCATTCAAGTGGTAGTTTCCGGAAGTTTTTTTTTTAAATTTTCAAGTTCCTTCCAAATTGTGGAGGGTATTAAAAGTTCGGCCCGGCCGAACTTAACTGCTTTTTTTTCTTGTTAATAGGTCAAGGAGTGCCACAAGAGGGATTTCTACTTCGTAGGAAAAAGATTTCGAATACACTTTGTTAAAAGGGCGAATCTATTGAAAACCATTAAAAAAGTATTCCACAAAAATGTGTGGCATATTTTTCGGAAACTACATATTTTGGTTTTGAAATTTGCAGTAAATTTGAAAGCCAGAGAGACACTATTCCACACTTACTACTATGCGACGCGTTTTGCAGTCGTTAAGCGGCCCATCAGGCATATTTTGTGTAGATGATGACTTACAAGGGCCGATATGTGTGACAGTGTCTCCCTGGCTTTAATTTTCACTGCAAATTTCAGATCATTAGTTCTTTTTATGCTCTTTATCATTCGTCAAAGATCAAATAAATCGATCGATTTAGCCAAATCTGTCCATCTGTTGGTATCTCAATGTAGATAGCACTAATAATGAAGATAGAGCTTTGAAATTTTTCACAGACAGACATTTTTCCTAGTATGTTTGATATTGAAATGGTTGTAGCAGTCCACGTAACGGTACCTCTAGGTATATTGAAAGTTTCGGTAAAAATGTTTCCCCAAATCACATTTTGGGTTCTTTGTGAGTAGATCATCATTTCTTAATAATGGTAAATTTTTAATTATTTTGATATCCAAGTTTTCACATTGTTAAGGGAATAAAAAAGTGTCACCTGGGCCTCAATTCTTGTTCTCTGAAAATGCGAAATGATAACTTTTATAACGGGAAGAAATGTCAAATGAAAATTTTATAAATGAAACATTTTTCATTTCATATTTTCATAGGGCAAGAATCCAGCCCCAGGCCGAAATAAACTTCTTTTCTACGTGTTTAAAGAACTGTGCCTAAAATTAAAAAATAAGTGCATACTTTTCGGAGTCATACTTTTTGTATCTGTCATACACTTTTCTATGAACCTACTTCAATAACATGTATGTGGGAGCAATTACATTCAATATCAAATCAATGTCAATTTACGGCGCCCTTTACCGGAAATACAAAAGTCATTAACAAATTATTTCATTTTTTTTTTTTTGTTTTTGTATTTTAAATGAATGACTACCACCCACACTGCTGTCACCTCTCCGGAATGCAGTATTTTCCTTATTTGTTGAATTAAAAAATAATAAAATAAACAGTTGTAAAGATCAATGTTGTTTTTGATAAATTATGCATATTTTTTAAATAACGATCACTTTTTAATGGCATTGATGGTGATTTTGTCTAACCTCCCTCCCTCCATTCACCGCCATGCTCTGGCGTTAAGGTCAGGTGTTAAAATCCACAGCTTTGAGAGGTTACTACCATGTGTGGGATGACAATCATCAGTTTTATCTACAATATCATCAGCATCATCATCATGGCTAAAAACAAACAGCTTAGCAAATGCTGGAAAGCAACAGCAAGTGATTGCCACTTGATATTTTGTTTTTACTACGAGTGTTGTTGTTGTTTTCTGATAATTAAAATAGAACAAAATCCAAATAAAATGGTCATTGAAAATAAACACAAAAATACAGCTAATGCAACCAAACATGGAGTAAAAGTCGTATGGTTTGTGTGTAGATGTTGTCTGACTTGGGTATTTCTTCCACGCAAATAATCCAACCAGCCACCATTGATTGGCTTTGTGTTACTGTTTTTATTTTGATATTCTACCTCTTCCCACCATCATTCGCTTATGCCATGCAAATTTAGTCATTTTCTAAATATCGATTGAAATGTGTGTTTTCAACTTGGAAACATGTTGTGTGTGTGTGTGTAGTGCGGTGTGTTCTATACCACATCAATTCAATTTCGATTTCAATTTCAATTCATTTCATTTACGGCCAATAATTTTTTTGTGAATGAAGTCACAAAAAATAAAACAAGCCGTAAAAACGCCATGTAAAACTGTTTGGAGAATAACGCCCAACGTGATTTGAATGCAGCTGAACGATACCTGATTTTGTGACTGGCTTTTTTATGAATTAAAAACAAAAATTTGCGTAGGTTGCAGAACAAGGCATTTTTTTAAGGTATTGCTTCTCATCAATGAATGAATTTCAAAACAGCCGTAAATAAATAACAACGAAACAATTTTGGAAAACAGAAACATTATTTAATTCCATAAATATAAATTAAAGAATTTGGGGGTTTTTTAACAAAACATCTACGTCATTTTTATAAATAAATGTCACATTGTTCATCTGCCAACATTTTTTAGGGCTATAATATAGTAGGTGATAAATCTAGTAAGTTGGATAGGCTTCATTGTTGTTTTTAATTAACCTTTAAAAGTAGACTTTTGGTTGTACAATGAAATGAACACTATTCCCAAGTAAAAAATCGAGAACAATGGAACCCATAGAATGTCATTACGCAAATGAATCAATAAATAAATTTCAACATTGAATAATTTTTCCCGGTGTGTATAAGTCGCCGGAAAGTATGCAATGATATTTACTGTAGTTTAAAGATTTATTTTTATAAAATGGAAGGTATATTTAATTTGTCATTTCGTTTGCAAGACCTTGAAAGATACCTCGGAGACCCATAAAATAAATATATAAATATATTCATGATCATCATTAAATTTCCTGTCGATTTAGACATATCGGTGCTGTAATCACCATAGAGTTCACGCAAATAAAGATTGAGCTTTAAAATTTTGAACAGTTATTTGTATTTTCCTAGGATTCTTGGTATTGAAATAATATTTTTGTTCACTTTTGGTATAGTCCCCATATAACGGTACCCCCTGATTTGCGGTATTTCGAAGATTTTTGTCCCGATTTTCGATCAAATGAATGAAATGATCATTTGACCTTTGACAGCGTTCTCTCTGTGGGAGATTTACTTGTCACAAAAATGATTTAATGTAGACCCAGTTTCTGGTTAAGCTCCCATATAGCTGTGTCCCCTGATTTTCGGCAATTTGAACGTCTTGCTTCATATTTCCGAACAAATCGTCCGTAATTTGATATTTTGGATTCTCAGTGTGCAGTGCAATCCATCGCAAACGTATTCATAGGGCTGGCATTATGACACTCAAATGACTGAGATCCCCTGTTTTCATAATTCTTATCCGTTGCCCTCAAATTACTCGCATGGGTTTCAATTCCAGCAACGTGCTGATCTTCAATGAAAGTTCCCCGACTCCGGAAACTCATCACTATAATTTGCTTGTACCGTGTATCTGATGTGAAGTTTGATCTGACTTCATGTACACGTCCAACAAGTATATAACGAGCGGCTGCAGCTGTGATGTCCTTTTTGCCAACCGCATATCAGAAAAGTTTGACAGTTCTCTGATGAGGGTTCACAATAATTAGATTACGACTGTTTATCAATAGCTGAATTGGTTAGCGGATTGTTAATTATGAAGTCACCGAGTAACACAATGTTTTTTTCGGTGGTACTCTCCCCTTATAAGCAGGGACGAAGGCCCTGGGTACCTTTAAGTTTTTCGATTTACAAATATTTTTTGGCGTGAAAAAAATTATTGGACACCTCAAAATGTTACTCCGATGGTTGGTATCATTTTTTTTTTGCAGAACAAAAAGTTCCCACTCCTGGCAAGCATTACAATGAACCGAGTCTGATTTTTCGTATCTTGACAAACCAATCAGAATTATGTTATGCTCGATGTTTGTTCGATTCCAGCATGAAATGTGGTTCGAAGGCTGTTATTACAATATATGTTGCATCCAAAGCAAAACAAATGTCCACAGAACCGTCCGACTTAATTATATATAAATTGATTTGGATATAAGTTGTATTCTTGATGCAAATATATATCCTTCATTCTCTCTTCATCAATGTTACAGCTATTTCAAGGTTTTTTTGTTGTATTTTCTCTTTTTCACAATGCATACACATTCACCGATAAAATTCCACTCGAAAAGAGAGAGAGATAGAATGACATTCGATGAAACCATAGACAAATAAAGGTATAGACTAAAAAGTTTTAAAATGTTCCTTTCCGGCAGATGTCACTATTATTGATCTTTGGCCAATCAAGTCACTCAGGGCTAGTGAAGTCACTCGACTACGAAAACAATTTATTCATTTTTCTGCTATTTAAGTTCTATATTTTTATATTTCACGACATATTTGGATAATGTAAAAGTAAACAAAGTCGATGTTTCGTTTTTAATTGATAAATAATAAAGAATCATAAAAATATTTAATAGTTTGTATTTTGAGAGAATTGAGTGAGTCTACTGAACCTCTCTCACAGCATGAACGACATCTATTGAAGCACTTTTTTCAGAGATAACAGATGAGACAACTTTTTAGTCTATACCTAATTTGTCTATGATGAAACAGACTCTAAGCCCTGAATAGTTTTTCAGCAATAACAATTGAGTATTTGCTTTAAGCGTTTCTCGTTGTTGTTGTTTTTTTTTTTTTTTGCAGTTTTTTTTATAATTTTTGCAACTGTTTACACATAATTTGCATTCATCATTGTGGACTTGAATTTTTATTTTTCTATAGATCACGACACCCAAATCTCCCCTTCTCCACTTTGCTAACTCTTCAAGTGGTGCCCGTCCGGTAATGACTTTAATACTCGTGTCACATATTTCAATTGCAACTATTTTGTGCTCGCTCTGTCTGTAATTGCAATTGTGTTACAGTTTATCCGACGCAGCGCCAACAACATGTTAATTATTTATCGTCGTCGTCGTGGTCGTTGTACGGAATCAAGATACTATCTCCGATCCATTTGGACTTGAATTGAATAGAATAAAATAGAAAAGGGAGCAGATATATTGCCAGCATTTTGCTTTGATCTATTTGCTGCAAATATTCTCCTAAACAATAAATACCAATGACGATGAACAAACATTGCTTTGCAATTGTTGTTAAGCTCCTAAGGCTCGGATCTTGTACCAATCGCCCTGGTCCGAAAACATTTTAACATCATCACCCCATTGCATTCCATAATGACGACAATAATGGATGGATGTTGGCTGCTAGTTCGTAGCGTGGTCTGTTGTTAATGACCGATTTTAATTTATTGACATTGCCATTTTGTTTATTGTTATTTTTGCAATCTTTACAAAGAAATGGGTGCGCGCGCGTTGGAAGTAATACAAATCCATCAATGCTGGAAAACAATTTAAATGATTATTGGAGTTTTTTTAATAATTTGTCTAATGAAGATCTAGTTTATTGTGGATCGTGAAAATCGAACTTAAAATTATTTATTTATTATTTTATTTGTGGGGAAGAAAACCACAATTCAAGAAAATTGTAAAGCATAGTTTAGGGCGTTTGGATGAAAAATAGTGAAACGCAATGCGAAATAAGATATTTTCCATTATTTCGCCACAAAAAAAGAGTAATTTTTATTACATTTGTATTGAGCATGAGAACGAAATAATTATATATTTATTTTTTGAATAATTGCTACCGTAAAAAAAACTAACGAAAAAACCCCATTTTCATAAAATTTTCTGAAATTCTCACTTTGCCCGAAAGTATGTCATATCAAACATGAATTTTATCTAGCCAAGTAGAGGGTTTTCTAACTAATTTTTATGCCCTCCACCACAATTCTTGATCAAGATTCTATGTCGATTTAGCCATGTCTTTTCGTCTGCGAAAATTACTTTAGCTTCTGAACAAATTAAAGTAGGCAGATAAAATGTTGTTAAGATGCATTTTAGGTCCGCAGAATTTTGAAAATGGGTCATATATATGTCTGTACCGCCAGATTTAAAGTGTTTTAGATATTATTTTAGTCAGATTTTCGAACAGAATTTGCTGTTAGCATTTGTGTTTCCTATTTGTAGGATAGATCTTTGCAAAAAAAAAAAAAAAAAAAAACTATCCGTATAGACCCATGTTTAGATATAGTCCCTATATAACTGTACCTCCGATATTCGGTATTTTGATGATTTTAGCTGTACTTCTCACTGGGATTATTTCAAATGACAAAAATGCTACTACAGATCCAACTCTTCGCATGGCCCCCATATAACGGTATCTCCCATTATTCGGTATTTCGCTGATTTTAGCTGCTTTTCTAAACCGACTTTTCGCAAACCTGGTTACTGGAGTTTGTTATAGCTGCCGCCCACGCTGGCAGCTAATTGATTGTTTCTTATGGCTCCATATAAGTGTAACACATGATATTCGGAATTTTTTTTAAATTTTAGCGGCATTTCTCAACAATAGATTTTTCCCAAAGATAGCTCGCACAAAATGCAATAACTTGCCACTAAAAACTCAAAGAACTTTTAAAAGTATTCCGAAATTATTAAACCCTCCGCCGAAAAAGTAAGGGAATATTGAATTTGTATTGAATTTGCAACACTTCAGAATCCGGATCTCATAAAGAATATATTGTAATGGCCGTTTGTTGAAAACATCTATTAAAGATACAGCTTTGTCTTTGTACCTAGAAATCGGTTAGTTACTGTTAGTGTAAATCACCGCAAAAATATTAGTATATTTTTTGGTATTGAGGCCGCATAACGATACCTTCTGACTTTCGGTATTTGGAAGTTAATGTTCTCCACTTCGAACAGCTTTGATATATCGCGTATTTTTTTTTTTTTTTTTTTGGATAATTACAGTCCTTGCAAAAATAGTAAATGTTGGTCCAGTTTTTGGTATAGTCCCCCAAGCAACCAAATTTCTGGTTCTTTGTGGATAGATACAACTCCTCTCGAAAAGAATCAATATTGGTATAGTCGCATAAAACGAAGCATCCAAATTGTAGGGATCTCGAGGAAAGCCGATTTACTCATATATCAAAGTTTGACATGGCCAGAGGAGTAAAAGTTTGGCTCAATCGAGCTTAATCTCGTTTTACTTCTTTTTTTTTTCATAAAAAAATGGCATATGTAATTCATTCGGTTGTGTATATTATTGTAAAATAAGTAAATTCTAAAACAAATATTTAAGTATATAGCTCTCTTAACCTGGAAACTCCTGTCATAACACCCAATTGTACCAAAGCTTAAAATAAAGATATTGTAAGGCCACATTGCCGCTATACATAATAGTATTCAAAATAATCGGAATAAAATACATAGTTTTTAAAATTGCTTGTTTTCCAAATTAACCTCATTCCCAAAGCCCAAAGTGAAAGAAATTCACACACTCCAATTTCAAAATTTTGTATTTCATTAGATTTCTTTCCCTGCCGGTTTGGTGTGTTAGATTATGCAAAACCCCCAAATGAATAGAGAATTTACATAGCCCTTGGATGATGTTGGCATTTTTACAGCGGTCAGTTGTTAATAACCTCTGGAGGTTTTTGTCCAGGAAATTTGAACAATAGATGAAATATAAAAGAATAACCAAAAAGACACAAGCAGCAGCAACCACAACAATAACAACATTGTTATAATATTTAACAAAAATAAAACAAGAAATGGTAGAATGAAATCGGAGATACTGGTATTTATTAGTTGGAATTTAAGGCGTGCTCAGAAATGAAGTTATAAAGTTATAGCTACAAAAAGTATTAAATCATAACTGTCATTGTTTTAGTTTTGTTTTCATATTTTCTGTTGATGGAGTGCGTTCTCAAAGTTTGAGTTGTCTTTTTTTCTTCCATTTTTTGTTTTACTTTTAATGGTCAACAAATAAATCCAATATTTCGGACAACATGCCTTGAAAAAATGGGATAGTAGGTTGATTTCTAAGTAGTTAAGATTGCCAAACTTTGCTTAAGAGGCCGATTATTTGCTGATGGATGTTTTTAGTCTCATTCATCAATGTGATTTATGTTTTCTTCAAATCCTGTTTAGAATACCCAAAACTAGGAATACTCACTATGTCATGACAACATTCTAATCGAAAAAATCGACAACAATTTGAAAGACGGCTTTGTTTTTAACATTGCTCATATTTGAAAAAAAAAGAATTCAGTCAATGTTTGAAACAAACAAATTAACACCTTCCAAACTTTTCGCTTGAGGACATTTCAGATATTTGTTGATATGTTTTTTTTTTTTAAATTAATAATTAGCATTTGGCCCATTCCCGGCGAAGCGCTTGCTTCAGGTGATCGACAATTTGGTACTTTTTTAGTGTCAACCTTGCTTTCTAAAATACTCCAGACATAATAGTCGAACGGATTGGTATCCGAAGATTTTGGTGGCCATTGTGCGCTGGAAATGAAGCGAGGAACCTCATTTTGTAACCATTCTTGGGTGGCGCTTGCTGAGTGTGATGGTGCTGAGTCCTGTTGGAATGTCCAAGGTCTGCGGCCAAAATGTTTGTGTGCCCAAGGTTTTAATACACCCTCCAGAATATTTTTGCTATAATATTCGGCATTTATTCTGATGCCACGGTCGATTAATACGAGCGGAGAGCGACCATCGGCTATTATGGCGGGCCACACCACCACCATGGCCGGCGCTTGTGTTCTGGTGGCCAACCCATGGTGCACATTTTTAGTTGACCTCTTTGGCAAGTAAACACGATCATTTTTGTTTGTTCGTCAGTTCACCAATTTTGGTCAAGCGAAGCAACTCGGCTCTTGCACTTTTGGAATTTCAATGGCTTTACCCCGAGCTCATTTTTTAATATTTGCCGAATGGAATATGGCGATATGTTCAGCTCACAAGCCATTTTTCGGCCACTACGCCGTGGGTTTCGATCAAGTAGCTTCATTACTTTTCGAACCATTTCTGCTGATGTTGCTGTTTTCTTCCGTCCATTTCCTTGACGTCGGGCTACGCTACCAGTATCAGGGTAAGGGTAAAAATTCTCAACAAAATACTTTTTTACGCGTGTAAACAATATAATGAACTGTCTCTGGACTAATTTTAACAGCTGTCGGACGAGTGGCTTAGAAATGACAGCAGTTTGAAGTTGGTTGCAGTTTTTTCATCTAACCCTGTACATTTTTGGAATTCCAAAAAAGTTCGGTATTCGTCCACATGAACCCACGTTTATGTATAGCCCAATATGTTTATAACTATAGTTTTTCTTAGATTTAGACGCATATTCCACTCTAATAAATTGCAATTTTGCATTCTAGGCTCTCAGAGGTCATAAAACCGTCCCGTATAGCCTCACATATAACAGTACATCCTGATATTCGATACTTCGAAGGTTCCGCCAAATTTTCTAAGCGAATATAATATACTTTATCACTTTAACCTTTTATTGGACAAAAAATTAGTCAAAAAAAATCTCAATAACGGTCCTCGTTTTGACATAAGCTTTATATTGGGACACCGACCAATTTGAATTGTGTTTATGGTCCTGGGCATCAATTCTTGATGAAAATGTGAAATGAAAACTTTTATAAAAGAAAGAAATGTCAAATGAAAAATTATATAAAGGAAATGTCTTTTATTTCATATTTTCATAGAACAAGAATCCAGCCCCTGATCACTTTTTCCAGCCATGAAGGCTGTAATTAAATATTTGAAAATTTTGATCAACCAATGTATTTTGAGATTTTGGAGTAGACCCTATTGGACGATAGTCCCCAAATTATACTTTTTTATAGTTTTTGACACATTATCCGAGCTGGGGATATTATCCAAGCAAGTTTTACGGATTTCAGAAAAATTAGGTTTTCACTAGAGGGGAGCACAATATTATCGGTCCGACCGAGTTTAACGCTGTTTTTATTACAATCTATAACAAACTATACAGAGCCAAAGAAATGAATCTCCGGCTGACCCATTTTCGGAAAAAGAAATAAAAAAGAGTTACAAACCTTACAAGCTGATACAATGATGAAATGAAAAAAGATGACCTTCTTTCTTAGAAAGATTTATTACTATTTTCGGTCGGTTCACCCACTTCCCAAGCGTACCCATTATGCGCGGAGTACCCACAACAACGTCATGGTCGTCAACTTCATGTTCTTCTTCATCTTCGCCTTCTTCTTCTTCATTTCATGGTTCCTCCACACTTGGCAGTGGCTTAAAAATGACATTTTCATTACGGCCAAAATTACAAATTCAATGTCAAAACTAAGTCGTCTATTTTGTTTTTTTTTTTTTTTTTTTTTTTGAGAATTTCGAAATGTATAATGTTTACGCTACGACAAGCAAACGCGCGCTCCATCATGCGAAAATGTTGCGCAGCTAGTATTATTAAGCCAAAAAAAGGTGTTGGCGTTAATGCTGGAGATGATGATAATGACGACAGTGTTGCCATTTCTCCAACAAAAATATCGAGAAATTAGAATTCTAAATTGAAATGTTTAGAGTTCTCTGGTCCAAATGCTCTTCTTCTGCCCAGTCCATAACTGCTGCTGCGGCTTTTGTTTTGGGATTGAGGAATAGCGTGAGCGTTTTTAATACCATTTTTATGCACTTGTTTTTGTAATTTTATTGGCCATTCCGTGTTTTGGTGTAACTGCAACCTGTGGCCAGTTGTGTTTTTGGTTCGTTGATGACGTTGTTGGTGGTAGTGTTGTTGTTGTTGTTGTTGATAACGCTGTTATTTTAGAATATATTTTCTTTTGTCGGCCACCGCCTGCCGCCTCAGTGGCTAAAAATCAACAAGCCATAACCGGCAATGTTGGGTTTTATGCCAGACTTGATCTGCTGCGATTGTTGCTGGCTGCCACCACTGCGATTTGTCGCTGTTTGTTGTTTTTTTTTTTTTTTTTTTGGTGGTGGCGTATGTTGTTGGCCATGTTGTTGAATGTTGTTCCAAACCAAAAATGCCAAAAAGAAAGACTACCGCCAACGCCGGTCTCTCTAAAACAGTCCAACTGCTGCTGATCAGCCAGCTCTCCACCTTTTTACCATGTAAATGGCCAACGTAATGTGACGACTCGCTAGCTTGCTCGCCAGCTCTCTCTCTCTCCCGCGGTCCAATACTAGACTCGCCGTCTAGCTTGTGGCGTTGACAGCCAGCGATGACGGCAGCGGTGACGGTGACGACGTTGTTAACACTTGGCTCTGCTCAACTGTTTGGCTAACAGAAGAGTTGAAGCGTTGCCAGTGGAAGCGATCGTTGTTAGTCGTTGTCGAGAAGCCGTCTATTTTGGTGGATACAATCAAACAAGTCGCGCGCGTATTGCTCATTATTGTTGTTTTGCTAATTAAATAAATTAAAAAAATATATATTCTGTTTTGTAAAACAATAAGAATAACAACAATAATACAATTTGGATACAAAAAGTTCTATTGTGTGTAGTGCTGGAAATGTTGGCAACATTCTAGAGCCAAACTAAATCCTTGCTAAGTTTGAAATTGCAAGAACAAAAACAAAGAACAACAATTGTTATTGTGTGTCTGATGTGATTTTGAGTGCCAAGAGATTTCCGCCCTCGAATGACGGTCTGCAGTTTGGTGTTGTTGCTGAAGTTGTTGTTGTGTTGCTGACTACAAATCCCCATATGCCGATCTTAATGTCAATTCCAGAATCTGAATTGATTTCGAGTGAAATGCCTCTGCCGACAAGTGTTCACCCCCTCGCAAACAACAGCCTCCCAGCCAGCTGAGTAAATTTTTGTTTGCCTGGAAAACGTCATTAAAGTGCTGGTGATGTCAGTGAGATAACCATCGGCGGATTTTTTTTTTTTTTTTTTTTTTTTCTGTTTGTGTCTGGCTTTGCTACGCTCCATAGTCACCATTGAAGAGCCTGCTGTTGTAGTCGACATTGCACTGTTGTTGTTCGTTCGTTCCATTGTCTGCAAGCTTTAAACTTCCCCCACACCCAGCTACAAATGCCTTTGAATGGCAAATGGTGCAATTTTCATTTCATTGTTGTTTTTGTTGTTATTCCTTTGTTGTTGTTCGCCAGCTGTAATTGAAGTGTGCTACCAGCCGCCACACCACAACACAACAAATATGATCAACGCCGCCATTGCGAGAGGGATCTCCCAATTGAGCTGAGTTGAGCTGAGCTGATCAGGCAGACAGGCACTTGTGCAATTTATTTCCCTTTTTGAATGGCAGGAATTTACTTGTTGCCTCGGTTTAATTTTTGTTTCTTCATTTATCTTCATTTTTCTTGTCTTTTTTTGTACTGCCTGCTCTTTTTCGAGTTTTATCAAGGCAACATTTTCAACAATTTGCCTCATTGTTTTCGTTTACAATGCCGTTTAAATCATTTCAATTTGTTTCAATTTAAAGGATTAATTGAAATCTTTATCGTGATGGCTGGAGTTCCGTACTCAATGCAAGGCTAGGAATTCATGATTAATCATGACTACTCAAAACTACTCCGAATATTATTATTAATGCCTTTGATATTGTTTGGATACGAAAGTTGTCAAAAACCCCCCAAACCCAGAAAAAAGGAGTCCAACTAAGAATTTCCTCTTACAAGACAAGGTCTTTGCAGGTTGGGGCCTTTTTTGGGAGGTGGGGATTTTTATCCATTTTAGATCTACTCTTTTTTGTTTTGATGAACTGTCTTTTAATGGAAATGATGTGATATGTCTTGCCTGAGCCCGTATAGTCTTCCAATCAGGTTTTGAGTGAATTTCAATAAAAAAAATCTCATTAATCATTTCCATAATTATGGCACAACAAAAAATCTAAAATTTGTTAATCACACTTGTTGGTGTGAAATTGAATTTTTTGTATAACAAATCAACATTTTTTAATTTTGAACGAGAAACTACTGAAAAATCGTTCCTAATGATATGCTTTAAGATTTTTTGTGACCAAGGTTCAATGGGGTACTCTTCCTAGTTATCTAAATATTAAAATATTTTTTTTAATATTGATCAAGAAGCTACTAAAAATCGTTCGAAATGATATGCTTTAAGACTTTTTTGTATGACCAGTCTTCTATAGGGTACTCTTCCTAGTTATCTAAGCTTGGCAATGTAATGGCCTTTCTTTAAATCGTTGGCAATAACAAAATCTGACTTACGTGATTCAGATCAATATTTTTTTAACATGCCTTCAGTGTCGGGTTTTTGTTTTGTAAAAATAAATATTAAGAATACATATTTTCCTTATGAAGTCCTTAGAAGTTACATTCTAGTTTGATGTTTGATGGTGCGTATGACTTATGGCTTCAGTTGTGGGGTGCGTATGATTAACGTCAACAGTTATACGCCCCATAGTTCAATTGCTGACTATTTGATATTTATTTTATAACAAGTAAAAAGGCTGTATTTTCGGGCGGGCCGAACTTTGAATACCAAACAATAAACAATAAAATCCTTTAAAAATGCTGTTAAAATATATCCGACGACGTGAACCTGCATAGGCAACTTTTGTCATAAGCCATTACAATATTCAAATGCATAACTTGAAAAAAAAATCGGTGAATAATGTAGCTAAAATCATCAAAATACCGAATATATGGGAGCTATATCAAAACGTAGACCTGCACAGACAATTTTCTGTCATAGGATATAGTATCCATTACGAACTTCAAAAACCAATTTTTGAAACATTTCCGGTGAATAATGTCGCTTAAAGCACCAAAATACCGAAAACAAGGGCTATATCGAAACCTGTACCTACATGGCCCATTTATCAATACCAAAAGTCCTGCAGACCTAATATGCATTTGAATAAAATTTTATCAACTTACTCCATTTCATTCGGAAGCTGAGTGATCAACCTACTTCATTTCATTCGGAAGCTAGATGGACGGACATAGATCGACATAGAATTTTATGCTGACCAAGAATATATATAACTTGTGTATATATTTCGAGGTGTTACAAATGGAATGACAAACTTAATATACCCTCCATATTATGTTGGAGGGTATGAAAAAGCAGTAGAATAAAGAAAGGATTTATAATTTAAAAATTTGAAAAACTTAAACAAAACCTAATTCACACTAGAACAGAGAAAATTTGAGAGATCCGGTTGAAGCATTTTTTGTTTTTGGACAATTTTTAATATTTCAATTCCTTAGCAACAAGTAATCCCTTCGAATCAAATTAAACTCATCTTTACTGAATGGAAACCTTTAGTTTTTAAATATTTTCTACAACTTAGCAAAACTCTGGCAACTACATGCAATTATTAAATACATTACCAAGTAATGACAACATATTATCATCAGCATTACAAAAATAGTCATCTCTGATAGCTTAACCATAATGATGTACAAATTAAAATATTTATATTTTCCCTTATTTTCGTACGTTATATTATATTTGCTCATTTACTCAAGTACAAGCTTTGTTAGTGGTTTAAAATTCACTTTTATATCAATATTTGGGTATTTACCCAAAAGAAAGCCCTCTTATAATATCATATTCAAATAGTTCGTTGAGTAAGTAGTTACGGCTGTTAATATCTGGTAATGATTTTTGGTAAAGGATACTGCCTTACTGACCTCTCTTTACTTTAAAATAGAGAGAGAGAGACCGCAAAATACAAAATAGTTTGAAACACACAATTACACACAGTATAGGGTCATACAAAAAATCATTAATTAAGAAATCAATTAAAATTCTTAAACAATCCAAAAACCTCAACGAATGGCAGGCAGGAGAGGACGGCAACGGACATTCCAATTGTTTTTTTTTTTTCTACAGCTTTTTGTTTTTTGTTTCAATTTGCAATGACATTGCCTTTTGTTTGGTCGCTTCTGATTTACTGCTCCATTAAAAATGTCTATCAATAAATAGCACAGCGCGCACATGCACTTGAATTGAATTGAATCGCATCGATTTGAATTGAAAGAGAAATGTCCGCCCACGCAGTAATTAAAATTCCAAAGGAATACATTACAGAGAGAGAGAGGGGATTGCAGAGAAGTGGCAAGATGAAGATGAATGGAATAGTTCGGCTTAACGATGCTACCCACAACCTTTTTTTCGTTTATCATTTTTATTTCATATGCAAATTGTAGTGCGATAAAAACAAAATATTAACACATTTTACAAACCATCGATCGATCCGATCGCATATGATCATTAAATTCAATTATACCTTAATAATGTCCGATGTAAAAACTTTGATTTCGGCCTGATGATTGGTGTTTGATTCTATAATAACTGTGTGATTTGAAAATTACATTTTATTTTTAATATTTGCTTAATAAAATTGGTTGTTTTGAAATTTTATAGTTCAAAATATTGTTATTGTTGTTGTTTTAGCAACATTTTGAGTGTAGGTGTTTCAATTGGAATTTATTGCCTGTCATCGTTTGCTCTCTCACTGAAACTCTAACACATCATTTAAATACAAGTTTTGACTATCTATGGCATTATGGATTTTTATTGAGGCTTTTAATGACATTTTGGTGGCTTAGAACTTTTCGGAATGTTTCGTAATTGTATCTAGCCAGCTAAATTATTAGAGTGTCTCGATGAGCCAATAAATAAGTTCGAAACAAATAAGTTCTCATTTTATTAGAAGACTACAGTTGAATTTGCTCTTAATTACTTTTTTGACTAAATCCGTTTCAGGACATTTGGAGTCGATCTAGCGATGTCCGTCTGTCTGGATAGCTCTCGAAGGGAGTATCCAATTTTACCAAATTTACCAAACTTAGATCGAATTCAGAGATGAGCAATATCGGTTCACTCCTTCTAGTACCTCCCCCACAGAAAGTCAAAACTTTGACAGAAAATAATTACCCCAGAACATATTTGTTCAAACTTTGCAAATCCTAATATTTGTGTCTGTGCTATGTTAGGTGCAATATAGACCGACTCCTTCAAGTACTTCCCTCTCAAAGGGTCAAAATTTTGAATAATCTCAACGCTTATAAAATGTGTAATAAGAGTCCAATTGTCTTAAAATTTCTCATATCCCAATATTTCTTACAACGCTAAGTCTGGCATGTAGATGGGATAGGTCGGATAACTCCTTTTGGTACCTCAGACCCCCACAACGGGACAAAATTTTGAATACTTATATCTTTTATGGAACAGGAAATAACCATCCAATTCTTTTTAAATTTCACAAATCTGAGAATTTTTCTAACACAAGATCTGATCACTCCTTCTGCTACGACCCTCATAAAGTGTCAAAATTTGGAACAATTATAACTGTTATAATATGTGATATATGAGTCCAATGTTCTTCAAATTTCACACATCTTAATATTTTGACTAACACAGTATCTGGTATAATGAACCGATAAAACAGACCACTACTTCTGGCACTTCCTCAAGAAGGGTTTAAAATTTTGAATAATATAATAAGAATTCGATTTCTTTTAAACTCGGCGTATCGCAATATTTTTATCAACGCAAGATCTGATGTGAAGATGGGATATAATGGACCACCAATTCTGTTACCTCCCACACAATGAGTCAAAATTTTGAATAATAATAACTGTCATGGAGCGGGAAAAAAGCGCCCGATTCTCTTTAAATTTCACACATCCCAATATTTTTACTAACGCAAGATCTGGTTTGAAAATTACAGGTATCGCCCCACCCCTCCTGGTATCTCCCACACAAAGGGCGACAATATTCAATGCATATATCTCTTATAACCTGGGAAACAAGTCAACGATTCTTTTCAAGCTTGTTATATCTAAATATTTCTCTCAACCCGAAACCTGAGCTGAATATGGAATTTATGGTTTCGCATAACATTCGATATAAATTTTCGATTTTCTTGTAATGTTGCCCATACCAATATTTTTATCTGAAAATGGAATATTTCGGTCGACTATATATGGTACCTCACGCACATTTTAACATTTTCTAAAAAACCAATATTGTTCAAACCTGGCTCTTTGCAATATTTATATCATATTTATATAGATTCGACGGAATGGTCAATATTGGCACATTCCTTCGGAACCTTGTAGGCTTTCCAATGCCAAAAGTCGATTAATCGAATGTGACCGATTTGGGAACTAATTTCCTTCCAAACACGGTCAGTTTGGTTTGCTGGGAAGACACTTTGAATTGTTCGTTCTTAGAATCTGTTCATTCCGGATAGTTGTGAAAACGGCTGCCCTTCTGTAACTACTTTATTAAAAACAAGCCGGTTAGTGGTCACCAATTAAATTCTATCGAAAAAGTATACACGACTTTATTCTAAAAACTTTCTAACAATGTCATTTCTATTTGATAACAAAAGAGAGCGTAAAAGTTGTATGCACTTCATGACAATCGACCCCCTGCACCCCTCCCCTTCTTACGCCACGGTCTATTGGGGCGAAGAGCAAAACTTCGCTGATAGAAGAGCTAACAACAACAACAAACGCTAATAATGTCGATGAACGCATAAATGTCGCTTTGTGCGGCATTTGTTATTGTTGTTGTTGTTTTTTGTTATTATTATTATATGGCCAGCTACACTACGATGGTAGATTGTTTTGGCCATTAAAAAAGCTCTAGCCGGTCAGTCAGCGGCTCTCCATTGTTTCATTTCATATTGGCAAGTTACTTTTTTCGTCGTTTCATTCGTTGCTCCAAATGACTAATGTTTTTGTCGTACACTCTTGGACACACACATACGCACGCACGCACACACACATGCGTTCCTCTCAACTCTGTTTGACTATTTTTGGCCAAACAGGCAGGTAGTCTGTTAGGCAAGCCGGCGGCGGCAGTCTTACCCAGTACATTAGAGGCTTAAAATTTCATGTTTTTTTATCTTCAGAATTTTGAAATTTGTTTTTGCGTTTTATTTCTCCAAAAAAAGATAAATAAAACTAATGTTGTCTATTTCTGCTTCTTCTTCTTTCTTGGACTGGATGTTAATGACTTTTTCTACTAAATTGTGTCATGCTGAGCCCAGATATTTAATTAAACGGCATTGACGGTTTTGTGTGGGAAAATGACCAAAAACAAACACTTCAATGTCAGAGTAGAAGGTATTCTTCAAAACTTGGGCCATTAATGGAAAAGAATGCTCTTTGTTGGTTGTAATAATTTACCCATTTGCAATTTGATGCTCCCAATAGAAAACTGATGGATTTTCTATTGTTGTCAAATACCTATGAAGGATGTTGCGGCTCTACTTTACCGAAATGCTAATATCAGAAGAGAATATTGGGGTTTCCACATCCAAATTCTAATGCAATGAAAATGAATAAGTTAAAATCTCATGAATCATGGGGTGTATGATTCCATTTTTTGTTTGTGTCACTCCCAATGACATCCCACAGTCATTGGAGTTATGTACCAAAAAGACTCGTCAAAATGTCATTCCTCGTGGAGAAAATCTCCCTTGGAAAAATCTTTTTATATTTTTGCAAAAATATCAAATTCGAATAGCTGCCATTTTCCGTCTCCAAAACATATGCATAATTTGATATGCATTTCTATACCCCACTTTGTCTTTTTTGTGAATTTCCTACCCTGAAAAAGGCACAGCAATGTAAAATTAAGTCATTGTTGTCGATGATAATGGAAAAACAGACAGACAGACAGCCAGATTCGCTCATTTGTATCGCGTACATCATCTGAATACATTTCCCACTTCGCCAAACTAGCGACAATGGTGAAGATGATGTTATTCTATATGACTAGAGCACTTGCCGGTCCGAATTTGCGCTTGCGTGTAACAACTTTTGCCTTGAATTAAAATCATAATTATTTTCATAGTCGAGGAGGGTACCCACTTCTCTTTATTTTTTGTCATGATCGTCTTGGAACAACGGTGGCACAAGACCCCATAAGGGAATCATCAACAACACACATCACTTGTTCCCCTACCTCCCAAAAAAAGGCAACATTTTTTCATGGTATTTTACGGTTTTAACTAAACGGAACCACAGACTTCATTCATTGATCATTAAAGCGGCGTCGCCGTTAACGATGACGCTGACAGCGACGGCAACGCATACAGGGCTATTTCTCTCTCTCTCCCTGTCAGTCTCCGTATCCACACAATAGTGGACTCAATGAATTGTAGAAAAACCCCTTGGTTTGATTTGTGATTACATCCGGTTAATGTTGCGGGAACAGCAACACTTCAACATAACACCAAAGCAAAGCAAAGAGGAAGGAAATCCAAAGCACCAAACTTACCAACATCAACACAAAAGTGGTTCCAAAATCCAACAACAAATCTGAAACAAATTTTGTTACTCCACTTTTACAGAATCGACGGATGTTGTTTTCATTTTCTAAATCAAAAAAATATATCCAAATTATTGAAACATGCTACGAATGTAACAGCAAAATAATTACGTAACCAACGAACAAAAACAAACGAACCGAATACAGCATTCGAAAAAGCGCACATTGAATATTGTATGTATAGAATAGACAAGGAATTCGGAACGGGTCAGAATAAAGGATTTTCTCTCAAGGGAGGTACAATAGCCGCCACCAGCACAACTACTGGCTGTCAAGATCGCGAGGCAACAATGCATTCGACGAAAACCTCCACTGCTTCTTCATCGTTGATGAAAAAGCGTGGCTCAGGTTATTCAGGAAATTCCACAACGGCCATAGTACCATCACGCGGTCCCGCCATTACCACCAACATCGACGAGCAGAGCGCCCAGTATCAGCATCAATTCAAACATGAAAAGACCATTGAGGCCGTAATCACCGATTATCCGGGTGTTGCTCCCGCTTCGGCCACACCGCATGAACGCCTGTCTTATGATCGTTCTTTGGTGGTGCGCAAAAGTTTCCGCAACGGTGGTGGTGATCCGATCCCAGTAACGCAAACCGTGGTAGCCGTTACCACCACCAGCCCTGGCCATGATCGTCATGATCTGCAAGAGTCATATCAACAGGTGACACGCAATAAGCGAATTTCCACCGAAATACTCGGATCAAGTGTCGAAAGTACAAAAACTTCACAAAGGGGGCCAAGTGGCCACCGACGCATAACAACACACATTGTGCGTAAGGTCACCACACTGAGCCGGGCGGAAGAGCAACAATTACCACCCGAAGATCTGTTGCCACCAGCGAAAATGGTGCGCAGCAGTGAATTGGAATATCGTCATACACTGCCGCGAACCACAGCTCTGCCGGCCATAGAGCCGGCATCATCGACAAGCACAACCATACGACGCACAAAGGTAATTGGGCAGGAAGCTTGTTTGCCAGCCAAAGGAAATCAAGACACGCAAAACTGCAACGAAATACTTGAATCAAGAAAACCTTTTTTTAGAATTTACAATGGTTTTTTGCCCGTGATATCAGAACTGAAATATAGACCCTTAAGAATATTCATGGGCTGGCTAGCAGCAAAAAAGGAAAAAAAGTGTAGCATAATTCAAATATTGCCTGAAAACATTTCTGACGCTTAAGTCAGCCGTTGGCTTTAAATGAAAATGAATAGAGGAATTTCATAAGGATCCCCTTCGAGCTAGGCCGCTCTCTTTAATATTCGCTTAATTATCATGGCTGCCAAGGGATTAACCCAGAAAAATTCACTCTTATATGCCTAGGCATAAACTTCTTTCACTGCAAACTTCCAACATTCTTAAAAAATATTTTCAAAATAATTTAAAAGAATTTGTCGATATCAAAAGAATGCTAAAATATTGAAAAACTCAGAGTTTTTGTTTTCGTTCGCATTAATTTTCTTTCGACATACATATGTAAATAAATAAGCCCTTCAATTTCCTTTCAAAACAAATAGCAATTTTTTTTTGAAATTCTTATTCCTATTATTTTCTAGAATCTATGTCAACTAATATTTCTATATTTTAAAGAATGTTAAATTTCCACCCAAAACAATCAAACACCGCTCTTGGGACAACAAAACCTTAAAACATTGCCTCCCTCTCAAACGTCGAATTACTAAAATTTCAATTTTTTCCCCATTTTAGATCTCCGATATTGTTGTTGGCAAAGAAGACAATGTATCAGCACGTGAGGCACTTTTGCGTTGGGCCCGTCGCTCTACTGCTCGGTATCCGGGAGTTCGTGTCAACGATTTTACATCGTCATGGCGCGATGGTTTGGCATTCTCAGCCCTGGTTCATCGTAATCGACCGGACTTGCTTGACTGGCGAAAGGCAAGAAACGATCGACCAAGAGAACGCTTGGAGACTGCATTCCATATTGTTGAAAAGGAATATGGCGTCACTCGCCTATTGGATCCCGAAGGTAAGTACTCAAAAAATGGTATTCCGATGTTTAGAGCCATCCATTAACTTTGTCTGCATCTCTCCTCTTTAGATGTTGACACCAACGAACCCGATGAGAAATCTTTGATTACCTATATATCATCGCTGTATGATGTATTCCCAGAACCACCAGCCATTCATCCACTCTTCGACATGGAATCACAACGCCGTGTCCATGAATATCGCGATCTGGCACAACAGTTCATCTATTGGTGCCGTGAAAAGACAGCATACTTGCAGGATCGCTCCTTCCCGCCCTCTCTAATCGAGCTGAAGCGTTTGCTGAATGATCTACACACCTTCCGCAACGAAGAGGTATCGGCTCGCAAACGCGAAAAGTCGAAATTGATACAAATCTACAAAGAACTCGAACGTTACTTTGAAAGTATCGGTGAGATCGATGTAGAGGCCGATTTGCGACCTGAGGCCATCGAAAAGGCTTGGTATCGGATGCAAACCGCCATGCAGGATCGCGACATGATTCTGCAACAGGAAATTGAACGTTTGGAACGTTTGCAACGTCTTGCCGACAAGGTGCAGCGTGAAATTAAACACGTTGACATGAAAATTACCGATTTGGAGACGCGCATTACCGAGGAGGCCAGACACATTGAAACTCTGCACCCAGTCAATGCCAAGAATATTGTCGAATCCTTGGAAACGGAAATCCGTCTCCTGGAAGAACCTCTGCATGACATGAATCAGGATTGTCACGTACTCAACGAAGGACGCTATCCACATGCCGCAGAACTACACAAAAAGGTCACTAAGCTTCATCAACGCTGGGCTCAGCTACAAACTACATTCCACACAGTTCTGTTACCAAAGTTATCCGGACTGAAGTATCCCGTCCATGAAAAGACCACAACACGCCAACATCGCATTGTAGTCGAATCACGCCAAATCGAAACAAATCCCCTCTTCAAAGACCTGTTGGAACACATTGAATGGTGCCAAAACAAATTGAAACAAATGCTTGCCGCCGATTACGGCTCCGATCTGCCCTCCGTGAAAGAGGAGCGCGATCGCCAACAACATGCCCACAAAGTCATCGATCAATTCCATGCTAAAATACTCAACGACGAACGCCAACAGAGTAAGTTCTCTGGCGATGAACTGAATCTGTACCAGCAACGCTTGAACCAATTGCAAAAGGTATATGCCGAACTATTGAGCACATCAACGAAGCGTCTGTCCGATTTGGATACGCTGGAGAACTTCTTGGCTCAGGCCTCGGCTGAGTTGCAGTGGCTCAATGAAAAGGAACAAATCGAAATAACACGTGACTGGGCCGACAAGAACTTAGATTTGGCCTCTGTGCACAGATACTATGAGGTAAGTAGCAATGACAGCGTCCATATTCCTATTGAGCAATTGTCTACCGCTTGATCGATCCACTGTAAATTGTCCATAACATGCTAACAACATTGCTTTTTCTATTCATATTCTTAATTCTTGTAATTTTCATAACAAGCGTGCATTTGGTAATGGAGAAGAGGTGAGATAGAAAACGAATCGATTTTATAATTTGGTTATCAATATTAAAATAATTAATTGGTTTCGAAAGCCCCTTCTTATGTTCCTTAAAGATTACACATTCATTATTTTCAAATATTTTTTTATTTTCATGTGGAATTTTTTTGAACAAATTTTAATTTTAATAAGTATGTTTCATTAATTAAACATGTTTTTAGTTAATTTTATTTTTTTATAAAATATTTTCAATTGGATTTTTCTTAAAATTAAAAATAGATTATTGCAAACATTTCAAAATTAATCTCTTACCAAGTGCATTAATTTTGTTAACTGCTTACGGTTTGGACAAGTCAAAATTATGAAGAACTCTTTATTCTATTGAAGTGATAATAAATCTAATCGATGTGGAACATTAAACAACATGTTCTGTTGATGAATGGATTTAATATTATTAAGTCAGTCCAAGAACTGGACATCTTGTCAACTCTAATTTTTATATGAATGTGCATTATGTCCCTTCTGCAATATGATGCACTGAACGTGAAGTATCATAGAACTGGCAAGTTATATTTGCGAGACCTGCATATGATGCCTGCCTACAAAACCCATTAAAATAGAGCGCAATTGGAAGCAATCCTGACTTTTTTTAAATATTAAAATAACACCGCTGTCTAATATAATAATATATAACACAGTTCTACATTTTTAACGCTTACTTTTTCGTTTTTATTTCTTGTGCTTATTTAATTAGTTTTGTTTTGTGACGCCTTTAATGTTTTATTGTTTTTCCTCCATTATTCATACTCTTTATTCTCTTCGATTTCACAGAATCTTATGTCGGAATTGGAAAAACGTGAATTACATTTCGGTACCATACTGGATCGCGGTGAAACGCTACTCAGACAACAGCATCCCGCATCCAAGTGCATTGAAGCTCACTTAACAGCCTTGCAGCAACAATGGGCATGGCTTTTGCAATTGACCCTCTGCCTGGAAGTCCACTTGAAACATTCCACCGAATATCATCAATTCTTTGCTGAAATTAAGGATGCCGAACAATGGCTGAGCAAACGCGATGAAATTCTAAACAGTGAATATTCCAAGTCAGAATTTGGCCTGGATCAAGGCGAGGCATTGTTGCGTGGCATGCAAGATTTGCGCGAGGAATTGAATGCCTTTGGTGAAACGGTGGCCCAACTTCAGCATCGAGCCCAAACTATTGTACCTTTGAATAAACGACGTCAACCAGTGAACCGTCAAAGCCCAGTTCAGGCCATATGTGCCTACAACCAACAAGGACAAATTCCTGTCGAAAAGGGTGAAACTTGTACCCTCCTCGATAATTCGGGACGTGTCAAATGGCGCGTACGTACCACAAAGGGCCAAGAAGGTTTGGTGCCCAGTGCTTGCCTACTTATGCCACCACCAGACAAAGAAGCCATCGATGCTGCCGAACGTCTCAAGCGGTTATTCGATCGTTCTGTCAGCCTCTGGCAAAAGAAACATTTACGCCTACGACAAAATATGATCTTTGCCACCATACGAGTTGTCAAGGACTGGGACTTTGATCAGTTCTTGGCCATGGGACCAGAACAGCGTACCGCTATACGTAGAGCATTGAATGATGATGCAGATAAACTGCTTAGTGAAGGCGATCCCAACGATCCACAATTGAGGCGTTTGAGACGTGAAATGGATGAAGTTAATCGTCTGTTTGATGAATTCGAAAAGAGAGCTAGAGCGGAAGGTAAGTGTGCTATTCTCTCTATATCTCTAATTGTAGGGAGGAGGAAGAACAAGAGATAATCAATTGCCCAATACGACCCAATCAATAGGGGAAATAAAACAATGAAAATATTTTAAAATCGCTCTTAGTCGTGGGTGTTACGCTTTCCATCCCAAAATGCCTCTGTACATCTTTTTTGTCGTCACGCACTTGAAAAGTAATGGCTTTGAAGGTAAACTAGTGGGCGCTTTGTGTCTGGAAAACGTTTCAATTACCGCTTAATTGAAGAAAATATGTCTTTCAAACATCTGGTCGATTTTCGCGAGCAGTTGTCAACAATCAGACTCGTTGTCGTTAGTTCTGTCGATGAAGTGCAAGTAAAAAGTTCGATATTAAAATGAAGAATTTATTCGCAAGTCGAAAAACAAGGGGTACAATAAAATTAGTTATTCTCTTTTTTTCCTTTCTCCTCCTTCTTGGTCTTCTTGTTATAAATTCTAATATATATGCTTTGTGCTTTTACAGAGGAAAGTAAACAAGCCAGTCGCATCTTCACCGAAGAATGCATTGCCATTAAGGGTAAATTGGAAGATATGGCCCGTGAATTGGAGCAAATCATAAGTGCTCCTCTGCCCCGTGATTTGGATTCTTTGGAACATGTTTTGGAAATTCATGCCGATTACGAGAGACGTCTGCAACTTTTGGAACCAGAATTGCAACATCTGCAAGAGACCTTCCGTACCATTGCATTGAAAACACCAGCTCTCAAAAAGAGTTTGGATAATTTGATGGTCTTGTGGAAGGAATTGAATACGCTCAGCAACTTGCACAAGGATCGCCTCAAACTGTTAGAAGCTTCTCTGGCTGGCCTAGAGGACAATGAACATTTCATATCGGAAATTGAAAATCAACTTGCCAAACATCAAGACCTTCCCTCGACACCAGAACGTTTAGAAATGGTCTTCAAACAATTGACACATATGCAAGACTTGATCACACAACAGCAGCCACAAATGGACAAAATGACCGATGCTGCTGATCAATTGGGTCGCATGGGTGTACCGACAAAAGTATTGGGCGATTTGAAACGTTTACATGCAAATGTTGAACGTTTGAATACTCGTTGGAGTGCAATATGCAATCAATTGGCAGAGAGGTATGTATTGCAGTCGAAAAGTGTGCTCACTATTAAATTTTAACAATTGAAATCTGAAACAAACCAAATGAGTATTGCAAGGCGAATTTATAAAGAAGAAGAAAGTTCAATTTTTACATGTGAGGGCGTAAACTTAGATGAAAACTCTTTGCAAAAAGTAGTGAAAAGCTGCATTTAGTATTCAACCAAGAATCGTCGATCAATTCCTCCCATTTTCTTTCGAGTCATTTATTGGCAACACTCATATTATATTATTTTGAATACCTTGCCAACTACTTCTTTAGTTATACCAGGTACTTAATGTATTGAACTTTCCCCCAACTTTGACAGATCATAAATTATGTTGGTATGTTACATGCAGGTTCGTTTTGCAGTTATTCCATGTTCAATTTGCAAGTTTAAATCATTGTAAATTCTTCTTAAATTGCAAGCATATCTATATAATTAAACAACTTGTCTTAATATTTTCGCATGCTATGATTATCGGAATGTAAAGACTTTTTCGTTCATGCGGATCGACCACGTCTTAAATTCAATACGTCTCCACGTCACACGATGCCTGGCAAGGATTCCTAACTTTTCAACTCTGTGATCAAGATTACATGTTAAGACTGTCTGGGCTTTGTGAATCTCCTGTGATTAAAATAACAGGTCTGTCAAAGCTGCAATTAAGATACAAAGTGGAAATAAAGACACACCTTCACGTACTAAATAGGTATGCTCCCTCCATTGAAGCATTACCATCCATATTAGGGGAACCCTCAAAACTTCTTTAGTGTTTCTTACACACCTTCTTAAGTGGTTACACTTCAATGATTGCCTAAAATAGTGTTTTCAATTTTTTAAAATTAGTTGACACCTTTAATCAATGTAAAGAAACAACCCGGCCGAGACACAGGCCTGGTTATTAAAATCTTAGTATTTCCAGGCACTATGATATTGGATATGTAAAGACGGTTTCAATAATATGGATGTAGTTCAATATTAGTTATCAATAGTACATCGTCTTAAATTCAATTCGTTGCATGTCTCTGCTTCACATGATATCTGGCAATGGATCCTTAACTCTGCAACTTTGTGATTAAGATTACAAGTTAGGACTGCTTGTGACGAGCTATTTGGATCTTCTATGATGAGAACACCAAATCTGTAAAGGCTGCAATGAAGATAAATTATCACACACTTAAAATATTCTGATAATGGCTGATTTCGGACACACCTCCACGTACAAAATAAATTTGCTCCCTCCATTGAAGCATTGCCAACCAATGCCCTAAATTATTGTCACATTAGGCGAACCCTCAAAACATCTTTAGTGTTTCTTACTGCATACCTTCTTAAGTGGTTACACTTCAATGATTGCCCAAAATAGTTTTCAATTGACACCTTAACGCCATTTTAATAGAAATAAAACACATTTTGTGTTCTACCGCAAATGTAGTAATTTGTACTCACCTGTTTTTTGTGTGAATGTTAATTTAATGATATTTCTCCCCTTTTACAGAATGCGTTCATGCGAAAACGCCATTGGCCTTATGAAGAATCTCCAATCAAGCGTGCAAGTCGAAGAATCATGGGTAGATGGCACCACGGAAAGATTGTCAGCCATGCCTACGGCTACCTCAGCTTATGAATTGGATGTGAGTATAGTAAAGGCCGACAAGATTATATTTTATTTTCTTTTTCTACAAATATGATTTTAGTTAGTTTGAGATAGGATAGGATATTTTCTTTCTAGAGTAGGTTATTTGAATTTCAAATAACCCTTTCAGTTAGTTTCACTGAATATCAAATCTATTTTCTTGGAACATAGAATGAAAACACAAAGTATATATCCTTTCGATATCCGTTTTGAGTTAAAATATGGATACACAATATAAATTGCAATTGCATTTGTTTGAGAATTATTGTTATTGGTGTTGGTAAAAAAAATATATATTTTGTCCCGTGCTATCATATATTGTTATGTCCTCGCTCGCCACCCGATCCCCATACATCCCCTTTTTGAAATTAAAGTGTGTGTTGTTCATTTTTTTTTTCGTAATTAAGTTTATATTTGATTCAATAATTGTAGTTTGTATCTTAATGTTGTTGTTATTATTGTGTGTTCTAATATGTTGTTCCAAAAATACATATTGTGTTTGTCCATTATTTTTTGTACAACAAAATGTGTATGTACATACATATTACTTTGTAGAATTGAAGCTATTAGCAACAGCAAAAAAGAGTCCAAGTAGAACCTGTAATTTTTCCATAGGGTTAAGGGTGGTAGTTTAATTTGTTATAATTTTTATACAACATTTAAAAACGAAATGAATTTGATAAATTTGTGATTGATCTCTTGTTGCGTTCACTTAGAAATCAATATCAAACACCCACCCATACAAACAAACACACAGGCACACACATACACATTTTTAGTAAACATTGAATTTGGTCATGTACAAAAATACCCACAGTCAACACAACACACTCCCACATACCAACAATTATACTTTATCAAAATAAAATCACAAAATTGAAATTCCAGAACAAATAAGTCACCAACCAACAATACCAACACCACAGCCACCACAACCGTAACTTCAAGTTTACTTTTTTATAATCCAAATGTTTTTTTTTTCTAATGTCGTAGATATAGTTTTGTTTTGCAGAAGTTAGTATCTTAAAATATCATTTGTTTATATCTCTCGTTAAATTGTTGTACTAAATTAAGGGGTAATTTTAATTGAAATTCGCCATGAAATATGGCAATACTCAAATGGATCCTTTTGAGAAAAATTATTAAAAGACCATTGCATTGTTGATCAGAGTAAATATTAATATTTTTAAACTCTTATTAACGGGAGTTATTTTAAATTCCCTTGATCCCTATAGGGGAAAGCCTTCTTAAGTTTCGAAAAATCCCTTCGTGGCGAATAGTAAATTAAAATTAGCCCCAAAAACTATTATTGTAGACAAATCTTAAACTAATTGTATTTTTGTCTAATTTTTTGTATTTTTCACCCACAAACAAACAAAAACCAATACCAAAAACACATAAATACTATGTACTATCTTACCAAACAAACAAAAAAAAACACAATTCAAAACTAAAAAAAAAAAATTAAAACGGCCACAAACTGTGGTTTGGTTGAACACAATGTGACCAACGGGACTGCAAATTTACACCTATTTGTTAAAAATATGTCCTTTACCTCAAAAATTAAAAAAAAAAAACAAAAGAAATTGCTGGGAGCTGCTATCGAACGAAAACCTAAAATCGAAAATGTCAACTTGGCTGGAGGCAAACTAATAAGAGAAGCAAAGGTAAATGATGAAATCACTTGAATTCCCCCACTTTTTCTGTCCCCTATACACTATATCACGTCTGTCTGTATGTTTTTTGGAAAATTTTTGTAAAAAATTAGAATAACTGGCTGAATTTTTGAAATGCTAGGGGTAAGAGCATTTCGAAAGCTGCCATATTCGAGTTAGTTCATGTATATTAATGTTCTTTAGAACTGAACCCAAAAGGTATATTTACTGCTTTTTCAAATGACAAAAATAACTCAAGGATAAAGTATTAAATGACAAAAGGTTTAATTTTGTTTTGGTGGTGTGTAAATAACTTGAACAAAATTTATTTTAATATTAAAAAAAAAAAACAAAAAAATAAAACCAAAAACAACCAAATCAATTGTATTAAAAAAGCACTAAATATTTACTTATACTTTCGTACAAAACTTTATATCCTAATTCCTTAAAATTCTTTTACTTATAAACAAACAAAAAACCAAACAAACAAAAATACAATCACTAACCTCAACAAATAAATTTAACTTTTAACATTAACCCCCCTTCAACCCCCTAAAAAACAAACAACAATTTAAACAAAACCAAATAACCAAAAAACAAACCAACCACCACATTCGCCGTTCAATGTAAAGATCTACGATGGTAAATGTCTGCGCTTCATCGACTGGCTATTGGAAGCGCGTCCCTCATTTTCACCACCACGTCGTGATCTACGTCCCGCAGATAGTGATCCCGGCGCAACACAGTATTACAGCCAACGTTTGGACATTTTAAATACGAAATACGATCGATTGTTGGAACAATTATCACAGCGTCTAAAGACGGCTATCGAAGTTAACGGTAGCGATGGTTTGGTAAGTTTTGCAAAATTTCTATCATATTACCATTGTATGTGTGTATGTATATTATATATATGAGCAAGTTGTGTGTTTGAAATATGAATGAATTGAAGATTTTCTTTCGTAAATTCAACTGCAATAGATTCAAGTCTAATGGGCACCACGGGTAGGCACACGGTGTAATCAAGAAATTAAAACTTTGCAACGATAGCAGGGATCCGGCAACGAACATGGTTCCAATTGGCCCTTTATGTAGGTTAGGTTAGTGGATGTATAGTTGCAATTGAGATTGTAACTACCTCTCTCGGAGACCTTTCGGTCCTATGTGAGAAAAAGAAGTATTCCTTTTTAAGATGAAAGTTAAGAAGGATGAAAGTTGATAGGTCTTTGGAGAAAAGTATCGAAAACAGTTACCAGTAAACTATTTTTACGAATTTACAGGGTGAGATAAAAACACTGCAACAAAATCCTAACGCCATAATTTTTTCTTTTTTTTTTAATTTTATTGAATGAAAGCAAAAAATGTCGGAAATAGTATCACATTTTAGAATAAGTTTAGGTTTGTTCGAATTGGTCAACTCTGGCACGAATTATGGCCTTCAAACGGCCAATGAAACCGTCACACGCTGCCCGAATGTTGCTCTGCGGAATTTTGGCCCATTCCCGGCGAAGCGCTTGCTTGAGGTGATCGGCACTTTGGTATTTTTTAGTGCCAACCTTGCTTTCCATACTACTCTAGACACTATACGGTCCACGGATTGGTATCCAGAGGCTTTGGTGGCCATTGTGTGCTGGAAATAAGGCGAGGAACCTCATTTGCGGCAAAAATGTTTGCATGCCCAAGGCTTTAATACACCCTTCAAAATATTTTTGCTATAATATTCGGCATTTATTCTGATGCCACGGTCGATTAATACGAGCGCAGAGCGACCATCGGCTGTTATGGCGGCCCACACCATCACCATGGCGGGCGCTTGAGTTCTGGTGGCCAACCGAAGGTACACATTTTTAGCTAACCTCTTTGGCAAGTAAACACGATCATTTTGTTGGTTTACAAGCTGCTGGGCAACGAATGTTTTCTCATCGGAGAAAACCAAATTCGTCAGTTCACCACTTTCGGCCAATCGAAACAAATCTTTAGCTCTTTCTTTAGTCTATTTTCTTTTCGTTGCGGCTTGTAAACAATATAATGAGCTGTCACTGGATTAATTTTAACAGCTGTCGGACGAGTGGCTTAGAAATGACAGCAGTCTGAAGTTAGTTGACGTTTTTCCATCTCACCCTGTATAGATAACCAAGGAATCCGTGTCTGAATGTACACTGAGATCATGATAATAACATCATGAATAGAGTATTACACTTCCTCACCCTCACACTCACTGTAGTATTCGACGACAGAATTATTCCATTAAGACGTTCTTGATCGGATGTTTCAGTGGCCTGCTTTTATCCCTATTGTTATCCGTAACGTTGATTTATTCAAGCTTAATAGAGGGCAGATTTAATACCTTGCACCGTGGTTTGTCAACACACTTTGGCTTTCCTTTAATATAACGGTGACTAGGTACAAAGTCGGTGTGCAGATTTCCCAGGACTGTTTTATACCTCAGGACAGCATCGGAATTGATTTTCAAAGATAGTTTTAAGATATCATTATCACAATGATTTCTGCTTGGCAAACACTGCACCTTCCATCCAACTCGTGGGAGTTATTATTATTATGTAACAACAACAACAAAAAATATGCTTATGAAGTTTCATGCAATAAATTTAAAAAATGTCCATAAACTTTAGATAAAATATTGAAAAAATCCCCACTGTCCGTCTTAAAATAATGATAATAATATCATTTTTTGTTTTCACAATTACCACATTTCTGTTCTAAATAACATCAACTATTTTTATATAAATCAGTTTTATTTCCCCTTTTTGGTTATTCTAATCGCTGGCAGCTATTTAAATTGCTTAGCATTCTTTTCAAATTAGATTTATTTTTTTGAAAAATTAATTAAACTCTAGAATCATTTCCTAAATGGCTATGAATTTAAATTAGCATTTTTTGAAATACAAAAACACAACATGATTCTTTGCATTGGACAATCGGAATATTAAGTTTCAAACTGGTTTTGAAGAAACCAAATAAAAAACAAAACCAAACAAAACAGACTGAGTGAGTGAGTGAGCAGAGGCATATGCCGGTTTTGAGTATCAAAATAGCAACAAATTAAAAATCATTTAAATATTTGGCATTTGTGATGTCGTTAGACATATTCGAATATTTGTAAACACTTCAACGCGTCTGAGACCGTCAAAATAGTTACAAAATTATAATAAGAAATAGATTAATAAGTTTATTCTAATTTGTATCTCTGTCAGAGCCTACCTATTCTTTGTGTAGGTTGTTGGAATATAAATAATTCCAAAATTAGATATGTCATTTACATTTCTAATTGGCCAACGATAAATATCTGAGTTTTACGTTTAAGATATCGTAGAAACTACAAAACCCCGAGTGATTTCAATTCACTTGTTTTTTTTTTTTAAGATTAATAGAACCTGATGTTTTGCAAGCCATCTGATTTAATATTTAACTCAAACCAGTTCTGTTCGAACAAATAAACAAAGCCAAACTGCATTAACGAAACAATGGATTCAAATCGTGAAATAAATTTGTTTATACAAGCAATGGCAACAAATTAACAAATGAATAAAACATAACAAATAGCCTTACGGATGATGACGTGATATCTGGTCAGAACTGAGAGAAAAGAAAACCAACAACTACACTTATGATGTTCTCTGCTGCATTAAGCCAAAGTTTGAGGCTGAAATCGTCAATCATGGTCGTCGTCATCGTTTAAAACTAATTTATCCAAATTATATGGTTTTCATTTGGTGGCAATTAATTTGTCACCTCTCTGGCATTGCCACCCACTTCTTACCGCTCCTTAAGTCAGCGTTAAAAATAAACATGTACCCACATACGACACCACCAGTAGTAAGCCTCGTTCTTTGGTATCATATTTTTTTAGTTTCGTTGCTACTTTAGAATATTAATTTTTATTCGGTTCGAATGTTGTTTAACTTCAGCAAAATCTTGTTGACAATGAGTTCATTAGCTGCCGAAGCTGCTGCTATTTTTTCTATTATTTCTATTAACTCACCAAATGCTTTAAAAATAAAGCATAACATCATGCAAATTTTGAATTGTCTATTTGTAGTAAATCCCATTCTCCCATGATGAAGGTGGTCAATTGATGGATTAGTGTTGCGTTGAAAAAGCAAAGCAAAATAAAACAAAACTATAAACGATGATTGAACCCCCATTTGATTTGTCATTGATCACTGAAATTTGTATTCAGAGATATGATTTCATGTGCAGCCAACAACAAAAACATCAAATTGACTTTATTTGTCAAAATTCTAATTAGATTTTGGACACATCGTCATTGGGGTGATGTATTAATTAAAGTATTTCTAAATTGTATGTGGTTAATGAATAAAGTTGACAACAAGAACTACAAAAAGATAATGTATAATTTATATATCTCATCATAAATGAGTAATTTATTGTTTTAAACGAAGACCATTTATATTCCTTTCGAAAGGTGCTCGAAGATCTAAAATGTGCAGGAAAGTAAAAAAAGATACCGCGCACTAACAACACAATTATGCAAAGCATTAAATATTTAAGTATTTTTCAATCCTAGCAAATTCCCCATAAACAATCATTATGCCTGACAGCTGGCGCTCTCATAAATATGCCGATTTAATATTCCATTCGAGAAAAACATCTGTCAAATCGAAACTTCGCTTGCATCTCATTAATACAAATTTAAAAGTTAACCCGATACTTCCAACTTGACTTTATTATCAAATTTATTTATTTTGGCCCAATAACTCACGTCACATTTATGTTATAAACCTCCAAAGAAGTAGATTAATCTTTATGGCCTTACAAGTTTTGTTTTCATCGAAATTAATCAATTCGCTCTTCATTTGAACATTCGATGACACTGTTGCTTTTCACACTCACAAAAGAGAAGCCAATGTTATTGTTGTGATGTCATCCAGCTGAACATGATCATCACTCACGCATTTATAAACAAACATACAAATAGAGTATAGGGCGACCTCATGACACACACACCCTTCCTCCTATACTCACTTTGCTCATTCGTTGTTCACACGTTTTTTTTTTTCGTCTTTTTTTTTTGACAAATGCCTTTTTTTACACACACAATACAAAAACAAATTCAAATGAAAAGGAGAGTTTTTTTCTTAATTTACATATTATTTTTTGTTGTTATTGTTATATTTGTTTTCAAGGTTAATTTAATAATCTTAAACAATATAATTTGAGTGTTTTATTATTAATTTTTTGTGGTTGTTATTATTTTCATAAAATGCCGCCATTGGCGTTACAATCGGAGGAGAGAACAAAAGACATGAAGAGAGAGTTGAAAGATTTTTATGTTAGAATTTGCATTGAATTCGTAACTATTTGGGTGGACTTTTTGATAAGATCTCACATTAGTCTTGGACGTTTTGAGTTGTTAAGGAACTTACATTTTATAAAAAAAAAAAAAACAAGTAAAATAGTATCAGTCGGGTTTGCCGACAGCTGTATACCCCCAACCTTGAGTTATGATTATTCAAACTGTTGACCGTTTGTGGTGGGAGGTTCCGAAGCAGTTGGAAAATATTGACCAATTGACAGACTACTTCCTATACTTTATATGAGATATGTGCAAATTTTTGGAAAATGTGGAAATATGCTAGAGGTAACAGATATAGCGGACCGATGTATTCCATATTCATACTTCATCTAATACAGATAAAAAATGAGGAATGTGCAAAATTTAAAGGAAATCGAACATATATTTCCAATTCAATTCGAAATCATAAATTCCATATTCATATCAGATTTCTGGTTAAGAGAAATATTTAGATGTAAAGAATCGCCGACTGGTTTCGCAAGTTATGACAGATATAAGTATCGAAAATTGTAAACCTTTGTGGGTGAGGTACCAGAAGGGGATTGGCAGATATATATCATCTTTACAACAGATCTTGCATTAGCAAAAAATATTTAAATGTGTGAATTTTGAAGAGAGGCGGATGTTTATTTCGCTTTCTTTGAACGTTTTGTTTTTCAAAAACGTTGAACCCTATGTGGGGAAGGTACCTGAAGAAATGGTCCGATCTGTACCATCTTTATAAAAGATCTTGTATTGATGGAAATATTGCGATGTACCAAGTCTGAATGAAATCGGATTTTAACTTCGCATTTTATGAGCTTCATGGATACCCAAAATTTTGACCCTTTGTGGGGGCGGTACCAGAAGGAGTGGACCGATATATCCCTTTTTCACACCATACCTTGGGTTAATAAAATTATTGTTATGCGTGTAATTTCAAAACAATCGGACACTTACATCACATTTTATAAAAGTTATAGTTTTTCAAAATGTTGACCCTTTGTGGGGGAGGTACTTGATGGAGTGGACCGATATTGTCCATTTTCGCACCTGATCTTGGGTTAATAAAAATATTGTTATGCGTGTAATTTGAAAAAAATCACTTACATCATATTTTATATGAGTTATAATTGTTTAAAATGTTGACCCTTTGTGGAGAAGTACTTGATGCAGTGGACCAACATCGTCCATTTTCGCACCCGACGTAGCACTGATGTAAATATTAGGATTTTCAAAGTTGGAGCAAAATCGGATTATCCTTTCTCTTTCTTTGCAGTAAATTATTTTCTTTGAAAATTTTGTCATTTGGGGGGAGTTACCAGAAGGAGTGGACCGATATTGCCCATCTCCGAACTCGATCTAAGTTTGACAATATTATTACGATATACCAAGTTTGGATCAAATCGGATACTCGCTACGAGAGTTATCGTGCGCTATTACTTCATTATTTCGATGAGCCACATTTTGGCCGTATCAAATGATATATAAGCTCACTAGCCATATGGCGACCGATTAGATCGGTTTCTCTTGTTACATAATGGGCTGAGGTGTCAGTTCTTCACCGAGTAGAAATTGGTTCTTGAAGGATCGTAGATTCGACTGTTGTAGAAATTTGTTTAACAATTTTGATAAAGTCGGCTCTGTAGTGCTTGAAATATAGATACTGGAGTTTTAATTTAATTTCGCAACATAGAATTTGATTAAGAAAAACCTCGCGCAACTAAACAATTTGATCATCTTACATGAAATGTCTGAAGTACCATCTATAAAATATTAGCAAATATTAATAATTTGTTGAACAATTTTAACTAAAAATCAGCTATTACCCCAAACCCATTACGAATTTACCCGGATTCCTGCAATATTAACTGAAATCGAGTCGGTGTCTTGTTTCAGTAATGCAGAGTCGACTGTCGACTCCATAGTCACTTCAAGGTAACTTCTTCCCCTTCCCCATTTAATGGCCCTCATTAATATTACATAGGCGTATCAACTTACAGACCTCTTTTTTTTGTTAGAACTCACAAAATAGAACAGGCCACCATGTATGGACAATGTTGGACAACTATAAAAAAAAAAACATTTTACTTTCATAATGATTTCGACACATTTTATTATATTTCCAAAAAATCAAGACTTTCCGAATAAGGCATATAACTGTGGCCTCAAAGTAGGTAGAGAGTATGTGGTGGATAGATATGTGTGGTAGGTATGTGGCTAAGAATGAATCAAGCTGGTAGGCTTTAAGGTTAGAGACTTGTAAATCCCTCGTGCTTTGTTTTTAGTGTTTTTTTCGACTAGTTTCACTTCTACGAAATGACATCATTACATTTTCGCTTTGAAATACCTAGGTTCTCACTTTAATGAAGACATCGACTATACAACTCAAGCTAAGCTGTGGCCATGACTTGTGGTTGTATTACTGCTTGTTTGCTTGCTTGCTTTCGGTGTATGTGTGCGTGGTATTTGCCACACAAAATGGGTTTTTTGGTTTAAAGATAAAAGTAGCCAACCTGTTTGGTGTTCTATGGCGGCAACGGCGGCAGTACATCATGGTTTGCTTTTAGGAATTATAATTGTTTATTACTGAAGCACAATAACAACAAGCATGACGACGTATCTCATAACAACCAAACAAAATAAGCTTCCTTTAGTTTTCTGGCCGCTGTTGTTGGTGTTGTTATTTTTTTCTTCAAATACTCTATGAAACAAATGCCAATTTTTTTGAGTTAGTTTTTTGTTTGCTTGTCAGACAATACACATGGCTAATAGGCGACTAATGCAAGAGTAGAGGAGGACAATGACATGTCTGCCAGACATTTGGAGAGCAACCGGCATTTGTTTTTGTTGTTAATGTTTATTGTTTATTTCCCCCCAATTAGCACGCACACAAATACAAAAAAAAAATACCCAGCGCACTGTTATCTTATGAATGGGACAAATACAAAATGTTAGGATTCTGCTGTAAACATTTTCTGAATTCGTTCTCTCTGTTATGGTGGCTCTCTTTGTGAGTTGAATTCTTAACACACACCAACACTCCAATCAGAGCTCTGTTATGGTACAATTCTCTTGTGCTGTGGAGCGCTGTGTTTGTGTATCTGCCTGGTGCAAAGCATTTGAAAACTACCAGAGGCCCCAAAATTGCCAATTTTTCAATCAGTCTACATATCGACGTGGTTGTGTAACGACGTTTATTTTTTTATTTAAAGCTCGTCTGTCTATTGGCACCCACTCTAACGTGTACATTTGTCGTTTGCCTGCCTACCGTCTTTTGTTGTGTGTGCTTTCCCTCACATTGTCTACTCTCTCCCCGTGCAGCGTGAGAGAGGAAATGAAATAAAATTAAAATTATGACTGCTATCGCAAATAAAATCTAATCGACTGCAAAACAACAAAAAAATTGGCTTAACTAATTCTACCAAAAAAAAATAAAAATATTTGTGTAGTTTGCCATTGCAAGAAATCAAAGAAGAGGAAGAAGCAGAAGAAGAAATCAACCAAAAAAAAGAAGCAAATTAAACTTACACTCCTAACGGGCGTTCAATGCAAGAAATGAAGTGCTAAACACAAATATTTCAGAAAATAAAAAAAAACAAGTGTATGTGTGTGCGTGTGTTGGATTGATTAGACATCGGCCCAAACCAAATAATTGCAACTGCAAATTGGCCCAGCCTTAAGTGTGTTTATGTTTATGTAGGCGTATGCGTACTATTGAGTCCTTTGTGACAACCGTCCTCGGTTACGTATACGCCATGTGGTGCTATAAATGTCAATATGATGTCATAAATAAAGAGAAAAAAAACATCAATTATAATTTGCTGTTGTGCTTTTGTTTACCATGTTTTTTTTTTTTTTTTTTTTGCAAAGGAAAATGAACTAATTTCATATTCTTTATCTTTTTTTTCAAAAGACCCAAGCTAAAGTGTTTGGGGTAAAAATTGAGTCCGCAAGAAGCTACAATAAAAAAAGTAGGAATTTACATTTTATTTTGTGGAACTTGTTTCATTAATTAATTTTTTTTTTAATTTTTTTCTTTTTCGTTTGAATATATCGTGCGAGTTAGCAACTAATGCATATATAAAATGATTTAAATCAAACAGAATTTTGTTTCCTTCCATATGTTTTCCAACGAATGAATGAATGAATAATTTTAAAAAACAAAAACAAAATAAAAGAGAACAGTCCAGAAAGAACAACAAGGGTAAAATTGATGGGGCACTGGCGAGTTGTGCGTTCCAAGTCAAACAAAACACAGCGCTTTTCTATTAAAATTCTAGGGAAATGTCATGAGTTTTTTTTATAGAATTCAACCTTGAACCATAAGGGCCACATTAATATTTTAGTTGATGTAGTTGCCGGCAGCCATTTGTAGAAATGCTGTTTACTTATTCATAAATGTTTTCCATTGGAAAAATAAATGAGTCAAGGCTAGAAATATTGTTAATCTTCATTAGGATAGCTGAAGAATTTGGTAATTAGAACAGCCGGTATCTAATGGGGGCAAATAAAACAAGAAAATTCAGAAAAGTTTGTAATTTTGTCGGTGTGAAAGAGTTAAAATTTCATTTTTCAATAGATTTAAAATTTTCCATTTAATTACCAATCAAATGTAATTTAAAGTGAAGTACCATTTTGTAAATAATCCTTAAAAAATGAGTGGTTTTTCAAAGCAGAACACGGGTCATTAGTCTTGTGATTACACACTATCTCTGCAATGCAAATCATTTAATGCAGCCTGTTTTTGCTGCACACATTTAATGCAGAAAACTGTTAACAACAACTCGTTGTGTTAAAAGAGATACAATTTCAGTTGTGTAATTTTAAGTTTTAATTCATTTTACAGGTGTGATGATGTCAGATTCATACGGCATAAATCACTACATAGTTTTTTTTTTTTTTTGGGAAACTAGTAATGAAGTACATGACTTACTCTGAAATAGTGAAGCATTCAAGGGGAAGTCCCAAAGTTTTTTTTTTTTGTAATCATTTGACTCATGAGCGGAACATACAGTTTTACAACTGCCATATGAAAATCAATCATGAATGTTTTTAGGGTCCCAATCATTGATTAGTGCAAACAAATGAGCTATTAAAAAAATAAAAGTACCAAAAGTCTTCGATCATGTCTCCGAACACACAGGCGTCTCAAAATTAAAAAAATGTCTTAGAACAATGTTGTAGAGATAGAGGGAAGAATAATTATGAGAAGATTAGACGCGAGGAGAATAAATTTGAAAACGGATATTTGTGATTGAGAAATGGATATATTTTTCTTTGTGGCAATTTTTGCACGTGTTGATTTGAACTTTTGGCTCTGTATCAATTGGTGTGTTCCCATACTTTTTTAAGTTCATTTTTGCCCAGAAATTGCACAAACGGAAAAGGGCAAAACTTCAAGATCGAAATATATCTGCTTCTACTTTTTTTTACAGATTTTTAGAGCTACTATTTTTAACACTCTCAAATTTACCTAGTAAATGAGAATGTCATATTTGTGGATGTGTGATCCCTTCACCATGTTGAACAATTTTTTTTAATTGTACTAGAATGATTTTTATCAGATCCTAATTATTTTTCATAGACCTGCCACAGGGACTCTTGTAAAAAATTGACATTAACAAATTTTCTTAATTAAACTGCCTTTAAATTTGAAAAAGATTCATGGAGTCAAGACTCTTTGTAGCTTCCTTTCCCAAACAAAGTATAATGTTTATTATTTGCAAAATTTAAATAATTATACAAATAATAAGTGTTTTGTGTATTATTTCCCACCATTTCCATTGTTTATAGTTATAATCATCAACTCTTTATTGCCCCTTTGTGTTTTGTGAACCAGACAAAGCGAAAAGAAGAAAAAACCAATAACCTTGAATATTATTTTTTAAATGTTTAAAACATCCGCTTCTTCGTCTTCTTCTTCATCTTCTTTCTGAGTCAATGTTTTCCCATTAAAAATGAAGAATCATCCACAACCATTTTAACCAAAATGAAAGGAGGAAAATGAGAAAATACATGTTTCGAAACAATAATAATAGTAATTATTAACATCCATTTCCAGTTTATGTTTCCCCATAAACAAATGGCAATGTAAAGCAACAGTTCCCTAACATGAAGTCTCAAATGTCATACTGACAAGTCATCTGACAATTTGGAAACATAAATAATAATTATGCTACATTGAAAAACAAAAAACAGAACATCACATTTTACTCCAAACGAAACAAAAACAAGAAACGTCAACACCCATATGGAACTACGTGTCACAATATTTGGTTACAATTACCAGAGATTAAAGGTCACAACGAAAATTCAGAGAGCCAGAGAAATTGTTCAGAGTCATCACTCATTTGTTTTGTTAAATTCTGTAATGTAATGTAACATTTCCATTGGACTCTCTTTCGTGAGCATTATTTTCAGTTTTCTTTTGGCGGTGGAGTAAGAGAATTACTCTTTCTTTCTGTTGCCACAATGACAGAGTTATTCTATCGATTTACTAAAACAAACATAATGTGCTACACACCGAACCAGCCAGCCAGCTCTCAGTTTTGATGACACTTTTACTATTTCTCTGTGTTTTTGTTGTTTTTTCTTACTGTCACCCACCAAATGCGGTCAGAGTAAATTTTCTTTTATGTTGTGTTAACGATTTAATTGAAATTTCAAACACGCTGCATTCGAAATCACATTTTGTAGAACAAGAAAGAAATGAGAAATAAAAGAAAAACATAACAACTGCCCTACCATGTGGTGGGTATGGACGTCTATGTGTGTCTGCAACTTTTTGATCTAAATTTTCACATGTTTTTTTTTTTTTCATTTCTGACCATTGCAAGAAACTTGTAAGAGGCATTCTACATATACTATATGTATTTTATTGTCAATGAATCTTAAAATATTGGCCATCTCTCATCAGCACCAATCTATTTTTTCCATCCACCAAACTTTCGTTACTCAGGCACACGTTTCAAGGCAATTAGTCACTTTTCCTTTCCGTCTTTTTTTTTTTTTTGTATCATCTTAACAATATAGCGTGAATAATATATATTTATGATTGCCAAATTTTTCAATAGTTTCTTCTGTTTTTCTCACACGCGAGTTTTGATACACAAGCCTTCAACTAGGCACCCAATTAGTATTTTTCTCAATGGCCAGTATTGCCCAATTGGTGATCTCTTTTTGGTTACAATGGCAACGGTTTTTTGTATTTGGTAAAATTGTTTATATATAAACTGTGTATATATATAATTCCAGTAAATAGTTCAGTGTTGTTACAAAAAAAAATGTAACAATTGTTGAAATTTGCTATTGGAAGTCATCTGTCAACACAAAGGTTCTGCAAACAAGAGCAATTCGAAAGGGAAATTTTCACAGTTGTATTACGGTGGATTTGTAAATTCAGAGAAATTTCTTCTTCCAATCACTTGCAAATCTTCTTCTTTTCCTGCGACAATCAGGCAGCTGTTATTGAATATCATTCAAAACATTGTTATAATGAAAATTGCATGACTATGTTTTTATTTTGTTTTTTTTCCTGCAAGAATAAGGTCTATCTAATTACTTTTTCCTGTAGAAATTGCCTAGCAATTACTATTACAGAGTCTAACGCCATAATTTTTACATTTCTCTTTTAATTTTATTGAATGAAAGCAAAAAATGTCGAAAATAGCATCAAATTTTAGAATAAGTTTAGATTTGTTCAAATTGGTCACCTTTGGCACGAATTATGGCCTTCAAACGACCAATGAAACCGTCACACATTGGCCGAATGTTGCTCTGCGGTATTTTGGCCCATTCCCGGCGAAGCGATTGCTTGAGGTGATTGACACTTTGGTATTTTTTAGTGCCAACCTTGCTTTCCAAAGTACGCGTGCTGAGTGCCATTTCGCTGAGTCCTGTTGGAATGTCCTAGGTAGGTGCGGCCAAAATGTTTGTGTGCCCAAGGCTTTAATATACCCTCCAGAATATTTTCGCGATAATATTCAGCATTTATTCTGATGCCACGGTCGATTAATTAAAGTGCATATTTTCAGCTGACCTCTTTGGCAAGAAAACACGATCATTTTGTTTGTTTACAAACTGCTGGACAACAAATGTTGTTTTCTCATCGGAGAAAACCAAATTCGGCAGTTCACCACTTCCGGCCAAGCGAAGCAACTCTTTAGCTTTTTTGAGTCTATTTTCTTTCTGTTGCATGGTAAGTTCTTGCACTTTTGGGAATTTCAATGGCTTTACCCCGAGCTCATTTTTCAATATTTGCCGAATGGAATATTGCGAGCCATTTCGGCCACTGCGACGCGGGTTTCGATCAAGTCGCTTCCCTAACAATATAATGAGTTGTCACCGGAATAATTTTAACACCTGTCGAACGAGTGGCTTAGAAATGACAACAGTCTGAAGTTGGTTGTAGTTTTTTTATTTCCATTTGCAGGAAAACTATTACAACAAACAGAAATTTGTGAGCAATCGGCTGATTTGTGAAAATAAAAGAATTTGTCCACTATAAAAATTTACAAAGCAGGCCATGTGAATTAATTTTTGGTTTTAATTTCTGTGGCTGGTACATAAAATAATCTTAAATAAAGACATCTTTCAGAATATTGTTTGTTGTTAAGTCCCATTTGCACTTAAATTTCTGGCATTTTGAAGAATAATTTGTACGGGAAATTGAAAGGAAATTCTTTTTTTTAGATTTCCATGGCGGAAATATCGCTTTTGCACTAAAAAAAAGTTGCAGTTAAATTTAAACTTCAAAAGATTTCAAAATTGTTGGTTTGTTCTTTTCGAAAGTGTTCCTATCAAAAAATGGTTGTTGGGAACAAAAAAAACTTGTTTTATTTTATTTCTTAGCAGCTGTTAGTGTTGTTGTTATATTCTCTCAATTATTATCACCATCATCAGAAACATCATCATTAATAAGCGATGACATCATTTGCTTTTATTTTTATTTTTTGTTACGTTGTCGTCGCTTAGCTCTGTCTGTTGTCGTTGGTCTGGTGCTATTTTTTTCTACTTTTTGTTGTTATTGTCTGTATTCGTTATATTTATTTGTTATACTTATACAAAGGTACAAGACCATACATACCTACGCACCAACAGATAAAATATTTAAATAATTTATTTTTTTTTTTTTGCTTTGCTTTTAAGTTCTACTTTTTTTGCTTTTTGCTATGTTTTTGTTGCGTTTTCTTGCTATTGTGTGCTTATGACAATGAATTTTGTTGTTGTTGACAAGTCTTAACGAAATTTTGTCATTGATATTATCGTTGTCTGTCTAAGGATATTAACTTAATTATTTTTCGTATGAATCAAGTCGAAATAGTTCGTTTTTTATCAGTGGGTCTCATAAAAAGCAAAACTTCAATATAAACTTTATTCGAAATGGAAACAAATATATGATTCAAAGAGTTTTTTTTTTTTTTTGAAATTAAATACATTTTATCTTGGAATTAGAAAATGACTAGATATGTGATTCCATGCCAGCTAATAGCGTATAAATACCATGTTTTGGGTAGTAACCTCTGAAGTCTTGTTTTTTGGTCCAATCATATAAAATTATATAAAAACTGGCAAAAAACTGTCCAAGCATTTTTACCGGGAAGCCATTTCTGTAGGTGAAAAACTAGTGAATTTTTTACTCGAATTTAAGAAACAATGGCATCGATTATGGCTCACTTTAAAAACTTTTTACCAGACAAATTTGGCCGAGTGGCATTATTGTTAGCTTCTGATTGGCTGAAATGTTGACTTTTGAAATTTTCTACTACTTTTTCGATCTCTCAGGTTTTACTATCCTGAAAAACGTGAATTTTGTATTTACTAACAGAGCGATGAACCTAATTTCCTCGAAAAAGATATAATTGCCCTACTAAAGTCATTTACCTTAATTTTACCTTGATTAAATTTTTTTGTAAAAATTTCTTTTGATAATTTACAGGGATTTTGTTTTAAGATTTTCCTATAAATCACATTATCTTTCAAAATTGTTGTTGTATGGTTACTGTATTATTCATTGGAAAAAAATAATATTTACAAGTAACAAGCAATTTCATGGGAAATAAAAAATAAATAGCTTCAATATTTACAACAAAGCGTTAATGGGACCGACTCTCGAACAAAGATTTTTGCAATGTGACCTCATCAATTCGAAACCTCTGCGGCCGGTCGGTCGGTCATCTGGCAAATGAGTGAAGCGTATTTTTTTTTGTTCTCATCAAAAGTATTCAATTGTTTTCCCCTTCATCCATTGTCTTTCTTCTTAACAACAAAGAACAATTTTCAATTCAAATGGTGTCTGGAGTTCTTTTTTCTCACTACTTGAATCCAGTAATACTTGAGATGCAATTGTTAGGGAAGACATGTTGCAGTTTCTTCTTTTCTTGGAAATGTTTTTTTTTTATAAACTGTACTCTCATGTTATTATTCGATATAAATCCTCTATAAATAATGAGGAAATTATAGGATTTAATTGAAATCGAAAGCTGACCAAGTCTGGACACTTCGCAATTCTCTAGACTCCATTTGAAGGAAAAACCTAACGTCTTCTAAATCTATTTTTATTTTTATTTTTACTAACTTATGTTCAGTAAAAATTCATTAGATTTTAGCTAGCTTTCAAATCACCATAGCTGCCTCCATTCTCAAATCGTGAATAATTGAGGCTGGGTAATTGAAACGGCGAAAAAAAACATTCATCATTATTCTTGAAAAAAAAATTGCCGGTATTGTTGTTGCTGTCATTGTTGTGCGAGTGCCTTTTATTGCCTGTACTCAGTTCACTCATTAACTATTGGCATTTGCTTAGATCTTGGGTCTGGCGTCTTATCAAGAGTTTCTTTTTTTTTTTTTTTTGTATTTGTTCGTTAGTGATTTTTTTATAAATAGAGCCTAAAGCAAAAAATGAAGTCACTTCTCTGAAATTAAGTTTGCTATTGCTTAAAAAAACAACAACAAATGACTGAAGTGCAAGTTCAAAATTGTTTGTATACGTCTTTAAATAGTATCACGTCATCTTTTTGCAGCAGATTTCCTTCGGAAATTCTCTTTAAAATAGAGAGGCGTCAGAGAATGTGATTGTAGTAAATCAGTTATTGATGGAAATGTATTTTCCATTTAATGCAACACTGATACATACAAATATTAATACTATTTTTATACCCTCCACCATTCGGTGGAGGGTATGTTAATTTTGTCTAGATCTAGCGATGTCCGTCTGTCTGTTGTAATTACGAACGAATTGAGATAGAAAGCTAAAATTTTTGCATACATGCACAGTATACCAGTAGGCAGGTTGAGTTCGCAAATGGGCGGTCCACGTTTTCGTATAGCCCCCATATAACGATACCTCCCGATATTCGGTATTTTCATGATTTTAGCGACAGTATTTACCGGAATTATTTCAAATTTCATATTTAAAGTTCGTAAGGGGTACTACAAGCTATGAAAAAAAAATTGTATGCAGGTCCACGTCTTCGTATAGCCCCCATATAACGGTACCTCCCTATATTCGGTATTTTGATGGTTTTAGCGACATTATTCCCCGGAATTGTTTCAAACTTGGTATTTGAAGTTCGTAATGGATGCTACAGTCTGTGACGGAAAATTGTCTATGCAGGTCGAGGTCTTCGTATAGCTCCGATATAACCGTACCTCCCTATATACGGTATTTTGATGGTTTTAGCTACATTATTCACCATTTATTTCAAGTTTCGAATTTGAATATGGTAATGGCTTTTGACAAACAATGCCTAGAGCGGTTGCTATTATTCAAGTCTTAATATTCTTTTTACAGAATATATCACATATGTTCGCATATAACGCTAGAGCCCCATGGCTCAACACCGGAGATAAAACGCGTTGTAATAGTACCTCTTACAAGCAGCGGTGGCTTGTGCAGATTACTCAGAAAGTATACCCAAGAGGTGGGAATTTTTGGAAATTTGAGAAACTGGTGACACTGTAGGAGGCAACAGCCGATGATATTGTCTTGTCTTGTTAGCCGAATCGAAATGTAGAAACTTCATAGCTGTTGGGATCATCTCAACACCTGGGGCTGTAGAGTGTGGCCTAGTCGGAAGTGTTTCCCAAATATCCTTTTTTGAATTTGATGGTTTCAAAGAAAAAGGCAAGTTCGCGGAACATTTTACCTTTTCTATGTTTGCCGTGGAAACTAATACAGATTCCCATATGACTTTAGTAATAGCCAGGGAAGAGGAAAGTGTTCGAAGTGTTCAACAAGAGCATTGGCAAGGGTTGTAGGGTTTTTTTTTAATTTTGGACCAAGGGGTTTGAAATTTGAGTACCATGGAAGACTTCAACTATAGATGACTTAAGATAATCCATATATTTCTGTAGCTTATCCTCACAATTTACATTTTTCCAAAGCTAATAAAGAAACGATGCTTTTATAAAAAGAACAATAATGGGTTTAAGCCTGAGTATTTTTTTGCAACAACAATATACTACGGTATCAGGAACAAACATACTAACACTGCTCGAAAAAATAAATAGAAAATATATAGATTACTTGTTTTTCTTTTTTTCGACATTTTTATTGATGCTCAAAACTAGACATTTACTTTGGACATACCCTTTTTTGTGTGTAATCAAGATGACTGTGTAATGGGAGTAAGCCTGCCTTCTCCTTCATTTCTATTTGATGTGGTTTACTTGCGCTGCAAATAGCCCAGTTTTCCAAGCCTCATTTTGTGATCACTCACCCACTGATGCATTAGTCATAGACTTTCAGTCTCGATTGTAGTCAGAAGCGGTTCTTATCGACATTCTGCCGTGCAAACTCAACGTTTTGTCCGATTCAGCATCTTTGTTGTTAATAATAATGTAAATGTTCTCGTCACTCGTTCCTTATCAGTGTAGATGTACCTAAAAGAAGAGCATAACACAAATTGGTTCACAACAAACGTAAACACACTCTTTGGTGGGCCAAGCGAACCTCGAACCAGAGTTAAATAATTTCAATTTTTTTTTTTTCTAAATTTTTTGGAATGCAGATTCTTTTTATGTGATTTGCCATCGAAATGGCAATAATAGACATTCGTTTGATATGATCATGCCAAACGCTCAAATGCTAGTTAAGCCGTGCAAACAAAGTTCCTAGGAAATCACAAAAAATAAAATCAAACAATCAAAACAAAATTGAAAAAAAAAAAAACTAAAAAGAAAAATACGAAAATTTGTGATTTAGAAATAGTCTGCTTGTCATCAAATGGCAGAGGAACGTGAATATGATTTTGCGTTTGAATTTCAGGTAAAAAGATATAGACATATTTCAAACATTTCAACTTGCATTTCGTAACTATTTCTGCTGTCCCTGCTGATTTCAAATATTCATTCCTATTTTCTTTTTCTTTTCACTTTTGCTTTCATTTGCAGCAATACGCTGAAAGTTTGCAGAAACCACTGAAAACCTTCCGCGTAGATTTCAGCGCCAACAACGTACCGACTGGCGAAGGCTACGTTGCACGCGATGAAGATCTTTTTACAACAACATACAGCACATCACAGTAAGTCTATATATATATGCGCTTTCGCTTTGAATGGCGACCGACAACAGCCATAGGCCTATGTACCTGCCTATGTGGATGTTTGTGCACATTATTTCTTCTAACATCATTTTGTATTAACTATTTCAGATTTAGCACAACAAAAACCACAAAGAGTGTCTACGACGCTACCGACTATGTACACACAACGACAACCACTACGAATGGGACCGGTGCAGGAGCCGGTTCCGTTCCCAGCACCTCGAAACAGTCGCAGATCCAATTCAACGAAATTCACAGCCTGAAACGTGTTCAGACGAGAAACGAAAATGTTGGAACTGGCGGCGATACAACAAACATTAAACATTTGTTGGATATAACCGGCATTAGAGATCCACGAACAGGTCGCGTTCTAACCATTGGCGATGCCATACAAATGCGACTGCTCGATGTGCGCACTGGAGAGATGATAGTTGGCGACAAGCGAATTTCTTTGGAAGAGGCTGTGAAACAGGGTCTAATCGATGCCACACTGGCACACCAGCTCTTGCAGCCAGGCGCTGCTCGTGATGGCAATGGCCGAGAGCTATCACTTTTGGAAGTGATCCAGCGCGAGATAATCGAGGCCGAGTCGGGCTACGAGACAGCAGAGAAACGCATTAAGGTAACTGTCGACGATTCTCCAGATGCCGAAAATCCCAAAAATATTGCCGATGCCATTTCTGCTGGAAATGTTGATACAAAAACGGGACTATACAGAGTTAAATCGGGCAAGACCATAACCCTGGCTGAGGCTTACGAACGCGGCTATCTCATCCGCCACGAATCGGTCACTATCAAATCAAATGCCCTGTGCCTGAGTGACGCCATTGCTCATGGCTTAGTGGATACGTCTGGTTGGATTGCTGATCGTAACTCCGGCGATAAATTTAGACTTGATTCGGCAATTGCAAATCAGCTTATCGATCCGAATGTTCGCGAAGTTGTAGATGCTAAAAAAGATACGAAAATTACACTAACCGAAGCCCTTAAATCGGGTATATTAAATCCGAAAACCGGTCGTTATTGGAACGAAGTTACCAAAGAGAAATTGACATTTATCGAGGCCAAAAATCGGCAGCTAATCGTTAAACCATACACCCTAAAAGACATTTGTGATTTGAATCTGCTGGACAAACAATCGAAGATCACGAGTCCCATGCGCCGTGAAAAATTGAGTATAATGCAGGCCATAGAGTCGGGGGTGTTGGATGGTAATAATTTGAAGTGCGTAACGAAGCGCAAGGGTGAATTGGTGACACTGCAGGAGGCCATAGCCGACGGTATTGTCTTGCCAGCCGAATCCAAATACAGAGATTTCATGACTGGTGAGATCCTCTCAATACCTGAGGCTGTGGAACGAGGCCTAGTCAGTAGTGTTTCCCAAAAATCCATTTTTGACATTGACGGTTTCAAAGACATGCGCAGCAATGACTTTGTCAGCTTTAACGTGGCCTTATCGCGGGGCATTTTGCGTAGAAAAAGTACTGGATTTGCCCTGGAAACTAGTCGTGATTCCCATGTGCCTTTAGAAGTAGCCATGAAAGAGGGACTTATCCGGCCCGAAGTGTACGAAATGTTCAACAAGGGCATTGGTGTACACAATGCCAGTGGCAAGGAATTGAGTGTTTTTGATTTGTGTTATCATAATTTAATCGACCCCAAGACAGGCTACCTTCTAGACCCCAAGACTGAAGAGACTGTTCCCCTTGACTTAGCCATCGAACGTAAGTTTATAACGCCTGAGGGTGCTCTCCTGCTGAGCAGCCTCTTGAACATAACCCTGACAACGGAAACGGTAACGAGAACTATCAATCGTTATGTTACAATACGTGCCGGCTCCCAGGAGCCCCAAGAGCACCATGTAGTTCTTACGTTTACCGAGGCTGTTCGCCAGGGTTTCATTGACGAGGAACGACAATTGTTTAAGGATCCCAAGACAGGTAAAATATATTCTGTGCAACAGGCCCTCAACTTCGGCCTTTTGCAACCAGATGCAAATGACACGGTTCCCGAACCGACAAATCGCAAAAAGACCAAGTCGACCATAACAATTGTGACGAAACAAATAGTGCCTGAATCGGAACCCATAAAACTGAATACCCAAAACTACGTGGAGAAATCTGTGGAAATTCCCATAGCTGAGGAGGTCATCAAGTCTGGCAAAATCAATACGGATTTCATTCACAGTGAAAAATCAACTTATGTCGAACACAGCGTCCAAGAAAGACAAATTATTGAATTGCCAGCCGGCGGCTGGCCACTAAAGGACGCAATCGAACAACAGCTGTTCAATCCCGATAGCGGTGTCTTCCAAGTCAAAGGAACCGAACGGGTGGTGACCTTTGAAGAGTGCATTAACAAATACATCATCAATAGTTTATCGGTGTCGGTAATAGACCCCAATACAGGCGAAAAGCTATCAACACGCAACGCATTCGAAAGAGACATTATAGATTCATACGGAAGCTATACCAACAAGAATGGAGATGTCGAGACTATGCGTTCGGCCATAAACGAGGGTAAAATCATTTTGGAACCAGTGCCCATAACAAAGAGCTCGGCCAGAGAACAGTGTATACTGCGCATAAGCAAACTAAACAATTTAGCCGAAGTGGTTGAGATTTCCACACCGCTGGCAGCCGATGCTTCGCCGAAATTCGTCGAAGTGAACACCGTACAAAGAGAATTGACTTCACCGGAGCCTTTGCAAATTGCTCCCGGTGCCATTTATGATCCGTCGACAGCATTGGTTATATTCACCCACAATGGACAAACCGAAAATATTTTCGATGCGGCTCGTCATGGTCTGATTGACGAAAGCCTCATCCGGATTGTTGATCCGCAGACCAGTGAATCTGTGACAATAAACGAAGCATTGGCACGCAAAATCTACGATCCACAAAATGCTACCATTGTAACGCAAGAAGGCTATACGGTAGATATTCTGACGGCCATCCAGAAGGGCCTGATAATCGTTTCAGGAGCTCCGTTGGTAGCAGCCGAAGGTGCATTACGTACCATACGATTTGTGACTGATCCACGTACAGGTGAACAAATTCCTGTCGAAGTAGCGTACGAGCGTGGCATTGTGTCGCGAGATCAGTTGAAGAAAACCAAATCTTTTGAGAGTGACACAGGTGAGGACAAGGTGGTGGTGTTGCAAAAAATGCGCAAAATGATTCTGAAGCCTTCTGATGCTCTCAAGAAGGGCATCATAGACGAGGAAGCTCGTGATATATTGGAAAATAAGCAAAACTTCCTAGGTGAACATAACGAGGTGATAAATATCACCGAGTCATTAGAGCGCGGTCTAATCGATGGCAATAGAGGCAAAATTGCCGATCCTCAACGCAATCGTTACTTGAATATAGGTGAAGCCGTGAAGGAGCGCATTCTAGATCCCGAACAAACCAACCACATTCTCATACCTTTGGCTCAATCGCTGTCAGTGCCAAAATTAATGGAGCAAGGTTTAATCGATAGTCAGAGTCAAACCATTGTTCACCCAGAGAGTGGTTATGGATTGAATATTCGCGAGGCTATAGTCTGTGATGTCTTGGATCCATACTCAAAACTAAAACTGCCCATCATGTGTACGCTTGAGGAAGCCATTGAGAAACATATTGTAGATCCTGAAGAGTCTACATTCAATGTAAATGGAAAAGTCCTTACACTGTCACAGGCCCTAAAGGCTGACATATTCGATAAGAGTTACGACACTGAATGTGCTGCAGTGGCGATTCCCCCGGTTGGTATGACCTTCCCGGTTATTGTTGAAAAAGGTCTGCTTAAACCCGAAAAGGTATCTGTTGTACATCCGGAAAATAGAAAGGAAATACCTCTGCAAAAGGCCATTGAAGAAGGATTTGTCATGTCCATACCTTATCCACCCCAAGCTGATGCTGTGGATGTCCATCATGCTGTAGAACAAGGTCTAATCAACGTGGTAGATCAAACATTTAAACATCCCAAAGATGTTGGCCCGCCCACACCCATTCGTCAAGCCTTGGAAACTGGCCGTTTGGTTGTTAAGCCGATCAGTGATTTTGTTGTTACACAAAAACCCGTGCCAAGGACAGAAGTCATGGAGACAATTACAGCTGTGCATACAGTTACCACCAAGACTATTGAGCTAATTCAGGGCTATGTTTTAATATCCAACAATGAGGTGCAAAATGTCCAAACCGGTGAAGTTTGCAGTGTCGAAGAGGCAAAGGCTATGGGTATTTTAAGAGAAGAGGAAACCTCTAAAGAGACTCGTTCAGTAACGGGTAATAAGGAACATGTTGAAGATATTTTGCAACAACAGCCCATTACACAGGCACAGCCACAGGTACAGCCACAAACGACAACGACGTCAACAATAACATCAGATGGCACCCAACGTCAAATAATTCAAACTTCAGTAATCAAAACTGAAGTTCAAACTCCGATGGAGACCATCGACTCGACAACAAATCAACAAATTCCCACAAAGGATACTAAACTGTCATCGGCACTAAACAACGTTAAGGAAGCTGCAAAAATGGGCGCCCTAGGAATTGTGGCAGCCCCTGTCTTGGCTGGAAGTGCCGTTGTCAGTGGAATAAAACAATTGGTCAAATCAGCAACTACACCCACTGAAGAGCCAAATCAAAGCATTGAAAGTGTCCAAACTGTTCCAACGAAAATGCCAACTCAATCAACTGTGAATGTGTCGACTGTGGAAAAACATCCAGACGTTACAAGCACAACAACCACCACCAGAACTACTACAACTATAATTTCATCAAAATCCGATGAAACTCAACCACAGATAATTGAAACTCAAAAGATTATAGTTCAACAGGCAGATATCCCACATTCTACTAGTGAGAACAAGAATTCAGCATTGCCTACAGATGTGCCGAAACAAGACAGCGAACCTCGTGGAGTTGTTGAATATGGAGTCGATAATATTGAAAAGACCAAGCAGGAGACTCGTGAAAAGGACAAACCCCAAGGCTCTGATTTTGTCGATAACCTTGTAAAGGATACTGAGAACTTTATTAATACAACGACAGCCAACTTTATAAGGCAAGAGAAAGCAGGAGAGCTCCGGTCAAACATTGCGGAAGCAAAACAACCGGGATCACAAACCATAGATACTAAAATCACTACAGTCACCACTTCGCAGGTAGTTCCACCCACACCCACGCCTACCACATCCGTAACTGTAGAAACAAACGCAAGCGGAGAACCAGTACCGGTTGCTGGTACTCAGAATGCTAATGATAGCAAAGTTCCGTCTCAGGTTGTTATCACAACTGAAACAGCTAAAAAGACTACCGATCCAATCAATGAAATTGTTGAGGTAAATGAAACAGGCGATCAACCACAATATGTTGTGAGCTTTGAGGATTCGGATACGGAGGTAAACACCACCAGCACAGTTTCAACTACAACTGTTATTACGACAACCACCTCTACCGTTCTTACGAATACACCTTTGGGTGATATCACAGAAGCCGAGGAACCACAAAAGCCTGCAGAACCTACGCATCAAGTTCCTGGCGCAAACAAGAATGTTCATGAGATCGAGACTGCTCCCGAAGATAAGCTTCCCGAAAAATATGGTGTTATTACAGATTTCATGAAACACGAAATTAGTACAAGTACAAAACCCAAGGTGCTTGAGGGATTGCCAGCTGGTCAAGTCAATTCTAGCGAGGCGCCTGTAGACAATGTTGTCGTCAACGAACAACAGGAACCTAAAGATGCTAATAATACCCATAGTACAATGGAGACTGTTAATAACCAAGAGACAACGACGGGCGCAATCGATCCAAAATCTAAGCCAGTAATTGACAATATGGATGATGTGAACAGTGTTCCTCCCAAAACGGTCGACGAAGCCACACGTACGAAGGAAACAAAAGTCGAAAAATCTCCGGTAGAACACGACGATGTAGCCAAAGTTAAAGAGACGACCGATACACCCAAACCTGCGGAGAGAAAATCATTGGACAATTTAACAACAGATTTAAGTCATCCACAAACCGGTGTCACCGACCATCAAGACAAACATCAAAATGTCGTTGACTTCATTGAAGCCGAAAAGGGTGCTGCAGTCAATCCCACTGAACGGGAAAGTAATATTTTGCAAAACGTCAAAGATGCTGCCAAGCTTGGAGCCATGGCTTTAGTGGGTGCTCCGGTTTTGGCTGGAAAAGCTATTGTCGATGCCCTTAAACCTGATGAAAAACCAAAAGACTCGAGTGTTACTACCACAATTACTACTGTGTTGACATCGACGACAACTAAAACAACAACAGCAGCAGCAACATCAACCACACAGCCAGACGAGTCTACGCAAGGAGAAACACCCAGAGAAACACAGAATCAAAACCAACAACGAGGAGTAACACCACCCAAAACTTTAGCCTTGGGTGATGCGATTTCACAAAAACTCATATCACCCGACGAATGTAAGGTACTCGTTGACGGCGAAGAACAAGATCAAAGTGTCACCGAACTCCTCAAGGACGAACAACTTAGTCCTCTGGACGAAGTCCAGGTGTTAGACGACAAATTGGTTGTACTGCAACCCATGACGTACCTCATTGACGCAAGTGACGACCTGACGCCTGAACACTTGAGCGAGTTGAATATCTATGATACAGCAAATCAATATTTCACCGATCCCTCCACCGGCCTAAAGATTTCATTCCAAACTTTAGTTTTTGACATGAATGTCTTTAACCCAGAGACCATTTTAGTAAAGAATTTCAGTACTGGCAAATATGAAACACTGACTGATGCTTTGGAACGACCACTGCTCGACAGGCACACTGGTCATATGGTCGATCCAAAGTCCGGCAAAAAGATTCCATTCTTCGAGTGTGTTTCCCGCAACTGGATTATTCGTGCCAATCCTGAAAAAGAGAAGCCAGCAGCTATTGAAAATGTCATTGACCCTGAAAGTGGCAAAGTTATATTGGGCGATGGTCGAGTTTGTTCCATTGTTGACGCAATCAACAATGGTTTGCTGGATATCCAATCGATATCTGTTCGTGATCCCGTTAGCGGTGAGGTGATTCCGCTGCGTATGGCAATTGAGTTGGGAGTTGTGGACATGCAGGCTGGCACGGTCATTGATATACAGACATTGAAAGAAATCCCCATGGAAGATGCTTTCAAACTTGGTTTTCTTGTGCCCGGTTCGCGCAAGCCGATCTCATTGGAGGCAGCTGTACGCAAGGGACTCTACGATCCCGAAACGGGAAAACTCTACGATTCCGAATCTGATAATCAAGTTGACGTTCAGAAATCAATAGAAATTGGACTTGTTGATCCTAAAATATCTCTAATTGTCGATGCCAAGTCCCAGAAGGCAATTAAATTGGACTGTGCCATTGAGGACGAACTCGTCGTAACGGAAACTGGCCAAATTAAAGACACCCAAACCAATACGCTGGTCCCCTTCGATATTGGCGTAGAGAAAAATTTGGTGAAAACCGACAGCATAACTTGGAGTTTACCCGAAGTATTGCAACGCGAATATTACTCTCCGAAAACGGGCAAAATTTTGAATCCATCTACCGGAGAAGAAATTCTCCTCCAGCAAGCAATTGAGCTGGGATTTGTTGAGTTGGATTCATGCCTAGTTAAAGACGATGACAAAAATATAATTGTGCCTGGCAAACAAGCTGCCAAGGAAGGTCTACTTGATACAGTGAGAGGTTGTCTGAGCAGTCCTAACGTGAAATTAGACGAAGCATTTGTCAAGGGTTACTTGATTAGTACCAAGAAGCCACTTTCTCTAGTAGATTGCCTACTAAGAGGTCTGTACGACCCTGAGACGGCCAAATTCACAATCGACGATAAGAAGGTCGACTTGAAGACAGCAATTGCGTTGAAATTAATCAATTCCGATGAGCTGGTACTACTAGATCCCAAAACAGAGTCCATAATTTCACTCACAGAAGCCATATCCAAGGGTTATATTGATCCCATCCATGGCTATGTCATTAATCCCTACACCGGTACCAAACTGTCGCTGAATGAGGCACTAGAAAACCGAGTACTGATCCCGCCTAAACGTAAACGCAGTCTACCCGATGCTGTGTACCGTGGCCTGTATGACCCCAAGACTGGTGAATTCAGCAACACCATAACTCGCGAAAAACTCTCAACTGAACGTGCTATTCGCAGAGGCATTTTAGATCCGGACTCGACCATTGTCAGTGTAGCTGGCGAAGTCATTCCATTCGAGAAAGCTGCTCAGGTTGGCATCGTTGATAGTCACAGAGGCACGGTAAAAGACGATGACGACAAGGAAATCGACTTCAAAGAAGCCTTTGATCGCGGTGTGCTACTCGAAGCAAAGAAACCTTTGCGTCTTATCGAGGCGGTCATCAAGAATGTTTACGACGAAGTTGACGGCAGCTTTATGGATCCCAAAACGGGACAAAAACTCTCATTTGCCCAAGCGGTCGATAGTAATCTCCTCGATGAGGACAGTGTCCAAATAAGAGACTTCAACACCGGTCTGTACAAGCAATTGAACCTTGCACACGCAGCCGATACCGGTGTCATTGATGGCAGCAACGCTAAATTGGTGTACAACAATCAAAAGATAACCATTAAACATGCTTTTGATGTCGGCATCCTCATGGACACCCAGGCTCCCATCAGCTTACAACGAGCCCTACATCAAGGACTTTTCGATGAAAAGACCGGCAAGCTGACCGACCCCAAGAGTGGACGCAAAATAACTTTACTCGAGAGCATACGCAGCTTTGTCATAAATCCGCAATTACCCTGCTACTTCGACGAAATTCAAGAACAAATGCACAGCTTGACCGATACTTGTCGCATGGGCATCATAAATCGTCGTGAGGGAGTTTTCCGTGAACCCGGCAGCAACACATTTGTGTCCTTGAACGAAGCCTTAAACTTGGGCCTAATTGTAGACATTGAAAACGCCAGTTTTGGTCTGTACGAACTGTTAGCAATGGGTTTCTACGACAAACATACGGGAAAGGTTTTACACCCGGTTACCGGGCGTAAGTTGAATTTGAACGAAGCCTGTGTTGAAGATGTTGTCAGTCTATCTTCGAGTCTGATAAAGAGTAATAAAACAGGAAAGTATATACGATTGGCACAGGCTATCAAGGAACAGGTTATTGACGACACAAAGGGTTGTTATAACCTCAGTCCCACAGATCAAATAGATTTACAAGAGGCTCGCGCTCGTGGTCTCATCGTTTCGAACCGTCGTTTATTGTGTTTGGAACTTGTAATGCGTATGCAATTGTTTAGACCTGAAACGGGTAAATTCTGCGATCCGACTACGGGCGAGTACTACGATCTAGCCGAGTCGATACAAAACGGTTTCATTGATCCAGCAACAACTGTGTTCAAGAATCAAGTGACAGGCAAAGAAACGCCACTCAATGAAGCAATTGCCAATGGCGATGTCGACGTTTCCAAGGGTCGTGTTTTTGATCCAAAATCACAGTCGGCATATAATTATGACGTTGCATTATCTCGCGGAATTCTAATTACCGTAGCTAAACCACTGACCGAACGAACCGCTGAGGTAGTAAAGGACAGTGTCGATTTGTTAGGCCAAACTCCGGTAAGCATTGTCGTCAGTAAGCCACGTGAAATGTCATTGGAAGAAGCCATCAAATACAATATAATCGATCCAAAAACGGCGTTGGTACGTGATTTTGATACGTTTAAATTCATTCCATTCGAGGTCGCGCAACAAAAAGGCATTGTTGATTTGAACAAGCGCACTGTAGTTGATCCAAAAGCCTTGTACTTTGTATTTGATCCCACTTTGGTGATATACGTCAGAGAACCCATACAATTTGAACATGCTGCCGAAATCAAATGTCTAGATTTGGAAACCGGTATGTTAACATATCACGATCCAGTCACTAAAACGCCACAATCACCCGAACAACACGATGTGGATGAGAATAGCGAAGGACCAACAACAACAAATGAGCCTGTGGTTTATACTCTGAAAGATGCCACCACTTTGGGTATTATTGATCCTGATTCGGCATTGGTAAAGGATTTGGTTAAATCGAAGTTGGTACGCCTACCCGAGGCATTCCGTAAAGGTCTTATGGATGCCAATAAAGCGAATGTTTTGAACACAAAAACTTCAAAACTGTGCACCCTGAAAGAAGCCTATGAGAGTGGCTTGATTGTAACGCCAAAACGTTCATTTGGTTTACTGGAAGCCATTGCTTTTAATCTTTACAATCCCACCAATGGATGCTTTGTTGATCCCTTCCAAATGAATCCGGATATTATAAAGCGTAAAAAATTCACTTTGGCTGAAGCTATAACAGCTGGCCTAATAGATCCGTCGTCGACGGTGGTAAGGAATCCATCGACTGGCGAAATTATACCACTAACAGCGGCCATACAAAATGGCCTAATTGATGCCCACGACGGACGTATTTGTGATCCAAACGACAGTAAAACTAATATGGATTTGGTGAAAGCATCGGAAAAAGGCTATCTATTGGCCGCTGAACAAAGGGTAAGTTATAAGTGGGGCTTTCTTGCGCTCTGCCTCTCTAAGCAATGTTCACCATGCTCCAAAAAAAAAAAAAAAAAAACGAAAAAAAAAACAAATGCTTCTTTTTGTCTTTTTGCTATTTCTACATGTATGCTCAATATATATTTTTTTTATTTTCATTTCTTTCATGACTCTAAAAAAAAATCGAAATTTTCTACATGTATTCAGCTTGTATTTGATATTTTTGGCATGTTTACTGTTATTACTATGTTTCTTCTTTTACCTTTCGATTTTTCTTTGATCTGTCCCCAAATGAAAAGAGGTTTTATTTAATAAAATATATTTTCTGATAATTAGCTCACCAAATAAGGAACCCTCAGTTTAAAAATTTCTACTGTTTCTTGATTTCAATATTTCCCTTCCTTTTCACCTGATGTCTGTTAGAGCATGGTGTTCTTCAAATTTCTTTTTTTTTATCCTTCAATTAAGATGAAACCAATTTCACACAAATCAGTCAAACAATCACTACTACATCAACGATCGAATCACATGCATCAGACCTACTTTAAATACTTTACACAACTCGATCACATCATTATCATATGCCTCCTTGGATGCTGTACGTATCATACATTCTCCAACATAAATGTCGTCGGCAAGAAAAATAAGAAGAAAGACCATACAACATTTGAGCGTTTAAAACCAACAGCAAAAAACGCTACAATGTTTCAATGTACATGCATATTATACATACATATAATGCTTACATATACAAATAATAATATACACTTATAATTTTAAAATATGCCAGGTATTTGCGCGTTTTTTTATTCTGAATGTAGTTCCCTGTCAGTCCCTCTGTGTAAAGATCATTTATAATAATTATCCTGTTTTCTAAATGGGGGTTTGAGACATAATTATAATAAATCCCTACTTTTCCCCCTCTGATCCTCTTTGGCATGTGATGTGGAATTGCTAGTAAACTATCCCGAAATTGTTTTGGTCTCTTTAGACATACCCTTGAGATTTCTTCTCCCCTCTGCAACACCTTCCATCCATACTGTTTCCACTTGTTCTATTTATTGGGCGAGATAAATTATAGCATAAGTTTTTCATTTATAATGATTTTTCTATCTCTTTATTATTTCATTCATATTGATTTTCTACTTTTTCAGATTTTATATTCCAGTTTCAAATTTTCGTTGTTTTCTTGTTTTGTATTTAAGCGCTTAATAATAATAACTCCAGCCGAGCTAACCAAGCTTCTCTAACTTAACAAAAAATAAATTTGGTAGTTTGGTGTTTTAACCCCTTAGCGAACAAAAGTAGTTAGTAATATTACGTAGAAGTAGTTGTAGTCACATTAACAGACCTGTAGTAGCTTTTAGTCTACATGTCTATTCTAATATTGCTGTTATTATTGTGGTGCCTTATTCAATGTTATTTTATGTTTTATGCTTTAAATATTACTTGGACATTGAACGCCTGTCGTCGTGTATATTTCAATCAATCAAAAAAAATTGCTTTTGTACATACATACCTACATTTTTGCTTGAACGCTATACCGCCCGCTAGTCTATATATTTTGTGTTCAAAAGTTTGCAAATTTTTATTTAGGATAATATTGTTATTTTATATTATACATACATACTTATTAGTTTTACTTCCTTTTTGCATATCCGAAATACAATTTTAATTTTTTTTTTAATTTCAAGCTTTAGGAATTTTTAATTTGTTTAATGACATGTTATTAATTGTTTCTTCTTGCTTTTACGCACCTATAGCAAGCCGTATTTGAAAAGTTCAACATGTGCGAAGAGAACGTCAACGAACTGCTTAAGTGGGTATACAGCATTGAACACAAAATTGCCACTGTTGGAGGCCCCAGGGAGAAAATTGATGAGCTCCGCAATCAAATCAACGCTCTAAAGGTAAACCAATTGGAAACAATCCATTAAATGCATCCTTTTCTCAATTCGATTTGATTTCTATTTTTTACAGCAAATCAAGGATGAAATTGAATCTCAACAACGACCAGTTGCAACGTGCCTTGAACAGATTCGTCAGATTGTTTTAACTGGCGGCGATGTCTTATCAGCACCGGAAGTTACGACATTGGAAAATGCCGGTAGAGAATTACGTTCCCGTGTCGATCGTGTAAACGATCGTACTGTGCGTCTTTTGCGTCGCCTGGAAGCCGGCCGCGACGAGCTAACAAAACTGCGAAGCGAATTGGATGTGTTCTCAGAATGGTTACAGTCAGCACGACGCACTTTAGAAGACAAAGAGCGTGCTTTATCTGATCTGACGCGTCTTTCCTCCCAGTCTGAATCTGTAAGAGAATTTGTTAGTGACGTTATTGGCCATCAGGCAGATTTGCGTTTCATCACAATGGCTGCTCAAAAGTTTGTTGACGAAGGCAAGGAATTTTTGGCAATTCTAAATGATTTCAGAACCTCACTGCCTGAACGACTGCCTCATGTGGAACCATTGGCAAGTTCTGAAAGTCCCATACGGCAGGAAGTGTCTTTGGTTTCGGCTCAGTACAAGGATCTCATGAATCGTGTCAATGCCCTCCAGGATCGCATATCTGGACTTGGTGGTCGTCAACGGGAATATCAAGACGCCTTGGATAAGGCCAATGAATGGTTGCGTAGTACCCAACCACGTGTTGGTCGCGTCATTGCTGAGCCCATTGCTGGCGATCCGAAATCGGTACAGGAGCAAATGAATGAAGCCAAGGCGCTGCATAATGAATTGCTTTCAAATGGCCGTTTAGTTGATAATGCTCAACAAGCTCTCGATAGCTTGCTCTATACTCTTGGTGGTCAACTTAGCCCTATGGAAATTAATCAATTGGAGGTTCCTATTGCCGATCTCAAGGACAAATACCAGAAACTCCTTGATTCGTTGGGAGAACACTGCAAAACATTGGACAAGACATTGGTTCAATCGCAGGGCGTGCAAGAGGCTCTTGATAATCTGGGTAACTGGGTCAACCAGGCCGAAGATAAATTCAAACTCCAATTAAGACCAGCTTCCTTGATTAAGGAACGCTTGCAAGAACAAATAAGGGAGCACAAAGCCTTATTGGCAGATATGCAATCGCATCAAGCCAGCATCGACAGTGTCGAGTCGTCTGCCAAGCATTTAATGAACACTGCTTCCAATGCTCGCATAGCCAAAAAGGTAGAAACTAATCTGAATGATGTCACAACCAAATTTGATAAGCTCTACGATAAGGTTGTTAAGCGTGGCGAATTCCTTGACGATGTTTTTAATCGTTTGTGCAAATATTTGGATGAGTTCAGTGGCGTTGAACAAGAGATTGTAACACTGCAAGATGCCCTCGACAGTCGTGACACAAGTTTGTTATCGGCCGAAGAACTTGCACATCGCATGCAGGAACTTTCCAATCGCAAAGAATCTCTTTCGCCTGCCTATGAAGATTGCATTCGCAATGGCAAGGATCTAATCAGTATTCGCGATGTTACCGACACCAGTACATTGAGAGATCGCATTAAGGCGCTCGAGTCACAATGGCGTAACATCAATGTCAGTTTGGATGAAAAAACCAAATTGTCGAAACAAAAGGCCGAACATCAAGTGGCGTATGAAAGCCTAAAAGACCAAGTTTTGTCTTGGTTAGCAAGCACCGAAACTCGTATCACAGGACTGGCGCCAGTTGCCATTGATTTGGAGAAAATTCGCCAACAAAATGACGAACTTAAGCCCATTTATAAGGATTATAGGGATTATGCTTCCACCATTGATAAAATCAATGACATTGGTTCGCAGTACGATGCTCTAATACGACCGGAAAGCCCAGGACGTAAACGTTCAACGTTCAGCCCCATTAAACGTGTCAGCCCTCTGCGCCGCATGTCCGGAGATGCTCGTAGTCCAAGTCCCACGAAGGGGGGTATTCTGTCGCCACTATCGACTGGTTCCAGTGGATTTGGTAGCCGCAGATCCTCTCAAGATGGCTTCCAACTATCAGAATTATCTCCTGTGCAGCAACAACTGAGCGAAATCAATAACCGCTACACACTGATCGGTGTCCGAATCAATGATCGCCAAAACGAACTCGACAACATGAACGAGGAGGTCCGCAAACAATTTGAAAACCTTAAGAACCTGGCTGCCTTTTTGGAGCGCATTCAGCGCCAACTGCCAAAGGAGTCAGTATCGAATAAGGATGAGGCTGACCGTTGCATAAAGCAAGCACGCAAAATCCTGGAAGACATGTACGAAAAACAAAGTCTGTTGGACACGACCAAAACTCAAATTAAGGATATATTGAGACGTAAGTCGGATGTCCCCGGCGCAGAACAATTGCGCGTCGAAAACGATAACATTGTCGAAAAGTGGAAGCAGCTGAGCGACATCTGCAAGAACCGAATCAACTTCTCTGAGAAGCTACGAGATTTCCTAGACACACATAACAACCTGAAGAATTGGTTGGACAGCAAAGAACGCATGCTCACTGTGTTGGGTCCGATTTCCTCAGATCCTCGTATGGTCCAAAGTCAAGTACAGCAAGTTCAAGTATTGCGCGAAGAATTCCGCACACAACAGCCACAGCTGAAGCACTTCCAAGAAATCGGCCACGATGTTCTAGATCATTTGGAAGCCGATTCGCCAGACGCCTCTGCAGTCAACAAGAAACTGCAAGACGTCAACAGCAAATGGGAAGACTTAGTTGGTCGCCTGGATGAACGGGCAAATAGTTTGGGAGGTGCAGCTGACAGCAGCAAGGAATTTGACGCTGCAGTTAATAGGCTTCGCGAAGCTCTGCAGCAAATTAGCGATAATCTTGACAGTTTGCCCTCCGATGGTGATCATCAGGATAACTTGAGAAAGATTGAGAATCTTGAGCGGCAATTGGAAGGACAACGACCGCTATTGGCTGACGCCGAACAATCTGCCGCTGCACTGTGCAATATTCTTGGTGACCCAGCCTCTCGTGCAGATGTCAATTCGCGTGTTGCTGCTTTAGAGAAGCAATATCAGGCGCTACAAAAGAAACTTGACACGAAGAAAGCTGAAACGGAAGCTACCCTCAGAGATGGCCGTCACTTTGCTGAAAACTGTTCAAAAACATTGGGTTGGCTCTCAGCCGAGCTGTCTAATTTGGCGGAACGTTTGTTGGTATCGGCCCATAAGCCTACATTGCAACATCAAATTGACACTCACGAACCCATCTACCGTGAAGTCATGGCCCGTGAACATGAAGTCATCATGCTCATCAACAAGGGCAAGGATCTCACCGACCGCCAGCAAGATCGTGGCGTGAAACGCGATTTGGAACGCATCCAACAACAATGGGAGAAACTTCGCCGTGAAGCCGTTGACCGTCACACACGCCTCCAAACATGCATGGAGCACTGCAAGAAATACGTCTCAACTTCAGAAGTCTTTTTGGCATGGCTAAGAACTGCGGAGGACAAGTTAGTAGATTTGAACCCAGGCGTCCTATCGAAATCAAAGTTGGACACACGTTTGCATGATCTGCACACGTTCCGTAGTGAAGTATGGAAGCATTCGGGTGAATACGAGAACACTAAAGGATTGGGCGAAACATTCCTAAGCAGCTGTGACGTGGATAAGGATCCGATTAAGAGTGAATTGCAAGACATCCGTGAACGTTGGGAACGTCTTAACAATGATTTGATCGCCAGGGCCCAGGAAATTGAGAATTGTTCTCGTCGTCTAGGCGATTTCAATGATGAACTTCGCAATTTGGACCACGCTGTTGGCCGATGCGAAGATCGCCTGGCTGCCCATGATGCGTTGGGTGGAGCTGCTAAGGATCCTAAACTGTTGGACCGTGTCAAAGCAATACGCGAAGAATTGACCAATTTGCAGAAACCTCTGCAAACTCTTAAGGGAATGGCGAAGGATATCTGCGCTGAAGCCCGTGCTGCCGGAGGCGATGCAGAACATCTAACCGATGATGTTGATGGCATTGCTGATCGCATTGGAGAATTACAAAGTCGATTGGATGATCGCTTGGGCGAACTACAATCCGCAGCGACCGCTGTGTCGCAATTCAACGAACAAATAAAGAACTTGGGTATTGATCTGAACGACATAGAAAACGAAGTTGAGAAGCTTTCCCCGCCAGCACGTGAAATAAAGCGAGTTCAAGGCCAAATCGATGATACCTACAAACTTCAAACAAAACTTGAACGTATTGTCGAACGCATCGAGGATGGAGAACGGGCTGCGGATGCTTTAGTCGACGCCGGATTCTCACCAGATACCGCCCAAACTCGCGAACAAATATCCACTCTACGGAAAACATTAGCTCGCCTGGACAACCGTGTGCGTGATCACAGCCAACTTTTGGAAGAAACTCTACGCTCACTTCAAGAATTCTATGATATGGAATCACAAACGATGGACGACATTCAAGATATTAGCGAAGAGTTCCGTCGCATGAAACCTGTGGGCTCCGAACTTGAACAAATTCGTCGCCAACAGGAAGATTTCCGCAATTTCAGAGAAAATAAAATCGAACCGTTGGCACAAAACATCGACAAAGTAAACATGGCCGGACGCGATTTGGTCAGATCAGCTGCAAGTGGTGTGTCCACTACCCAAATCGAAAAAGATCTTGAGAAGTTGAATGATCGTTGGAACGATCTTAAAGAAAGAATGAATGAACGCGATCGACGCCTAGATGTTGCCCTCTTGCAATCGGGCAAGTTCCAAGAAGCCTTAGCCGGCCTCTCCAAATGGCTGTCCGATACTGAAGAGATGGTTGCCAATCAAAAGGCACCCAGTTCTGATTATAAGGTAGTAAAGGCCCAATTGCAGGAACAGAAATTCCTGAAGAGAATGTTATTGGATCGCCAGAATTCCATGTCATCGTTATCGTCACTTGGCAAAGAGGTTGCCAATCATTGTGAGCCCTCCGAAAGAAACGCAATTGAGAAGCAATTGCATGATCTGATGAAACGTTTTGATGCCTTAACAGATGGCGCAGAACAGAGAGAGAAAGATCTGGAGGAGGCAATGGAAGTTGCCAAACTTTTCCACGACAAGATCACACCATTAGAATTGTGGCTGGACAACACGGAGCGAGCTGTGAAGGGAATGGAACTCATCCCAACCGACGAAGAGAAAATTCAACAGCGCATCCGGGAACATGGAAGATTGCACGATGAAATTCTGGGAAAGAAACCCGATTTCTCTGATTTGGCAGATGTGGCTGGCCAGTTAATGCATTTGGTAAGTGATGAAGAAGCTGGCAACTTGGGCGAAAAGGTCCGCACCATAACAGATCGCTACACAGGATTGGTTGACGCTAGCGATAATATTGGTGCTTTGTTGGCCGACTCCCGTCAAGGTCTCAGGCATCTGGTCTTGACATATCAAGAATTGGTGGCTTGGATGGAACGCATGGAAACCGAATTGAAAAGATTCCGTTCTGTTCCAGTCTTTGCTGAAAAATTGCTGGAACAAATGGATGTTTTAGTGGAATTGAATGAGAATATTGCCAATCACGCCCCAAATGTAGAATCGACTGTGGATTCCGGTGCCGAGCTCATGAAACACATATCGAACGATGAGGCCATTCAATTGAAGGATAAGTTAGATTCTTTGCAGCGTCGTTACGGCGAATTGACAAATCGTGGCGGCGATCTCCTAAATAGTGCTCAAAATGCTCTCCCATTAGTTAAACAATTCCATGAAGCTCACACTCGTCTGATTGATTGGATGCAAGTGGCAGAGAGCGCCCTTTCCACGAGTGAACCACGACAATCTGATGTTCTGCGCTTAGAAGCTGAGCTGGTAGAAATGCGCCCAACACTTGACTGTGTAAATTTGGTTGGACCTAAACTATGTCAAATCTCCCCCGGCGAAGGCGCTTCCACCATTGAAACAATAGTTACACGCGACAATCGCCGCTTTGATGCAATCGTCGAACAAATTCAACGCAAGGCAGAACGTCTTCACTTAAGTAACCAGCGTGCCAAGGAAGTGACCAATGACATTGATGAACTCCTGGAGTGGTTCCGTGAAATGGATGCTAATTTGCGAGAAGCCGATCCACCGGCCATCGAACCAAAATTGGTGCGTGCTCAACTGCAGGAACATCGCTCAGTCAACGATGACATTTCCAGCCAAAAGGGTCGTGTACGTGACGTAACAGCGGCATCCAAGAAGGTCTTGCGAGAATCGCCTCAAAGTGAAAACACCGCTACATTGCGTGAAAAATTGGACGATCTCAAGGAAATCGTCGATACCGTAGCACAACTGTGCAGTGAACGTTTAGGCGTTCTGGAACAAGCATTACCTTTGTCCGAACACTTTGCTGACTCGCATGCTGGTCTAACCACTTGGTTGGATGATATGGAACAACAACTATCCAGACTAAGCATGCCAGCTTTACGCCCAGACCAGATCACTCAACAGCAGGATAAGAACGAGCGTCTTTTGCAATCTATTGCGGAACACAAACCCTTGCTCGACAAATTGAACAAGACGGGCGAAGCTCTGGGAGCCTTGGTGGCCGATGATGACAGTGCAAGAATTAATGAGATTCTAGACTCGGATAATGCACGCTATGCTGCCTTGCGCTTAGAGCTGAGAGAACGCCAGCAAGCCCTTGACAATGCTCTGCAAGAATCAAGCCAATTTTCAGATAAACTTGAGGGAATGTTACGCGCCTTGGCCAACACTGTGGATCAAGTCAACCAATTGGACCCATTGTCGGCATTGCCACAAAAAATACGCGAACAAATCGAAGACAATGATGCGATTATGGATGATTTGGATAAACGTACAGATGCATTTAGTGCCGTTCAACGCGCCGCCAGCGATGTCATTGCTAAGGCTGGCAACAAATCGGATCCTGCTGTGCGGGACATTAAGAGCAAATTAGAGAAACTGAATAATCTTTGGAACGATGTTCAAAAAGCAACCAAGAAACGTGGCAGCTCACTCGATGATATACTCAATGTTGCCGAGCCATTCTGGAATCAGCTGCAAAGTGTTATGAAAACTCTGAAGGATCTGGAAGAGACTTTGTCCTCACAAGAGCCTCCAGCTGCACAACCTCAAGAAATCCAAAAACAACAGGTAGCCCTACAGGAAATTCGTCACGAAATTGATCAAACGAAACCTGAGGTTGAGCAAGTTAGACGCCATGGCAGCAATCTGATGAACCTCTGCGGCGAGCCCGACAAGCCCGAAGTTAAAAAACACATTGAAGATTTGGATAATGCTTGGGATAATATTACCGCTCTGTATGCCAAACGCGAAGAGAATCTCATTGATGCCATGGAGAAGGCCATGGAATTCCACGAAACCCTACAAAATCTCTTGAAATTCCTAACAAAGGCTGAGGACAAGTTCGCTCATTTAGGACCAGTAGGCTCAGACATCGATGCCGTCAAGAAACAAATCGAGCAGTTGAAGTCATTCAAGGATGAAGTGGATCCCCACATGGTGGAAGTAGAGGCATTAAACAGGTATGTTGGTACTCGATAAAATCAACAGTCAAAGAAATAATTTAATTGATTTATAATTTATCTCCGTCATCCGATATTTGGTCTTAATTCTGAATTGGCAGAGGTTTAGAAAGGCAAGAAATGAATGTTCAATAAAATGAATTTTTGTTGTTTATTTAATCGTTTTAATTCTTGTTTTCTGCATGATCACGTTCCAAATGCTTAGTATCCTTTGATGATGATTCAAGCTTATTTCATATAGTTATAAAGCAAAGCTACAGCTTTAAAATACATCGTTTGTATTTTTTAACCATTTCTTTTTAGCCAATATAAGATTAATAAAAAAAACGAGAATTATGTTCGAATCCGTAATTTTGATACATTTGAAACTTAAATAAGAAACAAACAGTGGATCAATTTAAAATTTTCAAATTCTAAAAAAAAAAACTAGCTATATTTACTGTTGTTATGCATGTTTTACCGCTTTATATGTTTTGAAACGTGTTCCATATTGTTGTGTCTATTTTAAAAACTATACCAAAATATTTACAGACAAGCTGTTGAATTAACGGAAAGAACTTCTCCTGAACAAGCGGCCTCGATACGCGAACCTTTGGCTGTAGTCAATCGCCGATGGGAAGCCCTTCTACGAGGCATGGTCGAACGTCAAAAACAATTGGAACACGCTTTGCTGCATTTGGGTCAATTCCAACATGCTCTAAATGAACTCTTGGTTTGGATTAGCAAAACAGATGGAACTTTGGATCAACTAAAACCCGTAAGTTTTTCAAGATGGAGTATGTAAATTGGATTATGGGACAGTTATAAGCATTCTTTTTTTCCGACAGATACCTGGCGATCCTCAGTTACTCGAAGTTGAATTGGCTAAACTGAAGGTCTTGGCCAATGATATTCAAGCTCATCAAAACTCAGTTGATACATTGAATGATGCAGGCCGTCAGCTGATCGAATCCGAAAAGGGTTCGCTGGAAGCTTCAACGACACAAGAAAAATTACGCAAGCTTAACCAAGAATGGAAAATGTTGCTTCAAAAAGCATCTGATAGACAACATGAATTGGAAGAATCGTTACGTGAAGCTCAAGGTTATATTGCCGAAGTTCAGGATATCCTTGGATGGTTGGGCGATGTTGACGCTATTATTGGGGCTAGCAAACCAGTTGGAGGTTTACCAGAAACAGCTACAGAGCAATTAGAGCGCTTCATGGAGGTGTACAACGAACTAGAGGAGAATCGTCCAAAGGTTGAAACAATCCAGGCTCAAGGCCAAGAATACATTAAACGTCAGAATCAAATGAAGGTTTCGTCCAGTAACTTGCAACATACTCTACGTACTCTAAAGCAACGTTGGGATGCAGTCGTTTCAAGGGCATCTGACAAGAAAATCAAATTGGAAATTGCCTTGAAAGAAGCCACTGAATTCCATGACACTCTGCAAGCCTTTGTGGAATGGTTAAATCAAGCTGAAAAACAATTAGCCAATGCCCAGCCAGTCTCAAGAGTCCTTGAAACCATTCAAGTACAAATGGAAGAACATAAGGTCCTGCAAAAGGATGTTAGCACACATCGTGAAGCTATGTTATTGCTGGACAAGAAAGGAACTCATCTCAAATACTTCAGCCAGAAACAAGATGTTATCTTAATTAAAAATCTTTTGGTATCGGTACAACATCGCTGGGAACGCATTGTCAGTAAGGCTGCGGAACGCACTCGTGCTTTGGATCATGGATACAAAGAAGCGCGCGAATTTAATGATGCTTGGAACAACATGATGCAATATTTGCAGGAAACGGAAACTGTGCTTGATCAGATCATTGAAGAAGCTACATCGTCCAAGGATCCACAGAAGATCAAGAAATGTATTGCTCGATTAAAGGATACCCATCGTCAGTTAACCGGCAAACAAACCCTCTACGATTCTACCATGCGTAATGGTAAGAATTTGATGGAAAGAGCTCCCAAGACTGACGAAGCTGTACTCGGCAAAATGTTATGCGAACTGAAGGATCAATGGACGCGGGTCTTGTCGAAGAGTATTGAGCGTCAGCGTAAATTAGAAGAGGCTCTACTATTGTCTGGTCAGTTCTCGGATGCTCTTGGAGAACTTTTGGAATGGCTCAAGAAGGCTAAACAGCGCCTAAATGAAGACGGTCCCGTTCACGGAGATCTGGAAACAGTTCAAGGCTTGTGTGAACACCACAAACATATTGAACAGGATTTGCAAAAGCGTGCCGCTCAAATGCAAGGTGTGCTTAAGACCGGCCGTGATCTGGAACGCTCTGGTAATAATCCCGACGTTGGTCGTCAATTGGACGAGTTACAGACAGTATGGGATGAAGTCAAGAGTGCTACAGCTAAACGTGGCGACCGCTTGCAAGTTGCCCTCAAGGATGCTGAAAAACTGAATGGCAGCATTCAAGCCCTCTTCGATTGGCTAGATCATGCCGAGCACAAACTGCGATACGCCAAGAATGCACCGGACGACGAGAAGATATCCCGCGAAATGATGGATATGCACATTGAATTCATGAAAGATCTCCATGTGCGCGAACAACAGAAACATGAAACATTCGAATTTGCGGAGGATATTATTGGCAAGGCATATCCCGATGCCATACCCATCATCAAGAACTGGTTGAGCATTATTGAGGAACGCTGGGAAGAAGTCAAACAGTGGGCCATTAATCGTGAAGCAAAACTGGAACAGCATTTGCAATCCCTTAAAGATTTAGATGACACCATCGAGGAGCTACTTGCCTGGTTAAGTGGCTTAGAGGCAACATTACTGAGTAAGATAAAACGGAACAACCAATATTTAGAATGGCAACATGATGATATGATGTCTTTTCCTTTGTAGACCTCGAACGCGAATCTCTGCCGGATGAAATACCGCCACTAGAAAAACTAATTGAAGATCACAAAGAGTTTATGGAGAACACAGCTAGGAGACAAACCGAAGTCGATCGTGCTTGTAAACCCAAGCAGTTGCCACCTGGTGCCCGTAAAATGTCAAGAACAGCCAAAACACCTGTGTAAGTGAAAATGTTCAACGTCTGAACATGAATATAGCCAATGAAAAACGTTTATGTTTGCACTTTTTGTTTTGTTTGTTTATTTTTATTTTATTTTATTTTCTCTTTTTTTAATTTTTTATTTCCCCCCTCTCCAATTCAAATCTATATCATATTTTCAAATAAAAGTCGTGGCTCAAGTCATGATATACGTGAACAATCACCCGATGGTACATTAAGACGACAAAGGTTCGTTCAAAAGTTTCTGACAAAAAAAAAAAACAACAACATAAAAAACTCACTCATATTGCTTAATTCGAAAATGTTTATCGTCTAAATCAATCCAGCAAATGTTGCTTATCATTAATACATTAATTCATTTACAACATTTGGCATGAGTACTGCATAATGCGTATCGAAAATTCCCAACAAATCCTTTTCCCAGTCGTACATTTTAAACATTTAAATTACCTAATAACAAACAACCAACAACATTACTAGAAATGTATACTGAAACTAATGACATCGTTTGGCAAATTCCAAATCTTCTGTATTCTGGTGTTCGAGCCATTTAAAAAACAAATTTTAACACAATAAATACAATCTAACAATAGATTCAGAAGTAATACAACATATAATAACGGTTTTAACCGCATTCATTTCAACATTCTCGGAATTCCTTTGAAAACATTACAAACACATCACTTTGCGACAAAGTCAATTTCCACGTCCACCACGTTAAACATAACAAATTACCATCGTTCTTAGCTTAACCCATTTGATGCTTTTCCTTCGTTGTGTTACATTGCCTACTTACATAAGCATATTCCTCTTAATGAGCGTATTTCTAATGTTCTATATTTTTTATTTTTAACAGCTTCAAGGGTTCTCGTGACCATGGTCTGAACAATCGTAAATCTAGGTAAGTCTTGTCATTTTGATCATATTTATGATTTGCATGTCTCGTAGTAACGTCGTTAAAAGCATTAGTTTGCCGAGGCCCATGAAGCAAGTTTTCACAGTCTCTCGCACATTGTAATTTTTGAATAATTTTTCGTACTCTAGCGCTAGTAATTTTACGACGTTACTATAACACTTTTTCATTTTTTCGCAAGAATTTTGTATTGTGTCTTGTGATTTTTTTTCTGTTAAATTCGCTCTATGTTTGTTTTCTTAAATTTTGCTTCTTTCATTTTTTTTGTCTTTATCTGTTCCTTGTATGCTTTTATTTTGTCTGACTGTTTCTGTATGCATTCATTTTCGTACCGCTCGGCTACTGCTCTGCTATGTTTCCCAACATACAGTAGTCGCATGACACCAAGTCGTGATACACCCGATAGAGATCGCTTGCCTCACTATGGTCCCCGCTTCTCACCCAGGTAAGTGAGCATGTTGCTAACAATGTCCTTGTCTTTTCATAAACTTTGTAGTGTTTGCATTGACCTATCCGTTTGTTTTTGTTGAAACAAAATTTTGGTGTTGAGAATTTGTTTATTTTTAATATTACATTGTTTAATTCGTTATTTTAGTTCGGTGGGTCCTGAACTTGAATTCCGTTCAACTCGAGCCAAATTGTTGTGGGACAAATGGCGTCATGTGTGGATGCTTTCATGGGAACGCCAACGCCGCTTGAATGACCACCTTATGTATTTGAAGGATTTGGAACGCGTCCGCAACTTCAGTTGGGACGACTGGAGAAAGAGAGTAAGTCGTATTTAGAGAATCGTTTGTTTTGATGAGCCCCTTATTAAATTGCGTTTCTATTTTCATATATACTAGTTCTTGAAGCACATGAATCACAAAAAATCTCGTTTGACCGATTTGTTCCGCAAAATGGACAAAGATAACAATGGCCTTGTACCTAGAGGCGAATTTATTGATGGCATCCTTAGCACCAGTAAGTACATTTCTTTTAATTTCAATGTGTGATTGGAGTACTCGTTTTTATTTATATGCCTGTTTCAAATGTTTTTTTTTTTTTTTTTGTAGAATTTGACACTTCTCGCATGGAAATGGGCGCAGTTGCCGATTTGTTTGATCGCAATGGCGAAGGACTAATTGACTGGCAAGAGTTTATTGCCGCTCTTCGTCCCGATTGGCAAGAACGTAAACCACAAACTGATTCCGACAAAATACATGACGAAGTTAAACGTCTGGTAATGCTTTGTACATGTCGCCAGAAATTCCGTGTCTTCCAAGTCGGTGAAGGCAAATACAGGGTATGTTGTATAATAAGTGTAAATATATGAAGAGAAAAATATTTGACATTGATGAATGTTCATGCTTATAGTTTGGCGATTCCCAAAAACTGCGTTTGGTTCGTATATTACGCAGTACCGTTATGGTACGTGTTGGTGGCGGCTGGGTCGCCTTGGATGAATTCCTGCAAAAGAACGATCCTTGTCGCGGTAAGTTATTTGTTACAACATACATACATATCTACTTCATTGTAACTTTAAACTATTACAAATGGTGATACGCATATTCATAAAGTTTCATTAATCAATTAATGCTTTATATTCTAAAGATCTGGTGAATAAAACATTATTATATAACAATCTAATCTACATATAAAGTTCATTGTAGTAATCATCACCAATCACCAGATTGTGACGTGATGATATCTCTCTATGAATGTTTCGTTGAACTAATTTGTTGGCGTTAAATATAATTGAGCAATGATAAATTAGTTCAAGTAGTTCACATGTAAACTCATTGTCATAAGTATTATCACCTTATCACGAGCCATCACCACATACCCATTATTCTTATTAATTTTGTCTAATGTCTATAATTATTGCAAAATGCGGAAATGGTCATTTAACAAAACATTTTTGATAAAAGAAACAGTCTAAAAATTCGACCCTAACAGGGAAAAATAAACCCGGATACTAAACACTAAAAAGTCTATAAACAAATGAAAGTATAACTGTTCATCCACAAGCCTACTTATTATTGGGCAGGTTCCGTCTCCATTAATTTACATCATAGATGAATAACCAAATATTATACAGATCAATCCATTTTCTAATTGGTTTTGAAGATACGTGATCATTTACTATTGAAAGAAAAGCTTTATTTACTTGTCGTTTTGTTTCTTATAATTCAATAAATATATATACCCATCAATTGTAGTTTCTATCAGCATTATTAACACCGTGAAATGCATGCTATTTTATGTTTCATTTTCATTACTTGTATGCCATATATTCATGTATAACCAACCAACCAACCAATCACACCACATACACACATAAATATAGCCGCCGCATCTTAATTTATGTATATTTTGTTTCATTCAAATAACAACATTTCTGTAACGCTTTTTAAAACAATATGCTTAATATATAAGTACACTCTCTAATATAATGGAACTCTCTCTGGAACGTTCGTTAAGTCCAAGGTGTATGTGACAAAATGTTGCTTTTGTACTCTTGTAAACTAAAATATCAGAATACATTGGAATTTTCCAATGAAAATTCAATTATTACACCAATATTACACCAACGTTAGCTCGGATATATTAAATATAATCGAACACATTCAAATGGAATTCGTCTAGCGTCATTCTAAATTCAGCTAAATACACTATTTTTTAGTTTGGGTACGTATTACTTACATACAAAAATGTCCAGTTTCATTAGAGGTAACAAACATTTTCGAGAAGAAATATATATTTTTATTTAGGAATGGGATTTTCGTCAGAAAAAAGTTCGTTATCAGAGAGTTTACTTTTACATTAACCATATATTTGTTCCCTAATACAGCCATAGTATGACTTGTTGTAACGCCTTTTTGTTTGTTTTAGTATGTGAAAATTATTTATATATATTATGCTTTTATTGCTCTTATGTTTCACAATAACTTTATAATTTGTTTCCTTTTTGGCTTTTTTTTCTTTGTTTTTTTTTTTTTTTATCTCTTAAACCCGTTAACGTTCCTTGTTTTGCTATGGCAAATGTGAAATTAATCAATACACCGAAATGTTAATCGTAACATTTCTATTACATCTTCAACTCAACTCTGCAATATATATTGCTATTATATTTTCGAAATTAAATTGAATGCGCCTTTAAATATGCCTGCGCGCATTTCTAATGATATTCCATGATGCCTGCTAATCGAAATTGAAATATCGTTGTTGTTGTTATTATGTTGTGTTACGGCCGCTTGTGTCACATGGGTTATTCGCCAAAACCAAAACTAAAATGAACAAACACAAATTGCAAATCAAAACTTGATATTGAAAATTCAGCTAAAGGACGTACTAATATTGAATTACGCGAGCAATTTATATTGGCCGATGGCGTCTCGCAAAGCATGGCTTCCTTTACGCCCAAACGTGCAGCATCCGTTTCTGCTCAAAATGGTAACAATAACAGCAACACGCCACCCTACATGAGTTCACAAGGTCCCATAATTAAGGTAAATAAAATAGCTTTCAAGAGGAGTATTTCATTTATTGCCTCAAAGTAAAGTGAGAATCATACAAACCTAATACAAATCTCATTAAATTAACACCACCCCAAGATATCACCCCAAATTTTATTAAAATGGTTAGATACGCGTTAGTATGCGTGTGTTGTGGTTCCATGTGCGTTATGTGTGTTGTGTAAGGTAAGTGTTAGCATTTCGAATACATATGTATGTACCTCCAGCACTACAACCTGCACTCGAATTGCAGAAAAAGCTCAAATATTATTACCAAAAAACTAAAGTTATGCATTATATGTGTGTGTGTTTTTTTATTCTATCACTTCCTATAATTGTAATCTGGCAGCATGTTTTTTTTTTTTCATTTTTTTTTAATTTTATCATTTTGTATAAAATTATACAAAAGTTATGTTTTACAAGCGGCTATATCATAAAAAGCTTAAGCAAAAGATTATCACTACGAAGCAGTTAATGTTTTTAATGCACTGAACAAAGTATTATTTCCTAAAGATCACGAGTTATTATTCAGTTTGTTTTATACGCCAAGTTTTAATTGAAAACTTGGCCATCACTGTTGACCAGAAGGGCATTGAAACGACAAAAAGAAAATGTATCGTTGTGTACAGTTTTAAAAAGGCCTAGGGCCTACAATAAAGTTGTTTTATTAAATGATCATTACAGCAATTTTGTACATTCTATTAATCGATATAAAGTCAAAATCAAAATAAACCTACAACAACAAATGTATATTTTTGTGCAATTATTACAAACAGCTGACGAGCATTTGGCTGAACTTATGCCAATATTTGAGCGTATTCGTGCACAAGAGCAAGTACCTTGCGCCTTTCCAATACATATGGGCGCCGGTGGCACCGTATTTGTACGTTGCAATAGTAGTCGTTCAGTACCTTTAAGTCCACATGTAATGCATTGTCATCCAACAACACATTGGGTAAGTTTTATACAAAATACGGATCGGTCTACGAACCCAACGACAGACAACGGAAAAGTCTGCCGCACAAGTGTGTATAGGAAATACGGAAAATCGGATATATTTGGGGTGTAACCACAGTAGATCCATAAATGCATCGTTAATTTTTACCTTATTTACATGTTCTGTGAAAATATTAATGCTCTGTAATCTACACAGGTACGTGAACGGTCCGGTCGTTCAATACCAATGACGAAGCAAACACGTTCGTCCTTATCTGCCTCAACACCCGATTCATTGAGTGACAACGAGGGAAGTCATGGCAATGCCTCAGGACGCTATACACCACGCAAGGTTACATATACCAGCACCCGTACTGGATTAACTCCTAGTGGCTCACGTGCAGGTTCTAAGCCAAACTCACGGCCCCTGAGTAGACAAGGGTCCAAGCCCCCATCACGCCATGGTTCGACACTATCCCTAGATAGCACTGGTACGTTTTTTTCTGTTAATTAAGAAACAATGTTGCATTGGTATTAATTTCTCTCTCCACTTCCCAGATGAACACACGCCTTCTCGCATTCCACAACGTAAACAGTCTGCAGCCAGCACAATCTCTGGAACTGGCACAACTCCAAGGCCATCTAGGCTGTCGGTGACATCAACAACAACAACTCGAACAAATGGCACAACAACAATAACACGAAAAACTGCTTCCGGATCTGCCAGTCCCGCACCCACTAGGTAAGTTAAACGTCACAAACGTGTATTTTTGAAAGAACAACTTTTGTATTTTAATAAAATTGGCCAATGACTCGAGTTGTCACTGACTGCAGCGCCAACTAGACGGCAATTTAATTAATTAAAAAAGTAAAACTCCCTTTTCAATTATTTTAATTTTCTCCTATTTTATACATTTTTATTTCAAATTCGATGAACAAACATTTCTCCAATACATCATATATTGGCATGTTTACCTGCGTTAAAACCAATAATAACATACACATAAAATGAACTTAACAATCAACCATCATCAAACATACAATTTGACCTGCAATGCCTTGCCCTGACCTTCCTCCTCCAACAAACACAACCTGCTACACCATAATAAACTGCAACACATACAACAACTAAAACAAATCATGCAAAACCAATCAACCAATCCAATCCAATAACATAAATAAATTAAACCAATAATCCAAATACAAAAACAAAGAAACGGAGGCATGAGTAGATCATCCAGCATACCAGCACTAACAGGCTATGGTTATAAACCTAGGTAAACAAATGAATCACCAACAATATTAAACTCAATTCATTTACACTTTATTAGTATTATTATTGCTATTATTTAACGACATATATAAGTTATGAGTATAACATTTCATCACTATTTTCTTTAGTAGTAATAGTTGTTGTTCTTTTAAAGTAAACTAATATTTGATTTTATTTCTACAAAGTAAATTAATTATTGTGTATTCTATTTTACCATTCTTTGAATTGTCTATATCTTTCCTACAATTAAAGCTATCGTCCATCCAAGATACCGGTTAAAGTATCAAACTCATTTGATAAATCGTTAAGTGCTAACAGTTCGCCAACAAGTTCAACTGTAAACAGTCTAAATCCAAATGTTAGCTTGGGGTAAAGCCAACAACATATTTTCACAAGAATAAATGTTATGTATTGTAGCAAGATTTCCTATAGCTCCTACAAAAATATGCTCCCAATCGAGCTGCAAATGCAAATATTTGCCGAAATTATAGTTGTGTCTTTTCGTTTAAAATTTAAAAGTAATTATGCCTTTTTTATTTCGTTTCTTTTGTGCGCTGTCCAATTGCTATGTGTTACTTTAAAAATGTTTTGGCTTTCCTTTTAAGATTTTGTAATGCTTGCAATTTTGATACTTTACAAATAATACTAATGATAATGATAATATGTTATCAAGATTGTGTTCCTCTTATTTTGATCGCTTGAGAACATTTAATGATATAAAAACGCAATTCGATTTGTTCTCGTAGTTTGTCGACTACCTGAACAAGTTGTAACTTTCGACTTTTTGCTGATGTTCCAAAATGATGTCATTAAAATTGTTTTACCTATAGTATCTTCTGTTTCACAAGTGAACAATTTTTTAGCAATTAACTTTATTATTATTATTATTATTTTTTTTTTTATTAAAAACAATTTTTAAGAATATTGTCGAGTTGGTAATGTCTGAAAAGCTCTGTGTCATTTAGCACAATCGTAAATAAATTAATATATCAAAATTAATTTTCTCGACATTTGTAAATGGCACAAGGCATTATCATAAAAAAGTAAAAGAGCTGTAAGTTTGGCCGGGCCGAACTTTAAATACACTCCATCATTTGGAACGAATTTGACAATTCTCAAAAACTTGAAAAAAATCGGTGAATAATGTAGCTAAACTCGTCAAAATACCAAATATCGGGAGGTACCGTTATATGTCTGCACAGACAATTTTCTGTCTTAGGCTGCAGTATCCATTACGAACTTCAAATACCAAATTTGTAACAATTCCGGTGAATAATGTCGTTGAAATTATCAAAATACCGAATATCGGGAGATACCGTTTTATGGGGCTATACGATGACGTGGATCTGAACAGACAATCTCCTGTCATATGCTGTGGCATACATTACGAACATCAAATACCAAATTTGAAACAATACCGTCGAATAATCGGGAGGTACCATTATATGGGGGCTATACCAAAACGTAGACCTACATGGCCCATTTTCAATACCAATTTACTGCAGACATAATATACATTTGAGCAAAATTTTATCAATTTACTTCATTCGGTTCGGAAGGTAGAGTGATTTCCCCAGACGGATAGACGGACGGACATCGCTAAATCGACATAGCATGTTATGCTGTTATACAAACGGAATGACAAACTTAATATACCCTCCATACTATGGTGGAGGGTATAACAATTGGTAAAAAGCTAAATTGCATGTAATAACAGTTCTCACAAAATTTGAATTATTTGTTTATTATTATTACATAATTATATGGACTTATTTTTTTCCTTTTTGTATTAAGCATTTTATGTTACTGTTCTTAGCATGTTTTTCTATTTTTGTATTTCTATGTTTGTCTTTGTATGTTTATTTGATATTTAGTGTGAAAAATTCTAATTTTTTTTTGTTTTATTTTTTTTTTCTTGGTGATCTCGAAACACCAATCTATAGGCGCAATATTAGTGGCACATCGACTCCTTCGGGCATGCAAACACCTAGGAAGAGTTCGGCTGAACCTACATTTAGCTCAACAATGCGTAGCAGAACATCAAGGGGTACAACGCCAGTGGAAAAGAGGGAACCATTTAGGCTCTAAATTTAAACGTCTAAACACACAAAACAACCCAACTCTATTTTCCCCCAACTTACTACTTGACATTTCTAAAATACCTTTAATCTTTATCTGATAACAAACTACCTATAACACAAAAACGTTAACTGAGCACACACTCCTCCACATATATATAAGTATAAATTTACAAACATACACACCACACGGAAAGCAGCGCTGTACATTGTCTGAAATGTATGCAAGAACATATGATTTCTATGGTGAAACCATTTTCGCCAGATGTTTTTTTAACATTAATGGTTTCAAATAGACATTCTAAATAACTAGACAATAGTTAGAGCTATAAAGATGGAAATGAAAATCATCAAACCAACCAACCAACACACAAATTCATAAAAAGACATAAACCTCCCTAATTTGTACTACAAAATCCTATTGCTACTTTTTACTATTTATACAAAATTTATATAGAAACGTATATATATGTATACTTTAAACTTAATTTAATTTAACTATAACTAAAACACAAACTCCATTCTACTTTTAATTTGCAATCACTACAGAGTTCTGTATTTAATTGAATATATCTACCACTTTCTTTATTTTTGTGTTATTATTTTTTTGTTTTTTTGAAAAGAAAAACTTATTTTTGTACATAAACAACTATTATAGATCAACACTCCAAGTGCTTTAAGTCAAAAAATTTGCGAAATGAAAACCATAAAAACCAAAACAAAAACAATTATCGAATTAAAGACATTTTCGAATTTGAAAATCTGATAAGGTTCTATTTGAAATCGCCAGTTCAAATAGAGTCTTATCGGATTTAATTCTGAATTCGAGCGTGTCAAAAAAGAAACAAAAATTCTCCAAATATACATGAGTAGAATAAACAATGTTTTTTTTCTGTTTAAATTTTTGTTAAGATGCGAATTAATTTTATTTAATAATACTATCATTAATTAATAATTTAAAGAAAGAAAAAAAAAACAAATTACTAAAAGTCATTATTGTAAGTTTAATATTATTAATACTGTTTAAGAAATAACTACTTATTTTTTTGTTTTTTTTTTTATGTAATAATATATTTAAAATAAATATTTGTAAATTACTAATACTAAATTATTATGTTGTCGATTTAAAAATGAATAATTAATTTTTTATTTTTTTATAAATCACAAAATTGAAAATAAAAAATGAATAACCAACAAATTTTTGTGTTCTATTTAATTCGGGGTTTAAAAGCAGGTGTTTGTCTGGAAATAAATATTTACATAAATATGCCAATGTTCAAAGGGGGTCTTTGTACTCTTTAAAACCTACAAAAATTGACAAAACATAGATATTCAGGCACGCCACAAAAACAAATCGGAATGTTTTGAATTCCGTAATTCCATGGTAGAAATACCAGGTAGCAACATAGGCGAAAATTACAACAAAGCAACTTTTTTGGAAACTTGATATGTCAAAGTTGTTTTCAGGGCGAATTGATTTGAAGTACAAAATTTGGGGCAAATTATTTTTCCAATCAAAATATTGAATTAAAAATTTTCAAAATTGTTGTTTTTTTTCTATTACAAAAGCAAATATTCAAAACTTTCAACATCGATTGAAAGTAATGCTGAAGCCGCTGCATCTTGGTTTGATTATAGCACGTTCAATACAACATTTTTGAAAATCACAGAGACTGGAAATGGAGTGATCGCCCATAATGCGCAGTCTCCAGCGCGCCAACGAAGGACATTTGCGATAATAGATGTCCAATCGTTGTTATCTCTTCATCATCCTTACACAGCATGCAGTCTTGGTAACGTTGGCAACGTTGATTTCATATTCAACAGCGATAATGATCTTTACAAGAAAGAATCCGGAAAATTAGTTTTGATGCTTTGAAATTAGGTTTTGTGGTGGTTCTGGGTACCCTTTTTTCTTTTGCTACATCGTCAGCTTTCTCGCTGTAGTGACATGCTACCTAAAAGGTACTTTAGGGTATATTTACTCCTCAGGCTTACTTAAGATTTGGATCAAAGATTGCAGAAGATACAGGGGGCTGAGTCTACTGTGAGTCCACGCATATTATTTGCTCAGCTATGAAATGTATAGCAGACAGGAAGTCTTTTATGTATAGATAACTTTAATACATTCGAACAATTTGAAATAAAAAAACAAGTAAGCAAAGGCTACAGTCGAGCAGGGCCGACCGTTGAATACCCTACAACACTATAATAAACGATACAGTTTATATAGGCAAGATACTCGAAAGAATTCCACAAGATATTGTGACAAATAATAAAAGAAAACCATCAGGTTTCGTTCTCTAATTTTCGAATAATAGCAACTTAAACTAATTTGCTCATTTCCAATTTATTGGTAGATGTTGCACTTAAATGGTCTTCCTAGATCTGGAACCAATATTTCCCAAAGACCTATAATCTCTCAGAAGTGGCAAAAGATTAACATTTATTATTGGTTTTTGGCTGAAACGCATCTATATCAGATACAGACATTTGACTACATTCTTCTTCGAAATCAGCGTTAAAAAAATAGTCAGAAGTGCGTCTTTCCTGTATTTGTGAATTCTCCAAAAAGTCACTGGAATGGACATTTTCGTATATTGTCTACAAATTTGGCAAACTATTTCACACATTGAATATTTTTGGATGGCCGTCCAAACTGCTTGGCTTTTGCAATGTCCGGTAATCCCCATTCAAATGTGTGTGAGGATTGGGCGATAATTACGACCTGCTGACAATTTTGCAGTTTTTTGGTCCATTTCAACCCCTAAATATATGGCGATCATCTCCAAAAAGAGTAGGCTTCTATTCTGACCCTCATCTTATCCCCATGCAAAATTTCGTAAGGATCGGGCCATAAATGCGATCTGTATATTATATCCTGATATCCTAACTACTTAGTTTTGTTAGCTGTAGAAATATTACCAAATGTTTAATTCAAAATGAAAATATGCCAAAAATATGACAAAATGGAAAAAATATGAGAAAATATTACAAAATCAATATTTTTATCTTTAGATAGATATTTGTATGCGTTTTTTAGACGTGTTTCCTTTCCTGCCAAGAGGCCATTCTGAATTAATGAGAACTGTCGAAATCAGTTCAGCCGTTCTCGACATATGTGAGATCTTTCAAGCATATCTTCTTTGATAGACATATATAACGCATATATTTGCTATATATTCGATTTTTTGGATCTTAACATCAATGTAAAGATCAAAAGTAACATTGTCATGGCTTTGTGATTTCGCCGGGATTTAAAATATTCGCGGTTTAATGAAAAATTTTGAATTTTTCAACAAAAAAGATATGGCCTATTTTACCCGCTAAATATTATCCGATGACCACCCAAATTGGTAGGTTTCTTCCCCGCTCAAAACTCTAGCTACATGCGAAATTACGCGTCGATTGGTCTGTAATTGCGACCTGTATAGCTACTGCAAAATCCGACATTTTTTCAGTATTTGGTCCATTTCAACCCCTAAACATTTGGCGATCATCTCCAAAAGAAATAGGCTTCTATTCTGACCCTAATCCCACCTTCGTGCAAAATTTCATAAGGATCGGGCCATAATTGCGACCTGTAGAGTGATTACAAATTAACATGGACAGACGGACAGACGGACAGACGGACGGACGGACATACATAGCTAGATCGACTCAGCTCGGCGAGATAGGAAGATCCATATATACTTTCCTATGTGGGAAATCAATATTTCGAGGTGTTACATAAATTCTGACTCAATCAAACTTATAATACCCCCAACACATAGTGTTGTAGGGTATAATTATCTCAATATTTAATCACATCCCAAAAATTGCCAATGTTTTGTTCCCCAAACCAATCCAATATGCTTTGGAATCATTCACCTTTCACTGTTGAAGTCCTGTAGTGTACAACATAGTTGAAAATCCGTACAAATAAGATGATGAAATTCCATGTATCGGTTTATTTCCTATATGAAATTGATTCCCTGTTTCACTTATTTTAAATATCCACGAATTTTACATATCCATATTACCTATGCCTACCATATGTTGAATATACACTTTTTCCCTCATACTATATAAAAACGTAAAATCTCGATTTTCTATCAATAGCATTGTTAAAGTTTGAAATCATGCAACAATTTTCTTATGTGTAAATGAAGGCGAATTCAAATTACAACAATTTTTTGACATATCAAATTGATACCAGCTGGCCTGAAAGGGTTACCTTGTAATTCTACCATGCGTAATTCAAACTCGATCGTGTTCGTTTTAGCTTCCGATCGATTTGGTGAAAACCTCATTATTCGTTGTAAATATGGTAACATGAATGAAAGAACGAATTAATGAGGAGTCAAAACAAATCACATGATTAGAAAACTGTGAAAAATTTGCAACAGAGGTATACACCATAATCTTTATATTATTTTTTAAAAAAAATTATTGAATGAAAGCAAAAAATGTCGGAAATGGCTTCAAATTTTAAAATAAGTTTAGATTTGTTCGAATCGGCCACCTTTGGCACGGTACGAATTTTGTTATGCGGTATTTTGGCCCATTCTCGGCGAAGCGCTTGCTTGAGATGATCGACACTTTGGTATTTTTTAGTGCCCCCCTTGTTTTGCAATACGGTTAATACGAGCGGAGAGCGACCATCGGCTGTAATGGCGGCCCACACCATTACCATGGCCAGCGCTTGAGTTCTGGAGGCCAACCGAAGGTGCACATTTTCAGCTGACCTCTTTGCCAAGTAAACACGATAATTTTGTTTGTTTACAAACTGGACAACGAATGTTTTCTCATCGGAGAAAACCAAATTCGGCAGTTCACCACTTTCGGCCAAGCGAAGCAACTTTTTAGCTGTTTTGAGTCTATTTTCTTTCTGCTGCGGTGTAAGTTCTTTCACTTTTTGGAATTTCAATGGCTTTAACCCCGTGCTCATTTTTCAATATTTGCCAAAAGGAATATTGCGATATGTTCAGCTCACGAGCCATATTCCGGCCACATGCGACGGGGGTTTCGATCAAGTCGCTTCTTTACTTTTCACTACCAGTATCAAGGTAACGAGACACAAACGATTTATTCACATTTAAATGCCGGGGTGCTCTAACGATAGCCACTTGTGGTTTTCCAGCCAAATATAAAGAAATCACCCTATCTCGCTATTCCGTCACGAATAACTTTTTTCTGAAACATTCTCACTAAAATGCTTTTGTACGCTTGTAAACAATATAATGAGCTGTCACTGGAATAATTTTAATTTTTTTATTATTTAAATTTAGCTCTACCAATTGCACACTTTCGCGATTTTTCTGTTTTCATTTTCAACATACAAAAAAGTTCTGTCAATGTTGAAATTTGTTACTTTATTCGCATTGCATTGGTTTCTGAAACAGAGTATTTTTATTGAAAATAATTTTTTGTTGTGTTCCCGTACTTTTATTGAAGATAAATCCATGGTACAGCTAAGACAAGGTAAGATAAGTTAGAGAAAGTTGCATGTAAGAAGACCTACCTCTATGGATAATGTCCGTTCATTTACTTTTTTTTTTTTTTTTTTTTTTTTTTTTTTTTTTTTTTTTTCGATCGTTCCCAACGCCTCACTTTCCCGCCCCTGCCGACCGAGAGGGCCACCTCCCCATAACGTAGGGAGCACGTACACCCCATAGTCCGGATTATAGGGGGTTAGTAGACTTGGGAAACCGGCTACATTAGAACATCAGCCGGTTTAACTATTAAAATAATTAAAATATCTAAACTAAACTACAGTAAAACTAAACAATACAAATACTAAATCACAGAAACTAAGTCTGGCAACTATTTTATAAACTAAGAACGTAGGATAGAGTTTTTTATGAAATGCAAGGGTTCACACAAAGAAATCGTGTTGTATAATTTATTATAATCAGCACATAAACTTCGGAGAGGATTATTTATTTCATAGTTCGATTTTGCTAATGTTAGTTTAAGTGGTATGTAATAACGCGTATTTCGCGAGGGGACGTTGAATTTAATTTCACCAGTTAAAAACTCAGAATCAATTTGACCACGCAAAAGTTTTATGATAAAAATACATCTAAGCATTAATCTCCTTTTCTCTAGTGTAGGAAGATCGATAAGTTTAAGCCGATTCTCATAAGGTGGGAGTAGTTCATTTGAATTCCATCCTAAACCTCTCAGAGCAAACAAAAGAAATTGAACCTGTACAGACTCTATCTTTTTGAGTATGTTTTATAAAAAGGACTCCAAAGTACGCAGCCATATTCTAAAGTAGGTCGAACAAGGCTGATAAATAAGCGTTTGGTTACATAAGGGTCGTCGAATTCCTTTGACCAACGTTTTATAAATCCTAGTAAAGATTTTGCTTTATTAACACAAGACTCAATATGTAGATTAAAACGTAATTTATTATCTAATATGACACCAAGATCAAGAAACGAGTCAACATTATCCAGTTTGTAAGAACCAATGAAATAGTTGTAGTTCATATGCTGAGATCTATATAAGGACAATTTTTTACATTTTTTTAAATTTAATGACATTCCATTGACACTACACCAATGAGCAAGAGAATACAAGTCCTGTTGCAGATTAAGCGATTCGTTGTGGGAATCAAGAGTGCAGAAAAGTTTAACATCGTCAGCAAACATTAATATTTTTGAATTGCGAATAATAGATGGAAGGTCATTTAAATAAAGTACAAAAAGTAGTGGACCTAAATGGCTACCCTGAGGAACACCAGAAAATACTGTAATATTTTTAGAGAGAGTATTATTAAAAGATACCTTTTGGGTACGGTCATGCAAATAAGACGATATCCATTTTAGGAGAATTGTAGAGAAACCCATTAAGTCAAGTTTATATATTAACAAATTATGCACCACCGTATCGAAAGCTTTACTGAAATCAGTATATATAATATCAGTTTGGAGATTTTTTGAGAATCCAGTGTGAACATTAGAGACCAGTTCTAATAAATTTGTCAAAGTTGATCTTCCTTTAACAAAACCATGCTGGTGCGGTGATACTATAGATGTAACGAAATGAGTTATTCGTTGTGTAACCAAACGCTCAAAAAGTTTGGGAATTGCACTTAGTTTTGCAATGCCCCTATAATTTTCAATAACACATCGACTGTCAGCTTTATGCAATGGAATAATAAAGCTCGAACGCCAAATAAGAGGAAAATACCCTAGGGTTAACGAAGTATTAAAAATACTTGTTAGAGGAAGATATAGTTCATGTGCACATGCCTTTAAAATGAAAGACGGTACACCATCTGGACCCGGTGAATTAGAACATTTCAATGAAAGTAGACCTTTCAACACTTCATCTGATGTGAGAATAATATGAGGAAAATGATTAAGTTTATTAATACTATAAGAGTATTTTACACCTTTATTGGAATGTTTGGAATACGTACTTTGAAAAAAATCTGCAAACATGTCTGCTATTTCCTTAGGTTCACACGATTCTCTACTTCCGAATCGCATACTACTGGGAAATTCACGAACTTTTCTTTTTGAATTAACGAATTTATAAAAGTTCTTAGGATTTTTATAGAGGCTGTTTCTCATCTTGACTAGGTATTCAGAGTAACATTTAGAATTTTCAGTGTTGTATAAACTTCTAGCTTTTGTATAATTAGTAAGGTTTATGGTAGAATTGATTTTTTTAAATTTTTTAAATAACCTGCTTTTTATGTTACGTAAGCGCCTAAGTTGTGGGGTAAACCAAACTGGACCCCTATCACAGCACATTTTCACAAGTGGGACTGAGGTTTCAAATGCATTGTTAATTATTTTATAAAAGCTTGAAATACGAAAATCCAAATTACCTTCAAAACACCAATTTATATTGGACAATGTAGAACGCAACAGATCAACGTTAGTCTTGCCAAAGTTTAACTTACGCGACTTATTTTGAGATGAAGTATGTTTTGTTTGAATGTTATTAAGTTCAATGGCTACCATAAGAGTAGGATGATACATATCCTCTGGCTCTGAGAAAGGAGGGATTCTGCACACAGAAAAAGTTAAGGATGAAGAAAAAATTAAATCTAATAATTTACCTTTTGCATTATAGATAGAATTTATTTGATAAAGACATTGCTCAAATAAGATTTCCCAAAAAGATGACATCTCAGTAGAAAGTTCTAAAGAAGATACTGGTACATAATCTACAATATTTTCTCCTGGGACCCATGCTAGATTAGGCAGATTGAAATCCCCCAGACAAATCATTTCCGCGTTGGAGGAATGATATAATGAAACCTCTTTTATTAAGGCTGAATGCATAAGATAAGTATCCATGTCTGAATTTGGAGGAATATATGAACAAGTTATAATAAAATTACAATTTAGATAGTTTAATTTAACACAAACAAATTCAATCTTAGGGTGTTCTGTAACCAAAATACGTTCTGAGGCAATGGAATTATGAACGGCAATAAAAACTCCTCCACCCATTTTATTTAATCTGTCTTTTCTGTAAATTTGGTACTGATCAGATAAAATCTCAGTGTCACGAATTTGTGGTTTTAACCATGTTTCCGTGAATACCAAAATTTTGAAATCACAGTCAAAGGATTTTAAATAAATATTTCTAAGTTTAGTGTTAAGACCTCTCACGTTTTGATAGAGAAGAGATAGAGATTTAGTTAGTTTTTTGACAATGGTACAACTGAAAGATTAACTGGTAAATTAACGGGGTTTGTTCTTTTCCTAAATACAAATTCCTTTACCAACAATCCATCCGGCCAGAACGTTCTATTAACTATTAAATTAAATAATTTAGCAGGAGTAATGATTTTAAATGATGAAATATCGCGAGGTTGGGACTTGTTAAATTTAAAAATTTTTATGCCATTATCAGGTAAATTTGGAATTTTTGTTTTTATGTAAGACCGAAGGTTATCAACTGTAGTATCGGGATGCAATCGAGACACAAATATAGTTTTACGCGGCGCTACAACAATAAGTTGATCCGTAGGCAAATATTTACTCAGTTTATTCGTTTTTACATTTTCATTGCAAAAAAATAATGAATAACAAAAAACTTGACCCGGAGAGTAAAAATACCGACTGTCTCCCTCATTTCGCTCTCAGCTTCCATTTGTAAATTTTATCGAGTCAACGAACACTCCTATTGTAATGTAATAATTTATACCAAAAGAAACAACAAAAACAAAGAAACAACTTTTTACATTGATTTTAATAAATGAGAAAAAATCGAATACTGAATGAAAATTGAAAATTTCTTTCTTTAGAAATCATATTCTACATGGTGAGATGAAAAAACTGCAACCAACTTCAGACTGCTGTCATTTCTAAGCCACTCATCCGACAGCTGTTAATATTATTCCAGTGACAGCTCATTATATTGTTTACAAGCGTAAAAAAAGCATTTTGGTGAAAATTTTACAGAAAAAAGTTATTCGTGATGGAATTCAAGCGTGATAGTGTAATTTCTTTATATTTGGCTGGAAAACAACAAGTGGCTACCGCTAGAGCACTCCAGCATTTAAATGTGAATAAATCTTTTGTGTCTCGTACCATCGCTCGTTACCGTGATACTGGTAGCGTATCCCGACGCCAAGGAAGTGGACGGAAGATAACAGCAACATCAGCAGGCTCGTGAGCCGAACATATCGCAATATTCCATTCTGCAAATATTGAAACATGAGTTCGGGGTAAAACCATTAAAATTCCAAAAAGTGCAAGAACTACAAAAACAGAAAGAAAATAGACTCAAAAGAGCTAAAGAGTTGCTTCGCTTGGCCGAAAGTGGTGATCTGCCGAATTTGGTTTTCTCCGATGAAAAAAGAGACGTTGTCCAGCAGGTTGTAAACAAACAAAATAATCGTGTTTACTTGCCAAAGAAGTCAGCTGAAAATGTGCACCTTCGGTTGGCCACCAGAACTCAAGCGCCGGCTTAATCGACCGCTCGTATTAATCGACCGTGGCATCAGAATAAATGCCGAATATTATCGTGAAAATATTCTGGAGGGTGTATTAAAGCCTTGGGCACGCAAACAGTTTTGCCGCAGACCTTGGACATTCCAACAGGTCTCAGCACCATCGCACTCAGCACGCGCCAACCAAGAATGGTTACAAAATGAGGTTTTCGCTTTATTTCCAGCGCATAATGGCCACCAAAATCTCCGTATACCAATTCGTCTGGAGTATTTTGGAAAGCAAGGTTGGCACTAAAAAAAAAAATACCAAAGTGTCGATCACCTCAAGCAACCGGGAGCGTGTGACGGTTTCATTGGCCGTTTGAAGGCCATAATTCGTCCCAAGGGTGACTAAAATTTGATGCTATTTCCGACATTTTTTGCTTTCATTCAATAACATTTAAAACAAAAATGTAAAAATCTGGCGTTTGACTTTGTTGTAGTTATTTTATCTCACCCTGTATATATATTCTTGGCCGATTTCACATATTTGACGCACCAATTTCAATGAAATATGGAAGGTGTGACGATTTTTTTAGTAAAATAAAAAAATGCCTCTCCACTTCAATAGATTGTAGTTTCCTGCACACTTGGCATTTGCTATAAAATTAATAAATCCGAAGGACAAACCCTTCCTGTATGCGGACTAAATTTGGCATGTTCCTGCTTTTCTCATGGTCAGCTGTTCCTGTCATGTTCACGCGTTGGTAACCCGAGCTATTTGTTTATTTACGCATTAATTTTTGTTTTTTTTTTTTTTTTGTTAACAAATATTCAGATATAAAATTTTGAATGCATATAAAATCAAAAGGGGTAGCGAAGCGCAATAGTTTTAGCTAGTTCTATATATTTATAAAGGTGAGAATACATCAAACGCTTTTTTGACTGGCTTAAATCATCAGTTAGCTAAAATATTGACATGGCAATAATTTTTGTTCTATCAAAATACCAAATTGTAACCAAAAATGTGACAAAAAAAACCTTGAATATACCTTAAGTACTTAAAAGAATTCATATTCTTTCTATTATTCGCTGTTATTTTTAACATTGTCAACATATTTCATTTCATAACATTTCATAAAGGCCTAGCCATCACTTCAAGCTTTTTATGTACTTGCACCTTTATTGTCATTTATTTGGTATTTTTCCTGATTTTTCAAATGCCAATTCCATAGCGCATACGTCACATAAATCGTATTACTAAATGCAGTTGATATTATTTGACGCATGCGCTATGGATGTGACATTTGAGATCGAGTTGATTTCATAAATCTAAAAGTACTTTAAGGCGAAATATGGAAGAAATACCTGAATTTTCGTTTAAAAACATGATCCAAAGTTTTCAATTGTATTCAATTTTATTCCTTTGGTGCCCTTATTCAACACATTGTGTAATCTATATCTATAAAAGAGGAAAATGTTTGTATGTTTGTTTGTTTGTAATTTATGGACTCGAAAACCGCTGAATAGATTTTCCTGAAAATTTCCATATATACTGCAACATCGCCTGAAAGTAACATAGACTATATACATTTTTGAATTTCCACTTGGAACTGGAGATATAGCATCAGAATCGGAGGTACCTCCCAAAAATTTAGATTTTATATGCACATATCTATTGATTGGTTGAAGATACAGTCTCCAAATTTGGAATACGTAACGGAATTTGGAACAAAAATAAGTTTGCCAAATTATATTGTAATCGGTTCAGATTTGGATATAGCTCCCATATATATTTTCGACCGATTTCGTTCATTTGATGCCTCAAACACAATATGAATGTTCGATTCCAATGAAATTTGGAATGTGTGACGGGATTTAATCCGAAAATAAATTTGTCAAATTATATTGAAATCGGTTCAGATTTGGATATAGCTCCCATATATATTTTCGGACGATTTCAAGCATTTGATGCACCAAACACGCTATGTATCCCCAATTTCAATGAAATTTGAAACGTGTGATAGATTTTATCTAAAAAATTGATTTCCCAAATTATATTGAAATCGGTTCAGATTTGGATATAGCTCCCATATACATTTTCGGCCGATTTCATGTATTTGGTGGACCAAACACGACATGTATTTCCAATTGTAATGAAATTTAAAATAAGTAACGGAATTGGGAGCCAAAATGAATTTGTCAAATTAATTTGAAATCGGTTCAGATTTGGATATAGATCCCATATATATTTTCGACCGATTTCATGTATTTGATGCACCAAACACGCTATGTATCTCTAATTTCAATGAAATTTGGAATGTGTAGCGGAAATTAAAACAAATATACATTTGTCAAATTATATTAAAATCGGTTCAGATTTGGATATAGTTCTCATATATATTTTCGACCGATTTCATGTATTTTATGCACCATACACGATATGTATGTTCGATTCCAAAGAAATTTGGAATATGTAACGGAATTTTGATTAGAAAATAAATTAGTCAAATTATATTAAAATCGGTTCAGATTTGGATATAGCTCCCATATATATTTTCCGCCGATTTCACATATTTGATGCACAAAACACGATACGTATTTCCGATTCCAACGAAATTCGGCATGAGTGGTTAAATTTGGTACAAAAATAAATTTGACAAATTATATTCAAATACGCTCAGATGTGATTATAGCTCCCAAATATATACTCAGCCGATTTCACATATTTGATGCACCCAAAGCGAGAGAGACAAAATCTGGCAAAAAAAATTGCCAAGTTATATTGAAATCAGTTGAGGTTTGGATATAGCTAACATATATATTTCGGCCGATTTCATACATATTATGCACCAAACACGATATATATGACCGATTCCAATGAAATTCAGAATGTGTGGCGGAATTCGGTTATAATAATAAATGTGATAAATTAATTGGAAATTAGTTAAGATTTGGATATAGCTCCCATATATATATTCTCGACCGATTTCACATATTTGACGCACCAATTTCAATGAATTATGAAAGGTGTGGCGGAGTTTTGTGTAAAAGTAATTTTTTTAAAATTATATTTAATTCGGATCAGATTGGGATATGATTTTAATAAGAACCATTGACCCACAACGCCTTAGGCTAAAACAAAAAAAACAACACAACAATTTATTTGAAATACGCTTATTACGGCGAAGTATGTTGCTATCTCGAATTCACTAATTGCAATAGAAATGCCACTCTACTTAAAAAAATTGCAGTTTCCTGCACGCTTGGTATTTGCTATGAAATAAATAAATCCAAAGGACAAACCCTTCGTGTATGCATGTCATGTTACTGCTTTTGTAATGATTTTGTTTATTAACGCATTAAATTAGCGCAATATTTTTTTTTAATTTTTAAATTTGTTTTTCTTTATCCAACATATATTCGTAAATAAAATTTTTAATGCATATAAAATCAAAAGGGGTAGCGAAGCGCACCGGGTTCAGCTAGTAAAGTATAAAGTTGTTAAGTCCTACCGATAGCAAACGTGTTGCCAACTATAATTTAGTATTTTCATTCAACATTTTTCGTTTTAGTTTTGCCGCTATTTGTCGGTTACTCAAAAAATGTATTAGAGATTCCCTTTCTGACATTCGGATCGGTATTCGGGTCATATAATCACTGATAATTTTCATAATTCACGGCGGCGTAATATTCATAAGACGTACTTTGTAGTCTGACCAAGTGATCTTATTGTTTTTTATTCCTTCGTGTCAAATCAAAATACATTTAATTAGTAGTAGTGTTTTAATTTTTTAAACATTTTCATTATTCTAATCTATTATGAGCCGTGATGATAACTTGTGCTGGTTTCATGGACGGCTCTCTCGTGAGTCTGCGGAAGAAATATGCAGAAGTGGTAAATTGAATGCAATAAGTTGATGTGTATTTGTTTAATTTATTGTATGTATGTATGTACATGTATTTTTAAGGCGAGGAGGATGGAACGTTCCTTGTCCGTGAAAGCAACACAGCGGCGGGTGATTTTGTGCTGACTTTATTGCATCAGGGCGAGGTTTGCCACTATCAGATAAGACGTCATGGAGAAGATGCATTTTTCTCAATTGAAGATAAAGTGAAGATTTTGCACGGATTAGACACATTGGTAGAATATTATCAGCAGTCCGCCAACGGCTTAGTTACCAAACTTGGCAAGTTCATACGTAAGGATCCGCCACCGAATGAGACAAGAAGTCATGGAAACACAAATTTACTCCATCGGGCTGTAATGAACAATAATCACATTGTTGTATCAGAACTCCTGAAGTGTGGTTACAGAAATGTGGATGCCAAAAATCAAAATGGACAAACTGCTATGCACCTAGCTGCACTATACAGCGATGAAGCCATGTTGAACCTATTATTAAACGCCGGTGTGAATGTTAATTGTATGGATACGGATAATAACATGCCCCTTCATGTAAGATAAGCTTTACGTTTATGCGACCTTATTTCTAGTTCGTTTTGCCTTTTAGTATGCAGCCAGACACCAACCTGGTAGTTTTATAAGACGTTTAATAGTTGCTCAGGCTAATGTTCAGGGCAGAAATATTAGAAACGGATATGTGCCATTACACGAAGCAGCAAAGCATGGAAATTTGGAAGCTGTGAAGGAATTGCTGGCCGTTAATGTACCTTTGCTGCCTCGGACATCTATGGGAGAGTTCCCCATTGATTTGGCAAAGGAAGCAAACCATGAACAAGTTGTTGAATTTTTGGATTCATACAAATTAAAACCAGCTAGTACATTTAGGTCACAATGGTATCACGGAACATTAAATAGGGAAGAAGCGACGGAAGCTTTAAAGAGTTTTGCGTCAGATTTCAAAGCCCAGATGGAAAAAATAACATCTGAGAACCCAAATGCTAATGAGAACGGTGATGCTTCTGGTTGCTTTTTAGTGCGATTTTCTGAAAGAAAAAATGCAGTTTCTGGATATGTTTTAACACTTCTCTATGATAATGTTGTCAAAAATTTTATAATTTCAAAATCGGTAAGTTTGTTTATACATTTTCCAATAAATAAATCTTTATTAGAAATAGAATGTGTTCAGAGGAATTCTTACATCTAAAACGTAGAAAAACCCGATTATTATAATATAAATGAAATACGTTTAAATTTAAAGCAGTTACTTAATTTTTTAAAGGTCTATTTATTTTTTCTAATGAACATCCTTAATAAATACTTTTCACAGAAAAATTGACTACGACGTGAATTTGACTCCTGTGCAACCTTATTATATTGGCCATGGAAGTTGGAATAAAGTAATTAAGTTAAACCTACGACCAAGGTGTATTTATTCTTGCCTCTAAACACATTTTTTTAAATATTATAAAAAATATAAATATTTGCTTTGTTTTGTTCTTGTTGACGATTCAATCAATTGTTTGCCTAAGTTTGGAGTATTCCCCCATCGGTTTAACTTCATTATTAAAGGGAGTAATGTTTTTCAAAAAGAAACTGAGAGCTTTAAAATATCGCTTCCAAAATCAAGATTTTATTCCAGGCGAAAGAAATGGCGACATTTCTTTTATAACTTTTTGATATGACTATTTTGGAAGCAGCAAGCTCTATATGTGTCGATCATTCACAAGTAAATGGGGATCACATTCACTTCTTGCCTCTCCCAAAAATCATCATAACAAAATATTATAAAGCTACCAGCACATTTTTAACTAAGAACTCATCGATTTCTGTAGGTTAAAGAAACTGTTTTGGCACAACTTACGTGAAAATGTTGAAATTTAAATTTTGTAAAATATTTTCATTGAATTTATTTTATTTTATTTGAATGAATTATTATTTGGTTTTTTAGTTTCAAATCAATCAAAAGTCCAACCCCGGATGCCATGACTAATATAATACGCAAGTATTGTTCAAACGTATTAGTACTCCCTTAAACTCTATTGCCTAACTATTCACTAAAATTTGGTCACTTTCCCATATTCTAGTAAAAGTATTATATATCGTACCATAGCACAAGTCTGGTAGTCTAAGAAATGTCTTAAATTATAGAAGAATTGCTGTGCCATCTTGTTTGAAAAAATAATTACCTCGGTAATTTCTCTCAAAATTTAATACTTATTTAGTCCATATCAGCATGGCTTTCTTTCATAGTGGTTTCTCAACTACTACAAATCTTATAAAATTTACATCAACGGTTATAAAAGGGTTTTTTCAGCGTAATCAAACTGACACTATGTATACCGATTTCAACATAGTTTTTGATAGGATTAACTATGATTTATTGCTCATAATTCCAAAAAAAAAAACTAATTCACTTCAGAACGAAGTAAATTGAAGCGTGGGAACGTTCGATTTAAAAAGAAAAACTTGCGCCTCTTACTACAAATATTTTATTATTTTTTTTTTAATAAAAAACCATATTACAATATGTAAAAACTAACTTAGATTTGATTCATTCATGTGGCTTTATATAGAGTTGCTTTCCGAAGTTGTTCTTTGAAGATTTATGTATTTAATACCTTCGACAAATTATTTAAAGGGATAAACTATTTCATAATCCATGACTCCATGTCATTGTCCTTTTTCTTTTAAACATATTAAAAAATATTAGAAATCTTCCAATTTTCTAAGAAATAATCATGATGAAAATTGCAAATGGCCTGTGAATTAGAATTGATTGAAGTTTCAAAATTACGTTTGAAGATGTAGTGAACTCAATTATCATTGTTAATAAAGTCATTGGCGTTATAATTTTTTTATAATGTTTTTTTATTATTTAATTTATATTTAGTCGAATTTTTTATATATTGATGACGGTCCATTCTTGCCGACTCTAGAACATTTGGTAGAGCATTTTATGCGTTTTGCTGACGGATTACCTATTAATCTCAAATATCCTGTTTTGCCAAAACCCAAGCCTCCTCTACCACTCTTTTCAACAATGCCACGCACATCTAAGAAATCCTCAGAAGCCATACCTGTGCCACAATGTTCGCCTAATCCACTGCCTAAAAGCCCTGTCGTGGAGAACAAAACTCCTCTATTGCCATCAAAACAATCACAAACTTTGTCGAGCATTCATCACAATAACAATGTGAAGAAAAAATCAAAGGAATCTGTTTTCAGTACATTGAAGTTGAGGAGTCCCAAAAAAACTAGCATACTAGAGAGTATGAGTACTTTACGTAAAAGTAAACCAAAACAAAAATCAATAACATCCGATGACAAACCACAAGTACCCTCTAGCGAAGAAGAATTAAAGCAAGCCGAAACATTGTTGAAGAATTTGTCTTTTTCTACCGATTTTGCAAGTCTAAATCTAGTTAATAATAATGGTCAGCATGGCTTCTATAATGTTCCAAAAAATAATGCAGCAGTTAACAGCGATGTTGTCAATGCATCTATAGATTCCAGAATGAAATTGGAGTCGAAATCCAATGAAGAAGTGGAATATTTTACAAAAAGTGATATCGTTATTGAAAAAGAGCGAAATCAACAAAATTCAAGCGAAAGGTAACACCTTTTTTCAATATTCAATAAAATATTTCTATATAACCAGCTTATAAACATCCTATCGAGTCCTTTTTAGGTTAAGGCCTAGTTTCGATTTTGTTATCTCTTTTTCACATTTAATGTCTTACAGCTTACCGCCAACTACTAATGGTTATATACCAACTGTCGATATTCGAGTGTTTACAGAATCTAACATTCAAGGTGCTCGTTACATGACTAAAGATGAACTTGAGGCATCCGCAGCCGAACTCCGAGAATTTTCTCATAATCCGGAACGTTTGGATTCGTTAATATCCACAACATCTAATGAAAGCGAAATGATGCGATACCTAAATCGACAATCCAGCACAGATTCTTTAGAAAAAGGCAATGCTAGTTCAAAAGTTAATTACCTGATACCGCCTGATTGTCTTATACTTGAAACGATAATTGGAGAGGGTGAATTTGGATCGGTTTATCGTGGATTCCAAATTCAAAGAATCGGGACTGATTTGAGACGCCGGGAAGTGGCCATCAAAACATTACGCGACGAACACTGTCGCACAAACAAACAGGAATTTTTACGCGAGGCCTCAGTAATGATACGACTGAAACATCATTGCATTGTTCAGCTTATAGGAATATCGAAAGGCAAGACCTTGATGATGGTTCAGGAGTTGGTGCCATTGGGTTCGATGTTACATTTCATATTGGACCACAAGGAGAAGATAAATCCAAACTATGAACTAAAATTGTGGGCTTCTCAAATAGCATGCGGTACGTGTGAAAGCTGGAAAACTAATAACTTTGTAGATAACAAATTATATTTTATTTACATAGTGAAATGTAAAGTCGAATTTTAAACTCAATGTACTTAATATTATTTCAGGTATGCAATATTTGGAGAAATATCACTTTGTGCACCGGGATTTGGCAGCTCGAAATATTCTACTAGCATCAAGAAATCAAGCCAAAATAAGTGACTTCGGGCTATCTCGTGCTTTGGGAAGTGACAACGATTGTTATCAAGCCAGTCAAGGAGGTAAATGGCCAATTAAATGGTATGTTGAACATTGAATTATTGCTATATATCGCAGGACTAATGTAATTTACTTCATAGGTATGCTCCTGAGAGTTTTAATAATGGAATATTTTCTCATGCAAGTGATGTGTGGTCATTCGGCGTCACATTGTGGGAAATGTTTTCTCTTGGAGAACCTCCTTATGGCGATATACGTGGTGTCGATGCTATTAAATTGATTGAAAGTGGCCAGCGTTTGCTTCAACCTCCTCTATGTCCCGGACACATCTATGACATAATGTTAAATTGTTGGAATTACAAACCGAAAGATCGCCCAACGTTTCGATATTTAACTGAATTTTTTGCACGTGACCCAGACTATCAAAACATTTTAGAATTAGTAAGAACCGATCATATTAGTTGAACAATACTAATGCCTGTTCTACATTGTTTCCATTTACTCGATGCAAGTGCAATCCTTATATCGTTGATATTTTGATTTTTTTTTTAGATTTGTGAAAACGTATGGTATTTTATAGTAGAGTATTAGTAAAAAAAAACAATTATTCCATTATTTATAATATACATAAAAATGTATTTAAGTGAATATGTATTGACGGAATATGTATCGTTGGTATCTATTAAGTTTGTACTAGTTCTAAGTCAAATAAAATATTCGACAAACAATTATACAAGATGTTTTAATCTCTATTATGATAGTATTTTATGTGTTACAGTTCCTTCTAGGGCCGAAAGAAAACTGTGTTACATTTGGCTTTAGAAAATCTTCAAAACACAGTAGTTTAACAAAAACTTCTAGATTTAATATGCAATGTGTTAAATTACTCAAAGAAAGAATAATTATAGAAATAACAAAGACATAAAACTATAAAGATAGTACAAAAGGCATATTGCAAAAATGCAAAACTAGTAGAACTGCTTATTAAAGTTTTTTTTTACCAAAAATGTCGCTGTGTATAATAATTTATTCACCACGTATTTGGGTAAGCACAATGAATTCAAACACGGCTTCAAGATTTAATTCCACGACGGTAGGTTCTCCGATACCAGATAGACCCTAAACAACAATATTATTGTTTCGGTTATTGACTACCAATTCACTGCATATATTTTCATGAGTTTTTATTTTGCTGCTTTTGGTACCGGAATCTCATAATCCGGATCCTTTTGGTCCGTTATGGGATTAAACAAAACACCAGAACATGCTTTTGGTGTGCCACCCACACAGTTCTATCTAGGTGCGATAATAATGGATGAAGAGTGTTGGTACATTTTAAGAATTGTTCCAGTTTTATCCGGTTGCGATACTACAGCGAACGGGATTACATGACAACGTATTGCAAAACGTAGTTACCAGCGGCCTACAACCTGGTTATAGTAACAATGTTTTGAGAAAAGGATCGTACCAGAACGGGGAGGGGGATTAGCTTTTAGCAGAATTAATTGTTCTCCAACCGTCACAAGTTGCACAGATGCCTATACTTTGAAATTTTGTACGCCCGACATATTTAGGTAACATATTGTACAGAGTGAGATGAAAAAACTACAACCAACTTCAGACTGCTGTCATTTCTTAGCCACTCGTCCGATAGCTAAATTAAAATTATTCCAGTGACAGCTCATTATATTGTTTACAAGCGTACAAAAGTACTTTGGTGAGAATTTTCCAGAAAAATAGTTATACGTGATGGAATTCAAGTGGCTATAGTTAGAGCACTCCAGCAGTTAAATATGAATAAATCTTTTGTGTTTCGTACCATCGCCCGTTACAGTGATACTGTAGCGTAGCCCGACGTCAAGGAAGTGGACGGAAGAAAACTGCAACATCAGCAGAAATGGTTCAAAATGAATGCGTGAGCTGAACGCATCGCAATATTCTAATGGCAAATATTGAAAATTGAGCTCGGGGTAAAGTCATTGAAATTCCAAAAAGTGCAAGAACTTAGACCACAATAGAAAGAAAATAAGACTCAAAAGAGCTAAAGAGTTGCTTCGCTTGACCGAAAGTGGTGAACTGCCAAATTTGGGTTTCTTCGATGAGAAAACATTCGTTGTCCAGCAGTTTGTAAACAAACAAAATGATCGTGTTTACTTGGCAAAGAGGTTAGCTGAAAATGTTGAAATTTAAATTTTGTAAAATATTTTCATTGAATTTATTTTATTTTATTTGAATGAATTATTATTTGGTTTTTTAGTTTCAAATCAATCAAAAGTCCAACCCCGGATGCCATGACTAATATAATACGCAAGTATTGTTCAAACGTATTAGTACTCCCTTAAACTCTATTGCCTAACTATTCACTAAAATTTGGTCACTTTCCCATATTCTAGTAAAAGTATTATATATCGTACCATAGCACAAGTCTGGTAGTCTAAGAAATGTCTTAAATTATAGAAGAATTGCTGTGCCATCTTGTTTGAAAAAATAATTACCTCGGTAATTTCTCTCAAAATTTAATACTTATTTAGTCCATATCAGCATGGCTTTCTTTCATAGTGGTTTCTCAACTACTACAAATCTTATAAAATTTACATCAACGGTTATAAAAGGGTTTTTTCAGCGTAATCAAACTGACACTATGTATACCGATTTCAACATAGTTTTTGATAGGATTAACTATGATTTATTGCTCATAATTCCAAAAAAAAAAAACTAATTCACTTCAGAACGAAGTAAATTGAAGCGTGGGAACGTTCGATTTAAAAAGAAAAACTTGCGCCTCTTACTACAAATATTTTATTATTTTTTTTTTTAATAAAAAACCATATTACAATATGTAAAAACTAACTTAGATTTGATTCATTCATGTGGCTTTATATAGAGTTGCTTTCCGAAGTTGTTCTTTGAAGATTTATGTATTTAATACCTTCGACAAATTATTTAAAGGGATAAACTATTTCATAATCCATGACTCCATGTCATTGTCCTTTTTCTTTTAAACATATTAAAAAATATTAGAAATCTTCCAATTTTCTAAGAAATAATCATGATGAAAATTGCAAATGGCCTGTGAATTAGAATTGATTGAAGTTTCAAAATTACGTTTGAAGATGTAGTGAACTCAATTATCATTGTTAATAAAGTCATTGGCGTTATAATTTTTTTATAATGTTTTTTTATTATTTAATTTATATTTAGTCGAATTTTTTATATATTGATGACGGTCCATTCTTGCCGACTCTAGAACATTTGGTAGAGCATTTTATGCGTTTTGCTGACGGATTACCTATTAATCTCAAATATCCTGTTTTGCCAAAACCCAAGCCTCCTCTACCACTCTTTTCAACAATGCCACGCACATCTAAGAAATCCTCAGAAGCCATACCTGTGCCACAATGTTCGCCTAATCCACTGCCTAAAAGCCCTGTCGTGGAGAACAAAACTCCTCTATTGCCATCAAAACAATCACAAACTTTGTCGAGCATTCATCACAATAACAATGTGAAGAAAAAATCAAAGGAATCTGTTTTCAGTACATTGAAGTTGAGGAGTCCCAAAAAAACTAGCATACTAGAGAGTATGAGTACTTTACGTAAAAGTAAACCAAAACAAAAATCAATAACATCCGATGACAAACCACAAGTACCCTCTAGCGAAGAAGAATTAAAGCAAGCCGAAACATTGTTGAAGAATTTGTCTTTTTCTACCGATTTTGCAAGTCTAAATCTAGTTAATAATAATGGTCAGCATGGCTTCTATAATGTTCCAAAAAATAATGCAGCAGTTAACAGCGATGTTGTCAATGCATCTATAGATTCCAGAATGAAATTGGAGTCGAAATCCAATGAAGAAGTGGAATATTTTACAAAAAGTGATATCGTTATTGAAAAAGAGCGAAATCAACAAAATTCAAGCGAAAGGTAACACCTTTTTTCAATATTCAATAAAATATTTCTATATAACCAGCTTATAAACATCCTATCGAGTCCTTTTTAGGTTAAGGCCTAGTTTCGATTTTGTTATCTCTTTTTCACATTTAATGTCTTACAGCTTACCGCCAACTACTAATGGTTATATACCAACTGTCGATATTCGAGTGTTTACAGAATCTAACATTCAAGGTGCTCGTTACATGACTAAAGATGAACTTGAGGCATCCGCAGCCGAACTCCGAGAATTTTCTCATAATCCGGAACGTTTGGATTCGTTAATATCCACAACATCTAATGAAAGCGAAATGATGCGATACCTAAATCGACAATCCAGCACAGATTCTTTAGAAAAAGGCAATGCTAGTTCAAAAGTTAATTACCTGATACCGCCTGATTGTCTTATACTTGAAACGATAATTGGAGAGGGTGAATTTGGATCGGTTTATCGTGGATTCCAAATTCAAAGAATCGGGACTGATTTGAGACGCCGGGAAGTGGCCATCAAAACATTACGCGACGAACACTGTCGCACAAACAAACAGGAATTTTTACGCGAGGCCTCAGTAATGATACGACTGAAACATCATTGCATTGTTCAGCTTATAGGAATATCGAAAGGCAAGACCTTGATGATGGTTCAGGAGTTGGTGCCATTGGGTTCGATGTTACATTTCATATTGGACCACAAGGAGAAGATAAATCCAAACTATGAACTAAAATTGTGGGCTTCTCAAATAGCATGCGGTACGTGTGAAAGCTGGAAAACTAATAACTTTGTAGATAACAAATTATATTTTATTTACATAGTGAAATGTAAAGTCGAATTTTAAACTCAATGTACTTAATATTATTTCAGGTATGCAATATTTGGAGAAATATCACTTTGTGCACCGGGATTTGGCAGCTCGAAATATTCTACTAGCATCAAGAAATCAAGCCAAAATAAGTGACTTCGGGCTATCTCGTGCTTTGGGAAGTGACAACGATTGTTATCAAGCCAGTCAAGGAGGTAAATGGCCAATTAAATGGTATGTTGAACATTGAATTATTGCTATATATCGCAGGACTAATGTAATTTACTTCATAGGTATGCTCCTGAGAGTTTTAATAATGGAATATTTTCTCATGCAAGTGATGTGTGGTCATTCGGCGTCACATTGTGGGAAATGTTTTCTCTTGGAGAACCTCCTTATGGCGATATACGTGGTGTCGATGCTATTAAATTGATTGAAAGTGGCCAGCGTTTGCTTCAACCTCCTCTATGTCCCGGACACATCTATGACATAATGTTAAATTGTTGGAATTACAAACCGAAAGATCGCCCAACGTTTCGATATTTAACTGAATTTTTTGCACGTGACCCAGACTATCAAAACATTTTAGAATTAGTAAGAACCGATCATATTAGTTGAACAATACTAATGCCTGTTCTACATTGTTTCCATTTACTCGATGCAAGTGCAATCCTTATATCGTTGATATTTTGATTTTTTTTTTAGATTTGTGAAAACGTATGGTATTTTATAGTAGAGTATTAGTAAAAAAAAAACAATTATTCCATTATTTATAATATACATAAAAATGTATTTAAGTGAATATGTATTGACGGAATATGTATCGTTGGTATCTATTAAGTTTGTACTAGTTCTAAGTCAAATAAAATATTCGACAAACAATTATACAAGATGTTTTAATCTCTATTATGATAGTATTTTATGTGTTACAGTTCCTTCTAGGGCCGAAAGAAAACTGTGTTACATTTGGCTTTAGAAAATCTTCAAAACACAGTAGTTTAACAAAAACTTCTAGATTTAATATGCAATGTGTTAAATTACTCAAAGAAAGAATAATTATAGAAATAACAAAGACATAAAACTATAAAGATAGTACAAAAGGCATATTGCAAAAATGCAAAACTAGTAGAACTGCTTATTAAAGTTTTTTTTTACCAAAAATGTCGCTGTGTATAATAATTTATTCACCACGTATTTGGGTAAGCACAATGAATTCAAACACGGCTTCAAGATTTAATTCCACGACGGTAGGTTCTCCGATACCAGATAGACCCTAAACAACAATATTATTGTTTCGGTTATTGACTACCAATTCACTGCATATATTTTCATGAGTTTTTATTTTGCTGCTTTTGGTACCGGAATCTCATAATCCGGATCCTTTTGGTCCGTTATGGGATTAAACAAAACACCAGAACATGCTTTTGGTGTGCCACCCACACAGTTCTATCTAGGTGCGATAATAATGGATGAAGAGTGTTGGTACATTTTAAGAATTGTTCCAATTTTATCCGGTTGCGATACTACAGCGAACGGGATTACATGACAACGTATTGCAAAACGTAGTTACCAGCGGCCTACAACCTGGTTATAGTAACAATGTTTTGAGAAAAGGATCGTACCAGAACGGGGAGGGGGATTAGCTTTTAGCAGAATTAATTGTTCTCCAACCGTCACAAGTTGCACAGATGCCTATACTTTGAAATTTTGTACGCCCGACATATTTAGGTAACATATTGTACAGAGTGAGATGAAAAAACTACAACCAACTTCAGACTGCTGTCATTTCTTAGCCACTCGTCCGATAGCTAAATTAAAATTATTCCAGTGACAGCTCATTATATTGTTTACAAGCGTACAAAAGTACTTTGGTGAGAATTTTCCAGAAAAATAGTTATACGTGATGGAATTCAAGTGGCTATAGTTAGAGCACTCCAGCAGTTAAATATGAATAAATCTTTTGTGTTTCGTACCATCGCCCGTTACAGTGATACTGTAGCGTAGCCCGACGTCAAGGAAGTGGACGGAAGAAAACTGCAACATCAGCAGAAATGGTTCAAAATGAATGCGTGAGCTGAACGCATCGCAATATTCTAATGGCAAATATTGAAAATTGAGCTCGGGGTAAAGTCATTGAAATTCCAAAAAGTGCAAGAACTTAGACCACAATAGAAAGAAAATAAGACTCAAAAGAGCTAAAGAGTTGCTTCGCTTGACCGAAAGTGGTGAACTGCCAAATTTGGGTTTCTTCGATGAGAAAACATTCGTTGTCCAGCAGTTTGTAAACAAACAAAATGATCGTGTTTACTTGGCAAAGAGGTTAGCTGAAAATGGGATGGGAATGGGCCAAAATACCGCGAAACAACATTCGGGCAGCGTGTGACGGTTTCATTGGCCGTTCGAAGGCCATAATTCGTGCCAAAGGTGACCAATTTTAATAGATCATATTCTAAAATTTGATACTATTTCACAATTTTTTTGCTTTCAGTCGAAATTTAAAAAAAAAATGTAAAAATGATGGCGTTTGACTTTGTTGCAGTTTTTTTTATCTCACCCTGTAATTTCATTTCATTTATTTCATTTATTTATTTATATGTTGCAATGAAAAAGCCATTAGGCCAATAAGTATCACAACTATCAGAAAACTACAAAAGTGTACTCCAAAATAAAAAAAAAAAACATCTTAAAAATATTACATAGTGTATCTTAAAATAACCTAAGAAATCATATGTAAAATATGGACAAAAAGGCTCCCCAGCCAATGAAAATAAATTTAAGTCTATTGCTGGTAATAAAAAAAACAATATTGAATCAAACGATACAGTGACGTCAATATCATTAAAACAAACAAATTGTTAACCTCCATTTGCCTCTACAAAGTTTTCAAACATGCGGCGAAAAACACCGCGGGAAAACGAGAATTGTCGTAGCTCAGCTGGAAGCTGATTCCAGATTCGTGCGGAACGAACTATGAAAGATCTTTCATATAGAGACGTAGAAAAATGAGGGAAAATTATTTGCGTATTCCTAGTAGACCGAGAGAACACTAGCCGATCTCGCTGAAAACCGGGAAGATTTAAACAGATACATTTATATAGAAATGAAACCACTCGTTGTTTAACAAAAGTAGAGAATGACACTCCTAGAAAGAGGACTGTATGCGCAGAAATATGGTCAAAACGACGCAAATTATAAACATATCTTACAATGATGTTAAAAAGTTTTTCTAATTTCATTAAATGCTCATGTGTTGTACCAGAAATCACTTCAATACAGTAGGAAATTACCGAAAATAACATAGAATGAGCAAGATTTCTCTTTACAAATAAGGGCAAATAGAAATCAGTTGAGTGTAATTTTCGGAGCATATTTATAACTTTGGGGTACAGTGCATCAATATGCAAAGAAAAATCAAGCTTGGCATCAAGGACAACACCTAAACAATTTATGCGGTCAACAAAATCCACCGCTACACCATTAACCTGTATATTAATACCGCTATTCAGTCGGCAAGGTGAACCAAATGTCATTGCTTTTGTCTTAGAAACATTTACTACTAGATTATTATTTCTCAACCAACGTGTATTTATGCTATTCTCTAGCTGAAAGTCTGATTGACCTTTAAAAAATAAACGAATGTCGTCCGCATACATAAACGGATGACAGTCGCAATTAGTTAGAATGCTACTAATGTCATTGACATATAAAACAAAAAGAAGTGGACCTAAAATTGAACCTTGAGGTACCCCGCTGTAAATATTACGTAAGCTGGATGCCTCGCCATTATATGAAACATATTGAGAACGTCCAGATAAATATGAAGCAATTAATTATGTGGTGAAATACGTCGACCAAGTACGTCAAATTTTAAGTAACGCTGTATAGTTTTGCTCGATATTTTGTAACAATTTGTACATAATTTTAAGCAAAAATCCAGTAAAAGAAGGCGAAATGTTAGAGAAATGTTGACAGTCATGTGCTAAGAGTGAACTGAATTTTAGGGAAGAAAAAATGTCCAGTACAATTTGTTTTACTTGCTGCTTAGGGTTATTCTGCAATAGTTTACGGAATGTTGTCTATTTAAATTTTGTATATGTTTTTGTACGAAAGAGAAAATTTTTATACTCACCTGAATAAATCTTATAAAGTAAAGACATTCCTATTATAGAGTCCTTGAAAATCGTTATACAATATAGTTATACCATGTGCGGCATTCGAAGTTATTGCAGATAATATAAAATCAAGAACGACATTTTAGCACTTAATAAGAAAATTGCATATATTTAGTAAAAAATAACATAATGATATTGAAAAAAAAATATACTTTGATAATGAATATATTATTTGTTAATAATAACAAAAACTAATTGCACTGATATAACAACTACTTGTAAAAAGATGGCTTAAATCAAAAATTCAAATCTATTTTTCACAAACCATTTATGGCTTGTTTCACATTGTCTGTTGACACCAATTTCAAGGCACTTATTATTCCATTCAAATTTTTTTCGTTGTAAGGCTTATTTTGGAGCTGCGATACAACTGGAACGCGTTCGCCGCTAGGCATTAAAATCCCAATGTCAGTCATCAATCCCTAAAATTGAAATTGATATTTAAGGTGCTTCTAAAAGCTTTATGCTACATACCTTGTCCACTTCGACAATTAATTTCATCTTTAACTGCTTATCGTTGTCGGCTTTCAGAGCCAACTCCTTCTCGACACTAAACTTTGGAGTTTTGCCAAGGACCCAATCCCAAGAGCTAAACTCTTCTCGTAAAGCATTAATGCCCGGGAACCATTTCTCTGTTGGGTTTACCAATTGAAATCCGCGCTGTTTCATGGTTTGTGTACTACCTCCGTCCTCGAGTTCGGTAGCAGATGTACGTAAAAACTCATATCCCACTGCGGACAAAAGCTGTGGAACATTAACTGTGCGATTGACATCTACGAGATTCTTGATGGGAGAACGAACTGAAGCCGTCGCCTTGCTAATATAATTTGCCTAAATAAGTAAGAAGACAATTTTACAAAAGCAGTCGCAGATTGTATTGTGTTTTGTACATACATCTTCTTTCACCAGCGATTCACCCAAATGTAATTTGTTTGCGCTCACTAGCAATGTGCAATGGTGATATGCATTGGGATGTCCCAGTTTAGCTGCCGTACCAGAAATCTGAAACAATATGTATATATATTATATAAATTGTATAAAAACAGATCCATTAAATTATTTGGGTTTGCACAAAATAATGCTACTTAATCTAATTCCTGATGGAATGCCGAAATTTTATTTGTATACCCTCATCCATATTACCATGTATTTACCCTGCCAAATTACTAATTTAAAACACTACTAATGTATGTTTGTGTTTTGGATCAGCGTGAAGTTAGTAATCGTTTTCTCCTAGTTTTCTCAAAAAATATACACATGTCGTTTTTCGCGATGTGTCAAATAAACACATCAACTTGTTGCATTTGTTATTACAAAATTTCAAGTTACAAGACTTTAGGGACAGAGTTGTGTTTCTCAAGTGTAATTGTTCCACAATACCAAGCTTCTCACCATAATCAAGCATTTTGTACTGCCGTATTACCCAAATTGAAACATTAAAAAATATATTGTTCCTGATGATGTCTTCCGTCGGAGGACGAAATATCGAAAATAATAAATAAATAAACCTGGAGCTCAATTTTATTTAACTTACATTTGAAATCTTTTATAATAAAGGTCGAATTAAATAACTAAAAATCAGAAAATAAAAAAAATAATAAATTAATTGCGTTGAAAAAAATGCAACATTTGCATTTTTTAATATTACACCCCTACCTTATACCTGACATACGTCTGTGAAATGTAAAGAAATACCGCACTCTCAAATACATAAATTTCGCGTAAAATCTCTACTTGCCCATAGCAGCATTTGCGCATTCTGGCCACATCGTTGTTATATTCAGTTAAAAATTATCTGTGCCAATCACACAATTGAAGTTAATAGTTGAAACACAGTAGGATCAAACTTCTCCATTTTTATTTTTGTCTGTCATAGGTTGTAGCACGCATTACGAACTTGAAATACGAAATTTGAAACACTTCCGGTGAAAAATGTCGCTAAAATCATCAAAATACCGAATATCAGGAGGTACCGTTATATGGGGACTATACGAAAACGTGAACGTATACACGTACATACGTACGTATACACGAACATGTATTTAATTGTCCAGAGGATCTCTGGCTACAGCCCATAAAGGTAGCAGAATTCCTAAACATGGATATCGAAGAAGAACCAGATTAACCGTCTATTAACCACAGAGCATACATTTCGCTGTAACATTTACGATCGTACTGCCAAATTAAATCGCTAAATCGGCTTTATACTGATCCAGTATAGATTCATAATGAGTATAATATTTTTTAGATTCGTTCATGTTACGGTATCCCCGCAAGTGATCCATTGCAGCTGCTATGGACTAGTTACAATATTGTCCTATGTTCTCATGTTTTATCGTTTGCACATTCATTTCTTGTTTTTTTCTTTTGCAAGCGTACCATAGAATTATCATGTGGAGTAGCTTTGAGACGACTTTGATCTAATGGAAAGCTAGGACATCGTAAGGTTCAATAGAGTAGGTTTTCATAGCATTTGTGTTATTTTTGGACTGGTCCTCGTCGGTATGGACTATAATTTACACGATTGTATAGAGTAGTCGTATTATTTGCAGGGATACACGACAAAATTGTATGTGTATGAGTATCAAATCAACTTTTTGGTGGCGTAACTTGCAGGACTGCATTAAATAAAATAATTGACAAAATAATCCAAACTAGCCCTTTTTTGCAGATACTAGAACAATGCAAAAATGTTTACAAAAATACAAACTTAAACGAATACACTTAATTCGAGTGAAAGTAATTTATTTTTCAAAAACAGGCTGATAAGGTTGGTCAGTACGAAAATCTGACAAACGAGTTTGCCTTCAAAAAGTTTTTTTAATATGAAATTCAACGAAAGGCCAACTCACAATAATAGAAAAACCGAACGAAAACAAACGAAACGATTAATGTACCCCTCTCACGAAGACACAAGCTTTTAAATTTTTTTTTAACCGTTTGTACTCCAAAGGAAACAAAACCACAAACATTTCAATGCCAGAAGTACACAAACTAAACGATTGCCTTAATGTACTTCGGATGTCAGTTGCCGAGCTGTATCGTTTGCGAACAAATCGCCGGGTAAGGTTTGCAATCGTTTGCTGTGCGAAATGATGATGATGACTTGTACATTGAGAGTTGTTATTCTTAATATTTTAATATTATTAATATTAATATTTTGTACATTTTTACATTTTGTGATGTTCAAATAAATGAATAAAAAGGAATAATTGTAACTTTTTATTAGTTTGTACATTATTTGTAAAGAATTAATATATCGAAAAACGTTTGCAGACGTTTGCAATGAGTGTGTTTCGTTTCCAATGTTTCGTCATCCAGGAAAGTACATTTCAGTTCTGAATTAGTTTCCACTCATCTACACAAACAGTACAAAATAAGAGACAAGTCCTGTTATCTTAATATCGGTTTTGTTTCGTTTTGTACTTCAAGAAAACACAGAACGAAACAATTTCTAACGTAAAATAGTTTATTTTCCCTCGTTGAGAACAACTACAAAGATTATCAAATTGTGGACTTTTTGGCCTCTTACAGCGTTGCCTAAAATTCGACGTACTTGGTCGACGTTTTTCACCACAAAAAAAAAAAAAACATGTATTTATATGAGTGCTACCCAAGCACGTCAAACGTACGAAATTTCAAAGTTGAACCTTCCATTTAACAATGAAAATTTAATAATAATTATTATTATTTTTTTGTGTTGAAATAGAAATGAATAACAAAAAAGTGAATGTTTGTAATTGGAAAATCTAATTGTTGGGAGAATTATGAAGATTATCCATTTTTAAAAGGATTTTCGTTAGTAGTTTTTAAGATATAGGCCTGATGTACAATACATTTTACCACAGTGGGGAAGTTGTATTTGTGTACGCTACGTCGAATTTTAGGTAACGCTGATAGAAATTATAAAATGAAGTAAGGCCGAGTTTATATTAAGCAATTGTGTCATGGTACAATTATTACAGGTAACAGCAAGTCCCAGCTGATTTGACTCTATAGTAATACTAGTGTCAAACTCGATATGACATTTTGTGATTTAATTCCATTTCTTGATATACAATAGGTATACCCTTTTTTGATATAAAATTTCACTGCAGGGCAATGTGAACATATTTTTGCCTAATAATAAGAAAATTGCCGTTGTACTTTACTAAAATCTAAAAACGATGGTTCGGAAAATTTTTTTGCGGTTAAGGAACAGCGATACCACATTAGATAATGTATTCGTATATTTCATGTTTCCTAAAATTGCAAAATGTAGAATACTTTATGTATGTATGCTGATTGGTTTCGGCTTGAAAGGGATGTTGCCTTTTCGCGATTTTCTAGCGATTGCTTGAAGTGTTGAGAGATTAGGACCAACAGCTAACAACTACACATTCAGGGAAATGATGTGAAAGCATTAAAATTAAATATTTTAAAAACTATTCTTCTGCATTTTCAATTTAATAATACAAATTTCAAAAATGTATATTTTTGAAATTAAAATAATTTATTGAAAATTAATTAGTTTGTTTACATTTTTGGACAGAGGACAGAGAGGGCTAAGGGGAATGGAAATTAAAAAAAGATTGCTGGTGCTGGCAATTTTCTGGCATTTTGTGTTTTTATTTTTATACGAAAATAAAAAAACAAAATTGCTGAATTCATATGGGCTATTATAAATGCATGAGGCAAGTTCAAAGGAGAAGGATAAAAAATTGCAACTAGAAAACTCGTCTAGTATAATTCTGAACATAAACATGATACAAGAGTTGAATATCTGAATTTATACATGGACGGTAGGTCGGGTATTAAGTAGCCCTCTAAATCGTGGTAGAATAATAAAATACCTGTTTATAAATATGATAGGGAAACGGATTTCTCCGTAGCTGTATTTGAAATAAGGCTACCTTTAAAAAATTTTACAGTTGTTTAAATACAGTATTTCTGGAGCTATTTTAATGGTAAATACTTTGGCGGCAATAGAAAACAATGTTAACAATATCTACCCGTCAATGTTAATTTGTAATCCCGCTTCAGGCCGCAATTATGGCCCGATCCTCATGCAATTGAGCATGGGGTTCAGAATAGAAGCCTATTGTTTTTGGGATGAACCCAAACTACTTAGAGGTTGAAATTGACAAAAAAAAAACAGAAAAATTTCCCGATTTTGCAGTTGCTCTATAGGTCCCAATTATAAACCAATCGACGAATTTTGCATGGCGTTAAAGTTTAGGGCTAGGCAGAATCTAGCCCTATTTATGTAAAATATTTGTAAAAATACGAAAATTTCCACTAAGCCGAAAAAATTTTTAATCCCGCCGAAATCACAAAAGCATTAATAGGTCAATTCTAAGCACTATAGTAATACTGTTAGCCAAGATATAGAATATATAGCAAACTAGGTAGAGTCGCTTTAAAGTTCTCAAATAAGGACCAATAGACATAGTCATTTTTAGGTTAGAGTTTGGGACAGCGCTGAACCTAGCATTTGGGATGGTCATCAGATCATATTTAGCCGTTGAAATAAACTACAATTTTGTATGAAAAAACACCAAAATTAGCGAAATCACAAATACATGAATGTATGTATGCAACCAACTTCAGACTGCTGTCATTTTTAAGACACTCGTCCGACAGCTGTTAAAATTATTCCAGTGACAGCTCATTATATTGTTTACAAGCGTACAGAAGCATTTTGGTGAAAATTTTACAGAAAAAAGTTATTCGTGATGGAATTTCTTTATATTTGGCTGAAAAACCACAAGTGTCTACGGTTAGACCACACCAGCATTTAAATGTAAATAAATCTTTTGTTTTGTACCATCGCTCGTTACCGTGATACTGGTAGCGTTGCCCGACGTCAAGGAAGTGGAGGAAGAAAACAGCAACATCAGCAGAAATGGTTCGAAAAGTAAAGAAGCGACTTGATCAAAGTCCGCATGGCAGGGGCCGAAAAATGGCTGGTGAGCTGAACATATCGCAATATTCCATTCGGCAAATATTGAAAAATGAGCCATTGAAATTCAAAAAAGTGCAAGAACTTACACAACAACAGAAACAAAATAGACTCAAAAGGGCTAAAGAGTTGCTCGCTTGGCCAAAAGTGGTGAACTACCGAATTTGGTTTTCTCCGATGAGAAGACATTCGCTGTCAAGCAGTTTATAAACAAACAAAATTATCGTGTTTACTTGCCAAAGAGGTCAGCTGAAAATGTGCACCTTCGGTTGGCCCACAGTACTCAAGCGCCGGCCATGGTGATGTTGTGGGGCGGCGATGGTCGTTCCTCGCTCGTATTAACCGAAAGTGGCATCAGAATAAATGCCGAATATTATCCCGAAAATATCTGGAGGGTATATTAGAGCCTTGGGCACGCTAACATTTTGGCTGCAGACCTTGGACATCCCAACAGGACTCAGTACCATCGCACTCAGCACGCGTCACCAAAGAATGGTTACAAAATGAGGTTCCTCGCTTCATTTCCAGCTCACAATGGCCACCAAAATCTCTGGATACCAATCCGTTGGACTATTGTGTCTGGATATTTTGGAAAAAAAGGCACTAAAAAATACCAAAGTGTCGATCACCTCAAGCAAGCGCTTCGCCGGGAATGGACCAAAATACCACAGAACAACATTCGGGCAGGTTCATTGGCCGTTTGAAGGCCATAATTCGTGCCAAAGGTGACCAATTCGAACAAATCTAAACTTATTCTAAAATTTGATGCTATTTTCGACATTTTTTGCTTTCATTTAATAAAATCATGGTAAAATTAAAAGTTTAAGTCATTTCAAATAAGCATTACCATCTTTGCATTTTCTGTAATTTACCTTGTCACATTTGTCACGCCTTGTCAAAAAATTGTAAACATATGGTTGCATGAATTTACCTCCTTGATTCTACCGTGAATAAAATTTAAAAAAAATGTAAAAATGATGCCGTTTGATATTGTTGCAGTTTTTTTTATCTCACCCTGTATTGACACAATAAATTGATACCTTGGAAGGGTTACCTTGTTTCGATTTTAAATCGAAAACTATAGCAGGAATATGAGAGCATGTAGACCTATTTCCTTTTATCTTCTAACCTTTTGTTGGCTTTTTTAACAATAGTTGAATTGTGTGCTAATTTATTTGAAATAATTTTTCCCAACCGTCAAACTAATTCACGTACTTACCTTTTTGTCATTGATGACAATATCGTCGCGTTTATTAATCTCCGCCTTTATAGCCCATTCGCGGAAAAGAGCACGAGTCAAAATATTCAAGTTATATTTTCGATTGTAACGTTCGCGCGGGGTGAAAAATGTGCAATTCAGGTTACCCCTATCGTGATATACGGCCCCACCACCGCTATTGCGTCTAGCCAATGTTATTCCCTTATCCATAAGTTTGGATACATTGGCCTCGGTGAATGGGTTTTGATGGCGTCCTATTACGACACAAGGATCATTGGCCCACAACAGCAGGACATGGTGTCGACTAAAATCGAAATGGCGGTATAGCCAATCCTCTAAGGCAAGATTGGTAAATATGTCATACGATTGCGAAATGAACACAGATTTTTTGATGTCTGCTGCATTAATAGTTTCGCTATTTCCAACAGACTTCCGTGTTATTTCATTGTCATTGTGGTTACCATTATCGTCATTCGATGTCGTCGATGAGAGGGGAGAAGAGGAGGAGAACTGATGTCGTTGTGGCATCGCTGTAACGATACGTAACATTGCACGCCACTGAAAACCAGAAACCCCACCTCCCATTACTTTAACTCCCATTAGTGCATTCATGATTGCGGTGGATTGGCTGTGACCAGACAGTCTTCTGAGAACTGATAGGGTTTGAATAGTTATTCTTACTGTTGTTATGCTATAAAAAGCAGGTGTTCGGGTCTTGACTGTCTAAATGTGCGATTACTCGCTATTTCGTCGATCTGGAGATGTAGCTCTCTACGTTCTTATCTCGTCGTTTTTATTTTTGTCTATAATTCGGAGTAACGACGCACCTCACGTTCTCATCTATACACAAGCAATTGCACGATGGTGATCTTTACGCTCGGCTGATAATTTTGATATTTTTCAGTGTCTGACTACAAAACAGCCAGTATGCTTTTGCACTTTTTTACAAAATTATTACGTTTTTAATATTTCTACTCGTTTTTTTTTCTTTTGCTCGATGTCTAAACGGACATACGTTGCTGTTTTAGAATACACGTAGAATCGCCAGTACAACGGAAAAATACTAAACAAGAAGTATTTTCTTATGGTTGACTTTGTTGTTGTTTTTATGTAAAATAGGAGACAAAATGCGCTTCTGTTGTCAAGTCGTCTCTCAGTAGTTCTCGCAGAAACAGATGATTTCGTTTGTCGAATAGGGGTTCGTTACGGGCGTTAAGTTGTAGATTAGAATTGATTCTCGATGCTGATTGTAAGAATGTTCTTCAAAAAGATCGCTAAGGTCACACTACAAATTATATTAATATTTCTGATGTACAGCACAATGTAATCGTCGATTTGAAACTGGTGTCAACAGAGTCCTTTTCTTTGTTCGTTTCTATTTGTTGTCTTATTTTTGGTTTGCTAGAGTTTTTTGTTTTGTATTTTGCTTTATTGTTTTGTGGTCAAAGAGGTATGTTGGACTTTAGCACTCGTCGTTACACATTTTTGGCGTTGTACTTGATGCTGAGTCTGCGGCTGTGACCGATATTAAATATTCGTGGACTGCTTCAGTCTGATGAAGCCACTTCCAAGTTTGATGAAGACCACTGACTCGAAGACGAAGTCCCAAACAATCCTTGCTCCAGTCCTTATTCATTCCTCTGAAACCCATCCAAAGGTTTAAAGGGTATACAAAATGTTCACATTCACTTCAACACAAAAGTTTTTTATCTACACGCCAGACACTGTTCGATTGCTTGAATTTATGATTACGAATTATGTTCCGATGCTACTGGAAGATAGCTATGCTCCGGTCCTTTGTTTGCTTTATATTGCAAGTGGCAATTGCATGCGACTTAAAATATTAACTTTTCTTACAAGGAAATCCAAGTCAAACAAAGACTTTTAAAGTGCTGAAGTTGACAAAAGTTTAAGTTGTCAGTGCTTTATTTTTCATTTTTACGCCGTCAACTAGACTTAAGGGGGCTTCACATGTAATGATTCACTGCAGATCTTTTATACTCATTGTACAATTACTACGGGTAATAGCAAGTTCTACAGATTCGTTGATAGTAAAAATAGCGGGTTTACAAATTCACTTCTTATCGTGTTTATACACAAAACAATTGAAACTTATGTTTTCCATAGTAAAATGTATTGTAAGTGGTCATTTATCAAATTTATTAACGTGTATGTAAAAATTCTTGTATGGCCCACACTTATATTTTGTACGAACGGTACCAATGCACCTCATTATCCACCACTGCTAAACAAAGGAGCGGATGTCCGCATTCCAGATTGGAAAAATAAACTTCTGTACAATCCCTTTTATGTGAAACATTCTATTAATTGTCGTCGCTTTACTACACTAAAAGAGATCCAGGTCAGCTTATTGAAAACTTAAGATTCACTGAGCACTTCATCAACAAAAAACATCACTGTTTTTGCTTTATGAATTACAAGCAGATAAATTACTAATTACCCAAATGGTTTTCCCTTTTGCTTGTTATGGAGTTATCTGAAATATGGGCCAAATAACTTTAAATTATCCGGAAAGTCGGTTAAAAAATATGATAACAATTTCGGTTATTAACGACATTTTCATTTTTTGAATGAAAAATTAAATTAGTGAAATCTGTTAAAAAGCACATGACATACGAACCATTTATTTTTGCAAATAATTTTAAATATTTTTGACATTTCAATGTTCGTGAGCGTTGATGTATATACCTTGATTCTTCTACCATGGTCCCATGGTAGAAGAATATAGGTAGACGCATCGACGCAGCTGCTGGGACAATGAACTGTCAAACCAATTTTGGAATTATAAATGTTGAATGAAAAATTATTTAAATTTGTAAAAATTGTTGAAAAATGCATATCTTTACAACCAACGATTTGTGTCGTATAAGAAAACATATAAAAATCTACTTATATTTGAAAAGAAATTTAAAAATTTTTGACATATCAATGCTTCCAAGCGTTGATGCATCTATCTGAATTTTTCTACCATGCATGGTCCATGGTAGAATAATACAAGTTGTTACAAGTGTAGTTGTACAACAAACATAACAACAATAAAGTTAAAAAATGTTCATTTTTTGGAATTTGGATTATAAAATCTTAAATCAAGAAATATAGTTCCTAAAATATTAATGTTAAATGTTTTCATATCATTACCCTGTAATGTAAAGTTGTTAGGTGTAGGTCCAAAACTGCCAACATTTCAATCAATCGCTGGAAAACCGTGGAAAAATCAAAACCCCATTCAAATTAAAACTAAACTACATGTATACATAAAGTATTCTATTCTCAATTTCAGGAAACTGGATTCATTCTCAATATTAAATCGCACCCCAACAATTTTCATAAGTTCTGCTACCAACACCGCACTATTTTTTGCCCTATTAACACATAGTTAGTTAGAGTCATAGTGCAGTGGTGTATTTCCAGTGGTTAGAAAACCTTACATATATATAGATCAATTGTCACGTATTCGTTTATCTCCTGCATAAATTTGCCTCCCAGATTCAATATTTTCAAAATTACCTACCTTGTTAGCATTGCCCATACCAATGTTTAATATCCCAATTACACAGCCTTATCAGGAGGCCTATTCTGTAACTTGTTAACAACTTTAAGGTGAGAGTACATAAAACGCTTTTTTGACTGGCTTAAGGTCAGAGTACATAAACAGCTTGAAGTCTTCGCATGGCATATTTTGTGACATATCATAAAGGGATGCCAGAGTCACACTCAAATCCTGCCGTCGTTGCTCCCTTTAATCTGACATTAAAATGCCTAGCCATGATGGCAAGCTGCTTATGTACCCTCACCTTTACCCTCCGATTATTCTCAAAATTGGCATATCCTAATGTTTCTGCCAACACACATTCTAGCGTGGAGATGTGATAAATCGGTTTACCGCTTCTGCTTAATAGTTTATTCGCATAAAATTGGAAATAAGTGTTCGATTTTCCTTAAGCATGGTACATCCCAATATTTTTTATCAATATCAATATTTTTACTGGTACCTCCCGAACAAAAGATCAACATTTAAACATATCTTACATAAAGTGGATGAAGTAATAAAAAGAGACGTAATATTTATACCAAATAGACCCATTAACGGTAAACGATTCGAGTTCAAAAGAATTTGAAATTTTTTTACCCAGAGTACAGTAAAAAAATAGTTTTTAGGTTAATCCTTTGGCATATTTTATAAATTATTGTACCGTAATACAAATATTCATGTGTATTGTCCATAATATTCCGAAAAAAGTTTAAGTGTTGCATATCATGCATTCATATTCCACACAAAGTCTTCTGCTATTTTAAACAAATGAACCCTTTTCGAGTAAAAAGTTGAAAAACGTAGATTCTTCTATTTAAATAGGTCTGTTGTTACATCTCGATCTTCGTACAAAACTTCGTTATGCATAATTGTGGTTTGATTACAATCTTTATTGAACAGACTTACGGACGCGCATGGCTCGAGGAGGTATCCAGAAAGAAAGAAGTTTATCGTATAAGGTAAGTACCAATTTTATGCCCTCCGCCATTCTATAGACCGTATATTAACTTCGGTTTCGTTTGTAACTCCTCGAAATACTCATGTTAGACCCTACAATGATGTCCATCTGTTGTAATCACGCTATTAAATTTTGCACAAATGTATTTTTGCCAGTAGGCAGCTCGAAAATGGGCCATGTCGGTTCACGTCTTCGTATAACCCCCATATAACAATACCACCTAATATTCGGTATTTTGATGATTTTGGCAACATTATTCATTTAAAATTTTCGTATTAGCAGTTCGTAATGGGAACTACAACCTATGACGAAAAATTGTATATGCAGGTCCATGTCTTCGTATACTCTCACCATACCTCCTTTTAAGCGGTATTTGTTGATATCAGCGACATTATTCATCGGAATTGTTTCAAATTTTGTATTTGAAGTTCCTAATGACTACTACCCCTATGACAAAACAATTTTGTATGCCGGTCCACGTCTTCGTATAACCCTCATATGACGATACCTGCCATAATGCGGTATTTTGATGATTTTTGCGACATTATAATTGTTTCAGATTGCGTATTTGCAGTTCGTAACCTATGGTGGAAAATTGTCTATGCAAGACCACATATAACGATTTTCATATAAGTGGTATTTCTCGGAATTTTTTGAAAATGTTCAATTTTTTTCAAATGGTGAGAGTATAAAAAGTTCGGCCGAACTCAGTTGTTTTTTTTTTTTTCTTGTTCACTTTTACTTTTCTTTCTGACAATCTTTATATCACCACCTTTGATACATAAATCAAATATTCTCAGTGTTTTTGTGGCTTTTGGGAACAGATTAGATGTATTCTGCAATAAAGACGATATGGGGCGGGGATGAAACTAAGCTAATAATGAAAATTAAATGGGTGTTGTGTATTATTTATATTTGTTGCATAATAGGATACATATTAACATTTACTTTCTGAAAATAAGATTCATTGATCTAGAATTTTGAAATTTCTTTTCTTTTGCATTAGGCCGGACCACCTCGGTTGATGTACTCCATTTCATCAACACTGATAGGTTTGCGCCAGTAACGTGGTGGCAATTCCCAATCTTCGATTACACCTGGATTCTGTAAAAAGAAAGAAGAAATTATCCCTTTTTCCAACATGGGCGACATGTAAATTATACGTCTAGCGACGATACGAGTTGAACTGTTAGTTATGATGTTTTACTTTCTAAATTAAAAGTTGTTAGTCACAAACGATTACATTTTTTGTTTCCAACGTATTAGGATATGAACTCGCCTGGTACGATCCTTGTGCTCCAGCTGCTGTCAACCCCGGATAACCGCCCTTACGGAATTTGATCAACGGAATACGTTTGGCCGATTGGACGATCGCAGTTCGCAACACCATTTTGCAAAATATTTATTTCTTCCGAGAAAATAAATAAAAAATTGAGTCCGTCCCAAAGAACTAAAAAATGTTATACTATGACAACCGATTTTCCCTTTATGCTATCGGAAAAATTAGCGATATAACCGATACGATAACCGATTTTCACTTTATGATATCGAAAAAATATGTTTCACTTAAATGAATGCGTGTGCGCTCCGCGTCTTTAATGTAATGCTGACAATAAGAAGCGTTGAAATAATCGTTTAAAGCCCGTCTCCCGAGCATAGTCGTCGAAAACGGGGGTCTCCATATGTTTGCAAGGTAGTTATTTGAAAAGGAAAGGCTATGTTTACAAATTAATGGTCTGTTCCAGAACCTGCAAGAATCTACTAGTTTTGCCAATTTCTGGAACAGACCATAGATTTGTATTCGCGTCAATTTTCCATATAACCCCCATCTAAAACTTAAAAATAATGTAATATAAAAAATAATGAAAAATTCAAATAAATTCACTACTTAACTATTATATTTATAATGCAAATAATACAATACTATTACTATTTAAAAAAGTTTACAACTACGTTTCCTATTCTTGACTAGCGCACTATTTTGACCTATTTAAAATTTTTTTCGAAGAACACTTCAAATGAGTCAAAATACAACAGGTAAATCATGCATACCTAAAAATTTAACTTCAAAAATAAGACAGCAATGCTCAGTAAAAACCCCTTATACCAAAAACCAGACAGACATGAAAGGAACAACCAACCCAAATGCAATCAATCGGACTAACGTGGACAACGGACCGGAATGGTAAAAGACAGTATTGTACGTTAGGCATTTTATAATAAAAAATATTAAAAATGAGGCTAATGACCATGGTACAATGTAATAAAAGTAACCCCATTTCAAATTAGCATTCCCAGCTCTGCATTTTTTGTAATTTACCTTGTCGAATTTCAATGTATAAAAAGCAGTTGCCACATCTGATTTTGTGTGTACACAATGGATTTATGAATATATGTATATTTTGACAATGAGATGTTGCCAAATGTATAAATTTGAAAAAAAATGTAAACATATGATTACATGACTTCATTGTCACAGTTTTGGGTATAATCATTGTACAATAAAAAGGAAAGGTAGAGCTACCAGCTGATTACAATTTTTTTGAGTGTGCTCGACTACTGCCAATTTTGTATATATATATTTTTTTTCGAACGTTCCCACGCCTCACATTCCCATCCCTGCCGACCGAGAGGGCGACCTCCCTTTACGGAGGGATCGCGAACACATCATGATCCGCATCATAATGGGAATTCAGAAGGAAATTGAAAACCAGCTACAGAATCTAATTCATCAGCTAGTTTGTCAAATAATAAAACATGTATGTTAATTGTTTAAAAATAAAATTATTCTAGATTTAATAACTTCTAAACTCATACAAAAATCTACATTACAATACACAGAATTAAAGTCAACACACATTTTACTAAGAGGTTCGCCCATTGAATAATTCGTGCGGTGAAAATCAGTATATAATAATTTGTAGTATCTACTAGATCTAAACGGAACATTAATTCTAATAGATGAGATTAGGAAATCTGAAGGTATATTACCATTTAATATTTTTAGTACAAACATGGAGTTCAATATAATTCGTCTGCTTTTAAGTGTAGGCAATCTAATTAATTTTAGCGTGTGAACCTCGTAAGGCAAATAGCAGAAATTGTTTTTGCACGGATTCTATTTTATCTGAATATTATGCATATTGAGGATCCCATACAACTGAACTATATTCCAATATAGGTCTAATAAGAGACGTAAATAACTGTTTTGTTATATATGGATCAGAAAATTCTTTGGCCCACCGTTTAACAAAACCTAAAACACCATTTGCTTTATTTACCATTGTTATTACATGGCTATTAAAATTTAATTTTGGATCCATCAAGAGGCCTAGATCGACAAATGAATCTACAGTCGATAATGAATGACCGTCAATATTATATTGTAATATCAGAGAAGATCTGGAGAACCACATATGCTTACATTTGCTTAAATTTAACTCCATACAATTTAACCTGCACTATTTAAAAAGGCTATCTAAATCGTTTTGAAGTAAACTAGCTCGTTATCACAATTATGGGAAATGAATAATTTAACATCATCTGCGTACATTAACAATTTCGAGTAATTTATGGAATTAGGTAAATCGTTGATAAATAAAAAAAGAGGACCGGTCCAAGGTGACTTCCTTGCGGAACACCCGATGGAACGATCATCGTTTTAGATAGATACCCTTCAAACAAAACTAGTTGTGATCTATCTTTTAGGTAAGATGATATACATTTGACTAAGTTTGTGTTGAAACCATATAATTTAATTTATATATTAGGAGTTCACCCTATCAAAAGCTTTACTAAAATCAGTATAAATTGTATCAGTTTGTTTACGCTGAACAAATCCTTTTATTACTGTTGACGTAAATTGTATAAGATTTGTTGTAGTTAAAATACCACTACGAAAACCATGCTGATATGGACTCAATATAGATTGAATTTTCTGGGAAATTATGCAATAATTAATTTTTCAAACAATTTTGGTATGACACTTAATTTTGCAATTCCTCTATAATTTGACACATTAGTAAGACTACCAGACTTATGTAAAGGTATAATATAAGATTTTTTCCAGAAAGTAGGAAAGTGACCAAATTTAAGTGAATAATTAAACAATATAGTTAACGGAAGTGCTAATGTTTCTGAACAATATTTAAGAATTATATTAGGTATGCCATCCGGTCCTGGACATTTAATCGATTTTAAACTACGCAGACTATTGGACACATCCTGACGTTGTAGAAAAGGCATACAAATTTGATCAGCCTGTGATAACTTATAAGGATACGAATCTTTAATTTGGCAAGATGTACTGGAATAGGTTGTGGCAAAAAAATCTGCGAAACATTCAGCAATATCTGTGCCTGTGACAAATTCTTCATTGTTATATTTCAATACTGAGGGCTTTGAGGAAACTTTTCGTTTTAGATTAACAAAATCATAAAAAGATTTAGGATTGGATTTAAAATTATTTTTAATCTTGTCTAGGTAAAGATTATACAATCTACGAGACTCTAAAGTATATTTAGATCTAGCAACAGAGTAATTAGTATAGTCTATTGTTAAGCCTGATTTTTTATATTTACGAAAAAGCTTATTTTTAGATTTTTTTAAACTTGATAACTCAGAGGTTATCCATGGATATTTATTTGAATTTTTAACTCTAGTGGTTGGAACACATTCCAGTTTAAATCTATTTAAAATATCATAAAATTTATCAATTACATATTCTAAATCTTTATGGCTGTTACACAGGCACACAGAAGCCCAATTTACGGAGGAAATGAGGGTATTAAATTTTCGAAAATTAGTTTTTTTGTAATTAAGGACAGTTTTAAATGAGTCGGACTGACTTTCTTCAAATACATAACTGTGAGTCATGGAGATATATAAAGTTGGATGGTATATATCTTTAGGAGTACATATTGGAGGAATTCTGAATATATCAAAATGCTGTGCTATATTTATAAACGCCAAATCAAGAATTTTGCCGAGGGAATTTTTTACACTGTTTATTTGATAAAGATTTAAGTCACACAAACTATTTATAACATCAAATGTATACTGGGAACTGTTCATTTCGGATGGCAAAGGAATCAAAGCTTCAGAATCTGGCATTGGAAGCCACCTAATGGAGGGCATATTAAAATCACCAAGGATCAGAATGCGATCGGAATCTTTCATTTTTTCAGTGATTAAATTTATTGCTGATAAATGCTGATTATAAATGTCAAGTGAGGATGAAGGGGGAATATAAGAGCAAGTTACAAACAATTTAGATATGCCCAATTCAATGGAAACACCAACAAATTCTATATCAAGAAAATCATTTAGATCAATTAAATTAGTGGTATATTTGGTATCAACTGCAACAAACACGATCTTTTCTAAATATTTGATATTTTGAACATAAAATTTCACTATTTAATATAGATGTTTTTAACCAAGTTTCGGGGAAAACCAATAAATTATAATTGAAACCAATGCTATCAGTATATAAACTGGTTAATTTTGTATTAAGCCCCCTTACATTCTGATAGCAAATAGAAAATGAGTCATTTAGTTTTTTGGCACCGAATCTGGTCTAAGAGGCAAATGAGCTAAATTATCGGATCTCTCCACAAATTCTTTTGCCCTAGCAAGCCAAAATTCTTTTAAAATCGACTGTACAAAAATATTTTCAGGCACAACGATTTTGAAAGAAGAAGTATATGCATTTATTTTTTTATTGAAAATAAAATATTTCCAAAAGCAATAATTGGAAGACACCTTGATTAAAGCTTTTAACCATTTCAGCTATGAAATTGAAAGACTAAACAGTTTGGATCATATTTCAGGCATTTCATTTATTTTTCGCGCTATTTAACTCATTTTAAAAATAAGAAAAAAATATGAAAAATGAAAACAACTTTTTCATATAATTTCGAATGAATCTGACAAAAAGCGGACATAACTTCAGAACTGTATTTCTGTAGTTTTACGAAGCTATTCTACATCCTTATTGTACCATGGGTATAATGTCTTCATGTTCCATCAACAGAGACAACATTGTTTCCAATGATTTTTTAAGCATTAAAGATATGTTGCCAAACTCGACAAATTGCAGAACATTTATGGATCTCATGGTTATTGTGCACGGCTAAACTTTATTTTCATTTAATAAATTTTTCTGTGCAAAGTTCTTCTATTGGAACTATACCACTAAATAATTTTTTAGTTGCCTCTACCATTACTTGCTCGGTCTCTGAAAATGCATATTTGTCCAGAGCACCAAGCACGTTTCTGTTGAAAATTGCTGCCGTTCTTTCCATTGGTTTATTTACGTATGCATATGACTTGTAGTAACTTTGCGCAACACAACTTCTGACCTTTGTCCAAGTGGATTTCATATTCAAAATTTTTTAAAATTATTGCTGGGGAAGTTACTTTTAATCATGGTACAATGAATACAAGGTAGGCTAACTTTGAAAAAATTGCAAGTATAGAGGTCTACCTGTTTGGCTTGTAATGTCAGAATTACTATCAAAACATTAAAATGGCAAACAACTTGTTGCATTGATTTTAAATAAATAATTTAAAACCGCGAAAACTGAATGAAAGGTCAAAATTTCTTTTCAAAATCATGTTCTATATATCTCTTATGGTTTATTTCGCGACAAAAATTGTAGTTTTTGTCGATGCATACGTCGCAATAAGCATTTTGAAAACACCCGAATTTGAATATTTTCTGAACATTTTTTTTATTATTGAAAAGAATACACACACATAAACAAATGAAGTTGACATATTAAACCAGAAAAATAAAAAAATTAAAATCATATGGTAGTTCTGCCCTACCTTCAATTCATTGTACCATGCGTTTGCTGGGAATAAAAACTTTATTCCCAAAAAATTAATTTAATAAATTAGTAAGTAAGTAAGTTTGGAGGAAAACACAAACGATTTGGTCCAAGGTAGCCACAATGGTAGAAGAATATAGGTAGATGCATCAACGCTTGGGAACATGACCTGTCAAAATTTTTTAAATATTTTGTCAAAAATAAGTAGATTTTTATATGTTTTCTTATACGACGCAAATCGGAGGTTGTAATGTTATGTATTTTTCAACAATTTTTACAAATGTCAATGATTTTTCATTCAAGATTTTCAATTCCAAAATCGGTTTGACATTTCATTGTCCCTGCAGCTGTGTCGATGCGACTACCTGTATTCTTCTACCATGGTAGACACGATATTGTTGGAAGGATTGGACATGAATAGGGTGTCTGTCGAACAGAACAGGACAGTAGAACAGCTTCGTAAAACTACAGGAATACAGCCCTGAGGCTATGCTCTTTTCCTGTCAGAATTATTCAAAATTGTAGGCAACAAGTGGTTTTCATTTATTTGATATTTTTTGTTCATTTTTAAAATGAGTCAAATAACGCGAAAGATGAATGAAATGCCTGGATGTTCTCTCAAGAATATGTTCCTAAGTGTTCAATCTTTCAATTCCATGGCAAATATGGTTAATATTATTAATGCGCGCCCCGCAATTTATGTTTCTTCCTTTCATTGATTTTGAAAATTTTTTGTTTTTATTTTTCAAAACAACAAATACATACACAAAATTGGCAGAAGACGGACCCACTTAGAAAAAAATTTTAATTAGCTGGGAGCTCTACCTTACCTTTTTATTGTACCATGGGAAGTACTATATTCGTTTGTAAGTAAGAATTCTAATAGTATCCTCCAGTTGCTACACAATCCTACCAGCTGGAGTCCTAAGGAATATGTAATGGTATTACTGTCCGTGTCACTACCTTTTAACTGATCAAATTGTATTGCGCGCGTACGCTCCTGTTCAGCGTTATCAAATCCTACAACAACGTTATCAAATCCCACAAGAACTGGTTTTTTGCATTGAAGATAAACATGTACATACGATATCTAACTGTTCAGATGTATGCGGTGGAGATGAATCATTTGTAATGACACGAGCAAATGCAATGCTGTTTTCAAGGAGAAAATCATCTTTTTCCTCAAGAGCCGCAACTTTTGCAAGTAAAAGTTATTTTTTCTTCACAAACAGAATTCTTTGTCATGCTTTCTTCATTTTTTACATTTTCTACATCTACTTTTTCTAAGCTACATTTTGTGCCTTTCGAATCTGATCTTTCATCAAAAACAATTTCCTCGCCGTCATTCCTTAAAAGGAATATTGGATCGTCCTACAAAGGAACAACGCGCATTGTAATATAAACATTGAATAAATTATTCATATAAATTGGAGTAAATGGATATTACACGCGAAAAATCGTAGATTGATCTGATCTGATATATAAATCGAAAATACATGACGTTTGACGTTTCTACGTTCAAAAATAGCGATCCTATTCAAAAACTACCAAAAGTCGTAAAAGCATGTTGTAATTGCATAAAACACAAAGGCGCAACCCACCTTATTTAAAAGTAATCCTAAAGTAGTCTAGTCAAAATAAACCTTTGAAAGTGTAAAAATTTCCATAAAGCTGAATTTTGATATGGAACTAGGATTTATCGTTACAATAAAATGGCAAAGATCCCAATAAACCCATATGTGTCACAAAAAAAAAAAAAGAGCGAACCTCAACCAGGATTCTTTAGCGCTTCGTCTGGGTGTTGATGCATCATCAAGTCAATCAGTCAGTCAATTACTTTACTCTTCGATTAATATAGCTTAGAGTGGTATTTTTAACAGACGATTAAAATCCACTGTTAAGTCTGTTCATTGCACCGGCCAATAGCTCAGTCTAGATTTATTGAAATTTTTCATTTACATCAGTTTTTAAATGGAACTACAGAAAAAAACGTAATCCACGCAACTTCAAAAATTATTAAAATATTTAATTTTTTCTCCAAAAAGTTAATTTCTAATCTGTTTTGATATATGATACTAAAATTTCATAAAATAAATTAGTTTTCAGTTGATAAAGTTTTGTGCGTACATTATTACGTACACGAATTAACCCGTTCATACGACACATTCGTGATTAATTCTGACAATTCCTCTCCGTCGATAGTTATACATATAGTTATACATATATATTTTATATAAATTATAAAAAGAACAATTTCAATGCAAAAGGTAAGTAAAATAATTATAATAAAAAATATATGTCCAATTTAAAACGCCGAAAAACGCTTAGCAAGTGGAATATAAGCGCCGAACAAGCTATTGATTATATGGGCCAGCTACATGGTAGAAAAATACAGGTAGATGCATCAACGCTTGGGAGCATTGATATGTCACAAAATTTGAAATTTCTTTTCTAATATAAGTATATTTTTATATGTTTTTTTATACGACGTCATTCGGAGGATATTATAATACTCGTTTTCCAACAATTTTTACAAATTTAGATAACTTTCCATTCAACATTTTCAATTCTAAATTTGGTTTGACAGTTCATTGTCCCAGCAGCTGTTTGTATGCGTCTACCTTTATTCTTCTACCATGGGCCAGCTACGAGGATGTCGCAAAAACAGTCACATTCTGAAAGAGATGGCCCAAGAATTAAACAAAATTGGATTGACTTACACGGTTTGTGAATTACAAACAAAAATGCATAACATAATAGCGCGCTATAGGTATGTTTTAAAGAGACCATAAATAATTTATTAATAGTTTTTTTTTAGCAGAGAAAAACGTAAAGTGCACAAGGGCACAATTAGGTGATCGCCATCGGAATGGGACCTGTAAAAGGATGTAGAAATCCCCCTAGCAAGCTGCAAGAACTTGATTACGGAATTCCTGGTTGTGGATAATATAAATAATAAGTAAACAAGTTAAAAAGCAGTAAGTTCGGCCGGGCCGAACTTTTAATACCCTCCACCATTTGCAACAAATTTGGAAATTTTCAAAAAATAAAATCCTTAAAAAATTCTGTTAAAATTTTAAAAATACCGAATATAGCCGTTATTTTGGGGTCTATACGACGTGGACATGCATAGGCATTGTTGGTCATAAGCCATTACCATATTCAAATTCGAAACTTGAAATAAACGGTGAACAATGTAGCTAAAATCATCAAAATACCGAATATAGGGAGGTACCGTTATATGGGGGCTATACGAAGACCTGGACCCGCACAGACAATTTTCTGTCACAGACTTTAGTTCCCATAACGAACTTCAAATACCAATTTTAAAACAATTCCGGTGAATAATGTCGCTAAAATCATCAAAATACCGAATATAGGGAGGTACCGTTATATGGGGGCTATACGAAGACGTGGACCTGCACGGATAATTTTCCGCCTTAGGATGTAGTATCCATTTTGAACTTCAAATACCAAATTTGAAACAATTCCCGTGAATAATGTCGCTAAAATCATCAAAATACCGAATATCGGGAGGTACCGTTATATGGGGGCTATACGAAGACGTGGACCTGCACGGATAATTTTCCGTCTTAGGGTGTAGTATCCATTTTGAACTTCAAATACCAAATTTGAAACAATTCCCGTGAATAATGTCGCTAAAATCATCAAAATACCGAATATAGGGAGGTACCGTTATATGGGGGCTATATGAAAACGTGGACCTACATGGCCCATTTACGAACTTAACCTGCCTACTGGAAAAATAAACATGTGTGCAAAATTTTAGCCACCTGTCTCAATTCATTCGAAAGATAGCGTGATTACAACAGACAGACAGACGGACAGACAGACAGACAGACAGACAGACGGACAGACAGACAGACAGACGGACATCGCTAAATCGACTTAGAATTTTACGCTGATCAAGAATATATATACTTTGTTGGGTCTGATATGAGTATTTCGAGGAGTTACAAACGGAATGACAAAGTTAATATACCCTCCATAGTATGGTGGAGGGTATAAAAACAAATGCACTACATTTAGTATGGAAAAAATTAAGTGATTTTTAGTAGGATACTCCGTTTACACAATATATCTGCAAACTTTTCTTCCGTATCAACTGTTATTATTCATGGTAGAAAAATACAGGTAGATGCATCAACGCTTGGGAACATTGATATGTCAAAATATTTTAAATGTCTTTTCAAATATAAGTAGATTTTTATATGTTTTATCATTCGACGTCATTCGGAGGTTATTATAATACGCGTTTTTCAACAATTTTTACTTATACCATGGTTATTACTGATGGTTATTATTGATTTCGTATTTATTTTGATGTTTTGACGTGCGACATGCCTACAGTAGAATATTCACCCCCCATGATCAGTGATCAACACATCTCAAATACCGCAGATTACTCACCAGAAATGCGACAAATTTCAACGTTCAGCAGTCAATCCATATATGCGATTCCCTAGATCCCTCATCACAAATGCAGTCAACATCATACAGGAAGAGAAAAAGGGACAAAGAATATGCAGAAACAGTGGAGAAAATATAAAAGTTTTAATTGAAATAGAAAAAAGAAATTAAAAAATAGAGGCTATCTTTCGAACGAATTGAGATAGAAGGCTATAATTTTGCACACGTATTTATTTTTGCATAAGGCAGGTTAAGTTCGTAAACGGGCCATGTAGGTCCTCGTTTTCAGATAGCCCCCATATATAAGTACCTCCCGATATTCGGTATTGATTTTAGCGACATTTGTTACCGGAATTGTTTCAAATTTGGTATTTGAAGTTCGAAATAGATACTACAGACTTAGACAGAAAATTGTCTGTGCAGGTCCACCTCTTCGTCCACCATACAACAATTGATTTTAGCTACATTATTCATCGGAATTGTTTCAAATTTGGTTTTTGAAAATCGAAATGGATACTACAGCCTAAGACAGAAAATTTTCTGTGCATGTCCACGTCTTCGTATAGCCCCCATATAACGGTACATCCCTATATTCAGTATTTTGATGATTTTAGCGACATTTGTTACCGGAATTGTTTCAAATTTGGTATTTGAGATTCGTAATGGATACTACAGCCTATGACAAAAAATTCGGTATTTTGATGATTTTAGCGTCATCATTTAAGGGAATTGTTTCAAATTACGTATTTAGAGTTCGTAATGGAAACTACAGTCTGTGACATAAAATTGTCTATGCAGGTACAGGTCTTCGTATAGGCCCCATATATCAGTAACTCCCTATATTCGGTAGGTACAATACCCACCGAAATTTGTTGAGGTGTCGTATTTGACGTTCGTAATGGATGCTATAGCTTGTGACAGAAAATTGTTTCGAATTTGAATATGGTAATGGTTTATGACAAACAAGGCCTATGTAGGTCCACGTCGTATAGACCCCAATATAACGGCTATATTCGGTATTTTTAAAATTTTAACAGAATTTTTTAAGGACTTTATTTTTTGAAAATTTCCAAATTCGTTCCAAATGGTGGAGGGTATTCAAAGTTCGGCCCGGCCGAATTTATTGCTTTTTAACTTGTTCTTAAATTGTTTATTTATTTAAGTGTATTGCATTGCTTTTTGTTTAAAATCTATCCAATTTTTGCAAATATATTTGTTTTAATTGTTTTCTTTTTATTTATTAATATGCTTTGTTTTAGATATGAAATTGTTTGCTCTTATATTAATTTGTTTCTCTGCTCAAGTACATATATAAAAAGCATAAAAACTAATAAATTGTTCAATTTGTACTTTGAAAATGACCAGTCTTTACTCCATTGTTATTGTTTTCATACCCTCCACCATACTATGAAGGGTATATTAATTTTGTCATTCCGTTTGTAACTCCTCGAAATATTCATGTCAGACCCAACAAAGTATATATATTCTTGATCAGCGTAAAATTCTAAGACGATTTAGCCATGTCCGTCTGTCTGTCTGTCTGTCCGTCTGTCTGTCTGTCTGTTGTAATCACGCTATCTTTCGAACAAATTGAGATAGAAGGCTAAAATTTTGCACACATGTATTTTTTCCCAGTAGGCAGGTTAAGTTCGTAAATGGGCCATGTAGGTCCAAGTTATCATATAGCACCCATATAACGGTACCCCCCGATATTCGGTATTTTAATGATTTTAGCGACGTTATTTACAGGGATTGTTTCAAATTTCGTATGTGAAGTTCGTAATGGATACTTCAGCCCATGCCAGAAAATTGTCTGTGCAGGTCCACGTTTTCGTATAGCCCCCATATAACGGTACCCCCATATTCGGTATTTTGACGATTTTAGCTACATTATAAACAGATTTTTCTTCAAGTTTCGCATTTAAATATTGTAATAATTTATGACAAAAGTTGCCTATGCAGGCCCACGTCGTCGTATAAGCATTCGGTATTTTTAAGATTTTAACAGAATTTTTAACGGGTTTTATTTTTTGGAAATTGCCAAATTTGTACCAAATGGTGGAGGGTATTAAACAGCTTTTTACTTGTTAATATTATGGATCCATCACAAATTTTGAAAATATGAAATTGTAAATTTAAGAAGTTTTAAAGAATTAAAATATGTTTTCAAAAACAATCGACCTATTTTACAAAAGAAAAATCAAAGTAACCGTCTTATTTCTTCTGCATGACGACCAGTGGTTTGATCTGACAAGTGCATAGTTTCGTCTGGTGCGAATGATTTTTTCCGACACCTGAAAAATGTCTAACCATCTGTCGTTCACTAAGTCATTATGATTACTCACTTTTTATCACTTAATTTAAATGCAGAATCTCCAATTAGAAAAAGGGGAACATCTACATTCGATATATTTCTTTTCAATTCCGTAAATAGTTGGCATTCTTCCAACGCTTGCTTCAGAGAAGACCTTCAAGCATTTGAAAATCATTGCAGCGTCCAAGGCTTCCACAATTGACATAATTGAAACGACATCTTCAAAAGCATTAAGATTTATAATAAAAGTTAAAAACGTAAAATTACCTCGCATCCACCAAGGTAAGCAGTAAAACTGAGTAACATCCTTTACAGTTATAATATTCAGTTGCGTCTTCTTTTGGGGGATGAACCTCAATATGACAGTCATCTACATACGTATACATTATCTCTACTAATTTCAATGAATAACTACCCTGCGGGGAAATAAATTGGTTTAAAACTAATTTAAAATTTAAAAAAACCACAACTAGTTATTTTTTGATTTATTTCCTTTACGCCAACTAACTATTTTAACATGGGGATGAGCTAGTCAGTGGACAATTGTCCATTCCTGCATTACTTTGAAACTAAATATAAGCTAGTTACTTTTAAACTAACTATAAACCAATAACTTTTAAGCCAATTTTTAGTCAGTTAAAAAATATGTTAAAAAAGTTCAAAAAGTTATTTTTTTATTTATTTATTTTTTTTTGTTAATCAAATTCTTTGTTTTCTATTTGAAGGATGAGTGCTATTTTCCTGGCTGCACTGTTTTTCTAAGCATATGTACGTGTGTATTAAGGTTAACAGCACTAGCTTGTATTATTGTACGTTGCATTTATATCGAAGTATATTTGGAAATGTATTATGCGAATTAATGCAAAGTAATTTGATATAACCAATCATCTTTGTTTTTTAGGGCCGTTTTTTCTCTATGTGTTTTGTTTTTGCAATTTATTTTCGTTTTGGTGTTTGAAGTGGTTGATATCCAGATGACTTTTCAACCAATTTGAAGATAGTTGTAGAATAATGCATTTATAACTAACGATTTTCTCAAATGGTTGAAAAATGCCCCGCTGGTAAGTTAGTTAGTAAATGCATTATTCTACAACTAACTTCAAATTGGTTGAAAAGTCATCTGAATATCAACCAGTTGTGATTACTTACCTTCTGATCTCCAGATGACTTTTCAACCAATTTGTAGTTAGTTGTGGAATAATGCATTTACTAACTAACTTACCATATCTGTGTGTATACAATGGATTTATGATTATAGATTTTGACAATGAGATGTCAAATGTATGAATTTGAAAAAAAAAATTGTAAACATATGTCATGTAATCACATGACTTTACCTTCTTAATTTTACCATGGATTTTTGGTAGAAGAATAAAGGTAGTAACATCGACACAGCTACTGGGAAAATGAACTGTTAAACCAATTTTTAAAATTATCATTTTGAATGAAATGTTATTCAAATTTGTAAAAATTGTTGAAAACCATATAAAAATCCCCGATTAGTTTCATACAAGAAAACATATAAAGATGTACTTCTTAAAAAAAAATTAAAAATTCTGATGTGTCAACGTTCCCAAGAGTTGATGCATCTACCTGTATTCTTCTGCCAATTATAAAGTTGATAATGTAGAGTAACGAAGGAGTTTTGCGTTGGCCCTATGTTCGTTTGTATTTTCCGAAGAAGCCAGCCGAATTTTACAACCTCTCAACTGTCAAAATTGATATTTTCTCTTGCTCTCATGTTCTGTTCTTTTGGGATATCGAACAGCATTTTAATATTGGGTTATCGTACAAACCATGGTAGAACAATACAAGTAGTTGCATCGACACAGCTGCTGGGACAGTGAACTATCAAACCAATTTTGGAATTGAAATTTTTGAATGAAAAAAATTGTAAAAATTGTTAATATATGCACACCATAACAACCTCCGATTGGCGTCGTATAAGATAACACATATAAATCTACTTCTTTTTGAAAAAAAAAAACATAAAATATTTGACATATCAATGTTCCCAAGCGTTGATGCATCTACTTGTTTTATTCTACCATGGTACAAACCTAATAATTGTACCATCTGTCTATGGAAATGTTTGCTGTGTAATCATGTCAGTTAATTCATCAGGACTCGCCGCTGTTTAGAAATTTAACTTTTTACAAACTTATTTGATTCCACATATTTATTTGTTTTGTAACTTCCTCATGCCATATCCCGTTAATTCGCTTTCTTAATAGTGGCCACTTACCATTATTTTTTCGCGAATTGTGGCAGCCCTGGAACCATGCTTTTTTATGAACCTATAAACCCCTTAACCCTGTTTGTTTTCCATCTTCGTATTCTTAAGTCGACATTTTGTTTTGATTCTTCATCTTTATCTCCATCTGCCCCCATCTCCTATTTTTCTTTAAGAGATGCCATATCGGCGCATAATGATATGGTTATTGTTATTCTTCATTCCATCCTAAGAAGCGTCGGTTTGTTGTATTTGTAGTTATTATATTTATTAATTTATTATTTACAAAGGAACGAATATATCTGGAAAATAAAAAGATATATAAAAAGAGGACATGTCTTCTAAAATGCCGGTTGACATTAATCGGCTCACTGAAGGCTGGCTCGAATTAGAATCAGATCCGGGGCTATTTACGTTGCTGCTAGAAGATTTTGGTGTACAGGGTGTTCAGGTGGAGGAAGTATACGATTTGCAAAAGCCAATCGAAGGCCCAGTGTATGGTTTCATCTTTCTCTTTCGATGGATTGAAGAAAGGAGAGCACGTCGGAAAATTGTCGAAACAACAGCCGAAATATTTGTCAAGGATGATGAGGCTGTTGCAAACATATTTTTTGCACAGCAAGTGGTTCCAAACAGCTGTGCAACGCATGCACTGCTTTCAGTTTTGTTAAACTGTGACGAGTCCGATATTCATCTTGGAGAGACGTTAGGAAGGCTGAAGAGCCATACTAAGGGCATGTCACCAGAAAATAAGGGTTGGGCCATTGGCAACACACCTGAACTGGCCTGTGCTCACAACTCACACGCTATGCCACAAGCAAAACGACTACTGGAGCGAAATGCTGGCTCAGGCGTATCAACGGGGCGATTCACTGGTGAAGCTTTCCATTTTGTAAGCTTTGTGCCGATTAATGGACATCTTTTTGAATTGGATGGTTTGAAACCGTATCCAATGGACCATGGTGGTTGGGAAGAATGTGAAGATTGGACAGATAAATTCAGACGCGTTATGGCAGAACGTCTAGGCATTGCTACGGGCGAACAGGACATCCGTTTCAACTTAATGGCTGTGGTACCAGATAGACGAATTGCAATAACTCACAAATTGAAAATGTTACGAACCAACCAGGCAATAGTTTCCGGAACCCTTCAAAAATTACTTAAAGCAAATGAAGCAACATCTGATGGAACAACCTTTAAGACTGAAGAAAATGGAGAACAAGCGACATCTCAACAGCAAGCGCAGGCAAGAAGTGTATCGCCATCTCCACTTTTAGATGCATCAAACGCCTTTACCGTAAGAGATTTGCAATCTCTTCTAAAAAACCTCGACTCGGAGATAGCTATTAACGAGCAGCATTTAAACGATGAAAATGATCGTCGATATATGTTTAAGGTAAGAGTCCTGTTAGTTGGTATTTTATTCTCGTATATTTTATTTCAAATTGCACTGCATATTTTAAATCATTGAGATAAGTTCAACGCGTGTTGATTTACTACAGAACCAATTTACACTCAATATCATACTGCACACATTTTAGTTGTTTTTCTATATACATTTTTGTTGCAGTCGACTTGGTACATCGTGGGAAATCAGTAAAAATCCGGGATATCAAAGTTATTTTTGCATTAAACGTTACATATACTGAACGCGATGCCATAGTGTTTTGTCTGCAATTCATAGGCTACTTCCCGATTTTCAGTATGTTGAAGGAAGCATCCCCTCAAAAATTGTTCAATGTAGACCTCCCTTTGGAATATACCTACCACCCTTGGAAGAGAATAAATGAATTCCTCAAGATGTTACGATACATAATTTAACTACTTAAAAATTCATTCGAAATATCTAATTTTTGTTTAGGTTTACAAATACAGGGTGGGATAAAAAACTGCAACAAAGACAAACGCTATAATCTTTACATTTTTTTAATGTTATTGAATGAAAGCAAAAAATGTCGGAAATAGCATCAAATTTTAGAATAAGTTTAGATTTGTTCGAATTGGTCACCTTTGGCACGAATTATGGCCTTCAAACGGACAATGAAACCGTCACACGTATGGGTTGCTTGAGGTGATCGGCACTTTGGTATTTTTTTTTGTGCCAACCTTGCTGTCCAAACTACTCCAGACACAATTTGGTGGCCATTGTGCACTGGAAATGAAGTGAGGAACCTCATTTTGTAACCATTGACGAAAAACCAATTTCGGCAGTTCACCACTTTCGGCCATGCGTACAACTTCTTAGCTCTTTTGAGTCTATTTTTTGGTTTGCAGTTGATTTAATTTTAAACCTACTTAAAATAAATTTTTTTTTTTTTTTATAAATCTAAAAGTTTCATGTGATTTGCAAAAAGTTTCATTTCCGGTGCAAAAGGTTTCACTTCGGTTGCAAAAGGTTTCATTTCCGCTGCAAAAGGTTTAATTTCAATTGCAAAAGGTTTCATTTAATCTGAAAATGGTATATAAAGAAATCTCACTATCACGCTTGAATTCCATCACGAAAAACTTTTTTTTCTGGAAAATTCTCAATTCTTGTACGCTTGTAAACAATTTAATGAGTTGTTACTGCAATAATTTTAACAGCTTTCGGACGAGTGGCTTAGAAATGACAGCAGTCTAAATTGGTTGCATTTTTTTCATGTCACCCTGTATGATATTGCTCGCCTTCAGTACAAGTTGTATTTATAAGGTGACACAGTTAAGCCAGCTTTTGTCAATACACATTGTTTTAATTGAAAATACAAAATTAATAATTTTGTTTTGAAAAAATTGACCCTCATGGCACAATGAAGATAAGGTAGGAGAAGTTAGAGAAGGTTGCAAGAGTTCTGGTTCTCAGATAATATTCCGATGCCCACCCGCTTCGTGGGTCGGTGTCGCATTTTATAATTATCTATATTCTATTTGTCATCGTCGACACAAGTCAACGGCATTTGTTGTGAATCAGTATTCTGATACGAGGATGGATAACTTGTTAAAAGCTTTAAAATATCATTAAGTGGCGGCAATGTTAAAGGGTTTTTATACTAAAAAAATAATAATAAAAAAATAAAAATACTAATATAAGGTATGTACGATAACCCAATATTTTGTACAAAATGTTGTTTGGTTACCCAAAAGTCCAGTAATGAGAACGAGTAAAGAGAGCAATTTTGAAATTTTTAGTAAATTTTGTTGGGTACTAACGTGGACCAAGGGTAGGAGGGTTTTATATCTATCAGTTCGTACCTTCTTATTCGTTACCTTCTAAATCTTTATTGCAGGTAGATGACTGCCGGCGAACGCATAACTATGACGAGTTTATTTGTGCGTTCTTATCTATGCTGGCCCACCAGGGTGTTTTGGGCGAACTTGTAAGTCAACATTTGCTTCCATCTAAGAAAATTGGCGGCCAAAGCGCAGTTAATCGCATTAGTAAACAAACCAGTGCCAGTAGTGTATCACAGCAAAAGAATGGCAAATCTCCAAAAACTCCAGGACGAAGAAGAAAAGGACGAAACAAATGCAAAAAACGAAAATAATTTACCACTGAACTACCAACTACATCATAATATATAGACGTATAAAGTAGCGTGACCACATTGCAAACCCCAGCAGATCAGAACACTGGAACAAAGTAAAATACAACAGCGTATAATATAGTTATAAAATAATTTAATTTTCATGTGATTAAATTACTAAACGGCCGTTAGATATAAGGAAAATTCTTGTTTGTTTCATAATAGGTTTTCTCGAAAGAAAAAAAGGTGCAAAAAGTAAACGAACAGCAAATGTTTTGTAAGGTATAGACATTTTTGAAGCACATCTTAACACCAGAAATATTTTGATGCAATTTATTTGTTTTTTACGTTTTAAGAACAAAAAGCAATGGATCATAGAAACATTCGAAAAAAGTCTCAAAATGTCTTTCTCAATTCGCTCTCACTTGGTTTCTTGTTCTTAATGTAATGCTTGTAATGCCCTTTTTCGTTGACAATTGTAACATTGTTGTTTTTATTTATTGGTAGAATCCATATGTTTGACACTCTATTCATTTCCCCATTTAATGGTCACTAGCAAGTGGCCGCTACTTCGTCAGCGAAAAATCCACGATAAAATTTAGATTCAATCTTTTAGTACTCTTTTTTTTTTTTTTTGAATAAAAAATCTGCTAATCTTAACTTAATAGATCATATTTAATGTTCAGACTTTCAAGTTTTTCTCTGTTCGGAAAGAATAATAGGAACATTTTTATCTTTTACACCAATAAGGCTTCAAAATCTTTCATTTTGAAGTTGACCGAGGATATTAGTAAAACCATAGCATCCAATTTTTCTGTCCAAATCTATTTCAACGTCTTCATATGTGAACCCAAGAAACCAAATTTTAGAATTTCAGCTCTATTCCAGTAGCAAATTTAGTAACACTTAGCACGGATATCCATAACAATCCTCACACTCCATCCTAGACACTAGCAGCGATTCAAAATTATTACCATGTAGTACTTTTCGAACAATTATGCAGGGTGAGATGAAAAAACTGCTACCAACTTCAGACTGTTATTCGTGGTGGAATTCTCGGGGTAAAGCCATTGTAATTCCAAAGAGGGGAAGAACTTACACCACAACAGAAATAAAATAGTCTCAAAAGAGCTAAAGAGTTGCTTCGCTTGGTTTTCTCGATGGGAAAACATTCGTTGTCCAGCAGTTTGTAAACAAATCGTGTTTACTTGCCAAAGAGGTCATTTTGGCCGCAGACCTTGGACATTCCACTAGGACTCAGCACCATCGGAGTCTGCATGCGCCAACCAAGAATGTTTACAATATGAGGTTCCCCGCTTCATATCCAGCGCACAATGACCACCAAAATCTCCGTATACCAATCCGTTTGACTATTGTGTCATGAGTATTTTAGGAAAGCAAGGTTGGCACTAAAAAATACCAAAGTGTCAATCACCTCAAGCAAGCGGGAATGAGCCAAATTACCGCAGAGCAACATTCAGGCAGCGTGTGACGATTTAATTTGCCGTTTGAAGGCCATTGTTCGTGCCAAAGGTGACCAATTCGAACAAACTCAAACTTATCCTAAAATTTGATGCTATTTCCGAACTTTTTTTGCTTTCGTTGAATAAAAATTTAAAAAAGTGTAAAAATTATGGCGTTTAACTTTGTTGCAATTTTTTTATCTCATTCTGTAGTACACACTTCCAAAACTACACCCATGTTTCAACACCAGACACCAAGAGAGACCCCAATATCAAACTACGAGATTCCAGCACGACACATTCACTCAATACCAAATTTAGTATAATTTTGTACTTTTCGTATAATTTTAATACATGTTTCCAGAACCATCTCTATATCTCAATCACGGAACAACATTAGTTACATTCATTTCAAACGTTAGGGTATCAGCTCTTACACTTTCCCCCATTACTAATTTTTTTTTCAATTTAGTACTTTTCGAACAACTTTCGGACGCATTTCCAAACCCTCCACCTCCATATCTGAACCGCAGATCCCAATAGTGACATCTATATCAAATTTCAGAATTTCAGCTCTATTCGTTTACCCAATACCAAATTAAGTACAATTAAAAACTTTCCGTACAATTATGGTACATATTTCCCAAATCACTATCATATCTCAATCCCAGATACCAACAGTGACCTCAAGATTAAATTTCGAGAATCCAACCTGTCCCTTCACCGAATACCAAATTTAGTACCACTTAGTATTTTCTTTACAAATTAAGACCAATAAATATCAAATTTCGGAATTTAATTTCTATCCCTTCACCCAATACCAAATATTGTACCATTCAGTATTTTTCGCACAATTAATGTACACATTTCCCCAATATGTCCAGGCTACACATGAACAGCGACCCTAATTCCAAATTTTAGATTTCAAGCACTTTCTGTTCACCCAAAGCCAAATTGTACCAAACGTAATACTATTTAGTACTTTTCGTGCACTTGTAGTACACATTTCTAAAACCACATTTTAATTACGAACCTACTACCAACAAGGACCCCAATACAAAATATCAGCTTCATTCATTCACCCTAAACCAAACTGTACAAATAAATTTAGTACATTTCCCTCACTTAGTACACATTTCCAAAACCACCTTCATATATCAAACTTACTATCCAACGTTAATTCTCATAAAATTTTTCAAGTTTTCAGCTCTATTCGTTCACATTATACCAAATGATACCATTCTAGAAGTTTAGTAACATTTTAGAACATTTCCTAAATTCAAAGTTCGAATTTCGAAAATCGCTTTGGTGCACAGAATTACAGCTCCATCGGTTCATCAGAATTCCAATGGGTACCAAATTTTGGGTCATTTAGTACATATAAGTACATACTACCTATTTACCCCAATCCTACACTCCGAAAGTAATCTTATTTCCAAATTTCAGTTATATTGGTTCACCCATATTCAAATTGTACCAAATTTAGTACCATTAAGTACAAATTTTCGTAACTACACTACAACTACTATTTACATCATACAGTCCAATAGAAATCTTATTTTCAAATTTCAGTATTCCAACTCTATTGGCTCTCCCAAAATTAAAATTGTATAAAATTTAATACTATTTGTTACACATAGGTACGAATTTCAAAACTACCTTCATTCCTCAGTGCTCGAAAGCGAAAGTAATCTTATTTCTAAATTTCAGAGTTCCAGCTTCATCAATTCACCCAAATCGAAATTGTACCAAATGTAGTACCATTTAGTACTATTCGTGCACATAAATACATATTCCAGCTCCACCCGTTTCTTAAAATTCAAATTGTACTAAATTTAGTACAGTTTAGTACTTATCGTATACATGAGTACACACTTCCAAAACTGCCTCCTTATATCGACCCTATTTGTGTATTGATTCCCATTCCAAATTTTAGCTCTAACCGTTCACATGATACGAAATGGTACCAAATATAGTACATTTTAGAACTTTTCGTACACCTATAGTGCGAATTTCCAAAAAACCTTTGGCACATCTAGCATACACTCCATCACTTGCATACACCTTCATTCCAAATTTAAGGATTTTAGCTCCACTGCTTCCTCAAATACAAAGGGTACCATATTTAGTACAATTTAATACTTTTCGTACCGTTCTAATACGAACGTGCAAACACCCATCTTTCCATGGTATAAATCGTATATGTGGAATATGATACTCACCTTATAGTGTCCCGATCAACCATATTCCACATATAAGCCTTTATATTCATAACTGCTTATGATTATGATCAATGCAGTGTGGGTAAGTTTATATATTTATTTCTCTTCAAAATTTACAGATTTTTGACCAGAAAATACAATTAGGAACCACTGTGCGACGTTCGGTGTTGCCTCGCATCGAAACGTAAACATAAGTCCTTTTAACACCCTTCATCATCTTTAAGTCGAACCATCATGGTTAAGTTTATGTATATGGCAAAAGCTTCGGCGTATATGTACATATTTAATCTTATCACTTTGATTTATATGCTTCCACACATTGACAAATTAGTTTTCCGCGTCCACAACAACGTGTTACTATTAAAGCTATTTTACAGGTCACGCTTCTCACTACAAAATGTTATTCGTTTCCTATGATGGTGTTGTTAAAAAAAAAACAATCTGGTGCTAGTCCAAAAGAGTGAGAAACATAATAAAATATACTCCAAGTTATAGTTCAAATGTATTTTTAAAATTGTTATACACGTACATATGGACTAATGTAAAGAAACAAGGAATCTTGAAATTTATAAAGTTTCAGAAGGTGGTGGTGCTTGTGCATTGCAATCTGTGGGTTTTTCGTTTTGGCATTTTTTGTCCGTCAAATTAAAGTACCCTCCTTTGCATGTCATTAAAAGTGCGTCCATTCCGTCATCGAATTTCTCGCAGTATATGTATCTATTTGGAAAAGAGCAAATTAGTGAATTTCTTTGTAACAATCTTCTGAAGGTGAACTTATACATACGTTTTACAGTCAGCATCATCAGCGTTTTTGATAACGAAGTTGTTTTGATTGGGATGATCGGCCTCTGCTGTTGTGCACTGTTCTTTTAGACGGCCTACGTCAATTGGTGCTATGGTCGTTGTAGTGGTAGTTGGCTCAGCATTGTTACATGTCGCAGATACCTCATACTAATTGAATATAATTTACTTTAAACATGCTTTATTTTTGATTTATTTGCAAACACTTACGAAGTCGGCCACACATTGTGGGGCACAAATTGCTCCGGTTTTTTCGTACAATTCAGCGCTACATATGTGTCCATTTTCGCAAGCACTGACAATTGTTATTGCCCCATTGACACAACGTCCAAATTTAGTTTTACTAACGCAAGTGTAGCGTCCTGTTGTTGGGCATTTGTTACAGGATCCGCCACAGACTGGATTGTTCACGACATTATTTTCACCGTTTTTGGGTTCGCATATATTTTCGCTTGTTGTACAAACCTGACCCTCTTCACAATGATGTAGCTGTGCCTTTGATGGATTTTTTCCATCCAAGCATAGATAATATGAAGTTTCATCCACACAATAGGCTTCGTTGGTTGTCATGCACACTTGACATTCCTGGGAATTTTAAAAAGAAAGGTACATCAAAAGTGAGTTGTCATTAGTTGCGCTTATTTACGCAAAAAATGTCATATTCAAAAGCGCACTTGATGATATCCTGAAAGCTCTGTATGCTCAAAAGACAATGTAATCATTTATGAATTCCTCACCATCACGATATTGATGTCCGTAATGCTCCTAGCTAGGTATAAAATTTGTAGTTGAAAAAGCGTATGGTATTCCTGCAAAATCGACACTTGTCGAGTAAATAAGTGATGTAATACAACTGGTGTGTCACAGCACGTCTCAAACGATCATTTTTTTATGAAAACTGAGCTTCTGTTGCGGAATAGGACACGTTGTCAAACACTATGAATTTAGCTCAATATTTTAGAAAATCGGAGGCAAATTTCACATTTTATCAGAGCAATTTCGTACTTAACTCAAGTCTAAAAATTACGATGATGGAGGTTTCCGTATCCCTTTTATATCATCGGTGAACTTATTCTGGCATCATGCCAATTTGGTTGAAATTGCGTACATTGGAATATATACAATAGATTTCGGTCCTTCTAATAGCTCCCTATAGCTCCCTTACAACGACTAAATATTTTCAATATTCATAACTTTTTTTTTTAACTTGAAAATTATATAGCCATGTCCGTCGGTCTGGCCGGACGATGCACATGATAACCTAGCTTGTATCAAATTGGATACTCCCGTTGACTGTTATTGTACGCAAGACACAAGACGCAAGACTGTTATTCGACCAAGACAGACAAACAGGCAGGGCTAGATCGACTTCAAATGGCATGATACGGAGGGAACCTTTTGGCAATATAAAATGGTAAATATTCCCTGTGGCTATAAGACTATGCATATGAAAATGTAAATAGCAATGAAGGATTGCGATAATATTAAAGTTAAGTACAAACACTTATATAAATCACTTACCGATTCACACAAGGATATGTGGAAAATACCACAAATCAGTGCCACCAAAAATAATACTGAGAGGGCTTTCATTTTTGGAAATTCTTTGACTAATGTCTGATCGTACTGATTACAATTGAAAAATTTAATCACCTTTTATCCATTTTTTAGGTATACAATATTTTTATTTTTATCTTTATTGCTATAATATCAAAAGTGATTTATTGGCACGGAATTCTGTTTAATTTCATTTATTAGCCGAAATCAGTAGAATTCGATATAGTGCAATAATATTCAATGTCATTTCAACTTGAGTAAATATGGGAAGGTATCATTAACAAGCAGTAACAAACCCCACAATAGATATATTGGAACGAATCCCAATTTTAATTATTTCCAAATTATTTTTTGTTATTATAGGCGCATACCTAATGTTTAATGTTTTCATAAAAAAGTTGGCCATTTATGTAGGTACATAAATATTACCAAATACGTCTAGCATTCAAAATTAAATCGAATAAATAAAAAAAAAATTAAATTTGCTGAATACTTTTGAGGTAGAAAGATAGTTTTATTCTCTTAGTTGTTTCAATAATTTTTTTCATTAATGCAATTGAAAAGTTGTTAAAATTGATTTTGTTATTGTAACAAAAAAAAAGCAAACAAATAAATTTCTTGTAAAATAAACAATAAATTAATTTATTAAAAAGTTACAGAATAGGTCTACAGCTACCGGTGAAAATTAAACTGCAAATGACAACTTTATTTTGCAGAGCACGGGTAATTGTTTTGATAGTTTATCAGGTAGTTATGTCTGTATGTTGCTTTTTTACCGCACTCTAATTATGTTACAATTAATACATGTTTTATTACACATTTTGAGTAAGTCATTGCCAATTTTGGTATTAAAACAATCGGAGTTACATAATTTATTATAAGAATTCTCAAGTGAGTGCCTAATTTTAATGTTGTTATGATTTACCCATTGTACAATAAGAAGGTAAGATAGAGCTACCAGTTAACTACAATTGTTTTCTAAGTGTGTCCGACCTCTGTCAATTTTATGTATTGTTTTGAAAAATAAAAACAAAATATTTTCAATCAAATTTTAAAAAGTGAGGAAAATTATTAGGAAAAATACAACTTCTTGCATATAATTTTGAATAATTCTGACAGGAAGCGGGCATAGTCTAAGCGCTGTATTTCTGTGGTTTTACGAACTACTTAACTAAAAATTCGTTTCACATTTGCAATGATCCCTTGTGCAAATTTAGATCAAATTGAAAAAGTCGGAAGTTTTTTTTCCAAAATTATTTTTTAATTTTCAATTTTTTTTTTCAAATTGTAGAAAGTTTAAGTTTAACTTTTACGTTAGAACTTTGTGTAGGGTAGGGTAACAGATGGTAGAATTAAGCAATCTACTGAATATAATTTGTTTCTTTTGGTGCCCTTATTCTGTCAACACATATACACAGTTTTTATATGTGTGTGTATAATTTTCAATACAAAGAAAAAAATTTGAAATTATTTTAAATTCAGTTGCAAAAGGAATGTATGTTATTGATATTAATGGGATAAAACAATATTGCCCCCTTATCTTAGACCCAATGTTCCATTCATATGTTAAATAAACAAAACTAGAGGTTGAATGTTTAAATATATATTTGACACAATAAGACTAAAATACAGAGTTGCACTTTCTTGTTGCTTTGAAGTTAAACTACCTTTCTTTTTGAGCCATGAGTAAACCTACTTTGAAGGGATTTATTTGAAGTAAAACTAATGGATTTGAAAATGTTATCCAAATCCAGTGGGTTAACTCATTTATATGAAAACATACTGCATGTTTCTGAAAGTATGAAAATCTTTAATAATATCTGAAAAATAATTATTTTTCTTTTTCATTGCTCTTTCAGGATCCATAAGTTTAAAACACTAAATGAATTTAAACCAAAATCAAAAAGTTTCAATATTTTATTTGCAAGTTCTATTCAATTCTGTGATGTTTTGTTTCGGAAACATCAAAATGTACTTCATTATATTCTAAAAAATTGTTGGTGTCCATAAAGTTAGTTAAATGAATATTATCTCTTCTTGTCCTGTTTTAAAATTCGACCTTCTACATATGATCATCAGCATAGAATTTAACTTTTACCATGAAGAGAAGGTAGGCCAACTTTGAAAAAATTGCAAGTATAGAGGTCTACCTGTTTGGCTTGTAATGTCAGAATTAATATCAAAATAATAAAAAATCAAACAACTTATTGCATTTATTTTGAATAAATAATTGAAAACCGCGATAACTGAATGAAAGGTCAACATTTCTTTTCAAAATCATGTACTAAAGGATTATTTCGCTACAAAAACTCTAGATTTTGTCGATGCATTCAAATAAATAAAGATTTTGAAAACACCCGAATTTGAATGTTTTCTAAACAATTTTTTGTTATTGAAAAGAAAACACATACATAAACAAATAAAGATGACATATTAAGCCAAGAAAATAAAAAAATTAAAATCATTGGTATCATAGCCCTACCTTATTATCATTGTAATATGACTTACCGTTTCGTCGCTTTAAAATCCGGATTTTAAAATCATGAATCTTTGAAAAGATAAGCCGGCTCTCTGAATTCGGACGATTATGAAAAGATAATCTGATGTAAGAGAACTGGTGGGCTGCTAAATTCATTACATGTTGGGTAAGCATAGCAACTAACGGCTATGGCAACGCTGATCCCATTTGGTTACTACCTAGGACAGAATAACAAAACTCCTGTTGGACATTAAAATCGCTTAATACCAGGTGGTTAGCCATGTTTACTAATAGTGGAATCTCAGACTCTCCATGCTTTTATTATTACGGCTAATAAAATTCAATAACGGTTTCTATAAAGTAATTGCAAAAGAAGGTCAACACATTGGAACACCTTTTTATGACTTACTTGATAAAAACAAAATGAATCAGTAACAATCTTATCGAATGTATGAACCACATCGTATGTACATTTATGACAACATTGTTAACTTTCTGGGTATTCAAGAATCTACTAGTTGTACTATTTTGCCGTACCGTATGCCATTCTGGTATGGAGTGACGAAATCTTGTTGGAAAAGTTTAAAACGCACGAGTAATATAAAAGTACCAACACGCATTGCTCTAAATGTATTAAATTGGCGACGCCATTTACCAAATATGAAAAAGGAAATTCACAATTTATATATATATATATATATATATATATATATATATATATATATATATTTTTTTTTTTTTTTTTTTTTCGCATAGCCCCATATAACGGTATTTAAATGATTTTAGCGAAATTATTTCATGGTTCGTAATGGCTGGTACAGCATATGACAAACAATTTTCGTATGCAGTTCCACGTCTTTGTATAGCCATAACCACGACATCTTATGCCCATACGTTTTCGTATAGTCCCATATAACGGTATTTAAATGATTTTAGCGAAATTATTCACCGGAATTGTTTCATGGTTCGTAATGGGTAGTACAGCCTGTGACAAAAATTTGCGTATGCAGTTCTTATATCCATCGTAAAATTAAGAAGTCAAAGGTTCTCCGATTTCGGTGTTTACGATGCATTTATAAATATAAATTTTGACAATGGGATGTTGTCAAATAAATAATTTTGAAAAAATGGTAAACATATGCTTGCAAGACTTAACTTTCTTAATATTCGTCGGAATTGTTTCTAATTTCGTATTTGAAGATCGTAATGGGTACTACAATCAATTTTGAATGAAAAATTATTTAAAGTTGTAAAAATTTGTTGAAAAATGCAAATCATAACAACCTCCGATTGGTGTCGTATAAATGGATAAACCCACTGGATTTGGATTAAAATTGTCGTATCCAATATTTATACTTCAAAAGATCCTCTTAAAGTAGGTTAATCCTGCAAAAAGTGTTCGAAAATAACTTAAAACTCCTTTGTTGCCCTAAAAGCAGCCAGCCAATGACTTAAGCCAGTTAAAAAAAAACCTTTTATGTACTCTCCCCCTTAAGGTGACAATCCATAAAACGCTTTTTTGACTGGCTTAAGTCGAAGGGCCAAATCGAACTAGGTCAACCTTCAACTTTATACTTGATCACCCTGCGCTGCTTTGTTCTTTACAAAAAAAAAAAACCTGTCAGCAAAGCGCTTTATGTATTCTCAATTTAAAAGGCTTTTTTACTGACTAACAAAGGAACATCCTACGTTCCAAGTATAAATTATTGGTCGAAATTGAACTGAGTCAACCTAAAACTCTTTTGTTCTTTTACGAAGAAGACAGCCGACGACTTAAGCCAGTAAAAAGGGCTTTTATGTATATGCACCTTCACTTTGAAAATCATGGTAATGTTGCAACAATTACGTACGGATTTTGGAAGAAGAGTGGCAGTGTTAGCTCCTTATGTAAAAGCAAAATTGCATACATTGGATCATGGGGTGGCCTTTACATTATTGGGCATATTGAACGAATTTTTGTTCACAAAGATTAAATAGGAGGATATGGGCAATATTTGTTTTCAACAGAACAACGCTTCCTAAGATACACTCGATTTAAAAAATATATTTTACATATTTAATTAAAAGAGTGGAAATGGGCTTACTGCGTCAATTCCATTGCCTACACGTTACATCTGCAATCCAGTGCATACGCAATCAAATTGACGGTTGAAATCCACTGGTTTTATTAGACTGCTAGAAAATATTTGTGAATCATAGTTGCATTCGAAAAAAATTTACCATGTGTAAATCGCAAAAGTTTGGTAAAAACTGCGAATTCCTTGCAATTAAAGGCGAAGACAATTGATTCCAATTTTTAAAATATTTTTTTTATATTATATATTTGCATATATAGACGAATTCAACTCAACAAAATATAATAAAATGTTACATTATAATTTATTCATTGTCCACAAAACAAATTGAACACACTCTAGTTGCCACGGATTGCGAATACAATCGCCAATTTTATAAAAATGACAATTACAGAATAAAATTGATTCAATTATAAAAGAAATAGAAAATTTTGTTAAAAACTACATCTATTTTCAGTTTTATTTTTATTATTTTCGTACGTTTTTTTATTGCAATGTATAAAAAATGGGTTTGGTTTAAATACAATGCTGCCAGTGCGTCATCATTTCTGTAGTTTTAATAGCTTTGTAAACAAGTAGCAATGCTTATTGAGATTAAATCTAAAGATGGCTAAATAAAAGATGATAATAAAACAACTCATTATTTTGAAGAAAAATCTTTTTCTTATTCTGTAAACAAAATTGAAGAGCAATAAGCTCTCATAAAAGAAATCAAATAAAAAAAAAAACAATAATATATGTGTGGATTTGGAGCTTTCTTCTCATTCTGGTAGGTAGCACACAAACCAAATGTGATTTAAAAGTAGTAGTTGTTCTTGTGTAGGCAACATCTTCATTTGGATATCGCCCGGCCCTATTGTTGTAACATTAATCTAATTAACAATATATTTATGTTCGTATGCAGATGTGGGTATATGATGTAGTTGGTGTTTTCGACGACTGTGAATGGAACTCCTCATGTTCAAAACAATCTTCTCACATCCGAAGACTTTACAGCAAACACTTTCCATTATTCAAGGAATATGGGTAGATATAATTAGTTATAAATTTAGGATTACAATTAGTCTGGCTGAATGTTTTCTTTGTGGAAATTCAACTAGATGCAGTCGGAGTCTGTTCATCCGCTGCGGTGCTCGTTGCATCGCTGCCATTCGTCAATGTTGTCTGGGAGTTGGCATCATTATCAGTCGCAGCATTAACGGCCAATTTCTTAAGCGCCTCAGTTGTCTCATTTACCTCATTTGTGTCCTTCAAACGCTTCTCAATTTCATTTTTAACTTGGGCAATATCCTTTTGGCTATAAAAAGATAACAAATGTAATGCTTAAAGATGCTGAATCATATCATATTTCTATTACCTTATTTGAACAAATAAAACACCATTTATGGTATTGAGCATATCCAACACAGATCCCATTGTGGGTGGTTGTATATGGATTGGAGGCAGCCCCGTTGTGAGTTTTCCATTAGAATATATGTCATTCATTTTACGTTGCAAAAGCACTGCTTGTTGTGTAAGAAGTCGCAGACATTCGGCCGATTCACGAGTCTTTTCATGAGTCTCGCCCAGCTAATTAAGATTTGTAAACAAATTAATAAACAAACAAGTTTCAACTTAGTTTTAAACCTACTTGTGACTTATAAATGGCATATGTTTCTTTTTCATTATTTAAGGCAGAACGGAAATCTCCCATGCATGATTGTGTCCTGGCCACCAGATGATAGCTAACAGCTACATGCATCGACTTGTTTCCGTAGTATTTCAAATTAAGTTTTAAAGCATGTTCAATAAAACGTAGAGACAGTTCATACTGACCGACGGCGTGCAAAATCAAGCTGATATTACTCTGGAAAGAAAAAAGTTGTAGTTTAGAATTAGCTTACCAACAAGATATGCTTAGCGAACTAAATCAAAGCGTAATCGTTCTGATCCATGTTTGAAGTAACTAACGTATTTGAAAACATATATGACACAGAGAACTGTGCAATAAATAAAATGTGAACATCTATTCACAAGGAACTTTTGCATCGTACTGACGCTAAAGTCCCCTCATTAAGTTTTAAATCATTAATATTGTAGACCCATCCCTCTTTCTACATTTCTTTTAAACTTACATCGATAAGTGCAACTTCCGGATGATCTTCACCACATATCAACACCAGCAAATATCTAGCACGATACAGTAATTTTAAAGATGTGCTCACTTGGCCATTAGCAAAGCAGTAAAGGGATAAATGTGTCTAAAAAAGAGGAAGTATATGTGAGGTAAAAATGACTTTGTTCAACTGAAAACATAATTTTGGCCGTCACTTACATATTCTAAGATAGTGCATGGATTATCGATGCCGTTAACACGTTCACTCATAATAACTGCTCTTTGTTGTATGGCCAGGGCTTCTTGGGCATCGCCCAACAAATAGCTAAGTCGTGCCAGCATACGAAGGCAAGAGCGATTCTCTGAATGCATAGCTCCGAAAACATTATTCAACAAATTTAAGGCCTCGCTTATCAGCTCGTAGCCTTCTTTGAAAAGGCCCTGCTGGATCTTCGATTGACCCGACATATAGAAGTTATAAGCATCGGATGCCCGAGGGTTGATGTGCTTTACAATGGGGAATACATTAAGAACGTCCTCTTCCGTGAATGTGGATTTATTGCGTGACTCAAAATTGTATTCACGAAGTAATATTTGTATGCCCACTTTCAGGCAGAAGGCACGAAGTATGCTCACTCTTTGTAGTGAGTATTTTTCGATGGCAGTTTCTATGGAATCACAGCCAATGTCAAAGTCCCAATAAGATTTGGCCTCTTTTTTGATTTGTTGCCACAAAGTCTTTGGTGTCATAAGAGCCCAATCGTTGTTATCATTGTTTGTTGCCTGGCCATTCTTTTGGCTGTTTTTACCGGTTGTTTTGTTTTTGTTCTTTCCGCGCTTAGTACTGGCGTTGTTGTTATTGTTCTTATTTAATTCCTCGGAGCCGGTGTTGGGGTTCGCGGGGCCAGACGAAAGGAAGCAGTTCAAAAAGTGACTTATTGCAGCCGACAGATGCATGGCATCGGTATTCTGCATATACGCATAGTAAATGTGTTTGGTAGCGCGAATAATTAATTCCATAACCGAAATGCGATGCAAATATTCCATGCGAGGCACTTCGGCCAGCATTGTAATTACTTTACCCAAATAGCGTACATTGATGCCATGACTATGGAGAGCTTCAGTAACACTAGTGCCGTCCATAGGAGGCGATGTGTGGCTCATGTGTTCTTTTATGAAGGCAGGGATCTGTTTCAAAACCAAAAATTCTGCAGCTTCTTGCACCAATTTCTTTTGCTTAGCCAATGAGTTACTACCTTCTTTGTCATCCACGTGGCGTATGCCGGGTGAGAAGACATCTGGGTTAAAACGAAAGTCGAATTCTTTCTCCTTTAGAGAACCAACAGCAGCGCAAGCTCGTTTAACGACTTCGGATGCTTGTGTTTCATCAGCAGTTGCCACACTTGATTGAGCCTCTTTGATTGCATCGTAGGCGTTTTCAATAGCTTCATTGCTCGACAATTTATTTTCACTGTCGTCTTTCTTTTGATCGTTTTCACTTTGTGTTTCGTTTTTGGTTTCTTCTTCCTTCTCTGTGATGGAAGCTGTTGCTTCCTTTTCTTGAGATTTCTTATTTGCATTCAGTTGCTGCAAGTGCTGAGCAGCATTTCTTATAAAACTAACATAACGATCTTCAATAAATGCTTCCAGCAATTCCTGGCGCAAGCAAGACAATTTGTGCTTATGTTCAATGGGGAAACCCATGGCTTTCAGTTCGGGACATAATTCAATGTCCAATTTTAGGAAGTTAACGTCTGGTGGGAAAGTTCGCAACAAATCTAAAATGTAGTGGCGGCCGTCATTGCCTATTATACCCTTACATTCTACCGACGAACATAACTCGACGGGTTCGTCTCTTTCATTCAGAACAGAATGCGGTAAGATTTTCAAATGTTTTCCAGCTTTGCGGAGCAACTCCAAATATTTGGGATGGGAGAGTACAGTCTTGCCGAAATCAATGCTTCCATATACTACTGATTGTTCTTGGTCTCGTTCCAAAATTCCAGGAATAATCGATTGAGCAGTTACCCGATATCCCCGATAGTCCACCACCACGGTACCCAATGTGTACAATCCCTCAACGTCGACGGCGCTGTATACGCGTACGCCATGTAAATCGTTGCGCGGTGCTACAAATGCTGCAACATCGCCTCCCAACTCCTTGTAGTGGTCACGCACATCGAAGCCAAGCGAAAAGAAAATATTATTCCAAATAAACATCTGCATCTTGGGATCTTCTCCTGGATTGATGGCTAGAACATTGCCATCAATTACTGCCATGGCTCCCCTAGTAGCAGCAATAACAAAGTCACCATGAACCTTAAAAATAGCGCGTTCACGCAACAGACGTTCTGGCAACGTTTTTCTGGGCAGTTCCCTGGTGGTCTGGAGTTCTTCATTCCAATCCCTAGTTTGTCCGGGAATATGTTCCTCATATCTGAAAGAGATAAGTTGAAAACAGCATTTGCAAGGAAAAATAATGTGTTATATTTAAGGTCCTACCCCAATTTCGAAGAGAAAGCATCTTCTGCGCGTATGGCGTCAATTGTGTGCTCCAATTGAGGTGCTGTCCATTGGTACACTTGATAAGGCGTTGCTACCCTCTCAAATGCATGACGTAGGGTACGTTTCTTCTGCATTTGTTGGAAGGCACGTTTGAATGAAGGTGATATTTGCGAAAGCAGATCTATTAAGGAGTGACTTAAATGACTGGGATTGTCTGGTTTCGGATTGAATACATCGTCAGTCGATTGGTTGATGTAAAAGCCTTTGGGGCAAGCGGATATGTGAAAACGTTTGTCTTCCATTGTAACCACATATAAATACATCAGGTCTCCATGTAGCTTACGGGGACCAGGAGGTGGATTCCATGCGGATGTTGTGAGAACTTTCAAAGCTTGTGGTCCCTTCGAGTTTTTATTCACTCCGGGCTGCAATGGCTGCAAAGGTGCTTCCTTCACGCCCGGCATAATGTATTCTGGTGGCGTGCAGTCAACGGAATCAGGACGAGATTTTTTCTTTTCGAGCAAGTCTCCCTGTGTGATGGAGTGCAAGAATGTCAGCGAGTTACATTCAACGCCATTGTATGCGTCAGCTAGGTCCATACTCTTCAGCAAATCACGCACATGACGAACATGAATTCTTGCCTCCCGCATGGTGTATGGCTCCTCAACAACTTTTATGGTTGACCCATTTTTCAAACCTTCAATCGTTTTCAATTCAGCAAAGTTATCCAAAGTTGCACCATCTAATTGCAATGTGAAACAAGTGCGATGACAAGTGTCTTCCCTATCCATAAGTAATTGGTGGATTTCTTGGACGAGTTCCATGCTGGATAATTGAACTGACCACATTTCCGCACCAGGACTTTGAATGTTCACTGTAATGCCATTGTCATGTAAGGCATCCAAATTTATGTCCTCTTCGTACGTTTCCTCTCCTTCGGGAACAGATACCTCCTCCTTCTTTTCAACGTCTGTGACATCATTGGCATTTGTATCTGTAGAACCATTGGATGTCACTTCTGCTTTATTGTCTACGTTATGGCCATTGACCACTTTATCCGATTTAGATCCATTTTTCGAATTTTTTCCTACAAAATATTAGTTGTAAAATTATTAATTTATTAATGAATACAAAGTAATATCTGATCCGATTCGGAACCGGCAAGAATGGAAATATGTTACTATAAAAACCGATAAATTAGAAAAACTTGAATGCAAGATGAAGAGAGAACCTAAATTATTGTGTTTCTAATTGTGTGGTGGCAATCTTCAAGTAAATCATCCTATAGATGAGGCATTGACAAAGTTCAAAGGCCACATAGTTAACGATCATAAGTGGATTCAGGAACACATCCCAGGCCGCACTAGATACCTTACTTTGATTAAGTTCCTTAAGCCTTCAACTAGAGAAACAGACAATCAGGTCGAAGGGCACGTCTCAGAGAATTTTATCAATGGGGCAGTAAATCTTTTTGACACTCTGCGATCTTAGGTGGTGTGGAATGTATAAGAGGAGAAGTCAATTCTAATGACTACATATCACCACTGTTGAACTTCGACTTGTCATCCACACACTTGACACCTTTATGCGGTATATCCAAAACATAAAATGGTAAAGACTAGACTAAATGCATCATGGAAAAATATGTAGAGGCGCTTCTCTCAATAGAAACATGTTAGCATAAAAAGCACAATTACAGGCCAGTTTTACGGATAAAATTTTCTGTAAACCAAAAATTTCGAATCAAACTTGAATTCCATTGTTGCTTCCAATTAATTGAAAATTGCATTTACTTTTAAAACTATTTAACATTGGGGTGTATGTTGTTATGATGCCGTAATAGCAGAGGTAAATCTACTTAGTGTCAATATTTTGACTTGTCCTTTAGAAGTCTCTGATTTGGTATAGCTTTCTATGCATACGGTTCTAAGATGGAATGTGGGAGGGTACTGGGGTCTTCTGTTATATCCTTAATATACGTTAATCCTACAAACTTAGCAACGACTGTAGTGTGTTCCAGGCAAAAATCTTTGCGATTAAAATAAAAAATAAATCTATTATAGCGTTAAAACATCTAGCGTAGTATCATTGTAAAGTTAATTAATGCCATTGCTTTTATTCTATGCATTTTTGTGTGGGTCTTCGGCTAAAAATTGGAGCCATTTTACATAACAATATTATCGGGTGATACCAATATGGGACGGTTTGACTTCCAGGTTATCATATACAACAATTTCAATTACACTTGCCACCGGCGAATGAGCATGCCAAGCAATTGTGCTCTCAATTTACAAATCTCTATGGGAACTCTCTTAACAACATTCAATAAATACAAGTTTGTATACATGTTTTGGGATCACGAATCAATATGGATAGGGAAGGGATAATAAAATGCTAAACTGTTTCTACATCTTCTATTTGCATGTTACGTACCTACTTAATATTTAAAATTCAATATTGGAATTGCTATATTGTTGGACAAAAAAAAAAAAAAAAAAAACAAAAAAAAAAAAATTTGCCCGAGAATATGAATTACAACAAATTACATTTTTTTCGAAAATTCATATTATTTTATTTATTTATTTTTATTTATTTTCAATTGGTACAGAAACCTAGCCTTATTATAATATCCTTAATCCTAAAAGAATTACTTAAAATTAAACACTAAAACAAATTAACAAAAAAATGAATAAAATTAACAATTGATTGATGGTTCCAAGAACTCCTATACATGACTACTCAAAACTATTCATAACATCCTTAATCTTAAAAATAACATTAAAAAAATAACAAAAAAAAAAGATTAGCAAAAATCACAATTCATTGAAGATTTAGATAAATCAACTATGCAAGGAAAAAAACAAATTAACACAAGAAAACTATATATTTTAAACAATATTGAAATGAGCATATAATTTACGCCTATAACATTTTAGGGAAGAATTGAATGTCTTAAGATTAGGTGGCAGATTGTTGAAAATGCGAGCAATTCTTACATAGAAGGATTTTTCCAACAGAGGAGTCAAGCGTGGTATAACAATTTGCAGGTTCCTTACAGATCTCGAAAACTTAAAAAGGTCCAAAAGAGTAGAAGATGTCCTCAATTTAAAATGTTTGTAGAAGAACAACATTGACCTTAAATTCACAAAACACTCAAACGAACAACCAAGAAACTCTTTCACAGAAGGAGATATATGATCACGACGTTTGACACAAAAAACATATCGCATTACTCTATGAAACAATAGTTTTAACTTACGAAAAACAAAACCGTAGCTACCCCCAAAAATCTCAATACAATATAAAAAGTGAGGCATTATTAATGCATGTACCAACTAAATTCTAATCTTCTTAGGCAAAACTATGTCCAAGCAGTACAACTTCTTTAAAATAAAGTTAACTTTGGACACTAAAGAATTCACATGCACATCAAACACCAAACCAGAATCAAGTATTAATTAGTGACAAAACTTTAATAAAACAAGTAAAAAAAGCTTTAAGTTCGGCCGGGTCGAACTTTGAATACCCTCCATTATTTGGAACGAATTAAGCAATTCTCAAAAAAAAAAAAAAAATAAAATAAAATAAAATCCGTTAAAAATTCTGTTAAAATCTAAAAAATACCGAATGTAGCCATTATATTGGGGTCTATACGACGACATGGACCTGCATAGGTCATAAGCCATTACAATATTCAAATGCGAAACTATACGAAGAAATGGACCTGCACAGACAATTCTCTGTCTTAGGCTGTAGTATCCATTACGAACTTCAAATACCAAATTTGAAACAATTCCGGTTAATAATGTCGCTAAATCATTAGAATACCGAATATCGGAAGGTACCGTTATATGGGGGCTATAGAAGCCGTGGACCTGCCCAGACAATCTACTGTTATATGCTGTAGCATCCATCACGAACGTCAAATACCAAATTTGAAAAAATTCCGGTGAATAATGTCGCTAAAATCAACAAAGTACAGAATATTGTGGGGTACCGTTATATGGGGGCTATACAAAGACATGGACCTGCACAGACAATTTTCTGTAGGCTGCAGAATCCATTACGAACTTTAAAAATCAAATTTAAAACAATTCCGATAAATAATGTCGTTAAACCATCAAAATACCGAATATCGGGAGGTACCGTTATATGGGGGCTATACGAAGTCGCGGACCTGCCCAGACAATCTCCTGTTATAGGCTGTAGCATCCATCACGAACGTCAAATACCAAATTTGAAAGAATTCCGGTGAATAATGTCGCTAAAATCAACAAAGTACCGAATATTGTAGGGTACCGTTATATGTGGGCTATACGAAGACGTGGACCTGCACAGACAATTTTCTATCTTAGGCTTTAGTATCCATTTCGAACCTCAAATACCAAATTTGAAACAATTCCTATGAATATTGTCGCTAAAATCGACGAAATACCGAATATAGAGAGGTACCGTTATATGGGTGCTATACCAAAAGGTAGACCTACATGGCTCATTTTCAATACCAAAAGTCCTGCAGACATAATATACATTTGAGTAAAATTGTATCAATCTTCTTCAATTCGTTCGGAAGCTAAAGTGATTTCCACAGACGGACAGACATCGCTAAATCGACTAAGAATTTTGTGCTGATCAAGAATATATATACTTTGTGGGGTCTAAAATACATATTTCGAGGTGTTACAAACGGAATGACAAACTTAATATACCCTCCATACTATGGTTGAGGGTATAAAAACAGTGAACTTTTTTAAATATCCTCTAAAATGCGTTGTCACACCTAACCAAGTAAACTACGTTTTCAAATATAAATTATAATCAAGTAGCTAAATCTTAGGGTAAACTGGAATCTATTTAAATATTACAAAATAACTCCTATTCAGAATTATATTTGTAATTTTTTTCAAGTAAAATTTCATTTTATAGCTTAGTTTGGCCTCTTTGTAGATTTGTATATTCTAAGAAAAAATATGTTGAAATGTGTTATGTCTTTAAAGCAACGTGGATGTTATTTGATTATACACCTAAGTCTGTTTTTACACGGTAGATTGGTTCCAGAAGAAGCCGTGTAAAAAAAAACCGTGTAAAAAAGACATTGATCTTATACAAAAATGGGTGATTTGTTCCTAATCTCTAAAACCTATAAAAATTAGTGAAAAACAAGAATTTTTATTTTTTTCTTTACCAAACACGTCTTATTGCATTAACAGTTCACAAAATATTGACACGTTTCAATTGCTCTGACCAGTAAATTTTATTGTATGCACATAGGCTATTCACATTTGCTTTGATCAGTAAAAATTGTTTGTACGCGCTAAAGGGGAATTCACTTAAATCTTTAAGCTAGTGTTCGCAAACTATTGATGGTTTCAGACTTTTTTCTTTCATAAATACTTTTTTGTGATATGAACATACTTCGCAAAAATTAAATTTGACAAAAAAATTTAAGTACATAAAATTTCAAATCGTGCTAAATGGAATAAAATCGTGTAAATAAATTAAAAATATTCAATTTTCAAACCGTGTTATATCAAAACCGTGTACAAAAAGACCGTGTAAAAACAGACTTAGGTGTAATTGGCCAATGTATTAGCTATTTGGCTTCAATTAGAAAGTATTGAAATAATAAACGATTTTGCAATTTTTCGTATATATCATCTTAAGATAATAATTTTGTTTGACTTCTAGGAAAATATATTTCAAATGATTTATCAACACTGGTATATTAACATATTATTTATTTTATACTTGAGTTCCATCTTCAATGCGTAAAAGGGAATAATTGAAGCGGCCGTAGAAAAAAATTATATTCACCCACTTTATATTCTGGCAAACATCCTGAACAAGTGAAAAAGGGGTTTGCAGCAATGTAAAATGAGGAAGTCCTATTTATTTATTTTTCGACCTCCCCATTACGTAGGGATCGCGTAGGCATTGAAATACCAGCTGTAGAAAATCTATTGCTACTCATTTAAATACATAATTATTCATAATTATCCAGAATCTACTATTTTTACATTTTTTGTCGATATCATAAAGCGAAAATCGGTTATCGTAGTACAAAAATGTACATTATTGCAGTTCTGGAACAGACCAATTATGTCAATAGTACCAAAATCTACAATATCAAACAAAGAATTGAAGTCAAGACACATTCTACTTTTCACCAATAGAGTGATAACTGACAATACCTGCTTAATCTAAATGAGATTTATAATTCTGAAAGAAGAAATAAGGGAGTTCGAATGCACGTTACCATTAAGATTTTATACGCCATTATAGTATTGAACATAATACGTCTAATTAGGCAATAGAATTAATTTTAGTCTGCTAGTATAGGGCGGCAATGCAAAGTCACTGTCCAATGAAAATCTTTCAGCGCAAACAGCAGAGACTGTTTTTGCACCGATTCAATTTCATTACAGTAAATGGCATAATTAGGATCCCATACGACTGCAGCATATTCTAGTATAGGCCGAACAAGTGATAAAAATAATTGTTTGGTAACATACGGATCAGAGAATCCCTTAGGCCACCGTTTTATGAATCCTAAAACACCATTAGCTTTATTAACGATTGATATAATATTATTATTAAAAGACGATGATTTAGGACATTATTTATTCGAATTGTTTCAAATTTGGTATTTAAAGTTCGTAATGAATTCTACAGCCTAAGACAGAAAATTGTCTGTGCAGGTCCATGTCTTAGTATAGCCCCCATATAACGGTAACTCCCAATATTCGATAATTTGATGATTTTAGCTACATTATTAACCGATTTTTTTAAGTTTCGCATTTGAATATTGTAATGGCTTATGATCAATGCAGGTCCATGTCGTCGTATAGACCCTAATATAACGGCTACATTCTGTATTTTTAAGATTTTATCAGAATTTTTAACGGAATTTATTGTTTTTGAGAATTGCCAAATTCGTTCCAAATAGCTTTTGTACTTGTTTTATTGAAGTTTCATCACTAATAGGAATTTTCTTAAAAAATGAAATTTGTTGTAATTCATGCATTAAATAAGTGTTACATTTGTCCCAATGTATATTAGGGAGATAATTTTAGCTGCGCCAAGTTCGTGTTTGATGGAGAGAGAGGTAAAAGGAATGGAAATTGAAAACAATTGGCAATTCTCGGGCAAATCTTTTTTTGTTCTTTCATCCAAAAATAAAAATATCAACTACAATGTAGTTTAAATATTAAGTAGGTACGTAACATGGAAATAAAAGATGTAGAAATAGTTTAGCATTTTATTATCCCTTCCCTATCCATATTGATTCGTGATCCCAAAACATGCTCATAAGTCTCACTATACTATTTGATCAGTTTACGCATCATATACAAAATAAAACGAAAACAAAAACCAACATAACAACCCCCTCTCCACACAAGTCACGTGTAAATATATGTATATATCGACTATGTATACAAACTTGTATTTATTGAATGTTTTTAAGAGAGTTCCCATAGAGATTTGTAAATTGAGAGCACAATTGCTTGGCATGCTCATTCGCCGGTGGCAAGTGTAATTGAAATTGTTGTATATGATAACCTGGAAGTCAAACCGTCCCATATTGGTATCACCCGATAATATTGTTATGTAAAATTGCTCCAATTTGTAGCCGAAGACCCACACAAAAATGCATAGAATAAAAGCAATGGCATTAATTAACTTTACAATGATATTACGCTAGATGTTTTAACGCTACAAGTTTCACAACTTTTAATCAAGTGCTGGTAAAGAAAGTGGCAGCATGTAGAAATATGTACCTAGGCGATGCACGTGTTAATTGTAGGTTAAAACAACAACTATTGAATGAAATGGTATGCCGGCATATGCAAGCTCACATATGTACATGAATTTAACATGCCTCGACGACATACCACTCTTCACAATGGACGACTATCTAGGGCTATAATCAATATTGAGAAGTCCAACATCTAAAACAGCCAGCAGATAGCTCAGTTTGTACAACAATGGGCAAGATAGCTGACTAAAAATTACGTAATTGTTATGTGATTGTTTTTTTCCAAATCTTACATTATTATTGGGCGACATGTTCTTTATGGACACGAAGAATTACTTTAAATTGATAGAAGCCATCATAAATTTCTTGAATTCTGAAGATGCATCACTAAGTCCATTCACCTGAATTTATATATAGGCACGACATACATTCTAATTTAATGCTGAATGTGTATGTTTGAACATTATTTGATGTACCAACCTTTTTTTTTCAAATCGTTTGATTGTTCTCCTTTGGTAGCCTCGACAACTGGAGATTGATTGTTCATTGCTTTCTTATCTGTTTGAGATGTTCCATTGTTTTTATTGTCGTTTTCCAAAGCCATTCTATTACAGTTAATCTTTTCAATTTTTAATCGCAACTAATTTGAATGTCGTCGCTTCGAAGCTCTTTGGCCGATGAATGGATGTTACACAACTTCTCACGGAATTTCTTATTGGTAAAATTGAAATGTCAAAAAGATTTTTTCTGAACGTCGAATCAAACACTTATATATTTTCCGTTCACATCTGTTATTTTTTTCTTCTTGATAAAAAAAATTATTTATTTAAATTATATCAATTGAGCACAATTTTACCGAAATTCAATTATTCTTAAATCTCATGTGTCCTCATAGAGCTGACAAAGCATCGATGGCAATGCCGTAAATATCGATACTTTATTTGAAAGGAAGTATCGATTGATAATTGTTCCAATCGATATTGTTATATATCCCGGTCTGCTAGTAAAACAACTGTTGCCTTCAGGTAACTCATAACAACTGAGTGATGGTGTTTATTACATATGCTTACATCGATAGTAGTTTAGTAGTTACTGAATACGTAACGTATACAACACCTCTCCCCTCTCTTATAACAAAAATAATAAAATGAATTCAATAAAATACTATTAGCTAAAAACTCCGAACACTAATACCTTTCAATCCGTATCGATAACATAATCATTTAGTCGATGAGGTCGCCGTATATTCCTCCTAGGATTCGTTCTTATGTTGACTGCCTCGCCATTCCCTGCTGGCTCTTCAAATCCGATGAATGCTGACCCCGGAGAACTTGGGGGCGTTGCGAAGGACTGATCTCGATTGTCTGACATCACGCATTCGTCTGTTGCTTCTCGTTCCGCATTACTCATACTTGTAGGGTTCTCTCTCTTCTCCAAAGTCAAATCTGATGGCTCATAACTAGCACTATGTGTTTCCTCAACTTCGCTATCCAGCATTACTCTGCCATTAATCTTTCTCAATTGATCAATGTGTCTGTTCCAACACCTACCATCTTCCAGCCTCACTTTGTAATGCAAATCACCAATTCTCTCTCTTACTATTCCAGGCTTCCACTTAAGCTTATCCATATAATCCCGAGCCATTACAGCGTCTCCTACTGCTAACTCTCTTGTAGTTTTTTGTCTTTCGGGGTCTCGGACTTCATTGTTGGGCAGTAGGAGGTCCAATCTGCTTTGTATTTGTCGCCCAAACATTGTCATAGCTGGTGATTTATTCGTGACCGGGTGAATTGCTCGTCGATATGCCAATAAAATTTGATCAATTTTCCGCTGTAACTCCTCCTTACGAGGCATTGCCTTCAACTTGGTCTTGAAAGTTTGTATAAAACGTTCTGCTTGACCATTCGTTGCAGGGTGGTACGGTGCCCCCAACTTATGCATGATACCATTTTGTTTTAAAAACTCTTGAAATTTCGCGCTTTTGAACTGCGTCCCGTGGTCGCTGACTAGAATGTTTGGTATTCCAAATTGCGCAAATATACTTCTACATACTTCGATTGTTGTCTCCGTGGTAATGTCTCGAACTATCCTTACCTCCGGCCATTTACTAAAAGCATCCACCAGTACAAAAAAATATTTGCCCAAAAAGGGACCAGCGTAATCCACATGCACCCTTTCGAAAACTTTCTTCGGAGGTAACCAGCAATGAACCGGTTCTTTCTTTACATCTGGTCGCCCGATCTGGCATTCATAACAGTCAGCAACCGCTTTTTCAATGTCCTTATCTAAATTTTTCCACCAACAATACGCTCTGGCAAGTGACTTCATTTTTGATACACCAAAATGTCCCGAATGTAATTCTTGTATTATTCTAGTTCTCAGCGGTTTTGGCACATACACTCTTATGCCTCTTAATAAGCATCCTTGTTGCAAGCTAAATTCGGATGGGTCGATTCCAAAACTGTCGGCAGGATCACACTTCCGGCCATATGACAAACTGTCTACTAAACGTCTTACTTCCGCATCTTTTTTTGTGGCTTGTCCTAATTCCTTGACGGTGATTGGCAAATTCTCAATTAATTCCATTTCAATTTGATCAATCTCGCTGATTGTTTTGCTGCATTCATTTACAGGAAGCCTCGATAGCGCATCTGCATTCCCATTCTCCTTAGATTTACGCAAACGAATCTTGTAATCAAAAGATTCCAGGAATACTGCGTAATGTTGCATACGCGTTGCAGACAATACCGGTAATCCCTTGTCAGGCGCAAAAATCTGTGATATTGCTTTATTGTCGGTAATTAAAGTAAATTCCCTTCCATATACATATTGGAAAAACTTTTTTACCCCGAATATTACTGCGTATGCCTCCTTGTCTACTTGGCTATACCGTCTCTGTGTTGCATTTAAAGTTTGCGATGCAAACTGTATAGGTCTTTCCGTTCCATCGCCAAATTCGTGACTCAATACGGCTCCCACACCCGTAGGGCTCGCATCCACTGCCAATGTTAATTTTTTTCTTGGATCATAATGTGTCAGCACCACCTCTGATCCCACTTGTCTCTTTACTTCTTCGAAAGCCCATTTACATTTAGCATCAAAATTAAATGGAACTTCTTTGTGCAGTAATCGATTTAGAGGGTAAACTATAGAGCTCAAATTTTTTATAAAACGACCATAATAATTCACTAGTCCCAAAAATGATCGAACTTCGTCCTTGGTTGCCGGATATCTCATTTCTTGAATAGCCTTAATCTTGGCTGGTATCTTACGAATTCCTTGTCGATCAATCACATAACCACAATACTCAATACTCTCTCGCAGAAATTCCGACTTAGCAAGATTTATTCGCATATTGTATCGGTCTAATCTTTTTAACACCTCTTCTAACCGGTCTAAGTGTGTCCTCTCATCCTTGGCTGTTATTTTAATGTCATCCAGGAACACCTTAACACCCGGTATATCCGCTAATAACTGCTCCATTAATCTTTGCCACTGAGACGGGGCGCTAGCAACGCCAAACATTAATCTTGTTGGTTGAAATAATCCTTTGTGTGTGCTCAGGGTTAAGAACTTTTGGTCATCTGGATGTACTTCTAACTGCAGATATGCCTTGGACAAGTCAATCTTCGAATATTTTTCACCGCCTGCCATTGTACTAAACAATTCGTCGACTGTAGGCAATGGGTGCTTGTCCACCACTAAGACCGGATTGATCGTTATCTTGTAGTCTCCACAAATTCGTATCTTGTCATCTTTCTTTCTGACCACCACGATTGGTGTAGCCCACTCGCTACGTTCCACTTTTTCCAATAATCCAGCTTTTACTTGGTCATCTAATTCATCTTCCACTCTCTGCAACAGTGGAAAAGGTACTCGTCGCGCCTTCATACATTTCGGGACAGCATCGGTTTTAATATTCAAACGCGCCTGAAACCCCCTAATTTTGCCCACTGACTTCGAAAATAAATTTGGATATTTCTCCAAGATACTCCTTAACTGACCTTCCAAATTCGCCGACTCCTGAATTTTGTTTACGCTTACCGATGACACACTCTTTCCTTTTAACATCTTCAGCCAGTCCAATTTAACTAACCGCAGCCACTCTCTTCCCAGCAATGGTTTCCGATTGGCCCGTACTAAATACATTTTGACTTTTGTTATGTCTTTGGCTCTTACTTTCACCCATATGTATCCCGCGCAATCTATAGGCGTCTTGCAATAACTATAGAGTTCCAAATCTGGTTCATGAATTCGTATTTTCTTCGAAAAATATTTGTACGCATCGGCAAGACTTATGATGGTGACCGGCGCTCCCGTGTCAACTTCAAATGTGATATTACGATCATTTACTTCCAATGTACATAGAATTTTATCCCGTATGCTGGGGCTCTGTCCATTACTTTCCATCTTACACACTTCTTGCTCTGAGTCCTCCTTTCCACTGACTTCGCCGTCAGATATTTGTTTCATTGTAGATCTTGCTTTAAAACACACACGCCTTAAGTGGCCTCTCTTTCTGCAAAAATTGCATACAGAATTTATGTGACGGCAATCGTTTGAATTATGCTTACTGCTGCCACATCTGTCACAGTTTGTATTCAGTTTCGATCTCGCTCTTTGTTCTGTCTCTCTGACTCTTTTCTCCCTCTCTTTTGTCTTTCTCATATTCACCATGTCAACGGCTTCTTGCTGCTTATTCATTTCCTGGAACCCCTTTTCAGCTTGTTCAAACATGTTTGCCAAATGTATTGCATCATCTAATGTTAAATCGTCCTTTTCCAATAACCGGCCTTGAATCTTTCTGTTCCCTATGCCGTACACAAACTGGTTCCTCAGTGCTTTGTCCAGGTATTCACCAAATCCACAGCCCGTTGCTAGATGCCTCAAAGCCACTAAATATTCTGCGGCGGATTCTGTAGGTTCTTGCTTACGTGAGTGGAATTTAAAGTTCAAAAATATTTCATTGGGTTTAGGGTTATAATGCTTCTCCAGCAATTCACAAATATTATCATACTGCAATTCCTCTGGTATCAAGGGTAAAGCCTTGTCACATAGCTTATTATAAGCCTCTGTACCCATGAAATGTAATAGATATTTAGCCTTCATCGCCTCGCTCGTACCAAAAATCGCCAACGCCGTCTCAAATCTTTTCACCCAACGATTCCAGGTTGTAGCCTTTTCATCAAATGGCTCCATTTGAAAATTGCCACGCGGTTTTGGTTCACTCGTCGCCATAATTGTTATATATCCCGGTCTGCTAGTAAAACAACTGTTGCCTTCAGGTAACTCATAACAACTGAGTGATGGTGTTTATTACATATGCTTACATCGATAGTAGTTTAGTAGTTACTGAATACGTAACGTATACAACAGATATTAATTACACAGTAACATACACTGAGATAATTTGATCTATTTCAGGTCTCCCTAAAATAATAAAATAAGAGTCGAATAGTCTGTTCCAGAAAGGCAAGAATCTAAAAGTTTTTACTATGATAACCGGTTTTCGCTTTATGATATCGAAGAAAATTGCAAAATTAGTAGATTCTTGCAGGTTCTGAAACAAACCAGAAATATAATTCAAAACAAAACTAGTAGCTTGGTAGAATTAAGTCTAAAATCTATTTAAATCCGAAGAAGACCGTAAATGATGATCTCAAGCATGTGACTATTATAATTTTTGTGACAGGGATTGTAAAATTTTCCAACCGGACCTGCATTCCATCTTTACATCAGATTTTGAGTGTGCACAAGTACTGGGATGAGCAAAGTTTGAAAAGAATAGGATTAATATTTAACATTGTGTGAGGTTTATTGGTTTACAAAATTTTCACCTGTTGTGATGAAGATACCAGAAGAAATAACCACATTAGTAGTGAAATTCTCTAACTCAAGTAGTCGTTAAGACCTACCGATAGATACCAATGTTGTCAACTCTGACTTCTTTTTTATATCAAAAATTTGGGTTTTAAAGTTACCGATTTTTGTCGGTAACTCAAATAATGACTTAGAGAATCCCACTACAGATCTCGTGTTGGCAGAATTCATGGTAGAACTAAGAAGGTAAAGTCATGTAATCATATGTTTACAATTTTTTTTTCGAATTTATACGTTTGAAAACATCTCATTGTAAATATATATATTCATAAATCCATTGTATACACATAAAATCAGAGATGGGAACTTTTTTTATGCATTGAAATTTGACAAGGTAAGTTACAGAAAATGTAGAGCTGGGAATGCTAATTTGAAATGAAGTTACCTTTATTTATTGTACCATGGCAGAAATATTGAGATGTGTGAAATTTGAAGACAACTCTCTCTCCACAATTTAGGGAGGGAGGAATTTGCCTTTTATTGGCGTCATTGTTATTCAAAATTTTGACCTGCGGGAAGGTACCATCAGGAGTGGTCCGTTCTATATGTTTTTTTTTTAGTAGAATATTGGGATCTACGAAATTTAAATACAATTGGAGATACTGGAAGAATTGGGTCGATATTGTCCCTTTTCACATCTGACCGAGAATTGGAGACTTGAAATCTTCTCCTCTGGAATTTGTCCAACACCGATTTTCCCTTTATGATATCGAAATGCAAAACTACTAGTTTCTTGCATATACTAGAACAAAGCACTTGCGTGTTAAGATACACAAATGGCAGAAGAATTCAGGTAAATGCATCAACGCTTGGGAGCATTCATATGTCAAAAAATTTTAAATATTTTTTTCAAATATAAGTTGATTTTTACATATTTTCTTATACGACGTCATTCGGAGATTATTAAAATCCGCGTTTTTCAACAATTTTTGCAAATTTAAATAATTTTTCATTCAAAATTTTCAATTCCAAAATTGGTGTGACAGTTAATTGTCCCAGCAGCTGTGTCGATGCGTCTACCTATATTCTTCTACCATGGATACACACCTGGTACAATATAGGGAGCCTTATTTCAAATAATAATATCCAGCTCTTCATATGGATGAACTGGTTTCGTTTTTCACGGTTTTCAATTATTTATTCAAAATAAATGCAACAAGTTGTTTGATTTTTTATTGTTTTGATACTAATTCTGACATTACAAGCCAAACAGGTAGTGCAATTTTTTCAAAGTTGACCTACCTTCTCTTCATTGTACCATGAGGACAACCATGTTAAAATTAAGAAGACAGTCATTTCAAATAACCTTTGTCATTTTCTGTAATTTACCTTGTCACATTTCACTACATTTGTGTATGTACAATGGATTTATAAATATAACTTTTGACAATGAGATGTCAAATGAATAATTTAAAAAAAAAAATGCGAGTTATAAGCGCCTAGAGTTCCGTTAGTGTCTGGTGTATTTCCAGTGTAAGACTAACAAAGACAGAATGGATAACAATGTGAAGCTCAAGCGTCTCCGATTAGTTCAGCTACACACTAAAAATCAACCAATAAAGAGGAGATTCAGTCCCTTAGCTGGTGTAGGAATCTGCCCGTAGGCCTATGGCTGCTCTATTTGCGTTTTGTCCAAAGGCGAAGGTTATAAAATTTAAGGATTGTTGTTCGTGATGGAATAAAGTTTATAAATACAAAATTCGGTGATATCGATTCACTTTACATTGCCTTTGGAACTTTTAGATCCCTTATTCCAAACTCTCTTGTTTATAAATCCCTTATTATTGTTATGTTTTCTGTTTTGATTCCATATTTATTTTTTATTTTGTCATGCCTGGTTTTTCGTTTTACACCGTGTTGCCATATCCCGTTAATTACATTGTGCCTATTGAAAGTGCATCGAAAAACGGGAAGCGGTGTGTGTTTTTATTATTGTTTTCGTTGAGAAAAATTGAATAAAATAAATATAAGAATTCGTGTGATAATTGATTGAGGTGTTTATTTGAATAATAAATCAGTTCTCATTCATTGTATTTGGTTTATTTGAATAACGGTGTACTTCCCGAATCTAAAATCACACGCTTCTATGCGTTTGTGATGCGACGAAATATGTGGTTGAATCCAGTCCACTCGCGCTAGTCCTCCAAAATTCAGATCCTATTTTTAAATAATTAGGACCTATCCACAGAATTCTGACCGAGCCTTAGGGGGGCCCTTGATGATCTATGTCTCGGAACGCGACAATCAAAAAGACAACCATTTTGCATTGGACGAAATTGTAGACCTAAAAGCAAACAGCAATAATTCATAGAATATTTGAGCTATTTTGTATGTAAACTTTTTCATTAAAATAACTTTTTGCTTTATTTCTAGAAAAAAACTGGGTAATTGTTAAGATGTCACTTATTAAAAATTTGGTAAAAGAGCCGGAAAGAAAGGATTCCAAATCCGACAACGACAGCGATGGTGAAAAGAAACCGAAGCCAATGATAAAATCTGCCATTGATTTGCAACGTTTAAAACTTGAAAAACTTATGAAAAATCCAGTAAGTATTGAAAAATGCTACGAATTAAGCAGCCTGAAGTTTAATTGTAGATTCCGATTAAATACTAACAAACGTTAAAACTAGTAATAACAATGATACGTACTCTCTTCTCATAGGACAAGCCAGTCGTCATTCCTGAACACCGCAGAGAAAAAGACTATATGGCCAGCGTTCCTACGTTCGTGCGCAATGTTATGGGTTCCAGTGCGGGTGCAGGCTCCGGAGAGTTTCATGTGTACCGTCATTTGCGTCGCAAGGAATATGCTCGACAAAAAATGATTCAGCAAAAAAGCCTGCAAGAGCAATTAGACGACGAATATCAACAGAAAATAGAGGAAAATCGACGTAAAGCCGAGGAGAAAACTGCAAAGAAAAGAGCAAAACGCCTTAAGAAGAAGCAAAGAGCGAAAAAAGCTAGGCAACAGAAACCTTCTGGCGATGCGACAAAATGTAATGAAGACGATAACACTTCTAGCGATTGCAGTGATGACAACGAAGACAACCAGACCACTAATAACGAAAATGATGGCGAACCAACCTCATTATCCTCAAAGGAAGGGGAAGCAGAAGCTGCTGTTGATAACAAACAATCGGATGATGGTAATACGGATGATAGAACGAATAGTGAAAATCCTAACTCACCAGAAAATAAATTGAGACACGACAATGTTACAATATCTGAGTCGTCTATACTAGACGACAAAGTAGATAATGTTGAAAGCGTTAAACGGAATATAGACATTTGATATATAAAACATATACGTAATTAAAATAAAATCATAACCAATAATGACCATTTATTACCTTTGCATTTAAGTATGCGAAGACACGGTTACCTAGCGATTTAAAAAAATATATACATTTCAAGCTTGTAAACTAATTAATAAGTAGTAGCATACCATTGTTTGGCCTAAAAGGTATGTTATATTTTTTAAGGCAAAAGTAGATTCGAGTAGCATTCTCTGATTAGAGAGAAATTATCCTAGTCCATAATTTTACTTTTGAAAAAACACATATTGTAATGCTAATATTGATGACAACGATCAATTTGACTTAAAATCGAAAGATGTACTTTCAAGATTGAAAAAAAAATGAATTGCTGGAGTCCAATTGGGTATCATTTTAGATTCATATCTTTACGTGAAGCTCTAACATCAACATTTGCTGGTGACACTGATTTTATTAGATTATACAAGGATTCTATGAAAGAGTAGGAAAAATACAAAACCACGTAAATCTTCTTGAACATTTCCTGACAAAATGGATAGTATCAGTGCTCTAAGACCCGAATCTTGCCCACGATAAAAAAGACTCGCAAAATGATACCATAAAATATATCGTAATACACTTGGGCCGAAGACTTATATGGAAGCAACACATCACGTAAATAAAAAAATGCTAATCTAAATTCGTTAATCGGTATACATTCTTCTCTCGATGGCCCTTTAGACAGCTCTGAGTAACAGTTAGTACCTCTTATATAAGTAAATTATAAAGAAGACAATCGAGCTTTCTTCGATCTATTACAGGTGCACCTAAGTACATAAGAACACAACAACAATTCACAAGCACCTCACCAATCGTTGTAGATAAAATTAAGAAGAATTGATAAAGTAATTAAGCAATCGCTGGTGTGCCAAGGATACACTAAAAAAAACAATCAATCGCGTACTGACCTCTCATACACGCGAGAAACACTGAGATATTTGCAGAGTACCTGAAACAGCAGAGCATATAGTTTTTGGTTGCACGCATCTTGAGAAAATTAGTTGAAATTTTCGAGATTTTTTTCGATTTGAGACTTTTTATTTCCTATGTCTTGAGGGTATAACAAGTTCCTTTTGACCATAAGGTTTATAACACCTCGAAATATTGGTTCTATACTGAGGATGTTTTAAATCTCGCCAAACTGAGTTGATCTAGCTACGTGTGTCTGTCCAAATGCCCATCTTAATTTGTAACCACGCTACAGGTCGAAAATTTTGACAGTTTTGTAGAGGGACAGAAAATAAGCTTATTGTTTTTAAAAGGGATCACAAAATATTAAGGACATGGATCAAAAAATAAATATTTTCCTGATTTTGCAGTCTCTGTGATACTGCAGTGACCAGTCACCAAGATTATAAGATCAAACCTACTAAGTGATAGAAGGAAACATATTCCTCTTTTCGTAATTGGTTTCCAAGTGCGACCTTCCTCGATGAGAGATTTTTTGAAGCAGCTAACGTAATAGCTTATTAGTGATTTAATTGTTTCTTCAATCGACTGGGATCCGCGTCGAGCTATTTCATCAGCCACTTCATTCCCTACTATATTGCTGTTTCCTGGAACTTAACAAAGCTTAATGCGCCCTCTTGTTTCAATGGGGACTTTCTTGAAGTCAAGAGTGGCTCTCGATTTAATACACTTGACATGATAGCTTTGAGGACCGCTTGACTATCGACATATTCAGTCCTGCTGTGCTATTGCAGAGTTCTTTTACCATTTCGGCTGCCTTGGAAGAATCTCCGCCTGAAAAACGATACAATTGTCATTAAGCTTATACGCCAGCACCGGTACCTCCATCAATCCCAAGCATCCCAATCAGGTATGGTAACATCAGTATAATTGAAGTAGAAAAAGGTGGACACGTGATCACCAATCCTATTACCTTTACCTAAGATATTCCGACTAATTAGGATCTGAGTATGACCAAAACGTGAAGAGCGCCATCCACCAGCTTCCCATAGTCTCAGCTCACTTTTGTTGCTTGCAATCGCGCTAAAATATCCAGTGGCTGGAAGTTTAGAAGCACATCCGAAGCAAATTGGGAGGAATGTTTTTGAGAGCTCCGGTTGTCAGCAAGGACGGGGGTATCTGCACTGTGGTTGATTTGGGCATGAGTGCCCTGAATTATTTAATCGCATGCAGTTAGACGAAGGTTGTTTGTGACAAAATTCACTTATGACAATCCATCCCAATCTTTTGCTCCTAAGCTTACGCTAGCATATACCGGGTGAGATGAAAAAACTGCAACCAACTTCAGACTGCTGTCATTTCTAAGTCACTCGTCCGAAAGCTATTAAAATTATTCTAGTGACAGCTTATTATATTGCTTACAAGCGTACAATAGCATTTTGGTGAGAATTTTCCAGAAAAAAAGTTATTCGTGACGGAATTCAAGCGTGATAGTGTGATTTCTTTATATATTGGCTGGAAAATCACAAGTGGGTATCATTAGAGCACTTCAGGATTTAAATGTGAATAAGTCTTTTGTGTCTCGTACCATCGCTCGTTACCGTGATACTGGTAGCGTAGCCCGACGTCAAGGAAGTAGACGGAAGAAAAAGCAACATCAGCAGAAATGGTTCGAAAAGTAAAGAAGCGACTTGATCGAAACCCGCGACGCTGTGGCCGAAAAATGGCTCGTGAGCAATATTCCATTCGGCAATTATTGAAAAATGAGCTCGGTGTAAAGCCATTGAAATTCCAAAAAGTGCAAGAACTTACACCGTAATATTGTATGTATTATTAAAGCCTTGGGCACGCAGACATTGGACATTCCAACAAGACTCAGCATCATCACATCCAGCACATGGCTACAAAATGAGATTCCTCGCTTCATTTCTAGCGCACAATGACCACCAAACATCTCCGTAAACTAATCCGTTGGACTATTGTGTCTGGAGTATTTTGGAAACAAGCGCTTCGCCGGGAATGGGCCAAAATACAGCAGAGCAACATTCGGGCAGCGTGTGACGGTTTCATTGACCATTTGAAGGCCATAATTCGTCTCAAAGGTGACCAATTCGAACAAATCTAAACTTATTTTAAAATGTTATTCTATTTCCGACATTTTTGTTTTCATTCAATAAAATTTAAAAATTATGGCCTTTGACTTTCTTGCAGTTTTTTTATCTCACCCTGTACAATTGGTGTTCCTTTCTAATTTCTTTGTTGAATCACTACACTAACCCATATTAATAGTTATTGTAGACTACACTCCAAATTCTTTTGAAGTTTCAACAAAAGAAAGTTCCTTCAGCCCATTCAGTTATGTATTGTACCCTAAACCCCCCCCCCCCCCCCACCAAAAAAAAAACTCCCTCGTCTCAATTTTGTTTTTATTTCGAATGAATGTATATTGTTCTTATATTGCAAACATTAAATATATACTTTTGAACGCAAAGAAATCAAGAATGGATTTAAGATTTGTTTATATTTTATTCGGATAAATGACGCCATGACAATGTCTACATATTTAGTTTTTTTTTTTTCTCATATCTCTGTGTGAAATAAAATTATATGTATTTGGAAACAGTAATTGTTTTCACTACAATTTATAGATTTCCATAATAAAGCCTCATAATTACTGTTTCTTTTGAAATTTCATCATTTTGGTAGTTTATAATTGTTTTGTTTATTTTCTTCGGTCAATAGAATTGGTGGAATAGTTTTCTTAAGCATTTCATAATATATGTATGTGCATGATTTCCATTTGAGATTTTCTTCTTGTTTTTCATCTTTTTTGTGATAAATATTTTAACTATGACAAAATGTCAGCAACTAAAGAAAGCAGCTAATAATCAATAAATCCAGTTTTTTGTTTGTTTTGTTTTTGGATAACCAATAATGTAGACAAATTTACATTATTTACGACAAACAATATGAAAATGTGTCTGTGTCTATTAATAAAACTACAAAAGGGTTAAGATTTGTTTAGCCAAGTAAGATTATATTTTCACAATTTTGTTGTTGTTGTAGTTGATACTGTTTCCGTTTAATTCTCAAGATTAATTATGTAATTAGAACATATAACTATTGTTAATACATGTTTGAATTTCAATGATTTCGAGATTTATATTTATGTTGTGCTAAATTTTAATGCAAATAATGTGGGCACAAGAAAAAAAAATAGAAAATAATATAAAACATTCTCAAGGGAAATTAAATCGGATGCACAGAATTCGAAAGAAAATAAAGAATTATTGTAATTGGATTTCTACAATTGTTAAAAAAAAAAAAAAAAACATATAAAACAAATTTGTATTCACATAGTCATTGAGCATAATTTGATTCTACGTGGAACGGACGTCATTGTTTATCTCAGGTCGACTGGCTGCGGTTGGCTGTGGGAGTTCAGTTACTTGCATGTGCTTGCAGTGAGCGAGTTTTGTATTAAAGTTGGGATGAAAACACACAAAAATTATACAGTGTCGATTTTACAATATAACATAAATCAGTTGTCGTGTACACAAGATTTAGTTTTTTCTTCTGCTTCTTCTCTTTTTCTTTGTTGTTATTTAATTATTAGCTCTTTATAAGTAATGTAAATATAACTCGTCTTAAATAAAAAAGTCCTACTGTTTAAAGTACAAATTAAGATTAACTTAAAACTTCTACTTGAACTTGAATTTATTATAGAGACACATTTTCATTAAGTTTTATTTTCTTTTCTTTTTTTTTTTTCATTTTGTATAAAATCATAATTCTAATAATGATTGTATGTGTATGTATACATATATATAGAAATAATAATTAAAAATAATAATCCAGCAAGCGAAACTTAAAGTGTGTGTTGTTTACAATTACAATTAAAAGGCGTACACATAACATTCGATTAGAGTTCTACTCAATACTTACAAAATAAGAGAAAATGGTTTGAAACAAATCTGCCGACACTTCCCACTTTCTAATTTCGAAAATGTCGAGAATTGCTGTATATTCTATATCAACGTTCTAACGGGTGTCGGCAAATTGTCGTTTTTGCCTCACGAACAGATTTTACGCCTAAAGAAAAATGTGAGAATTTTGCACTTTCTAAAGCAACAATTGCGTTTGCCATGTTTTTGTGGTTGCTTTGTTTAAACGTAATTTTAGTTGGTAATCTATATTAAATAGAGATGAATCACAAGATTCTTAAATTGGTTTTTGAAATTAAAGTATAATCAATAAATATATATTTATGTATAGGTTGTGTGTGTGTGTGTATTTTATCTGCATTAATTGAAGTAAATTGTAGCTCTTAAACAATATATGTATTATTTTATTTTCATCTCCTGACATAGGGAGCACATAAATCAGCCGATCAGCCAAAAATATATCTGTCCCTATCTCTTACCCTTTATTAATTTTAATTACTATTGGCTTAACGACATTCCCAAACCTTAACCGTTGTATCTACGCTACCCGAAATGACATATGGATGTGTTTTGTGGAAATCTGAAAAAATAAATGAAACAAAAAGCGAATAAGTGATTGTGATTCATTTATGAATCGTAATGCGAAATGCACATGTACTTACCAACTGAAGTGCAGAAATGTTGATGCGCGGTTAGAGTTTTCGTGCATCGTTTGTTGCGTAAATCCCAAATTCGTATGGTTTTGTCGTCACTGGCTGATATTAAATATTTACCACCAGGATGGAAAGCCAATTCCCGCACCCAGTTGTCATGTCCAGTGAGTACAAATAAGCATATTCCAACACTCACGTCCCAGACCTGGAAATAGGGAAAATAGTAAACATTACAAAGAGTTCAAATGTGACAGGAATATGTGGAAATCTTATACAGTTGTTTGTTGCTTAAATGTTTGTTTTCAAGTTTCTGACAAAAATTTATAAAGTTAGGGTTATGTAACTGTGGCCTTTACTTTATAAGATTTTGTCTCCGCTACAACATTGTATCTACTTTAATCTTGTCGCTAACAATAAAAATTTGCATTTTCCGATAATACTTGATGACATCATTAACTACCGAATTCCCATTTGATACGGTCAAAACGTGCCTAGTCGAAATAACGGTTTTAGACCCTAGGTCTTTTTGGACCAAATCAGTTTCAGAACATTTGGAGTCGATCTAGCGATGTCCGTCCGTCCGCCTGTCTGGCTGGTGCGCACGGTAACTCTCGAAGGGAGTATCCGATTTGGTCTAAACTTGGAACACCGTAATATTTTTTTGTCAAACTGAGATCGAGTTCGGAGATGGGCAAATCGGTCCACTCCTTCTGGTACATTTCCCAAAAAAGATCGACATTAAAAAAAAATATATATTTTCTGCACAGAAAGAGAAGCGACAATCAGATTTTGCTCCAACTTTTCAAATCCAAATATTTGTCACAGTTCTAGGTCAGGTGAAAACGTGTATAATATCGGTTTCCGGTTCCTCCCCAACAAAGGGTCAACATTTTGAATAATTAAAACTCTTATAAAATGTGCTGTGAGAGGCCGATTGTCTTGAAATTCCACACATCCCTATATTTATATTAACCCAAGCTCTGGTGCGAAAGTGAAATATACCAGCCCACTTCTTCTGGTACCTCCCCCACAAATGGTCGAAATTTTCAAAAGAAATATATTTTTGCACAGAAAAACTTTTCAAATCCAAATATTTGTCACAGTTCTAGGTCAGGTGAAAACGTGTATAATATCGGTTTCCGGTTCCTCCCCAACAAAGGGTCAACATTTTGAATAATTAAAACTCTTATAAAATGTGCTGTGAGAGGCCGATTGTCTTGAAATTCCACACATCCCTATATTTATATTAACCCAAGCTCTGGTGCTAAAGTGGAATATACCGGCCCACTCCTTCTGGTACCTCCCCCACAAATGGTCGAAATTTTCAAAATCCGATCCGATAATCCGATTTTGCTATAACTTTGCCACTCCTAATATTTGCGAAAGTTCTAAGTCAGGTACAAAAATGGATAATATCGGTCCACTCCATCAAGTGCCTCCCCCACAAAGGGAGTTGTAAATAGTTACAACTCTTATAAAATGTGATGTAAGAGGCCGATTGTTTTGAAATTTCACACATCTCAATATTTATATTAACCCAAGCTCTGGTGTTAAGATGGAGTACGTCGGCCCACTCCTACTGGTAACTCCCCCCACAAAAGATCGACATTTTAAATATCCATTAAGCTCATAAAACGCGAATTTAACATTCGGTTCCATTTAGACTTTGTAGATCTGAATATATCTATCAACACAGGATCTGTTATAAAGATGGTAGAGATCAGACCATTCCTTCTGGTACCTCTTTGTATTTCACACATACAAACATAACACAAGATCTGTTGGGAAGATGGGATATATCGGTCCTCTCCCTCTGGAACCCCCCCCCCCCCCACAGAGGCTCAAAGTTTTGAATATCCATAAAGCACAACGGCCAATTCAATTCCAGATTTGGTACATCAACACAAGATCTGTTATAAAAATGATAGAGATTGGAGCACTCCTTTTGATACCTGCCCCACACAGGGTTCAAGATTTTGAAAAACAAAACGCTCAAAAAGGCAAAATAAGCATCCAACTCTCTTCACATGTCACACATACAAACATTTTTGCCAACAAAAGATCTGTTTTGAAGATGATCTATATCTGCGTATCCCTGGTACCAACCACATATCACAATTTTCATAACTTTTATCTGATATAACTTGCGAAACAAGTCAGCGATTCTTTACAACTTACTATATCTAAATATTTCTTTCAACCGGAAACCTGCGATGAATATGGCATTTATCGAAATTTATGATTTTGCTTAATATTGGATTTAAATGTTAGATTTTCTTGTAATTTTGCCCATACCAATATTTTTATCTGCATTAGATGATGTATGAAAATGGAATTCTTGGATCGACCATATCTGTCGTGGTACCAGACATTTTACGGTTTTCTGAAAATTATCACATATCACCATAAAGTGAACTAAGTAAACAATATAGTCCGATTCTGGCACGTCGTAATATTTATATTGGATCATCACAACAAAAGTCAAAATATATTTAAATCATCGAACATTGGCTGAGGGTATACATCTATCGGCGAAACCGACTGATACTTTTTAACTTGTTATACAGTTAAATTTGGTAATGTTAATTACAGACAATGCAGTACGCTTGCTTTTTTAAATTATTATATCTTCCAAATTATACAATGGTTTATTTCATCCCCTAAAAATATTGCAATCACCTTACAAAATGCTAAATCGGTCGCTTCTCGTGTAGATATGACAATCGATATATTAGAATGTGATCAAAGACCAACATTTCGAGGTGTATGGTACATTCACCACATTGTGTAGTAAGGTATGAATAATAATATGATACATAATTATATTGCGAAGATCAGTAACTTACGCGTATGGTTTTGTCCCTTGATCCAGATGCTAAGAATGGTCCTTGATGGTGACCTTTCTTGTTGTCTGCTCCTGCAGCTTCATTTATTGCAGACGAAGCAGCCTCTGGTGCCCAAGCAATGCACTCAACTGTGTGATCATGGTCGCGCAACTCAACCTTTAAAAAAAAATAAAATTTTCAAAGAAACTGAACCCAAGAGAATAAATCTTGATATAAACTTACTTTGCAGTCTTTTGAATTTATCGACCAAACACGAACTGTGTGATCAATTGAGCATGACGCAAACAAGTTACCTTCCATGTGAACGCGTACCATACGTACCCATTCTCTGTGGCCCACAAACGTTTTAACACAATATCTATAATGTAAACGTAATAACAATTTATAACTGCTCCAAGGGATATACCTCTCTTTAGGACGTACCCTGTGGCGACTTCCCACATTTTAATGGTTCTGTCACGTGACGCTGAAAGCACGTAGTCACCAGCTGGCACAAAAGCTACAGATGATACATTGTGATCATGTCCATGCATTGTTTTGACACATTCATAACTCTGCTGGAAATCCCATAATTTTATGGACAAATCAGCACTGCAAGATGCTGTCGAAATATAAGATATAGTATTCATTTTTTCTATACAATGCACCCATAGTATTTCAGCAACATACCAAGCAGTTTTCCTTGAGCATCGAATGCTATATCCTGCACGGAATTTGTGTGACCTTTGAGACTGCGTTCATATTCTCCAGTTTCGAAGTCCCATATTTTAATGACCGCATCTTCGGATGCTGATACCATTAGACTGAAGATTGGATGAAATATTACCTAAAATGGGACTACATTAGCAAAGAATTTGATTGCAATTGTTAGCTGACGTCTATTACTCGTGTTATGCTGGCACGATGTCCTGATAGTGAAAACTTTTCAGGTGGTCTGGGTATCCATTCGCCTGGTTTACGGTCAACTTTTGTTGGAGCACCCTCTATAACTTCTTTTTGGGTTTCAGCAAGTTTAGCCTCAAGGTCCAATACTTTCTTTTGTAAACGTATAACAGATGTCCACTTCTTCTCCAGCAGACCACAAAACTTCTTTTCGGTTTCACCACTGAGATCGGCTTCTTTGCGGAAAGCTTCCAAAGACTCTGAATATCCATTACTGCCTAAATAATCGGCAATCGCTTGGTTACTAAAATTATACAATGTCAATATTATTATTATTATTGAAACACGTATAATTGGTTTATTTGTTTAAAACTTACAGCTCCTCGCGCTGCCGTTGCGACAACACCATTTTCATGCTGTTCTCAGTTAAAGTAGGAGTTGTGTTATTCCTCACTGATAAATGTCACAATTTTAGAAATGTCAAATTATTCTTTGTATATATTCCTTAGTGCACAGCACTTTTGGGATATCTGAAATAATAACAATAGAAAAGTAAATATAGTCTATTAAACATATGAACGAAAATGTAACATATTTATCATTTCATTATTGTTATTCTTATTTTTATTTATTTAGAAGGAAGAAGAGTTCGATCGATCGAACGACTTTCTCAGAAGACGGGGAAAGCTGAGCTGGAACTCAATGTCTCATTAAATATTTTTAGTTAAATAAAGGAGTAGAGAAAGTTGTCATTTGAGTCAAGCAGCTAGCAACCATTCCAGTCTAGTTGTGCATCCTTAAACCACACTAGGAACTTCATTTCATCACAGTGCCTGATTTTATATTATACTATGTAACCAGTAAGGGAAGCTCAAAAGTCGGGCGGAGCCGACTATATGATACCCTACACCACTATGCATATTTAGTAGAGCAGTCCTAAAAGAAAGGTTTATATTGCAATTTTTGAGCTCTATGCCATATCTCGTGCAAAATATCATTATGATAGAGTGCATATTCCGAAAGTAGGAGACTTAAACACCAAATCGGATAAAAAATATATATGCTAAACTCGGTTGAAATGCGAAAATTCACACCATTTAGACTAATATTAGCCATTTGGTGCACAATAAACCTGAAATCGAATAATGATATATATGGGAGCTATATCCAAATCTGAACCAATCTTTATAAAATTGAAAACAGCTATTTCTTGGCTGCATCTGATATCTGGTACCAAATGTTATTTTTGTATAGTGCATTTTACGAATTTGAGGAACTTAAACACCAAATCGGATGAATCATATATATATGGGAGATATAGCTATATCTAAACCGAAAGTTTAAAGTACACGCTTGTACGCTGAATTCGGTAGGAAATGCCAAATTTCACTCCATTTGGACAGATATTAGCCATTTGGGGCACAATAAACCTGAAATCGGCCGTAGGAGCTATATCCAAATTTGTACCGATTTTCACCAATTTCAATAGGGTTCGTCCTTGAGCCATACCAATGTTATTTGGAAATTTTCATCTCAATCGAATAATAACTGCGACCTGCATTTTTTGCAAAAATGCATGGACAGAAGGACATGAATAAATCGACTCAAATTGTGATTCCACCAAAAGGAACTATGGATCTATCTTGTTCCCTTCTCCATGTTACAAACAAATGCACAAGACATAATACCCTTACCACTATGTGGTGTAGGGTATAAAAAATTGCTATTAACAGGTAGTCATCAATTTGTCTGACCTACCTTTACAATTGGTAAATTTGGCCAATGAAAACTTTCTAGCAGCAAGCGATGTGTTACACACGTTGTCACAGTTCAGTTTATTTTCTTATATTCCGATATGTTCTTGTATATCTCGATATAAATTTAATACGTATCGATTTAGTTCCATTTATCTCAACAAACTTTTTGGAATAGTCAGTGCTTGTAATAAGCTTCCATGTAAAAATGTTTAAGATTTTTGCATTTATATTAAAATTATTTAAAGAAGGAACCAAAGTACATGAACAAATCAAAAACTTTTTTTGTCCAGAATTTATTTTTTAGATTCGCCAAATTATAACTTTATGCCTGCTTTCGTTTTCACCATAGGATCTATCGCATTGTTAGCATTTAAACGCCTATCTCTACTCTTCCCATGAGACGACAGCAAATGCGAAGTAGGAGAACTGATTTTTCATTGTTTTAGTCGTTTTTCATTTCAAACATAGCGGCTTAAAAAACACAACCATAAAAAATTGTCACCAAACAGACTTTATTTTTCTTTTCTTTTGTGTGATTTTATTTTGTATTATTTTCTTTCTCTTCGGATCTATAAAAATACCATGAAAACTTATTAAGTGGTGGTGAATCAAATTATGGAGACAGGTGCTGATGTCACATAGATATTTTTACACGACCATCCGTAATACACAAATCGAATTTCAATAAATTTTGATTATTTCATATCGCGCTGACGAGTTATTTAGGCAGTCTGTCTGCACAAACTAAATAATATTGGTTGAAACAGATACAGAATAAAAAAATGACAACAAAAAAACTGTGTTTTAATTCTTGTTTTGCAAAATATTTACTGGCGTTTTAATCTCTGAGCTCAGCTGGCAGACGACGATTAATGAATGAGTCATAAGAAAAAATCTCCAAAATATTGTCAGAGAGTACAAGTATACAGCAATGACAGCGCATTCTATTAGACCATAAGAACGTGCTTTGCTATTGTTGTTGCGTTCACATTTTTCTCTTTTGTTAGCCCTCTCTCATGAACACCACCAACAAACCAAACCAAACCAAACCACCATCCAGGAAACGAATAACCAAACAACCAGTCGGTTCACCACTACCGTAGGGACCGACTTTATTGCCCAAACATTAAGAAAAAGCACAAATAAAACTGCCAGCAATGAATGTGGCTAGCAAAACAAAACAAACATAATCTATATTCAGAATCAAAGCGAGATTAGATTAAAAAAAAAACTTAACTTAGTATCTCCAACTCAATGTGTTGAAAAAAGTAAATGGGCGATAATAAAGCAAGCACTAATGGAAAGCGTTTTTACTTTTTAATAAACTAAATGGGTATAAACCAACTATAGTAGGTGGTGGTCATTTTTAAAAAGCAGAAAAAAACTATGCAAGTGGCTTATTAAAGTCGTAATACAGTTTGTTCAGCTAAATTACCTAGTCAACGGTAATGTCTCTCTGTAGCTTCTCGCAATTTCGCCGAGAAAATGTTACAACTTCATAATCGATTTAAAAAAGGAATCATTAGCATGAATATATGTATACCGATAAGCTGTGACGTAGACAAATGCGACAACTGTTATTGGAGGGTGGTTAATGGACATGCGCGTTATTGGGAAAAGAGATTTATAAGACTTCCTTTGGGTTTCAATTTGTTATTTTATGCTGCACCATGGTCCATGAAATGCCACATGTCCTTTATTTTGCAATCAAAATCAAATTTTGCAAAAATCTAGTTCAGTCATTGATTATTCAAAAAACAAAAAAAAATTGATATATTTTTGTCGCCGCATCGCTCCGTATGATGAGTGGGCGTATTTTTGAATTGTAAATTCAGTTATTCATTTAATTCGCATTTACATTAAAATATATGTTCGAAAAGTTTTATGATAATTATTAAAAATCAGAATGGCTAAGTTTAGATTTTGTGGCATATCATAAAAAATGTTTAATTTTTTTAATCGATCTAAGAATAAATGTAAAACGGACTAGGGTATAACTGTTTAAAGAAGAAATGCCAAACATTTATTTCTTATTAATTTATTTCGTGCGCCATACACATATGTGTATTCTTTTTTTTTTTTTTTTTTTTTTTGAGACCTAAATTATATTGACCGAGACCTTGCACTTGGGTAAAAACAAAGCCGACTTTTTCATTCGTTTCGCACATAAAATTATCTTTGCGTGATTACGGAAAACATGTGATGGAATTGAGGTTTTCCTTAAAAATAAATTGACAAACAAGACCAGTATGTAATGACCAAAGCGGTTTTAACTTTGATTTAATGCTTCATTATTTCAATACGAAATTTGCAACATTCCACACTTTTTAAGGTATTTACAATTATTTTTATGCTGTTTCTTTTCGATGGATATTTTGCGATATACTCGAAGCTGTTTTAACAACAATTGGGTGTGAATACAGTCATAATATACGAAATGTTCAACACGCGCGCTTGAAAAACAGGGTCGACTTCCGAAGACGACGTATAAACAATAACTAAAACAGAGAAATAATAATGGGGAAAAAGGGAACAGACAATATTCGCATTGCATTCGTAAGTGATAGTGGTGCGGTGGCTGCGTTTCACTCACTTCTCAGCTAGAATTATACGATAAAAAATACAACTTTACTAGATGGTGGCTAAAGTATTGAAATGCGTCCTGACTTATTTGGCCCTATTAAATCTTTTCAATGATAAGACAATCAAAATCTACTGTTGTAAAAGTTTTATTGATAATGCAAAAGATGCATAGTAGATAATTGACTGATTTTGAACGGATATTGTTATGTGTTGCCATTTCAGTTATGCGCAATTCCCTGTTATGCATTTTTCCAAATTAGAACTCCCAAGACTGAATCTATACTGAATATTTTCAGCGAGGGGAGACACGAAAATTGGAATATGAACATATCCGCCACTAATTCAACGGCCACACTCTTTACCATATGGTCTGTGGAGATGAGAACACGAACTACCCTATTAGTAACATTTAACAGCATGTTCAAGTCGTCCGCGCAAGCCACAGATATCTGCGATGAAAATAAAGTAGGAACAAGGTCCTCAAGGGGTACGGACGAGGAGACCTTGCTGGTCTCTTATAACACGATAGGTAGGTCTGTGGTCAGCTATACATCCCCAGAGAGGTCTGCGAATATACAGGGTGAGATGAAAAAACTGCAACGAACTTCAGACTGCTGTCATTTCTAAACTACTCGTCCGACAGCTGTTAAAATTATACCAATGACAGCTCATTATATTGTTTACAAGCGTACAAAAGCATTTTGGTGAGAAATTGCCAGAAAAAAGTTATTTGTGATAGTGTGAAATTCTGCCCTGAGAACTACGACAGGGTGCCTCCTCATGACACCAGTGGTCCACATCAACATGAAGAGGCGAAAGTCCTCCCCGTGCGCAGCCATAGGCTTTCGTTGCCGTACCTGCTCGGGTTTTATCGCGGGAGTCATCCATCATATGGTGGATAAATTTCCCCCATCCAGGAGTGTTAAGGACATACATGATCTAGAGCTAAGAGAGCATCTAGATCAAGAAGCCTATCAGACAGGTCTGAGTGACATTCATACTGATACAGTCACGATGCCATCAACAATTACAGTACGAATGCCGTCCTCGGCATCCACCCCTCATCCATTGGAGCTGAAGAACGTCGCCGGCCTGGACAAACCAGTTTTCATAAATTGTTGGGCACGAATTGACGAAGATAAACGAAACGTCTGCCGTGTTGTGATATAGTCCCTCACAACACGCTGCACCTACTAAATTGGCATGTCAATCCCTCCTCACTCACTCCAGAACATCTTTGGAACATTCACGAAAGTAGAATTTTGAAATTAGCAAGAATCGTACAGATTTAGTCAACGGACTTGATTTTAGAAAAAATATTTTGAAATTACTTATTGGAAAATATCTGCTTTTGCATTTATGTTCAACTGTGCAAATAATGACATTGTACACCGCTTGTTCTTGGAATTTAGTAATTTTACTTTGACATGAATCTACGATGAATTCTTTGTGTGTGAAGAATGACTTGTAGGATTAAAACAAGTAAAAACGGAGTTATGTTCAGCCGGCCGATATATATTTTATACCCTCAATCATAATGGAATATTGAGGAGTTTTATGTGAATTAAAAAAGGAAAACAAAAAACACCAGGATGCATCGATAGAGAGTCTAACCTCATAGAAGACGAACATTGGTTGTATTGTGGGTTTAATTTGTGGCTGAAGATAACCCTTCATCTAATGATATACTAAAATAATATAATCAAAACTTGCTACTCATGTTATTTTAATCGAACTTAACACTATAACGAATTGACTTTTAGTATTGAAAATGTTCGGTATTATGGTGATTTAAGTGACAATATTCACCGGAAATGTTTCAAATTTGCTATTTGGGTACAAGCAGACTACAGCAGTAAATTGTCTGTGCAGGACCACTTCTTCGAATAGCCCTCATATAACGGTACTTCCCGATATTTTGATGATTTTAGCGACATTATTAACGGAATTGTTTCCAATTTGGTATTTAAGGTTCGTATCGGATGCTACAGCTTATGACAGAAAATTGTCTGTGCAAGTCCACGTCCTCATATAGCCCCCATATAACGGTACCTCCCGATATTCGATACTTTGATGATTTTAGCGACATTATTCAACGGAATTGTTTCAAATTTGGTGATTGAAGTACGTAATGGATACTACAGCCTATGACAGAAAATTGTGCAAGTCCACGTCTTCGCATAGCCCTCATATAATGGTACCTTCCGATATTCGGTATTTTGATGAATTTAGCGACCTTATTCACCGGTATTGTTTCAAATTTGTTGTCTGAATTTCGTAATGGATACTACAGCCTATGACAGAAAATTGTCTGTACAGGTCCACGTGTTCGTATAGCACCATATGGTGGAGGGTATTCAAAGATCGGCCCGTCCGAACTTACAGGTTTTTTTTACTTGTTTACTATTTTCAAATTGTTTTCCAAAAAAGTTTCGCATCACTATGGAAAATAAATATTATATTATAAATAACAGTATCAGGATACAATATTCGAACGAGTTTTATTTTAAACCATAAAGAGACTAGACGAAAACTTGGATCGATATAGTACGTTGTCAATTCCAACCATTCTAAACAAAATGCAAACGGGCATTCTTATATCGACTTAAAAATTTACACTGAAAACGAAAATATATAATATTATGGAGTTTCTACCGAATATTTGTAGGTGTTACATACGTAATGGCAAACTTTTTATACCCCCCATATTACACTGTAGAGGGTTTACCAATGGAAATATGTTATTTTTGCTGACACTGTAGATATGAGGTATTGCTAATTAATAATAGCATGGAATCTAATGAAAATATTACAATACACAGAATGTTGTACGTAAACATCACTTGGAAAATCGATGACAACAGAGACGCTAACCAAATCAAAACAAAACAACCAGCATTCCATGAGAAAGATGTTTCGTCCCCGGGTGGGGAAGTTGGGGGGTAAATAACAACGGAAAATAGATGGCTAAGTGGATGTTGGCATATTGTTTGTTGGCTGGTTTGGTTGCTCGCTTTCAGTTCGTTTGTTAACATGATGGGTACACGGCGTAGTGGTACCCTTGTACGCAAACACACATACACTCGCTTACATTCACCCAGTCTAGTGTACATACGTATTTGCACAAACAGATCACATATAAATATACAGACAGACCTACAGTCTATATAAAATTGACGCGAGGCGATGTGTCATCGTCGTTACGACAGAAAAAAGGCAAAAAGTCGAATTTTATCAATTCCCCCAACAATATAAGAGAAAACAACAATAATAAAAACTTATCAAATACACGGATGACGGACACTAATAAAACAATCAAACCACTTCCCAAACATAACAATTATAAGATTTCTTTTATATTTGCAAATATACAGCAAATATACAAGGTTCACAGAATAGAGTAGGAAAAGATGCATCTGTTAAACTTGGAGGACAAGAAACACCACGGAGACAATTTGCTCTTGCAAACAAATTGCAACATAACATAACACGACCGACCCGTGTACTCTAACTAAAGAAAGCAAGCATTCGGAGCAGAGGCACATAAACTGTTACGAACGGCCATCTTGGAAGAATAAACGAGAAAAACGTAACGCGAAAACCAAGTAAAACGGCCAAAAACTTGCATCAGTGCCAGGGTTAAATTACGCACAAAAGTTCACAACAAAGTTTTGTCATTGTCATTAATTTCTTGATTTTCGGATTAAACATTTCTAGTGTACACATAATAGATGCATATAATTTTGGGGCAACAATCCACCTTTTTTCTTTCAGTTTCTTGCAAGTTCAGGTCATACATTATATACACACACGTCAAATATTTTCCAATAACTTTTTTCCTTCTGCGATCAATCGAATTTTCACGAATTCACGGGCGTTTTTCCGTGAAAAGCCGAAGATATAGTTGTCATTGCTCCAAATATGTTTTACTTACATGGTTTTTAATGAAACTTTTCGTTTAATATCGAAATAATTTGTAATATCAGTATTTGAGGCTGGTATTTTTTCTGTTGGATTTGAGAGAACAAAGCCGACGAGAATTTTAAGCGGACGGCTTCTAAAACTAATAACGAACGGCGACGAATCGTATTTGTGGTTAAATGTGTAGGGCTATAAAGATCAGATTTCGATTAATCGATTATTTATTTTCCTCTGCGGTAATAACATGGTATAATAATTTTCAATGCAATAGTACGTCCACATACGAAATCTCTGATAATTGTCTAATCATAATATATTTGAATATAAAAACATACCTTACATTTATTGTGATTGGTCAATTATCAGGGTTAATCCGAAAGAATCTCCAAGTTTTGCAATTTTTTTTGATATCATAAGGGGAAAATCGGTTATCATAGTAGAATCTTTTACATTCTTGCAGTTCTGGAACAGACCACGAGTACGGTTGAAGACCAAATTGGTGCGAATGAGAGTGGATGTCCTCGCTAAAAATGTCGTGATATCATCCCGCATTTGATAAAGGAGTACATCAATGTTTTTCGGAGTTATGGCAATTTAAATATGTAACATTTTCTGTAATTCTATTTCAAAAAAACATGTGTTAAAGAGATTTCAATTTATCACAAAATTATTTTAACCCTTCCAACACTTCTCAATCGATGGGAAGCCACAAAAACAAATTATGAGTACAAAACTCCTTATATAATATATTCTTTAACAACCATTAACGTCCACACTAAATTATTTACCTTTCAACACAAGAAAAAAAAGACCGATTCGAAAACAACGGTAACGAGATTTGAGATCTGTTTAATATCGAGCATGGGAAAACCCCCTTCAAAATCGTATCGGTTTTTGTATCATGCATATCACCTGAGAATAACGTATGGCCGGAAAGCTTCAAAGTATCCGATATCGGACGGGATAAGGGATATCCAGGATGAGATAAAAAAACCGCAACAAGGTCAAACGCCATAATTTTTTTATATTTATTGAATGAAAGCAAAAAAATGTCGAATTTCGTATCAAATTTTAGAATACTGTTGTATTCGTGGGAACGATGGTTGAGTTAAAAATGCGGCACGCTTGCTTATTTTAAGAATTACTTTATTTAACAAAAGCTTAAGACATACTAATACAAAATGGTGTCAATCGGTACACATGAAGATGGTACAAAGAGAATGATGAAATTACAATGTATGAGTGTATGTATGTTATGCAGATGACATGAAAGAATAATAACAATGACATATGAAAGTGTAATAATGATATGGTTGCCATCTCTACATAAATAGTTACAACAGTTCTCCCTCACTTAAACGGAACATATTTTAATGTCGAATATAATCGCCAAAATACTGGGGGGGTCTACGTTGCCTTGCAGATGTTCGACGACTTGGGGTGTCTGCAACTTCAGACTCTTCATTGGAGTTTGACAGCTCTTCGGTATGTTGTCCGTTCCTTGAGGGCGATGCTGAAGATGATGTTGTAGGATCTGTGCATTCCAAATCTGGAGGAACTTCGCTTCCATCTGGTGGTACGTATGAGCTTATTACTGGTTGCTGGAAAAATGGTATACCCATTTGTTGAGTGTTGTTTGAAGGCGAATCGGAAGGTGAATTTTCCACAGTCTTTGGAATTGGCGTATTAGATAAACGGAGCTGGTTTATGTGGCGTTTGAAGACAAATCCATTGTCAAGCTTGATTATATAATGAAGATTACCTAGCTTCTTAGCTACCACACCGAATTTCCAAATCGATTTGTTGGCTGTGTAGTATCGCGCTTGCACTCGGTCTCCCTCACTTAATTTTCTTGCCGATGTTATTGTAGATTTGGTTGATGTTAATTTCAGTGGTTTTAGTGCATCTAATTGAATCTTTATTTGCCTTCCTAAATACATTTCTGAAGGGGTTTTTCCATTTCGGAGAGGCGTGGCCCGATATCTAAATAAAATTTCTCGAATTTTCGTCGACATTGTCGCGGGGTCATTTGACATCGATGTTAAACGTTGTTTTAATGTCTGGATGTTTCTCTCGGCTAGGCCATTTGTCGCAGGATGGCCTGGCGCAATAAATTTTTGGAAAATTCCGCGATGCCTACAAAATTTTGTGAATTCTTCACTTTTGAAAATTGTAGCGTTGTCAGAAACGACTACATCTGGAAAACCATTCCTTGAAAACATATTTTCCAATATTTGAATTGTTGATGATGAAGTTGGTGCAGAAGAAGATACTCCGACCTCAGCCCATTTTGATTTGGCATCTACTACTACCAAAAAGAAATACCCTTGATACGGTCCTGCGTAATCAATGTGAATACGCTGCCAATTGGTTTCAGGTTCTTCCCAGGGGTGTAGGACCACTTTTGGAGGGCTCTTCTTCACTTCTGCACAAGCAGAACATTTCCGTACAAAGTTTTCGATATCTCTATCGATTGATGTCCAATACACATATCGTCTTGCCAATTGTTTCATCTTTGTGATGCCAATATGTGTGTAATGGAGTTCTTCCAAAACAGATTGTTGAAGTGTGGCTGGAACGACTACCCTCGCTCCTCTAAATAAAATGTTGCAATCAATTGTGAATTCGGAGTCAACAATATCCGATTTTTGCAATGTGTTGATGATTTTCGAGAGTTTTTCATCTCTTTTTGTTGCTTCACGAAGAGCGTTGAAGTTTAATTTTATAGAATTGATTTGTTGAATAGTTGATACGCATATAGAATGCACTTCATTATCAAGAAAATTTAAAGTTTGAGTACCTATTTCCAATGGTGCCCTAGATAGGCAATCCGCATTCACGTTTTCCTCGCTCCTCTTAGTGACGACTTCATAGTTATAACCTGTTAAAAATGTTGCGTACCGCTGAAGTCGCGAAGATGTCATTTGAGGCAATTTCGAATGTTGGTGGAATATTCTTGACAATGGCTGGTTATCCGTGATCAATTTGAATAGTCTGCCGTAGACGTATTCATGGAAGTGTTGTACAGCGTAAACAATAGCTAACGCTTCTCTATCTAATTGAGAGTAATTTTTCTCCGCCGACGTTAGCGACCTCGAAGCGAACGCTATGGGTCTTTCTTCATCGTTTATGATGTGCGACAACACTCCTGCTATCCCTGTGGGACTAGCGTCACATGCAAGCTGCAATGGTAAATCGGGGTTGAAAAGTGTTAGTACACGATCACTAGCGATTTCTGCTTTTAATGTTTCAAAAGATTTATTGCATTTGGATGACCATTTAAAGACAGCATTCTTCCGCAATAGGTGTCGTAATGGAGTTGTAATCGTAGCTGAGTTTGGTATGAATCTTGAGTAATACGTCACCATTCCGAGGAACCGGCGAACGTCTTCTACGCACTCAGGTTTAGGCATTTCCAAAATAGCCTGTACTTTTGATAAGGACTTTTGCACCTTATTGTGTCGTATGGTGTGTCCCAAAAACTCGATTTGTTCTTCGAAGAATTTACATTTTGCCATGTTTAAATGCAGATCGTATTTACTCAATTGTGTCAAGCATGCTCTCAAATTGGACTTGCACTCTTCCAATGTAGCACCATGAACAACGATATCGTCAAAGTACGATTCTGTTTTAGGAGGTTCCCTTAATATTTGATCTATTATTCTATTGAACTCCGCGGGTGCGGTTTTAATCCCGAAGGAAAGGCGATTCATTTTATATGTGCCTCTATGAGTTGATATAGTTTGTATCTCGCTGGACATATCATCGACGGGTACATGTAGATATGCCTTGTATAAATCTAGACGACAAAAGAATTTAGAGTCTCTTAGACTGTTGAAAATTTCATCGATTTTCCGAATTGGATAATGTGCATCTACTAGGCGTTGATTTACGCCCACCTTGTAGTCGACGCATAAACGTACCCCACCATCCGCCTTAGGAATTACGACTAATGGCGATCCCCAATCGCTGTTTGCAATTTTTGTAATTATAGAAGCTTTCTCCAGTTCGTCAAGCTCTTTATTGACACGCTCTGTCAATGCATATGGAATTTGACGCTCTTTTGTGTACACTGGAGTAGCATTATCCCGCAATTTTAGAGTGACTTTATAATTGGGAATGCACCCAATGTTTTGTTGAAAAACACTAGCAAATTCGGTCACAAATTCTTGCACATCGTTTGTGCTTCCCACGACATTAATCATTTCAGGATTTGAATCACACTCATCTAGTTCATTCAAATTGATGCCTAGACGGCGTATCCACGTCCGTCCAATTAAAGCAGAACACTCATCTGGAACGATATAAATATCATCATTTATTGTACTGTTTTTGAATTTAATATTGACCCGAACTTTTCCATCCGGAATGAATTTATTCTGCGTATAGGATCGGAAAACTATTTTTGTTGGAGTTATTTTGTCATCCATATTTAATTTTGCGAATTGGCTTCTGGGTAAAAATGAATATCCAGATCCTGAATCGACTTCGAATCTTACCACCTTGCCTTCTATAGAAATATCAGCATAGTATCGTTGTGCATCTGTATATTCATTCTGGTACACATCCACAATTTTAAAAATTCCGTACTCGGGATCTACACTTTGAACTTGATTTGTGGTGTTCGAAAACTTTTTATTTTGTCCGGCATTAGGACCATCCGCCAAAAGAGTAGCTATGCATACTTTAGCCACATGACCACGTTTACTGCATAAGTTACATTTAAGATTTTTACTAGATCGACATTCTCTCGCATAATGATTATTTTTACCACAATGTAAACATAACCCGGCAATTCCTAATTGCGCATAATTGATTTTACCTGATCGTACAGTTTCAGGCCTTTTGAATTTCGCTTTGTGGGGCTTGTTTTTGCTGAAAATTTTGTTTATGTCAACAGAACTGTTGACTTGTGACAATTCCCTAGCATCCACCTTAGCTGCCTCCAATGCCAATGCTTTTAAAACAATTTCTTCGAATTCCGCAGAACTTGTTTGGAGAAGTTGTTCCCGAATACCGTTGTCGTGTATACCTCGGATAAACTGTGCCCTTAGAAAAACATTAGCAATGGAAATTCCACATTCGCACGGGGAGACAAATTCGCATGCATCAATCTCTGCACGAAGAGATGCCACAAATTCGGCTACAGACTGTCCTTCTCTCTGGTAAATCGATAAGAATTTGTGTTGAGCAACCAATACACTTCTTTTAGGAGCCAAATGATCTCCCAAAATCTTTAGCAGCTCGTCGTACTTCAGCTGTGATGTATGCTTTGGTGCCGCCAACGCAGTAACCATGTTAAAATATTTCGACCCGATTGAATTAAGGAGTAACATTGCACAGTACGCCTTATTTTCATGCACACCTTTCATGGTTATGTAATTCGAAAACCTTTCGATGTAATTTTGGTATGTTTCCTTCGTTGTGTCAAACATATCAAAATTGGGTACTAACGCTGTGTTGATGCTGTTGTTGCTGCTACTGCCCTGATTTCCCTGTGGCGCACTACCACCTGTTGTTAATCTCGCCAGTTGCCCAACCAACGCTTCCTGCGTTTTCAAAAAGGCTTGGAATTGTGTGGAATCCATCGTCTTATACTTTGTTGAAATATTAACCTTGCACTTGGCTAATTTTAATTTGATCAATCTTGTTTTACTCTCGTCGCCAAATTGTTGTATTCGTGGGAACGATGGTTGAGTTAAAAATGCGGCACGCTTGCTTATTTTAAGAATTACTTTATTTAACAAAAGCTTAAGACATACTAATACAAAATGGTGTCAATCGGTACACATGAAGATGGTACAAAGAGAATGATGAAATTACAATGTATGAGTGTATGTATGTTATGCAGATGACATGAAAGAATAATAACAATGACATATGAAAGTGTAATAATGATATGGTTGCCATCTCTACATAAATAGTTACAACAAATACGTTTGGATTTGTTCGAATTGGTCACCTTTGGCACGAATTATGGCATTCAAACGGCCAATGAAACCGTCACACGCTGCCCGAATGTTGCTCTGCGGTATTTTGGCCCATTCCCGGCGAAACGCTTGCTTGAGGTGATCGACACTTTGATATTTTTTAGTGCCAACCATGGCAGAAGAATACAGGTAGATGCATCAACACTTGGGAGCATTGATATGTCAAAAAATTTAAATGTTTTTTCAAATATAAGTAGATTTTTATATGTTTTCTTATACTACGTCATTCGGAGGCTATTATAATTCGCGTTTTTCAACAATTTTTACAAATTTAAATAATTTTTCATTCAACATTTTCAATTCCAAAATTGGTTTGACAGTTCATTGTCCCAGCAGCTGTGTCGACGCGTCTACCTATATTCTTCTATCATGGTGCCAACCTTGCTTTACCAAAATACTCCAGACATAATAGTCCAACGGATTGGTATCCAAAGATTTTGGTGGCCATTGTGCGCTGGAAATGAAGCGAGGAAACTCATTTTGTAAACATTCTTGGGTGGCGCGTGCTGAGTGCGATGGTGCTGAGTCCTGTTGGAATGTCCACGATCTGCGGCCAAAATGTTTGAGTGCCCAAGGCTTTAATAGTGTAAATATTTTCACGATAATATTTGGCATTCAATACACCCTCCAGAATATTTTCGTGATAATATTCGGCATTTATTCTGATGACACGGTCGATTAATATGAGCGGAGGGCGACCATCGGCTGTTATGGCGGCCCACACCATCACCATGGCCGGCGCTTGAGTTCTGGTTTGCAACCGAAGGTGTACATTTTCGGCTGACCTCTTTGGCAAGTAAACACGATCATTTTGTTTGTTTACGAACTGCTAGACAACGAATGTTTTCTCATCGAAGAAACCCAAATTCAGTAGTTCACCACTTTCGGCCAAGCGAAGCAACTCTTTAACTCTTTTGAGTCTTTTTTCTTTCGGTTGCGGTGTAAGTTCTTGCACTTTTTATACCCTCCACCATACTATGGAGGGTATATTAACTTTGTCATTCCATTTGTAACTCCTCGAAATACTCATGTCAGACCCAACAAAGTATATATATTCTTGATCAGCGTAAAATTCTAAGTCGATTTAGCGATGTCCGTCTGTCTGTCTGTCCGTCTGTCTGTCTGTCCGTCTGTCTGTTGTAATCACGCTATCTTTCGAATGAATTGAGATAGATGGCTAAAATTTTGCACACATGTTTATTTTTCCAGTAGACAGGTTAAGTTCGTAAATGGGCCATGTAGGTCCACGTTTTCATATAGCTCCCATATAACGGTAACCCCCCTATATTCGGTATTTTGATGATTTTAGCGACGTTATTCACCGGAATTGTTTCAAATTTGGTATTTGAAGTTCCAAATGGATACTACACCCTAAGACAGAAAATTGTCTTTGCAGGTCCACGTCTTCGTATAGCCCCAATATAACGGTACCTCCCTATATTCGGTATTTTGATGATTTTAGCGACGTTATTCACCGGAATTGTTTCAAATTTGGTATTTGAAGTCCCAAATGGATACTACACCCTAAGACTGAAAATTGTCTGTGCAGCTCCACGTCTTCGTATAGCCCCCATATAACGGCACCTCGCTATGTTCGGCATTTTGATGATTTTAGCGACATTATTAACCGGAATTGTTTAAAATTTGGTATTTGAAGTTCGTCATGGGAACTACAGTCTGTGACAGAAAATTGTCGGTGCGGGTCCAGTTTCGAATTTGAATATGGTAATGGCTTATGACAAACAATGCATATGTATGTCCACGTCGTATAGACCCCAATATAACGGCTATATTCGGTATTTTTAAAATTTTAACAGAATTTTTTAAGGATTTTATTTTTTGAAAATTTCCAAATTCGTTGCAAATGGTGGAGGGTATTAAAATTTCGGCCCGGCCGAACTTACTGCTTTTTAACTTGTTGGAATTCCAATGGCTTTACCCCGAGTTCATTTTTCAATATTTGCCGAATGGAACATTGCGATATGTTCAGCTCACGAGCCATTTTTCGGCCACTGCGACGCGCGGGTTTCGATCAAGTCGCCTCTTTACTGTTCGAACCATTTCTGCTGATGTTGCTGTTTTCTTCCGTCCACTTCCTTGGCGACGGGCTGCGCTACCAGTATCACGGTAAGGAGCGATGGTACGAGATACAAAAGATTTATTCTTTAATTTAAACAGCTGTCGGACGAGTGTCTTAGAAATGACAGCAGTCTGAAGTTGGTTGCAGTTTTTATACCCTCCACCATACTATGGAGGGTATATTAATTTTGTCATTCCGTTTGTAACTCCTCGAAATACTCATGTCAGACCCAACAAAGTATATATATTCTTGATCAGCGTAAAATTCTAAGACGAATTAGCCATGTCCGTCTGTCTGTCTGTCTGTTGTAATCACGCTATCTTTCGAACAAATTGAGATAGAAGGCTAAAATTTTGCACACATGTATATTTTGCCAGTAGGCAGGTTAAGTTCGAAAATGGGCCATGTAGGTCCATGTTATCATATAGCCCCTATGTAACGGTACCTCTCGATATTCGGTATTTTGATGATTTTAGCGACATTATTCACCGGAATTGTTTCAAATTTGGCATTTGAAGTTCGTAATGGATACTACAGCCTAAGACAGAAAATAATCTGTGTAGGTCCACGTCTTCGTATAACCCCTACATATCGGTACCCCCCGATATTCGGCATTTTGATGATTTTAGCGACATTATTTAACGGAATCGTTTCAAAGTTGGCATTTGAAGTTCGTAATAGATGCTGCAGCATAAAACAGAAAATGGGCCATGTAGGTCCACGTCTTCGTATAGCCCCCATATACCGTACCACCCGATAGTCGGTATTTTGATGATTTTAGCGACATTATTTACCGGGATTGTTTCAAATTTCGCGTGTGAAGTTCGTAATGGATACTTCAGCCCATGCCAGAAAATTGTCTGTGCAGGTCCACGTCTTCGTATAGCCCCCATATAACGGTACCCCCTATATTCGGTGTTTTGATGATTTTAGCTACATTCGAAACAGATTTTTCTTCAAGTTTCGCATTAAAATATTGTAATAACTTATGACAAAAGTTGCCTATGCAGGTCCACGTCGTCGAAGACAGTCAAATCACAATAGTATAAAAACTACTAAGCTTATTGTCAAAAGTAGTCTTTTTGGCCGACCTTGTGTAGGCCTCCGGTGCACCTATTTTGTGAAAAACATGCACACATTTTGTGTATGTTTTGAATTAAAAATACAACAATTTGAAATTATTTCAAATTCAGTTGCAAGATAAACAAATATATTCAACGTTAATGCGCAACAAATTGTACATTTTTGGAAAAAAAAAGTATATGGTCCTACGTTATTCAGTTTTGTGATATAACCCCAAAATTCCATTCATGTATTGTGGTTTTTTTCCAATATAAGAATTTTGTTAAAAAAAAAAGTAGAACAGTGTTTGGCTTGCTTGTTTGGGATACCATAGTATTTTATTGTTGCAAAATCGTCAGGCAAAATCCCATTATTGTTGTTTTTATAAAAACAATGTTTGTTTATGAGTGGAGAACGATGGTAATGTTTACCAGGGGGAAAGGCTGGGAAAACCTAGGTTTCGGAAAGAGCCACCAATCCTCATCAGTTCCCTTGTTTTTTGTCTGGGATATTCTCCCCAGAAGTTATTTTAAAAAATAACTTCTATGACAAAAAACATTTTTTACCCAAGTGACGAGATCGTAAGCTCAATAGAAGAGGAACAAAAGAATTACATAAAACTAAAATTCTTTTGGAAAATCTTCTAAATCTTACAACCGCACTTATAAACATTTACATCTTTCTCCACTTGTTATGCTTTCGTTCAACCTGAACGAAGTAACATAACCATGTAAGTTTGTTTTGTCTGTTACAACAAAAACCCCTTCGTCGACCGTGCCTGTGTCTATTAATAGAACAGTGTTTGGCTTGCTTGTTTGGGATACCATAGTATTTTGTTGTTGCAAAATCGTCAGGCAAAATCCCATTATTGTTGTTTTCATAAACAAACATTGTTTTTATAAAAACAACAATAATGGGATTTTGCCTGACGATTTTGCAACAATAAAAAAAATGTAAAATAAACAAAACCTTTCTGGTTGAGCCATGCCTACATTTAAATTTAAAATCAAATTACCCATTGACAAACAGCTTCTGGCTAAAATTTCAAAAATATTTCTCAAATGTTCCCCGCCTGGGCCGCTTCTTTCTAGGATCTTTATTTTAATATCTTAACAGAACATATATTAGACTTGTAGTTTACTTAGGTTGACATTTTATAGGTATAAAACGCCTAAGGCTCAACAAAAATATTTTTAGAGTCTCTGAAAACAAACATACACCTATGACACAGGAGCTTCATATTTAATGCTCCCCCACTATGCCCACCCATCCTTGACCCTCTAATCCAAATACACTAATATTTTAAAGATCCTCAAACAACCCAAACAAGCCTAACCTCCTCTCCAAACATTCTTGACCTTATTTATTTCATTGTTCCCAGACCTCTAATGGTAAGTAACGTTGTATGTTAGGGTAAACTTGTTTCTCTTTGTTATGTTTTTTTAAGTCGGTTGAGTATTTTGGCCTGCGGGCTGCTCGACAGAACGGTGGTTTCCCGCTGTAACTAGGTTCTTCCTCGAGTTTCCCAAACGACAATTTGTACATTTAGGCGTAATAGTTTTCTGCTTGCCACACTTAAAACAAAATAGGTTTCTTTTGTGTAGAAAGACAAGGCCTGAATCCGCGGCCGGGAGTTTGGCAATTCTAACAAACCAATTGAATATTGATTGCTGAATTGACTTCTGTAAGTAGGAGTAGTAATTGTGTTAGGATAGCGTCGAAAGAATGTCTTCTCAATATGATGCGATAATACATCGAATCGAATACCCAATACCTGAAATATTCTTTCTCACATTTTTCTTAGTCAGGGAGATCATTTTCCGAAACTGGCCTTTCTAGTTTAGATCATAGCGTTTAGGTCATGGAAGAACGAATTTATCGACCCATTGGCTTTCGCTCTAACAAATCTCGCATTTCTTCGAAACATGTTCTTTTGGTTTTGATCCTTTCACATACTTCCAAGTAGACATATTGTGATTCATTTATTCTAACCAGAACCATTCATTAGCAGGGCTTGAAACTAAAACATGGTATTAATTCAATATGTCTTCCCATGAAAGGTTGTACAGTTTTTGAAAATGTTTTAACAGGCATTTGAAGTCTTCTACTGACAAAGTATTGGGTCTGTCAGAGAAGTTTATCCCAAATCGTTCAATTCTTATATCTTGACAATTTTAAGAACTTATGAAGGATGGGGTAATAGAATGGTTTATAATCGGGTTATGATGGGGCGGAGAAGAGGGTTCAGGATTTAGTGTAGGAATTGGTTGAGACATTTGTGGTGCACTTTGATTGCTAATGGACAATCGCATCATTTAATTTATCCACTACAGTGTAAACCTTTTCATTTCTTTACTTACGCTCTTTTCAACCATTGCCTGTAGATTTGCTGGACATGGTTCAAATTGTCTTGTACCAAACTTCTGAGAAGTTGGTTAACTTCTTTTGGTTGCATTGGGACAGTGGGTTGGGGCATGTTAGGTGGCAATTTAGCGGCAGCACTAGTGCTAGGATAAGGATTACTAATTGAACCCGATAAATCTCGAACAGTTGGGGCGACATTGGCGTTTTGCATCTTTCCTTTCTTTTTAGTTTTGGAGATGCAATTGACGTTCTACTAAGGTCAAACGCTAACGATCTATTTCTTTTTCTGCGTTTTTCCCCTACCGTTCATTGGTATAAATATATATGAAAATTAGAATTTCTTGTATTGTTAACGGCAAAAATTATATAAAATGTAACTAAAGATAAGTATTAACTACAAACTAATTAATTTAAAAAAAGTATTACAAAGAATTAATGAAATACACAAAGACAAATACAAGAGAATTTTAGGAGTAATTTCAGCTGTCACAAGATGCGTGTGTATGTGTGGTATGCTTTCCAAATAACAAAAACATATGATTTTATTTTGCAGTGGCCTATATTGGTTGTCATAGGGTATTGACTAGGTTGGACTTTACAATTAGAAACATTGAACTTTCCAATTTTAAAATTAGTTTTTTATGAATGATTTAAGACTTTTGGTCTGTTCCAGAACTGCAAGAATGTAAAACTTTTTTCTACGATAACCGATTTTTCCTTTATGATATCGAAGAAAATTGCAAAACTAGTATATTCTTGCAGGGTCTGGAACAGTACATTAGTCTTATTGGGCTTTTAGGTCTTGTTTAATTTAATGATATAGGGTAAGTGTGCCTAAGTTCGGCATGTCCCAGTAGTCCGCACTTTTTATTTTTAAGCCAAATAAATGAAACTATTATAACTAAATGTATTTTGTTTACTTCAAATATATTGTCAGCTATCTTTGTGTACAATTTCGCTAAGAAAAGATGATTTATTCTAATAAAAATTAAATTTTTGTCTGTGAAGGTCCTCAACAATCCATATTCTTAAGAAAAGTACAATAAAGACGTCGAATCAGTTTAACTAAACAAAAATATTATATTTTAATGAATTAATTAATTATTATTATTAACTATTCTTACAAAAAAATTGGTATGCCGACTGTTGGAAAATGCCATACTGACAATTGGCAAGTGGTGCCGACTACTGGCAAAAAGGCATTGTTTTAATAAAACTACAAATTTATGAAATTTAATAAAAAGTTATTAAAACTTTATTTACTATTGCAAAAACTTTACAAAATTTCGAATCTGAATAAATTAACTTTGTAATAATTGAAATGTTCCACTCAGAATGGTGAGCGAATAAAAACGCGAAAATCCTAAAAGTGCCGACTACTGGTACACTTACCCTATGCAATAATTTTAATTGTTTTTATATCCTCCACCTTGAAAAGGTGAACATCCATAAATATTCGTCGTAGACCCCATAAAGTATATTTATTCATGATCAGTATACATTTCTAAGTCGAGCTAACGATGTCCGTCCACAATTCATCAAAATACCGAATATAGGGATGAACAGTTATATGAGTCCTATCCTATTCTATGAGTCCTCATATAACTGTTCCGTCCAATATTCGGTATTTTGATGAATTGTGTCACACTTTTTCTCGAAATCCTTTGACGGAAAAAGACCTACACATGTTCACGTCTTCGTGTAGCCCCTCCATATATTCGGTATTTTAGTGATTTTAGCCAAAATTTGTCACCTGAATTACTTCAAATTTGGAATTTTAAATCTTGGACCTATATTCTATGCAAGAATGTTTTCCACATAGTCGGAACACAAACTGCCAATTTGCAGCAAATTTGGTTTAGAATTGAAACGAAAACAACCAAAAGACCTTTAATCTGCCGGCACAGTTATGTGGGGGCTATTCTAAAATGTGGACCTATAGTCCCATTTTCAAAGTTCTAAAGACCTAAAATAGTAAAATTTTATCAACCTTATTCATTTTTTTGGACGCTACAGTAATTTCAGCAGACAGACGGAATTCGCTAAATCTATATATATACCTTATAAGGGTCTTGTATGGCTTACCTACTTTAAGAAGATTTATTTGAAGTACAGGGTGAGATGAAAAAACTGCAACCAACTTCATTTTTAAGCCACTCGTCCGACAGCTCATTATATTTTTCACAAGCGAATAAGAGCATTTTGGTGAGAATTTTCCAAAAAAAAAAAAAAAAAAAAAATTATTAGTGATGGAACTCAAGCGTGATAATGTGCTTTCTTTATATTTGGAAAATCACAAGTGGCTATCGTTAGAGCACTTCAGCGTTTAAATGAGACTAAATCTTTTGTGTCTCGTACCATCGCTCATTACCATGATACTGGTAGCGTAATCCGACGTCAAGGAAGTGGAAATGGTTCGAAAAGTAAGGAAGCGACTTGATCGAAACCCGCGTCCCAGTGGCCGAAAAATGGCTCGTGAGCAGAACATATGCAATATTCTATTCGGCAAATATTGAAAAATGAGCTCGGGGTAAAGCCATTGAAATTCCAACAAGTTAAAAAGCAGTAAGTTTGGCCGGGCCGAACTTTGAATACCCTCAACCATTTGGGACGAATTTGGAAATTTTCAAAAAATAGAGTACTTAAAAATTCTGTTAAAATTTTAAAAATATCGAATACAGGGTTGTCCATATTCGACGGACCCATCTGGCAACGCCATAACTTTTGACAGAGATGTCACATCGCTTAATGACATACCGCGTTTGAAGCGTCAGTCCAAGCAGTTTTAACAAGAACCAATACACGCTACGCGAAATAGTTGAAATTTACATTCAACAGAAGAAGTCAATTGTGAAAACTCAGCGTGCTTTTAAAACATTAAAAAATGTGAGAAGTGCGCCTTCTAAGAACACCATTAAGCGTTTATACGGACAATTTTCGACTGGCAAGGCTCTTTCTAATCCGAAGAGGTCATATAAAAGTCGACCAAGGCGATCGGCCGAGAATATCGCTGCCGTACGAGCCAGTGTTGAGAGGTCCCCAAGAACATCCCAAAAACGCCGTTCTCAGCAGTTGGGCATGGCTCGGTGCACTTTACAACGGATTATTCGCATTTGTTCCCGTACAAAATTCAATTGACGCAAAGAATTTTGCCTGCGGACAAGCCTCGTCGATTGGAATGGGCCCAAAAAGTCATGGGTCCGTCGAATATGGGCAACCCTGCATAGCCGTTATATTGGGGTCTATACGACGTGGACCTACATAGGCCTTGTTTGTCATAAGCCATTACCATTTTCAAATTCGAAACCTGAAATAAACGGTGAATAATGTAGCTAAAAACATCAAAATATAGTATATAGGTAGGTACCATTATATCGGAGCTGTGCGAAGACCTGGACCAGAATAGACAATTTTCTGTCACAGGCTATAGCATCCATTGCGAACGTCAAATACGGCATCTCAAACAATTTCGGTGGGTATTGTACCTAAACTGGTCAAAATACCGAATATAGAGAGGTACTGACATATGGGGCCTATACGAAGACCTGGATCAGCATAGACAATTTTCTGTCACAGATCCTATTACGGATTCTAAAAACGTAATTTGAAACAATTCCGGTGAACAATGACGATAAAATCATCAAAATACCGAATATCGGGAGGTACCGTTATATGGGGGCTATACGAAGAAGTGGACCTGCATAGACAATTTTCTGTCATAGGCTGTAGTATCCATTACGAACTTCAAATACCAAATTTGAAACAATTCGGGTGAATAATGTCGCTAAAATCATCAAAATACCGAATATATCGGGAGGTACTTATATATGGGGGGCTATATGAAAACGTGGACCTACATGGCCCATTTACGAACTTAACCTGCCTACTGGAAAAATAAGAATGTGTGCAAAATTTTAGCCTTCTATCTCAATTCTTTCGAAAGATAGCTGATTACAACAGACAGACAGACGGACAGAGAGATCACGCTGATCAAGAATATATATACATTGTTGGGTCTGACATGAGTATTTCGAGCAGTTACAAACGGAATGACAAAGTTAATATACCCTCCATAGTATGGTTGAGGGTATAAAAAGTGCAAGAACTTACACCGCAACAGAAAGAAAATAGACTCAAAAGAGCTAAAGAGTTGCTTCGCTTGGGCGAAAGTGGTGAACTGCCGAATTTGGTTTTCTCCGATGAGAAAACATTCGTTGTCCAGCAGTTTGAAATCAAACAAAACGATCGTGTTTACTTGCCATAGATGTGAGCTGAAAATGTACACCTTCGGTTAGCCACCAGATCTCAAGCGGCGGCCATTGTGATGGTGTGGGCCGCCATAACAGGCGATGAGCGCATCAGAATAAATGCCGAATATTAACGCTAAAATATTCTGGAGAGTGTATTAAAGCCTTGGCCATGCAAACATTTGGCCGCAGAACTTGGACATTCTAACAGGACTCAGCACCATCGCACTCAGCACGCGCCACTCAAGAATGGTTACAAAATTAGGTTCCTCGCGTCATTTCCAGTGCCACTAAAATCTCCGGATACCAATCAGTTGGACAAATGCGTCTGGAGCATTTTGGAAAGCAAAAATACCAAAGTGTCGATCACTTCAAGCAAGCGCTTCGCCGGGAATGATCAAAAATACCACAGATCAACATTTGGGCAGCGTTTCACGGTTTCATTGGCGGTTTGAAGGCCAAATTCATGTCAAAGGCGACCATTTCGAACAAATCTAAACTTATTCTAAAATTTGATGCTTTTTCCGATATTTTTGCTTTCATTCAACAAAATTAAAATAAAATGTAAAAATTATGGCGTTTGAATTTGTTGCAGTTTTTTTTTATCTCACCCTGTATACGACACGTTTTAGATATAAGCAATTTTTGCAACAACAAAATACTACGATATCCCGAACAAACAAGCCAACATTGTTCTATTAATAGACAAGGCACGGTCGACGAAGGGGTTTTTGTTGTAACAGACAAAACCAACTTACATGGTTATGCTACTTCGTTCAGGTTGGACGAAAGCATAACAAGTGGAAATGGATGTAAATGTTTATAAGTGCGGTTGTAAGATTTAGAAGACTTTTCAAATGAATTTTAGTTTTATTTAATTCTTTGGTTCCTCTTCTATTGAGCTTACGATCTCGTCACTTGGGTAATTTTTTTTTTGTCATAGAAGTTTTTTTTCTTCTTCTGGGGAGTATATCCCAGACAAAAAACAAGGGAACTAATGAGGATTGGTGGCTCTTTCCGAAACCTAGGTACCCCCTGGTAAACATTACTATCGTTCTCCACTAATAAACAAACGTTGTTTTTATAAAAACAACAATAAAGGGATAAAGCCTGACCATTTTGCAACAACAAAATACTACGGTATCCCGAACAAACAAGCCCACACTGTTCTATAAAAAATTCTACAGACCTAAATTAGTAAAATTGATCATTTTTTTGAACGCTACAGTAATTTCTGCAAACAGACGAACGGACGAACTTCGCTAAATCGATATATATATATATATATATATATATATATATATATATATATATATATATATATATATATATATATATATATATATATATGTATATATATATATATATATATATATATATATATATATTTATATATATATATATATATATATATATATATATATATATATATATATATATATATATATATATATATATATATATATATATATATATATATATATATATATATATATATATATATATATATATATATATATATATGTTTGCAGAAATTACTGTAGCGTTCAAAAAAATGATCAATTTTACTATATATATACTTTATAAGAGTCATGTAGGGCTAACCTACTTTAGGAAGATTTTTTTGAAGTATAAGTAATGGATATGACAATTTTAATCCAAGTCCAGTGGCTTAATGTATTTATATGAAAACGCACTGTTAAATGTATATTGCGATGTTTTACAAACGGTGTGAGAAACTTAATATATACCCTTCATACTATGGAGGAGGGTTTAAAAATGATATCTTCTTGTGAGTTCTGATAAGTAGTGTCTTAATTACAGAATTTATTCACCATAAATTCATGTATACTTTGCATCGGCAGATCGTGTTAAAACGCAGAAAGATCACAAGAAATGTTATTATTTTCGTCTGTCATGTTTAATTGATGTTCTAATTATTTGTAATCAATAATTTTCAAGTGTTAGCATTTTTGAAATAAATAAAAAAGTCCACATCTCATGATGTGCCCAACAAAGGGCTATGGACACTCGGTGTGTGGGTGTGTGTGAATTTATCTCAGCCGCAAATAAATTGAATTTCTTATCACTAAATGCAACGATAGCCAGTCGGTTGTTCGGTTGTTACGAACTTTTGCTACGTTCATGCGTTGCTTTCGATTTGTGTTTTATGAATTACTCACCATCATTGACAATCAGTAAAATTTAAAGAGTTTAAGAGTAACAACGGACTAAAGAGAGGGAGAGAGAGATAAAGAGACCATGTTCTCTTTCTTCTTTGGCTGCACGATAGTTTTTTAAGACCTAATTTCAGTTCGCGGACATTTCTCAACGGATACGGTTGATATAGGTGCCCGGAAAAGGCTGACAACTTCGAAGCAAAAAAAAAAACCTACCGTTACATATCACAATTGAATTTCGAAATCGGAAATCGGTAGATGCATTTGTATTCGCTAGCTACTACAACAACAACAATTTGGAATTATAAAAAAGTGTAAGTGCGGTTGATAAACAAGCCAATGAATAACAAAAACATGGATAAGCTCTGAGAATGCTATTCAGATCGACAACATGTGCGTAATGCGACTATTACTGGCTGCGAAGAGGCCTAAACCTAGCAGTGTTTCAAACTTCCAATATAAAATTGATGTTTTATGAACATGTGTACTTTAAAAAAATGTGTAATTTAAAAAAAAATTAAAAATGTAATTTTCCTGACAGAAGTTCTAGGTTTTGCAAGAAATGCAAAAACAAAAAGAAGTGTGCAATTTCAAGATCGTTCCATCCATTAGTTCCATCGATAACGGAATGAAACCTTGATAGCAAATTTTTGATTTTGATTGATAAGTGATACAACAAGTGTGTGTGTGTGTGCGTGTGAGTGTGTGATAGATGGTGTCAGATAATGTCCGTGTTCTTCTGTCGTCTTGTAAACAATTAAAGTGGAACGACTTTAAAATTATAAATGGATGTAAATATTTGGCTAACAAACACTAGTCGACATTTATTCGTTTTTTATTTCTTTGGTCTGAGTTATAAATCAATTCCTGATTTGATAATTCTAAAGTGCTACTCTACATTTGGAATATGTACTAGTGTGTGTGTGTGTGTGTGTGTTTGGGAGTGTTTGTATTCACTCACTTTAGGGATAACAAACGTTTTATTTTTAACCATAAGAGGTAAGCTTTCCGATTGATAAATAAATGGGAGTACCGTATCAAACAAACAGTAGAACCAGCTATCAGCACAATCTAAATTGATAAATAAAAATAAGATTGAACAATTTGACATTATTAAATGTTAATCATCAAACTTGTGAAGTTTACCATTTGTCAAGCCGTGTAAGCGATTATGGAAATGCATGTGCGAACCTATTAAAAGAAAAGGAAAGAAAAAAGAGAAACTTGGGGGGACAGTGGGAATGGATAATTTTCTTGAAGATTCGACAGAATTGAGCCTAGAAGCAAATATGTCAAATTTGGTGAAAGTCAGTTCGGTACAATAAGGAGGTAGCACAGTTTCGCAAAAGTAACTACAACAAGTAAAAAATACTTTTGAATACCCCCAACACTGGGAATGATTTTGGCAATTTTCAAAAAAAAAAAAAAAAAAAAAAAATAAATAAATAAATAAAATAAAATCCGTCACAAATTATGTTAAAATCTTAAAAATACCGAATGTAGCCCTTACATTAGGGTCTATACCACGAGGTGGACCTAGACAATTTTCTGTCATAGGCTGTAGTACCCATTACGAACTATGTACCGAATATCGGGAGGTACCGTTATATGGTGGCTATATGAAGACGTGGACTTGCACAGACAATTTTCTGTCATAATGTGTAGCATCCATTACGAACTTCAAATACCAAATTTAAAAGAATTCCGGTGAATAATGTCGCTAAAATCATCAAAATACCGAACATCGGGGGGTTCCGTTATATGGGGGCTATAAGAAAACGTGGACCTACATGGCCCATTTACGAACTTAACCTGCATACTGGCAAAATAAACATGTGTGAAAAATTGTAGCCTTCTATTTCAATTCGTTCTAAAGGTAGCGTAATTACAACAGACAAACAGACGGACGTACATCGCTAAATCGACTTAGAATTTAACACTGATCAAGAATATATATATACTCTGTTGGGTCTAACATGAGTATTTCGAGGAGTTAAAAACGGAATTACAAAATTATAGCCTCAATTGTATGGTGGAGGGTATAAAAACAGAATACTTTCAAAATCAATGATTGGAAGACGCGTAAATTGCGAGACGCGCATTAAAGCTATTCGTCAGTTCTGCCATGGAATTGAAAGATAGAACTGTTTAGATCGTTATTGTACCATGGGTAGAACAGCTTCTTAAAACTAACTACCAAAATACAACCTTGAGGCTGTGCCCGCTTCCTACCAGAATGTCAGAATTGTTCAAAATTACATGCAACAAGTTACTCTCATTTATTTGATATTTTTCCTCACTCTTTAATGAGTTTAATGTCGCGAAAGATATTTGAAATGCCTGGATTTACCCTTAACAAATGATCCAGAGTTTTTAATTATTTACTTTCATGGCAAAAATGGTTTATTTCCTTAATGCGCGCCCCACAAATTTACATTTCTTTTAATCATTTTTTTTTTTGGGAATATTCTGTTTTTATTTTTCAAAACCAGTAAGGAAAGGTCAAAAGTCGGTCCGGGCCGACTATATGATACCCTACACCACTATGCGTATTTAGTAGAACTCCCCTCACAAAAAATATTTATATTGGGAATTTATGTGAAGTAGATCATACTGAATATGAACCAAATAGCATTGCTGTACAGTGCTTGATATGACTTCGACAAGGATTGTATAAAATAATATTTCTTGGAGCAATAGATATACAGACCGAGCTTCAACAAATGGAAAAATTCGGTTGAATATGAAAAAAATCTAACCAATTTCGTCTGATATTACATACATTTTGGGCAATAACCGTAAAATCGGTTGAAGATTTATATCGAAGCAACATAAAAACCTGCACCGATCTCAATAAAATTTCGTAGAGGTATTTTCGAGCTGCATATGATGTCTCGTATCAAATATTATTGTTAACCATTTGGTGCACAAAAACCTGAAATCGGATAAAGAAATATATAGGATAAAATTTGACAGATGTATTTTTGAGATCCATAAGTTTTCTGTTCCCAAATATCATTTTTCTGGAGTGCATATTACGCATGTGAGGGACTTAAAACCTAAAACCGGATGAAACATATACATGGGAGCTATAGCTGTATCTGAACCGATTTTGCACCAAATTTGAAGTACTTGCCTCTAGACTGAAATCGGTCGGATGTGCCAAAATTCAATTGGTCATTATTAACCCGCTTCCTTCTCCTTGTTACAAACAAATGCAGAAAGACATAATACCCTTACCCCTATGTGGAGTAGGATAAAAAAATCTATCCTGTTGGTAGCTTTACTTTACTTTTTTATTGTACAATGACAGCTTCCATATACAGGGTGAGATGAAAAAACTGCAAACAAATTTAGACCGATGTTATTTCTAGGCCACTCGTCCCACAGCTGTTGTTTACAAGCGTACAAAAGAATTTTGGTGAGAATTTTGTGATTTCTTTACATTTAGCTGGAAACCACATGTGGCTATCGTTAGAGCACTCCAACATTTAAATGTGAATAAATCTTTTGTGTCTCGTACCATCGCTCGTTACCGTGATACTGGTAGCGTAGCCCGACGTCAAGGAAGTGGACGGAAGAAAACAGCAACATCAGCAGAAATGGTTCGAAAAGTAAAAAGCCGTCTAGATCGAAATCCGTGTCGAAGTGGCCGAAAAATGGCTCGCCAGCTGAACATATCGCAATATTTCATTCGCAAATATTAAAAAATGAGCTCGGGGTAAAGCCATTGAAATTCCAAAAAATGCAAGAACTTACACCGCAACAGAAAGAAAATAGACTCAAAAGAGCTAAAGAGTTGCTTCGCTTGGCTGAAAGTAGTGAATTGCCGCATTTGGGTTTCTCCGATGAGAAAACATTCGTTGTCCAGCAGTTTGTAAACAAACAAAATTAACGTGTTTACTTGTTATGGTGATGTCGTGGGCCGCCATAACAGCAGATGGTCGCTCTCCACTCGTATTAATCGACCGTGGCATCAGAATAAATGCCGAATATTAAAGCCTAGGGCACGAAACATATTGGACACAGACCTTAGACATTTCAACTGGACTCAGCACCACCGCATTCAGCACGTGCCACCCAAGAATGGTTACAAAATTATATTCCTCGCTTCATTTCAAAGGCACAATGGCCACCAAAATCTCCGGATACCAATCCGTTGGACTATTGTGTCTGGAGTATTTTGGACAGCAAGGTTGGCACTAAAAATTACCAATGTGTCGATTATCTCAAGCAAAAGCTTCCCCGGAATGAGCCAAAATACCGCAAAGCAACATTCGGGTAGCGTGTGACGGTTTCATTGGCCGTTTGAAGGCCATAATTCGTGCCAAGGTGACCAATTCGAACAAATCTAAACTTTTTCTAAAATTTGAAGCTTTTTCCGACATTTTCAGCTTTCATTAAATAAAATTAAAAAAAATGTAAAAATTATGCCGTTTGACTTTGTTGCAGTTTTTTTTTATCTCACCCTGTATATCTATCAACACAAGATATGTTGTGAATATGGTAGATATCGATATACTCCTTCTGGTACCTCCCCCACAATATCTGAGGCTGGATTCTTTTTCTATGAAATGAACAATATTTCCTTTATAAAATTTTTCATTTGACATTTCTTTTCTTTATAAAAGATTTCATTTCACATTTTCATAGAGCAAGAATTGAGGCTCTGGCGTGAAAATGGAATATATAGCACAACTCCTTCTGGTATCTCCCCCACTGCGGGTAAAAATTTGCAATAACCCAAACTCTCATAAAATGCGAAATAAACATCCGAACATTCCAATATTTCCCCTAAACAAAAATCTGGTTCGAAAATGGAATATATCACTTTATTCCCTCTGGTACCTTCCTCGCAAAGGGTCAAAATCTTTAACAATTATATCTCTCATAACATGCGAAGCAAACAATACATGTACTGGAAATTCTTGCGGCTAGTTTAGATTGGTCGTTGCATTACTTTTTTGATATTATATTAAAATAAGGTTTAATGTAATAATCCGTATTAATCAATACCAACTACAAATATACGTTGTTATTAAAGAATTATTGGCCCGAATTTGGGGTTTAACTCATTTTGACTTTGACTTTCATTCTCCGAATCCACTATCAGGAACATTTACGTACATGTGTATTGGAGTTTTGGGGAACTGTTGATGTTATCGTCCACTTCGGTCTGTCTAATTTTATTCTGATGTCGTTATTTTGTTTTTGCTTTTGTTTTCTGTCGTTCAGATAAGACAACGTGAAGTGGCGTAAAATCAGGTGTAAACAGATAATTATTTGGCAGCACGCAAAATAAATTATTGATTGTGATGTGATGAATTAGGTTATGTATTGGGGACAGTATGGACTCAGACAGAGTTTACACAGGACAAGGATATGTATGTTCTGTTCCAAGATCGACAAGAATATGCATGTTTTGAAATCATTTGCGCCATACATTTATAAGTATTTTTTTAGTAACAACCACATACAGGGTGAGATGAAAAACTGCAATCAACTTCATACTGCTGTCATTTCTAAGCCACTCGTCCGACTCGTCATTATATTGTTTAAAAGCGTACAAAAGCATTTTGGTGAGAATTTTCCAGAAAAAAGTTATTCCTGATGGAATTCAAGCTTGATAGTGTGATTTCTTTATATTTGGCTGGAAAACCACAAGTGGCAATCGTTAGAGAACTCCAGCATATAAAAGTGAATAAATATTTTGTGTCTCATACCATCCCTCGTTACCGTGATACTGGTAGCGAAGCCCGACGTTAAGGAAGTGAACGAAAGAAAACAGCAACATCAGCAGAAATGGTTCGAAAAGTAAAGAAGCGACTTGATCGAAACCCAAGTCGCAGTGTCCGAAAAATGGCTCGTGAACTGAATATATCGCAATATTCCATTCGACAAATATTGAAAAATGAGCTCGGGGTAAAGCCATTGAAATTCCAAAAATTGCAAGAACTCACACCGCAGCGGAAAGAAAATAGACTCAAAAGAATAAAAGAGTTGCTTCGTTTGGCCGAAAGTGGTGAACTGCCGAATTTGGTTTTCTCCGATCAAAAAACATTCGTTGTCCAGCAGTTTGTAAACAAAGAAAACGATCGTGTTTACTTGCCTTTACTCAGCACCATCGCACTCAGCACACGCCACCCAAGAATGGTTACAAAATGAGGATCCTCGCTTCATTTCCAGCGCACAATGGCCACCAAAATCTCCGTTGGACCGTATTGTGTCTGGAGTATTTTGGAAAGCAAGGTTGGCGCTTAAAAATACCAAAGTGTCGATCACCTCAAGCAAGCGCTTCGCCGGAAATGGGCCAATATACCGCAGAGCAACATTCGGGCAGCGTGCGACGGTTTCATTGGCCGTTTGCCATAATTCGTGCCAAAGGTGACCAATTCAAACAATTCTAAAATTTGATGTTATTTCCGATATTTTGTGCTTTTAGCAAGACTTTGTTGCTGTTTTTTTTTTTTTATCTCACCCCGTAAATAATTTTCGGTGTCTTCGACGTTGCTAAGGTATGTCAAAATTTAATATACCCTCTATTGTATGGTGGAAGGTAAAAAATAATTTCGGTTTCTTGAGAAAAAATTATTTAAAAATTCATGTTTAGTTCTTGAGAAATAAATCTTTGAAAATACACGCTTATTGTCTTCGATATTCTTGGGGGAAATTCTCTAAAAATCCACGTTTATTGAGCTTGAGATCCTCGAAAAAAATGTAAACCCACGTTTAGTGGTCTTGAGGATAAATTCCTTAAAAATCCACGTTTATTGTCCTGCAAATCCTCAACAAAAAATTCTTCAAAAATCCACGTTTAATGGCCTTGAGATCCTTGTGAAAAAATTCTTTAAAAAATCCACATATATTTATCGCAAAGCTAATACTTTCTTGCAGGTTCTGGAAGAGAGCACCAAGTTAACATTAAATAAGTTAAAAAGTACCAGTCGAATTTGCCGACAGATAAATATGGTCTTTTCCAGAACCTGCAAGAATCTACCAGTTTGCAATTGTTTTCGATATCATAAATGAAAAATCGGTTATCGTGGTAAAAACTTTTACGTTTTGACAGTTCTGAAACATATCAATACTCTCAGTATTTGGACGTTCCACTTCAGAAGGGGTGGGCAGATGAGTTCCACATTCGCACCAGATCTAACGTAGGTGTAAATATTGCGTTGTGCGAATTTAATAGAAATATTTGTAAACACAATAAAAATTAAAAGTTCCAAAATAAAAATAACAAATTCAAGTCAATTTAATAAATTAGTTGACGAGTTGGGAAAACATCTGCCTCTTGTAAGGGGATTTCGTAAAGTTACCGTTTCAAATGAGCAATGGGAAAGTGTTTACCAAGGGCTAAATGCTATTGGGCCACCAAAAAGATCTAGTGATGGGTGGCAAAAGGTAAAAAAAATTATATCTTAGGAAAATAAGTTGTTTGACAAAGTTCTTCGTATAGGTTTGGCGGGACCTAACATGTCAAGTTAAAATAATTTGGTTGCCAACAAAGCCGAGTGTACGGCTACTAGAAGTGGAATATTTAAGCGGCTGACACTCAGTCCCTTAGAGGAAGCTGTGACTAATCTGCTCCGATTCCAGAAACGAATAAATCCTGAGGGCGCAGTTGAGGGATTGCAATGTCAAAGTCAACACCAAGAATGCAAGCTTTTAGCATAGCATAGCATTTGAAATGGCAGACAGATTTGTCTATACGACGACGTTGACCTGCATAGGCAACCTTTGTCATAAACCATTACAATACTCAAATGCGAAACATGAATAAAAAATTCGGTGAAAATTATAGCTAAAATTATCAAAATACCGAATATTGGAAGGTACCGTTATATTGGGAAGACGTGGACCTGCACAGACAATTTTCTGTCATAGGCTGTAGTATCCATTACGAACTTCAAATATCAAATTTGATTTCCGTTTAACAATGTCGCTTAAATCAGCAAAATACCGAAAATAGGGAGGTACCATTTGAGTAAACATTTATCAACTTACTAAATTTCGTTCGGAAACTAGAATGATTTCCACAAACGGATGGACGGACGGCCATCGCTAAATCGACATAGAGTTGTATCCTGACCAAGAACATATATACTTTGTGGGGTCTAAAATGTATATTTCGATTAGTTACAAACGGAATGACAAACTTAATATACCCTCCATACCATGGCGGAGGGTATAATAAGATCCTGTAACAGATCTATTAAATTGTATGGTATTTTACAAGCTTCGGGAAATGAGCAAAAGCGAATAAGCGCATTTCTTTCGCACAGATTCCCCCGTTCGCAATCGAAAAACGGACGGATAGTGTTGAAAGCGTGAAAAATGTAATCTTTTATTGTCATTGTTTCTCGATGACACCGCAATGAAATTGTCAGCCGAATGTCTAGCGATTAGAATGACAACCATTAAAAACATTCATCAATTTCTTCGTTATCGTTCTGGTGGCAGTAAATTCTTCCATGGCTTTTATCAAAATTCAGTGAGCGCACCGAACCATTTGTATGCTAACAAAGTTATCTCCAATCAAACCACTGTTTGGATTTGATTTATTCTGAATGACGATTTGAACTGCCATTGTTGACAATTCAATTTCATTAACGATAATAATAACAATTATAAAATGCATCATGAAAATTACTCCGAAATCAATGGGCATTAAAATAAAATACCCAAGTAATACCCCTTGATAAGTGTCTTCTAACCGCATTTTGTGGGTTTACGGAATGATGGCCCAATGAATGGGGTGCCGCCACAATTTTAAAAGTTTTGTAGACCGTGGTATTGATAAAGTAATTTTGTATACAACAGAGCTATTGAAATGTTTACCCTGGTAATTAGGAAATTTTTAAATTTTTTTTTTTTAGAAATTGACTGGTCACACGCCATTAATGCATTAACATTATAGAGCACTGAGATACAATATTTTATCCGGATTTAGTTTATTCAACCAGATTTACTATATCTCAATGGATGTTCTTATGACAGGATTTATTTTAAATCCCGTGCGGTATCTGAGATGAAAAAAACTGGAACCAATTTCAGACTGCTGTCATTTCTAAACGACCCATCCGATAGCTGTTGAAATTATTCCAGTGACAGCTCATTATATTGTTTACAAGCATACAAAAGCATATTGGTGAGAATTTTCCAGAAAAAAAAGTTATTCGTGATGGGATTCAAGCGTGATAGTGTGACTTCTGGAAAACCACAAGTGGCTATCGTTAGAGCACTCCAGCATATAAATGTGAATAAATCTTTTGTGTCTCGTACCATAGCTCGTTACCGTAATACTGGTAGCGTAGCCCGACGTCAAGGAAGTGGACGGAAGAAAACAGCAACATCAGCAGAAATGGTTCGAAATGTAAAAAAAGAGACTTGATCGAAACCCGCGTCGCAGTGGCCGAAAATGGCTGGTGAGCTGAACATACCGCAATATTTGATTCGGCAAATATTGAAAAATGAGCTTGGCGTAAAGCCATTGAAATTCCAAAAAGTGCAAGAATTTACACCGAAACATAAGGAAAATAGACTCAAAAGAGCTAAAGAGATGCTTCGCTTGGCCGAAAGTGGTGAAATGTCGAATTTAGTTTGGTGGTTTCTGATAAGAGAACAACAGTTGCTCACCAGTTTGTAAATAAACAAAATGATCGTGTTTACTTGCCAAAGAGGTCAGCTGAAAATGAACACCTTCGGTTAGCCACCAGAACTCAAGCGCCGACCATGGTGATGGCCGCCATAACAGCCGATGGTCGCTCTCCGCTCGTATTAATCGACCATGGCATCAGAATAAATGCCGAATATTGTCGCGAAATATTCTGGAGGGTGTTTTAAAGCCTTAGACCCGCAAACATTTTGGCCGCAGACCTTGGACATTCCAACAGAACTCAGCACCATCGCATATAGTACGCGCCACCCAAGAATTATTACAACATGATCATTTCCAGCGCAAAATGGCCACCGAAATCTCCGGATATCAATCCGTTGGACTATTGTGTCTGGAGTATTTTGGAAAGCAAGGTTGGCACTAAAAAATCCAAAAGTGTCAATCACCTCTTCGTCGGGAACGTGCCAAAATACTGCAGAGCAACATTCGGGCAGCGTGAGACAGTTTCTAGGCCGTTTGAAGGCCACAATTCGTGCCAAAGGAACCAATTCGAAAAAATCTAAACCTCTTCCAAAATTTGATGTTATTTCCGAAATTTTTTTCTTTAGTTAAATAAAATTTAAAAAAAATGTAAAAATTATGGCGTTTGACTTTGTTGCAGATTTTTATCTCACCATGTATATACTAACGAAATGCATCCCTGAGTTTATGCACTGGTACTTAGACAGACTCCAAAGTCGAAAAAGTTTCCGCCAAAGATTTGTTTATTCATGAAATTCTAAGTCGATTAAATGATGGTTTATTGCGGATGGTTGATATAGAAAATGAGATATATCGGTTAACGTTTTGGTATAGCCCTATATAACGGTACCTCTCGATATTCGGTATTTTGATTATTTTTGTCACATTTTCCCGTGGATTTTTCTGAAAACTGGTATTTGTAGTTGGTAATGGGTTCTAGCTACGGTGGCGGATCATTGTATATAGGTCCACGTTTTCCTATAGCCCCCATATAACGGTATATCACGGTATTCAGTATTTTATAATCCTAGATACATTTACCCACGAATTTGTTTCAAATTTGGTATTTAAGACTCGCAAAAGATAAAAATGCTTGTAGTATAATATTGTCTACATAGGTTCCCGTTTTGGTATGGCCCCCAGATAACGGCTTCACACACTTTAAGTTTTTTTTTCAACGTTTAACTGCATTATCCAAACGCTCCTAATGGCATTTGTCTTTTAAAATGGAATAGGTTTGAATCCACACACTTTTTTACAAAAAAGTTTTCTTAACCAATAGTGGAGGGTATTAAAAATTACACCCGGCCGAACTTAATGTTTATATCCTACACCACACAGTGGTAAGGGTATTATGTCTTTGTGTATTTGTTTGTAACATAGAGAAGAAAGCGAGATAGATCCATAGTTAATTTTAAGGATCTTCATAGAATCTTTTTCTGTGTCGATTTATGCATGTCAGTTCGTCGGTGCCTCTGTCCGTCCGTCCGGCTGTTTGCCCATGTATTCTTGTGAACAAAAGGCAGGTCGCATTTATTATTCGATTGAGTTGAAATTTTGCAAACAATATTTGTTTTGCCCAAAGACGAACCCTATTGAAATTGGTAATAATCGGATCAGATTTAGATATAGCTCCCATATATCTTCAACCGATTTCGGCTTAATTGTCCACCAAATGACCAATATAAATCCAAATGATCTGAATTTTGGCACATCCGACCGATTTCAGCCTAGAAGCAAGTAAATCAAATTTGGTGGAAATCGGTTCAGTTATAGATACAGCCCCCATATATATGTTTTATCTGATTTGAGTTTTAAGTCCCTCAAATTCGTAATATACATTCGACAACAACGATTTTTGGCCCCAAATATCAGATAAGCCCAAAATACCTCTGCCTTATTTTATCAAGATCTGATGTTATCAAAATCTGTTCAGATTTGGATATAGCTCCCATATATATGTTCAGGTTAATTGTGCACCTGTCCAAAAGTCCTGAATTTTGGTACATCCGACCGAATTAGAACCAAGTACATAAAACTTGGAGAAATCGGTTCAGATATAGCTATAGCTACCATATATATGTTTCATCCGATTTCGTGTTTAAGTCCCTCACATTTGTAATATGCACTCCACAAGAATGATATCTAGTACCAGATATCAGATACAAAGCATCAATACCAGTTTCAAATTTTATCGTGATCGGTTCAGATTTGGATGTAGCTCCCATATATATCTTTAACCGATTTCGGTTTGAAATGACCAGAATCTTGGCACATCTGACCGAATCCAGTCCAGAAGGAAGTACATCAAATTGGGTGAAAATCGGTTCAGGTATAGATATAGCTCCAACATATAGGTTTTATCCAATATGGGTTTTAAGTCCCTCACATCAGTAATATGCATTCGACATCAATGGTATTTGGTACCAGGTATCTTATAGAGCTCGGAAATACCGTCGCTAAATTTCGGGACGTACGTTTCTATTTTGCGGAACTCGGGTTCGATATATATTTTTTTAATAATCCTTCTCGAAGTGATATTATGCACTCTATAGCAATTTTATTTGGTATAAAATATTTAAATGTCTCCGTCAAATTTAGTGAAAATCGGTTCAGAATTGGGTACGCCTCCCATGTATTAGTTCCCTCTGAAACCAAACTATAACTGCTCTAAAGTCAAATGTTGATAAGTGGTATGATCTACTCCAAATAAATATTTTTGTTACTGGAGCTCTACTAAATACGCATAGTGGTGTAGGCCATAATATAGCCGGCCCTTCCGAATTTTGACTTTTCCTTACTGGTTTTTCACTTGTTTTCTTTACAGACTGTCATCAATGTGAAAATTTGAGATATTTTACACTGCATCATTGTTGGCTATTTTTGCATTTTTATTTGGTTGTGCTAGCATCGCATAATCGACATTTATATCCTTCAATGGTAGAAGAAAACAGATAGTCGCATCGGGACAGCTGCTGGGACAATGAACTGTCAAACTAATTTTGGAATTGAAAATGTTGAATGAAAAATATTTTTTAATTTTAAAAAGTTTTGAAGAACGCGGATTATAATAACCTCCGAATGACGTCGTATAAGAAAACATATAAAAATCTACTTATATTTGAAAAAACATTTAATATTTTTTGACATATCAATGTTCCCAAGCAGTGATGCGTCTACCTGTATTTTTCTATCATGTATCCTTCTAAGTGTTAACTTAATAAATCTGTTTAAAACAGTGACTTAACTCCTTAATAGTATAAACGCGCTATAAGGGTATGAATAGGAAAACAAAGCGAAGACAGAACCCATATTGAGTAAACATCGCTTTTTTTAAAAATAAAAAAATGGATGAAAAAGATTTTGGTAGAGGAAGATTTGGTAATATAATTTTAGGGCGAATTTATATTTATGCACAAGGTTATAGACTCCTAGTACTTTCACCGGAATTAGTAAACCCAGTGGACTTAAATTGCCAAATCCATTGCATATGCGTCAAATAAATCTTCATAAACGAGGTTAAACCGCAAAAAATACTAATGTAATCATACTATTAAAGTATGTTCACACTTCCTAAATCCAGTAGATTTAAACTATCAATTCCATTGCGTATACGTCGAATGAAATCGACTGTACTTCGTTTGACATTTACGCAATGGATTTTACCGTTGAAATCGTTCGAATTTGTTATGTCTGTACGGTTTTTCGGGATATAGCTGTCCGCTAAACCGATTAGTCTAAATCTGGGCATATTTTTAACGCTGATTGAACTGTTTAATGAATTTCAAAGATTACTTCTTCCAAAAACGTAAAAACGAAATGATGACAGTTTCAATGTATTTCAATCTCAATGGTTGTTTTTCGTTATGCCGACGACCTGTTTAATGGACCTGCAATGATTGTCAGCATCTAATTTATTATCCCAGAGAAATTAAGATTATTGCGGAGTTTCACACTAATGCTAAGTTCACATGTCACGTGATTCGCTCTCTATTCCTTGTTAGACCATTAATTAAGAAATATCTGCTTAATTCCCCACACAAAATTTGCTGAGCTCATTACTCTCAGAACTAAGATGAAATGTGTGTCATCCGTAACACGAGTTGAAATTTCCACAGAAAACTGGAAACAAAAGAGACAATTGAATTGGCAGAAAAAAATGTTTGACAAGTGTCTCTCCAGCAGAACTTAAAAATAGAAAAATACAAAAATATGTTCAAAATGTCAACATTTACAAAAAAAAAAGTTGAAAACATGAATGAAAATTGTAAAATTAATGATATAATAAATCTTTGGGGAAAAACAATAATTTCTTCTATTCAAATTAGTGAGAATTTCATGTATTTTCGTATAAATTGCCATTAAAATCAACAAAATCTATTAAAAAAGGAATTATTTTACTATGATTTACGAATCGTGTACCTATACGGATTAATTCGTGTACCTAATTCTGAGAGCGAACAACATGATTGAAAGTGCAATGAGAACATAGCATAAAAGAGGACTAGAATCCAAATGTTATTAATATCGATTCTCCAGATCTATGTAGACATATTTTATCGGAATCATTCCCATTGTATTAATATTATCTTAATTTTTTTGTCGGCCTTTAATAAGTCATTAATAACATCAGCCATAAAACGTCAAATACAAAAGGAAAAACATGCGGAGTGACGAACACGATTGATAACAACTAATGAAATAATTATTCCTATATCCTATGGCAAATTACACAATAAATCTCTTTGTTGTTCATGGGAGTGGGTATATGGGTTTGTGTTTCCATGAATCCTCGTTTAATGTTCTGTTTTTTATAGACACATTCGTTGATAAATCTATGGGCGGTCCGTCTGTCCACCAACCATCTCCTTGCCGATAAGCGTACAATAAAATTTGCAATTATCTCCAACGCCAAGATATGAATAGCATTGGACATCGGGGAGAGAGTGAATAAATAATAAAGTGATAAAAATGGAAAAATTCTTACACCGCATTTACACTGGATAAATTGTATGGTTTAAAAATACAATCTCCATCATTAGAAAAAATTAGAGTGTTCTTTGTCGAAAACTTAAGGTAGCATTTGCAAAATAATTAATAATGTATGGAGCGTGGCTTGTAGATCTTTCTCATATTAATACCATTCACAATGCATTTATTGTATGTTTCCCACTATCAAATTTATTTTAATTAGTATTCCAAATGACCGACTCTGTAATCAGGTAGAAAAAATCCAGTTCTAGCCGAATAACAAGCTGGATTTACAAAAGGTTACTCGATTGCAGACAATGTTTACAGTTTAGCATATATAGTAAGCCTTACGCATCATGAATGTAAACAAGTACAGGGTGAGATGAAACATATCGCAATATTCCATTCGGCAAATATTGAAAAATGAGTTCGTTGTAAAGCAGCAGAAAAAATAGACTCAAAAGAGCTAAAGAGGTGTGGGCCGCCATAACAGCCGATGGCCGCTCTCCGCTCGTATTAATCGACCGTGGCATCAGAATAAATGCCGAATATTACCGCGAAAATATTCTGGAGGGTATATTTAACCTTGGAAATTTCAACAGGACTCAGCACCATCGCACTCAGCACGCGCCACTCAAGAGAGGTTACAAATTCATTTCCAGCGCACAATGGCCACCAAAATCTCCGGATACCAATCCATTGGACTATTATGTCTGGAATATTTTGGAAAGCAAGGTTGGCACTAAAAAATAACAAAGTGTCGATCACCTCGAGCAAGCGCTTCACCGGGAATGGGCCAAAATACCGCAGAGCAACATTCGGTCAGCATCTTACGGTTTCATTGGCCATTTGAAGGCCATAATTCGTGCCAAAGGTGACCAATTTGAACAAATCTAAACTTATTTTAAATTTGATGTCATTTCCGAAATTTTTTGCTTTCATTCAATAAAATTGAAAAGAAAATGTAAAAATTATGGCGTTTGACTTTGTTGCAGTTTTTTTCTATCACCCTGTATTCCAAGAATATTAAGGATTGCAATGTGAAAGCCAATTAGAATAATTTCACGGATTTCTAAAGCCAGATGCGAAAATACAGGACATGAAAATATACCTTATGTAGTCTAAATCAGGAGAATACCATTTTTAATTTTTTGGGAGAATGCTTCATTCTGACAGAATTCAGAATGAGAATTTTCGAGCTTTTATACCCTCCACCATACTATGGAGGGTATATTAACTTTGTCATTCCGTTTGTAACTCCTCGAAATACTCATATTAGACCCAACAAAGTATATATATTCTTGATCAGCCGATTTAGCGATGTCCGTCTGTTTGTCTGTCTGTCTGTCTGTCTGTCTGTCTGTCTGTCCGTCTGTCTGTCCGTCTGTCTGTCTGTTGTAATCACGCTATCTTTCGAATGAATTGAGATAGATGGCTAAAATTTTGCACACATGTTTATTTTTCCAGTAGGCAGGTTAAGTTCGTAAACGGACCATGTAGGTCCACGTTTTCATATAGCCCCCATATAACGGTACCTCCCTACAATCGGTATTTTGATGATTTTAGCGACATTATTCACGGGAATTGTTTTAAATTTGGCATTTGAAGTTCAAATGGATACTACACCGTAAGACGGAAAATTGTCTGTGCAGGTCCACATCTTCGTATAGCCCCCATATAACGGTACCGCCCGATATTCGGTATTTTGATGATTTTAGCAACATTATTCACCGGAATTGTTTCAAAATTTGGTATTTGATACTACCACAGCCTATGATACTACAGCCTATGACAGAGAATTGTCTGTGCAGGTCCACGACTTCATATAGCCCCCATATAACGGTACCTCCCTATATTCGGTATTTTGATGATTTTAGCAACATTATTAACCGGAATTGTTTTAAAATTGGTATTTGAAGTTCGTTATGGGAACTACAGTGTGTCACAGAAAATTGTCTGTGCGGGTCCAGGTCTTCGTATAGGCCCAATATATCAGTACCTCCCTATATTCGGTATTTTGACGATTTTAGGTACAATACCCACCGAAATTGTTTGAGATGTGGTATTTGAAGTTCGTAATGGATGCTCTTTGCTGGTCCAGGTCTTCGCACAGCTCCTATATAACGGTACCTCCCTATATACGATATTTTGATGATTTTAGCTACATTATTCACCGTTTACTTCAAGTTTCGAATTTGAATATGGTAATGGCTTATGACAAACAATGCCTATGTATGTCCACGTCGTATAGACCCCAATATAACGGCTATATTCGGTATTTTTAAAATTTTAACAGAATTTTTTAAGGATTTTATTTTTTTAAAAATTTTCAAATTTGTTACAAATGGTGGAGGGTATTAAAAGTTCGGCCCGGCCGAACTTACTGCTTTTTAACTTGTTTGATCTAACTTAGACAAAAAAAGAATATTTCACATAAACAACAAACATTTATTTTTTATTACAAATTTTTAAGATTCTTATTATATTTTTAACACAAGTTTGGCAAAAAATTTTATTTGGTATTTTATAGGTAGATTAGCAAACGATGTCATATTTTAAACCATACTTTGTACAATTGAAAGTATTTATAGTGTTTAAATAAATTCGATTTCTCAGGTTGTTTTTAAAATAACTCATAAGACTTAATGTTGAAATGTTTTGCTGACAATAAACTTTAAGGTTTCCGGGAAATAATCAATAAGATAATTTGTGATTTGTGTTCCCTTTTTCATAATTGTCCTCATACATCATTTTGAAGCGCATTAATGTTCAGGTCATTGACGGTAGGCAATCCCATGCACCTGTATGCTTAAATGTACAAAGACTTTGTTTACACCGAATTTCGATATGAGGGATTTTCAATATTTCATAAGGACATATGTACATATATTGTCATCAAGAATCGGAAATATAATGAAAAAAATGAATTTAGCACATATGAATACCTTCCGAGGCATATACGTATGTATTTGATTGTAAAAAAAAAACAATAATGGTATTCGAATTATAAAAAGAATGTCAAAATACTTCATATACTTCGATAAGATAATAAGGGTAAACGTCTTTGTTGGCTGTTGATTAAAAATCGAAAACAAGAAATCATAACATTCTTAAAATTGAAATTACCACTCAACTTAGCCCAGCTGGATTGATTCATCGAATGTCATGCCAAACAAACAAATTTACACAACTGTCTGGTGTTGTTGCATTGGGTGAATTGTTTGGATTTAAATTGAATTGAGTAATCAAATTTGTGGACGATAGGATTGATGTGAGATACATATGGATGTAACAGAAACAATATTCGGCTTCCGAAATAAAATGAGATCAATGCCAAAAGGAATTACATTTTTTACGGGGCTTTTTAAAAAGAAGATAGAAAACTATACTTTACCCGTAAAAACTAGTAAAACTTGAAGAGGCAAATTGAAGAGAACACACAAATTTAAGAGAACACACATAAATAATAGGTGGACAAGTACCCAGTCAGCATTTTTTGAAATTTTTAATCGCATTCGAGTCTTTTTTGATCCGGTCGCGCGATTAAAAATGTGGAATATGCGAGCATTTTCTGATCATAAAAGACACATTTGTCGGGAGAAAAACGTGACCTCCCGCGACTCTTCTTAATAAATCACATATGAGTCTTCCTCTAGATTAGTTAAGAGTCTTTTTCGACCATTTTCTGATCGTTCTACGAGTCGTTTTCGAATCGTTTTCTAATCATTTATTGTGCTAAAACTTTTAATTTGTGAATCTTTTTCGAGTCTTTTTTAACTCATTTTTGATCATTTATGAGTCCTTTGTGAGTCATTTATTAGTCTTTTAAGTGTCATATGTCACTCATATTTATATTCATTTACGAGTCTTTTTTAAGTCGCCTTTGTCTTAAATTCGAGTCATTTATGAGTCCAATATGAGTGTTTACGATCCTACGAATCTCGTACGTGATTTCTAAATATTGGGATGTACCGTGAAAAAAAGAATTTGTTTATATTTGTTTATAAAATAGTTTATTTAAAATAAAAATAATTCAACTTTTATAATTATAATTTGTACTAGTTCATTTTCAGGTGTATTTTAGTAAATGCCAGTGGTAAAAAATATAGTAAAAACTTAAATAAAAAAAAAAAACCAAAAAAAAAAATAAAAAAATCAGGAACTTCAATCTGATCGTTTTCTTTTTGTAACCCGGTCTCGAGCGTGAACAAAATGTTTCTGAAGGATTGTGTTCATATCCTTGTCGTTACTTGTGTATTTTAGATGACAAATATCTGAAATTAAATATGTACAAGTCTGTCCATTTTACTAATTCTTTATATACGTGTTAAAAACACAAACTTACTTTTGATTACTGTCACTAAATAACACTTTTCTGTACTTGGCTTTACACTGGTGCCCTTCCAGCTGTATTGGCAGGCTAAATTGTCAGAAAAAATCTTTCGAACGGCAGCCCGAAGGAATTGAGGGGGTCCTTCACCGCCGGTTTTTGCAATAAATTCTTTTTGGAAATAGATTATCAAAAATTATATAAGTATTAATATATTGCAAAGTAGTGAATTAATCAATCAAAGACCCAATTTTGTATACTTACAATTTGTTTAAGTATCGTTTCATTTTACTGCACCAATTCATTTTTTGCCATCCTTTTTATTTTAGCCTTTTCTATTTTTTTAAATTGGCTTGCTGACATTTTTTCTTTATAAAAACAATAAATAAATAAACAAACATATAGATAAACGTACACTTTTTAATATTTTTTATCACTTTTTAATATTTAACACTTTTGCTGTTGACGCTTCCACGCACTTTTTATAAATGACCAATAAGTCAACTTTTTTATAGCCACTCCAGAAACGCAACAAAATGACCCGTTATGCATAGAAAAACAAGCAGCATTTAAGCACTTATCTGTGCGAAATATGATAAAAAATACATCACTTTTCAAACAGCTGCATGATCTTTTTAAGACTAATCATTTTTCAATCTGTACATGATCGCAATATGATAATAAACAACGGAAAAACAGTCACATTTTGCATATCCAAATGATTGATTTTTGATTACCATACATTTTTTTTTTATAAAATTAAATGAACTCTTTTTACTCATTAAGGGGGGTCACTTTCGAGTCGTTTTGTGATCGTACAGGTGAGTTAATAATTTTTTGATCACCAAAAGGACTCGAAGAAGATTCTGCGAAGTGATTTTTTTAAAAACAATTTTCATGTGCAAGCTGGGTATAATCACTTTTCAAACAACTGCATGATCTTTTTAAGACTAATCATTTTTCAATCTGTACATGATCGCAATATGATAATAAATAACGGAAAAAATAGTCACATTTTGCACATCTCAATGATTGATTTGCGATTCCCCTACATTTTGTTGCTGTATTTTGGTTGACCTCTTTTTACTCATTAAAGAGAGTCATTTTCGAGTCGCTTTTCGATCGTATACGTGAGTTAATCATTTTTTGATCACCAAAAGGACTCGAAATAGACTCACCGAAGTGATTTTTTCAAAAACAATCTTCCAAATGCTAGCTGGGTATGCACGCTAGCGTTGCTGTCTCTTATTCTCTGTCATGGTTAGAGCATCAACAAACAGACATATACGAATAATTTTCTACAATTGTTTTTATAAAACAACTAGGTAAACCCGGTGCGCTTCGCTACCCCATTTGGTTTTATCGGTCATACATATCGTGTTTGGTGCATAAAATATTGCCAAATCGGAAAATGTATGTGGGAGTTATATTCAAATCTGAACCGATTTTAATATAATTTGGCAAATTTATTTATATTCCAAATATCGTTACCCGATCCGAATGTCATTTGTACCAAATATCTAAATCTGAAGTGATTTTAATATATAATACACATTAATATATTTTCTGATTAAATTCAGTCAATCATTCCAATTCACTTCAGAATCGAACATACATATCGTGTTTGGTGCATCAAATAAAAGAAATCGGTCGATAATATTTATGGCAACTATATCCAAATCTTAACCGATTTCAATATAATTTGGCTAATTTATTTTGGTTCCAAATTCCGTCACTCATTCCAAATTTCAATGGAATCGGATATACGTATCGTGATAGGTTCATCAATTATGTGAAATCGGCCGAAAATAAATATTTTTTTTACAGATTTATATAGCCTATGTTTCTTTCGGGCGATATTGTAGTGCGCTTGTAAATTTTCAGGAAAATTTGGGCCGCGATTTTCCTCTTTTATAGATATAGATTTCGGCCTGCTACCGAACGGCAAGAATGTAACAGTTTGCGATAACCGATTTTCCCTTTATCATATCGCACTTGCATCTTAATCGAAGAACTCCGTATTTGGTTGCGTTCTCTTAAATTTTCACTACTTGTTCGGTTAACGGATTTCTGTAAACATTTCTCGAAATGTTGAAAGTAAAAGGTTCTTGCACATAAAGAAACAAAGATCTACCTAAAAATTTGGCTGAATAAAAAATAGTATCATGATTGATATTTATACCCTACACCACAAGGTGGTCAGGGTATAATGTCTTTGTACATTAGTTTGTAACAGGCAAAAGAAAACAAGATAGACCCATAGTTCCTTTTGATGATCTGCATAGAATCACATTCTGAGTCGATTTATACATGTCCGTCCGTCCGTCCGTCTGTCCATGTATTATTGTAAACAAAGTACAGTTCGCATTTATTGCCCTATCCAGATGAAATATTGCACAAATCATTTGTTTGGCCCAAGGACGAACCCTATTGAAATTGGAGATAATCAGTCAAAATTTAGATATAGCTCCCATATATATCTTCGTCCGATTTGCCTTTTATTGTGCACCAAACGTGTAATATCAGTCCCAATAGTTTGGAATTTTGCACGTACGATCAGATTGGACCTGAAAATAAGTATGTTAAATTTGATCGAAATCGGTTCAAATATAGCTATAGCTCCCATATATATTGTTCATCCGATTTGTTATTTTTGTCCTCCGCAGCCGTAATATGCACTCTGTAACAACAATATTTGGGAAAATATATCAAATACAGCTCAGAAATACATTTGCTAAATTTTATCGAGATCGGTTCAGATTTGGATATAGTTCCCATATATAACTTCGTCCGATTTACCTAAGATTGTGCACCAAACGTCTAATATTTGCCCAAATTGGATAAAATTGTGCACCAAATGGGCAATACAAGTCCGAATTGAAAAGATACAAATGCTTCGGCATATTTAGTCCTTTGAACTTTAAATTATAAATTTAATCATAGCGTGTATGTTTGAATTCTCCCATAAAAACTTTTAATTGTTATGCGCAGCTCTACTAAAATAGCAAAGTGGTGTAGGGTATTATAAAGTCGGCCCGCCCGACTTTAAGACTTTCTTTACTGGTTTTTAGCTTAGTTTCGAGGCAAAGTAGTTCACTGAGAGTGAGTTTTACAATTCGCTCTATTACTAGTATTTTTTACGGAATAGATATTTTCTAGCCACTAAAAGTCGATAAATAAGAACAATAATTGTGGCCAAAAATAATGCTTTTAAAGCCTACAAAATCTACCAAATATCGAGGCTCCATTATATGTAGGGTGATCATTTAACTTAAAAACTTTGCAACATTATGGCGGACAAATATTGACGTACTTAAGTATTATTTGCTAAATTGATATCAGTTTCTTCAGCTCAATAAGATAAAATGTGATTAAGCTTCTGTAAGATTTGGGGTAACTCAAGGTAGTGTAATGAAGCCCTTAATATTTACAATATACAGGGTGAGATAAAAAACTGCAACAAAGTCAAACGCCATAATTTTTACATTTTTTTTTTTAATTTTTATTGAATGAAAGCAAAAAATATGGCAAATAGCATCAAATTTTAAAATAAGTTTAGATTTGTTCGAATTTAGCTCTGCGATATTTTGGACCATTCCCGGCGAAGCGCTTGCTTGAGTTGATCGAAAATTCGGTATTTTTTAGTGCCAAACTTGCTTTCCAAAATACTCCAGAAACAATAGTCCAACGGATGGGTATCCGGATATTTTTGTGGCCAATGTGCACTGCAAATGAGGTGAGGATCCTCATTTTGTACCATTCTTGGGTGGCCCTTGCTGAGTGCGATGTTGGAATGTCCAAGGTCTGCGGCCAAAATGTTTGCGTGCCCAAGGCTTTAATACACCCTCCAGAATATTTTCGCAATAATATTCGGCGTTTATTCTAATGCCACACCATCACCATGGCCGGCGCTTGAGTTCTGGTGTCCAACCGTAGGTGCACATTTTCAGCTGACCTCTTTGGCAAGTAAACACGATCATTTTGTTTGTTTACAAACTGCTGGATAACGAATGTTTTTTAATCGGAGAAAACCAAATTCGGCAGTTCACCACTTTCGGCCAACCGAAGCAAATCTTTAGCTCTTTTGAGTCTATTTTATTTCTGTTGCGGTGTAGGTTCTTGCACTTTTTGAAATATCAATGGTTTTACCCGAGCTCATTTTTCAATATTTGCCGATTGGAATATTGCGATATGTTCAGCTCACGAGCCATTTTTCGGCCACTGCAACGCGGGTTTCGATCAAGTCGTTTCTTTGCTTTTCAAACCATTTTTGTTGCTCTTGCTGTTTTCTTCCGTCAGCTTCCTTGACGTCGGGCTACGCTACCAGTATCACGGTAACGAGTGATGTTACGAGACACAATAGACTTATTCACATTTAAATGCTGGAGTGCTCTAACGATTGCCACTTGTGGTTTTCCAGCCAAATATAAAGAAATCATACTATCACGCTTGAATTCCGTCACCAATAACTTTTTTTTGGAAAATTTTCATCAAAATGCTTTTGTACGCTTGTAAACAATATAATGAGCTGTCACTGGAATAATTTTAACAGCTGGCTCAGAAATTACAGCAGTCTGATGTTGGTTGCAGTTTTTCATCTCACCCTATATGTATTTATTTGGCAACCGAATTTGAAATAATTTTAAATTAATAAATTTAAATTATTAAATATTTTTTATTCAAAATAATACACATACATACACAAAATGTATATGTTTTGACAGAATAAAGGCACCAAAGAAAAAGATTGTATTATGGGGTTCTACCTTATGCAATTGTGTCATGCTCTGCGCTACGAATTATCGAAATTCTACGTTAGTTAAATAAATTAACAATATAAATATTTTTAAACGTCATAAATTTTAACGTCGTTTTCACACATTTGAAAAAAAAAATGGGTGAAAGAAAGTAACAAAAATTGATAATTTCATAATTCATCTACTTTATAATCATGACTCAGATTTTCATGATTTCTAGAATTATTCAATTTAAAATTAAAAATTTCAAATTATTAAATTTAAAAAAGATCTAAAAAACGTATGCAATAGTTCTGGTAATAATGGTTTTACATTTGTTTAAATTTTTAGAATAGCTGCTACGCGATGTTGCTGAATTGTTCAGTTTGATTTCTGTTTCAAAGAAGTGACATGAAAATATCGATATGACGAAAAAGTTTCATCTGAGAAGACGTTGGAAACCACCGTTCCATGCATGGCAGCTATTCCTGGTTATTTTATCTCACTCATTATTCCAAATTTCTGCTGAAGGCGGTGGCGAAGATGTTACAGGTATGTTGACATTTAAAAAACAGGCCCGAAATAAATGTTCATAATTTGTTTGTTTCTTCCCATTCCAGTTCCGCCAAAGATAAATGTTGAGACGACTTCGTTTAGTCTAAAATTTTCAGTTGATGATACGGAAAACTATGTAATGCAAAATGTGACCTGTAAAAATAGTAAAACTAGTCTTGAAACTGTTGGAAACGAGGAATTCATCTGGTAAGATAAACACAAATACAACCATAAATAGCTTGCATATTAATTTTGAATTGTTTAACTTGTATCAGTGAAAACCTGGACCCCTGTTCATCGTACATTGCAATTGTTACCGTAAAACATCTTACCGAGGAGACGCCATCAATTGTGGAATTGACTGAGAGTACAGACTACACAGGTAATAATAGTAATCCGTAAAGAGAGTACTAAGATTGATTTCATTAGCAACATGAAGCATTTTATTTTACCAATATTTCATAATCAAAACATAAATTGTTTCAGCACCATCTACAACTATTCAGACTATATCTCCGTCGCCGGAATCAATTAACATGACATGGCAGTCTCAACATCGAACGTGCATTTCAAATTTCCTCATCGAGGCCAAATCGGTAGACAATTCATTGATCTTTAAGTGGACGGTAACGAATGATATTACCTTCCTACTAATGGAGGGTTTACATCCCTGTCAAGACTATATCATCCAACTGAAGACAAATGACATCAACAATAGTTTAATAGCAACCAGTACAGCGAATGCCAGCACCGAGTACATGGGTAAGTTGGATACTGGTTTCTTTTTTTATTTATTTTTTTAATCAAACTATTGAATCTTTGTTTCATCAGAACCGGGTAATGTGACGTTAACCATTGCCAACAACTCCCATGCAGACACAAAAGTTACCTGGGATCTGAAGTCCCCAGCGACTTGTGTAAATTTTTACTATCTCAAATGGACACTTTTGGACTGTGTCCCCGGCGACGCTGGCAACTTTGTTGAGGTTACAACGATAATTCCAGAAACTGGTAGTGAGTACTAGAACTATAGTTATTAGCCATTGTTGTATTTTGAAACCAATCGCATAATCGAAAAAATGTACACTTCTTTCTGTGAGAATAATAGTGCGTTTAAATACCAAATACTATCCAGATTAACCCACATTATCAGAATTTATTGCTCAATACCTATTTATTCCACCAGATTTACCATGAAAAAATAGATCTTCTCACGACCGGTGTAAAATCTAAATACCATCATAGACAAATGAAGATATAGACAACGAAAAGTTAATTTTGTCTTTTTATCCAGGTGGCTCTCATCATGTTTTGCATTGTCAAGATGCTGATTTCCGCGTTCAACCCACTCGGCTTCGAAAACACATTTCATCGTTTTTCAAGAATTTCACTTGATTAATCCGGAATTTTTCGATATCATCACGTACTTTTCACATTTTTTCTATTATGGAATAATTTTCAACTGACAAATATCCTTCAGTTCTTGTTATTTTTAACTTTTGAGAATTAAGTGGCTTCGATATTCCCACTCCAACCCCTAAAACGATATAGACGACATCTGCTGATTCGATTTTTTTCGAAGATGAACGGTGGGAGCATCTCGTTGCCTATATTTTCAATTGTCGATAATACTATACGCAGAGGCTTTGTTTACATTTTGCATTCGAACTAAGAACAAAAACTCTAAATTGGAAGATGCATTATTCTTTTTGCAAGCCGTCACCAATGTGCTCATACCTATTTTTATACCCTCCACCATAGTATGGAGGGTATTTTAAGTTTTTCGTTTGTAACATCTCGAAATATACATTTTAGACCCCAAAAAAGTACATATATTTTTGATCAGCATAAAATGCTATGTCGATTTAAAGATGACCGTCCGTCTGTAGAAATCACTCTAGTTTCCGAACGAATTGATAAAATTTTACTCAGATAAAATAAAATAAATGTTACTCAGGTTGATAAAATTTTACTCAGATGTGAGTTTGTGCTGGACTTTGGGTATTGAAAATGGGCTATATAGGTTTACGTCTTCGTATGGCTCCCATGTAACGGTACCTCCCTATATTCGGTATTTCGATGATTTTAGCGGCACTATTTATCAGAATTGTTTAAAATTTCGTATTTGCAGTTCCTAACGGAAAATTGTCTATGCAGGTCCACGTCTTCGTATAGACCCCAATATAACGGTAACTCCCTATATTCGGTATTTTTATGATTTTAACAGTATTTTTCAACGTTTTTTTTAATTTCAAAATTCGTTCCAAATGGTGGAAGGTATTCAAAGTTCGGCCCGGCCGAACTTACTGCTTTGTAATATTTTGTTTTTATTTTTAAAGGTAACAAGTGCGAAGCTACAAAAAATATAACGGATCCAACAGCGAAAGAGTACACAATAACAGGACTTCAAGGATGTGAACTTTATGAAATTGAATTTTTCATAAATAATGTGGAAACGTCCAAGACTAAAATGACATTTATGTCATCGGAGAAAGGTATGTAGATCTATGCAAAAAAATGTAAATAGGTCTCTGAGAAAAGGAACAGAATTGGCATTTGTTCCATCCCGCATGTAATGATCACAATAAGTCATGGTTCAACATTTGTTTCTCATTTTTTTCTAAGATTCATATTTATTTATTATATAATTTGTAAATAAATTTACAAAGTATAGTTTAAAAGCTTGATCAGAAGATTTATATTACGTATGCACTTTCGAATATCATACAAACATGCAAATATATGTACATCATATCCATTCACCATGAGCTTCGGCTTAGCGACCAATGACATTCAAACATCACGTAGAAATGAAAACAGAAAAGGCGTTGGGTACTATTTTCTATACTCAACGCCTTTTCTGTTATCTAATAGCTAATGAGAATTATGGCTAAATAGAGGGGCATATGAAAAATGGCAGGAAGAATGTCAATTTCTACCAAATAAAAGGTTTCAGGACCCAAAAGAAGATTTCAGGACGATGGTATACAAAAAAGGGTTTATGAATTAATAAATAACCGATTGAATTGAATGAATGTCATTAAGAAATCCCCTTACCAACAACAGTACCGAATCCCTAATCTCAGTACTAACGCATGATGGACGAGACAGTTGTAAAGGGAAAATGCAAATATTAATGGACACCACCTGAAATAATTCGAGAGCTGCCCGGGTCGACTATTTCTATGTGGGAGCTAATAGTGAGCTGTCATTATCATACATATACAGGATGAGATAAAAATAAACTGCAACACAGTCAAACGCCATAATTTTTCAATTTTTTTATTTTTATTGAATGAAAGCAAAAAATGTCGGAAATAGCATAAAATTTTAGTATAACTAGATTTTTTCGAATTGGTCAACTTTGGCACGAATTATGGCCTTCAAACGGCCAATGAAACCGTCACATGCTGCCCGAATGTTGCGTTGCGGTATTTTGGCCCATTTTGGTTGCCATTGTGCGCTAGAAATGACGCGAGGAACCTCATTTTGTAACCGTTTTTGGGTGGCACGTGCTGAGCGCGGTGGCGCTGAGACCTATTGGAATGACCAAGATCTGCGGCCAAAATGGTTGCGTACCCAAGGCTTTAATACATCCTCCAGAATATTTTCCCAATAATATTCGGCATTTAGTCTGATGCCACGGTCGATTAATACGAGAGGAGAGCGACCATCGGCTCTTATGGCGGCCCACACCATCACCATGGCCGGCGCTTGAGTTCTGGTGGCCAACCGAAGGTGCACATTTTCAGCTGGCATCTTTGGCAAGTAAATACGATCATTTTCTTTGTTTCACATTTAAATGCTGGAGTGCTCTACCGATAGCCACTTGTGGTTTTCCAACCAAATATAACGAAATCACACCATCACGCTTGAATTCCATGACGAATAACTTTTCTGAAAAATTCTCACCAAAATGCTTTTGTATGTTTGTAAACAATATAATGAGCTGTCACTGGAATAATTAATTAATTATATTTAGCATATGTTTAATTAATTATAATTATTCCTCCATGCTTTATATTTTTTTTAGTTTAGTCTTCTCTTGTGCACTATATTTCGTATATTTTTATACATGGTTATAATTATATAATGACATATGCCATTGGTAATGGTCCAGCTGACTTTTCATTACAACGTAAACTGTTATTAATAAATCGAAACATTAGTGACTTTTAACCATTGCGTATGCGTAACAACACCGACACTTGCCATTGTATCTAATGCTTTATCTCGTCAAACGGTAAATAATATTTCATTTCAGTTCCCGGAATCGTTACAATTAGTTCCAGTGATACCGGAGGTACCACAGCCAACATTTACTGGAATCCACCGGTACTGAATCCGAAATGTGTTGACTATTACATTGTGGAATTCATTGGACCAATTGTACGCCCCATAGCATACGGACCGTTTTACATTTCCGATACGAGTGCAAATTTTGATAGCTTGGAACCCTGTGGTGAATATAATTATACCATCGTGCCAAAGTCGTTAAATGGTTCACATGGCGAAACATTTACGAACAATTTCAAAACTTTGGAAGGAAGTATGCAAAGCAACAACAACATTTATGCTAAGTGTAATTTTGAATGGTAATCCCCCATCTCCTTTCTTCTGTGTGTTTTTTTTTTTTTCTAAGGACCATCTGTTGTGCGCAAAAAGGAAATTATAGCTCAACCATTTTCTCTTGACATATCTTGGGATCCGCCCGAATTTGCCGATTTATGTGTCACTGGCTACCGTCTGTCTGGCTGGGATGATGAGGATAATCAAGTTTCCGCCTTTGACCAGAAGACCACGAAAACAAGTATAACCATTGAAGGGCTAAAGGCATGCGTCACATACACGATTCAGATAATTCCCACCACCAAGTCCATGAACGATGGTGAACTGCTGCACATAGAGTGCGAAACCAAATCAAAGGCAGCCGAAGCCCCAGAAGTCGATGTATTGGCTGTATATCCGGATCGTTTCGCCATTAGCGCCCGTGAATCGGATAAGAATAATAAATGTGAGACTATTTTTGCACGGATTGTGTGTGAAGCGCGTAGTGAAGCACCGATAAAGGTAAATTTTGTGATGTTTTGAACATTTTTAGAAAATAAGTATTTCATAATTTTGCATTTATTCACGACAAATTGTCTTGAAACAGAGTTGCATTTTACCATCACATACACAATGACATGAGGTGAATGAGAATTATATATTAACACAATAAATAAAGCAGTTATATGCAAAAATAGAATGATGATGTAAATCTACGTAAAAGGTAGTACCTATTACGGTATGTACGCAGCCCTTATCAGTGATATGTATATGACACCTGTCACATTACACCAGACAGACCTAATCAATACTTGAACTCTATTTCCCCTCTTTTGAAAACGTTTCCAAAACATATACGTCAGCATTATCCAATACACAAGCTACAAATCTTAAAGACAACCACCAGAAGGCATGAATTTTCTTAATGATAGTTTTTGATTTGCAATTCCAAATGTTCATATTTTTTATTGTTTGTTTCTGTCGAAAGCCAGCAAATTGTCCCTTTTGTACCTAGACTTTCATGTGGCATTTGCATATTCTTTAATTTTTTCATTGTAACATTTTAATGAAAATTCTTAAAGGTTTCCTCTTAAAAAATAAACAATGGCTATTCTTTATTGCTAGTTCTAGTTGATGCGGTCAACCTAGTCAAAATAACGATGCTGGCATTGTCCGTCCATCTGTCTGTCTGACTGGTGCGCACGATAACTCTCGAAGGGAGTGTCCGATTTGGTACATCGTAATAGTATTATCAAACTTAGATCAAGTTCGGAGATGGGCAATATCGGTCCACTCCCTCTGGTACCTCCCCTATAAATGTTCAAAATTTTCACAGAAAATTATTTTCCTTGTAGAACAGTTTTGTAAAAACTTTGCAAATCCCAATATTTATATCAGTTCTAGGTCAGGTGCGAAAATGGAAAATATCGGCCCAACCCAACATGTACCTCCCACACAAAGGGTTAAAATTTGGAATTATTATACCTTTTATAAAATGCGAAGTAAGCATCCGATTATCTTTAATTTGAACACATCACAATATTTCTATCAACACATAATCTGGTGTGAAGATGTAATATATCAGACCACTCCTTCTGGTACCTCCCCCACAACGGGTCAAAATTTTGAATAACTATGAAGCTCATAAAACCCGAAATGAGCATCCGCTTATTTTCGAACTTAGCACATCCTAATATTTCTGCTAAAACAAGACCTGGCGTGAAGATAGAATATATCGGTCCACTCCTTGTGGTAGCTCCCGGGGGGTCGTTATATGGGGGATATACGAAGATGTGGTCCTACATGGCCCATTTTCAATACTAAAAGTCCTGCATACGTTCGGAAGCTAGAGTGATTTCAAACTTAGCACATCCCAATATTTTTGCTAACACAAGAGCTGGCGTGGAGATAGAATATATCGGTCCACTCTTTCTGGTACCTCCCCCACAAAAGTCAAAATATTGAATAACCAAAACGCTTATAAATGCGTAGTAAGCATCCGATTCCCTTAAAATTTCACACATACCAATATTTTTATTAACACAATATATGGTGTGAAGATGATAGATATCGGTCTACCTCTTTTGGTATCTCCCCTACCAAGGGGGAAACAAGTCAGCTATTAAAACTTGTTTTTAAAACTTGGCAACCTGATTTCTGATGTGAATATAGAATTCATCGGCTCACTCCTTCTGGTATCTCCCCCACAAAAAGTTTTAATTTTCATTAATTATACGCACAAACTTGGAAATTAATGTTAGATGCTCATCCCAATATGGACAACATCCCAATGGAAAACATTGGCCCTCTCATTTGGAACTTCCCCAATAAAGTGTAAACAGTTTGAATAATCATAACGCAAGTCAAAATCCGTCGGCAAGACCGACGGATACTTTTTAACTTGTTAAACTTAACTCTACTACAATACTGGCAATAATAGGAAGCTATTTTATATTTTATACATGACACATTGCAAAACAATGTCATCCATCACACACATAAGAGTGGCAAATTTGGATACAGCGTCTTGAATAAGGATAAATTCGAACTTTTGTCTTTGATGAAAATGTCATAGCATGTTTGGATGGTGTGTGTGCGAGCACCACTGATTTAGTTTCAAAATATTGGTCCCGGTGGCGTATGAAAAATATTCATACGACCCATTGAACTTTCATATATTGGCAATATTAAAAAAACGAATGCAAACAAATAAAAAATGCTGTAAGTTCGCCGGGTCGAACTTTGAATTCCATCCACCATTCGAAACGCATTTTGCAATTTTCAAAAAAAAAAAAAAAAAAGAAAGAAATAAAATCTGTTAAAAATTCTGTTAAAATCTTAAAAATACCGAATGTAGGATCTGCACAGGAAACTTTTGTCATAAGCTATTACAATATTCAAATGCGAAAAAAATCAGTGAATAATGTAGCTAAAATCATCAAAAAAACCGAATATCGGGGGTGCCGTCATATGGGGCGATACGAAGACGTGGACCTGCACAGACAATTTTCTGTCTTAGGCTTTAGTAAAATTTTAGCAACCTACTTCATTTCGTTCGGAAGCTGTAGTGATTTCCGCAGACGGGCAGACGGACGGACATCGCTAAATCCACATAGAATTTAATGCTGATCAAGGTATAAAATAAATATTTCGAGGTGTAACAAACGGAATGACAAACTTAATATACCCTCAATACTATGGTGGAGGATATAAAAATTAGAATTCTTGACCTCAATTGTTGTTCTTTGAAAATGTGAAATGAAAACTTTTACAACGGAAAGAAATGTCAAATGATGTCATGATAATTTTAAACTACGTTTCCTGGCAAGTCCTTTTGAAATCAGTGATTACTTGTTTATATTCAAATATAACTTTAGTCATAATCCTCTTGCATATGTATCATCCGACTTCGTACAAAGTTTCGTACAAGTCATTACATGCAATGCTCATAATAGCTGGATAATTCCAGGTGTAACGGAACTCTGTCGTAAGGTGGAATGCACCGCCCTATTCAAATTTCAACTAAATTATCTATTTTGTATTCCTTGATCATCTTTGGCATTCATATGCAAAGTCCCCAAAGTCCCTTTTATCTCGTTTCAGTGAAGGTTCAATTTTCATGTGGCCATACCAATGTGGGTTTATGAATTGAGATAAATAAGCAGATTCTATGTCTTTATTTGCGCCGATGTCATCATATTTTTTTCATCCTATCAACGATTATTATTTTTTTAGAAAGCCGAGAAATATGTCAAAGGTCAACTTGTGATACTATTCAACACGGACATTGGTCCCCTGTCGCCCTACACTGAATATTATTGTAACGCTGGACTTTACAACATTGGCGGTTGGTCGGCTAATAAAACGTTTGTAAAGAGAACCGAAGCCTATTGTGAGTAATGCATCTTAAAATACCGTTCAAATAGTGCCTTTAAAAACCCTTGAATTAACGAACCTCAATTTTAGTTCCTGATAGGCCGGAAAACATCACCGTAGTCACACAAACCAATAGCACATTGAAGTTTTCCTGGAATGCACCGAAATACGCCAACGGTAACATCAACATGTACATAACCTATTTCAAGCGCGTCGAAGCATCCTATTTCATTCCCAAGGATTGTGGCATCACCAACACGGATATGGTGCCGCGTGAGACATCGAAATTGGAGTTAACATTCGATGATCTGCAGCCGTATACCAGATACAGCATACAAGTGGCAGCTAAGAATGATTTCGGCATCAGTGAATCTACATCGCCCACCATGATCACCACGAAGCCATGGAGTAAGAGAGAGCATGTTGTTGTTGTCCAAATCATTACTTATATATATTTATTCTACTTCATCTTTGTCGCATCCAGTATCTGAACGAATCCAAAAAGTAACAGCCATGGTTGAAGGTCCATTGGAAACAGACTTGGAGTACAAGGCTCAAGCGGTTGTCTCATGGAGTTCTCCATGCAAATCGAATGGTGACATTGAATATTTTCTTCTCGATTTCAACGGACATCGAGATGGCTATGAGAATCAGAATATAACGCGTAAAATAATACCGGACTTTAGTAAGGACGGTCTCATTAGCCACAACGAAACGGAGTTAAAACCCGAATACCACTACACAGTGAGTGCATCCGTCAAGACGGTGGGTGTCGAGTTTCTCAGCGAAAATGCGTATGCGGCATTTGATGCGCCCGCCGGAAGTGAGTACAATGAATGAATCATTCGGATGAATCATCCTTTAAAGTTGAAATGGTATGTTTGTTGTAGTTCCACAACGATTGGATACTGAGGCCATGACAAAAGCCCGCGTGGAGGCCTACGAAAGCAGCAACCCCTCGAAAATAGCTGTTGTACGTTTTCCAGCCGATGTCTTACAATCGGAATATGGAACTATATTGTATGTAGCATTGCTACTATCCCAAAAAGTATGTATATTTTTTTCTCACGAATTATTCCTCTTCTTAATAATGAATATACTACATAAGTAAGGAGGGAGGCGGCATGATTATGTTAGAACTTTTTGTAGGGATAATCTACTTTAAGAGGATTTATTTGAAGTATAGGTAATGAATATGACTATTTTATTCAAAATCCATGGGCCATGGCCCAACTATAAGATTGACCAGAAGGCGAATTCCGCAAAAAATACAACTCTTCGCCTTCATATATTGTCAAAAGTTGTTATTAGAGCGGCACATATTTTTTTTTTGCCTTGACATTGCAGCGAGTTTAAAATTTGTCAGTTAAATTAAATATAAATGTTGAGCGAAATTAAAACAACTAGTTCTTCGGGCAATCTTGCCCATTTATATACTTTTGGTTTTTTTTTACCATACCACAAGTAGCCTTATAGGTCCTGAGTACATATTTAATAGTTTGACGAATACAGTTTGAGTGTCATTGTGATGTGTCTGTGATCCTGATGACAACAATTTACTTCCCAAAATATGTACAGGGTGAGATGAAAAAACTGCAACCAATTTCAGACTGCTGTCATTTCTAAGCCACTCGTTCGACAGCTGTTAAAATTATTCCATTGACAGCTCAATATATTTTTGGTGAGAATTTTCCAGAAAAAAAGTTATTCGTAATGGAATTCAAACGTGATAGTGCGATTTCTTTATATTTGGCTGGAAAATCACATGTGGCGATCATTAGAGCACTCCAGCATTTAAATGTGAATAAGTCTTTTGGGTCTCGTACCATCGCTCGTTACCGTGATACTGGTAGCTTAGCCCAAAGCCAAGAAAGTGGACGGAAGAAAACAGCAGCAGAAATGGTTCGAAAAGTAAAGAAGCGGCTTGATCGAAACCCGCGTCGTGGTGGCCGAAAAATGGCTCGTGAGCTGAACACATCGCAATATTCCATTCGGCAAATATTGACAAATGAGCTCGTTGTAAAGCCATTGAAATTCCAAAAAGTGCAAGAACTTACACCGCAACAGCAAGAAAATGGACTCAAAAGAGCTAAAGAGTTGCTTCGCTTGGCTAAAAGTAGTGAGCTGCCGCATTTGGGTTTCTCCGATGAGAAAACATTCGTTGTCCAGCAGTTTGTAAACAAACAAAATTATCGTGTTTACTTGCCAAAGAGGACAGCTGAAAATGTGCACCTTCGGTTGGCCACCAGAACTTAAGCGCCGGGCATGGTGATAGTGTGGACCGCTATAACAGCCGATGGTCGCTCTCCGCTCGTATTAATCGACCGTGGCATCAGAACAAATGCTGAAGATTATCGCGAAAATATTCTGGATGATGTATTAAAGCCTTGGGCACGCACACATTTTGGCGGCAGACCTTGGACATTCTAACAGGACTCAGCACCATCACACTCAGGGTCAACACATTGAATAATCAAAACTAAAAGCTGACGGTATTCATCTGTCGGCAAAACCGACTGATACTATTGTACTTGTTTTTTTTTTAACCGTTGGTCGCTACAAAATGACTTTTTTAAGGTCCAAGCTTTAAGTTTTATATTCTGCCTCACTCAAAATTCATATTTTCTATAAAAAAAACATCTAGTTCAGGGACTAATTTTCAAGTGGTTTACATTGATTTTAAGTCTTCAAATGTCCTTTAGTAAGCATCCCCACGTGCACCTTCGTTTGGCCACCAGAACTCAAGCGCCGGCCATAATGATGGTGTGGGCCGCCATAGCAGCCGATGGTCGCTCTTCGCTCGTATTAATCGACCGTGGCACCAGAATAAATGCCGAATATTATCGCGAAAAAGCCTTGGGCAGGCAAACGTTTTGGCCGCAGACCTTGGACATTCCAACAGGACCATCCACCATCGCACTCAGCACGCGCCACCCAAGAATGGTTTCAAAATGATGTTCCTCGCTTAATTTCCAGCTCACAATGGCCACCAAAATCTTCGGATACCAATCCGTTGGACTATTGTGTCTGAAGAATTTTGGAAAGCAAGTTTGGCACTAAAAAATACCAAAGTATCGATCACCTCAAGCAAGCTCTTCGCCGGGAATGGTGTGACGGGGCCAAAGTTGACCAATTCGAACAAATCTAAACTTATTCTAAGATTTGATGCTATTTCCGACTTTTTTTTGTTTTCATTCAATAACATTTAATAAAAAGAAGCAAAAATACGACAGTTGCGGTTTTTTATTTCACCCTTATTATCACCATTATTAGCTAATTTTTCGACCTTAATTTGTTCTAATTAATTAAATAATTGTAAAAATTAACATTTCAAGCTGTTATTTTTTGGCGATGTACAGTGTCATTGTAACATTTAAATTTATCTTCCACAGGATTGTGATCAGGATGCAATGCAATTAAGGTACGGTGCGATGGACACGAGTATTAACTGGCCAACTGTAAAGACCTGGAGCGAAGTGTATGGGGATAAAAATGTGGAGTGTATTGCTCAGTATCAAACAACGCCAATACGTTGGAAGCCGCCAGATCCTCGAGGACAATCGTCAAGCGAAATAGAGTATGTAATTGGAACTGAAGATTGTGTCAGTGAAAAGAATCGCTACTGCAATGGACCTCTGAAGCCAGGTAAAACATGTTTAACGACACTCATAAGAGCAACCCTTGACTTAACTCTTCTCCCCAGACACGGAGTACAACTTGATTATACGTCTGTTCACCAAGTCCGGTTATAATGATGCCGCCTTGCTTGAATTCAGAACCGAGGCACTCATTGAACTAACAATAATTTTGGCCGGTGTATCCAGTTGTCTTCTGCTGGCATTCATAGCTGGTTTCATTTATCTATGGATTACGAAACGCCTAAAGTGGTAGGCATTTGGGTTTTGTGCAAATCCTGAACTAATTTTAAACATATTTTTTTTTCCATTTCAGGCAACGTGAGTCATGCCACGGCATAGAGGACTCTTTTGGTGACATTGCCTCGAAGAAGTTTGCCATGTACTATCGTGAATTATCGAAACCGGATAAAATTGCTCGTGAATTTAAGGAATTAACCGCTGTGGCATTGGACTTGAGCTACTCTGCATCAGAAATGGGATATAACAAGAATCGATATGCCGATATTTTTCCATGTAAGTATTGTATCAATGCGCATTTGATCTAAGGAAGGAGAAGCGGCTATTTATTGCGAGAGTAGTCCGGTATGCCCAGATATCTTGCCAAAGCGACTTATTTAACTCAAAATCCGGACGGAGACAAGTTGTTCTTAAAGTGAACTCATTTTTTTTTCTTAAATGAAAAGAAGTAAAATTATAAAAATGCTAAACAAACATATAATTTTAAACAAATATATAATGTGGTTACCGGTAACCCGAATAGAAAGAACTTCAGGCTTGAGCTCAATTCAATAGTAGAAATCGCAGGTTTTAAACGGCCTTCAAGTTATTATATAATTCTCTTTATTTCCCTTGTTTTTCCTTTTGCATTTTTTACCATATCTGAAAAAAAAAGAAATAAATGAAGTAAAGAGGAATTTATTAAATGTGTTTCCCCGAAACACATACGCCAACTTTGGGAAGATAATGTTTTTATACCCTCCACCATACATAGTATGGAGCATGGTAGAAGAATATAGGTAGACGCGTCGACACAGCTGCTGGGACAATGAACTGTCAAACCAATTTTGGAATTGAAAATGTTGAATCAAAAATTATTTAAATTTGTAAAAATTGTTGAAAAACGCAAATTATAATAGCTTCCGAATGACTTAGTATAAGAAAACATATAAAAATCTACTTGTATTTGAAAAAAACATTTATTTTTTTTTGACATATCAATGCTCCCAAGCGTTGAAGCATCTACCTGTATTCTTCTGCTATGGTATGGAGGGTATATTGAGTTCGTCATTCCGTTTGTAACTCATTGAAATAATCATTTTAGACATAAGAAAGTATATATATATATTCTTGATCAGCGTAAAATTCTAAGACGATTTAGCCCTGTCCGTCCGTCTGTCCGTCTGTTGTAATCACGCTACAGTCTAAACGAATTAAGATAGGAAGCTAAAATTTTGCACAGCTCAGTCTTTTGTCTGCAGGCAGGACAAGTTCGAAGATGGGCTATATAGCCCCATACAACGGTGTCACCCGATATTCGGTATTTTGATGATTTTAGCCACATTTTCCAATGGACTTGTCTGAAATATCACACAAGGAGTTCCTCGTGAGTACTTTACCGCCTGGAAGAGAATTATATATGTAGGTCCTCGATATCGTATAGCCCCATATAACGGTACCCCCGATATTCGGTATTTTGATGATTTTAGCCACATTTTCCAATGGACTTGTCTGAAAATCCACACAAGGAGTTCCTCGTGAGTACTTTACCCCCTGGAAGAGAATTATATATGTCGGTTCAGGATATAGTATAGCCCCAATATAACGGCAACCCACGATATTCGGTATTTTGATGATTTTAGCCACATTTTCCAATGGACCAATTGTTTATATAAGTCCTCGATATCGTATAGCCCCATATAACGGTACCCCCGATTTCGGTATTTTATTGATGGTAGCCAAATTTTTTAATAAAATTGTCTGAAAATCCTCATGAGGATTTCCTTCTGAGTACTTCATCCCCTGGAAGATTATTGTCTATATAGGTCCACGATATCGGTTATTCCCAATATAACGGCACCTCCCTATATTCGATGTTTTGATGATTTTAGCAAACATTTTTGAATGGAATTGTCTAAAAATCCATACTAAAAGTTTTTTCCCAGCACTTTACTCCCAGGAAGAGAAATACTATATATGTTCAAAATATCTTATGGCCCACATACAACGGAAACCCCTGATATTAAATATTTGGCGATTTTGGAGACGTTATTCACCGGAGTTGTTTGTAATTGCGTACCTAGAATTCGTAATGGGTACTATAGCCTATGACAAAAAATTGTTTATGGTAATATTCCAATGGTACATATTCCAATATTCGATATTTTGGAAATTTTAGCGACATCATTCAACGAAGTTTCAAATTTCGTGTTTAGAGTTTGTAATGGGAACTACAGTCTATGACAGAGAATTGTCTATGCAGGTAAAGGCCTTCGTACAAGCCCCATTTATCAGTACCTCCCTATGTTCGGTATTTTGATGATTTTAGCTACATTATTCACGTATTTTTTCAAGTTTCGTTTTTAAATATTATGATGGCTTATGACAAAAGTTGTCTATACAGGTACACGCCTGTATATAGACTCCAATATAACGGCTATATTCGGTATTTTTAAGATTTTAAGAGAATTTTTGGCGAATGTTATTTTTTTGAAATTTTCCAAATTCGTTCCAAATGGTGGAGGTTGGGCCGAGCCGAAATTACTGCCTTTTTACTTTTTTTTTTTGATATTTATTGCTTCGATTTTTCGAGATAAAGTATGTAAACGTTTATATAGTGCGGTAGAGATGCTGTACAATTAGAGCAAGTAATAAGAGTCGAGACTGGTTGTCAGTGGGTTGAATTACCCCGGCCGGTTATCCATGGCACGACAACTTACCACGATATCAGTCAACTCGTGGTCAACATATCCTTTTGTAATATAGAGTGGCTGATTTATTATTTCATTCTCTCTCTTCTTGTTTTGCAGACGATAAAAATCGTGTTATTCTGGACATCGATGCAGATGGTTCGGACTACATCAATGCTTCTTTTATAGATGTAAGTAATTCATGACCCCTTTCATGAAAAAATTAGATTGTAATAGAAAATCAATCTTTTATTGAATCAAAGGGTTATCGCAGACGCAAGGAGTACATCGCAACGCAAGGACCAAAACCAGAAAGTACCACAGATTTTTGGCGCATGGTATTGCAACATAATGTCCGCGTTATTGTTATGGTAACTCAGTTTCGAGAGGGCGATGTGGTAAGCAATTATATTTTTATCTTTGTTGCGTTTTCATCAAACTCAACATCTGATTTCTCCAACGCAGATTAAATGCCATGAATATTATCCGTACAAATCGAAGGGTATTAATGTGACCGAAAAGAAAAAGGACATATTTGATCTTTATGACCGCACCGAGTTGTCTGTCGTACATGAAATGTTCGGCCTTAAACAGAAGGTGGTACATTTCTATTTCAAGAAATGGCCAGATTACGGCGTACCCACCGATCCCATGCATCTGATTACATTCGTTCGCAAAGTCAAGGCTGAAAAGATTCCCAGCTACTCTCCCATTGTGGTGCATTGTAGTGCCGGTGTTGGCCGCACTGGCACCTTCATAGGTTTGGACATTATTATGCAACGCCTCAAGAATGAATCCAAAGTAAATATTTATGAAACGGTCAAAAAGCTGCGCTTCCAACGCATGAAAATGGTCCAGAGTCTGGCACAATACACATTCCTCTACACATGTACCTATGAATTGGTAAAGCACAAGAACCCCCAACGACCGAATGAAAAGCCCGACATTCGCCGAAGAGTCAGCCCAGAGAGCGATGCTGAAAATGCCACGAGCACCTCGGCGAATGGCACAAACTCCATACGTAATGCTTCCGACATGAGTTCCTTAAGCGATAATCGCCAGCACACCCTAGATAGGCCGCCAAATGTCCATGAAAACAACGAAAGCTTTATGTAAATGAAAGTAGTAATTAAAGTAAATTATAAGTATTACAAGTGATAAAAACATATACACATATGTACATACAACCAAACAATAGGCCAAATATAAAGTATAAATATTATATATAATACTGTATGTTTATTTAAATGTATGAATAAAACAATGAAATAATTTCATGGCAAAAAGAAAAATGTGAGTAATTGCAACTTATAAACATTCGTACGTACATGTGTACATGCACCTTTAATCGTCTGGTTGCTTTGTTTTTGTCCTAAAATCCCATTTTGGAAAACATGGACGGCCTAAAATATGTTGGTAAAAACTACTTAACAATGCACTGCTATAAAGTATTTCTAAGCCACTCGTCCGACAGCTTTTAAAATTATTCCAGTGACAGCTCATTATATTGTTACAAGCGTACAAAAGCATTTTGGTGAGCATTTTAGAGAAAAAAGTTATTCGTGACGGAATTCAAGCGTGATAGTGTGATTAATTTATATTTGGCTGGAAAACCACAAGTGGCGATCGGTGGAGCACTCCAGCATTTAAATGTGAATAAATCTTTTGTGTCTCGTACCATCGCTTGTTACCGTGATACTGGTAGCGTAGCACGACGTAAATGAAGTGGACGGAAGAAAACAGCAACATCAGCAGAAACGGTTCGAAAATTAAAGAAGCGACTTGATCGAAACCGGCGTAGCAGTGGCCGAAATGAAAAATGGCGTGAGCTGAACATATCGCAATATCCCTTTCGGCAAATATTAAAAAATGAGCTCGGGATAAAGCCATTGAAATTCCAAAAATTGCAAGAACTTACATCGCTACAAAAAGAAAATAGACTCAAAAGAGCTAAAGAGTTGCTTCGCTTGGCCGAAGTGGTGAACTATCGAATTTGGTTTTCTGCGATGAAAAAACAAAATGATCGTGTTTACTTGCCAAAGAGGTCAGCTGAAAATGTACACCTTCGGTTGACCACCAGAACTCAAGCGCCGGTCATGGTGATAGTGTGGGCCGCCATAACAGCCGATGCTCGCTCTCCGCTCGTATTAATCGACAGAATAAATGCCGAATATTATCTCGAAAATACTATACTATACTCTGGAGGGTGTATTAAAGCCTTGGACTCGCAAACATTTTGGCCGCGCCACCCAAGAATGGTTACAAAATGAGGTTCCTCGCTTCATTTCCAGCGCGCAATGGTCACCAAAATCTCCGGATATCAACCCGTTGGATTGATTATTTTCATCTTTTCCTTTTTGTTCAACAATCTGGCAACATGTTCAGCCTTGCTCATAATAGTTGTGTTCCAGAACCTGCAAATTAGTACTAATTAGCACTAATTCTGCTACAACGCGTTCCCGTACTCCAAAAACTAGCAAAACTTGCAGCTCTCTCTAGAAAAAAATGGCGCTGAGTGGTGCACATTTCTGCTTGTTTTAGCTACATGAATTTGGCCGAGCAGAAATGTGCATATTGTAAATTTGACATTAAATTGGCAGGGCTAACAAGGTTGAAAAATGTATTGATACATTTCAATAAAGAAAATGATCAACTTGAAAACTAAAGAGAAAACTAATATTTGTCGTGCAAAAAACAAAAAGAGAAAATATGGAGCAACTGATGTATTCACTTTTGGATGATTCCAGCAGTGAAGAGGACTGGCTGAATGAGGAATCAGATTATTAATTATTATTATAAATTATTAATTTTAACTTATCGTCTACAATACTCATTTTTTAAATGTTGGCGCTCTTTTCAGTAATGTTTTACCAGTCCGATTTAGGCTGTTTACTTTTGGAATTTTGACATTTTATCGCATTTCTGCTAATTTTCCGTTCCCTTATTTTTTGAGCAAACATAAATGAGAATGACATTTCGAACTGTTCTCTCTTCTGCTAGTTTTACTACTAAAAAAGTACTGGAACACAACTAATATACACATTAGTAGTGGTAAGAGACTCTCTTGGCTTACTAAATCAATAGCAAATGAAAATCGAGAGAGAATATATATGCGTTGTTTATACTTTTTCTTTCGAGGATGCTCAAAGCTGCTTTGTTAAACAGGAATTTGAAAATACAGTGCCATGGCAGAAGAATACAGTTAGATGCATCAACGCTTGGGAGCATTGATATGTCAAAAAAAATTAAATGTTTTTTCAAATACAAGTAGATTTTTATATGTTTTCTTATACTGCGTCTTATACTGCTATTATAATTCGCGTTTTTCAGCAATTTTTACAAATTTAAATAATTTTTCATTCAACAAGATCTACAGAAGAAAAAGTAAACGCATTTGCCGAACATCTTGAATCTGTATTTACCCCAAATCCCGGACCATCGACGGTTGTTCAACCTTTAATTGACGACATTGTTCCGAATCCAATACGATTTTCTCTAAAAGAAATCGAAAGTTCTATAGCCTCGATAAAACTAAAAAAATCCCCGGGTAAAGATAGAATTACTCCAATCATGCTCAAGAAATTACCAACACCGGCCGTTAACCCATCAGTCTTCTATCTATACTCTCAAAGCTGTTCGAAACAACTTTACTAAGGAAGTTAACTCCCCATATTACAAATAGCAATATTATCCCCGACCACCAATTCGGCTTCCGTAAGAACCACAGTACTATTGAGCAAGTGCACCGCATAGTCACAAACATTAGAATGGCATTCGAAAGGAAGGAGTACTGCTCGGCGCTATTTATAGACATTTCCCAAGCGTTTGACAGAGTCTGGCATCTTGGAATTCTATACAAAATTTGTGAAACTCTACCTAAAAACACTCATAAACTTGTTTGTAGTTATTTGTCAAATCGTACGTTTGTTGTTAAATCGAAAGACATACTTTCAAATTCGAGAAAAATATTGGCTGGCGTCCCACAGGGTAGTATCTTAGGACCAATTCTGTACGTGTTATTTACTGCCGATATGCCCACAACCAATGAAACTCTAACCTCAACGTTTGCTGATGATACTGCTTTCATTAGCATACACAAGGATCCTCTGATTGCGTCGGAAAAACTACAATACCATGTATATCTTCTCGAAAATTGGCTGACAAAATGGAGAATATCGGTAAATGCAAGCAAGTGCATACATGTTACTTTTGCTCTAAGACGTGAACTTTGCCCCACTATAAAAATCTTTAATACTCAAGTTCCACAGAAAGATACCGTAAAATATCTCGGAATGCACCTGGACCGAAGACTTACATGGAAGCAACACATCGATGCAAAAATCACACAAATTAAACTAAAAAAGGCCAATCTTGAGTGGTTAATTGGTATACGTTCTTCTATTAAATTAGAATATAAAGTCCTATTATATAAGACTATAATAAAGCCAATTTGGACGTATGGCATACAGCTCTGGGGCACAGCTAGTGCCTCTAACGTAAGTAAACTACAAAGAAGACAGTCGAATATTCTTCGATCTATTACAGGTGCACCATGGTACATAAGGAACGCAAACATCCACAAGGACCTAAATATACTTACTGTTGAAGAAGAAATAAAGAAGCTTTGCCGCAAGTACTTAAACAAACTATCCGAGCACCCAAATAACTTGGCCCGCCAACTCCTACTATTCGGAGGACACGATAGACTGCGCAGACGTGACACTCTTTCTATAATATAGTTTATTTTTTTGTCTTACGCTCTCATTATTTTCAGCTCTTGTCTGGCCAATTGAACGTCGCCCACTTTTATACTTCTACAGGTAGTAGTATGCTAAATTGGAAGCTGCTTCTGTGAAGAAATCGAAAAGACTATTACTGTAGTCCGCGGGAAAATTAGTGAAGAAATCGATAAGACTATTACTGTAGTCCGCGGGATGATTAGATATAACTGTATCTAAACAAAGCAACATTATATCCGTAAGACTATTTCTGTAGTCCGTGATTCACTTAGATATATCTGTATCTAAACTAATCTTAACTACCTACTCAATCAATTCACGGATATAACCGTATCCACAAGCCCACAAAATAACACACATCTATATCATAAAAAAAAACAATAATAATTAAAGCATGAAAAAAATATGGGGTGATTGTATTGACAACCTCCCTATAAAAATATTAGTATATAAGATATGAAACCTTATTGTTATTTTCATTAAATATATGAAAGATTCAATAAATTAAACAATAATAAAAAAAAATTTCAATTCCAACATTGGTTTGACAGTTCATTGCCCCAGCAGCTGTGTCGACGCGTCTACCTATATTCTTCTACCACGTACAGTGCGTAAAGTAATGCTAAGTTCACATGGCACGTTATTCGCTTTCTATTCGTTGTTCGACCATACCACTTATTTCCCCGCACAAAATTTTCTGATCGAACAAAGATTTTTTTCCTCGTTCCACTCTCAGCCCTAACAAATGAGAGCATTTATCGAAAAAATAAATGAAGACATTTCAAAATAGAAAAATGTAATAAAATGTAAAACTTTTCATTAAAACTGAAAATTATGAATGAAACATATAATGTTGAATGTCGTATGTGCATTCCAACGAAAGTAAATAATGTTACTATGAATTACGAATCGTGCCGTACAAACGGTTTAATTCGTGTACCTAATACTGACAGCGAATGACGTGATTGAAATTGCAATGAGAACATAGCATAAGTCGAACAATCGACTATGAGTAGTCGAGTACTCGGTTGTTAGCCTTTCTGTTTTGATTACACATCTTTATTCAGATTTCTTTCTGTGCTGTCTTTCGTTTCAGTGTAACCGTATCGTGTTTTGGGGTAAATTGTTAATTTATTTCCTTTTTAAATTATATTGGAGCAACATGTCTGAGCGTAAAGTTTTGAATGTAAGTAGTAAATAATTTATTTGAATGTAAATAATTATGGTTATGTGTTTCCAATATAGAAATACTATCCGCCGGATTTCGATCCATCGAAAATTCCGCGCATGAAATTGTCGAAAAATCGGCAATACACTGTACGTTTGATGGCTCCGTTTAATATGCGTTGCAAGACATGCGGCGAATACATTTACAAGGGAAAGAAATTCAATGCCCGCAAGGAAGACGTAGAACACGAAACATATGTGGGGATACGAATCTATCGTTTCTATATCAAATGTACTCGATGTCTTCAGGAAATTTCCTTCAAAACAGACCCCAAAAATACTGACTATGAAATCGAAGCTGGAGCTACAAGAAACTTTATGGCATTGAAAATGGCTGAGGAGCAAGCTCGTCGTGAGGAAGAGGAACTACGAGAAGAAGAAGCTAACAATCCGATGAAATTATTGGAGAATCGTACACAGCAGTCTAGAAATGAAATTGAGATGTTGGAATCTTTGGAAGAGTTACGGGATTTGAATCGCAGACAGGAAACGGTGGACTACGAGACAATGCTGCAACAGTACAACACAAAGGAAACCGAAAGAGAACGGCTAGAAAGGCAGGAAAGAGAGGATGAGGAATATATAAAGTAAGTTAATTGTTTATTCATGAACATTTAAATCGGCATTCTCATATTTTCCAATCTCTTTGTAGGTCTATTAACTTCAAAAATAAGAACACAGATTGCTCAAAAAAGATTGTAGCTGAAGAAATCATCGAGGAAATTAAAGATGATGAACCGACGCCCTCCAAAGTTCAAAAAACGAGTGAATTATGTATCACATTCAAAAAACCTGCGGGGAGCAATAATGCAAATCCGAGTGGAAAACTCGGTCTCAATAATATTGTAAAACGTAAACAACCGTTAGTTGTGGTGAGGCCTAAACCATCAAACGCTTCTGATAACCAAACCCAAATAGAAAATTCTACACCACTGCAAAACAGTAGTTCGTCGACTGGCTCAAAAGAGGAAAGCAGTACTACAAAATCCTCCACAACAGGTGGTAGCGGTTTGTCGCTTTTATCGGCCTATTCAGACAGTTCAGAAGATTCAAATTGATCATTTATAGGGAAAAGTTTATTTTTTTAACGTCCACAATAAAATGTGCAAGTGTTTTTATACGAAATTCATTTTTTATTTGAAATGTGTTTTTCTTTAACATATTTTAGTAAGTAATTCAAAGGCACCTGTACCATTCCGTACTGGAAGTCCAACCATCAAACGACTCGAAGGGGAATTCAATTCATCTGCGCAACCCATGCCAGCTGCATTCTTTAAGAATTGCAAACATGATTCGAAGGACATTTGTTGTAGAGGTGATGCTGAATGTTCCATACCCTTACGAGATAAGGGCTGGAATGTTCCATCAAAAGTCATATAATCGGCAATTAACGATAAATGACGACGATCGACGGTAATACCATACACTTTGAAGACGTTCGTTACTTCCTGGATAATAACACGGGCAGCTGCTTCAATGCCATAAGTGCGAGCAATGGCGTGTATATCGTTCGAATAGAAGCGATTAAGGTCGAGAATGGTATTGTGTTTAAACATCTCCACAATGTTGATGCCATCGGTTTTCAGGGTAGGCTCGTCGTTATTGCCCTTGTATATTATGGCGCGTTTGATATTGTCAACTTGATGCACGACTGATTTTTCAGCCAAATCTTTGATGATGGATGAGATATTTGGTTGTTTATATTTCATATCCAACTAAAAATAAACATCTGTAAATGCTTTTGATATCTTAAGCATAATCTGCTCTACTCACATTGAATGTTAATTTGGCCCATAGATAGTGTTTTTTGTCATACACATAATTCTCAACCATTGAATTAAGCATAACTTTTTCGGTGATATTGTCCGACTTTCCGGGCTTTTCTTCCTCTTCGTCATCATCTACGTTTTCGTTGTTTTTGGAAGCTGAAGCATCTTCCTCGTCATCGGCAGCATCGTCATCAACATTTGCTAAAAGTAAAAGTATAGTATAGTAGTGACTTTAAATAAGTTATTTTGCCAAAGAAAATGACTACACACCATCATTAACCTCTTCAGCCTCGTCAGGATCATCGTACTCGTTTTCATCCATTTTACGAGATTTCAGTTTGACACCAGTTGCATCATTATCAACCTCTCCTTGCTCGTCATCGGAAGAGTCATTGTCGTTGTTAGCCGTTTCTTTTTGCGCTACAGCTTCTCCAGAATCTAATTTATCATCGTTCGTGGAATCTTCTTTTTGTGTCTCCCCCACTTCAATACTGCATTAGAGACAAATTATTGAAATGCTGGAAGAAATGTTTTAAATCTAATTTCAATTACTTACACGGCAGCCTTGGTGCTATTTGATTTTATAATAGCGCGGAACAAAAGTGAAAAATATTTTTTGCTCAGATACTTTATAATTTGTTTTGGTTTTACACAGAAGTCTTCACTGTAGGCCTCTCGAGGCAGGAACTGGAAGGTTAATTCATATTTTTGTGCTCTCTGAGGTCTGTGCACCAGTTGAGTTTTAACATTAACATCTAAAAGAAGGAGGAAGAAAATTCATGATTAATGAAATATAGGTTATTAATCAGTTATTCCGAGTCTCACATTGCAATACATCAGCCAAAGTTACTCTATTCAACGATAGACGCAATTTTTCTGCATTCTTTTCTTGATTTGGTTTAATTGGTATGTCCATGGAGGGAGTTTTAATATTTGCCGAGGCCATCATGAGAATTTCACGTAGACGTGGAATACCCAATGTGACGTTCATTTCACCACGACCGGCAAAGTGAAAGGTATTGAGTGTCATCTGTGTGGAAGGTTCACCAATTGATTGAGCAGCCAGGAGACCGACAGGTTCTCCGGGGGCTGCCAAAGCTTTTGCATTCTTTACATACATAACATCACTGACTGCAGCCTTACGTTCGGGGTGTATTGCCACATAGTCAGCAATAATTTGTTCCACTTTCTCCGAAACAGAACTGAAAGTAGAATCCTGGCGATAGATAGAATTTGTGGGATCTGGGCAACGGGGATATTTTTTCTCGTACTGGGCTTTGCTGTCCTCATCAGCTTTTCGCCACAATTTGATTATGGCTTCATCAATACGCCTTCTACCGGTTTTCGAGTTCAATTTGTTGGGTTTATTGACTTCGATTTCATTACGCAGTTCAGCCGAGAAATGAGTAAATGCCGAAATGTGTCTTTTATCAATCTGAGATCCGGCATTATGTTTCTTTAGCCATGAACGAATTTTTTTATTGTGTCGTTGTACTTTATTGACCTCATCGTCCACCTTTATTGTAGCCAATTCCTGTGGTCGCACAACCACGGCAGAGTTTTCAGTAAGAAATTCCGTGCAGAACTTCGTATTGAAAAACTTAGACTTTAAAATATCCAAACCATCTTCGCCATACAGATATTGCACAACACAGTTATCACTATCACGGACTGTCAAGTCATAATTTACCGAGAGACCTTCCAAATGCTTAATAAGACAACGTTGTAAATAGCCGGAACGTGAGGTTTTGACAGCTGTATCAATTAAACCCTATATTGAAAAATAAATTCAAGTTTTAAAATTATCTTGAAAATATCACTGGTAATTAGACCGACTTACTTCACGACCAGCCATACAATGGAAAAAGAAGTCTTGTGGTTGAATACCCGTCATGAAGCGTCCATCAATATATCCTCCCGATTTTGGTGATGTTTCGAAGGCAGTAAAACTGGGCAAGGATTTACCGGAGATCATGAGTGGTGGACGTTTGCCTTCCAATTCGATTTGACCCAATAGACAAGAAATTTGCATTGTGTTGACCATGGAACCTTTGGCACCAGACAAAACCATCAATTGCAAATTATTTTCGGGAAATTTGGTAATTAAACCATTAGGCAAGCAGGTTCTGGCAAACAAACATGAAAAGACCGGTTATGACTGTAAGAGAAACATAAATACATTTTGCTAACTGCGCTCACTTACTTGTTAATATCATTGGTGTAGCTATCTAACAAAGCTTTATATTTTCGATCCAAAATTACACGGAATTTCGGATCTTTAATGTAGGCATCTTCCATTTTCTCCGACAATACGTCCAATGATGGCACATCTTCTAAGTCCAGAGCTGATGCTAAGGCTGTATTGCCAATTTCACGACTTTCTTGAATTATTTTACGGCGTTCGGCATCAGCTTCAGCTGTTACCAAAATATCTTTAACGCCCAAGGTAAAGCCTTCACGTTGTAGGAAAAACGTAAACACCTTGGTAAAAGCAGTTAGTAGACAGGTCGATGTATTACCACCGTAGAGCTAAAATAAAATACATGTTTCTGAAAATCAACCTCCTTTGGAATATTACTTTTCTCATACCTCATACATGCAATGAATGAGACCATAAGTGGTGGCACCATATTGTTGTTTATCCAACACACCGGCAAGAAGTTCGCCATTGCGTATTATTACTTGACTTTCGGACATTTCATTTTCGCCTAATGAATTGCCACCGCCCAATGCCAAGCGATTTTTGTTAACATTCCAGTGCTAAAATTTGATAATAAAATTGTTTTCAATTGTTCAAATTTTATTATAACATTCGCCCTACCTTTGATGCTATTTTTGCCACAGAATTTAATGTAATTGCTGGATATCCTTCTGGTATCAGGTTTATTATAATTGTTGACAGTACCTGAAAGCAAATCAAATCAATATCATATATATCGTATTATTAAAGCTATTTAGTAATATTTGTTAATGATTTACTTTGCATTCAATACATGTTTAATTGGCCTTCAAGGTATTGAAAAAAAAAAAAACAAAATAAATATATTACCTGTTTTCCTGACCACAGTTGTATCGGTTTTATTATGGTCGGTGGCAAAAGTGTTATGTTCGTTTTGATGTGAGACAAGCCTTGAAAGACAAGCTGTTGATAGTCGTCACGATTGAAAAATCTGCCACGAATTGAAAGTTTTACACCAGAAATCACGTGATCCTGAATCAGACCACCCAATGGGGTACCATCCTTAGGTACCAGATAGTTGCTTGCAACATTAACTGTAAAAACACAATTTATTTTAAAAAGCACTGTCATAAATTACTTCATGGCACTTACCCAGGTTGTATGCTTCCGAACGTGCAACTTCACTTTGAGGCAAATGAGCATTCATTTCATCACCATCAAAATCAGCATTGTATGCCTTACAATTTGAATAGTGAAGACGGAAAGTCTTTTCTCCTTGTAAGATGCGAGCTTTGTGAGCCATTATAGAAGGTCTATGCAAAGACGGCTGACGGTTCAATAGTAGAATGTCGCCATTTAGAACATGGCGATGGACAATTTTTATACCCTTTTCAGGATAGTTGAATAATAGTTTTGCCATACTCTCACGTTTGGCAGCATTATTTGCTGGTATAACGGTCGTATAGCCTCTTTCATCTTGAATATAATTAGCACTAAAAGTATGAATGCCATTGTTATTAAAGCAAAACATTATGGAATGAGATAAATGAGAAATTACCCTGGATGTACGTCGGGACCATTCATAACCATTTTACGTAATTCAGCAACATTCCATGGTGTAACCGGAACAGGATAAGATAATTTGCGAGCAAATATGTCAGGTATGCCGATTTCCTCAACGTTTATATTTGGATCGGGTGTAATAACAGTACGCGCTGCGTAATTTACACGCTTACCCATCATATGTTTACGTATCAAACCTTCTTTCTTTTCCAACACCTGTTTCAGACCTGCCGAATTTTGGCTTTCACGTGACATTGTAACATCGAGTAGTACATTGACTGATGTTTGTAAAGCTTGCCAGGCGTTGTAGAGCTTCTCATAGGCATTCGATCCCTTTGCACCAGCAAAAACATTCTATAATCAAAGGTATTTAGTTTAGTTTTTGATATAAAATACCAATCATACGGACCTGTGCTTCCTCAGACATATCCATGCAATCCCCTTTAATATGCTTCATAATGACACGAATAACAGAATTATTCTCAATAATATTACGATAAAGTCCTGTTTGGGCGTGTTCGACTATTTGGTCGTGCAAAATATTCGACGGGCGTGCCTTGGGTGGTGTAACCGGTATGGTGTCCATGAAAAATATATCAACAGGACAGAAATCAGTATTCTTTGATTTGCACACAAGTTGTAAGACTGGGAAAAATAGCTTTAGCATTTCAGAATGGTTTTCATAAACCTGGCGCAAAAATTTTCTACACTCATCTGCCAAGATGACCTTATGTTGACCAGATAGACCTTCTTTATCACTGAATCTGAAAATTATATAGATATTAGGTATATGTTTCGATGAGGCAAAATCATTTACCAATACATACTTGCTTTTCATTTCCGCAATGCTAATGTAATATACCAACTTGTGATGCATATAGCGTACAGTTTTAAGGTTCTCGTGACAATGCATACATTTCTTTGACATTGGCCTTTGCAATGCGGCATTTATAATTGCGGCACGTACCGCACGCGAGGTTTTGGTTATGTTCACCTGGTTGCTTTGGCCTTTTCCCAATAGTTGATATATTTCCGCAACTCGAGGATGAACATAGTCCCCATATTCTGTCTTTACTCGAGTCTCTTCGCTGTTGAAAACCACTTCAGATTTATAAAGTTCCAATTCCTGGGCTTCTACTACATAGCCAGCCTCGAGTAGGCGCAATTGCAAAGATAACATTTCAAGTGTATGATCTGAAAAGAATAGTTATTTATTAAATTCTCTCATAATGAAATCATTATTTAACTATACCTTTTATTTGCAACTTGTTGCAGCTCATACAGGACACATTGCATATTTTTTGGACAAACTTGACGAAGAAAGGATTGTATACTAAGGCATTGAGTTCGATGTGGCCCATGTGACCTGGACATTTTTGTATATCCAAACAGGTGCCACAGGGTTCCATGCGCTTGCCAAAAGTACCCATCAAACTGTCATACAACCCACCTGGCAATGGATGTCCAAGTGGATCGAAGGTGAGTCCTGTTATTACCTTTACCACACTCAAGCGTTTTATCTCGTCGCCCGTGAAGACCGAGAATTCCAAATCGGATGGAAACATGTCGATATCAAAAGTTTTCATAGTCCCCATGGTGCTCGTGATTGTTATCCACCTTATTTAAAGAAAACAGATTTTTCAGTGAAATATTCAGAACTACTCCAAACCACAACAGCTCTCTTCAAAAACACGTGCAAATGTATTCAGAGATGCCAAGTTGTTAATTTTTTGGTCAAATCCACTCTATGAAACTTACCGATTTAATAACTTGAGTAAATTACAAAATATTTTTGGAATGGCAAATTAAATGATGTATTTTAATAAAATTTTCAAGTTTTATGTTGTTTATTAATTCAAACAATTAATTATTTTACGTAAAAAGTTCTGTGGTTTGGCATCCCTGTTCTTTGTTTTTGTCAATTTCGTTTGTCGGGGTTTTTGTTTTGATCAACTTTCTTTGTCTTCTTTATTTGGAATTAATGTTGCTATTTTTAGAATACCGAAGTACTCATGTACAACAGTAGATTAGGTATTCATTTATAATGTATAAGCTTTTTCTTTATAGCTCGTTCGTTGAAGTAGGTGAACCGGTGCCATTTGATTAAAATTTTGACAAATTGTGCTCCGCAAGAATTCTACTTTTTCCATTTTTCCGATATCTTAAGGAAAAATCCAATATTATTGTAAAAAAGTTTTACAATCTTGTAGTTCTGGAATAGAGTATTTGTATCTATTTGCTCTTTTCGCAAAACCTGCAAGAATATACTATTTTTTTGAAATTTTTTCGAGACATGCAGTTCTGAAACAGAGCTATTGTTTTAAAATGTAAAAATAACAGCTCTGAAACTTTTTACCTTCTCTTTGTACCCGATTTCTATAATTACTGTGTTTGTATTTATTGTTTTGAAAAATAAAAACAAAATTGGTTTGTTCCATAACTGCAGGAATGTAAAATCTAAATTGCAAAGCGCGCATAGAACTTGACCAGCTTTGATATGGAAGCGAATAATGAAACAGTTTCAGCCATGTTTCTGACCAAAATTCTATACATTCAATAATTTTCTTCAATTTTAATGCAAAAACTTAAAAAAATATTTTTTTATAGAATATTACATTTGTCATTGACAATATTTCAGTAAGAGAAAATTTAAATCTGCTGATTCATTTCCTTTCGAAGTGTGCCCAATTTTATGTGTAATTTCATTAAATATATTAACAGTTTGGATCATATTTTTGAAAGAAAAGTCAGACATTTCATAAATTTTTCGTGAGACTCTATTATAAAGCGGGCATAGCTTCAGACCTCTATTTTGTAGTTTACGAAGCTTTTCCACCTCCTTTTGTACAATTGTAAATTAGATGCCACTAATCTCTATTTTCGGGGTTGTGTTTAAGAAATTTCATCAATCTGCCCCCACCTCGTAACTATTTTATTATGCATTGTAAATTGCTATTGCTGGCATGAGATTACACATTTTTGTGTGTAAGAATTAACGCTTCTACTCTAGTTGGAACACAGTTAATATTGACCTAATTGAACGTTGACGGCGTTCATTGTAATTTGTCCGACGGCGGGAGATCATTAATCGATTGTCTTCGTAGACAAATCGATTAGTCGCGTGTTCACATTCGGATTAATTAAGAAATTTATTGCATTAATTGCACGTATTGCACACAGAAAAATGTCTTCAGGTGTCAATTCCTCAACTCAGTCAAGGCAAATAAAGTTTTATAATCCATCCTCGTCAGCCAGTTCAGATAGTGATGACCGCGGCGATTTGACTGAGCAATTGTATATCGATCCTAGTTGTGGACTTGTGGGTGAATTTTTCGGATGTCCTGCTTCCCCGACCACTGTGCCAGCAAGGACTCCACAATGCTTAGAGTCGCCTGCACGCACCGGTCCCCCTCGCAGGCGACAACGTACCACGTCTATGAACAATCAGGTGACCACTGCAAATCCATCAGAATGCGTAATACGCTCCAATAACCGGACCATTTACACAGCTGGCCGGCCTCCTTGGTACAATTGTGCCGGTAGTGCGGTGGAACCATTTGTAATTGGTATCTGTGGAGGAAGTGCGTCCGGCAAGACGACGGTAGCGCAAAAAATTATTGAATCTCTGGACGTCCCTTGGGTAACTTTATTGTCAATGGACTGTTTCTATAAGGTGCTCAACGAAAAGCAACATGAACAGGCTATTTTAAATGAATACAACTTTGATCATCCAGATGCTTTCGATATGGATCTGCTACTGGAAGTAATGAAAAAACTCAAGGAGGGTAGAAAGGTGGAGGTGCCAGTGTACAATTTTGTTACACATTCGCGTGAAACGCACACAAAAACAATGTACGGAGCAAATGTCATAATATTCGAAGGCATTCTAGTATTTCATAGTCCAGAGATTCTGAAATTATTGGACATGAAGATTTTTGTTGATACTGATGCAGATATTCGCCTTGCTAGGCGTCTCAAAAGGGATATTTCACAGCGTGGTCGCGATTTGAGTGGCGTGCTCAAACAGTACTTAAATATGGTGAAGCCCTCATATGCCAATTATATTGCTCCAACCATGGCTCACGCTGATATTATTGTGCCTCGCGGAGGGGACAATAAGGTAGCCATTCAGCTAATAGTGCAACATGTCCACACACAGCTCCAACTACGTGGCTTTAAACTACGCGAAGCCTTGGCCAACTCTTACAACGACCAACCAATGCCAAGTTCTTTGCATTTGCTGCCAGCCACACCGCAAGTGAAAGGTCTGCACACGTTCATACGAAACAAAAATACTTCCAGAGATGAATTCATATTTTACTCCAAACGCCTTATACGATTGGTTATTGAGTATGCTTTGAGCCTGTTTCCATTCGACAGGACAGTTGTTGAAACTCCCCAAGCGGTATTATACGAAGGAAAACGTATGGCTACCAATAAAATTTGTGGCGTGTCTATCTTAAGAGCTGGTGAAACTATGGAACAGGCCATCTGTGATGTGTGCAAGGATATTCGTATTGGAAAGATTCTCATCCAAACCAATAAGGAAACCGAAGAACCAGAACTATACTATCTACGCTTGCCAAAGGACATACGCGAATACAAAGTCATACTGATGGATGCCACAGTTGCCACTGGTGCGGCTGCTATGATGGCCATAAGAGTTCTAATTGATCACGATGTCAAAGAGGAGAACATAATGCTGGCATCGTTGCTAATGGCCGAAATAGGCGTACACAGTATTGCATATGCCTTCCCTAAGGTGAAAATAATAACATCAGCCTTAGACCCAGAAATCAACGATAAATTTTATGTCATACCTGGTATTGGTAATTTTGGTGATCGTTATTTTGGCACCGAACCATCTGAAGATTATTATTAGATAGCAAGTAGTTAAAACCAAATCTATAAGATATACGAGAATGATTGTCAATATATATATAAATCATACCTATTGATAGACAAGTGTTTAGTAGTATTAGGATAATATTAAAACAAAAATGCTGAAAAGTAAAAAATAAATTTATTTATGAAATTTATAAATATGCGCTTAAAAGAATCGAATTATTATCGTTCAGTGCATTACATAAATGTGTGTCACGTAGAGCGGATATTAACACTTTTAAAGCCGGCTGAAATAGAGATGCCTATGCGAGAGAAAGGGCTGAATTTCACAGTTTTACAAATGTTTGTCAAAACCAAACGATACACAGAAAACGAATGTTTTAAATTGATTGGCTATGCTCGGATCATTTTCAAATTATATAACTGGCAGGTATTTTAAGCCGGTTCCACAAAACCGATATGTTCAAGAAAAAAAAAACTGGTAGACATTTAAAGCCTGATTACCCCAGAAGTTCGGTAACAAAATCCCCTTTTTATCCGGTTCTACAAAACTGATATGTACAAAATGGGTATCATTCGGGAGTAATTCAAGAAATTTTGTATTTTTTGTACCGGAACAGTTTTTATCACTAATATCTTCGGAAATACAAGAGATATCAACACACCAACATTTTTTAAAGACGAGAATGTGGCTTTTTTGGAGGATTTCAAAAAGTTCCGTTTTCTTGTATTACTCCTGGAGTCGGTTCAAGCAACTCCATCTCATATGACCACTTGTGATAAATATTTCAGGTCAATCCGAGCATAGCCCCTAAACTCAACTTAAGTGTTATCTTGTAATGAAATTATATCACTTATAACGCATTACAAATTTATTTTGGTATCTAGTTCTCTGGCATTGCGAGTAGTAAACCGCGAACCGACATATCGGCTACGGGCACTAAAAGGGTTAATAATTTTTATACCCTCCACCATACTATGTGTATATATATTCTTGATCAGCGTAATATTCTAAGTCGATTTTGCGATGTCCGTCCGTCTGTCTGTCTGTTGTAATCACGCTTAGTCAGGCATCTTTCTAACGAATTGAGATAAAAGGCTAACATTTTACACACATGTTTATTTTTCCAGTAGGCAGGTTAAGTTCGTAAATGGGCCACGTCTTCGTATAGCCCCCATATAACGGTACCTCCCGATATTCGGTATTTTTAATGATTTTAGCGACATTATTCACCGGAATTGTCTCAAATTTGGTATTTGAAGTTCATAATGGATACTACAGCCTATGGCAGAAAATTGTCTGTGCAGGTCCACGTCTTCGTATAGCCCCCATATAACAGTACCTCCCAATATTCGGTATTTTGATGATTTTAGGGTCATTATTAAAATTACGTATTTAGAGGTCGTAATGGGAACTACAGTCTGTGACAGAAAATTGTCTATGCAGGTCCAGGCCTTCGTATAGGGCCCATATATCAATATCTCCCTATATTCGGTATTTTGACGATTTTATGTACAATATCCACCGAAATTGTTTGAGATGTCGTATTTGAAGTTCGTAGTGGATGCTACAGCCTGTAACATAAAATTGTCTACGCTGGTCCCGGACTTCGCCTCCTCCCTATATACGACATTTTGACGATTTTAGCTAGATTATTCACCGTTTATTTCAAGTTTCGAATTTTAATATGGTAATGGCTTATGACAAACAATGCCTATGTAGGTTCACGTCGTATAGACCCCAATATAACGGATATATTCGGTATTTTTAACATTTTAATTGAATTTTTTAAGGATTTTATTTTTTGAAAATTTCCAAATTCGTTCCAAATGGTGGAGGGTATTCAAAGTTCGGCCCGGCCGAACTTACTGCTTTTTAACTTGTTTATTATAAAATGCTAGTTTTTAAACCTGCAGCTTCTCTATGGGACATTTTCTTTCAATGAAAAAAAATGTTAGCTGTAAATTCCCTCTGCAAATCATTTCAACTTTTAAAATTCTCAGAAATTATACTTCTGATCGAAATATGTTATTTCTGTTTAATGTAACTTGCAGTACCAAATTTCAGGAAATTCTGTGGGTAAAATCCTTGATATTGGGAGATGTCGTTATATATTTCTTCGATGGGTGAATTGTGTAAAAAGACGATACGTTTGATGGAACCGAACTTTTATATCCTTCAGTAAGATTAAATGAAAAATAAGAGAATCGAGTTTTGATATTCGATTGAGTTTCTTTCAAAGCTGCAGAATTAGAAAATTGTTGGCTAGGCCTTCAAAATGACGAAAATATATGTTGTGGTTTAACCGATAAGTGGAAATGCACTTATTTGTAAGGACACAGTGTATTCTGTTAGAATGAGTAATGCCCAAGTATAGTCGTTTCATCCCAAGAATGAACATACCGAACATCAGGCGGAATATTTGTATGGGAGCCATACCATAACGAGGCCCTATGTACACCCTTTAATTCCAGATGGTTTTTTAATTATTAGGCACAGGTAGAAACAATTTCGATTAAAAACGCTGAAGAAATCATTAAAGTAGATGGAGCTAAAATTCTGACCCAAAATGCCATTTAAAACTACAAAAACTAATCTTAAGAAAACTATGTGCGAAACCCCTAAATCGAAACACGTTTAAGATAGAGAGATCTACATCTCTAAATATGTCTAGTATCAAGGTATTACAACATACGGACTAGCATCCACATCCATAAAAAAATAGAATTTTCGTTGAACAAGAATATATACACAAACGAAATGCCATTTAAAGCACATGACACAAATGGTCGAGTCTTTTAGGTTCCGGAACAGAGCTGTAAATGGAATGAAATTGGTACATCACATACATATTTATTGCAAAAAAATTAATTATACATAACATACATACACAAAATTACTTAAAATCTATTCTTTGGTGTGCGAGATTGTAAAATTTAGGACGAAAAACTGCGAGTTTGTTCAACAAATATTATGCGGACGCAATGTGCTGAGTTTCTCAAAGTTTCTCACAAGTCAACTGATATTGCCAATTTCGAATACCATTTGGATCCGTGAAGTGTGGAAGTTGGGATGATTGCTGGGAATTCACCACAGAATTCTGTTGGGACACTATCGTCGTTATTGATTTCAATTTCGATGCCGGTGTCGGAGTCGGTGTATTTTTTGCAGCATCCAAAGATTTCAATTCACTTCTAGTTGATTTGCGACGATTGCTGCTTCGGGTTGGTATCTCTATAGTGGGTTGCCGTTGACGCTGTTTGTAGTCGACGAATGGCTTCGGTGTTGGGTAGTTGTTGTGCTTCGGCAAACGTGTTTCTCTGCACCAATTATCTGCAATTGCGGGCTGACTGAATTCATGAGTCACGTCAGGATGTGATGAAAATGTTTTCTTGGAGCAGCAATTAAACAATGTTTGCCGAAGGGTCCACTTATGTCATAAATCACAATCACAATGCGGTGATGGATCCAAAGGATCGCGACGTAGCAAGTAAATGCACAGACCCAATAGGCTAAGAAGAACCGCAACAAGTCCCAACATTACAAAGAACCCGTGTTTATATCGGGCCGCATCCGCTGAAGCTTCCTTGTAGAGCAAATGCTGGGTGACAATGTCGTCGCTGTACTGGCCATTAGATGAGGCAAAAATTTGTGGCAAGAAGACTTGCCAATATCCGTAGACCCGTTTTAAATGCAATGAGTATTCGGTGTTTCGTTTTGCAATGGAATTCCCTGTTGAATTGAGAATCGAGCGTTTGTCTGAAGGCATTTGGTAGGAATTGCTGAATTCATTGCGATTTGGTCGTGGTCGGGATGAAATAATTTTTTCCATATCAATCAGCTCTTTGATTTGCTGTCTGTTTTTCGCATCCAGAGTCAGACTATTTTCCTGCTTGGGCAACCACATTTCGCCCAGGTTATAAATAAACTTATTTTGTTGGGAATAGGGCAACCAGCCATCATATGCGCGTCCAGGATTGGGACTGCCACTTTTTATAAAACTTATGATTGGCGTTCTGATTTTACGAAACATTTTCTCTTCTTCAATGGTAAAACGTCGCCGAGCTATTTGCTGAAACAAAGATGGTCCAAATATCAGGGGCAGGTCCGAAGTGTGGGAAGCACCGCCAAATAGGTTTACTTTGCCGCGCATGTCCATCGAATTGTCAAAGTCGAACACATAGGCGTAAATATCGCCCGGCGCAGACGAGTTTGTAATTTGATTTAATAAGCGATAAAATGGTATTTCGTATTCGTATTCCGAAATGAAGTTTTGTATTGAACTGAGCAGTTGAATTCGATCGCCTTCGAGACCGTTGCCAAAGTAACGCCAATTCAGGGCTTCGAATATTTTTTCATAATTCTGGTTTGGAGCGCGGAAATTGGGCAGAGCTTTCGGCAGCAATGTGTTGTTGATGTACGTGCGTAAACTGGCATAACTATCGCGGGCTAATTCAAGCCAATAATCTTGTAGGAATGCCCCCTCATTGGATGTAATGCCTATCATGGTGTTGGGAAAGCTTTTCATTACGCTCGAATTTGTTAGAATTGAGTCGAAATTAAAGTCCACACTGGGTGCCAAGTGGTGGGAGATATTGCCATGGTTGTAAATGCTCTCGAAGGCATTGAGCAAGTCACCAACACTTTTGGAGCGCAGGCATGACACGACTTGCCTTCCATGTTCCTCAAATTGACAGCCCAACTTTTGTATAAGAGCTTTGGAGGCTTCTTGCACCGTAGAAACAGACCCAAAGTGCTTCTGTATATTTCCACTGGACATTAGTATCATCTGATTAAATAGGGGTGTGGTGGGAGAACCGATGGATGATTGATACCCCAGAACGTAATGCAGGACTACACATGATGCACCTGTCGTCCCATGGCCCAACAAAGTTATTTGGTTGACATTGCCACCTAAACTTTGAACATTATCCCGAATCCATTCCAAAGCTAGTCTTTGATCTTGCAGGCCATAATTCCCGTTGAGTTCACTGTTATCGGCTGCATTCATCCAACCAAATATATTTGTCCGATATTGTATGGTAATGACGACTAAACCTTCGGCAGCGAAATCTAAACCGGTAACTCGATTCCTTGGCCAATCGTAGGACATATCCTCGCCTGTAAGTATCACCAAGACCGGCAAATTTCCATATCGTAAACCATTCTGTAAACGGAAATAAAATAAAATGAAATCAATTTTAATAAAAACAAGTAAAAAGCTGAAAGTTCGGCCGCTCCAGAGTTTGAATACCCTCCACCATTCGAAACGCATTTGGCAATTTTCAAAAAAATAAAATCCGTTAAAAACTCAGTTAAAAACTTGAAAAATCCGAATGTACCCGTTATATTATGGTCTATACGACCACGTGGATCTGCATAGGTAATTTTTGTCATAAGCCATTAGCATATTCAAATGCGAAACTTAAAAAAAAAATCGGTGAATAATGTAGCTAAATTCATCAAAATACCGAATATAGGGAGGTACCATGGGGGCTATACCAAAACGTGGACCTGAACAGACACTTTTCTGTTATAGGCTATAGTCCTGCAGACGAAACACACATTTAAGTTTTATTAATCTACTTCAATTCGTTCGGAAGCTATAATGATATCCACAGACGGACCGACTGACGGTCATCATTAAATCGACATAGAATTTTATGCTGATCTAGAAAATATATACATTATTTTTTATCAACAACACACATTTTACTAAGAGGTTCGCCTATTGAATAATTCGTGCCGGGAAAATCAGTATATAATAATTGGTAGTATCTACTAGATCTGCGGCTAAATTGTATATTTTGAGGTGTTACAAACGTAATGACAATTATGATTGTCCATACTATGGTGGAGGGTATAAAAAGGGTGGAAAACGTGGACCTTTGTAGGCAATTGTCTGTTTAAGTGGTTGGTTTCTATTGCGAACGTCACATAAAAACATTTCCGTTGAACAATCTGCATGTAATCATTAAAATCCGGAGTACCTAAAGGTAGTTTTATATGAGCGCTATAGGAAATCGTGGACATATAACAGAGAATATCTATATATATATAAATCAATTGTTGTTCGTTGGTAATGGAATCAGTTGAGAACCGGTGGACCGATTTGAATAATTTTTTGTACAAACATTCGTCATACCCCGAGTTAGGTTTTTAAAGAAAAATATATTGACCACGCCTACTTTTTATATTGACCCCACTATTTCGATTTATATAAAATCCTTATATTTGCCAAAATAATGAAGATATCGGTTTGAGAATTATTACACGAGATACTGTTGGCTTTCCATCCAACCGTAAGTATTTATTTAGGGGCTGAGGAACGCGCCTACTTTTAAATCTGTCTCTCTATATGTAAAAGAAAGTTGTGTTAGTTACTGATTTTAACGATTCAGACAAATTCGGAATTGCCTCTTGGCAGAAAAGCATAAAATCCAAAATAATCGCGTAAAAATGTGAAATTTTGAACATTTTCATTTTGACTTTTAAAATGTGCAATAGTAATGTTTTATTTTGCATGATTTTTTTCCATTTTGACTTACAATTTACGAATGTACCTTTGTAGTGTTTTTTTTTTTTTTTTTTGGAATTCTAATATGGAATCGAATTTCAAAATAATAGTACATTCTACAGACAAACTTCATAAGGACCTTTAAAAATTTGCCGTAAAAGAAATCAGCGAACCAGTTGAAGATTATTTTTCTTTTTTCAATACTTTCGTTTTTCTATATTGAAGTGTACATTTCTTATTGTTTTCAATTCTGAATGAATAATATTAAAAATGAAATGAGTGCGATGTTAAATGGCGATCTTTCATGTATAAAATTGGCATCTAGCTTTCAACTCCAGGACCTTCAGCTGGAAGATGCGAACACATTTATACAAACAAAAATGTCCGAAAAAGCGTTATGGGGTTCACTTCAAAAAGTGGACCTGCTTCTTTCATAGCACAATAATTCGTCCAATGAGAACTCAAAATGCAAAATACATTGGGACGCAAAATAGTTTCAAGTATATTCTACATTTTAACCATATTTTTCGTACTAATTTTGCCTTATGTTGATAATTAAAAAAAACATCCTTGCAAGAAATGATCACGTTTTAGTATCACCATCATATGATTTAAGGTATTTTCGGGGTCTTGGCTACTTTTTCCATTTATTTGACCCCTATTTGACATCTTTGTTTCATAAAATTTTTATTTTTCGGAAAAGGGCCCATCTTAGTCTTAAGGCTACATGGGGTAAAAAACCCTGAGGTAGAAAACCATCTTACAGATAATTATCCACATAGGCATTTATTTAAGTTAGTCCCCACATTAGTATACCCCCAAGTCCACTTTACCAACCAATGTGTGGTCAGAGAAGAAAATTTGGTATTCTATTGAATTTGTAACCCCCAAGAGAATATTGATTGGGAACGTAGATTTGGGATGTACGTCTATATGAAATAAACTCCGAAATGTCAATCTGGGACTTATTCAGTCGGAAACTGTGGCAGAAACATGAAAAAATACAAAATTAGAAAGTAACACGAGACCGAACGCTTCTTTAATCGTCATTGAATTACACTACGATGAAAAATGTGGACTTTATTGGATCTCCACCGCACAATTTAAATGACAAAAAATGTATGCCCATCTTAGGGTAATCGGAGCAAAAGAGTAATTTTTTTGGCTATTCTGACAACATTCTGCCTTCAAGTATGAGGTGGACAAAACTAAATACCACGCAGTACGGGATTTTAAACGTTGGAAATACAAATTCGAAATTATAGATTATTTGAATGAAAATGTAATAAAAATTGAGCTGAATTTTCACATTAGGCTATTATAGATGTTCTTTATTATAAAGGTATTTAACACAAAAATTAATTTCTATTTAGTCATGGAGTCATTACTTATAACCAAAATTGGAGTCATTATAATGGAGTCATTACTTATAATGAAAATTGTGCCGCTTACATAAGTCAGATCTGTGATTTATTATGCTTTAAAAAATTCGCATTAAAGACTAAAAGTACGGGCCGGCAACGCGGACCAGTCCAGCTAGTTCTAATATAAATACAAAAATTCAAACAAATCCGTAAGAAAATGTGTCTTGAATCGTCAAAATACCGAATAACGGCAAAAACGCAAACATTGACCGACATAGCTCATTTACGAACATGATCTTTGTAGAAGAAGTATGGATATTGCTTTAATCTAAGTTTGATAAATACATTGCTATGAAGAAAGTTACGGGGAAGCTACCAGGGAGAGAGAGAGAGGTTGGGCAGAGATATCCCAACTTCCAACTAGATCCAACGACGGTAGAGAAATTGGAAAATGTGAAGTTTAGAGAAATCTGACAAAGATTTTACATTCTATATCGATCCACATCGATCTGTATCTGACACCTATATAACGATGTGCGCAGTTCCATAACTAGGTGTTACTGAATAATTCTTACTGATCACATTTTTTCAGTAAGATTTTGTAAACTCTCAGTCACTTAGCTGTCAAATTGCTCTCTTTACTCGCTCTCATTTACTAGACGTTGGTTTGTGGAAAAACATTTTGTAATAATTTTTAATGAATTTTTACAAAGTTTTCGGTTATTAGGGAAAAATTCGGACAATATATATGAATAGAATTTCAAACCACGAACAGATTTTTTTATCAAGAAAAACACTCCTCAAATTAAAATAGTAATGAACTCTTACCTCAGAAACCCAAATATTCAAATATAGACAATCTTCGCTCATTTCAGCTGGTCGAGCTAATAGTTCGTCTGAAGTTTCATCGTAAATGGTATTCGATAATTGTGGACATATTGGTTTCATACTCATGGCCTGGAGAGTTCTATTCCAGCCCATGTGAGGTTTGCTTGGCTGAAAAACAAATTTAATTTTATTGTACCATTTAATATATGGAAAGTCCTTCACAAAATACTTACAGCAAATCGAAGTTCCCCAATGGGTGCCTGGGCGTAGGGTACACCCAGAAAAGCATAAACGGCTGAGCGGGCAGAATCCGGGAATACTTTTAACTAAAAAAATAAAAAATAAATTGAGTAAAAACTTTTCCATTTGGTAATTATTGACAAATTTACCCCCACTAAAGTGCCCTGGTTTAATTTAATGTGAGTTTGTTGCGCCTCAGTTCCAGCGATGCCACTGGCCAGTAGCCAAACAAAAATTCGGAATAATCCATTGACAAACTTCTGCTTAATTTTGATATCCATTATACGTTTGTAGGGTTGATCTTCTGTTCTGTTCTGTTTGTCCAGCTCGCCTAGTGGTGTTGTGAATTTTCAATTATTTTCATATTGTGCTGTAGTGGAACGAACCACCGTTACGCTTAATTAAAATCCAATCCAGATACCTCGTTCTAACGCAAGCTTTAATGTGTTCTAGGTATGACGTTGATGTGCTTGTTCGGCCAAGTGTTGGGAGTAATGTTGATCTTTTTTTGACGACGGCTGATGTTGTTGCTCTGGCTACTTTCCATAAACTAAATTCAAAAATTCTGGACAGTGACAGTGTAGAGCGAGTGTTGGAGGAAAACCCAAAACAAACAACTGAACTCCCCACACATGACATGATATTGGAAAATCGTTGATGCAACAACAACAAAAGTCCGGCAATCAAAAATCTACATTGACCCGGGGGGTGGTGTCAACGCTTTCGGTGAGTATGCACGGCAGCGTTGACGTTGTTAAATGCGGGAACTCATCCATCCATGGAAGGTAATGAAGGCGCGCAAATCTGTTACTCACGCATACTAATATCGCCGCCTTGTACAATTGCATTGCTTCAATATTAACGGCATTACATCGCTTCCAAAGAAGGTAGGTCAGTTGGACGAACTTTAATTGTATTTTTTAGAGGATGAGTAATTTGGGCTATCTGATGAATGAAGAACATAATATCGAATGTGTTTGCCAATGTCAGCTATTCCTCCTTTTGGCAAAATTAAATTTTTTACATCACTAATGAAAAATTGCCGAGTGGGATTAATGAGCCAGAATATGACTTATTAGCCATAGGTAAATTTTTGTAAATGTATTAATACCGAAAAAACTGTCGTGAATTAACCTTACGCAAAGATCATGACAATAAATTCCCATTTGTAGGATATTACTAAATATCTCACAAATTCGCCCACATATCCCTGATATTCGATATTTTGACGACATTATTCGGAGTTGTTTAGAATTTCGTATTCAGAATTCCTAAATGTGAACTACAGTTTATCCCAGAAAAGTGTTTATGTAGGTCCAGTTCTTCCAGAGATAAAAACCAGTAAAGAAAGTCTTAAAGCCGGGCGGGCCGACTTTATGATACCCTCACCACTTTGCTAATTTAGTAGAGGTCCACATAACAATTAAAAGTTTTTATGGGAGAATACAATCATACACGCTATGATTATAATTATAATTTAAAGTTCTAAAGACTAAATATGCAGAAGCATTTGTATCTTTAAAAGTCGGACTTGTATTGCCCATATGATATATATGGGAGCTATATCCAAATCTGATGTATTTGATATATTTCCCTGAATATCGTTGTTACGGAGTGCATATTACGGCTGTGGGTAACAAATATAACAAATCGGATGAACAATATATATGGGAGCTATAGCTATATCTGAACCGATATTCACCAAATTTGACATACTAGCTTCTAGACTCATTGTGGGCAAATATTAGACGTTTGGTGCACAATAAAAGGTAAATCGAACCGATCTCGAACCGAACCGATCTCGATAAAATTCAGCAAAGGTCTTTCTGAGCTGTATTTTATATATTTCCCCAAATATTGTTGTTACAGAGTGCATATTACGGCTGCGGAGGACTAAAATAACAAATCGGATGAACAGTATATATTGCAGCTATAGCTATATCTGAACCGATTTCGACTAAATTTGGCATACTTATTTTCAGGCCTAATTTGGTTGTATGTGCAAAATTCTATATTATTCGGGCTGATATTACACGTTTGGTGCACAATAAAAGGCAAATCGGACGAAGATATATATGGGAGTTATATCTAATTTTTTACCGATTATCTCCAATTTCAATAGGGTTCGTCCTTGGGTCAAACAAATGATTTGTGCAAATTTCATCTGGATCAGGTAATAAATGCGAACTGTACTATGTTCACAAAAATACATGGACAGACGGACGGACATTCATAAACCGACTCAGAATGTGATTCTATGCAGATCATCAAAAGGAACTATGGCTCTATCTCGTTTCCTTTTGCCTGTTACAAACAAATGCGCAAAGACATAATACCCTGACCACCTTGTGGTGTAGGGTATAAAAACTGAAACAAAGTCAAACACCATAATTTTTACATTTTTTTTAATTTTAGTGAATGAAAGCATAAAAGTCGGAAATAGCATCAAATTTGAGAATTAGTTTAGATTTGTTCAAATTGCTCACCTTTGGCTGGAATTACGGTCTTCCAACGGCCAATGAAATCGTCACGCTGCCCGAATGTTGCTCTGTGGTATTTTGGCCCTTTCCCGAAACATTGGTATTTTTAATGCCAACCTTGCTTTCCAAAATACTCCAGCCACAATAGTCCAACAGATTGGTATCCAGAGATTTCGGTGGCCATTGTGCGCTGGAATTTAAGCGAGAAACCTAATTTTGTAACCATTCTTGGGTGGCGCGTGCTGAGTGCGATGGTGCTAAGTCCTTTTGGAATGTCCAAGGTCTGCGGCCAAAATGTTTACGTTCCCAAATTTGAATATTTTCGCGATAATATTCGGCATTTATTCTGATGTCATGATCGATTAATACGAGCGAAGAGCGACCATCGGCTGTTATGGAGGCCCATACCATCACCATGGCCGGCGCTTGAGTTCGGGTGGCCAACCGAAGGTGCACATAAACTGGAACACAATCATAAACACGATCATTTTGTTTGTTTACAAAAAGCTGCACAACGAATGTTTTCTCATCGGAGAAAACCAAATTCGGCAGTTCACCACTTTCGGCCAAGCGAAGCAACTCTTTAGCTGTTTTGCGTCTATTTTCTTTCCGTTGCGGTGTAAGTTCCTGTACTTTTTAGAATTTCAATGGCTTTACCCCGAGCTCATTTTTCAATATTTGCCGAATGGAATATTGCGATATGTTCAGCTCACGAGCCATTTTTCGACCACTGCGACGCGGGTTTCGATTAAGCCGCTTCTTTACTGCTGATGTTGCTGTTTTTTCCGTCCACTTCCTTGACGTCGGTCTACGCTACCAGTATCACGGTAACGAGCGATGGTACGAGATACAAAAGATTTATTCACTTTAAAATACTGGAGTGCTTTAACGATTGTGGTTTTCCAGCCAAATATAAGGAAATGACACTGTCAGGCTTGGATTCAATCACGAATAACTTTTGTTCTGGAAAATTCTCACCAGAATGCTTTTGTAAATTTGAATAATAATAATTTTGATTAATTTTAACAGCAGTTGGTTGGTTAAAGTTGGTTGCAGTTTTTTCATCTCAACCTGTAGAAAATAGTATTCGGCGATTTAAACCAGTGATCTTAGTCGGACGTGTTTGTTTTAGAGTCGTTCCAACAGTTCCTGTTAGGCCTTTAGTACCCTTTGCACAATTTGCTCAGTTTGACAAAATCTTTCAATCAAAACGTACTAAATTTTTTACTACACCACATAGTGGTAAGGGTATTATGTCTTTGTGCATTTGTTTGTAACATAGAGAAGGAAGCGAGTTAGACCCATAGTTACTTTTGAGGATCTCCATAGAATCACTTTCTGAGTTGATTTATGCATGTCAGTCCGTCTGTCCGTCCGTCCGTCTGTCCATGTATTCTTGTGAACAAAATGCAAATCCGATTGAGATGAAATTTTCTTAACAACATTTGTTTGGCCCAAGGACGAACCCTATTGAAATTGGTGAGAATCGGTTCAGAGTTAGATATAGCTCCCATATATATATTCAACCGATTTCGGGTTAATTGTGCACTAAATGGCCAATATCACCCCAAATGACCTGAATTTTGGTACATCCGACCAAATTCTGTCTGGAAGCAAGCACATCAAATTTAAAGAAGATCGGTTCAGATGCGGCTATAGCTCCCATATATATGTTTCATCCGATTTAGTGTTTTAGTCCCTCACATTCGTAATCTACACTAAACAGGAATGATATTTGATACCAGATATCAGATAAAGCCCAAAAATAGTTGATTTTAATTTTATTAAAATCTGTTCAGATTTGGATATACCTCCCGTATATATATTCATCCGATTTTGGGTAAATTGTGCACCAAATGACCAACATCAGCTCAAGCGGCATGAATTTTGGCAAATCCAACCGAATTCAGCCTAGAAGCAAGTACACCAATTTTAGTAAATATCGTTTCAGATATAGCTATAGCTCCCATATATATCTTCATCCGATTTGGTCTTTAAGTCTCTCACATTCGTAATATGCACTCCACAGCAATGATATTTGGTACTAGATATCAGATACAGCCCAAAAATAGTTGATTTTATTTTTATTAAAATCTGTTCAGATTTGGATATAGCACCCATATATATCTTCATCCGATTTCGTGTTAATTGTGCACCAAAAGACCAGTATTCAGCCTAGAAGCAAGTACACCAATTTTAGTAAAAATCGTTTCAGATATAGCTATAGTTCCCATATATATCTTCATCCGATTTCGGGTTAAATGTGCACCAAATGGCTAATGTCAGCTCAAATGGCATGCATTTTGGCACATTCGACCGAATTCAGCATAGCTCCACTTAATAAGCATAGTGGTGTAGGGTATCATAAAGTCGGCCCGCCCGACTTTGACCTTTCTTTACTGGTTTATTTTAGATAATATCGAGGAGGATATTAGTAAAACCATTATACAATGGTTTCAACGTCTCCATATCCGAGCCGTAGAAACAAATAGTGACCTCAATACCAAATTTCTCAATATCAAATGTGAAGATTCCGACCCTATCGGTTCTTCCAAACCCAAATTTATTACCATTTAGTATTTTTCGTACAAATATAGGACGCATGTCCAAACCACCGCCAAATCTCAAACCGCTTAGCACGAATTTCCAAAAACCCTATAGTTTATCTATCTTGCACTCCATCAGTGACATTTGTAGTACATTTTACTACTTTTACTTTTAGTACGAACTGACCATAGTGCAAAATGTCAAGATTCTAGTTTCAGTCGTTTCGACTGCGCGTTGATTGTCAGTCAGTCAGTCAGTCAGTCAGTCAGTTATTTCACTACTCTTTTAGATTAGCCGACGAGTAAACAAACTCACTGTTTCTGAAAAAAAACATGAGGGCTACTAGCTTTTATTACATAAGTTTAGATCACTGGGCATGATATGTGCTTAAATGAGAATATTTATGTTCCACACTGTACGTAAAAATCATAAATAAAATTTAATAATTATTTCGTTTTTTCATGTTGTTTTCACTTTTGTTTAAACAATTTGTTTTCTTTTTTTTTTGATTATGTCAGCTCATCATGAATGGTCGAATGGTCGATCAACATTTTTTTTGTCACATAGAACATTTTTTATCAAACAAAAATATGCATTTTGATCAAAATCTGCTCACAGAACTCTGTTTGGAACTTTTCGAGTATCGCATTGAAGCATGAGTCAATACTGAATGAGTTGGTGGTGGATAAATGTCACGGCGTGTCCATTCCCTGTTGAAAATCTTTGAAGCGTGTTTCCGAAAGCTGCAATAAAAGTGGTGGATTTTTATTTAGACCACAATATGCTACCAGTTAAAAAAAAGTGCTTTGGAAAAGAGCGATTGGAATATAACACGATAATCGCAATATCAATGGAAGGTCAATGGAATTATGTAAATGGGAATTCGTCGGGTTGTTGTATTCATGATGTGAATGAAAAACAAAACGAACAACAATTTCAAAAAAAAAAACATAAAATTTGAGTTGTTATTTGGAAACTAATTGCGTCTGTTTCACGTGGCACGTTAGCGAAAAGAACTTTTTTCACATATTTCTTCGAATTCACTTCAAATTGATTCTCGAGGAATTCCTTATTTCAATATTTTAGGTTAGGTACAGTTGTATGGGGACCATACGAAAATATAGGCCTATGAAGATTATTTTTATCAGAGAAGATAATACCAAATATCAATTCGGAAATAATTACGACGAAGAAAACAGCTAAATTCATCAAAATACTGAATATAGGGAAGTACCGTTATGTAGGGACTATCAAAGACGTGGATCTGCAAGGGTAATTTTCTGTCATAGAATTTAGTCCCCATTACGAACTTTAAATAACAATTTTAAAACTACTCCTTGGAAAAGCGTGACACAAAACATAAGAATACCGAATATCTGGAGGTACAGTTATATGAGGTATATACACAAACGCAGAAGTTATTACCTAATTTCAATACCAAAAATTCTACCGACCTTAAATATAATTGAATAAAATTTTGTTCAAATACTTCACTCCGTTGGGAAGTTAAAACATTTCCCCATGCTGATCAAGAATATATACAGGGTGAGATGAAAAAACTGTAACCAACTTCAGTCTGCTGTCATTTCTAAGCCACTCGTCCGTCAGCTGTTAAAAAAAGTGACAGCTCATTATATTGTTTACAAGCGTACAAAAGCATTTTGGTGAGAATTTTACAGAAAAAAAATTATTCTTGATGGAATTCGAGCGTGATAGTATGATTTCTTTATATTTGGCTGGAAAACCACAAGTGGCTATCGTTAAAGCACTCCAGCATCCCTCGTTACCGTGATACTGGTAGCGTAGCCTGACGTCAAAGAAGTGGACAGAAGAAAACAGCAACATCAGCAGAACGTCACAGTGGCCGAAAAATGACTCGTGAGCTGAACATATCGCAATATTCCATTCGGCAAATATTGAAAAATGAGCTCGGGTAAAACCATTGAAATTCCAAAAACCATTGAAATTCCGCTCGTATTAAACGATTGTGGCATCAGAATAAATTCCGAATATTATCGCGAAAATATTCTGGAGGGTGTATTTAAACCTTGGGCACGCAAACATTTTGCCCGCAGACCTTGGACATTCCAACAGGACCATCGCACTAAGCACGCGCCACCCAAGAATGGTTACACAATGAGGCTCCTCGCTTCATTTCCAGCGCACAATGGCCACCAAAACCCCGGATACCAATCCGTTGGACTATTGTGTCTGGAGTGTTTTGGAAAGCAAGGGTAACACTAAAAACTACCACGCGTTTCGCCGGGAATGGGCCAAAATACCGCAGAGCAGCATTCGGCAGCGTATGACGGTTTCATTGGCCGTTTGAAGTCCATAATTCGTGCCAAAGGTGACCAATTTAAACAAATCTAAACTTGTTCTAAAATTTGATGCTATTTCCGACATCTTTTGCTTCCATTCAATAAATTTAAAAAAAGAATGTAAAAATTATGTGCTGAATGCATTCTCTTCAAATTTTTTTTTTTAAAAAACCTGTTACTAGCTGATACATTACCCATGACTCTTGAAACTCACTATGTTTCATCTGCTTAGTGAAAAGATAGCAGTAGCTAAGTACCTCGATGCAGGTGTATGCATGCATGCATCTAACTATGCACGTTTACGCACATGACCACAATTTAATTAGATTTTTCTGAAAGCAAACAATTTTGGTTGCTGTATGGGGGCGCTTAACAATTTCTGGGGGCCATTGTTTTGTTGTGCAATTTGTACAATTTTAAACAATAACCGGCCAGCCAATGAGGGCAATGACTCCAACAAAACGCTGTGAATAGGTTAAGAGGATAACGATGGCGCGTGGCATGTTAATCGAAACGAAGCATGTACTAAGTAGAAACATCGGAATCTGTGCCAATTGAAAATAATCAAATATTCAATTTGGAATAATATTAAAAGGATATTGATTGGAGAATATTTATTTGCGGTTTTTGAAATCGAGTTGAAAAAGTTTGAGGAAGTAATAAATATTAAATGCAACACATAAATTATAAATAAAGACTATCTTATAGTTTTGCAGTTTGTTTTAATATCTGCCCTATTCCGGTGCCTGCAAGAATCTACTAGTTTTGCCATTTTTTTCGATATCATTAAGGGAAAATTGGTTATCGCAGATGTCCGCCTCTGGCGTTGATGACGTATTGTGCCCTTTTTGCTGCATTTTCCATCGTTTTTGCCAACATTTCGGCCAGAATAGCGGGTATTTCTTCACGAATGTTGTCCTTGAGATCTTCTACGGTCCTTGGCTTGTTAACCTTTGACTTCAAATATCCCCACATGAAGAAGTCAGGCGGCGTCAAATCGGGCGAACGCGGTGGCCAGTAATCACCACTTTCCGACATCAAACGGCCCGGAAACAAATTCTTCAGAAAATCGATTGTTATGCGACTTGCGTGCGGTGGAGCGCCGTCTTGTTGAAACCAGAACTGCCTCATACGCTTTCGACGAATAATTGGTCATCATGTCGCGATAACGCTCCTGATTGATGGTAACAGCATGGCCATTTTCATTTTGGAAGAAAAACGGCCCAATGACCGTTTTCACACTAACGCTGCACCAAATTGTGACTTTTTCGTCATGAAGAGGCACTTTTTGAATCTCCTGAGGATTTTCAGGGGCGTAAAAACGGCAATTTTGCTTATTTACGGTCCCATTCAATGTGAAATGGGTTTCATCGGACATGATAATTTTGTTCCGAAATTGCTCGTCATCTTCGGCCATTTCGATGACTTTTGGGCCCATTCCAATCGACGAGGCTTGTCCGCAGGCAACATTCTTTGCGTCAATTGAATTTTGTACTGGAACAAATGCAAATAAATGCGAATAATCCATTGTAAAGTGGACCGAGCCATGCCCAACTGCTGAGAACGGCGTTTTTGGGATGTTCTTGGGGACCTCTCAACACTGGCTCGTACGGCAGCGATATTCTCGGCCGATCGCTTTGGTCGACTTTTATATGGCCTCTTTGGATTAGAAAGAGTCTTACCAGTCGAAAATTTTTCATAATGGTGTTCTTAGAAGGCGTGTATTGGTTCTTGGTAAAAATCTGCTTGGACTGACGCTTCAAACGCGGTATGTCATTAAGCGATGTGACATCTCTGTCAAAAGTTATGGCGTTGCCAGATGAGTCCGTCGAATATGGGCAACCCTGTACACGAAAACCTAGTAAATGTTTCAGGGAAATGAAGAGAACACACATATATGGCGTTCTTCTTTACTTTTATGGTAGAAGAATACAGGTAGTCGCATCGACACAGCTGCTGGGACAATGAACTGTCAAACCGATTTTGGAATTGAAAATGTTGAATAAAAAATTATTAAAATTTGTAAAAATTGTTGAAAAATTCATAGTATACCAATCTCTGATACCAATTTTGACATATCAATGTTCACAAGCGTCGATGCATCTACCTATATTCTTCTACCATGTTTAATTTTTATTAGGAGCATGGTTGCCAGCTCCTTCAAAGCCAACATTTCAGCTTATCGGTGGTTTTGAAGGATTGCTTGTAATGTTAAAAATTTTACTGGCTTTTGTATCGGTTTTTTCTGGGCAAAACAGTTTTCTAGTTTTATCATAAAAAAAGAAAGCTTCTTGAAGGTTTCGGAACGGAGCAAGTATATTTATAATATAACTTTTTGGGCTTCCCAAATCCGGTAAACTGTAAACGTCCTATTACCAATTCATATCTAGGTAAGGCAAGGTTGAAGTATACGCAGTATTTTGTAGCACTCGGATTCATTGTGCTTTTAACCCAAAACAAGTAAAAAAACTTTAAGTTTGGCCGGATCTTAAGGTAAAGGAAACATTTTTATATGAAAGTATCTGAATTCAAGCGTGTTTCACTTTAAACTTCGTATACCATTAAGACCGTTTGGATAATGCAGTTAAACTTATCAAAAAGCCATAAAGTGAATGAGGTCGTTATATGGGGCCATATCAAAATGGGAACCTCTATGGACATTTTTTACAAAGACCTAAAATGGTAAAGACTAGACAAAATGCATTTTGAGCAAATGGTTTGTGTCTACAATACATAGAGTAACAGCTCATGGCAGAGACATGTTAATATAAAAACCACAATTACAGAAACGGATAAGAAATCAAAATTTGAAAAATCCAAAATTCTGGTTTCAAAATTCTATTCCATGGACCTTTCCGAAAATTTGCACATTGCCTTAGCGGTTTAAGTCAGTTAACATTGGTAACTATGTTGTTATGATATCGTAACAACAGAGGTTTTTTCATAGGGTTACCATATCTTGACTCTGTCTTGTCCTATCTTTACACTTCTATGTCTTTGTTTTTTATGTGCGTAAAAGTGACTAGGATTATTAAAATACCGAATATCGGTGGGTATCGTAATATGTGCGCTATAGGAAAACGTGCAACTAAATATTCAATGTTCTGCCACAGGGCTAGAACCCATTATGACCAACAAATACCAATTTTTAAACAAATCCGTTAAAAATTTTGCAAAAATCATAAAAATACCAAATATCGGGTATTTTTAGACAAATCAGTGAAAAAATTTGGCAAAAATAATCAAAATACCGAATATCGCGTGGAACCGTTATATGGGGACTATACCAAAACGTGGACCGATATATCTCAACACTAACCATTTTAGACACAATACAAATTGTACTGTTAAATTTTCAACCGACAGACGGACATCGTTAAATCGACTTAGAATTTTATGCTGATTATGAATAAATATACCTTATGGGGTAAATGACGAATATTTAGGGATGTTAAAACGGAATGACAAAGTTAATATACCCTCCTTTTCAAGGTGGAGGGTATAAAAAAAGGCAAGAAAAGCGTATTTGGAGGCAGTAATTTTACTTGAGAAATGGAGATAGAAAGAATGTCAAGAAGAATGTTATACAGTAACTATTTACGATGGTGTGTTATCGTGATGATGTGAGCACTCAAGTCTCATGGTCAGTTGTAAGATAGTCACTGATTCCGCTTCGGGAAAGGAGCAGCTTAAGTCTTCTATTGAGGAGCATTGGACAGTCGAATGGCAAGTGATAGATATTTATTCGCTTTCCTTGTTTATTTCTTTGAACGAACGAGCGAAGTCACATAGGGGCATCATTGTATAATCAATTCGTTTGCTCTTTTTTATACCCCCCACCGTACTATGGAGGGGATATTAAGTTTGTAACTCCTCTAAAGAAGGATTTTAGACAAACAACAGAGTATATGTATTTAAGATCAGCATAAGATACTAAGTTGAGTCAGCCATGTTCGTAAGTCTTTATGTCTGTCAGTCTGTGAAAATCACTCTCGTTGTGAAGTAGGTGGACAAAATTCCATTGAAATTCATTTTGGATCTGTAAAATTTTTGGTAGTGAACATGGGCTACATAGGTCTACCCATATGTTAAGGTGTCTTGAGTGTTTAAGTCACAATTTTGCATGATTGTAAACGCTAAATTGACAGTTTGTGTTCGCAGTATGTAGAAAGTGTTCTTGGAGAAAAATGTACATATACAGGGTGAGATGAAAAAACTGCAACCAAGTGCTGACTGCTGTCATTTCTAAGCCACTCGTCCGACAGCTGTTAAAATTATTCCAGTGACAGCTTATTATATTGTTTACAAGCGTACAAAATCATTTTGATAAGAATTTCCCAGAAAAAAAGTTATTCATGATGGAATTCAAGCGTGATCGTTACCGCTCTCTAGCATTTAAATGTGAATAAATCTTCTGTGTCTCGCACCATCGCTCGTTACCGTGATACTGGTAGCGTAGCCCGACGTCAAGGAAGTGGACGGAAGAAAACAGCAATATCAGCAGAAATGGTTCGAAAAGTAAAGAAGCGACTTGATCGAAACCCACGTCGCAGTGTCCAAAAAACGGTTCGTGAGCCGAACACATCGCAATATTCCATTCCGAAAATATTGAATAATGGCTTTACCCCGCCATTGAAATTTAAAAAAGTGCAAGAACTTACATTGCCACAGAAAGAAAATAGACTCAAAAGAGCTAAAGAGATGCTTCGCTTGGACGAAAGTGGTGAACTGCCGAATTTGGTTTTCTGCGATGAGAAAATATTCGTTGTCCAGCAGTTTGTAAACAAACAAAATGATCGTGTTTACTTGGCCAACAGAATTCAAGCGCCGGTCATGGTGATGGCGTTGGCCGTCATAACAGCCGATGGTCGCTCTCCGCTCGTATTAATCGACCGTGGCATTAGAACAAATGCCGAATATTGTCGCGAAAATATTTTGGAGGGCACGCAAACATTTTTGCCGCAGACCTTAGACATTTCAACAGGACTCAGCACGCGCACCGAAGAATGGTTACAAAATGAGGTTCCTCGCTTCATTCCAGCGCCCAATGGTCACCAAAATCTCCGGATACCAATCCGTTAGACTATTGTGTCTGGGGTGTTTTGGAATGCAAGTTTGGCACTAAAAAATACCAAAGTGTCGATCACCCCAAGCAAGCGCTTCGCCGGGAATGGTCCAAAATACCGCAGAGCAACATTCGGGCAGCGTTTGACGGTTTCATTGGTCGTTTGAAGGCCATAATTCCAGCCAAAGGTGACCAATTCGAACAAATATAAACTTATTCTAAAATTTGATGCTATTTCCGACATTTTTTGCTTTCATTCAATAACATTTAAAATATGTAAAAATTATGCGTTTGACTTTGTTGCAGTTTTTTAATCTCACCCTGCAGGTCCGAGTTTTAGTATAGACCCCATATTACTGTACCTCCCGATATTTGGCATTTTTATGATTTATGTCACACTTCCCACCCGAATGTTTGCAAATTTAATTTTTGTAATGGGTACCACTTCCTATGACGGAAAATTACCTGCACAGGTCCACATCTTCGTACATCTTCGTTCCCACATAATGAAACCTTCCGACATTTCAAGCCACATTTTTTAACGAAATTACCTCAAAATTGATAATTGGAGTTTCAATAGGCACTGCCTTCTCTGTTTAATAATTGAATATACAGGCCTACATTTTTGTATAGCTCCCATACCCGATATTGTCTTAATTGTTGAAGAATTTTTTTTTAATGTTTTTTGTTTGTGGTGGATATATCTAAGGAAGTGAGACAATATTGTCCATTATCGAACTCGGTACAAGATTGGTAAAAATATTATATTGTGCCAAGTTTGATCTTCATCGTACACTCTATTCTAGAGTTATTGTGCGCACAGGCAGAACAGATCGACTCTGGGCTCTAAAGCAGGGGTACCATCTGTATCCATAAGGCGGAAGTAAAGAAGAGGTCATAGTCAGGTATTCCTCGTACACTCTTTTTCAAACCAATCCTTTCATAAAATATTGAAGGGTTACCCTTTAGTTTTTTGTGCCACTATAATAAGGCTTAGAAAACTTAGGTTCATTTATTTCGTAGATAAAAAAGTGGGGATTGAAGACACAAACACTTTTCCCTTTCTTTCTAGTAAATCGATTTTCATATTGAAACTTACATAAGCGTCATAATTATAGCGTTAACAAGTGAAAAAGCAGTAAGATCGGTCAGGTCGAACTTGGAATACTCTCCACCATTTGGATATATTTGGAAATTTTCCAAAAAAAAAATAAAAATAAATAAATAAATAAAAATAAACAAGTAAAAAACATTAAGTTCGGTCGGGCGAAACTTTTAATACCCTCCACCTTAGGGTAAAGGAAACATTAGAAGAAATGTGGCAAAAACCATTAAAATGCCGAATATCGGGAGCTACCGTTATATGGGGGCTATACCAAATCTTGGACCTACACATACAATGTTTCCCCAAAGGAGTTAGAACCCATTATGACCTACAAACACCAATTTTCAGACAAATCCGTGAAAAATGTGGCAAATATCATCAAATTACCGAATATCGGTAGGTACCGTTATATGAGGGCTATATTAAAACTTGGACCTATAATTACAATGACTCGCCACACGAACTGGAACCCATTATGACCTGCAACAACCAATTTCCAGAGAAATTCGTGAAAATGTGGCAAAAACCATCAAAATACCGAATATCGGGAGGTACCGTTATATGGGGGCTATAACAAAAAATGGTGGATCCATACATGCAATGTTTCGCCACCGGAGCTGGAACCCATTATGACCAACATATACCAATTTTTAGACAAAGTCGTGGAAAAATGTGGCAAAAATAATCAAAATAACGAATATCGGGAGGTACCTTTATATGGGGGCTATACCAAAACGTGAACCAACATGCGATGTTTTGCCACACGCACTGGGACCCGTTATGACCTACAAATGCCAATTTTCAGACAAATCCGTGAAAAAATGTGGCATAAGTCATGAAAATACCGAATATCGGGAGGTACCGTTATATGGGGACTATACCAGAACGTGGACCGATGTACCTCATTTTCAATAACAATTATCCTAGACACAATACAAATTGCTCTGCTAAATTTTGACGCTCTACGTCAAATAATGGGCTGTATCGTGATTTCAACAGACAGACAGGCAGACGGACATCGTTAACATAGAATTTTATGCTGATTATGAATATATATACTTTATGGGGTCTACGACGAATATTTAAGGATGTTACAAACGAAATGACAAAGTAAATATACCCTCCTTTCCAAGGTGGAGGGTATAAAAATAGAATTCGTTATAAATTCTGTTCAAATCCTAAAAATACCGTATATAGGGAGTTATCATTATTTTGGGGTCTATACGAAGACCATAATTGCAGGTCCACAATTTTCTGTCACGGGCTATAGTACCCATTACGAAGACAATTTTCTGTCATACACTGAAGTACCTATTAGAAAATTCAAACACGAAATATGAAACCATTTTGGTGAAAAATGTCGCTAAAATCATCAAAATACCGAATAAAGGGAAGTACCGTTATATGGGGGCTATACGAAAACGTGGACCTGCATAGCCAAATTTCACAAATGTCACAGGCTGTAGTACCAATTACGAACTATCATAATGAAATTTGAAACAATTCCGGTGAACAATGTCGCCAAAAACATCAAAATACTGAATATAGGGACATGTAGTTATATGAGGTTATACTTAAACGAGAACCTATATAGCCTACTTCTAATACCAAAAGTCCTGCAGACAAAAAACACACATTTGGGTAATATTTTATCAACCTACTTGAATTTGTTCGAAAGCTAGAATGATTTCCACTGACGGGCGGACGGACGATGCAGGTGCTGATCAAGAATATATATACTTTGTGGGACCTAAAATGTGTATTTCGTGTTGTTGCAAATGGAATGACAAACTTAATATACCCTCCATACTATGATGAAGGGTATAAAAATACCATGTAAGGGAGGTAAACCTTCTTATCCGAAAATCAACCAATCGTTTTGCCTTTTCTATATATTCCATTAGATTCCATGAAATCTTTGGGAAAATCGGTTCGTTATAATAGGCAAGATTGGTACTTCTGCTCCCGTTGTCATCTCTACTAATTTTCAAAACGATTGCGTTAACAGATTTCAAATGCAAGGAGATACGGTTAGGTGGTATAGCAAAGAGTTTGCCGATTCGTTCCTTTTTCAATTATTTTGTATCCTAGGAGTATTGTTAATGTTTGCGCTATGGCTAGCTGTATAACAGTCAGACGGTCTTGTCAAATTCGTCTAAGAATATAACTCTGATAAAGAATATGGCAGAATATTGACATTGAAATCTATTGACTTAGTTGCATAACATTCATCGAAAGTTAAACAAACTTGTGAATGTCATTTCGCCTTAACTTCTCCTTTCCTTCACAAGAACAACGAATCAGATTATTATTAACTTGACTGTACTAGCTCAAGTATGGTTCACTGCAAATCAAAGCATTCCAAATAAGATAGCTCAAAAAAGATTTAAATTTCCTCTAACATATCCGAGTGACTTGCCCAAGAAACCCCACTTCGACTACTTCCTAATTTGCTCTAGTCGTTCTCAGCAGCAATTCAGTTTAATGTTCTCTTCCAATTTTGTTATTTCCCCAATCCTATCTATTCATCTATCGCTTGAAGACAAATTGTTAGAGTGGGCTGGCTTAGTTTGGATTGGTTGGCTTTGAGCAGAGAACATGTTGAATGTTGTTTTGGAAAAGTTTCGATTTCTTCATGGAATTTAATGCACATTTTAATTTCATTTAAAATTGGTCTCTTCTGAGAGTTGTTTCTTAAAAAGGTGACAACTTGACAGTTGTTTGGAAACTTTCCTCTCTATCTTTTGACTCTTTAATGCTGCTACTCCTTTAAATTCAATAACCAACTAGCAACATGTTCAAAGATATTAACATGGACACACACACGCATACACGCACACAAACATGGGACACACTTCCGGACATAAAACTTATAAATGTGCTTCCGTATGCGGTGTACAGTGTTCGGTGTTTCGAGCAGTGTGTGTCTATGTGTGTATTTGTGTGGTCCTTAAAGTTGAACAACAAGTTTAAACTTTTTCTTAAGGTTTCTGACATTGTTGTAGATCATACAGACCCACACACACACACATACGCCGTGCGAGTGGGTGTGTGTTCTAATTTTCCTTTCGCTGCTATGAAAAACTTAAAACTCTTGGCTTGGAGATGTTTTGTTGCAAGTGTCGATGTTGGCAAGAGTCTTGCTCTTATTTGACGTGATTTGCACACAATTGGTTTTACGTCATGTACACTTAACATACACATACATACCGACATACCAACATGCTTGCGTAGTACATAGCCCTAGCCACAACATCATCCATCCGTGTTAGTTTTGCCGCGCTCTCAAATACACCCACACGCACACGAACACACACTCACTTACCACCGGTGACAAATTCGATTTTAGATTAAAGTCTGGAGGTGTCGAAGGTCATTCGGAACGAAACTTTTGTTAAGATTTGCTCTCACTCACATCGCATGAAAGTCATGCTGTCTGAAATAAACAACAACACCGACAGCACCGAAACTTGGCCAACTTATTGGTATTGGTAAAGACTTTTCTTGGCTTCACCTTGGGGCCAGTCAGTAGTTAGTTGGTGCGAGTGTTTTGTATAACTAATCTTTGGTGGGATTTGACAGCCTCAGATCGCTTCCGACTGGGTAAAGGGGAAACACACACACACACACAAACACAAACGAATTGAGTTTCTGTTCAAGTATTTGTTTTTTACATTAGCAAAATAGTTTAAAACGATTACTGCTCCCAAATTATTTGCAGGCAAGATGGTAACCTTTTCTACACTACCACAGAAATTAGAAAATGTTTTAAGCCTCAATGAGTGGACATGTTTTGACACTCTGTGTCCTCAATCTGGAGAAAATATATGGGGCCGCATTTTCAAATTCGATTCAATATCCGAGTAACGGTACCTCCAAATGGGAAATATTTTGTAAAAATTTGAAGACCTATTTGGCTTTGATAATATACACCAAGTCATATGGCGACAGAGAAGCAACATAATTTGAAATGGTCAAAATGTGCCTCACCGGTCTCCTTGGAAGAAATCCGTTTCAGAGTATGTGGAGGCGATCTATACGTCTGTCTATCTGTGCTCACAATAATTACCGAAGGGAGTGTCCGATTTGATTCATCGTAATATTGTTACCAGACGAAGATTGAGTTCGGAGATAGCAACATCGGTCTACTTCTTCTGTTGCCTCCCCCAATTTGGGCCTAGATTTTGAATAATTATAACACTCATAACTTTCGAGAAAATACAGCGATTAAAGATTCGTATATCTGAATATTTCTACGAAGTATGGATGTACAGGTTGAGATAAAAACTGCAACAAAATCAAACGCCAAACATGTTGCTCTGCGGTTTTGCGGCCCATTCCCGGCGAAGCGCTCGCTTGGGGTGATCGACACTTTGGTATTTTTTAGTGGCAACCTTGCTTTCCAAAATACAATGGATTGGTATCCCGAGATTTTGTAATACGAGCGGAGAGCGACCATCGGCTGTTATGGCGGCCCACACCATGGCCGGCGCTTGAATTCTGGTGTCCAACCGAAGGTGCACATTTTCAGCTGACCTCTTTGACAAGTAAACGCAATCATTTGGAAAGTAAAGTAATGAAAAATATAGGGGGTTTTGAAAATGTGTACTAAGTATGCGAACTATACTAAACGGTACTAAATTTGAAACAGTTTGGTTTAGGGTGAACGGATGAAGTTGGAATTTTAAATCTTCTATTGAGGTCCCTGTTTGTTGTAGATTTGTGATAAATAGCTGATTTTGGAAATGTTTGTACTAAATAGTACTTTAATATTTGATACAATTTGGTATTGGGTGAATAGATAGACTTGAAATCTGAAATTTAGTATTAGGGTTGCTGTTCATGTTTAGCCTGCACACATGGAGGTGGTTTCGGAAATGTGAGCTATAATTGTACGAAAAGTACTGAATGTTACTATATTTGGTATTGTGTGAAGAGATTCTGAAATTTTATATTTAGAGTACTGATGGTATCTGTGTTTGAGATTTGGCGGCGATTTGGAAATGAGTCCTATATTTGTGCGAAAAGTACTAAATGGTACTATGTTTGGTATTGGGTAGGAAAACCTTAAATTTGATATTAAGGTCTCTGTTGGTATGTGGAATCAAGATATGAAGGTTGTTTTGGAATAGTTGTAAATGGTACTAATTTTGAATTACTGTTGGCGCCTAGGATGGAGAAATATAGATTGTTTTGGATATGCGTACTAAATGTTACTAAAATTGGTATTGTATGAAGGGATAGAGCTGGAATCATGAAATTTGATATGGATGTCACTGTTGGTGTCTGTGGTTGAGAGCAGAAACTGGTTTTGGAAATGGTGTCCAAAAACTTAAATTTTAAACTGAGGTATTATTTATATCAGACTTACTCCAGGAGAGAACATATATGAGCCCATTTTTCCGTATCTCCGTATCTCCACCTTTGTAAAATGAGTGAACACACTGTACTGCCGCAAACTTGTCACATTGTAATATTTATTTCAGGCTAGAATGACGTGAGAGAATGGATAATATTGGACCACCATTTCTGATCTTTCCCCAGATCATGTCTAGATTTTACGATAATAGTAACTGTGTTTAGCTGGGGAATTAATGTCTGATTTCTTAAATTTTCCCTGCCTAAATCCACTTTTAGAAAAAATCACAATATCTTTGAAACAAATCAAACATATTTACATGCAATATCATTGGAGTACTCGATATAGTCTAAACTTGGAACGTGGTAATACCTTAATCAGACTTAGGACAGGAGCGGATATGGATAAAATTAGTCCATTTTTTTAGACCTTCTTCACACAAAGCGTTTATATTCTGATTAATCAGAATAGAACAACACGTTTTATTTACAAATTTGTTTTTTTTTTTTTTTTGATTTTTTTAATTTATCATTGAATATGCGACTGTAAATTGTTCACTATTTCTGTAATTTGTAATTAATTTCAATACAATGATATTACAACTCCTTTGCATCATATTCAAATAGCTAACCGGGATAACTGCATTACCAACACAAATATTGGAAATTCCATATAACTACAATAACTCATTTTAAACATTCATACATACACACACACACACTAAAAGTTTTCTCTCTATTGTTATGATGATACGGCATAACAAAAAGAGAACAAAGTTTAACTCCGAATATCTTAGGGAAGATGCAGACGCAGGATTCTGCGCCTAATCCCCCAGCCTTTGTGTTAAGTACCTGTAAAGTAGTTATTGGCAATTTTAGCAAAAATATATTGAAAAAGTTTTCTACCGGAAAGCACTTCAAGAGGAAAATTATTCTCAGACAGGTAGCAGAAGTTCGAGTTTCTTATTATAGGCCATTTATATTATTTGTTTGGACGAGGCCAAACGAATAAACAACTGGGCATTTTTTGGCCAATTCAAATTCAAAAACAAAAGTTCGAATTTCATCGAAAACCGACGAACAATGCCATAAGTATGGGCAATTGAGAGAATAGGAACGTCATTAAGGTGTGATGAAGTCAAGGGGGGTTTGCTTATTTGCAAATGGAATAATGTAGGCTGTGGATGAACGCTGAAGTGTTCTAAGCAAAAACCTGTAAGGAATAGTCAAAAGTCGGGCGGGACCGACAATATGATATGCATATTTAATATAGCTCCCGTAACAAAAGAATTTACTTGAAGAAGATCGTACCACCTAACAACATTTGGCTTTAGAGCTCTTATAATTTGGTTTCAGTGGGAACTAATATATGGGAGGCATATCCAATTCTGAAAAGATTTTCAAATAACATTGCTATAGAGTGGATGATATCACTTCGAGAAGGATTATATAAAAGAAATATATATCTCAGCCGAGTTCCACAAAATGGAAATGTACGTCCCGAAATTTACTCCATTTGGCCTGATAGTAGCTATTATTTGCACAATAAACCTCAAATCGGATTAAGGATATATTTGGGAGCTACATCCAATTCTTAGCTGATCTCGATAAAATTTGGCAAAAGTATTTCCGAGCTCTATAAGATATCTGGTACCAAATATCATTGTTTTCGAATGCATATTACAAATTGAGGACTATAAGACCACATCGGATGAAGCGTAAATATGGGAGTTAATTTGATGTACTTGCTTCTAGACTGAATTCGGTCGTATGTACCAAAATTCAGGCCATTTGGACCGATATTTGGTGCACAATTAACCCGAAATCGGTTGAGGTAGATATATGGGACCAATATCTATGTTTGAACCGATTCTCACCAATTTCAATTGGGTTCATTCTTGGGCCAAATAAATATTGTTTACAAAATTTCATCTCAATCGGACAATAAATGCGACCTGAATTTTGTTCACAAAAATGGATGGACAGACGGAAGGACGGACTGACATGCATAAATCGAACGAGAAAGCGATTCTATGAAGATCCTCAAAAGTAACTATGGGTCTATATCGCTTCCTTCTGCATGTTTAAAACATTGTTACCACTATGTGGTGCAGGGTATAAAAATACTTGAAATCGAGGTTAACCCTTATATAGGGCCGATACCAACACAATTGAAACGACCTGAACCATTTTTAAACCAACGATTTTTAAAGTAATCCAAAACTTTCTATAAATTTTCAAAGTTCTACATTAAAAGTTATCGAACATATCTCAAAAAATTGGCGTCCTTTGCATATGGTCAAGACTACTTGAAGTTTTTAAAAAGTTTGGCCTAAGAAGTCGAAACTCTTTTGGGGGATGTATTTACTAATCGAACACTATCAAATCCACTTGGAATTTTTTACAATCCAAACTGGCTTTTGGACAGTGACATTATAAAAATATTTGCATAGAATTCTGAAAAAGTGCTAGTTATTGTCACAAAATTATTTTTTTAAGTTTTTTTTTTCTAAATTCAAAGTTGATGTCTAATAGTCGTACATTTTTTTGTTCGGAAAATATGATGTAGAATATATCTTTCTTTTGGCGATTTTGGTTTGAACTTTTTACAAATATCCAATTGGTGGCATATTTTTGTGCTCAGATTTCACATTTATAACTTTTTAAAAGAAGTAAAAAAGCATCAGAGTTCAGCCGGTCCGAACTTTTAATACCCTCCACCATTTGGATGGAACTTGAAAATTTCAAAAACTTCCGGAAACTACCACTTAAATGAAAACCGTTATATGGAGACTATACGAAGACGTGGACCTGCTTACGATTTTTTTTGTCATAGGCTGTAGTTCCGATTACGAACTTCAAGTATCAAATTTGAAACGATTCCGGTGAATAATGTCGCTAAAATCATCAAAATACTGAATATAGTGATGTACCTTTATATGGGAGATATACGAAAACGTGGACCGACATGCCCCATTAAGAAATTAACCTGCCTACTGGTAAATTATGCATACATGCAAAATTTTAGCCTTCTATCTCAATTCGTTTGAAAGATAGCGTTATTACAATAGACAGACGGACATCGCTAGATCGCCCTAGAATTTTACGCTGATCCAGAATATATATACTTTGTAGGGTCTATTATAAATATATCGAGGAGTTACAAACGGAACGACAAGGTTAATATACCCTCCATAGAATGGTGGTGGGTATAAAAAACAAATCCAAAGAGTTCAATATTGTCAACGCCTTTTTATATGAAAATTACTTGAGGCCCAACATTAGTTTAAGATAAATGCAGTTGTAAATTGTCTTGGTAATACTTTTTAGATTGAACAAGCTGTAACTGGACTGCAGCTCATAGTTATTATCTTAACCTAAATTTTTATCGGTAATATATAAACAAAGATATATGTAAAAGTCAATCTGCCATTTTTGGCATCCATCGGTGTTCCTCACAAATAATCTATAGAGACCACACAATAATTTGACTCAACAATTTTGGGGTTACAACGTTTCCTTAAAAGAAGCCATAATTCCAAGTTAGCCAGCCCATTTCTTGTTTTTAAAGACCGGATGCTTATCTTAAATTGATGTCCATGTTTCTTAGTTTGTCCGAAAATTTTCACAAATATGGAAGAATTATTCTAAATTGTCCCTGATTAGTGATGGTTTCATTCTTGTTGCGATATCTTCATCTCGTGAAAGAACATCAAAACGAAAATGTCAGCGTTTATGGAAAATCGATTAGTTAACTTTAGTATTTTTTGCTTTTATTTTTACAAATCACATTTTTAAATATATTTAATCTTATATATATTATTTTGAATATTTTCATATATATATATATTCCAACTTGGTTTGTTGCACTTTGCCATATTCATATGTACGAGTAATGTTTATTTTATTTGCTTTTCTCGAGTTTGATATTCATGCAGTTGAGAACTTAGTTGGCTTGTAACGTCTTGGAACGCATTTATTGGCATTTACAATTGCTCCATAAGGGATTTTGTTTGTTTGTTTATTTGCGAATGTTTATCAGTACGTTTTTACGTGTGTGCGTAAGTGTGTATTATTTATGTATTGAAGGTAATGATGGTGATGTATGTTCTGGTGGTCGGCATTTGTTAACTGGAAGGTGAAGGCAAAGAAGTTGAAAAGCATCGATAATAGGAAGTGGACAGAATAATTGATACCGATGGGGTCATTGTTTCTAATATCCCTTTGGTATTTCCAACTAGACTGTCTTCACGCAAAAAAAAACTAAGAAAGTTTTAATTATAATAAAAAATAGGTTTAGTAAAAGAATACTTGAAATATTATATAATTACAAAGGCTAAAAAATAGCTGGAAATTAGTCACCAACAATTTGGTAGAAAGATACAGGGGGAGAGGAAAAAACTGCAACCAACTTCAGACTGCTGTCATTTCTAAGCCACTCGTCCAACAGCTCTTAAAATTTTTCCAGTGACAGCTCATTATATTGTTTACAAGCGTACAAAAGCATTTCCAGAAAAAAGTTATTCGTGATGAAATTCAAGCGAGATAGTGTAATTTCTTTACATTTGGTTGGAAAACCACAAGTGGCTATAGTTAGAGCACTCCAGCATTTAAATATGAATAAATCTTTTGTGTCTCGTACCATCGCTCGTTACCGTGATACTGGTAGCGTAGCCCTACGTCAAGGAAGTGGACGGAAGAAAACAGCAACATCAACAGAAATGCTTTGAAAAGTAAAGAAGCGACTTGATCGAACCCCGCGTCGCAGTGGCGATAAATTTCTCGTGAGCTGAACATATCGCAATATTCCATTCGGCAAATTTTGAAAAATAAGCTCGGGGTAAAACCATTGAAATTCCCAAAAGTGCAAGAACTTACACCGCAGCAGAAAGAAAATAGACTCAAAAGACCTAAAGAGTTCCTTCGCTTAACCGAATGTGGTGAACTACCGAATTTGGGTTTCTCCGATGAGAAAATATTCGTTGTCCAGCAGTTTGTAAATAAACAAAATGATCGTGTTTACTTGCCAAAGAGGTCAGCTGAAAATGTGCACCTTCGGTTGGCGACCGGAACTCAAGCGCCGGCCATGGTGATGGTGTGGGCCGCTATAACAGCCGATTGCCACTCTCCGCTCGTATTAATCGACCGTGACACCAGAATAAATGCCGAATATTATCCCGAAAATATTCTGGAGGGTGTATTAAAGCCTTGGGCACGCAAACATTTTGGCCGCAGACCTTGGACATTCGAACATAACTCAGCACGCACCACTTCGCTGGCAATGGGCCAAAATACCGCAAAGCAAAATTCGGGCAGCGTGTGACGGTTTCATTGGTAGTTTGAAGGCCATAATTCGTGGCAAAGGTGTGGTCATTTTCAAACAAATCTAAACTTATTCTAAAATTTGATGCTATTTCCGACCTTTTTTTGCTTTCATTCAATAAAATTTAGAAAAAAAATGTAAAAATTATGAAATATACATTTTAGACCCCACAAAGTATATATATTCTTGATCAGCATTAAATTCTATGTCTGTGCATCCGTCTGTCTGTTGAAATCACGATACAGCCCACATTATTTGACATAGAGCTTCAAAATTTGCACAACAGCGTGTATTATGTTTACGATGGCTGGTCTTCAGACATATTAGTCCACGTTTTGGTATAGCCGCCATATAACGGTACCTCCAAGTATTCAGTATTTTCATGATTTTTCCACATTTTTTTAACGGATTTGTCTCTTGTAGTTCATAATGGGTTCTAGCTCCGGTGGCAGAACATTGAATATTTAGGTCCACGTTTTCCTATAGCGCGCATATAACGATACCAAATAAAAAAATTTGGTATTTTCATAATCCTAGTCACATTTACCCACGAAATTGTTTTAAATTTGTTATTTTAGAAGATTTGGTAGATACCATCCTTGAAGTATAAAAAATTGTCTTTAGATGTTCCCGTTGTGTTATGGCCCCCTTACAACGGCCTCATTAACTTTATTGTTTTTTGAAACACGTTTAAATTCAGATTCTTTTATATAAAAATGCTTTCTTTACCCAAAGGTGGAGGGTATTAAAAGTTCGGCGGGGTCGAACATAGCTGCTTTTTAAATTGTTTTATATTCATATTCCAAAAAAGTGAAAAATTGTTTTTCAAAAGCCCAAACTTAGATCAAACCTTATGCGGATGCAGATGTATACCATATCTGTAGGCATACCAATTTATACTTAATATCTTATTAATTTAAATATTTTATGTACATTTTAGGAAAATAATATAATCGATGTGGACTACCATTAATGTAGACTTCTGTGGATGTTGGTAAATTGTTACCAAATAAAATATGCAAGTGTGTATTTATTTATCAATAAATAAGTAAGTAGTGATAGGTACATTATGTACATTTAAAAGGAACATTGTATGTGAGTACATTAATATGTACTTATAAAGCACGCACACATGCTCACACACATTCAATAACTTTGTTATTTTGATATCTATGCAAATGCATTGACAAAAGGACAACACAAACAATACATTTCAAAAATGTTGTATTTTTGCTATGAATAAATAATTTTACGAAAATTCCACAAACACACGCACCTGCATATCTATGCGTGTACACACACATTGCCAGTGACTTTTAATGTACATATGTGCGTGTGTGTATGGTTAACTTAAAAGTTTATTAACAGAGATGATGACGATGATTGGTTGGGTTACATGTTGTGGCAAACATTGTCATTACCACTGCACAACAATATGTGACACTGACAATGTTCGAAGCACTGGTCGGAGTTGTTAAGCAGGCTGCTCAACATGTACATACATACAAGTGTGTGTGTTTGTGATCCAGGATAACAGCTTCCGTATGGCGGAAATATTTTCGCACCCGTTCACTTAATTATGCAAAATGCAGTATGGCGCACACTCACTCACACACGTGCAACCAAACAAGTGTTGAACATACACACATGCACACAATAAAATACATTTTAAGGCAAAAGAATTGTAATAATACAATTTAAGTAAGTTTGGTTTTTGGGGTGAACTTCAGCAGATGTGTGCACATACATAGATACTTATTCAGTGATGAGATTGTAATTGATCTTATTATTATTCAAACTTTACTTATTGAAATATGCCAAAATAACCTGGATGTATAAATCTGTGTTCTGAGTTATAGATATCTTGAAAAGAACAGCTTAAAATTCTTGAATGTATATCGAGCAGCATCAGTTCTCATCACATTAGCTTCGGATATTACTTCCAAATAAGCTCTAGGTGTGATGCTAATGTGTAAATAAAATATTCATTGGGGATTTGTTGTCAAAAATTATCTAAAAAAAAATATTATCTCAGTTAGCGAGTGCAAACTCTACACCCGACCAACGTGAACTTATTTTCCAGGAAGTCTACAGAAAAGGCAAATTGGCGCAATAAAGGTCTCAACATTTATTTGACTGAACACATCTTCAAGAGGGACATAATCGCCTTGGTGAGAGGGTTTTAAAGGGATCAATGCAACAGATAACCAAAAACAAAAAATAAGCAGTTCTAGGATCGATCGTGCGAAAAAATTAATTTATTCATGAGAGGAAGTTCACCCCCATTTCACATTTATTGAAACATTCGAATTAAGATTCTTAATAATTTTTATACCTCCACCATTGTATGGAGGGTATATTAAATTTGTCATCCCGTTTGCAACTTTTCGAAATATTTATATATTCTGGATCAGTGTTTCCTAAATGGACCATGTCGGTCAACGTTTTCGTATAGCCCCCATGCAACGGTACCTCCCGATATTCGGTATTTTAATGATTTCAGCGACATTATTTACCCGAATCGTTTCAAATTTCCTATTAGGAGATCTTAATGGTTACTACAACCTGTGGAAAAAATTTTCGTATGCAGGTCCACATCTTCGAAAAGCCCCCATATGATGGTACCTCCCAATACTCGATTTGTGCGACATTATTCACAGGAATTGTTTCAAATTTGGTATTTGAAATTGGTAATGGATACTACAGCCTAAGACAGAAAATTGTCTGTGCAGGTTCACGTCTTCGTATAGCCTCCGATATTCGGTATTTTGATGATTTTAGCGACATTATTCACCGGAATTCTTTCGAATTTGGTATTTGAAATTGGTAATGGGTACTACAGCCTGTGACAAAAAATTTCGTAAGCAGGTCCACGTCTTCGTATAGTCTCCATATAACAGTTTTCATTTAAGTGGTAGTTTCCGGCAGTTTTTTGAATTTTTTCAAGTTCCTTCCAAATGGTGGAGGTTTTTGAAAGTTCGGCCCGGCCGAACTTAGCTGCTTTTTTACTTTTTTTTGTTTGTATTAAGATATGGAGGTGGTTTTGGAAATATGTACTGTAATTGTTAGAAAAGTGTTAAGTGGTACCGAATTGGGTGGTGGGTGAAGGGATAGGACTGGTATCACAATTGAGATTTGGAGGTGGGTTTGGAAATGGTTACTATAGTTGTTCGAAAAGTACGAAATTGAACTTAATTTGGCATTGGGTGAAAGGGACTGAACGGTCTTGCAAATGAGTTAAATTATATTAAAAATACTAAATGTTACTAAATTTGGTATTGTATGAATGAATAGGGAATATGCCCCCTGGTTTTAGTTATTTCGAGAGTATTTGACACATTTTCCAATCGATTTGGCAGATTTATGAAAAACTTCGTTGAAAAATGGGCTTCAGCTATTGAAATTACGAATGTTGAGAGTTGTATAAGGGCCATTGGAAAATGGATCTATTTAGAGAATATTCCTTTACAGTTGTTTCTTCCTATTTTAAACAGCAAATAAAAAATGTGAAGTACTTTCATTTCAAACGTACCTAAACCTTGTCCAACGTTATTATTTCGATAAAAACTAAAACTGATTATCATCTTTAAGATTATATTTTTTTGTTATTCAAATACACATATCTTTTAAAAAACATAACCATATCCATGCATTCAAAGTTTTTGTCGTAGAACTTACAGCTCCCATACTGCCAATATTTAGCTTTCTCGTGTATGAATTAATATTATTTTGCGTTTTTAATTTATTTTTAAGTGAATATGCTACCATATTTCTTTATATTTGTACAGAACAAAAATCAAGTGAGAAATTCCCAAAAAATACCAAGTGACCACAAAAAACTTCGCGTACCCTCATACTCATAATAAATGGGTAAGCACTTGCATCTCTGTGTGTATGTGTGTTGTCTGATTGTATGTTGTATGTACTTCGTTTTCTTTTTTGGTTTGCGGAACGCATTCAATGTGTCGAGTGTTTTAAGTGTTGCTCTTAAACGGGGGCATACCATGCCTTTTTTCGGCTTTAATTTTTCTTTTGTTTTCTCTGTGCCTCCTTTTCGCATGAAAAGATAATTAAACTTTACTGTTACGCCCCACTTAACTTCACGCGGTACTCAACACCGAAGTGCTTCGTTCACTTCATGTACATACACATGTATATACATGTTTGCCTGGATGTATATGTGTATGTGTGAGTGTGTAATACAGATGAAACCCACCAACGAACCAACAAGGATTCAATTCAATTGAATTGAAATACATGTAAAGCACCGCACACATGTATAAATGGTAAATTGCAAAAGTATATGTGATGTGTACATATGTATGTATGTGCTCGTGAGAGTGTGTGAATCCTTACAATGGAATTGAGCAATAATAACGTTGTTATTCACAGAAAAATGGGGTAATTAACATCAGGAGATGCTTGCCTCGTTTTTTTTTTCTGCTCCGCATGTTCATTTCAAGCCTCTCTGCCTCTTTTTCGTTTTCGTTTGAAAAGACAGTCAGACGGCATTTGCATTGCCTCCTTTGTAAAGTAATTTTCCCATTAATTTAATTTTGATTTGGCTGCTTTTGTTTTTATATTTCGTGTTCGTTGGCCTTTTTTCTCTCCTCCTTCCGAGCTCTTTTCATTACCTTTTTGTTATGGTTTACGTTTTCTTCTTAATTTATTAATACGTTTGTCAGAAAGACAATATGGAAATGAAAATAGCTTTTTAATGGTGAAAAAACATCCTTGTTTATTTTTTAGCGAAATTGTGAGGTCTCACTTGCACAGGTAATTGAACGATTTTTTGAAAGATGCAAACGAAATATAATTTGCAACGAAAATATAATTTGGTCCATACTATCCATCAAACTTAGGTAGAGTACAAAGATGAGTAAAAACTGTCCACCCATTCTGGGCAAACATGTTCTGTCGAAATTGAAGTTTGAGGCTTCACATCTGTTAGGAGGACATTAATCTCGAAAAAAAAAAATTAAATTTTATATGGACATATCTATTGATCGATTACAGATACAGATTCCAAATTTGAAATGCGTAAGGGAATTTGGAACAAAAAAAAAAAAAATTGCCAAATCACGTTGAAATCGGTTCAGATTTGGATAAAGCTCCCATAAATATTTTCAGATTTCATATATTTGATGCATTAAACACGCTGTGTACGCCACATTATAATCAAATTTGGAAAGCGTGATGGAATTTGTACAGAAAATTATTTTGCCAAATTTTATAGCTCCCATATATATCTTCGGCCGATTTCACGTATTTGATTCAAAAAACACGATGCGTATGTTCTATTTTAATGAAACTTGGAATGAGTGACGGATTTTTTTATACCTTCCACCATAGTATGGAGGGTATATTAAGTTTGTCATTCCATTTGTAACACCTAGAAATATACATTTTAGACCCCACAAAGTATATATATTGTTGGTCAGCATAAAATTCTACTTCGATTTATGTCCCTCTGTCCGTTTGTGGAAATCACTTTAGCTTCCGAATGAAATAAGGTAGGTTGATAAAATTTTGCTGAATTGTTTATTATGTCTGCAGGACTTTTGGTATTGTAGGACCATATAGGTCCACGTTTTGGTATAGCTCCCACATAATGGTACCTCCCGATATTCGGTATTTTGGTGATTTTAGCGACATAACTCACCGGAATTGTTTCAAATTTGGTATTTGAAGTTCGAAATGGATACTACAGCCTGTGCAGGTCCACGTCTTCGTATAACCCCCATATAACGGTACCCCCCTATATTAGGTATTTTGATGATTTTTGCTACATTATTCACCGATTTTTTTCAAGTTTCGCATTTGAATATTGTAATGGCTTATGACAAAAGTTGTCTATGCAGGTCCACGTCGTTGTATAGACCCCAAAAATAACGACTTTATTCGGTATTTTTAAGATTTCAATAGAATTTTAACGGAATTTATTTTTTTTTGAAAATTTGCAAATTCATTCCAAATGGTGGGGGATATTCAAAGTTCGGTCCGGCAGAATTTACAACTTTTTTACTTGTTTAAAAATTAGTTTTGCCATATTATATTGAAATCGGTATAGATTTGGATATAGCTCCTACACCAAACATGCTATGTATGTTCAATTCCATTGAAATCTAAAATGTGTGACGGGATTTGATCAGAAAATAAATTAGACAAATTATATTGAAATCGGTTCAGATTTGGATATAGCTCCCATATATATTTCGGCCGATTTCATGTATGTTATGAACCAAACACGATATGTATGTCCGATTCCAATGAAATTTAGAATGTGTGAAAGAATTTGATTACAATAATAAATTTGAGAAATTAATTAGAAATCGGTTAAGATTTGGATATAACTCCCATATATATTTTCGGCCGATTTCACATATTTGATGCACCAAATTCAATGACATATGGAAGGTGTGACGGAATTTGGTGTGAAAGTAAATTTTGTCAAATTATATTGAAATCGGTTCAGATTGGGATATTACTTTATTAAAAAGCATTGACCCACAACGCCTTTGCAATCGTATTAGGCTACCAGTATAGGGTGAGATGAGAAAACTGCAACCAACTTCAGACTGCTCTCATTTCTAATCCACTCGTCCTATAGCAGTTAAAATTATTCCAGTGACAGCTCCTTATATTGTTCACAAGAGTACAAAAGCATTTTGGTGAGAATTTTCCAGAAAAAAGTTTTTCATGATGGAATATAAAGCGTAATAGTGTGATTTCTTTATATTTGATACTGGTTGCGTAGCCCGACGTTAAGAAAGTGGTCGGAAGTGGAAAGGTTTGAAAAGTAAAGAGGCGACTTGATCGAAACCGCTGTCACAGTGGCCGAAAAATGGCTCGTGAGCTGAACATATCGCAATATTTCCTTTGGTAAATATTGAAAAAATGAGCTCGGGGTAAAGTCATTGAAATTCCAAACATAAAGAATTAGACTCAAAAGAGCTAAAGAGTGGCTTCGCTTGGCCGAACCGACTCCGATTAGAAAACATTAGTTGTCCGGCTGCTCTCCGCTCATATTAATCGACGGTTGTATCAGAATAAATGCCGAATATTATGGCGAAAATATTCTGGAGGGTGTATTAAAGCCTTGGGCACGCAAACATTTTGTCTTCAGACGTTGGATATTCCAACAGGAATCAGCACCGTCGCACTCAGCACGCGCCCCATAAGAATTGTTACAAAATGAGATTTCTCGCTTCATTTCCAGCGCACAATGACCACCAAAACCTCCGGATACCAATCCGTTGGACTATTGTGTCTGGAGTATTTTGGAAAGCAAGGTCGGCACTAAAAAATACCAAAGTGTCAATCACGTCAAGCAATCGCTTCGCCGGGAATGGGCCAAAATTCCGCAGAGCAACATTCAGGTGGCGTGCGACGGTTTCATTGGCCGTTTAAAGGCCATAATTCTAAAATTTGATGTTATTTCCGACATGTTTTGCTTTCATTCAATAAAATTTAATATGTAAAAATTATGGCGTTTGACTTTGTTGCAGTTTTTTATCTCACCCTGTAGAATTTGTCTTTCCGTTTGCAACACCTCGAAATATACAATTTAGGCCCCACAAAATATAAATATTCTTGGTCAGCATAAGAAAGTATTTCGATTTAGCGATGTCCTTCCGTCTGTATGTAATCACTATAACTTCAGAACGAAAATAAATTTTACTCAGATGTATGTTTGTTTTGCAGGACTTTTAGTGTGTTTTGGTATTTGCTGTAAGTTTGAAGCATATGTTCCCATTACGTTAGAAACATCGTTGCATAGAACTGTCGATGTAGCTCTAAGTTTTGATATAATCCCCATATAACTGTACCTCCAAATATTCGGTATTTTGAATATTTGTGTCACACTTCCCACCACACATGTTTAAAATTTGCAATTTAAAGTTCCTAATGGGCACTACTTCATATTATATTAAATTTCATCCACGTCTTCGTATAGTCCCCATATAACGGTACCTCCCTATATTCGGCATTTTGTTGATTTAGCGAATTTTTTCAAATTTCATATTTTAATTTGGTAATGGGCGCTACAGCATGTGACCGAACATTGCCTATGCAGGCCCAGGTCTTTAGATAGCCCCCATTTGGGTCTACCTCCCTATATTCGGTATTTTTTTTTGATTTAAACAGTATTTTTCAACGATATTTTTTTGAACATTTGCAAATTTCTTTCAAATGCTGGGGGTATTCACTGCTGCTTTTTAACTTGTTTCTAACAGCGTTACCTAACTCGGTCGACACATTTCACCATATAAGTAAAACACATCTGCTATATCTATAAAAGAGGAAAATGTTTGTTAATTTGTAATTTATGGACTCGAAAACCGCAGAACAGATATTCCTGAAAATTTCCAAACAGACCGTAAAGTAACATAGGCTTTATAAAATCGGTTTAGATTTAGATAGAGCATACAGGGTGAGATAAAAAACTGCAATAAAGTCAAACACCATATTTTTTTTTTAATTTTAATGTCACACGCTGCCGAATGTTGCTTTGCGGTATTTTGGCCCATTCCCGGCGAAGCGCTTGCTTGAAGTGATTGACACTTTGGTATTTTTTAGTGCAGACCTTGCTTTCCAAAATACTCCAGACACAATAGTCCAACGGATTGGTATCCGGAGGTTTTGGTGGCCATTGTGCGCTGAAAATGAAGCGAGGAATCTCATTTTGTAACCATTCTTGGTTGGCGCGTGCTGAGTGCGATGGTGCTGAGTCCTGTTGGAATGTCCAAGGTCTACTCGCTATAATATTCGGCATTTTGAAATTTCAATGGCTTTACCCCGAGCTTATTTTTCAATATTTGCCGAATGGAATATTGTGATATGTTCAGCTCACGAGCCCCTTTCGGCCACTGCCACGCGGGTTTCGATCAAGTCGCTTCTTTACTTTTCAAACCATTTCTGCTGATGTCTTTTTTTCGTCTACTTCCTTGACGTCGGGCTACGCTACCAGTATCACGGTAACGAGCGATGGTACGAGTCACAAAAGATTTATTCACATTAAAATGCTGCAGTGCACTAACGATAGCCACTTGTGGTTTTCCAGGCAAATATAAAGGAATCACACTATCACGCTTAAATTCCATCACGAATAACTCGTTTTTTTTCTGGAAAATTCTCTTGTGAAATGAATTCCTGATTTTACCATTTATGTCGAAATTTCACAACTCATATTTCTATAAATAAATTGTCATGTACAGAATTTCAAAATTGTAGCTTTGGTATTTTACTTAACATAGGTTGTCTTAAAACTCAGATATTGGGTGTTTTGGTCTTGTTCCCAATGTTTATTGAATTGTTGTACTCATTTATAGTGAATGTATTAATTTGTTGGTTTCTTTATGTATTTGCTTTGCTATTTATTGTTGCCCATTAAATCATTGCAGTGAAAATGAAAAATACATAGCTCTCCGAAATTGCATATCAATTAACGTAGTGTGTAAAATATCTCTCTAATTATGGAAAATCATTAAGTTATAATTTTAATTAAAACAATTTCCAAGAACTCTGTCGTTAAGCTTAACGGCCAATTAATTAAAATTATTCACTTAATTAGGTGTATTTATTGAATGCCGCATTATCGCTATTAAGTCCGGAATATTAAATAATAATTTTATGTTGTGTTCGACGTGCTAATTACAGCAGTTGTCTGGTGTTTTTAAAAATTTTCGAAAAAAAATATATTCAAAAGAAGTAAATGCTGGCCTTATTGTCGTATAAGCAATGTTTGCATTAGTCATACGCATGGTGGTCCGGCCAAATATGAAGACTTAAAATACATACTTTATTGAGGTTTGCATAGGAATATATACAAGAATTTTGCAAATATTTCGGCAACGTTATAAAAGTATTAAACTATGTTTGCTTTAATAAATAATAAATTTAATACTTTTAAGCGATTTAAAAGCATATTTCACAGTCTAATATAAATGTTTAAAGTCTATTTCTCCTGGTATTTGTTTCTATGCATCAACCTATTTTTTCGTAAACAAAAAAAGGAAAATTAATTATATTTTACAAACAATGCAAATTGTATTATTTTTTTTTATTGATTTGGTAAAGAAAACAAACTGCATGTTCATAACAAAAAAAAACTTATAATTAATAAACTAGCATTTTTTGTCATCCATTGACAAAATCATCAAAATCATAATTGGGAGAATTTGATTATGGACAAACGTTTGTGGTTACACCTAATAAGCTGTGGTCATCACTCGCCTGCGGTGCTGTCTAATGAAGCGTAACGACGATGATGATGGTACTCGCCATTGGACATTCAGCGAAATGGATAAATTCAATTTATCAATTGGAATGTTGTTCGGACTGATGCACGGAATGGATTTAGATGTATTTAAATTTTTATCACTGAATTTACATTGAAAAGTACCGGCCATAACATCGATAATAGAATTTGATTTTAAATTAATGAAGGAATCCGAAATAATAAAAACAAATATTAGTGTAATGATTTGAAATCATAAATCTGTCAATGGCAGTCTGGTAGAGTTGCCGTTTGGGGTTTCATTGCAAATTACGGTAAGAAAATATTAAATATTTTTCTTGGACAGAAGGATCTTTAATGGAGCAAATACTTTGCACAAAATGGGGAAATATGATATTTCTCATGTAGGAGCATGATGGGCTGGGCTTATAGTAATTTGAACAATTTGGCTGAAATTCAGAATTATGGAATTTGGAACATAATTCTGAAATTGGAAAGGCGTTGGCGTGGGTTATGAAATATGGCTGGGTTTTCAGTAATTTATACTAAATTATGTGTTATTAAGCGATTGGGTAAAACTAGAGTTCTAAAATTTGGAATATTGGCGACGGTAAACGCTGGCTCTTGTAATTCTTACTATAAAAGTACGAAAGGTACGAAAAGATGCCAAATAGTGTACGATAGGTATTGAATGCTCGGGGAAAGTTGGAGACCTGAATTTTTAACAACCTATTGTATTTTTTTATTTGTTGTTAAAATGTTTTCCGTTTGTAGAGAAAGACCAACTTCACACCAGAACTTTTGTTAAAAAAAATCAGATTTTTGTTTCATATTCAAAATTTTGACCAGTTGTGGGAGAGTTGCTAGAAGAAGTTGTCCAACTTATCCCATCTACATACCAGAGCTAGAGTTGTAGAAATATTACGATATGCGAAATTAAGACAATTTGATTCATATTTCACATTTTATAAGCGATGAGATTATTCAAAATTTTGTCCCTTTGTGAGGGAGGTACTATTGTCTATTTTCGCACTTAACCCAGCACAGATACAAATGTTAGTATTTGCAAAGAACGAATTTTTGTAAAAAATTTGCAAATTGTAATAAAATTGTAAAAATTAAAGATTCTTGCACCAATAAAACAAATCTAATAGAAAGATCAGCATCAAATCATACTTCACAAAACAAAATATATGAAATTAAAAATGGGATTGTTATGTGGAGTAAAAAATTAAAAACGTTGCGTCCCTGATGTCAATACATGCATATAGCACCATCACTGTTGATTTCATGTTCATTTTAGTTTATTTTATATTCATAGCCATGGGTCTATGGCATAAAGGATATCGACATGAATGTAAATGCATGTGTATGGATATGTGAATGAGTGTGTGTGTGGACTAATATCCTTCTGCTATTATTATTACATTACAATTGAGGATTATTGTTTGCTATTATTTATATCATTAAATACATATTATTGCTGTTACATTCATTATCAGAATATGTGTACATGTGTATGTGTCTATATTTATATAAACGTTTGCCTTTCATTTTGATATTCATAATTAATATTTAAACTTCTAGCAAGTTGGGTGGGAGTAGAGCCCCCGAAAACAAACATATAACCATTTTACAAATATTGTTTTTTTAACTGTCTGCTGTTTTTGTGGTTTTATTGTATTTTACTTGTTTTTTTTTTTTTTTTTTTGTTTAATATTCAATTATTTATCACAACATTAATAATATCGCTTAATGGCATTAAATAATAATAATAGTAATAACAATGAACAAGATTTTTGTATTGTTTTATTGGCAGATTTGTTGTGGTTGTTTCTTTGTTATTCATACATTTAATGGCATCTGTCGTCTGTGTAGGACTTGTCAGGCAGCCAACAAACCATTCGACCAGCCAGCCAACTAGTTGGATTCTGTGGTTGTGTTTACACTTCGATCGATTGCACACCAATAAATATTGAAACATACAAGGGCATTATGATTCTGAAATTCAAGGTTGCCAATGTTTACCTTGGTGGAATTTCAAGGAAAATATAAAATTAAAAAAAAACCAAAACTAAATGTTGAATTATTATTTCTTGGATGAAATTGATGAAAATTGAAATGCCAACTTACCGTTCAAAACAAGTTAGAAAGTTTCAGTCGGTGTTCCCCCAGGTATATACCTCTTGATTTTGTCCGTTTTTAAGGGACGTACCAAACGATTGAACCTACATATCCCAACTTTATATTACATGTATAATGTTGGTAAAAAATTGCAATATTGAGAGAAAACGGAGGAATAATGTCTAATTTAATGAAAGTTCTTTTTATAATTTCATAATTTTATTCGAGTTATTATTACACTGTGTAACACGCAAAGTAACCTTAATAGATGGGGCAAGTTTTTCACTCTTCCACACTTTTGAAAATTTTCGGATTAAAATTCCTCGGAAAAATATGAGTAATATTTTAACCTTAAGTAAGTCAACATATGGGTCCTTTTGGCCTTTTCTTTAAAATATTGTTAAAAAATTTTGATAAATTTATATATATAGGTCTTAGTAGACGTTATAAGTGTAAATCTTACCTAAACTCCAGGAATACATTTATATTAAAGCAAATTTTGGGGTTAAAAGCGTATTTTGTGCAAAAATCTCCACGATCACCTTTGGTCACCTTTGGCACGAATTACGACCTTCAAACGGCCAATGAAACCGTCACACGCTGCCCAAATGTTGCTCTGCGGTATTTTAGCTCATTCCCGGCGAAGCGCGAAGCGGAGAACGACCATCGGCTGTTATGGCAGGCCTCACCATCACCATGGCCGGCGCTTGAATTCTGGTGAGTTCCGAAGGTACACATTTTCAGCTGACCTCTTTGGCAAGTAAGCACGATCATTTTGTTTGTTTACAAACTGTTGGACAACGAATGTTTTCTCATCGGAGAAAACCAAATTCGGAAGTTCACCACTTTCGGTACGGACCCGCAACGTGGACCGGGACAGCTATTTATATATATTTTGAAAATGAGATGTTGCCAAGGTATAATTTTGAAAAACTGTAAACATAAAATTGCGTCCTTTTTAATTTTACCAAAATAGAAAGTAAGTAGGAAAGTTTTCGAAATTTTAATAGCAAAATAAAATAAGATGATTTGTTAGGTACCATGACTGAGACCGTGCATTTTCGGCGAACTTATATTAAGTTTTCAGCTCGTTCATCTACCCACCACGAAGTGTCGACATTTTGAATGATCAAAGCGTTGAGTCTTTTTTTCTAAAAACTTTGCATATTTCATTTCCTGCCTATAAATTTCGCTCTTAAAGTTTTTAACACTTTGCAAGAAACGAACATGAAATGTTCACACACCAGCAACTTAATTTGCAATATTTCACCAATTGTCCTTCGAATATGCCGGAATCATTCAAACGTTTTACAATTAAAACTTATGGCGGCTTTCAATTCAATATTAATGCACTTTCAAATTACGATCAAATTACTTGGTGAAATCCTTGTTCATTATCAATTGAATATTGCGATGTTTCAACAGGTTTTGATGAAACGCTTTCCCTTAAATGATGGCCAATGAAATTGCGTTCGCCTCAGCCAGTGAAGAAATTCAATTCTCTGTGCGATGCATATTTTTTTTTTGTTGTTTTCCAACTCTGTCCACAAATGTAAACATTTATGGAGTCTGGTGATGGTGGTCGATGGTCAATGGTAAACAGATTGTTGTTGCTGTTGTTTTTTTTTGCCTCCGACCTGATATGCAGTTGTTGTGGTCTGGCGAGCGATGTGCTGATGTTGAGGTTTATGTTTTTCAGTTTGTCCATCCTGATATGGCTCATTGCGGTTTATATATCTTTAAAAAAACAGAACAGACGATGTGAGGAATTTACAGATTGAAATGAATTCACGCAATTATGGAAAATGTTGGAAAAATTTATAGCGACAATAGACAGTTTTTTTATGAAAAAAATTAATTGCAAAAACTTACTTCCTATGTCCCCTTTTTAGTTCGAATTAGACGCGTTTCAAATAATGAAACAATCTGCATTTTTACTGTAAGAAAACTAATAAAACTTGAGGAGAAAGAGAACAAAATTGTTGCTTTATTTAAAAATATTTTAATATTTTAATATTTTATTTACATCAATTCTTGTTCAATTCAAATTTAATAAAGTAAAGAAATGTCTAATCAAATGAAGAACAAGTAAAAAAGCAGCTAAGTTCGACCGGGCCGAACTTTTAATACCCTTTACAATTTTGAAGGATGTTGAATAATTTAAAGAAAAATCCGACGAAAAATACGAAGATGCATATGTAATTTTTTGTGATAAGCTGTAGTATCGATTCCGAACTTCAAATACGAAATTTGAAACAACGTTAAAATACCGGGTGGTACCGTTATATGTGGACCCGCATAGACAATTTTTGGCAAAGGTTGTAGTACTCATTACGAGCTTCAAACTTTCAATACGAAATTTGAAACAATTCCGGTCAAAAATGTCGCTAAAATCATCAAAATACCGAATATCGGGGGGTACCGCTATATGGGGGATATACGATATCGTGGATCTATAATGATGACTCTCTTCCAGGGGGCAAATTTCTCAGAAGGAACTCCTTGTGAGGATTTTCAGACGATTCTACTGAAAAATTTAGCTACAATCATCAAAATACCGAATGTCGGAGGGGGATATACGATATCGTTGAATAATTGTGTGTCTGCGATTAGGTTAAGTTAGATTAGTTTTAGTAGGTTATATAACTTATTCAAACAGATTTCTTGAGTAAAATATGGTAGCATCGTTAGGCTTGTCTGCTAACTTTCTCATTAACTTCTTGAAGAAGAGTAAATTTACACAAGTAGGATAAAAGGCAGACCGACTACGATCTGTAAGAATTAGCAAGAAATCATCTGTTCTTTTAATTCAATTTTCTGAGGCATTTCAAATTAAAACAGCTGGGGACTAAATTCGTGCTAAATAAAAACTTTAATTAAAAAAATGTCAAGTGAAAAAAATTATAAAGAAAATAATTTTCATTTTAATTCATTAACCTAACAAGTCAAAATACAAATTTATCCCTTCCAGAACCTTCAGGAATCTACTAGTTCTATATTTTTTATTGCCTCAGCTATATGGCTACAGAGAGCATATTTGACACGGCGAAAACGTGCATCATCGCAATAACGGTTTGCTGGACCAAATCCTATTCAGGATATTTGGAGTCGATCTAGATCGATAACTTTCGAAGGAAGTATCCGATTTGGTCCAAACTTGGTACATCGTAATATTATTATCAAACCAAGATTGAGTTCAGAGATCGGCAATATCTGGCCACTCCTTCTGGCAGGCAACTCCCCTAAAAACGGTAAAAATTTCCACAGAAATAATTTGCCACGTAGAACAAAAAGAGTCATCCCATTTTCTGCAAACATTGCATGTCCCATTATTTGTATCATTATTATGTGTGGTGCAAAAATGGATAATATCGGCCCACTCCAGCATGAACCTCCCTTACAATGGGGCAAGACTTTGAATAATTGTAAATGTCATAAAACGCGAAATGAGCATTCTATTATTTTCAAACTCGACACAGCCCAATATAGCTATAAACACAAGATCAGTATTTTTATCAGTATTAGCTATTAGTGGAAAACTTTGGTGCACTACACCTGGTACCTCACGCGCATTTTAATATTTTTCAAAAATTATCACATATAAAGTGAAGATTATTGGAACGATATAGTGCAAAACTGGTACGTTTTAATATTTATATCAGACTTATGCCAGACACAAAATGATCCAAAATGATACTGTCCCACTCTTTTGGAACCTCCCTCCTTAAAGGGTCAACAGTTTGAATAATCATAACGCACGTCAAAATACATTTCAATAAACGAACAATGGCTGAGGGTTACATCTGTCGGTGAAACTTGTTGCATCCTTCAACACTACGTGTTGGGATTATTATAAGTTTGATGGACTAAATATTATATAATACCTCGAAATATTGGTCCAAAACATAGGAAACTAGATTTGGTTCTTTCTATCTCACCGAGCTGAGTCGATCTAGCTATGTACGCCCGTCCGTCTGTCCACGTTCCATTGTAATCACGCTACATCTTGCATTTATGGCTCGATCCTCACGAAATTTTGCATGGAAGTGGGGGTAGTCAGAATAAAAGCGTATTTCCCCGGAATTTTCCATGGGAGTAGAGTTAAGGACAGAAGCCTACCACTTTGTTGGGTTCAAAGGACAATATTTAGCAGGTAAAATATACCATAACTTTTATGTAACAAATAGGAAAATTTCCATTCGAATATTTTTAATTCCAGCGGAATCACAAATGCACAAAAAGACCATCCCTGACCGTTACATTATCCAAGATATCGCATATGTAACAAAATATATACAATCTCATACATCAAAAAAGGGGATGTTAGAATAAGATCGCTTATAACTCGAGAACGCCTGAAGGGATTTTGATAATTCTCACCAATTCAAAATGGCTTTTTGGCAGAAAAGCGGTATATGTTCTTGCACTTTTAGGAATTTCAATGGCTTTACCCCGAGCTAATTTTTCAATATTTGCCGAATGGAATATTGTGATATGTTCAGCTCACGAGCCATTTTCGGCCACTGCGACGAGGGTTTCGATCAAGTCGCTTCTTTACTTTTCGAAGCATTTCTGTTTATGTTGCTGTTTTCTTTCGTCCACTTCCTTGACGTCGGGCTACGCTACAGTATCGGGCAGTATCGGTAACGGGCGATGGTACGAGACACAAAAGATTTATTCATATTTAAATGCTGGAGTGCTCTAACGATAGCCACTTGTGGTTTTCCAGCCAAATATAAAGAAATCACACTATCACGCTTGAATTCCACCAAAAAAAAACTTTTTTTCTGGAAAATTCTCATTAAAATGCTTTTGTACGCTTTTAAACAATATAATGAGCTGTCGCTGGAATACTGCTCACTGCTTCGTAAAATACCAATGCTTCTTAGACAGCGCATGTTTTTGGAAAATATTGGTTTCAGGTTGAACATTTTTTTTATTATGTAGTACATATGGGGATGTTTCTTATGGGAATCCTTATTCTAGTCAAAAGAGTTTTAGATCTGCAAAAACTTTACTGAATATTATAGTCTTGTACCTTTGCTTATTTGTTTATTGAAATTAAACTTGCCAACATGAACTCCCAATTTGAACTGATTTGTCTAATAGAAAACAATGAGAATTTAAAATCTTACAACTTAAATTTAACAGTCAATTTAAAAAATAAATTAAAAGAGATAATTAAAAGAAATTTGTGATTAAATTATTTAAAAGGAAATATTTGATAAATTATTGCTCTGCTCCAGAACCTGCAAGATTATACTAGTTTTGCAATTGTTTGCTCTGTTATAGAACCCGCAAGAATCAACTAGTTTTCAATTTTTTTCGATATTATGAAGGAAAATCGGTTATCGCAATGAAAATTTTAACATTCTTGCAATTTTTAAACAGACAATTTGTCAAAAACTATTACATTCTTGCAGTTCTGAAACAGAGCATATATGAAAAAAAAAATAGAATACAGTGAAGGACAAAGATGATCTTAAGTACATAACCCATGTTATAAGTACTCTGAAGGAGTAGTCTGCTACATCCCATGTTCACACAAAATTTTGACGTAGATAATATTCGGATGTGTAAATAAATTGGGCTCTATTTTCAAGTATCATTCAATGTTTTGAACCTTTGTGGGGAGGCACTAGAAGAAGTGGACTGATGATGATTACAATTCTTTTTCCAAAGCTGTAACTAATACACAACTGTATATAGGTTTTGACCTACCATAGAAACTGTTGTACCATGTTCCCTTCCACAAATATATCAAAGACATAGAAGTGTAAAGATAGGACAAGACAGACTTAAAATATGGCAACCCTGTGAAAATACCTCTGTTGTTATGATATAGTAACAACATAGTTAGCAATGTTATGCGATTTGAACCACTTGAGCAATATGCAATTAATTTGGAAAGTCTATGGAATAGAATTTTGAACTCAATTTTTGGTTTTTTCAAACTTTTGTTTCGACATTTTTTCTATAAATGTGTTTTTATATTAACATGGTCCTGCCATGAACTGTTATCTAGATAGTATAGACACAAACCATTTGCTCAGAATGCATTTTGTCTAGTCTTTACCATTTTAGGTCTTTGAATATATGCAGATTTCTAAACTGTTTCCATTATGATATATTTATTTACCCCCGATGTCGTTTCGAAGCGACAATTGATCAACAGCAATTGCCCTAAACTTCAACATTGTCTTTAATCTTATATTCCTAGTTTGTTCCCTCCTCGACCAGTTTGCCGCTTAAAAAGCTTTGAAACTAAGTTTTGTAGGCATAATTCCTATAACTTCTCCAAAGCTTGAAATAATTAAAAAAAAAACTTCAAAGAGGTGTTTTTTTGTTTCATTTGTTTTTATTTTGTGTTTTGGTCTGTAAAATGTGTCAGTTGATACTCTTTCTTACATTTTCTGTAATTATTTTGTGTTTGTTTTTTAGTTTTTCTTCTTTTTTATTTAATTTATTTATTTGTCATTTTATATTTACACAATTCATTTACAATGTTTATAAAAATAGGATACAACAACAAGAGAGAGAAAGAGTGAGATAGAATTGACCGACAGAGAAATAGACGAGGGGGTAGAGCGAGAGAGAGTATATCAATCAATTGTAAATATATGTATGTATTCATATGTATAAAAAGTGTTTTAAGTAAAAAAACTGGTTTTGTTTATTTATTTGCATATTTGTGTGTTTACATTTGTTTGTTATTATAATTTATATAATATTATTACACTTTTTTTTGTTTGCCATTTATGTATGTTGTATTATTGTATAGTTTGTTTAACAATTATTGTACAAATAAATAGAAAAGTCGTAATTTGTTTTAAGAAAGTACAAATTATTTGTTTTACATTGAGTTACCAAAAATGTTGATTACAAATATATAATGATAATAGTAGTTTAAGAGTGTGTGTGTTTGTTTTCTAAATTAAAGTTGTTGTTTTAGCAGTTCAAATCATTGTCTTTGGTCTGAAAATGTTGTGATATAGATGTGTATGTGAGTGTTTGTGTTTTATTATTGTATTTACATATGTATAAATTTATATAAACGTTTATATATTAATATATTAGCTTTCAATTTAGTTCCCAAGTCTATGATGGGGGTTTCTCGTTTTCCGTCGATTTAAGAAATCAATAGAAAGAGTTTATTTTCGAGAGCTCAGATTACCGAGAATTATATAATAAATTTGAAATAATTTAAGTTGCAACATTGTGTCTGACCGAATAAAGTAATTGCAGGTATAACTTAAAAGACCTCTATATCAATACTAACAACTCTTTGGCTAAACATATTGGAAGTAATAAACATTCTGGTGTTAAATTTCAACAATAACCTTAAGAAATTTTAATTTTTAAATTTTCGTAAAACGAAATATTTTAAATTTATTTGTTTATTTTCTTTCGAGACATGCTTAATGATCCGAAATTTGCAGTGAAAGGGAAAGACAGAGAGACACTATCACGCATTCGCCGATATGCGACGCGGAAATTGTGGCTGAAAATGTCAAAATACCGAATATTTCCATGCTTAAACGTGGACATAACAAGTTAAAAAGTTTCAGTCGGTTTTGCCGACAGATGTGTTCCCTAAGCAAATGTTCGATTTTTTTAAATATATTTCATCATCTGTTATGATTATTCAAATTGTTGACCCTATATGAAGTAGGTTCCGAAGGAATGGGCCAATACTGTCCATTTCATATCGGCCCTAAATAAAAATGATATAAATATTGCAACGTGCCAGGTTTGGACTTTCCTTCCTTCACTTTGTTAAAATGTACGTGAGTTTCCAGATATAGTCGATGGAAGTATTCCATCTTCATACTTCATCGAACAACAGATAAAAATATTGGTATGGACAAAATTACAAGAAAATCGAACATTTATATCCAATTTTATGCGGAATCATAAATTCTATATTCATCTCAGGTTTTTTGTTGAGAGAAATATTTAGATATAGCAAGTTTTAAAGAATCGCTGACTTGTTTCGCAAGTTGTGACAGATAAAAGTATTGAAAAATTGTGACAGTTTGTGGGTGAGGTACCAGAAGGGATTGACTGATATATATCATCTTCATATCAGATCTTGTATTTGTATGTGTGAAATTGGATGAGAGTTGGATGCTTATTTCGCTTTCTTTGCGTGTTTTGTTTTTCAAATCTTGAGCTCTATGTGGGGGAGGTACCAGAGAGTTAACCGGTATATTCCATCTTCTCACCAGACAATTGGACTCCTACATAACAGTTTATAAGAGTTACAATAATTCCAAATTTTGACCTTTTGTGGGGGAGGTACTTGATGTGCAGTAAAATATATATATTTTTTTGAAAATGTTGACTTCTTGTGGGGGAGGTACCAGAAGGAGTGAATCGATATCGCCCATCTCGAAACTCGATATCGCCCATCTCGAAACTCGATATCGCCCATCTCGAAACTGGTCCAAAAAGGCCTAGGGTCTAAAACCGTTATTTCGATAAGTCATGTTTTGGCCGTATCAAATGATATATACCCTCTCTAGCCATATGACTGAGGGTATAAAAAGATCTATCGCCCTAAAGCTCCTGCTAAAAGAATGTAGAAAACAATAGACGAACAGGTAATTCAGAACAAAAACGAAATAGCAACGGCTCTGCTACATCTTTTTCAATTGTAATTCGAATAGTTTCTGATTGAATTCGTTACATTTTATTTGTAATTCGAAAATTCCATTTGTAATTCGAATTATTTCAGTTATAATTTGGGAATTCCAACTGTAATTCGAATTTTTCCATTTGTATTTCAAATGATTCCATTTGTAATTCGAACTATTCCAAATATAAAGCGACTTAATCCATTTGTAATTCGAATGATTCCTTTTGTAATTCGAATTATTTTATTTGAAATTACAAATTGAATCACTGGAATTACAACTAGAAAAATTCGAATTTCAAATGGAATAATTCGAATTTCAATTGGAATCATTCGAATTACAAATGAAAAAATTTGAATTATAATTGGAAAAATTCGAATTACAAATGGAATAATTTAAATTGCAATTGGAATCCTTATGTTTCAACTGAAATAATTCGAATTACAGCGGGAATTTTCGAATTATAATTCGAAAGATTCGAATTACGAATAGAATTTTCGAATTACAATTAAACTATTTCGAATTACATCTGAAAAAGGTGTTGTCTAGAAGCAAACTTTTTTTTAAATTCAATGTGAAATTTAGCAATTTTTGAAGAAAATTTTTGTAATGAGTTACATTTTTTTGTAATTTGAGAATTCCATTTGTAGTTAGCAGCTTTTTCGTTAAAGATCGAATTATATTTATAATTCATAACAATCCGTTTGAAAAAGGATTTTTTATTTTTAATTCGAATTTTTTCCATTTTTAATTTGAATAATTTCGTTTGGAATTCAAAAAATTCTATTTCAATTTTTTAATTTAATTTGCCGCTTTTTTTAGGAAATCCAAATGCAATTGTCAAATTTCTAATAAAATGTTTCGAGTTACAAATGAAATTCTTGAATCACAAATCATATGAAAATGTGTTGCTATGTCCATTTTCGTCACTCTTTATCCAAGTCGTTTGAAAAAAAATGTGATTTACATTTAAGCCAATCACGTTGGAATGTCCATTATTCAAAAAGATTTATTAGCCAGGCTTTTTTATTATTGTGTGAAAATATGAACACAGAAGTCGTATTTATGTACGTGTGTGTGTGAGTTCATTTATTTGGCTCTTTATTTCATCGTTTATTCGTCTGGAGACAATGAAATTAGCATAATTATTATGTAAGCCAGACAAATTCATAAAAATCACTAAGCAACCCGAATGCGGACAACCAACAACAAACCAACCCACTGCTGACGGCAACAACAACAAGATCATTGGGATGGATATTCCCTGCTCAGTTCCCTTGCCAACACAATGTCACTGGGGAACACTTGCCCTGGGTAAAGGAGCGTGTGCGAGATGGGGGTAATATTAGCAGCTTTGTGAGTGTGTGTGTGTGTGTGCCGGAATGTTGATGGCTCATTTACAAATTGAATAATAAATTGTGTGCTTTGGCATGGTCAATAAAATGGAATTTGTTATCATTAAGTTTTCTACACTTTTCACATTCTTCTGCCTGCTTTGGGCGGTCGGTCGCTCGTGTGTTCGTTCATCCATTCATTATTCAGGACACCTTGGTAATCTATCCCAAAACATTATGGCCAGGAGAGAGGGCGGGTAGTAGGCGCATTTGTTGATTGTCCTGACAACTACGCAACGAACGAACACCCACACAGACAGCTCTTAGCCACATTCATAGCCGACCCAGACGAGATAGGCGTTAATACGGGCTAATATTGACAACGAAGAGGAATTTACATCGTTGGCATCGTTAATTAGTCATTTAAATGCATAACTAAACTTTTATTCATCGCTGCCGTCGATGCTGCCGCTGTTGCTAGTGCCTCAGTAGCTGCCACAAAATTTGTCACATCGACAAATTTGGCAATAAGTCCAAGAGGGATTACGCACACAAAGGCACAAGCGGCACTCAAACACCCACACACACTCACACCCAGAGCCATAAACGAAAATCACTTGATGAAATAGACAGTAGTTGGTGAGTGGACCTCCGAGTGAATATTATTAGCCAATGAATTAGTGGCTGTGATCATTTGCGCCCATTTGTGCGGTGTGGGCGGACACAAAGTTTCGCATTTGAAATGATAGCTTCAATTTAGGTAATTGTAATATAATTTAATAGATATTGAATACAAAATTAATAGGTTAATTTTAACGGAGGGACATAAAATGTTGAGTATTTAACGGGGAATCTTTTCACTAAAAAGGGTTTATGTTGAGAAAAAAATATTCAAAATTTCATTAATGATTTTAAAAATTACAAAATGAGAGTGAGAATATTAGAATTTATTTAAAAAACTTTGAAATAGGATGGTTTACCAGAAAATTGAATTTCATACCCCAATTGTTGACGAATATGTAGTAAGCGCTTAAAATCAGAACACACGATCAATCATTCATGAATCATTGTGAAGCACAATTTACCATCTCATAATTATCATTGAAAATTTTAATTACTGGGCTCAATTGACTCAAGAGTTAATTGCGAGTGCCCGTGACACAAGAGTTAATTGCGTAACACAAAAATTGATTTTATAATTCGAACTAAGATTGGATTTCCCTCCGCTGCGGTAGTTTAGGAGCATGATTGGAGGTTCTCCGTGAACCGATATAAAGGCTGTGTTAATATGCATTTTTCAGTCGGGGCAGCATTATCCAGTACATTGGTATGCCTTAGCAGATGTTAGAGATATATAACTTAACCCATTAAGGCTCCGAAGAAGCGGGTCAATACTGTCCATTTCGTATTTGACTGAAGTCGGATATAAATATTATAACGTGCTAGATTTGGACAATATTGACGACTCTCTTCACTTAGTATAGAAATATTTATTTCCAATCTTTTGCGAATAGCTTTTAAACAAAATTCTTATCCTTTCTGGGATCTCAGGTTAAGAGAATCATTTAGATATACCAAGTTTAAATAGAATTGCTGATATTTCCGCTAGTTATGGGATATATAAGTGTTGAAATTTGTGATGCTTTGTGGGGAAGGTACCTGAAGGGGTAGGTCGATATACAGGGTGAGAAGAAAAAACTGCAACCAACTTCTGACTGCTGTTACTTCAAAGCCACTCAACCGACAGCTGTTAAAATTATTCCAGTGACAGCTCATTATATTGTTTACAAGCGTACAAAAGTATTTTTGGTGAAAACTTTCCAGAAAAAATTATTCGTGATGCAATTCGAGCGTTGTAGTGGGATTTCTTTATATTTGGCTGGAAAACCACAAGTGGCTATCGTTAGGGCACTCCAGCATTTAAATGTGACTAATTCTTTTGTGTCTCATACCATCGCTCGTTACCGTGATACTGGTAGCCTAGCCCGACGTCAAGAAAGTGGAAGGAAGAAAACAAAAACATCAGCAGAAATGGTTCGAAAAGTAAAGAAGCGACTTGATCGAAACACGCGTCGCAGTGGCCGAAAAATGGCTCGTGAGCTGAACATATCGCAATATTCCATTCGGCAAATGTTGAAAAATGAGCTCGGGGTAAAGCCATTGAAATTCCAAAAAGCGCAAGAATTTACACCGCAACAGAAAGAAACTAGACTTAAAAGAGCTAAAGAGTTGCTTCGCTTGGCCGAAAGTGGGCCGATGAGAAAACATTCGTTGTCCAGCAGTTTGTAAACAAACAAAATGATTGTGTTACTTGCCAAAGAGGTCAGCTGAAAATGTGCACCTTCGGTTGGCCACCAGAACTCCAGCGCCGGGCAGGGCGATGGTGTTGGCTGTCATAACAGCCTATGGTCGCTCTTTGCTCGTATTAATCGAATAAATGCCTTGGCATCAGAATAAATGCCGAATATTATCGCGAAAATATTTTGGAGGGTGTATTAAAGCCTTGGGCACGCAAAAATGGCCGCAGACCTTGGACATTCTAACAGGACTCAGCACCATCGTACTCAGCATGCGCCACCAAAGAATGGTTACAAAATGAGGTTCCTCGCATAGCGCAGAATGGAGTATTTTGGAAAGCAAGGATGGCACTGAAAAATGCCAAAGTGTCGATCAACTTAAGCAAGCGCTTCGCCGGGAACGGGCCAAAATATCGCAGAGCAACATTCATTGGCCGTTTGAAGGCCATAATTCGTGCCAAAGCTGATAAATTCGAACAAATCTAAACTTATTCCAAAATTTGATATCGTTTTTACGGAGTGCATATTATGGCTGTGGGTAATAAATATAACAAATCGGATGAACAATATATATGGGAGCTATGGCTATATCTGAACCGATCTTCACCAAAGATCTAATATTTGCCAAATCTCATCAAATTTGGGCAAATATTAGACGTTTGGTGCACAATCGAAGGTAAATCGGACGAAGTTATATATGGGAGCTATATCCAAATCTGAACCGATCTCGATAAAAGTTATCAAAGTTATTTCTGAGCTGTATTTGATATATTTCCCCAAATATTGTTGTTACAGAGTGCATATTACGGCTGCGGAGGACAAACATAACAAGTCGGATGAACAATATATATGGGAGCTATAACTATATCTGAACCGATTTCGAAATTTCCGATTTTCAAATTTGGCATACTCATTTTCAGGCCTAATTTGGTTGTATGTGCAAAATTCTATATTATTCGGGCTGATATTACACGTTTGGTGCACAAATCGGACGAAGATATATATGGGAGCTATATCTAAATTTTGACCGATTATCTCCAATTACAATAGGGTTCGTCCTCGTTTTGTGCAAAATTTCATCTGGACAGGGCAATAAATGCGAACTGTACTTTGTTTACAAAAATGCATGGACAGTCGGACGGACGAACATGCCTAAATCTCTGAGTCGATTTTTTTCTATGCAGATCATCAAAAGGAACTATGGGTCTATCTCGTTTTCTTTTGCCTGTTACAAACAACAGTCGACGTGACGTTTTCACTTTGAAGTGAATATGGAATTATGGCGTTTGATTTTGTTGCAGTTTTTTTTATCTCACCTTGTATATGGAAGCTATATCCAAATCTGAACCGATTTCAAAAAAAAATTGCAGAGGTATTTCTGATATCCGATACCAAATTTCATTGTTGTAGAGGGCATATTACGAATGTTAGGGACTTAAACACCAAATCGGATGAAACATACATATGGGAACTAAGCTATTAAATTGAAATTGGACAAAGATATATCTAAGCTATATGTAAATTTGGGTGGTCAAAAGCTTAAATTTGAACAGATTATCCCAAATCTCAATAGGGATCGTTCTCGGGCATTGGATGAATGGAAAACTTCATCAATCGGGCATTTCACGCGACCAGCATTTTGTTCACATAAATCCATCTTCTCCATGTTACAAATAAGTGCACGAGTAGGTAATACCCTGACCACAGGGTGGTGTAGGGTATACATAGTTAAAGTCAATACTCCTTTTGGGTTTCCTCTACTAAGGCATCACCGAGGTAACCCTGGCAATATATTTGAAGTTTGGGTGAATTATTTCGGGTGTGTCAAAATATAAGTTGGTACTTTAATTTAATATGTTGTGAATTGTTAATGTATTAATCGGAAATATTAAAAATTTATTTAGAGACTTTACCTTAACTACAATTGTGCACACGTGTATCGCGGTATAAACTAACCAGATGATCTATAGCCTTGCCAGTTCCACCCGATTTGAAGCGGACTGGCAGGAGGTGTTATGTTATGATCCGTACTAGTAAATAATATGTCCGAAATAAAAATTTAGAAACATTCCCGTATTATAGAATTCTCTCGGTGGTCAGACTTAAGCAAAAAATCCCTCCTTGGTAATAAAAAATACTTGATATAACTTAAGCTATGTAAAAGCCCTCTTTTAATTTTATCTATCAAACGAAAAATATATAAAGCAAATTTATTTATTTAATTACAGTTGCATTAAAGTGGCCCTCAACAAAATAAGCATGACTGATTATCTAAAAAAGGGAATGTTTTATTCTCTGAAATTTGCACAGGCCATATTTGGCATATTCCTACAATGAACTAAGGTACATACATTTTTTTTATAAACATTTTCAAATAATTTTTATTTTTTGATTTCACAGAGGTTTTCTGTTTTTTTTTATTTCATTCTTTACTCTTTTGATTTTGTTTATCTTATCAACATATCTACAGCACATCTATGTCTAGGTTATTGTGTTCATATTTTGAACAATATTTAGTTCATGTGGTGTGTGGGTGTTGGTTGGGTTTTTGATGAGTGTGTGTGTATAAGTTTGGTCGGGATATGTTTTTTCTCTTTGCCAGACAGACGTCTTGTAAATGTTGAACTTAAAATGATTAAATAAAAAAAAAAAAATAAAAAAATGAGAAAAAATCGGCAAAATTTTATTTGGATGTATGGGTGTGAAATGATGATAATGAGAATTACAAAGATTTCGAGAAATATCCTTACTTAGCTTTTTTGCGTTTTTTGTTTTTAAATGGGAATGATGAAGGCATTAAGTAAGTATTCTGAAACTTTCACATACTCTTAACGATAGACTTAATGTAAAGTCTCTTAAGAACGCAGATTTTGGGATCCATTTGTTTTCCACAGTTCTTTGATATGTTTGCTTTTGAAGTTTTCAAAGATATTTGTGTTAATAAAATGTCGATAAGTATTTGATGTAATTTGCATACAAGCAGAGTATGCCTTTTGGCAGAGTTTTTGATTATTCTCTTTTAGTTTCCAAAAAAAGAAGAGATTGCTTTATATTTTATTTGAAATTAAGTCTATGAATAGATATGTGCTTTAAATTTTCTAGGGATTTTTTTCTAGTCTAAAGTTAAAGTTAACGACTTTTAATATGGCGAGTACGGTTTGAAATCACCTAAAATTAAAATAAATTTACCATTTCTTAGAATTATGTTCGAATCTTTATTTTTTGCAATTTCAACTTAGTATTCAGAAGCAATTTCTATAATAGAAAAGTTTAAAAACCAACCAACAATACGTTCAGGTATGTACACCAAATATATTGGATTTTGGAATCTCTAATAGACCATGTAGTCAAAAGCGGAACTTCCCAGAAAATACCGAACATACTGTATTTCCCTTCTGCTGATATCTTAAAATGCGTTGATTACCAGATATTATGCCACTTTTAGAAAGCAAAAACCATTCTGGTACAATTTTCCGAGGATATTAAACCTGGAAGAGCTATTTAAATGCTGCATGTTTTGTGGGGTGAATTATGATACTCTATTCGAATAATATTCCTGTTATCAATTCAGAGACCCAATACATGCATTCGATATAGGAAAAACTTCAAAGAAACCAGGTGAGGGCTTATTGTTCTGAATTTATAAAATTTGCTTCAAACCTTGTTCAGCTGCTCCCTACATACTTGGCAGGGGCAAGGGGATAAGTGAACGATTTTGACGAGCTTCGATGGTCCAATTTTATTAGTTCCAAAGTCAGAAAACTTACATGGGTGCTTGCTCGAAGAGCCTAAGCAGAAGTCTTCCAATGCTGGAATTAATGGATTTGCCTGTGATGTTTTCCAACAAGATTTACTCAGTAAACTTTTTTGGAGAGTAAAACGTTTTTCCTCCTTCATACGAAAACAAATATAAAACAACACTATCACTGTGACTGTAATCTGACTGTAATTGTTAATGACATCTGTAACTGCATCAGTATGACTGTAACTGAGACGTGCCTGATAGACTTCTTGATCGGAAGCATTGGACTTTCCTCTTGAGATCGTGCATATCCTTCCTGACCCGCATTGGTGGGGGAGTTTTATACAATATATGGTAGATGGCACCCTGTCGCAGTTCTCAAGGCATATTCTTCCAGTTCCAACACCTCAGTGCATATATGTGTTTGTGTTGCTTTTGTTGTTTTTTTTTTACCAACCCCTTGACTCTGCCGATTTTCTCTTGGTTTCTATACACGAACCACTTGGAGCGAATGCCCTTCAGGCATTACTTTAACCCATCATAAAATATATATAACCAATTGGCGATCATCAAAATTCGTTCCGGTAAAAAATATTAGAAGTTGTTCAGCTTCAAAGGCTTTTTGGGAATAAAAAGTACGAGCTATGAAGAGTAAAACTGAAAGTTCTTCCAGTTAAGGCGATATCTCCAAAATCTATTTTTTTAGAATCCTATTTCTCAGCACCATTCTTAGTTCTGCAGATGATTATACGATCATGACGCCTAGGCTTATCGTTAATTTCGTACGTGTATGGCAAACTTTCTAACTCTTCGAAGTTGCAACCTTCCTCAATGTAAGGTGCACATGGAATGACATTTGAATGCGTAGGTCGTCCAAAACCTACAAGAATCTACTACTTCCACCAATCTTTCAACTTTTTACTAGGAACCCGTTCCTTCATTGTATAAAAGTAAAACTTGAAGTTAAATTCATAAAAGAACAGCGGCGAACAACATTCTCTTTAAAAACTATTTAATCGACTTGGAGCTTGGTCGAGCTAATTGTCAGCTTCTAATTGGCTGAAAAGATGATATTGAAGAATGACCGCATTTTTTCGACATTTTTAGAAGTTTTCAGTTCTCCCAGAGCGAGTTTCATCTTTCTTTGGTTTACTAGTTTTACATTAATAAAATTACGTCAACACAACGTATTTAGTCGTGTTGATCAGCTGGGGGTGATATTCGATCGTGTTAAGCCTTAAAATAAATCGAAGGTCTTCAAGTCTTTTATAATTCGCCCTAAAGGTACGAAAGTCTAATATACACATAAAGTTAGATTCATATGTAAAGCTAATGTTTCTACATTTATGTAAAGAAATATTGTAACATATTTTAAGGTGCTTCACAGAATTTGTTATCTGAATAGGAAATACTTTATAGTAATGCATAGATGAATACATTCTTAGTATAAGTGTAATATAAATGTAATAGATGTATGTTATATAGCATTGTTCATTTCAAATTTTGTAAAGTATAACGTTTCGTTTAAGTTTAAAAATTTTTAGGAGCGCCTAAAAGTCTGCTAATAATGTGTTTATTTTAAAATGTAAAAAAACAACTTTACATCTGACTCTAACACGATGTGGAATCTCGCCTTAAGAAATATATCTCCTATAATCGACAGATTTGACTGAGCCAATTCCAATTTGAGGACCTAGCAGCTTTACTTGCAACACTTGTTGTGAAGGGATCTGCAGCATTTACAAAATGAAAGCTCTTATAGGCTTTAGAAAAAGACAGAAATTAAAGATAAAAAAATGAGTATTTCTTCTGTAACATCAGATTTAAAATACTCCATTCCTGAAAAATGATAGATTTCTGGTAACAGGATTTATATTCCTAAGATTTTGTTTTCTTGATTCCAAACATTAGGAATCCTTTTGTAGTTACAGAAATTGCAATTGAATTTTACCCAAAACAAATGGTATGAAGTTAAATGCATTGATTTATATCTCTCGACCTTAAATTGTAAATAGTTTTGAGGTTAAAAAAGTCTGCCCGGTAATTAAATGAAATATTTTTTAAACTATTTGTGAATAATTAATGGCATAATTGTTTTCTTCATTTTGCATAATTTGAAACCAACATAGAAAACCGCAATGGATATGTGAATTTATAAAAGGCAACAACGACAACAATAACAGCAACTAACCAGTCAGCATGTGAAATGCGTGCAGACGAGCGAGTCGCTCCGAGTGTAGAAAACCATAAAAAAGTTATAACAAAAACAAATGCCGTTTAAAAATATTTTCCAAATATATTTCTCATATTTCTTTTTTGCTTCTTTGTCGACAGCCCGAGGTGTTGAGTTATGTTGGTGGAGGCGATGGTGGTGGTGGAGGTGAGTGTGCAGTTGGTGAAGGTGGGAATTTTATATTAAAAACATAACACAAATAACAGTCATATTTGTTGTAAATATATAAATATACATACACATGTATAATATAGAGGTATATAAGAATGTACATAATTTCTATATCAACATACAATGGTACAGACATAATAATTATAATAATGTATAATAAATCGTAGGCATTTCAAATATGTTGTAGATGAAATATTATTTAAATAATTATTTTGTTGTGTAAAATGTATCGTTGTAATTTTTAATAATTATAATTGAAATTACGATGCTTTAAAAGCTTTAAATGGCAACTAAGAGAATCTGTTAACAAATTGAAATAAATGGATAAACCTCGAATAATGTTAGAGAGAGAGGGAAATATTCATTTTTTGTTTCCATCAATAAAAGTGTATTATTTGAGGTTTAGCTGTACAAAACATAAAACTAGTGTTATTGATATTGATATATGATATACGTGTGTGCGTAAGCATAATAACAATTATCTCCATTGAAACTTATTGAAAACTATTTAAATTTACAAATTCTTTGAAAATAATATGAAAAATACATAAAATCAGTACATTATTTGGAATTATATCACCAACATTTTGCTAGTGCTGTTGTAGATACTTAGAAAGGTAGGGAGGGGTGCATTTGTTTATTTTAAAGTCAATAATAATAATTGCGTTATCATGACGTACAGTTCCATACACTTAACGTCGATTAAATCATGATAGAACACATGAACCTTCCAACTACCTTAACTTTTGAAAATTTCTAAAAATTCCCCACTGCAATAGGTTTCTATAACATCTGCCACAATATTGGGACACAATTAAATATCATATTGTAATTCTAAATTATTTTATTTATTTTTGTCATAATGTTTCTAACCATTAAATAATTTCTACTTTGACCGTATTGTGTTTAAAAGTTTTTTTGTATAAAATGCAAACAATAAAATTGAATATAAACAATAATATTTTCCTTTTGCTATAATAGTTTCATTTCTAAATCATTATTATTATCATTTTTATCGTTATCTTAAATCTGACTGAATGCAACATTCAATGGAATAAACTATTCAGACATATTCACACATACAAAAACACATACATACGGTACATACATACATTCATGCGGTATACATACATATTTCTATACTCACATACTTAACTTTAAGTAAATATTTACAAAATTGTTAGTTTGGTAATAGATAAAATTGATAGGTAATTAAAAGCATAAAAATGAAAATAAAAACAGGAGAAGAAATTTGTCAAAAGAAAGTCATCATCGTCATCAGCAGCAGTAGAAGTAGAAGTAGCATCAGCATCATGTCCGAATGTTTGGTCAATTAAACAATCAGTTAAATCTAATAAAATTGTGCTTTAATATGTAGCATGTTTGATGACAAGTGCTCTCAAGATTATTGTCCTAATATTCATTGATTTTTTGTTTTTGGTATTTTTTTATAACTTATTTCTTTAATTTGATTTTTAACTCTATTGTCTTATGCTAAATAACCCAGATATTGAAAATTAAAGAAATTGCTAGTTAAAATAAATTAAAAATATAGAGTGGCATTGAAAGAAATTTGAATTAGACAGAGGCAACACCAAAATAGAAATGAATCAGCAGGGACAGGCATATAAATGTTTAAAAATAATTTTATGATTGCCGATATGGGCAGGGATATTTAAGATCGTAACATATTAAAACCTTGAAAAATGGCCAGATAGAAAAAATAATTAGTGAAGATGGCAACGCGAATGGGACATTTCAAAATTAGTTCAAATTTGTAAGTGCCTTTGTTTTTTATTATACCCTCATATATTTAAAAAATATATTTTCTGCACAGAAAGAGAAATGATAATCCGATTTTGCTCCAACTTTGCAAATCCGAATATTTGCGTCAGTGCTAGGTCAGGTGCGAAAATCGACAGTATCGGTCCAATCTATCAAGTACCTCTCCCACCAAGGGTCAATATTTTGAATAATTACAACTCTTATAAAATGTGATGTAAGAGTCCGATTGTTTTCAAATTTCACACATCACAATAATTTTTTTAACCCAAGGTCTATTAACAAAAGATCGAGATTTTGAATGAAGCTCATAAAACGCGAAATAAATATCCGATTCATCTCCTTCTGGTACCTCCTACACTAAGGGTCAAAATTTTGAATATCCATGGAGCACATAAATCGCGAAATTAACATCCGATTTGGCATTCATTCAGATTTGGCACATCTCAATATTTGCATCTACACAAGATCTGTTATAAAGATGGTAGAGATCGGACCATTTCTTCTGGTACCTCACCCCATAGGGTTCAAGATTTTGAGAAACCAAAAGCTCAAAGTAAGCCAAATAAGCATTGAAATTCATTCAAATTTCACACACACAAACATTTTTCCTAACACAAGATCTGTTGTGAAGATAATATATTTCTTCTTGTATCTCACCCACAAATGGTCAAAATTTTCATTACTTTTATCTGTCATAACTTGCTAAACAAGTCAGCGATTTTTTACAATTTGCTATATCTAAATATTTCTCTCAACCAGAAACTTGCAATGAATATGGATTTTATGATGATTATATCGTATTTATTTAGGTCCGATATGAAATACACAATAATGGTCCATTCCTTCAGAACCCACTCCATAGAGGCCCAACTGTTTAAATAATCATAACAGATGTCAAAATATATTTAAACTAGCTGAACCCGGTGCGCTTCGCTACCCCTTTTGATTTTATATGCATTCAAAATTTTATTTACAAAAATAAAATAATAAAAAACCAGTAAGGAAAGCTCAAAAGTCGGGCGGGGCCGACTATATGATACCCTACACCACTATGCATATTTAGTAGAGCTCTCGTAAAAAGGTTTATACAGGGCATTTCAGAGCTCTATGATATTTGGTACAAAATCAAAATCTATCTAATTCTATCGTGCATTTTACGAACTATAGCTATCTCTGAACCGGGTTTCTCCAAATTTTACGTATTAGCTTCTAGACTGAATTCGGTCTTATGTACGAAAATTCAGGTGATTTGGGCTGATATTGACCATTTAGTGCACATTTAACCCGAAATGAAGATATATATGGGAGCTATATCCAAATCTAAACCGATTTCGATAAAATTTAAAACAGCTATTCCTGTGCTCCATCTAATACCTAGTACCAAATATCACGGTAGTGGAGTGAATATCACGAATGTATGGGACTAAAACACTAAATCGGATGAAACATATATATGGTTGCTATATCTATATCTGAACCGATTTTCACTAAATTTTATATACTTGCTTCTAGGCTGAATTTGGTCCGATGTACTAAAATTCAGTCCATTTGGACTTATATCGGCCATTTGGTGCACAATTAACCCGAAATCGGATGAAGATATATATGGGAGCTATATCCAAATCTGAACCGATTTCGATAAAATTACAAACAGCTATTTCTGGGCTGTATCTTATATCTGGTACCAAATATCATTCTTGTGGAGTGCATATTACGAATGTGAGGGACTTAAACACCAAATCGGATAAAACATATATATGGGAGCTATAGCTGTTTCTGAACCGATTTTCTCCAAATTTGTTGTATTTTCTTTAAGGCTAATCTCGGTCACATGTGCCAAAATTCGGGTCATTTGGGCTGATATTGGCCATTTGGTGGTCAATTAACCCGAAATCGGATGAAGATATATATGGGAGCTATATCCAAATCTGAACCGATTTCGATAAAATTTAAAACAGCTATTTCTGTGCTCCATCTAATACCTGGTACCAAATATCACGGTTGTGGAGTGCATAGTAGGAATGTGAGGGACTTAAAGATCAAATCGGATGAAAGATATATATGGGAGCTATAGCTATATCTGAACCGATTTTCTCCAAATTTGATATACTTGCTTCTAGGCCGAACTCGGTTGGGTGTGCCAAAATTCAGGTGATTTGGACTGATAGTGGACATTTGGTGCACATTTAACCCGAAATCGGATGAAGATATATATGGGAGCTATATCCAAATCTGAACCGATTTCGATAAAATTTAAAACAGCTATTTCTGTGCTCCATCTAATACCTGGTACCAAATATCACGGTTGTGGAGTGCATAGTAAGAATGTGAGGGGCTTAAAGATCAAATCGGATGAAAGATATATGGGAGCTATAGCTATATCTGAACCGATTTTCTCCAAATTTGATATACTTGCTTCTAGGCCGAACTCGGTTGGGTGTGCCAAAATTCAGGTGATTTGGACTGATAGTGGACATTTGGTGCACATTTAACCCGAAATCGGATGAAGATATATATGGGAGCTATATCCAAATCTGAACCGATTTCGATAAAATTTAAAACAGCTATTTCTGTACTCCATCTAATACCTGGTACCAAATATCACGGTTGTGGATTGCATAGTAAGAATGTGAGGGGCTTAAAGATCAAATCGGATGAAAGATATATATGGGAGCTATAGCTATATCTGAACCGATTTTCTCCAAATTTGATATACTTGCTTCTAGGCCGAACTCGGTTGGGTGTGCCAAAATTCAGGTGATTTGGACTGATAGTGGACATTTGGCGCACATTTAACCCGAAATCGGATGAAGATATATATGGGAGCTATATCCAAATCTGAACCGATTTCGATAAAATTTAAAACAGCTATTTCTGTGTTCCATCTAATACCTGGTACCAAATATCACGGTTGTGGAGTGCATAGTAGGAATGTGAGGGACTTAAAGATCAAATCGGATGAAGGATATATATGGGAGCTATAGCTATATCTGAACCGATTTTCTCCAAATTTGATATACTTGCTTCAAGGCCGAACTCGGTTGGGTGTGCCAAAATTCAGGTGATTTGGACTGATAGTGGACATTTGGTGCACATTTAACCCGAAATCGGATGAAGATATATATGGGAGCTATATCTAAATTTGATCCGATTCTCACCAATTTCAATAGGGTTCGTCCTTGGGCCAAAAAAGTATTGTTTGGAAAATTTCATCTCAATCGGATAATAAATGCGACCTGCATTTTGTTCACAAGAATACATGGACAGACGGACGGACGGACGGACGGACAGACGGACTGACATGCATAAATCGACTCAGAAAGTGATTCTATGAAGGTTCTCAAAAGTAACTATGGGTCTATCTCGTTTCCTTCTCCATGTTACAAACAAATGCACAAAGACATAATACCCTTACCACTATGTGGTGTAGGGTATAAAAAAAAATTTAAAAATTAAAAAAAATATATTGCACCACTTTAATGCGTTAATAAACAAAACCATTAGAAAAGCTGTAACAGGACATGCATACACGAAGGGTTTGTCCTTTGGATTAATTAATTTCATAGCAAATACCAAGCGTGCAGGAAACTGCAATTTTTTGTAGTTGATTGCCATTTCTATTGTAATTAGTGAATTCGAGGTAGCAACATACTTCGCCGTAATAAGCGTATTTCAAAGTAATTGTTGTGTTGTTTTTTAGTGTTTGCCTAAGGCGTTGTGGTTCTTATTAAAATCATATCCCAACCTGATCCGATTTAAATATAATTTTAAAAAATTAATTTTTACACCAAATTCCGCCACAACTTTTATATTTCATTGAAATTGGTGCGTCAAATATGTGAAATCGGCCGAGAATATATATATGGGAGCTATATCCAAATCTTAACTAATTTTTTAATTTAATATTTATCACATTTATTATTATAAGCAAATTTTGCCACACATTGTGAATTTCATTGGAATCGGTCATATATATCGTGTTTGGTGCATAACATGTATGAAATCGGCCGAAATATATATGTTAGCTATACCCAAACCTCAACTGATTTCAATATAATTTGGCATTTTTTTCTGGTGCCAGATTTCGTCTCTCTCGCTTTGGGTGCATCAAATATGTGAAATCGGCCGAGAATATATATTGGAGCTATAATCAAATCTGAGCGAATTTGAATATAATTTGTCAAATTTATTTTTGTACCAGATTTAGTCACTCATGGCGAATTTCATTGGCATCGGAAATACGTATCGTGTTTTGTGCATCAAATATATGAAATCGGCGGAAAATATATACGGGAGCTACATCCAAATCTAAACCGATTTTAATATAATTTGACTAATTTATTTTCTAATCAAAATTGAAATTAGAGATACATATCGTGTTTGGTGCATCAAATACATGAAATCGGTTGAAAATATATATGGGAACTATATCCAAATCTGAACCGATTTCAATATAATTTGACAAATTCATTTTTGCTCCCGATTTCGTTACTTATTTTAAATTTCATTAAAATTGGACATATATATCGTGTTTGGTGCACCAAATACATTAAATCGGCCGAAAATGTATATGGGAGCTATATCCAAATCTGAACCGATTTCAATATAATTTGATAAATATATTTTCGGATCAAATCCCGTTAAACATTCCAAATTTTATTGGAATCGAACATTCATATCGTGTTTGAGGTATCAAATGAACGAAATCGGTCGAAAATATATATGCAAGCTATATCCAAATCTGAACCGATTTCAATATAATTTGGGAAATCAATTTTTTAGATAAAATCCATCACACGTTTCAAATTTCATTGAAATTTGGGATACATAGCTTGTTTGGTGCATCAAATGCTTGAAATCGGCCGAAAATATATATGGGAGCAATATCCAAATCTGAACCGATTTCAATATAATTTTGCAAATTTATTTTTGTTCCAAATTCCGTAACGCATTCCAAATTTGGAGACTGTATCTGTAATCGGTCAATAGATATGTGCATACAAAATCTAAATTTTTGGGAGGTACCTCCGATTCTGATGCTATATCTCCACTTCCAAGTGGACTTTCAAAAATGTATATAGCCTATGTTACTTTCAGGCGATGTTGCAGTATACATGCAAATTTTCAGGAAAATCTGTTCAGCGGTATTCGAGTCCATAAATTACAAACAAACAAACAAACAAACAAACAAACAAACATACAAACATTTTCCTCTTTTATAGATATAGATAATCGAACATTAGCTGAAGGTATACGTCAGTCGGCAGGACCGACCGATATTTTTTAACTTGTTTTATTTCGGATTCCAATATAATTTACAATATAATTTGGGAATCCAATATATGTTAATTAGTTCCTGAAGTTCCAATTCCACCAACATTTCATGGTTACTTGTTTAAATCAACTTTTGAAATATTGGACTGATTGACTACGAGGTGGCTTAAATTCAAAAGAGGATGAAACATATATATTTGGGACCTATCGCTATATATCTCAATCAATTCACTCCAAATTTAACAGACTTTTTTCTAATCTAAAATTTAATCTAATTAGACAAAGGTAAAACGATTGATGTACTCTTTCCATCTAATTAGCGGGAAATTTATGCGGGAGCTCTATCTATATCAGAACCGATTGTAATAAATTTGGCGAGTTAAGCTGTATCAGATATCTTGCAGGGAAAATCATTGTTATAGAGAACATATTATGGCGTTGAGGGGATTAAATGTCAATATATATTGCTATATCTGAACCGGGTTTCACCCATTTTTAAAAACTTACTTCCTTGCTAAATTCGGTCATATTTATAGGATGGGCACATTTACGTTTTTTTCAACTAGTGCTTATTTCGGGAATGGTGAGGTCAAATTTCGACCCGTTGTGGGGGAGTTGATATGCGCGAAATTTGAAGACACATTTTTATAAAAAAATTTGATCATTTCTTATTCTATCAGGTATAATTATTTTTTGTGAAATTTTTGATATTTTGTGTTTTCGATCTATTACAATATAACAAGTTTGGAACTAATCGGATAATTCCTTCGAGAGTTATCGTGCTACCAGACAGACATACGAACATACGGAGCCATAGATCGGCTCCAAATGTGCTGAAACAGATTTGGTCCAAAGAAACCTAGGGTCTAACGCCGTTGTTTCGTTAGGCACGTATCAAAAACATTTTCTATCTGATCCTTCACCAAAATCTATTCTACTTAGTCATGTATTTCGCATTAGGTGTGCAATAAAGCGAGACGGTTACCACCAATTTCCAATGGTTTGTTCTTGGACCATACCTTCGGGCAACAAATGCGACCTGCAATTTTGAGTGACGGTTACCCAGAAACAAAATATGATTCAATGTAGTTCACTAACAGTTACTGTAGGTCTGGTTTCTTTTCCCAAAGACATAATGCCCTGTGTCCCAGAAAGGCCTAGGGTATATATCGCTAACCTACATTTTCATACGATTGGAAAATATATCCAGGATCTAAATCATTAAAAAGAAAATAGTCGATGAATCAACTAGGAATTTTAGGGTATCCAAAAATTATTCTATGGTTAAAAGTGATTATTTAGAATAGTGAGGCTATAGAGCTTTTAAATAAAATATAAAAGAAACTAAATCATATAAATGGAAATAAATGTAGAAAGAAAAAAGGAAACACATTTAACTTATTTGCAGTCTTAACCAAGGATACCATTAAAACACATGCACACACACACATTCACTCAAACACTTAACCAATTGCAGTACTTAGTAACGATTGTAAGCCGAGTTGCTGTTGTTTTTCAGAGTACCTCCCCCCAAAGATAGAAATGTTAAAATCCAAAGACTGCTAAAAAGACTTGTTTTAAATAAAATTCCCATAAACAAACATTGTATTTGTTTAAGCCAAAGCGGAGGGGGCTCCTAGGCTTAGCCAGAATGTTGATGCAAAAAGAAAATCATGCTGTAGCATTTCTTTTAAGGCCTAAAACAGCAGCACTACCACTTAACACCTTGGCAACGGGTTTGCTTTGTTGTCCTACACACAGTTTTTTTGGCACATTTACAGAATCGTATAACACTTTAGCACCTTGGCGTGTTAAGCAACAGCAACTGCTGCAACAGAAGCGGCAAAAACAGCTTTATTTATACATTGTCCTTGTTGCCACTAGTTTTTCTATGAAAATTACTTAAGAAAATGTTGTCACTAAAAAAAAAACACACGCACACACACAAAGTGAGAGAAAAAAAATAACATTTTAGTCCAAAAACACTAGAGCCAACATCGAGCATAAGGATAATCGTGAAAACTAAAAGAGACAGTAAGGGAGAGGGGAAAACAAAGTTAGTTAAACGCAGGAACTTGTACGTTTAAACGAAACCTTCAATTCATGCTGGTGTAAAGAATGCAAAAACAAAAAGAAAAAAAAAAACAACGGGAACTGCTTAAACATGAACAAAATGATGAGCATGATGACATTCAACTTAAGGCAAAACTTATTTCTGATACAGTCATGAAAAAATAGCGGAGAAACTAAAAATGAAGAAACAACACGGACAACCCGCGCAAGTGTATCACAGTGTCTCAGTGTGTCCTTGTGTATCCTGTGGTGTGTTTTGTTTTTGTCCCTCCAGTCTTTTTTTTTTGGAGATTTTTGGGTTAACGTTTCATTGCTGGAATCTTAAAGATGAACGGATGACTTTGCTAGTTGTAACAACTACAGCCAAGTTTTGTTCTTGCTGTTGGTCTTTGCATCAAAAACACTAGTGGTGTCAGTTAGCGTTCTCGTCCTTCTTTCTGTAAGTGTGTGTGAGTGTGTGTGAGTGTATGTGATTGGGTTATGTTTTTGTTTTTAGTTCTATGTTTAACTAGTCCTTTAATATGGCATAATGAATCTCTTAAGCGTTTTTGCATCATCGTCTTCCTCAAAATTTGTTATATTTTGTTTTGTTTTTGTTTTTTCATACGCTTTTTGTTTTGTTTTCGCCTTCTTCTTTTTGTCTTACTTAATATTTACTACGGCACCTTGTTCTTTTTTTGTGTTTTTTTTTTTTGGAGTTTTCGTTCGGAATTTTTACAATCTTTTCGGCTAGGGCATATTTGTTTTATTTGCTTTGAGTTTTCTTTCGTTAGGAAGGTTATTTTTTAGGTTTTAGTTGTTTTAGTTTTTTTTTTTTGGGTTTTTGGTGTCTGGTGGGGATAGGGTTGATCTATATATTTATATGTATATTATTCTAAATATGTATATGTATATATACGTTAATATATGTATATGTATAATATTATATACTCATACAGTATACCATATATTTATATATAAGTGTGTCTGTATGATTACATTATGTTTTTGTTTTTTTTTTGCGCTTAGAAAACTAATAAAATATTTAATATTTTAACTAACATTATTCAATAATTGCTTAATGTATAATTGGATTTGGATATTTGTTGTTTGTTGCTGTTGAAGTTGTAATTTTTGCTGTTTCTGTGGCGGCTTTCATGTTTCATTGTTGCTGCGCGGCTATTGATTTAGTGTTTATATTTATTTTTGTTGTTGTTGCTTCTTTTATTTTTTAAACATTTACAAGCTGTTATTTATGGAACGCTAGCTGCCAACCAATTCGATTTGTCGATATTTTTTCCGCAAATTTGAGACGGGATCGCGATATAGAATGGGATCTAAACGCATATTGGAACGTACGAGTGGCATGTAGCTGAAATGAAATAATTGAAAACATTATTAATAGATTTTTATATATTTTGGAAGGCAAATAGCAGAGAAAGTAAAAAAAGTGATCTAATCGCAATGAACTCCTGACAATATTATAAGCAAATTTGCTCTAAATTCGACTAGTTTGAGAAAGCTTTCTCATTCAGGGCCGTATCTATTGAACAAACTCAAGTTGCACTTTAGTGGTAAAAAAAAAGATGCAAAGTATTTACTAATGTTGTTATATTCCGAGACGTTTGCGTTTGCGAGACTACAGCGAAAGGGATTATGTTGCGACATGCTGCCCAGCGAGTCCACTTCTTCGACGTCCACCGCAGTCTCCAGAACAGCAACCAACACCGCAGCATCAAACGCCACATTTTCCTGTTCCAACTCCGCATTGTGCATCGTTCTTGCAATTCGACTGCAACGGGCTCCGAGGCAAAATTGATGAGATAGTGGAATTTATGAATCTGAGGAATATTAAGATCGCAGGTGCAGGAAACCAAGCTGAATGAAAATTGAAGCAAGTTATGATTACAGCGTACTAAGTAAGAATCGCAGCAGCAGTGGGGGTGAGGGATTAGCGTTCCTGTTACCCCATTCTGTTCAGTACAGACCTATCTCGCTTGAGCTAGTCTCTACCCATACATGAAATATATGGGGGTAGCAGTCAAGTGTGGAACTGCCGAGGTAGAGGTGCTTAGTGTGTATATCCCGCCGATTAATAGCTGTGAACCGCGTTATTTGCCAGATATTAGCCCATTGTTGGTAGTCAATAACCGCCTGGTACTAGGGGTTTTTAATGCCCACCATGAGTGGTGGCATTCCGTCCTAGGTAATGACCAGAGGGGGTCAGCGCTGGCAGAGCAGATTGACTGATCCACATTCTGCACGGTTAACGAGGATGCCCCACCCGAATAAGAGGAGAGTGTCATAGTTCGCCAGACTTAACTATAGTGTCACCCGGTCTGAAAAATGACTTGACTTGGCAACTCGTAATTTCTCTTGGTTCAGACCATCTCACAATAATCGTCTCCATAAGCAGGTCACCCGATTTCATAACCTCTAAACGCGGCACTTTCCTTAACCATGGGAAAGCTCACTGGCCAAAGTTCAGAGATGTTTCTGATGTTTGGTAGCAGAAAGCATTTTCCGAAACATCATCAAAGCTGCAGGAGATCGCTATATACCTGCTGATCGAATACCCACAATAAGACCAAACTTCCCAGCAGAGGCAGCGGAATTAGCAAACGAGCGTGATGATCCCCATCGTACCAAGCCTGCTGATCCTAGAATCAGTGATTTGACAGTGGAAGTCAACCGGTTGGTACAGGAGCAAAAGAGGAAAAAGTTACTAGACCATCTGAAGTATTGCAACATTAGAACCGATATGAGTAAGCTGTGGGTTAAGTCGCTCTCGAACCCTGAAAAGAAGGATGATAGGACCTCAGTCACTTTTAACGACGTAACGCTGACTGATTCGAAGAGATGCTCTGAGTATTTTAACTGACAATTTGTCGAGCACCCCGAGAGCGACAGGGCGAAATGAAGATTACTACGTCGTATCAGATCTCTTCCCGCCGAGGAGGAACCACCACAGTTTACGATGGGTGATATTGCAAGTCACTAAATCATCCAAAGAGTTGAGCCCAGACGGAATCTCAATGGTAATGCTGGATACGCCGGGAATCGAGTTCCTAACGAAAGTTCCCACCCACATAGTACCTGAAGCCTGGATAATGGGTCTGGTGGTCCCGCTACTGATTTCGATTTCGCTTTTGTCCCCAGAATTAGAGGAAGCTATCCAGTTTCCAACCATCAGCACGGATTCCGTTCACAACATAGTACCACAACAGCATTACACGCAATTTCCCCACATATTCGTAGAGGATTGAAACAGAACAGGCCATATGATAAAACAGTGTTGGTTGCCCTGGACCTAACAATGGCATTTGATACGGTCAATCATGCCACACTGTTTAAGGACGTGCAGAGAACTACCCTCCGGCCAAGTTTGAAACGTTGGATAATAAACTATATGTGTGGACGTACCGGGAATTCCAGAACAAGAAATCCAAAGCCCGTAGGCGGGGAGATATATCCGGAACTGTTAAACCTCTAACTTTCCGGAATTCCTCGCTCTCCAGAAGGCATACAGATCGTAACGTACGCGGATAATTGTACGATCATGGCATCGGGCCCGGTGGTTGTTGACATATGTGAAAGGCTGAACCCCTATCTTTCGGAGCTTGCCGCATACTTACACGCGAGGTCTTACCACATGGTCTGCGGAGATGAGAACATAGCTGAATGTGCATATCGAGGGGAATTTAATACCCACCACGAACTACCCCAAGATTCTAGGGGTCACATTCGACAGCATGTTCAAGCCGTCCGCGCAAGCCACAGCTGCCTGCGATAAGATGAAAAGTAGGAACAATGTCCTTAAGGCGCTAGGCGGCAGCACTTGCGGTGCGGACATAGAAACCTTGTTGACCTCTTATAACGCGGTAGGTCGGTCTGTGGTCAGCTATGCGGCTCCAGTGTTGTCTGCGTATACTAGTGCTATGCAGTGGAAGCACATTCAGACCTGCCAGAATGCTACCCTGAAAACTGCGACAGGGTGCCTTCTCATGACACTAGAGGACCATCTACATGAGGAGGCGAAAGTCATCCCCTTACATCAACATAACCACATGCTTTCGTTGGAGTACCTGCTTGGGTGCTACCACGGGAGTCATTCAAACATGGTGGATAAAACAACCTCACCCAGGCATTTACAGATGGAGAAACCTATTAGGCAGGACAATTATAGCATAAATGCTGTCCTCAGTGTCTATCTTCCATCCTTTGCTGCTGTAGAACGTCGGCTGCCTACATAAACCGGAGTAGTTTTGGTGCATTTACGTTCAGGATGGTGCAGTTGCCTCTATAAAATTGTCCTGCCAAAACTTTGGTTGCGGCCCACGAAAGTAGCCGATTTTTTGAACCTGCATTAGCAGAATTCGAACAAAACATGTAAAGCTGTTACAACAACAACATGTCATACAAAAGTCTCATTGGACGTTAGTGTGTCCAGTCTCAACCCAACAAAGGAGCAGGGCACTAAACCTCATCCTTACCTCATTAAAGAACATTGTGCAAATAGCGATCTTTAAGTTAGGTTAGGTTAAAGGACGCGCGTTAAAGGACCTGCTGGTACATTGTGTTTATCCTAATAAGAAATTTGAGGAAAGAAAGAATAGTGGAAAAAAGGAAGGTGTTATTGGTTTTATATTTAGTTGTGAAGGTGATTCACGGCAAGAGATCTTGCCATGTCGTTTTTAGGCACTTAAATCTTCTGGCTAATTGAAGTATTACTGTCAGTGTTAGACGACGAAGACAAATCATGTGACAATTGTTCCCCCACCAACCTGTGTTTCACGTTAATGAGTGCTGGACAGTGGCAGAGTAGATGCTCGAACATCTCAGTTTCTTCTTCGTCTTGACATATTCTACAGTAATCAATATCATCGCTATCCCATTTCGAGATCATTGCCCTCACCTTCCTGAGACCTACCTACCACAAGTTTTAAGTCAATTCTCTCCGAGTAGTGTTTATGAATGAACTGTAGGAAGTGGCACAGGGGTGGTTTGACCGTGTTCTCAACTTCAATGGTAGTTGATTCTGATCCTAGCCTAGCCAATTCGTATGCAGTCTCCTCGCCTGGGATATTGTAATGACCAGGAATTCAACAGAGCTTGATAGACAACCAAGCGTTTTCCAAGGACCTCCTGCAGTCCAAAACAACCTTAGACTTGATACTAGATGAGTTTAGGGCTTCCAGAGCGGCTTGACTATCAACGTATATAGGCACCGGCTAACCTCGTTGTTCCTCGTTAAAAACAGGTCTATTGCTTTTTTGACCGAAAAAATTTCCGCCCAGAATACGCTACATTCGTTTCTATACTTGTAGGATTGGTGTCATAGAAGACACCAGCTCCCGTTCCGGATTCCATCTTAGAACCGTCGGTATAGGCAGCTATGCCGCAGAAAGGTGGATTGTTACGCACCGAGGTGTCCCTATCACGTATGTGGATGTCAGGTGGGTCAAACCACAACCGTGATGAAATATAATCAATAGTGTTGGCTTCTCCCACATCCCTTACACGCTCTAGGATCGCAGAATGTCCAAAGGATTGACTGCGCCATTGGTTTAGTTCTTTGACTCGAAGTGCACATCTAATTGCCTTAACCTCTACGTGTATGCTTAGTGGGCTTAAGCACAGTAGGGTATCCAGTGCAGTTTGAGGTGTGCTCTTGAATTTACACTTTATTAGTAGGGCGGCTCGTTAAACTTTTTCAATGCGACGTAAGAAGGATGATTTCCTCAAGGAATGCCACCACACTAGATTTCCATAGGTTAGGATGGGGCGAACAATTGACTCATACACCCATTTAATGATGTGTGGTTCGAGGCCCAAGCTTTTACCTATGGAGTTCTTGCAAAGTGCAATTAAGCCACCCTTTGCTCGCTCCTCGGTGTTCTTCTTCCAGCTTAATTGGCGGTCGAGGATAGTGCCGAGGTATTTAGATTCAGAGGTTTAGCGTGACCCCATCTAGCATCGGTGGTATAAAAGAGGAACATTTACGTTTCCTCGTAAGTTAAATAGCATTGTGCAAAAATAAACCATACATACACAATTTTCCCCATATAATTCTCAGTCTATATGCATGAGATGTGGCCATTTAAAAGCAGTTTCAGATCAGGAAAAGTCATTCCGAATTGATATATTTATATATTTTTTTGTTCTAAATTATACGGGAAAGTAGAAAAATAAAATAATTTTGTATTTTTAATAAACAGAGTTAAACATTTTCCAACGTATTCCAAAAAAACACAAACGATTTCCTCTAAAATCATGACATCCATTCCCTATTGCGGTTTAACTACTACCTCACGCTCTCCTAACCACTGCAGTTTGCAAAAATATAATTTGAATTGAATACTCATGCATACGTTTCTATCACCGACAGTCGTCAGGCAGTCATAGAATCCGTTGGTATGTTCGTTCGTTACTCAATGACAGAGAAATAATGTAAAACGTGATCTATTTACCAATACCACCATATTAACTTAACCTCCTGCCCTGCCAAAATTGTGGTTACAACAATTCAATGTTATTCAAAAGACGAGTACGCTAGACGGAATTGTATTGACAGGATATACATATAATTAATATAAAGCAACCACAGAGACGTGTTTTACAAACACAAAACTCAATCCCTTACTGAGAATACGAATTGATTTTTTTTAAATGATTGTGGTCAAATAAGTAATGGTTTGAAAAGCGTTTGAAACTTCATGTGAATTAACAGACATTGGTGCCGATTTTTTAACAATTGCGGAATCATTCATTTTGGATACACTTCGGTCGTAATAGTATTTGCCAGGTTAAAATAAAATTAAACTCATAAAACCGATTATCAAAAAATTAAATTTTTATTTAAAAAAAAAAAATAATAATAATAAAATATTAAGGCAAATCCACACAGTTTTAATTTTCAATAAAGCCAACTTTGGCCCATTGCTTTCCAAATACTCCAGACACAATAGTCCAATGGATTGGTATCCGGATTTTGGTGGCCATTGTGCGCTAGAAATGAAGCGAGGAACCTCATTTTGTAACCATTCATGAGTGGCGCGTGCTGAATGCGATGGTGCTGAGTCCTGTTGGAATGTCCAAGGTCTGCGGCCAAAATGGTTGCGTGCCCAAGGCTGTAATACAGAATATTTTCGCGATAATATTCGGCATTTATTCTGATGCCACGGTCGATTAATAAGAGCGGAGAGCGACCATCGGCTGTTATGGCGGCCCACACCTTCACCATGGCCGCTCTGAGTTCGGTGGCCAACCGAAGGTGCACATTTTCGGCTGACCTCTATATAATTTTGTTTGTTTGTTTACAAACAGCTGAACAACAAATATTTTCTCCTCAGAGAAAACCAAATTCGACAGTTCACCACTTTCGGCCAAGCGAAGCAACTCTTTAGACTATTTTCTTTCTGTTGCGGTGTAAGTTCTTGCACTTTTTGGAATTTCAATGGCTTTACCCCGAGCTCATTTTTCAATATTTGCCGAATGTAATATTGCGATATGTTCAGCTCACGAGCCATTTTTCGGCTACTGCGAAAATTCTGGAAAATTCTCACCAAAATGCTTTTGTACGCTTGTAAAAAATATAATGAGCTGTCACTGGAATAATTTTAACATCTGTCGGAAGAATGACAGCAGTCCGAAGTTGATTGCAGTTTTTTCATCTCACCCTGTAGTACCGTTATATGGGGGCTACACAAAAACGTGGCCCATTTAGGAACATAACCTGCCTAGTTGCAAAATAATATCAATTCGTTCGAAAGATAGCGTGATTACAACAGACAGACGGACATGGCTATATCGACTTAGAATTTAACGCTGATACTGAATATATATACTTTGTAGGCTCTATCATGAGTGTTTCGAGTAGTTACAAACGGAGTGCGGGGGCATAATATACATATATAAATTCGTGTAAACTAGAATTAGCATTAATGTAAGACTACATTTTCTATATTTATGCTAAGCTTTTTATACCATACTTTCAGGCGCAAGGAAACGCCTTATAGTATAGTGCATATTATGCAAAGGTATAAGTGTAATATAAATATTATATAGTACTGTACAGTTAAGTTCAAAAATTGTTGGAAGAGCTTATTGTAACATGTGATAATATCTCTTTACATATGACTCTAACACGATGTGGAAACGATTAGGTTTTTATATATTAATTGTATAACTCAGAAACTTACCCAAAAACAGCGGCAAAGGTGTTGAGACAACTCTGACGCTGTATAAAGTGATCTGGATCATTCCAAGGCGAACGCCCCGTTTCACGATCCTTGTAACCTTTGCGCTGTGTTACTTTGATGGGAGCCTTTCGGGTAACATGCGATACGAGAAAGTTCATTAGGATGTCTTCGCAATTGGAAGATTGTTGTACAGTCTTCAGGAGTAGCAACGACAACCAGTTGGTGTACAAGTAGTTGTAGTAGCGATGATAGAAAGCGGCACCAGTCAAAACAATGGAATAGTAATTTGTCCACTTAGAAGTGTAACCCCAAGCATTCTGGAATGGAAAAATAGAGAATTACAAATAAGTAATTTGGTTTTTTGTATGGTTTTAATACTACTTCACCTTGGAATCATCCCAGAAGTGAGCACGAGCTGGATAGCCCACAATGCGATCGGGAAAGTCACGCCACACCGTATAGGCAAAGTCCAACTCGTCTGTGTTGAGTATGGCGTCCTCGTCCAATGATAATACAGCATCTGTTTGTATTTCGTCATAAGGATAAAATCGTTGGGATATACTGGGGCGTTCGTCGGTCGCATCAGCGTCGTTGTCAGTCGGCGTCTCGCCATCAGGTGAATGTGCATTATTCCTATTCTTATTATCATTATAATTATGGTTTTTGTGCTGGGATGCTGAGCGACCGTTTAAGGCACCATCGTTTTCTACATTTCTCACATTATCTGCTCCCACTCCTCCGCCGCCGGTCTCTCCACGACCACCGCTTACACCTCCTCCTACTCCTCCCTTGAGTACAGCCGCCGCAGCGGACTTTGTTTGATATGAGCTGCCGAGTGATATCACATGGAATGGTATATGGTAAGTGGGTGGCCAACGTTTCTTAGCCGGAATGGGGCGATCAGCCGCCCATAAAACAATAATCTAAATCGAACAAAAACAAACAGAGAAATATGGGTCAGTCAGTAATTGATGCAAGCAATTTCCCAAATGCAATAACTCACCCTATCTACAAATTGACTTTTTGTTATGGTTTTGACTAGTTTGTAAAGTGCATTATTAGGACCTAAGGGTGCACCTATTTGAACATATATCACGGCTGTGTAATTGTCTCTTGTTCTCAAGTTTATATCGTCCAACAAAAATGGCATAAATCTGAAATGGCAAAAGGAAGCAAAGGGTTAACAAAAAATAAAAAACAAAACAGCAAACGAAATGGGAAATGAGAGAAAATCACAACAACGACAACAAAAAAAAAAAAAAAAACAAAGACAACAATGTTCATTAAACCGTTCAACTAGCAGGCAGCAGCAGTAGTAGTAGTGGTAGTTGCAATGCCAGTTCAACGAACGAAGATGAAAGCGAAAATGGAAAATGCGACCATTATTTAAAAGGAATAACAAAAAAACAAAAAAAAAAAAAAAAAAAACTATGCAATTACTTCCGACTCCTTTCGGGCATCGGTAGTCAGGTGCTATCCCCAAAAATGTAGGTCAATTACAATACAATATCACACAAATCTTACGGCAAACTTATGTCGATGCTGCATTTTTTTGGCCGATTTTTATTTTGCCACAACGGTACGTGGCGAACAAATGTTTTTTTTGGTATCTATTGCCGTTTGTTACTGCCGATGGAAAATTTAGTTAAAGTAAATAATTTCTGTGGTGATAGGAGACTTCGATTTAAAGTTTGAGAAATCGCAAATGAGAGGAAAATGTTAGACACAATATATTCCTGATAAAAATTAAGGCAGTTGCAGAAGTTTAGAAAATATTTAGGAAATTTTGGGTTAACCTGCTGATGTTATGGGCAGGCATCAACAATCGACATGTTCTTAAAAAAATTGAAAGATTTAAGATTGGGAAGATAAATGTATCTAACAAAGACACAACCACAAGAATTTTATTCGGATTCAGAAAGTGGTCAGAAAGCGGCAAATTTAAGCATTTTAAAATAAATATAAATCCAGAAAACTTTGGATCTTAAAGGCAAGAAAATTTAGAAATCATGAATATTTTGAATCTTTGTAAATTTTATTACCCAACTTTAGAAAAATTACGGATAAAAGGGACCAATGTACAGAAACTACAAAAGAAGCGGGATTTCTTTTAATCTGCACTCAAATAACTCATAATTAACTCAAATAAGGAGTTAATTGGTTTCAACTTTTTCTCTGGATATTTTGTAAATTTTAAATAAAGTCTTTATTAGTTGATTCTTATACCCTCAGCTATATGGCTACACAGGATATATGTCATTTGATACGGCCACAACGTGCCCCATCGAAATAACGGTTTTAGACCCCAGGTCTTTTGGACCAAATCCGTTTCAGGATATTCGGAGTCGATCTAGCGATGTCCGTCCGTCTCTGGCTGGCTGGTGAGCATGATTACTCTCGAAGGGAACATCCGTCCAAATTTGGTACATCGTGATATTATTATCAAACTTAGATCGAGTTCGGAGATGGACAATATCGGTCCACTCCTTCTAGTGGCTCCCCCACAAAAGGTCGAACTTTTCAAAGAAAGTATGTAACTGCACAAAAAGAGAAAGGATAATCCGATTTTGTTCCAACTTTGCAAATCCTAATATTTACATTAGTGCTAGGTCAGGTGTGAAAATAGACAATATCGGTCCACCCCATCAAGTACCTTACATTCAAAGGGTCAAAATTTTGAATAATTATAACTCTAATAAAATGTGATGTAATAGTCACACTTTTCTGTATTTTTATTAACCCAAGGTCTGGGTTAATTATGCAATATATTGGTCCACTCCTTCTGGTACCTCCCCCACAAAAGGTCAAAATTTTTAATATCCATGAAGCTCATAAAACGCGAAATTAACTCCGATTCCATACAGACTTGATACATCTCAATATTTCCATAAACACAATATCGGTTAGAAAGATGGTGGAGATCTGGCTATTTCTTCTGATAAACATAGAGTTCAAGATTTTGAAAAACTAAACGCTCAAAGAATGCGAAACAAGCATCCAACTCTCTTCAAATTTCACACATACAAATATTTTTGCTAACACAAGATTTGTTGTGAAGATGATATATATTTGCGAATCCCTTCTGGTACCTCACCCATAAAGGGTCACAATTTTCAATACTTTTATATGTCATAACTTGCAAAACAAGTCAGCGATTCCTTACAACTAGCTATATCTAAATATTTATCTCAACCAGAAACCTGAGATGTATGTGGAATTTATGATTTCGCATAAAATTGGATATAAATGTTCGATTTTCTTGTAATTTTGCACATACCAATATTTTTTTATGAAGTATGAAAATGGAATGCTTCGGTCGACTATATCTGGAAACTCACGCAAATTTTTACATTTTCTAAAAATTTTCATATATCTCATATAAGTGATGATTCATATTTATTTAGGTCAGATCCACAGAGGGTCACTAATTTGAATAATCATAACAGAAATAAAAATATATTTAAATAATCGAACATTGGTTAAGGGTATACATCCGTCGGCAAAACCGACTTAAACTTTGTAACTTGTTTAATGTTTTTTTACTTTGTAACTTGTTTCGATAGAGGTATTTTATTTCTTTAAATCAGTTCCCATGAAAAAATATTAGGATGCATATTTTAGATGCAATACCACACACTGAACCCATTTTTTCAAGAAGAATTTTTGGTTTTTAACAATATATTCCGTATTACAGGCTACTAGAAGATTGAAATTATGTTTTTTGCACGTCTCTTGCTTTTATTGTCATTGTGACGGGAACTAGCATTTACAACTCACTTACAATCGAAAACCTTCAAAATGGTCACAAGAACAATCGTTGAATTATGTGAGAATTGATGGTTCTATAAACCTACAATTCGAAAAATCTACCTCAAGGAGGCAGAGTGTTGACTTAAAATTTCCCATTTCGCTTTCTTAACTTTCAGAATCATTAATCGGACTTAATGAACATTCTTAAATAAATAAAATGTATTTTTATTCTTACCTGGAACTATCAGCGAATGTTGGAAGTGTAAGAAGAGCACCTGGTGCTGTATTCCAGACTATACTATTTCGCTCTGGGTAATGCGGTAAACGCTCTCGTATAATCTGAAAAAAGAAAAAAAATGGACCAATTAGTTAGTTGTTTTTAATAATATATATTAAGAAGAACGAATTAAGCATAAGTTTTTAGAAATACTAGGCCTTTAAAAGCAGAATAGGCCCGGTTTGCTTGGCCCACCATTGATCTTTCGGCACACATATGCAATAATTTTCGACTACTTCTAAAACAAAATTGACCCTTATGCTAAATTTCAAGATTTAAGCATTAGTACAATTTTTCCACAAATTTAATTTTGTATTTACAAATTTCAGAATTTAGTTTCTAATTTAGTAAATTTGCATCATAACTTACCTATATGCGAAATCTTCATTGCATTTAAAATTAAAGTTCTTCCATTGAAAATACGAATTATTAACGAAAAATATACATATTTTATTAAGGTGGGTAGGATATACAATTAAAATTTATTTTGTTGTATTCATGTAAAATAGAATGAAGAATAATGTAAAAATATAAATATTTTACACTTAGAGTTTATTTTTTGAAAAAAAAAAAAATATATATATATATATAATAAAAGTATAGATAGTTAATATATGAAATATTTAAAATTGAAATAGCGAAGTTGATATTAGGAAATATGAATCGAATGATTCATCGAATTACAAATAGAATTCACAAATTACAATTTAAATGTTTCGAATTACTTCTGAGAAAGATGTAGCTCTACCCTTGGTACATTTTTTAGTACCCAACAAGTAAATAAGCATCAATTTCGGTAGAACTTTTAATACCCTCCACAATGAGGATTTAAAAAACCTTTATAATACAGTATGAGAATTTTATATTCCAGCGAGTTGAATTTTTACAAGTTAAATCGGTTGAAGCATGAATATAAAGTCTTCAAAATACTATAAAGAGGGTGGTACCGATATATATATTTTTTGCAATGTTGACCTTCACTGAACAATTTCTGCCACCAAAATTAGTTACAAACTATAAATGTCGAACCTCAATCGTCAAAGTACCGAATATCGAGTGATTCCATTGTCGCAAAAAAACCCAATATTGCGAGATACCATTATACTGGTTTCTAGGAAAACGGGTGCATATGGAAAAAGTTGTTATACTGCAGAGTAATTGCTCTTTAAAAACTCTAAATAACGGATTTTAAGCAATTCGGCTAGCAAATGTGGATAACGTCGTCAAAATACAGAGTATCGAGACGTATCGTTATATGGGGGCTTTACGAAAACGTGAACCGATATCGCTAATTTACGAACTTGATCTGCCAACGGAAAAAATACAAGCCTTCTATTCCAATTTGTGCGATAGGAAGCGTGAATACGAAAGACATCGTTAAATCGACTTAGATTTTTTTCGATAAATTACAAACGGAATAACAAAATTAATATACCCTCCAAAGTATGGTGGAGGTATACAAAATTTTAAGATTATTACCTTAAAAGTAAAAAAGTTTTTACTTCCTAAGGTCAGAATACATGTTAGGTTGGAGTCAAAAAGTAGTCCTATATTATATAAACTATACATCATACATTACCATAAATACAACTGTATTTTAATTATTCTATACTTGTAAACATATAAACATAATTTATCTTACTATAATGCGTTTCTATTTAGATTAAAAAAGCTGGGGAGCGTCGAAATGTATGTCTTAAAAATGCTACAGATAATTGTTGAAAATGTCACTTTATATATGACCCTAACGTCAAGTGTAATCCAGCCTTTAGGCGAATGTCAAAAATACCACATTATTTGATTTCTCGTGTCGTTGTTTTCATACAACATTTGAAGATTTGAACTTCAGAAAAAAAATAAATTCTAGATCCAGTTATAGGCTAGATTGCGAGAGGGAATTGCAGCTTTCCTGCATTTAAAATGAGTGAAGGGTAAATTCCATATAAAACTCTTACTCTTCGTTCAATCCCGCTCGCGAGCAAGTTTTACTCCCGAGTGAAAACGAGTACATATGTGCTCCAAATGTGAGTGATTGTATCCAAAAAGTTCGTTAGTGGCATTATCTGATATCGTCATTACATTGTTCAAGTTTGTACCTTAATAGTGATGATGTGTACAGATGAATACCTGTAGAACATAATAGTTCTAAACTCGAACGGCTTGAATTAAAATATAGATTTCGATCTATGAAGAAGTACTGGTAAGGGTAATTTGTCTAAAAATTGGTATTTGTAGTTCGTTGTATGGGTCCACATTTTCGTATTGTCCCTCCCGATATTCGGTATGTTGAAGATTTTTGCACATTTTTTACGGATTTGTCTAAAAATGGTATTTGTAGTTCGTAATAGGTTTTAGCTCCTGTGGCAAAACATTGAATATCTAGGTCCACATTTTCGTATAGCCCCCAAATAACGATAGCTCTCAATATTCGGTATTTTGATGGGTTAACCCACATTTTGCACTGATTTGTCTAAAAATTGGTATTTGTAGTTCGTTATGGCTTCTAGCTTCGGTGGCGGAACATTGTATATATTGGACCATGTCTTCGTACAGCCCCTATATATGGGTTCCACCCGATATTCCTACCACCCGATATAGACCGATATTCAGTGTTTTGATGATCCTAGTCACATTTACCCCCGAGATTATTTAAAATTTGGTATTTGAGGTATTATTATTTGGTATTAAAATTGTCTATATAGGCTCCCGTTTTGGTTAGGCCCCTATTTAATGGCTCCAACCACTATATTGTTTTTAGAAAACTCTAACTACATTCTCCCACCGATATTACCTGAGTTTGTAGTTTAAAGTGGAACACGTTTGAATCCAGATAATTTTGTATAAAAATTTTTCTTTACCTAATGGTGGAGGGTAGTAGAAGTCGACACGGCCGAACTTAATGTCTTTTTACTTGTTTAGTGTACCACCGCCGATATTAGCAGATATTTCATTACATGACTACCTTATAGAATTTATCTGTAAGATTTAATGTATTACGAAAATCAAAACAGTTAAAATTTTGAGAATGTAACAATTTCAGTCCTGAGAATCACATAAATATTGAATTATTAACAGAATCATGCAGATGTCGTATCAACTTCAGAAATCAATCCCATCTTTTGAAGAATTTGGATGATGAAATGCCTCATCTTCCTATCGCTATTTCACTTCATTTAATGCTACAAATGTTTGATTCTTTCATTAGCTTGGAAGATAGAGCGTTTTAAAAAGGAGGCGTTTGGGAGGTAACACGCCCCAAAGAATTCTATAAAATTAACAGCATATTTCACCACAGTTAATTCCTGAATAAAATTGAAGAAGAAATTGATAGGTTTATACTGAATTAATGTCTAATAAGTATAAAAACGTATGGGTCGCATGGTTACCTAGAATATCTGATACGTTTCCTCTCAAATAAGTGTAACCTCTCTTCTCCGACTCCTTTATGTTGTAATTTAATTTTTCAAGTGAACAGTTTTCCTACCCCTTTAATTGATGAAGACATTTAGTTTAAAGTTCAAGTGAGTCCAAGGAAATTACTTTGTGATAACTTACTAACCATTATTCAATTCCTTCTATTTTTTTGGTAAATATTTTTGTTCATTTGCAAGAACTGTTCATTTTCCGTTTTCTCTGGAAAATAATATTAAAATGCAAAAGGAAATGATTTTCTTTTTGTGAGATGCCCAAGAAAGAGGAGAGGACGTACTGAACGAAACATAACGAATTTTTCACAAATGGAGTATAAAGAGGAGGACTGCTGTTGCTAGAAATAAACAGCATTAAATTATTGCTTAATGAAGGATTTAAGAGGCACTTTAAAGCAAAGCAGAGTTAAGTGAATTGCCAGGCACAAATACCTCATTACTATTCAAGTACAGAGTAAACAACAAAAAACCAAAAAAAAAAAAAAATGCGAAGAAAGAGAATGGAGAAATGTAAAACAAAACCAAAAGGCACACAGATCCTTACATGTACAGCAACAAACCAACCAAAAAAAAAAAAAGGAAACTAAAACTCAAAATGCCAAACAAAATGAAATACAATAAAAGAAGGAAGAGATACATACACAACAACATCGTTGCAAATATATTTTGTGTGTAACATTGTTTACCCGTCAGTTTGTGTCTGTGTGTGTGTTTTTGTTACCGACCGCTTGTTTAGCAAGGATGCGAGTAAAACCCAAAAAACGAAACCCAAGAGCAACATATTAAATGGACATATAAATCAAATAACTGACTAAACTTCGGCTGGCTGGATGACTGGCTCGCTGGCTGTCTCCTTAAGGATACCCAACTCTTGACGGAACAATTGAAGAATTCTGGCGAATTGCGAATGAAGTGTTCAACAAGCATCCTGCAAATGACTTTAATGAAAACCTCTTTAAAAGTTTATATTAATTTTTAATAAAAAGGGATACTCCTTAACTTTATTTCGGGAGGATGACTTGAATATAATTTCAAATGGAATGATAAAGAGATGAATTGCAACATTTTACATGATAACGAAAGTAGTTGGAGTAAGGACAGACATCTGAGGGTTTTAATCTGCAAGTCTGGGCACATTTTGTTACTCAACGCGAATTCTTTCATCAAAGGTACATTTTTGGCATCCTTGTTTTTCTTTTTTTTGTAGGATAACACTGTTCCTTGTTCTAAATTACAAACCTTCAATGATTCCTTCAATGACAATCCATAAAACTGAAAGTAGTATCGCGCAGTGGTTTGGCTAGCGACCGGTAAGGGATAGAGAATTGCAATTTTGTATGAGGGTATCTTCCACTGCGGAGTGTTGATATTAATTGGGATTTTTGGATAATTGTACTTTCATCGCATGAAAAAACTATATTTTAAAAATTTTAAAGAGGGAAGTAAATGGTAAAAAGTGATGAGAAAAGTTTTTTTTTTTTGGAAATCACAATTTAAAGATATAAAAAGTGAGGTAAGTTACAACATTGCTACTGTGTCAAGAGTGTGACGCGTTGACGGCGCAAATTTCGAAATTCATCTATTTTTTTAGATATTCATACCAAAGGAAAAAAGTACGAAAAGTACTAAAATGTACTTAATGGTACACAATAAGATGTGGTACATCATTGTGTTTTGTGGATTGATAAATGAATTTCAATTTTGAAAGAGGATGCAAATAGGGGCATAGAAAATTTTGGAATTTCTTAATTTCCTTGAAATCTAATATGTATTACTAAATTTTAAATAAGGAAATAAAATTATTACTGAGCAAAATATTAAGCCTGAATGAATGCAATTCTTATGTGACGACTATTCTGAAAGAAAATAACTGCGGCATTCCGCAAATGCTAATTTTTTTTTTCAATTGTTTCAGAGCGAAAGACGGGTGTTCTTAAGCGAGATGAGAAATATGTACTTTAAAGGTAACAAAAGTTTTAATAGGTTCGATATGATACGGAATTATAAACTTTAAAGTTTTGACCGAAGATTGAGATAAGACAAGAGCTTTTAGTATTCCATTTTATGGGTACTAAACAATTCTAAAAGGTACAACATTGTTGTAAGAGACAAAACTTTGAAATGTTGCATGAGGGTAAATCTTTAAGGGTGCGAAAAATACTAAAAGCTTAAAATGGTGCAACATTGTTACTAAACAATCAATAGGAAGTATAGCTATATTTTTATCGAAGATCACTTATAGTTGCTTAAAGAGTGAAACTCACTCGAAATCGAGCTAGTGCGATGGAAATCATTGCGGTTGATATCGCCTTCTAACCGCAGAAGTTGCATTCTTCGGAGAGAATTGTTATTGGAAGTGAATTTTTTTTATCTTTTATTGTTATTGGTATTTTTTTTTTCAATTCTACTAAATTACCTGAAATGGTGACATATTATTTTTTTAGTTTTTAAGATGTATTAAGAGGTGTTCAGAAACAAAGCGGACATACTTACCACTGCACCACAGTGTCTTAAAATCCTCAGATAGAATAGAGTCTTATTAATCGTAAATGATGGCAAACTATCTCTGTTTCATTGATGTTCTACTCATTTTCACTCTGAGAGCAAACTCTTGATCTGTTTTGAGTGATACTGCTCCCACTCTAATTTTCCAAACAGGAGTGACTCAGGAGACTCCGTAAAAAAACTCCCACTCTTTAAGCAATCCTGTTGGCGAGCAAGTTTCGGTCCCGAGTAAAAATGAGCAAATCTAAGCTCTGATGTAAATACAAATCTATGCTAATTACAAAATATCTTTGGTAGCAACTTAAAAACACAGACCTCGAGCCCAAAAAGGAATTATTTCAAAATACTTTTGATTTTTAGAAGTGAACAAACTATGGCTTATCGGAAATTGATAAAGTTTTGCTCTTTATAAATTATATGTATTAAATGGAGCTTAAATCTTACATTACGTTTTTATTTTGAGTGAGATATGAAATTTCCATTTTATTTAAAAACCTGTCTACTGGCAGTCTCCCCATGGAACCTATTTAAAGTAATTATAGAAAAGCAAAGCACATGACTGTGTACATTTCTACCTACAAATATTGATCTTTACTTTGTAAAAATCAAATAGAATCTATATTTAAATACTATTTACTTGAAAAATAAAGAAAGAATAAAAAACCTGAAAATGAAACAAATATAAATTCAGCATAAGCAAGAAGGATGGCTCTGGCTGATATGCTTGCATACACCAGTAACACAGCTGGATGGACGGATGGATGGATGGCCACATGTCGAGTCGAAAAAGGATTTTCAAGGAAATGCAACACACATAACATTTATTGGATGAGTAATAAAAATCCTTGTGGAATAAATTTCAAAACAAAACCTGTATTGGATGCAGCAGCGGCAGCAGCAACACAACATCTATTCCACAACGGAGCCTCGAAAGGCAAATCATCCGCCATCCAAACACCCACCTACCAACAACCAACAGCCTCGGTTGCCATGGCCATAACACCGACAATCTTTAAATGGGCAAAAGATGGATTTGATTGGATGTATTCTTGTTCGGTTTTGTTTATTCTATTTTTCTCATATCAATGAATGGATTGATGGATTCATGTGCAGGGTGGTCGGTCCAGGGATGCTATACTCTCTGCATGTGGACCAAAAAAAAAAGAGCCAAGCGAAAAACACCAGAATAAACGGAGCAGCTCAATATTCAATATTTATTATTTGTTTCAATAAAACAAAGATTAATAGGATGGTTTGAACAAAGGACTGCAGAGAGCAGTGAAAAGCACTGGACTGCTGCTGGAACATTGCCACATTTATGGGTGGTGTGGCGTAACCCAGAGAAATAAATAGAAGGCATACATAAAATATAAAATCAATTTTTGAAAAGTAGCCATTCGTTTAAGCTACAAGCAATTAATTTGTTCAAGGAGGGGCAGAGGAGAAACGGCCTAACCAAGAATGCTTCGGCAAACAATTCATTTACAGCTGACGTTCAAGTGGATATTGAGGTCAACTCCCTGCCATTCATTCATTCGCTCGTTCTTCGTTCATGCATTCATTCATTCATTCATCGATGAGAAATCATTAAATATTTCAGGATGTTGAAGGAAAAATAAAAAAACCAACAGCCAGCAACATTTACAGCATTTATCATTTTGAAAAAATATCCTTTTTATTTGCAACGAAATCTTACACTCGAATGAACAAAAGCTGTAAACAAAATTTAATTATGGCCGTTTTCAAATGACTTGAGGCTACTGTTAAAGAATTCATATTCATGTGGTGAGTTTTTTTTCTGTTTGATTTGGTAAATGTGCGATTGATGAGCTTAGGAAATTTCATCGAACTCCTGTCAAACCCCCTTTTCCACCCATTATTCCTCCCAAGTTAAATTCGAACTGTGCTAATAAAATATAAAGTATAATTACAAATTATAGCGAGAGTCTAAAACAAAGAACCTAATTTCCAAGTTGTAAGCATATTGTCCAACTAACCATTTCCTTGTTGTATGTAGGTGTGTACGGGTGTGGGCGACGGTGGTGAGGCTAGGGGGTGCATGTAAAGATGACGGTGTAATGGCAGTAGAAATCATGTTGCACAACATAATTAGCATAGAGTTCTACATTTGTGCGCTTTGTTTGTACAACTTGTACATTAACCTTTGTTATGGTACGAGGGTTGTTGTCAAAGTATTTTGGTGAGTGGGAGTTCAAACGGAACAATCGACTGTTGTTATTATATGATCTTTGGGGAATATATCCTGAGGAAATGGATTATATTGACACACTTATTCCATAGGGTCCGCAATCTGACTTTTTTTTCCTACTAGTTCTTATTACTTAAAGGGTAAAACTTAGCTCATGTCTAATTGAAAGATACTTAGTTTTATCAGTCCGCTGAACGAATATGGTTGCAAAATATAGTGATATTACTTTGAAAATCTTGGCAATTCTGTAGAATGTGTGCAGAAATGGAAAAAAAGAAGCATCGTCAGCATTGTCGAATTTTGGGCACACAAAACCAGCACGCATGCATTGAAAAGCCGATGCACCTAAAACGAATCACTGTTTGCTACGGCTCGTGTTGCCGACACATAATTAGGCAAGTTTTCTTTGAAATTGTACAACGAGTGGACGTTGTGTTATCGGGCCATGTTGAACGAATTATTGGTCACAAAAAATTAAGAGGAGGATGGTGGCAACATGTTGTTTCAACAACACGTGTCATAAGGCCAAAGATACACTCGACAAACAAAACATTTTCGCGGACTCTATTGAACCTATTCCAAGTTTTTGCTAGGTACATCCACTCTATCCCTTTCACTCTCACCCAAAAATTACTCAAATAAACAGAAGGCAGAACTCCATATGGTTTAAAGTTGGTATGTGACAATATTTACATTAGGCTAAGGTGAAGTGGAGAATAGACAATATTTAACCACTTCTTTTGCTATATCCACAAATTTTGAAGTGGGACATCAGGGAGCCAATTTCTTCACAATATAGCATATCCCAATATTTTTGTCCATGTTATAGCTGGTAGGGACAATGTAAACGGCATAATTTATTTTTTTTTAAATTTTTTTAAAAAAATATCGGAAATAGCATCAAATTTTAGAATAAGTTTAGATTTGTTCGAATTGGTCACCTTTGGCACGAATTGTGTCAAAGGCTGCCCGAATGTTGCTCTGCGGTATTTTGGCCTATTCCCGGCGAAGCGCTTGCTTGAGGTGATCAACACTTTGGTATTTTTTAGTGCCAACCTTGCTTTCCAAAACACTCCAGACACAATAGTCCAACGGATTGGTATCCGGAGATTTTGGTGGCCATTGCTAGAAATGAAGCGAGGAACATCATTTTGTAACCATTCTTGGGTGGCGCGTGCTGAGTGCGATGGTGCTGAGTCCTGTTGGATTGTCCAAGGTCTGCAAGCAAAATGTTTGCGTGCTCAAGGCATTAATACACCCTCCAGAATATTTTCGCGATAATATTCGGCGTTTATTCTAATGCGACGGTGGATTAATACAAGCGGAAAGCGACCATCGGCTGTTATGGCGGCCAACACCATCACCAGGCCGGCGCTTGAGTTCTGGTAGCCAACCGAAGGTGCACATTTTCAGCTGGCATCTTTGGCATTTTGTTTGTTTAAAAACTGCTGGACAACGAATGTTTTCTCATCGGAGAAAAGCAAATTCGGCAGTTCACCACTTTCGGCCAAGCGAAGCAACTCTTTAGCTCTTTGTTTGTCCACTTTTTTTCTGTTGCGGTGTAAGTTCTTGCACTTTTTGGAATTTCAATGACTTTACCCCGAGCAATGTGTTCTGCTCACGAGCCATTTTTCAGCCACTGCGACGCGAGTTTGGATCAAATCGCTTCATTACTTTTCGAACCATTTCTGCTGATTTTGCTGTTTTCTTCCCTCCACTTCCTTGACGTCGGCCTACGCTGCCAGTATCACGGTAACGAGAGATGGTATGAGACACAAAAGATTTATTCACATTTAAATGCTGGAGTGATCTAACTATAGCCACTTGCGGTTTCATACCACTATCACGCTTGAATTCCATCACGAATAACTTATTTTCTAGAAAATTCCCACCAAAATGAGCTGTCACTGGAATAATTTTAACAGCTGTCAGACAAGTGGCTTAAAAATGACAGCAGACTGAAGTTGGTTGCAGTTTTTTTCATCTCACCCTGTAGAAGTGGTTTCAGAAATGTGTACCATAATTGCATGAAAAGTACTGAATTGTACTATATTTGGTATTGTTTGAAGGAATTGGGATAAAATTCTGAAATTTGATTTTCAGATTACTGATGGTATCTGTGTTTGAGATTTGGCAGTGGTTTGGAAAAATGTCCTATATGTTTATGAAAAGTACTAATTTGGTATTGAGATGGAATCCTCAAATTTGATATTGATGTTGGTTTGGAAATGTTGTCAAAGAAATAATGAACAAATTCTGCATTTTGAGCACTTAAATGAATTGTTGAAATCAATCTAAAATTTTAAAGTAGACTTTTTGCTGACGAAGTAGAGGGTACTTCTTAGTCTAATATACAGCGTATGAAATACCCGTATACTCTGGCCAGGAACGAATATGTTTCCCGCACATACATGTGAGAACACCGACTGTAAATTTCATATTTTTTCTATCGATTTTAGTTTTTTAAAATATATTAGCCCCCAAAGTTTTAAGTTTTTAAGAAGACGCAATTATACCTCAAGCTTTGGCATGGTGTGCTAAACTGTTCAACACGGCTACATTTAACGCTGTTTAAACTTCTTAGTACTAATAAAATGTTATTCCATGAAAATGACTCTCTAATTTCAAATTCATTTTTGTTTTGAAATGAACCTCGTTTTCGCAACGTTTACATTGGGTTGGCGGTTTTACAGTTTCGCAAACATTTGCATCTGGAGAATTTCGAAAGCATCAAAACGCTTGTTAATAGTTTGTCAGCAAATGAGAATGCAAACACATTGGAAATGCATGCAGCAGCACGCATGTTGTGGCAACAAACATGTTGTTGTTGTTACTGTGCCGCGTTGGCAGTATGTGTGTGTCCCCTTGCGGATACTTAGCTAACAAACGATGCGGAGCATAACTAACCCACAATGCCTTTTGCGAATGTGGTTCGGTAAACGACTCTGAGGAAAGTTACGCGATCAATTCTAAGCCAAAAAGAGTTGGGACGGCAAACATCTCGGCACGGGGCTTATGTGTGTCAATACACATATCATTGACACATAGAAACCTACACACACACCTACGCATACTCGTACAACACTTTGGAGTTTTCAAACTCTCAATTATTTTTGAAATGTGAAAAGTTAATTGTGGTTGAGTGAAGTTGCTCCATAACGGGGGGTGGGGGTTGGGAGTTGTTGGTAATGGTGGTTAAATTATTTCCAAGTACTTCGACCAACAAACCACAAATATGTCTGAAATTATTGTGAACTTTTTTTTGGAATAATCATCTAAACATTATCCCCATGGCAACTATGTGGCCCAAGAGGGTTGGATCAGTGGTAATGGATGAAATACATATTCTTTCGAAAGAGTCTCTTTATAAGGACATTTGTGAAATGTTCGAAGAAGTCATGGAGGGAAATAAAACAGAATGATTTAGACGCCAATTAGTGAGGGCGTTTCACAGAAACAAATAACACTTTATTTGGATCGATTCCGGCGGCAACAGTCGGAAGCACTCCAAACTCTAAAATAACAATAAGAGGTGTGGACACTTATTTCACATGAAAACATATTGTAGCCTAAGAACTTGGACGAAAAATCAGATGGAACAAGCATCGATTGAACATTTAAGAGTAGATTGAGAACCTAAAACGCCAATAACATCTGTTCTAAATCATTTGTTTTGTTTTTGTTTTTAAATCGTTGTCCTAATTGGATAAAAATCGAATTAAAAATAATTTTATTAACAGGTAATTTCTCGTCAACTTTACAGTTTTTTGGGCCTTCCACCATACTGTGGATATATTGACTTTGTCATTCCGTTTGTCACGCCTCGAAATACTCATGTTTGACCCTACAAAGCGCAAAATTCTGAGTCGTTTTAGAGATGTCCGTCTACCTGCGTGTCTGCCTGTTTGTCTATTGTAAACACGCTATCTATGAAACGAATTGAGATGAAAGGCTAACGTTTTGCACACATCTCTATTTTGCCAGTCTGCAGGTTATGTTCGTAAATGGGCCATGCCGGTCCACCGTTTCGTATAGCCCCCATGTAACTATACCTCCCGATATTCGGTATTTTGATGATTTTAATGATATTATCCACCGGAACTATTTCAGATTTCGTATTTGAAGTTCGGAATTAGTACTACAAGCTATTCGTGATGGAATTCAAGCGTGATAGTGTGATTTCTTTATTTTTGGCTGGAAAACCAAAAGTGGCTAGTGGAAAAGTAAAGAAGCGATTTGTTCGAAATCTGAGTCGCAGTGGCCGAAAAATGGCTCGTGAGTTCAACATTCGGCATGAGAAACGAGCTCGGGGTAAAACCATTGAAATTCCAAAAAGTGCAAGAACTTACATCGCAACAGAAAGAAAATAGATTCAAAAGAGCTAAAGAGTTGCCGAAAGTGTTGAACTGCCGAATTTGGTTTTCTCCGATGAGAAAACATTCGTTGTCCAGCAGTTTTTAAACAAACAAAATGATCGTGTTTATTTGCCAAAGAGGTCAGCTGAAAATGTGCAACTTCGGTTGGCCACCAAAACTCAAGCGTCGGCTCTCCGCTCGTATTAATCGAACGCGGAATCAGAATAAATGCCGAATATTATCGCGAAAATATTCTGAAGGGTGTACTAAAGCCTTGGGCACGCAAGCATTTTGGCCGCAGACCTTGGACATTTCAACAGGACTCAGCACGCGCCACCAAAATCTCCGAATATCAATCCGTTGGACTATTGTGTCAGGAGTATTTTGGATTGCAAGGTTGGCACTAAAAATTCCAAAGTATCGACCAATTCGGACAAATCTAAACTTATTCTAAAATTTGATGCTATTTCCGTCATTCATTCAATAAATTAAAAAAATATATATAAAAATTATGGCGTTTGACTTTGTTGCATTTTTTTTTATCTCACGCTGTATAGTACACGTATCCATAACCAGCTCCTTCTCTCAACCACAGACACAAACATTGACATTCACTCAAATCTCAGGGTACAATTAAGTACTTTTCGTACAAATATAGTACATATTTGCAATACTACCTCCACACCTCAAACACAAATACCGTCACTAATTGAAATATCAAATCTAAGAGTTTTATTCTATTCACCCAGTACCAAATATAGTACCATTTAGTACAATTATAGTACAATTTTTCGAAATCATCTCCAATACAACATTTTAAAATTGCAGCTTTATCCGTTCTCTTTGAATTAAACTGTTTAATTTGCATTTAAATGCACACACACACAACCACATAAGCAAAGGTTGACCAAGAATTTGCTACAGTGACTCTCGTTCCAAACTCTAGCTAATTTCGTTTGTCCAATACAAAGTATTCTATATTTAGAACATTGAAGTACTTTTCGTAACATATTAGTACGAATTTCCAAAAACCCAGCCAACACACAAAGATTGGCCTTTGTGCAAATTTTCTAGATTCTAGCTTCAACACTTTCGCCTGGGCGTTGATTCTAGATAAGTCTCTCAGTCAGTACGGATATAAAAAAACTGCAACAAAGTCAAAGGCCTAAATTGTTACATTTTTTTTTTAATTTTATTGAATGAAAGCAAAAAATGTCGGAAATAGTATCAAGTTTTAAATTAGTTTAGATTTGCGGTATTTTGGCCCATTACCGGCGAAGCGCTTGCTTGGGGTGATCGTATTTTTTTTTAGTATTTCTTAGTGCCAACTTTGCCTTCCAAAATAATCCAGACACAGTAGTCCAACGGATTGGTACCCGAAGATTTTTGGGGCCATTGTGCGCTGGAAATGAAGCGAGGAACCCCATTTTATAACCATTGTTGTGTGGCACGTGCTGAGTCCTGTTGGAATGTCCAAGGCCTGCGGCCAAAATGTTTGCGTGCCCAAGACTTTAATACACCCTCCAGAATATTTTCGCATAATATTCGGCATTTATTCTGATACCACGGTCGATTAATACGAGCGGAGAGCAACCATCGGCTGTTATGGCGGCCCACACCATCACCATGGCCGGCGCTTGAGTTCTGGTGGCCAACCGAAGGTGCACAGTTTCAGCTGACCTCTTTGGCAAGTAAACATGATCATTTTGTTTGTTTTCAAACTGCTGGACAAACAATTTTTTCTCATCGGAGAAAACCAAATTCGGCAATTCACCACGTCCGGCCAATCGAAACCACTCTTTAGCTCTTTTGAGTCTATTTCCTTTCTGTTGCGGTGTAAGTTCTTGCACTTTTTGTGGTTTTATCCCGAGCTATTTTTTCAATATTTGCTGAATGGAATATTGCGTTATGTTCGGCTCACGAGCCATTTTTCGGCCACTGTGACGCGGATTTCGATCAAGTCGCTTCTTTACTTTTCGACCCATTTCTGTTGATGTTGCTGTTTTCTACCGTCCACTTCCTTGACGTCGAGCTATCATGGTAACGAACGATGGTACGGGACACAAAAGATTTATTCACATTTAAATGCTGGAGTGCTCTAACGATAGCCACTTGTGGTTTTACAGCCAAATATAAAGAAATCTCACTATCACGCTTGAATTCCATCATGAATAACTCCTCGAGACCTTTCATTTGAGTCTAGCCTCAATCGTATATTCTAGGCTTAAAATGAGGAGGTAAGGGTTCTAAAAGTTTTGAACGTATTTTTTGTATCCTCCAATATTAAGTTTGTCATTCCGTTTGGAACACCTTGAAATATACCTTTGAGATCCCATAAGGTATATGTATTCTTGATCAGTAAATAATTCTATGTAGATTTAACGATGTCCGCCCGTCTGTCTGCATGTCCGTCTGTCGAAACAACTCTAACTTCCAAACAAATTGAAAAAGGTTGATAAAAGTGTTTAAATTTTTTGTGTTTGTTCTGCAGGACTTTTGGTGTTGAAAATGAGCTATATAGGCCCACGTGTTCGTATAGCCCCCATATTGCTGTACCTTCCCATATTCGGTATTTTGATGATGTTTGCGACATTATTCACTGCAATTGTTTCAAGTTTCGTATTTGCACTTCGTAATGAGTACTACAGTCTGTGACAGAAAATTGCAGATCCAGGTATCCGTATAGCCCCCCCCAGTACGTTCATATATTCGTTATTTTGATATTTTTATTGTAATGGCCTATGAACAAATTGCGAATACAGGTCCCAACTTTATTTAACAATTTCTATGTAAATTTGTAATTTGTATCCCTTTTTTGGTTTTAAAATGTTTCTCTGGTTTACTACTTCTCTCTCTCTCTCTCTCTTTCTCTTTATTAACTCTTTCTGAACCGGAGAAAAAGTTCGATAGGTTTATGTCATCGCTAATTTCAATTTTTCGTTACAAACATTATGAATTTTAAACTTTATTTTGTTAAGGGATGTTAAATCAACTTTGCAAAAATTTTAAAAATTTCATCATCCTTTGAACTGTTTTTGTTGAAACAAGTTTCCCAAGGTTATTAAAATTAGTTTGTATTGAAAATGTTTGTACAGTTTGCCTAAGGACTTTAATATTTATCTGGAAAAAAAACTTATGTATTGTACAATTGTTATAATATTTTGATATATCTATTTGGTATTGTTTTTCCGAACAATTGTATCATTGATATTCTCAAATACCTTGCGTACTTTTCGATTACTCCAAAAATGTTGCCACATTAAAATATTCTATTTCGGAGGAGATTTCTTAATATCCGTCAACCGTCCACCCTCCAACAGACACCTACCGCTACCACCTTTTGGCAATGAATAGAATGTTGTTCAACTTTGTCTTAAATTACAAAACATTCCAGCAGGATTTTTGCCACAGATCCATTTTTCAACTTCCACATTTCCCTGCCCTGTGTGCGCCTTATCATCTATTCGGCTTCGTTTGTGTGCATGTGTATGTTAGTGCGTCCTACACAGAGAATGATAAAAATTATTCACGCTTTTGCCCTTCACTTTTAAGCAACAACAGCAAAAAGAAAACGGCTTGGAAATCTTCGACGAACAGTAAAAAATGAACGATACAGCCAGCCAACCAGCCAGACTCAAATTTCAGACTCCCTAATGTGCTGGAAAAACGGCGGATGCAACAGTATCGCATCGCATCGCAGGTCCCAAAATACCTCTGCTCCGAGTCATTCGCACATCTGTCGTTAAATTTGTGGTAACTGCTTAATTTTTCGTTTCGATTCGTTTCCAAGGTGGGAGTAGAGGGAAGCTACTCGCATTGCTTGGCATTGGAAATGCTTGGCTGGCACACGCACACACTTTTACACAGACACACATCTACACCCACGACGCACATAAAATAGAAATAATAGAAGTGCCACAAAACCCTACAAAAAATGTGGTGGCAAATTGCTTTGCTCCCGCCATCTTCCAACAGCAAAAGCTAAGCTAAGACAGCCATGCTCTGCAAGGAAGCGGTAAACTGTGCCATAATCTAAAACAACAAATCTGTCGGAAATTCGTAAAAGTCAAAAACTTCAGCGATAAACAGCGACAATTCCTGTTAAGCGCCACATCCACATTAAGATAGCAACAGCACTGGCAGTCGTCGGACCGGGCCATGTGGTAGCAGAAACCTGCTGAACACAGCCAAGAGACAAGCAACGGATAACATTGGAGCGGATGTCGCTGTAGCTGTGCACAGTCTGAGCCAATGCCTGGCTGCCTGGCGATATTTATGCAAAAGCAATGCTCAGCGCAGTGATGAGTTAGAGGTGGCTGTTGTCACCACCAAAATGAATCTCCTGGAAAATATGAATTTTACAATGGCCACTATCCATCCGCATAGTCACTGGCTGGCTGACTGACTGACTGACGACTGACTTTGCATAGAAATTACGTTGCCAGATACACTCACTTTCACTGCATCTCTTCACTGCAATGTGACGTGACACGTTGATGCATTTTAATGTGGTACAACAAGAACAACAACAACGGTACCAGCAACAATGCAAAGAATATTGTTATGTCCTTTGTTGTTTTTTTTTTTTTCTTTTTGTAGTCGGAAAAGGAAAAGTTGTTAAAAATTTAGATAGATATTCTAATAAAAACAGGAATTTTTGTTGAAACGGCAAAAAATCGATTGCTTGATGGTGGGGTGTTGTGGAGTGCCCGGATCAATAGTTCAACTGAAAACTGCAACAGGACACAAAAAGTACTGAATTGTTGAGGGAAATATATTATTGCTCATGGCTTATTGGCACGAATATGAATATGATATTAAATTTCGAATAAGACTTTATGGTTAATTTGTGTCTAAGAAAAATATATTTTAAGTTCGGTAGAAGAATCCTTTAAACCTTTTTTCTAAAAATTGTTTAAATTTTAAGAATGCACTTCACAAATCAGAAAGAGAAGAACTGATTACAGGATTTCTTCCTCAAGGAAAAAAATTAACAAAATACTTGATAACAAAAGGTAAGGTTGGCACATCGTTATATTATTGTCAAACTTAGATGGAATTCGGTCCACTCCTTCTGGTACCTCCCCCATAAAAGGTCAAAATGTTCAAAGAAAATAAATTACACCATAGAAAGAGAAATGAACATTCGATTTTGTGTAAACTTTGCAAATCCCAATATTTTAGTCCGTGCTAGGTCAGGTGCGAAAATTGGCAATATCGGTCCACTTCATCATATCCACCATATTTGAAATAATTATAACTTGTATAAAATATGAAAAGAGCGTCCGATACAACACAAGGTACCACTACTTCTGAAACCTTCCTCACAACGGGTCGAAATTTTGAATAACTAAAACTGTCATAATACGCGAATTGAGCACACAATAAAATTACACATAATCCAATATTTATACTAAAACAAGGCCTCATGTGAAGATGGAACATATAGGACCACTCCTTCTGGTACCTGCCCCACAAGGGGTGAACATTTGGAATAATTGTAACTTTTATAAATAAGAGCCCGATTGCCTCTAAATATCATATATCCCAATAATTTTATTACACAAGATCTGGTGTGAAGATATATCCGATATATCCCGGTCCACTATTTCTTGTATCTCCCCCACACCGGGTCAAAAATTAGATGGGATGCATCGGCAACATCGCTCCACCCCTTCTGGTACCGTCCTTACAAAAGGGTCAACATTTTGAATATTTATTTATCTCACAACATGCAAAACCAGAATTGCAGAATTGACGATCAAAATAATTATCATATTGTTGTTTGCAATAGTGCAAATACACTATACACCTAAAATGAACGGATTTCGAGGAACCCTAATCCAAATATTTCAAAAAAAGTGGAAGAGAAGGAAAATTTCCTCTCTACTCAGGCTACTTTGCGATTTAAACAGAACAGTACTGGCATTTTGGTTCGGAATGCCGTAGTTATTTTGTTGTTGCAAAATAGTTTTCATAAAAACAACGTTTATTATAGAACATTTTAATTTCATAGACTAGAGTTTTCAAAGTTTAACATTCCTTTGGTATTCCCAAAATTTTTGCAGCAAATGGAATTATTTGGAAATCGAGTACTTATTCTCAAAAGAGCTTCCAACAAATCATACTGCATTTTATTTCTAAGTTTGGTTTTCACTGAGTTCATAACTGAAAACAAGTAAAAAAGCTGTAAGTTCGGCCGGGCCGAATTTTGAATACCCTGAATGGCCCATTTTCAATACCAAAATAACTGCAGACACAATATTCATCTGAGTAAAATTTTATCAATCTCCACTTCAATTCGTTCGGAAGCTAGAGTGATTTCCACAGACGGATGGAAATCGCTAAATCGACATTAAATGTTATGCTGATCAAGAATATATATACTTTGTATGTTTCGAGGTGTAACAAATGGAATGACAAACTTAAAAACTCGTTCTACACATGCATTGACACCTTCTATGTAAAACAATCATGCACCTTTAGCACTTTCAATGCAAATATCAATGTAACTTTTCTAAAAATATATCTTTTTTGACATCACTGCAACCGAGACTCTTTTTTTCAAATCGCAATGAGTATGTGTTATAGGCAAACACCGAGTATGGAAAGAGATAACTAGATAGCAAATCCATTTCTTATATCTGGTGTAAATTATAACAACTTTGTCTGGTTAGTATGGAACGTATTCTATTGATGCGTTACGCATGTGTAACATAAATGTAAATATCAAAATAAGTAAGGTAATTAGAATTTTTATTGCAAAAAAAAAAAAAAAAAATCCTCACAAATTCCGTAATTTTTTAAAAAGATCCCCACTAAATCCTTAAGTCCCCAACTTGAATTTTTCGTCCCCAATTTGAAAAAATATCCCCTTTTTGGAGAAAATTGCTTAATTGGGCCAACTTAAAGAAATAAATTTAATCACAATTTCCACAATGTGACATAGAACCCTACCTCGATTTTACTTCTTTGAATATTCTTGTTTGGGATAGGGTAACAAATTGATGTAACAAAAATTGTCAACATTGACCATGTTTATGATATAGTTCCCAAAGAACCCTACCCCAGATTTAAGGGATTCTTCATAGATATACCTTCCTGCAAAAAATTCTCCAAAAATATTCACTCTTTTGCCGTATTTTAAAGGTTAAAGATATATGTTTTTTTTTTTTTCGTAATCTTAACACTTTTTTCAGTATTATGCAAAAAAGTTTAAGACTGCTAAGGAATGCCCTAGGTATCAGAACTTATCCTCTTTTAACAATATAATGCGAAAAATGCTAAAGAGGGAGACTCTAAGAGTTTTTCTGAATAAATCTTTTGTGTCTCGTACCATTGCTCGTTACCGTGATATTGATAGCGTAGCCCGACGTCAAGGAAGTGGACAGGAGAAAACAGTAACACCAGCAGAAATGTCTCGAAAAGTAAAGAAGCGACTTGATCAAAACCCGCGTCGCAGTGGCCAAAAATGGCTCGTGAGCTGAATATATCATAATTTTCCATTCGGCAAATATTGAAAAATGAGCTCGGGATAAAGCCATTGAAATTCAAAGACAAAAAGTGCAAGAACTTACACCGCAACAGAAAGAAAATAGACTCAAAAGAGCTAAAGAGTTGTTTCGCTTGGCCGTAATTGGTGAACCTGTCGAATTTGGTTTTATCCAATGAGAAAACATTCGTTGTCCAGCAGTTTGTAAACAAACAAAATGATCGTGTTTACTTACCAAAGAGGTCAGTTGAAAATGTGCACCTTCGGTTGGCCACCAGTACTCAAACTCCGGTCGTGGTTGTTGTTGTTGTAGCAGTAGTACATGTGTGTGTTTGTGTTCTGCTAATCTGGTTCCAGCTCCAGGTTTAGAAATTCGGCTACTTTAACGGGCTGTAGCCAGAGATCCTCTGGAGTGAGTTGGGTAGGTTTGGCTGAGCAATTAAAAAGGTGTAGCGTATTGTGCGGGCCTGTATCGCACGCCGGCCAGGCGTCACGCACATATTCATCAATTCGTGCCCAATACGAATTGAGGCGACTACACCATCCTGAACGTAATTGCGCCAAAACTACCCTGGTTTGTCTAGGCAGCTGACGTTCTTCGGCTGCAATGGATGGGGGGTGCAATGGTGGAGGGTGGCATTCACTTTATAACTGCTAATAGCATCCGCGACTGCATCGGTGTGAATGCCACTCAGACCTGCCTGATAGGCTTCTTGATCTAGAGGCTCTCTCTTGTAGCGCTGGACCTCCCTCTCTAGATCATGTATGTACTTCCTGACACGCCTGGGTGGGGGAGAGTTATCCACCATATGATGGTTGGGATGACTCTCACGGTAACACCCAAGCAGGTACTGCAACGAAAGCATATGATTATGCTGACGTAAGGGAAAGACTTTCGCCTCCTCATGTAGATGGTCCACTGGTGTCATGAGGAGGCACCCTGTCGCAGTTCTCAGGGCAGCGTTCTGGCAGGTCTGGATATTCTTCCACTGCGTAGCACTAGTATTCGCAGACCACACTGGAGCCGCATAGTTGACCACAGACCGACCTATCGCGTTATAAGAGGTCAACAAGGTTTCTTTGTCCGCACCCCAAGAGCTGCCGGCTAGCGCCTTGAGGACCTTGTTCCTACTTGTTGCAGATAGCTGTGGCTTGCGCGGACGACTTGAACATGCTGTCGAACGTTACCCCAAGAATCTTGGGGTAGTTCGTGGTCGGTATTAGATTCCCCTCGACCTGAACATTCAGCTGTGTTCTCATCTCCGCAGACCATGTGGTAAAGAGTGTGGCCGTTGATTTCGTGGCGGATATTTTCATTTTCCTCGCGTGGAAGTATGCGGCAAGATCCGCGAGATAGGGGTTCAACCTTTTGCATATGTCATCGACCACTGGACCCGACGCCATGATCGTACAATCATCCGCATACGTTACGATCTCAATGCCGTCTGGAGGGCGAGGAATTCCGGAAAGGTAGAGGTTAAACAGTTCCGGAGATATCACCCCGCCTTGAGGAACTCCCTGTTTCACTCTACGGGCTTTGGACTTCTTGTTCCGGAATTCCACGTACGACTGGCGTCCACACATATAGTTGATTATCCAACGTTTCAAACTTGGCCGGAGGGTAGTTCTCTGTACGTCCTCAAACAGTGTGGCATGATTGACCGTATCAAATGCCTTTGATAGGTCAATTTTTCTGCCCTAAACCATTTGAACGTCTCCATATGTATACTCTAGAAGTTAAAGGTGACCACAATATTAAATATCAGGACTTAAGCTTTATTCATTCACACAACAGCTAGTTTAGTACCATTTACTAAATTTCGAACCATCATAGTACGCATTCCCAAATCGACCTCATCATCTCAAAATCATATACCCAATCCCAAATTTATTGCCATAATTTTCGTTATACTACCAAAAGCGCCTCCTTCTCTCTACCCTAAACACCAACAATGTAGCTACAGAATTCCATCTGTATCCCAAAACACAACGGAATTTTTATGGGCAGTTTGCGTTTTTCATACGTTCATAGTACGCACCTCATTCTCCTCCTTCTCTTAAGTTCAGACACCAACATTGACATCCGTAACAAATTTCAGGATTTCAGCTCTATCCCTTTACATAATACCAAATTATTAGCATTCACATCTGTTCGTACAGTTAAAGTACGCATTTTCAAAACAATCTACATATCTCAACCTCAGATACCAAGAGTGACCATAATATAAAATTTCAGGATTTCAGCTCTGTAATTTCCCCCATTACCAAATTTAGTACCATTTAGTGCAATACGCACATCCAAAACCGACTCCCTCTTTCAACCACAGACACCACCAGCTCTTTCCTGAAACTTTTCTATTTGCGAATCGGAGATGCCTCAAAAGATTTTTCAATCTCAGTATTATACTTTACAATATTTCGATGCTCGATTCGATGCTCGTAAATTTCTTTGTGTTGTATTTCATTTCCAATATTTTAATATTATATAAATATACGGGAGGTAAAGCTTTTTAAATAGATAATTTAGTATCAACATTTGTTTAATTTTTCAAAAGTTTGCCTCCAAGCTATAAAACTAAAGTCTATTTTTTTCAAATGCAAATAAACGAATCGCAAAAAAAGTAGAATAAATTCGAAATGTGATCCAGGTTGTTCTTTTCGCACAATCCATAATCACTGCCCAAAAAAGAAATAAGGAAATTAAAATCGAAAATAAAATGCTTTCGGGCAATTCAACATTTTGATTCGCTTTCACGTCGTACATTGCCACGCACAGTTCTGGCCGTGTGAAAATTCTCCGGAATAATAAAGTCAGGCATATTCCAATTCACATTTCGTTTTTATCATTTGACACAATAACTGGCGTGTCATTGGCACTCTTGACACGAATCGCATTCAACGCTTTTAAATGAAGTTTTTCATTTTTAATAAACAACAACAAAGGCAGCAGAAAAAAAGCCCCATGCTCCGCACAAAGCAATAGATTTGGAAAATGTACTGTCCATCCGCCCACTCAACACCAGCCGCGTGATGGTTCGCTAATAGATGATGGCAAACACACAACGGCTGAACAGGATGTTAGGATGTCCAACAGTTCATACATCAACTTTTTCGATTGTCATTGGGAACTACAACACCTGGCCCTCAGTATAGCGGTCGTTGGACCAGTCATCCACCTGATATAGAATGGCTGGCTGGAATGGCCGGCGGAGGCAGGTCGGCTCTTGTTCATCTAATTAATAGAAAATTGTGCAATTCTTTTGGTTGGCAGACGAACAAAGCCATGACCGAAATTGTTTAGAACAAGTCTATCATAAATTGTGGAAAATTGCGACAGAAATGTCTGACAGACACTCAGAAACCAATTAAATTCAAGTGTGAAATTTTCAAATTCCACCAACACCAATGCCAACGACAACAACAGCAGCATTCATTTTTGTCAAGAGCTGAAAGAATTTTCTGCTTAAATTTGAAGTGGAATTTAATTTTGTCGTTAATGAACGAACAGAGGTGATAAAATATTAAAATAGTTTTGAAACAGACCACAAAATATCAATTAATTTGAAATTTGTGTGAACTGGATACTCGGAATTGTTGGGGCAGGTGTGAAGTGTTTAATTAGCGTTGGGATTTAAAATCTATTAAATATTTTGGTAAATTGTTGTGTCTTTAGGAGGTCCCAAAAAGGAACAAAGGTTTAATGAAACGTTTGTCTTCCTGGTGACATTGTATTTTGGGTCATTCGAATATTTATTGGTAACAGTCACATTAGTGCATTTCACAAACAATTAAAACAATTTTCGGAGGTAAATCAGTGTACGATCGACAGCGAAACTCCATTTGGATTTGTTTAGAGATGTAGGATCTGATTAAGTAAAGAAAGATACATCAAAATATCGAATGTTATTACCTTTCTAAAATTTTCTTTAAACGTTATAACACAGCCAAATTTGGTAAGGAATGTGTGTTATGGAGATTTTGAAACATAGCACATTCGTAACTTTTAGCACTACTATAACGACAATACCAGCTGTATTACCAGTAGCCCAAAAATAATGACAACTGCAAAATCCCTGCAAAATCCCTAATTTCTGGTTGAGAGAAATATTTAGATATCGCAAAAGCATCGAAAACTGTGACCCTTTGTGGGTCAGGTACCAAATATCTTTCATCTTCACAACAGATTTTGCGTTGGCAAAAATGTTTAAATCTGTGAAATGTGAATCTGGATGTTTGTTTTGGGTTTTATGAGCGTTTTGCTTTTAAAAATGTTGAATCCTTTATATGGGAGTTACCGGAAGGAGTGCGCCGATATAACCCATCTTCATAGCAGATCTTGTGTTAGTAGAAATAATGGGATGTGTGAAATATGAAGAGAACCCGATGCTTATTTCGGATTTTATAATCGTTTTGGTTATTTTAAACTTTCACCCTTTTGGGGTGGGGGGGAGGTACCAGAAGGAATGTTCCGATCTGTACCATCTTTATAACAGATCTTGTGTTGATACAAATATTCAGATATGCCAAGTTTGAAGGGACTCGGATTTTAATTACGCGTTTTACGAACTTCATTGATATTCAAAATACTCCTTCTGGTACCTCCTCCACAAAGGGTCAAACTTTGTGGGGGAGGTACCAGATGGAGTATACCGATTTTGTCCATTTTCACACCTGACCTAGCACTAATGCAAATAGTAGGATTTGCAAAGATGGAGCAAAATCGGATTATCTTTTCTCTTTCTCTGCAGTAAAATATATTTTTTTTGAAATTTCTGACATTTTGTGGAGGAGGTACCAGAAGTAGTGGGCCGAAATTGCCCATCTCCGAACGAAATAATATTACGATGTACAAAGTTTGGAATAAATCGGATGCTCCCTTCGAGAGTTATCCTGCGCACCAGACAGACGGACGGACATTCCTTGCCCTCTGTCCTGAAACTAATTTGGTCCAAAGGAGACCTGGGTTTAAACCGTTATTTTGATGAGACACGTTTTGGCCGTATCAAATGATATATACCCTTTGTAGCTATATGGTTGAGGGTATAAATAAATTAGTTTTTATTTAATTAGTTTTTGATATACCAAGTTATTAGTATTGGCGGGATAGCGAGCCACCAGAGAAAAAAAGACAAACAGAGAATTAAGCTAGATGTTTCGGCAGATTTATATATATACAGATATATACCTTCATCACAAGATAATATATACTCTTATATACCTTTTTTGAGGGGACCTACACATTCCATCTTTACAATAGATCTAATGTTAGTTGAGCTTGGCAACTTGAAAGCGGACTGGAGAATATGGGGAAGGATGAGACTCCAAAAGTAGTGGACCAATATATAACATCTTCATGTGAAAAATTGTGACCTTTTGGGGGGAGGTATTTGAAACCGTGGGCTAGTATTTTCCATGTGCACTCCTCACATGAGTCTCATAAACGTAGACGTGCCAATCTGGCACCATGAGATATATGAATGATTTGTTTTGAAAACGTTTGTGAGGTCTGGATGCTTGATACCAGAAAGAGTGGTCCGATGAATTTAATTCTCAGTCTTACTCAAATATTGGCAAAAGTATGGTGACTGTAGAAAGGAAGAAAATCGAATCTTGATTCTCTACTTTAAGAGAGTGTTAACTATCTAAATTTGGACACATTATATATATTAGGAGAAGTTGTCAAAAATTGTGCCCTCGCACGTCATTTTAGCCTGATTAAGATATCATCATGTGTCGGGGTATTCCCCTCCAGTTTCATGTGAAGTAAGTACAAAATGTTGTCTGTGAATTTGGGACCAGAAAAATATTTTCAATATTTTCCATTTTCACAATTGACAAAAAATTTGGGATGTGCCAAGATTGAAAAACTGATTCAACATTTTAGGAAGTAACAGGTATTAAAAGAGTTGACCCCTTTGGGGAAGGTACGAGAAGCCGGGTATAAATATTTTCCATGTTCGCTTTTTTTAAATTTTTGAACTTTGAAGAATGAAAACAAAAATGAATGAGCCAGAATTGTCTATTTTCATACCTGAACTAAGCCATATTTAAATATTACGATGTGCTATTGTCACTGAATATGATTTTGTTTTGCAAAAACGTTGAACTATTTAGTGGGGTGTTCAAATAAGAGTTGATTTTCAAAATCGCTTTAATGCAGGATTGGACCAGTTTTACCAGTTTTAGAGAAATAGAACGATGTATTAAATTTGGACAAAATCGGATATAACCTTCGAGAATTATCATGGCCACAGACAGACGGACGGATGGATATCGCTAAATCTACTCCAAATGTCCTGAAGCGTATTTCGTTTTAAAAGGAAAATATGATTAAAAACAGTTTTTGGTGGCTGAATAAATCAGCATCCCAATTTTGAAAGTCGTGGAAAACCCACACGTTTTGAAATGATAAAGTATTTATACGAATAACAATTCTCATCATTGCACGGCTCTGATCAATATCCGAATCGCTCCGGCAGAATTTGTTGCATACTACACGACAGGGACATACCAGCTCACCGGACTTCTTTTAGAGCTGAAACAAACTTCAGCTCCCGACTCAACGGGTATTTAAATAGTGTTATTTACCGAATTCTTGATTTACATAACATAAGAAAATTATTTGGAATCTTATGCAAAATGTTATAAAAAGTTGGAACATTGACACATAACTTGGTTCGTTGTGAATGGTTGCAATTGTACTCAACTAAATATGAACCAAATTCTACTGAACCTCATTTTTATAAAATATTATTTAAAGAGAGCAATTTTTAGACATACAATTTCCACATCTTAAAAATTTAACAAATGACCAACCATATTAAATTCAAATAATTCACTTTTAAATGCACCAAAAAAAAAAAAAAAAAGAACACTTCTCCCTTTGTGGAACACACATGTACGAAGGCGCGAATCGTTTGAACCACATACTGATTATAATAATTTGCATAACGATTTCTAAATGTGTCTGGTGCGCAACATCTGGGACAATTGCAGTTCGAGGCGACAACACATCAAAGATAATTACGTTTCAGTAGACGTGAATTGAAAAACAGCAATAAAAATTGTCGGCCGGCTTACGAGATCTATACAAATGGAGGGTGGGAGTGAGAATACCTTTCTATCAGCACTTTGTTGGAGTTGTTTTCTTTATCGGAATAATTAATAAGAAGAAAAAAAGAGAAATAAAAATTCATAGAAATCCCTAGTCTCTTGCAACAGTTTCGTTTCGTTCCGGATTCATTTGTTCTATATTTCTTTAAAGATTTGTTTTAATTCTCTTCTCTCCTCCCCTCTTTCATTTGCATGGACTTCTTTTATGGAATTTTGCATAATTAAGGAAACTCATGTAATATGTATGTGTAGAACTTGGAATAGCATTGATAGGGATCGGCTTTCTGTTTAATTAGAGAAAAATGTGCAAGCATTGTTTGGATTTATATTAAATTTTATACTGATATCTAAATTGTTTCAAGTTTGCAGTTGTTAAAATTGAAAAGTCATTTTTCAGTTGATATCAATTTATTTGTCTCTGAGCACTGAGTTAATGTAGTCAATTCCGACAGCATAGGGTGTAAGTAATCAATCTGAAAGTAACATTTCTAGTGGGATCGACAAAGAAAATTGGGCCAAAGAAGGTGTTTTGTTTTCGTGGAGGCGATAATTGATCGGTGGAAAAATTATAAAACAGTTGAAATAAAAAAATTAAATTAATCATTTTGATTGGTTTTGAATGTGTGTTTGCAGAATCTGTTTCTGCCAACCACATACTTTGAACTCAAAATGTCAAATTATAGTTTATTTGTTACGAAATTGTGATTTAAATTTTTTCAAGACAAAAAAAAGAATCAGGCGTACAGTTGTAAGGTTGCTTTTCTTAAACATGGACCGACACTGAGTTTGTGAAAAGTTCGGGATGATGACGATTTGAAGGAAATAGAGAACTTCAATCAATGGTCATCGGGGTGATGAGTGGTAGATAATCAGGGTTTACGATGAAGAATGAAAACGTGGCAAAATAATATTGGGGTGGTTTAATGATGTTGTTATCGTCGCAGGTTCTTTTGGTCTTGCTGTTGATTTTGTTGTTGTTACTATTGATTGTATACGGTTGTATGTTACGATTGATGTATGTGATGAAGTCATCACATTACATTGGAACTAGGGCTTTCAAAATTAGCCCTAAAAAAATCGAGGAAATTAGCGATTGGCAGACTTAATGTTATGGGACGTCTATTACGGTATTTCTACTCCGGGACTACCTAATCGGCGGTCTGGAAGTACTTTTTAAATTTCTTTATGTACAGGGTGAGATGAAAAAACTGGAACCAGCTATAGATTGCTGTCATTTTTAAGCCACTCGTCCGACCGCTGTTAAAATTATTCCAGTGACAGCTCATTGCATTGTTTACAAGCATTTTCAAGAAAAAAGCTATTCGTGATGGAATTCAAGCGTGATAGTGTGATTTCTTTATATTTGGCTGGAAAACCAGCATTGGCTATCGTTAGAACACTCCAGCATTTAAATGTGAATAAATCTTTTGTGTCTCGTGCCATCGCTCACTACCGTGATACTGGTAGCGTAGCCCGTCAAGGAAGCGGACGGAAGAAAAAAGTAACATCAGCAGAAATGGTTCGAGAAGTAATGAAGCGACTTCATCGAAACCCGCGTCGCAGTGGCCGAAAAATGGCTCGTGAGCTGAACAAATCGCAATATTCCATTCGGTAAATATTGAAAAATGAGCTCGGGGTAAAGCCATTGAAATTCCAAAAAGTGCAAGAACTTACAACGGAACAGAAAGAAAATAGACTCAAAAGAGCTAAAGAGTTGCTTCGCTTGGTCGAAAGTGGTAAACTGCCGAATTTGGTTTTCTCCGATGAGAAAACATTCGTTGTCCAGCAGTTTGTAAACAAACAAAATTATCGTGTTTACTTGCCAAAGAGGTCAGTTGAAAATTTGCACCTTCGCTTGGCCACCAGAACTCAAGCGCCGGCCATGGTGATGGTGTGGGCCGCCATAACAGCCGGTGGTCGCTCTCCGCTCGTGGCATCAGAATAAATAATTATCGCGAAAATATTCTGGAGGGTGTGTTAAAGCCTTGGGCACGCAAACATTTTGGCCGCAGACCTTGAACATTCCAACAGGACTCAACACCATCGCACTCAGCTCGCACCACCTAAGAATGGTTACAAGATGAGGTTACTCGCTTCATTTCCAGCGCACAATGGCCACCAAAATCTTCGGAAACCAATACCAATCCGTTGGACTGTTATGTCTGGAGTATTTTGGCACTAAAAAATACCAAAATGCCGATCGTCGGTAATGGGCCAAAATACCGCCGAGCAACATTCGGGCAGCGTGTGACGGTTTCATTGGCCGTTTGAAGTCCACAATTGGTGCTAAAGGCGACAAATTCGAACAAATATAAACATATTCTAAAATTTGATGCTATTTCCGACAGTTTTTGCTTTCATTCAATAAAATTTAAAAATTATGGCGTTTGACTTTGTTGCAGTTTTTTTTATCATATAACCCTGTATATGGGAGCTACAGCTATATCTGAACCGATTTTCAACAAAATTAAAATACTTGTACATACATCAAAATTGTCAGACATACTTCTGGACTAAACTTGCCGTATGTGCTAAAATTTATTTGATTCGGACTAATATTACTTATTTGGTGCACAACATTTATGAAATCGGATGATACTATTACGATTATGGCCGATTTCAATAGGGTTCGTCCTTGGGCCAATTAAATGTTTTGTGGAAAACTTCATCTCAATCGGACAATAAATCCTGTTCTTAAATACGTCCCACATTAGGCAAGTAAGTCTTTGTTTTTGTACTGACATCTTTGGGAAAACTGACATTTCAGGTACTCTCATCTGGTACCTCCTCCACAAAGGGTCATCGTCTTGGTCCAACTTTACACATTGTATTTTGAAGGCAATTCCGTTGCCCTCCTTCCTCTTTTTTCGAATTTTACTGACGGTCAGCCCACATAGATGATACAACCGGTACAGAAAAAAGTCCGATTTAGCTTTTGTGTTACCGATTGACTAGTTCAATTCTTCAATTTCTTTCTGTATTACAAACCTTTGAGTAAACACCAAACAATTTTAACATTTGGCCTCACACAATTTAAACTTTGAATTTTTCTTTATAAACAAGATAAAGAAATACATTCTTCATTTCCAATTAATTTTCAATAATAAAAAATATATAAACTTCAAGAAACTACTGCATTCAAAACGAATTTAATTTCATTACCTTGAAAACTAATTCCAAGAAAAGTTTAAATATCAAATTTTGCAGAGGAATTGAATATTCAATAAACAATTTAATTACATCAAAAGAAAGAAAGAAAAAAAAATTTTCAACAAAAAATGAATGAATTTTATCTGACTCTCAAAAGCCAGGAAAACAAAATCCGGAGGCATTTAATGTCAGTTATGAAAATACAGCTGCTTCTGTTTCTTCATCCCTGAATGCCGGCTGGCTGCCTGACTGAGAGCACATTCGGAATATGGAAAAACTATATGCAACAAATTAAATGTAGAAAATCATATAATTGACTCTGCTGATTATGGCAGTACATCAACAGAGAAACGTTCCCCATTTCCATAACCGAAAAAAATGGAGGAGAGAAGATAGAAAAAACAACCGGCAGCAGATGATGTAAATTATGCTACTGATGCCAGCCAATGCCGCGCTCCTGCAGCAGCTGTGTCTGATAATGGCATAGGGTTTTCGTAGTTGAGTGGAGCAGGAAGAATTATTAGATTTCTTTAAATGTAGTTCTACGAATATTGCATAAGTCATGCAGATGTTAACATCATATGCCAGGCAAGGATAAATGTTTTTTTTATTATTTTGCACGTGGATACCGATACACTCGAGAAAAAGGGGTGAAAATAAAAGAAGCGTTTCAAAAATTTAGATATTTCTTCTCGAAGTTTATAATTTCTAGATTTTGCATAAATTTTTGACATTCCTAATAACTTGTTGTACTTGGCACGTTGAGAGATTTTTATATTTGGTATGCTACAATAAGTTCATAATCTCTAAAATTATTTTCAAAAATATTTTCAACGTTTGCAGTTTAAGTTATTCGTTTTCACCACAACGATGACTATTTCATTTGAGTGTAACCGCTCGGAATATTTGCATTACGGCACACATGAATCATAGCCAAAAATCGCATAACACAACTAAACAAAAATCTTACTCTCCTCCGCATGGAAGAATGCACAGTATTGCCACATGTTTGATGAAATGTTAAATAGCTTATGTCGTAACATTTCAAAAATAAATAAATTAAAATCAAATTTGTATTCTTAGGGCGAAGACCACATACAGGATGAGATGAAACAAACTGCAAACAACTTCGGACTGCTGTCATTTCTAAGCCACTCGTCCGACAGCTGTTAAAACTATTCCAGTGACAGCTCATCATATTGTTTACAAACGTTCAAAAGCATTTTGGTGAGAATTTTCCAGAAAAAGGGTTATTCGGAATGGAATTCAAGCGTGATAGTGTGATTTCTTTATATTTGGTTGGAAAACTGCCGAATTTGGTCTTCTCCGATGAGAAAACATTCGTTGTCCAACAGGTTGTAAACGAACAAAATTATCGTGTTTACTTGCTAAAGCACCTTCAGTTGGCCACCAGAACTCAAGCGCCAGCCATGGTTATGGTGTGGGCCACCATAACAGCCGATGGTCGCTCTCCGCACGTATTAATCGCTCGTGGCATCAGAATAAATGCCGAATATTATCGCGAAAATATTCTGGAGGATGTATTAAAGGCAAACGCAAACAGTTTGGCCGCAGACCTTGGACATTCCAACAACACTCAGCACCATCGCACTCAGCACGCACCACCCAAGCATGGTTACTAAATGAGGTTCCACGCTTCATTTCCAGCGCACAATGGCCACCAAAATCTCCGGATACCAATCTGTTGGACTATTGTGTCTGGAGTATTTCGGAAAGCAAGGTTGGCACTAAAAGATACAAAAGTGTCGATCACCTCAAGCAAGCGCTTCGCCGGGAATGGGCCAAAATACCGTAGAGCAATATTCGGGCTGCGTGTGATGGTTTCATTGGCCGTTTGATGGCCATAATTCTGCTAATTCGAACAAATCTAAACTTATTCTAAAATTTGAAACTATTTCCGACATTTTTTGCTTTCATTCAATAAAATTTAAAAAAAAATATAAAAATGATAGCGTTTGACTTTGTTGCAGTTTTTTATCTCACCCTGTATATTGCAAATTCTAGACCATTTCCACATTCTTCTAATATAGAACCAAGTTTTGCAATGCCATAAATTCAAGATATTTTCTGTTCAATAGGTTTTACAATAAAAAAATAATCGATTCACTTTTACACAGGATTTAACCAACCACGGAGATAAGTCAAATTCCAAGGAAACCCCCTTTCAAGTTCTTCGCATTCTTTTGCCATTCCTTCATTTGCTTTACAAATCTACTTTAACATACGCACGTAAGTGCAACAAACGCAGAGTTGGAGAAACAACAAAACAACAGTCCCAAAGAGCGAAATAATTTATCATGTCTGGTGGAGGTGGGGAGGTCTGACTGACGGTATGAAGAATTTCCCTTCGAAAAAGGTGAATTTTCCGCGTTTTTCACATACACAAAGCGCAACGCAATTTGCAAAAGCCTTTTCGCGATGCTAAGAGGCGGAGGGGGGAAATGGATGTTCTTGTAGAATAATTTCAAGTACTCCCTTTGAATTTAACTGAAATTTGGAGGCTAGTTTAAGGAACAAAGAACGAACCATTTGATGTACTACGGAGATAACTTTAATCAAACCTGAACGATATTTAAAACACGAAAATAAGTTTTTTTTTTTATTTTTCACGAAAATCTCCGAATCAGCAAAATGAAACTTCTCTCTTATAAAGAAATGTTGTCTGATTTTAGTTTATTTCATCCTGTTGAGATATACAGCTTGACGGTATAGCTGACGAGAGGAGACAATAACAAATTATGATGAAATTTGTCATACTTCTTCCGGTCCGATAATGAAATTTGGAAAATTTTGAACATTTTTTTGGGAGATACCAGGAAGAATGGAGTGAATCTACGGTTGATAGAAATATTGGCACACACAAAGTTTGCAGGAAATCGCCAACATGTTTCTCATTTTATGAGTCTTGTAATTATTCAAAATTTCGACCCATTGCGCAGGGGGTCTCAGAAGGAGTGTACGAATAAATTCCATTTACATATCAGATATTGTGTTGAAAGAAATATTGTGATATGCGAAATTTGAAGATGTTAACCCTTTGTGGGGGAGGTACAATTTAGAGTGGGCCGATGTTGTTCTTTTTCCACCTGACCTAGCACTGAAAAATATTAGAATCTGCAAAATCGGCTGATCCTTTCTTGTTCTATGGGGCAAATGGTTTTCTGTAAACATTTTGAATTTCTTTGGGGGAGGTACCAGAAGGATAGGACGGATTTTGCTCATCTCCGAACTCGATCTAGGTTTGATGATAATATGACGATTTACCAAGTTTGGACCAAATCAGATGCTCCATTCGGGGGTTATCGTGCGCAGCAGCCAGCTAAACAGGCAGACGAGCGGACGGACACTCCTAGATCGACTCCAAATGTTCTGAAACATAATTGGACTGCATCTTGCCTATTCTTATTGAATACAAATTCGATTCAAGCTAATCAGCCACTCAGCCATACGGTTACAGAGGGTATATATCATTTGACACCGCCAAACATGCCTTCTCGAAATAACGGTTTTAGACCCTTTGGACATAGTACGTTTCAGAACATTTGGAGTCGATCTAGGGGTGTCCGTCTGTCTGTCTGGGGCCAGGCATTTGATACCTTACAACACTACAATTTGCGGTTTTCTTGATTTTATTTTTTTTCTGCCAAAAAGGGCGTTATAAACAGTCTATCCAATATCCCAAGAAATACCTTGGCATCCAGAAAAAGAAAGTATGGGGATAACATGAGGAGGACATACTTCCACGTTGATGGATCACAAAGTAATGACGTTTACTCATTGTGGTACAACACAAAGCAACCATATCTTTGGATATATTTGGTCGGGCACACACACACACACAACAAATGGTGGGCGGATAGCTGATGAAACCGAATTCTTGATCCACTCAGAAATGATGAAATCTCTGTGGCTTACACACATAGTTTATTTGTTGATAGACTTATTGTTGGCAACAGCAGAGCACTACAACTCCAGGCCGTAACAGTTACAATGGCAATGATGGGATCTACACGAGTAGGACATGACAGTGGCAAAGACAGATACACATAAATCTATCTGTAAACATACCCACACACACATACTCCTTCTATCCCTCTCTACGCCTTGGCACAACAAATCAACAAGGAGTTAAGTGAGTGAATATATCCTGTAATCAGATTACATCGGGTGGAGGGATGGAGGATGGCTAAGGGAGGGAAGTTGAACTAGAGACAGGCCCAAAATTAAATCTCATCTAAAGTTGCTTATTTTCTAAGGAAAAAGAAAGCAAAACAAACAAAGAACGAACCATGCAAACAAACCAAAAATAAAATAAGTCCATACAAAGATAGAACTAACATCACATTAATTCAAATACCCACACATGCACACAGACACACACACACACACATTCCATGGATTTTGCATTAAGTGCTGCAGATACTTTCGGCCACAGAAAACAAGTGTTGATGTACATAAATATCTTCCAACTTGTGGGGTGTAAAAGGGGATTGTCTGGGTTGGGATTGGAGGTTAAACAGTTTGTTCTTTGGCTTATAAACATTTTGACCACATTAACACGTTTCTTCTTTTTTTCTTGTTCTTGTTTGGTTTAGGATTTCTTTTTTTCTAAATGCCGGATTGGATAGTCATCATTATAAGGCCAAAACACAGCTCATATGTTCCAATTAAACATAATGCTCTCTATTCGACCGGAAGGCTTTCGCAAAACTTCTTTGAAAAAAAAATAAACTATTAATCTGAATAACAACAACACACAACAGAATTCATTGATAAGTAGAAGAAAAAACAACTTTTCGACAATTCTAATTTAAGTAGATGATTTTCTATTATGAGGCACTTTAGCTATGATCTGACCAAACCCACAGATATTTATTATGAGATTGTGTGTATTCATATGCTTAGTAGGACACCAGGGATGTAAAAAGTTTTCATTACAGTGCAAGTAAAAGAAACGTTAGTAAAATAGATTGTTGCTATTAATGCGGTCAGTAAAAGAATGAATACAAATCATGACATTCCGATTTTACGATTTGAATAATTGAAATCTGCGTCTATTTCTTGGGTTTTTTTTTTCTGTTAGAGTGAACCTTGGAACATTTAAGAACGATTCAGTTGTATATTCCAAGCCTATAGTATGCAGTTATATTCTACAGGGTGAGATGAAAAAACTGCAACCAACTTCAGAATGTTGTCATTTCAAAGCCACCCGTCCGATAGCGGTTGAAATTATTCCAGTGACAGCTCATTATATTGCTTACAAGCGTACAAAAGCATTTTGGTGAGAATTTTCCAAAAAAAGTTTTTCGTGATGGAATTCAAGCGTGATAGTGTGATTTCTGTAGATTTGGCTGGAAAACCACAAGTGGCTATCGTTAGAGCACTCCAGCATTCAAAAGTGAATAAATCTTTTGTGTCTCATATCAACGCTCGTTACCGTGATACTGATAGCGTAGGTCTACGTCAAAGAAGTGGATAAAAAAAGAAAAGAAGAAAGGAAGAAAACAGCAACATCAGCAGAAATGCTTCGAAAAGCAAAGAAGCGACTTGATCGAAACCCGTGTCGCAGTGGCGAAAAATGGCTCGTGAGCTGAACATATCGCAATATTCCATTCGGCAAATATTGAAAAATGAGATCGGGGTAAAGCCATTGAAATTCCAAAAAGTGCAAGAACTTACACCGCAACAGAAAGAAAATAGACTCAAGAGAGCTAAAGTGTTGCTTCGCTTGGCCGAAAGTGGTGAACTACCGAATTTGGTTTTCTCCGATGAGAAAATATTCGTTGACAAGCAGTTTGTAAACAACCAAAACGATAGCGTTTACTTGCCAAAGAGGTTAGCTGAAAATGCGAACCTTCGGTTGGACACCAGAACTCCAGCGCCGGCCATGGTGATGGTGTGGGCCGCCATAACAGCCGATGGTCGCTCTTCGCTCGTTTTAATCGACTGTGGCATCAGAATAAATGCCGAAAATTATCGCGAAAATAATCTGGATTAAAGCCTTGGGCACGCAAAAATTTTGCCCGCAGACCTTGGACATTCCAACAGGACTCAACGCCATCGCACTAAGCACGCGCCACTCAAGAATGGTTACAAAATGAGGTTCCCCGCTTCATTTCCAGTGCACAATAGCCACGAAAATCTCCGGATACCAATCCGTTGGACTATTGTGTCTGGAGTATTTTGGAAAGCAAGGTTGGCACTAAAAAATACCAAAGTGTCGATCACCTCATGCAAGCGGTTCACCGGGAATGGGCTAAAATAACGCAGAGCAACTTTCAGGCAGCGTGTGACGGTTTCATTGGCCGTTTGAAGGCCATAATTCGTGCCAAAGGTGACCAATTCGAAAAAATCTAAACTTATTCTAAAATTTGATGCTATTTCCGACATTTTTGGCTTTCATTCAATAATATTAAAAAAATAGATTTAAAAAATTATGGTGTTTGACTTTGTTGCAGTTTTTATACCCTCCACCATGCTATGGAGGGTATATTAACTTTGTCATTCCGTTTGTTACTCCTCGAAATATTCATGTCAGAACCAACAACGTATATATATTCTTGATCAGCGATGATCTAAGTCGATTTAGCGATGTCCATCTATCTGTCTGTCTGTTGTAATCACGCTATCTTTCAAATGAATTGAGATAGGAGGCTAAAATTTATTTTTCCAGTAGGCAGGTTAATTTGATGATTTTAGCGACATTATTAACCGGAATTGCTTCAAATTTGGTATTTGAAGATCGTAATGGATATTACATCCTGTGAAAGAAAATTGTCTGTGCAGGTCCACGTCTTCGTATAGCCCGCATATAACGGTACCTCCCAAAATTCGGTATTTTGATGATTTTAGCTTTACCATTCACCGGAATTGGATTGGATGGATACTACAGCCTATGATAGAAAATTGTCTATGCAGGTCCACGTCTTCGTGGCACCTCCATATATTCGGTATTTTGACGATTTTAAGTACAAACTGAAATTGTTTGAGATGTCGTATTTGAAGTTCGTAATGCTACAGCCTTTGACAGAGAATTGTCTATGCTGGTCCAGGACATCGCACAGCTCCGATATAACGTTATATCCCTATATATGATTTCAGTTTTAATATGGTAATGGCTTATGACAAACAATGCCTATTTAGGTCCACGTCGTATAGACCCCAATATAACGTCTATATTCGCTATTTTTAAGATATCAACAGAATTTTTTAAGGATTTTATTTTTTGAAAATTTTTAAATTCGTTCCAAATGGTAGAGGGTATTCAAAGTTTGGCCCGGGTTACTTACTTACTGCTTTTAACTTGTTTTTATCTCATCCTGTACATTTAGTACCATTTAGTATATAATACACACATCCGAAACCACCTCCATATGACAAAGCTACGTATGAACAGTGATACTAAAGAATATTTCAAACTGTCAGCAATATATATTCACCCAATACCAAATTGCATCAAATTTTAATACTATTTAGTTATTGTCGTACACATTTCCAAAACCATCTCTATATCTTAACCTAGACATCAACAGTGACATCTATATCACATTTCAGGATCGCAGCTATATTCCTCCACCCAATACCAAATTTAGTGCAATGTTTAGTAAAGGTTTAGAACTTTTCGTAAACTTAAGGTTCGAGTTTGCAAAAACCCCCTTTGTGCACTTCATCAGAGACTCTTATTGCAAATTTCAGAATTTTAGCTCACTTCATTTGTCTGATATAAAGTATTCAACTTTTAGTACAGTTCGTAGCCTTATAGTATGAATTTCCAAAAAACCTAATCTTATCACATGTCTACGCACCACGAGGATCGGCAAAATTTCCAAATTTTAAGCCTCAGCTGGGAGTTGATTCTAGATCAGACAGTCAGTTACTTCAATACTCCTTTATATATATTGTGGTTGTTTTTAGGTTTATCATTTTCATGCCCTCATCCTCATAGCTACAGAGGGTATATATCATTTGATGCGGTCAAAATGAGCGTTAGTTTGACTCAGGGCATCTACCCGTCGATCTACCCATCTACATCAGCCCGTGTGTCAGTCTATCTGCCCGGCTGGAGCGCACTATTACGAAGTTAGTATTTGATTTGGTCCAAACTTGATGCATCGCAACATTACCACCCTTATATTATTTCTCAAAAAAAAAAAAAAAAAATATATATATATATATATATAAATAAATAAAAAATAAATAAATAAATAAAATGTCTTTATTTTTATTTTAGCCAGCATTGGAGAAAGTGTGAAGACCGAACACAATAAAATTATCAAAATCGCTTATATAGTAGCCGATGTAGTTCAAACGTTAATATCTCCCCCAGATTAGGTCATTGATCCCTTAAAGTGGGGGATCAATGGCCGATATTCTTCAAATTTTTCATTTTCCGATGACATTTTGAATAATTTTGAAGTGGGAAATAGAAAATCAGTTTTGCATCTCATAATAAGACTGAATTTTACTGTAAGTTCTCTTCACATATTTCTATAATTGTTCTACCATTAGATATAATGTTAGGTTGGGATATTTAGGTCCAATATTTTGGCATGCCCTCCAAAGTTGTCAAATAATGATGGTATGTATCTGCCGAAACCCCATATTTATTTAAATCAGAAGGAGTGGTTCCATATTATCCATTTTTATACCACTCCTGCGTTTGATATTTTTATTACTCTTAATAAGGTATAAATTATTTGACCTTTTTGGAACACAATTAAACTTTGAAAATAAGATTACGGCATGTTCGTAATTAATTTCGTTTAATTTTTCAACATTCTAATCTCATCAAAAAATTGTAAATAAATATTTACATATTTTGCAATGTTCCACACATCCTCCACTCCGAATACAAAACAATAAATTAACAATTGTAACAATTTTGAAACTATTTAAGCCATGAGCGTTGTATTCAACTTTTAATGCAATTCTCCAACAATAATAGCAAACAGGTGCTTAACAAATTTAAATAAAATAGTCGCTGAGGTTTTTTGCTTACTGTACAAATTGTAATGCTTGGCAAATGGAATTGTTGCGTAATGCTCGATGCTGATAATGGTGGCCAGAGGGCGACGAAACAGAGAACAAAGAATAAATAAATACGAGATATCCTTAATATCAAAGTCTGCAGCTGATAAAATAATTACAAATCCAGGACAAAGACACATATGCAACGGCAGAGGAGAGTAGAACAGAAAAGTTCCCGCAGGTTATGCAGTATTCGTTAATGTTTTAATGCTCTTCCCCCATTACGCTTCGTTGCATGGTCGGAAAAAAGGACAATGCGACAGTGGGTAGTTGAAACTTACCATTACACACAAACACACATTAGACTTCCGGTGAGTTAATTTAAATTTATTTATTTTACACTTGATATCAAAGGCTTCGGACCGTTAAAATCCAAAAGAATCGTCTCGCCCTTAGACAATCGCTTATCGGAGGGCACAATTGTAAGTCTGGTCCCCGATTTCCTTGTTTTCCCATAATTTCCAATGTGAACTGAATACAGCTATCCCAACAATGGACATGAGTGGAAAAAGGCCTGTGGTGGCTAAATCACATATATATATATCTATGTTCAGATGTATGTAATGAAATCTTTGGTCTTTTATAAAAATTTTCTGCAACTATTCAAAAGAGGTTGCACAGACACACGTTCGGTGGAACGGTACGTGTATGTTCGCTGCAATTATGTTCGCTCTGTATATCCTTATTATGTTGTATACAAGAATTCACAATTCTAAAAACAATTAAAGTTTTCACTCCTTTCTTGCCGGGTGCAACCCTGCCCTCGGGTAGTCTGGGTATCGTTGTAGTTTCAGCCATAAACGGGGGATACACGCATTGCGAACACAATGACGATGTCATAGCTGCAGAGCGTACATGGCACTCAAGTGTTTATGCTTGTTGTCTTAATTTCGCACAGGGAGCACAGTGATTTATGTTCGTTGGGGTTGGGCAAAGAATTTGCCATGGAGGATAAAAAGAATCCAGCATTAGCGGAATTATCCATAAAATGGTAATGTCAACAAAACTAGTTCTGCATTACCTCTAGGTTCAAAATAATAGGTTATATGAGGTGTAATTATCAAGCTAATCTCATGCAATTATACGATTACAATTTTTTATTTGATGTCCCTTTATAGTCAAATTTATTTTTTCTAGTTCTTCTGACAAGAAATTTATACTTATTTCCGACCAAATATACTGTCGTTTTCACTCCTTTCAGAGGGTATAAAACTCTAGGAAGAATATAATGTAAAACTGAAAACTAACATACTACCCTCATAAGAAATATAATATTCCAAGAGCAATTTTGCTGCATTAGGACAAGTAGGAAGGCCAACAATATCGCGGCTTGTTTTATTATAATTCTGATAGAAGATTGTCATCCCGAATTTTCAGTCGAATTGTCTTTAATTTTATTGCAGAAAATTTTCAGAGTAAGATTTTGTTTTGGTACAGAATTCATATATCCAGTATTGTAAAGATTTCCCCAACATTGGGTTTAATTTCGAAAAATCGTGACCTAAAATAAAACGTTATTCGAGGACTGCAGCACAAAAAAGACAAGATAAGTAAAATTCGTCTTCATAGGATATAGAACAAGTAACTGTTTCTAGTTTCAAAGAAAGCAGGCTATAATAGATTAATTATTAATTTTATAAAATAAGCCGCTCGTCATAAGTAAATATTTTAGATATGGAAATAAATTTTATTTCAAAATGATAAGGTTCAGTACACCAAAAAAGGGTTGCCATATTCATTTTAGCAAATGAGTATACCTATATTGCTAGCCATGGGTTACTTCTTAACAACTTACAAAGCAAAAGAATTAATCTTCCTCATTACAATGTAAAGAGTAATATCGGTACAGAATCTGCCCGTCTGCCTACAAACCAGAATGTCGTGAGTTCGAGACTCAACACTTAGTATTGTTAGAAGTAGATCGGTGTGTTAAACTACGGATCATAAGACCGCGAGTTCAATACCAGTAGCAAACATAGCTTTCCATAGATTTTCAATGGTCTACAGGGTGAGATGAAAAAACCGCAATCAACTTCAGACTGCTGTCATTTCCAAGCCACTCATCCGACAAATGTTAAAATTATTCCAGTGACAGCTCATTATATTGTTTACGAGCGTACAAAAGTATTTTGGTGAGAATTTTCCAGAAAAAAAGTTATTCGTGATGGAATCCAAGCGCGATAGTGTGATTTCTTCATATTTGGCTGGAAAACCACAAGTGGCTATCGTTAGAGCAGTCCAGCATTTAAATGGAAATAAATCTTTTGTGTCTCGTACCAACGCTTGTTACCGTGATACTGGTAGTGTAGCATAACGTCATGGAAGTGGGAAGTGGACGGAAGAAAACAGCAACATCAGCAGAATTGATTCGAAAAGTAAAGAAACAACTGAAAAATGGTTCGTGAGCTGAACATATCGCAATATTCCATTTGGCAAATATTGAAATATTAGCTCGGGGTAAAGTCATTAAAATTCCAAAAAGTGCAATAACTTACACCGCAAAAGAAAGAAGATAAGAGAGTTGCTTCGCTTGGCCGAAAGTAATGAACTGACGAATTTGGTTTTCTCCGACAAGAAAACATTCGTTGTCCAGCAGTTTGTAAATAAACAAAATTATCGCGTTTACTTGCCAAAGAGGTCAGCTGAAAATGTGCACCTTCGGTTGGCCACCAGAACTCAAGCCATAGTGATGGTGTGGGCCGTCATAACAGCCGATGGTCGCTCTCCGCTCGTATTAATCGACATTGGCATCAGAATAAATGCCGAATATTATCGCGAAAATATTCTGGAGGGTGTATTAAAGCCTTGGGCACGCAAACATTTTGGCCGCAGACCTTGAACATTCCAACAGGACTCAACAACATCGCACTCAGCACGCGCCACCCAAGAGTGATTACACAATGAGGTTCCTCGCTTCATTTCCAGCGCTCAATGGCCACCAAAATCTCCAGATACCAATTCGTTGGACTATTGTGTATGGAATATTTTGGAAAGCAAGGTTGGCATTAAAAAATACCAAAGTTTCGATCACCTAAAGCAAGCGCTTCGCCGGGAATGGGCGAAAATACCGCAGAGCAACATTCGGGCAGCGTGTGACGGTTTCATTGCCGTTTGAAGGTCATCATTTGTGCCAAAGGCGACTAATTCGAACGAATCTGAGCTTATTCTAAAATTTGATGCTATTTCCGACATTTTTGCTGTCATTCAATAAAATGGGGAAAAAGTGTTAAAATTTGGCGTTGTTGCACTGTATAGCAGAATAATATGCCAAATGAATTTTTAGAATAATTTGACTAACTAAGATCCCGTTTAAGGAGAGAAGTTAAGCATATTTTGAAGAAAGGACCAAAAAGATCCCATTGGTGCCTCGCTTGTATACGATAATACCACATGCCTAAATTGTAAGGATTCCAAATACTCTTAATTTATTGAAAAAATATACAGTACAAGTTTCTACCTACCCTACGTTTGATACAAACTTTACTACGTTCGAGGTTGGAACTACACCTGATGCTCCCTTCGTTTTACGATACACGACCATATTTACAATTTGTTACCCCTTTACTGGTAAATTTGAAGAATGTCGGTTCTAATGTTATGAGAAATGTGATTAGAAATATAATCTGGGGAAGAACTAGAAGATATAAAAGAGTATCAGGATAGTATTGTCTATTTTTGTACCGGATATAGTCGTTATGCAAATATTTGGATGTGTAAAGTTGGGTTAAATCGTGGACTCAGTAGGCGTTACTTTAATTTCTCTTAGAGATTTCTTGTAAGAATATGCAAAGGTTGAAAAAGTTGAGAACCGTTTCGCATTTAATTAAAGTTAGGTCCTTATATGTCAGGCCCGAATTTGATCTAAGTTTGGAAAAGATATTACCAGGATTAGGACCAGAAAATAACTATCTTCAAAAGCCTTCATGCTGGTACCCATGGCACAGACGAATGAAGATCGCCATATCGATTCCAAATACCCCGACAAAGATTTCGTCCCAAGAGGCATGGGCTGCCCTCTGTAGCCATTAATCTAAGGTATAAATGCAAGAAAAAGAACTGGAAAATTGTCTACAGATACAAATATTTTCATCTTAAAATTCCCATAAATATGCAAATAAAAACGCAAGCAACAAGAGGCATAGCCATAGAACAGCGCTAAAACCAATGTCATAGAATGAACACAAGAAGGTGACATAATGCTGCTGTAGGCAGCACTTCTCGGATGCAAACCTAAGTTATGCTAAAGTTTTCTTATTTATAAACCATTCTGTGCAACACGCCATCAGAACCCCTCGCCCCCTCCATACCTCTTGCATTTCTACTGCATAGAAATTACTCCACTAATAACATTGTTTATCTATCGCATAAAGAGTGATGCTACAACAACACAACAAAAACAACAAATGTTTCATATTAAAGAAAGAAAGAAGGAGAAAAAACGATGAGACCCTCCGCCGCATTCAGACATGCAACTCAATGGGCCCTAACGGCATGCGTGTCACTCCAACATAATACCAACTCCTGGCACAGGCATGCTGGGCGTAAAACATTATTTACATATCCCTATGTGCGAGTGTGTATGTGTGCCTTTGTGTTTGTATGGGTGTATACTTGCATTAGCAACGGAGTTAAACATGATTTTTGGCTTCCGGGTGCATCAACCAACCTTCCATCTGCCGCAACATTTCGAGTGCCACAATAATGATAAAACTTTGAATGAATACATGAATGGATTTGCATTCGCTTCATTTCACAGCTGCATCGACGCGCTGCATTAGTAATGGCTTATAAAACACTTTTTTTCTACCGAGCACAGCGCTTTTTTATCGATCAACATCAATAACGAACCAATCGCGATAATATTTGAAAAGAACACTTGCCCCAATATGCGAGAAATTATTGGAGAGTGCTGCAGTAGGAAAAGTAAATAGCGATGGTCGATAATGTGGAGTATCCAGTGGTGTTTCGATCTATTAGCTGGATAAGTGTGGTGGAATGATAGGGTTTGTTTCGAAATGATAAGGAGTAGTAATTTTGGGAGGACAGTTTTTTTTTGGGCAATTAATTAAGGTTTGTTGAATGAAGTGGGTTGGAAATGAATAAAATGTCCGTAAGAGAGGTACACTTCGTATACGTCATAACATAACATTATATCTTGTAACTCATACGCAGGTATGGCAATTAAATCTTTAGAAAAACTTCCGATCATATTGTTTTAATTGTTTTATCCAATCGAATGAATTTCTTGATAAAAATACGAGAAAAAAGATCATCATCTGAGAAGTAAAAGGATTGGTTCCGGACATGTTATTGCCTATACTACTGTGATGAGGGACACTTTGTGGGAAAATCTGCCTACTGTTTTTAGCCGGCGCTTAAAAACGCCACTGGCCACTAGTGGATTTTTCTGTTTTACTGGCACTTAACGGTGCCAAAGCAGAGTTTCCTTTTAGAGCACTTCAGAGTGCTCAAATGAAAGATTTATAGTTTTCTTTATGCCGACAGTTCGGCAGATAAAACTTGATTAATTTTTATTACAAAAATGTCCTACATATATACATAAATAACGGGATTTTACTTATTTTCTATTATCTTATAAACTATTTGAGGAAGAACATCAAGCCATAGACGTCTAACTTAATATCAGGAAGAAATTACTTTAAAAAAAAGGATATGTGTGTTGAAATTTTGGACTGAAAAAATTTAGTAATTCCTAAATTTCTATTAATAAAAATGAATAAGAATGTAGTTCCGAGGGATTTGATGTAGCTCAAAATAAGTCTGTAGTTAATTTTTGGCCACTAAACAAGTATTATAATTACAATTTTCGTCGCATCAACTATCAGTGGCCAGAAAATAACTACTTATTTCGTGTGACATTCCCTTGTTATATTACATTACACCGAAAGATATAAGTAGCTATTTATTTGCTTAGCTATTGAAAAACCATGGCCATAATATAAAATGTCCTTTTTAAACAGTTGGTCGTGGTTCTTTATATTATTTATTCTTAGGAAAAGTATCTAAAAACTTAGACTAATATTCAATTGGATACTACATAACACGTCATAACCCATACTTTCCTTATTTTTGAGTGGGTCCAAAATTCGTGCAAAATCGTGCGGATTCTACAGTACCAAATCATGACACCTGACCAGTTTGCAACAACAAAATACTATGGTATCCCGAACAAATAAGTCAATACTGTTCTATTCTGCTTTCATTTTATTTATTCATGCAGTACTGACTCGGACAAGTTTAGCTCCCGAGAAAAAATGGGAAAATTTGTGCTCTGATAGTAATCAATAGCATTAATTAGACCAAAGCGAGATGGAAGTCATTCAAAAAGGAAGGTAAAGTTTAGCTGTCTCGAAGGTGTGGTTATATGACTTGATATTGATGTTTACTACCCTCTTTTTAGGACAAGAGATTGATCGTACTTTATATTGAATCTAATGCTAGTACAAATATTGCATAACAATGTGCAAAATTTGAAAAAAAAAAAACTGTGTGATATTTTCGCGTTTTGTGAAAGTCATGATAATTAAAGATTTTGAGCCTTTGTGTGAGGGGTATCTGAAGAATTGCGATATATGAAACTTGATACATATCGGACACTGATTTTATTTTTTAAATGCGACCTGTAGCGTGAATACAGATTAATATGGACGAACGGACGTAGGACGGACACACATAGCTCGACCGAATCAGCTCCAAGAGATAGAAGTATCCATATGTAACACCCTATGTCCTGGACTAATATTTCAATGCGACATTGTTACAGTGCATGATGATCACTCTTGATATAGAGGGGTGAGTTAAGCTATAGAAAGTATTAATAGTACGGAAATACACAAGGGTGTACAATGGTACAGAAGTTTTATTATAATAATAATTCGACATTTTGAGCGAGGGCTAAGAGTGAGTAATAATTTTAGAAAATGCGAAAGAGTTACACAGAACCCGTTTTTTTTACTAAATGGGTACGTAAATAAGCAGAATTTTCGAATTTGAAGTGAAGATCAGCAAAAACTACCAATGCATTTATTTCACGTTCGAGACCGGTCAATTGGCCTCCATGACCGTACATTTATTCTTAGACTATTTTGGCCAAAATGTTGGAAGGAGTATGCCAAAATTGGCGGTCAATATTTGCATGAATTATTCTTTATGAATTTTGAATTTTTTGTGGTAGCCTGTTTTTAAACATTCCTATATCTCAAAACATCAACCTTTCACATATATCTACTAAAATTTTCTGTTTTGTGGATTTTACGAGCATATCAGAGCAAATGCGTCGTGTTATATAGCAAGACTGAATATTCCAAGAGATTTAATACAAACAATTGAAAACCGCGAAATTAACATCCGATGTCATTCAGACTTACATCCGATTTCATTCAGACTTCGCAATATTCCCATCAGCACAAGATCTGTTATAAAGATGGAAGCGATCGAACAATTTTTTCTGGTACCTCCTCCACACAGGGTTCAGGATTTTGAGAAAAAAAAAAAAAAAAAAACGATCAACGAAAGCGAAATAACCATCCAAATCTCTTCAAATTTCACATATAAAAACATTTTTGCTAACGCATGATATGTTGTAAGGATGACAAATATCGACGAATTCCTTCTGGTACCTAACCCATAAAGGGTCACACTTATTTCATCTGTCATAACTTGTGAAACAGTTCAGCGATTCTTTGTAACTTGCTATATCTAAATATTTCTCTCAAACAGAAAGCTGAGATGAATCTGGAATTTATGATTTCGCATAAAATTGGACATAAATGTTCGATTTTCTTGTATTTTTGCCCATACCAATATTTGTATGCCCTCCACCTTGAAAAGGTTGGTAACATCCACAAATATTCGTCGTAAAAATCGACTCTAAGTCGAATTACGACACAGCCACATTATTTGACGCAGAGCTTCAAAATTTGGCACAACAATTTGTATTGTAAATGGATACATCAGTCCACATTTTGGTAAAACAGCCATATAACGGTACCTCCCAATGTTCGGAATTGTGATGATTTTTGCCACATTTTTTTACGGATTTATCTAAAAGTTGGTATTTGTATTTCTTAATGGGTTCTCGCTCCGGTGGCCGAACTTTGGATATCTAGGTCCATGCTTTCCTATATTGCACATATAATGGTTTCCGGTTTTTAGCCACAATTTTTTTTTCAAATATGGAATTTAAGGCTCGTAATAGATAAGAATCATTGTAATATGAAGTTATTTAGGTACCCATTTTGGTATGGCACCCATATAGCGGCCTCACTCACTTTATTGTTATTGATACGTTTAACTGACCAAACGGTTTTATTGGTCTATGTAGTTTAAAGTGGAAACGCTTGAATTCAGATACTTTTATATAAGAATGTTTTCTTTAGCCATTGATAGAGATAATGCTCTTTACATGTTTTATTATAATTTTTATCTTATCCCACTACTAGTCTTGAAAATTGTATATCCTCTTTGATAAATTGAGTCACTTTACCAATATTCCTCTTTTATAGTTGTTTTGCATACCTATTTTGAGTTCTGCATATATGGCAACTGCTTTTTGCAATTGACGATTATGACGTAATAAAATATTATTTTTGCATAAATGTTTTATTTCTCCGCCCTTACTTTTTAAAACTCTATTAAAGCATAAATGGCTATTTGACAAACTTTTTATTATCTCATACATATGTGTGTATATCTGCACGTAATTAATATTATTATTGTTGTTTTTTTATCATCTTTCACTGCTATCTCCTCACCATCGTCATCACTCTTCGGCTAGTGCTTATCTGCTCAGTTTTCATCTCAATTATAATTCGTACGAATTTGTCTGGAAAAAAAACTCTTGTCTTCGCCTGCTTAAATTGATATCAAACACTGTCGACAAAGTCAGTTATTATCATTGCAGACTGATCTGTTTTCGGCCAGGCCATTATCATCATCCGCCGCAGTAGCAGCCTCATCATCATCTCAGCTGGAATTTCCCACAGACAGACGGACGGATAAACAGATAGACAACCGTGGGCTGTTTATATCATCCAAAGGTTCAACAGTTTCCATTGCATCGTCTTTTATTGTGGCACATTTTCGTGGGAATGTCTGTCTGTCAGTCGGTCTGTTGCTTTTCCGATGCCACTGACAAAATCCACTTAAGATTATTGTTTTATTGTTCTTGATTTAAAGTTTCTGTTTTGCTGGTATTTGTTTTGTCTCGAATTCGTGCAGCCCCATGACAGAATTCACTTTTATTCACATCTTGCAGCTACAGCTGGCTTATCTCGGAAGATTAAGACCACATAAATATTTCATAGTCTGAAAAGTCGAATTTATTATACACTCACACACACATACACATACACACACGTAGGAAATAATTGTTTTTTGACATTAAAAACTAATTGCTGGCCTGAAGTGATTTCGTATTTGAATAATAAACATTGTCTATAAAACAACTTAATCAAGTCTTGTAATTTTAAATTACAATGTTATTTTTTGAAAACGTTTATTTGGATTAAATATTTAATTCGATTTATTTACATTGGGGTCATTCTATATGATATTGTTAAAATAAACAATGGGACAATGTACATCATTAAAATATTAAAATGGTTAAGAGTATTTTTTCTTTACCATGATAATTGACCTGTCACTATGAGCTTTCCTTTCACAAACTATATGCATACAGTTAAAAAGCATTCCAGTGTTTTAAAGTACATATATTGCAAATTTCCAATATTAGGTTGTAGAGAAAACTTAAAACATACCTCAGTACTTCCTTAATTTTTTGCCAATCCTTTAAATAAAATTAGTCTTTATCTGGCGACTTTTTGAAGAAGTGAGCCTATATTGAAGTTTTTCTATGGAGTTGTTTTACCCAAATAGATTCCTAAATACCAAATTATAGTCTTTTTAACGAGATTAGATACAATATGAACAGAAATATGATGCGATCTCATAACTAGACCTACTTATACCCTTTGCCATATGGCTAGAGAGGGTATAGTCGAAATAACGGTTCTAGACCCTAGGGCTTCGTCGACCAAATCCTTTTCAGGTCATTTGGAGTTAATCTAGCGACATCCGTCCGTCTGTCTGGCTCGCTGGTGCGCACGATAACTCTTGAAGGGAATATCCGATTTGGTCCCCACTTGGTATACCATAACATTATCAAACTTAGACCGACTTCGGAAATGGGCAGTATCGGTCCATCTCTTCTGGTACCTCTTCAACAAACGGTTAAAACTCTCAAAAAATACTTTACTAAACAGAAATAGAAATAATAATCCGATTTTGCTCTTACTTTGCAAATCCCAATATTAGCATCAGTGCTAGGTCAGTTGCGAAAATGGACAATATCGATCCACTCCATCAAGTACCTTCCGCAGAAAGGGTCGAAATTTAAAATTTTTATAATTCGTATAAAATTTGATGTAAGGGTCCAAAATCGCAAAATTTTGGAATATATTGGTCCACATCAGATTCCATTCAGACTTAGTAAATCTTAATATTTCCATCAACACAAGATCTGTTATGAAGATGGTAGAGATCGGACCAAAGGGTTAAAGTTTTGAATAACTAAAATGCTCATAAAATCCGAAATAAGTATCCGGTCCTCTTCATATTTATGATTTCGCATAAAATTGGAAATAATTCTCGATTTTCTTTTAATTTTACCCATATCAATATTTTTATTTGTATTAGATGAAATGTGAAAATAAAATACTTCGGTCGACTATATCTGGTAACTCCCGTATATTTTACCATTTTTTAAAAATTGTCACATATCTCATACAAGTATAGGAAGTAACCAATATAATCCAAACCCGATACATCGCAATAATTATATCTTATTTATTTATGTCCGACAATACTGGCCCATTCCTTCGGAACCTACTCTATAGAGGGCCAACAGTTTGAATAATCATAGCAGAAGACAAAATATATTTAAATAATCGAACATTGGCTAAGGGTATAATACATCTGACGGAAAAACTGACTGATAATTTTTGAACTTGTTATTTTGTTTGTTTGTGATTCGCACCTTAGTTGCCCTGTAGAGATTCGGTAGATCTTTGTGAATAGCTAAATTTTTCTCTTTTTATTAAATTTACTCAGACTAGTTGATACTTTGATCTAGCTTTGCTTTACCTGTATTTTTTCATCCTTTCACAAAACGGCAAAACGCTTTATACAGCCGCCTGATACTATTATGATATTACTTACTTACTTACTATTACTCAAATATAAGTCAAATGTAGAACATACCTAAAACGAAAAGAAAAAAGAAATAAATTATATAGTCAGTTTTTCTTAAATATTTGAAAAAAAAATAGATAAAATGATCTAAATTTATGCAAAGTGTTTTTATGTTTTCTCTCTATTTGTGACCCCCTTCGAAAAACTCGCTCGAAAGGGGGCGCTTCTGTGAGAAGAAAAAAAATCAAGCAAAATCAATTTTTCGATATCGCTCGAATAGGATTGAGCATGTTTTCCTCGTTTTTAAGTGGAAGCAAAATTCGTTCACAAGCAAGATTCTATTCTTGCCGAGGACTCTTTTAGCTATTGTCAAACCATTTTTGTATTTCTATTTCTGTACACGCTTGGTGTAGAGATTTAAAAAAAAAAATAGGCGGGTCTTGAATTGCTATTTAAAACATGTTAGAAAGTTTCATTCGGTCATCAGACAGATATACACCTAAACAATTCGCCGTTCATTTATGTATTAACTTTGGCAGTCGTACCATATAGATTAGACCTACATATCAAATGTTTAATTTACAGGGTGAGACTGCAACCAACTTCAGACTGCTGTCTTTTCTAAGCCACTCGTCCGACAGCTGTTAAAATTATTCCAGTGACAGCTCATTATATTTTTCAAAAGCCTAAATGCCTTTTGGTGAGGATTCGTGATGGAATTCAAGCGGGATATTGTGATTTCTTTATATTTGCCTGGAAAACCACAAGTGGCTATCATTAGAGCGCTCCAGCATTTAAATGTGAATAAATCTTTTGTGTCTCGTACCATCGCTCGTTACCGTGAGACTGATAGCGTAGCCCGACGTCAAGAAAGTGGACGGAAGAAAACTCTTTATACCAAATTCCCACACTTTAAAAGTACACATTTCCAAAAGCTCCGCAGTACGCATTTTCAAAACTGTCCATTCTCTAACCCATAGATATGCTAAAAAAATCATACTTTCAACACTATTCTTACATTCTATACTATATTTAATGTTGTTTTGTACTCTTCGTACACGCTATATAGTACGAATATCCCCATCCTTTTCCTTATATCAAAGTTACACGCTTACAGAGATTCTAATACCAAAATTTATAATTCCAATTCTTTTTCTACACTAAATGGTAAATTTAACCACTTATAGCACCTTTTCAAAACCATATCCTTATATCAACCATTCCTTCCAAATTTCAAAATTTTACCTCTATGTGTTCTGTTCTTTCGCAAACACCAAATTAAAAATCATTAAGCCTTTTTCGTACTTTTTAGTGCCAAAGTACTAATTATTTGATTTTCGGACCATTCCCATTTTTAAATTTCACTATCCCAAATCTGAACCCAATGCACCGACAGTAACGCTAATGCCATGATGAATCAGTCTGTCACTCTCTCAAATCTCTACAATTTTATTTATATAGATACAGGTAAGATTTTTTTTTTTGATTTTTTCAACTATTTTAGGGAGGTTAAAGAGTGGGGTGTGAAAAATGTTAGGAAAATCGGTTACTGATTTCGCATTATAAGGAAGTTGTTATTATTCACACTTTTGACTATAGCGATGATGGACCAATTTTGGTCCGATTCTCTCAGTATACGATGTAACGTGACCGTTTCATACAACCCTTGCGTAACAATGACAATGTTAGCTACATTGCAGTCAACGACTATCCCATCCAATAATAAATCTCATTTACTTCGATTGACTACCAAAATATCTATTTTGGTTTTATCCTCCGAGAGATAGCTGACAGAGTACGAACAGAGTACGTGCACGTCCGCAGTCTCGTTACTAGTTAGCCACAATTCGAGTCACCTCTTAGCAAGCTCCCAGCGCTTAGCACGCTTCCAGCTTCTTAACAAACTCCCAGCTTTTAGCGAGCTTTCAGCACGCTCCCAGCTCTCAGCCAGTTCAAGCTCACAACCACCTCAATGTTCTTAGCTAGGTCCCCCTAACCTCTTCCCTCTTCCCCCACAGCAAAGTCAAATAATGCCAAGCATAGTCACCAACTCTGACCCGACGGCCACCCGATTACCCTGATCCGACCTCAATCCGAGTGGCACAGAGCCGTACCACATTCACCGCAACTGTCGTGCCGACAACCACCCGATTACCTCGATCCGACCACAATTCGAGTAGTGCAGAACAGAACCGACAGCCACCCGATTGCCACAGGGCCAAGTCACACACACGACTACTGTCGAATCGGCTGCCATCGAAGGGCATAGAGTCAAATCTTACGACAGTATCCGAAGACAGTCAGCGGAACTACCAGAACACCATATCCAATCCAGATTCCTTACATATTATTCGCAATATAGACACCAGAGTATTATAATAAATATTGACATTTCGGGTTTCACCTAAGGTTTGTGGGTCCTTAGGCCGACCCTGGCAGAGACTGAGCTTACCTCAGCCTTAGTTAAAACCACTCGTTATAAAGATTTATATGATTTTTATTTGAAAATGAAAATGAATGAATGAATAAATCACAGTGGGGAAGAAAATTGCGAAAAACAATAAAAGACACTTAACACCTCACTATTGGCAGAGAAGAAAGGTTATCAGCTAGAGCTCTGATAATAGTTCAGAATTTACAAAGCATATCAAAGATTTCATTAATTTCAAATTTTTCAAAATACGAAACCATTAAATGGCGTTTCGGCACCAAAGTTTCTAAAAAGATGTTCACTTTTTTAACAACTGAGTAGTAATCACAACTAAGAAAATTGTAAAATGTCTAGGCGTAATATTTTGATAACATGGTGCAATCAAACAGTGCCCTCAGCCAGAGTAAGGCCTAATAATACCCGAGGACACTCTACGTGACCTAATTAGGGGTTCTACCCAAATTAGCATTTCTAAAGTATCCTCTGAACTGGACTGGTGGCATCCCATGGTAAATAAAATAATGTCTAATTTTGTCCGCTTCTTCTTTTTCCTGGTTTGAGTATTAATAAACTATTATGGAATCTTTTGAAATGTTTTGTAATTTAACAGAATAGGGCTTCTGTCCGTCCGTCCGTCCGTCCGTTCGTATTTTTTCTTTTCAAGTTTCAATGAAGCTGTTGTTTTGTCCCGTAATTAATTTACAGTTGATGAGAGAGTCTACGACCAGCAAACCAACGGCATTTGCAAGTGTCTCCTTACAGTAACAACAACAACTACGACAACAACAACAACAATAGCATTACAATTAACTCAAATGAATTACTTTTACATTTTATGATGGTGGCACGCCACAGGACTCTACTTGGTAGACGACAACTTCCGGCAGTGACATGTTCAACAGAAGCAGCAGAAACAACGACACTACAACCAACCACCCGGACCAACCAACGAATGGTGGCCATTACTGCGGCAGTTAGGAGTGAAGCTAAAGCAATTAAGGAAATTACTGCCCATCATCATGGCCGTGTAGACTCGGCCGGGGCACTCAGTAAATCTGTTTATGGTTAGTGTATTTTATCTGGCCAACGCTGGATGGCCGAGGAAGATGTCCGTCAAACACGTATACTTGGCTAGGCTTTGATTTCTTTTCCCGACATGGCTAAACGATTGCCAGTTCTAATCTGGTATAAAGACATTGACAACTAAGTCTTTTTTCTATTGCCCTCAGGCAACGGGCATGGGAAGCCATGTCAAAAGAGACACTGAGTGTCGTTTCCTTCTCCCTTGCTTTCTTCATTGGTTAGCTCGTCTTCATTTCTTTGGACGACGCCTTTGGCCTGTTGACTTCCTGGGGAGTTGAAGAGAAAATGAATTTGTTTTTAAATTCAAATTACATCGACAACTTCCGCATCCCTTCTCGACATCGACATCGTCATCGACATTTCATTTTGATTGTTTCTTCTTTGGGACTTTTGCAAGAAGAATCCTTAGTCGTAATGACAATAAGTTGTTGCAATGCCCCAAAAGTTGACTGCCATAAGACAGTGGCAACAGTAACATAGTGAAGGTGATTAGAAAGCTGCCAGTTGTGTGGCCTCTACAGGGCATTGCAAGATGTAAATGTTGACTTCCTTTCATTACATATTTATTGAGAAGCATTTATATTTAAACTATGGAGAAAGTCCACTTCCAAGAAATGCAAATCGACTAATTGTCATTGGAATTTTTGCAAAATTGTATCATTTGAAGACGGTCAAAGGTGTCAGAATTGATTGGTCCTACAACTTGCAATCGAAGAAATGTACTCGCTTTGAAATCGAAATGTGGCAATTTACGAGGAAGTGATGTTTTATTATTTTAGGATGCACTTTGCTTTTACGGTAGCGAAAGGTTCACATTATTAGGGAATATTGAACGATCAAAGGGATTTTAGACAGTTTTGGGAATACGGTACAAATTTTTGTGCCGTTTTTTTTTTATCAAAAATTAAGATCTTAAAACGTCAATCAAATTGAATTTGATGGAAATTTTTTTTTGTCTGCATCAGTAGTAAAACATTTTTAACTTTTCAAATAAAAATGTGTTATAACAAGTTAACAGATGTATATCCTCAGCCTATGTCACTTTTTTAAAAGATATTTTGACTTATATTATGATTATATTCAAAATGTTGAGATACTGAAGAAGTGGACCAATACTATCCACTTCTCATCTGAAAAAATGTTAATGTTACCTGGACCTAGAATACCTTCATCTAACACTTATAAAAATATTAGGATGTGCAAAACTTGAAGAAAATCAGACATTAATTAACCTTTTTTTTGAAAAATTGGTTGAGAAAAATTTGTATACATATCAAGTTTAAAAAGAATTGTGTCCATTTGTGGGAGAGGTGCCAGAAGTGTCCAACAGCTTCAAGACAGATCTTGTGTTAATAAAAAATATTAGAATTTGAAGCTTATTTCGGAATTTATGACCGCTTTGATTATTTAAAATTTTGAACCCTCTGGGGGATGTACCAGAAGGAGTGGTCCGATATATTCCATCTTCATACCTGATCTTGTGTTGCAAAACATGTCAGGATGTGTAAAATTTGAAGATAATCTGCTGCTTATTTCGCGTTTTATGATCTTCATGGTTATTCGAAATGTTGATCCCATTATGGTGGAGGTACGAGAAGGAGTGGATTGATATGTACCATCTTCACACCAGATCTTGTGTCAGTAAAGATTTTGAAATGTGCGCAAATTGAAGAGAATCTGATGGTTTTTTCGCGTTTTATGAGAGTTACAATTATTTCAAAATTTAGACAATTTGTGGGGGAGCTAATTAATGGAGTGGACCGACATTTTTTTCATTTTCGCATCCGCCCATCTGCCACTAACAACAATATTGGGATTTGCAAAGCTTGAACAAAGGCAAGCTATAAGGCAAATTTGAGACACGTTTTTACAGAATTAAATGATACACAGGGTGAGATGAAAAACCTGCAACCAACTTTAGACTGCTGTCATTTCTAAGCCACTCGTTCCGACAGCTGTTAAAATTTTTCCAGTGACAGCTCATTATATTGTTTTCAAGGGTACAAAAGCATTTTGGTGAGAATTTTCCAAAAAAAAAGTTATTCGTGATGGAATTCAAGCGTGATAGTGTGATTTCTTTATATTTGGCTGGAAAACCACAAGTGACTATCGTTAGAGCACTCCAGTATTTAAATGTTAAGCGTCACCCGACGTCAAGGAAGTGAACGGAAGAAAACAGCAACATCAGCAGAAATAGTTCGAAAAGTAAAGAAGCGACTTGATCGAAACCCGCGTCGCAGTGGCCGGAAAATGGCTCATGAGCTTAACACATCGCAATATTCCATTCGACATTCGCGAAAATATTCTGGAGGGTGTATTAAAGCCTTGGGCACACAAACATTTTGGCCGCAGACCTTGGACATTCCAACAGGACTCAGCACCATCGCAAAAAGCTGAGTCGATCTAGGTTTGTCGGCCCATATAAACTTGTAATCACTATACAATTATGGTCCGATCCTTACGACATTTTTATGCGGCCTCAGTTTAGGATAATAGCCATAATTTTTTGCAAAGTGTATAGGCGATGAAATGCGGCACAACGAGATTCTTTTCTGAAATTGCAGTCGCTCATTGGGTCACAAAGCTAAGTTTTTTTTGTAAATTTTCTACTAAAAATACTTAAAATTTCCAAAAACCCTTTGTTTTTTTTTGTTCCACACAGCATCAATGACCAAATTTAGCATCAATTTTTATTTTTTGAATACATGTTTCCAAAATTTTAGTACATATTTTTAAATCTTAACCTTATATACCAACCGTGACACCTATATTAGCATTTCCAAATTCTAGCCCGTTCACTCAAGCCTATTGTTCTAAATTTAGCACCGTTTAGTACAGATCTTGTCATTTATACTTATCTCCAAAACCGCATCCTTGTATCAACCCTACTTCTCAAACTTAATTCTGATACCAAATGTCAATATTTTACCTCTTTCCGTTTACATAATACCAAATGATTCCATATGTAATACTGTTTATTACCTATAGAACTCATATGGGTCGAATTCAATAAAAAAAGTGGTACATCTATCTTACACCCCATCTGCAGCAGAAAGAAGTTTTTTTTTAAAGTGCGGAAAAGTCATTTTTATATATTGTTCTGTGAAGCACTTGTAACAAATAATATATATTATTGGTTCTCTAATTAGCCCACTGTGCGGAAATAAAAAGTAGTATACGAATAAAGCGAGCGGAATCGAAAACCTGGTTCTAAAATGGAAAATCTCGGCAAATTCTATCTGGAAACAATAAGTTGAATAAACGTAACTCTCATAATAAACGAAATTAATCCATACTTAGCACGTCTCGAAGATAGATGAAGTGCGATTTTGAGATACAATATTTTACAGCTTCCTTTAATACAGAATCGGAGGAATTTTATTATAATTTAATTTCGACGAAAATAGCACTTTGTCCGTAACCAAGAGAAAACTTGCATTTATTTTTTCATTAATTCAAAATTTTTTCAACTTTTCAGTTTTCGTACGAATAGTCTAAGTAAACACCTTCTTTTAGTTTTTCCTCGTTTTTTTCTTCTCATAATTTCTATGCATAATCAAATTCTTTGGTTATGGCACCAATCGAAATCATAAGAACAACCAATGAAAAATAAAAACCCAATCAAAATTATGGCCAGACCAGAAAAGTGAACAACTAAAATTTGGAAGAAAATTAAACTAAAAACATTCGATAACTTTTGAGGTAAAGCAGCATTGTTCGAAAGTGTGCGAATGTTTTTGTGAAAAATATCACATTTCATTCGTTCATTGGTTCATGAATAATTTCATGGAATTCTCTGTAGCTGGCGAACCGGTATGCTTGAAATGTTGTATTCCATGGGAATTTTCTTGAATGTTGTAGACGTAAAAAGTTAAGCAATGCAAAAATGCGGGTTTTCGGCAACTAAAGATCAAATTATATCTGCACATATTTTCAAGTTTGTCAATTTGATATATATGTGTGTTTTTAAATTATACGCGAGTTCAAATCCGAGTTCATCCAAAGAATTTTTTAAAATGGTTGACTATTTATTTATTAACGCGAGTTATGATAACTTTATGAGGGCAGGGAATATGGATGACAATACATGTTAGACCTGGAAGACTTTAAAGAAGTAAATCTCATGTACTAGGAATATGAGTAAGAGTATTCGAAGCTAAACCAATTAATATTTTTTTTATGTGTCTGTTTTTTTTAGAAAATTGGTTATTTATATTAACGGAAAATCATTTTCATCCTGTCGATTAAATTGGGAAAATTTGTGTTAGAAAATTTAATTAATTTTTACAATTTTTATAAATGGCACTATTTTCAGTACCACTAACTATGCATTCAAAATACTTTTATTTTTTTATATATTTGATACTATATAATTGTCAGACTTTAGGTTTGTGTACCGAAAAGTACCCAAGTTTCTTTTAAGATATTTGAAAACAGGTGTTATTTTAGTACATTTTGTAACTGTTTTGGTACGAAACATCGGGTACTATTTATTGAAACTTGAATACATTTTTGATTACTCTTTTTAGGACAATTTAAACATAATTGAAAAGAAATTTACGGTAATGAAGTTTTTTTCTGTTTCACTTATTGAAAACTTTTAAAAATGGTTCAACTTTTGTTTTTTGGTACCTTTTAAATTTTTGTGCAAAAAAGTACATTGATGATTTTAGCCACATTTTTAAATTGATTAGTCTCGAATCCGATGTGTGAGGATCTTAATAGGCACTTATGAATCTGACAAAAAAAATGCGTAAAAGAATGGTTACAAAAAGAGGTTCCACGCTTCATTTCCGCACAAAGGCCACCAAAATCTCCGGATAGCAATCCGTTTACCTATTGTGTCTAGGGTATTTCGGAAAGTAAGGTTGACACCAAAAAATACCAAAATTTCGAACACTTCAAGCAAGCGCTTCGCCGGGAATGTGCAGAGCAACATTCGGGCAGCGTGTAACGGTTTCATTGGCCTGTTGATGGCTATAATTCGTGTTAAAGGTGACCAATTCGAAAAAATCTAAACTTATTCTTAAACTTAATGCCATTTCCGACATTTTTTTGCTTTTATTCAATTAAATTTAAAAAAAAATGTAAAAATTATGGCGTTTGACTTTGTTGCAGATTTTTTTCTCAACCTGTAGTTTTATGTCGTTGTGGGGACGTATGTGCCTGTGGAGATAAATGTTATTGTGTATTTAGCAAAGACACAACCCATCCGAATTTTGCTCAGGTTCAGAAAGAGGAAAATTAAAGTTCTCACTCACTACTCTCTAAATATAAAGATATTATAGGCAACGACTTTTGAACTTGGGGATTTTTGAATTTTTATGACAACTTACCTTGGAAAATTGCAAATAAAATGTCCAATTATCAAAGACTAAAGCGGCGTAGAGATCGAGATCAAATGAAAGATACTGACGGGAAATTTTCGAATACTTAATAATTATATGCATAAACAATTTCGAGGTTATCTCTAAATCCGAAATTATTTTTAAGAAAGTTATCTATGGGATCGTTATCTATGGGATCTTTCGTCTGAGCCTTGGTGGTCATCAAATGAGGAGCTAAAGGTTTTCTACGTTTTAATTATTAAGCTGTTATTGATCGACCAATAAAGAGAGAGAGAGAGTGATCTGGAGGAAAAGTTAAGACATAAAATTATCATAAAAAATAACAAAAAATTTAAATGAAAATATTCTTCATATTCTAATTCAAACGAAAGAACTAGTTCCGTAGACTCCGGTTTTTTATGAAAACTCTGATATGAAATAAATGAAATTTATAAAATCACTCATACTATTAGGAACTGGTGTACTGAACTATGAATTAGATTAGTACAACCCTACTTTCCTGAACTCGAATAAAAATCGAGTGGTTTGTATCTTTGCTATATAAATTTTAAATTTGCCTTAAGGGAGAATCGGAAATTTTATATTTTACAAACAAATTCTTTGATTTTCGTTTGTATTCTTGTAGAAAATAAAAATAACGGCCTTTTTCTTTTTTTACAAAAATTTCGTAAATCGAAAGTTCAGCAACCTTGCCAATGTTTCAATGGCCCAGATTTGCAAAGTCTAATAACGAAGAGACAAAGATTGGTTTTATCTGTTGCCAATGATAACATATTTGGCTATGAAATGAGTGCCAAAATTTTGTAACCTTAAACTGAGAGAGAGAAAATTATATTCAAGGATATGCCAATAACAAAACCACACCAAAGCGCCCAACACAACATCCCAGTGTCAAGCCTAATCAAAAACATGACCAAAATATAACCACTTATTGACTGGATGGATGGGTCGGGGTTCGAGCGAGTTCATTGAGTTATGTTATTCTTGTCTGTGTGTGTGTGTGTTGTGTTTGAACAGTGTGACACCATTAGAACGGCCAACTCTGGCCAACCACAACAATTAACAGAAAGCCAATATGGGTGAGTGGATTGCTTCTAATACTACATATTTATTTTCAATCTAGAAATATGATGACACCTACGAGTGTTTATTAGGTTGTAATGGAGATTATATTTCTGAGAATGGTGAGGGCCGATTTTACGATTGATCAATATTTTTTTTTTTTTGAAAAAAAATATGTCTTTCAGTGTTTGTAAAAAAATTATATCAGGCATACATGCACTCTTGGTGGGAAACTATTATCCTCTTGCATAGCCAGAATCTCGCCAATGCACACTAGGTCAAATGACCACTTTTTCTGTGCGAAAGTCGAATTTTGTAAGGGCGATTTTACACTGATCATTGATGCCACCATGTAGGGAGTAGTCCAAAATAACATAAACTTCACTTTGTTTTTGTAAAATGTCAAACACCGCTTGACAGCAATCAATCAAAGTTACACATATAACACGTTATTGAAAGACTGTTTGCGCAGCCTATTATTTTCTAAAGTTTCAAATGCTTGTTTTTCATCCAGTTGAAATAAATGACGGAAATTTTGAAATGGAACACAAAATTATTAGTGAGTACTTATGTCCCAGGTATTAAAAAGTGTAGATATCGTTTATTTACAAAAATAAATGCTGACTTATTTACATAACCTCAAATTTGTTTGAGTGATTTTAAATTACGAGTTCATGTAAGCTTTACAAATTTCGGCGAATTTCGGCAGACAAAAAGTAAATAGAAATGATTCAATTAAGATGTAGTTAATTGATTCTACTTTACTATAAACCGCACCTTTTAGCGCTTTTCAAGAAAAATCGTTTTTTCTAGGTTACCATGCTATAACAAAATGAGAGTTGTTTGAAGTTTGACTGCATGAATGTTCGCAAAAGGACAAGCTTAGCAAGCTGTTGTCAACTTTGTCGTGAACAAAATTGGTGCTGACGATATTTCCGAAGATTCAATGAAATTCTGGAAAGAAAAAACGCGTTTGTTCTGCAAATCTTTAACATCAAAATACGAAAAATATGGAAAAATATTGGGAAGAATGCTGACAAATTTAGATTGGAAAACTGTGTTTGGTTTACGGATAAAATTAATTTCGAAATTAAAAAGCAAACTGCAAAAGTCAAATCTTCGGCTGTTGGTCACCTAAAAGCTCAATTTTGCAACAAAAGTGAATATGGAACAAGTTAAAAAGCAGTAAGTTCGGCCGGGCCGAACTTTTAATACCCTCCACCATTTGCAACGAATTTGGAAATTTTCAAAAAATAAAATCCTTAAAAAATTCTGTTAAAACTTTAAAAATACCGAATATATCCGTTATATTGGGGTCTATACGACGTGGACATACATAGGCATTGTTTGTCATAAGCCATATTCAAATTCGAAACTTGAAATAAACGGTGAATAAGGTAGCTAAAATCATCAAAATATCGTATATAAGGAGGTGCCGTTAAATTGGAGCTGTGCGAAGATCTGGACCAGCATAGACAATTTTCTGTTACAGGCTGTAGCATCCATTACGAACTTCAAATACCACATCTCAAACAATTTCGGTGGGTATTGTACCTAAAATCGTCAAAATACCGAATATAGGGAGGTACTGATATATGGGGCCTATACGAAGACCTGGACCTGCACAGATAATTTTCTGTCTTAGGGTGTAGTATCCATTTGGCACTTCAAATACCAAATTTGAAACAATTCCGGTGAATAATGTCGCTAAAATCATCAAAATACCGAATATAGGGAGGTACCGCTATATGGGGGCTATATGAAAACGTCGACCTACATGGCCCATTTACGAACTTAACCTGCCTACTGGAAAAATAAACATGTGTGCAAAATTTTAGCCATCTATCTCAATTCATTCGAAAGATAGCGTGATTACAACAGACAGACAGACGGACATCGCTAAATCGACTTAGAATTTTACGCTGATCAAGAATATATATACTTGTTGGGTCTGACATGAGTATTTCGAGGAGTTACAAACGGAATAACAAAGTTAATATACCCTCCATAGTATGGTGGAGGGTATAAAAATAAAAGAAGCATTCGAGCTTTCAAACTCAACAAACAACGAAACAAACTTACTAGTACGTGCAGCAGCAACATCGTTCTAAAAGAAAGTTTTAGCATGCCCAACTAGGCCCTCAAAAATAAGATAGATATGTGCTGAAACCAATACAAAGCCAATTTTATTTTCTGCAGATGAGACATTAGCTTTTTTTTGGAAAATAATTTTACAAAGGACCAATATAATGCATTACGCCGCGAAAGTAGATTAAGAAACTGAAATTATAGTACTTTTCTCATTACTTACTCAAGATGGTGATTATGTGACTAATTTTAAGGAGGAGAGGGAGATGACTGCTGGTTAAATGCAGTTGTGGTAGAAAAAATCGGTTAATAACTAATGTCAAAAATCAAACTGATTGCACAATGTATTCTAAAACCACTCGAGCACCTACATTTATCACTAGGACTATTTAAAAAATTGGCGGAAAAGTCTGGTTTATGTATGCTTAATCATGTATTTTTTGTTTAATTTACTGATTTTACACTGTCTTTAACGCTTGCCTTCATTTTAGTTTGAAATAGTACAATATTTTAGTTGTAATTAATTTCGCACAGAAAAAGTGGTCATTTGACCTAGTGTGCAATGGCCTTAGAAGGAAGTTCTAATTTAGTCTTGGGTGCTAGAAAAAATAATTTGACAAATTTCTGACATTTCCGTAAAGTGTATTATTGGAAGGATATCTTCAGCTACAATATTAATACTTTGTCACTTTAAGGGTTTGTTTCTTTAGAACAGCTAATTTTTTAGAAATCTGGTATGAAAAGTGTTTTTACGGAGGCTTCAGTTAATTCGACTAAAAGTACCCTCAAATGCCCTCGAAGCGATCTCAAAGTGGCTTTATGTAGTGTGTTTACTCCCTCCACCTACGATGGCTGTTCAAGCTTTCTGTGTAAAAACTAGAAATATTGTTACACCCTAATAATAAATGGTGTGGATTTACATACATATGCACATAAATACACTAAAATAAGTCAATCGTAAATGGAATAATCTATTAAAGCTAAAATGTCATGGAACAGAACTTAATAAAAGGTTCGTAGAAAAAAAACGACAGGAAGTTATAATTGCCATTAATATATAAAGATCAACTAATAATAATTTTAGGTATAATAGTCCCGATAAAAGACTGGCGATAAAGTGAAAACAAGAAGATAAGAACTCAAACCACTTTTGACGATTCACTCTTACTGATCTAATGATATCACCTCCACCTGGAATTTTCCACTACCCTGACTATTAGCCTAATTGTTGCAGGAATTATTGAAGAGTTTCGAGTACTGCAAAATCGTTGGAAATGTTCTCAAATTACAGCACTTAATCACTCGGTACGATAGTCCTGGTCCCGGTAAATAGTCCTGATTTCATGACAAGAGATTGTCGATTGCTCAAGTTAGATCTTCCAGGGTTGTCTTCAAAAAATGTGCGAGACATCTGCACATTCTGTTTTAATGAACATTTTTATTTTGTTTGTTTAAAAACAATATATATTTTGTGAGTAATTTGCACAATTTTGAAAATATAATTTAATTTATGGAAAACTCCTCCTATATTCCTTAAATACGTCAAAAATGTTCGATACATTTACCCGCTCTCAGCAAAACATATATGCTTTTCAAGTAACGAAAAATGTGAAAAAGATTTGCTAATAGAACTTGAGTCGAACTTGGAGAGTTTCTAGTGTATAATTTGCATATGCTAATTTGCAATAAGTTCGAAATATATACTACTTTCCAGAAAACGGCCCTTGTAAGCCATCATCCACACCAAATATGCCTGATAAGCCGCTTAACCAACGGCGAAACGCGTCGCATAGTTGTGAGTGTGTGATAGTGTAAACACAGAAAACGCATTTCCACTATTATTAGTCAATATTATTTAAATTAAAAATAAATATTAAATTATACAAAAAAAAAAAAAAAAATTAAATTAGGGACCGTAATGTAAATAGCTGGTATGGGTCCTGGGCATTTTTGCCTGTTTTTCACTCCATTCTCGTATGTTTTATTAAGTTTTAAACAAGAAAATAAAAACTTTCTTCAAAATTACCCAATTTTAATTGACTAGACCCTCTTTTTTTTTTGCTACAACACGAGCATCAGCAAGGCGACTTCACAATCACAGTCAAGTGCATCAGTCCGAGCATTACTAAGTCGATAACTATAACCCAATTTTCATCAAACCTTCTGGCCCAACCTGAATATCCGCCGTCATAAGCCATCAATTCAACTACCAAACCCAAGTGTTACGAGCCGACTGCTATAATTCTTCAATCATTCAGCTGATTTCATCAGCCTGAGAATCATCAAGCGCAACACTATAACCCAAAAATCACCAAGTCAACTTCATCCGACCCAGTCATCATTACACCGACTACAATATTTCGAGCCGATTTCTACAAAGCGAATATCACTATCCCAACAGTCCGAGTATAATCGAGTTTAATGATGCAACCACTTTAACGGTTGGAGTATCATGCATCCGAAAAGTATCATCGAGCCGACTGATATAACCCGAATACTTTCAAGCCGACTCAACCAGCCCGAGTAACATAAACAAGACCTTTAAAATCGGCTTTTCTCGAACTGATGACTACGAATCGAATATCACCAAACCAACCGCCCCATCAACTACGCAGCAAAAGTCAATGGAAGGTGTTCTGTTTTCACTGGCTCATTTGCTTGAGTTCAGATAATATTATGAAACATCCGAAGATTTCTTAAACATTTGAACCCTTTCATGAATTTTTAGGTTTTTACTTATAAACGTAATTAGCAAACAAATTGCTCTGTGTCCAAGAACTCAGATTTGCTCGTTTTCACTCGGGAGTGAAACTTGCTCGCGAGTGGGATTGCTCGAACAGTGGGAGTTTGATACGGAGTTACTCAGATCAGAATCACTCCAAATAGAGTGAGAATTAGCTCTAAGAGTAAAGCCGAGTTGATAAAATATTTTGTTTGATTAGTGTGTGTGTGAGTGGTGTGAACGTGTACTAAGAAGAAACAGAAAGAAAATTTAGAAGGGGTAGTCCGATAAGTTCTATATTCACATCAGCTCTCTTGTTGAGAGCAATATTTAGATATACAAAGTTTGAAAAGAACTGCAAGTTATAAGAGACATAAATTTTAAAAATTGTGCCCCGTTGCGGTGGAGGTATCAGATAGGGTGGGTCGATATCTTTTATCTTTACACTAGATCTTGTGTTATCAAAATTTGAATTTTGAAGAGAATCAGACGCTTATTTCACATTTTAGGAGATACACATATGGCCAAAATAATAAGTACACCGTGTTTTATGTTCATCGTCGCAACGTACGTTAAGTTTTTTAATTCAAATATGGCAACTTTGCCACATTTCCAAACTTATATATGGCAACTTTGAATCAACAAGTGAACAAATGCAAAAATCCCGTTACTTTTTGTTTCTGTGTTATTTTTGTGCTAAAGTTCGTATTTTGGCTGGCCAAAATAATAAGTACATTTTCGATTTTTCAATATTTACCTCTTGCTGAGTGCATTTTAACAAAAGGTTTGTTATTTAACTAATTGTGCTTATCAAAATTAAAACAAATTGCACCAAAATTAAGCACAATATAGCACTGTTCTCCAGAAGAAAGGACACTAGTGACAAAATGGAAGAAACAGGGAAAAAGCCTGAGAACCATAGCAAAATCACTTGATAGATCAGTGTGTTTTGCCCAAAATGCGTTGAAACCAAAAAAAAAAAAAAAAAAAAATAAAGAAAGAAACACGCGGTAGGCCAAATAAGACATCGCATATAACGGATTGCCATATTGTCACCCTCCCAAAAAGATATCCCTTTATATCCTCTCGGAAAATTTCTGCGGACATATGCAATGTGATATCCGCTCGAACTATTTGGAGAAGTCTTGCAAATGCCAAATTGCCAGGACGAATAGCCAGAAAGGTTCCCCTGCTTCGTAAAAAATTGAATTTAAATTTATTTGGAAATGATAATGGAAGGAACATTCGTCGCCCCGAAGGAAAAGAATTTCATGTTCGGTTTACAAAAAAGACAGTCAAACATGGGGGGGAAGCATAATGGTATGGGGCTGCTTTTCTTGGAATGGCGTTGGTCCAATATATTGTATTACCAGATTCGAGTACAAAAATATATTTGAGACTATAATGTTACCATGTGCTGAAGAAAATATGCCACTTCTATGGGTGTTTCAACAGGACAACGATCCGAAACACACATCCCGGTATGTCAAGGATTGGTTTCACCAAAATAAAATAAAACTCCTAGACTGGCCTAGCCAGTCTCCTGACCTCAATACCATAGAAAACCTTTGGGGAGATTTAAAAAAAACGCATTAGTACACAATCGTTCCTAAATAAAGACCAACTTTGGGATTTTGTACAAAAAGCTTGGTATGAAATACCTGTTGATACCTGCAGTATGCTTGTAAGTACTATGCCAAAAAGATACAGAAGGTCGTAGCAAATAAAGGTGGATATACTGGATACTAATGTTATAAGCAATACTGATAAAATTTAACCTAAAAATTTCGAATTTATTTATTTTATGTTTTACGGAATGTACTGATTATTTTGTCCACTGTTTTTAAGACAATTCTTATTAATACATGAAAAAGTTAATTTATCTCGAAATTCCTGTAATACTTATTGTAATAAGTTGGTTTTGTGTTGTAGGAATGGAATTAAAAAATTAGCTTTGGATTACATTAAATACATTTTTTTAATTTACCTGAACATATACAAACAAACTAATGTACTTATTATTTTGACCATATGTGTATATAGTCATTAGAAGTTTTGACCCTAGATAAGGTTCTCGTGGGGAAAACAGGATGGCCTATAATTTTTATTGTGTTTTAACACCGGGATATAAATTGAAGCAAAATATCTCGATTCAGACAATTTTAAAAAAGAAAAGAATTTGCTCTACACTAAATTTTAAACCCAAGAAAAATTACACGTCAGGCAACCATGTCACAACAGTTTAGTTTTCCATATTATTTTGTCGAAACTGAATTTCAAAATTAAAAAAAGAATTTAAAAAAAAAAATAATAATAAAAATTTTAATTTTTCATTTATCAGCCTTGTACTGTGTGACATTGACCGTTCATTGACTTGCTTTGCGGTACAATTCTTACTCTTTTTCCTCCTCAACAACGCGCCTAAAACGATGCTATCATCTGCCACGAATGAACCGCTCATTTGCAAAGCTAAAGCATCGTGAGAAAATCAAGTTCTTAAAATGCTAATATTAGATGTGTTCTGCCCGCTGCTCGGTTGCATCGACAACTCGCCAAGCAACAGCTATGTCAGACGGTGGTCGGCAGCGACAGAAAGTGTGAGTAACTGAATATTCATAAGCGACGACGACGACGATGACGACGACAAAATGACGTCATCGCTAAATATAGCAACAAGCGTTGTAGTCACAACAAATACTGCGCACAACCCCACCCCCAATGCCGCTAAGCAAACCCACATTTGTAAGACATAAAAATTTGAGGTCACTAACAACATTGAGTGATGATTTATAGACGATTTCATTGTTTTTGTTTTTTCTTTAATTTTTTTCTTGCTCTACCGAACAGTGGTTTACCAAAATCAGCGACAAATAATCACCCGCAAATGTTGAAATTAATTGTTTTTTTTTTTTTAATTATATGTCTGTGACTGGTTTTGCTGAGATTAAAAACCGAAAATCTGTTGCACAATTCTAACCTGTTATTTTTAAGAGTGTTCCGAAATGTTCATTTGGATCGAAAAGTGTACTTTTCTGTTCGATATACATTTTATGGTTGGCTATATTCACATATAATATAAATTGCAATCACATGATTACATGATCTCTTTTGAGATATAACAACTAATGTTAACTACCATGATACGTTAAAATTTCCTAACACTGCAGGCTGAAATATGAGTTGAGAACTCGATTTGGGTGCACTCCCTCGGAGGACACAAACATATCAACCAGCGTGTATTGTGCTACTGAGAGAAGAAAGAAATGAATTCAGAAAAAACATTAGGGTCTGTTACTCTATAAGCTAACCGAGATGAAAGATATGAATCTGATAGCGATTAAAAAAAAAAGATTCTCATATTGAGTGAAGAGATGACCCGATAAACAGGGTGAGATGTAAAAACTGCAACCAACTTCAGACTGCTGTCATTTCTAAGCCACTCGTCCGCTAGCTTAAAATTGACAGCTCATTATATTGTTTACAAGCGAACAAAAGCATTTTCGTGCGAATTTTCCAGAAAAAAAGTTAATCGTGACGGAATTTAAGCGCGATAGTGTGATTTCTTTATATTTGGCTGGAAAAGCACAAGTGGCTATCTTTAGAGCACAACAGCATTTAAATGTGAATAAATAAATCAAGGAAGTGGACGGAAGAAAACACAACATCAGCAAAAATGGTTCGAAAAGTAAAGAAGCGACTTGATCGAAACCCGCGTCTCAGTGGCCGAAAAACGGCAAATTCGGCAAATATTGAAAAATGAGCACGGCGTACACCCCAACACAAAGAAAATAGGCTCAAAAGAGCTAAAGAGTTGCTTTGCTTGGCCGAAAGTGGCGAATTGCCGAATTTGGTTTTCTCCGAAGAGAAAACATTCGTTGTCCAGCAGTTTGTAAACAAACAAAATAATCGTGTTTACTTGCCAAAGAGGTCAGCCGAAAATGTGCACCTTCTGTTGGCCACCAGAACTCAAGCGCCACCCATGGAGATGGTGTGGGCCGTCATAACAGCCGATGGTCGCTCTCCGTTCGTATTAATCCACCATGGCATCAGAATAAATGCCGAATATTATCGCGAAAATATTCTGGAGGGTGTATTAAAGCCTTGGGCACGCAAACATTTTGGCCGCAGACCTTGTACATTCCAACAGCACTCAACACCATCGCACTCAGCCCGTTCCACCCAAGAATGGTTACAAAATGAGCTTCCTCGCTTCATTCCCAGCGCACAATGGACACCAAAATCTCCGGATGCCAATCCGTTGGACTATTGTGTCTATAGTATTTTGGAAAGGAAGGTTTGCACTAAAAAATAACAAAGTGCCGATCACCTCTAGTAGGCGCTTCGCCGGAAATGGGACAAAATAACGCAGAGCAACATTCGGGCAGCGTGTGACGGCTTCATTGGCCTTTCGTGCCAAATTTGACCAATTCGAACAAATCTGAACTTATTCTAAAATTTAATGCTTTTTCCGACATTTTTTGCATTCATTCATTCAAACAAAAAAAAAAAAAAAAAAAAAAAACCATCGCACTCAGCCCGTTCCACCCAAGAATGGTTACAAAATGAGCTTCCTCGCTTCATTCCCAGCGCACAATGGACACCAAAATCTCCGGATGCCAATCCGTTGGACTATTGTGTCTATAGTATTTTGGAAAGGAAGGTTTGCACTAAAAAATAACAAAGTGCCGATCACCTCTAGTAGGCGCTTCGCCGGAAATGGGACAAAATAACGCAGAGCAACATTCGGGCAGCGTGTGACGGCGTGTAACAAAAAAAAAAAAAAAAAAAAAAAAAGTAAAAATTAAGGCCTTTGACTTTGTTGCAGTTTTTTTTATCACACCCTTTATTTTAAACTTAAAAAGTAAAGTAAAATGTTTCTGATGTAGTTGTCCCATTTAACGAACCATCGGTTAAACGACTTCGGGATTTAAGGAACTTCAAAAAATTTTTCATTGAGTACCTTATGCTACAAACACTGTCAATACACTTATACTCGATTTAACGAAAAAAATTAAACTTGGGGTAGTCCACTGAAAGAGAGAATGAGCGAGGCGATGTTGATGACAACTCAACGATGGAATGAGAAAAAAAAATAAGTGTGAATTGAGCGAAGCCATCTGTGACACTGCTAAAAGCCTATGATATAGAAAATGGGGATTCCCCAACGTTGTTGTGTTTTGTTTGATGCTGAGGCTGATATTAATGGTGATTACAAAATTATTCCAGAGGAATAACCGAGAATTAAGCATGACGATGGTGTAAACATTTTTAAATTTGTATACAATGGATGCAACAAAATAATATAGATGCCGCCAAATCTCTTATGGCGAGAGAGCTTCAAAAGAGGCGACACAGAGCTGAGCGAAATCGTATAAAAAGACGATTTAAGAGAAAGTTGAAATCGCTTTGTTTATTACAATTTATAGTTTATTTCAACACTTTTAAACACGAACGTTGTCCAAAAATTGTTATTAAAGCTTATTTTAAAAAAATTAAATGAACACTACATAGACATTGATTGATTGGCTGTTTAACAAGAACTATGCACTACAAGTTCTTAAAATAAATACAAAAATTATAATAATAATAATAATAATAATAATAATAATAATAATAATAATAATAATAATAATAATAATAATAATAATAATAATAATAATAATAATAATAATAATAATATTTTTTTTTTTTTTTTTTTTGCGGGTTGGGATGGGAAAATGCTTTACGCATTAGACGATGTCGTCACAAACGTCCTATGCCGGACTCCAATGCTACCGGCTAAAAACCCACCTCCTGTCACCCCGGGAAGTACTCCACCTCGGCACCGCTTTCGCATTACTTCGAGGTGGTTCCCTTATTTGGTGTGGCTCACTCCTTTCATCGTTTAATGCCTGCGTCCAGGCTCCGCTGTTGTGTTTTAGGCAGTTGTGTCAAGATCTTTTTTCTTCGCTTTTAGTACACCTTCGACGAAAACTTTTACCATCTCCCAGTTTCTCTCATTTTGCATCATTTTTTCAATAACATTTTCGCACGATAGTGGACCAATAACGGACTCCAACATCTCGCGCCTATGTGCCCAGCGCCAACAGTGGAAGAAGGTGTGTTCTGCGTCATCAATGACTTGCGCATCTTCGTATATGCAGAACGGTGTGTTGCATTTCCCCATTTTGTAAAGGTATTTCCGAAAATATCCGTGTCCAGAGAGCAGCTGCGTCAGGTAGTAGTTTACTTCGCCTACTTTCCTTTTGTGCCATATTTGGGCATCGGGAATCAGTTTGTGTGTCCATCTCCCTTTTGGGCTGTTTGCCCACCTGCGTTGCCAAATTTCAAGTGTTTCTAGTTTTATTGCAGATTCCAGCTCCGGTTGGGTTGATCTCTGCTGTCTCGCGTTGAAGGCCTTTCTTCGCTCAAAAGCCTGCAAATCAATTGGCACTATTCCGGCTATGACCAGAATTGCATCTGTGGATACCGTTCGGTATGCAGATGTCACCCGTAGTGCTGCTGTTCGTTGCACCGCAAACAGTTTTTTTGCTCGATGTGCCGTCTCCAGCGTTGATGCCCAGACTTCTGAACCATACAGAAGTATGCTGTTTACGACTTCCATCAACATTTTTCTTCTGCTCGGGAATGGACCACCTACGTTTGCCATCAATCTGCTCAACTGAGCTGTTATTTTGGCCGCTTTCGTTGAAGCGTATTCGATCTGCTTAAAAAAGGTCAGCTTGGTGTCTAACCTCATGCCTAAGTATTTAATGCATGATTTCGTGGTTATGATTAAATCACCTATAGGAATTTCTATTTCTACGTTAATTTGCCGCCTTGATAGGAGTAGGACTTCGGTTTTTTGCATAGCCAATTCCAGTCCGTGAGAATCTAGCCAGGTCTTTGCGCGTATCATCGTTTGTCGCAATTTCCGCTGCGCCTCTTCAGTGGTTCTTCCTTGGATTACTGCTGCGATATCGTCGGCATATCCTACGAGGAAGGTGTCATCTGGCATCTCGATTTTTAGGATTTCATCGTATGTCGCATTCCAGAGGTCAGGCCCCAGTATTGAGCCTTGTGCAGCTCCCGAGGTGATATGCATCTTTCGCATACCCTGCTTTGTATCATATATTAATATGCGGTTTCGAAGATAGTTCCTTATCATGTTCAATAGATACGTCGGGATATTGAAAATTTTATCGAGTGTTTCTATTACATCAGACCATCGCAAACTATTAAACGCATTTTTAACATCTAGCGTTGCCAGTAAGATTATTGGTCTTGAGTAATGGTTTCCTTGTTGTGCAGCTTCAAAGGAGGTTACCACTTCATTTAGGGCACCCACTGTGGACATTCCCGGGCGGAATCCGTACTGTCTGCGGGAGAGTCCACCTGCTGAGCAAATCGCATCTCCGAGTCTAGGTTTTAATAGCCGTTCAAGCATCTTACCTGCTGTGTCTAGCATACAAAGCGGTCTGTACGATGATGCCGATGCGTTGTTCTCCTTTCCTTTAGGTATTAGAACCAGCTTTTGTATTTTCCATACATCCGGGAAAACGCCCTCGGCTAGGCACTTATTGTACATGTTGAGTAGTACATCTGGGCGGGATAGTGCTATTAGCTTTATAACTTCCACTGGTATTCCATCTTGTCCGGGTGCTTTTCTATTTTTAAGGCTGCGGGCGGCTGCATGTAACTCCTCTGTTGAGAAAGGTTGTTGGTCTCCAATGGACTCAGATTGCCTTTCATCGCTTCTATCGTGCTGTGGAAACAATGCATTCACAATGTTTTGCATTTCATCCTCGTCCATCTTTTCTACTGAGCAGCGTCCTCCGAGCTTTTGCATGACGATCTTGTATCCGAGGCCCCAGGGGTTTTTGTTTATGTCATTCCTCAATTCCTCCCACTTGTCCTTCTTGCTCTTGTTTATGCACTTTTGTAGCTGTTTTTTTGCTTCTTTGTACGCGCTGTGCTCTGCTACAGCTGCACCTCTTCTTTTAGCCCTAGTGTATTCCCTTCTTTTCCAGATGCAATTTCGTCTGGAGTCGTTTATCGAAGGATTCCACCAGTATACTTCTTTTCGATGTGGGCCAGCGCTTATTTTTGGCATTGCTTTTTCACAACAGGATGTAATCATCGCCATTACATGGTTAACAGTCTGTTTGGCGTCTAATGTAGTGATGTCATCCTCAGCTAAACGGTCTAGTCGGGAGAGTAGAGTAGCTTGGTTGAGCTTACTGACGTTCCATCTTCGAGAAATTCTGCGATAGCTTTTGTTCTGCGGATTTACGTGCGTTTCCATCAAAAAGGAGATATATTGATGGTCGCTTGCAGTGTATGATTCTAAGACCTTCCACTCTTTTATTTTATTTAGCAAGTTCTCTGAAGCAAAAGTGACATCTGGAATAGTACCCTCACATCCTGGACGCCTGAAAGTCGGTGTATTTCCCGTGTTTATGGTGATCATACCTAGTCGCGCGATCATGTCTACTACACGCTTTCCCCGTGAGTCGGTTGTTGGCATTCCCCAATCCGTAGCACGAGAGTTAAAGTCTCCAGCTATTATCATGTATCCGCAATGAGTTCTTGCGAGATCTTCAATGGAGTCCAATTTCGCTTGGAAGGTGTCGATATTGTCGCTAGGAGTGAGATAACAGCTGATAATAATCACGTTATCGAGGAGTAGCCACGTATATCCGTTTCCTTTTCCTTCTTTTTTAATATTCTGTCTGATATCTGGGAGCCATATTGCTGCGGTTTTTGACTCGTCTTCGAACCATCTGCCATTTTTAAAATTAGCATATTGTTCGCTAATAATAAGAATATCAGCGTCTTCTTCTTGCGTTATCTTAGGCAGAAGAGAATGGGCGACTTTCGATCTATGCATGTTACACTGAAGGAATCTCATGATGTGGCTTAATTGGTTTTGCAACTTCTGGAACCGGGCATGTGGTTTGTTGGTCTGTTTTCGATATGTGAACATATGCAGCATTTAATGGGGTAAGTGCATTCTTTCATTTTGTGGCCTGTTTGTCCGCATCTTATACAAATTCCCATTCCTTTCCTATCTGGACCTTTACAATCCCATTGCAAATGTCCCGACTGAAAGCACTTGTAGCATCTCTTCGCTTCGTCTCGATATTTGATACGGCAGTATGTCCATCCAACTAGAATCCTCCGTTGTTCGAGCAGAGTATTTGCATTTGCTGCAGGTAGTGACACGAAAGCCTTTTTCTGTTCTCGGCTATTGGTTGAGGTGAGTCTGACTTCGATATCTTCCTTTGCAACCTTTGTCATCTTGTTTATTGATCCGATCACTTCTTCTTCTGTCGAAAGTGCATCAAGATCAAAGATTTCTATTGTTGCCTTCGACTTCCTGCTTTGCACTGTTGCTTCATCTTTAAGGGAGCCAATTATGGCCTCGCGAAATTCCTCTTTGTTTCCTCCTTTTCCCATCACGAGGAGAAGCGAGCCAGTTTTGGTCTTCCGAACAGTTTGGATTGCCACTTCCGCTTTTTCTGGGTTTACCTTCTCGCGGAGACTTCTAAGTACATCAGCGTAACTATGTCCGTCTAGGGGTTTGATTACAACAGCGTCAGGCCTTTCTTTTGGTCTTTTAGGACGAGTTCTTCGCCTCTTTTCTACCGTTTCCCATTCATATGCCTTCTCCACCTGTGCTGCATGCGTGTTTTCCTCGAGTAGTCTTACAGTCGCTACATCCACAGTAGTGTTCACTGTTTTCTGCTTTTGTTTCTTCTCGGGATTTTTTTCAGCCGGGCTTGGTGCACTTCTTTTCTTTTGTTTTGAATGCTTCATCGGAGTAATCGAGGGTGTTTCTTTAGTACTCGCTGCTCTTTCTTGTTCCGCTTTTTTCCAGCTTCTTCGGTAGTCTGTAATGATGTCCAACAGCTCCCCTAGTTCCGTTACACCTGTTTGAACGTCCCTGCTAATATTTCGCTGCTTATTTATAGCAGATTTCATCTTCCTAAGCACATTTTCACACTTTGCTAGGGCTTCCTCCTCTGATGTTCTCATTTTAAGAATGAATTCCTGTTTTGGAGAGTTATGAAGCAAAGCTACTCTGATGCTCTCTGTACGGGGTTCTTCTGTATTTGTTAGTGGGGTTCTTGTGATGCTTCGGATTTGGATTTCTTCCGCTTCCACGCCGACTGCCGGGGAGTTCACGGGAGTTCTTTTGGTTCTTTGGCTCATGCGGAAAGCAATTTCTCCTTCTGTGTTTTTGGGGGTTTCAAAATTCATCATGTTTTTGTTGGGTCCCAACTCAAAGCCGTTATCCTTTCTCGTATTGCAGTTGTCCTTTGAATGACCCCGAGGGTGCCTTTGCAAGCAGTGAGGTCCTCGCGAGGGTTGACACAGGACCTTATGAGTACTTGTGTTCAGAGCCAGGTCGGACATTAATCAGGATAATCATATCAACTGAACCTACAAGGTCAAGTAAATGACGACGAAAGTAAGGAGCGTTCTCTGAGACCTTGCCAGGGTTTTATTAGGACGGAGGATAGCCGCGACATTAGCCTGAAAGCCATTTCGGTGGGATATCACTCCCACTTACTGAGGTAACAGATTGTCGCAACTATCAGCCCGTGGTCATCTGTTCGTACTGTATCCGTGCCGTTTACCGTTATGAAAGCCGTGTCGTCATCGAGGAGATTTTTCTGATCTGGGGGTCCACGGAGGCATCACTCTCCTTTTGCTCTATCAGTAGAGCACCCCTGTGGGTGGACGCTTGAAAGATGGCGGCTTCCGTTCGCCATGTCGTGAAAAGCTTTTTCAGACTTTAATGCCTTTTATAACATGTCCTCGGCTTTCACCGCTCAATGGTGTGGGACTGCTTATTTAATTCGCAGCTGACCTACATATCTGTAGGCCGTTCAGTCATCCGCCACCTACTGACCCACCATAGTAGCTCTGAGCTTGGAGCCCTAGGATAATAATAATAATAATAATAATAATAATAATAATAATAATAATACTAATAATAATAATAATAATAATAATAATAATAATAATAATAATAATAATAATAATAATAATAATAATAATAATAATAATAATAATAATAATAATAATAATAATAATAATAATAATAATAATAATAATAATAATAATAATAATAATAATAATAATAATAATAATAATAATAATAATAATAATAATAATAATAATAATAATAATAATAATAATAATAATAATAATAATAATAATAATAATAATAATAATAATAATAATAATAATAATAATAATAATAATAATAATAATAATAATAATAATAATAATAATAATAATAATAATAATAATAATAATAATAATAATAATTTAAAAAGTTTATTATTTGTTTCTTGTAAGATTTAAAATGTTTTTTTTTTATACCCTCCACCTTGGAATGGTGGAGACCCCATAAAGTATATATATTTATAAACAGCATAAAATTCTAATTCCGTTTAGCGATGTCCTCTGTCTGTTGAAATCACGATACAGAACAATCTGTATTGTGTCTAGGATGGTTGGTATTGAAAATGAGATATATCGGTCCACGTTTTGGTATAGCCCCCTAAAACGGTATTTTCATGATTTTTGACACATTTTCTCACACATTTGCCTAAAAATTGGTATATGTGGGTCAAAATGGGCTCTAGCTCTGCTGGCCCGGTGGCAAAACATTGAATATTTAGTTCCAAGTTTTCCTAACCTACCGATATTCAGTATTTTGTTGGTATATAATTGTTTCAAATTTGGTATTTTAGAAGATTTGTTAGATGACAATCCTTGAAGTATAAAATTGCCTATAGAGGTTCCCATTTTAGTATGGCCCCATATAACAGCCTCACTCACTTTATGCTTTTTTGATAAATTTAACTGCATTATGCAAACGGTCTTGCTGGTATATGAAGTTTAAAGTAAAACACCCTTGGATTCAGATACTTTTATATAAAAATGTTTCCTTTACCCTAAGGTGGAGGGTATTGCAAGTTCGGCCCGATTTTTTACTTGATTTCAGTTAAGTTATACTTTTTAAGAACAAGCAAGAACTTAATAAAAATGCATATCAATTCCATTTATTTTATTGAAATATTGATCTTAAATTAAAACAATCATAAAGACAATGTCTAAGCCATATAAGAGTTGTTATTTCTACAGTTTTTGAGTAAAGAAGCCTTGCTATAAATAGTACTCGCTTTAACGATTTATTCGTTATTATTATGGCCAATGGCCACCAAAATCTCCGGATACCAATATGTTGAACTATGGTGTCTGGAGTATTTTGAAAAGTAAGGTTGGCACTTAAAAAATACCAAAGTGTCGATCACCTCAAGTAAGCGCTTCGCCGGGAATGGGCCAAAATACCGCAGAGCAACATTAGGATAGCGTGTGATGGTTTCATTGGCCGCTTCAAGGCCATAATTCGTGCCAAAGGTGACAAATTCGAACAAATCTAAACTTATTCTAAAACTTCTTGCTATTTTCGACATTTTATGCTTTCGTTTATTGAATGAAATGAAATTGAAAAAAAAAAAAAATAAAAAATATGGAGTTTGACTTTGTTGCAGTCTTTTTATCCCACCCTGTCATGTTTCTGTAGGTTTTTGACCCACTTCATTCTTGAAATAATATCACATGCCTTTTTACCAAAGTCACGAAACCATGTAAAATTTCGTGGCAATTGTCCCATACTCATCCCCCTTTCATGCTAATGACCATTCAAAAGAGTATTTAACAATTAATATTCCAGTTCATATCTTGCTATATCTCTAATCTTTGACTATGTCCTGAAGGAACATTCTGCATTTAAAATGTTCGCAAAAATGGTTTTTGAAGATTGCTTCTTGCAAATGTTGGCCAAGACTGCGTCCATTCGCATAGTTCAATTTTGGCATACAGGATTATTTCAAATGCGACAGTCATTGAGTCAATGAGCGATATAAGCAATTATACCTTGATTAAGATAAGGCCAATTAAGTAAATACCATGTCTCACTCCATATGAAAATACCAATTAACTTTTTTAACTGCCAGGTCTAATTCGATTATCTGCTAATCAAAAGATTATTTTTCTATGGTTATTAAAGAGATTCTGCTTGATTAAGACTGGAAAATTGAAATGACTTATAATCCAAAAATCCAATGATAATATCTAATATCCCGTCACAATCGAAAGAAGAATCTAGTTAACAAGAAGTTATTAATGAATGATGTAAGCTGTTGATTTGTAAATTTACATAGCGGGTCTTAATTTCTATTTCAAACAAGAAAAAAAAAAAAACTAAACATTTTTGTGAGCAAATTCTTTCCAAATTTAACAACAATAACCGTTTTGTTAATTTCTGTCCGAGGCGAGTTGTTAGCCGCGGGATTGATAGAACATTCCAAAACGAATGAATATTCCACTAAAAATACAAATGGTACGTGAGTTTTGTCGTTAAGTGTATTCGCAAATAGTTTGTCACTTTTCAAATACCAAATTTGCTGCCGCTCAATTTACGCGCCCGAAAGATATGTCCGACGGGGGAACAACGCAGCGCATGGCGAAAAGAGCAAAACAAAAACGCCACAACTAATAATCAGCTTTGGAATTAGAAATGAAAACAAAAACAAAAAATTGAAACGTAGCTGTGATGTCATTGCTAAATATGGTCGATGTTTGCGCGGTGGCTTGCGCGCCGGAGTTTATATCGTATCAAAGCTTGATTCGTTTTGTTGCTATTGACATTGAATTCGTACACCGAATTTTATTGTCTTAGAAAGTGTTTTTTTTTTTTTTTGGTTTTGTTGTATTTCGAGATGGAGTATTTATTTTGGAAATCGGAGGAGGGAGTCAAAACCTGAATTTTCATTTGACCAGAGGAATCTGAAAGGTAGACGGGGACGGGAGTTTGTTAAGAATAATATTGAATTTAAGCATTAAGTCGAAATAGACAAACAATCTGTTGGGAGTTTCAAAACAAGTTCTATGACAACAATAACAACAACAACTACGAAGATAAAAACAAAAACAAACGTGATTATAACGTAGCTCGATGCGCAACAAATGGGTTCGCAGCATTAAGTAGTGTCGAAGGCAACGTCTGTGGCGGCTTAATGATGTCAGCGAGATGACGACATTCCGTTTTGATAATCGCTCTGGAAACAAAAACTACCGAAACCATCAGCTAGCAGTTTCAAACCACTGGAACATTATAAATGACAAGCAATTAGTGAATATCATCGACGATGTTGTCGTTGTTACCAGACCTGCCTTATAAAATACATACTTACACATGTATTGTGTATGGGTGTAAAATTATAGATGCTTTGGTGATAACACTCTCATTTACATTCGATTCGATGTTTATGGCCGCCTTCAAAATGTGTTCGCTGAAAAGGCAAATTCTCACCGGCGACCATGGTTTTCGAGAATGACAACATTTGCGAACAGTGTTCCGATTTAATGTGAACTCAACACTCCTTAGCCTTGTGACTAAATATATGTATAGACAAGTTAAAAAGTATCAGTCGGTATTGCCGACAGATATATACCCTCAGCCTATGTTCGATTAAATAATCAAAATATATTTGACTAGTGTTACAATTATTCAAACGTTTGGCCCTCTATGGAGCAGGTTCCGAAGGAATGGACCAATATTGTCCATTTCATATCGTATATGTAAATATTCCGACGTTCCTGGTATGGATTATATCGACTAACTCCTTCACTTTATATGAGATATGTAATAATTTTTAGAAAATGTTAAAATGTGCGTGATGTACCAGATAGAGTCTACCGAACTATTCCATTTTTATACTTCATCTGATACAAATAAAAAATATTGAGCGAAATATTGGGCAAAATTACAAGAAATGATATTTATGTCCAATTTTATGCGAAATCATAAATTCCGACAAATTTCATAATCATATCAGGCTTCTTATTAAGAGAAATATTTGAGCATAGCAAGTAGTAAAGAATTTCTAAATTGTTTCGAAAGTTATGACAGATAAAATTATTGAAAATTGTGACCCTTTGTGGGTGAGGTACCGGAAGGGTTTCGCAGATATATATCAACCTCACAACAGATCTTGTGTTGGCAAAAATATTTGTATGTGTGAAATTTGAAGAGAGTTGGATGCTTATTTCGCTTAATTTGAGTGTTTTGTTTTTCAAAATCTTGATCTCTATGTATGGGGGAGGTACCAGAAGAAATGGTTCGATCTATACCACCTTTATAACATATCTTGTGTTGATGGAAATATTGAGATGTGCCAAGTCTAAATGGAATCGGATGTTAATTTGGCGTTTTATGAGCTTCATGGATATTCAAAATTTCGACACTTTGTGGGGGAGGTACCAGAAGGAGTGGACCGATACATTCCATGTCAACACCAGATCTTGGGTTTATAAAAATATTGGAATGTGTGAAATTTGAAGACTTTCGGACCCTTACATCACATTTTATAAGAATTGTAATTATTCAAAATGTTGACCCTTTGTGGGGGAGGTACTTGATGGAGTGGACCGATACTGTCCATTTTAGCACCTGACCTAGGACTGACACAAATATTAGGGTTTGCAAAGTTAGAGAAATATCGTTTCTTTTTCTGTGAAAAAAAATATATTTTATATACATATTTTTTTTTAATTTCGACCTTTTGTGGGGGAGGTACCAAAAGGAATGGACCGATGTATTCACTCTTAACACCAGACCTTAGGTTAATAAAAATATTGGGATTTGTGAAATTTGAAGACAATCCGACTCTTACATGACATTTTATAAGAATTGTAATTATTCAAAATTTTGACCTTTTGTGGGGGAGGTACTTGATGGATTGGACCAATATTGTTCATTTTCGCACTTGTCCTAGAACTGACGCAAATATTAGGATTTGCAAAGTTCGAGCAAAATCGGATTATTACTTCTCTTTATGTGCAGAAAAAATATATATATATTTTTTAAACATTTCGACATTTTGTGGAGGAGGTACTCGAAGGAGTGAACCGATACATTCCATTTTCACACCAGACCTTGGGCTAATAAAATTATTGGGATATGTGAAATTTAAAGACTATCGGACTCTTACATCACATTTTATAAGAGTTGTAATTATTCAAAATTTTGACCCTTTGTGGGGGAGGTACTTGATGGAGTGGACCGATATTGTCCATTTTAGCACCTGACATAGCACTGATGAAAATATTAGGATTTCCAAAGTTCGAGCAAAATCAGATTATCGTTTCTCTTTCTGTGCAGAAAATATTTTTTGAAAATATCTACCTTTTGGGGGGAGGTACCAGAAGGAGTGGACCGATACATTCCATTTTCTCCCCAGACCTTGGTCTAATAAAATTATTGGGATATGTGAAATTTAAAGACTATCGGACTCTTAAATCACATTTTATAAGAGTTGTAATTATTCAAAATGTTGACCATTTGTGGGGGAGGTACTTGATGGAGTGGACCGATATTGTCCATTTTCACACCTATTCTAGCACTGATGAAAATATTAGGATTCGCAAAGTTCGAGCAAAATCGGATCATCCTTTCTCTTTCTGTGCAATAAATTCGTTTCTTTGAAAATTTTGACATTTTGTGTGGGAGGGTTAATGTGCGCACCAGCCAGACAGACAGACAGACAGACAGACGGACGGACATCGGTAGATCGACTCCAAATGTTCTGAAACGGATTTGGTCCAAAGAGACCTAGGGTCTAAAACCGTTATTTCGACTAGGCACGTTTTGACCGTATCAAATGATATATACCCTCTGTAGCCATATGGCTGAGGGTATAAAAAGGGCATACATCATTTGATACGCCCAAAAGGTGCCTCGTCGAAATGACGATTTTAAATGCATGTCTCCTTGGACGAAATCCATCTCAGAAAATTTGAAGACGGTTCTGTCACGTCCGCCTCTCTGCCTAGTGGTTAGGTGCCTATAGGAAAGCTCTCGAAGTGATTTGTACCAAACTTACAATATAATAATATTTTTACCAAATTTAGATCAAGTTCGGAGATAAGTAATATCGGGCCAACTCTCTTTACCGTTAATGTTTCAAATTTCAAAATGTTAAAAAATAATTCTCGATTTCCAGATTTCTATTCCAATATTTTTTACAAATCTGTAGCAAGAGTGAAAATCGAATATATCAATCAATAGTAGTAGTAGTACCTTCCCACAAAAGTTAAAACTAATAACAAATATACGATATAGTTCATTTATTTATAGCAGATTAGGTCAGGAGCAAATATCGAAGATATTGACACACCTTCCACGGAAAAGGTCGACGTTTTGAACATTAAAAATGTTTTAAATGATTGTATTAGATTTAGGTTGAGCAATGTCGGCCGACTTCTTTTCGTAACTCCCCCACTAAAGCTCAAATGCTTGTATTCAAAATGTTTACTTACATTAGATTTGGAAAGAATATTGGGTCAAAGGGTCAACAAAAATACAAGGTAATAAGCTGAGGGTATATATTTGTTGGTTTTAATCATTAAAATGAAAGAAAGTATTATTAATGTAGCGGAAGATGAAAATTTTCCAATGAAAACAATTTTGGCAATGAAGACAATTTTGAAATAGTACAGAATTCGTACAAAATATTAGTAAAAGTTTCCGTTTCAGATGTTTAATTGAATTCAAAATTTTTGCATCGAAAACTCGGACTGATCATGAGAGTTTCTTTTCGATTTCGATTTTTTTTAGAATTCGTAAGAGTCCGAAATGGAAAGAAATTTCAATATTCGATTCTAAGTTATTTTTAGTTTCGGTTGTTTTTTTACCCTACACTACATAGTGGTAAGGGTATTTGTTTTTGTAACATGGAGAAGGAAGCGAGATATAGTCATATTTACTTTTGAGGATCTTCATAGAATAACTTTCGGTTCAGATATAGCTGTAGCTCCCATATATATGTTTCATCCGATTTGCGGTCTTAGCCCCTTACATGCGTAATATGCACTCCACAACAATGATATTTGGTGCCAGATATCTTATTGGGCTCAAATATACCTCTGTCAATTTTTACCAAAATCGGATCCAATTAGGATATAGCTCACATATATATTTATTTTTATACGATATCAGGTTTATTGTGCACCAAATGGCTAATATTAGCCCAAATGTACTGAATTTTGGCTATTCCGCCTGAATTTATCCTAGAACTTCAAAATTTGTGAAAATCGGTTCCGATATAGCTATAGCATCAGATACTGCTCGAAAATACCTCTGTCAATTTTTGTGGAGATCGTTTTAGTTTTTTTGTAGCTTCGATATACATGTTCATCCGATTTTACGTTTATTGTTAACCATACAAAGGGTGAGATGAAAAAACTGCAAACCAGTTCAGACTGCTGTCATTTCGAAGCCACTCGTGCGACAGCTGATAAAATTATTCCAGTAACAGCCCATCATATTGTTTACAAGCGTACAAAAGCATTTTCGTGAGAACTCCAAAGATAAAAAGTTATTCGCGATGGAATTCAAGCGTAATAGTGTGAGTATATAGTATATTTGGCTAGAAAACCACTATCGCTATGGCTATCGTTAGAGGACTACAGCATTTAAATGTGAATAAATCTTTTGTGTCTCGTTACCGTGATACTGGTAGCGTATTCCGACGTCAAGGAAGTGAACGGAGAAAAACATTAACGTCAGCAGAAATGGTTCGAAAAGTAATGAAGCGACTTGATCGAAACCCGCGTCGCAGTAGCCGAAAAATGGCTCGTGAGCTGAACATATCGCAATATTCCATTCGGCAAATATTGAAAAATGAGCTCGCGGTAAGGCAATTGAAATTCCAAAAAGTGCAAGAACTTATACCGAAGTGCCGAATTTGGTTTTCTCCGATCAGAAAACATTCGTTGTCCAGCAGTTTGTAAACAAATAAAATTATAAATATTACTTCCCAAAGAGGTCAGCTGAAAATGTGCAACTTCGGTTGGCACAAAAATTCAAGCGGCGGCCATGGTGATGGTTTGGGCCATAACCATGGCATCAGAATAAATGGCGAATATTATCGCGAAAATATTCTGGAAAATATTCACGCAAATATTTTGGTCGCAGACCTTGGACATTCCAAAAGGACTCAGCACAATCGCACTCAGCACGCGCCACTCAAGAATAGTTACAAAATGAGATTCCTCGCTTCATTTCCAGCGCATAATGGCCACAAAATCTCCGGATACCAATCCGTTGGACTATTGTGTCTGGAGTATTTTGGAAAGCAAGGTTGGCACTAAAAAAATACCAAAATGTCGATCACCTCAAGCAAGTGCTTCGCCGGGAATTGGCCAAAATACCGCAGTGCAACATTCGGGCAGTGTGTGACGGTTTCATTAGCCAGTTGAAGGCCATAATTCGTGCCAAAGGTGACCAATTCGAACAAATCTAAACTTCATCTAAAAGTTGATGCTATTTCCGACATTTTTTGCTTTCATTCAATATCATCCAACTTTTGGACATGTGACTAAAACCATTAAAATTCTAAATATCGGGAGGTTATATGGGGGCCATACGAAAACCTGGAATATATTACGAACTGCAAATACCACTTTTAGACAAATCCGTAAAACATCAAATAATGTGGCTGCGTCGTGATTTCAACAGACGGACGAACAGACGGACATCTGCATAAACCGACATAGAATTTTATGCTGATTATAAATATATATGTATACCTTATGGGGTCTATGACGAATATTTAGAGATGTTTCAAAAGGAATGACAAAGTTAATTTACCCTTACATTCAAGGTGGAGGCTTTAAAAATGAATACCAAAGGAATATGTAATTCGAAATAAAAAAAAAAAATAATTTTCACCCAAAATTGAGAAGCATATAAACTTACTGCCCAATTAGGATATTTTTCAAGTATACCTTATCATTTTAGGATCTTTAGGGATATGAACTCAACCTGCTCCAATAAATGTCTACGTATTGCTGCAAATAATGACAGTTTTTTTGGGTCTCAGTTAATTTTGTTAAACCAATGGTCTGCTGGCATTTCGGGATCGTAGCTATGAAGTTTTTTGCATATATCCATGATAGAGGTAATTTTGAACTCCGTTGCCTCTATTTGTCCACCTCGTTGTGCAGCATAAAAAAAATTGCGGCACAATCTAAAATAAATATTGTCATTTGTCATCTTCCAATCTCATCATCTAAGTGAGTTTGATTCTGTCGAAATTTCTTGTTTCCTCTTGACCAGTCCGTTCCAACCGAACTCGGCTTCGTTTTACCAGTTCCGTTTTTAAAACTTCTAGCTACCAGTAACTTTTCCTAATTATTATCTACTAGATCTTTTTAAAAAGATGCCTATTTTTATCGCATACCGTAACATTGTATCATTAAGTGTGTGTTTCTATTTGTTTGCACAGTCTTCGGCGGTGTTCGCAAATTCCTCTCTAATCATTCCGAAAGACAAACATTTATCAAATCGAGACGGAAACAACACCACTGAGTAGCAGCTATTTTTGGCATAGAAAAATAAAGAGATTTAGTTGGTATTGTTTGGTTTGGTTTGGTTACTCAATAGAGATACCACGACGAGAACAGTAATAACAGCAATAACTACAACAACACGGGCAACGTCATCATCATCAACAACAACAACAATGTGGCACTGAGAAATGCGTTTCGCTTTTAACAGCCAAGTGCATTTTTGTAAACAATTTTTCATAGAATTGCGTTCTTGGAGGAGAGAGAGAGAGAAAGAGACAGAGAGCAAGCGAAAGAGACCCAAAGGCGAAATGCAAATGCAAATCGATATGTAGAACGAGCGGAGCACTGGCCCCACTCCGAGCACATTTATTTTGCAGGGCCGATGGTATTCCCGGTTGCTCCCTACCCGACATGAGCAAACCATTGTTGTTGCTATTGTTGGAAATGAAAAATGGTCTGCCGTTCGATTTGTTGGCATGTGTTGTTGCTGGATGGCCGAGGGTGTGGACTCCATTGCAATATTTCTATGAAAGAAGAAGAAAAAAACGAACGACATTTCTCTGGGGAGACGTTAAAAAATGTGCATTTCGTTTATTACATTAGAATGCATTTCCCATGTGTTGCCAAACACACACCCCGACACGCATACAGATGCACCCACATGGACAAACAAATAGTTATCGTTAGACCGAGTTAAGGGAATAGCAAAATAATACTCTTCCCTTTTCTCTCTGCAAATAACACGTTTGAGTTGGCGTTCAAACTTTGATCCATGGATGAGTCATCGGACAATTATTTAAATGTTGATTTTTGAACAACATTTTGACGTAGACCGGGTAATGAGTTTACTACAGGCGTTCAATTGTAGCCGGAAATGGTCGCACACTCAATTTAGATGAAGATGAGACATACATTTAAAAATTGTAGAGAGTTTTAATCTTCCTCTCGATATGTTTATTTGGTTCTGTATGACATAGCATTTACATAGCAAATTAACTTGTCCTCTCTATACAAGTTCCCCCTCTTCAGTGTATTTTAGGCATATAGTATCTTCGGCAATATAAGTCAACAAAGGGGGTTTTGATCAATTTTCCTCAGCTTTTTTCCGAGTTGACGTTTGAAGTCAACATAGAATATCATTTTAGGTGGAAACTGTTCAAAGAAAAAATATTCCACACAAAATTTCAGGCAAAAGCAAACGAGATAGACCCATAGTTCCTTTTGATGATCAGCATAGAATCACATTCTGAGTCGATTTATGCATGTCCGTCTGTTCATGTATTTTTGTAAACAAATAATCGGTCAAAATTTAGATATAGCTCCCATATATATCTTCGTCCGATTTGCCCTTTATTGTGCACCAATCGTGTAATATCAGTCCGAATAGTATGGAATTTTGCACGTACGATCAGATTGGACCTGAAAATAAGTATGCCAAATTTGATAGAAATCGGTTCAGATATAGCTATAGCTCCCATATATATTGTTCATCCGATTTGTTATTTTTGTCCTCCGCAGCCGTAATATGAACTCTGTAACAACAATATTTGGGGAAATATATCAAATGCAGCTCAGAAATACCTTTGCTAGATTTTATCGATTTACCTTTTATTGTGCACCAAATGGGCAATACAAGTCCGAATTTAAAAGATACAAATGCTTCGGCATATTTAGTCCTTTGAACTTTAAATTATAATTATAATCATAGCGAGTATGATTGAATTCTCCCATAAAAACTTTTAATTATTATGCGCAGCTCTACTAAATTAGCAAAGTAGTGTATGGTATCATAAAGTCGGCCCCGCCCGACTTTAAGACTTTCTTTACTGGTTATCTTTTACACTAAATAACATTGCTATAGAGTGGATGATATTACTTCGAGAAGTATTATATTAAAAAAAATATATATATGGGAGGCGAGTTCCGCCAAATAAAAACGTATGTCCCGATATTCACTCCATTTGGACTGATATTAGCCATTATTATTAGCACAATAAACCTTTAATCGGATTATGGATATATATGGGAGCTATATCCAAGTCTTAGCCGATCTCCATAAAATTTGGCAAAGGTATTTCCGAGTTCTATAAGATATCTGGTACCAAATATCATTCTTGTGGGGTGCATATTATGAATGTGAGGCACTTAAACACCAAATCGGTGTTTGAGCCAAATTTTAAGAACTTGCTTCTATGCCGAATTCCGTTGGAAATGCCAAATGTCATGTCATTTTGACTAATATTGGCCATTTAGGGCACAATTAACCCGAAGTCGGTTGAAGATATATATGGGAGCTATATCTAGTTTTGAACCGATACATATCAATATTGTTCGGTAGAGTTAGTTCTTGTGCCAAACAAATATTATTTGCAAAATTCCATCTCAATTGGATAAAAAATGCGACCTGCATTTTTTTCACAAGACTACATGGACTCAGAAAGTTATTCTATGAAGACTATGAAGACTTTCTTCCCCATGTTACAAACAAATGCACAAAGACATAATACCCTTACCACTAAGTGGTGTAGGATATAAAAATATTCTAGATCAAATCTTAGTGAGTCTCTGAACAAAAGCAGTTTGTATGTTTGAGTCAAGTGGACTCGATAGTAGTATAAATCAAACACCCAAAAGACCTCATGGTTCTTAGATTAAACCTTGTTAATGCCTTTATCTAGATTTGGTCATATGATAGTTAATTTTGCCTCCCTACATTTATCAGATTATGATTAAATGTACATTACACGCAATAAATTGCAAAAATCCTAATAAAAACTTTGCATAGGTCAGTGTATCATGAAATGCCTACGAAATCGACAGTGCATACATATTTACGTTCTGAAATTCCATAATATACTCGTAAAACCAGGCATGTCGAGCATAAACAAGAAACATTTACCGCAGAACTTCCTGCTATGAGTAATGTCCGTCAATTGTTTGCAATTCCCGCGAATGCCACACCATATTTATCCCAGACCACTCACTCACTCCATGTTTCATGTGTATTGGTGGTGATTTTCTGAATTCCTTAGGGAATAATCGCATTACGTGACGTAACGAAATATCCGAGACGTAATATAGGAATGAGGTCAGGATAGTTGAAAGATTGACGTTTAACATGAAATGGTGACGAAGCATAAGTTCCATAAGTAAATTTTGTAAAGGGAGGTAGGGGTGGCGACAATACAAACTAGGCTTGTCCTAGTCTCAATCTAATTTGTTGGGGGAGGATAGTATTATGAGGACCACTCCTGTATTTGGCCCGGGGTTTGTTTCTTACTTTGCGGTTGGTTAGTTCTAAAGCATATTTTCTACATACCAAAAATGCGTTCATAATGGAAAATTAGAAGTTTCAGTTTGTTTTCAATGGTAATGCAATTAGAATTCTGTATTTTGTAGTCAAGGACCTACGACTTACCACCGTTAAAGAATCTACGAATTATTGCACAACATACCTGAAAATAAATAAGAATGATTAAATAACGAGTAATTAGGTTATGGTATTTAAAGGCGTATTTAAAATTTTAAGGGGGTTAAATATTTATCAAGACATAGATGGTTGTGGTGAGATCAGGTTGTGTGTTAAATTTTAACTGGATCATTGTGTGAAAGCCGCACCAAAATAAGAATGATCCTAACTATTGTCTAATACTAGCTGTTCTACTTGCAGACAACTATCATAATCTTCGTCTGGCGGAGTATACATTTTAATTACTGTATAGTTTGCAATTATGCCCTTCACGAATGCTTGGAGGTGGGATTGGGATCAGAAAATACATATAATGTTTACAGTTGATCGGAAAAAATGTAGGGACCAAAAACATCCATTTCCCTGGTTTTAAAGGCACTATACATATACCGGGTATATATTAAATACCACAAACCTAGATGAGTATCGGATAAAAATTATTAGATAAAATATACACAATTAGACCTTCTTCTACCCCCGAAGAAATCACGATACAAAGGCTCAGGGAAATCGATTGGAAAATATGATCAAACCCCTCGTAATAACTTTAATCAGGGATATTACTATAAGGAGCTGTCCCAAAACGTGGACCTATATATATTTTTTTGCAAGTGGGTTTTCTACATACGTAATAAGGGCCACAAAAATACTAAAACTTGGCGAAATTAAGTGGAATATATGACTAAGTCGTAAAAATACTTGAAATCAAAGGATACCCTTATATTGGGACTATACCAAAAAGTGGACCTACATAGCCTATTTTTATCCTATGATTCTTGATGTAATCCAAAGCTCTGTATAAATTTTGAAAGCTCTATATTAAATGTTTCGAAATACAGGGGAGATGAAAAAACTGCAACCAACTTCAGACTGCTGTCATTTCTAAGCCACTCGCCCGACAGCTGTTAAAGTTATTCCAGTGACAGCTCATTATATTGTTTACAAGCATACAAAAGCATTTTGATGAGAATTTTCAAGAAAAAAAGTTATTCGTGATGGAATTCTTGCGTGATAGTCTGATTTCTTTATATTTGGCTGTGGATAAATATTTGTGTCTCGTACCATCGCTCGTTACTGTGATACTGGTAGCGTAGCCTGACGTCAAGGAAGTGGAAGCGACTTGATCGAAACCCGCGTCGCAGTGGCCGAAAAATGGTTCGTGAGCTGAACATATCGCAATATTCCATTCGGCAAATATTGAAAAATGAGCTCGGGGTAAAGACATTGAAATTCCAAAAAGTGCAAGAACTTACACCCCAAAAGAAAGAAAATAGACTCAAAAGAGCTAAAGAGTTGCTTCGCTTGGCCGAAAGTGGTGAACTGTCGAATTTGGTTTTCTCCGATGAGAAAACATTCGTTGTCCAGAAGTTTGTAAACAAACAAAATGATCGCCTTTACTTGCCAATGAGGTCAGGTGAAAATGTGCACCTTCGGCTGGCCACCAGAACTCAAGCGCCGGCCATGGTGCTGAATGTCGCTCTCCGCTCGTATCAATCGACCGTGGCATCAGAATAAATGCCGAATATTATCGCGAAAATATTCTGGAGGGTGTATTAAAGCCTTGGGCACCCAAACATTTTGGCCACAGACCTTGGACATTCCATCAGGACCCAGCACCATCACACTCAACACGAGCCACCCAAGAATGGTTACAAAATAAGGTTCCTCGCTTCATTTCCAGCTCACAATGGCCACCAAAATCTTCGGATACCAATGCGTCGGACTATTGTGTCCGGAGTATTTTGGAAAGCAATGTTGGCTCTAAAAAGTACCAAAGTGTCGATCACCTCAAGCAACATTCGAGCAGCGCGTGAGGGTTTCATTGACTGTTTGAAGGCCGTAATTTGTGCCAAAAGTGACCAATCCGAACAAATCTATACTTATTATAAAATTTGATCCTATTTCCGTCAATTTTATTCAATAAAATTAAAAAAAAATGTAAAAATTATGGCGTTTGACTTTGTTGCAGTTTTTTTTTATCTCATCCTGTATATACTCTGTAAGGTCTATCATGAGTATTTCGAGAAGTTACAAACGGAATGACAAAGTTAATATACCCTTCATGGAATGGTGGAGGCTATATCAATTCTAATCAAACGGTTTTCATATCTAAAGAAACTTTAGCTAAAAACTTTATCTTTACCAAAATTTATATAGGGTACATGGTCCTCCCTGCCCGGCTATAGTTTTTGCCTTACTCCTTTTTGCTAGGAGTTAATCTATCCACATAGAATTCGATATAACAAATCACAGCTATAACAAAAAGTCATAATAATATTTTTCGCGAAATGTAAGAACAAAAATTCTCCCTAAATACTCAAAATCAGGAGATACCGTTATTTGGGAGCTATACCAATAATTGGAGGAGTAAATCCAATGGTAGAACACACCGATATATTCCATATTCAAAACTATTTGAGCGTTGTAATATGCAGCAAATAACTTCTGGGATTAGTCGAAAAATATAATCTTCACACCTAAATATCTCAAATCGTAATAGACTTGACTTTGAATTAATCGAAAAAAATTAAGTCCAAAAGTTCACTTTTTGTCGGAGACTAAAATCGAAAATTCCAAAAGCCAAATTAATTTTTAGCTACCTATCCATATAAGGAACAAGATTAAAGGTATAGTTCTTCATGAGAAATACGCTAAAAAATAACGACCCGATCAGTGAACTCGATTGTCCAACTCTACCTTATAACGATCGAATACCAGATTGTCGATCAAGCTATACATATGTCTCCTGAAAGTTTGGGTGTTCTAAAGGCATTTTTTCTAATGGGTATTTTTGGTATGCTAAAGTTAATACCCGATTTTTGATAAACCTACATACTTGTAATTAGGAAAATCTTTATTTACTGTTTCATATCCATTCTGATGTTTCCGAAAGAAACTACGTTTGTTTATTTATTCAAATTTCATTCATTATTTCCGCATTTCGGTGTTAGTTTCAAAATACCTACCTATGCTGCGATGTAATACGCAGTACGACGACGTCGACGACGACGCTGCTGTACGCAATATTGTCTTTCTCCCTCCCTCTTATGCACTATCATCTATCTTTCTATGCTTTTTGGGGGGGTTATTGATCTTGACTTGAATGGGCTTAATTATCACATTTAGGCTGCAGCAGCCGCGGAAGCAGCGCCAGCTTTTTGCCGCAACATCGGCATAGATAAGTAACCGCGCGGCAGCAGACACCGCGCATTTGTCAAAGTAAACAAACAAACAATGCCCTAAAAACCAGCCAAACAACCTAGCAAAATTTCATAGAGTTTGTAGTGTTGTTGTAGCTGCTGTTGTTGCCATGAATTTAGTTATTTTACTATTCTTCGTCTAACGCGAACACCAAATGGTAGAGCAGCACCCGAGGGAAAGGGCGGTCTGCTGCTAGCAACTAATGTCGAAAATGCGCTAAAAGCAGACAAAGTGGAACGCAAAAATAGAGCAACCCGTATCATCAACGCACACCATCGGAATAGAGAAAAGAACTGTGGGATAATTTGCAAAAAAGCAAGAAAATAGGTATTTGGAAGAGAAGCGTGTGACATCCACATAGAAATCTAAATGATTTTTGTAGTCGATTTCATTTCAGTAACGGAATGTTCTAGATGTTATTGGCGTGGAAACTAAGAAGTCATCAGTCAATGTTAAAAAAAAACTTAAATTTCTTTGTATTAAATCAAAGAAATGTTGTTCATGAAATTTTTTATATTGTCTCCACTTTTTCCCGCTATTAGTTTCTACAAGTAAAAAGGCAGCTAAGTTCGGCCGGACCGAGCTTTTTATACCTTCCACTATTCGGAGGGAACTCAAAAAATTAAAAAAAAACTCCGTCGAAAAATACCGCTTAAATGAAAAACTTTTATGTTGGGCATACGAAGACGTGGCGCTGGATAATTAATTTTACGCCGTAGGCTGTAGTAACGATTCCGAACTTCAAATACGAAATTTGACGCAATTCCCGTGAATAATGTCGTTAAATACCGAAAATCGGGGACACCATTGTATGACCTACTCAGAAAATTCTCTTTGGGGGGAAAATACTCTAAGAGATCCCCTTGTGTAAAATATCAGGCGGATATACGATATCGTGGACCTATATAGACAATTCACTTTCAGGGGGTTAAGTACTCAGATGGAACTCCTTGTGTGGATTTTAAGCCAATTCCATTGACATGAAGTTAAAATTATCAATATACCGATTATCGGGGGTACTGTTATATATACGATACAATGGATCGATACTTGACCTGCCTGCAGACAAAAGACAGATCGGTGCAAGATTTAAGCTTCATATCCTTATTTGTTTTGACTCGTGATTACGAAAGACCGACAGAGGGACGGACAGGGCTAAATCGTCTCAGAATTTTAAGCTGATCAAGAATACGTATACTATAGTCCCCATATAACGTTAACTGCATATGTCCGGTAGTTTTACGATTTAGATCACAAGCCGGATAAAACGATTTGTTTTAAAATCGGTAATTGTAGTTCATAATGGGTTCTGCAATCGGTGGCAAAAGATTGTTCATATTGGTCTAAGAATTGCATATAAAGGTACCCACCGATATTCGGTCTCTTTAAGATCCTAGCCATATTTTTCCACGGCGTTTTAAATTTAGTACTTAAGACTCGTAATAGACATAAATTCTTGTAGTAGAAAACTGTGTCCGCTTTGGAGTGGTGGGCCCATATAACGGTTCCATACATTTTTTTTTAATTTAAAACTTTAACTACATTCTACAACCGATCTCAGAGCTATTTGCAGATTAAAGTGGAACCCGTATGAATCAAGATGCATAAAGTTTGATAAGAATTATATATAATTCTTCCAAACAGGTACATATCAAACGAAGCTAATCTGCTTCCTAGGGGGCTTTCCATTTACACAGACGGATCAATGATGACATGGGAGCCTGTGTCTTCTTCGAAAAATTACTCCCACATGATCCGTTACTATCTTGAAGGCGACAGCACTGATTAAAACTCGGGAAGCTGATATAACTGAAGAGGCGAATATCCATGGGGATGGATAAGCGGCTGTTGAAGCTACTAACTCCTCCGTAATCAAATCTGTGCAGTCGTGAAGTGCAGATAGGCTCTAAAGATCTGCAAATTACTATCCGCTTCTGTGGGGTATCTGGCATTGTTATATTAAAGGACTTGAAAAGCCGATGTATTAACAGAAAAGGGTAAGTGGTCAATAGCCTCGATGTCATCGACACGAAAATGCTTCATTTTGTAATTTTACTAGAACATTGTACCTGGTTTTCAGAGAGAAAGCTAAAGTGAGATAGTGCAACGAAAAACGATGGTATAAAAACAAATTGGCCAGAGATCTCCTTAAAACACAGACCCTTCCAGATTTGAAACATTGAACGGACAATGATAGGAATATTAACAGGTCATCTTAACATTGGATCATAAACCTTCAAATGTGATTACTTAGACGCCGAATAAAGCAGACTGTACGAAAATGGGGAAGTGACGGAAGCGTCTGTACACCTATGCAACTATTCCGCTTTGCCGAGAGAGAGAGAGAGAGAGAGAGAGAGAGATAGAGAGAGAGAGAGATAGAGAGAGAGAAAGAGAGAGAACGAATTATGAGTGAACGTTCAACTCATGACCTTCGTCGTATAATTTGGCGAAAAGGGTAAACTATTTCTTCCAGTGCCCTTCACTCCATCCCGATGGCCAGATAGTATATTTAGGCATCGGGTCGTTGCGTGTGTTTTACACTTCGTTGTGGCCAAGAATCCTTTGCCATACATGTCCCAATCGAATCTTACCTGATCTGTGCTTGTTTAAAATACAGTTTGAAGTTTTCCCATTAAAGATACCACTGGTGTAATTCGTTGCTAGAGGATCCAGTTCTAGTGGAAAATATGCGGAAGACTTAATTTCCGACATGCGATTTGTGGCCTTGTATTAATGTGCGATGTGTTTTGTTTTCAAATTCCTGTTTCCATTAAAGTAGTCTGCATAATTTTATTGGAAAACAAGTAAAAACGCTGGGTCGAACTTTAAATATCCTCCACCACTTGGAGGGAACTTGGAAATTAAAAAAAAAAAAAAAAACATTGAAAAAATGCTGTTAAAAATCATTAAAGTACCGAATATAGGGAGTTACCGTTACAATTCCCGTGGATAATGCCGCTAAAAACATTAAAATACCAAATGTCTGGAGGTACAGTTATATGCGATCAATGCCAAAACGTGATCCCATTTTTATTATTATTTTATGCTGATCGAGTTTGTATATATATATATATATATATATATATATATATATATATATATATATATATATATATATATATATATATATATATATATATATATATATATATATATGTATATATATTTGTGGTATCTTAAACTTATGTTTCGCACATGAAATTTAATTACAGTTAGGCCCACTGTGCCAAAGAACTGCGTACACACTTATTACACTACATGTCATGTATGGCGGCGGTTTACTTTAGGGTTAAGGTAAAATAACTTTGTAGTTCTTAAAAACTACGTCGTTTTCAAAAAGAAGACAACTGGCTAGTGGGAAGATACAACAACAACAACGTTCAGTCTCAATGACAAGAGTTGGCCAAGGGAATGGGTGGGAAAAGCACAAGGAAGTCGGCAAGGAAGAAACAACAAGATAGTAACATAAGCAATAAATTAAACAACACGAATAGAAAACTACGTCAGCAGCAGAAGAAAGCTAATGCGAACAAAGTATAGACAAATCGAATGGGTGATGGGGAGGGGGGATAAGCAAAGCAAGACGTAGCTGAATAGATGGAGAACAAACTATGGCACACACAAGCAACGTAGCATTCCAAGTTATGGCAGTTCAGTAGTGCTAGAAAAAGAAGAGCCAACAAACAAATGAACAGAATCGAAATGAGAACCAGCAGCAACAAAACACTTAGCAAACGAGACGATGGCGTTGACGTTCGCAGTGGCTGGCTGGCTACGACGACTTGCTTCGTGGCCGCAACGTTCGGCACTGGTGATGATTTCATTTTGAATACCGCTGAGGTTAAATGTTTAGTTGAATTTTTCAAGTCCAAGCAACCAGACGTACAAAGTGAAGAAACAGAAATCAAATAAAATTAACAAGTCTCTAGAAATTGCAAAAAAGAATAGAGAAAAGCCAAGAGAGTTGAAAAAAAAAAAAAAAAACAACACACTATTTGTAAATAGATTAGAAAAGACGCGTCTTTTCCACAAAAAGAAAATTCGTACTTAATTCCAGAAACAGAAACTGAAACCCTTTGACCAATCACAATGTCTCAGAAACGTGTTACCTTGAGCACCAGCCGTGTATCGCGTGCCTCCACCTCTACACCCCAGGGTGGAAATCGTTTGGGCGCCGGTAGCCCCACCAGTCCCACCCGCACCAGCCGTCTCCAGGAGAAAGAAGAGCTGCAACATTTGAACGATCGTCTCGCGTGTTACATTGATCGCATGCGTCACCTGGAAAATGAGAACAATCGTTTGACCCAGGAGTTGCAATTGGCCCAGGACACAGTGACCCGTGAGGTGTCCAACATTAAGGCCTTGTATGAAAAGGAATTGTCCGCTGCCCGCAAACTATTGGATGAAGTGTCGAAGGAAAAGGCCAAATTGGAAATCGACATCAAGCGTTTGTGGGAGGAGAATGATGATTTGAAACAAAAGTAGGTATTCCAAGCAGAAGGAGGAGGAAAATGTAAATGGTATTTATTTATATTGTGAAATTATAATTTCGAAATAATGTGTGACAAATAGTTCCAGCAGTCGAAAGAAGGTCAAGACCTTCGTTACTTGTTATATACCATCTTTTTGAAGGCTATCCCCCAGTAGCCAAACACAAGGGCTTTTTTCAGTGGGAGCCGATTGGACACCCACATATACTGGATTGGTGTTATTGTTATTATTTTTTGTTTATATACCCCACACATACACACACAGACAGACACACCGACAGATAGACACATGGCCATATGTTGTTGTGTTTTGTTTTTGCATCAGGCCCTTTGGCTTACTGACGTGTCAACGGCAGACTAGCTGCCAGCTGTGTTCGTAGACGGTTTTTTCTTCGGTATTTATGGAATTATAGTTCAGCGTGTGATGACGATGATGTCATGCCTTTAGCTGGCTGTTGTTACACAGAATCTCCATGAAACATAAAGCTCCAAATGTTCAATGAATTTGAACCCCCTCTCCATCAAGAGCAACAACTAGATACATAGTTCCAAAAAAAATTGTGAACTAAAACAGAAATCGCAATAACATGGCCAATGATGTCATTCGTTATTTTTTTATTTCGTTCATTCTACGAACTCTTGTTGTTGTTGTTCTCTTTGAAAACGCAAAGAAACGAACTTCACACATTTTGCTAATAACATTGGCAGCGATGGCGACATCATCTCACGAGCTAGAAACGAACTGCTGACGCTGCCGTAGCTGCTGCTGCTGAACAAAGCAGAGCAAAGCGGCGCCGGTCATAGCTACAAGGCAAGCAAGTAAATAAACAAAGCAATAATAAAAATAATAACAATAACAAAAGCAACAGAAACAATAACAACAACTAAGAGGCAACATGTTTGAGGTGTAAAAAGGGGTGGTGGTGTTGTCATTAGTTTTGTTTGTAGAAAATAGAACATTTCCCCAATTTTGGTGGTGGAAGATTTTTCAAGATATCCTGGAATGAAATAAAATTTGGAGGGAAACAAAAACTTTGAAATATTTTTTGAAGTTTTTGAACATCGGAACTTTGTCACAAAGTTTCATGCAAATTGCAACATTTCCACAATTTTGGCGGAATTTTCAAAATCTCTCGGATCAAGATATTATCTTTAGTGGAGTTTTATCATTCTGGGGAATTATAGGAATTTTTGAATGCAGGAGCATTATGTTTTATGTAAATTGTAAAATTTCCCATTTAGAAAACTTTTTGAAAATCTTCTAGAAATACATATTCCAAAGAGAGAATTTAAATTTTCTGAAGACAAAATGGCATGAATACTATCTTAAGCCTGCAAAACTATATAATTTAAACATTTTATTTTCTTGAAAATCTACATAAAAGTTCTGTACAAGTCCTCTGGTGGGAAGAGTACAATTCGTAAGTTCTAGAATTTATTTTAGGCGAAGCCAGACATGCTATATCCCGAAAGTCAAGCGAAAGATGTGTAAGCTTCGGAAAATCTGTAAATTTGTGAAAAATTCAGAGCCAAAAACTTTTTTGCTCTGGAGAAGTTATTGAATTTGGTTTATTCAGTTTCAATATCGCATTAACTTCGAAATGCAAAAAATGGGTACGAAACCTCTCTTAGACGGTCCCGATCGACATCCCTAATAGATAAGTTGAACACATGTTTTCGTAGATTTTTTGCATTGAACCCTAAAATTGTTGTTTATTTTTAGTACATTTCGGTTTGTTTACATTGCAACGAATGAGAGAGGTTGAATGAAATCCAAAATGGGAGAGCTTAAATAAATCAATGACGTTTATTTGTGAGAAACTAAAACCCAACGATTTACAAATGGTTGGGGGACTAATTTATTGAAAATGTTTGAAGTCCAATGGCGCCTAAGCTATATGTTTTTACATTGGTTTGCCAGATCTTGCTGATCTGGAATCAGCCAATGTACTTGGGCGCCAACATGACCCATAGAGCTTAGGCTTAAGCTTAGGCCATTAGACTTAAATAATTTAGTCCCTCAACCAACTGTAACTATTTAAAGTTTCTAGTACGGACAGAGTACAACTACACAGAGACTGATGTGGCCAGAGATAATTTTCTGGTTCCAAAGACGTATACAAGGTTCTGCCAATCCAAAGTGGCGCCTTTTCTGATATTTTTGTACATTTTATTTAAGGATATAATTTATTGATAGTTGTCTTCCGTAATGAATTCAAATTTAATTTCCCTTTAATGGTCTTCATTATAAGCGGCTCCTTTCAAAGTTCCTGCTAGGTTCTTCAAATCTCTTTTATGGACTCCACTAAAACTAGCTCCTTCCCTGCTTAAATTTATTTGCAATGATATTTCATCGAAAATACTGTACTAAATAATAATAATATAGAATTTCAAAATCAATTTAAACTCGTTTCTAATTGATATTTTTTAAGAACAAGAAAAATGAATTGGGAATTAAAATTTCGAAAATATTACCGGTTCTATTTTATGGCCATCCTATCCCCCCGTTTTGTATGTATTTTGGTTGCTTCTTGAGTCACAGACCACAAAAACCTTATATTTTTGATGGTGGTCGGTCACTTAACTCTGAAGGCCATCAGACAAACAATAACGCAACCAACCACATACATACAAACAAACAAATATACATACCAACCTATCCACAGACGCCCCCAAAGTACCAAGGGACGAATTAGTATTGTTCCGTTCTGTTCTCTTCTATCAATGGCAATGGCGGCCATGATGGCCAGCCAAACAAGGTCAAAATGTTCAATAATAATGTAAATGTGAATGGTGGATATATGTGTGTGTGTGTGTGTTTGTTAAACATAGAGCGTCTAAAGCATTTTGTTAACAACAGCAATGATGTCAGCTTTATTAAAATAAACAAGAATCTAATGTTCTCAATTACAATATGCGTATGTACAACCATACACACACACAGAGACACATCGAAATATCCCTTCATCACCTACAAATATCAAACATGTATGAAATGGGTTTTAATTTCTGAATAAATAATGAAGTCATTCATAAACCCATTACAGGAAATGAGAGATACAGACAACGAATGTGAATCAACATCAATCTCTAACATTAAAATTGCCAACAACAATTTTGAATCAACATCGAACTCAAACTCTCCAATAACGATGCCATTTCATTTAAAATTCGATTCTTTTTTTTGTGATTTCTCCATTCGAAAATTCATCAGAGAACAATAATTAGTTATGGCAATAAAACATAAATTATTTTTCTTTTTTTTTTTTTGCATATTTTACCTCATCAGATAACCCCCCCTACTAGCCAGTACAAACAAATAAAGCATGTTGTTTGTTTCCGCTTGTGTGTGTGTGGTGTTGGGGAAGGGGAAGGGGAGACGGGAATGGCCTCAGATGAGTTTTGATGAGATGAGAGCTAACCAAATTTGTTTTGACATTTTTACTCTTTCATTTATTTATTTTTGCGTGAGTGTCTGCTTTTGTGAGTAAATTTAGATTAGCTTTGATAAGTACCGGCCCACAAGAGCTCTCCACATGACAAATATTGTTGTTTAAAAAAAAATAACAATAAAAAAAACGTCAGCACCACTCCAAAAATCATGCCGGCAACCTTGAATTTAATATTTAGAAATTTTAGAATTTTTCTTTAGTTTTGAAATATGTTTTTTTTTTTTTATCTAAGAGGAATGCTTTAAAAATACCAACTAAGCGAAATAAATAAAGATAAAAAACAATACAGCGAAAGGGGGAACGTACTCCTCTTTCAGTTGGGATTAGACAAGAGATTGTAACTCTCTTTAAACGATATAATGAAGAGAAAATTCCAGAAGAGTTTTTTTCATTGTTCTCTGTGTGTGAAAGAGATCGTAACATTTATTATTGTCTGATTCATGCAATAGAAATGAAGTTGATCGTTTTAACTGGAAATTTCTGGATTTTTTCTATAAACGAGTAATTTATTTTCAAAATTACTACTTTAGGAAATTGTCAAAAATTAATATAATAAAAAGAGCTCTGCTCATTTAGGAACAATTACTTGAGACATAATATTTTGAATAGACCCCTTAAAGTGTTAGAGTCATCCTTAATTAGCTCGAAATTCTGAAGTAAATTAAATTAAATCGAAATTAAATCGAAATTAATCAACAGAGCCTTTTTTTCGTGACCATGTAATGAGTAAGGTTGCCGCAGAGTGTTAGTGTTCGACTAAAAACCAGGAGGTTGGGAGTTCGAAGCTCGAGTAAGTAATTGCGATTACAAAAAAAAATTGGTTAGGAAACTCATTTTTTGGTAATGAAAATTTTTGTTGCGAATAATACAGCTTTCCCGGCAACAAATAATCTACCAGAGAAAAATTAATAGACACATGATAGAATCCTAGTTAAAGCACCTTACACATCTCATTACCAAACCATTATTATCTCACGGTCATGTCATTAGTAAAAAGTGGTTATTTCTTTGACCACAAATCTAATGGATTAGTAAACCGATTTGTAATGCAAAGCTTTGCTGGGATATAGCCCTCGAATAGGTAAATTTGTCGTTTTATAGTTTTTTTTTAAAAATCTATTATTATTTGTTTTTAGATTTGACTCAATTTCGTAAGATATTTTTTTAACAATTCCAAAAAAGGGTTTGAACATGGAGTTAACAAAGTGTCAGAAATGTGGGCAAATCTTTCAACTTTTGGCTCAATGGCAATTTCTTATGGCCTACGACCCCGGGCTTATGTTTTTGATATTTGACCACATGGGCCGTCGTAATTAGCTGAATTGTGGGCATGTATTTTTGATGATTCAAACATTTTCAGCGATATACAACCAGAGTCTTTTTTTTTTTTTTTGTAATCCGTCCAAAGATCACAAAAATGCTAAATTTAAACGAAACTTTCCCATAAATCATCAACGATTTGTTTAATAATAGAATGAATTCTTATGACAGCCAAAATATTTCCATTAATTTTCACCTCTCCTCGAATGCGGATCACATAATGAGATTCGCACATAATGCCCTCAAATATAATGGCCAACATAAATTAGCGTCATCTGACAAAAAAAAAAAAGAAAAAATACAACAACGACTGACAAGGCTAGTTAATGCTTTTGTTTTCGAAAACGTTTTGCAAAGCAAATATGTGAAAGACAAAATTTATGATTTAGACCAAAATAAATAAATACAGTAAAGCCTCCAAATAGGAGACAAGTATGCTGAGCGGATATTTTCTAAAAATCGTACAACTTTTTGGAAATACATTTCTCGAAAGGGACATATTTATGCTGATGGCCACATAACCCCTTACAATGTAATGTGAACAAGGAACACATACGAGAAATATACTCCCAAGTTACAAGCAATGATTTACGGTGCAACAGAGAGTGCGTAGCCGACTGCTATGGAAGTCAAGTGAGAGAAATAATTATTTTTTAGATATTTTTTAGGAAATTGGCAATTTTGCTTGAAAATCTAATTTTAGCCGGTTTCGACTACAATGTAACTCAAGTGATGCATTCAATATATTCAATGTAACTCTCCCAAAATATTATTTTTTTTAATTTCTCAAAATAAACTATTGCCATAGCTTTTTAAAAATATATAATTTTTTTAATTAGTTACTTGTTTTTACAATATTTCATTATGAAAATTCACTAAATTTTCGGTATATAAAAAGATCTCCCACCCATTTTCCACGACCCTGCTATTCAAGCTAGTTCACTAATATGATTGGTACAGTCAACCAAAAGTGTTGTCATCCCAATAAAACTTAGACGTATTCCCTGGCATATTTTCCCATGCCTCCACCCACCACAACAGCATAATTTCGTATACGTATCCGCGAAATATTTTTAGAAAAAAATCCCATAAATTACAAAACGTTATGAAAATAGAATGCCAAAGACAAACACTTGTGTGACACTGAAAGAAAAATATATATTTCCATCAAACTTTCATTATCACTAATGACAATGATGATGATGATCATTTTTCTAACGATGACAATCATTAATGTTTTTTAGTTAGTGTTGGAGAGGAAACTTTTTTTGATTTAAAAATTAAATCATTTGACATTTTTAATGCCATTCGAAACCTATGCTCACACAATACAAATCTAACAAACCAAAAGGTTTGATGATGTAAATCCAACGTTTTGGTATTCCGAAAACAAGTTTCTCACATTCAATACTCGCATAGAAATTAAAGCAGCAACAGGCAGCATAACAGAGCACACATGGTATTTTGTAAGCATTAAAATTTAGAGCTGACGTCATTTTCTCCTCTCCCTCTCTCTCTCTATCTACCGCTTACTTTGATGTCAACTACCTTAGAAATTAGCATAAACAATAAATTATTCCAATACCAAACTATTGACAAAATTTTAATCGTTTCACTTCTCTTTTCCCCCGCTCTTCTTTCAGATTGGAGAAAAAGACCAAAGATTGTGCCCTGGCCGAGAACAGTGCCCGCGTATTCGAGAGCCGTTTCAATGAAGTCAATGGCAAATACAACCAAGCCCTGGCCGATCGCAAGAAGGCCGAGGACTTGGCCAAGGATTTGCAGGCCGAAAATGCCCGCCTCCTCAAGCAGTTGGATGATTTGCGCAAACAACTCGAGGCCGAAACCTTGGCCCGTGTCGATTTGGAGAACCAAAATCAAAGCTTGCGCGAAGAGTTGAGCTTCAAGGATCAAGTGCATGTACGCGAATTGACCGAAACTCGTTCTCGCCGTCAAATCGAAATCAGCGAATTGGATGGTCGTCTGTCCAAGGAATACGAGGCTAAATTGCAACAATCTCTACAGGAATTGCGCGATCAATACGAGTCTCAGATGCGTGCCAATCGTGAGGAAATTGAGCTGTTGTACGACAATGAAATTAAGAATCTCCAGGCTGCCGCCAATCGTGCCAACAATGCATCGGCTCATGTCCATGAAGAGCTGAGAATGATGCGCACCAAGATTGATGGTCTGAATAATAAGATTAAGGATTTGGAGGGCATCAATGCTGGTTTGAATGTGAGTATCAAGGGTTTTTAGGGTTGGGCATGGATTGTGGAGATAGAAAAGGGGGAAACCCATGTGAAGGACATGCAATATAAGGCACCAACATAGCCAGAGTGGAGGCCCCGGCCCTCTCTGATATTACATTTTTTTTTAATTTTGTTAAAAATCTTATTTTTTGACGATTGGGCCTCACCCAAAATGTTATCGAAAGCATTTCTGGGGTTTGAATATGTTAAGTATCCTCAAGAAATACCAGTTTCCAAGTATCAATTTTGAAAATCACTTCAGAATTATTAGCAGGTTTTAACAAATAAAAATCTATAACTGTTAAAAATTCACAAAATTTGAATTTTTTGCTTGAAATTAATTTTTGAACTAACTCTCGACCCTCTCTGCCTCCACAATGAACGTACCCTGTACCCTACAACAATAACAACAAAAACAATTCAAATAACAATTTTTTCATTCTTTACGCCTCGCAGGTTCGCATCCGTGAGCTGGAAGATTTGTTGGACAGCGAACGTGCCCGCCACAATCAATATGTCGCCTCCTTGGAAGCCGAATTGCAGCGCATGCGCGACGAAATGGCCAAACAGCTGCAAGAATACCAAGACCTTATGGACATCAAGGTCTCGTTGGATTTGGAAATTGCCGCCTACGACAAATTGTTGGGCGGTGAGGAGAGACGACTCAACATCACCTCCCCGGCTCGCAGCAGCCACAATTCATCGCACGCCGATGGCGGCTATTCCAATGGCACCCATTTGTCAGTCAGCTCCAGTTCGGCCTATCGCTCGGGTCGTGTTACCCCCAGTGGCCGTCGTTCCGCCACTCCAAGTGGCAGTGCTGGTGGCAGCGCTGTGAAACGTCGTCGCACTGTCATCGATGAGTCCGAAGATCGCAGTTTGGCCGATTTCACCGTCAACTCTGCGGCCAAGGGTGATTTGCAAATCTTGGAAGCCGACAGCGAGGGACGTTACATTAAGTTGCACAACAAAGGCACCGATGAGATCAATCTAACCGGCTGGCAATTAACCCGCATTGCCGGCGACGAGGAGTTGGCCTTCAAATTCACCCGTGGCACCAAAGTGTCGCCCGGCGAGACCGTTACCATTTGGTCCGTGGACGCCGGTGTTGCCCACGAGCCACCCAGCAATTTGGTAATGAAGAAGAAATGGCCCGTGGCCGACTCGATGCGCAGTATTTTGTCCAATGCCGACAAAGAGGTGAGATTACTGTCGATTTACAACACTTGTAACAAATGTAACATTTGTCGTCACTGTCACCATCTTGAGTTTGATTTAGATCAGTTATGTCTAATTTAAAATCTGCCGATCCGAGTTCAACTAATTTTATCTTATATTTCTCTTTGCCTTGCAGGATGTTGCCAGCTACGAACGTGTCCGTTCAAACATTTCCAGCCACGCCTCGAGGCATAGGCAGACCAGCAGTGGTTTCACGTTAGGCTCTGGTTCCACATCCACCGGTGTCAGGAGTCTGTTCTCATTGCTCTTCTAAGCGGAGGGGCGGGGGAGACGGATGGTGCTCACCAAGGATAACACAAACACATTCATACATGAACAAAAAGAACAACATCCATCCATCCATCCATACACGCATACAAACCAATCATCTCATACCGACGCAGACAGACGCTGACGCAGAAGAAGAAGAAGAAAATCAACTGAACAAGAAACGGACAAATATAGACTAGCCATAGCGCCTAGGAACTGGACAGGATATTTTGTTGAACCGCTAAAATGTTAGTGTCAATGGAACAAACAAACAAAAGCCTTTAACATCTTCATCAAGAGAGTGGGGAGTTATTCTCAAAAAAATCCCAATTCGCTCTCTTGTTAGATGGTGACTCGTATAGCTTAGTTTCAGGAATCCGAACGAGGATGTCCTACCACTGTACTTCTCTCAGTTAAACATATCAAGAGACTTTTTTTTCTATTTTACCATAAATTTTTAAGATTTTTTTTTGTTTTAAAAATTTCTCATTTCCTTTTTTTTTTTTTTTTTTGATTTTAACTTCAATTTTGTGGTAAAAAAGTTCAATGCTATTTCTAATTTTACTATAATTTAAATTTTTGTAAGAACAATACAAAAAACAAATCCCCAATACCCAAGAATACTGAGTATTCTTGCAGGAGACGTAAGTATGAATTAAAAAATATTTTTTTTTATTAATTTAAAAATACAAAAAAAAAAAGCAAAAAAAAAAAACAATTTGTATATCTTGTTGAGTTTTTTTTTCTCATGTATAAGTTTTTACTCCGAACTATTATGATTCCTGTATAATTTAGTATTTAGAGGACAAAAGAAAATGTAAAGATTTTGGGTGCAAAGGGTAATTTGCCCAACCAACCAACCAAGAAGCCGAAAAATAGAGAATCGGATCTTGAGATCCAAGGATTTTTAATGAAGTGATGTTCAGTACTTAGCCCGGGTTGAGCGTGTGCCTTCATGTGGAAATTCAATTCCATTTACAAATAATTAAATTGATTCCATTTCAAATTTAATTAAGAAAAAAATCTACACCATTACCAACCCGCACACACACACACGACGTAGCACACCCATAATTGTTAAATCTCAAATAGAGCAGCACTTCATGGCTTTGCAAAAAAAAGAAAAATATTAAAAAAATATATATGTGTATTTAAAGTATATTCAATGTTGCATTTATGTTAAATAAATCTTTAAAAACTGTTATACTGATACATAGGGGGGTTGTGTGGGCCTATTCCGCGCATTCAAACTTACGTGCTTATAACAGTAATAATAAATTCAATAAAAAAGAACAAAAACAAAAACATATTTACATTTCAAAACATATTTCAAAAATAATAAAATAAAACAAAAAAATACATATTGGTTGCAAAATACAACAACAATAAAATTTAAACAAAAAACACAAAAACAACAACAACATGAATTGTTTTATTTCGAAATGGAATTGCAAAAGATGATAATCAGCTTTAAACGTATTTGTGGCCAGCTTTGGTCGGCTTTGCATCGGACGAAGTTGAATGGCTTTGGTTTTTAAATCCGTCCATGGACGAAATGCCGCTTTGGTTAGTTTTCAATAGCACATCATATTGTCGTTATTAAGTGTCGGATTTATAAAGTCCGAAACAAAACCAGCAGACGGACAGACCGACGGACAAACAAAATAGTAGAAGGGGGGAAAATTACATTCACACATTTGTGAAAAGTCCTTAAAATCCCTGCATTTAATAAATATGTACAGAGGAATGTATGTGTATATGTGTGTGTGTGTGAAGTGGATTATAAAGCCTTCACTACACCATTGACTTATCAATTGCAACGATAAAAATAATTATTATTATTTAAGAGTATCAGATGCAACAACAACAGCAACATTTTTATTTATCCTCTTACATTTTGGAATTTGGAAAAGTATTTGCCACTCAAGCGTTATTATTCGATCAAATCGTCGCTTTGTCCGATTAAGTGTAAGATTAAATGGGTTTTTGGTTTAGCTATATGTGTTATCCAAAATTCAATAAGCTTGATTGGGCCAAAGAGTTTTCAACACCTCGAAACATTGATGATGTAATATATCGATCTTCCTATCTCACCGAGGTGACTCGATTTATTTACGATCACAATTATTGTCCGATCCTCAGAAATTTTGTACGATGTTATGGTTTGGGGAAGGGATAAAATTAGAGCTTTAGCTTATTTTACAGTCGCTCTACAGGTCACAATTATAGACAAATCGGCGTGATTTTGCATGGTTAGTCATCACCGACGATCCTCATTACTATGAGTAATAAGGACAAGTAAAATAGTATAATAGTATAGTTTTTACGACAGATATAATACCCCCAGCCTACCGTTTTGGTTATTCAAACTGGAGAGGTTCCGAAGCAATTGGCCAATATTAACCAATTCGTACTAGATTTGGGCTATATCGACTAATTCCTATACATAATATAAGATAGGTGCAAATTTTTGGAAAATGTGGAAATATGGGTGAGGTAACAGATACAACGGACGGATAACAATATAAGAATGTTCTGGTTATTTAGAAATATTTAGATATAGCAATGGTAAAGAATCCCTGACGTGTTTCACAAGATATGACGGAGAAAAGTATTTAAAATTGTTAGCCTTTGTGGGCGAGGTACCAGAAGGGGTTCGCAGATGTATATTATCTTCACAACAGATCTTGTGTTAGCAAAAATGTTTTAAGTGGGAAATTTGAGGAGATGAATGGATTGATTCGGATGCTTATTTCGCTTTTTTCAAAATCTTGAACCCTATGTGGGGGAGGCACCAGAAGAAATGGTTCAATCTCTACCATCTTTATAACACATATTGTGTTGATGGAAATATTCAGATGTGCCAAGTCTAAATGGAATCGGATGGTAATTTCGCGTTTTATGAACTTAATGGAAATTCAAAATTTCGACCAACACTAGATCATTTAAAGACAACCGGATTCTTACATCAAATTTTTTAAGGATTATAATTATTCAAAATTTTTACCCTTTGTGGGGGATGCACTTGATGGAGTGGACCGATATTATTCATTTTTGCATCTGACCTAGAACTGGTGCAAATATTAGGATTTGCAAAGCCAGAGCAAAATTGGATCATTGATTCCCATTTTGTGCAGAAAAAAATATTTTTTTTGAAAATTTTGACCTTTTGTGGGGGGAGGTACCGGAAGGAGTGGACCGATATACTCCATTTAACATCAGACATTCGGCTAGTGCACGTCCCAAGTTTTTGCTGGGAAATATTCCAATATGCGAAGCTTAAAGTTAACTGAAGAATATTTTCGCATTTTATAACAGTTTTTGTTATCGTTATTATCGGAAGTTCATTTCATATTTTTTTCAAATTTTAACCTTTTTATGCTCTTGACCTAAGTCCGAAATAAATTACAGTGGGTCAAGTTTGGGCTATACCAGTACTCGATTAGTTTTATTTTTGAACTTTTGGACCGTAATAGATGGTAATATTTTATTTTTACACTTGCTCTAACATATACCAAAATATTGGGATGTGTAAAATTTGGAGAAAATCGCACAGTGATTTCCCACTCTAAAGAGAGCAAAAGTTTGCGGTATATTATCTCCTCCCGTCGCACAGAGGGGTGAAATCACAAAAAAGGAGATTAATTAAAAACCAGTAAGGAAAGCTCAAAAGTCGGACGGGGCCGACTATATGATACCCTACACAACTATGCATATTTAGTAGAGCTCTCGTAAAAAGGTTTATACAGGGCATTTCAGAGCTCTATGAGGTATTTGGTACAAAATCAAAATCTATCTAATTCCATCGTGCATTTTACGAACTATAGCTATCTCTGAACCGGGTTTCTCCAAATTTGACGTATTAGCTTCTAGCCTGAATTCGGTCTTATGTACGAAAATTCAGGTGATTTGGGCTGATATTGGCCATTTGATGCACAATTAACACGAAATCGGATGAAGATATATATGGGAGGCATATCCAAATCGGAACAGATTTTAATAAAATTAAAATCAACTATTTTTGGGCTTTATCTGATATCTTGTGCCAAATATCATTCCTGTGGAGTGCATATTACGAATGTGAGGGACTTAAAGACCAAATCGGATGAAAGATATATATGGGAGCTATAGCTATATCTGAACCGATTTTTATTAAAATTGGTCTACTTGCTTCTAAGCTGGTTTCGGTCGGATTTACCAAAATTGATGCTATTACGGCCATTTGGTGGTCAATCACCCGAAATCGGATTAAGATATATATGGGAGCTATATCCAAATCTGAACCGATTTCGATAAAATGTAAAACAGCTATTCCTGTGCTCCATCTAATACCCGGTACCAAATATCACGGTTGTGAAGTGAATATTACGAATGTAAGGGACTAAAACACTAAATCGGATGAAACATATATATGGTTGCTATATCTATATCTGAACCGATTTTCACTAAATTTGATATACTTGCTTCTAGGCTGAATTTGGTCCGATGTACTAAAATTCAGTCCATTTGGACTTATATCGGCCATTTGGTGCACAATTAACCCGAAATCGGATGAAGATATATATGGGAGCTATATCCAAATCTGAACCGATTTCTATAAAATTACAAACAGCTATTTCTGGGCTGTATCTTATATCTGGTACCAAATATCATTCTTGTGGAGTGCATATTACGAATGTGAGAGGCTTAAACACCAAATCGGATTAAACATATATATGGGAACTATAGCTGTTTCTGAACCGATTTTCTCCAAATTTGTTGTATTTGCTTTAAGGCTAATCTCGGTCACATGTGCCAAAATTCGGGCCATTTGTGCTGATATTGGCCATTTGGTGGTCAATTAACCCGAAATCGGATGAAGATATATATGGGAGCTATATCCAAATCTGAACCGATTTCGATAAAATTTAAAACAGCTATTTCTGTGCTTCGTCTAATACCTGGTACCAAATATCACGGTTGAGGAGTGCATAGTAGGAATGTGAGGGACTTAAAGATCAAATCGGATGAAAGATATATATGGGAGCTATAGCTATATCTGAACCGATTTTCTCCAAATTTGATATAATTGCTTTTAGGCCGAACTCGGTTGGGTGTGCCAAAATTCAGGTAATTTGGACTGATAGTGGACATTTGGTGCACATTTAACCCGAAATCGGATGAAGATATATATGGGAGCTATATCTAAATTTGATCCGATTCTCACTAATTTCAATAGGGTTCGTCCTTGGGCCAAAAAAATATTGTTTGGAAAATTTCATCTCAATCGGATAATAAATGCGACCTGCATTTTGTTCACAAGAATACATGGACAGACGGACGGACGGACGGACAGACGGACTGACATGCATAAATCGACTCAGAAAGTGATTCTATGAAGGTTCTCAAAAGTAACTATGGGTCTATCTCGTTTCCTTCTCCATGTTACAAATAAATGCACAAAGACATAATACCCTTACCACTATGTGGTGTAAGGTATTAAAATAAATTTGTCTTTAGAATAAACATACAAAATTCTACTTCAGTAGTGGGATTCTCTGACGCATTTTTTGAGTTACCGACAAATATCGGTACGTTGTCTAGTTTTCTAATTACACAGTGCTAAAGTTGATAAATGTTTCACCTTTTCAAGAAGAAGGAAAAGTTAAATGTTTTAATTTTTTGAAATGTAATAATTTAGATTTTTTCCATAAAAAGTGAACATTTTAAAATGGAAACATCGACTGTTATCAGTGTTTTAGAATGAAAAAGTTGTAAAAACAGTGCTTTAAAGATATTTAAAAAATTAATGCAAAATATGTCCATATTTTCGCAATATACAAAAAGTATATGGAGTAAATAAAATTATATCACAAAGGTCCTAAAATATTCGTTTGTATTTTAGCATGGAACGTCATCTTTTATAATCAACACAAAAAAATTGTGCCGTTTTGTTTTATTAACAAAATGGTGAAGATAATCAACTGATTTTGCGATGAATTTACTTTGATTAAATGTTTTATATATTCCAATAACTAAGTTAAAGCGTGGTTCTATATTGGCAATTTGAAGTTTTTATTCATTAAGAAACAAAATACCAAATAATAAATAGGATCAATATATAAAGGAGGACATATCTTCACACAAAATTCAGCAGGAAAAGATTATGTCAGCTCTGAACTCAAAATGTCAGAATGTGGTCAAAAGATTAAAAAAAATCAAGAAGTAACGCTATATGAGGGCCATATCTTTACATGTTTCTACCAAAATCCGTTCGCATAATTTCAAATTGTACCAAACTTAGTGCATTTTAGTACTTTTTACGGATAATTTTCGAATTTCAGGAAACCCTTTTACATGGACTATCCTACATAACATCAAAGTTTCAGATTTTCAGCTCTATTCTTTCTCCAAATACCAACGTTAATACTATTTAGTACTTTTCGTACGTTATAGTACAATTCCAAATTCCTCAAACAAACCGCACAAAGTGAGATCATAATGACACATTGTAGACTTCCTACTCAATCCCTTACCCAAAAACCAAATTTAGTACCATTTAGTACGTATTTCCAAAACTACCTTCAAATCTCAATGTTACACACAAACAGTGATCCTAATACCAAATTTTAGATTTCAGGTAAAATCCGTTCAAACAATGCCATAATTTGGTGCACATAATTACAAAGTTCCAAAAACTTACTACATAATCCAAATGTCAGGAATCCAGCTTTATAGGATCACCCAAATCAAGATTTAACAAATTTAGTACAAATTTCCATAACTACCTACATCATATATTCCAATAAATATCTTATTTCCAAATTTGAGGATTTTAACTCTACCGGTTCTCCTAAAATTTAAATTGTAACAGATTTAGTACAATTTTGTACACATAAGTACGAATTTCCAGAACTTCGTACATATCCCCAATCATACAATGCAATAGTAATCTTATTTCCAAATTTCAACATTTCAGCTCTATCAGTTCAACCAAATCAAAATCAATCAAATTTAGTACCATTTAGTACTTTTAGTGCACATGAGTACAATTTCGAAAACTACCTCCATATTCCAATACTGCACTTCACCCGTAACATTAAAATAACATTTTAAATCTGCTCCTCCAAATTCTCCAAAATTTAGTACCGTTTAGTACTTTTCGTATACATGAGTACACACTTCCAAAACTACCTCTTTACATCGACCCTACTCCTCAACTTTGATGTAACTAAATTGAATACAAATTCGATTTGGGTGAAACGGCACAGCTGGAAAGTTGAAATTTCGAAATAACACTTCTATTGCATTGTAGGATTGAGGTATGTACAAAGTTCTGGAAATTCGTACTTATTTGTACTAAATGGTACTAAATTTGTTATAACTTAAATTTTGGGAGATCTGGTAGAGTTGAAATCCTGAAATTTGGGAAAATTGTTTTCTAAAATTAGAGTTTTTGCCAATGAAATTGAATTCTGAACCACTGTGACTCGCTGTGACCTAACAGTTCTTCTAATCCTTAAAATCTATTACCCCACCTGTGTCATTTTAAAAGTGCATTGCGTATCTTGTATCATACTTAAATTGCCAGCTTGGGTGAATGACATTTTGTAAACATATAATTAAATCTGCCCAGTATATAGTGCCAATATTACGTAGCCGAAAATGGTTAAGAAGCCACATGAATTAGTACTTCGCAGAATAAACTACACATCACTTATATCGACGTTCCGAATCGAAACTTTACCGAATTGTTTGTCTAATTATCGTTTCCTTTTTGTCCTGCCTCTGGGAGAATACTTAACAATCCGCAGCTTAAAAATTGAAACCGCCATCCACCTCCACCGCGAAGAGAAATTTGTTAAATTCCAAACTGAAATATAAATTTATTTTAATGGTTTTGAGGATTAGTTTCAGTAGTTCCTGTATTGGGTGGTCCTAGGGCTTTGCCTATTGTCGTTTTCTTTATTTCCTTTTCATAGTTTGCATTTTTTTCTCCTGGCCGCTCTGCTTTCATTGTGTCCATCTAAGCCTCAACAGTTCGTCCATTGGCCTCAAGAGGCCGTTTATTGGGTCACTTGTGTCGCAGGCCAGTTTTCGAGTCGGAATATCGTCCTGTCCGTGTGTGGGTGTTTGTGAGTGAATTTGTTTGAATAAGTGTGATTTTGTTATCGTCCTTTCACCCCTTTTCAAGTCAACTGCCTCGGTAGAAGAAGAGGTAGCCAACAACACCAGTCACTGTATAATTTAGTGAGTCGGGTCATGATAAGTACGTGTGAATGAGTCAAGAGGCAAGGGCAAGAGGAAAGAGCATCAAAATGCAAATGCCAAGTCTTGCAGGTCCTTTCACTCGATGTATGCCTTTATGATCGGTGTGTTTGTGTGTGTATGTGTGTGTGTGTGTGTGTGTGAGAGTATGTGTGCGTTTTTTAGATTGGTTGAAGCGATTGTCCTGCTCATGACAGACCATCGCGTTCGTTTGGAGTTGCTCGGTGTCATTTCAGCCACAAAACCCTCACCCTCTTTAAGTGAGTTCTGTTGTTCAGAAGGTTAATAAAGTACTTTGCTGTTTCGTAGTTGCTTTTTCTCCGAAACCTTTTCCCTTTTTGCAAAGCTTCTATTTTTTCGGTTTGAAGGCATCAGATATGCCTCTGTGCGGAGAGTATGTGAGTGGGTGAAATTTTTCAAATATTTTTTTTCAAAGTTGTGTTTTCGTAAACACTTTTGCTTGGCCTCCTTCACAAACGAATCGCATACACTGACTGAACGAAAACAAAGGGCGTGTAGATGTCAAAGCATTTGACAGTTCCACTACTGTTGCAATAAATGACAATGTTGGTAAGTCAAACATTTATGTACAGAAAGTCCTTAAATGTTTGCGGACGCACTGTTTTAGAGGCGGATGGGTTGGAAATTGAAAGAAAATTTATTCGGATAAAGTTGCTTGACCACTTGAAAAAGCTTCTAGCAAGTTTTTAGACTTAAAAAATACAATTCTGTTCATTTTCAAAATTTTGGAGAGTTGTGAGACCAAATAACTAGACATTTTATGTAAATTAACAAAAAGATCCTTACAACAAAGGCAGTAAGACATAAGTCTAGACAAAATTTAATTAAATATTTTCAAATGTAGGTCTGGAGTTAACCTTAGTATAACTAAAGATCTTCCATTATTTGGTTGTTGTTTTTGCAGCCTGGCTCTGCTTGGGGGTTGGTTGGATACAGTACACCTGTTCCTAAAAGTATGAGTGATTTCGCATATTTCTTATCCCTCATACGCGTAGTTTTTATGCAATCGACCGGAGTCCACGGAACTAGTTCGCTTTATCGAAATAGATTGGTACAATTCTAGTTCATAGCTGAGTAGGTTTGTGTGGGTAATTGAAAAGTTGCAGAATGTCATCTCTACCACATGTTCTGCGCAGTACTATTCATTAGGTCCCAAAAAAAATTGAGACTTCCGCACCATCCTGATCTCAGTTGTGGAAAATTTTCTTTGGTTTTTTAAGCAAATCTCGTTCTTTAGCTGAGATCGGTGGTGCATGACCTTTGATCACCTTATATTTCTTAATTTGATCTATGAATGAGTCAGGATGAATACCCCTCAGTCCTGTTTGATAGACTTGCTGTTTAGAGGACATCACTCTCTAGCCTTACCTTTTCTCGACAGAGGTTGCCAATCCACCAGGAGTTGATTGAAATGGCTGTGTTTGTAACACCAAGGCAAATATTGTATCGGCAGCATTTTATTATCCTGAAGTACTAATTTCACGTTCTTATCCGACAGGTGTCATTGGGATTCTACCTTTTAAGGTTGTAAGGTATTGAAAATTTTTCAATTGTATAGCACTGAGAGCTGTATAGTTTACAACAGACCAACCTATCGCGTTATAAGAAGTTAACATGGTTAGGTTAGGTTGTCGAAGCAATTCGCCGCATGCCCTACTGGGCATAAACTTAAGCCAGTATAGGCCTGTTGTGCACTCTAGACCGAGGTTTTTTGAAGAAGGCGGGCAGTTTACAGTCTGTTATATTTGAAATTCAGTTGCCTTTATGAAATTTCTTAACTGTCATATATCATTTACCAGGGTCTGACTAAGGTCTGGTATGGAGTCGTTCCCTAACAATTGGGATCTGATATTTGCAAATGCTGGGCAATGGCAGAGAAAATGTTCCAATGTTTCGTCATCTTCCCCACATGTTGTTTTCTGCACATCCTATCTTGTACAGATGAGCTTGTAGGCCCAGGTGCCCCGTAAGGATGTCTGTTCTCTTTTTATCCTAGTAATAAAAGGTTCTTCGTTTTTATCTCATCGAGATCACCCGTTTTCTGCCCCTGCCTTTAACACTAGACCTGACGCATTTAGCGGCACTGGATTGTCTACGTTTATTGTTGCTAATTCCCTGCCTGTTTTGGCAAGAGAGTTTGCTATCTCGTTACCCCTAACTACCGTATGACCTGGTACCCATATAATGCGTTCTACGCCGTGTTGAGAGTAGTTGTTGGTTGAATTTATACATTCCAAAAAAATGAACTGACAAACACCCTCAGGAAGAGGTCAACATAGTTGTCTTATTAGCCACGCAGGTCTTGTCGGCAAGAGATAGAGATAGGGAGAGACCTGAGAACGTTGTTCCTCCTTCGATAGCCGGAAAAACACCATTGATCTGCATATTCAGTGATGGCCATGAAGCGAGTAGTGGCGGTTATTTTCAAATTCCTCGCCATGGGATGGGTACGGGAGCCATGAGTGCACTATATGATTATGTGATTAACTCAATGTTATCTGGGATGCACGGAATACCTGAAGTTAAGTTGAAGTTAAACAGTGTCAGAGATATCATCACTCCCATTAGAGAACTCCCTGTTTAACTCTACGGATCATCGACTTCTTGTTTCTGAACTTCACGTAAAATTGGCGTGCATACGTGTAGTTTGCGGCCCTACTTTTCAAACCTGGCCTGAGGGTAGTAGATTCATTGTCCTCAAAAGAGTACGGCGTGATTGACCGCATCAAATACTTTTTACTGTTGAGTCTCCTGGTAAACTGTTTGGATAAGGGTCTGGAAGGAGTAAAGCCGCAAGAGTCCTTGCTGCTAGCGAAAAAATGTCTGGATTCATTAGCGGTACCATAAGTTTCATTTTTAGGGTATCGGGAACAATTAGGGTGGTAAACGACAAGTTAGGGATTTAAGTTAAATACTTCGTTAGTCCAGCTGCACGAACACGATTTTGCGTTTCTGATAAATTGTGGTGGTAGGGTTTGAGAAGTCACTCTGGGGTGTTCTATGAACTCTCGTCTAACTCGCACACCTTTTCGGATCTGTACTTCCACACGGATTAACAAGGCAGACGTCCGCGAATCCGCTTTCACAGGGGTTGTGATCAACTTAATAGATAATGTAGCCCCTTTTGCACCTATGCTCGCCAACTAACTTATTTATCTCCAACGTTGTTCTCTGGATCTAAAACTAAGGTTCGTACGGAGGAGTACACCACACTAATTTTGCTAGTCCCGCAACTTGGCCCAGAAATTTGGTCGTATTACACATCTGCATCTGCTGGCTAAAGATCAGATAGGTTAGATTGGACAGTTTTCTCAAAATTCGATAGGTATATTCTAAAATCTCGCCAATAGGCTCATGGTTAAGACAAGTGCTTCATTCCTTCGGAACCTACTCCATAGAGGGTCAACAATTTGAATAATCAACAATCCCCCACTGGGGGAGGTACCAGAGGGAGTGGGCCGATGCATTTCATCTTGGCACCAGACCTTGGGTTAATAAAATTTTTGGGATGTGTGAAATTTGCAGACAATAGGACTCTAACTTCACATTTTATAAGAGTTGTAATTATTCAAAATTCTGACCCTTTGTGCCCATCTCCGAATTCGATCTAAGTTTGATAAAAATATTACGATGTACCAACTTTGGATCAAATTGGATACTCCCTTCGAGATATATCGTACCAGCCAGCCAGATAGACAGACGGACGGACATCGCTAGATCGACTCAAAATGTCCTGAAACGGATTTAGTCCAAAGAGACCTAGGGTCTAAAACCGTTATTTCGACTAAGCACGTTTTGACCGTATCAAATTGTATATATCCTCTGTAGCCATATGGCTGAGGGTATTATTAGGACCTTCTTGATATTATTATTTGTAAATGAAAAAACATTGACATATTTTGAATCAATTTTCAAAATATTTCTACAGCACTGTTTTTAAAACTTTGTTAATAAAAATAATAATATCAATCTGGGTGGTAGGTCTGAAACTGCATAGACAATTTTCTGTCATAGGCCCTTGAATTTTAAATACAAAATTTACAAAAATGAATAATGTATCTAAAATCATAAAAATACCGAATATGGGGCCTATGCGAACACCTGGATCTGTATAGATAATTTTTTTTTCATATATTGTAGTACCAATTAGGAACTTCGAATACGAAATCTGAAACGATTCCCGAAAACAATGACGCTAAAATCATCAAAATACCAAATATAGGGAGGTACAAATACCAAAATACCAATTATAGGGAGTTATATGGGGGCTATAAATCAACGCGGACCTATATAGCCCATTTTCAATACCAAAAATCCTGCAGAAGAAACACACTTTTGAGAAAAATTGTATCTTTATTTTTCAAAATTTTACTTCAATTCGTCCCGAAGCTAAAGTGATTTCCACAGACGGACGGTCATTGGTAAATCGACATAGAATTTTATGCTGATCAAGAATATATATACTTTGTGGGGTCTAAAATGTATATAACGAGGTGTTACAAACGAAATGACCAATATAATATTCCCTCCATACTATGGTGGAGGGTATAAAAACGGCGATACCCGTGTCTTCTATTTCTAGCTCTACTTTCATAATCTACTGGAAAATTATGGAAAAACTAATTATGGAAAATGTTGAACTTTGTCGCACAGTGCTAACCAATTTGTTCCGCTATCAGAAGTTACGCACAATCATCCTTCCTGCCCTCCTGCAAGGGGGAACTTTAACAACCCGCCAGCAATTACCGTAGCTCATTATCGACCATTCTTCGCAACGCCCTCGTATGTAAATTACACAAAGCTTAACAAGTATGTGTTTGTGTAGGGGAGAGTAGCAAACATATTTGTAAAGATGTTTCCTGCTGATTGCTGTGTGTATGTATGTGTGAGATGCTATTACATCGCACACACACACACACACAATTTGGAGTTTTTAAATACAATATCATCATAACTTTCTAGCTTTTGTGGCACTGCTGATGATAGCGGGTGGCATTAGTGGCCAGGTTATGGTTGTGGCGATGATTATTATTGTTGTTGTTGTTGCTGCTGCTGTTACTGATGCAGGCGATAGCTTTTTGATTATAGCCCTAATGGGCGTAGACGTAAAAAATATCAGGTTCCGCCCGTAAGATAAGAACGGCTGTTGTTAGTTCGATGGTTAGCTGGTTGGTTGGATGGTTGTTTGGCTATCAACAACAGTGGCGTCAGAAAGTCTTTAGGCTTAAATCAATTTTCTACGTGAGTGAAGAACATTAGCCGAACTAAACACTGCCACCTTCAATAACTTCTCGTTGGAATCGTCCACCACGCACACACACTCAGACCAGCCACATGGCCAAGAAGAGGACCTTTTTTTGCTGTTATCGTCCCATAATGGCAAAATACTGTTTGGGTTGAGAGGGTTTGTTATACCCAGCTTTATGGTGCTGGCACTGGGTGTCTGGTGCGTCCACACACATCTGTCGGTGACTCAAACATAATAAAGGCTTTGCGAGCGGGTGTTATGCTACCCCAGAGTTTGCCATAAACATTCATCACCATGGTTTATAGATTGATAAAGTCAACTGGCAGCCGGGCCACAAGACGCACATAGATGTACGGGTGGATGGATGGATGGATGACAACCATCTTTGGATAGGTTAAAGTACTCCAAAGGTTGAGCACTCAGCCGTATTTGTTTGCCGTATTGTGTGTTGGTTTGAAAAGGATACAAATAAGACGACAGGGATACAATGGCAGGGCAAATGTACTTGTAACCACATTACTTGTCCTCTGTCTCGTCAGACTGGCTCGATGGCAGACACAGAGCAGAAGCATCAGCATCAGCATGAAGAAGAACGCATGGATTTGTATGCCTTCCCTTTGCCATCTCAATCTCCACCTCCATCTCAGAGCCAGTTGTAAGCTGTCGTGTCTGTTGCTGTCGTTGCCATTCATAAAAGAGCTATTAAGATTGCCACCATGATTTCCAAAGTTCATATCGCCAAAATGCCAGGGTTTGGGTGGGTATCTTGAATGGAATGGAAAGGAATGGAATTGAGTGGAGCACAGAGTGAGGTCACAGGATATTAACCAAACAAGATTAATATGCATATCATTCGAAAGCGGAAGTTCGTTGGCTGGTTGTTTGGTTGACAAAAGGTGGTGGTGGTGTTGGGCGACATTCTGTTGTTGACTATGGCCTTTTGTTATGATTTCACCGGCTGTTGTCACTGAAGGTATTTTGTTGGAAATTTGTTTGACAATATCAAATCTATTCCATTTTTTTTTTTTTTTTTGAGTTTGTATAGGTCTTTTACCATGGCATAGACAATTTGTTGTGCCATTCTTCTAAACGCTTCATTTAAGGCCAAGAGATGAAAATTCTGTGGCTATAAACGGTATTTGCCGAGAAAAGGAAAAGCCAATTAATGACATTCCATTGAAAACCTGAACAATTTTTGTTAAAAAAAAACCCAAATCAAAATTTGATGACAAAAGGAGTATTGAGGAATTTATCCAAGCTGGCAAAATATTTTGTTGTGATTTGCCGTTTTTTTAAATCCCTGAAAATATGGGAGACAAACCAACAAAAAAAAAAATGGAGGCGAAAAATGGGTAACTTAGGGTAAAAAGCAACACATTATCCTGTAATCCAAAAGGGGAAAATAAACCACATCAAAGTAAAATAAAGAGTAGGTAGTTCACAAATTCCAGCTAACTTGGTGGACTGATTTGAATTTTTGGAATTTCTCAACAAAAATGCACCCTGATAGGTCTAAAAGATGGTTTCATTGTTAGCAGCACCACAAAAGAAGTTTTGTTAATTTCACACACCGATAAAAGAATAAGGATTAGAAACATAAGTGGTTAAAGAAAACTGGTGCATACGAGCTCAAAAATTTAAATGGGTATCAAATTCAATTAAAAAAAATTTAATTTTCCACTACAAACCCGCTAGCAATGAAAATTTTCAATTATTTCAATTTCGCCCATAAAAACCCACCACCGAAAAACCAACCAACAAACAAGTTAAACGAACTGTGTACTTGGGACTAGGATGGGGTAAGTCTTTGGTCACTAGTATCTGTATCTGCAGCTAGTGCAAAGGTAGTCAATTGGTTACCTCGTATGACATCCCCATGTTAAAATTTGCAAATTTGCTGAAAATCGACGAAATTCCAGTGCCGTACTAGTCCACGTTGTAAGCGGGAATATCAGGAGTCCTGTATTTACTTAGCTTGGTTCGAAGAGAGAGAGAGAGAGAGAGAGAGAGAGAAAACTCTCTCCATTATATGCTCCCTACAACTCATCCGAAAAATGTATACATACGCACAATTTGGAATAGTAGCTTGTTTCGGTCTATTATTGCCCTGCAAATCTTCTCCCTGTGTTCGGATCGCATGGATCTCTCTGGTGGTCGTGGAATTTATCTTCAAACACACTCTGGAAATATGTTTGCATGGATGGCCTTGTGACGATGTATAAAGGTTTTAAAGTCGAAACGTGGTAGGTTCTACACAATGTTTCTTGGTGAACATACAAACAAGTTAAAAAGTATCATTCGATTTTGCCGACAGATGTATACCCTCAGCCAATATTCGATTACTTAAATATATTCTGACTTCTGTTATGATTATTCAAATTGTTGACCCTCTATGGAGTAGGCTCCGAAGGAATGGGCCAACATTGTCCATTTCGTATCGGTCTTAAAAATATGAAATATTGCGACGTCCAGGGTTTCGACTATATTGGTTACTTCATTCGCTTCACTTCCTATGAGACATGTGATAATTTTTAGAAAATTTTAAAATGTAGCATATATAGTCGACCGAAGTATTCCATTTTCAAAATTCATCTAATAATGATAAAAATATTGGTATGGGCACAAATTGTCACCCGTTGTGGGTGAGGTACCAGAAAAGGGTTCGCAGATATATGCCATCTTCAGGAGAGGTAGAAAATATATTTGTATGTATGAAATTTGAAGAGAGTTGAATGCTTATTTCGCATTCTTTGAGCGATTGGTTTTTCAAAATCTATAACCCTATGTGGGGAAGGTTGCAGAAGAAATTGTCCGATCTCTACCACCTTTATAAAAGATATTGTGTTGATGGAAATATTTAGATGAACTTCAAGTCTAAATGTAATCGGATGTTAATTTCGCTTTTTATGAACTTCATAAATATTCAAATTTAATTTTGACCCTATGTGGGGGAGCTACCAGAAGGAGTGGACCGATATTGACCATCTCCGAATTCGATCAAAGCTTGATAGTAATATTACGATGCACCAAGTTTGGACCAAATCGGATACTCCCTTCGAGAGTTATCGTGCGCACCAGCCAGCTAGACAGACGGGCATCGCTTGATCGACTCCAAATGTCCTGAAACTGATTTGGTTAAAATAGACCTAGGGTCTAAAACCCTTATTTCGGCAGTTTTTTGAGGCACGTTTTGGTCGTATCAAATGATATATACCCTCTCTAGCTATTTGGCTGATGATATAATTATTTTGACATTTTGTGGGGGAGGTACCAGTAGGAGTGGATCGATATAGCTCATCTCCGAACTCGATCTAAGCTTGATAATAATATTACGATGTACCAAATTTAGATCAAATCGAATACTCCCTTGGAGAGAAATCGATTGCACCAACCAGCTAGATTGACGGACGGACACCGCTAGAGAGACTCTAAATGTCCTGAAACTAATGTAGTCCGAAGGCAAATAGGGTTTAAAACCTTTATTTCGATAAAAAAAAAAAAAAAAAGTTTTGGTCGTATCAAATGGCTGAGTGTAAAAACATTGATGAAATATTTCGACTTCTGTTGTACTTTGGGACAAAATCTTACGACTCGTTTAAAATTTTCCACCAAAAAAATTTCAGCATTTTTATTAGTAATATTGCCGAAGACACTGTATACCTAAATTGCACAGATTCGATTAAATCTGCTAACAAAAAATTTCAAAAAATTTGGAAAAGGTCAGAATTCCGCCCCTCCAATATTTCGCATACTTTACTGAGCATACTTACAAAACTAAGCAAAGGGCCGGTCGCGTACAATAACAACAAAAGTAACAATACTCATATAATTTGTTGGGACAGATTAGCGATAATGGATTTCAACGTGTTGCTGAGATTGCCAGCAGAAATTTTATTCCGAATTAGGTTTAAGTCTCTCCGATTTCCGATTTTTTTTCAGATTTTGATTCCTTTCGATTTTGGTACAAAAAGTTGGACAAGGTGACCGAAATCAGAAAAATTTACCAAGAAATTTCTAAAATATATATTAGAGTTTCCAGGCGAACTCGTTCGAATTCGAAAGAAAATTCCTTAAGAATCTTCGTTTGGTATATTTTTTTAAAGAATTTAGAAAAATCGGCAGATTAAAAAAACATGAATAAAAAATTACAAACCTGGCGAAAAATTTAGAATCAGAATAGAGGAAACAAGTAGAAAGCAGTTAAGTTCGGACACTTTCAATATCCTTTAATACCCTGGGCGGAAATTGTAAAATGGAAAAAACTCAGCTGAAATATGCCGCTAAAATTTTAATAATTTCGATTATCTTCCAGAGACGGTGGTACCATTTCCGAACTCCAAACACCAAGTTTAAGATAATTTTGTTGAAAAAATAGCTAAAACCCTTTAAATACCGGATATTGGGACTATACGAAGATGTGGACATTTATGAGCAATTTTCTGCCATAGGAGGTAGTATTCATTACGAACTTCAAATAGCAAGTTTGAAACAATTCAAGTGAAAGGTGTGACACAAATCATCAAAATATCGAGTATCACGAGTTGCAGTCATATGGTGACTATACCAAGACTGGGACCCATATAGTCAGCTCTTACAAAGTTGCTTACATGCTGGGAATGCAATCTACCAATTTACAGCAAATTCTGCCTAAAATCTAAATAAAACAATCAAGCACCTCAAATCTGATGGCACTGTTATAAGGGGGGCTAGACCAAAACGTGGACATAAATTACCCATTTTTAATATAAAAATGCTTTAAACGTAAATTACACCTGAGTGAGATGTGATCAACCTACTTCACAACTGGCCCTGTTGATAAAAACGTTTAAATCGGCAAAGATCCCCACAAAATTGTGAAGGGCATAGTAAAACATTCGACATCCAACTAGATCTCCTGCTTAGAAATATACAGCACTTAGCATTACTACCATTTACCACAGACCATATAACATTTCAGCTTGGCTTTTAATTTGTACATTAAAAATCCTTTTAAATTCTTGAGATACCATTTGCCATGTCATTTCATGGAACAAGGATACCTTTTAGGAGTTTTTAATCAAATGAATTCCAAAGGAATAGTTTACCTTTCATGGAAGAAATAATAAAAAAAACTGTTACTTTTTCCAATATAAATATTTCCATGTTTCATCATCCTTTAGATGGTCTTCATCATCCTCATCATCATCCACATCATCCTCTGTAGCAAATCGGAGAATGAAAGGCATTAAAATAACAAAACAATGGTCGTTGTAGTCATTCGTGTAACCAAAGTTATTTCTTTAAGAATTTTTTAATAAATTTTATAGAAAATGCATTCCAGGAAAACTACATGAAGAGCACTTGGCAGCCATTGAATGAATCAGCATTAAAAAATACATTTGAGCCACAATCTCATATTTTATCATCTTAACAACGGTGAGTCCGTCTGTCTGTCCGTCCAGCACCCCAGCACCCCAGCACACCACCCCCACCACCACCACCACCAACGGGAACAACAACTACTGAGGGCCAGAGATGAAATCTGGACACATGGTATGCTGCCAGAAACCTGAGGGGTGAGTGGGGGAAGAGAGATGGCACTCCCTCTACCCGCCTCATCGCAACCAAATGCAAGGATGCAACCAACCCATGGACCATAGATGTGATGCCATGTTTTATGAAATACTTTTAGAAGCATTTTTATTGCATCCTTTTTTTCTCTATAAAATACATATTTTACATTAAATGCTTGTGCAATGAACACTGGCATTCACCCACACAAATGCATACAGATACACATACACTTACAATTCATACACGGAGCTGGGACTCCGCCACTTATATCTCCGGCTGGATGGTAGACACACACACACACACACTCTTACTCTCATGGGGACGTACAACACTGGCAGTCATGCAAGCCAGAGCCCAATGATCACGACCGAACGACGGACCCAACGACGACTAACCTAACCTAACGTCACGACAAACCGACTCGACCAATAAAGCAACACTTTTTATTGGCTGTGATTTATGCGCAACGATTTAAAGTGAAAAGTGGCACTTTTGCTAGCATTACGTCATATGCTAACGCTGTTAAAAAGGACGCTGGGGTATACGGCCATCTAGCAATGACCAGCCGCAGCAGCAGAAGCAGCAATAACAACAACAACGACATCAATAACAGACGCGGCTGGCTGTTGATGCAGTACCCTGGGTAAATGTCTGGGAATTCGAGCGAGTATTTCATGAACAGAGAGACAGACAGGCAACAACAGCAACTAAAGTAGAAGTTCAGTTGTTCTTCCCAGCGGTAATGGTGGAACAACCAACTCCCACAGCAGTGCAAGCGCAGGGATACGGGTCGTTTCTGCTGCCGCGACGATTGGGTCACGCATTCTGGACATCACCATTAACGGGCATAGCATATGTGTCCAATGTGCAAATTAACAGTCATTTACCAGGGGTAGAAGGGGAGTGGTAGATGGAGGAGAGAAGGTTTTTTTTTCGTACGTTTTAATGGACAGTGTTGCCGTGACAAATGCCGGGGTAATTGTGACAATGCTTCTCAGTTATAAATTTGGAAATATTGAAGTTCAAATGGGGAAACAAGTCATGGGGAAAAAATTCCAAGTTTCTCTCTTCTTTCTTAATTAGACTACAAAAATTTCTGAATGAAGTTTCTGACTGGACTTCTCCGTGCCCATGCATCCTGTCCTGCTTCTGGAGTTAACATTTATCAGAAAAGTGATTTTTGGTGTAACAAATCCGCTGTTGCGATATAGACAATATAGAATATAGCTTTCTAACAAGTGTTCATATAATGAGATTATCAAAACCGGTTCGGAAGTTATAGCAAAACAACCGTTTTTGTATTCGAATTACCAAAAAAAAAAAACCAAAAATTCGAAAAATTGGGGATGCCAAGTTGTGACACCCAAACCACCACAAATTTGCTCGTTTTCACTCAGGAGTGAAAAGTGCTTGCGAGCGAGATTGATCGAAGAGTGGGAATTTTACATGGAGTTTAGTCTTTTACATTTGTGGGGCACTCCCGAGTTACTCATATTGGAAATTAGAGTGGGAGCCGATTCACTCGATATAGATGAGTGAAACGGTAGAAGTAAGGGACCGGTGGATTTTGTGTATAAAAGCAACTACACCTTAAAAAGTACACATACATAGAAGTAGAGCAGGAGTAGTTTCCCTCTTTCGAGCGAAACTCAAAAATAGAGTTTGCTCGTTTCGTTTTTTATTGTCCTAGAAGAATAGACTCAATACCTTTCTTAAAAGCATCAACTGTATCTGTAAATCCAGATCCTCTGCCAAAGGATACTGAAAAAAATTAAATCACGTAGTTTATGTTTGACTCACCCTTAGGGAGGGAGCCTCAACCGGAATGTGGCTAATTGAAAAGTGTATAAGTGTAAGTGAAAATCCAGCAGATTTATAACAAAGTAAAAAAGTATCGGTCGCCTTTATGGTGGAGGTGCCAGAAGGAGTGGTCCTATATATCCCATCTTCACAACGCATCTTTTGTTAGTGGAAATAATGGGATGTGTGAAATTTTAAGACAATCGGATTCTTACATCACATTTTATAAGAATATAATTATTAAAAATGTTTACCCTTTGTTGGGGAGGTACTTGATGGAGTGGATCGATATTGTCCATTTTCACACCTGACCTAGCACTGACGTAAATATTAGAATTTGCAAAGTTGGAGCAAACCCGGATTATCACTTCTCTTTCTGTGCTGAAAAAATATTTTTTTTTTTTTTGAAAATTTCGACCATTTCGACCAGACATTGCGTTAATATAAGCATTGCGATGTGTGAAATTTGAAGGCAATCGGACTCTTACATCACAGTTTATGAGAGTTGTAATTATTCAAAATTTTGACCATTTGTGGGGGAGGTCAATGGAGTGGGCCGATATTGTTGCAAAGTTCGAGCAAAATCGGATTATCGTTTCTCTTTCTATGCAAAAAAAAAATATTTTTTATTTTGAAAATTTCTAACTTTTGTGGGGGAGGTACCAGAAGGAGTGGACCGATATTGCCCATCTCCGAACTCGATCTAAGTTTGTCAAAAATATTAGGATGTACCCAGTTTGGATCAAATCGGATACTCCGTTCGAGTGTTATCGTGCGCACCAGCCAGATAGGCAGACAGACGGACGGACGGACGGTCATCGCTAGATCGACTCCAAATGTTCTGAAACGGATTGGATCCAAAGAGACCTAGGGTCTAAAACCATTATTACGACTAGGCACGTTTTGACCGTATCAAATGATAAATACCCTCTGTAGCCATATGGTTGAGGGTATAAAAAGAAGACACGTTTTGAAAGTTTCGTCTACATCCTCCCCATTTTTACCCTTCGTGGGAGAGTTAATAATGGAATGGTCCGATATATTCCTTCTTCACACCAGATCGTGTGATTGTAGATATATGGTGCGTGATTTGAAGACAATCTGATGCTTCTTTCGCATTTTATGAGAGATATAATTATTCAAAAAATAGACCCGCTTTGGGGGAGGAACCAGACGAAGTGGTCCTATATATCTTATCTTTATACCAGATCTCGTGTAAATAAAAATATTGGAATGTGAGAAATTTGAAGACAATCGGACTCTTATTTCAAATTTTATAATTCTCAATTTTGATCCTTAATTTTGACTCTTTGTGGGATTTGCAAAGTTCCCGCAAAATCGAATGATCTTTTCTCTTTTTATGAGGTCAATTATTTTCTTTAAATTTTTTTACCTTTTGTGGGGGGGCACCAGAAGGAGTAGACTAATATTGTCCACCTCGATCTAAATTTGACAATAATATTACGATGTTCCAAGTATCGTGCGCACCAGCCAGTTAGACAAATGGATCTAGGAAACAGTTGTTTCGATAAGGCACGTTTTGGCCGTATCAAATGATATACATCTGTAGCCATTTGGCTGAGGGTATAAAAAGGCTGATCTATAATCAACGACCAAACGAAACGTCTAAAGCTAGAATATTCAGTCTTAATGAGCAGGCGTGTGATAAATACTATAACTACGGAAAGTACTAAAATGTACTAAAAATTGAATACTTTGTATTGGACAAACCGAATGAGTTAGCATTTTGGAATGAGAGTTACTGATGTAGTGCAGCATATATGTACCAAAGGGTTCTTGGATGTTCGAAATTTATGTACGTAACCATAAATTTCTAGGTTCTAAAATTTTACTAATCTTCTAAAATGGTACTATTTAATATGATGTGAACGAATAGAGCTAAAACTTGAAATTTGGTATGAGGTATCAAGGTTAGATAGTAAGATTGATATATGATGGTTACCAAATGGTTCCACATTTTTAATAGTTTGGTTTAGGGCTCATGTGTAGCTGGAAATATGGGGGTGATTTTGGAAATGAGTATTATAATTGTACGATAAGTACTGAATGATACCATATTTGGTACTGGGTGAGGGGATCGAAATGAAATTCTGAAATTTGATGTTTAGATTACTGATGGTAACTGTGTTTGAGATTTGACGGTGGGTTGGAAATACGTCCTAGCACTAAATAGTACTAAATGTTGGTATTAGGTGATTACAGCAAAATCCCGCAATTTAATACAGGTGACACTGTTGGTGTCTGTGGTTTGAATATACAGGTGGTTTTAGAAATGTGTGATATAATTGGAGTAAGAGGTACTAAATGGGGTATTTGATGAAGTGATAGAACTGGAATCTCTTAAATTGATATTCAGGACTCTGATGGTATATGGTAATAAGATATGGAGATGGTTTGGGAGATGTGTACAATAATAAGTACTTAATAGTACATTTGGTAAAATTTGGTATTGGGTGAACAGATATTGGTTGAAATCTGAAATTTGGTAGTAGAATTGCTTTTCATGTGTAGCCTAGATATATGGAGATGGTTTCGGAAAAGTGTACTTTAATTGTACGAAAAGTACTGAATGGTACTAAATTGGTATTGTCTGTGGGTGAGAGAGAGGAGCTGGATATGCTTATTATAATTGTACTAAATTGGTAATGGCGGGAATTACAGGATTGAAATGCTCAGCAGGAGACCACTTGAACGAAAGGACGAGCTATTGTACGGCTGTGTTTTAGTTCAGTAACGATTAGTCATCAATAAAATAAAATCAGATTTGGTACAACAACCCAACAGAGAGGCTGTGTCCTATTTCTCAGATTAGACGACGGTGAAGCAGATTTGAAATTTAACCCGAAGCGAGCGGTAGAATCTCAACATTTGTCCTCGAAGCCAGAAAGAATCGAAACTATATCCAAAAGAAAAGGAATGGATGTTTTTCGAAAGGATGTTCTTTCCCTTCTCACTTTAACACAGGGAAAGCCGATGTATTAAAAAAAAAAAATTATTTCAAACTAAACAATTTTTGATTTTTTATTTCTGAAAAGGCCTAAGTGAGTTTAAGGGATGCGTGGTTGTTTATAACAACGGATCCACTCGGGGATCTGCTGGTCCATTTTATTCATCCTGATATACAAGAAGAAAACAAAAAGAGAAGAATGAAGAAGGAATTGTATTAACATCAACGAAGATATTCTTCCTTTAACCATTTTAGTCCTCTGGCTATCTGCTGGCTGGGTTGGGACAATGAAAACAAATCATGCAGAATTTGCTTATCCATAAGTCTCTGTCTGACACCAAAAAGAGTTGGACAGTTGCAGAGTAAGTGCTCCATTGTTTCTACTTCAACCTCGTCTTTACAATGCCTACAATATTCTGTATCGTTTGAAGGAGTTCCGGATATTCAGGCTTTCGCAGGAGACCCCAGCACCCGTTCCACTTTTCATCTTCATCGGTATAGACGGCTATACCGCTGAATGGTTGAGTGTTTCGGGTCCAGATGTCCCTGCTAGGTATGTGGAAGTCCAGTGATCCGAAGTCACTGGTTATAAACCGACCTCCTATGTTCTCCACATATTTCAAAATAACAGAATGACCAAATGATTGACTACACCATTAGCTAGGGTAATTGGCGCCTGTTCCTCCAACCAAGGGTTTCAAGTTAAGTAGGATGTCCAGTGCAGATTGGTGTGAGCTCCTAAATGTTCCTGCAATTAGTAAAGATGCTACTCTTTGGACTTTTTCAATGTCTTTGTTGAAGGAAACTTTCCCTGGAGAGTGCCACCAGACAAGCCCTTCATAAGTTAGAATCACACGGACAATTGATTCATTAACCATTTGATGATATGCGGTTTAAGCTCCCAACTCTTTCCTATGGAATTTTTGCAAGAGTAGTGATAGATTAAGCCCCTCTTAGTGCGATCCTCGATATTTCCCTTCCAGTTTAGTCGGGACAGTACCGAAATACTTGGCTTCTCAGAAAAGATTAAACGTGACTTCATCCAGAAAAAGTTACGGGAACTCTGGAAGTTTCACTAAAAAGGCCAAACACGAACTGTTGCAAGGAATCAAAAATTTTAAGAGGGACTTTATGCTGACGAAGTAGCTGGCACTTGCTGGTAAGGTTACACGACTAAAATGTATTTACGCCTTCGTCTGTAAGAAGTTGTCACGGATCCGTTTTCCAACTTGTGTAAGTCACACAATCTACAAACAATTTATAGAACTAGGTGCGTATACTTAATTAATACAACGTATACGCCAATGCGGCGAGATTTTGAATGCGATTAAAGGTCATCTAATACAAATAAACTTGTTGAGAAATATAAGTTGAATGATAATAATAAGCTTTTTATTTAAGATCCATTCCCTATTTATTTGGCTTTAAAGGTGATTACAACAGTTATTTTATTTTTCTGTTTTTTTTTTCCGATATTTTGAATGCCTTCGGTAATCATCTTCAAGGCCATGTTTGAAATAAAAAAATCGACTGTAAATAATAAACATAAAAGTTTCTCTTTTAAGACTTCATGTTGGAAACCATTTTTGGAACAAGCTTTTCACAAAACCCAGGATCGAAAATCACAAGCACGCCTTCCACCCTTTTTAATCTGGGATCAAGCAACAATTGATTTAAATAATTCCCCACACATACATTCAACTATTGAATGCAACAAATGCAACCAAAATCTCCAAAGGACTTCAACTCTTCCCCGACTAAAGCTGGCTTTATTTGGAAAGTAAGTCCCTCGATTGTATCGCGGCTATAAAGCGAATCGTTCAATTTGTGGATTTGTGGCGTGAATTGTTTCGAATATCGAATGGCATTCGTTGTTGCTAAACTTTTAACGTACTCTGCAACATATATTTTTTGTACACATACAACCTCATATGTATGTGTGTTTGTGTGTGTGCCACAGAGGACAGGGTCTGTGCCTGACCATTTAAAACAAAAGTTTTCTCATATAATGGCAATCAGAGTTGACTTTTGGCCAACTACCATGGATTTGGGCCACTCACTCGATTCATTCATTTGTTCATTCGTGCCCCCGCCTCCACCCCTCCTCACTCACATTAGTTGTAGTGACGACGACGATGATGGTGGTGTTGGTGATGGTGATGGTGGCACGGCAACGTGTTTCCAATCAATAACTTTTTTCATATTCCAGCAGTTGGTGTCGTTTGTGGAGTTGCAAGTGGCATAACTATGGCATGCCAGACCATGCCATGCCATGGATTAAACTTTTGACAAAATCCAAAGCCAAAGCAATAACAAACACTCGAAATGGAATCAAAAAAGAAGAGTGAAGAATAAAAAAACAAAAAACATCAAAACAGAGCAAAACAAACAAAACCAAAAGACAATAACTAAAAGTTTATTTTATGAATTTCCTAAATAAATTACCGAAAACTTTTAACCTTTTTGCTGTTCGAAAAACGAGGAGACGAACAGCCAACGCAGAATGGACGTGGACACACCGACCAATGCCGGTATGAACGTGTGCTTGACGAAGAAGAAGAAGCAGCAGTGGCAAAAGACGAAGAACGTAAATTGAAAGAGTGGCATTTATAAATTAAATATAACAAATAATAACCAGGATAATAGTATTTGCACAAACGGACAGATAGACAGACAGACAGATAGACAGACAGGCAAACAACTTATCTCTGACATAAGTTATGATCTCATAAAACATTCATATTTTCTATCTTGAATGGCTGGCAGTGCAAAATATATTTTTTGAAAAAAAAAAAAGATAATTGAAAATAGTCTTCTGCTGCTTAACATAAATATTTATATGAAAATTTAAAAATACCTATCTACAGGAATACCATTTTGGGATAGATAAGCACTTTTTTAAAAGTGTATGCGCAAAAATACAAGTGGATTATTATTATTGGAAAATTAAATCCATACATACAAGAGAGTAGTGAAATAACTAACTGACCTAGAAGCGAAAAATGTACTAAAATTGAAAAAGTTAATGTTGAAAAAGTTAATGTTACGAAAAATGGAGGGTTGGAAATTAAGATTGAAATTTGAAGTTGATTTGAAAACGTGTACTAAGTGTGCCAACGGTACTAAATTTAGAATTTTTTGGTTTAGGGTAATCGGTTGAATCTGGTATATTGAAACTTTGTTTCAATGTCCCTGTTGGTGGTTGGTTTGTGATAAAAAGGTTGTTTTGGAAATGGGTACTACAAGACCACGAAAAGTACTAAATAGTACTATTTGGTACAATTTAGTATTGTTTGAACAGATAGTTTTTGAAATCGAAAATTTGGTACTGGTGTCGCTGCTCTTGTACTGAATGGAACTAAACTTGGCATTGAGTGAAAGAATAGAGCTGAAATTCTAAAATTTGATACAGATGTTGGTGTCTGTGGTGGAGGAAATGGAAATGTGTACTATAATTGCGCGAAAAATACTAAGTAGTACTAAATTGTGTATTTGGTAAAGGTAGAGCTGGAACCCCGAAATTTGATATTGAGGCCTCTGTTGATATTTGGGATTAAGATATATTGGTGGTTTTGGAAATGCGTACTATAATTGTACGAAAAGAACTAAATAGTTCTAAAATTTGTATTAGGTGAAGGTATGTAATTTGATACGGATGTCACTGTTGGTGTCTTTGGTTAAAGGAAGCTTTGGATATGCGTAGTATAACTGTACGAAAAGAATGGTAATAAATTTGGGATGGGGTCTTAGAATAGAGCTAGAATTTTTAAATTTTTCTAAGGAGAAAGAGGTGGATTTGGGAATTCGTACGTTGTTCCAAAATTAGGGTACTAGCCTTAATCCAGAAAATTTGGAACTGATGTCACTGTTACTTCCTAGGATTAAGATGTGGTGGTGCCCAATTTTTATACCCTCAAAAACATGGAGAGGATATATATCATTTGATACGGTCTAAACGTGCCTAGTCGAAATAACGGTTTTAGACCCTATGTCTTTTTGGACCAACTCCGTTTCAGAACATTTGGAGTCGATATAGCGATGTCCGTCCGTCCGTCCGTCCGTCTGTCTGTCTGTCTGGCTGGTGCACACGATAACTCTCGATTTGTCCAAACTTGGTACATCGTAATATTTTTGTCATACTTAGATCGAGTTCGGGGTGGGCAATATTGGTCCACTCTATCAAATACCTCCCCCTCAAAGGGCCAAAATTTTGAATAATTACAACTCTAATAAAATGTCTTCAAATTTCACACATCCAAATAATTTCATTAGCCCAAGGTCTGGTGTTAAGATGGAGTATATTGGTCCACTCCTTCTGGTGCACCTTCGGTTGGGCACCAGAACTCAAGCGTTGACCATGGTGATGGCGTTGACCTTGAGCACGCAAACATTTTGGACTCAGCACCATCGCACTCAGCACGCGCCACCCAAGAATAGCTACAAATTAAAGTTCCTCGCTTCATTTCCAGCGCAGAATGACCACCAAAATCTCCGGATACCAATCCGTTGGACGATTGTGTCTGAAGTATTTTGGAAAGCAAGGTTGGCACTAAAAATACCAAAGTGTCGATTACCCCAAGCAAGCGCTTCGCCGGGAATGCCGGCCAAAATACCACGGAGCAACATTCGGACGGCGTGTGAGGGTTCCATTGGCCGTTTGAAGGCCATAATTCGTGCCAAAGGTGACCAATTCTAACAAATCTACACTTATTCTAAAATTTGATGCTATTTCCGACATTTTTTACTTTCATTCAATTAAAATTAAAAAGAAAATATAAAAATTATAGCGTTTGAATTTTTTGCAGCTTTTTATCTCACCTTGTAGAGAGTATTCTCGATAAGCTTTCAAATTATAACCATGGTGTCCTTGCAGAAAGAATGAACTACGAAGTAATGCAACCGGCAGTTAATGGCAAGCGGAAGGGTAAAACTTGGCATGTGTCTCTTGGAGTTTAAAACGACTTGGTATTCTACATTCACCGCTTTTGCCAGTATCAAAGGGAAAAAATCCAAGGGGGTATTGGGTCTTGAGCCCCTCAGCGATAATTACTATTCTGAAAATTTTAAACAGTTTGAATGGAAAATTTAAAGGATTTTCTAACTACTTATTCCCTCCGCCATAGCATGGAGTGTGCATTAAGTTTGTCATTAACTGTGTGTCACCTCGAAATATATATTTTAGACCCCAGATGTTGAAGGGTATTAAGACTTCGTTCCGGTTGAACTCAGCTGCTTTTCACATATTAACATTTCTACCAGGTTTCCATTACTATTCCATCCGTTTTTATCTCAAAGATAATTTCATGTTTTACCTTTGAGCTAGATTTACAAATATAAATGTTAAGGATGAATGCCAATAAAATCACAAACATTTCAGAATTACAGGAAGGCGTATAATGCTTCACCATTGATCATCCGCCCGTATGTCAATCTTTGTTTTTCCACTTGTCATTTAATAATGAACTACTAAATATGTTATAAATATAGAGTGCATTTAACCTCTTTAGCAGAACAACTTCTCAGATATCCTTGATGATTTTAAAGCATTCATTAAATTAAATGTAAACACAAATGGATACAAATTTAAAGGACCTCCATCGCTCCCTGCTGCCGAGTCGAACGAACACAGCAGTGACAGAGTAATGACAATGACAATCATAACGCTTAACTCGTTTTATGATGGGTATCGTTGTCATTATTCTGGTCTGGTTTATGACTATTTGTTGTTGGTGGCGCAATTACTATTGTTGTCGTTGTCGTTATTGTTGTTGTTGCTTCCGTTGTAGTCTCCATTATTACCCTTGTTACCTGGACACCATAATTTCGTAATGAATGACATTAAATTAATTTTCCCTATCATTTTATTAGCATGACGTAGGAGTGAAGTAGAGGGAGGAAGAATACGACTCCATGACCAAACTCATTCTTGGCATAATTGAGTCCCCTAAAGGGTCACAAAAGAGACAGATAATGATGAGCATGTCTTTATTTGTTTGTTCGTTCATTCGTTTCTCGGTTAATCGTTGCGGTTCTGGATTCCTTTAGAGTTGCTTATCTGTGGCCACTGCCCGACTGGACGGTAAAACGACCACAAATTTGCCCACGAACATTTAAAACCCACAACACCCACACCGTCACCATAACCTTTGTCTATTCACTTCAGGGTGACCAGTTCGATGGGACAGACAAATGAATGGACAAATGCTTGATTTAAAACAAAAACCATGCAGCTGGCAAGTACAGGGCGCAGTTGAGTGGGGGGAGAGATGTGAAAAAAAATCACAGCAATTAACTTTTGAGTTGAAACCTAATCGACATTTGCCATCATCGGCATCGGCATCGGCATCATCGTCGTAGTTGTCCTCATTGTAATAATAATCGAGTGTAAATTAGTTCAGGGCTTAAACGATAAATCATCTACGACGAGGACGACACCACCAACAACAACAGCAACTTGGCCAACACCAACAAAAATATAATAAAGTTCAAGGTGTGCTTATCCATTTCCGAACAACACCAACGCCAATCGTCGTCGATATTATTCAGGACCTGACTTCGGTCCATGAAATTTCATGTCATTAGGAGAGGTGATGGTGGAAATGGTCGTGGTAATGATGGCGATGTTGATGCTACAGCTGACGGTGATGTTGGTGTTGAGGATGACGACGCCGTGTTATTGTTGGCAGCAACAGAAGAACAACAACAGAAATACCACTCTCTAGTCCATGATTGGAAAATTATTGATGCCTGCCTGAGTAGGAAAACACAGGTGTAGTCCGCCATCGTCTCAGCGCTATTCACAAAACAAACACCCTCGTAAATGTCACTTTTCTCTTTCCATTGTTTTGTTACCACCTGCCCAGCCTTCGAAGGTTAGTAGTTTGTCGTAGGATAAGTGTTTTACGAAATCTAGCTAATAATTTTCACAGTTCAATGGTGGTAAATAGGTAAACAAACATTAGGCAATATCGGAATGTGGCAAAAGGAAAAACTTATTAGAAAAACTTTTTTCAAAGCAAAGAAGATATGGAAATGACATTAGATGTAGATATACGAATATGATATGTAATTTTTAACATGTCTTCAAAGAGAATATTTTATTTTACGATCTTAAATAGTAACAAGTGAAAAAGCAAAGTTCACCAGTGCCGATTTTTGAATACCCTCCAACATGTGGGAGGAAACCGTTGAAAAATCCTACTAAAATCATAAAACACCGAAGTTACCGTTATGAAGGGGAGCTTAGCTCTAGTTTAGTAAAGTATCTTCAATTTTTTCCAGGGGTAGGTATTTTTACCCTGATTCCGGGAAACTATTTTTTTCTTGGGGGACGGACCCGGGACCCCAGATTTTTGACATGAAAAACTCGACCCACTTAACGGACCATGATGGAGATTGGAGAAGGTGAAATCCTCAAGACGTTATTCGTCTCGTCTGCGATCTTCCAGATGGTTCCAAAAGAACCATCAAACAATGTTGTAATATTTATAAAACTGGAAAAGTGACAGGGGATTAATTTCAAATTTTATGCCAGATCAAAAATTGGCTGTTGAAATATGCAAAATTTTAAGAAAATCAGGAACCTCCATTGGCTCAATAAAAGATTTGTATTTTTATTTCGCAAAATTTTTGAATCTTTGTGGGGAGATACCAGAAATATTGGACCGACGTTCACATATACAAAGTATTGAGATATGCAAATTTTGAAGTAAATCAGACATCGATTTAAGGTATTACGAGTGTTATTCCTAATCAACATTTTTATCTTTTATGGGGAGGATTGAAAAAAAATTCACAATTTCATATAAATATCAGTGTGAACCATGTTGGAACTATATCGAAACTATTTTTGAAAAAAAATTATCTTTTTTGTTGGAGACACTAGAAGGTGACTGATATTTACCATCTCTGAATATGCTCAAAGTTTGGACACCATGACTCAAGTTTGGACCACATCGAATACTCCCTGCGAGAGTTATCGCGAACAGCAGCCGGCCAGACAGGCGGACATGGCTAGATCGACACTAAATAATACACACTATGTCCAAAGGGACCTAAGTTCTAAATTTCTTATTTCTATAACCCACATTCAGACCGTATCAAATGATATATATCCTCTGTAGAAAAACTCGACTACTTTATAATTCGTTGTAGCATAATTCTTTATAATTCTTTATAATAGCAAGGCTCGTTGTTCAGTCGTTCTGATTGTTAGGTGTTGGAGTAAATGGCCAATTAAAAGGTCGAATACTGTTATATTATTAGGTTCTGTATAGATCTTGAAACAATATTTTCAGAATAATTTTTCCTAAGGCACTGCAAAAACTAACAGATGCATCCATATAATGACAGTGACGTCATTGGATCGTACTTCTTCAAAGATATTGCGATTCGTAACCTAACTGATAATATCCAAGCGCTAGTCTTGCCTGACGTGAGGTTCCAACAAGACGATGCCACACATTGGCGCGTAACAATGGATTATTGAGAAGCTAGTTCGATGAACATTTTATTTCACGATCGAGATCGGTCCAAAGGCTACCTAGATCGCGTGATTAAGTGCATATAGACTATTTTTGGTGGAGCTATGTTAAATCTCATGTCTATACAAACGAGCCCCCTTAAATTGAAAGACAACATTGAAACATTTATATGTGAGATACCGGCCTAAATGTTGAAAAGAGTACGCCATGCGGTCAATATTTTCCCGAAATAATCTTCAAATATTAAATTATATGCACCGCACTATCACTTCAAATAAAAATTTCCTCTAGCCCTTTATTTAACTGAAATTTGAAATTTTAATAGCTGGCGTATACGTTTTGACAACAAGTAAACGCACAAGACTTTATTCAATATTCTAACAATATTCATACGTTATAATTGGAGCACTTTCACATAAAAGATAGTTCCGACATATAAAAATTTTAAAATGTGATTTCGTTTTAAAAGTTCGAAAAACTTTATAGAGAAAATATTAATAAAAATCGATTTTTTTAATACTATCCCATTGTTTAGCAAATATTCCAGTCTGAGCTGCTTTCCCACACTATTCTCCGTGAATTGTCGCTTCTAAAACATGTCATTGGTCTCCACTGTGCGATGTTTGAAAATATGAACATGATTTTAGCTGACCTGAGAGTCGAGTTCAGTTTAAGTTGACATCATGTCATAATGTCATCGTGTCATACAGTAAACGAAGTTGAAAAATCAACAGAGAACATAAACAATGACAACAGCAGCAGCAACAACAATTGCAACTACAACAACAACTGCCAACTGACTTTTAATAGGGCACAACACAGTTGATGAGGATCAAGGGAACCTGGGCAGACAGGCAATTGCAAACAAAAGGCTTTAGACAGTTGAATACTCCGGCAGTAAAACTTACAGAGCGGGTGGGGGCTACTGCAGTCCGTACTGCAAAATGCACATTGATTTGAAATGAAAGAGGGCTTTGGATAGACAAAGACATAAATTGAATAGAATTTAACATATTCCTGAGGGGCGGCGGGAGCAGTTACGTCCGCTGTAAACTGGAGAAATCATGGAATTGAAGTATTAAAATGCAAATTTATTTAAAAAGTAATTTTCGGGGCACTCAGGTCAATGGAAATTAGTTATGCATGTAAATACTCATTTTTTTTTTGAAATTAATAAAATTAGAGAGTAATTAGATTTTACATTAGTTATTATTTTCCGTCTTATAAATATTAACTCCTTAAAGAACGTCAAGTCCTTCGAAACCACTGTCCGTCGTTTGGGTGCACCATTTGAACATTATTATGGCAATTGTCTGCATTGTTTGCCCTCCCACAGAGGTGGTGCTCTTGGTTCGCCCCAAAGCAGTTTATTGCAGTTCACTAGAACAGGGACATTTTATGCCTTTTGTTGTTGTTTCTCTCGGTTTTTTTTTCTGTTTTGGGTCTCTGTCATTCATGGCAGCCCGCTTCGATTAAATGTTAAATGAAACGCAAAAAAAAAGAATCCGTTCACCCAGAGACACACACACGCACCTCGCATAAACACAGTTTAAAGCAGGAAAATAAAAAAACAAATTGGTGCCTTTTTATGATTTGTTTTCACAGAAGCGATAAATTGCACAATTGTTCCCGATGGCTGATGAATTTGAAGAGATACATGTCGGGTTTGTGACATTGTCATAATAAAATGAGTCGGATTGATGGTTGCATTGGCGGACTTAAGTGACAATTCGCCAAAAGGATTATTTTATGAAGCAGAATCTTTAAAAGTTCTATATAGGCTAAGGAGAGCGTTCCTGTACAAAAAGTCGATGGAAAGGGCCATTGTCAATGGAATGACCTTTTCCTTATCTTGAGAAAGCCTTTAGTCAACTCAAGCATTGAAACCCCTTCACAAGGTCGTCGACTATTACTTTCACATCTAGTGACACGAAAACGCATTTTTTTAATTTTAACTACGAGGGCAGTTCGGATACTTTTTAGCGTAGCACAAAAAGCGCGGTGCAAACAGAAAAAAGTTAAGTGTTTTGGAAACTCTGGTATGAACACATGTTAAATTTTGTTTCGATCTGGCAACTCCTTCATATAGAAACAGATGTTCAAAAAAGACACATCCGCAATTGTTTTACAATGGAAAAGTTAGAAATGCGTGCTGTCATTAAATATTTACATAAAAAAGGTTTATAGGGACAAGAAATTATTAATGAGATGGTGAATGTGAACGAATGTGAAAGTGCTCCTTCATATGCAACAGTTAACCAGTAAAGAAAGTCCTAAAGTCGGGCGGGGCCGACTTTATGATACCCTATGCCACTCTGCTTATTTAGTAGAGCTCCACATAACAGTTAAAAGTTTTTATGAGAGAATTCAATCATACACGCTACTATTATAATTTAAAGTTCAAAGGACTAAATATGCCGAAGCATTTGTATCTTTTAAATTCGGACTTGCATTGCCCATTTGGTGCAAAATTAATATGAAATCAGATAAAGATATATATGGGAGCTATATCCAACTCTGAAACGATCTCGATAAAATTTGGTAAAGATATTTCTGAGCTGTATTTGATATATTTCCCTAAATATCGTTGTTACGGAGTGCACATTACGGCTGCGGAGGACAAAAATAACAAATCGAATGAACAATATATATGGGAGCTATAGCTATATCTGAACCGATTTGGCATACTTATGTTAAGGCCTAATTTGGTTGTATGTGCAAAATTCCATACTATTCGGGCTGATATCACACGTTTGGTGCACAATAAAAGGCAAATCGGACAAAGATATACATGGGAGCTATATCTAAATTTTGACCGATTATCTCCAATTTCAATAGGGTTCGACCTTGGGCCAAACAAATGTTGTTTGGAAAATTTCTTATCAATCGGATACTAAATGCGACCTGCATTTTGTTCACAAGAATACATGGACAAACGGACTGACATGCATAAATCAACTCAGAAAGTGATTCTATGGAGATCCACAAAAGTAACTATGGGTCTATCTCGCTTCCTTCTCCATGTTACAAAAAAAATGCAGAAAGACATAATACCCTTACCACTATATGATGTAGGGTATAAAATTCGGTTGTTGAATTTAAGCGTGGTAGTACAAGCATTGAAATTTAACCACGTAGTGGACGACCAAAAACAATAACAACAACAGAAAATATAGCCAAAGTGAATGATCGATTATGGTATTGAATGATCGACGAGTAAAAGTGTGTGAAATTGCTGAAATGTGCATGAGCTCCTCAAATGATCGAGTCCATTTAATTTTGCATAAAGAACTACAGATGAAAAAGCTTTCTGCAGGATGGGTGCCGCATTTGTTAACAGTCGATCAAACAGTCGCATAAGCATGAAAATTAACAAACCTGTTTGGATCGTTCTACGAGTAAGCGAAATAAAATGTATCTTAAGCGTCGTATCTGCAAAAGGGCAAAAAAAAATAAATTCGAAGTACTATTGCACTTTAGAAATTTTTGGAAGTGGTACTTGGTACTTTATCACTGGTACAGTAAATTGTACTTTTGGATCAATTAAATGTACAAATTCGAGAAAGTCGTCCTGAAAAAAAAAATAATTTTTCATCAAGACAACGCACCAGCGCGCAAGAGTGTTTTAACAATGGCTAAAATCAACGACTAAAAGTACGAGTTGTTTGATCACCCACCTGATTCCCCTGATTTAGCTCCAAGCTACTTTTACTTGTTCCCAAATCTAAAAAAGCGTTTTACCTCAAATGAAGATGCATTTACAGTTGTAAATCACTATTTTGAATACCTTCAGGAAAACTATTTTAATCAAGGGATAGAATTGCAAGAAAAGCGGTGGACTAAGTGTATTGAAGTTTCTGGAGATTATATTGAAAAATAAAAAAATAAAAAACTAACTATTATTTTTCATTGATACGCTAAATCGCCAAATCGCCCTCGTAAAAAAAAAACAAGTTTAAAATTATCGGTCGGTTGTGCCGACAGATGTATACCCTTAGAAAATGTTCGGGTCTTTAAATGTATTTTGACTTCTGTTAATTCCGTCCACTTTCTTAATGTCGGGCTACGCAACCAGTATCATGGTAATGAACGATGCTACGAGATACAAAAGATTGATTCACATTAAAATGCTGAGATAGCCAGTAGTGGTTTTCCAGCCAAAAAAAGAAATCATATGTATATTTGGAATGTGTGACGGAATTTCGTGTGGAAGTAAATTGTGTCAAATTATATTGAAATCGGTTCAGCTTGGGATAGTACTTTATTAAAAAGTACTATCCGCCTTTGCAATCGTATTAGGCTACCAGTTTAGCGTATAGCTGTTAAAATTATTACAGTGACAGCTTATTATATTGTTCACAAGAGTATATATATATATATATATATATATACATATATATATATATATATATATATATATATATATATATATATATATATATATCTGGGAGCTATATGCAAATATTAACCGATTTCTAATTAATTTTTCAAATTTATTATTGTAACCAAATTCTTCCACACATTCTGAATTTCATTGCAATCAGGCATACATATCGTGTTTGATTCATAACACATGAAATCGGACGAAATATACATCTATGGGAGCTATATCCAAATCTGAACCGATTTCAATATAATTTCTCTACTTTATTTTCTGTACCGATTTCAATATATTATGGCAAAACTGATTTTTAAACAGATCGGACTTCAATAAATAAGATATAAATATTGCGACGTGCCAGGTGTGGACTATATTAGTTACTTTATTCACTTAATATGAGATATTTGATAATTTTTAGGAAATGTTAGAATGTGGGAGAGATACCAGATATAGTTGGCTGAAGTATTCCATTTTCATAATTCATCTAATACAGATAAAAATATTGTTATGGGCAAGATTATAAGAAAATCAAACATTTGCATCCAATTTTATGAAAAATCATAAATTCCACATACATCTTAGGTTTGTGGTTAAGAGAAGTACATGCGAATTTCCAAAAATCCAGACGTTTCTTACCCCTACACACCAACATTGATCCACGTGAAAAATTTCTAGATTCTAGAGTCAGCCGTTTTGTGTGGGCGTTGATGAATCAGTCAGTATCTCATGTTTTACTCTTGCAAACCCTGTCCTATATCAAACCATTCTGTTTTATTTTCTAACCTTGTTGAGGAAGGAAATTTTCTGCATAACATTTTAAGATTATTCCCCATCTATAGTCTCGTTTTAATGACTCCGCATGTATTACAAACTGTCTGCAAAATAGGAAAGTATTGAAGGTCTCGCAAAGCAACTTTCTCTACAATAAAAAACAATAATGGCTATTTGTTTTATAAAACAAAATATAATTAAATGCCACATCTCGAATTGTCAAGTGGTTTTGTTTTTTGAAGTGAGCCGGGCCGGGTCATTGTTAAGATCCGTTTCATTTCCATGGCACACAAAGCGGCGGTGGCGGCTCTCCACAACAACAGAGCACAGCCATTTGTATTGTTTGCAAACAATGAAGGAGAAACACTAAAACAACAACAATAATAACAACTACAACTACAACAGCAACATCAATTAATTGAAAAATCATTAAAATTGTTATTAAATTTATTAACGTATAAACAATCTGCTGCGCTGGTTTTGATTAAAAGCAAATCCTTCTTTTATTTCGCAATGGCCACAAAGAATTTGCCCATTGAAGCGAGTAATAAACGGAGGGTAGGTTTGTTGTTGGCTGGTGTTGTTTGTAGGCTATTCAATGGCGTATTTTTAATTCGATTTATTCAATAATGTGATTTGAATTGGATAATGAATGTGTGGAGGGGTTTAGAGGAAGGTAGTGAAATTTCAACAGGTTAGGAGGGATTTATAGTACGTTTTTTGTTGTTCTGAAAAGTTATCTAATTCTAAAAAAAAAATATTATTTTTTTATGATAACGACGAGCTCAAGTAGCGAAGAATTTACTTATCAACAAGTAAGCAAAGGCTATAGTCGAGCGGGGCCGACCATGTGATACCCTACAACACTACAATATGTTAGAAGCCCCCTTAAGTCCAAATCCATTTTGGATGATTTCTCTTTTGAAATTATGTCACGGGGCACTGCCGAGATATTACTCTTAGCATCTTGACCAGGAAAATTTGCTAAATATATTCCAATGGTCATTCAAAATGCTAGAAATCTTCCCCGTCCTTAACTCTCTTCTCAGGCGTGTCGATTGGCTTCAATTGTGTGATCAGGAAATTTTTTCTGTTTTTGGTTCATTTGAACCCCTAAATATATTTCGATCATCTCCAATAACAGGAGGTCCCTCTGTATCTCCAAATTTAGTCTCATCTATATGATTAGCTTGTTTACGATATTTGCCTATATTTGTCAACAAAATCAACATAAACAAGTAAAATAACTGTAAGTTCGACCGAACTTTGAATACCCTCCTCTGTTAAAATCCTAAAAATACCAAATGTAGCTATTATATTAGGGTCTATACGACGACATGAACCTGCGTAGTTAACATTTGTCATAAGCCATTACAATATTCAAATGCGAAACTTAAAAAAATCTGTTATAATGTCGATAAAATCAATGTTCATAAAACTATGAACATGAAAGACTGCTGCAATAAATTAGATCGTTAAGTGATTTAGGCTATAAAATGTTTATGTAATTTTAACCCAACATTCTAGAGTACTTGTAAATGTGTGTGCATGAAAGATAAGAGCATAAGGGATGATAACACTTCATGCTGCTGGAGACGCATTGATAATAAAGAATATTCTCCCATAAACATGCGCTCAGCTGGGGAGTAAATATAGATCACAGCAATTGTGTGTTGCATTAGGCCTATGCATAGAATTAGAAATGTCAAGTGTTTGTAGCCTTAAGTAGATGCATAAGATTAAACCCCCCTAAGATTTCTGTTGTGTACTAGCACTTAAGTAATACATTTTGTTCAATAAAATTAGAATTAAACTGACAAACGAACAAACAAGTTCTAGAATTTGATTCTCCCGCTAACATTGGTCCTTCGACAAAAAAAAAAAACCAGCGGCCACAAAAATATATTTCAAAAAAAAAAAGAGAATTATATTTTTGTAAAAAAAAACAAAACAGAAAAAAAAGCCATAGGGGCAAAACAAAAAAAGCCATAGGGGCAAATAAAAAACAAAAAAAAAAGCCATAGGGGCAAAACAAAAAAAAGCCATAGGGGCAAATAAAAAACAAAAAAAAAGCCATAGGGGCAAAGAAAAAACAAAAAAAGCCATAGGGGCAAAGAAAAAATCAAAAAAAGCCATAGGGGCAACAAAAGCAAAAAAATAAAACAGAATAATTTTGAAAAAAGCCACAGGGGCATTAAAAGAAAAGAAGCTAAAACTACAAATTTTACTTGCTTCACAAAACAAGGAAAAATGGCGTCGAGACATAACTTGTATAAGCTCCAAAGCCTACTCCTTAAAGAAGTAATTGGGATTAAGGAAAAACTGCAAGCAGGCATGGTTCGGAAAGCAGCCATGGGTGACACACTACGATCCCTGGAAAGCAAAATGAAGGAAGCCACTACGAACCACGAAATGCTGAGAGTGCATGGCGAAAACACTGATCCCTATTTCAAAGAAAATGTTTGGGATCTCATCAACTTGAACTATGGAAAAGCAAAGGAACTCCTAGCGAGTTTGGAAGAAGAGGTCGAGCGAGAACCGCAAAGGGTAATAAAAGAAGCAGAGCCCGAAGTGCATGGGCTAATGCTCGATCAACAGTTAAAGGCCTTCCAAGAGGAAATGCAACAACAGATGCAACAACAAATGCAACAATTTATGTTGATGTTCGAGAAGAATAAAAGAAAAAATGAGGAAGAAAGACAAACCCATATAGAATCATCACCAATGGGCAATCAGGCGAATATAAAAGTAAGCGCAATCATCTACCAATTCAGGAAAAAAGTAAACAAACTCGCCGATGCCGTTGAATGCGATTTAGCTGGACTATCAAAATATGCTTTGGAGTACATGAAGTCATCGTGGGAGAAGCATATGGATGAAATTAGGAAATTGCATCTCGAGCTCTCAACGGTGCATGGAATGGAAGAGGTAGATCTCGAATTTGAAGAAATTGAAGAAAAGTTTGAGAGCAAAATGCAGGATATGATAAGAAGGATAGATGGTCTTAAAGAGGAGTCACTGGAAGTAGAACTAAAAAGAGTCCAAATACCATCCTTTAGTGGTCATGTGGAAGAGTGGAGTTCATTTCACGATTTATTTAAAAAGATGATTGATGAAAACTCCAAATTATCAAAAGTTCAAAAACTGTACTACCTCAAGACAAATCTAAAAGGAGAGGCATTTCGCTTGGTGCAACATCTTCAAGTGACCGAGGCAAATTATGAAGCAGCATGGGAATTACTGGAAAAAAGATATGGCAACAGGAGAATTTTATTCACTAAATTGGTAGATAGAATACTGGACCATCAAAACATCAACAGCCTGTCAGCAATAAGCATAAGAAATTTGCTGGACAATGTAAATGAAAGTATTCAGGCGTTGAAAGCAATGGATATTCCCCTAGAGCAAGCGGATCCCATTTTAGCCCGAATAATTATACGGAAACTGGATAAGGATGGGCTTATTCTTTATGAGCAGAATGTAAAGAAATCCAAGGACATCCAAAAACTTGAGGATGTGATGGACTTCCTGGAGCAGCAGTTTCAAGCCTTGGAAGCTTCAGTAGGCAGAAAACACAATAACATAGGACTGTACAAACTCCAAGAAAAATCAGCAGTGGTAGCGGAATTAAAACAATGTAAGTTCTGTAAAATAAGCGGACATGATATCGCATGGTGCAGAAAATTTTCGGCGTTATCTTCGAATGAAAGATACAATTGGGCAAGATCAGCACAGGTCTGCCTCAGATGCTTAAGCCACAACAAGGATAAAAAATGTTACAATGAAATTAAATGCCAGAAGTGTGGAATGAATCACATCACAGTGATGCATTTAGAGCGAAGAGGACATACGAAAGCAATGACCACCAATACAACAACAAATGTTCTGCTAGCAACAGCCCAAGTTCGTATAAAATCACTGCATGGAGAATTTGTAACAGTCAAAGCGCTGATAGACCAAGGATCACAAATTACATCCATATCAGAGGACGCGGCTCAACTGTTGCAGCTACCAAGGAAGAAGACAGAAGTGAGGTTACAAGGTCTAGGAGAGACCCTAGTTGGCGTGGCGAAATCTAAAGTTGCACTGGAACTACGACCCAGATTTTTGAGCAACATAATGATTAAGGCAGAAGCACTAGTCCTTCCAGCACTTGCATCAGCACATCCCGACAGAAGGTTTCAATATGACGTGGATAAATGGAGAAATGTAAATTTGGCAGATCCAAATTTCAACAGCCCGGAAAGAATCGATTTAGTCATTGGAGCCGATCTTTACTCACAAATATTGGAAGAAGGAGTTCGCCACGATGAGCAAATTGTGGGACAAAATACGAAGTTGGGTTGGATTTTATCTGGAACAGTAGTAGTAAATCCTGGATTGAACATAAAGAAATCGGCAGCAACAACAACAATTGAGAGGTTCTGGGAAATAGAGGAAATAGAAGATGAAAAAACGACCGAAGAAGACGAATACTGCCTTAAGTTATATGAAGACACAACACGCCGAGACAATTCAGGAAGATTTGTCGTGCGTTTGCCGTTAATTGAAGAAAAAGATTTGGGAGATTCATATAAAAGAGCCATGGCGAGGTTTATAAACTTGGAAAAAAGATTAGAAAATAATGCGGAATTAAAGTCAGAGTACGAGAAAACAATGAACGAGCTCATATCCATGGGCCAAATGGTAAAGGTGGATCCAAGTAAGAAGGCTTTGTATTATATGCCGCACCAAGCAGTGGTACGTGAAACAAGTCTAACCACAAAAGTTAGAGTGGTATTTGATGCTTCATCGACAACTTCAAATGGGAAGTCGCTGAATGACATACTTCACGTGGGACCAAGGCTTCAAAAAGATATATTTGACATTGTAACAAAGTGGAGATCGTGGAAGTTTGTCATCTCAGCTGATGTGGAGAAAATGTTTCGTCAGATTAAAGTTGAAAAAGAAGACCAGGAATACCAACATGTGTTGTGGAGGAGTAATCCGTCGGAGCCTATCCAACAATATAAACTTACTACGGTAACATATGGCACTGCATCAGCACCATTTCTGGCTGTAAGATCGCTCATAGAAATTGGAAATAGGTGCCAGAATCAAGAAATCGCTCAGAGGATCAAAGAAGATTTCTACATGGACGACCTTTTAACAGGAGCGAATACAAAACAAGAATGCAGGGAGGTGCAGAAGAAGATAACGCTGCAACTGGAGGATTATGGGTTTCATTTAAGAAAATGGATATCAAACTCTCCTGAAGTATTGAGTGCGGTGAAATTGAATGAAGAAAATGAAGTGCTGAGAATAGAAGAAGAAAAATGCTTGAAAACATTGGGATTACAATGGAATCCACAGATCGATTGCTTTACATTTAGTATGCAAATTAAAAAAGAAGACAAGTTGACAAAACGAATAGCATTGTCAAGACTGGCACAAATATTCGATCCATTAGGTTGGCTGACGCCAGTCACGGTAACAGCAAAACTATTTATACAGCAGTTATGGATACAACAAATAGAATGGGATGTGCCATTGGAGGAGAAATTGAGTGGAGATTGGCGGCAGTTTACATACAGTCTGCCTGCTTTAGAAAATTTAAGGATTCCAAGATGGTTTGGAATATTGGAAGACAAAACTGCACAGTTACATGGGTTTGCAGATGCTTCCGAGAAGGCTTATGCAGCAGTCGTATACCTTAAGGTAAATTCGCAGGTGACCATAGTGGCTGCAAAAAGTAAGGTAAATCCAGTAAAAAATAGGAAGACGCTTCCAAAGCTGGAACTTTGTGCAACACATCTATTGGCTAAACTACTACAGAAGATCAAAGGAGTATTGAAGTCAGCAACACCAACTTTTGCTTGGAGTGATTCCATGATTTCCTTGGCATGGATTCACAACTCCAAAAACAAGGATAAGTTCATAAAAACAAGGGTGATGGATATTTTGGAGAGAATACCCGAAGCGAAATGGGGCTACGTCAAGTCAAAGGAGAATCCAGCAGATATGGGTTCAAGGGGTGTCCCACCGGAGACTTTGACAAACAATACATTGTGGTGGGAAGGCCCCGAATGGCTGAAAAAAGATGAACAAGATTGGCCAAAAAGCAACATAAATCAAACAGTAGCAACAACAGTAAAGTTTTCGACTGAAAACCACTTATATGAAAGTATGATGAAGTATTCGTCATTTAAGAAACAGATACGTGTAATGGCTTATCTACTGCGTTTTATAAAAGGGCTAAAAAAGAAGCGAGCAGTAAATGAGCATTTGACGGCAAAAGAGTTGGAAGAAGCAGAGATGGAGATAATAAAACTACATCAAGAAAGAGAATGGCCAGTGGAACTAAGGAAATTGAAGACATTGGGAACGGTGGATCATCAAAGTAAAATAGCTTCACTACATCCACAGTTGGATCGAAATGGCATAATGCGGGTTGGTGGAAGACTTGCTTTGTCAGAGCTGAACTATAACCAAAAGCATCCAATAATTATTCAAAAGTCAAGATTAGCGGGAAATATCATTCGAAATTGTCATATTCAAACGATGCATGGAGGAAATCGACTTATGGAAAATATACTAAGACGAAAATATTGGATTATTGGAGCTAAAAATAGGATAAAACTGTGCATTAGGTGTTGTCCAAGATGTACGCGCTTTAGAGGTGAAGTGCGAAATCAATTGATGGGAAATTTACCAGCTTACCGTGTCAGTATAAATCAACCCTTTCAACACTGTGGCATTGATTATGCGGGTCCGCTACAAATACGGTGCTCCAAAACAAGAGGAGTGAAGGCTATGAAGGGTTACGTAGCGGTGTTCGTATGCATGGTAACTAAGGCGGTTCATTTGGAAGCTGTCAGCGAACTTACAACGGAAGCATTTCTGGCGGCGCTAAGGCGATTTTTCGCGAGAAGAGGAAAATCAACCGACTTATATTCAGACAACGGAACGAACTTCGTAGGGGCAGCAAGGCAGCTTGACAGAGACTTTTTGGATGCCGTTAAAAACAACACGAAGTTAGCTCCCATTTTGGAAAATGAAAAAATAAGTTGGCATTTCATTCCGCCGGCAGCTCCTCACGTTGGAGGAATTTGGGAAGCAGCAGTGAAGTCCATGAAATATCACCTAAAAAGAATAATTGGTGATACGAAATTGACTTACGAGGAGTTGAGTACGGTGCTATCTCAGATTGAAGCAGTATTAAATTCGAGGCCGCTACATGAACTTGGAAGCGGTGCAGAATATATTGACACTTTAACACCTGGACATTTCTTAATTGGCCGTCCGATGTTAGAATCACCGGCGACTATCGATGAAGGTAACTTAGGATGTCTTAATAGATGGAAACTGCTACAACGAATTAAAAGTCATTTTTGGAGCAGATGGAAAGAGGAGTATCTAACCACATTACAAAACCGAATGAAATGGAAGAAACAAAATAATAATGTGGAAATAGGCAATGTGGTGATATTGAAAAACGAAGAAACGCACGCGGCGCGATGGCCACTGGCCAAGGTGGTAGAAGTCCATCCAGGGAAGGACGGAGTTGTAAGGATTGTGACAGTTAAAACACAAGACGGCGTGATAAAGAGGCCAATTAACAAATTATGTCCATTGGAGCATATGGACGAGGAATCTGAAGAATTGCCCAGACAGGAAAAACAGGCGGAAATTACACACACTAATATGACAAGATGTGAGCGAAAAATAAGGAAACAACCAATAACGTGGGCAATGATGCTGAACTTATTTTTACTAATATCTACCAAGGCATCATCTGTACATGAACTGAATAGTTCGGCTGCGGTATATTTGGATCCCATGTCTCAAATTCACATGGTTTCCTCATCATGGAATATGGTTGTGTACTTTGAGCTGAAACCATATTTAGAAACATTAGACCTGGCTTCCGAATTGCTGAAAACATCAAAAAGCTTATGCCCACGACTTCAAACTTTTGAGGAGCAGTGTTGGTCCACGATTAACAATATGGAACTCAAGATTAATAAGATAAAGACCAACAATCGATTATTCCTCAGAGAAGACAATCGTCAAAAAAGAGGAGCTCCGTTGAAATTTGTAGGTTCGTTTCAACACTGGGCATTTGGGATAATGGACGATGACGATCGAGTAGCTATGGAGAGCAATATGAAAAATCTATTAGCCAACCAAAAGGATTTGAAGAAGTTAGCAAAACAACAGACATCTGTAGTCGACGCTACAGTAAATCTTTTAAGGAAAACCACAGAGGAAGTGAATTCGCACTTTTCGGATATCAAAGGCAAAATTGAGAACATAAGTGCTACAATGAATGAGAATTACTTCGTGTATAGAGAATCCATACGATTCTTTATAATAGCAAAACAAATTCATGAGCTTTTGGAAGAATGTGACGAAGTCCAAAAAGAAGTTGTTGATGCATTAATTGATGTAAACAGCGGTAAGTTTCATCCCGTCCTGATAACACCCAAACAATTACAAGCAGAGATAGTAAAAATACGAGATGCTCTGCCTGAAAAATATGTACTGCCAGGAAAGCGTACAGGAATGGAATTAAAAGAGATCTTACATTTGATGACGTGCCACGGATCGTTTGTGGGGTCCCAACTGGTAATTAATATAAAAATACCGCTGTTCAATCGGCAGTCATCCCAGTTTTACAAAGTAATTCCGATACCATTTGAAGAAGGAAATACGATATTGATAGCCCGGGTGAATTCCCCGTACATTGTATATAATTTTGAGCTGGATTCTTTTCATTTCTTAACACAGCCTATGCTGAATGAGTGCAAAGAGACGTTGGGTAAGGAGATAATGTGCGAAGAGAATTTTCCATGGAGAGATGCAACTACAAATAATTGTGAATTATCTCCTCTGAGACCGCACATAAAACTAAACTGCGCCTATGACGAAGTGGAACGAATGCCTTATTGGATGCCATTGAAACGAAATGGCAATTGGCTTTTTAAAACCTTTTCAAGTACAACAGCTCATTTGCAATGCTCTCACAAACAACAGACGATTATGGAACTTCCAAAGCAAGGAATTCTCACGCTGGATGCAGACTGTACAGCGAGGATCGGTAAAGTAACGTTGGTAGCTGTGCATAGAGTTCATAACGAGATAAACACAGAATTCCATTCGTTTCTTTTGAAGGATGTAAGTCCGGACGAAAAAGAATCAATCAAACCCCTTGGAAATATACTTATCAATCATCATCAAGAAATTGACGAGCTAAAGAAATTCGTGGACAAGTTAAAGAAAGAAAATGTGGAATTGCGAGGCTTGAAGTTCCATCACATCTCATCACACGTAGCTTTTATTTTAGTAATTATAGTAATAATAATTCTAATTATTTTATTTATAAGAAGACAGAAAAAATTAAAACGCATAACCGAAATTCAATTTCCCCGAGGCCAGGATGTCTAAATAAATTATTTGCCGCCCGGGAAAATGTTCATAAAACTATGAACATGAAAGACTGCTGCAATAAATTAGATCGTTAAGTGATTTAGGCTATAAAATGTTTATGTAATTTTAACCCAACATTCTAGAGTACTTGTAAATGTGTGTGCATGAAAGATAAGAGCATAAGGGATGATAACACTTCATGCTGCTGGAGACGCATTGATAATAAAGAATATTCTCCCATAAACATGCGCTCAGCTGGGGAGTAAATATAGATCACAGCAATTGTGTGTTGCATTAGGCCTATGCATAGAATTAGAAATGTCAAGTGTTTGTAGCCTTAAGTAGATGCATAAGATTAAACCCCCCTAAGATTTCTGTTGTGTACTAGCACTTAAGTAATACATTTTGTTCAATAAAATTAGAATTAAACTGACAAACGAACAAACAAGTTCTAGAATTTGATTCTCCCGCTAACAATCAAAATACCGAATATCGGGAGGTACCGTTATATGGGGGCTTTACGAAGAGGTGGCCCTGCACAGACAATTTTCTGTCTTAGGCTGTAGTATCCATCACGTACTTCAAATACCACATTTGAAACTATTCCGGTAAATAATGTCGCTAAAATCATTAAAAATTCCGAATATCGGGAGGTACCGTTATAAGGGAGCTATACCAAAACGTGGACCTACATGGCCAATTTTAATATCAAAAGTCCTGCAGACATAACATATATTTGAGCAAAATTTTTATCAATCTTCAATTCGTTCGGAAGCTAGAGTGATTTCCACAGACGTACAGACGGACGGACGCTAAATCGACATAGAAGATATATTTCAAGAATATATATACTTTGTGGGGTCTAAAATGTGTATTTCGAGGTGTTAAAAACGGAATGACAAACTTAATATACCCTCCATACTATGGTGGAGGGTATAAAAAGGCTGAGGTTTGCCTTTTGTGTATTTCGGATATCGCCTCTAAGTAATGATGGAATTTTTTCACACAAAAGTAGTGGTTCATTCTACCCGCTGCCCTAAACTATAACTGCAAAGGGCTGCAAAATCAGAAAAATTATTAGTTGTTGGTCCATTTCGATCCCTAAATATATTGGGGACATCTTTGAAAACAATAGGTCTAGCCCTTCTGAGCCTAACCCTTACCTTATGAAAATATTCGTGAGGATCGGACGATAATTGCAATCTGTATATAATAAACCAAAACTGTGTTGTAAGGTGAAAAATATTACAAAATATACACTCAATATTATAAGGCAAATTGAAAAGATCACATGCGATAAAAAATATGAAAGAATACTCATGTCAGACCCAACAAAGTGTATATTTTCTTGATCAGCATAAAATTCTAAGTTGATTTAGCGATGTCCGTCTGTTGTAATCACGCTATCTTTCGAACGAATTGGGATAGAAGGATAAAATTTTGCACACATGTTTATTTTTCCAGTAGGCAGGTTAAGTTCTTAAATGGGCCATGTAGGTCCAGGTATTCATATAGCCCCCATATAACGGTACCTCAAAATATTCGGTATTTTGATGACTTTAGGGTCATTATACGCAGGAGTAGTTTCAAATTACGTATTTAGAGTTCGTAATGGGACCTACAGTCTGTGACAGAAAATTGTCTATGCAGGTCCAGGTCTTCGTATAGGCCCAATATACCAGTACCTCCCTATATTCGGTATTTTGACGATTTTAGGTACAATACTCACCGAAATTTTTTGAGATGTCGTATTTGAAGTTCGTAATGGATGCTACAGCTTATGACAGAAAATTGTCTATGCTGGTCCTGGTCTTCGCACGGTACCTCCCTTTATACGATATTTTGATGATTTTAGCTACAGTATTCACCGTTTATTTCAAGTTTCGAATTTGAATTCCCATGTAGGTTCACGTCGTATAGACACCAATATAACGGCTATAATCGGTATTTTTTAAAATTTTAACAGATTTTTTTAACGATTTCATTTCCAAATTCGTTCCAAATGGTGGAGGGTATTCAAAGATCGGCGCGGCCGAACTTACTGCTTTTTAATTTGTTTTTTTTTTTAGATTTTATACTTTTATGCCAAGAGGGCATTCTGAATTGACAAAATTTGTCAAATTCGGTCCAGATATTCTTGAGATACAAGCATTTTAGCTAACACACCTTTGCTTTGTATATACACATTGTATATATTTCGCTATATATAAATACGATATATTTAATATCGGCATCTACGTTACGGTCAGGATTGACTTGTTCGTCTATTTGTGATTTCGCCGGGATTAAAAATATTCGCGGTTTAATGGAAAATTTGACTTTAATTTAAGGCAAATGTTATGGCCATTTTCACCCACTAAATATCACCCGATCGCCATCAAAATTGGAAGATTTCTGCTCAGCCCTAAGCTCTAGCCCCATGCTAACTTCCGCTTTGATTGGTCTATAATTGCGACCTGTAGAGCAAATGCAAAATCAGGAAATTTTTAAGTTTTTAGTCCATTTCAACCCCTAAATTTTATGCGATCACCTCCAATAGGCTTCTTTTCTGGCCCACCTCCATTCTAAATTTCACGAAGATTGGGCCATAATTGCGGTCTTTAGAGTGATTACAAATTAACATGGACAGATGGATAGACGTACGTACATAATTAGATCGACTCAGCTCGGCGAGATAGGAAGATCCATATATACTTTCCTATGTGGGAAACCAATATTTCGAGGTGTTACATAATTTTTGGCCCAATCAAACTTATAATACCCCCAACACATTGCGTTGTAGGGTATAAAAATGTATTTTGTATCAGGAAATGTTTATACAACAGAAATAATACTTGGCTCCAGAAAGGTCTAGCGAAATGGTCTAGTGACTCACTGTCACTATTGTCCAGCTAACTGCCTTTGAATGCCAAAAAAAAGTTGAATTATGTAACAGGACCCAATGGGTGGCACGAGAAAATAAATTTAAAATTAAACTGTCACCAAATATGCGAAGAAGATATAACATTAAAAATGATTTATCACTGTAAGGAAGATATTAAACTACATTTCCTTTGTTTCGCACTGCCAAGGTTGGCCATAAATAACACAACTAAATTTAAATCGCATTTATATTATTATTTTATACATATATTTGAGTAAAATAACATTTCATACAATATTACAACTTTTATATGAATTCATATTGAAAAAACATTTTTTCCCTTTTCTATGAAGATTCCTTCTCTAGGCAGGTTTTAAGTGCGAACCTCCAATCTACAATGCATTTTGTGTTACACAAAGTTTGCATGTATGAATATGCTTAAAAATGTCTATATACAATGCAGAGAATCCTTGCCATACCCACACACCTCTCTTAACGGCATTAAAGCCGATTTAACCATCAGAGAGGCAGGCTACATCGTTGGCATTGTCTGACGAAAGGGGGAAAATAACACGAGTCGTTTACTTGACAAAAGAATCCATTACCGTTAGTTGTCGTTGGGTCTAGATCAAACTTGAAAGGAATTAAATTCAGCTCAATTCGATGTTTTTGATACGAAATTATTGTTTTCCAAGTCTGTGAGACTTTTATGAAAGAAAAATTTCATAAATGGTCTGTACGTACGTAGAGAGGTTAAATTCATAATTTGATTGGTCAAAAATTAGCTACGACGACCTAAGATGCGATATATGTTTTTCCTTAAATCCATGTCAGGACCATTGAAAGCTATGTCTGATCGTGTGCATATGTGTACTAATGTACACAAAAAGTATAGAGGAAATACCCAATTGGTACAACATTTGTAAGCAAACATTTGGAAGTTGTGCCGAATAACCCATTAAAAGGTAATGTAAGCAAACTAAAGGGCGATTTTTTTAAGAATTACGAAATTATTTTTCAAAAAATAAAAAAAGACATAAAAAAGCATGAAATCTTTATTTGAATTGTTTGTGCGGTTCATATAATTTAATGTTTAAAGATTACTTCATACAAATGTTGCCCGCGTCTACGCCTCAAATGACCCACCTGCTTAGGTCACACTCCTTGAAACATTGCAGTCGGTATCTCACAAAAAATGCTTCAATAATGTCTTCCAATGCGCCAATTAACGCGGGCTGTATAGACATGAGTCTTATCGGAGACCCACACAAAAATGTAAAGGCGTTATATCGCACGATTTAGGAAGTCAATTGCCCTGTTGTAAACGTGAAAACAAATGTTCCCCAAACTCACCTCTCAATAAGTCCATTGTTATATATATTGTGTGGCATGGGGCACCGTTTTGTTGATGCCACATATTATGCAAGTCAAATTCTTTCGTTTTGGCCAAAACAAAGTTGGATATCATCTCATGGTAGCGCTCACCAGTCTCAGTTACGATTCGCAGCATTTTTGAAGAAGTACGGTCTAATGATGCCATCAGCCCATAAACCAAAACAAACTGTGACTCTAATGGACTGATGGACGGAAGACGATGAAAATGTATACATTTACATTTTAGTCGAAGTTCCTACAGATATACATCCCTCTCAATTAATGTCTGCTAAAGTAATTTTAAATTAGCAAAGGCACAAACCAAGAGATTTTGTATAAAGTTCGGGAAGGGTAGATAAAGAGAGGAAGAAAGAGAGAGATAGTAAACGAGAGGAAAACTTAACTTAAAATTAATAACCAAAATAATAATATTCATCGATTTTTATTTCTCATAATTATTAAACAAGTGATAAAGTATCAAGTTCGGCCGGGCCGAACTTTTAATACCCTCCATCATGATATATGCAATGTCAAAATAAGGACCTATATCAAAAATTGTTTTGTAAGGCGGTTAGACACCCATTAGAAACTGTAAATACAAAATTTTAGACAATTCCTTTGAAAAAAATGGGAAAAGATGTTAGAATACCGAAAATAGAATGATACCGTTATATAGCAGATATACCACAATATGGACCTATATATATATTCAATGAATTACAAACTTAATATAACCTCCATTTTATGGCGGAAGGTATAAAAGTATTCATTAAAAGTTAGGGCAACATAACTCGCCATTTCTAAAACCAGAATATACGAACCAAAAATTAAACAAGTAAACAAAAAAACATTAAGTTCGGCTGGGCCGAACTTTTAATACCCTCCACCATAGGCTAAAGAAAAATTTTTATACAAAAGTATCTGAATTCAAACATGTAGTTAAACTTATCAAAAAACCAAAAAAATGAATCAGGCCGTTATATGGGACTATACCAAAACGGGAACCTCTATTGACAATTTTATATTTCTAGAATTGTCATGTATAAAATCTTCTAAAATACCGAATATCATTGGATATCGTCATATGTGCACTATAGGAAACTTAGAACTTAATATTCAATGTCCTGCCATCGGTCTAGAACCCATTATAAACAACAAATAACAATTTTTAGAAAAATCCGTGGAAAATGTGGCAAAAATCATCAAAGTATCGAATATCGGGAGATACCGTTATATGGGAGCTATACCAAAACTTTGAGCTATCCATACAGTGTTTTGCCACACGAGCTAGAACCCATTACGAACTAAAAATACCGATTTCTGGACAAACCCTTTGAAATATGTGACAAAAATCATCAATATATCGCCAAGTTCCGTTATATGGGGGCTATACCAAAACATGGACCTATACATACAATGTTTCGGCACCGAAGCTAGAACCCATTATGACCTATAAATACCAATTTTTGGATAAATACAGATGTGGAAAAAATGTGGCAAAAGTCATCAAAATACCGAATGTTGAGAGGTACCGTTATATGGGGGCTATACTAAAACGTGGATCTATATATACAACGCTCCGAATATTTTGGGATGTTACAAAAGGAATGACAAAGTTAATATACCCTCCTTTCCAAGATGGAGGGTATAAAAATAATGAAATCAAAAATGAAGGGTCTTGAAGGGTTTTAAAGAGCTTTCACTCAACTTTTGGGGAATCAAATATAAAACGGTCCACTGTACAAAAATAGAGTGTTGGGGCGGGACTCAAACGGGGAGAACATTCTAAATATATGGGCCTTATATTTGAGCGATACCTTTTCAGGAAGTTCGAAAATCCCTAAGCCCGACATTTTTTTTGTTGTTAATTTATAATGTGTTAAAAGAGAAAAAGATAGGGGAAACTAGACGAAAACTAAAGGTATTATAAATCGAGAGCACCTTCGATAAAAAGAAGTACACATTAGCAGTATGCATTGACATCGAAGGCGCTTTCAACAACGTCAGCACGGATACACTAATCCAATCCTTAGATAGCTTTGAGGTCAACAGGACCCTAAGGGACTGGATAAACCATATGCTAATGAATAGATGGATAAGTTGTGGGCTATATGACGTCATCATAAGGGACAAAGTTGGTCAAGGAACACCACAGGGATGGATATTATCACCCCTCCTATGGGTTACTACGATAAATAGTCTCCTAAGGACCTTATACAACGAAGGTTTTGAACCAGTCTGCTATGCAGACGATGTTATTATACTTCTGAGGAGAAAGAACCCTAAGTTACTGTGCGGAAGGGCCGAGTCGGCTCTGAAACTTGCATACAACTGGGCTAGACCGAGAGGTCTCAACGTCAACCCGGAAAAAACTGAAATATGTCTATTTACCAGGAAAAGGAAACTGGGTCTTTTCGAGGAACCGGTTTTCCTGAACAGGACAATCAACATTTTCAATAAGGTTAAATATCTGGGAGTGATTCTAGATAGGAAACTTAATTGGAGGGACCACATCCAGGAAAGAGCAAACAAAGCTCATAGATGTTGGGCAACGTGTAAAAGAGCTATAGGCTCTAAATGGGGTTTCAATCCTAACATGATACATTGGCTATACAAAAGCGTGATTAGACCTGTTCTAACTTACGCGTCAATAGTCTGGTGGACAGCCATGGATAAAAAGTGTAATATTAAAATACTACAGAAAGTCCAACGAATGTGCTGCTTAAGCATCCGCGGGGCAATGAGGACAACGCCAACTAGGGCACTAGAGACATTACTATTTCTTCACCCAATAGACATTCAGATTCGGTATGAAGCAACCGTCGCGGCCTTAAGGCTTAGGGCAACGGACGAGTGGTTAATCAAAGGCCACGCTACATACCATCAAAGAATCTTACAGGTAACAACGGGAGAATCAATAGAAAACTTTGTATCGGACCGGATATCTGAATCGATTGTAGCTACCTCTTGTGAAACATTAATGCCAAACAGAGACTCGTGGATCGATGGATTCCCATCACAGATGCCGACTGGTAACTGTTGTTACACAGATGGTAGGGAAAACCACCAAAATCCTGTAAGGTGACCCAAATGAGATAAAAACAAAGAATCTTTTATTGCTAGGCAAGAAGGAGATCAGTGAGGTGACAGGCATCCTTACGGGGCACCTGGGCCTATAAACTCATCTATACAAGATAGGTTGCACAGATAACAGCATATGCAGGGCGTGCAGGGAAGACGACGAAACTTTGGAACATTTTCTCTGTATATGCCCAGCGTTTGCCAATATCAGAGCCCAATTCTTAGGGAGCGACACTATACCAGACCTTAGTCGGATCATGGTAAATGATATAAAACAGTTAAAGAATTTCATAAAGGCAACAGAATTTCAATTATAACAGACTGTTTAACTGCACGTCTTCCTCGGTAAAACCCCTCTGACTAGAGCGCACAACAGGCCTATACTGGCTTAAGTGCATGCCCAAAAGGGCTTGAGGCGAAATTGTTTTGCCCCTCTTTTACAACCTAACCTAACCTAACCTAACCTAAAGGTATTATAAAAAAATCAATATATCATAAAATTTTGAAATACTCTTTTTCTCTTCTTCCTTAACACTATCTAACCTTGAATACATTTTTTCCTTTTTGTAACAATGTCCCTTGAGTCTCTTAATGTCATATACAAATATAAATGATTAAATACAGCTAAGTTCGGCCGTAAATTTAATTCCGTTATTTGGAAGGAACTTGGAAAAAAAAGGAAACAAATCCATCGAAAAATACCACTTAAATAGAAATTCTATATTCGAAAACGTGGACCTGGATGAGTAATTTTCTGTCATAGTTTGTAGTACCTATTACGGACTTTTAATACGAAATTTGAAATAATTTCGGTGAATAATATCGCCAAGATCATCAAAATTATATGGTTGCTATACGAAGACGTGGACCGACATGGCCCATTGTCGAAAGATAGTGTGATTACAATAGACAGACGGACATCGCTACATCGACTTAGAATTTTACGCTGAGCCTGGATATATATACATTGTAGGGTCTATCATGAGTATTTCGAGGATTTACAAACGGAATGACAAGTTAATATATCACCATTCTATGGAGGGTATAAACATTTCAATTTCACTTCAAACCAACCTATTGTTCACATCAGCAATTATAGTTTAAAGAATAAGTGTAAACTTATTTGAATGATAAGCCAGCAATACAATTCCCATTATTTCCGTAGCAAAAAGCAAAGAGAAAGAAAAAAATCATGTCAAAATATCAGAAAATAAAAAATGTTGCCGCAAAAAAAGTTTGAAATAACCTCACATTCGCACACACGAACACATAGGTGTATAGAAATAGTTTCACCAGCATATAATAAAGTGAAATTATAACACATTTTTAGCTTTTTCAATGTTGCTGTGTGTTTTTTGTACACAAAGAGAGAGAGAGGGAGAGAGAGAGAGAAAATTTTGCAACAATTTGTTGAAACTTCTTTGCCACAAATGCAGTTTCAGCAGCGAAAAAGTTTCTCCTGTTTTTCCGTCGATAATTCAATTTTAATAAAGTTTTCTTTAGTCGATATCCTTCAACGAACTACTCAGTCGCAAGACTTGAACCACATAGCAGAACGCACACACACACACACACTATTATGTTTCAGAGCGGGTGTGTGTGTGGGCGTATTAATTTTCCATTAACCCAAATCTATGGAACAAAAACAAACAGCCACAAAAAACAAAAAAATCTCCCAAAGAAGAAACCAACATGTTTATATTTACTACTTATGGAGAGGATAAGCTCCCTGGTATAACCCCCAAAGCGCTGAAACCAAAGACGAAGATGAGAAGCCCTCTTATCAACGGAAGATGAAAATCTGCCTATTAACCATCGACACACGCACAGAGATCAAAATCAGCTTAAGGGAGAAAACGTAGTAGTTAAGCCGCATCAGCCAAGTTATCGGCTGATGTTGCAAATTAAATAGAACTCTTGCTAATATTGAAATATTTTGGATTGAACCAATTCCAATCAGTTCGCCACAATTTTAGTAATTATGAGTATTGGATTTCCGAAACTTACCTCAAAAGTTGTAAACACAATTTTCTCTATCGATCCGAAATACCGCTCCCAGAGCACTTGTGTTTGTTGGCGTAATGCAAATATTCGCTCGTCCGTTATTGAACGAACGACTTCAGGAACCTGAAAGAAAGGGAGGGAGGGAAAATTAGTTTGGGCAATAATATGTGAATTATTTGAAAAAAAAAAATGTATTTAAAACAATTGGATAGAAATAAGCTTTTATGAGTAGCAAAGCTGATTGCTTGACCGAATCTGAACAAGAAATCGCAGACAGTCGGATGAACTGTCCAGGGAACCACCGGTAGATGAAACAGCGTTCAGTAGAAAATGCGACGATAGCAATGAAGGTATCATCAACTAATCAGCCCACTACACGTTAGTACCCGTTCTTATTCCGACAAATGTCGTTTACCGCACAGAGTAAATAATTCTCATTGACTTGATGATGCTTGTAGTATACAGTGATTGTTTTCATACCCATAGCATGGAGGGTATTAAGTTTATCATTTCGTTTGCAACACCTCGAAATATACATTTCAGATCCCACAAAGTATATACCCTTCATCAGGAAAAAAAAATTATGTCGATTTAGCGATGTCCGTCTGTGGAAATCACCAAAGAATCCGAATAAAATAAAGTAGGTTAATAAAATTTTACAGAGATGTGTTTTAGGTCTGAAGGTCTTTTGGCATTGAAAATAGATTTATGGACGTTTGGTTTTTTGGTTACAGTTTAAATCCGATTTTCTTGTAAATGGCATATTACTCGTACTGTCAATATTGGTCCAAGATTTGGTATAGGCTCCATATAACCTCCAGACATTCGGTATTTTGATGATTTGTGACACATTTTTTACCGGAATTGTTCCAAATTTGGTATTTATAGTTCGTCCTATGTCGGTATTTTTATTAGAACTCAGTTTTGCTCATTTTGACTCAGGAGCGAAACATGCCCGCGAGCAGGATTGCTCAAAGTGAGAGTTTTTTACGAAGTATACTCTTCACTCTCTTGTTTTGTGTGGGAGCACTCCTGAGTCAATCCTGTTTGAAAAATAAGAGTAGGAGCTGAATCACTCAAAATAGATCATGAGTGTGCTCTAAAAGTGAAAATGAGTGGAACATTTTTATACCGTACACCACAAGGTGGTCAGGGTATTATGTCTTTGTGCATTTGTTTGTAACAGGCAAAAGTAAACGAGATAGACCCATAGTTCCTTTTGATGAATTGCATTCTGAGTCGATTTATGCATGTCCGTCCGTCTGTCCATGTATTTTTGTAAACAAAGTACAGTTCGCATTTATTGCCCTATCCAGACGAAATTTTGCACAAATCATTTGTTTTGCCCAAGGACGAACCCTATTGAAATTGGAGATAATCGGTCAAAATTTAGATATAGCTCCCATATATATCTTCGTCCGATTTGCCTTTTATTGTGCACCAAATGTGCAATATCAGTCCGAATAGTATGGAATTTTGCACGTGCGATCAGATTGGACCTGAAAATAAGTATGCCAAATTTGATCGAAATCGGTTCAGATATAGCTATAGCTCCCATATGTATTGTTCATCCGATTTGTTATTTTTGTCCTCTGCAGCCGTAATATGCACTCTGTAACAACAATATTTGGGGAAATATATCAAATACAGCTCAGAAATATCTTTGCCAAATTTTATCGAGACCGGTTCAGATTTGGATATAGCTCCCATATATTTTTATCCGATTTCAAATTAATTGTGCATAAAATGGGCAATACAAGTCCGAATTTAAAAGATACAAATGCTTGGGCATATTTAGTTCTTTGAACTTTAAATTATAGTTATAATCATAGCGTGTATAATTGAATTCTCCCATAAAAACTTTTAATTGTTATGCGCAACTGCTGGTTGCAAGAAAACACAAACATACAAGGACAACAATAAGAGTATAATCTGCTCGATTTTGAAAAAAAAAAAAATTATGCTCCCACTCAAAAACGGGGAAATCATGCACACTCCTATTCGTGTGACATTGAAAGAATGGGTTTGCTCAATTTTTTGTCTGCTCCGAGGAGCGCACATGCTCGAACTCGAGTAAATTTCACTCTTTGAGCAAAATCGAGCGAGTTTTTCGGAGGTCTGATTTTGATTTTTTACGTTTATCACTGACATTCAGATTTTGTAATAGGTCCCTATCTCTGGTAGATAATAAGCTATATGGGTTAACGTTTTCGTATAGCACCCATACAACAGTTACTCCCTATATTCGATATTTTCATGATTTTCTATAGTTGTTTCAACAGAATTATCTTAAACTCGGTGTTTGGAGTAATAGACACCACCTTTGGCAGATTGGTCCACCTTTCGTATAGCTCCATATAACCATATTTTCTAAAAATAATAGCATAATATTTCAAAGACTTTTTTACACTTTGTAAGTTCCAAATAGTGGAGGGTATTCAAAGTTCGAACAGGTTGAACCAAGCCGTTTTTTAATTGTTTTTTTTTTTTTTTTTTTGGAAAATGGACAAGACTTGCAGCAACCGGCATGCAACACCGTACTTCCCTATTCCCAACCATCTGAATACAAGTATTCCCGATTGAACTACTAAATATTTATTCAGATCCCGAGCATCTCCGCAACCAATTCGCTAATTAATATATTTTGTTCTTATTATCACAGGAGTAGATTGTTATTTAATCTTTCAAACAATAAAACCTACGGATAACAGCAGACTCTTTTCATTTTTTATGGTTTAGTGGGACTTTATGGAGACCAGCTTACCTCAGCCGACGAGAAAACTACGTTGCAGTTTGGCAATCACGGCAACAATTTTATTCAATTTTAAAAAGTGGCTAAAGGATGTCATGATCTCAGGATCAGCTCTTCAGCTCAAAAAAAACGCCGCTTATTCAGCTATGTTACAATTAAAGAATTTAGGAAGAACGAAGGGAAGGGACACCAAAAGAAACTAAATTAGCGCCAAAGGCCATGGGATAAGGTCCTCGGACGCTGTTTGCTAACATCATTTTTATAGCGGGGACAACAAAGCATTTGGACACATGTGTTTTTGTCAGTAGGCAGGTTAAGATCGAAAATGGGTTATGCAAGTCCACGTTTTCGTATAGTCCCCATATGGTGGCACCTCTAAATATTTTGTATTTTAATGATTTTAGCGACATTTTAGACGGGAACTGTTTCAAATTTGTAGTAATGAGTATTACAGCCTTTGATAAAAAAATTCGTATGCAGGTACATGTCTTCGTATAGCTCTTATAAAATGGTTTAATTTAAACGGATATCAGATCCCAATTCTTAGGGAACGACTCCATACCAGAGCTTAATCAGACCATGGTAAATGATATGACAGTTAAGAAATTTTATAAAGGCAACAGATTTTCAAATATAACAGACTGTAAACTTGCCGCCTTCTTCAAAAACCCTTAGTCTAGAGCGTACAACAGGCCTATACTAGCTTAAGTGTATGTCCAACAGGGTAAGCGGCGAATTGCTTCGCCCCTCTTTTCAACCTAATCTAACCTAACATAAGCGGTATTTTTCGATTTTTTTTTTAATTTCTCAAGTTCCTTCTAAATGATGGAGGGTATAAAAAGCTCGGTCTAAACTAACCTAAGCGGTATTTTTCGAATTTTTGATGAAGGGTATAAAAAGTTCGGTCTGCCCGAACGTAACTGCTTTTTGACTTGTTTTTTTTTTTTTTTTCAATTTTGAGTTTAGCCTTCCTAAGGCGACTTTCATATGTTTATCTTTTACCTGTTTTTATACCCTTCGCCTTTGAAAGGAGGGCATATTAACTTTGTCATTCCGTTTGTAACATCCTTAAATATTCGTCGCAGACCCCATAAAATATATATATTCATCATCAGCATAAAATTCTAAGTCGATTTAACGATGTCCGTCTGTCCGCCTATCTGTCTGTTGAAATCACGTACAGCCCACACTATTTGACGTAGAGCGCCAACATTTAGCAGAGCAATTTGTATTGTGTCTAGGATGGTTGGTATTGAAAATGAGATGTATCGGTCCACGTTCTGGTATAGTCCCCATATAATGGTACCTCCCGATATTCGGTATTTTGATGATTTATGTCAAATTTCACGGATTTGTCTGAAAATTGGTATTTGTAGGTCATAACGGGTCCCTGTGCGTGTGGCAAAACATTGCATGTATAGCCCCCACATAAAGGTACCTCCCGATAATCGGTATTTTGATTATTTTTGCCACAATTTTTTCACCGATTTGTCTAAAAATTGGTATTTACTGGTCATAATAGGTCCTAGTTCGTGTGTTGAAACATTGCACGTATAGATCCACGTTTTTGTATATTCCCCATGTAAAGGTACCTCCCAATATTCGGTATTTTGATAATTTTTGATACATTTCTTCACGGATATGTCTAAAAATTGGTAGTTGTAGATCATAATGTGTCCCAGTTCGTGTGGCGACTCATTGTAATTTTAGATCCACGTTTTGGTATAGCCCTCATATATCGGTACCTCCCAATATTCGGTAATTTGATGATTTTTGCCACATTTTTTCACGGATTTGTCCTTTGGCTAAACATTGCATGTGGGGGTATAGGTATAGCCCCCATATAACGGTACCTCCCGATATTCGGCATTTTAATGGGGTTTGCCACATTTTTTCTAATGTTTCCTTTACCCTAAGTTGGAGGGTATTAAGAGTTTGGCCCGGCCGAACATGTTTTTTTTACTTGTTTTCTCTTTCGAAACGAACTTTATGATCTGAAACGTGCAGTGTCAAGGGAAGCCAGTTGGATGATTTCTAGCAAAGGCCGTTCCATTTTCCAAAGAAAACCACTTCACCTGCTGAATATTTTGAGAATTCCGTGAAGAAAACTGTCCACAGACGTAAACTGACTATATGTCACGGTAACCTTAGGTCGGATGTCCACCACATATCTGGTAATTAAATCATCCAATTCGAAAAATAGCAGGAGTACTTTCAGTCTGGATAACAAGAGCCATTGATTGCAAAGCAAAAGTGCACCTATACGACCCAAATGATTATCTAAACAAGATGAACAGGATAAAAGAAAAAGTCATAGTCTCTATAGTTCGTTTTCCGGAATTATTCCATCGAACTTATAAAGACCCTATTTATAATGAATGAAAAATCCTCTTGATTGTGGCAACGTATTTCGTTAAGCTTTGTCAGGTCCTTGATTATGGTGACACTAGAGGGAATTAAGCATCCATTATTTGATCTATCGGCTTGGGGTTTACTGTGGGCATGTTTACTGGCCACTGAAGATTCAGTTATTGTATTTCCAAAAGTAATTGTATTAATTAAAGAAACGAAAATTACTCCGAAAAAACCTTGACATATAAGATGTTTGTTTTGCGCGAATTAATTTTCCTCAATTACATACATAGGGACTGTCATAATAATAGTAAATTCTTATACTTCGTGTTACCAAAACTTTTCAAATAACATTCGATTCTCTGAATTATTAAACACCACCCTCCATTTCGTAATGACACTCGAATCAAATAGAAATTAAAGCAAAGATTGGCATTTAATTCAATATGAGCACAATCACGTTTTATGACATCGTATAATTCACTTTAATCGACCAGTCAATGGCTGTATGACGGGGTAGGTCAGGCAACAGCGAGGACGATTCCATTTCTTTCGATTTGAAATGGAGAAGGAGAGACAGAAACGATGGTGGCTGGGAAAACAAATAATGATCGCCATGACTAATTGATAAACCTTTGACATTCTCATGCTGGTGAACACTCAACCAATTATGTGATGTTTAAAGGAAGTGTTTTATTGCTGTGTGGCGACGGACGGACGGACGGACGAACGAAAGGATGGCCAGGAACAAAAAAAGTTTCACTGTCCGGTTTCTCAATGTTGTTTTGTGCCACAACATTGAATACTTCTAACGTCATGACTGCATTTCCCCTTTCGGTTTCGGTTTAAGTTTTTGTTTTGCTTTGCTTCGAAAACCAAACGGAAACAAGCCAACAAGGACAATGACGGCAACACCAACCAACAAGCCAGTCAGCCAGCTAGCCAGCAAGAACGACGTATGCATTATTGCTTATAATTTTTCTTGAAAGATACAATTACGCTTTCAGTTCAACTTAATTAACTCAATATCCTGTCAATACAATCGTGCCAAAGAACAAATACCAATTTACACAGGCACACACACACATACTCATACACACACACTCATACATCGACAGCTAAATACAGATATATGAACTCGGCTATCATCATGACAGTCGTCCTTTAGACCCTTTCACCCTTTTGGCCAAAGTAATACAAAAACTTAGCAGTCTCTGTCTGTCCGTTTGTGTGTGTGAATGTCTGTCTGTTAGTCTGTCTCTCGGTTGGTGTGTCCTTTGCTGCAATTGAAGAGAGTTGTTCATGCAAGCAGTTGTCTAAGTGGTTTTATCGACAAACGATGAACGAACAAATGAATGAGATATTTCGAATGTATTCTGCTGAGCCTATGAACTTTGCATAGAAAACATTTTAAAATACTCAACAATACACCATGACGTCCTCTCGATCGACCAGTTAGTACTTGAAGCGAAGATTTAAGACACGAGCTTTGTCCTCCTCACTTTAGCAGTGCAGACCATAAGTTATGGTATTTTATGTTGCTTTTATATGTCAACCCGTCTGTCAAATCCAACCCTGTAAGTGGGAGCAGATCCAAACCGAGAAATTTTTGAACGCTTAGCCTTGTGACTACAGAAATTCGTAATTTTTCTAGCAAACTTAGATCAACCCTCTTTGTACAATCTCACTAAAAAATACTTTTGTATTCTTATTGAAAAAATCGTGGATGTTAAGAAATTATATAGGATCATTTTCTAAGAATATCCTGCAAAAACATCGAGAGTTGGATGATCCTGTGGATTTTTGTAAATAATACGGTGGTAATTCTCATCTATGCGGTAACCTTCGATGGGTTAGTCTTTAGCCGTAAGAGTTCGCCTTTTCCAAATGTGAAGCCATGCTATTACGTGGGAGATGTTTCCAAATAGATAATAAAAAGGATAAATAACATGTGGCTTAATCAACTTCTTCTAGATAGGTACTCTTGATTTACCCAGAAGCTACTCATTTGAGCTTATTGAATTCTGGAAAACTCGATATTCATATGTGAATGGCTTTTGTTGGTATAAAGTAGAGCTAAGATTTGCCCGATTTGTATGTGAAACAAGTAAAAAAAAATAATTTGCGGACGCGAGCGGGCTTGGGAATCAAAAAATTCGAAACAGAGTTCTTGCTTTAATTTATTCATTCTTAGAATGAAACAAACATCTGTCGGTTTTAGCACAAATTATGGCCTTCAAACGACCAATGAAACCGTCACACGCTGCCCGAATGTTGCTCTGCGGCATTTTGGACCATTCCCGTCGAAGCACTTGGTGATCGACACTTTGGTTTTTTAGTGCCAAACTTGCTTTGGTATCCGGAGATTTTGGTGGCCATTGTGCGCTGGAAATGAAGCGAGGAATCTCATTTTGTAACCATTCTTGCTGAGTCCTGTTGGAATGTTCAAGGTCTGTGGCCAAAATGTTTGCGTGAACAAGGCTTTAATACACCCTCCAGAATATTTTCAGCCAACCTCTTTGGCAAGTAAACACAATCATTTTGTTTGTTTACAAACTGCTGGACAACAAATGTTTTCTCATCGGAGGCAACCAAATACGGCAGTTCACCACTTACGGCTAAGCGAAGCAACTCTTTAGCTCTTTTAAGTATATTTTCTTTCAGTTGCGGTGTGAGTTCTTGCAATTTTTGGAATTTCAATGGCTTTACCCCGAGCTTATTTTTCAAAATTTGCCGAATGGAATATTGCGATATGTTCAGCTCACGACCCATTTTTCGGCCACTGCGACGCGGGTTTCGATCAAGTCGCTTCTTTACTTTTCGACGTCGGACTACGCTACCAGTATCACGGAAACGAGCGATGATAAGAGACACAAAAGATTAATTCACATTTAAATGCTTGAGTGCTCTAACGATAGCCACTTGTGACTTTCCAGCCAAATATAAAATAATCACACTATCACGTTTTAATTCCATCACGAATAACTTTTTTCTGTCGGACGAGTGCCATTGAAATAACAGCAGTCTGAAGTCGGTAGCAGTTTTTCGTCTCACCCTGTATTTGAAGAAACTGACATGAGCTGAGGGTAAACATCTGTCGGTAAATCCGACTGATAATTTTTTTTTTTAACTTGTTTGTGTACAAAAACATCACTGGCATATCGCTCCTTTACTCAAAGAGTTCGCAATTTAATTTTTTTATACGAATTTTACCCTATTTTTCTATCAGGGAGTTACCTGGAGTACTTAAGTATTTCAAACCAACATTAATCTGGCACAGAAATCAAGGAGAGTACTCGATTATGTTTTCACTTGCATAAATTTTAATGAATTTCTAATCAGCCAAGAATCTAATTAAATAAGCGACATATATTGTCTGGCGCTCGGCTAAAATTATTTTTTTGTTTTCATTGAATGTTAAGACTTGCTTCAAATATCCCAGCTTTTCTAGAGGAGGCAATTTTTAATCTTTTCCATCCACTAACATGGTTTGAAGTCAAAGCCTAATTTTCTGTTTTTCTATATTATTGCATTTTTCCAATCATTCAAGAACCCATAAGCCGAATCTGATATGGCCGCGATTTCAATATTAGACCGAACGACATAACCTTTTTCATGTGGTAGAAATTAATGCAACTAGAGTTCCATAAAAAAGCTAAAGTGGATGAAAATAGAGGGTAAAATAGAAGACCCATAACGCGCCCTTTTTATTTTGTTATTTATTTTGGCTTTGAAGGTTGCCCCCAATATCAATTTTAAACAGAAAATTTGGCCTGCTTGTCTATGATAGACAGTACGAAAGTAAATGCGAATGAAAAATACCACTCCTATATTCATTCATTATTTTCAAAATTTTGATTAAAAAAAACAAACACTTAAAAAATTTATTTTTTCGCATTCAGATTCGAGAAACAGGCTCTTATGTGACTTTTCGTAATATTTGACATTAAAAGAGCGGTGCGTATAATCAATCAAGCCTCAGATTACGTATGTGTAGATCATTCGCACCACGGTTCCAATGTAAAAATATACAAATCTAGCAAGTTGCAGCTAATTCGTCAGCCAAAAGTCTACATTAAAAAATTAGATTTGTTCGTGTTAGGCCTTTTTAGTACTCAAAATGTACAATTTTTCAAATTATTTTACTCAACACTTCATACATCGCTCTAAATTTTAACAGATTCAAGTTTTTATTTATTATTCAATTTCTTCTTTTTTCATAATATTTTATTTCCAAATTTACCGAGGAGGGTATAAGTAAAACCATTGCACAATGACCCACATCCATTTTTTCCTGTCCAAAACTATTTCAACGTCTCCATAAGTACTTTTCGAACAACTAGATACAACTAGATAAAACAACAGATACCAGCAAAGACCTCAATATCAAATTTACATCAAAAAATCTACATATGTGCATCCTAGACTCCAACTGTAATCCAAAAATATAGAACTTTTAGAATCTAAGCATTTCATTGTAGAAATTTTAAGAAAAAAAATTATCATCAATACATATTCGGAAAGTAGAAGGAATCACCTTTCTAACGATACCTTCCATATACGCGTATCCTTTTTTGATCCTGAGATATAGGCCAAAACATATTTTGTCCTTTAAAATCGTTTTTTTCGATGATAAATTTTTTTCTCAAAATTTCTACAATGAAATGCTTAGGTCAATTCATATTCGGAACGGTTTTCTCAACAAATTCTTTTTTGCAATAAATGTAATGCAAAAATGTTTATAATCATAATTCTTACACATTGACAATTTAAATTATGTATTTTCATTTCATGTGTTTATTTCTGTATTAGTATTTTATTTACTAGGGGATAATAAAAATCGTTTTTCGTAAATCAAACAAATGACTTAGATTAAAGGTCTAACATGTTGAAAAACGTTTTTATTATAACCTAGAAAATCGTTTTTATTTTCCGCTCATATACAAAAACGTTTTTGAACTGTTATACACTGTTATTCAACTGAAAGTGTTCGAAAATTAAAAACGTTTTTATCTTCACGCACATCGAAAAATCATAGTACGCATTCCCAAAAACCACTTACTTCTCTCTACCTTTGGCATCAAGAGTAACATCGATATGCAATTTTAGAAATCTCTCCCTACAAACAGTGAAATTTGAGGATTTCAGCTCTATGTCTTCACACAATACCAAGCTTAGTAGCTTTTTTTCAGATCGTTAACATTATACCTTCGTCCAATATTATATTCAGTACTATTCAACACTTTTAGTACAATTATTCCCAATCTTGAGGATTCCAGTCCTATTCCTTAACCAAATACCAAATTTAGTAGTATTAAGTACTTTTCGTACAATTACATTTCCAAAACCACCTCCATATCTTAACTCCAAATACGAACAGAGACCTCAATATCTTATTTGTGGATTTCAGCCCTGTTCCTTCACCCAAAACCCGATGTAGCAACAAGTTGTACTTCTCCTATAACTATAGAATACATTTCCGAAACCACCTCCATATGTCCATGTGCTACACATGAACAAAGGCCCTAATACCAAATTTCAGATTTCAAGCACTAATACCAAATTGTACCATAATATTTAGTAGTTTTCGTGCATTTGTAGTACACATCTCCAAAACCACCTTTTTATCACAAACCAACCATCAACAGGAACCCCAATACAGAATTTCAAAATTCCAGCTTCCTCCGTTCACCCTAAACCAGACTGTTCCAAATTTAGTACCATATAGTACAGTTCGCACACTTAGTGCACATTTGCAAAACCAGCTTCAAATAAAACTTCCAACCTTAATTTTCATTCCAAATTTTATGTTTTTAGTTTTATCAGTAATTTCTGCAATCTTAAACCTTAAACCCTAACTGAATTTTCAAAACCCCTTTGGTATGTCTATCCTGCTCTCCATCATTGACTCTCATTCCAAATTGCATTTCTCATTCCGTTCGTCCAATACAAAGTTTTAAATTTTTAGTACATTTCGTACACTTTGAGTACGAATTTCCAAACACCCAACCTTTTCACACACCTAGGCGCCAGGACTGATCCTTGTGCAAAATGTTAAGAATAAACCTCCAGCAGTTTCGCCTGGGAGTCGGTTCTCACTCAGTCAGATGAATCTAAAGACAAGGAAACAAACAGAAGACATGAAAGGGCTTAGTTGACATAAAATCATTTTACCTGAAAAACAGTACTTTATGCACTTTATGTCATGTCATAATGACATGTTATGTCTATCATGACAAGTGCTGGACTAGCTTTGTCAGAAAGAATCGTGTTCGCACGTTTTGCCTTACAAAACGCTTAGCATCTACAATTTTATGAAGTTTTCTATCCCGCAACATAGTGGCACATACTTTCCAGAGCAGTCGAACGCAGCTCTCTAAAAAAAATATGAAATTGCTCATTTGTGAAAGTGGTTGGACACTTAAACAAACCAAATGCAAACAGTAAAATCAACAAAACAAAACAATGAGGGAAAAAACAAAAAAAAAAAAACGACAACTTTCAAATGAATGCAGCAACAGTAGCTGCTGCTGCAGCTGAAATAAACAAAAACAAATACATTCCGAACGGCTGGACAAATGAGTGCGGGTGTGTGTGTGTTTGTGTACGCGCAAGGGTATTTGAACGCGTTGACGAGATGTTTATTTTGTGCGAATAACGAACAGCGACGACTTCAAGTATCAATGCAAAGTTTCGGAGAAGGACGAAGGGGCGGCACAAAGTTCAATATAAACAAATACAAACTATCTGGCATCGGCACCGCCACTACTGACTTTGGCTAGGGCACACAAATACAAACGCATATGATATGGCCAGGCACTCACACTTCTTCCGCCCCCCACCAATACATGGCTAGCCATATTGATGTAGGACAACGCCAAGTCCCCCAAGTGATACAATCAAAAATGGAAGAAAAAGCAAAATCGGAGAAAGAGCAGAAATAACTGGAACAATAATTTACCACACAGAGCAATAGTGGGTCAAAAACACGCACTCTCACACTAGAAAATGTCCGCACATACATACACCAACACCCGCACAAACAACACAACAGCTTTGAAGTGATGACAGTGTTAAGGCAAAAGGACGACTGCCATCGTCTGGAGTGAACAAAATTAGAAAAGAGAAATACGCACAACAAAAACAGCAACAACAATTTAGCCCAGAGGTCCAGGGGAGGGGCGAGGAGCTTCTTTAGCTGTAAAAAGTTAAATGGTTAAATGTGCTGCAAGTGCTAAATAACTTCTAGCTGCGGCAGCAGCAGAAGAACTCAAATCGGATTAGTGTCGATGTTGCTTGTCATCCATTTAGAATTGAACGACCAACAGTCCGACCGACCATCACACCCAGATAATTGTAAGCTGAGACTTGAGTCCAAAGACTTTTGTGGTGGCTAAACATAAATTGTCAAATCTGAGGGAATTTTTTCTATTTTATATCGGCAGGGTGTTATAGATATCATGGGGAGAGTGAGATGATTTGGGAAAATATTTTTCACACAAATTATTTGATGATTTTTATGACTGCAACAATTTCTTGTCGCTCCCCTCCGCTCCCCTCTCCAAGACAATCTACAACAATTTGCTTACAATTTTATTACCAACTGGGAGAGCAACCAACAACGCAGCAGATAATCCCCAGAAAATTGAACTAAAAACAGTGACAATTTATTTAGCAAATATTCGCTCACACAAAAATAGCTTCGTAATTTGTTTGTCACTACATTCCACGGCGGAATTGAGTTGCTATAATCCCCCTGTGCTGTAATCGCATTTTAGCAAAGGGTGTTACATGGTGTTTGAATGCAAATATAAATCACAAACTCCATTTGTTATTTGCAGTATTCAAACAATTCCTTAATTGATACCAAAAAACAGGTAAAAACAAGTAAAAAAGGTATTATTTAAAAATATTTTGACTTCTGTTATGATTATTCAAATGTTTAACCCCTTATGCAGTAGGTTCCGAAGGAATGTTCCAACATTGGCCAGTTCGTGTCGGACCTAAATAAATATGATATAAATATTGCGACGTGCTAGGTTTGGACTGTGTTGTTTTGATGGAAATATTGGGAAGTACCAGGTTTTGAATGGAATCGGATGTCAATTTCATGGATATTCAAAATTTTGAGCATTTGTGGGGGAAGTACCAGAAGGAGGGGACTGAGATATCCCATCTTCACAACGGATCTTTTGTTAGTGAAAATAATAAGATGTGTGAAATATAAAGAGAACTTGATGCATATTTCGGATTTTAAAACCGTTTTGATCATTCAAAACTTTGACCTTTGTGGGGGAGGTACCAGAAGGAATGGTCCGATCTCTACCTTTTTTTAACCAGATCCTGTGTTAATAGAAATATCCAGATGTGTCAAGTCTAAATGGAATCCGATGTTAATTTTATGTTTTATGAGATTAATGGATATTCAAAATTTCGACCTTTTGTGGTACCAGAAGGAGTGGACCGATATATTCTATCTTAACACCAGACCTAGCACTGATGCAAATATTAGGATTTGCAAAGTTTTTTTTTTTTGCTTCTCTTCCTGTGCCAAAAATATATACTTTTTGAAAATTTCGACCAAATTTTGAGCATTTGTGGGGGAGGTACTTGATGGTGTGGACCGATACTGTCCATTTTCACACCTGATCTCGCACTGACGCAAATATGAGAATCTGCAAAGTTGGAACAAAATCGAATTATCGTTTCTCTTTCTGTGCAGAAAACATATTTTTTGAAAAATTCGACCTTTTGTGGGTTAGGTACCAGAAGGAGTGGACCGATATTGCCCATCTTCGAACTCGATCTAAGTTTGACAAAAATATTACGATGTACCAAGTTTGGACCAAATCGGAAACTCCCTTCGAGAGTTATCGTGTATAATAAACAATTATGGGAATTGTACAATTTAGTACTTTTTACGAAGCTACCGATGCGATTCGATCAAAAATGTGCCTCATCGAGTCTCTTTGGAAGAAATCTTGATTGAAAACAATTTGAGCATCCGATTTGGATCAAACTTTGTACAAAGTAATATTTTTATCAAACTCGCAACAAGTTCTACGATTGGCATTATTCAATATCTCTGACATCTTTCCGATAAAATGTCAATATTTGCAAAGACAAAATGGAGCATATCAATCAGTTGGCCGAGAAGCATATACCCCCAGTCTATGACCATTTGTACAAGCATTTATACCCTATATATTATGCTAAATGGCTCCAACTTCGGGGAGCATAGCTGATGACTAACGGACATATCCACGGATAGGGGAATGACCAATAGATGTATTGGGTAGTTGCGAAACAAATACGCGAAAGCGGACTGTTAGGGGTTGCGGTAGGAGGACCTCAATATAAATGATTGAGTGTGTTTTGACTGACGAAGCGAATGATTAGCGCTCCTAAACTACGTGGTCTGACGGAGCGCGGTAGTTCCATTAAATAACAATGTGCGACAAAATTCAATTGTTTTTTCAATATTTACGAAGGAAATCCAGTAGATTATGAAAGTAGAGCTAAAAATAGAAGACACGCCCATCGGCGTTGAAGAAAGTTTACATCCATACTGTATTCGGCAATATTGCAGATAAAATACGAGGGGAATTTTGATCGAAGATGTTAAACATCAAGTGGGTCAACAAAGGGGTCTTTTGTTCCATTTTTATTATGATTAAAAACTCCCTCTAAACGGGATCGTGCCGGCCCGTAGTTCTAGTCTTTAATGCATAGTTTTTTTTAGCATATTAATTCACAGATCTGGCTCACATAAGTGGCACAAGTTTTAGTATAAATGATGACTCGACTAAATAGAAATAAATACACATCGCAAAAATGTCAATACAGATTCATGATTTATAGTGTTCCAAAAACCCTAATCCTATTTTTCAGCCAGAGGTTTTAATTTGAGAGCTAAAAACCTAAATAATATAGCACATATATTAAAAAGTATACATCAGCAGTTTATAAGAGCCCCATGTAAGATGGTTCTATATTCCTAACGTATTCTAAATACACATTTTAAGCCAAATCCATTTCCTGGAAATACCTGAAATCAATGGATACCTTCATATAAGGTTTATACCAAAGCATGGTCCTATACAATGTAAAATCTCAAATTACCAACATTTGAGGAATTTGAAAGGGGCTTAAGCATTTGTGGGGGGGGGGGGGGGGCTATATCACAATGTAGACGGACCTGATACATATTTTGTACAAATGGTTCTTCATGCAACCCTTAGGACTGTCGTAACTTTTGGGAAGTATAGAGCAAAATTTTTAAGGCATATTACAGTGCCTCTTCATATTCGGTATTTCACTGATTGCAGGTCCGCCATAACAGCCGATGGTCGCTCTCCGTAGCATCAGAACAAATACCGAATATTATCGTGAAAATATTCTGGGAACGCAATCATGTTGGCCGCAGACCTTGGGCATTCCAACAGGACTCTGCACCATCGCACTCAGCCCGCGCCCTCCAAGAATGATTACAAAATGAGGTTCCTCGCTTCATTTCCAGCCACAATGGCGACCAAAATCTCCAGATACCAATCCGTTAGACTATTGTGTCTAGAGTATTTTGGAAAGTAAGGTTAGCACTAAAAAAATACCAAAGTGTCGATCACCTCAAGCAAGCGCTTCGTAGGGAATGGCCAAAAATACCCAACATTCGGCAGCGTGTGACGGTTTCAATGGCCGTTTGAAGGTCATAATTCGTGCCAAAGGTGACCAATTCGAACAAATTTAAACTTATTCTAAAATTTGATTCTATTTCCGAAATTTTTTGCTTTCATTCAATAAAATTAAAAAAAAATTGTAAAAATTATGGCGTTTGACTCTGTTGCAGTTTTTTTTTATCTTACCCTGTATATGATGTGATGAAATCATTCTTCAAGATGGCCACTACCTATTTGGCTATTATCTGGGGTTTTTCGCCATTCTCCACCCCCCCCCCTCTCATGAGAATGCTATTTAAATCAGCACAAATTTTATTTCCAAAATTAATACAGTTTCCTTGTATTAAATTTCCTGCTGTCACCATTAATTAAGGCACACTGTTAGTGAGCATTAGAATATTATACAATTTTAAGAATGTAAATTAAAAACACTTTCGAATAAAAAATGTAAATTACGACTGAGAACAAAAAGAAGGAAAAAACAACAACAGCAACAAGGAATAACTAAAAGCGAGCAACAAGTAGTTGCTGCTCGTTCACATAGTTTTGCCGTTGTTGTTGTCTTTTTTTCATGCTCTTCATATTCGTCCTCGTAATGTCCTTTATAAATATTTAATAATATTATGTCTCATCAAAGTTTGTCTACAAACATGCGGACCGAACACACACACACACAAAGAAGAATACAAGAAAATAAATGTATTTGTGTTCTTTTTTTAGTTGAAGGAAGGAAGAATACTGATTGAAACCGACACACACAAGCGCACAGCTACATATGTTAGTGTGTCTGTTGATATATTTACAAACTCAATAAATGATTTCTTATATATTGTCTATACATATGTAGGTATGAATGTATGTGATGTGTAGAAGCATTTATGTACATTTGCCCGGACATGGGGTGGGCAAATGGTTGGGTGGTGGTGCGGTGTTATGGTCGGAAGATATTTTCCTTTTTAAATGTTTACGTGCAATGCTCCGCTTATGCTAACCATCAATAGATGAGCTGCCTCGTGCAGTTGAAGAGTCGACCTTGATACAGTTTTGTTCCATTGCAGTTGCTGCTTGCCATTTTTATGCCTTTCTTTAGAGCACCTTCGGTGTTTTGCTGCAACCAAACACCCCCACCGACCATACCCTGCCCCGGGGAGGCCAACCTCACCGCTAAACTCCATTATTTAACAATTTGATTAAAAATTTTTTCCATTTCAAATGGACTTTCGAACACAAATACATGCCATCAAACAAACGACCGAACCAGTCAGCCAACCAGCCAGCCAGCCATCCAAGCAATCTATGCCAAATACGCTTTGGATGAAATGGAAAGCTGGCGAATAGAAGTAGAAGGGGTTTGATGTTTTGGTCTTTAACGTAAAACAGAACACAATTCCTATCATAATTCTCTTTAGTTCTCTTTCTGTCTAATATGGGGAACGATGTGGATAGCAAACTTCCGCCTAATCTCCCACATATGCTTGTGTACGTGTGTGTGTGTTTTGTATACGGAAAGCAAATGAATTTCAGTTATTTTGGAAAAGCAAGAGAACAAAAACACACAAAAGGTAACTGAAGGACGTCACTGCTGTAGTTATAATCCGTATTTATCCTCTACCCCAATCTGCTGCCCTGGCGGGGGGAGGGTCTCAGACAAGAAAACACAATAGACCACCATTAATTCAATTTAAAAACGACCACCTTCGTCGGTGTAGGCCCAGTTTGAAATTGAGGCGATATTTATAGCTCCTATACAAGCTGGCAAGGGGCAGGCATGTCACCATCTTTAGCTCCTCAGCAAGTAGCAGCGATGGTGGTTTAGGTGTATTTTTTGTAAATACTTTTGGGGACCTTCAGGTTTTTTCTCTCTCCATGTGTGTATGTATGTGAGTGTTGTCAGCATTTGCAAATACTCTTGGAATTGTGCAAATGTTGGCTGTATGTGGCTTCACTAGCAGCAACCACAACAACACACAGGACAAATACGATTAAGGAAATTATAATCGATAAGGACACATGGCGACAACGACTCCGACCCCGGCCAACGATAAGACGAAACTCATACCGCCGACATTGTTGTGGCTTGTCGTACACGGATCAGGTAATGCCATTCAATTATCGAGTTGCGACTTCCATGAGGATGACGATAGTTTGCCGATTCGAGGAAGGATAATTGCAAACAGCCGCTCAGTTCATGTTTTTGCGGTGTTTTATGGCAGTGTCGTGCGGAAATTTCTGTTTATCGTTTCTTTGTTTGGCAATTGGTCAGCGTTTAGCTAACCATAAATATTTCCATGTGAAATGTTTATCATTTTCTTGGCAGCGGAGAATGGTTGGTGTTTAGTTTTTTGCTTTTTTCATTCGATTAGATGTCATGGATGGAGATTTGAAGTCACACGAAAAAGAGGAAACTAATTTCTTGGAAAATGAGCATATATGTTAAAAATTGTTTTATGGATCAGGACAAGAGTTTCTTCACCTTGAGCATTGAATTAATGTTTGAAAAATGTAGTTCAGATGACAACAGCAACATTTAATAGAGGCAATCATAGCTTCATTGACATTGAAAATTGGTAATTTTTTGTATTTTTGTGTTAAATTTAGATCAAATTCGAGGCCAACACCATACTTTTCCAGTACTCCTTAAAAAATTAAAAAATGCAAAAGCTAAGTATCTCATAGAAAGCGATTGCAGTATCCGAATTTGTTCAAACTCGGTATATTTTCAGCTTTCAGCTGTTATAGTTAAATATGGACACCATCGACCAGCACCTTCTCGTGGCTTCTCAGCAAAGGGTCGAAATTTTGAACAAACATAATCCCAATAAAATGAATTACCAAAATACTTCAATCGTTGTGTATAACTATATTTTTGAAAATACCAAATATACGACAAAGATTGCTCAGGTCGGTAAACTGCTTCTAGGTCATATCTCACATCGAGTAGAAGTTTTGAATAACTTAACTGTGCATATTCAAATATTTCGGTCAGCAGATGGATAAAATCGGCCCAGTACCTTCAACACAAAGGTCAACATTTCGAAGATAAACGAGTAAAAATGCAGTAAGTTCGGCCGGGCCGAACTATGAATACCCTCCATTATATAAAAATTAAATAAAATTTAAAAAAAAAAAATAAAATCCGTTACACATTCTGTTAAAATCTTAAAAATGCCGAATATAGCCGTTATATTGGGGTCTATACGACGTGGACCTACATAGGCATTGTTGTCATAAGCCTAAAATTCGAAACTTATAACAAACGGTGAATAATGTAGATAAAATCATCAAAATACGGTACATAGGGAGGTACCGTTACATCGGAACTATACAAAGACCTGAACTTGCATAGAGAATTTTCTGTTACGACCTGTAGCATCCATTACGGCCTGTAGCATCTAATACGACATCTCAACCAATTTCGGTGAGTATTGCAAAAACGTCAAAATACCGAATATAGGGAGGCACTGATGTATGGGTCATATACGAATACCTGGACCTGCATAGACAACTTTTTGTCATAGGCTGTAGTAAATACCGAATATTGGGAGGTACCGTTTCATGGGGGCAATACGAAGACGTGAACCTGCCAGTATAGTGGAGGGTATAAAAAGATTGTTCTATTTCCTTAAAATTTCGAACATCTCAGTATTTAAAATGCAAATGCAGTTGAAAATTGTGGCTGAAAATTACAATCGGAAAAAGATGTTAATTATACGCTCCATTTTATGGTGAAGGATTAATATTTTGGCATAATTAATAGAAAATAATTAAAAAAATCAGCTAAGTTCGGCCGGGCCGAATACCGTTTAAATGATGACCTTCTTACGGGGGCTATACGAAGACGTGGAACTTCTTACGAAATTTTTTGTGATAGGCTTTACTGCCAGTTACGAATTTTGAAACAATTCTGGTGAATTATGCCTCTAAAATCATCAAAATACCGAATATGGTGACGGCGTGTTTAAAACAGACAGACACACAAACAGGTGGACATCGTTGTATCGTCTTAGAATTTTACGCTGATCCAGAATGTATATACTTTGTAGAGTCTATCATGAATACCTCCAGGAGTTGCAAACGGAATAACGAAGCTAATATACCCTCCATAGAATTGTGGAGGGTATAACAAGTTAAATAGTATCAGTCGGTTTTGCCGACAGAGTTATAACCCAGCCTTGCGTTGTGATCATTCAAACTTTTAACCATTTATTGTGGAAGTTTCGCAGAAGTGGACCAATATTGTCCAGTTCGTATCTGACCTGAGTCTGATACAAACATTAAAATGTACCAGATATGGGCTATATCGACTAATTTCTACACATTTTATGAGATATATAATAAATATTCCACTTCATTAAATACTGATAAAAATATTGAAAATGTCAAGAAAATAAACTTTTTTGTAATTTTATGCGAATAAATGATAGTCAAAATGGGGAAAGTACCACAAGGAATGGACCCTTAGGTTCCTCATTCATATTAAATCCCTGGTTGAGAGAAATATGTAGGTATTTTAAGTTTGAAAAGAATAACCAAGTTGTTTCGCATGTGCCATGTTTGAAAGGAATCGGATGCTCATTTCACCTTCTATGAGCGTCATGGTTATCAAAAAATTAACCTGTTGTGTGAGAGGTACCAGGCGCAGGAAAGTTACATTGTATGTTCTTGATACCAAATCTTGTGATGGAAAAAAAATTTATATGCGTGAAATTTGAAGACCCCGGATCTCTTATTTCACATTCTATAATTATATATTTTATTCAAGGAGTAAACCGATATATCCCATCTCTACACTAGATCTTGTGTTGCTCGAAATATTGAGATGTGCGAAATTTGAAGACAATCGGATTATTATCTCCCATTTTATAATAGTTATAATTATTCTAAATCTAGACCCCTTGTAGGAGGTATAGTGGACCGATATTGTCCATTTTCACACTTGACATAGCACTGATAAAAATATTGGGATTTGCAACGTTTGCACATTTATTTTTATATTCTGTGAAATTTTTGACCTTTTGTGTGGAGGTACCAGAAGGAGTGGACCGTATCCGAACTCGATCTAAGTTTGGCAATAATATTACGATCTACCAAGTTTGGACCAAATCAAATACTGCCTTCGAGAGATATCATGTGCACCAGCCAGACAGACGGACACCCCCCAGATCAACTCAAAATATCCTGAAACTATTTTTTTTCCAAAGAGACCTTGGATCGTATCAAATGATATATACCCTCTGTAGCCATATGGTATCCTCAGCCACAAATTAGAATTAGATGAGTTTAGAAGATAGCAGACATTTGAAATTCAAGAACTTAGACCAATCATACGATTATGACGTCACGCACAAAATTTAAATTTCTAATCAGCATTTTTTGGCGGGATAACAATATGATATCAATACATTACCTCAATTATATTGCTTTAGGAAACTCCAATAATTGTTCTTATTTGACATCGTACACCAGCCCACGAAAATTGGAAGAAGTCTTCTAGGACAATATACGACTGTTCAAGTTCCCATGGAATCGCTTTGTCAACTGGACAATTGATAAAATAGCCGGCGTTACTCGTAACCACAATCTCGTTCTCGATCAATCTCGTTATGTATATTTAGAATTTTCCGCTTTATTAACTTCGATATAAATACGTAGTTTAATTTTTTTTTCTTTTTTGAAGAAAATTTTTTTGACATTATGTTCCTATTGATTTTTATTTGTATTTAAACTTCAAAGTTTTTATCAGGCACAGTGTAAAGGAGTACAAATATCCCTTAAAGGAACCAATATTCCACCTTAAAAGGAGAATCTGGAAATTTATCAATGTAGATGCATCAATTATTTCTCATGCTCAAATCTTGCAATAATCTCGAATTGGAACACTTATTTCATACAGAAGATTGGAAAAGATGAGTGACTGATTGCCTTATCAATACTCATACGGCAAAAAATGGTAGGACACTGTTACTTGAAATTTTTAATGAAGATCACTCCACATGAGAAGGGATTCGTAGATATTCGTATTTAAGAAATTAAATTTTTTTAAGAATAAAAGATACAACATTCTTACTGAGCGTTTGGAAATACCGACTTTAAGTTTATGTGATCGGAAAACTTAGATGTTGATCGATAAGAGCTAGAACTTAAACATTTTCATCAAGGATTAGTGTTTCGCACAGTGCAATTAATTTCTTTTCTAGTACTCTGTCAATACTATGTCTTCCTGATCCACTCTTCCAAGCCTCATAGCTGCGATGTCTGCTTCATACCTAATCTCTATTTATATTGGGTGTACTTGAAGAACAGTCTCTAAAACTCTCGTCGGCGTAGTTCTAGTTGTCCCCCCCCCCCACGAATGGCCAACACATTCTTTGCGCTTTTTTGATATTGCACTTTTTATCCATTTATGCCCATCAGACAAATGTTAGAATAGGTCTAACCACGCTTCTGTACAGCCAGTGAGTCATTTTTGAATTTAGTCCACATCTTGAAACGATTGTCCTTTCGTTAATGTGGTATTTCCAGTAAAGCTATTTATCCAGAATTACCCCTAGGTATTTGATTTTAGTATAAATACGAAAAGAGTGCTTCGTCTAGGCACCCGATTGTAGTTGTACAGGTAAAAACAAATAGTTTCGTTTTTTTCCGGGCTTGCACATAATCCACTTAGCCTGACCTAGTTGTAAGCTATCTTCAGGACCAATTCGGCCCTTCTGTTGAGTTAATTTGGATGCTTTAACATCAGAAGTATTATAAAGTCGTTTGCGTAACAGGCAGGTTCAAATCCCATGTTGGTTAGGCTACTTAAATACTGTTTATAGTGGTTACCCACAGGAGTATTGGCAAAATTCCCTCAGGAAATCATGTATAGTACTTTATTGTGAGTTTGTGCAAATACCTCCAAAAAGCATAATTTTAGAAGAATAACGTCAGAGACAAATTTTATTACGAGTCACCAAGGAAGAGAAATCTTCACCAATGTTCCCGAAAACAAAAAAAAATTTCTTAATTTTTTGATAACTTTTTAATTGGATTCCTTCCGAGTTGATGCCTCAGATTAACATAAAATTTCATTTAAGGCGAAAAGTCTCAAAAGAAGACATATTCTACACAAAAGTTCACAATGAATATCGGAATATACTATATATCTATACACAATAATTTTTTATGAAAATTACATTCAAAACTTATGTGTTACAAATAAATATTACTAGCTGGCCCAGTCCGCGTTGCAGGTCCGTACTTTTAGTCTTTAAAGCATAATAAATCACAGATCTGACTTATGTAGGCGGCACAATTTTGATTATAAGCAATGACGCCATTATAATTACTCCATTTTTGATTATAAGTAATGACTTGATTATGAGTAATGACTCCATGACTCAAAAAAAATTTATATTCATGGAAAAAATTATAATTACCGTCGGTTTTAAATATTTTGAATAGCCTGATCTTATTTTTCAGCTATAGGCTTTAATTTGAGTGTTAAATACCTATATGATAAAGAACATCTATAATAGCCCCATGTGAAAATTCAGCTCAATTTTTGATATTGTAAAAATTGAATGCTTTAGCTATAATTTGAAATTTGTATTTTCAACGTTTAAAATCCCGTACTGCGTGGTATTCAGTTTTGTTCACCTCATACTTGAAGGCAGAATGTTGTCAGAATAGCCACAAATTACTCTTTTGCTCCGATTAATGTCAAATCCGATGTCAAATAAGAGCCAAAAAATGAAAAAAATGGCCAAGACCCCGAAAATACCTTAAATCATATGATGGTGATACCAAAACGTGATAATTTTTTGCAAAGATGGTTTCTTCTTAAATTATCAACATAAGCTAAAATTAGTACGAAAAATATGGTTAAAATGTAGAACATACTTGAAATCGGGTTGTTTCGTTATCAGGGGTTATGATTATTAAAAATTGTCGATTTTTCCCGATTTTAGAATTTTCATATAAAGAGACAACGGATAAAACCTATAAATTACAGTTTTATCCGTTGTGGCTTTATACTACCCAAAAAAAAACCTACACATCATATTAGAATTAAAAAAAAAAACAAAAAAAAAAACACTACAAATGTACATTCGAAAATAGTAAGTCAAAATGGAAAAAAATATGCAATATAAAACATTACTATTGTAAATTTTAAAAGTCAAAATGAAAATGTTCAAATTTCACATTTTTACGCGATTTTTTTTGGATTTTATTCTTTTCTGCCAAGAGGCAATTCCGAATTTGTCTAAATCGTTAAAATCAGACCGGCGGTCTTTATGTTATAAGAGTAGTAACTAACACAACTTTCTTTTACATATAGAGAGATAGATTTAAAAGTAGGCGCGTTCCTCAGCCCCTAAATAAGTACTTAGGGTTGGATGGAAAGCAAACAGCATCTCGTGTAAAAATAACTCAAACCGATATCTTTATTATTTTTGCAAATATAAAGATTTTAGATAAATCGTAATAGTGGGCGTAAAAGGAGGCGTGGTCAATATTTTTTTCTTTAAAAACCTAACTCGGGGTATGATGAACGTTTGTACAAAAAATTATGCAAATCGGTCCAGCCGTTTTCAACTGATTCCGTTACCAACAAACAACAATTGATTTATATATATAGAAGATGTCTTTGCTTTGCTTGTATTGTTAATTGAACACGTTTCCAATCCGAGCCTAAATCTCCCTTTACGCTTCAGTTTTGGAGAAAAATTCAAATTTTTCTACATCAAATTTCATTGTGAGTCTCTGAACAAAAGAAATTCACATACTTTATACGTATCATAAGAAATAGCATCAATTTTCGTTAATAAAAAACCCTGTTAATTTCTGGAAGACTTAGCACTTTTCCCAAATCCGCTGCAAATTTTCTTATAGTTTCAGTGCACAATAGCCAGTCTGGGTTGTAGAAAATGCCAAGTGGACTTGATAGTACACACTTTTATATCAAAAATCAGAAGGAATTTTGGTTTCTTAGACCAAATGTTTTTAAGGCCCTTATATAGTTTCGCCCGTATACAAAGGGACCCCTGCGGTTTGAGATATATTTTGCAAAATTTAGAATAGATCTTTGACATTTGATAGAGATCTTTGCATTCCATCTATAATCATTTGAACAGAAAATGGGTCACATCAGTCGACTTTTTGGAATAGTCCCCTTATAAGGATAACTCCGATGTTAAGATTTGGTCATTTTTTTTTTTTTTTTCATTTAATTTTGCCAAATTTTTGGCATTTTGAGCTTTTATAATGTAGAATCGCTATGTACAAAAAATTATTAATATAGGTCCACCTTTTGGTACAGCATAAATATATTCCCCGATTTTAGTTATAGCAAGGGTCTCGGTCGTATTTTCTAATTGATTTGGCCCTTGCAATAACCCAAGTCGAGGGTATCAATATATAACTGTTTGTACCAAAAAGTAATTGGGGTAGGCTACTGAAGGGGGCCTGTTACCATATTTTTGGTTGTCGTTTACAACGGTTGTTGTTAACGACTTTGGAAAGGTGTCCTATTGGGGAAGCCATATCAATACATAACATAACACACGTCCCACTCAGAGACTTCGGTTTCCCGTATCAAACGGAGGCCGCTGCTTTCCGTCCCACACAGAGTCTTCGGATTCCTGTATCACACAGAGGCATCGGCTTTCCGTCCCTCTCTGAGCCTTCGGTTGTCTGTATCACATGGAAGCTTCGGCTTTCCGTCCCGCACAGACTCTTTGGATTCCTGTATCGCACGGAAACTTAGGCTTTCCGTCCCATACAGAGACTTCGGTTTACTGTACCCACGGCGACCCTAATTCCCCGTTCGTCTAATTACGGAATAGTTTGTAATCCTAGCAAGTAGAAGTAGTAGCAATTCTCGAAACTCTTCGCATCATTCTTTCAGTGATCATCATTATCTTTGTCGTTCCGATCGTCGCAAAACCTAAACAGTAACACACCCCATCATTACCGACTGCCGCTACCAGCAACAACACCCGGTCTGTCGACCCGTCGCATTTCATTTGAAGTATAATCTATATATATATAAAAATCAATTGTTGTTTGTTGGTAACGGAATCAGTTGAAAACGGCTGGACCGATTTGCATAATTTTTTGTAAAAACTTTCGTCATACCCCGAGTTAGGTTTTTAAAGAAAAAAATATAGACCACGCCCACTTTTGCGCCCACTATTACGATTTATCTGAAATCTTTATATTTACCAAAATAGTGAAGATATCGGTTTGAGAATTATTACACGAGATGCTGTTGGCTTTCCATCCAACCCTAAGTACTTATTTAGGGGCTGAAGAACGCGCCTACTTTTAAATCTATCTCTCTATATGTAAAAGAAAGTTGTGTTAGTTACTACTCTTATAACATAAAGACCGCAGGTCTGATTTTAACGATTTAGACAAATTCGGAATTGCCTCTTGGCAGAAAAGAATAAAATCCAAAAAAATCGCGTAAAAATGTGAAATTTGAACATTTTCATTTTGACTTTTAAAATGTACAATTGTAATGTTTTATATTGCATATTTTTTTCCATTTTTACTTACTATTTTCGAATGTACATTTGTAGTGTTTTTTTTTTTTTGAATTCTAATATGATGTGTAGGTTTTTTTGGGTAATATAAAGCCACAACGGATAAAACTGTTATTTATAGATTTTATGTATTTATTCGTAATACCCAAAAAATACATAAAATCTATAAATAACAATTTTATCCGTTGTCTCTTTATATGAAAATTCTAAAATCGGGAAAAATCGACAATTTTTCAATGGAATCGAATTTCAAAATAATAGTACATTCTACCGACAAACTTAGTAAACACCTTTAAAAATTTGCCGCAAAAAATTAGCGAATCAGTTGAAGATTCTTTTTCTTTTTTCTATATTGAAGTGTACATTTTTTTATTGGTTTGAATTCTGAATGAATAATATAAAAATGAAATGAGAGCGCAATACGATGTTAAATGCTTTCTACTCCAGGACCTAAATCGTGCTTCAGCTGGAAGATGCGAACACATTTAAACAAACAAAAATGACCGAAGAAGCGTTATGGGGTTAATTTCAAAAAGTGGACCTGCTTCTTTCATATGACAATAAATTGTCAAATGAGAACACAAAATGCAAAATACGTTGGGACTGCAATCAGTCAAATACCGACTATAAAGAACGCAAAATAGAAATTCTATCTAAACATTCAAGATACCTTTAATCGCTTTGGCAGGTCATAATATGGATCATAACCCCTGATAACGAAACAACCCGATTTCAAGTATGTTCTACATTTTAACCATATTTTTCGTACTAATTTTAGCTTATGTTGATAATTTAAGAAGAAACCATCTTTGCAAAAAATTATCACGTTTTGGTATCACCATCATATGATTTAAGGTATTTTCGGGGTCTTGGCCATTTTTTTCATTTTTTGGCTCTTATTTGACATCTTTGTTTCTAAGGGGGAAGAAAACCTCTTCTTATAAAATGTTTATTTTTCGGAAAAGTGCGCATCTTAGTCTTGAGGCTACCTGGGGTAAAAGCCCTGGGGTAGAAAATCATCTTACAAATAATTATCCACATAGGAATTTATTTAAGTATAGTCCCCACATTAGTATACCCCAAGTCCACTTTCCCAACCAATGTGAGGTCAGAAAAGAAAATTTGGTATTCTATTGAATTTGTAACCCCCAAGAGAATATTGGTTGGGAATGTAGATTTGGTATGTACGTCTAAATGAAATAAACTCCGAAATGTCAATCTGGGACTCATTCAGTCGGAAATTGTGGCAGAAACAACAAAATACAAAATTATAAAGTAACTTTATTGGATCTCCACCGCACAATTTAAATGACAAACAATTAATGCCCATCTTACGGTAATCGGAGCAAAAGAGTAATTCTTTTGGCTATTCTGACAACATTCTGCCTTCAAGTATGAGGTGGACCAAACTGAATACCACGCAGTACGGGATTTTAAACGTTGGAAATACAAATTTCAAATTATAGCTAAAGCATTCAATTTTTACAATATCAAAAATTGAGCTGAATTTTCGCATGGGGCTATTATAGATGTTCTTTATCATATAGGTATTTAACACTCAAATTAAAGCCTATAGCTGAAAAATAAGATCAGGCTCTTCAAAATATCTAAAACCGACGGTAATTATAATTTATGCCATGAATATTAATTTATATTTAGTCATGGAGTCATTACTCATAATCAAGTCATTACTTATAATCAAAATTGGAGTAATTATAATGGCGTCATTACTTATAATCAAAATTGTGCTGCCTACATAAGTCAGATCTGTGATTTATTATGCTTTAAAGACTAAAAGTACGGGCCGGCAACGCGGACCGGGCCAGCTAGTTTACTTATAAAAATAAACATTCATTTTTGGCCCCATTTGGGAAAAATAAATTCTTTATTCCTTATGGCGACCCTGGACATGACTGAGCGTATCCAAGCCGACGAAAAAATTTCAAAACTCAGAATTAAATTTTATTTTATAAAAATATTTTGTTGTCATTTTTTGCATATCAATAATTCTTAGCCTACTTGAAATTTTTTGTGTAAGCATAGTTTTTTTCCAACAAAGTGCCACCAGAGGGCTAAAAAGGCCAATTAAGTGACCCGCTTCAGGGTTACAGTTTTTAACAATGATAAGCTTTCACTTGCTGGGTTATTTCTATCTTCATAGCTTCGCCAAAAAGCTCTATTAAATCTATTTGCTGAATATGTTTTTCTTTTCAACTCAGGAATTGAGCTGAGTCGATCTAGCTATGTATGTCCGTCCTTCTGTTCATTTTAATTTGTAAGCACTCTACATGTCGCAATTATGGCCCTATCTTCACGAAATGTAGAATGGAGGTGGGGATAAACCCAGAATAGAAGCCTATTTGGAGATGATGGCATAATATTTAGGGGTTGAAAAGGACCAAAAACCGAAACATTTCCTGATTTTGCAGTTACTCTACAGGTCGCAATTATAGACCAATCGATGCGGAAGTTAGCGCGGGGATAGGGCTTATGGCTGGGCAGAAGTATTCCAATTTTTATGGTAACCGGGTAATATTTAGTGGATGAAATAGACCATAACATATGTGTTAAATAAAAGTCAAAATTTTCATTAAACCGTGAATATTTTTAATCACCGCGAATTCGCAAATAGACGCACAGGTCAAATCTGACCGTTACGTAGATTCCGATAGTGAATATATCGGATATATATAGCGAAATATATACAATGTATCGTCCCTCACGAAAATTTTTTCAAGGGTAGGGTTAGGCTCAGAAGGGCTAGGCCTATTGTTTTCAAAGATGTTCGCAATATATTTAGGGGTTTAAATGGACCAACAACTAAAAATGTTTCTGATTTTGCAGTCGTTATAAAGGTCATAAACAGAAACCAAAGGATACGAAATCTCGCATGAAGTTAGAGTTTAGGACAGCGGGAAGAATGGACAACTGCTTTTGTGTGAAAAAATACCAACATTACTTACAGGCGATATCCGAAATACACAAAAGTCAAACTTCTGGCTTTTTTATGCTGATTTCGTTGCCGAATTTAGCCACATATCGTAGACAAGCAATTCATATAGATGAGTCTAAATTTGGAGATACAGAGAGCCCTCTTGCTTTACGGGTTCAAATGAACCAAAAAACAGGCAAATTTTCATTCATTGAAGCCAATCGACACGCCTGAGAAGTTAAAAACAAGGAAGAATTCTAGCATTTGGGATGACCATTGGATTATATTTAGCTGTAAAAATGAAAACAACAACTAACAGCACGACGTAGTACGTAAATATTGGGCAACTGTCCCTGGTCAAAATACTAAGGGTTATATCTGGGTTATATCAAAACAAAAAGAAGGGCTCTGGATATTCAAGCACACAAAATGAATTACCTTATCGGACAAAATTCCAAAATGTCCCTCGAAAATAAACTTCTTGTTTACAAATGCATCATAAAGCCAATATGGACATATGGCATTCAGTTATGGGGAACCGCCTCCAATACAACAATAAAAACACTACAGCAGTTCCAATCAAAAACATTACGGAAAATTGCTGGCGCACCTCAATACATAACAAATGTTCGGCTTCATAAAGAATTAAACATATGAACCGTGAAAGAAGAAATATCATACCAGATCCAAAACTACAAACTGAGAATAGAAACACATACAAATTCCTTGGCTGCAAACTTGATGAATAATCCAGAAACATTTATTAGACTAAGAAGAAGAGCGCCTCAAGACATAATCAGGGCTGTCATAGAAACCAATTTTGTCACTATTGGTTTTAAAAACGACAAGAAAAAATGCTTTGGTGTCATGAAAATCAATGTTATTGGTTTTATTTTCGAATTAGAATTTTATCGGTTTTTGTTGTCATAGAAGCCAATGTTATTGGTTTTGATATTGGGAATAAACCAAGTTGCTTAGAGCTGTCACTTTTCATTTGCTTTGGATTTTTTAAACAACTTTTAAAGCAGGGCTAGGCAGAGAGCCTAAGAATATTTTTGTGATTGTATGTGTTTTGAAATAACAAAATATTGAAATTGTTTTTTTGTGTCTCTTTACAGAGAGAGAAATAATTGGTATCTTTAAATTTTAAATTTTCAATTTAAAATTTTCTGTTTTCAAAAAACTTCGTTGGTAAAAATTAATATTTTGATCAGACAATTCGGAGATATATTTGCACAGTTTTTGCACGGTCAATTATGATTTGTTTAAAATAAATAATATTTATAAGTTGACATTTTCACAAATTTTATATAATTTTGATGTTATATGTGTTTAATAATTCTGGACTTAAAATCCTAATCATCTAAGTTGACCCTTTAAAAAGTAATACCGATTATCAGAGGCAAATAGTCGTAGAATTTTATGCTGATTAGAAACTCATATCCTGCATTGGGTCCTAAAATATTATTTCTATGAATTACAAACATCACATCCTGTTTTTTTCCTAATATTGACTAAGAACGTACATATTGTTTCAGAGAAATCAAGGGATATGGAAATGTCCATTAATTTGGAAGGACAATAAATTTGTCTAACAATATGAAATGAATTTCTATTCCTAATATGTGAATTCGTATGCAAATGTTGTCAAATAGAATTCAATCAAAAAAGATAAATCTAAAAAGTTGTAATTTTTACAATTTCGGAAATATTTGTTCCAAATATGTAGTAAGATATATTTGTTCTCCAATATTTCTTACGGTGTATTCATAAAAATATCCGACAGCACCTTCCACATCGACTGCTCGAACAAAACTAAATATTCTCCCAAAACCATTTTGACAGAAAATTCAAAACAATTTATTTTTTACAATTGTGTTGGTGAACACACAGATATCCCAAGGGATACTCTTTGCCTAGCCTTGTTTTAAAGGATATTCAAAGGACTAAAAATGTGGATTTTTTAAACAATTTTTAAAGGACTAGAAACTTGGATTCTTTTAAGAATTTTTAAAGGACATTTAAAGGACAATAAACGTGGATTTTTTAAAGAATTTTTAAAGGATATTCAAAGGACTAAAAATGTGGATTTTTAAAGGATATTCAAAGGACTAAAAATGTGGATTTTTTAAACAATTTTTAAAGGATATTCAAAGGACTAAAAATGTGGATTTTTTAAACAATTTTCAAAGGATATTCAAAGGACTAAAAATGTAGATTTTTTAAAGAATTTTTAAAGGACTATGACGTGGATTTTTTTAAAGGATATTTAAAGGACCATAAACGTGGATTTTTTAAAGGATATTTAAAGGACCATAAACGTGGATTTTTTAAAGGATATTTAAAGGACCATAAACGTGGATTTTTTAAAGGATATTTAAAGGACCATAAACGTGGATTTTTTAAAGGATATTTAAAGGACCATAAACGTGGATTTTTTAAAGGATATTTAAAGGACCATAAACGTGGATTTTTTAAAGGATATTTAAAGGACCATAAACGTGGATTTTTTAAAGGATATTTAAAGGACCATAAACGTGGATTTTTTAAAGGATATTTAAAGGACCATAAACGTGGATTTTTTAAAGGATATTTAAAGGACCATAAACGTGGATTTTTTAAAGGATATTTAAAGGACCATAAACGTGGATTTTTTAAAGGATATTTAAAGGACCATAAACGTGGATTTTTTAAAGAATATTTAAAGGACCATAAACGTGGATTTTTTAAAGGATATTTAAAGGACCATAAACGTGGATTTTTTAAAGAATATTTAAAGGACCATAAACGTGGATTTTTTAAAGGATATTTAAAGGACCATAAACGTGGATTTTTTAAAGGATATTTAAAGGACCATAAACGTGGATTTTTTAAAGAATATTTAAAGGACCATAAACGTGGATTTTTTAAAGGACCATAAACGTGGATTTTTTAAAGAATATTTAAAGGACCATAAACGTGGATTTTTTAAAGGATATTTAAAGGACCATAAACGTGGATTTTTTAAGGATTTTTCAAATAATTTTTAAAGGACCATAAACGTGGATTTTTTAAGGATTTTTTAAATAATTTTTAAAGGACCATAAACGTGGATTTTTTAAGGATTTTTTAAATAATTTTTAAAGGACCATAAACCATAAATCTGCAAAGCAGGTTTATGAGTAAGTTCACAACTCCGGCAACTCCAGTGGGTTGCTGAAATCTCTAAGAGCTTTTCTCGTCACCTTTTTTGAGCGTTCTTCGTCCAACAACACAAAAACTACTACTGCTGATGCCATCTTACTTTATTTATAGCGACTTATTCCTTTTTTTATTTACTTTACTTTTACTGATATTTCAATGAAAAATAAGAAACAACAACAATAAGAAGAAACAAGCAACAACAGCTGTTTCGAACATTGGTTTTATTTACATTCGAAATTGACAAAACCAACTTGGTTTCATGACACCAAATGAAACCAACATTGGTTTACAAAAACGACAATAAGCAAAACCGACATGGTTTCTGTGACAGCCCTGAATATAAAAATTTTAAATTTAAATAAATTGTCACTTATCATTTTTTGAAATATAATTTTGTTTATGGGCCAACCACTGGGAAAGCCCTATTGAACGACTGTAAATATCCATTACATCTAAGCATAATGTAAATATCGAATATATGATAGAAAGCATTAATAAATTGAATTAAAAAAAAATCTGGGCAGTGCTCCATGACATAATTTCAAAAGCGGAATCTTCCAAAATGGATTTGGACATAAGAGGGCTTCTAAAATGTAACGGCCCCGCACGACTATGGCCTTTGCTTACTTGCTCTACCAACAAAAGATCAGATATGAAGAACGGATAGAACATACAACTCCTACTGCTACCGCACCTTAAAATGTCTATCAGAACAAGATATAGTGTGGAGATGAGACACAACGGACCACTTCTTCTAGTTCATTTTGGCAATGATGCCAGATGGTCAATTTTGAAAAAATTGTAAAGGTATGATACATGACTTTACCTTCTTAATTCTACCACGCTACAATTAAATCTATTTACTTTTCTTTTAAACTCGGGCAATATAAATGAAAAAATTATGAAAAATAAAACTAAAGCGTCCCATCGTGCAATAAGCTATTCTAGAGCCTTTCCCGGTCAATTTCATTATTCAAAACTAGAATATTCCTTTTTCATTAATTTCGATGTAGATAGTTTGATTTTCTTTTTTCTAATTTTTTGGAAGACAAACTTTTTGACATTCTGTTTCAATCGATTTTCATTTGAATTTTAGACCCTTCAAAGTTGTTGTTGCCCCAGCAGGTGTGAATGTTTTTTTTTTTTTTTTTTTTTGTTTGGAGCAGAGTTTCCAAAGAGTAAAATAACAAGAATTGTAATCGAGTTTGCAAATTTCACAGCTGGACGAATGAATGTTAAACTAATACAACACGTTGTTGCCAGCGGTGGAATCATGGAATGACTAAATGACAATGTGGCATGAATGTCATTCAACTGACATCGTTTTGCTGGCGTTAGCCATCATCACCAGGTTGGCGCGCTGTTTTCGGTTGTACTTTTCATTTTCATTCTCGTTTTGTTCATTTTCATTTTAGTTTTCGTTGCGTTTTTTCGGTGGTACTCACCTGCAATAACAGTCTTTCATCGGCCCAAACAGCCGCTTGTTTCCAATCAATTTTCGACTCGAATGGCAAAACCCAGTCATTGGACAGCAGTACGGGAATGCAGCCGGCCTGGATGGCTTCGAGAAATCTAATTAAGGAAGAAGAGCAGAGGAAAAGTTGCAAAGTGAGAGAGTGAGAGAAAAAGAAATAAAGAAGGAACAGCATAAGTTTAAAACTTTTATAACTGAAAAGAAGGCAGCCGAGGATGATTATGTAGGTCAGCCAGGACAAATGGGCTGGAGAGAGAGATTTCAATGCATTTTTAATGCGCCATCAGGCCAATAGAGCGTGCATTCGATGTGAGCTGGAAGGCGTATATACATGTGTATGTTCGTTTCCTACTTCATGGGAAATGTAATACACACAAGCGCATGGTAACCTGCTGTGATAAGGTCAGACATATTGGCAGATTTTAAATGCTTCTCCTTCTTCTTCATGCTCTTAACTTGGCATTTAATTCAAGTGAGACAAAAGCAAGTCATTCATCAAACTCACGAACATTTATTGGCCTGATGCTCGCACGGTGGTCGGCGGTCGGTGGTCAAAGGTCGCATGTAAATGAAATGGAGGCTGTAATTGGCCACATAGCAAACATACCTGAAGGAACCCAAACGTCTCCCCCGAGGCACCAGGCAGAATGTTGAGTTGAGCAGCAGCGTGTCATAGTCGTATCTGAAAGCAAAGAATAATAATAATGCCATTAATTGATGGATATATATGTATTTACGAGCATATGTCTGCATGAATGCACGCCTGCAAGAAGCATAACGTGGATCGGAAAATCTCTTCTTAATTCAATTATGAGTAATTTGTTGGGGCAAGTTAATTTAATGATTTGCATTTTGCGTAAAAGAAGGAAAAACAGATAAAGAAATATGCAATGAACTGTTAAAATAGTTATTTTATTATAATTTATTTTTCAAAGAAAGAGTTAATTGGTTGGGGTGAGAGGGAAACAGTTCTCAGAAGTATCGTTTCGAGAGGAAGGAACAAAATTGCTCCATAATTCAAAAGCAACCGAATCGCAGGAGAGTTATAAATTAGTAATGGATGCGTAGAAAATAAATCAAAACAAATCCTTGGGTCATATGGCTTCGATGAAAAATCGAAAAATGAGAGCGTAGGAGGGGATCATAGAGTTCATTTTAAAGAAGTTAAAACGTTTCGGTCGGTTCTGCCGACAAATGTATACCCTTAGCCAATTTCCGATATTTCAATATATTGTGACTTGCGTTATGATTATTCAAACTGTTGTCCCTTTATAGGGGAGGTTCCGAAGGAGTGGGTAATATTGTTCATTTCATATGTGACTTAAGTTTAATAATGGACTGAAGTCACCTACTTCATCCAATTCGAAATATCGAGATGTGCAAAAATAAAGAAAATCTAACATTCATTTCCGATTTTATGTTTCGCAAGTTATGAGAGATATAACTATTGAAAATTGTTACCATTTTGTGGGAGAGATATCAGAGGATTGGACCGATATCTATAAACTTTATACCATATTTTGTATTGGAAGAGATATTTGGATGTGTGAAATTTAAAGAGAATCGGATGCTTTTTTCGCGTTCTATGAGAGTAATAATTATTCAAATTGTTGACCTGTTGTGGGGGAGGTACCAGAAGGAGTAGTCCGATATTGTTAATCTTCATAGCAGATCTTGTGTTGATAGAAGCATTAGGATGGTCCGAGTTTGAAAGTAATCGCATGTTCATTTCACGTTTTATGTGCTTAATGGTTATTCCAAATTTTAACCCGTTGTGGAGGAGGACCTAGAAGGAATTTTCCATTCTATCCGTTTTTCGTTGTTCTTGCGTTAGTGGAAATATTGAAATGTGAGAAATTTAGTTATAATTATACAATTTTTTGACACTTTGTTGTCGAGGTACGAGAAGTAGTGGTCCGATACAGAATATCACGGCGGAACTTGTGTTAATTAAAATCTTCGGATGTGTCAAATTTGAAAGAATTCGAATGGTTATTTAGATTTTTTATTAATAATATAGTTATTCAACATTTTGTGGGAAGTGGAGGTCTTATATATTCTATCTTCAAATCAGACCTTGTATTAATAGAAAAATTAGGATATGCTAATTATGAAATGAATCGGATGCTCATTTCTCGTTTTATTAGCTTCGTAGCTATTCAAAATTTTGACCCGTTCACCAGAGATCTTCACACCAGATATTATGGTGGTAAAATATTAGAATGTTTGTAATTTGAAGACAATCTGAGTCTTATTTCATATTTTAAAAGAGTTATAATTATCCCAAGTTTTGACCCTTAATGGGGGAGGTACTTGATGAAATGGGCATATATTGTTGTATTGCACAGAGCTGATGAAAAGATTGGGATTTGCTAAGTTGGAGCAAAATCGGATGATACTTTCTCTTTCTAAGATGCAAGACATTTTATTTTAAAATTTTGACCTTTTGTAGGGGAGGTACAAGAACTAAGAACTTAACATTTGGCATGAGCATCAAGGTTGGAAGTTAAGTTTGATATATGAAGGTGGTTTTGAAAATGTGTACTAAGTGTGCGAACTGTACTAAATGGTACTAAATTTGGAACAGTTTAATTTAAGTTGAATGGATTAAGTTGGAATTTTGAAACTTTTTATTCGGATCCCTGTTGGTGGTTGGTTTGTGATAAAGATGCGGTTTTGGAAATATGTACTACAATGGCACGAAGAGTACTAAATCGAACAGATTGATGAACAAATCGTGCTTGCTGTTCATGTATAGCCTGGACATGTGGAAAATTGAGTACTGTATATGTACGAAGAGTACATTTAGTACTATATTTGGTATTGAGTGCAGGGATAGAAAAAAACCCTTTAATTTGTCGAAAAGTACTAAACGATACTAAACTTGGTATTGGGTGATGTAATAGATCTGGAATACTTAAATTTGATATTGAAGTCTCTGTTGGTATCTGTAATTGAGATGTGGAGGTGGTTTTGAAAATACGAACTATAGTTCTTTGAAAAGTACTTATTCGGATTAAATTTGGTGTTGGGTGAAGGAATAGAGCTAAGATCTTGAAATGTGATTTAGATGTCACTGTTGGTGTCTGTGGTTAAGATATGGAGGTGTTATTGGAAATATGTACAATAATTGTTCGAAAAAATCTACGCGCCACTAAATTTGGTATTGAGAGAAGGGATAGAGGTGGAACCCCGAAATTTGATACTGAGGGGACTGTTGGTTTGTAGGGTTGACATATGGAGACGTTGAAATAGGTTTAGACAAATAAATTGTATTTTTAACCCGTCTTTGTGATCGATTAACATTAAAAAACAAGTAAAATAGAATCAGTCGGTTTTGCCGACAGATGTATACCCCCAGCCTTGAGTTATATCCGTGACAGATTTGGACTATATCGGCTAATTCTTGTACTTTATATGAGATAGGTGCACATTTTCGGAAATATGCGTCAGGTAACAGATATAGCGGACCGAAATATTCCATTTTCATACTTCATCTAATACAGAAAAAATATATTGGTATGTGCAAAATTTGAAGGAAATTGAACATTCGTATCCAACTTTATGCGAAATCATAAATTCCGACAAATTACATATTCCTATCAGAATACTGGTTAAGAGAAATATTTAGATATAGCAAGTTGTTAAGAACCACCGGCTTGTTTCGCAAGTTATGACAATTATAAGTTGGCAGATCTTGTGTTGACGAAAATATTGAGAAGCTTCAAGTCTGAATAGAATCGGATGTTAATTTTGCGTTTTATGAGCTTCGTGGATACTCAAAATTTTGATCTTTTGTGGGGGAGGTACCAGAAGGAGTGTACCGATATATCCCATCTTCACACCAGATCTTGAGTTAGTAGAAATATTGGGACGTGAGTAATATGAAGAGAACCGGATGTTTATTTCGGATTCTTTCCTCGTTTTGATTATTCAAAACTTAGGTCCTTTGTGTGGGAGGTACCAGAACGAATGATTCAATTTCTACCATCATTATAAAAGATCTTGCGTTTATAAAAATATTGAGACCTGCTAATTCTGAATGGAATCGGATGTTAATTTAGTGTTTTAAGAGCTTGATGGATATTCAAAATTTCGACCTATTGTGGGGGAGGTACTTGATGGAGTGGACCGATATTATCCATTTTTGCACCTTATCTAGAACTGACGTAAATATCAGGATTAGCAAAGTTGGAACAAAATCGGATTATCGCTTCTCTTCCTGTGCAGAAAAAATATATTTTTTTGAAAATCTCGATCATTTGTGTGGGAGGTACCAGAAGGAGTGGACCGATATATTCCATCTTAACACCAGACCTTGGGTTAACATAAATATTGGCATGTGTGAAATTTGATGACAATTGGACTCTTATATCACATTTTATAAGAGATGTAATTATTCAAAATTTTGACCATTTGTGGGGGAGGTACTTGATGGAGTGGACCGATATTGTCCATTTTCACACTTGACCTAGTACTGACGCAAATATTAAGATTTGCAAAGTTTGAGCAAAATCGGATCATCGTTTCTCTTTCTGTGCAAAAACTAAATTTTTTGAAAATTTCGAACTTTTGTGGGCGAGGTACCAGAAGGAGTGCACCGATATTGCCCATCTCCGAACTCGATCTAAGTTTGACAAAAATATTACGATGTACCAAGTTTGGACCAAATCGGATACTCCCTTCGAGAGTTATCGTGCGCACCAGCTAGCCAGACAGACAGACGGACGGACGGACGGACGGACGGACATCGCTAGATCGACTCCAAATGTTCTGAAACGGATTTGGTCCAAAGAGACCTAGGGTCTAAAACCGTTATTTCGACTAGGCACGTTTTGACCGTATCAAATGATATATACCCTCTGTAGCCATATGGCTGAGGGTATAATAATTCCTGTCCCAGAACAATGGAATTTCAAAAAATAAATTTTTAGGACTTCTTGTTAAAAAATAATGGACCTTTTAAGTATATTTTGACATGATCTCCCAGTATGAATTTTTGAGTATTCTTTAAACATTCCCCGCATTTTGTGCTTTTGATGGACCTATTTATATTTGCTGTAAAAAGTCGACCTGCATTAAAACAAATTCGAAGTATCAGACGGTTTGACATCAAGTGTATGAACTCAGTATTTGATTATTTATATATCATATATACATATTTATATACGATATGTGGCTGAAAGTTACCACACATGGTATACAAATATGTCTATATGATATACAATAATCAAATCCTGAGGGTATATAATGCTAAACTTTCTGATATATTCGAACTTGTTTTAATTAATTTTTCAGGCAAATAGAAATAGGTTCCATCTACAAATAAACCTACGACAAACGGAAATATCCTATCCGACAGACAATATATTCGAAGTTGACGACAATAACAACGACGATGACAAAAATAACAATAATAGCAAATAGACGCCCCATTAAAGCGTTATTACGGAATAAATATGCATTACATAAATATCCTGCAGATGCTCATGTACATTAATACAAATAAAGATATATCCTTGTGCACATTCACACACACACACATCGATATCCATTCGCAGACAATGACGCTTTTGAATAGTGGGCAATTTTCTTTGGGCTTTTCGGAATGAATGAATGACAACGAAAACAAAAAAAAACACTAAAAGTTAATACAAATCACAGAATCATAAAACCACGAACAGTGATTTGAATTGAATAAACATTTTGACAATCCAAAAAAAAAACTATAAAGGGATCTGTGAATTTATTTCCATTTTTATGAGGGACCTTGACTAAGGGTCCCCAAAAATTATGGTTTAAAAAAAACGAAAAATTCTCAACTCGTGGTATCCTTAACCAATGTCCAACGAACTATTACTTATTTCTTCTCCTTTAGGTTTTTACTAAGTCAAATACCCTCGAAAATAATTGCAGCTGACAAATCGACAGACCACAGCTCCCAATCTCTTTGCCCACCCTCCCGATCATGGAAAATAAAAATCTTTGTTTTTATCTCATCAGATCTACAACAAAGCCAAAAAAGGTATAAAAATAATGGCAGGCATTCAACGATGCCGAATGGTCGTTAGTTGTAGTTGTAGCTGTAGTAACCACTGCCAGCAGCAACGACGAAGGCAAAGACGATTGAATGAACGAATGAGACTCGCATTACAAGCTCTCCTACTTAAATGGAATTAGTTTTATCGCTGGCAAAAGAAAGCGAAACGTAAATGAAAATGTGCGACAGTAAATGGGACAGGGGAGAGGGGAGAAGAGCATTAAATAGACAAAAGAAAACATGCACGCACGCACACACAGACAGAACACAAAGCGGAACGCGGAATAGTTTCGCTTTATGTTGCATTTAGTGGCACTCGAGGAAGCAGAAAGGAAATGGCCGGAAGTAGATGTGGATGGTTGACAATCGTCGAAAGGAAGACACGGGTAAGCATCGAAGATAAGGAACAAACAACAAAGATCGCTTTAATATAATGACATCCATAGATAGAAATGGAAATGCTCACATGTGCGTTCGGGTGTATGTGTGTCATTACGAAGAAGCTTTTAATATCTCATATGAAAATTGAATCCTCAAAGATAATAAAGAAAAAATTAAAAAGGATGAAATACCACGAAAAAATTCTGACAAAACTACCGTTGAAAGTGAAGACAATGAACCAGGCAATAGCAGCGTAAGTGGTTTACCCAATTTCAGCTTTTGTTTTCGTTCTCCTTTTTTAAAAGTATCACTTGATTGAAGGAGCTACAAAACAATACAGCATCAAAATCAACCATTAAACACAACAAATAATTCGACACAATTCATGACACATTTAGGTATATTTATATACTAGCAAGTGCCCGCTACCTCGTCAGATTAGTTTCATGAGATCGTGTTAGGCCTTTTTAGTACTAACAAGTAAGCAAAGGCTACAGTCGAGCGGGGCCGACCGTTGAATACCCTACAACACTATAATAAACGATACAGTTTATATAGGCGAGATACTGGAATAAATTCCACAATATATTGTGACAAATAATAAAAGAAAACCATGAGGTTTCGTTCTCGGATTTTCGAATAATAGCAACTTAAACTAATTTGCTCATTTCCAATTTATTGGTAGATGTTGCACATAAATGGTCTTCCTAGATCAGGAACCAATATTATTGGTTTTTGACTGAAACGCATCTATATGAGATACAGACATTTGACTATATTCTTCAACGAAATCAGCGTCAACGAAATAGTTGTGAATTCTCCAAAAAGTCACTGGAATGGACATTTTGGTATTTTGTCTACAAAAGATGGCAACTATTTCACACATTGAATATTTTTGAATGGCCATCCAAAACTGCTTGGCTTTTGCAATGTCCGGTAACCCCCATTCAAATGTGCGTGAGGATCGGGCGATAATTACGACCTGCTGACAATTTTGCAGTTTTTTGGTCCATTTCAACCCCTAAATATATGACGATCATCTCCAAAAAGAGTAGGCTTCTACTCTGACCCTCATCTTATCCCCATGCAAAATTTCGTAAGGATCGGGCCATAAATGCGACCTGTATATGATATCCTGATATCCTACTTAGTTTTGTTAGCTGTAGAAATATTTCCAAATGTTTAATTCAAAATGAAAATATGCCAAAAATATGACAAAATTGAAAAAAATATGAGAAAATGTTATAAAATCAATATTTTCATCTTTAGAGATATATTTTTATGCGATTTTTTTGACGTTTTTTCTTTCCTGCCAAGAGGCCATTCTGAATTAATGAGAACTGTCGAAATCAGTTCAGCCGTTCTCGACATATAAGAGGTCTTTCAAGCATATCTTCTTTGATAGACATGTATATCGCACATATTTTGCTATATATCCGATTTGTTGGATGGTAACATCAATGTAAAGGTCAGAAGTAACCTTGTCATGGCTTTGTGATTTCGCCGGGATTTAAAATATTCGCGATTTAATGAAAAATTTTGAATTTTTTCAACACAAAAGATATGGTCTATTTTACCCGCTAAATATTATCCGATGACCACCCCGCCCTTAACTCTAGCTACATGCGAAATTCCGCGTCGATTGGTCTATAATTGCGACCTGTATAGCTACTGCAAAATCCGACATTTTTTCAGTATTTGGTCCATTTCAACCCCTAAACATTTGGCGATCATCTCCAAAAGAAATAGGGTTCTATTCTGACCCCAGACCCACCTCCATTCTAAATTTTGTGAAGATCGGGCCATAATTGCGACCTGTAGAGTGATTACAAATTAACATGGACAGACGGACAGACGGACGGACGGACATACATAGCTAGATCGACTCAGCTCGGCGAGCTAGGAAGATCCATATATACTTTTCTATGTGGGAAATCAATATTTCGAGGTGTTACATAATTTTTGGCCCAATCAAACTTATAATACCCCCAACACATAGTGTTGTAGGGTATAAAAATTCACAGTTTGTTCGTTTAACAAAATTTTTTAATCAAAATTTTATACAGCGTACTAAATTTTCAGCCTTTTGGACCCACCTCAAATTCTTCCGTCAAAAATTATTTCAAGCTTCTATTCCTTCACCCAATACCAAATTTCGTAACATTTAGTACGCCTATCCAAAACAAAACGCCAATATTGGTCCAAATCTCGATGTATGTAGTCATTTTCGTACAATTATAGTGCACATTTCTAAGACCACTTCAATATCTCAATCCCAGATACCAACACAGACCTCAACATCAAATTTGAAGATCCCGGCTCTATCCCTTCACTCAATTCCAAATTTAGTACTTTTCGTACAATTATAGCACATATTTCTAAAACTACCTCCCTATCACAATTCCAGATACCAACAGAAACTTTAATATCAAATTTCAGGATTTCGCTCCTATTCCTTTACCCAATACCAAATTTACTACCACCGCCAAACCTCAAACACAGATACCATCAGTTAACCATGCATCATATTTCTGAGTTTTATCTCCATCCCTACATCTAATACCAAATGTAGTACCATTAAGTACTTTTCGTACAAATATATTACACATTTCCAAAACCACCTCCATATAAACAGGCTATACATGAACAGTGGGCCTAATACCAAATTTCAGATTTTAAGCACTATCTGTCCACCCAATGCCAAATTGTACTAATTAGTACTGTTTGTGCACTTCTAGTACACATTTCCAAGACCACCTCTTTATCACAAACAAACCAACAGGGACCCCAATACAAATTTTCAAAATTCAACATTTCCAAAACTACTTTCATATATCAAACTTTAATTCTCGTACCAAACTTCAAATTCTTATCTCTAGTTGAATATTGGTCTATGACAAAAATTGCCTATATAGGTCCACGTTTACGTATAGGCTCCAATATAATGGATATTTTTCAACGTACAGCCTGGCCGAACTTACGGTTTTTATACCCTCAGCCGTATGGCTAGAGATACGGTCAAAACGTGCCTAGTCAAAATAACGGTTTCAGACCCTAGGTCTTTTTGTACCAAATCCGTTTCAGGACACTTGGAGTCGAATTAGCGATGTCCGTTCGTCCGTCAGTCTGTCTGTCTGGCTGGTGCGCATGATAACTCTCGAAGGGAGTATAAGGGAGTATCCGATTTGGTTCAAACTTGGTACATCGTAATATTTTTGTAAAACTTAGATCAAATTCGGAGATGGGCAATATAGGTCCACTCCTTCTGGTACCTTCACCACAAAAGTTCGAAATTTTCAAAAATCCATTTTCTGCGCAGAAAGAGGAACGATAATCCGATTTTGCTCCAACTTTGCAAATCCATTTTGAAATTTTCATGCAGCTCATAAAACGCGAAATAAACATCCGATTCCATTTAGTACAGTAGTGGTACATCGCAATATTTCCAACAACACAAGATCTGTTGTAAAGATGATAGTGGTTGGACCATTTCTTCTGGTACCTCCCCTACATGGAGTTCAAGATTTTGAAAAGCAAAACTATCAAAAAAGCGGAATAAATAAGCATCCAACTCTCTTCAAATTTCATACATCCAAATATTTTTGCTAACACAAGATCAGTTGTGAAGATGACATATATCTGCAAACCCCTTCTGGTACCTCACTCACAAAGGGTCACAATTTCCGATATTTATATCTCATATAAAGTATAGGAAGTAATCGACTACTACTTTTAGGGGTTGAAATGGACTAAAAACAGAAAAATTTCCTGTTTTTGCAATTGCTCTATAGGCCACTATTATGAACCAATCGACGCGAAAATTTATATGGAGTTAGAGCTAGGAGTGGGCAGACTATAATTAGCGGGTAAAATAGACCCTAACTTTTATGTAAGAAAATATGAAAATTTCCACTAAACCACGAATATTTTCAATCCCAGCCAAATCACAAATACTTTCAAATATCACTTCTGACCATTTCAGTGATGCTAATAGCAAAGAAATCGGATATATAGCAAAATAGGTACAATATATATGTAAAAGAATTGATCTTATTTATTCTGCTTATAAATCAAGAACCGCTGGGCCGATTTTCACAATTCTCATCAATTCGAAATGGTCTCTTGCCAGAAAACGTTAATATCTAAGAAAATCGCGGGAAAATATACCAATAAAAAAGTGAATATCTTTTGTCGATTTTTTTCAATTTTGTCATATTTTTTATTATGCGATTTCTTAAATTTGACTTGCAATTTTGAATTGTAAATTTTCTAAATTTTTACACCCCCAACACTACGCTTTGAGGGTATTATATGCATATCGCAATTATCGTCCGAACCTCACAAAATTTTGCATGCGGTAGGGTTAGGGTCAGAATTAAAGCCTATTGTTCATAAGATGTACATTGAGGTGCAAATGGATTAAAAAAATTGATTTTTTCTAATTTTGTAGTCGCTGTATAGGCCACAATTGAAAACTAATCGACACGGAATTTCGCATCAGAAGAGACTTAAAGACAGGGAAGAAGTCTAGCTTTTTGGATGACCGCAAAATGGACCACAATTTTCGTGTGAAATTGTTTTGATTACTTAACAACACTGCGGAGTGCGTAAATATTGGCCAAATACACCGGGTCAAAAAACTAAGGGTAACCTCTGGGCGGGGCTCTTTGACATTATTTCAAAAACTAAAGCTTTCACAATGGATTTGGATATAAGGGAGCTTCGAACATATTCTAGTTTTGTAGGGTATCACATGGTCGACCCCGCACGACTATAACCTTTGCTTACTTGTTTTAAATTAAAATTTTAAGTTTTTCCCCTCTGTTTTACCACCTAACTTCTATACATAAACTTCCAATTCCTGAAAAAAATTTTCATTTCAATGTAGTGTGGGTACAATGGCTGGGGGTTTTTCCACTTATGGCACTTTTATGTTTTGTTATTAAACCAACTGAACAACTAACATCTAAGAATGATTTAATCCTACGTAAAAAATCAATGAGCCTTCAAGTTTTAACGGATAATAGTATTTTGAATCCACCCCCACACTTTATTTTTACATTTCATCTTAAAATGTGTTAAAAAAAAAAAAAACAAAATAATTTTGTTTATAAAGCCACCCAATTCCGCGCATGGCTGACGGTGTTGATAGACGAAATTTGATATTGCTTGGTCTGCTGGCCAGACAAGTGCCAGTCAATCGAAATCAAATCTGTAGATTTTAATCACTCGATTACACCCGCACCGTAAGCAGCCTCTAGAAGCGCGGTTAGTTCACTGACCAGCCTTGCTCCTCCGAGTGTGAATCGAAGTGGCTGCCTGCGTGGTTGTGTTTGTGTACGTAACACTTATTGAAAGATGTAAATCATGGAGGGTGCTGCTAAGGAGGGGTATGAAGTGAACTTTCGCACTTATCATTCTAAAGGGAATTTATTGAGGCACACTTTCGGATTATTTCAAGTAAATGATGGAGCAGAAGCAGCAGATAGCGTTAAATACGATCTGGGAACAAATGAAGTGTAAACAATGGAATTGAAGGCAGTTCACTTTCATAGAATACGGGTAATTTATTCAAATTGCTGCGATTAGATTCGAAGCCTGATTATACGGCTTTATTATATTAATACATGCATTAAGATTTCAGATGGGTGGTTGTTGAGAATAATTATGGAATTAATTGAGATTGGCAATAAAATAAAAATGATAGTAATACCCATACCAGTCTGTGTAGGAGATATTATGAATTTGTTTTCAGCTAAAAAGTTGAAAGTCGAAATCCTACATATCAAAAACCGATCAACATAATTTTTATTGAGTTTGCATACATTCTACAGGTTAAAACTATCTGCCGGTCGACACAAACTAATGCGAGATATTAGAGTTTGGGACAACCGTTTCGAGTGTGGCCCAGATCTTTATGTTGCGGATGAAATGCACCAGAACTTTTGCGTGGAAAAAACCAAAATATGCTGTCAATAGTAAATATTTTTAATATTAGAGTAATTTCCAGAGGAGATGCATATACCCAGCGTACCTAGTGTCGGACGCCTGTCAAGTCCGCTCAAAGTCGGAAGTTTTTTCCGACATGTCTGGCCGACGTATCTCAGAATTCTGCCTATTTGTCGGAAGAATTTTTTCTCTCTTCGATAAAATTTTGTGAAAATGTCATATTCAATATTCAACTGTCATTACTGAAAAATAGTTATTGCTATTCCTACTTGCTTTTGCCATTGCATCATGACAGTTGTTGTAAATACAGGGTAAGATAAAAACACTGCAACCAACTTCTGACTGCTGTCATTTTCAAGCCACTCTGTGACAGCTCATTATATTGTTTACAGGCGGACAAAAGCATTTTGGTGAGAATTTTCCAGAAAAAAAGTTATTCGTGATGGAATTCAATCGTAATAGTGTCATTTCTTCATATTTGGCTGAAAAACCAGAAGTGGCTATCGTTAGAGCACTCCAGAATTTAAATGTGAAACAAATCGTTTATGTCCTATACCATCGTCAAGGAAGTTGACGGAAGAAAACAGCAACATCAGCAGAAATGCTTCAAAAAGTAAGGAAGGGACTTGATCGAAACCAGCGTCGCAGTGGCCGAAAAATGGCTCGTGGTCTGAACATATGGTAATATTCCATTCGGCAAATATTGAAAAATGAGCTCGCGGTAAGGCCATTGAAATTCCATAAAGTGCAAGAACTTGCTCCGCATCAGAATAAAAATAGACTAAAAAAAGCTGAAGAGTTGCTTCGCTTGACCGAAAGTGGTGAACTGCCGAATTTGGTTTTCTCCGATGAGAAAACATTCATTGTCCAGCAGTTTGTAAACAAACAAAATGAATGATGATCGTTTTTACTTGCCAAAGAGGTCAGCTCAAAATGAGGACCTTCGGTTGGTGGGCCACCAGAACTCAAGCGCCGGCCATGGTAATGGTGTGAGCCGCCATAACAGCCGATGGTCGCTCTCCGCTCGTATTAATCGACCGTGGCATCAGAATAAATGCCGAATATTATCGCGAAAATATTCTGGAGGGTGTATTAAAGCCTTGGGCACGCAAACATTTTGCCGCAAACCTTGGACATTCGAACAGAACTCAACACCATCGCACTCAGCACGCGCCACCCAAGAATGGTTACAAAATGAGGTTCCTCGCTTCATTTCCAGCGCACAATGGCCACCAAAATCTCCAGATACCAATCCGTTGGACTATTGTGTCTGGAGTATTTTGGAAAGCAAGGTTGACACTAAAAAATACTAAAGTGTCGATCACATCAAGCAAGCGCTTCGCTGGGAATCGGCCAAAATACGGCAGAGCAAAATTCGGGCAGCGTGTGTTGATTTCATTGGCCGTTTGAAGGCCATAATTCGTGGTACCTAAGAGAGTTGACTGACATATTATGTTTTCATTCTTGCTTTTACGTAAGCTTAAATGTTAGAATTACTTTATTGCCAATCGGATATTTATTTCATATTTTACGAAATTTATTATAACTCAAAGTGGTAAACTTCTGTGTGGAAGGTATGAGAAGGAATGAGATTTATCCTGCGCGGAATTAGAATGCAGAACGGTCGGAAGGAAAACACGGAGGTGCCGAGATCGACTCCAAAAACAAAGAGATACCAGGGTAAAAAATTGTTATTATGTTAGTCATAATACTGAGGGTATAGTCATATGATTCATTTTTTGGGCATGTTAATCTGTTTGTCAATCTTTGATCAGGCGCTAAGATTTTTCCAAACATATTATTTAAATTTTGTTTTTTTTTTCGCATATATTTTTACTAAGCCTTCCTTGCAAAATATAGCATTTTTTAAAAATATTCCTTAGCATGCCTTGGATTCCTTATTATTTTTCAAGAATAATCTTTCAATTTTGTAGATTGTCAACAAAATACTGTGCAATCCTTTTAAAACAATATTTATCTCAACATTTTCTAAAGAGTTTCACACACATGACACTGAGAAACAAGAAAAACATTGTATTTAGGTAATTGGATTGGACATGAATTACATTCGTATTATCATAATGTATTTTGTACTTCTCATCAACATTCTACAGAAGCACATACCATCCTTTACCTTTCATTTCAATGTTGGAATGTTTTCTACAAAAAAAAAAAAGAAACATTCCTGACCGGCAGCAGATCCGCGTAATTTAATGTACCCTTGTTAAGCTAAATAATAGAGAGCAGATACAACAATCATCAACGCTTTTAGCTATTTCGAAGAGTGCAGTAATTAATTCATTTAATTGGAATGCCATCCACTCCTCGCCTCCATTTACCTTCGGGCTAAATCTGTCATTCTCGCCTGCTACTGCGAGCGGTGATCATCCATTCATTATGCTACCGAACAGAACAGAACAACTTCAAATGCAAAGCAAGAAACGCAAAAAGGAAACTGCATAGTCGAATTATCTCTACATTCAAATCTTAGAGGTGCAAGAATGCGACGACACTCGGACCATCCGAAGAGTTTCACACCTGTGAGAATTTCACGGAGAAGGAACGAACGACACGACAGCTTAATTACATTACATTTTAATAAATACAATTGCTGCCTTGACAGCTAGCCTCAACGGCTCACGGCTCACGGCTCGGTTGCCACGGGTGCTCCTACACACTAAGGCACACACACACACATCCGTCGCACACAAGGAGCAGAAGAGATCGACCACTGGCCATGCCAAGTGTAAACGATGATTATAAGGCAGATACCAAGAGATGGAAAGGGTAAGGGGGGTATGGGGGATATAGGGAAGTCATCAACATACCTGTCATATTCTCGATTATCCTCGTCACATCGGGCATCCTGCAATTCTCGCCAACTTTTGCCATGACGACATGTTGTGACCAAAATAATATCACGGCCATTATGCAAATGGAAGAGGGAATTACGTGTCTCCGAGCCAATGCCATGCACGTACCTGAAATTTACAAGAAAAGAAGAAAACACACACACACAGTTAAACTTTAGTTTAGATGTAAAAAAAGAGACAATAAAACCAAGAAGAGGAAGAAGAGACATAATATTAAGAACAAGATAAAACGTTATCAAATTAAAAACTTGTAGAAAACAAAAGACAAAAGACGACTGACACACCAACGACGCAACAAGAAAAAAAAGGTGCCAAATTCCAACAAAACATGCCATCCAAGGATTCAATCCAAAAAACAAAAAAATAACAGAATACACAGCTTAAAAATACGAATGATGGCCGCCCTCCCCCCCTTTCCCATCCACCCCGCCAATGACAAGTCAAGAGAGTTGCCTCCCCCCTCAATTGGAGAATTTTAAGCGAATTAGCTTTTTGGGCTAAACTGTTAATTGGTCAGCGCCTAAGTGGCCACGTTAACATTGTTATTTTGTTAACATCTAAATAAGCGGAAGTCCCAAGGAAGGGAAAAATAAAACAAAAAACTTTTGAAAAAAAAAAACATTCTTAATCATATTAAATGATTTTCGGTGTCCTTTTGCGATGTCGATCTAATTTGGAAAATATGCTTATTAGGACTCAGTTTTGTTTTTTAAATTGATTTTGGACTGTAGCTCTTAGCAGGGGGCACAAGGATACGTCACAGTATCTGAACGTCACTAACATTTTTTACGACGTATAATACATACGTCATAAAACTAGCCAACTAACACGTTGGAAAGTTTCTGAAGGCGTACGAACTAGATATATACTATTCAGATTTAACCATGTATTTTTTTAATGTTCTCCTCTTTGGGAAATGTCTATATACTAAAGCAAATTTTGCAATGTGTGCAAATTGAAAAGAAATGGGGAATAATTTCTCATTTTATGAGAGTTATGTATATTAAACATTCTGACACATCTCCATGCGATACCTAATGATATCTTATTGGGATCCCAATCTAGTTCAATCGAACGAACTAGTTCATTGTCTAGTTCAGTTGACTCCTGTCGTTTGTATGAAAACTACGCGTATGAGTGATATGAAATATATGACTAAGATTACTCATACGTTTACGAACTGAAAATCGAACATTTATATCCAGTTTTATGTGAAATCATAAATTCCATATTCATCTCAGGTTTCGGGTTGAGAGAAATGTTTGGATATAAAAAGTTGTAAAAGAACGTGGACTTGTTTCGCAAGTTATGACAGATAAAGGTTTCGAAAAGTGCTACCCTTTCGTGGGTGAGGTACCAGAAGGGGTTCACAGATATGCAGAGTGAGATGCAAAAAAGTGCAACCAACTTCGGACTGCTGTCATTTCTAAGCCACTCGTCCAACATCTGTTACAATTACTCCAGTGACAGCTCATTATATTGTTTACAAGCGTACAAAAGCATTTTGGTGCGAATTTTGCAGGAAAAAAAGTTATTCGTGATGGAATTCAAGCGTGATAGTGTGATTTCTTTATATTTGGCTGAAAACCACAAGTGGCTATCGTTAGAGCACTCCAGCATTTAAATGTGAATAAAGCTTTTGTGCCTCGTACGATCGCTCGTTACCGTGATACTGGTAGCGTAGCCCGACGTCAAGGAAGTGGACGGAAGAAAACAGCCACATCAGCAGAAATGGTTCGAAAAGAAGCGACTTGATCGAAACCCGTCGTAGTGGCCGAAAATGGCTCGTGAACTGATTATATCGCAATATTCCATTAGGTAAATATTGAACAATGAAAAATGAGCAAGAACTTACAGCGCAACAGAAAGAAAAAAGACTCTAAATATGTAAAGAGTTGCTTCGCTTGCCCGAAAGTGGTGAACTACCGTATTTTGTTTTCTCCGATGAGAAAACATTCGTTGTCCAGCAATTTGTAAACAAACAAAACGATCGTGTTTACTTGCCAAAGAAGTCAGTTGAAAATTGGCACCTTCGTTTGGCCATCAGAACTCAAGCGCCGGCCATGGTGATAGTGTGGGCCGCCATAACAGCCGATGGTCGCTCTCCGCTAGTATTAATCGACCGTGACATAAGAATAAATGCCGAATGAAAACGCAAACTTTTCGGCAGCAGACCTTGGACATTCCAACAGGACTCAGCACCCTAGCACTCAGCACGCGCCACCCAGAATGGTTACAAAATGAGGTCCCTAGCTTCATTTCCAGCGAACAATGGCCACCAAAATCTCTGGATACCAATCCGTTGGACTATTGTGTCTGGAGCATTTTGGAAAGCAAGGTAGGCACTAAAAAATACCAAAGTGTCGATCACCCCAAGCAAGCGCTTCGCCGGGAAGCTTCGGCGCAGATCAGCGGGGGAGCGTGTGACGGTTTCATTGGCCGTTTGAAGGCCATAATTCGTGAATAATTCGAAAAAATCTAAACTGATTCTAAAATTTCTTTGAGCGTTTTGTTTTTCCAAATCTTGAACCCTATGTGGGCCAGGTAGCAAAAGAAACTGACCTATCTCTACCATCTTTATAACAGATCTTGTTTCGATGGAAATATTGAGATGTACCAAGTCTGAATTGGTATCGGATGTTAATTTCGCTTTTTATGAGCTTCATGGATATAAAAATTTAAACCGATTGTGGGGAAGTACCCGAGGAAGTGGACCGATATATCCCATCTTCACAACAGATCATGTATTAGTGGAAATAATGGGATGTGTAAAATATGAAGAGAACCTGATTCTTAATTCGCGTTTCATGACTTTTATGGATATTCAAAAATTTGACACTTTGTGGGGGAGGTACCAGAAGAAATGGTCCGATCTCTACCGTTTTTATAACAGATCCTGTGTTGAGGGTAATATTCAGATGCGCTAAGTCTAAATTTGGGAGGTACCAGAAGGAGTGGAACGATATATTCCATCTTAACACCAGATCTTGAGTTTATAAAATCAAACACTTATATTATATTTTATAAGAGTTATAGTTATTCAAAATTTTGTGAGGGAGGGACTTGAGGAGGGAGTGGACCGATATTGTCCATTTTTGCGCCTGACCTAGCACTGGATTTCCAAAGTTGAAGCAAATTCTGTTATTCCTTTCTCTTTCTGTGCAGTAAAATATATTTTTTAAAAAGTTCGATCTTTTGTGGGGGAGGTCCTAGAAGGATTGGACCGATATTGCTTATCTCGAACTCCGATCTACGTTTGACAAAAATATTATAATGTATCAAGTTTGAACCAAATCGGATACTCCATTCGAGAGTTGTTGTGCGCACCAGCCAGACAGAGAGACGGACGGACATCGCTAGATCGTCCCCAAATATCCTGAAACGGATTTGGTTAAAAGAGACCTAGGGTCTAAAACCGTTATTTCGACTAGGCACGTTTTGACCCTATCAAATGACTTATACCCTCTCTAGCCATATGACTGAAGGTATAAAAATACTCTTATCCGTTAAAATTTCAAGGCTCATTGATTTTTTACGTACTAATAAATCATTTTTTGGTGTAAGAAGACGGACTTTAAGTTTTGTACCCTCCACCACTATGTTTATCAATGACATCGTTATATTGAGGCTATACCAATTAGTGGATGGCTGAGGGTGTACAAATTTCAAAAACACTTATTATGACGTAACTTTAGACTTTAATCTTAAAATCCTCAACCGATTTTTATGAAATTAAAATTGAAGGAAGTCTTGAGATGTTGCCTGGATATGCAAAAAACATGAAAATATCTCTAACGGCAGAGATCCCACCTCAAGACAACTATTCGTAGGCGGAATTTTGACTGACTATAGAAAAAAGTTCACAGAACAAAAATGTGGTAACTTTATACGAATATCTCCGAACACATAAGGGAAAACTCCTCCGTATATTTAAATTTCTGTATAAAATTCTAATATTCGAATATTTGTTTATAAAATTCTAATATTTGTTATTGATATTATTTTTCGGCGTTTCAGGCTTAGCGATATGTCGATCTCTCTCTCTCTCTCTCTCTCTCTCTCTCTGCGCATAATTTACTCACTTTGAACTCGGGTGGTTTGTGTCACGGACATACGAAATTTATCGGTATTAATTTAATTGTGGTACCTAGAAAAGGCTATTCTGGACAGACCATATATTCACTCACCCTTGAACCAACACATAACAATTATCTTAGTGAGTATTTTACTAAAAAGATTAAACAAATGTTACGAATAGCAAATTATTTAAATATGTCCTCCGAAATAATAGCAATTCAAATTGAATTCAAGTGTTTGGGTCTTCTACTCTCTCCTCCAACCTCTCACCATCTGCCTGGAATTAAGCTGTATTTAAAGCAATTAAATCTTCGAATAATTACAGTTATTATTGGAATACACCTTTTTATATAATTATGAACCGCAAAAATAATCCACTTGTCAAAGGCATTTGCAAAAACAAAACCGGAAAATGCACACCCACACATAGCTACAACAACGACAACAACAATTTGACTTAAAACTAAAACAAGGAGTAAAAATTGCCATAGAATTCATAATTGATGTGTCACTGAGCGAGTGGAGTGGCTGTGAAATTGACGCATAAATAAAATATTAACAAGCAAGGAAAGAGGGAGAGAGAGAGAGAGCGAGCGAGAGATACAGACAGACAGAATCAAAAGTTTTTAACAAACACTTTCTGTTTTCAAAAGCAGCAGCAGTAGCAGCAACAACAAGAACAACGGCAGCATAGCATTGAACAAACTTTTAATGAAAATCTCATTTGTTTACATTTGGAGATGGAACTGAAGAGCTGCAATGGAATGGGACCAAACTGCAACTGCTGCTGCTGAGGGAGTGGGTGCTCAACATGCTCGCATGCAGCCTTTAATAATTCAACATCCCAAAGTTTCCATTTTGAATGAAATGTGGCAAACTTATGGGGAAAATAAAATTTAGAGTGTTCGAAAAGTAGGTGGCAGTTGGATGTCTTAGTTGTTATTCTTCTTCCGGTGAGTGAAGGGTTTATGTGTGATAAAATTATTATCCACAACCGAAACAAATCTGTTGACGAGATTTACATTTTTTGGGAAAAAATAGTTACACTATTTTTAGGTGACAATTAAAATTCACATACCTTGAAATTTTCAAAATGTCAAGTTATGATGTTAAATTTTGTAGGAAAAATTATTCTGATTTTAATGTTTGAAAAAAAAAATGACACCCAACGTTTTCCATTCAGAAGATAGCTTATTTCATAAATTCATTTCGTCTGTCTGTAATTTACTGTTGACACAAATACCCCATTTCATTTGATTGCCACCGTTGTGAGTTAACAACAAGAAGAAGAGGAAGACGCCAAGCAGCTAACCTTCACCTTGTGCCAGCACTAAATGTTTCAATTGGTTGAGAGCAACATCAGCCACAGAACAGCAACAACAACAACAAGAGTCTTGCCATCCAAGCCACAAAACTAAGCAGTGATGAGTACAAAATAATCCTCAAACATTGTCTAAGCCGATTAAGCCAGGTCGACATAAAAACGACTTATTTAGCACACCTATACGTAAACAACACACACAGACACACACACTGATGAGTACACTAAAATTTATGTGTAATTCCAGGACACAGTAGTTGTGATAGGCTAAATAAAATAGAAAATTGTAGTTTCTAATGAAATATTTGCAGCAAATCAGGAGAGGACTTCCGTTCATAAGGACCAGCAAATGTGGTTAAGTACGACGACTCCGGGAAGAACTAGAAAATTTAAATTCTGTACACAGAGTCTTCTGTTTCTTTTTATACCCTCCACTACCATGCTACGGGGGGTATATAAGTGTGTCATTCCGTTTGTAACTCCTCAAAATACTCATGTCAGACCCAACAAAGTATAAATATTCTTGATAGCGATGGCCATCTGTGTGTCTGTCTGTTATAAACACGCTATCTTTCGAACGAATTGAGATATAAGTCAATAATTTGCGCACATGTGTATTTTGCCAATAGTCCGGTTAAGTTCGAAAATGGACCATGTCGGTCCAAGTTTTGGTATAGCCCCCATTTAACGGTTCCTGCCACCTGACATTATTTACCGGAATTGTTTCAAATTTCATATTTTTAAAATCTTAGTGGGTACTTAAACCGATGGCTAAAAATTAGTTATGCAGGCCCACGGGTTCGTATAGCCCCATATAATGGTATCTCCCAAGATTCGGTATTTTAATAACTTTAGCGACATTATTTACCGAAATTGTTTCAAATTTCATAATGGTTACTACAACCAATGACAGAGAATTGTATATGCAGGTCCATGTCTTCGTATAGCCCCATATAATGGTCCCTCCTAATATTCGGTATTTTGATGACTTTACATTATTCTCCGGAATTTCAATTTTCGTATTTGAAGTTCGGAATCAGTACTACAGCCAATGACAAAAAAGGGGTAAAGGTTTTCATTTAACCGATATTTTTCGACGTTTTTTTTAATCTTTAAGTTCCTTCCAAATGGAGGGTAGAGTTGTGCCAATCTAGTCCATAGTTCAGTACACGAGGTCCTAAACGTATGAGTAATTGCATATGTTTCATTCCACTCATGCGGAGAGTTTTCATACAAACAACAGGAGTTCAAGAAACTAAATGAGGAACTTATTAGTTCCATGGAAGTAGACTGTCTCAAGTGTAGTTGACCCGGCCGAAACTTAGTTACAGTTTTCACGTGGTGCAGTCTTGTCATGGTTTTCCTTTTCCAAGAAATGGAATCTACAATTGGACATGTACATACGAAGTAAGTTCTCGTTCGATACCGCATTAACCCCAAACAATAACATATTTGTTTCGAAACCCGACTGCTACCTCTATGTATATCAGACAACTGAGAAACTTGGACAAATTCGATTCGAAATTGAGCACTATTTAAAGTTGAAAAAACAAAACGCGAAAAATTCCATTTTTTGATTTATCTTCAATAAGGGCGAGAATGTTTGTCTGATTTAGAGTACGAGCAAAATACGTTCGAAAATGAGCAGATTCTACTCTTTTAGTAATTGTCCTTGATTTGGTACAACACCCCTTTCTTAGTTTACTGTTTAGGCTAGGCTGAAAAGTGGAACCAAAGAACTGCCATATGTGCCGGTGGTCCGCTGCCATATTTCCAGTATAGGCCTGCTGTGCCCTCTAAACTAAAGCTATTGAAAGACAATGGGCAGTGTTCAGTTTATTATATCAGGAATTTAGTTGCCTTAACAAAATTCCTTAACTGTTTAATTTCGTTTACCATGTTCTAATTAAGTCGTTCCCTAAGAATTAGGATCTGATATTTGCAAACGCTGGGAATTGACAGAAAAAATGCTCCAACGTTTCATCATCTTCTCCGCATGCCCTGTATATGTTGTTATCTGCACAACCTATCTTGAACAAATGAGTTCGCAGGCCCAGGTGACCCGTAAGGATGCCTGTTACCTCAGTAATCTCTTTTTTACCTAGCAATAAAAGGTTCTTCGTTTTTACCTCTTTGGGGCCTCCCCATAAGATTTTCTTCTTTTCAATGTTCCATAGATATATATGTCTTTAACACTAGACCTGACGCACTTAGCGGCATTGGATTGTCCAAGTTTATATTTTAGCATTGCACAGTATATAGTTTATATACACTATAGCGTTATTTGTTAGTTTTAAACTTGTGGGAAGTTCCTTAAAGTATGCTTTAAAAATGTAAAATAAAAATTATGAAAAAGTCACTTTACATATGACTCATACATAATGTGTGTGGTCTTAAGATAAATTAAATAATAGAATCTATAAATTGTAGGAATATTTCAGCCAACAAAGTTGTTATGGTAACAGATTATTGAGGAAGGATAGCAGCGGAAGTAGATTTTAGGACAAACTTATTACGCCATTATCTTCAATTAAGACGAATCTCGCTGGAGACTGCCTCTAATTATCCGTACATGGAATGTGTGGGAGTGCTCAGCGTGGATATCCCACCGGTCAACAACTTCTTTGTGGAAGTGTACACCTGTTACACCTGATATTCGGAATTTTTAAAATTTTAGCGGCATTTTCAACGGATTTTTTTTTTTTTTTTTGAAATTTCGAAAATTCTCTAAAATTTAGCTGCTTTTGACTTTTTCTAATTGCTATTATTTTTTCTAAAAATGTAATATCTGTCCTGATTCGAAAAGACAACCACTTGTTCAAAGTATTATAGTTTTCGAATCCAAAATCGATTAGAATGTTAAAGTGCAAAGTAGTTGAATTTGAAAAATAAAAAAGTTCACAACGTCATTCTCGAATTTTTAGATATTCGACAAAAGGATTGCTGTAAATGTAACTCTGAAAATAAATAAGTAATATTGAAAGCTTCAATATCCAATCTTAAACATTTCTACTCTTTTTAAATCCCTTTTTCCAGAAAATGTGTAGCCTAAACAATTACGTCTATTTTACCCTTTTCTGAAGTACTTACATAAACCAAAAGAGAGTGGCATTCCCCCAGATGCCACTGTGTGACGACACCATTAAAACTGAAACAATTGTCCATTCCGTTCGTGCCGCCGACAGATAGAGAGAGAAAACACGACGGAGTCCATAAAAGACATGGCACGTAGTCTGGCAACAAATAGAATTGTTCCATTAAGTGATAAGTGATAGTCACATGGCTAGGAGACAATCACAAAGTGACAGATAATTCCAGTGTCTCTTTTTAACTGAGTCCTTGCTCCCTTCATTCATCCCTCCCTACCCCCCTAAGCCTTTCAACAAGTCCAAAAGTACATTTGGATTGACACAAAACTTATGATTTATGTCCTTGGCAATTATTCGAAGAAGCCGAAGCGAAGCCAACGAAGGAGAGAAAGAACAACAAAAATAAACTAAACTAAACGCATTAGGAGCTATTATTTAAGTACGTTTATGGGGGATAGTGACAGTTAACTAAAGTTCTATAACTCACACAAGGATACATGTGTGGAGTCGATATAGTAAGGGGTAAGGCAGGGTGTCACTTTTACAAGTCTTGCACGCTTAAGGGATAACATAAATGTACCAATATCTGTTAGGAATATGTCATAAATATAAAATATTCTATTTGGAGTTTTCAAATAAACTATATAAGAGGGAGAGGGAGAGGAAAAGGGCAATGGAGATGCAAACAATGTAACCTATTAATGTCCGAGAGAAAGTTATTCGTGATGGAATTCAAGCGTGATAGTGTGATTTCTTTATATTTGGCAGCATTTAAAAGTGAATAAATATTTTGTGTCTCGTACCATCGCTCGTTACTGGTAGCGTAGCCCGACGTCAATATTCTATTCGGCAAATATTGAAAAATAAGCTCTGGGCAGTCTGAAGTCAGCTATGCGACCTGTGTTGTGTGTGCGAATACAAGTGCTACGAAATGGAAGAATATCTAGTTCTGTCAAAAGCTGCTCTGAGAACTGCAACAATGTGACAATGTTCATGACCCCATCCATGGACCATCTATATGAGGAGGCAAAGATTCTTCCCGTAATCAATTGCTGTTATCGTTGTACGTGACCAGGTGCTATCGTGGGAGTCACCCACACTGTTTACTACATAGGAGATATAATTCTCGTTGACTTGGTGATATCTTTGACGGTGCCCGGATATAACCCCCACGGATTAGCCCTTTTTTTTTCTTTTTTGGTCATAACCCCCATAAAAAGTGCGGATTATGTCTGCTTCCATAACGGATATAACTCCCATGGCGGGTATGACAATTTGCTGTGGGGGAAGAAGACAAGGCTTAAGTCCCGGCCGATAACCAGCGGCTAATAAAGCTATGAAGATAGCTTTATTAAGCAGCTATGAATATAGCTATGAAGATAGCTATGAAGATAGCTTTATTAAGCAGCTGGTTATCGGCCGGGACTTAAGATTTTCTCCTCTGGGGTATGTCTAACACCGGCTTCGCGATCCATAAATTTTCTAGACTTTATTTTAAATTCAGGTCAACGCGAGCATAGCTCCTAACTCAACTTAAGCCTTGTCTTCTTCCCTCACAGCAAATTGTCATACCCGCCATGGGAATTATGTCCGTTATGGAAGCAGACATAATCCGCACTTTTTACATTTTAGATACATATTAGTGGAGAAAATCTGAATTTCATGATTTTTATCACTAATATCTTCGGAAGCACAAGAGTTATCAGCACATTTGTAGTAGTAATATGTTGATCTTAATACACCATAATTTTGTCCGTTTTCGACTTTTTAGTAGTTTTTTTAAACAGTTCCGGTACAAAAATGTTGCATAGGAACCGGTTCAATATATGACCACTTGTTGGATAAGCTTTCAAATGATAATCATTGTGTACATATCAGTTTTGTAGAACCGGATAAAACCCGAATTCTGTATCCAAACTTTCAGGTCGAATAACCGGGTATTCCCCCACGAAAAATTACTTTTCCCGCCGAGTGCATCTTCAGTGAACTGTCAATCCATCCATCTCAGAAGGCCTCCCGAAAATATACACAGTGAGTAGCTGCCGAACAAACCTATGGAAATCAATCGGAACCCGATTGACCTTAGACTGGAAATCTTCTCCCAAATTAGCAGCCGTGCTCGAAAGATTATATCATGAGCACCGAATACGTCTCCGAAGATCTGTACATCAAGAACAAATGTTGTTTTAACAAAATAAACACTAACATATATCCATGGTTATCTGGTGGAAGTAGACCCCCCCCCCCCCCTCCGATGGCTTTCACTCTTCTATTCCGATCTCTCCATAAATGTTGTTCAATAAAATTGTCATTTTTTTGTCAAGAGACTAAACTAAAAGTTTCCATTTCAACATATTGTTGTGCTTTTGATGCCTATTTAGATAAACATTTGAAAACTCTACCGCCTTGGTTTGCTGGGTTACTGTTGCCGGGACGTTTAATTTATGTTGGAGCAACAAATTTTAATTTAACTTTCAATTGCTCAGAATATATATAATTATTTCTTTTTTCGCAATTTTCCACCAAACTCGCTGTGTAATTTCATATTTAGCACTTCTCGCCCCTCCTTAATTAACTGTTGTTGTAGCTGTTGTTTTTCAAGCTTTCAAGCACTTTCGGTAATTTGCATTTAAAAATTATAAAAATGTTCGAAATCATATTTTATGATGTAATCTATATATATAAATGTAAGTTGTGTTAGTTACTACGCTTATAACTTAAGAACCGCTGGACTGATTTTAACGATTCACACAAATTCGGAGTTGTCTCCTCTCCGAAAAGGATAATATCAAAAAAAATCGCGTAAAAACGTGATATATTAACATTTTCATTTTGACTTTTCAAATGTACAACAGTAATGTTTTATTTTGCATGATTTTTTTCCATTTTGACTTATTTTTTCTAATGTACATTTGTAGTGTTTTTTTTTACATTTTTTATTTTTGAATTCGAATATTAATACCAATTTATTTAATTGACTTGATTTCTTGAGAACTAAAATTGATGGCGGGTTACATGGAAGTGTAGTACCGAATTATGTGGTGGCGAAACGGAATAGATGATATCGAAATAATTTAACGCGGTCACAACAACGTTAAAAGATACTTTTTCAAAATCGCTAAAAAATCATGAAAAAAAGATCTCATTTCAATGGAATCGAATTTTAAAGTAATAGTACACTCTATTGACAAACTTTGTAAGGATCTTTAAACATTTGCTGTAAAAATCAGCGAACGAGTTGAAGATTTTTTCAATTTGTTATTCTTTTTTTTGTCAGTTTTTTTTTTCAATTTGTATTATCATATTGAATTCAGTGGATTTTTTGTGAACCAAATAAAGAATAATTTTTCACTAAAAAAATGAAATAAGTGCGAAATAGGATGTTGACTGACATCTACCTTTCAACTCCAGGGCCTACATCGTGGTTCAGCTGGAAGATGCGAACACATTTAAACTCATTTCAAAGCGTGACAATGATCCGTCCAATGAGAGCTCAAAATGCAAAATTCTTTGGGAGAATAATTAGTAAAATACCAAATATAAAAGGTGCAAGATAGTAGAGCGAATGGGACTTTTAGTAAGAAAAGGTTTTATATCCTTCCAGAAATTCTTCTCAAATATTCAAAATACCTAAAATCGTTTTGCATAACTCACGGATAAGGAAACAACCCGATTTCATATTTATATAACCATCTATGATTTAAGCTATTTTTGGGGTCTTGGCCACTTTTTTCATTTTTTGACCCTTATTTGACATTTTTGTTTCCAAGGGGGTAGAGAACCTCTTCGCATAAAATTTGAAATTTTCAGAGTAGGGCCCATATTGGTATTGACCACATTCATCAATTGATTTGGCTAAAAAAATTTATATATGCCACCCTAGGGTAGGGAACCATCATACAGATAATTGCCACATAGGAATTAATTTAAGTAAAGTCCCCACATTGGAGTATCCCCAAGTCCACTTTCACATCTAATGTGTGGTCAGAAAAGAAAATTTTGTATTCTATTGAATTTGTAACCCCCAAAAGAATATTGGTTGGGAACGTAGATTTGGGATGTGCATCTATATGAAATAAATTGTGGAAACATGAACAAATTACAAATATAACAAAGTAGCACGGGACCGAATATTTGTTGAATCATCATTGAATTATACCATGATGAAAATATGGACTTTAAGGGGTCTCCAACTTACAATTTAAATGACAAATAAAATTAAATCCCATCTTATCATTCTGCCCTCAATTATGAGGTGGATAAAACTATTTTTACTTATTTAAATCACGCGAAAAGCTATGACATGCTATATTGTTGTGCTATATTTTTGATTTGGCCTCTATTTGTCATCTTGGATTATAAGGGGTTGAAGAAAGTTTTCAATGTAGGTCGATGTTTCGGAGTATAAAGAAAGTACCTCCTAATTTAACCATATTTCAAAGAATTTTGCTAATAATGTTTATTAGTGGGGGGGGGAGGTTGAAAATCTTACTGCTCATTTGACTGGAAGATTTTGCTACGATTTTTACCATATTAAAAATTAATTTGATCCCTTATATGGCGATAAGATTGATATATACTTTTTAATAGATTTGTATAGCACATCCACATAGTTGAAGCCCACGGTTTAAATATTGAAGCCCACTGGTTAAAAATGGGTACAGGTATTTTAAAACACTTTAAATCGACCTGTACGTGAACATTTATATCAGTCATATCTGTGGATAATTATGCTTGGGAAAATATGCATAATAGACAAAAAGTACGGGCCGGCAACGCGGACCGGGCCAGCTAGTTTGAGATTATTTAAACTGATTATTTGTTGGTGGCCGATGGTGGTGGTGGTCAGTTTCACAAAACGCTGGCTCTTTGGAGAGCAAGTGTGTGTGTAACTGTATGTGTGTCCATGCCCACTCGCATTGGAAATTTGATTCATTTTACACAGATTCTCGATGTCTACCGCTTACAGCCGGCCAAGTGTGTCGATGTGTAAGCCTGTGTGCCCCGATGATGTTGCCTGCAACAAATTCCAACTATTTAAATATTTAAATGAGCAATTATTTGCTATTTTTAGGATGAGGAAATTTGTTCGGCATTTAATTTTAGCGAAAATTTCATTTCAAGAGTTGTGGCGAGGGAATACTGGCTGCTGAAGCATTGGCGTTTAGTTGGTTCGTTGGTTGGCGTGTGGGCAGGCGATGTGTGCAGTAATTGCAAACAAATGAAGTCAGCGACCTTTTGGTGATGGCAATACCACCAACAAAAATAAAATGAAACGAAACGAAACACACAACCAACGCACAATCGTTCATTCATTCAGTCAGTCATTCATCCACTGTCAATAGAGGCTGCGGCAGTAACAATAGTAGGCCCAATTTTTTTCCCTCGCCACATTTGAGCCCAACACATTTAAATGGTCGTTCACTCTCGTTCGTGCCGCAGATGAGAAAATTGATGGCAAAATGCTTGGCAACTAATTTAAGCTCGAAAACAATAAATATGTTTTTATTATTTAATAAATTTCAGCCTCAGTTTTCGGAATTGAAATTTTGTTCATTGATTGAATGTTCATGTGTATGTGTGTGTGCGTGTGAATGTTTTACGACTTAACTGCTAATGCCATAACTAAATGGAACAACATATCAAAATTAATAAAACACACACACACAAATACAAATACAAATACCCGAACGAATAAACCAAATAAATTTAAACTGCAAACATTTAATTTAACATTTATTGATGGACGTTTGGACTACCACCACCCCTCGGCCTCTTTCCAACATACCCAATTCCCATTGTGCCGTCATCAACGTCGTCATTTGTAAAACGGAAGGAAGTGAATTGATAATCATAAAAATAGAAATATTAAATAATAATCAAACTGAAAACAATAGCTGCGGCAGCGTCTATCTGCCTGGCTGCCAATGCTCTGACGCCATAGCCAACCAAACAAAAGCAAAAAAAAAACTTTCTTCTTTCCTTGGCCATTAGGCAGGTGAGACAAGCGAGAGAGAGAGGGGTTACACATGCCGCTGCCGCTGCAGTAATCTCAACATCAGCCCAGCTATCATCGACGGATCGTTGAAAGTAATTAACAATTAACAACGCCGGCAGTGTTACAGAAATCGAGCGATTACACGAAACAATGAAGCGAACAAACAATGCCCACTCGCTGCTGCGTGGTACGAACGTGCGATTTGTTTTGTGAGCATTTTTTTCTGTTTTGTTTTTTGTTTCCAGCTGTAGTTTGGTTGTACCAGCTTTTTTTGTTTCTTTGATTGTTGGGTGCATGCAACAGCATTAAACAAATATATAGCAACTTTTATTTGAGGTAGAGAGAGATACTTAAAAGAATTCAATCTTGGAATTGAATTTACAAGAGCCTTGAAAACTTGGGAATTTTTAATGGAAATTTTAAGGAATGGACCACGGGGGGTTTAGGAAGGTCTAAATGGCGAAGAGAGACATAAGCGAAGAGAGAAAAGTTTAGTTTGTTATTACGGTCACATGCATAGGCTGACATCCATGTAAGATTTGTGTCAATCTAGCTCTATCGAACGAACTAGTTCCTTGTCTAGTTTCGTGGACTCCGGTCATTTGCATGAAAACTCTGCGCATGAGTGATATGAAATCACTAGATTCACACAACTTTAGTTGTGGATCCAAGAAGCTGAGTTTTTTAAGTTTTTTTATAGTTCTATGGGCACTCAGAAATGCCAATATTTTGAGGATTTGGGTAATAAGAACTCAAAATACTTGGGAATTTGAATAAGAAATAAAAGGGCTTACGGACCCTACGAAAATGGAATCTTGTAAATATTATTTTTACAAGATTCCATTATTTATTGTAATCATATAAAACGCGGATTTTTAACGGGCTTTGAGGCCTCCCTTCGAAATTTTTAGTGGTCTAATTGATACAAACAAAGGTATGTTTAGAGAATTTTAAAGAAGAGTGCATAAATTGGATGTGACGATGTTTATCCAAGGGATTTTGATATTTTGTGAAAATCGCTTGGATTTGATGGAATGTATTTTTAAAGGAATTTTTAAAAGACTTGTGGATATCAAGAAACTTCTAGGTTTTATGGAACCCAAAAGTTTTATGTAGTACAAAGCTATATATACCCAAAGGACTATATTGTTTACAAGCGTACAAAAACATTATGGTGAGAATTTTCCGGAAAAAAAGATATTCGTGATGGAATTCAAGCGTGATAGTGTGATTTCTTTATATTTGTCTGGAAAACCATTAGTGGCATTAAAGTGAGAAAAAATCTTTTGTGTCTCGTACCATCGCTCGTTACCATGATGCTAGCGTAGCCCGACATCGAGGAAATGGTTCGAAAAGTAAAGAAGCGACTTGATTGAAACCCACGTCGCAATGGCCGAAAAATGGCTCGTGAGCTGAACATATCGCAATATTCAATTCAACAGATATTGAAAAATGAGGTCGGGGTAACGCCATTGAAATTCCAAAAAGTGCAACAACTTACACCGCAACAGAAAGAAAATAGACTCAAAAGAGCCGAAAGTGGTGAACTGCCGAATTTGGTTTTCGCCGATGGGAAAACATTAGTTGTCCAGCAGTTTGTAAACAAACACAAAGATCGTGTTTACTTGCCAAAGAGATCAGCTGAAAATGTGCACCTTCGGTTGGCCATCAGAACTCAAGCGCCGGCCATGGTGATGGCGTGGGCCGCCATAACAGCCGATGGTCGCTCTCCTCTCGTATTAATCGACCGTGGCATCAGAATAAATGCTGAATATTACGAAAATATTCTGGAGGGTGAATTAAAGGCTTAGGCACGCAAACATTTTTTGCGCAGACCTAGGACATTCCAACAGGACTCAGAACGCGCCACCCAAGAATGGTTACAAAATGAGGTTCCTCGAGTATTTTAGAAAGCAAGGTTGGCCCTAAAAAATACTAAAGTGTCGATCACCTCAAGCAAGCGCTTCGCCGGGAATGGGCCAAAATACCGCAGAACAACATTCGGGCCGTGACGGTTTCATTAACCGTTTGAAGGCCAAAAATCGTGCAAAAGTGACCAATTCAAACAAATCTAGACTTATTCTGAAATTTGATGCTATTTCCGACAGTTTTGCTTTCATTTAATAAAATTTTAGAAGAAAAAAGTTAAAATTATGGCGTTTGACTTTGTTGCAGTTTTTTTATCTCACCCAGTATTGTGTAGGGTTATGAAAGGACATGATAAATCATTTTGTAGAATATTTTGACTTGCTGCGAGAATTTTTGGAAAAGGATCAAAGAGGTCCCTTTGGCGACTCGTTGTTTGTGGTATAAACTGTTTGACCAGAATAATCCTCGTACTGTTATTAGTAATATTGCCGAAGATGCTTTATAGCTAAAATGCAGTGATTCCAAGGAGTCTGTAACGTGATTAATTCATCACTTACATTAGTCAGAACATATAGACGCACCCATTGCAGCGGAAACAGCAACACCACACGAGAACAGCGTCAACCAGCCACGCCAGTATTCGTTGGCCTTGTAACGGACAATTCATCTTTCGTCAACATTCAGGCAAAATAAGGCAAATAATTCTCATTTACTTGGTAATACCGGGTACATATATTCTACGAGTCCATCCGATCCATCCGAGAAGGCCTGAACATCTGCTCCCGAACACACTCACAGTGAGCTGCCGACACCGTTTTTTTAAAGATCCATGTCGCCTGAAGTAAATTAAGTCGCTAGGTATATAGAAAAAGTGTTAGTTTTGATTTTGGAATACCGTCGTTCCTTATTATTTGGTAATGGGGAAAGTAAGTTATTTAGCTTTTTGCACGTTTTTGCTGGGTTTGTTTAGAGACTTTGGAGAAAAATATCTATGCATATTTAGTGAATATAAGCTATTATCAAATTTCGAGATTTAAAAAAATATGGTGGACTTAGAAAAAATATCCTTCGATGGGAGTACAATTCCCCTAGGTGTTCTCTAATCGAAAAAGCTTAGCATTTCGATTTAATTTTTGATTCGAAATGCTATTTTTTAAATCAACCACCAAATGGTGGTTTCATTCCTTTAAGTAACTTCCATGCAGATGCCATGTGACGCGTGAATAGATCACGACATGGTTGTTTTACTTTCAATTCATTTCTGGTAAAGTGTTAATGCCGTTCGCATGTATCCATCGCCAAAAACAACAACAACACAATAAACAATAAGAGGAGACGAAGAAGAAAAACAACCAACACCATTGCATTGTGTAGCTAACTACCTTTTGATGGCAGCACAATGCGCCAGTCGAAATCCATTCGAAAGCCCAAAGCAAATACTCCATTCATAAATATGGATCGGGAATTTTGAATGCAAGTGAATGAAGGCCCAAAGTTAGAGGTTCGGAAGCATCGCATGCAAAAAAAAAATTGTAAATATTATTGTTTGTTGTTTTTTTACGTTTTTTGCCGATTGCAACTGAGGAAGAATGAGAGCAAGAGCAAAAAAATATGTATGGAGAGAGTGAGTTTACAATGGTACGACGACAAACCAACCAGCCGTTTAACAACCATTCTTCATGGCTGACTGACTGTACAAACAAATTGGTTACATGCGGAGAGGTTGGCTTGGCAGTGGCTAGCTATATAAAACACGAAATAGACAGATATCCTCGATTCAATGTTGCCACAGCCATACAGGAAGACACAACAACACAACTCACACCACAGACATCCGTACAGCGTCGGCAGAGGGCGATACACGACCGTGATCTTGAGGAGATTTCAGCAGATTGCCAGGAGACCTCATTGCGGCAGCGACGGCAGGGTTATCAATATTATCACTACGACAACAGCCACAACCAGGATTACAAGGTTCACAACAACGACTACCACACGGATACGAACGACGACAAGAAGGAGCAGCCCTGGCAACTGTTGCAACTCTGGAGGAGATATACCCAGCAGCTCAATAAAAATATCTAAAGGATGCTGCTTCTGTTGTTCCGAAATTGTTGTGTAAGTAATGGAAAGATTGTATTTTGGGAGAGGGGGCAAGGGGCGGAATATTGAAACAAATCACTCAAGTCGTATTTTCAACATTTTTATAGCGCATCCTGTGGAAACATGTAAGAACGAATTCGCTTGGCCACAAAAAATTGGATAAAGAGCCAAAGAAGTTATCGCCAACGCCGCCACCATCGACGCCGCTGCAATTGTCATACTATCGCCAACAACAACAACGACATTACCATTTCATTTTATGGTTTTCATTTCTGTTGCTGCTGAGTCAACAGCATGGCGAATGCGAATGCAGTCCAGCATCTGGAGCGAATCACAGGTGGGTGTTAACACCGATGACCAAACGACGATACACGTTCGTTGGCATTTAACCCATATCGTTGGACAACAAAACATACAACGTACGAGATACAGAGACATACGCTAAACAAGGTGGGGTAGGGTTGAGGGGGAGGGGGAGGGTTAGATGTTTGTGGTTCTGTGTGAGTTGAGGTGAGAGGGAGATAAAATCGATTATTGTTCCATTTATTTTTACGTTTTAAACGAAAACACATTTCCTGCCAATAAATATGGGGACAGACAGCCGAAGGAGGAAAATTGACGATGACGGTTAAAAATCAATTCTTTCAAAAAGAAAAACAAAATTGGAAATGAAAATGTAGTTAATTTTTTCATGATCACATTTGTATAAGAAGTGCAGTGTTACGGTTATTTTTTTCCATTGACAGGGCCTGAATCGAGCGACCCAACCTTTTCCCAGTATATATGGCTCCAAAAGCATAGAACAATAAACATAGGACACAAAGTAGTTAATTTTGCTATAAAGCCATCGATGACTAATGACATGACAAACTGCCAAAGAAATTTTTAAAAATCGGAAATGTGTATAAAAAGAATCAAACTTCCCACCTTATTATCAGCGTAAATATTCAGCGATGTTCGTCTGTCCGTCCGTTAATATCATTCGAATGAGTACGTGTGTATTTTGCCAGTAGACAGCTAAATTCGTAAATGGGCCACGTCGGTCCACGTGTTCGTATAGTTCCCATACAACGATACCTCCCGATATTCGGAATTTTGATGATTTAAGTGACATTATGCACCGGAATTGTTTCAAATTCAGTATTAAAAGTCAAAATTTTCTTATGTTGGCCCCCACATAACGTTTTTCATTTAAGCGTTTTTTTGGGAATTTTTTAAAAAATTTCAATGGTGGAGGGCGTAAAGTTCGGCCCGGCCGAAACTTGAAGTAGAATATATTTAATGCCAAAATAAATATTTCAACCATTACATGGCAACAATGTTATTCGAATACTTTGTTTGGGCCTGTCCGGAGGCCTGTCGCTCCTCGAAATTTGAGAGAATTTAAAAAAATATGCAACAAGGTGTGCCCCAAGACTGGCAAATAAAATAACGCATTGAATAATGTCTACGCCCCAGAGCATGGGTATGAGATACAGACGCTATCGTCCAATTGATTTTGATATTACCGTTGTATTATCCGCATTATATGCCAAATTGATTCATTTCCTTTAGGAATAGTGTTTTCTTGGAAATGCTTCCCCAAAACTGTAAAACTTCTTTATAAATCTCTGATAAAATATTTAATAATTTAAAGAGCGCCATCTATACTTCAATGATAAAATTTATGAGCAGTAGTACCTTGGTCTGCAAATGTGTTCCATATGACGGTTATTTTAGGTTTTCAAATGTCAATATATTATAAAAGTCATAAAACCTAAAAATATCCCAATTAGTGCTTCAACCGCTGCTGAACGAGGGGTAGACGACTATTTTAAAACCACGTAGACCAGAGTGAACTTTCTATGCAAACGAACTGACAAGGGCAACTATTCGAAAACAAAAATTCATCGGTCAAAGTTCCATCATGATAAGACTTACCGTTCATATAATAGCAACACATAGGGTATGGGGTAGCAGACGCTACCGTCCTGTTGATATCGATATTACCGTTGTTCCATCCAAATTCTTAAATGACAAATTGATACCTTTCATGTACGACATAAGTGAAATTAAGTTAAAACTACATACTCTAGTTATAAATTGTTTGATACAATATTTTATGATTTAAATAGCGCCACCTGTGCCTCAATTATAACAATGTTATATTTGTAGTGCTTTGGTATGCAGATGTGTCTCTGGTTTCAACAATCAAAATGTTATAACAGTCATAAACTTCTACATTATTGAAAGATTCCACAAGGTGCGTCCCCAACTAGTTCGATCCTCGTAGATCAGCGTAGGTTGACTTACATAGAATGGAGTAGTTGACGATTTTGTCATGGGAGGTATTTTTTATTATGCTTTTTTATTAAAAAAAAAAAAACAACAAACTTTCTTAAAAGATCTTTGGGGAATATTTTATGATTTAAGGAGCACTTTAGGTGTACACACGCGTTCCACATGACGATTATTGTAGGTCTCAACAATCAAAGTGTTGTAGGAGTAACAGTACCAAGCTGATTGACAAGGTATGGAAAATAAATTACACGCAAAATTTTAAATAAATGCTTCAGCTATTTTCGACGTCACCATCGGACTTCAAATAATAGCATAGCATTATGGCTTTCGCGCTTTCGTCCTGTTGATATGTTAACATATTACGTTTGTTCTATACACTTTCAATAAAGACTGGTTCATACTTTTCAGTATCCATTTCCGAAATTCCTCTAAGGAAACAAATCTTAAGCAAAATTCTTGATACAGAATTTCATGTTCTAAATAACGCCATCTGTAAATTAATTGTAATCTTGTTCAGTAGCAGTACTTTGCTATGCACTAGTAACAGATGATTCTATCTCTCAAAAAGTTGTAAATGCCTGGACTGAGCTTGGAAGTGTGATATGTGCTGATTAATTTTTTCTTAGAAATTCTTTCCAGAAAGCTACAAATCATTAACAAAATGCCCTTGGTATAGTTTTACACTTCTTAACTGATGCCATCTATACATCAACTATAATTGTATTTTGCAGGAACACTTTCGAATATATAAAGCATGCTTTTGGGGGCAAAATAAAGAATAATGCTGCGACAGAATTATGATGATTATATAAAGTACGTATGGCTGTCAAAAAGTTGAATTTTAGAAAAATTTCATTAACTCAAGAAATGTTAACCATGCCAAGAAGTTGGCGTAAATGTCAATCCGAATTGGCGTGAACAACTACTTCTTAAAAATGAAATTTAGTCAATTACTTCAGGAAAAATCTTTGGATCGACATTAATATTTTGTCGGAAAAGTTACGATATGAATATCACGGGTCCTCTATCCACACCCGAGAATTATGTATTGCTTTTTCTCAGAATCCTCTTTTATTTCTGTGCCTAAGTGTATGCTTTCTCATATGTCACTATAAGGGTTATCCGATTCATCACTAGAAACAAGTATTTAAAAAATATCCGATTGATTAATCTTGTTGTGTATTCCTTGTTGTATTCCTTGTATTCGTTTACAAACAAAGTAATCTAAATCATTTTGACTGGGCAAGTTCCATTGCTCCTCTTAATTATCCAATAAATTCAACGAGGATTGAATTGAAGATTACCCTTGGACACCGATTTTCCTAATCCCAAGTCAACTACTATTAATATATATTATAAAATAAACTGAAACTAAACCCGCATTTTGCTCTAAAATCACAGGGCCCAACGCCGTTTCATGTGGAAACAAATGGACACAACTGTGGATGGTTTCGTTGGACGAATGGTGACAGGCGCCCGTATGATGAAGGGTATGATTGGTGAATTCATGCCACAGCAACAACAAGGTGGAAAACCAGGTTCCGGCAATGCTTTGGATTACCTGCCAACCGAGACAACACGTATACGCTACATCATACGTAACCCTCTGACCAAAGAGACGAAAGTTATTAAAATACGTCCCTCGAAAAAGGTCATCAAACTTATGGCCATGACACCGAAACCATTGCTGGCCGAGAAGACCAAGTCGATGTACATCTTGGAAAATGGAAAGCTACGGCAGCTGGAAAAAGAACAGAAACTTATAGCTGAGGGAAAACTTCCACCAAAACACGAGGAACGCATGCCTTCTAACAAGAAACCCACTTCTGGCGACAACTCACAGCGTGGTCATAATCGTGACCATTTACAACACGGAGAAATTGTTAAAGGCGTCGGATTGGGGGGTCAAGATTTTGGCGAAAGTTGGAAACCGGTGTTTAAGGACCACGAGAGCCATTCCACAGCCAGGCCATCAATGATGAGTTTGTTGCACACCAACATTGTGGGTGAACTGTTGCCACAGCCGCAGAAGCAAGTCTATGATCCGACATACGAATCGAATGACTACGAGGAAATGGAGCGGGAACGGGAACGTGAATTCGAACGTGATCGCAATAAATCACACACCTATGAGGTGACGGAGTACACGGCAGAGGAATCGGTAATGCAACCCTTGTCCCATGACTACTACAGCTATAAGCATGTACCAATCTCTGGATTGACATTGCGGGCCACGGGGTCCACAAGCACAACGGAGTCGCCAAGCGAAACCAATAAGAACGAGGAAGAAACAAACCCTGAAGAACATTTTTATAGCTACCGACCTGTACCGGTGGCCTCCTTGTCGTTATCTCTGCGAGGACTTGGTCATCGGTATGCTACGCCCCAAAAGGAGATACCACGTGAGGTGGAGGAACACAAGGAAGTTGAGGAGGCATCATCGGAAAAAGTTCAAATAACGGAATATAGAACTCACAGAGGTCCACCACCTTCACGCTTGAGTGGCAGCAGCAGCAGCAGTAGTTATAGGTCACATGTGGAGACAACGACATCACTGCCCAGTACCACAACAACCGAAGAGCCCAATTATCCACCGGCCTTCCTCAAGAAAATGCGTGAACGCCCCGACAGTCAGTATGTGGTCAAGCAACAACAACCCCGTAATAAACCCAAAGAATTGGTGTTGGAAAATACCTGGATACCTTCCAATGTGTCCTACTCTGAGACCAACACCTACCACCCCAAACCCACGGCCTATCCACAGCACTCGATATCCTCGCTACGTATCAAGTCTCAAAAATGGCCACCCGATTTACCGGATACACACAATTCGGATAACGCTCATCACGCAGCAGAACCCTCTGCCGGATCTCTCCAAGGCTATGAAACCAATGCGTCAGCAACCTCCATTTCAGCTGTGCGTAACACCGGAAACCATTCACGGAAAAATGTTCGCCTCAAGTCGCATGAGGGCGGCAACAGTTCTCCAATTTCTTCTTCTGCCTCCTCTGGTTCTTCGAACACAAGTACCTTGTCTGCCTCATCCTCCTCTTCCTCACCCTCATCCCACTCACAACCTGCTCATGAAACAAGAAATATTGAATACCACAGACATCGCAACAGCCGTCACAGAGGCTCTATTCGATTCGGTGACAAATTGGAAACAGATGAAGGTTAGAAGACGGCTGACGACAGACGGCAGCAACAGCACCAACAACCCCAAGCAAACAGCTCTAAGCTGCCAGGGGTGTTGCAAACAAGGAAGCCCTGCGTGCGACCAACCAACCAACCAAAGTCAATTTTAAACAAATTATTTATTGAGCGTTTTAGTAGATATGTAAGTGTAACTAAGTAATTGTTATTGTTATTGTAGTCGTAAGAACAGATCAGCAAGAAAGAGAGTCTAGGCATTTAAGTAAATTATTTATACCTTAGTTTTTATAGATGTGTAGTATACATTTACGAGGAGTATATATGTATGCGTATGTGGAGGTGTGTGCTCGCCACTTAAAATGTGTTACGTGAGAAAATAAACAAATACGTTGCCTCAATAAACCGCTGTGTAAATTAAAGGCACGCATTCGATTCGATTAATAGCCTCTACATTTGACGACACCTGCGAGGTGTCGCATGGAGCTCCTCTATATCCCCATAATACTCGAAGGGGATCAAATCACAACTTGTACGTGAGGTAAGTTCCTTCAATGTGTACGGTATTTTTGAAGTGGATTTATGCCTAGAAAAGTCTACTCGTGATAAGGACTATTAGAATGAGATGTAATGGAATACAATGGAGATATTTTAGAGAAGAGTTTTATGGCCTTTTTATCACTCACAGGATTTGATGAGACAATGCACTCGGTTTTCTCTGATAGTAAATTTTATTCAGAGGAAAAAAAATTAACAAATTGTCATTGTCCCTTAATGGCTACAGATACTCCCAAAATCAACAAAGTCAAACACCATAATTTTTGACTTTTTTTTTACATTTTATTGAATGAAAGCAGAAAATGTCGGAAATAACATAACATTTTAGAATAAGTTTAGATTTGTTCGAATTGATGACCTTTGGCACGAATTATGGCCTTCAAAAGGATACTTCGGCATTTTTTAGTGCCAACCTTGCTTTCCAAAATACTCCAGACACAATTGTCCAACGGATTGGTATCCGGAGATTTTGGTGGCCATTGTGCGCTGGAACTGAAGCGAGAAACCTCATTTTGTAACGATTCTTTGGTGGTGCTGAGCCCTGTTGCAATGTCCAAGGTCGGCGGACAAAATGTTTGCGTGCCCAAGGCTTTAATACACCCTTCAGAATATTTTCGCGATAATATTCGGCATTTATTTTGATGCAAAGGTCGAATAATACGAGCGGAGAGCGACCATCGGTTGATATGGCGCCCCACACCATCACCATGGCCGCCGCTTGAATTCTGGTGGCCAACCGAAAGTGCACATTTTCAGCTGACCTCTTTGGCAAGTAAACACGATCATTTTATTTGTTTACAAACTGCTGGACAACGAATGTTTTCTCATCGGAGAAAGCCAAATTCGGCAGTTCACCACTTTCGGTCAAGCAAAGCAATTCTTTAGCTCTTTTGAGTCTATTTTCTTTTTCTTGCGGTGTAAGTTCTTGCTCTTTTTGAAATTTCAATGGCTTTATCCGGAGCTCATTTTTCATTATTTGCCGAATGGAATATTGCGATATGTTAAGCTCACGAGCCATTTTTCGGCCACTGCGACGCGGGTTTCGATCAAGTCGCTTCTTTACTTTTCGAACCATTTCTGCTGATGTTGCTGTTTTCTTCCGTCCACTTCCTTGACGTCGGGTTACGCTACCAGTATCACGGTAACGGGCGATGGTACGAGAAACAAAAGATTTATTCACATTTAAAAGCTGGAGTGCTCTAACCCTTTAGCGAATTCTGTGAAAAAGTATGATTTGTGTTCCATTTTTGTGATAAATTTATTTTAAAATACCGTAATTTTTTCTCTCGAGAAAAAAATCGCTCAGTTTTTGTCTCTGCTAATTAAATTCAAATTTATCTCCACGAATATGGATTTTCACTCGGCCTTTCAGTCAGAGAACATTTTGACTACTTTATAGGCATTTCCAATCGAAATCGGTAAAACATTTTAAGTTTGCTATAACTTCCTGGTCGAATTCTATCCAACCTCTCACAGTTTGGTTTGCTGGGTGGTTTCTCAATACAGATATTCTTTTGATTTCCCCACCTCAGCGTTGTCCAAAGTTATTCTCTTACCTCAAAAGGTCATCAATATATTAAAGTTTATTGAAAATTGAAAACAATACCAGTGGTTTTTGCCGAATTCAATTTACCTACACAAACAAAAGAATTCTTTGAAGAAATTGATTATTTGATTTTTGTAACAACGCAAAATAACTACTTAACATCACCTTTAGCAAATACAGTGTATCGGAGCAAGGCGATTGAAATATCTTCTGAGTTATGTTGAACAATGAACTATTGCAAAGCCGTTTCGGAGAAATGATAAAATTATATATTTACATTTGAAAATAAGAATTTCAATGACATTTGAAACATAGCGTGAAATTAAATTATGTTAAAAACAAACATACGGTGCGCTAAGTTGGTAACTTCGAGCATGTTATTTCAGATAAGATTTCGTAGAAAAAATATATTGTCATTGTAACCTTGTTGAGTAGCCATTTGACAATATTTTATCGTCCTATCACAGTACGATTTGCGAATAAACAATTGTTAAGAAAGGTGTCAATTACATCCTCACTTAAGATATTTTTTACATGGTATATATCACTTGATACGCCAGAAATACCCATCAACGATTTCAGACCCCATGTCTCTTTGATCGTCATCCGATTCAGGACAATTGGGATCGATCTTACGATGTACGGCTGTCGGCCTACTGCGCATGCCAACTTTCCACTTTGGTGTAAATCATAGTATTTCTTTTAAACTCGAGTAGAAATCGGCATTTGGCTAGGTCACTCTTGATACGAGACATTAGACAAGTTCATGGTTTCAGAAGAGATCAGTTTTGTTAATTTTTACTCGTGAGTCAAACATGCCCGCGAGTTTTGTGAAACTTGTTCATGAGTAAAACTTGTTCGAGCTTATACGAACTGGAGAGTACTCCACTCTTTTGTTTAATGTTTGAGCGCCCGCAAGTTACTCCTGTTTAAAAAAATTACAGTGGGGTTAAAATGTTCGAAATAGAGTAAGAGCTTACTCTTAGAGTCAAAACGAGTGAACATAATTATTTCGTTTGCGGATTTGTGTTAAAAAGCTAACAAAGAAAAACAGCTGAAGCAGCAACAACAAAACCAACAACACAGGTTTGTTTGAAGCTGTGGTTTAACAAAGTACGTATATTTACAGACACAACAATTTACAGACGAGCAATGCATACTCACTTTTATGTAAGTGATATCGAAAAACAGAGCATGCTCGATTTTTCTACAAATAGGAGTGCTCCGGCTCGAATTCAAGTTGGCAGTGAAAATTCCAATTTTATGCGAAATCATAAATTTCATATTCACCTCAGCTTTCTGGTTGAGAGAAATATTAAGATATGGCAAATAAAGAACAAAGTATTGAAAATTGTGACCCTTTGTGAGTGTGGTACAACAGATCTTGTGTTAGCAAAAATGTTTGTATGTATGAAATTTGAATAGAGAGTTGGTATGCTTATTTCGCTTTCTTTGATCATTTTGTTTTTCAAAATCTTGAACCCAGAAAAATGGTCCGATCTCTATCATCTTTATAACAGTGATAGAGTGGTGATAGAATTGTTGAGATGTGCCATGTCTGAATGGAATTGGATGTTAATTTCGCGTTTTATGAGCTTCGCGGATATCGAAAATGTTGACCCTTTTTTGGTGGAGGTACCAGAGGGAGTGAACCGATATACTCGATCTTTACATCAGACCTTGGCTTAACACAAATATTGTGATGTGTTTAATTTGAAAACAATCGGACTCTTACATCACATTATATAAAAGTTGTAATTATTAAAAATTTTGACCCTTTGTGGGAGAGGTACTTGATGGAGTAGATTAATATTGTCTATTTTCGCATCTAACCTCGCACTGATATAAATATTGGGATTTCATCATCGGATAATCCTTCCGTGTTCTAACGGTAAATTATTTTCTGTAAAAATTTTGACCTTTTGTGGGGGAGGTACCAGAAAGAGTGGGCCGATATTGCCCATTTCAGAACTCGATCTAATTTTGATAATATCATTACGATGTACCAAGTTTGAAATCGGATAATTCCTTCGAGAATTATCGTATGCACCAGCCAGATGGGCAGACGAACGGATCGAATCAAATGTCCTCAAACGAATTTGGTCCAAATAGAGCTAGAGTCTTAAATTGTTATTTCGACGAGGCACGTTTTGGCCTTATCAAATTATATATACCCTCTTTAGGTAATGGTAGAAGAAACGTATTACATTTTTGGTACTAAACAAGTAAAAAAACAGCTAAGTTTGGCCGGACCGACTCGCTATTATCATCAAAATTCAGAAAATAGATAGGTACCATTATATGGAAGATATACGAAATCGTAGACCTGTATGGGCAATTTTCTGTTATATGAGGATGTACCCATCATGAAATTCAAATTCTATTCAAATTCTCATTTCCAATACCAAAAATCCTGCATACCTAGAATACATCTGAGAAAATGTTCATCAACCTTCTTAATTTCATTCGGAAGCTAGAGTGATTTTTACAGACGAACTAGAATTTTGTGCTGTATGTAACTTTGTAAAATGTATATTACGAGGAGTAACAAAAAGTTCAAACTTTAAAGGATCGAAAGGAGCTAAACGTTGAAATTTTGCATGAGGCTTAAATGAGGTCGAATTTTTGGATTTCATATTTTAAGGGTACACAAAGTAGGTTCAGTATTGTTATAAGAGTAAAACGATTGAAATTGTGAATATGGGATTACTAGTTTAACAGGTGATTGAAATATATCTTAACTTCTGTAAGTAGAATTTACTGCTAATGAATGTGATAAAATACTAAAGGGTCGTAACTTGCATTATCTGGTTTGGTCAATGTCCAACGAAGCCCACCATCATATAAGAATTAGGTCTGGTGTCCGGTAGTCCCCACTCAAGTGGTCAGAATTTTAAATAACAATTTCATAAAAATTCATAAGTTCCAAATACAGTGTATCAGTTTAGGCACTCCTTCTAGTGCCAATGTAAGATGAAGTAGAAAATGGGATTCATATATCGCCCCACTCCTTCTGGTACCTCCCATACAATTGTTACACATAAATGTTCTAAAAAAATATTGCCCTGACTTCACATTTAGTGATATTTGTACTAGACCTAAGTCATATATGGAAATGGACAGTATCGGTCAACCCCAGTCAATAACTCAACATTTTTATCAATAATAAATCTAGCGGGAAAAAACTACACCGACTCACTCCTTCCGTCCTCTTCTTCATAAATCCAATATATATCGATTGAAGTCCACAATTTTGTCCACACTTTGAACCCCATAATATTTGTATCAAACTTGTAGCTGGTGTGGGAATGGACGGTGATTTATCCGGTACTACGCGCTGAGAGTATACGCCGGCCAGCATTATATAGCTGAACTTTTCTATATTAAAACAATTAAAAAAGAAGCAAAGTTCAACCGGGCCGAACTTTTAATACCCTCCACCATTTCGAAGGAAGGAAAGGAAGGAAAATCGTCAGAGGAAACCCGTTATAAGTGAGCTATACGAAAACGTAGTCCGCTATATAAAATTGCTTGTCATAGGTTGTATTACCCATTGCGATCTTTAAATAGTAAATTTAAAGAAATAAAGTAGTAAATGTCGCTAAAATCATCAAAATAGCGAATATCGGGGGGCACCGTCGTATGGAGGATATACGATATCGTGGACCTCATCCAGGGAGTAAAGTACTCAGAAGGAACTCCTTATGTAGAGTTTCAAACAATTCCATTGAAAAATTAGATTAATATCATCAAAATACCTGCCTAAAGACAAACGACAGATCTGTGCAACATTTTAGTGTTCTATTTTAATTCGTTCTGACTCTAGCGTGATTACAACAGATGGACAGTCGGACGAACGGACAGGACTAAATCGTACTTTAGTCTAAAATTATTATTTCGATGATATATAATGGTGGTATGGTGGAGGGTATAAAAAGAAGAAAACATATATTCGTAAAAATATTAATTAATTAAATTAAAAATTCCCTACAGTTTCCATACCGCCAACCCTACTTTGGCAAGAAAATCGGAAATGTTCGATTATTTGAAAACGTTTAAAAATATAAGACTTATATATTCGCGAGGTACTCATCGAGGGCTTTTATGTTAGCCAGGCCTTAATAATACATAGTTTTTGTGCAATTAAATATTTTCCATACCAACCCTACTTGGATTTTTCGTGAATGTATGGAAATTATGAGGCTTTTTCATTTAATTTTTAAGATAAGTAAATGTAGCAACAATTTGGTAAAAATGCTTAAAAAATGTAAACATCTATTATTCAATTAACCCTTTGTGCACCATCAAAAATTTCCAGTGGTTTGTATCTTTGCTACGACAATTTACAATTAATCTTCATGAACAAACGGCTAGAAAACTTAGTTGATATGTTCCAACTTATCTTCGTCGTTAACGTCGTCAAAGTAGCCTACATTCCATGAATTTCCAAACACTGACAACTCTCTCTTCAATGATCCTTTAAGTCCTTCGACCCCAGCAAACAATAGCACAAAATCTTTTTGAGAATAAAATAAAAACAAAATTTGTTCCACATATCAAGGACTCTTTGCCGCAGCATCACAAAAGCAAACATAATGGCAAAATAATGAGAATAGTTTGTTTTGCAAGTCCTTAAAAATAGGATATTCACCCACATTTGCAGAACAACCACAAACACACCAACACCCCCCACATGGACGATGTAAATATTCATCTATTCATTCGTTTGTTCGTTCGTTCATTTATCCGCGCTATTTATGGAAATATTTGCCATAAAGCTTTGTGATTCCAACTTATTTTCAATCCTTGCATAATTGGTCTTTATGTTGTTGCTGCTGCCGCCGGTATTCGACAAAAGCAGAAGGTCATAGCCATTGGCTTGTCCTTCTTTTTCTTCTTCTTCTCCAACGTGCAGTTGTTCGGCCGGCCGTTGAGTTTGTCGTTCTAATGCGCCTAAAATACGTTGTGTCATCATCCATGCCAGGCCATGCCATGCCCTGAAGATGGGTTTTGTTATTCTTCTGGCATTTCAGCCCTCAGCATATTCTGGCGGGTGGCTGGCAGGCAAGCAGCTAGCTACATGCAGCAGCTACTGCTGGTCAACGAGGAAAAATGTATAAATCGTGGCAAAAAAGAAATCTCATTACATTCTGTCGTCTTGGTCGTAGAGATTGCATAATAAATATGTCACTCACTTTTGCCTATTCGAAGGATGCTCTACGCTGTGGAAACTTCCCTAAGACGAAGTGGTGTATGTGTATAGTCACCATGGTAGCTTATTCCTCTTATACTTCGGCTACCATTAAAATCGTCGAATTTTGTATGGAAGAAAACATATTACCCTGCCTGCTACAACAATACAGGAAAAGCTGCCGGCATCAAAAACTAGGAACTGAATTTGTATTTCTTTGCAGGCTATAACAAGGCTTACATATGTATGTACATGTGTATCTAGGTATGTTACGTCCAGCAATTCATTCATGTCGCTCAGCCGTTCGTTCATTCATTCATCCACCTATCCAGCCATCCATCCAATCCCATCACATTCGTCTACGTCATGCCTGGGTCTTCTAAGCAAAAGTATCATCATCTTGTTCCTTTTTTTTTGGGAGAGCTTAAAGATGCTGTCTTCGAGCACATTGTAACCGGTCCGGTAAGAAGATTATGACATGTTACCACATTGCAAGCGGCTCAAATCTAATCAAACAATGATGTTGGCAAGTATTCTTGATTTCAGTGCGGAAAATGTTGGGAGCACCCAAGTTCGCATTGAAACTGATTGCTGGAGAAACCACAAGGACGACAATCAGTTTATGGGCTATGATCAAAATTTATCATGCTATGATTAAGGAATGCTACGGAGTTTTTAAGCAGCAATAAGGGAACGGTTTTTTTCTTGTGGTTCTATGGCTTAAGCCAACAAAAGGACTAGCAAATTGGAACATCTAACAAAGACTCGTAACCAAAGTGAAGACAATTTCATGGATTGGTATTAAGAAAAACTGTTGTCCCAATTGTAATCATATGGAGAAATCTTTTGAGAGTTCGGAAATTTACAGGGTGAGATAAAAAAACTGCAACAAAGTCAAATGCCATCATTTTTACATTTTTTCTAATTTTATTGAATGAAAGCAAGACATGTCGGATATAGCATCAAATTTTAGAATATGTTCGAATTGGTCGCCTTTGGCACAAATTGTGGCCACGCTGCCCGAATGTTGCCCTGCAGTATTTTGGCCCATTCCGGCGTAGCGCTTGCTTGAGGTGATCGACACTTTGATATTTTTTAATGCCAACCTTGCGTACCAAAATGCTTCAGACACAATAGTCCAACGGATTAGTATCCGGAGATTTTGTTGACCATTGTGCGCTGGAAATCAAGCGAGGTACTTCATTTTGTAACCATTCTTGGGTGGCGCATGCTGAGTGCGATGGTGCTGTTGGAATGTCCAAGGTCTGCTGCTAAAATATTTGCGTGTCCAAGGCTTTAATACGCCCTCCAGAATATTTTCGCAATAATATTCGGCATTTATTCTGATACCACGGTCGATTAATACGAGCGGAGAGCGACCATCGGCTGTTATGGCGGCCCACACCATCACCATGGCCGACGCTTGAGTTCTGGTGGCCAACCTCTTTGGCAATTAAACACGATCATTTGTTTGTTTACAAACTGCTGGACAACTAATGTTTTCTCGTCAAAGAAAACCAAATTCGGCAGTTCACCAAGCGGTGCAACTCTTTAGCTCTTTGGAGTATATTTTCTTTCTGCTGCGGTGTAAGTTCTTGCAATTTTCAGAATTTCAATGGCTTTACCACGAGCTCATTTTTCAATATTTACCGAATTGAATAATGCGATATGTTCAGCTCACGAGCCATTTTTCACCCACTGCGATCAATTCGCTTCTTTACTCTTCGAACCATTTCTGCTGATGTTGCCGTTTTCTTCGGTCCACTTCCCTAACGTCGGGCTACGCTACCAGTATCACGGTAACACGCGATAGTACGAGCCACAAAAGATTTATTCACATTTAAATGCTGGAGTGCTCTAACGATAGCCACTTGTGGTTTTCCAGCCAAATATGAAGAAATCATACTATCATGCTTAAATTCCATCGCGAATAACTTTTTTTCTGGAAAATTCCCACCAAAATGCTTTGGTACGCTTGTAAACAATATAATGGCCTGTCACTGGAATTATTTTAACAGCTGTCGGACGAGTGACTTAGAAATGACAGCAGTCTGCAATTGGTAGCAGTTTTTTCATCTTACCCTTTACAAAAATGGTAGAAAATTTGCCACTTCGGTGGGACCAGGACCCTCCCAAAGTGTTCCTCATGATCCTAGAATTTTTGAGGTTTCTGCCTCAACTGGTGCAATTTCTCTTCGCAAAACAGCTTTCATGTGAGCCCAGAATTTGCTAGAGTCCCCATATAACAATACCTCCGAATTTTCGGTATTTGGAGATTTTTGGCACGATGTCCAAACAAATAAGGTAAAACATGACTTGGTTGATTCCATTGGGAATCCCATAAGAGGAGAAGGAGCATGGACCCTAGTGTCCAATAATAATTCTTAAGTGATGGCTCCGTCCACAATTAGCTGCCATGGATCGACAGTCGACTGCTTCTCAGTTTCATTTGAAATTCGAAATTTCCAAACACATTTTTCAACATTTCATTTCAAAAATAAAATGTGGAAATTATGTTGTTGAAATTCGTTTTGAAAATGGAACCTATAACACCTGCTGCCCACATTTCTACGAATTAGATTTCGCCCTCCACCAAAAACCACAATCATTCGATACTGAAGAACAATTCGCAGGGACAACTAAATAAAACGTCTGTTTTTGGTTGGCATCTTCATCTCTGGGTTTTTTCGTCCTTCTAGCAACAATGCTTTCCCATCAAATATCTAAAAAAAAAAAAAATAGACATCACAATGAGTCTCATATTTGAACCATACTCCCGCACACACACAGACAGAGTGGAAGCACTGTAATTGTAGTCCTGGCAAAGAGCAAGTCACGACTTACACCTGTTATCCTGCCATTCGAGTGAGCATGCCAATAAATGCCAAAGAGATACAACAAACAAAAACACACACACCCACACCCACATAGAGAAAAAAATCTAAAAGTTCATTTCGAAGCTGTGCACACTTCGTCTATCGCACCTATAATCCCCTCGAACGATTTTGATAAATGATGCAGCGCAGCAGTAAATATTTAAATTGGTAAGTGTTATAATTGGCCAACTCAGCTACTTTGTGGCCGAGTTGATTGCGGGTAACGAGAAGTTATGAGACTAAGAGATTATGTCGGAATCTCCAAAGCGCGCGAATATTGTAGATTTGAATTCTACCTTTTTTCTCCTTTTCCTCTTCCTTCACTGCTGTGACGAAGGCCATTACAGTTGAGTGGGTGGACAGTTAATTCAAATGCAGTTGTGTTGCTTTGGCCTTGAAAATGTTCACAGATTTTATGAGTCTGGGTTTAATATAATAATTGAAGGAAAATATATGTAATTTTAATTTTTATTATTGGTCAGTGAAAAAACTGTGGGAGAATATTCAGAACAGTAAACAAAGTTGTTCCTTTTCTGTTTTAGAAAGCGAAAGTTATTTTGTTAAAAAAAAGTTATCCAAAGTTAATTAGGGCAGCAAAGAACCTTAAAGTAACCATTGGGCTTTTTAAATTGTTGAAGATTTTACCAAATGATTGGTTGATTCCGATTGATTATATTACTCTCTAAGTACTCTAGTATAATGAAGTTAAACCAATGGGTAGACTTCAGTCCATGTGTCCTTCTATCTCAGCCTTGTAATTGCAATTTTTGTCGGATTGTCATCTTTGTAAACGATCGACAGTCTCATCAAAGAGGAATCTTAACTATTTGGGTGCTGATCGGATAATATACAGGGTGAGATGAAAAAACTGCAACCAAATTGAGACTGTCACTCTTCCGACAGCTGTTAAAACTATTCCAGTGACAGCTCATTATATTGTTTACAAGCGTACAAAAGCATTTTGGTGAGAATTTTCCAGAAAAAAAGTTATTCGCGATGGAATTAAAGCGTGATAGTGTGATTTCTTTATATTTGGCTGGAAAACCCCAAGAGGCTATCATTAGAGCCCTCCAGCTTTTAAATGTGAATAAATCTTTTGTGTCTCGTGCCATTGCTCGTTACCGAGATACTGGTAGCGTAGCCCGACGTCAAGGAAGTGTACGGAAGAAAACAGCAACATCAGTAAAGAAGCGACTTGATCGAAACCCGGGTCGTAGTGCCCGAACAATTGCTCGTGAGCTGGACAAATCGGAATGTTCCATTTGCCAAATGTTGAAAAATGAGCTCGGGGTAAAGCCAGAACTTAAGAAGAACTTACCACCAGAAAGAAAATAGACTCAAAAAAGCCAAAGAGTTGTTTCGCTTGGCCGAAAGTGGTGAACTGCCGAATTTGGTTTTCTCCGATGAGAAAACATTCATTGTCCAGCAGCCAAAAAGGCCAGCTGAAAATGTGCACCTTCGGTTGGCCACCAGAACTCAAGCGCCGTCCATGGTAATGGTGTGGACCACCATAAAAGGCGATGGTCGCTCTCCGCTCGTATTAATCGACCGTGGCATCAGAATAAATGCCTAATATTATTCTGAAAATATTCTGGAGGGCACGCAAACATTTTGACCGCAGACCTTGGACATTCCAACAGGAATGTCAGGAATGTCAGCACGTGCCACCTAAGAATAATTACAAAATGAGGTACCTCGCTTCATTTCCAGCGCACAATGGTCACCAAATTCTCCGGATACCAATCCGTTGGACTATTGTGTCTGGAAAGCATGGTTGGCACTGAAAAATACCAAAGTATCGACCACATCAAGCAAGCGCTTCGCCGGAAATAGGCCAAAATACCGCAGAGCAACATTCGGGCAGCGTGTGACGGTTTCATTACCCGTTTAAAGGCCATAATTCATGCCAAAGGTTACCAATTCGAACAAATCTAAACTTATTCTAAAATTTGATGCTATTTCCGACATTTTTTGCTTTAATTCAATAAAATTAAAAAAAAAATTAAATTATGGCGTTTGATTTTGTTGCAGTTCTTTATCTCACCCTGTATATGCTATGTGGCTGAGGGTATAAAAATTATTTGGAAATAGGCAACATGTATCATCGCTAAGTTTCAGTGCATGATGCGTTTTATAAACAAAAAATACAATCGGATATGAGTTCTTTATACTATTAATTATGTGGATAGTCAAACAGCTCTTAAATCTATGGAGTCTTCTACAATCAATTCCGATGCAGTCCTGAGGTGTAGAATAGCTTCGGAAATCCGGATCTGCACACTATTCTCTTGCTTTGTTGGGTACCAGTTCATTACAATATTGAGGGATATGAGAAAGTCGATTGTCAGTCAAAAGTCCTTGAGGTCGCCGGCATCTTAAAACCTCCACTTTCTCGTTTTGCCAGAGCATCAAGGTAAGGGTACATAAGCAGCTAGGCATATCAATGTCAAACTATAAGAGGAAACGACGGCAGGATTCGAGTGCGGCTCTGACATTCCATTAGATTATATCATAAAATATGACATGCAAAGACTTCAAGTTGCTTATGTACCCACCCACACCTTTAGAACAACTACTACGAACCGCGGTGCAAGATATCAAAATGAGTTCGGGCAGATATTGCTCTATATAGAACACAGTCTCTCCTAAGTATAAACAAATCAAACTTACGAACATTTAACATGCCATTGCAACATACGATCAAGAACGTCCAAATCGAATAATTCTAATGTCGTATAATGCAGGTTGTTCGAGAATGAAGAAGATAATGATAGGACTACGAGATATGGTGGAACATTTGACTCAAGAGCTCAGGGTACACTCAGACAGGGATGATGAAAGGCCTAGGTAGTTACAATTATAATTGTCATCGTCCAACCTAAACTAACACTTTGCAAATCCAGTCTACTTGGTAAGGTGGATATTCTGTCTTTCCATGTCACCCATTAAATGCAAAGAAACTTTTTCACATTTGCAATCTGCCACCAAAGGCTTTTATTCTTAATTTATTTTCCGATACCAGTTAAAAAAATTCATCCAAAAATTCATTCATTTATTTCAATGAAATTGGCAATGAGGTCTGTTGGAAAAACTGTCAATTTCAACGAAGCTTACCACCAACACGTGACAGTGCGACGAAAATATATGACCTTTTTTGGGGTATTTTGGTAAATGTTTCTGTGTTTTTCAATGCAATGATTTCATTTTCTTTATTAATTTTTAATAAAAATGCCAAATTAATTGTTTTTTGTCGCAAATACCACATTTTTTCTCGATAAAATACTGAATAAATAGATTTCATTGCACGTATTTTCGAACTAATGAATGTGCACTCACATAACGCCGTCTGACATTTCCAGGCGTGTTTTTTTACTCTCCGATTTCATTTGGGCCAATGCAATGCAAAGCCAAGAGTCGTCGTCGTCATCATTTGTTTGAGATGAACTGAGTACTTGAGCGAGCGAGCGTTTTTCCCCATTGGCCTCTATTTGGTGGAGGACACTTGTTGCCATTCTAGCCTCAATTAAATGCACCCAAAGGGACAAAGGCCTTTTTTCCGGTTCAATGAATTTTGCTCTTGAAACCGAATCAATGGCCATCTCAATTACAATTCATGCTATGCCATGCTTAACAGTGTCGTAAATGTGTGTGCGTGTGTGTGTGATTGGTATGGAAACATGAAATTGGCAGTCATAATTTCGCTTGAAAACAAATCGAAATTAAATTCATGTGAAAAAGCAAAGCTAAAAAAGAGACGATTGCGATTGACTAAACCGAAGAATTGGAAAGCTGATATTTTCAACCAGAAACGTTAATCCGCTTTGCTGAGTTGAAATTTACATGTGGGGAACATAATTGAGATGGGTTGAATTGAAATTGATATCAGGTATATGATTCAGCTTTGCCAAGATGGAGTTTTCTTATTGAATGCGTATAGCTGAGCAAAGCTGATTTTGCAGAATATGAAAAGTAAATAATATACAACAGAGACCTCTTCTATAAACAGAAGTCTTCTTCTGTCCACAGAAGATCTCCTTTCTACAGAAATCCCCTCTCTCAACAGAAAATGTCTTCTGTAAACAGAAAATTTCTTTTGACCACGGAAGAACTCTTCTGCTCACAGAAGACCTCTTATGTCCACAGAAGACCTCTTCTGTTCTCAGAAGACCTCTTCTGTTCTCAGAAGACCTCTTCTGTTCTCAGAAGACCTCTTCTGTCCACAGAAGACCTCTTCTGTCCACAGAAGACCTCTTCTGTCCACAGAAGACCTCTTCTGTCCACAGAAGACCTCTTCTGTCCACAGAAGACCTCTTCTGTCCACAGAAGACCTCTTCTGTCCACAGAAGACCTCTTCTGTCCACAGAAGACCTCTTCTGTCCACAGAAGACCTCTTCTGTTCTCAGAAGACCTCTTCTGTCCACAGAAGACCTCTTATTTTCACAGAAGACCTCTTCTGTCCACAGAAGACCTCTTATGTCCACAGAAGACCTCTTCTGTCCACAAAAGACATATTCGGTCCACTGAAGACCTCTTCTGTCCACAGAAGACATATTCGGTCCACAGAAAACCTCAACTGTAAATATAAAAAATATTATGAATGATATGGAGCATCCAATTCGGCTCGACCGAACACTTTCTTTAAAAGAATTTTATTCTTCTAAACAATCACTCCTACAAAAACAAGTTATTTCAGCTCATATGCACAGAAGATCCTATCGCAAAAACGTGTGTTCATATATCCTTTTCATTTACATGTCCTAAATCGAAAGTGCTCCCCACTTTTGCCCACCCACGCACCGGTTCACCATGCCTCTGAACAAAGCATGCTTAGTTATGCTGCAAAACCTCCAGCTATGTTTCATTCCACATTGCAGTTGTGAATTAGCAAATGACCTCCAGAAACTTTCAAAATTGCTCAGGCAGCCCACGGTGATGCTCAAGAGCAAGATAAGAAAGAAAGAAAGAAAGAATGGGAGTCCTTTATGGAGCAAACATTCGTAATAATCCCAATATGACAAGTCAAACAGAAAAGAAGAAGGAAGACAAGGATAAAGTCGTCTGGTTGGTTGTTGTTCGGCTGTTTGTTTGGTTGGCTGGCTGACTGGCATTTGCAGGCAGGCTGGCATGGCACTGAATGCAATTGCTGCAACCCCAGCTACCACAACAATAGCAGCAGCAACACAAGGAAGTAGACACATGGCGGGAGACTATGGCAACAATGTGACTTTTGCAAAGGCATAAATTGAATGGCGAGGAGAACAGGAAGGAAGACAACATATGATTTAGTTCAGGCTGTGCAATTGTCAAATTCTCGCAACCAAACCCATCCTCGCCCCGGCCCGCACACAAGGATGATGGTGATTTCGCACAAAGCTAAATACTCACCCGACATATTTTCAAACATTCCGAAGGATATGAACACGTATTGCGGATATCGCCATACTTGAAAATTCTATGAGTAGCGAATGTCAAAAGTCTACGCCATATGGACGTCAATGAGACCACAAACTTCATTAACACACAGTGAGTGTATGAGTGTTCAGATATGTATAAATGTACGTGTGTGGGGATTCGAAGGCTAAATTTGAACATCTTTTAATTATATCTTTTAAAATGTGGTAAATACTCAAAATGCCAGAAACTTTTTAGTGGCGAAGATTGAGGGCATTTTAATAATACCCTTGCGAATAGTTGACCCCTCTCATACCAAATCTAGAGAATTTACTCGTGGGCTAAAAAAATATTTTTGATATAATTTTAAGCAAAATAATTTGGTTTTTATTACAATGTTATGAAATCTCCAGTAAGAGCTGATAAGATAGTTATTCATTGGCTTACTTGCACATGATATGGTTCTACACAAATCAAACGAATTTCAAATAACACAAATCACTTTTACATCCTTTTTTATCTTTTTGTGAACTTTGAGAAATAAAATGAAGATTCTTTCCATATATTGTAGTTTAACATAATAGATCTTATTTGCTTAGTTTCCTCCCTCATCTTGAGAGAGTCTACAGCAATCGGTCGTACAGTCGTCAACCTACTTAGAAGTTATGGCCCTTATGTTACAGTGACACCATAAGTTTTGAGACCGATTTCGCCATAGAAATGAGCCATCTTGATTTCTTCCCATACAGTGCCTGCCAAAATTTTGTTGGCGACATCACATCTTCTTTTATTTAACCATTTTTTTAAATCTCCCGGAGTAATGTTTTTATATTACTCGGAAGAAGTGCCACAAGCTTCGCCGGATATGTGATTTGTGCTTCTCGTAGTAAACTGGTATTGACGTTTTTCAGGGCTGCAGCAGAAGCAAGGGTCCGGTGGATTTTGTGTACAAAACCAAAAGCAACAACACTTCATATGCTTTGTTAATACGTGCCTCATCAAAATAACGGTTTTAGACTTTTGTTACCTTTTGACCAAATCCATTTCAGGACGTTTGGAGTCGATCCAAGAGTGTCCGTCCTCATGTCTAGCTGGTGCGCATAGAAACTCTCGAAGGGAGTATCCGAAGTGATCCAAACTTGATATATCGTAATACATATTATTGTCAACCTTCGACTTCGGATATGGCGAATATAGGTCCACCCCTTCTAAAGGTCAAAATTTTCACAGAAAATATTTTTCCGTCTCGAACAAGAAAGGATCATCCAATTGTGTTCAAATTTAAAAATCCCAATGTTTGCGTCAGGTGCGAAAATAAACGATATCGACCCACTCCATCATGTACCTCCCACACAGAGGGTCTCAATTTTGAATAATAAAATACGAAATAAGGATCCAATTCTCTTCAAATTTCACAAATCTTATTATATATTATATTTTTTATTAACAAAATATCAAATGTGAAGATGGGATATACCGGTCCACTCCTTCTAAACAACTTTTTGAATAACTATGAAGCTCATAAAACGCGAAATAAGCATCGATTTTTTTCAAACTTGGCACATCCCAATATTACTATCAACACATAATCAGGTGTTAAGATATAGTATGTCAGACCACTTCCTCTGGTACCTCCTCCAAAAGGGGTCAACATTTTTATTATTTTGAATTATTTCTCTTATAAAATGCGAAATAAGCATTCGGTTCTCTTCAAATTTTCCACATCCCAAAATTTCTACTAAAATAAGATCTGGCGTGAAAATAGAATACATCGGTCCACTCTATTTGACACCACCCCCATAAAACGCTAAATGCGAAGTAAGCATCCGATTCTCTTGAAATTTCAAATACCCCAATATTTTTATTAGCACAATATCTTTTGTGAAGATTATAGATGTTGGCCCACCCCTTGATGTCTCTCTTAATTTGCGAAACAAATCTGCGATTCTTTTTAAAATTGTTAACCAGGGATCTGATGTGAATATAGAATTCATCGGTTCAGTTCTTGCACTTCTCCAATAAAAGCTTTAAGTTTTGATTAACAATTTTTCGCATAAATGTTAGATTTTCTTTAAATTTTGCTCATCCCAATATTTGTGTTAGATGTTGTGAAATACTTCGGTCCACTATATCCGGTACCTCACGCACAATTTTACATTTTTCAAAGCTCCAACGGCTGAAGCTAGAAAATTGAAATTTTGGTCCGAAGACGTTAGGGTCAGATAAAGATGGGTACCAAAGAGTTTATGGATATTCGCACTGTAAGTGTACGAAAAGTACTAAAATGGTAACATTTCGGAGTAGAGTCGATAGTTTTGCAAATGTGTACTCATGAATACGGAAAGTTCTAAACGGTTCCAAATTTATACAATTGGAATTTGAAGGAACGGAGATAGAATCCTGAAATTTGAAATTAACATTACTGGCGGAGTGTAGGATTAGGATATGGGGAAGCTTTTGCAATTTGTACTAATGCGCACGAAAAGTACTAAAAGGTACTAAATTTGATAAAAATTTAATAGAGCTGGAATTATGAATTTGTAAATGAGATTACTATTGCATTATAGGACTGAGGTATGTAGGTAGTTTTGGAAATTCGTACTTATGTTTAGTTAATGGTATTAAATTTGATACAAATTAAATTATGGGTGAACTGATGGAGTTGGAATCGTGAAATTTGAAAATGAGATTTCTATTGGACTGTATGATGTAGGTAGTTATGAAAATTTGTATATAAATATACTAAATGGTAATAAATTGGGTACAATTTGGATGTGGGTGAACCAACAGAGCTGGTTTCCTGAAATTTGGCAATAAGATTACTGTCGGAGTAAAGGGTTGGGATGAGGAGATGGTTTCGGATATGTGTACTATAATTGTATGAAAAGTACTAAAAGGTACTAAATCGGCATTAGGTTTTGGAAATGTAAGCTGTATATAACGGTTTTGCAAATGAGTACTCACTGTTGATGTCAAAGATGGAGAGATGTAGATTGTTTTGGATGTGCGTATTTAATGTAACTAAATTTGGAATTGTGTGAAGGAATAGAGCTAAAATTTGATATTGAGGTTAGTTTTTAAGGGGTATATGGAGAAATAGTTTTAGACATAAAAATTGGATGTGGATCGATAGTGCGATGTATTTACTAATATCCACCTCGCCAAGTTGGAAAATGAAACATTTTGAAGACTTCATAGTGTAGAAGGTAAACATTTTCCTATTATTCTTGCCGAAAAAGAAAAAACTCAAATAATATATAAACCTTGAAAGTCTGAACCTTTAGTACGATGTTGATTAAAAATTTTGTCACACTGAACAAATTGTGCATTTTGAGCCCAATATGGACTGTTGAAACGAATGTAAAATTTTAAGGTGAACGTTTCGACGACGAATATCGGGCACTTGCTAGTATTTATAAAAACGAAGAGTGGCTAAGGGTATACATCTAACCGCAAAACCGACAGATACTTTTAAACTTGTCCTTCGCTTCGTTATCGTGTTAGACGTGGTCCTTACATAGAACTTTGCCAAGAATCTCTCTGATTTTACAAAAGCAACTACACACTTCTTTCGATGAAATCGTTTCTGTCTCTCTCCATTTTTGCCCATGATTTATCGGCGACCATAGGTCTATGTGTGCTTTGCTGATGATGTGGCGAATCTGTTGGCTTTTTCGATATCAAGTGAATTCGTCCCTGCTGTTTGCATTTGACATCCTAGTGCAATAATTGTGGCAGAGGACCGATTAAAGTGAATTTAATTTTAACAAAACTTTTTGCTTTCTACCGACACAAAAAATTAAGCTATCTCCTCCCGTTATGTAAACGCAAATGACTTCTAAAAGCTGATGCCTTCAACTTTTTGTCAAGACACGATAAGTGCCGTTGATTTGTTTGTTTAATTTGCTCAATTGTCTTGTGGTGGGGAATTCTCAAAATTAAATCTCTTTGCAAAAGTAGACACTGCTCTTGGGCAAGGCGAACTAGAGCTACTTGCATGGCTAACCCTGCCACCCACAATGCCGCCATCCACCCCCTCATTGTCCTCTCTTTACACTTCTATGCATATTTATTGTATTTTTTATGATTATGACTTTTTCCAATTTATATCAATTGTCGGCTTAGCGACAATAGACTCCACGACAGCAGAGCAGCAATTCTGCAAATAGATAAAGATCTTCCGACATGACATCTTAAAGCCACAGACGGCGCTGCCACACAATGGGAAAGTGTCAGCGTCGTCGTAACAAATTCACGACTTTGTTATCGCTTTTGGAATTTGGAATTTTGGTTTTAATTTATTTCCCTTGCTTTGGCCGGTCTTAAATGGAAATTGATATCATTATGGAATTGAACGGAGCCGCTGATAACGAGCTGTGACACTTTATGTAGGCCAACACACAACGAGCCCTCCCCCTTCCCCCTCTCTCTGTCGCTTTCCCTGCGGGACATGGTGCAAATTGAAAAGAAACAAATCATCAATAAAATCAAATAAATATCAAAAAAACGATAGACTGCCAGTCAGCCCAACTGACGTGGACCTGTGCCATATTTGCCATGAGTGGTGAGATGACACTTCCACCTCGGCTGAATCACATTCTACGTGCCTACGTCGACGAATACGTTGCCGTGAAAAATAAAACCTAAACAAATAAACGAACATCTATCGGTGACTGACAAAGTGTCTGGCTGTCGGCGCTATTCAATGCCTATTTCAAATTCCAATTTATTTGTTTAGCAAATATTTTTATTAAAACAAAAAAAAACGAAACAATGAAAAAACTTCGAGCGAGCAAATCGTTTGCTTGGCGCTATCATAACATTGTTGTAGTTGTTAAATTCAATTTTCACCTATCAACAGACATCGATGAATTCAATCAATTAGAGCGCAAATATTTTGCAATAATAGTCGAACAATGGCCCAATTTATATAATCAAATTTCAAATATTCAAATGATATAGATGACAAGACTTGAGCTAGAATAGCCTGTCGTTTTCATTCGGGTTTGCAATGAGTACAAATGGGACTAGGAACCCCTTTTTCGGTTTGTAGAGTTAATGATGGTACATGGTCGTTGTGGACATAAACTTATCGTTGGTAATCAATCGACTAGTTAAGGGTCTTCTTCTCAAGATTCCGATTTGTGAAACTCTTCCAAAATCGTTCGTTAAGTTCGATGGTGCTGTTTCAAAATAGTAAGGTTTAATTCCATCATTGTTGTTTTTATAAAAATACATGTAATATATGTATGGAGCACTGCAATTGGATTTCAAAACCTTTAGTGAATTACCAAAAATCGGCTGTTCGAGTGAAAACTTCCCTGAACTCGGACTGTATGTCTTAATTACAATACCAAGCGTCCTACGAGTAATATAAAACCCTGTGCAAGATTCTGACAAGATAAAGTATTAGTGTCAGATCAACTGCACAGAGATTTATTCAATATGTAGAGTTTCTTGTGGATATCAAATCGTCTTACCAAAAGCCACCAACATGGAGCCATATTCTGATGTAGCCCCCATTCAATATCGCTTTGAGAACATACAACAGATACAATATGGAAGTAATTGGAAAAAGGTAAAACTGATATTTCGTGACAGGTACAAACGTTCTATCTTTCTGCGAGAACCTTGCCCTACTCTGTTCTATGCATCAAAAATTGTAGTCTTTTTAAATTTTGCATTTGCCTCTGAGATTACCTTAAATATAAACTAAATCAAGTTACAAAGTTTTAGTCGGTGTTCCGACAGATATATGGCACCAATATTGGACCATTTTGTTATGTATACCCTGAAGTTTATGTACTTCCTACATATCCCATCTTTACAATGGATCTAGCCTCCGTAGAAATATGGCAACGTGTAAAGGAATAATTCCGAATTTCATGAGAGTTATGAGTATTAACAAGTAAGGAAAGGCCAAAAGTCGGCCAGGCCGACTATATGATACCCTACACAAGAGAGAGCTATATATAGTACACCAGAGAAATATTAAATATATTTAATTTATTTTAGTTTTTAACAAATTTCAAAATTTTCCGAAAAAAAATTCAAATTTACAAAAATATCTCTAAAAAAATCATGATAATCAAAAACTACATCAAAAACGTTTGAAACCTTTAACAAATCATTTAAACCTCTCTCTCTCTCTCTCAAATTGAGCGATTCGAAATTCTTTTTGCCTATAAGGTCCATAGGAAAGTACTCCTCGAGACCTTTCATTTGTGCAAGGCCTTAACCCCGCTTAATTTCTGAATCCTTTATTCTAGGTTTAAATATTTTGTTCAAGGTTTCAAATGTTTTCAAAGTAGTTGTTAATTGTGTTTTTATTTAGCGATTTCTTTATAAATTTGAAATTTGTTCGGAAAATTTTGAGATTTGATAAAATCTAAAATAAATTAAAGTGTCTTTAATATTTTTCTGGTTTACTACGTTTCTCACGCTCTCTCTCTCCCTCTCTCTCTCTCCCTCTTTCTCTTTACTAACCCATTCTAAACCCAAAAAAATCACCTTGCTTTGTGTCCTAGCTAATTAAATTTAAATTTATCTTGACGGATATCCAACTACGAATCTTTTTTGAATGCGTATTATTATGGCTTTCGGGCAGTTATAATTTGGAATCAGATTTGACGGAGGCGTTTGTTTCTTGTTCCGAATAACATTATAAAAAATAAATATTGGAACCGAGTTTCCCCAAATTGAACATTTCGGTTAAATGTGCAAAAATCTAATGAACTTTATTTTGTAAAGAAGATACCAGTTAAAGTGGACCGACATATTCTATATTTTTGTATTACATCTATGGTTGAAATAAATATTGGGATTGAAGAAATTTGAAGAAAATCGCCGACTTGTTTCGCAGGTGGTAGGAGTTATAATTATTCATAATTTTGACCCTTTGTGGGGGAGGTACCAGAAATAATGGACCTATTAGTTCTATATTCACACTAGATCTAATGCAGGTGAAAATATTGCGTTGTGCGAAGTTCGAATAAAACATGAAATAATAATTTTGAATTTTATGGGACTTTTTTTAAGGACGCCTTGTAGGGGAAGTATCAAAAGGAGCGGATCGAAAAGTCCCACATCCAAATAAGATCTTGGATTTGGCGAAACGTTGAGATATTCTTAGTTTAGGGTTACAAGTATTCAAATTTGTAACCCTTCGTGGGGAAGGTACTTGAAAGAATGGTTCGTTATATACCATCTTCCCATAAAATTATTCGGATGTACAAAGTTTGAAGACATTTTATAAGAGTTATGATTATTCAAAATTATTTACCTTTGTGCGGGAGGTACTTGATGTGGTCCAATATTGTCTATTTTAGCACCTGAGCTACCACTTATACAAATTTTAATATTTGCAAAGTTTAAATTGGGTAACCCTTTATTCGCCCATGAAGTACATTATCTTCTGGGAAAATTTTGACTTTTTGTGGAGTGTTCATTTCCGAGCTCGATCTAACTGTGAGAATATTACAATCTACCAAATTTAACCCAAATCGGATACTCCCCTCGACGGACAGACACCCCTGAATCGACTCCAAATGTTCGGACGGATTTGGTTGAAAGGGATTTTTTTTTTCGATGAGGCACGGCTTGGCCGTATGAAATGAAATATACCCTCTCTAGCCATATGGCTTTTCGCTCAATATGAGGTTAGTATTTCAAAATTTTGAAATTTTGTTTGAGTCATTAATGAGCTAAAAACAAATCAGTATCTCCTATAAAATTTACATGTTAACATTTCTTACCTTTATTATACAAGTAATGACTAAGAGCGGCACAGAGAAGCACATGTGACTATAGAAGATAAGGTCGCTGTACTTAATAAAATAATTATTTGATAAAAATAATTATTTTGCTACGATGAGAAACGAAGCCAGCTAATTTTAAAGTACATGTGTCGCTTTCAGTACTACAACTAGACGCCCGGACATAATCCCCGAGGACATAATCCCCATTGCAATTGTGGGGATTGTGATTATGATGATTATGACTCCCATAATAAAGTGGGGAGTATGACCGTTTGTTGTGAGGACTACTTACAAAAAATATCAAATGTAGTAAAGTAGGGTTCGCGTTAGCTGGTGCGGGGCATACACAGCGAAGAAAATCTCAATCTCTTGTTAAAAAATGAAATAAATTTAGAAAAGTTTGGTTCGCGTTAGCCGCTGTTGGCATACTCATAAGGGAAAATCTCAAGCCAAGGCCCAAGGCCGGCTACTTACAAAAAGTTTAAAATTTTAATAAGGATTTGTCTGTGGGGATAATGACATGCCACCTGTCAACTACATACCGTCTGCATTACCAAAAAGCCAAAAATAATTCCCTTTATATTCGATGTACTATTTTCTTTTCAAAAGCTAACCATTTACAGAATATCCAATTATAACAACACTTCTCCCTGGAAACTGGAATTTAGGGAATTTAAGAGTGTAGAGTTAGCACACTTGCAGGTTAGTCCTGCCTATAATCTGAACTTTATAGTAACGTCAAACTTTTTGGTATCTTGATTTTGATGTGACAAAATGTGCCGTTCGTTCGGTATCTCTATGTATTTTAAATTATCTTCTGATAGGTAACATAAATTCTAATCAAATGAGCATGAGCATATCTCTCCCATACATCTTATCTACAAATATACATATATCTCTTATCATAATTATTCTTGCGATAGAGATGTTACATTTCAATTTAAATGGTCTTTCAATCGAAGGAAACAAAACTTTTGTCGTCAAAAATTCTTTTTATCCACCTAGACGACCGACCCCCAACCACCAAAGCGATGCCAACCAACATTGTGACATGGAATCGTTCACCAGAAAATAAATACAAATAAACATGATAACGACAAATATCTTTGATGATGCCAACAATAAAAACAAAAATAACAACAACAGCAACGATGACGACGACAAGAGCAGATACGAAACCAATATTTAACAATACATGTCTCTTCCAAACGTACACACACTCACACTCACATGCATTCACATTCACACACCACATGCTTATGTCAAAAATGAATTAAAAGTTCTTTTACCCGGATTCGTTTATCCTCTTCCTCATCTCCCACATCCCCATCTCCCCGCACCAACTACATCGATGACTTTTATTGCATCTGTTCCGATTCGTTTTTGTTAAGCACTTTTAAAGGACATGAATGGTTTTTCTATTCGTTTTTGTTGCTTTGTTTTGTCTTTTGTGTCGCTCTTTTTAACCCACACCAGATTTCCAACTCCCCGCTCCATGCTGGTTACCCAGATAACCACAGCCACCACAAGGACAAAATACAGTCTCAGCATTGTTCCAGTTGGAAACTTTAACATAATCTCTTCATCAGAAACGTGGAGAAGGCGAAGGCGGAGGTGGTGGGTGGGTGGCTAGCTGGCGGAACAGATACAAGGGAAATACAAAACAATCACAAAAATGAAAGCAAAAAATGAGTTGCAAAAGAAAAGCGTCCAAACAAAAAGAAAGAAAACCCCCAAACCCGAACGATGAAATTTAAGAATTTCATAGCGGCAGCAGCTTGGAACAGGAAAACGAGATCGGTAAGATTTTATTCTATGCCATTCAATTGGAGCAAAGGCGATAAAGCTTTTCATTCGATTTGTTTCGATTGTTCGTTCCGCATCCCCTTCTTCTTCTTCTTCTTGTTTCTGTGTCTTCTTCTGCTTATTCTTTATTCGGCAGCGACGACGACACATGATGTTGTCAAACAAATTGATAAACTTTTAACCCTTACCACGGGCTTGTATGAATTCCAACATGGATGTGTGTGTGTGTTTGAGTGTATGTCTGATTGAAGGGTAGAATTTGAACAACGAAAGACACAAATCCAAAATTAAAAGCGACAATTGATAGTTCCAAATCAGTACCGACTTAACACTTTCTTGCTTGCTTTTTGGGATGAGCCGTCACACAGACACACACAAACAAACATAAAAGTAAATAATCACTGCCGGAATGCCATAGTCAGACATGAATCCACCCCGCCCCCCACAACCACAGAACTAAATCAGAAAAAAAAAACAAATCAAAGCTTCTCAATGTGGAAATCAAAACAAAAATATTCATTTTTCAACAATTGCCCTAAATGGCAGAGGTGGGAGGGTTCCATTTGAATGGGGGGTCAGCTACACAAAATCAATGGTAGTCTGCCACCTTTTTAATTCGGTGTAATATTTTTAATGTTTAAAAACTGAATATTCTCAAATTTTATTTAAGCTTTTCAGTAGTCATGCCATTTAATAATAAATTTGTGTTAAAAGGAATAATTTGCCGCAATATTGCCGGATAAATTCAACAAACTCATTTGTATTTATATGGGATTGTTATCATATGTGAGGGAGTCTCTACTACAAGATATTCCCCCGTACAATATCAATACAATATTTAACAAAAAATAATGGGACTTCCCAGCTAAAACTTTCCGTTCAAAGAATGTGTTTCCTTAACAATTTGTGACACTCATAACTGCTTACAAATCAACCTACTTGTCCATTATGCAAGTAAGTACAAAAAGTCGACGAACAAATTGAATTTTTTTTTTAAATTGAGCAAATGTTCGTTTACCCATCCTTCCTTTTTCATTTTGCCCACTGATGAGCACACTCTGTGCCAACGATAATCATTACCCAGTTATAGGAAATTTAAGTTACGTTTCTTTGAAGTTTTTTAGAGATGAGCCAATATTTTTAACCAACCGGTAATGAAAAATATATTTTTGGTTACATTAAGTTTTTAATGGCTTATTCTGGTCATACAGCTCTGCAAGTTTTTGCTGAGTATGATTCTCATTTGATTCTTAAGATAATTTTATAAAAACAAACAAAAAGGAATTTTAGTCCCGGCCATTTAGAAACGAAAATGTCAGTTAATACAAGGTGAGGTGAAAAAACTGCAACCATGGAACTTCAGACTGCTGCCATTTTTAAGCCACTCGTCCAACAGCAGTTAAAATTATCCCAGTAGCAGCTGATTATATTCTTTACAACGTACAAAAGCATTTTGGTGAGAAATTTCCAGAAAAAAGTTATTCGTGATGGAATTCAAGCGTGATAGTGTGATTTCTTTATATTTGGCTGGAAAACCACAAGTGGCTATGGTTAGAGCACTCCAGCATTTAAATGTGAATAAATCTTTTGTGTCTCGTACCATCGATCGTTACCGTGATACTGGTAGCGTACCCCGACGTCAAGAAAGTGGACGGAAGAAAACAGCAACGTCAGCAGAAATGGTTCAAAAAGCAAAGAAGCGACTTGATCCAAACCCGTCGCAGTGGCCGAAAAATGGCTCGTGAGCTGAACATATCGCAATATTCCATTCGGAAAATATAGAAAAAAATGAGCTCGGAGTAAAGGCATTGAAATTCCAAAAAGTGTAAGAACCGCAACAGAAAGAAAATGGACTCAAAAGAGCTAAAGAGTTGATCTGCTTGGCCGAAAGTGGTGAACTACCGAATTTGGTTTTCTCTGATTAGAAAACATTTGTTATCCAGCAGTTTGTAAACAAACAAAATGATTGTGTTTACTTGCCAAAGATGTCAGCTGGAAATGTGCACCTTCGGTTGACTCACCAGTACTGGTGTGGGCCGCCATAACTGCCGATGGTCGCTCTCCGCTCGTATTAATCGACCGTGGCATCAGAATAAATGCCGAGTATTATCGCGAAAATATTCTGGAGGGTGTATTAAAGCATTGGGCACGCAAACATTTTGGCCGGAGATCATGGACATTCCAACAGGACTCAAAACCAGCACGCGCCACCCAAGAATGGTTACAAAATAAGGTTCCCCGCTTCATTTCCAATTCACAATGGCCACCAAAATCTCCGGATACCAATCCGTTGGACTATTGTGTCTGGAGTATTTTGGAAAGCAAGGTTGGCACTAAAAAATACCAAAGCGTCGATCACCTCAAGCAAGCGCTTCGCCGGGAATGGTCCAAAATACCGCAGAGCAACATTCGGGCAGCGTGTGACTCTTTTATTGGCCATTTGAAGGCCATAATTCGTGTCAAGGGTGACCAATTCGAACAAATCTAAACTTATTCTAAAGTTTGTTGCTATTTCCGATATTTCTGCTTTCATTCAATAAAAAATAAAAATTTCCAAAAAATTGAAAGCTTTTACTAAAGTATTGTTGTTCCAATTTTTCATACCATTTGAGATTCCTATTGGAACAAATTTTGCACAGCTTCTTTGTTTCATCGATGATTGATGGATCAGTCGACCAAGTTTCGGCAAGATAAAAGTGTACGAAGTGTAGACGAATCAGATATAGATATAGCTCCCACATAAATCTTTCATCCGTTCACCGTAATGATATATGTTAAGAGAAATCACATAAAAAAGCAAAAAAAAAACTCCGTATGTAGAAATCGATTTAGATTAAGATATAGCCCCCATATATTAGTTCCATCCGATTTCAAATTTAAACCCCACCTCGAGAACAATCACCCCAATTTCTTTACAAAAATTCTAAAGATAATCCTATATTTGATAGGGATAGAGCTGTTAAATATGCATAGCAATGTAGGATTTATTATAGTTACGCCCATCCGACTTTTGTCCTCTTCTTACTGGTTTGTAGAAAAACTTGGGCGCGGGTTTTTGATTGGCTCATGCGTTGATTTGGAAGGATTGTCACCTAGTTTTGGCAGAAATGTAAAATGCTTAAACTAGTAGTCTCTTGCATTTGTAGTGGTATCGATTGTTATTGTTTATCACACCATCTATTTTCGATCAGATTTTTAATCATTCATACTAAATTAAATTTTTTTTTATTGTTTATCACACCATCTATTTTCGATCAGATTTTTGATCATTCATACTAGATTGAAAATTCAAAAAATAAGGATATAAAGAAGTAAGACCGGGAGAATTAAAATATATCTTTTTTGTATTCTTAAGAGCATGAAGTGTAAAATTAGTTCAAAGAAGTTTTTCCTACCGGTGTAAAAGATGCTATAGCTTTATTATAATATATAAAAGCTATATGTATCGCGTCGTAAATATAGATTTTAAAAATATGAGCTCCACTTCTTTTACACATGTTTTTTAATTAAGTTATGATAACTTAATGGTGCACTAAAAGATATTTTCATAGGAAATACCTGCGATTTAACAACCCAGATTCTGGTCGAACACTGTCTGTACTGTATATTTTCGTACATTGAGATATCATCAAAATTATCGTAAGTTCATTATTTATTTTCCGAAAATAATGTCCTAAAATTTGTTTTTTTTTGTTTTTTAGTGTTTCAATTTTAGTAGTAACTTCTATTTATCGGTTTTCGAAAATATTCCATTCTTAAACGCTAAATTATTTCAGGCTTCTGGCAGATCTTTACTTTTGAAAATTTTCTGAACTTTTAATTTTCTTTGAATTGACGGCTTGAAAAACTTCTTTTGCTATCAGTTCTAATGCTCTTACTTTTTGTGAAACGGCTTTTCCGCCTTGGGGTATGTAGGTCAACAAATTATGTATAACGCATTTAAATATCGTATAAACACATGTTTAAACCTTTCAAACACAATTTTTTCTTTATCGACAACTGTATTTCAACGTTGCGACGACACCCAACCTTAGCCCCAATGTCTTCACCCTTACCTTCCTAATATTAACATTAAAGTTCGTTGATTTATGGCGATTTGATTGTCCATATCTTTACCCTGCTAAAAAGAAATTACACCACCAAAGGTCAGTGTCTGGCTGCCCCTTTCTGAATGTTTGGCAAATTGTGGTAGTCTTTGTCAATATTTTGTTGCCAAAATGAAAATCTGCTTTAATTAACCTTAAGGGCCAAGATAACCACTTAGTGGGATGGGAGTAGAAGTAGTAGGGGCAAGACTTTTGGCCACTCACAAAAACAAAATACTTTTCATATATAAAGAAGTAACCGAAAAAAGCTATGTATGTGAGTTTCCCCCACCCCTCCAAAAACGAAAGCTAAAAAATATGAAAAGCTTTTCTGGCATTGTATGGTGGCATTGTAACCACTGGCGGTTTTGTGGTTTCTATGGAAGAATGTCGTCGCTTTATAAATTTCCCCCTTTTTCTAAAACTGTTTTGGGTACCATCATCATTTGCTGGTTAGTTACAATTCCTCCTCCTTTTTTTTGGTGGCTTCTATTGTGCGATTGTGTATCTTTTTATTTCGTATTTGTGTGAGTGTGTGTGTATGTATTTTTATTATGTTTTCATTTTTCCAATGTAAATATTTGCAACAATTACAAATAAAAATAAATAAAATCAAACAATAGCCCCCAGAAATATTCTAATCTTGATGTTGCTGGCGATGATGATGACGATGATGATGGGGGTAATGGCGAATGCCAAAGGCTGTGGGGAAAGGTTTGAATGTCACGTGATGGTGAGTTTTCGGTTGTACGCCACAAAGGATATTTATAATGTAGTGTTTTGTTTTAAATAATAATCAAATGAAAGTTACTTAATTTTTGGAAAAAGTGTAATGAAGCTAAAAAAAAAGAAGAGCTCTTATAACTTTAGTCAAACGATATTTCAAAATCTAAAAAGGGCTTTGAATCTCTAGCGAGGGAATGGATGCTTTAAATTATGTGGCAGTAAGCCTGGGGAAGTATGGATGTGTCAATATTTTTAAATTTATTTATTTATATATATCACTTTATGTCAGAGGAAACGATTTTATGAGTAAATAGACATTTAAAAAATGGATTTTACTCGACAATTTCCATTTTGATGGACACATTTCTAAGATTTTGGTTCTGATACTTTGACTGCGTCCCTTTTAGACGAGTTCCATCCATCCATCCATCCATCAACTAATCGTTCGTTAAGGAATCTTTTGATTTTCCATAGCTATGACATTTATTCTGATGCCACGGTCGATTAATACGAGCGGAGAGCGACAATCGGCTGTTATGGCGGCCCACACCATCACAATGGCCGGCGCTTGAGTTTTGGTGGCCAACCGAAGGTGCACATTTTCAGCTGACCTCTTTGGCAAGTTAACACGTTGACGAATATAGTAAAATGCGATGACTTGTGGGTGTGTGTAGATGTACAAATCAGAAGATTTCAAGTTTAGTACCAGCGGCGGACAAGGATTTTGGTAAAATAGAACCTTAATTTACAAAAGATATAATATTTTTCTAAAATGTTATCGACTTTATGCACTCAAAAAATAAAAAATTATTTCGGGCGATACATCCCTTTAAAAATAATGGGTTAGGAGTTCGATTGGTAAGATAGTTACAACTATCAAAACTGATTGTGAGTCTCATCATATGATAATGTATTTTTATCTGGAATTATCTCCCATTTGAAATGTTTCTAATATTTCAGACAATTTCCCCATAAATTGGTTATAATGTGGGCGGCGATTCAGGTACTTAGAGAATACAAAATTCTAACTGCTTTAAAATGTAAAAACATGTTGTTATAAAATAACAGAATAACAGTTCTCTTAACTGTCATGTTGACACGTTTTTAGTTCAGAATGTATCTAAAAGGACATCTCATTCGTACAATGACTTAAATACAAGTGGCTACAGTAATTTTTGCGACGATTTGCCTTTTATTTTTTTTTTTTTTAGCAAATACTCCAGCTTTGGACATAGAAACAAAATAGGAAATATAAATAATTTTACAAAATTATTTTATTTAATATTCCCAACAATTCACAATGATAAAATATGGGAGCTACAGACTTATTTGTCTGTAAAGTCTCATACATATTTAATTAAAAAAAAAAATTCATTAAATTTATGTTTTCACACCATAATTGGCACAATTTTATGATTTAACCTGACACATCCAAATAGTACTCGTATCAGCAGCATACAATGTTCAAACGAAGTGATTAACAATGCGATAATGGAAAACATGAATAATGAAAAACGTGACAGCCGTCAATAGTTCTTTTTTTAATAATTCATATCAATTTTATTTAAATTTGAATAAAGTTATCACTGAGTACGGTAATAAAGAATTTATGTTAGATGTGCGTAAATTGTTTGTTGTATATTTTCATTTTTTTCAATTTCAACAGTTGTTTTAGTGTTGCTTCATTGTCACACGCCATCAATATCAACAACAGCAGTAGTGAGAAAGCAGATAGGCTGGCAGACAGACCGACCGACAGTCTGTCTGACAGTTACTACATTTTATGTCGTGCCAAATAACATCATATCTTTCAGGCCTATGTCACCCAGAACTCGGAATGGTGGTGGCGATGTTTTGCCAAATGCCTGATGATATCACTGGGTGAACGAACGTTCACATAAAATATGATGGCACATAACACTCTCTCAAATTGGAATTGCTTTAGCGGTTGTGTTGGCGCTATTAAAAAATCCTTTTAAAACCAATTCGAAAAAGAAAAGAGCATATGTGTATAAATTGTTTGAATGTTAGGTTGGACCGAAACGCAAATGGTTGTTGAAGCTCACTTTAATTTTACTCACATCTCCTAAAAATTTGGCAATATGTGTTCCAAAAAATACATGAGGAAAATTAACCCACTCCTTCCACACCGTTGCAAAAAAAAACATAGTTTTCCCTACTAAACAGACGCACACAGGTTACACCCTAGGCGGCACACATCCTTCTGCTGCTGCTGCAATGCACACACACACTCACTCACATGCAAACCTTCACACACATGAGTGTATTGAAACATTCGTGGCACACAATAAAACAAGAACAAAAACAATAATATTTATGTTCCATCAAAGAGTAGAGCAACAACGATTATCAGCAACGAAAAGAAACGATGTGAGAAGAGCAATGAAGACATTTGTCATAAATCTCATTTTGAGGATTCGTGTAGCTGTAACTGTTGCCAAACAATGTCGAGAGTGGATTTTTTAATCATTGCAAGTGACAAGTTCAAGACCAAATTCTCATTTATATTCGCAAAATATGGGTGGGTAGAGCAAGCACATCACAACCGACTGCACAGTGTTGCACATCGAGGGTATGTAGCCACAAAAATTGCATAAAGAAAATATAATCCTACAAAAACTTGTGAGCTGCATGAACCGAATAACCCATAAATGGGTAAAAAAGTACCTTTTGCATTTGCATTTAGTTGAAAAAGTAGGTTGTTCCTTAAAAAAACACAAAACAAAAGAACTTAATTTTCTCATTACCAAGTAATGAGTAACATCAGCATAGAGTGTGTGCGCTCGAATACAAAGCCGATGATTGTAAATTATTTTCTCGGTAACATCGACAAACGAATAATAAAGAACAATGAATTGTTGATGTAGAGGTGAGATATGCATCAACCCACTTGATTTTTCTGGGTAACTAACATTTTGAAATAGTTATAAAGGGTTTGGTAAAAAAGCTGCAACAAAGTCAAATGCCATAATTTTTACATTTTTTTCTTTAATTTTAGCATCAAATTTTAGAATAAGTTTAGATTTATTCGAATTGGTCACCTTTGGCACGAATTATGGCCTACAAACGGCCAATAAAACCGTCACACGCTGCCGAATGTTGCTATGCGGTATTTTCAGCGAAGCGCTTGCTTGAGGTGATCGACGATTTGATATTTTTTAGTACCAACCTTGCTTTCCAAAAAACTCCAGATGCAATAGTCCAAAGGATTTGTATCCGGAGTTTTGGTGGCCATTGTGCGCTGGAAATTAAACGAGGAACATCATTTTCTAACCATTCATGGGTGGCGCGTGCTAAGTGCGATGTTGCTGAGTCCTGTTGGAATGTCCAAGGTCTACGGTCAAAATGTTTACCCTCCAGAATATTTTCGCAATAATATCGGCCATCACTTGCTTCTGGTGGCCAACCGAAGGTGCACATTTCACCTGACCTCTTTTGCATTTGTTTGTTTACAAACTGCTGAACAACAAATGTTTTCTCATCGGAGAAAACCAAATTCGGCAGTTCACCACTTTCGGTCAAACGAAGAACTCTTTAGCTCTTTTGAGTCTATTTTCTTTCGGTTGCGGTGTAAGTTCTTGAACTTTTAGACATTTCAATGGCTTTACCCCGAGCTCATTTTCAATTATTGCCGAATAGAATATTGCGATATGTTCAGCTCACGAGCCCTTTTTCGGCTACTGCGACGACTTTTCGAACCATTTATGCTGATGTTGCCTTTTTCTTCCTTCCACTTCATTGGGAGCAGTCTGAAGTTGGTTGCAGTTTTTTCATCTCACTAAGTATATGAAGGAACTACCGTTCCAGTATTTGGTAACCCAACAATAAGTACATGTACCAAAATTCATCCACTTTTGCCATCTTTTTCTTTTTACATGGCTGAGTGCATTCTGTGAATGACCTTTCCCGGAGTATCATCCGTATGGAGGTATTAGTTTTTGGTTTGAAATGTAAAATATGGGACCTTCGCCATGACTGTACTAAGTCTAAAATTTTCTCCGACGAGTCTACCACTGAGAATCTCTTTTATCTGTTTGGTTTGCTGGTTGCCGATACAACGTGGCAACTGTCATTGTTAAAACATAATGTATCCTCAAATTTACTAAAAAAACTAAAATTTAACCAGAGGTTTAGTTGAAAATATGGTAGGTAGTGAAAATAATCTCACAATGACGCTATTTATACCCTACACCACACTGTGGTCAGAGTATTATGTATTTGTGCATTTGTTTGTAACATAGAGAAGGAAGCGAGTTAGAATTACATTTTGAGTCGACTTATGCATGTTCGTGCGTCTGTCCATGCATTTTAGTAAACAAAGTACAGGTGGCATTTATTGCCCGGTCGATATGAAATTTTGCACAAATCATTTTTTGATATCATTTTTTTTGGCCCAAGGACGAACCCCATAGCAATTGGAGATAATCGGTCAAAATTTTGAAATAGCTCCAATATATATATTCGACCAATTCGCCTAGAAATAGGTGTGTCAACTTTAAGCTCAGCTCAGAAATAATTTTGCCAAATTTTATCGAGATCGGTTCAGATTTGGACGTATCTCAGATGTATAACTTTTCTTGATTTCAAGTTTATTGTGCACCAAATGCTTAATATAAGCCCGAATTGAATGAATTCTAGCACCTACGAACGAATTCATCTTGAAAAAGAGTGTTTCAAATTTGGTGGAAATCGGTTAAGACATAGGCATAGGTCCATATGTAAAATGCTCTCCAACGACGATATTTGAAGCCAGCTATCAGATACAGCATAGAAAGAAATACGTCTGCTAAGTTTCCCACAGACCGGTACAGATTTGAGTATGTCCACCATTTCGAACACATTTCGAAAATGTAAACAAAGTTCAAAACGACTCCGATGATATTTTTAAAAAAAAGTTAATTTTTTTTACTTGTAACTAACAGATTTTTTTTTGCTTATATCCCGTTAGATTCCCAGCAGGCGTTTTCGTCCGAAAAAGAAAATTGTTTTCTTTTTGTTGATGCAAAGCATTCATAGGCGGCATGACATAACTTTAGAATTAGTTTGGAAAAATTAACCGATATTACTTCTGAATTAGGACCGAAGTCGAAAAGATACCTCTAATTTTGAGACACAAATTAGTAAATATTGGAAACTCTGGCACACAAAGGAGAAATTCTATCATTTCGAAACTAAAGGATTTCTACTCGACTTCTCAATTATCTTAATCCTTATAACATTGCTGAAAAACAGATGATTGGATTGCTCTTCCTGAATTGACAATACCACCATTCATATGGCAAATTGTATTGAAAAAGGATACATTTCATCGAGATTGTCATTCTACGAACGGTCTTGATGTTGTCCAAACAAACAACAGGACAACATCAAAACAAGGAATGTTGGCGTTCCATGAAAAAAACCGTTGTTGGTTATGGCTTATCTTGATTTCCTTTTCGGTTCGTAACGTAAACATTTATCCATAATTTGTCGCCAGTGTGGATATTAAAAATTACATCTTAGTGAGTGTGGCTGCATTTTATGAAAATTGAAATGTAACATTTTAAAGATTTTTTCAAATTGTCGTACACAAATAATCGTAAAATAAGTGGTTTTCTGGAAAACCAACGTTAGTCGAGTTATGCCATTTCTGAGTCATTGTTACTACGTTGTTGTATCCTCTCAGAGCTTCCCACAGCAAATACACGTTTTTGGCTTTTATTTCAAAATTTAAATATAAGCATTCTTTCAAAAAATTACAGAATTTTGACCAGGAAAAAAGCGATTATAAACCACTGTTCTTCGTACCTTTCGATTGACTAATTAGACTGAAAAAGGATACATTTCAGTGATATTGTCATTCCACGAACAGCGTTTATGTTGTCCAAACAATCAACAGGACAACATCAAAACAGATAATGCTGTCTTTCCATGAAAAACCTTTGTCGGTTATGGCTAGTCTTGATTTCCTTTTTGGTTCGTAATACAAACATTTATCCATAATTTGACGCCAGATAGGATATTAAAAACAACATTTAAGTGGCTGCATTTTATGAAAATCGAAAAGAGCCATTTAAAGAGTTCCTTTAAATTGTTGCTTAACAAATAAACACATTTTTTGACTTATGTATTTTTATACTCTACACCACAAGGTGATCATGGTATTATGCCTTTGTGCATTTGTTTGTAACAGGCAAAAGGAAACGAGATAGACCCATAGTTCCTTTTGATGATATGCATAGAATCACATTCTGAGTCGATTTATGCATTCCCGTCTGTTTGTCTGTTAACAAAGTCAGGTCGCATTTATTGCCCGATACAGATAAAATTTTGCACAAGTCATTTGTTTGACCCATATATATCTTCGTCCGATTTGCTTTTTTTTTTTGTACATCAAACGTGTATGAAATTTTGCATATACATACGTACGAACTAAGCCTGAAAATAAGTATGCCAAATTTGCAATCGGTTTAGATATAGCTATAGCTCCCATATCATCCGACTGTAACAAATATATTTGGGAAAATATATCAAACACAGCGCAGAAATACCTTTCCCAAATGTTATCGAAATCGACTCAGATTTGAATATAGCTCCCATATATATCTTCGTCCGATTTCCCTTTTATTGTGTAAAAAACTTGTAATATTAGCCCAATTGGATGGAATTTGACGCTTACCACCAAATTGAGCATAGAGACAAGTATGTCAAATATGGTGAAAATCGGTTCAGATATAGCTATAGCTCCCATATATATTTTTTATCTGATTTGTTATATTTTTTATTTGTTATATGAAGCTCTACTAAATATGCAAAGGGGTGTAGGGTATCATAAAGTTGGCCCCGTCCGACTTTTAGACTTTTTTACTGGTTTTAGATTTATTTTACTAATATCCTAGAGGTCCTCAATCTCTTGGCTTTTACATGTCAATAAACCTGAATGATTTCGTGCACTGAATCGAGGATTTAAATTTATTCCAAATTCTAGGCTTCAACCTAGCAAAAATTTGGTAAGTACATATGTAGCAATTTGCAATTCTCAATAATAACAACTACTTTGCATTACAGTAACCTAAAAAGTGCTGGCAAAATAACATGTATTATCTTACCATGTAAGGGCAAGATAATGACACATTTGGTATTGTGTGAAGGGATAAGGCTGGAATCTTTAAATTTTATATTAAGGTCTCTGTTGGTTTCTGGAAATGATGTATGAAGGTGATTATGTGTTCGAAAAGTAATGAATTGGGTAAAGGGATAAATTAAGAATCCTCAAACTAATTGCACAAAAAGTACTAAATAATACTGAATTTGGCATTTGGTGAAGACAGAGAGCTAGAAACCTGAAATTTGATATGGATGTCACTGTTGTTGTTGTAGCAGCTCATATTGCTGTGTTCGTTCTGACTCCTCTGCTTCTAAGTCAAGTCTCAACAAGTACAAAAACATTAAATTCGGCCAGGCCAAACGTTTAATACACTCCACCTTAGGGTAAAAGAAACATTAGAAGAAATGTGGCAAAAACCATTAAAATGCCGATTATGGGGAGGTACCATTATATGCGGGGCTACACCAAAACGTGGACCTATAATTACAATGTTTCGCCACACGAACTAGGACCCATTATGACCCACAAATACCAATTTTTAGACAAATCAGTGAAAAAATGTGGCAAAAACCATCAAAATACCGAATATCGGGAGGTACCGTTATATGGGGGCTATACCAAATCATGGACCCATACATGCAATGTTTCGCCACCGGAGCTGGAAACCATTATGACCCACAAATATCAATTTTTAGACAAATCCGTGAAAAAATGTTGCAAAAAAAACTAAAATACCGATTATCGGGAGGTACCTTTATATGGGGCCTATACCACAACGTGGACCTATACATGCAATGCTTTGCCACACGCTCAGGGACCCGTTATGACCTACAAATACCAATTTTCAGACAAATCCATGAAAAAATGTGGCATAAATCATCAAAATACCGAATATCGGGAGGTACCGTTATATGGGGACTATACCAGAACGTGGACCAATACCAACCATCCTAGACACAATGCAAATAGCTCTGCTAAATTTTTGAGCTCTACGTCAAATAATGTGGGCTGTATCGTGATTTCAACAGACAGACGGACAGACAGACGTTAAATCGACTTAGAATTTTATGCTGATTATGAATATATATACTTTATGGGGTCTAAGACGAATATTTAAGGATGTTACAAACGGAATGACAAAGTTAATATACCCTCCTTTCCAAGGTGGAGGGTATAAAAAGGATGCAACCTGTACGGGTTTGGTCCACAACGAAACTGAGGTTAGGTGAGTAGGTTTGGCTGGGCAGCGAAATAAGAGCAGCATGTCTTGTGGGCCTGTGCCACAAGCTGAACAGATGTTCTGCACATCGTTGTCAAATTTGGTTAGAAAATCGGAAAAATTCGATTATCTGAAATCAGTTGGGAATATAGCCAGAAAGTACTCCTCGAGACCTTTCATTTAAGACCCTCCTCAATGACGCGGCTAGCGTTTCCCTCGTCGGGAAATTGTGTCATTTTCCTGTTAATTAATTTAGGAGAATTGTTTTTATCTTAATACTTATTAAAAATACGCTGATTTATCCAAAAAATGGTAAAAATCATTGATATTAAAGAAAAAATATTTTACAATTAACCCCTTGCGCACCAACACAAAATACAAGTTGTGTCTTTGCTCTTATATTTTAAAATGTATCTTCACGGGCATCTTGGTCTGTAACACTCAAGCACGTATTGCATTGACAGCATTTTATTATGCTGTCGCACAGGTAAGACCTTCGCCTCCTCATGTAGGTGATCGACAGGTGTCATGAGGAGGCACCCTATTGCGGTTCAAAGGGCGGCATTATGGCAGGACTGAATATTTTTCCACTGCGTAGCACTAACGTTGGCGGACCACACCGGAGCCGCATAGTTTACCAATCGCGCATGTTAGAGGTTCCCTTATCAGCTCCCCAAGTGCTGCCGGCCAGAGACATGAGAACCTTGTTCCTACTTCTAATCTTGTCGCAGATAGGTGTGGTATGCCCGGACGACTTGAAAAGGCTATCGAATATGACCCCTTGAGACCTTGGGATAGTTGGTGGTCGGAATTACAACACCATCGACCCTGTACCGTCAAAGATAACCTAATCTCTGCAGTCCAGGTGGTGAAAAGTTCAGCCGTCGATTTAGTAGCGGAAATCTTCATTTACCTCGAAGTGAATGGATGTCACTGTTGGTGTCTCTGGTTGAGGCTGGGACTGGTTTGGAATATGCGTACTATAATTGTACTAAATGATACTAAATTTGGTAATAGGGGAAATTACAAAGCTGAAATTCTGAAATTTGATATAAAGGTAGCTGTTGGTTTCTGGGGTGTACATATGGAGACGTTGAAATAGTTTTGGACAGAGAAATAGGATGTGGGTCCATGGTGCAATAGTTTTACAACAATCCTTCTTCGGTGAACGATTCTTTCATGTTCATGAGTACAGTCCAATCCCCCATCGGACAAACTAAAAAATCACATGAAGCGAACTCTAGTATTCAAAAAAAAAAGAAATACTTTTTGGCTTTGGATGGCAATTTCAAAATCAAAATGTATCAAAATGTTAAAGCAAGGGATTAGGATGTTGTGTTTTATATTATGACACTAGTGCCAAAAAGTACTTCATAAACCCATTATTTGGTAATGAGTTTTTGGCTATCCCTTTATCAATCAGTTAAATCAAGTTAATTGAAACACTCACGTCCCTCTCTTCTGGCACCACATTTTTATGCCGTTCGTAACACTGTGCACCGCCTTGTCTCTCAACATACCAACCAACCAAGCTGCCACAATCAATGACATTTTATTTCGTTGATATTTCTATCTTGGCATTTGAATGAATGGTAAAAAAATGAAAAGCATCACAAAGCGAAAGCAAAAGAAGGAGAACAAGAAGCAGCAAATACATCAAGCTCAGCAACAAGAAATACCTTAAACACATAAATCGCTTGTAATCAGTCACAACAGAGGGAATTATGTTTTTTATGCCAGCCAAGAAGGGGCGACGCGTAATTAAAAACCTATTTTGAGATTTCCTTTTCGGTTTGGCTTTTCCGCAGAAATGTCCCTTCCTCCTCGATGCAAAGGAGGAGGGAGGAGGAAACAATGTTGGGCGCCATTTGTTTTTAATATTAAAATGTTTATGACCACATTTCATTTGGGTTGTTGACATAACGGCAACAACAGCAACAACAAGTGCTAAATTTATATTTTATTTAAAAGCCATTCTAAACGTTTCGCTGGTTCACAAAACTTTGAAGAGTTAAAGTTTTTCGTTTTGTTGTTGTCGTAGTTGTTTTTTTTTTTTTGGAACTTCACATTAATGAGAAACGAATGTTAAACGCCAAAGGAATTAATGAGAACCACAAATGAAACTGTGAGGGTTTTAAAAACTCCAAACTTCTAAGGAATTGTTGTTGGCATATTTTGTTTAAAAAATAGTTGAAATTTGTTATGCTTAATGTCAGGCGTTGGTTCCATTTGCTGAAAGTAATACGATTTTCATGCAGTGCAGGGGAAAGTGTAATTTTGGGTATAAACTAAAATTCTTAAACATAATATGGAATATACTCGACCAATTATCCCTTATAATAAGATTTTCAAATCAAAAATTTTATTTTTTTCCATTTAAATTCGAGCCCGCCGCAATATTAAACTGCATTTTACGTTACTGTTTATAATGTCATTTCATGAGTGTTCCAAAAAAATGTGAATCCAAACAACGGCACTGTTTTGTGGCCTAATTATTTATAGAATGCAATGCCAACAAACAAACGAAACTTTCATGGCTTTTCCGCCATTGAAATTGCCTCATTTTAAAAACCATATGTGTGGAAGGAACATTCATTCATCACTGAAGGTTTTGACATACTTGGGCAGTGTAAACAAAACACAACCAAAGGTTAAATCAAATGGTTTTTTGGGAAGTTTTCGCCAATTTGTCTCGACGCAGTGTTAACCTTTTTTATTTCTATAACTAAAAGGACAAACGTTTTAAGGAAACTGAGACATTTATACATAGGCAATAATTTGTAAATATTTTTTTTTTTACGTAGAAAATGGTTAGCAAAGAAACTTTAAGCAATGGATTGGAATTTTAATTGGCGATTTAATTAAATCAATAACTTAGTTATGATACAATTTGTTTAAAATAGTTTGGGCATTCTCTTCGCAAATATTTCAGTTGCTTGGAACTCAGAAACGGTATATGGCAAATATTAAAGAATAATCTTTACTCTGTCTTCGGGGAGCAAAGCCAATAACTGTCGGACGCGTCCACTGGTTGTGGATAGTGGAAAGACCAGCAGATATACTGGGTATCTAAGAATTGAAAAAAAAAACATTAGCGGTCAGTCGTCGAGTGGGCTTAAATAGCTGAGAACCGATGACCCATAGGCTAACGAGGCTTTGTTTCGGCGTGTCTAAAATATAAGCTCTGTGCTCGTCAACATATAGAGGGCCCCCACGCCAAGGTGTTATGCGATCATATGTTCATCAATGTTTCGTGTTTGCAGTCAGGGTACCGCCTGTATTCTTACGGAGCTTCTTTGATAACTTGGCGCCTCAACGAACATCATGTTTAGTTACCGAGTACTTGTCATGGTCGACCTTAGTCCCTCACATAGGAATGACGTATGGAAAACAAAACACATTAACGACAGCGTTTCTAGACAAGAGGAAGCAATCCCGCAAATTATTGCGGATATGAGACCATTAAGGCTGTGTCAGAACAGCATTCTTGTAGAATTTTGGGAAAGCCACGCTGACGAGAAAAAGAATTCGGATATCCGATTCATTACATCCGAAAAAATGTCCCCAAATCAGGGAAGTTACGGCTCGACTACGTTCAGTTGGTATAGCCGTCTCAATTCGTAACAATTGAGCGCGAATTGATGTGGACGTGCGGAACGTGTGCCCTGTCAAACCTACCTTTGGCACTTTGGCTATTAGCCCATAAGAGTAGTAGCAGAATTAACGGTCCTTAAACATTAACATATATTACTGCTACAAGAACCTCGGTAGTTCATGTTTCCACCTCCAGTAAGGGGTTGACTCTCAAGAAAGTCGACCTGAGTAACCCCAATATCCCCAACACCAATTCGTCGGTAAACAAAACAAGCCCATTATCTCAAGGAAGCAGGCAATTGAGGTGGAAGTAGTATCGGCCAGCGTCTCCATTGATAAAATGGAAGTTCTCCCGACACCAAAAATGCCAAATAACAAGAGTCAAGGGATAAAAACGCATATCGGCAGTAAATTACTGTAGTTAATATGTTTTCGGGTATCAATCAAAGCTTATCGGAACGGACCTAAAGTTCGTTAGGAAGTTCCAGAGAAAATATCCCAACGCAACACTAAGCGAACTTGCGATGAGCAGGATCCCCACTTGGGGAAAACAGTGGTGAAACAAGTCAAGGTCCCAAAAAAGGCGACGACTGGGGGCAGCAAAAACAGATATTAGTAGCGACTTAGCGACACTCAAAATCCATTAACAATGTTGTTAAAATCTTAAAAATACTGAATGATGCTGTTATATTAGGGTCTATACGACGACAACATTTGCCATGAGCCATTACAATATTCAAATGCGAAACTTAAAAAAAATAGTTATAATGTAACTAAAATCATCAAAATACCGAATATCGGGAGGTACCGTTATATGGGGGCTATACGAAGACGTGGACCTGCACTGACAACTTTCTGTCTTAGGCTGTAGTATCCATTAAGAACTTCAAATACAAAATTTGAGACAATTCCGGTATATCATGTCGCTAAAAATCATCAAAATATTGGAGCTATACATAAACATGAGCCTACATGGCCCATTTTCAATACAAAAAGTCCTGCAGACATAACATACATTTGAGTTAAATTTGTATCAATCTACTTCAATTCGTTCGGAAGCTAGAGTGATTTCCACAGACGGACAGACGGACGAACATAGCTAAATCGGAATAGAATTGTATTCTGATCAAGAATATATATACTTTGTGGGGTCTTAAAAGTATACTTCGATGTGTTACAAACGGAATGCCAACTTAATATGCTCTCCATACTATGGCGGTGGGCATAAAAATAATCAAAATTGGAAGCTTTTAGCCCATCAATTCGTGCTGGATCCGGCATGACACATACCATTATACTCACGTACGTAACCCAAATGTTTTTTTTTATTTAACTCTGTGTTAGAAGCAGAGCCAACTAAACCAAAATATCATGTCGAATTCCTTTATTTATACAATGTAATATAAACAACAAATTTCTTATACCAACTAACAGCAATCATTAACCCGTATAAATATCCTTTCCGTCTATAAATGTCATCAAACATCAATCGAGGTCTACGCCAAAACATGGATCTCTATTGATATGATTTGCAAGAAGTTCGAAAATACCAAAAAAATCGGGCACCGATTTTAGTCATCTCCGAACTTATCACATGTGTATAGAATTCTTTCTAACTCAATTTCTTTTTAAGATAATTTTGTATTTGAACTTTAAAAGGTTTGACATTTACCTCTATCGGTAAAAAAATCATGAGTAATTAATGAATACGGAATTCCTAGACCACATAACAGATTTTTACTGGAAATAAATACCTTAACTCATTTATGACCTGACCAACAAATGTTAGCTTCACGCCGAAAAAAAAACTTAACTCAAATTAAAGAAACGCCATTTCCATAATTTAAAATTTCCCAATACCTTCTTCATCTTTATTTTCATCAACGCGCCCATAAACGAATATTTTTTGTATATAAATCCTAGTATATGTTTGTATTTTAAATGGAACTTGAAGGAAATATTCTATTAATATTCACTATCAAGAGGCCATCCATCCATATTTCCATTTTCACAAAAACACATTTTGTCGACATTGTTGTTTTTTTTTTTTTTTTGTAGATAATAGAAACGTATCGTCAATCACATCCATGAAAGCTATTAAAATATAATAAAAGACAATAGCATTTTAATAGAATGTGTACACAAATCGAGGTATGTAGATTGAGCCTCTTAATAGTGAAATATTCAATATTTTGAAAAAAAAAAAGCTTCACAATATATTGAAGTATGTGTGTATTCTATTTATTACATTATTAATTTGTGTACATATATGCTTGTGCAGTATTGAACAATACTCGACTTAAATCTTTTAAGACTTAATTATTTTTGCAAGTTAAATTTTTGAAACAAAAACATTACGCACCAATATCTTGCGATTTGAAAGACAAAACGTATAGAATTGACCTGAAAGAACTATTTTAAGTGAGGCAGAAAAAAATCTTTGAGTAAATTTGGGGGACTCCACTCAACAAGCATACCTTGGATTTATAAGAACACTTGTAACATTCGTTTATAATATCACAATTGCTGACACTGGCTGAAGTCATAAGTCGAATATTTTAATAATTTTACACAGAAAGTATTTTCAAACTTTCCTCAGAGTTTTATGATGTGCAACACTGCTCTATGTGTTGGAACGTCGAATTTTATTCGTACTAAAAGAGTCGTTATCCACATAACAAATGAAACTAAGAACAAGTAAAAAACCCTCCACCATCGCTAAAATCATCAAAATATCGAATATCGGGGGTACTGTATATGGGGGCTATATGAAGACGTGGACCTATATGGCCCATTTTCTGTTTTATGCTGCAGTATCTATTACGAACTTAAAATACCAAATTTGGAACGATTCCGCTAAATAATGTCGCTAAAATCATCAAAATCGAATATCGGGGGGTACCGTTATATGGGAGCTACACGAAGACGTGGACCTACTTGGCTCATTTTTTGACTTAGTATGTAGTATCCATTACGAACTTCAAATACCAAATTTTAAACGATTCCGGTAAACAATGTCGCTAAAATCATCAAAATACCGAATATCGGGGAGTACCGTTATATGGGGGCTACACGAAGACGTGGACCTGCACAGATAATTTTCTGTCTTACACTGTAGTATCCATTACGAGATTCAAATGCCAAATTTAAAACAATTCCGGTGAATAATGTCGCTAAAATCATCAAAATACCGAATATCGGGAGGTACCGTTATATGGGGGCTATATGATAACTTGGACCTACATGGCCCATTTACGAACTTAACCTGCCTACTGGCAAAATATACATGTGTGAAAAATTGTAGCCTTCTATCTCAATTTGTTCGAAAGATATCGTGATTACAGCAGACAGACAGACGGACATCGCTAAATCGTCTTTGTTAGGTCTGACATGAGTATTTCGAGGAGTTACAAACGGAATGACAAAATTAAAAAACATAAAGTGGGTGAGGCCGTTGTATATGGCCCCCATGCAAAAACGGGAACCTATGTAGGAAATTTTAAACTTCAAGGATTGTCATCTAAAAAATCTTTTTAAATACCACATTTGGAACAATTTCGTGGGTAAATGTGACTAGGATTATCAAAATACGCAATATCGGTGGGTATTGTAATATGCGCGCTTTAGAAAAACGTGGACCTAAATATTCAATGTTCTGCCACCGGAGCTAGAACCCATTATGATCAACAAATTCCAATCTTTAGACAAATCCTTAAAAAATATGCAAAAATGATAAAAATACCGAATACCGTTCTATGGCGGATATACCTAAGCGTAAACCTATATATACAATGTTTCGCAACCGGATCTGGAATCCATTATGACCTACAAATACCAATTTTTAGACAAATCCGTTAGACAAGTTCGTAGAAAAATGTGGCAAAAACCTTTAAAATAGCGAATATCGTTTAGGCTATACCTAACCGTGGACAGCTATGTATCATTTTCAATACCAACCATCCTAGACGCAATTCAAATTTTTCTACCAAATTTTGAAGGTCTACGTAACGGACGTAGACGGACGGACATTGTCAAATCGACTTAGAATTTTATGCTGATTATGAATATATATATATACTTTATGGAGTCCATGACGAATATTTAGGGATATTACAAACGGAATGACAAAGTTAATATACTCAACTTTTCAAGGTGTAGGGTATAAAAATAAGTTCCACGCAAAGTTTAAAGCTGCTACGAGACAATGGATTTTGGAAATACGACGTATTTCATCTTAAATCAAACACATCATTATTATCGAGAATTAAAGAGGTATACTTTTTCTGGCAATTACGAGATTCAAATGCCAAATTTAAAACAATTCCGGTGAATAATGTCGCTAAAATCATCAAAATACCGAATATCGGGAGGTACCGTTATATGGGGGCTATATGATAACTTGGATCTACATGGCCCATTTACGAACTTAACCTGCCTACTGGCAAAATATACATGTGTGAAAAATTGTAGCCTTCTATCTCAATTTGTTCGAAAGATATCGTGATTACAGCAGACAGACAGACGGACATCGCTAAATCGTCTTTGTTAGGTCTGACATGAGTATTTCGAGGAGTTACAAACGGAATGACAAAATTAAAAAACATAAAGTGGGTGAGGCCGTTGTATATGGCCCCCATGCAAAAACGGGAACCTATGTAGGAAATTTTAAACTTCAAGGATTGTCATCTAAAAAATCTTTTTAAATACCACATTTGGAACAATTTCGTGGGTAAATGTGACTAGGATTATCAAAATACGCAATATCGGTGGGTATTGTAATATGCGCGCTTTAGAAAAACGTGGACCTAAATATTCAATGTTCTGCCACCGGAGCTAGAACCCATTATGATCAACAAATTCCAATCTTTAGACAAATCCTTAAAAAATATGCAAAAATGATAAAAATACCGAATACCGTTCTATGGCGGATATACCTAAGCGTAAACCTATATATACAATGTTTCGCAACCGGATCTGGAATCCATTATGACCTACAAATACCAATTTTTAGACAAATCCGTTAGACAAGTTCGTAGAAAAATGTGGCAAAAACCTTTAAAATAGCGAATATCGTTTAGGCTATACCTAACCGTGGACAGCTATGTATCATTTTCAATACCAACCATCCTAGACACAATTCAAATTTTTCTACCAAATTTTGAAGGTCTACGTAACGGACGTAGACGGACGGACATTGTCAAATCGACTTAGAATTTATGAATATATATATATATACTTTATGGAGTCCATGACGAATATTTAGGGATATTACAAACGGAATGACAAAGTTAATATACTCAACTTTTCAAGGTGTAGGGTATAAAAATAAGTTCCACGCAAAGTTTAAAGCTGCTACGAGACAATGGATTTTGGAAATACGACGTATTTCATCTTAAATCAAACACATCATTATTATCGAGAATTAAAGAGGTATACTTTTTCTGGCAAAAATTATTTAATCGTGTTCTTTGGGGTTCTACTCATAACATAGGGTGGAAAAGGTATTATTAGTTTTTTTTTTTTTTTTTTTTTTTTTGAAACGTATATATTCCATGAACACAGTGTGTATAAACAAGTGTTGGAATCTGGCAGTAGTTTCGAATAAATTGTTGCATGTTAGCAGCATTTGGACACAAATAGTCGAGTACCATTAGTTAATATACTTTTGTCAAATATTAAGAGAATTTGCCTTGACTTTGGCTCATTAAACCAATATGTATCCCGTTTCAGATCAACGTTTTTGCTAAATCTTTTTCATTTAGCCATCACCACGTCCTGGATTTTTTCGAGCCCTTCGTGTGATTATTATAGTTAACAGTGCAGAACATTGAGCAGTGGATGAACATATATTATCCAGATTCAAAGGGGATTCGAAATATAAATGTTTCAATTTTTGATAAAAAAAACATGACCTGATCGGTCAAATTTAAAATTCTCTCAATAACCTAAACTCAACAGAACCTCTCTGAAAGAAGAATAAATGAATAAATTGTAGTATAAGAGTGACCATTATATCAAGTTTTCCAAAAAAAACGGGTAGGAGACGTTAAGAAATTATTAATTCAATTCTAAGTAGAGTAGTTCTAAGTAGTAGAGCAATGCCGTTCGTCCTCTTTATTTAAATTTTACAGCGCTAGGCCATTTAAATAGTACAAGGATCTGTTTTTAGAAATTTCCACATCAAATACTTACCGTTTTCCTTTAAAGGCCAGTAGGTACTTCTTGTTCGACGGAAAGTGCATCGATGAGGCCAGACCCGTTGAACCGGCACGCAACGGAAATTGCTTGTGAAACAATGGAATGCTTATATCGAAGCCATGACGAACATGCTGGATACTCATACTGGCCTTGGCCAAAATCGCCTCACCCGTATCGAAGCCCAGCGAATGTTCAACATAGTCGGGCCACGTGCCCGAATACAAATTGAAGATGACATGATTACGACCATTGTTCCAATGGGGTAGACGAGCCAAACGAGATGGCACATTGCGCACGTAATCCTCGGACAGCGAGTCGCGATCCAGGGTATCAATACCCAATACGAACAGACATGCCTTTTGAGGATCCGGCGTATGATATCGCGATTCTTGTATGGCGGTTATGATTTTTTGATAATTGGGCGATATCGGTGGAGCGGCACCCAACGAGTTTAATGGTTCAGGTGGATAGACATAGATGAGAAACTCATTGTAACATCTGCTGAAGTCGAAACAGGTTTCCATGCGACAAGGACGCATGGACGTGGAGGAAGACGTTGCGGAGCTGCCTTGGCTGTTGGAGTTGGCCAACTGCTGATCTGCAGCTACTGCTGCTGCCGGCGCTGCTGAATTCGAGGTACTAAGCATAGAGCTTCGAGTCTTGTGTACCAGCTCTACTACATCGGGCTTAACAGAGTGCAGGAAGTCCCGACCCATTTCACTGGCCACAAAGCTTGGCAATTGATCTAAGGTTTCACTATCACTGTCCGCGTTCGATGATGACGATGACGGCAGCCCGGAATTTCGACGACGATGCGTTGCAGTTTTCAGCCGGTAACCGCCGAAATAACAGTAAGCGAGGAACGCGCACGACACAAAAACCAAAATATAACGTTTCTTGGCTTGCATTTTTCTACTAATCTACCGTGAAATGGCCTAGGACAAGTTCACTGAATGGCGTTTGCTTTAACAAGGAAATGGGGGAGAAGGGGTGTTCAACAATTTATTTCGGATAGTGAAATGGTCGCGGTTTTTCAAGGGTATTCTTCGTTTTGTTAAGGTGGGACTAGTGGTTAGTAGATGTGTTTCACTCAAGGATTGGGGGGATTTGACAACTATGTTCAGTTTATGGTGCCCTTTGTGGGTCATTCATTTGTTTTTGCTTTTCGTAGCTGCACGATTTCACCGAAATTACTACTCGATAACGCTTGCATCTCGCTGCCCGATGAGATTTACGATACATCTAAGAGCTCCCAGCTACAACTAAAGGAGATGAATGGCAAACTACACATACATTGTTGTCGTTTGTATCTACTCCAAGCACTGCACATTTTCTATTTTATTTGTTTTTTTTTTCGTGCAATAGCTTCCCTTCCAAGGAAAAACTCAGCCTGGTGGCCAACAACAAGTCACACACACACGCACTCACTTGCCCTGTCCCGTTTCTTGTAATTCTGGGCTATTATGCGTTTCTATTCAGGAAAGATTTCGTTCTTTTTTCGTGGTAACACACTACTCCCTTTCCATGCACTCGTGTCCGTCCATCTATTTCGGAAGCGCGGGGCGGCACAGTCCATACACTTCCTTTTGGGGGGCGTTAGCCAACAAATTCTATTGCCCATTCATTTCTCGCACTTCTTCGATTACATCCGCACATTTGAAAATTGCATTCACTTGACATCGATGATCCGCGCTTTCATTTGTATTTGTTAGATTTTTTGATTTTCTTTAATTATTTTCCCAATGAAAATTGAATATTTTTCTCACGCACAACACAACACATAGAATTTTTACCGACCGAAATTTATAGTTAGGTTTCTCGAGATCGAAAACGGGAGGATTTGTAAAGAAAAACAGAGAAACATAATGAGTTGAGAGAGAATGTTTGGAGAGTGAGTGAGAATAATTTGTATGACAGCCATATCTTCTTCTTTATCCAATAAGAATTACAAATCACGAACGAATGATAACATTTGTTTGCCAACCAATATCCACCAGTGATGCCATTCAGGTGGATTTAATTTTATAGAATTGTGAGTTATTTTAAATTGGCCCAATTGTTGATCAACAAAAATTCAAAATGTAAACATGTTCAAATTTAGAGAAGCCAACAACTTTCTTTAAACAAAATTGTGCACCGTGGGCTTATTTCTTGTTCTATGAAAATTTAAAATGCACTTTTATCCATAGGAAAGAAAGGTAAGATGAAAACTGTATTAAATTTCATAGGACGAGAATTAAGCCTCTCTTCCGCTATCATTCATATGTTTAGGTAACTGATTGTCGAATCGAATTCCACTTTTTGTTCAGAGACCTTTTAGGGCTCTTTTAATTTCGTTTTTGTTTTTTCTACATTTTATCCATGAAGTATGTACAGACTTTGGTCGTTATTTTATTAATTAAAATAATTTTCGTGGTTTGTGTGTTTATCGATGTTTATAAATTTGTAATAAAGGAACTCACTACAACTTAAACCAATTTTAAACTGTTATTACTTATTTGCTACTTTATTAAAACAAATATTTGATTTAATTGTCGAAAAAGAAGGCTATTTTTACAAATCCACTAAAATTTGAGCGAAAGTGTGTTTAAATAAAAATATTAGCATTTCGTTTTAATATTTTGCGCTCCCTTTACGATTCTCTCTACTCATCATCCTATTCTCTGTTACGTTTAATGTTGTTAAAAAAGGCGGATAATGTAATTTCAACAAACAAACTTTTACGGTATTTACATTCTTTTCTTGAATTACCAACTATTTTTGAAAATAGTTTAATCTTTAAGATTACACAATTGTGCTGTTTTGCATCTTGTATCATTCATAAACAAATTTATTCCACGAGAAAAACTTAGTGCACACCGTCCGTACCGCCTGTTCTTGCAATGCGTTCGTTACAAAGTCTCATAGGAAACTGAGTATGTTTAATTTGTTGTACCAGCAGTCATGAAAAATGTGAATGTTTGTTGTCTTCCTTCCGTCAAGTTTTGTTTTTGTTTACGTTATTAAATCAAAATGTGACATATAAACTGGACATGCGCTTTGTGACAAACAATTTGAAGCAGCGACATCTCGATTCTGTACAAAGAAGTCATTTCACAGTTAGTAGACCGTGTGTCAATGTCAAAACGATAGTGCCAATACTAATTAGAAATAATTTATTCTGTTTGGACAAAAGGTAAATTCGACAACTGAATGGAATATGTGAGTGTCTTTTTACACAATGTTTTTAAACAATTTTAGGTATATTTTTTGTTTTAAATGCGGATATCAATTCTAATACAAAAATAGGTAATGTAAAGCTACCAACTGATACCAATTTTTTTGAGTGTTGATCCATGTCTGTCCATGTTAATTTGTAATCACTCTACAGGTCGCAATTATGGCCCGATCTTCAGGAAATTTAGAATGGAGGTGCGGCTAGGGCCAGAATAGAAGCCTATTGGAGATTTTTTTGGAGATGATTGCATAATATTTAGGTTGAAATTGACCAATACCTTTTCCTGATTTTGCAGTTGCTCTACAGGTCGCAATTATAGACCAATCGAAGCGGAAGTTAGTTTGGGGCTAGAGCTTGGGGCTGGGCAGAAGCTTTCCGATTTGAATGGTCATCGGATAATATTTAGTGGGTTAAATAGACCATAACATTTGTGTTAAATAAAAGTCAGATTTTCCATTAAAAGTAAAAATTTTTTATATCGTATATATATATATATATATACAGCGAAATATATACAATTTTCATACATAAAGGGGATAATAGCTAGAATGCTTATATATCAAGAATGGCTGGACCGATTTGACACATTTTGTCAATTCAGAATGTCCTCTTGGCATAAAGGAAAAAAATCGCATAAAAAGATGCCAATAATAATGTTAATATAGATTTTGTAGTGTTTTCTGACATTTTTTATTATTTTTTTCGTATTTTTTATCGCATGCGATTTTTTCAATTTGACTTATAATATTTAAGTGTATATTTTGTAATATTTTTCACCTTACAACACAGTTTGGGGTTATTATATACAAATTGCAATTATCATCCGATCCTCACGAAAATGTGCGTAAGGGTAGGGTTAAGCTTAGAAGGTCTAGGCCTATTGTTTTCAAATATGTCCGCAATATATTTAGGGGTTGAAATGGACCAGCAACTAAAAATGTTCCTGATTTTGCAGCCTTTATAAAGGTCACAAATAGAAACCAAAGGAAACGAAATCTCGCATGAAGTTAGAGTTTAAGACAGCGGGTAGACGAATATAGCCAAATATCGTAGACAAGCAAATAATATAGATGAGACAAAATTTGGAGATACAGAGGGGCCTTCTGCTTTTGGAGATGATTGAAAAATATTTAGGGGTTCAAATGAACCAAAAACAGAAATGTTTTTCCGATCACACAATTGAAGCAAATCGACACACCTGAGAAGAGAGTTAAGGACAGGGAAGAATTCTAGCATTTTGGATGACCATTGGATTATATTTAGCTGTAAAAAGGACGACAACAACTAATAGCACGACGGAGTGCGTGAATATTTAGGAAATGTCCTGGTCAAAATGTTAAGGGCAATATCTCGGCAGTGCTTCGTGACATAATTTCAAAAGCGAAATTTTCCAAAATGGATTTGGACATAAGGGGGCTTCTAACATATTGTAGTGTTGTAGCCTTTGCTTACTTGTTTTCTTTTGTAATTTGAAATGATTTTAATATAAGTACCTGCAAGAATCTACTAGTTTTGCAATTTTTTCGATATCATAAAGATATCGAAAATGGGTTATCGTAGTAAAAACTTTTTCATTCTTGAAGATCTGGAACAGACCAAAGGCAAATTCGTCCTCAATGATATATTCTAGGAGTTTTTACAATGTTGATTGCCTCTTTAGAGGGCAAAGTATATTAATAGCTTCTTGCTTTATAAAACACAATCGTCGCCCTTGTTGACCTATCGCTGTGTTTGGTAAAAATATTTACAAATTAGTTGGAAAGGGATAGTTTCGGTATTGTCTTGATGATGGCGTTATTAAGGAATCAAGAAAAATATATATTTCCATCATGTCCCAAACAATTAAATTTTAACGATCAGAACATAAATAATTTGTACCAAAAGGTGGTATATTAGACATCTGATGGTGCTGAATACATATACGGTATTGATCATAGAGTACGCCAAATCTTGTTGAGAGATATCTAGTTTGTTCGAGTGTTTATGTTGGGTTTTTGTACACTTTCAAAGAGATGTGAAATGATAACTAACAAAAAAAATAAGCAAGAAAATGTATGCGAAATGAGTGAAAGAAAAAAAGAAAAATCCTTAACCAGCGGGCTAGAATGTTGACATATAAGTTAACGGCTCACCCTAATAAACATCAAACTAAATATGCAAACCAACTAGTAAACATTCCCATCATTATGCTGCGCAAGCAGTCCGACAAATCAACAGGAATATGACACCAGGGCAGTCATCCGCCACAAACACGCGCACTAATACCAGCGCTCCGCAAGTGATGACTCAGCGTAATAACGAGCACGACCAGGCTGCAGTATAATATTAGTTTTAAGTTGAAGTATTCATAATTGTAAATCCAACAAGAGAGGTGCATAGCACCGCAACATAAATGTTAGTAACAAAATAAAGAAACACCATAGCAGTGTGAAATAAACTTTAACTTCTAACATTAACTGGCGCCCAACAACTACAAGGATCAACACATCCTAGAACCCAACAACCACAAGGATTAAAACATCCCAACAGCCGGTACGAGAACCGTTCCTGAGTAGGAGTACGAAAAGGATGTTACGTAAGAACTAGCGGACTACCGGGATATAAGGAAAATGATCAAATTATTATTAGTAAGTTATTATAAATTTAACAAAAGTAAAAAAGAAGAAATGTTAAAATAAAATTAAACAAAATAAGGAATAACACAGAAAGTGAAAGTGTGAAATCTAATTTACAAAAATCATATTTGTGCTAGAATACGTTTAACAAAAATAACAAAGTAAGAAGAAAGAAATGTTAGAGTAAGGTAAAACAAAAAATAAAGTGTGACATCTAAATTTACAAAAAAAATCATATTTGTGCGAAATTAACAAATGTAAGAAATATGAAATGTTAGATTAAGTTAAACAAAAAAATAGAGTGTGGCATCCAAATTTAAAGAGTCATATCCGTGCTGAAATAAGTTTAAAGAAATTTTGATAATAGATTTGTGACGAGAACTAGGATTTGGTGTTTCTTTTTCTCCTTTTTTTCGAGCGGCCAATGCCGGAAGATTTAAACAACTTAATAACAAGGGTCGAAGCTATGAGTGTTTCAGGACAGACATCTTCGCCTTCTGGGGCAGCTCCCGTAAGGTTTAATCCCTTTACGGAAAGTCAGACTAATGAGGTGAAACGAATAATAAGTGAGACGGTGGCAAACCTTCTCAAACAGGGGGAGGATGTTACCGCCACTAAAGATGTCGACATAGAAGGATCTGGGGATATCTCAGAAGGAGAGAGAATACCAGACATAGTGAAGACGTTAAGGGAATTCTCGGGCAAGCCAGGAGAATTTAGTTCGTGGAGGAAAGCTGTTGATAGGATCATGAACATTTATGAGTCACAAAGGGGAACAACCAAATACTTCACAATTCTACACACTGTTAGGCATAAAATTGTTGGTGAGGCCGACACGGCTTTGGAGTCTTATCGGACCCCATTAAATTGGAAAGCGATAAGAAAGTGTTTAGTGCTTCATTTTTCAGATAAGAGAGATATTTCGACCTTAGAGTATCAAATGACCGTCCTATCTCAGGGTGGGCAAACCATAACAGATTTTTACCAGAAGGTTTACCACCATTTGTCTTTGATTCTGGACAAGATTGATTGTCTGGATATAGGGAACGAGGCTTTGGATGTATTGACCCAAACATATAGGGACAAGGCTTTGGACACCTTTATTCGAGGACTTAATGGTAATCTTCCAAGCTTAATGAGTGTTACAAACCCGACAAGTTTGCCTCAGGCTCTAAATGCCTGTTTAAAATTAGGTAATCTAGGTGTGCGTATTCAACACGCTACCGAGAAAGGATCTAGACCAAACAGGATCCCCCAAACTAACCCTCCTAGACATTTTTACCCACAGCTGACGATTGGTGATAGGAATTTTCAAGGTAACCAAAGGTACAGAGGCCCTACTCAATATCGTTATCAGAATTTCCGAAGTGGAGAACAACAATACGGAGGGCCGGCGAACTTTTCGAATCGACCTCCAGTAGTGAATAATTTTGGACACCCCCAATACGGAGGATACAGACCCCCACTTCCTCCTAAACCTGCTGTACCAATGGACGTGGATCAATCAATACAGACTAGGCAGGTAAACTATCAGAATAGGCCACAGTTGAGTAATGCTTTTAACAATGTTCAGCCTAACTTTAAGAGAAATAATTCAGGAAATATTCATCAGCCGCAAAAGCAGCAGAGAATGTTTAATGTTGAGGCCCAAATACGTGAGGATGCAGAGCCGGATGAAATGAATGGTTCTGATGAACAGGAATATGAGGTTTCCTATGACGAAGCGTACGAGGAGGATCTAGACGATCAGTTGGCAATTGTAGATGACGTTAATTTTTTAGACTAGCTTCAACGTTGCCATACCTCCCTTTCAGAATGAAAAATGGCAACGAACTTAAATTTCTTATAGACACCGGTTCGAACAAAAATTATATTAATGGCAAATTTATTAAAAACCCTCTAAAGAACCAGAAACCTTTTCATGTTAAGTCCGTAGGCGGCATAGTTAGTATAGAGACCCATAGTTTTATTGACATTTTTAATTGCGGGATCGGAAAGTTAGAATTTTACATCCTTCCTGGTCTAGAGACCTTTGATGGGATAATAGGGAATGATACCCTGAAATCTTTGAATGCAGTGATTTACACTTGGAGATCCTATCTCACAATTCTGGATGGAAAGAAATTTCCTTTGAAAGAGCTGCAAATTGATGAGATTAATAACATGAATCTACGTTTAAATCATCTAAATCCCGAAGATGAAAAAGAAGTCAGGAATATTTTGGATGACCATCCAAACCTTTTTGCAGATCCCAATAAAAAACTCACTTATTCAACAATCGTACAAGCTGAAATTAATACGAGTAGTGATAGTCCAGTTTATTCAAAATCCTATCCGTATCCAATGGCACTGAAATCCGAAATTGACAAACAGATAGAAGAACTATTAAGGGACGGGATAATTCGCCCTTCCAGGTCCGCATATAATGCTCCAGTTTGGATAGTACCAAAAAAACCAGATGCTTCAGGTGTGAAAAAATACCGCATGGTTATTGACTATAGGAAACTTAATGAGATAACTAGACCTGACAGATACCCCATACCTGAAATTACAGAAATCTTGGCTAACTTAGGCGAACAGAAATACTTTTCCACCATAGATTTAAAGAGCGGATTCCATCAGATTCCACTTAAGGAATCCGATATTGAGAAAACAGCTTTTTCCGTCAAGAATGGAAAGTTCGAGTTCACAAGACTACCATTTGGACTACGTAACGCGTCTGCAATATTCCAAAGAGCTCTAGATGATATTCTTAGAGAGCATATAGGGAAACGGTGCTACGTCTACATTGATGACATTTTGATATTTGGTAGGACTAAAAAGGAACACATTGAAAATTTGAGGATAATATTCCGCACTTTGGAAGACTCTAATCTGAAAGTTCATTTGGACAAGAGTGAATTCTTAAAGGAAGAAATTGACTTCTTAGGGTTCAATGTAAAGGAAGGAGGTTTTTCTGCAAACCCAGACAGACTTAAGGCCATAGTTAATTTCCCTCAACCCAGAACAGTTCATGACTTGCGATCGTTCCTAGGTTTGACTGGACATTATCGGAGATTCATAAGGGGCTATGCTCAAATAGCCAAACCATTAACTTCCATGATGAGAGGCGATATAGGGAAAACCCCGAGAAACCAGTCAAAAAAAATCAGTGTCAATTTGAATTCCGAACAGATTGAAAGTTTCAAACAGCTCAAGAACTGTTTGGTATCGGAGGAAGTCGTTTTGAACTATCCCGACTTTGATAAGCCCTTTGAACTCACTACTGACGCCTCGAAATACGCTTTAGGAGCAGTTTTATCTCAAGGCAATAGACCTATCACATACCTTTCTAGAACTCTCAGTAGGGCAGAAGAGGAATATGCGACAAATGAGAAAGAAATGCTGGCGATAATTTGGGCTTTAAAGGAATTGAATTGTTACTTGTATGGAGCAAGAAGCATAAAGATATTTACCGACCATCAACCTTTGACATTTGCGCTAAGCAACAAGAACACAAATGTGAAGATGAAGAAGTGGAAGGCACAGTTAGAAGAATATAATTACGAGTTAATTTATAAACCAGGTAGCACGAATGTAGTCGCGGACACGCTATCGAGACCACCAGTGACAGATGTTAACTCCCTAACGCCCACGGTTCACAGTGCCGAGGACTCATCGGAAGACCTAATTCCTTCCGCTGAGGTGCCAATAAATACCTTCAAAAATCAGATCATTATTGAGGAATCATCAGCTTCCTCATATGAATTTAACATTGTATTTCCCTCCTACCATAGACATATCATTAAAGAAACCAGTCTAGCGGAATCAGATCTGAAAGTCATATTAAAGAGATACTTAAATCCTACAGTAGTCAACGGCATCAAGACCTCAGAGCCAGTTATGCTTATGATTCAAGCACTGTACCCTCATCACTTCAGAAACATTAAAGTACGATTCGCTCGAACAATGGTTGAAGATGTTACTGATGAGGAGAGACAAAAACAAATCATTATTGAGACTCACAACAGAGCACATAGGAATAATGCCGAGAATAGGAGACAAATTTTAGAGAGCTATTACTTCCCTTCTATGACTAGGAAAATAAAGAATGTGATCAATATCTGTAAAGTATGTAAAGAAAATAAGTATGAGCGACATCCGAACGCTCCCAAACTTAATAAGACACCTATGCCAACTTATCCTGGGCATACAATCCACATAGATATCTTCTCTACAGACAAGTTTCGAGTTTTAACCGCAATAGACAAATTTACAAAATTCGCAGTAACCAGAATGATAAATGGCAAAGGCATTGAAGACATTAGGAAACCATTGAGAGAAATAATTTTCTACTTTGGGGTCCCGAAGTCAATTGTATTTGATAACGAGCGATCTTTCAATTCTCAGACCATTCGGTTTATGTTGGAAGACGAACTTGGCATGGAAATTTTTACGGCACCGCCTTATAAGAGCGAGGTTAATGGGCAAATAGAGAGATTCCATTCGACCTTATCGGAAATTATGCGTTGCAGTAAGTGTGAGCGACCCGATTACTCTTTTGAGGAGCTACTGCAAGATAGCGTTAACAAGTACAATCACACAATACATTCGTCAATTGGAAAGAAACCCGTAGATCTATTTTTTGGACGACCGACGACCTTTGGACCAGAGGACTACGAAAGGACTCGCCTTAACAACTACGAAAGACTCTTGAGGAAACAGGAAAATGATTTGGCAAATCATAATCGTGTTAGGGAAGAACCAAAAGAATATCAAGAAGGTCAGAAAATATTTGTCAAACAGAACAAGAGATTAGGAACCAAATTATCTAAACGTTTCAAAGAAGAAGTTGTAAAGGAGAATAGGCACTCAACTGTCCTGACTCAATCAGGGAGAATAGTCCATAAGAGTCATATCAGAAACTGACTTACTTATTTACCGGGTTTCCAGTTCTTAATTACAGGTTGCCTAGGGGTCACAGAAATATTGGACTACTCTCAATCAGAAGTGGTTCTTATAGAGAGTGGAATAGGAAAAATACAAACAGGGACATTCAAAATTTTGCATGTTATTAACATCAAGGAATATCATGACACTCTAGAGAGGATCAAGGACGACTTGGCCAAAGGAATTCCAGACAACCACCCACTACTCCCCTTCCTACATAATGACATCACTACCCTATCTCACCTTATAAATCGGCTAATGCCTGAAGAGAGATCTAAAAGATCTCTTGATGAGATTGGAACGGCGTGGAAATGGCTGGCAGGTAGTCCAGACCATGATGACCTTATGCTTTTGAAAAACAAAATCAATGAGTTAACAGACAACAGCAATAACCAGTTAATAATCAACAGAGATCTAATAGAAAAAATGCAGGAGATAACGAATGCGACAAATAGTATTTCAAAAATTTTAAAGACTAGTGAGGACTTCCGTAATACCCTCATATTGCAGGCAAAGTACAAAGTTGAAATTTTAAAGGAGGAAATAACGAATATTAATTCGGCCATTCATTTAACAAAATCCAACATTGTAAACACATTTATTTTATCGGAAATAGAAATTAGAAGAATAGAAGAAATATTTAATCAAGATGAAATCCCGTTTCAAAACATTGAACAAGCTTTAAATTTCGCACGAATAAAAATTGTAAACAATAGTACTAATATAATTTACATTATAAGCATTCCCAAAACTGTAAAAGAAATTTGTAATGTCATAACCATAAGACCTGTAAAAAATCAAAATACTGTTTTAAATCTTGATTATAAGAAAATTGTAAAATGTGAAAGAGCAACATTTGGAATTAAAAGTCCTTGTCAAAAAATAAATGGTATTGAATTATGTCTAGAATCTAATGTAGCCAATATAACAAACAATACATGTATTCCTAAATTAGTAACTAATATCCCACATAATTGTTCAATAGTAAATGCAGATCACATTAATAATTTAGAGGAAATAGAACCTGGATTAATTTTGATAAATAACATAAAAGAAAACATTGTCATAAATGGAAACGAAAAAAATGTAACAGGAACTTATTTAATAAGATTTAGTAATTCTACAATTAGGATAGGCAACAAAAATTTCACCGTCGAAGAAGCTGCTTACTCCAAACCGTTGCCTGCGCTACTAAAACACTCAGCTAGAAACAACTACACCGAAGAAATACTATCTCTACAACTACTAAAAACGTTGCACGTGAAAAGTAATAAAAGGATCGAGCGTCTAAATACTGAATTCAAGACCAGTTTATGTTTTAACATCAGTCTCATATTAGCATTGGTCATCCTCCTGATGGCAGTAAAAATGAGGCAAAGGCGCAAAACTAGTATGAAAATTATAAAAATGACCCCACATGAAGGAATGTCTAGACCTCAAATAGAAATGACTGTGTCAGAAAGCCAATTGGCAGCCGGCACAACAGAATCTGTTATCAAAACAAAACAACTAGCAAACCACAATATTAACTTGAATCAACGCGGCAGTCTTTATAATCTGCCATATTTCTAAACACATCAATCGAGACGCTTGATAATTCGAGAGGGAGGAGTTAACGGCTCACCCTAATAAACATCAAACTAAATATGCAAACCAACTAGTAAACATTCCCATCATTATGCTGCGCAAGCAGTCCGACAAATCAACAGGAATATGACACCAGGGCAGTCATCCGCCACAAACACGCGCACTAATACCAGCGCTCCGCAAGTGATGACTCAGCGTAATAACGAGCACGACCAGGCTGCAGTATAATATTAGTTTTAAGTTGAAGTATTCATAATTGTAAATCCAACAAGAGAGGTGCATAGCACCGCAACATAAATGTTAGTAACAAAATAAAGAAACACCATAGCAGTGTGAAATAAACTTTAACTTCTAACATTAACTTATATGCCAAAATGTCCTGGTAAAAGAGTACTGGTAGATGCATTACCGCACGCGTTCATGGGCCAAGTTTAAAGTCCCCCTTCCAAGCCATCTGGCTGCCAGATATAATGTAAAAATACGTCAAAGGAAGTATACAAACCGCAACTCTGTTCGAGTCTTATTTTGAAATATGAAATATTAAAAAAATATGCAACAATTGTTTTAGTATATTTTAACTTTTTTACAAATTTTTAGGATTGAGGAACAACCACGAAAAATCAATTGAAATTTAGTCCGAAGTGCCTCTTTAGAAATTTGTAATATTTAAGGTGAGAATACATTAAATGACTTTTTGACTGGAAAAGAACAAAGGAGCGCAGGCCCAAAATCGAACTAAGTCAACCTAAAACTCATTGGTTCCTCTACGAAGAAGCCAGCCGACGACTTTAGTCAATAAAAAGCGTTTTATGTATTCTCACCTTCATTCCTAATTTACCTCACAATATAAAATTTTTCTAAAACTGAATTTGCGATATTTTTTAATCGTTTTCTTTATTATTTGAATTTCAAAACAATGTTCATATACAGGGTGAGATAAAAAAAATTAAACTTTTTTTTAATTTTATTGAATGAATTCAAAAAATGTCGGAAATAGCATCAAACTTTAGAATAAATTTAGGTTTGTTCGAAGTGGTCACCTTTGGCACGAATTATGGCCTTCAAACGGCCAATGAAACCGCCACAAGGTGCACTGCGGTATTTTGGCCCATTCCCGGCGAAGCGCTTCCTTGAGGTATTTTTTATTGCCAACCTTGCTTTCCAAAATACTCCAGACACAATAGTCCAACGGATTGGTATCCGGAGTTTTTTGTGGCCATAGTGCACTGGAAATGAAGCGAGAACCTCATTTTGTAACCAATCTTGGGTGGCGCGTGCTGAGTGCGATGGTGATAAGTCCTGTGCTGAGTTTTGAGGTCTGCGCCCAAAATGTTTACGTGCTCAAGGCCAGAATGTTTTCGCGATAATATTCGGCATTTATTCCTGGGCCACGGTCGATTAATACGAGCGGAGAGCGACCATCGGCTGTTATGGCGGCCCACACTATCACCATGGCCGGCGCTTGAGTTCTGGTGACCAACCGGTGGTGCGCATTTTCAGCTGACCTCTTTGGCGAGTAAACACGATACACGATCATTTTGTTTGCTTACAAATTGCTGGATAACGAATGTTTTCTCGGTTCAAATTCAGTAGTTCACCACATTCTTTAGCTCTTTTGAGTCTATTTTCTTTCTGTTGCGGTGCAACTTCTTGCACTTTTTTGAATTTCAATGGCTTTACCCCGAGCTCATTTTTCAATACATGCCGAATGGAATATTGCGATATGTTCAGCTCACGAGCCATTTTTCGGCCACTGCGACGCGGGTTTCGATCAAGTCGCTTCTTTACTTTTCGAACCATTTTAGCTGATGTTGCTGATTTCTTCCGTTACTTCCTTGACGTCGGACTACGCTACCAGTATCACGATAACGATACTGGTAGCGTAGCCCGACGACGTTATTCACATTTACATGCTGGAGTGCTCTAACGATAGCCACTTGTGGTTTTCTAGCCAAATCTAAAGAAATCACACTATCACGCCTGAATTCCATCACGAATAACTTCTGTGGAAAATTCTCACCATAATGCTGTTGTACGCTTGGAAACAATATAATGAGCTGTCACTGGCCCGACGTTAAGGAAGTTAACGGAAGAAAACAGCAACATCAGCAGAAATGGTTCGAAAAGTAAAGAAGCGACTTGATCGAAACCCGCGTCGCAGTGGCGATCAGCATTAATTCTATGTCGATTTAGCGATGTCCGTCCGTCTATCCGTCTTTCCGTCTGTGGAAATCACTCTAGCTTTCGAATGAAATGAAGTAGATTGATAAAATTGTACTCAAATGTATATTATGTCTGCAGAACTTTTGGTATTGAAAATGGACCATGTAGGTTCACGTTTTCGTATATAACGGTACCTCCCCATATTCGGTACTTTGTTGATTTTAGCGACGCTGTTTACTGGAATTGTTTCATATTTGGTATTAGAAGTTCGTTATGGAATTGTCTGTTGTCTTTGTATAGCCCCCATATATCGGTACCTCCCGATATTCGGTATTTTGATGATTTTAGCTTATTATTCACAGATTTTTGTTCCCCATTTGAATATTGTAATGGCTTATGACAAAAGTTACCTATTCATGTCCATGTCGTCGTATAGACACTATATAATATATAGTATAGACACTTATATAACAGCTAATTATTTGCAAACTCTAATGGATGGGAGCAATTAATTATAAAGAATCAATTAACTTTAAATTCTAATAAAATAGATTAAAGAATTTCGCACCAAACAATAATCAAACGTCGTTAATTTTTGTAATGTTTTCAAATAATTCTTTACTGTTTGTCTAACATTCTCAAAAAATGTCCCTAGAAATTCGAACAAAAGTCGTGCGTAGCGTGTTTTATTGTTCCTATTTTTAGGGTAAATTACAATAAAACAATCTTTTTAAACCAACAAATGTTCACTTTGGAAATGCATTGTTTTTTTTGTACAATTTTTATGCTCAATGTTGTTGTTGTTGTTTGTACTCAGTTTGTGGTGCAGATAAATTTTGTTGTCGAATTCCGCACTGGGATAACATTTGGCAAATACTATCGTGTTGTTTAACTTAATTGTCCGTCCCCATTGTACACACCTGCAAGTATCTGACACATAAGTTTCCGGTGGCATCAGAGACAAGAAATGCAGTCATTTTTTATGAATACCGAAACCGCACGAGAAGAATAAGTTGAACGGAAAATTAGAATTGAAAAACCACATGAATTCATTGTTTTCTCCACAAATGGGAAGAATTTCGAAGCAATTAAAATTTGCAGCATTGTGTGTGTGTGTGTGTGTAGATAGATAGATGCATTTGCATTAAATGTTCTGAGGTAGAATGTTATTGGCTTTCCAGTTTGGATTTTTGGTAATAACAAAAAATTAATAGAATCGAAGAGCACACATATCTCATGTGAATTACCAAGTTCCTTAAATAAAAATCTTTCGTTTTTAGTTTACGATAAAGTTTCTTAACAAAAAGTTAGGACTACCATAATCAACCGCCAAATAGGGTGGGAAATACTTAGTTATTAGTCATTAGAAGAAGAATACAGCTAGACATCAGCAACGATACCGCTGATGGGACAATGAACTGTCAAACCGATTTTGAAATATTGAATGAAAAATTATTGATATTTGTAAAAATTGTTGACATTATTCAGAGAAATTGTTTTAAATTTCGTATTTGAAGTTCGGAATCGATATTACAGCCAATGACAAAAAATTACTTATGCAGGTCCTCGTCTTTATATAGACGGTTTTCATTTAAACGGTATTTTTATTTTTTTAAGTGTTTCAAGTTCCTTCCGAATGGTGGAGGTATTAAATTTTCGCATGGTCGAACTTAACTGCTTTTCAACTTGATTGTTATTGTTTCAATACAAAATGTAAGGGACGCTTTTGCAGAACCATTTGCGACTTTGAAGTGTACCACAATAATAGGTGTGTCTGGTTACCCTAAAATTTGTAACAATTGTTACGAATTGTTACTGGAAGTCGTCTGTTAACCCGAAAGTTCTGCAAAAGAGAGCGGTTGGAGAGAGAAATTTTGACAGTTCTTTCAGTGAGAGTTTGCAAATTGTTGCTGGACAAATTTCTTCTTGCAATCACTTGCAACTCTTCTTCTTCTCATTCATCGACATTCAATCAGATGTTTTCTATTGTTTGTTTATTTATTTTTGTGCTCTCAATTCGAAAATATTTTTTTGGAATTAGCAAGACTAATATTTTTTGGGGGAAAACTTTACAAAATGTGAAAAACGTAAATGTTAATATGTAATAAGAAAATAAAAGACTATTTCCAACATTTTTATTTAAAAAACTTGTTAAATTAGTATTGCTTCCTTTGTTTTAATTCTCCTTATGGGGGAAAATTGGTTTGTTTTGACAAATCAGCTGATTAGTTGCAAGCTTCTGCAGGAATACCGTTTGTTTACTTTTCGCATTTTCCTTGCAAAAGAGAATAAAACTATCTTTTCTCTCAGAAAGAAGTTGCTGGACAATTCCTGCTGGAAAAGTAACCAGACACACCTAATAATTATGTACAAATGCTGTACCCAGTGATGCTTCCGGTAGTATGTAGATTCCACGCCGGTTTTAAAATAAACCCTGTCTTGAGAAGATCTATTTTTATACCTTCCACCATACTATGGAGGGTATATTAATTTTGTCATTCCGTTTGTAACTCCTCGAAATACTCATGTCAGACCCAACAAAGTATATATATTCTTGATCAGCGTAAAATTCTAAGACGATTTAGCCATGTCCGTCTGTCTGTCTGTGTGTCTGTCTGTCTGTCTGTCTGTCTGTCCGTCTGTCCGTCTGTCTGTTGTAATCACGCTATCTATCGAACAAATTGAGATAGAAGGCTAAAATTTTGCACACATGTATATTTTGCCAGTAGGTAGGTTAAGTTCGTAAATGGGCCATGTAGGTCCAAGTTCTCATATAGCCCCCATATAACGGTACCTCCCGATATTCGGTATTTTGATGATTTTAGCGACATTATTTACCGGAATTGTTTCAAATTTGGCATTTGAAGTTTGTAATAGATACTAAAACCTAAGACAGAAAATTATCTGTGCAGGTCCTCGCCTTCGTGTAGCCCCCATATAACGGTACCCCCCGATATTCGGTATTTTGATGATTTTAGCGACATTGTTTACCGGAATCGTTTCAAATTTGGTATTTGATGTTCGTAACGGATATTACATCCTAAGACAAAAAATGAGCCATGTAGGTCCACGTCTTCATATAGCCCCCATATAACAATACCCCCCGATATTCGGTATTTTGATGATTTTAGCGACATTATTTAACGGAATCGTTCCAAATTTGGTATTTGAAGTTCGTAATAGATACTGCAGCATAAAACAGAAAATGGGCCATGTAGGTCCACGTCTTCGTATAGCCCCCATATAACGGTACCCCACATATTCGGTATTTTGATGATTTTAGCTACATTATAAACAGATTTTTCTTCAAGTTTCGCATTTAAATATTGTAATAACTTATGACAAAAGTTGCCTATGCAGGTCCACGTCGTCGTATAAGCATTCGGTATTTTTAAAATTTTAGCAGAATTTTTAACGGATTTTATTTTTTGGAAATTGCCAAATTTGTACCAAATGGTGGAGGGTATTAAAAGTTCGGCCCGGCCGAACTTACTGCTTTTTTACTTGTTTTATGGTTAATCTGGTTGAATGAATCCGGATCCAGATAACATTTTTTATCTATACTGACCATTAGTCCTAACTTCCTTGGTATGCTTGATCCTGCGATTATATATTAGTATTTAAAAGAACAAAGTTTGCCTATGTGAGGGCGTCCCGAAAGCACTAAAAAATTGTTTGAGATAAAAAACTGGAACAGAATCAAACGCCACAATTTTTACATTTGTTTTTAAATTTTCATTGAAAGAAAGCAAAAATGTCCGAAATAACATCAAATTTTAGAATAAGTTTAGATTTGTTCGAATTATGGTCTTCAAACGTCTAATGAAACCGTCACACGCTGCCCGAATGTTGCTCTGTAGTATTTTGGCCCTTCCCGGCTAAGCGCTTGCTTGAGGTGATCGACACTTTGGTATTTTTAAGTGTCAACCTTGCTTTCCAAAATACTCCAGACACAATAGTCCAACGGATTGGTAACCCGAGATTTTGGTGGGCATTATGCGCTAAAAATGAAGCGAGAAACCTCATTTTGTAACCATTCTTGGGCGGCGTGTGCTGAGTGCGATGATGTTGAGTCCTGTTGGAATGTCCAAGGTTTGCGGCCAAAATACTTGCGTGCCCAAGTCTTTAATACACCCTCCAGAATATTTTCGCGATAATATTCGGTATTCATTCTAATGCCACGGTCGATTAATACGAGCGGAGAGTGACCATCGGATGTTATGGCGGCCCACACCATCACCGTGGCCGGCGCTTGAGTTCTGGTGACCAACTGAAGGCTCACATTTTCAGCTTACCTCTTTGGCAAGTAAAAACGATCAGTTTGTTTGTTTACAAACTGCTGGACAAATAAAGTTTTCTCATCGGAGAAACCCAAATTCGGCAGTTCACCACTTTCGGCCAAACGAAGCAACTCTTTAGCTCTTTTGAGTCTATTTTCTTTCTGTTGCGGTGTAAGTTTTTGCACTTTTTCGAATTTCAATGACTTTACGCCGAGCTAAATTTTCAATATTTGCCAAATGAAATATTGCCATATGTTCAGATCACGAGCCATTTTTCGGACACTGCGACGCGGGGTTCGATCAAGTCGCTTCTTTTCGAACAATTTCTGCTGATATTGCTGTTTTCTTTCGCCCAATTCCTTGACGTCGGGCTACGCTACGAGTATCACGGTAACGAGTGATGGTACGAGACACAAAATATTTATTCACATTTAAATGCTGGAGTGCTCTAACGATAGCCACTTGTGGTTTTCCATTCAAATATATAGAAATAACAGTATCACGCTTAAATTTCATCACGAATAACTTTTTTCCTGCAAAATTCTCACCAAAATGCTTTTGTACGCTTGTAAACAATATAATGAGCAGTCACTGGAATAGCAGCTGTCGGACGAGCGGCTTGGAAATAACAGCAGTCTGAAGTTGTTTGCAGTTTTTCATCTCACAATTTATATTAGTTTTTAAAAGAACAAAGTTTGCATTTGTGAGTGCGTCCCGAAAGTACTAAAAAAATATTTTCAAAGGTGTTTTTTGTCTCTTTGTGTCTTTTTTGTTGTATAAGAAATTTTGATTGAAAATTTGATTAAAAGTACATCTGTGTGTTTTGTATTTCGATTTCCATTCAAAACCGAGAGTGACTAAATGAGAGAATAATAATAACTAATTAATACTTGCAAAAATTTCTTGTGCATTCCTAATGAGAGTGAGTGTCCTTTGACCACAGTCAGAGCACCAATGTCCTTCCATGGCTGGGAGTTCATAAAAGTTTACTTCCGGTCATGCTGTAGACATCAATTCAAACATGTTGACATGTGTTAATGAAAACATATCACATACACACCCATACACCCATGCAGTGCATCTGCATAGCTTCCTATTGGGTGGGTGGGTAGGTCGTAATGTTTGTTGCATTTAGCAATGTAGGTAGATGGCTGACAACAAACGATGAATTAAATAGCCGAGAACAACAAGACAATGTACTTGAGAACTTTCAATAACTTGGCCAAAATGCATGTAGCCGAACAGAGTGGTGGGACATCGTTTACACATTTCACATATACATATGTATTTTTTGTATCCGAATTCAACAACTAACAGGCGCTGTGGTGTGTTCTCCAACAAAATGCCACTGAAGTACACTGACATTTAGAAAGACATCAAGCAAACATGGCCATTATTAAGTCATGGTTCTAGCCGTTGCATCGGAACGGAACAGAACGGAACCCCAAGCCATTTATAACTCATTCTCAGAAAAGCCTTTGCAAGTTTTCGTTAGAGTTGCTTTATTTTTGCTGTTGGGCGTTACAGCTTGAGTTTATTTAATTCCAGCCGCCACCACATCACATTAGAGCCCATTGTGGAGACCCACATTCTGTGATGGCAATACTTTGTGGTGGCTATTGCAAAAAGTTAGGCATCAAAAATGTTGTGGCAGCATTGTTATGTGGTCACAAATAATGTTTGTATCTCGAAATTGGGAGGTATGGGCGATTTCATGTCATTTTTATAAAACCAAGGAGCAGAAGGTAAAAAAGAAATAAAATAAGGTACAGACACATAGCAGATTTTTTTTACTGACTTACGTTGTTCTGTTTATAGAATTTCATTTCAGATCTAATGCATCAACCAACTTAAGGTGAGAATATATAAAACGCTTTTTTGACTGGCTTTAGTCATCGGCTGTTTTTTTTTTTGTAATGGAACAAAGGAGCGTAGGGCAAGCAAATAAAAATTATGGGCCGAAATTGAGCTAACTCAATCTGAATCGTATTTTATACCCTCTACCATACATAGTGCGGAGAGTATATTAAATTCGACAATTCATTTGTAACCCACGAAATAATAATTTTAGGCCTAACAAAAAAATCGTAAAATTCTAAGACGATTTAGCCCTTTCCGTCCGTCCGTCTGTTGTAATCACGCTAAAGTCAAAACGAATAAAGATCGGAAGCTAAAATTTTGCACAGATCAGTCTTTTGTCTGCAGGCAGGTCAAGTTCCAAGATGTGCTATATTGGTCCACGATATCGTATAGCCCATATATAACGGTACCCCCCGATATTCGGTATTTTAAATATTGTAGCCAAATTTTTCAATGAAATTGTCTGAAAATTAACACAAGAAGGTCCTTCTGAGTATTTTACCCCCTGGAAAATTTGTATGTAAGTTTGCTTGTAATTTATGGACTTGAAAACCGCTAAATTCGTTCCAAATAGTGAAGGGTAATCAAAGTTTGACCCGGTCGAACTTGCAGCTTTTTTACTTGTTAGCTCTATTTTTATAATCTAGTGGATTTACCCCGTAGTTATTGAAAAAACAAGTAAGCAAAGGCTATAGTCGTGCGGGGCCGACTATGTTATACCCTACAACACTACAATATGTTAGAAGCCCCCTTATGTCTAAATCCATATTGGAAGATTTCGCTTTTGAAGTTAGGATTTTGACTAGGGACATTTGCCCAATATTTATGCACTCCGTCGGGCTGTTAGTTATTGTAGCCCATTTTACAGCTAAATATAATCCAATGGTCATCCAAAATGCTAGAATTCTTCCCTGTTCTTAACTCTCTTCACAGGCGTGTCGATTGGCTTCAATTGTGTGATCGGAAAAACATTTCTGTTTTTGGTTAACTTGAACCCCTAAATATTTTGCAATCATCTCCAAAAGCAAGAAGCCCCTCCGTACCTCCAAATTTAGACTCATCTATATGATTTGCTTGTCTACGATATTTGGCTATATTCGTCAATGAAATCAGCATAAAAAAGCCAGAAGTTCGCCTTTTGTGTATTTCGGATATCGCCTGTAAGTAATGCTTTTTGGTTTTTATTTGTGACCTTTATAATGGCTGCAAAATCAGGAACATCTTTAGTTTTTGGTCCATTTCAACCCATAATATATTGCGGACATCTTTGAAAACAATAGGCCTAGCCCCTCTGAGCCCAACCCTACCCTTGTGAAAATGTTCGTGAGGATCGGACGATATTTGCAATACTTATATAAATCCTCAACCGGTGTTGTAAGATGAAAAAATATTTTATTTTTTTTTATTTTATTCCTTTATGCCAAGTGGGCATTCTGAATTGACAAAATTTGTCAAAATCGGTCAAGCCATTCGTGAGATATAAGCATTCTAACTAACATCCCCTTCCTTTGTATATACACATTGTATATATTTCGCTATATATTACCGATTTATTTATATGCTAACTTCCGCTTTGATTGATCTATAATTGCGACCTGTAGAGCAACTACAAAATCAGACATTTTTTCAGTTTTTGGTCCATTTCAACCCCTAAATATTATTAAAAGAAATAGGGTTCTATTCTGGTTCTAAACCCATCTCCATTCTAAGTTTCGTGAAGGTCGGGTCATAATTGCGACCTGTACAGTGATTACAAATTAACATGGACAGACGGACAGAGGGACATACATAGCTAGATCGACTCAGCTCGGCCAGATAGGAAGATCCATATATACTTTCCTATGTGGAAAACCAATATTTCGTGGTGTTACATAATTTTTGGCCCAATCAAACTTATAATACCCCCCAACACATAGTGTTGTAGGGTATAATTATTTTGATTGTTTTAAAAGCATGGGCCTATTTTCGAACTTAATTTCACTTTAATTGCAAATCGTTATGAATTTTGAATTTGAATTTTATTTCGTAGGACTGGGCAAATTAAACTAGAATGACTTGTGATCAAATTGTTATTCCTTACGAAGTTTGTAGCCTGATGCCAGTGTAAGTCCATAAATGAATGCAATCTGTTAGAATTGCTTGTTATGCCTACATCAGTATATAAAAACATATGTACATACATGACTGATGAAATCTTATCCTGTCGTTTACATACACGTGCATGTGTGTGTGTGTGTGAGGATGTGTGAAAGCGCCTTGTTGTGTCTGTTGTGTCGTTACATTCCACAGTGTTTAAACACTTTTGGCTTCGACAGCGGGCATTGCATTCCAATACATGTGTGTGTGTTGATGTATCTGCATCTGCGAAGGATGTATGTAGCAACATGTGGTGCACAATGTGGTTAAGAGCAAATCCTGTATCCTGTCTTATCTTCGGCATATAACATAGTCGGTGTCGGCTTTTGTTAGTTTCGCCTATGGATATGCACAAGTGTACATGTCTTGACTTTTTCTCGAGTCAAATATGGGCGATTGGTGACATTTTGTAATCGGTTCCCGCCCCCCAATGCCCTTCCATGAGATTTGCTATGTAAGTATGGCCCATTTATTGGAATACCCTTTCATTTATGTACATATGTGTATGTATGTGTATTATATCATATATTCGTGCATGAGACACACATAAACAAGCATGTCATTCAAATAGTCGGAGGACCACATTGTTGAATTGGATTAAGGAAATTATATGTGTCAGTGTTATAATTCGAATAGCAAAGTCTAAATAAACGACACCGCAATCATTTACAAAATATCTACTCGAAAATGTTAAAGTATGAAGTTGATGTCATGATAAAAAAAGGAATGAGGGGTATAATCTCAGAAATTAAGTAATTGTAAAGCATACTTTATGTGTAGAAGAATTTACGTATAAGCATACAACCAAAAAGTTAGCATGGGACAAGGAAATGTTTAACATAACATATATATACGCTATCAAATGTCCGCTGCTTCGTATGCGAAAAATTCACCTCAAAATTTTAGATTCGTTCGTATTAGGCCGTGTTATTTTAATCAAAACGTCATAGGGTAAGTGTGCCTAAGTTCGGCATGTCCCAGTAGTCGGCACTTTTTATTTTTAAGCCCAAATAAATGAAACTATTATAACTAAATGTATTTTCTTTACTTCAAATATATTGTCAGCAATCTTTGTGCACAAATTATTCTAATAAAAATTTTTGTCTGTGAAGGTCCTCAACAATTCATATTCTTAAGAAAAGTACAATAAAAACGTCGAATTAGTTTAACTAAACAAAAATATTATATTTTAATGAATTAATTTATTATTATTATTAATTATTCTTACAAAAAAATTGGTATGCCGACTGTTGGAAAATGCCATACCGACAAGTGGTGCCGACTACTGGCAAAAAGCATTGTTTTAATAAAACTACAAATTTATGAAATTTAATTAAAAGTTATTAAAACTTTATTTATTATTGCAAAAACTATACAAAATTTCGAATCTGAATAAATTAACTTTGTAATAATTGAAATGTTCCACTCAGAATGGTGAGCGATTAAAAACGCGAAAATCCTAAAAGTGCCTACTACTGGTACACTTACCCTACGTGGTACTAAATTTTCAGACTTCCAATAAAAATGAATGTAAAAAAATAATAGAAAAATAATTACCTTTTGCACCAAAATGTCTTAAAAATCTTTCATTTAGAAGTTTACCAAGGAGGACATTAATAAAACCATTGCACAATGATCCAAAGTCTACATTATGCAGGGTGAGAAAGTCAAACGCCATAATTTTTACATTTTGTTTTTTAAATTTTACTGAATGAAAGCAAACAATTTCGGAAATAGCATCAAATTTTAGAATAAGTTTAGATTTGTTCGAATTGGTCACCTTTGTCAGGAATTATGGCCAATGAAATAGTTTCAAGCTGCCCGAATGTTGCTCTGCGGTATTTTGGCCCATTCCCCGCGAAGCGCTTGCTTGAGGTGATCGACACTTTGGTATTATTGAGTGCCAACCGTTCTTTCCAAAATACTCCATACACAATAGTCCAACGGATTGGTATCCGGAGATTTTGGTGGTCATTGTGCGCTGGAAACGAAGCGAGGAACCTAATTTTGTAACCATTCTTGGATGGCGAGTGCGATGGTGCTGAGTCCTGTTGGAATGTCAAAGGTCTGCGGCCAAAATTTTTGCGTGCCCAAGGCTTTAATACACCCTCCAGATTATTTTCGAGATAATATTCACCATTTATTCTGATGCCACAGGCGATTAATACGAGCGGAGAGCGTATTAATCGCCTGTGGCATCAGCTGTCATGGCGGCCCACACCATCACCATGGCCGGCGCTTGAGTTCTGGTGGCCAACCGAAGGGGCACATTTTCAGCTGACCTCTTTGGCTAGTTTACAAACTGCTGTTTTCTCATCGGAGAAAACCAAATTCGGCAGTTCACCACCTTCGGCCAAGCCAAGCAACTTCTTAGCTCTTTAGAGCATAGATGCCCAATGTAATAGTATTGGTGAGAGCGACGAAATAACACTGGAAGAAAATATTTTTCTATTCATTTTATTTAGTCGTCAACGAGATAGCGACGAAAGCACATGTGTGGCGGGTGTCGTAATTTTTTGCTTTTTCTGGGAAATGTAAAATTAATGAATGTACAGGGATCGCCGGGTTATACTATTGCGGGACAAAGGTGATTTTTTAATAAAATTAGTGTTAAAATTAAGTTTTTCAAAAACTTGACACAACATATTTTTGACAAACGGCCCATCTGAAAATGGTCTTCCCTTTTTTATTATAATATATAAACTTATTAAGTTAGATAAACCCATTTTTAAATTCTCCTCCACCATATCTTCATCATTACCTCTATATTGATTTACCCATTCCTTCAACTTTTTTATAAAAAGTTTCTTATACATTTTAAATCGTTTTTCTTTTTCTTCCCCCTGCTAACAATTCATGTCTTTATGAACAGTTTCAAAATGTTTTTTTATTATATTTCTTATTTTTTTAAATGTCTTATAACATATAACACATTGCATATCATCAAAAGCATTTTGTAGCATAAAATGCTTTTGAAATGACATCATTGACATATCGCAATAATTTTCAGTTTATGTGTTCACTAACAGCAGTCTCGATTACGATTAAATGCAAATATTACACAGAATTTCTGCCTGTGTAGCTTGTCTCTCCCACTCATATTTCTGCTTTCCTATTGGTTGATTGGCGATCAAACAAAAGAGCGTAAGAATACGTGTGAGTTGAAATTGCTGAAATCAGCCACTACTGGGCATCTATGCTTTAGAGTATATTTTCTTTCAGTTGCGGTATAAGTTCTGGCAATTTTTGGAATTTCAATGGCTTTACCCCGAGCTCATTTTTTCAATATTTACCGAATGGAATACTGCTATATGTTCAGCACACGAGCCATTTTCGGCCACTGCGACGCGACGTTTCGATCAAGTTGCTTCTTTTTTTTTCAAACCATTTCTGCTGATGTTGCTATTTTCTTCCGCCCATTTCCTTGACGTCGGGCTACGCTACCAGTATCACGGTAACGAGCGATAGTACAAGACACACAAGATTTATTCACATTTAAATGCTGGAGTGCTCTATTGATAGCCACTTGTGGTTTCCAGCCAAATATAATGAAATCACATTATCACGCTTAAATTCCATCACGAATAACTTTTTTCTGGAAAATTCTCACCAAAATGCTTGTACAGGGTTGCCCATATTCGACGGACCCATCTGGCAACGCCATAACTATTGACAGAAATGTCATATCGCTTAATGACATACCGCGTTTGAAGCGTCAGTCCAAGCAGATTTTTACCATGAACCAATACACGCCACGCGAGCGCTCTGAAATAGTTGAAATTTACATTCAACAGAAGAAGTCAATTGTGAAAACTCAACGTGCTTTTAAAACATTAAAAAATGTGAGAAGTGCGCCTTCTAAGAACTCCATTAAGCGTTTATACGAAAAATTTTCGACTGGTAAGGCTCTTTCTAATCCGAAGAGGCCATATAAAAGTCGACCAAGGCGATCGGCCGAGAATATCGCTGCCGTACGAGCCAGTGTTGAGAGGTCCCCAAAAACATCTCAAAAACGCCGTTCTCAGCAGTTGGGCATGGCTCGGTCCACTTTATAACGGATTATTCGCATTGATTTGCATTTATTCCCGTACAAAATTCAATTGACGCAAAGAATGTTGCCTGCTGACAAGCCTCGTCGAACATGGGCAACCCTGTAAACAATATAATGAACTGTCACTGGAATAATTTTGAAAGCTGTCGGACGAGTGGCTTAGAAATGACAGCAGTCTGAAATTGGTGGCAGTTTTTTCATCTCACCCTGTAAGTAGGTGTGTACTATACCTAATAATTTGTACAAATTATAACTCAAAAGCCCAGTAAAATTAGAAAGCCTCATCGATATGAGCTGATGTTTAATGGGGCTGAACATTTTCTGCCCTCATAAAACACAATTTGGTACTTAAAACGCACAGAAGATAACAACTCCCATAGCTGAAAATTGTCAATAAAGGTTCACGTTTTTGTATAGCTCCCATATAATGGTATTGCCAATTTTATTATACTTTGAAGACTTTAACTGCGGTCTCCATGCGATGACTGTGGCAGCTACGGCCCACGTTTAACTTTGTCTTTTAACAAACACAGAAACATTTCAAAAAGAAAGGATGAGCTTGATCGTTGCTCTCTCTCACTCTTTCTTTCTCTCTCTTGAAGACCCAAAAATTTCGTGTGAGACATTTTGTCGTCTGACATAAGATTTTATTACTAATGATTAATATATACATACATACAACTTTGTGTTTGTGTCCAAGTTTCACTGTAAATATTGTAATTATTATTATATCACATTTGGATGTATTTATTATGGATTATCAGATATTATATAAGTTACTCACAATAGATACATTAATGATGTGTCATGGAAAATTTTAACATTATTTGTTTACAATTAATTTGATTATTATCTTTTGTTATATTCTACTAGTATCGATTAATAACTGTAAATGTTTATAAAATCTGTCGGAAAATTGCATCGATATGCCGCCATTCTAAACGACAAGTGTTTGGCAGATATTTGCATAAATGACCAGCAGGCATCTATCTACACATTCATTACATACTTCAATAGCTAAACATCCTTCCTTAATGAACTTTTAATTGTTGTTAAAACGTTTACTCGAACCTATGAGAATAATGTCCTTGGACATAATCAAGGATGCCTCCATTGCCCGCAATTAATAACATACATGTTTGGTTCATTTACCAGGACATTTGCACAGTAATTTTGCTTAATGACTTTTCACATTCTAACATTTGGAGTGCAATCAATTAAATTTAAGTCTACAACAGAATGCCTAATGCCAACAACCAACCATCCAGCAGAAGCAGAAGCAACAGCAACAACAAGAACACCACCAATGTACGTTATGTTCATTCTCATGATATTCATGAATCATAAAACGGGGTTTGGTGTAAACAGTCGGAAACTTGAATACGGAAATTGAGAAGGACGATAGAGTGCGAAAACAAAGAGAAGTCGTCAAAGAGTAATATGTGCTCTTCAAGAAACTTAAACATACAAATGGGATCTATGTCCGCTATGATTTTTTATACCCTCCACCATACTGTGGAGGGTATATTAATTTTGTCATTCCGTTTGTAACTCCTCGAAATACTCATGTCAGACCCAACAAAGTATATATATTCTTGATCAGCGTAAAATTCTAAGACGATTTAGCCATGTCCGTCTGTCTGTCTGTGTGTCTGTCTGTCTGTCTGTCTGTCTGTCTGTCTGTCCGTCTGTCTGTCTGTTGTAATCACGCTATCTTTCGAACAAATTGAGATAGAAGGCTAAAATTTTGCACACATGTATATTTTGCCAGTAGGCAGGTTAAGTTCGTAAATGGGCCATGTAGGTCCAAGTTATCATATAGCCCCCATATAACTGTACCTCCCGATATTCAGTATTTTTATGATTTTAGCGACATTATTCGCCGGAATTGTTTCAAATTTGGCATTTGAAGTTCGTATTGAATACTACAGCCTAAAACAGAAAATTATCTGTGCAGGTCCATGTCTTCGTGTAGCCCCCATATAACGGTACCCCCCGATATTCGGTATTTTTATAATTTTTGCGACATTGTTTATCGGAATCGTTTCAAATTTGGTATTTGTACTTCGTAATGGATACTACATCCTAAGTCAAAAAATGAGCCATGTAGGTCCACTTCTTCATATAGCCCCCATATAACGGTACCCCCCGATATTCGGTATTTTGATGATTTTAGCGAAATTATTCAGCGAAATCGTTCCAAATTTGATGTTTGAAGTTCGTAATAGATACTGCAGCATAAAACAGAAAATGGGCCATATAGGTCCACGTCTTCATATAGCCCCCATATACCGTACCCCCCGATATTCGGTATTTTGATGATTTTAGCGGCATTATTTACCGGGATTGTTTCAAATTTCGCATGTGAATTTCGGAATGGATACTTCAGCCCATGCCAGAAAATTGTCTGTGCAGGTCCATGTCTTCGTATAGCCCCCATATAACGGTACCCCCCATATTCGGTATTTTAATGATATTAGCTAGATTATAAACAGATTTTTCTTCAAGTTTCGCATTTAAATAGTGTAATAACTTATGACAAAAGTTGCCTATGCTGGCCCACGTCGTCGTATAAGCATTCGGTATTCTTAAGATTTTAACAGAATTTTTAACGGATTTTATTTATTAGAAAATGCCAAATTTGTACCAAATGGTGGAGGGTATTAAAAGTTCGGCCCGGCCGAACTTACAGCTTTTTTACTTGTTTAGACTCAATTCGGTCGTAAGTCAAATTCCATCCTATTTGGGCAAATATTAGACGTTTGGTGCACAATTAAAGTTAAATCGGACGAAGTTATATATGGGAGCTATATCCAAATCGGAACCGATCTCGATAAAATTTAGCAAAGGTATTTCTGAGCTGCATTTGATATATTTCCCCAAATATTGTTGTTACAGAGTACATATTACGGCTGCGGAGGACAAAAATGACAAATCGGATGAACAATATATATGGGAGCTATAGCTGAACCGATTTCGATCAAATTTGGCATACTTATTTTCAGACCTAATTTGGTTGTAAGTGCAAAATTCCATACTATTCGGGCTGATATTACACGTTTGGTGCACAATAAAAGGCAAATCGGACGAAGATATATATGGGAGCTATATCTAAATTTTTACCGATTATCTTCAATTTCGTTCGTCCTAAGGCAAAATTTTATCTCAATCGGATAATAAATACGACCTGCATTTTGTTCACAAGAATACATGGACAGACGGACGGATGAACTGACATGCATAAATCAACTCAGAAAGTGATTCTATGGAGATTCTCAAAAGCAACTATGGGTCTATCTCGCTTCCTTCTCCATGATACTAATAAATGCACATAGACATAATACCCTACACCACTATGTGGTGTAGGGTATATTCATCGGACATAAACTATAATATCGTTTCGAGGCATTGGAACATAACCTCATCTAATCATTTTATGTTTTCTTTGTTTATCACAAATTTCGATTTTGAGATTTTTATTTTAAATTTCGTCATTACACAAATTTCTATTCTGCCTTCTTCTGAGTAACGAACGAATAACACACAAACTCAGCTACTGACTGACCCAAGATGCCATTGTGGCAAACATAGTAGTGGTACAAGTGAGTATTGTGTGCAAGTGTGGACTGTTCTCCTTATCCTATTAGTATTGGAAGAAATTTAAATAATATGCGCTGTAGTACATACATTCCTACTTAATTTTAATAGGATTCAATAAACACACAAAATATATCACCATCTGGAGAGAGACAATTTAAGATTGTTGGTATCAATATTCTTGACAACTCATGTGAAAAACACAGTTGTATTTTATGACACGTCATCGAACAAACCCTCTAAAAGGTCTTTTTTATACGCTGACCTTTGTTTAACCTTTAACTAATGAGGTGGTTGTAAATTTTACCCTCTCTTCAAATTGTATCTCTTTGTCTTACTCTTCTATTGCGATCTGTTTTTATACCATCCACCATACATAGTATGGAGTGTATATTAAGTTCGTTATTTCGTTTGTAAATCATCGAAATAATAATTTTAGATCCGACAAAGTACATATATTCATGAACAGCGTAAAGCTCTCCCGATATTCGATATTTTGATGGTTTTAGCCACATTTTTTAATCGAATTGGCTTGAAATGTACACAAAGAGTTCCTTCCATGGTAGGAAAATACAGGTAGATGCATCAATCATCGCTTGGGAACTTTGATATGTCAAAATTTTTTAAATATTTCTGCAAAAATATGTAAATTTGTCTATGTTTTACCACACATCGCCAATCGGAGGTTGTTATAATATGCATTTTTTAATAATTTTTGCAAATTTGAGTAATTTTTCATTCAAAAATTTCGATTCCAAAATTGGTTTGACAGTTCATTGTCCCAGCAGCTGTGTCGAAGCGTCTACCTATATTCTTCTACCATGGTTCCTTCTAAGTACTTAATTGTCTATATGCAGGGTGAGATGAAAAAACTGCAACCAACTTCAGACTGCTGTCATTTCTAAGCCTCTCATCCGACAGCTGTTAAAAATATAAATACTCAAAAGAACTAAAGAGTTACGCGCTTGGCCGAAAGTGGTGAACTGCCGAATTTGGTTTTCTCCGATGAGAAAACATTCGTTGTCCAGCATTTTGTAAACAAACAAAGTGCCAAAGAGGTCAGCTGAAAATGTACACCTTCGGTTGGCCACCAGAACTCAAGCGCCGGCCATGGTGATGGTGTGGGCCACCTATGTCGATTTAGCGATATCCGTCCGTCTGTGAAAATCACTCTAGCTTAGTCAAATGTATATTATGTCTACAGGACTTTTGGTATTGAAAATGGGTCATGTAGGTTCACGTTTTGGTATAGCCCCCATATAATGGTACCTCCCTATTTTTAGTATTTTGGTGATTTAAGCAACATTATTTACCGGAATTGTTTCAAATTTGGTATATAAAATTCGTAACAGATACTAGGGTAAGTGTGCCTAAGTTCGGCATGTCCCAGTAGTCGGCACTTTTTATTTTTAAGCCCAAATAAATAAAACTATTATAACTAAATGTATTTTGTTTACTTCAAATATATTGTCAGCTATCTTTGTGCACAATTTTGCTAAGAAAAGATGAATTATTCTAATAAAAATTAAATTTTTGTCTGTGAAGGTCCTCAACAATTCATATTCTTAAGAAAAGTACAATAAAGTCGTCAAATCAGTTAACCTAAACAAAAATATTATATTTTAATGAATTAATTTATTATTATTATTAATAATTCATACAAAAAAAATGGTATGCCGACTGTTGGAAAATGTCATACCGACAATTGGCAAGTTGTGCCGACTACTGGCAAAAAAGCATTGTTTTAATAAATCTACAAACTTATGAAATTTAATAAAAAGTTATTAAAACTTTATTTATTATTGCAAAAACTATACAAAATTTCGAATCTGAATAAATTAACTTTGTAATAATTGAAATGTTCCACTCAGAATGGTGAGCGATTAAAAACGCGAAAATCCTAAAAGTGCCGACTACTGGTACACTTACCCTACAGTCTATAACAGAAAATTGTCTGTGCAGGTCCACGTCTTCGTATACATCGGGGGTAACCAAAAAAGGTGGGGGATGTTTCGCCCATTTTTAAGTTTTTGTATAATATCCTAGATAAGATTCCATGAAATTTAGTTAAAAATGTATTTACCTAAAATGTTGTACTTGGCAATATTGCTGAAATCCAGGGAATATGAAATATGAAAATCCAGGGAGTATTTCTGTTAAACAATTTATTCGAATCATTAAAGGGTCTTATAATTACTCCATTCAGATGTGGTCGTATTAAACCAAAACATTTTATAAAATTGTACATCACAAAGTTTTATTTATGGTCTCTGCAGAAACCAATGTTTTATTGAACTATTTTGCACGAACTCAGCAAAAGTTCAAAATGGGCGAAACTTCTCTGCCTTATTCTGATTACATTTCGATGTAAGCTTTCAAAACGCCAATCATATTTATAGCTCTTATGCAATAAACAATTCCATTTTTTTCTAGAAATTTTGCATGTGCACTCGAACAAAACTATGCAGGCTGAGATAAAAAAAAAACTGCAACAAAGTCAAACGCCATAATTTTTACATTCTTTTTTAAATTTTATTGAATGACGGTATCATTGGCCTTCAAACGGCCAATGATACCGTCACACGCTGCGCGAATGATGCTCTGCGGTGTTTTGGCCAATTCCCGGCGAAACGCTTGCTTGAGGTGATCGACACTTTGGTATTTTTTAGTGCCAACCTTTCTTTTCAAAATACTCCAGACACAATAGTTCAACCGATTGGTATCCGCAGATTTTGGTGGCCATTGTGCGATGGAAATGAAGCGATGAACCTCATTTTGTAACCATTCTTGGATGTCGCGTGCTGAGTGCGTTGGTGCTGAGTCCTGTTGGTATGTTCAAGGTCTGCGGCCAAAATGTTTGCGGCATTAATTCTGATGCCACGGTCGGTTAATACAAGCCGAGAGCGACCATCGGCTGTTATGGCGCCTCCAAACCATCACCAAGGTTCACATTTTCAGCTGATCTCTTTGGCAAGTAAGCACGATAATTTTGTTTGTTTGCAGACCGCTGGACAACGACTGTTTTCTCATCGGAGAAAAACAAATTCGGCAGCTCACCACTTTCGGCCAAGCGAAGCAACTTTTTAGCTCTTTTGAGTCTATTTTCTTTCTGCTGCTGTGTAAGTTCTTGCACTTTTTGGAATTTCAATGGCTTTACTCCCAGCTCATTTTTCAATACTTGCCGAATGGAATATTGCGATATGTTCAGCTTACACGCCATTTTTCGGCCATTGCGACGTGGGTTTTGATCAAGTCGCTTCTTTTTTTTCAAACGTTGCTATTTTCTTCCGCCCATTTCCTTGACGTCGGGCTACGCTACCAGTATGACGCTGACGAGCGATAGTACGAGTCACAAAAGATTTATTCACATTTTAATGCTGAAGTGCTCTAACGATAGCCTCTTGTGGTTTTCCAGCCAAATATAAAGAAATCACACTGAAAGAAATCACTGGAAAATTCTCACCAAAATGCTTTTGTACGCTTGTAAACAATGTAATGAGCTGTCACTGGAATAATTCTAACAGCTGTCAAACGAGTGGCTTAGAAATGACAGCTGTCTGAAGTTGGTTGCATTTTTTTCATCTCACCCTGTATATGCTATGTTGGTTATCATCAAATGTGATGAGAAATGAGGCTCCTTATGTTAAGCTGTGATTTTTCTTCTTGTAGCGCTATTTCGCATGAGTTACGTCCTACAGATCAACGCGTTTAAAGTCTTCAGATCCAGCTTCTATTCAAAAGTTAAATCTAAAACTTTAATATACCTGAGCTTTTAAAAGTTAAGTATTAACCCTATATGAAATGTCACAAACGAGCGACATTTTATGAGATCGGATCTATAAAACGTTGCAAACTAAAAATAGCAAGGCGATAAGACTTTTCATATTGTTATTGTATTCGGAAGATAATTGGATTTTACTACGTGATAAATTTTATTCATGTTGTTCGTATTATTTAAAATATTTTAAAATAAAATCGCCATTTTATTCATTACCCAAGCATTTTATTTACAATTTAGCATATTCGGATTCATGAACTACCATATTCCTTTGGATGTCTTTGAGTTTTTGGCATCCCGTTAGGGACATTGTTATTTCAAAGTCTTTCTTGAGCACTTTCAACATTTCTCTTACACCGGCAGATCCGCCGCAGCCAAGTCCCCATATTGCTGGACGTCCAACGAATACCATTTTAGCACCCAATGCTAATGCTTTAAAAACATCATTGCCATGACGTATACCGCCGTCCAACATCACAACAATGTCATCCCCTACGGCTTTAACAACTTCGGGTAGAGCCTCAATACTGGCCGGTACATAGTCAAGTTGTCGAGCCCCGTGATTTGAAACTATAATACCAGCACAACCAAATTCCCGTGCCAAAACGGCATCTTCCGCTGTTAGCACACCCTTGACAATCACGGGAAGATATGTGCTCTTTACTAGCCATTCAACGTCTTTCCAGGTAAGTGTGGCATCGAATTGGCTGGCAACATATTCATTGATACCCGATGTTCCCTCTTCGCTGTGAACACCATCCGATTGGGATGAACGTGTATCGAAATTTGCCAAACGCAAGTGTGAAGGCAGGCTAAAATTGTTTCTAACGTCAGCCCAGCGTTGGCCAAAGATAGGGGCATCAATAGTGAGAACCAAAGCTTTGAAGTTGGCCTTCTCGACTCGACGTAGAATTTGTTCAGTTAGGGAGCTAAAAAGTGAATAAAACTTGGGATAGATTAAAATTTTTTGATAAGGAGTAGGACTTACCGATCTTTGTATATATAAAGTTGAAACCATTTACAGGTATCTGGAGCAACCTGTGCTACCTCTTCTATTGACATTGTCGAAAGGGTACTCAAAATGAAAACGCTTCCCATTTCACCAGCGGCTTTAGCGTTTCCACCTTCTCCATCGCTGTGAGCCATTTTCTGCATAGCTGTGGGAGCAATGCCAACAGGCCATTTTAGCTGATTACCAAGGACAGTGCAGTTGGTATCCACATTGGATACATCTCTCAAGCAACGGGGTCGGATTCTTAGCCTATAAAGGAGAATTTAAAATATCCCTCCATTTTAAAATTTTTGTTTATTTATTTTTTTTTTTGCAAATAGTTGAATTTTACCTACGAAATGCTTCCCGATTCAGGTTCAATGAAAACTGCTCACCGGCACCACTGCGATAGTAATCTAGAGCCTTCTTATCTATGATCTTATGGGCCTCTTCTTCAAAATCTGTTACGCTGACAAAAGGCGGAGCCATACTTGTTTCTTAAAATGTCTATTCTTGCTGACACCAAAATGAAAACTGAACATTTACTGTGCGGCTGACAGATCATCTTTGTTTCCCAGATTCATTTATTTAAAGGTTTGAAGAGATAATTGCAGAGATTAGAAAAAGACTGTGCTTCTTATCGCTTGCAATAACTTACCATATAAATAAATAAATGGAAATTTTTGTTTGTGTTAAAAATATTGTTTTGGAGATTTGCCACTATTAAAACACAGGGTGACTTGTTTTTCTACAAAACAATGTCATAATTCAAAAATGCCGTTAAATTTAAAATGTGTAATTTGTTTGGAACGTACCAAATATTCAAAGTGGCATATCTGAATCACTATACATATAAATAAATTGAATTTTGGTTTGTATTTGTGTTTTTTAAGTTCACAAAACAATTCCATAATTCAATAATGCCGCAAAATTTAAAATACTGCATTTGTTCGATAAATACTTAATATTATACCTATAATATGTTCGGAACGGCCTTAGTGGCCAAATTCGAATGATGCATACCTTCAATGCAACATATGTTCTTTTTATACCCTCCACCACAGTATGGAGGGTATATTAAGTTTGTCATTCCGTTTGTAACAACTCGAAAGATACATTTAGACCCCACGAAGTATATATATTCTTGATCAGCATTCTATATTAAGCGATGCCCGTCCGTCTGTGGAAATCAATCTAGCTTCCGAACGAAACGAAGTAGGTTGATATAATTGTACTCAAATGTATAGTATGTCTGCAGGACTTTTGGTATTGAAAATGGGACATGTAGGGGTACAGCCCCCATATAATGGTACCTCCCTATTTTCGGTATTTTTAATTTGGCGGAAGTGTTTTAAATTTGGTATTTGAAGTTCGTAATGGATACTACAACCTATGACAGAAAATTGTCTATGCAGGCCCACGTCTTCGTAATACCCCCATATAATGGCACCTCCCGATATTCGCTATTTTGATGATTTTAGCGACATTATTCTCCAGAAGTGTTTCAAGTTTGGTATTTGAAGTTCGTAATGGATACTACAGTCTATAACAAAAAATTGTCTGTGCAGGTCCACGTCTTCAAATAGACCCCATATAATGATACCTCCCTATAGTCGGCATTTTTAAGATTTTAGCTACATTTTTCAAAGTTCGGCCCGGCCGAACTTTCAGCTATTTTACTTGTTTAATGGTAAAACTAGTAAACATTAGCTCTGCCAGAACTGCTTTGCTCACAAAGTACGAGAACGGAAAACTAGTAGAAATGTCAAAATGTATGGCAATCCTTCAAAGCCAACATTTCAGCCAATCAGAAGCTGCCAACCATGCTCCTATTTTTATACCCTCCACCTTGGAAAGGAGGGTATATTAACTTTGTCATTCCGTTTGTAACATCCTTAAATATTCGTCGTAGACCCCATAAAGTATATATATTCATAATCAGCATAAAATTCTAAGTCGATTTAACGATGTCCGTCTGTATGTCTGTCCGTCTGTCTGTTGAAATCACGATACAGCCCACATTATTTGACGTAGAGAGCCAAAATTTAGCAGAGCTATTTGTATTGTGTCTAGGATGGTTGGTATTGAGATGTATCGGTCCACGTTCTGGTATAGTCCCCATATAACGGTACCTCCCGATATTCGGTATTTTGATGATTTATGCCACATTTTTTCACGGATTTGTCTGAAAATTGATATTTGTAGGTCATAACGGGTCCTTGTGCGTGTGGCAAAACATTGCATGTATAGGTCCACGTTTTGGTATAGCCCCCATATAAAGGTATCTCCCAGAACATTGTATGTATAGGTCCACGTTTTATAACGGTACCTCCCAATATTTGACACATTTTTTCATGAATTACTCTGAAAATTGGTAGTTGTAGATCATAATGGGTCCCAGTTCGTGTGGCGAGTCATTGTAAGTATAGGTCCACGTTTTGGTATAGCCCCCATATAACGTTTTGGTATAGCCCCATATAACCTCCAGACATTCGTAATTTGATGATTTTTGCCACATTTTTTCACGAATTTTTCAGAGAATTGGTATTTGTAGCCATAATGGGTTCTAGCACCGTTGGCGAAACATTGTATGTATAGGTCCATGATTTGATATAGCTCCCATATAACGGTACCTCCCGATATTCGGTATTTTGATGGTTTTCGCCCTCAAATTTGCCTAGAAAAACAGTAAAAAAGCAACACTATAAAGGTGTGGGTACATATGCTGCTTGAAGTCTTCGCATTGCATATTTTGTGACATGTCAAAAAGGAATGTCAGAGCCACACTTGAACCCTGCCGTCGTTTCTCCTTATGATTTGATGCCAATCGGTTTGTGTGCACAAACCTTAATTGTGTGTGATATCTTCATTTTGCCTGCAAGTTTTCATAGGTTTTGGGTAGAACTCTGAAACAACTCTGAAACAATTTCTTGTAGTTTCCGAGCATCGACAAAGCTGCTGGGACAATGAACTGTCACACCGATTTTGAAATTGAGAATGTTAAATGAAAAATTATTGGAATTTGTAAAAATTTTTGAAAAATTCATGCTATAACAACCTCCGATTTACGTCGTAGAAGAAAATATATATAAATGTTCTTATTTTTGCCAAAACATTTTAAAACTTTGGCGTATCATTGTTCCCAAGCGTTGATGCATCTACCTGTATTTTTCTCTTAAACTGCACTTTTGTGAAATATTTTTAACATGATCGATGTTTGCAAGAAATGTAACGAATATCAACGTTTGGGCCAAATCATGCGCACCAACCATTTCGTTAGGGGCAATAAAGAGTTATCAAGTTGTACCCTCGTAATTCGAACAACAAGTGCAATATAAAGTAAGCTATCAGAAGTAGTGGACTGATATGGTCCATATTCGGACGTGATGTAGGTTTGGAAGAAATATTACGAAATGCAAGTTTTGGACCAAATCGGTTATTTCCTTTGAGATCGGTAGAGTTCATCTTTGAACTTTATCTGGGATTGTTTTGTCCACATCGTTGTAATCTGGACCCTGAATACAAGCTGAGGTAAAATTTTCAAAATGATCAGACAACAGGTCTCGTTCTATACTTAAAATAACTTTTGTATGGGTGATAGCGAAAGCAATCGACCGATATGGTTCATTTTCGAACTTGATCTAGGTGTGGATCTCTTCGAGAAGCTATGGACGAAATGGTTAACAGATATGGCCAGATCGACTTCAAATTCTCCCAAACTGATGTGATCTTAATATGTTCGGGTCTAATACCTTTGCTTTATTGAATAATAAATGAAATTTATAGGACCGTTCTTCAAAACGTTCTTTATAGTTTTGTTTTTCACATTATCGGGGTTTCATTATTTTATTTTCCCTTTTTGGTTGTTGCAAAATGGTCAGGCTTAATCCCATTATTGTTGTTTTTATAAAAGCAAAGTTTGTTGGATAACGATGGTAATGTTTACCAGAGGGTAAGGCAGGAAATACCTAGGTTTCGGAAAGAGCCCCCAATCCTCATCAGTTCCCATGTTTTTTTGTCTGGGATATTCTACTTCGTTATGTAAAACGATTAATATGTTTATAAGTGGGGCTTTAAGATTTAGAAGGTTTTCAAAAAGAATTTTAGTTTTATGTAATTCTTTGATTGCTCTTCTATTGAGCTTACGATCTCGTCACGTAAAATCATCCAATCCAACTGTTAAATTAACCCCCTTTTTGACGTATATGCAATGGAATTGGAAAGTTAAATCCTGCAGTTTAACAAATCCGTAAACGTAATATTACGAATGACTTAAGCCGGTCCAAAAAGCGTTTTATGTACTCTCACCTTTAACGCATCGTTTGTTGTCGTTGCAGTTGTTTAAAGATATTTGTACGTTCTTTAATCCTAACGTAACCTGCAGTCATTGAAATGTAAAACCAGTAAAGAAAGTCTTAAAGTCGGACGGGGGCGACTTTATGATACCCTACACCACTTTGTTAATTTAGAAGAGCTCCGCATAAACATTAAAAGTTTTTATGGGAGAATTCAATCATACACGCTATGATTATAATTATAATTTAAAGTTTAAAGTTCGAACTTATATTGCCCATTTGGTGCACAATTAATTTGAAATCGGATAAACATATATATGGGAGCTATATCCAAATCGGAAGCGATCTCGATAAAAATTGGCAAAGATATTTCTGAGCTGTATTTGATATATTTCCCTGAATATCGTTGTTACGGAGTGCATATTACGGCTGTGGGTAACAAATATAACAAATCGGATGAAAAGTATATATGGGAGCTATAGCTATATCTGAACCGATCTTCACCAAATTTGACATACTAGCTTCTAGACTCAATTCGATCGTAAGTGCAAATTCCATCCCATTTGGACAAATATTAGACGTTTGGTGCACAATAAAATGTAAATCGGACGAAGTTATATATTTGAGGTATATCCAAATCTGAACCGATCTCGATTAAATTTAACTGTATTTGATATATTTCCCCAAAGATTGTTGTTAAAGAGTGCATATTACGGCTGCGGAGGACAAAAATAACAAATCGGATGAACAATATATATGGGAGCTATAGCTACATCTGAACCGATTTCGATCAAATTTGGCATACTTATTTTCAGGCCTAATTTGGTTGTATGTGCAAAATTCCATACTATTCGGGCTGATATTACACGTTCGGTGCACAATGAAAGACAAATCGGACGAATATATATATGGGAGCTATATCTAAATTTTGACCGATTATCTCCCATTTCAATAGTGTTCGTCCTTGGGCCAAACAAATAATTTGTGCAAAATTTCATCTGGATATGGCAGTAAATGTGAACTGTACTTTGTTTACAAAAACACATGGACAGAAAGACGGACGGACGGACGGACGGACATGCATAAATCGACTCAGAATGTGATTCTATGCAGATCATCAAAAGGAACAATGGGTCTATCTCGTTTCCTTTTGCCAGACCTGACCACCTTGTGGTGTAGGGTATAAAAAGCATAACAGGGTATAAAAAGCAATATTTGTGTACTGACTGTTTGGTTTTTATTTAACTATTTTTTATGCGTAAATATAAAAAAGGAGATATAGAAATATAATATATAAACAATATACTGAAAATAAATGTGACCTCTCTCTCTCTCTCTTGATTTGAACATGCAGAGAAACGTAATTTAATGATAATCAACCATAGGGTTGCACCTAAATTCCCTGGTAGTCGGTATAAAATGTCGAAAATATTTGGATGAATCAATTTTTAAAATTAAATGTATATTTTTGGTTATTAAAAATGAATTAAGGTGAGAACACATAGAATAAGTGTTTTGCATGCTTAAGCCATGGGCTGGTTTTTCGTAAAAGAACAAAGGAGTGTAGGGTGAATAAGTATACATATTGAGCCGAACTTGAACTAAGTCAACATAAATCTCCTTAGTTCTTTTGCGACCAGGCAGTAAAGCCTTCTATGTATTTGCACCTTTACAGTTTGGCATATTCACACTCGTGAACAACATTCCTCCTCTGGATATCATTCAAGGTCTGACATCCTGCCAATGCCATTGTTATTTCTAGATCACGTTTCAGTACACGCATCATTTCCTTAACGCCTGCTGTACCACCGCAAGCCAAACCCCACAACGCCGCTCTGCCCACAAATACCATTTTAGCTCCCAACGCCAAGGCTTTGAAGATGTCGTTTCCTTGGCGAATACCGCCATCAAACATAACAGTTATGTCGTTGCCCACCGCTTTCACTACTTCTGGAAGTGCCTCAATACTGGCTGGTATAGAATCCAAATGTCGAGCACCGTGATTTGACACAATGACACCAGCACAACCAAATTCACGAGCTAAAACTGCATCTTCGGCGGTTAGCACACCCTTTGCCACGACTGGCAAATGTGTCAGTTTCACTAGCCATTCAACATCTTTCCAGGTGAGTGTAGCATCGAATTGATTCGAAACATATTCATGTACCGCCGACATGCCATCTTCACTTGTGGTTCTCATATCCGAAGCTGATGATTGAAAATTGGCCAACTCCAAATGGGTTGGCAAACTGAATTTGTTTCTGGCATCTGTCCATCTTTGACCGAAAACAGGAGAATCGATGGTAAGTACGAGGGCTTTGAAATTTGCCTTCTCAACACGCCGTACGAGGGATTCGGTAAGGGAGCTGTCAAAAGAAATAAATGAAAAACCGTAAAAAACAATTATTTTTTAAAATATATGAAAACTAATAACTTCCCAGCTTAAATGCTCATTACAAATTGGCTTACATTTGCCCTTGTTAAAATAATGGGTTAATAACCTGACTTGAAATTGGTTTTTTTTGGATGATTATTATCATGGCAGATTTAAAGTATGGGTACATAAACAGATTGGCATCGTATTAGATATCAATGTCAAATTATAAGGAATATAAGGAAAAACGACGCAGGATTCGAGTGCGGCTCTGGCATTATTTTATGTTATGCCACACTTACTTAAATGAGATTACTTAAACCTTTAAAGTGGTAATCTCATTTGCAAAATCAGATAATTTTTATACCCTCCATCATTCTATGGAGGGTATATTAACTTTGTCATTCCGTTCGTAAATCCTCGAAATACTCATGTCAGACCCAACAAAGTACATATATTCTTGATCAGCGTAAAATTCTAAGTCGATTTAGCTATGTCCGTCTGTCTGTCTGTAATCACGCTATCCTTCGAACGAATTGAGATAGAAGGCTAACATTTTGCATACATGTTTATTTTGCCAGTAGGCAGGTTAAGTTCGTCATGTAGGTCCACGTTTTCATATAGCACCATGTAACGGTACCTCCCTATATTCGGTATTTTGATGATTTTAGCGACATTATTCACCGGAGTAGTTTCAAATTACGTATTTAGAGTTCGTAAAGGATGCTACAGCCTGTAACAGAAAATTGTCTATGCAGGTCCAGATCTTCGTATAGCTCCGATATAACAGTATTTTGAAGATGCTACATTATACCCGTTTATAATATGGTAATGGCTTATAACAAACAGTGCATATGTAGGTCCATGTCCCAATATAACGGCTATATTCGCTATTTTTATACCCTCCACCATACTATGGAGGGTATATTAATTTTGTCATTCCGTTTGTAACTCCTCGAAATACTCACGTCAGACCCAACAAAGTATATATATTCTTGATCAGCGTAAAATTCTAAGACGATTTAGCCATGTCCGTCTGTCTGTGTGTCTGTCTGTCTGTCTGTCCGTCTGTCTGTCTGTTGTAATCACGCTATCTTTCGAACAAATTGAGATAGAAGGCTAAAATTTTGCACACATGTATATTTTGCTAGTAGGCAGGTTAAGTTCGTAAATGGGTCATGTAGGTCCAAGTTTTCATATAGCCCCCATATAACGGTACCTCTCGATATTCGGTATTTTTTATGATTTTAGCAACATTATTCACCGGAATTGTTTTGAATTTGGCATTTGAAGTTCGTAATGGATACTACAGCCTAAGACAGAAAATTATCTGTGCAGGTCCACGTCTTCGTATAGCCCCCATATAACGGTACCCCCCGATATTCGGTATTTTGATGATTTTAGCGACATTATTTAACGGAACCGTTCCAAATTTGGTATTTGAAGTTCGTAATAGATACTGCAGCAGAAAACGGAAAATGGGCCATGTAGGTCCACGTCTTCGTATAGCCCCCATATACCGTACCCCCCGATATTCGGTATTTTGATGATTTTAGCGACATTATTTACCGGGATTGTTTCAAATTTCGCATTTGAAGTTCGTAATGGATACTTCAGCCCATGCCAGAATATTGTCTGTGCAGGTCCACGTCTTGGTATAGCCCCCATATAACGGGGGAAATTGCCAAATTTGTACCAAATCGTGGAGGGTATTAAAAGTTCGGCCCGGCCGAACTTACAGCTTTTTTACTTGTTAAGATTTTAACAGAATTTTAAGCGGATTTTATTTTTTGAAAATTTCCAAATTCGTTCCTAATGGTGGAGGGTATTCAAAGTTCGGCCGGCCGAACCTACTGCTTTTTAACTTGTTTATATTAAAATTCATATATCACTAGCTGGCCCAGTCCGCGTTGCCGGCCCGAAGTTTTAGCCTTTAATGCATAGTTTTTAAAGCATAATAATTCACACATCTGGCTCACATAAGTGGCACCATTTTTAGTATAAATATAAATAATGACTCGATTAAATAGAAAAAAATCGTCTTTTAAAAACCCCGATCCTATTTTTCAGTAAGAGGTTTTAGTTTTAGAGTTAAAACCCTAAATAATATAGCATATATATTAAAAAGTATACATTAACTGTTTATAATAGACCCATGTAAGATGGTTCTCTACCTCCAAAGTAGCATAAACACAGATTTTAAGTCAAATCGATTCGAAAATATAATCAAAACCCTCGAAATAGATAAAATCAGGAGGTACTTTTATATGAGCCCTACTCCGAAACATTGACATTGAAAAATTTCCGCGAAGAGGTCTTTTACCTGTTACATATTTTGTACAAATGATTCCTCATGTAACCCCAGTATAAAATTTAAAACATTATCGTAACTTTTGCGGAGTATAGGGCAATGGACTCTAAAAAAGTTAGATCAGGGTACCTCTCTTTTGGGATTTTTATTTACAAACCCAAAATTTTCTTAACCCCAAGATTGACAGTGTAATTACTGAAGATAGCGCATAGTGCCCGTATAACGTTACCTGTAATTTATGGTTACTTTTAAGGGTTTGGAAGAATATGAATCCTTTTCTTACTATATTTTCAATTCACTCCACTATTTTGTATTGTCCGCATATTACAGTGCCTCTTCATATTCGGTATTTCACTGATAAAAGTCCCAATGAAATTTGCATTTTGAGTTCTCATTGGACGGATTATTTCCATATCTAATCAAAATTGAAAATTTTGGTATGGCAACCATATAACAGCATGTATAGAAAATATAATAAAATATATATATATATATATATATATATATATATATATATATATATATATATATATATAAATATAACAATAAGAATTTTCAATTCCACAAGGAATTCTGAAACAATTCCACACAATATTCCATATCATAAAAGAACAGAAATACATAAAGAGCATATTTGGCAGGCTTAAGTCATCGGCTGGCTTCTTCGTAGATGAACAAAGAAGTTTTAGGTTGACCTAGTTCGACTTTGGGCCTATGCTCCTTTGTTCATTTCCGATGAAGCCAGCCGATGACTTAAGTCAGCCAAATATGCTCTTTATGTATTTCCAGCCTTAGAATTGGAGGGAAAGTCTACGGTATGTCGAGTAATAATTTTAAAACCGATATCTTCATTATTTTGCAAATATAAGGATTTTTGATAAATCGAAGTAGTGGGCGTAAAAGTAGGCATGATCAATATTTTTTTCTTTAAAAACCTAACTCGGGGTATGACGAACGTTTGTACAAAAAAAAAATAATGCAAATCGGTCCAGCCGTTCTCAACTGATTCCATTTCCAACGAACAACATTTTCTTTCTTTTCCCAAGCATTGTAAACGACTTACCGATCTTTGTAGACATAAAGTTGAAACCATTTGCATGTGTCTGGGGTCTTTAGGGCAACCTCTTCAATGGGTATTGTGGACAATGTGCTTAAAATAAATATGGACCCCATTTCACCGGCAGCCGTTGCATTCCCCACCTCGCCATCATTGTGAGCCATTTTTTGCATAGCAGACGGTGCAATGCCAACTGGCCATTTTAATTTGTAACCCAAAACCTCGCAGGTGGTATCCAAACGAGAAACATCTCTCAAGCAGCGTGGACGAATTCGCAACCTGTTGAATTGAAATCGCTCACAGAAATTATTTTCACTTTTTAATATGTTAAATTCGTTTTTTAACAATTTTAAGCACACAGTTTTTTTATTAAATTGATAATTAAATCCTAGGAGCCTTGCAATACCCTACCTCCGAAAAGCTTGACGATTTAAATTTAATGAGACCTCTTCACCGGCACCACTTCGATAATAGTCGACAATTTTTTTGTCTAAAATCTGATGAGCTTCTTCTTCAAAATCGGTTACACAAACGTAGGGAGGAGCCATAGTTCTACCGATCGTTTCTTTTCCAAACGTTGATGATGACTGTCAATCCATAATGGAATTGCAGCTTTTTATAACATTTTTAGTTAAGTTTCGGCATTATTTAGATTAACAATTAACACATGTCTGTCCATGGGGAATGAATTCGTTACAGTTCCTTTTGATATGTACCTGTACGTATGTATGTACTAAAAGAGACGATTCATGTTTTGCAATAAATTGATCAATGTGCTGATAACATCTTTCGATTCGTAGAACAAATAATGCTGTTTTCTAAATTTCACTCTTGGGTCATTCCAGTGATCCATGACCATAAGTGAAAACACGACTCGTAATCTATCTACCCGACTTACAAAGTTAATTTTACTATTTAAAAATCGAAATCAAAAACAAGTAGATGTCGGTGTTTTGAAGTGTTTAAATTTACATGAAAATAAATAAATCATGCAAAACAATTTTTAAATAAAACAAGAAATCCATGTACTATAAAGGAATTTAAAATCTACATAGTGAAGTTTAAAAGTTATTTTTTTTTTAAATTATTGAAATCGGCAGCTCGATTCTTTTTCTATAAAAGTATGAAACGAAAAAATATTTTCTTTACAAAATGTTCCGTTTGACATTACTTTTCTTTATTAAAGAGTTGAGCCCGAGAATTTTTATAAATAATTTTTTAGAAGATACATACCATGGCAAATTGTGTAAGATTATCTCGTGCAAACATATGATATACATACACATTTTCATAAACTCATATAGGCAACATTTGATTTTCGAAACTTAAAAGTGAAAACTTGCATCCTTCGAAATTTTCAGTGTTAAAATGCAATATTTTTCTTAATTTTAATTTGCCTGCTTCGATATGTTATAACCAGTAAGGAAAGATCAAAAGTCTGCTAAGCCGACTATATGATACCCTACACCACTATGTGTATCTAGTAGAGCTCCCGTAACAAAAAAGTTTATATTGGGAATTTATGTGGAGTACCATACCGAAAAAATCTCTTCAATTTGGGCTGATATTACATATATGGTGAGCAATAACCGTAAAATCGAATGAAGATCTGTATTGAAGCTATATACAATCTCATCCGATCTCAATAAAATTTGGAATTTACGAGCAGTATCTGATGCCAGTTATCGAATATTCTTGTTGTCGAGTGCATATTACGCATGTGAGGGACTTTAACACCAAAGCGTATGAAACACATATATGGGAGCTATAGCTATATATGAACCGATTTTCAACAAATTTGAAGGAACTGGCAACTGAATTCAGTCGGAACTGCCAAAATTTGGAGTGATATTGGATATTTGGGGAACAATTAACTCGAAATCGGTAGAAGATATATGGTAGCTATATCTAAATCTGATCCAATTATTACAAATTTCAATAGGGTTCGTCCTTGGGCCAAATAAATATTGTTTGCAAAATTTCATCTCATTCGGATAATAAATGAGACCTGCATTTTGTTCACAAGAAGACATGGACGGAAAGTGATTCTATGAAGATCCTCAAATGTAACTATGGGTCTATCTCGCTTCCTTCTCCATGTTACAAACATATGTACAGAGACATAATACACTGACAGTGTGGTGTAGGGTATATAAATATATACAAATACATACATTATACATGCGTTTGCCGACATAATGACCAGGGACTGGAATCCTATTCTATGAAATGAAAAACAATGTATTTTATAAAATTTTTCATTTGGCATTTCTTTTTATAGAACAAGAATTTTTATTCTTCGTCTTGCGTTAAAATTGTGTAAATCTTAACCAAGGGTTGTCGATTTTCAAATAAGACTAAAGGTGGGAATACATAAAGCGCTTATCTGGCTGGCTTAAGTCATCGGCTGGATTCTTCGGAAATGAACAAAGGAGCCAAGGCCCAATTAAAAACTAAGTCAACCTAAAAGTTGCTTTTTACAAGTTTTCTTATACAACGTTAATCAGAGATTGTTATGATATTCATTTTTCAAACTATTTTAAAGAATTTTTATCATTTTACATTCAAAATTGTAAGTTTCAAAATTGGTTTGACAGTTCATTCTCCCAGCGGCTGTTTCGATGCGACTACCTGGATTCTTCTATCATGAGTATAACCGTTGACTAATAAAGATATAGATTAAAATGTGATGGTTTTAATCTCTCCCGGCAGAGGCCATCATAGTTGATCATTGGTTAGTGTTCCAATGATCAACCGTGGTGGCCACTCAGGACTAGTAAAGTCATTTGACTGCGAAAACAATTTATTCACTTTCCTGCTATTTTAGTTATACCATAGACTAATAAAGGTATACAATTAAAAGTTGTCTCATCTGTTATCTTCGAAAACAAAGTGCTTCAATAGATGTCATTCGTGCTGTGAGAGAGCTTAAGGGTGAGAATACATACAACGATTTTTTGACTGGCTTAGATTATCGGTTGGCTTCTTCGTAAAAGAACCAAGGAGCGTAGGGTGAGCAAGTATAAATTATGAACTGAAATTGAACTGAGTTAACCTAATTCTCTGTTATTTTACGAAAAAACTGTCGATGGCTTAGGCCGTTAAAAAACTTGTTCTATGTATTCCTTTAGATGAGTTCCAATTGGAGATTTACATTTTTTTAATAATCAAAAATACTAATAAACTAATAAAATGTTAACATATTCCTAACTACTCCTCCTTCCTAAATTCATATTTAGACACAGGTCAACCCTTTTTATACCCTCCACCAAAAAAGTTGTGGAGGGTATATTAAGTTCGTCATTCCGTTTGTAACTCATCGAAATAATCATTTTAGTCCCAACAAAGTATATATATTCCTGATCAGCGTAAAATTCTAAGACGTGTCAAGATGGTTTTTATTTAAAAATAAAAGTAATTCTGGGAATAAATACAAAGTTTAAAATGTAATATGCTCTACGCTCCTTAGATGCGTCCGCTCTCGGTCAATGCTCAACGACGACTGACTCATAAACTCATTTTGATAGTTGACAATTCGGCCTCTCCTGACTCTTCGTCCCTCCTGGGCGAACCATCATCAGACTCATCTTTATCTTCGATTTCGAGACTTGGATCACCATAGCACCAGGGCTTCATATGATCGGTCGACATAACACCGCAATATTTCCTTTGCTTCAAACTTAAATCCGGCAGATCCTCTACCAGATAACGATCGTTTCCGATAATTTTCGTGACGATGTATGGTCCTTTATACCGCGCATCCAACTTATGCGATTCTCCTGTAGGCTGCGGTACCGTGTCTATCACCACCAAATCGCCTTCCTTGTACTGAGTTGGCTTGGAATGACGGCTGTCAAATCTTGCTTTCCATTTTTCCTTTTGTTTCTGGATGTTAGCAACAGCCTGCTGTTGAATTACCCTAACATCGAAATTCTCTCTTTCTTCATCACCAACCGCCTGGATAATTCTATTGTAACTGACATCTCTGAGACTAAAGTTGAATATTAAGTCATTTGGACTGAACTTTGTAGTCGCATTCAGCTGCGAGTTAATACTCCACTGTATCGTCGTTGTCTCAGTGTCCCATTCTTTTGTATCACCTACTAGACATTTCAACGCATTCAAAACTGTCTGGTTGATCCGCTCGGCTTGGCCATTGGCTCTTGGTGTTCGGACTGCTGTTTGTACATGTTGTATTCCGTTGTATTCCACAAACTGTTGGAATTCTTTAGACGTGAACGCCGTTCCCTTATCCGATACAATTCTTCGTGGCTGTCCGAAAATCGACATAACTTCTCGCAGCGCTGTTATAACCGGAGCAGTCTTTGTATTCCTGGTTGGCTTTATAAACGCCGTGAATTTCTTGGATTCTTCCTTGACGTGTATCTGGTAATATCCTGATGTCATGTCTAACGTTGTAAAATACTTATTTCCAGATAACAACGAAAGTTGTTCTTCAACCACTGGCATCGAGTACTGCTTTTTGATGGTGACTTCATTTAATGCTCGATAATCCGTACACATACGACTTTCACCGTTCGCCTTTTTGACCAACAATACTGATGCTGCATAGGGCGAATCACTTGGGCGAATAATACAACATCGAAGCAACTTGTCAATTATGTCTGACAGAATTTGTCTTTGAGAAAATGGAACTTGGTATCTTTTACCAACTACAGGCTTGTCCGTAGATAAACTTATTTCCATTTGTGTATTTTTACACCTTCCAAGGTCTTCAAGGGTTTCAGCAAAACAGTCCTTGAATGACGACAGTATTTGGTCTAATTTTTCCTTTTGATGCTCATCCAGACTTTCTCCGACATTAAATGTACTTGGCATTGTTGACTTTACTTTCAAGACACCATGCTCAATTGTAAGTTTTGTTTGCTTCTTACACAATACGTCTCTTCCTAAGAGAACGTCATATCGCATCAAGTCATTCGGCACTACATAAATGGTAGTCATTAAACTCTCCTCGTCGATGACAACGTTAGCCTCAAACATTTCCACCACTTCAACAATAGATCCACCAAAACCTTTCATTCTTTTTGACGTTACTTCCATATCGCAACCCTCTGGAACTACAGCTTTCCGCATTAAGGTAAAGTCGCTTCCAGTGTCCACAAAACCTTCATATGTCTTACCATTGACCGTGACATCTTTCATAACCGGTGGGCAGTAATCCTTAGACTCTTCTGTCATTGCTGCCACAGTTGTACCTTTACCTTTGCATTGCGATGCATCGTGACCAATCTTTGCACATTTACTACACTTCGGCTTCTTCAATGGTTGTGGGCAACTAGTTGAGATATGCCCAAACCTGTTACAATTGAAACACTTTACTCCCTTGGTTGGCGCTCCACCTGAGACACTTGCGGTTTTGTCATCCTCGTCATTCTTTGTTTGCTTCCTTGCATACGTTTGTATGGTCAAATTCTCCAACGACCTTAATAATTCACTACATGTCTGCGGGTTCATAGCTAAAAGTGTTCTTGTTAAGCTGCTATCATTGAGACCATTTATGATGTACGACAGTATTGATGCCTCATCTACGCTTCCTCTTTTCCCTATGGCCAACATTGCGTAATAATATTCCACCAAAGACTCATTCGAGTTTCGTTTCCTAGCTATAAGTTCACGATGAATGTCAGCAACACTTACTCGACTTGGGAAATCCTTTAAAAATTGTTGTCTGAACTCTTTCCATGTTTCAACCACTGGTAAAGCGTCTATCCACATTTTAGCAACACCACTCATTTTATGATGAACTGCAAACAAAGTTGTTTCATCTGACCATCCATGAAGCCTTTGCAACGTTTCAACCTTGTCAATGAATTGGACTGATGTAACATTTACTTTAATTGGATCGAAGTCTGGTATCATTACTATGTAATCCTTTAAACAACCAGATGTTCCGGAACCAGATTGTCTTGATATTACTTCAGCTGGAACTTGCTGTTCTGTATCCCTTGAATTTAACCCTGCATTTGACGTAATAGCCCTTTCTGTTGAAAGTGTTGTTAACTGTTGCACACTTCTTGCTAGAGTCAACATTATATCCTTTAGCTCTCGCATTTGACTTGTTAGAGAATCATCACCCGTCTCAGCTTCATCAAATCCATGAAAATCCTCCTGTGACTCTGAATCTTCAACTTCCACTTCGTCATTTCCATTGCAAGCCATGAGTCTAGCAATTTTCTCGGACTTATTTCCTGTTCGTGGTAAGCTTCTTGCCAGTAATAATTTGTCTAGCTCCGCAACCTTTAACGAACTTATTTTCACTTTCATACTTTTCCTTGTGAATTTTCCTTTTTAATTCGTTACTTCAGCAAATCTAGAACTATTCTTTTTTTTTAGAAGCCGCACGCCCTAAAAATATACGTTAACTTTTCCCTTTTTAAACTTCTTCTTCGGGGTTCCCCTCTTTATGTCTTGCTTTCAATCTCCTTGATGTACTATCGTTGTCCTACTCACTCACACTTTTGAGTATACCTTTGTACATTCTCCTTTGATTGATGCTTTCTCCTTTGCTCTCTTTGAGCACGTTACACACTCTCACTAAACTCACTCGAACTTTTGAGTTTAGGTGCCTTTGCGTGGTTTCTCCTCTTTATGTCTTGCTTTCAATCTCCTTGATGTACTATCGTTGTCCTACTCACTCACACTTTTGAGTATACCTTTGTACATTCTCCTTTGATTGATGCTTTCTCCTTTGCTCTCTTTGAGCACGTTACACACTCTCACTAAACTCACTCGAACTTTTGAGTTTAGGTGCCTTTGCGTGGTTTCTCCTTTGGTCGTCGTTGTTGCTTTGCATTGAGCTCTTCACTACTACATCACTTTGACGCCTTAGTTTCTCAGCTCTTTGAGTATTTTTCTGCAATTCTTATCCAAAATGATGAAATTCCTTGTAGATTTCTGTTCTTATCCCACTTCTGATTCTGTCAAGATGGTTTTTATTTAAAAATAAAAGTAATTCTGGGAATAAATACAAAGTTTAAAATGTAATATGCTCTACGCTCCTTAGATGCGTCCGCTCTCGGTCAATGCTCAACGACGACTGACTCATAAACTCATTTTGATAGTTGACAGACGATTTAGCGTCCGTCCGTCTGTCCGTCTGTTGTAATCACGCTACAGTCTAAACGAATTAAGATAGGAAGCTAAAATTTTGCACAGATCTCTCTTTTGTCTGCAGGCAGGTCAAGTTCGAAGATGGTGTATATCGGTCCACGACATCGTATAGCCCCCATAGAACGGTACCCCAGATATTCGGTATTTTGATGATTTTAGCCACATTTTTCAACGGAATTGTCTGAAAATCCACACAAGGAGTTCTTTATACCTTGGCAGAGAATTATCTATATAGGTCCACGATATCGTATAGCCCCCATATAACGGTAACCTCGATATTTGGTATTTTGATTATTTTATCCACATTTTTCAATGAAATTGTCTGAAATTCCACAAAAGGAGTCCCTTGTGGGCATTTTACCCCCTCAAAAAGAATTGTCTATATAGGTCCACGATATCGTATATCCCCCATATAACTGTACCCCCCGATATTCGGTATTTTGATGGTGTTAGCCACATTTTTCAATGGAATTGTCTTAAAATCCACACAAGTAGTTCCTTGTGAGTACTTTACCTCCTGAGAGAGAATTGTCTATACAGGTCCACGATATCGTATATCCCCCATATAACGGTACCCCCCGATATTCGGTATTTTGATGATTTTACCCACATTTTTCAACGGAATTGTCTGAAACTCCACACAAGGAGTTCCTTGTGGGTACTTTATACCTCGGCAGAGAATTATCTATATAGGTCCACGATATCGTATATCCCCCATATAACGGTACCCCCCGATATTCGGTATTTTGATGATTTTACCCACATTTTTCAACGGAATTGTCTGAAAATCCACACAAGGAGTTCCTTGTGGGTACTTTATACCTCGGCAGAGAATTATCTATATAGGTCCACGATATCGTATAGCCCTTATATAACGGTACCCCCGATATTCGGTATTTTGATGATTTTAGCCACATTTTCCAATCGTATTGTCTGAAAATCCACACACGGAGTTCTCTGTGAGCACTTTACCCCTGAAACGGAATTGTCTATATAGGTCCACAATATCGTATATCCCCCATATAACAGCACTCCCCTATATTCGGTATTTTGATGATTTTACCCACATTTTTCAACGGAATTGTCTGATAATCCACACAAGGAGTTCTTTGTGAGTACTTTACTCCCTGAAAGAGAGTTGTCTGTATAGGTCCACGATATCGTATAGCCCCCATATAACGGTACCCCCGTTATTCGGTATTTTGATGATTTTAGCTATATATTCCAATGGTATTCTCTGAAAATCTACACAAGGATTTTTTGTGAGCACTTTAACCCCTGAAAGGTATTTGTCTATATAGGTCCACAATATCGTATATCCCCTATATAACGGTACCCCCGATATTCGGGATTTTGATGATTTTAGCCACATTTCCCAATGGAATTATCTGAAAATCCACACAAGGAGTTCCTTGTGAGTACTTTACCCCCAGACATATATTTGTCTATATCCACAATAGCGTATATCCCCCCATATATCGGCACCTTCCGATATTAGGTATTTTAAAGATTTTAACAGAATTTTCAATGGATTTTATTTTTTTGAATATTTTCTAATTCGTTCCAAATGGTAAAGGGTATTCAAAGTTCGGCCCGGCCGAACTTACTGCTTTTTTACTTGTTTATATTTGAAACTTAAGGGGTGAATACAAAAAGGTGGAGTCAATGGTCAAGTCAATAACTGGCTTTTCATAATACAACAAAAGAGTTTAAATTCACAATTTCGGCCCATAATTTCATTGTTCTTTTACGAAAAGGCAGTCAATATATTGTGGCAGAAAAAAAAAATATCTTATTTATTAACATCTGTATGTTTTCACCCCTTAATTTATAATTTGTGTAGTAGGGACACACAGAACATGTTACCCCAGTAGGGATGGTGATGTACATTAAATCGGGTATTAGTACTATGGGTTTTCCATGGATATAACCTTGGTACAATCACAAAGGTAGTTTAACTTCGGAGGACAAAGAAAATGCAACTCAGAAAATTTTCAAATTCTGTTGATATCAAATCTGTCCTATATCCTTTTCGCGTTGATTGAATGGAACAATTCTTTCTTTTTTTACACACGCATGTGTCTATTGAAATAAATACACTAATAATCCCAATAAGGTAATTTTATCGGTAAAAGAAAAAATGAAATATATTTATTATGGATAGGAGGAAAATGTTGGTTCATCCCAATTTTTTTAAATTAAATTTTAAATGCATCCGCCATTAAATGTGAATTTTTCTTACACAGGAGTGTAAAATATTTTAAATTTTTTTCTTTATTATTCAGAATAGAGAAATCAAATGAAAAATTGTATTTATTCTATCTCCTGTTTTTGAATCATTGGTATAACAACACATTCAACATATTTTGATTTGCAATATTGCACGAGACTTACACAAGCATTGTTTGATACACGATTTTTACAAAAATAGACAATTATATAAATGTTTGGTTGTCAAGTTCGCTGTAGAGCGATAATGATTTGAGGGAATAACATTTCTTAAGTTCAGCGATAAGAAAAACTTTTGAAAAACGTCAAAACAAAATTAATCCAATAAAAAAAAACATTTTAGAAATGTCTGATGCAATTGAGTAACACTTTGAAATATCCTTCAGTAGGCAGACAAAATGGATTTCAGTATTCGACTGACGTGATTCAGCCTGCATTAATACAGTGTTGAACAAAACAAGTAAAAAAACGTAATCGAATAGAAACCCATTTTCCTCAATATGAAGCTTAGACCACTACAAAAGATAATACATGCATATGAAAAAAAAAAAAACACTAACTTCTCCACAGTAGTATCGAGTAAAAAGTTTGCATTCAAGAATGTAGTTCTTTCATTGGTACAAGTGAATCACTCCAGAATTTTATAAGATAGTGCACCTGTTAGAAATAGATTTAAATCAGATTAATTTTTGATTAAAGATGGCGAACCATTTTCTATTCTATTCAAAAAAGATTTTTTTTCTGGGGCAATAGTGAGTTTATACTATTCCTGTCAAATTATTATTCAAAATTATATGCAACAAGTTGTTTTCATTTATTTGATATTTTTCCTGATTGTGAATGAAATGCATTGATTTTCTTTTGAAAATATGATCTAAATCGCCCAATCTTTCAATTCCACCTATTTTTACCTTAAGATAACTCTTGGAATGAATAATAAGATGCATTTTCACAATATAGATTCCTTTCTCGATTACATTTGTTAAGTCATATAGCTGAAATATAATAACACACGAAATTATTGATTACCTAGGCAATGTATTCTCAATGTGGCTTACCCAATGAAGAGAAATGTTGGCGACAAAAATGTTGGAAAATAAGTATTCATGTAAAGAAAATTATGCAGAACAAATTCTTCTCAGTGTTTGTTGCGAATACACATACAATTTTTGGTACTCCCTATTCTGTAATGCATTTTCTAGTGAGAAACATTTTTGGATATCATTAGCATGTAGATCAGCGGTGCTCAAGAAAAATTACCTCTTTTCAGTCAAATTTATCTTTGCTTATTTAAATCAAGAACAAAACAGTGTTAAGTCATTATTTATAAAAATATTATTTATCCATTTGCTCTATAAATTAATTTGGCAAACATTCGTGTCTAAAAACAAATTAATAGAACCGTAAGTTATAAAGAAAAACAGAATTTTAATTTTCTCTTAAATTATCTCTTTTTTCGGTTCATGTTCTAGAACACGGTTTTGAGCACCGCTGATGTAGATTCTCTGCCAGATTTAAGATAAATCTGAACGAGAGGAAATATATGTTTATGTTGTAAATCTAGTTTAAAAAATTTGTAACTTAAGATTTTTTATTTGATGTTTCTTTAGTTTAAAAAGTTTTCGTAGAACAAGAATTGAGCTGTAAATAAGTAGGATTCAAAGGATACTCATACATTTGAACAAAGCAAATACGTTAAAAAGCGTTGACATACAATTCGTTATAAAATAAATAAATGCTACTATGTCAAAATTTATTGTGAATGGTCATTTATCACAGTGTACCCGGTAAACATTTAAATTCAAATGCGCTATTATAAAATCAAATTTATTTCACTGAAGGCTGCATATGGTTCAGCTGTTTATCCTGAATTAAGGTGAGATTATGTACAAAAGAGGATTTTCTTTCTGCCATAAGTCATTTGGAAGGGTTTTCGTAAAAGTTCAATTTCGACGCACAATTTGAACTTGATCACACTAAAATCTCTTATTTTTACGAAAAAGTCAGCTAGTGACTTATGCCAGAATAAAACCTCTTACGTATTCTCACCTTCAATTACAACAATAATGCTTAATACAACTCATGGCACAATTACAGAAGGTATAACAAAGTTACCCCCCTATCGTAGTAAAAACTTTTACATTCTTGCAGTACTGGAACGGAGCATGTTTGTATGTGTGTGCATTGTTTTGAATAAAAAATACAATAATTTCAAATTAAATGCATATTTTCGACATTAATGGGCAACAAATTGCAAAATTTTGGGATAAAATTGTATTATCCTACGAATATGGATTCAATATTGTGGAATGACCCCGAAACTCCATTCTTGTTTCGTGCGTTTTCCCCAATATAAGAATTTTGTTAAAAAAAAATAAATATAAACAAAACCAACTGTTGCATATTTAAAAGTCTATTTGACACTATAAGACTCCAGCACAGAGGTGCATTTTTTTAGTTTCTTTGAAGTTGAACAACCTTTCTTATTGAAAATGACGATTCATTCAATTTTCCTGACTTTGTGTATTTACTCATAGGACCATGGTAGAATCAAGTTAGGTTCTCTTGATTATGTGCATTACTCCAAATTATTTCTGGAGCAGAATCTGTTTATTTTATTCACATTGCATTGTGGTCGTACAACTTATTGTGATCAATTAACCTTTCGCAATACGCACTACGATTTAAACTCAGTATTCTCTGTCTATCTTAAGGAGCATGTACATAAAAAGCTTGAAGTCATGGCTAGGCATATTAATGTCAAATTTTGAAATGTCACAAAATATGCCCAGCCATGACTTCAAGCTTCTTATGTACTTGCGCCCTTAAAGTGAAAATAAATTAAATGATTTTTTGACTGGCTTAAATCATCGGCTGGCTTCTTCGTGAGGAACCCTACCTCTTTTTTACCAATAAACCAGTCGATGGCTTAAGCCAGACAAAAAAGCGTTTTATGTGTTCTCACCTTTAGATTACTTAATCTTGATTTTGAATTGTTTTTTATTTATTTATTTATTTTATTTATTTTCAATTAGTACAGAAACCTAGCCGACAGGGCCATGGACGGTTCAAAAAACTTCTATACATGACTACTCTAAATTAATTATAATATCCTTAATCCTAAAAGAATTACTTAAAATTAAACACTAAAACAAATTAACAAAAAATGAATAAAATTAACAATTGATTGATGGTTCCAAGAACTCCTATACATGACTACTCAAAACTATTCATAACATCCTTAATCTTAAAAATAACATTAAAAAAATAACAAAAAAAAAAAAAAAAAGATTAGCAAAAATCACAATTCATTGAAGATTTAGATAAATCAACTATGCAAGGAAAAAAACAAATTAACACAAGAAAACTATATATTTTAAACAATATTGAAATGAGCATATAATTTAAGCTTATAACATTTTAGGGAAGAATTGAATGTCTTAAGATTAGGTGGCAGATTGTTGAAAATGCGATCAATTCTTACATAGAAGGATTTTTCCAACAGAGGAGTCAAGCGTGGTATAACAATTTACAGGTTCCTTACAGATCTCGAAAACTTAAAAAGGTCCAAAAGAGTAGAAGATGTCCTCAATTTAAAATGTTTGTAGAAGAACAACATTGACCTTAAATTCACAAAACACTCAAACGAACAACCAAGAAACTCTTTCACAGAAGGAGATATATGATCACGACGTTTGACACAAAAAACATATCGCATTACCCTATGAAACAATAGTTTTAACTTACGAAAAACAAAACCGTAGCTACCCCCAAAAATCTCAATACAATATAAAAAGTGAGGCATTATTAATGCATGTACCAACTGAATTCTAATCTTCTTAGGCCAAAGTATGTCCAAGCAGTACAACTTCTTTAAAATAAAGTTAACTTTGGACACTAAAGAATTCACATGCACATCAAACACCAAACCAGAATCACGAAACAAACCAAGACATTTCATCGAGCTTACAACATTTATAGGCATCCTATAAATGGAAACTCTAATTGAATCCTCTTGCAAGTTCCCAAAAAACATAACTTTAGATTTTTGAGTATTTATTGAGAGACCGTTACAGGACAACCAAGTTACCAACATATTAATATTAAAATCAATTGACGACTGCAACACATCCATAAACACATATTCTCCTTTAAACAAAATTTGAATGTCATCAGCAGATGCAAACGACATACAATTCCTACCATTAATACAACTCAGCAAATCATTAACATACATAACGAACAATAGAGGGCCAAGAACAGATCCCTGTGGCACACCACTACTCACTGGAAGAAGATTGGAAACAACATTTTTACCAGAGACATACTGTTTTCTCCCGAACAAGTAAGAAAACATTAACTTACAAGCCGAGGACGAAAAATTGAAGAGACGATGTAACTTACTAATTAAATTGTCATGATTAATCCTGTCAAATGCCTTTTCCAAATCAAGTGATAATAAAACACAGCAATCACCAGCACTGACAGAATTTCTTATATTGTCAGTCAATCCAACCAGAAGAGATGTTGTGCTACGATTACTTCTAAATCCATGTTGACTCTGGTGTAATAGTGAATGCTCATTTATATATTCTAACATTTGATCTTTCAATACATATTCAACCATTTTAGAAAGAATTGGCATTATTGATATGGGTCTGTACTCATCAGAATCACCACTTTTATGAATAGGCACTATTTTAGCAACTTTCCAGAGCTCAGGAAACACAGACACTGTCAAAATCGTATTCACAACATGAAGCACAAAAGGGCCAACAAAGGGAAAAACAAGTTTAAGAAATTTAAGTTTAAAGCCATCGTAACCTACTGCTTTTGACTTAATTTTATTAAAGGCACAAATAACTTCATCATAACTAATAGCACGAAACGAAAAACCACCATAAGCACCTACAGGAACACAGACATCCATAGATTGATTGGAGACAAAACAAGAATTCAACATCTCAACATCCACATTTTCAACTTCACATTCCTCATCACTCAAACCATTCTTATTTAATATTGACCACACTTCCTTTGTGGTTTTATTCATAAACAATTCCTTGTGGGCAATATACTTCAACCTCCTTATGACTTTCTTAGCACGGTTCCGACAACGACAAAAATTCCTCCAATTATCTAAAGTCCTATTTTGAAGATACGCCTTATATGCAGAATCCCTAAGGGAAACATGATAACAGATGTCAGAAGATTTAAACCAATCACTATTATTATTCTTATAAAATCTTCTTCTTATCGGAACAACTGTATGCAAACATTGAAGACCACAATTTAGTATATTTACCTTTGAATCAACATCTGTCACTGTAAACACTTCTTCAAAGTTGCATAAATCCAAAGCATCCGAAATCGCTACTGGGTCAACAGAACTGTAGTCCGCATATTCATAAAACAGACGACTACGACAATTAGGAACATTGAGAGACAAAAATATAAACGAATGGTCAGAAATGCCAGGACAAGAGAATTGATTTGAACATGCTAACAAACTCAAATTCGAATTGTATTCATGAATAACATTTGAGTTGGAGATGTTTTCGTAAATCTTAACATACTTTTAGACAGAGAATACATCATGGTAAAAGAATACAGGTAGATGCATCAACACTCTCGAAAAAAAAATAATTTTAAAATATTTTCTTATACGATGCCATTCAAAGCCTGTTAGGATATGTGCTTTTCAACAAAAATCACTAATTTAAATAATTTTTCATTCAAAATTTAGAATTCCAAAAATATTTTGCCACCTCATTGTACCACCAGCTGTGTGGTTGCGCCTACCTGTATCATTTTGTCCTGGAATACTGTAATCAGCCAATGATACCCTGTTATCATTTCAATTTGCAGTGTCTATACCATATGGCTTGCCACCTTTAGACCCCCTATCACAGTTGGTCTCTCTTTCGTTTTCGATCTATGAATCACTCTGGTCTCTCTGTTTTGATTCCACATCTTTATTCATGTTTCTCCATTACCATGTTTTTCGTTTTAGTGGTGCCAGATTAATTCACTCAGTTCATTGATAAAAAAAATTGATAAAATTTTTATTTTTTTCTTCTCGCGCATACGCGCTGGGAGAAGTAGACTCATCGAAAGTTAAAACTGTTAAAAGTGGTAGTTATGTCCGAAAATAATACAACTGGAGATACATCAACGTACGTCGACATGGATGAATCTACGCAACAGCTTCCACCAATTGACTTCAATGCCGACCGCTTTCCATTCTCCATTGTTTGGACACCGATTCCAATGTTGACCTGGTTCTTCCCATTCATTGGCCATATGGGTATTTGTATGTCTAATGGCGTTATTAGAGATTTTGCTGGGCCCTACTTTGTTTCAGAAGACAACATGGGATTTGGACGACCCGCTCGATATCTGCGCCTGAGTCCCAAGAACGTCGAAGGCGGTTCTTTAATGTGGGACGAAGCCGTATCCAAAGCTTCCGTGCTCTACGGCACACGAATGCACAATCTTTTTTGTGATAACTGTCATTCTCATGTGGCGACAGCATTGAATTTTATGCGTTATAGAGGTTCGAGTTGGAACATGGTGAAACTCGCAGCTTGGATATTTTTCTGCGGTAGATACGTGGGTGTAATGGGTTTCATCAAAACCTGGTTGCCGTTCCTTATCGTTGTTACATTGTGTACTTTGCTGGGAGTTTATTTTTAATGTTGGTGAGAGCAGACAAATGACGCGACCAACATCAATGATGCATTTTTAGTGTCGCAGTTCTTGTATTACTGAAAATTTATTATATATTTTAAATACCTATTTACGAATTTTTCATTTTTATTTTTAAGTTTTTATTAGTGAAAATTTACTAAAGTTTTATGGAGATTTTACATAAACAGGTTATAGAAACTACAAATAAATATGTAGAAAAAGAAACTGCGTTTTACTATAGATTGGTATATTCCAACATTATCTTTCTATTTCCTACGCGTAAAGGGATTGCAGGAATGTACATATGGCTATACTGATTAGATTAATGAATAATCGGTCCCTATATATTCTGAAGGAAAGCAATTCGTATTAATACATATAAACAACTCTAACACTCTGTGAATGGATTTCATCTGGCATCATTGTGGAAAACAAACAACTATCTTAGTTTTACTTGGGCAATACAATAAGTCCCAGCACATTTAATTGCCAAACAAACCGAGATGGGTAAATAGCAAAAATCATATATAAGACTTATAAATTTAGTTATTTAATTATAAAAGACATCCCATTGAAATTAAATTTCATTATCACTATCATCTTCATTTTTGAACGCTTCGCCGGCCTCTATGGCCATTGCATGCCATGGTGCTGGATTTAGGCGATGTACTCCATTCGTTTCTTTGCCAACCAAACTCATTTCATAGCGGAAATCTTTGTCTTTTAGCTCATCATGCACTTGATAGATACTGCAACAATAAACAAATTTAAGAATGAAATATATTTTTTAGAAAAAGTTATTACTCACATTCTTCCTGAATTCTGGACCAAATCAGTGGTCGACATTTCAGTGTAATTGAATTTCTCCATTTCTGTCTTGGCTTGTTGTTTTGCCTTGCCGCTAGCACAAGCAAAATAGCCAAACGAAGAGCCCGATGGTTCAATTTTGTATAGTTGTGGTCCCTGGTCTTCGTCCCATGCAGAAAGAATTACCGAAACACCAAACGGACGGACGGCACTGTAAAGAGTGTAAGCGTGCACATAAGCAGCAACACGTTCCGTTAAATGTCTCAATGGAATAGTTCGTTCGAATTGTTGTCGGTAGTTGGCAGCTTCCTGTCGTGCTATATCCACAATATAACGACCATCGGCTAAGAGACCAGCTATTGCTAAACCAATGTTTTTGTCGATTGTGAAAATACGTGCACCAGCATCTTCCTCATACAGTGGGCTTGTGACAATTTTTTCCACTGCCAACACCACAGAGTCCTTGCCTCTTAGGCCAATAACTGTACCACTTTTTTCAACAGCTTTGGAGGCATAATCAATTTGAAAAACTCGACCGTCCGGGGAGAATTGAGATGCAGACAAATCGTACTGAAAGTAAATAGGAACACTTCGATAATTTCTGTTCTACAATCGTATTTTATATTAATTTACTCACTCCTGTGCCAATAGAACTCATATTTGACAATTTTTTCGTACGTTTCTACTAGAAAACAATATTGCCGATAATTTTTGCAAAATTGAAGAATTAAATATTTTGCAAGTTGTTTGGACGATGAATTGACGGCTTTTTGTTTGGTGGTATTTGAGGTTATGTTTATATTTTGACAGTTTATAATTTCGACTTTTCATTGTGCAGGGTTACCAGGCGTTCAAACAAATAATTGAAAACAGCAGATTACTCTACATGAATTCATGTTTAAATTGTTCAATTGGTATATTTATATAGAAGATGTAAAAGTAGTAAAGGAAATAATTTTTAAAATCAATAAGAAAGAACTGTTTTACCAGAGATAAATCAGCAAGTAGGCCGCAAAGTGAGGTGTATTAAAAATAAGGGAGTTGCAGAAATGGCCGTTTTTCTTCGGACTTTTTACTAAACAATTTTATAATGACAGAAGAATGAGGGAGGTAGAACAAAGCTACCTCTATGGTTGATTTAAGAAGGTAAATTTATGCCACCATATGTTCACAATTTGTTTTTATTTTACAAATCTCACTGACAAAATGTATATTTACAAATCCGTTGTATACACACAAATCAGAGATAGGAATCAGTGTTCTATCCAGTGAAATTTGACATGAATTTTCTTTTGGCGCCTCTATTCCGACAAAACACATATAAAATATGAAAAAAAAATTTTCAATTTGAAAATATTTCAAATTTAGAGGCAACAGAAATTCATATTTTTTACTTTTTCGTGCAACGAAATGTATAATTTTGAAATAAAACCATGTTGGAATTAAGGAGGTGAAGTCATGCATAATAATATGCTTACATTTTTTTTAAATTATTCATTTGACAACTCCTCATTGTCAAAATTGTAGGCATACAAATCAGAAATGGGAACCTGTTTTCTACGCAGCGAAATTTGACAAGGTAAATTACAGAAAATGCAGAGATGGTCATGCTTATTTGAAATGACTTTACCTTTTTAATTTTACCATAGCCTGGGACTGGATTCTTGTTCTATGAAATGAAAAATATTTCCTTTATAAAAGTTTACATTTCACATTTTCATAGAACAAGAATTGAGGCCTTGGCTTAACATGCCAATTCAATTTGTTCTTTTCATTTATATGTAAATTGTTGAGAAAATATTCAAGTTCAGTTGTAATCATGGTAGAAGAAATCAGGTAGATGCATCGACGCAGCTGCTACGACAATGAATTGTCATACCACTTTTAAAAGTGAAAATTATTAAAGAAAAAGTATTCAAATTTGTGCAAATTTTTGAAAAATGCATATCATTGAAGTCGTATAAGAAAACTTATAAAAATCTACTTATTTTTCACAAAAAATTTTACGAAATTTTAACATATCAATGTTTCCAAGGGTTGATGCAACAACCTGTATTCTTCTACCATTGTTGTAATCGAAATGCGTATTATAACGTCTGTATAGACAAAAATTACACTTTTTGTAGCGAAAAAATTTTTGGTGAAATATATAAGACATAATTTTGAAAAGAAATGTGTTTTTTAATTCAAAATCCATGCAACAAGTTGTTTTTTTATTTGATACAAATAACTTAACAATGAATACAGCAAAATCCATACAGGCCTCTTTACTTACAACCCTGGTATAATAAGGAGATAAAATAGATCCGCTTCCTTTTGTTATTTAAAATTAAATGTAACAAGTAGTTCTCATTTTTTTAATATTTTTTTATTCCTAACTGTTCAATATTTCGATTACATGGAAAAACTGGGCAATATTTCCAAGGCGTGCACCGTATTTCATTTTTCAAAACAATAAGTACAAACTGAAATTAGCAGAAGTCGGGTACTCCCAGAAAAAATTGTAAGCAGTGTGTAGCTATAGCTATATATATAGCAGTTCCCATCTCTGACTTGTGAACATACAATGACTTTACCTTCTTAATTTTACCATGAATAGACTTGCAGAACACAAATTAAATTTTGCAATTAAACTTTCATCTTTTCAGTTCATAGAAAAAGTATGCCATCTCTGATGATAACAAGCAGCCATCTGCCATCCCTGATGATGAAAAGCAGTCATCTGGCAACATCGGTTTGTGTCTGCACATGTTTCTTTTTATTTACATTTTTGGACGTTGACATAGCACCATACCTTCGTACGAGAATTAAATTTTTATATTAAATGAAATATTAATTAAAATGGCATTAAACATCAACGAAAAAAGGTTCGCGAAATCAATGGCTGCCCAAGAGAAAAGTTTTAATACATAATTTTCTTTATAGTTTTGCCGTTCAGGCAAGTTATGGCAATTTCTATGCTGGCGGAGATGTCGCATGGAGCAAAGATGGAAAATGGATTTTCTGTCTAAATGGATCCGAAATAACAAAGGTGGATGTTCAAACGGGTTTGGTAAATCGTTCATATGGTCTAAACTACAACGAGGAAGGTGAACGCATAAATACCGGTGCTGAGGAAGAGGAGAATGATGATACAATTTACTGTTTTGATTTGTCGCCAAACCAAGAATATATCGTTACAGTACATCGTAGTAGTTTGTTGCGATTATGGCATTTGCCCACAGGAAAAATTGAGAAACTATGGAAGAGTCAACACAAAGGACCGGTAGTAAAAGTAGCTTTTAGCAGCGATGCAAAGTTGATTTGTACAAGCGGAGCAGATTCGACACTGAGAATATGGGACTATGATAACAGCAGATGTTTGTGTGCGCTAAAAGAATTTGTTGGACCCGCAAATTTAGTTCAATTTCACCCAAATCCTGCCAAAAAAGAAATATTTGCTGCTGGAGCAGATAATGCCATTTATAAGTGGAATTACGAGACGAAGGAAATGCAAGCAAAGATGAAGGGACATTTGTCACAGGTTACTGGTTTTGATTTCTCCGATAACACTGTGGAATGTAAAAATCTGGTGTCTGTTAGCAGGGACAAGGTTTTAATAGTTTGGAATATGGACGATGGCAAGCAATTGAAGGTAGTACCTCTGTATGAAGAAATCGTAGGTGTATTCTACAAGGATAAGACAAATGCAATAGTCGTTGGATTAAACGGGAACCTAAAGCAAATAAATTGTGGCTCTGGAAAAATATCTGTGCTTTTGGAAAGCCAAGAAAAGGAGTATGAGATTAATAAAATGTTGAGGAATGCCCTCAACAATCAACTTGCGGTTGTAACGACAGATCACAATATTTTAATTTTTGAAATGGAACCAAAATTAAAGTGCTTCAAACATCTGATTGGATTTAATGATGAGATTTTGGATATTTGCTTCTTGGGTGAGTCAGAACAATTCCTGGCTGTTGCTACGAATAGCAAGCACATCAAACTGTACGATATTGAAAATGACATGAATTGTAATATCATTGTGGGCCACAAGGACACGGTAATGACACTATCGTCTCCTGGATCAAGCAATTTGCTGCTGTCTGCTGGTAAAGATTACAGCATATTCTTATGGTCTTTAGATAAAGAAAATGCGACATTAAAATGTTTGGCGAAGAATACCAGCAGTCATACTGCAACTATTGGTTGTATTAGTTTTGGATTTAACTGCAGCAACGTATTTGCGTCGGTCTGTCAAAGTGGCAGCATGAAGGTTTGGACATTAAAAGCAAAACACAAACAAGAAGAGTACGAATTTTTAATCAAGTATGCGGCTCTTGCACACGACAAGGAAGTGAACAGTGTCTCGTTTTCGCCAAACAACAAAATTATAGCAACTGCTTCGCAGGATAAAACTGCTAAACTGTGGTCAGCGGACTCGCACAGTATAATTGGCACACTGCGCGGGCATTCTCGCGGTGTTTGGAGTGTTCGATTCTCACCCACAGATCAAATCGTGTTGACCACATCTTCCGATTGCAGTTTGCGCCTGTGGTCCTTGTCCAATCTTTCCTGTCTGAAACGTTTGGAGCAAACTGCAACTGTTTTGAGGGCTGAATTCATAGATCATGGCAAATATATCATATCTTCGGGTTCCGATGGTCTTCTCAAGGTGTGGAATATAAAAACGAATGCCTGTGTCCAGACTCTGGATGAACATGACGATCGAGTGTGGTCTCTGGCGGTGTCTTCCAAAACTCAAAAGTACTTCTTCAGTGCTGCCGCCGATTCCAAACTTATCAAATGGAAAGACATTACTGAAGAGTGTAAAAATTCCGAAATAGATAAACGTCAAGCTGAGCTGCAAGAAGAACAATCATTGCAGACGTTGTTGCACCAAAATAAAAATCTAAAGAAAGCATTTGTTTTGGCTCTGAAACTGGGCAAACCTCGAGTGACGTACAATATTTTGAATCAATTTATACAGAAGAGGCAACATGCTGCTATTGGCGACCTAATAACACAATTAAATAATGACCGTAAACTAATATTATTGGATCATGTTAAGGTATGGAGTTGTAATGCTCGGTATTCACAAGTTTCCAATGTGGTGTTGCATCATCTGTTGAATGAAATGTTGGTTGAACCATCATTGCAAAGATCACTCAATGCCAAAAACCTGGTGGAAGTTGTTACACCATATGTACAGCGTCATTTTAAGCGAGTAACCGAGCTAAGTAAAGAGCTAAATTTCTTAGATTTCATTGTTCAAAATATTTAAATAAAATGTTATATTTTATATAATTTCTATTATTGTGTGTTATTAAATGCGTTGCCAAGTTTTTAACCATTATTTAGTTCAACGAAATCCCCTATAAAATGCGAGGTATATTAGCAAATACATATGTAGGATAGGATGTGTGGGTAATATATATGATTAAAGACCAGATCACGTTTGTTATCTTATTGAGATAATATTAAAAATATGAGAGATCATAAAGCGTTTATGTTTACAATCCAATCCATTTTAGATGGTTTTTTAAATTACCAATTCTTCGAGTCATTACAACTCTGTAAAACGTTGTTGTTCCGGACTATATGTTTCTGCAATCATGATTTTTTTATGATTTTTTTTTTAGTTTCTTAATTCCCAGCCTTCAACGACAGGTAGTACCTCAGACTCCGAATCTGACAGCAGCAAAAAGACCTAGACCACAACAAAGAAGGAGACGCACAGATCGATAGAGGAAGTGAGCGACAGCTTGGCGAAGCTCGCGTCGCGTCTAGAGTTATAGAAATGGGCAAAGAACGCCCGCATATCTCTATGGAACAATGAAGGCATAGTAAAAACCACAAAAATCCTTTGGGGCGACCCCAATGAGATAAAAACGAGGAATATTTTATTACTAGTTAAGAAAGAGATTAGCGGGGTAATAGGCATTCTTACGGCGATCTCTGCCCACAAGCACATCTGTTTGAAATTGGGTGTGCAAATATCAGCGTATGCAGAGCATACGGGGAAGATGACGTACCATTGGAGCATTTTCTCTGCCAATGCCCAGCATTTGCAAATATTAGACCCCAATACTTAGGGAACGAATTCGTTTGCCAAACTCTGTTGGGTCCCTGGATACTCAATATATCTGGCAATGAATTGGGCAGACTCGGATCTGAGTCAATAGATCTAGAGATTGAGAGCTCAGTGAAGCCACCCTTATGTCACTTCTTCCAAGTACTGCATAATCATTATCTTGGCAGATTTCGATAGAACTGACTAACTGAAAGGGGATGTAATGTCTCCAAAAAGATTTGGCCGGTGAACTCCGAAAGGAGATCAATGATTACACCGTGGATGCAAACCTACTATCTTCTCTACTCTTTATTCAGATTCTCTCTTCTTTACTATCCGTTATTTATTTCCTGTCCTAACCTAACCTACGACAGAGAGTAATCAACAATACATGCTTTGTGCTCAGAAATGAGAATATTTTAAAGTAATTTTGTTTCAAAATATTTATTTAGAATTTACTCTAGGTGGATTCATTTTGAAACACCCTTGGTAAATTGGATGATGTTTTGGGATTTGTTAAATTATAGGATATATAATATTCTGATCCCTCTTTAAGACAGCAGTTACAAACTTCTCATGTTAGGACTTTCTTAAAATATGGTTCCGTTGTATGAGATTTTCCATATGCCATATTGCTGATAAAAAAGAAACAGTGCAAAACCTATTTCTGCTTTTGCGTTTAGACATCTACATTGCAATATTGATATTGGGTTCCTTCTATGGTAGAAGAATATAGGTAGACGACATCGACACAGCTGCTGGGACAATGAACTGTTAAACCAATTTTGGAATTGAAAATGTTGAGTGAAAAATTAGTTAAATTTGTAAAAATTGTTGAAAAATGCGAATTATAATAACCTCCGAATAACATCGTTTAAGAAAACATATAAAAATCTACTTATATTTGAAAAAACATTAAATTTTTTTATAAATGTCTCCAAGCGTTGATGCATCTACCTGTATACTCCTACTATGGTTTCTTCATACTCTAGCAGGTTATCATTTATTTAATTGCCTACATGAATCAAATCTCATGTTAACATCCAAAGTGGTTAATGAGTATTTTTGTATGTCATATGTATTTAATTTCGACAATGTTTGACATTCAAAATATAATTTTATTATGTTAGCATAGACGGTGAAACAAGACTGTTGCTTTTCTCAATAAATTGTTTTTCCCTGAAGATGACTGTCGAAGAAGAAGTCGAAATATCGGAAAATAAAAATTATAAAAATAAAACACTGATGTTTTCAATTGATCTAAAGCCAAAATAAAGTTATTAAAAATTTTATTATCATTTGGATTTATCTAAAATTTTAATTTAAAATTTGTTGGTTTGCAATACTAATGATTCCCTTGTAAATCGTATTTTTCTGAGGTATGAAAATATACCAGATTGATTTCGTTTATTGATGTCTACTTTAGTACTTACCATTAACATTAATAAAGTAAAAAGTTTTCCAATTTTTTTCTTATTTATTTGTCTTTATATTTATTTTCAAATTTTAACGGTTATGTTTAATGGGATTTTTCACAAAAGGAAAACATGGCTGTAACGAATCTAACAACTGGGGTTTGTGGTATGACATTGAAAATGGTACAAAAATAAAAACATACATACATTAAATCAATAGCTATAAAAAGAGGAATCGAAATGAATATTTTTAATATTTTCTACAAATCTTAACAGCAAGGATAACAAATCAATTACAAAGAAAACAAATCATAAAAAAATAATATAAGTAATAATAATAATTAATATAATTACAAACTTACAAACTGCGTTTTGTGCGCTTTCCGCTAAGAGACAAGTAAGGAGTGAGGGACAATCGATTAGCCATACAACATAAAAAGGGTGATAAAGTAACACAGCAAACGTTTGAACATGAATATGCATTGGGTTACACAGATTGGTAGTACTATCGTTTTAGCTTAAATATATAAATATGTACGTGTATATTATGTATTACAATTGATGTTTCGTCGCTTTGTTTCTTTTTGAACTTTTCGAATGGTTGGCTTTGTAACAACTATCACTGGTTTGAACACTTGGATTCTCTATAGAGAAATGTTTGTTCTTTTCAAGTCGATTGTAAAGATTTCTAAAATAATGCTCACAATTATTTTCTTCTACTTGTATATATGTATAGGTGAGGGTAGTTGTTGTTGTTGTTTAGCGTTTAGCGTATATAAAACTATTTCTAAGAGAGAGATAGAGAGAGGAGTATGAGGGGCTGATAATTGGGACCAGTCTACTCAACGGTCATCAACAAGTCATCGCCCTCCAGTTTCATGCCGTTGGTAATTTCCAATTTCTTAACAACACCAGCCTTGGGAGCTTGGACAACCATTTCCATTTTCATGGCAGACAAAACTACCAAGGGTTGACCCTTTTCCACTTTGTCACCTTCCTTGACGCGGACATCAATTACTGTACCGGGCATGGGGGCACCAACTTCATTCTTGTTACTCTTTGAGGCCTTGGGGTGAATGTGCAATTCCTGTACAAATTGGAAAACATGACATAACATTAAAATAAAAATAAAGTCTATTGTCTGGTATGTTTTTCATACCTTGGCAGCTTCCTTGTCGCGGATCAATACGGAACGCAATTGACCGTTCATTTCGAAGAATACTTCACGTTCGCCATTGGCAGTCAAGTCTTCGGCCATAGCCAAGGTCTTCAAACTGATTGTCTTGCCCTTTTCGAGATTAACTTCAAATTCTTCGCCAACCTTTGGTCCAGTGAGGAAAATACGTGTGTCCAATTTGTCTACTGGGCCATATGATTCGCGGAAGTGCAAATATTCTTCGGTAACAGCGGGATATAAAGCTGCGGACATGACATCGCGTTCGCTAACGTGAGGATGGCTTTCTTTAAGGTCCTTCTTCAATTTGTCAAAGTCCAAGGGTGCTAAATTCTCTCCGGGGCGGCCCTCAATGCGTGGCATATCCTTGAGAACACGAGAGCGCAAAGGCTCTGGGAAGCCACCATGAGGTATACCTATCGAACCCTGAAGGAATTCAACGACCGACTTGGGGAATGACAATTCTTCGGCCTTTTCCAAAACTTCGTCGGCTGTCAACTTATTTTGCACCATAAATTGAGCCAAATCACCCACAACCTTAGAAGAGGGAGTGACCTTAATGATATCACCCAACAACAGATTGGCTTCTCTGTAGGCCTTCTTGACGTCCTCGAAGAAATCGCCCAAACCCAATGAGAAAGCTTGGAACTGTAAGTTGGTGTATTGACCACCAGGAATTTCGTTCATGTACACATCGGCGTTGCCAGATTTCATGGTCGTTGTGCATTCGAATGGTGCGTAGAGGGTACGAGTTTGTTCCCAGTAGGCGGAGTATTCTGATACATCGCTCAACTCGAATTTGGTATCCAATGGAGTTCCTTGCAGAGAGGCAACAATGGCACCCATTGAAGGTTGGGAGGTCATGCCAGACATGGAATCGACGGCGACATCGACAACATCAGCTCCAGCTTCAGCACAAGCCAGCATAGAGGCAACACCAGCACCAGATGTGTCATGGGTGTGGATGTGAATTGGAACATCGGGGTGTTTGTCACGAATGGCAGAAATCAACAATCTGTAAACAAGAAAAATGAACGTGAATATCTAGCAATGGTCTAAGTTATGAAATTTGATCTTACTTGGAAGCCTGGGGTTTCAATAGACCGGCCATATCCTTAATACACAATACATGTGTACCAGCCTTGACCAATTCATCAGCCAAATTGGTGTAGTATTTGAGGTCGTATTTGGAGCGTTTGGGATCGCTGACATCACCGGTATACGAAATGGCGGCTTCAACTACACCACCGGCCTTACCAGCAGCTTCCATACCCAAAATCAAGTTGGGCAAGTAGTTCAATGAATCGAAGACACGGAAGATATCCATACCAGTTTGAACCTATGGGAATATTACAAAATATTTGTCATTATCGGCATTCTAATTTTCATTACTCGTTTCAATACTTACAGCCAATTCACAGAATTTGAAGACAACATTGTCAGGATAGTTGGTGTAACCAACAGCATTGGCACCTCTCAACAACATTTGGAATGGAATATTGGGTATCAAATTACGCATGGCTTCCAAACGTTCCCATGGACATTCGTGAAGGAAACGCAAGGCAACGTCGAAGGTAGCACCGCCCCAATTTTCCAAGGAATACAAATCGTGGAATTTGTTGGCAACATATGGCGAGATGTTCAACAAATCGTGAGAACGTACACGGGTAGCCAACAACGATTGATGGGCGTCTCTGAATGTGGTGTCCATCAACATGAGATTTTTGCGTGAACGAACTTCTTTGGCAAAGGCTTCAGGTCCTTGAGTAGTTAAGATGTGACGCAAACCCTTTGGAGGTTCGGTAACTAAAGTGGGGTAAGTGGTGTGGAGGGGGAAAAACATAAATATTAGTAAACGATGTAATTAAATATATTATACAATATTGTTTATTAGATTATATACATGTGTACATATGTAAGTTGTTTTATATATTAAAGCTTAAGCCTTTATTTTGTTCTTTGATATACATCAATTCTGAGAACCTCTTTCCCGTTTTCTATTACCTTGGTTAGTTGGGATTGTTATTAGTTTGTTTATGATCCTAAACATGTAATGTGGCGGAAAATTATCTACATTGTGTTATTAAATAATACATACGATTGTACAAAAATTAATATGTATGCAAATATATAAACAAAAATGTACAAAATGATCATAAATATTGAATATATTAAATATATTAAACTTAAAGTAATTTACATAATGTGTGGATTCAAAGTCTTCAAAAATGATAATGGTGTTCAATTTCAATGTCAATTTTTTATGCAAGTGCATATTTCCCCGTGCCCCCTTTCAAGTTCGACTTTTGTTAGCTCAGGAAAACTCCAAAGTGGATACTATGGCTAGGCATGGTATCGAATTAGTCTTTGAATAACATATTTTCAAATATATTTTTGGCTATTTAATTGTGTGTTTAAATATTGAGGGCTGGAATCATGATGTCAACCAATGAAGCCAGGAATACATTTCCATGTCATTTCGGTTAGGACCAAAAGGACAAATGCGATCTTCTTCAAGAGGAAGTTATAACAATTTTGAAAACAATCCATTTAGGGACTGTGTTAGTGTAAAGATGCGCAGGGAATGCTATCTTGCAGTATTATATTAATATATGTTTAACAACAACTTGCTGTAGATTTGAGGAAGTGTCCGTATTTTATATAAGAGTGTGACTAATGTACGCAAAATGCAGCGTTAATGGTCACAAGTTATTTCCATAGATTTCAAATCAGCTGTACGTCTGAATTATAATACTTTATAGGGAATACTATGGGAAACGTTATGAAGGTGTACGTTACAAATGTTTATGTTATAATATTTTATGAAATAACCTATGTGCCGCTAGTGATAACAAATAATATCAATGTTTAATGGCAAATATTCCAATTAACATTTGTGTTGAAAATTTAATAATTTTGATGTGGTTGAAAACTAATGTCAATTTACAACCACGAATGGCCAAATGATAATGGTTTACAAATTCAATTTTGTAGTTAGACTTTGAATCCACATTCCTAGAACACCGTAAATTGTTGTGCATGTAACATACCTTTAGCTTCACCACGTGTTTCACGTTCAATAGCCTCGGGTGATAAATCTTCAATGTTTTCATAAGAACGTGGCAAAGGCAATTTGATTGTGTCAACATTCATTGTGGGTTTTATGATGTCGAACAGTTTTTGCGTTTTTCGGTTTTTGATTTTGAAATGATTTGATGCAACATTTTGGGTGTTTGGTTTGGATTTTTTTGTTTAGGCGTGGATTAATAACAAAATGCAAAACACATAAAAGTAGATATAAATTGAAAATCAAATTTAAGAAACAAAGAAAAAAGATAGGTGTTATTTAAAAAGGAAATCAATAAAAAAAAGCTAAAACATTTCTTTTTAAAAGCTTTGTACTTTTTTGGCTTTAAAATAAAAGTCACACATAAAAAGCAAAGTGTAGAAAAAAAAGACCCATTTCCAATCAGAAAAACAAATCAAGTAACAAGTGAAATCCTGTCATAAAGGCCTAACATCTAATTTCGCATACATTTCTCAATTTCATTGAACTCAAACTATCTGAAATCGCTCCATTTGTTGCGAGTTTGTTATATCTTTTATAACTTTGATGTACATTTTTATATTTTTTAACGGCATTTCTCAAAATCTTGAATAACGTTTTTTTCAATTAAAAATTTATTCTCGGTGAATACAAAAATGCACGGACGGTTGTAAAATCTGACAATTTTTATTATTATTATTAATTTAAGACCACGAGTTGATTTTTAAAAAATTCTAACGGCAATCTAATCTACCAATCTAAAATACCTCATAGAAAAGTGGGGACACTGCCTCTTTAATTTTTGGAATAAAATAAAATCGAAATTACTTCAAAGTATATTCACTGCCGATTTGTCTATTATTTTTGTATCTTGTTATGGAGATCAAAGTAGAAAAGGATTGTGGTATTAAACTTCATTCATTCTGTAAATAAAATCTGCTAATAATTTTTAAAACATCGTATGTATAAAAATTTGTACTTCCTTAAATTTCCTATGTAACACATTCTGCTTTTTATTTATTTATTTTTAATAAAATGCAAGCCCTAGTCCTCCTTCAAAATTCCTACATTACTTCCTATCACATTTAGTGCATTTTAGCTGGCATTAGAAGATTCAAAGTAGATAGATTCCTTTGTCAAAAAGGGAAACTATTCTTACTTACCTAAAGGCACTGATGGTATATGTGGCTTCACTTCGGCTGGCTTCAAACCGGTAGCCAATGGCGTTTGTGGTCCGTTCACCAAAACCTCACCCAAATAATTCAATAACTTTTGAGCACGATTTTGTGATACACGGAATTTGAATAACTGAGGATGTTCGTCGATAAAGTAGGTGTCCAAAACACCGTGCAAGAACTTCTGATTCTCCAAAACGTTCAACAAGAATGGTATGTTGGTCTTGACGCCACGTATACGGAATTCACGTAGGGCACGGTTCATTTTCGAGGCGGAACTTTGTAAGTCACTGGCATGTGAGATAATTTTGACTAGTAGGGAATCGTAGTATGGCGAAATAATTGCACCGGCAAATGCAGAGGCACTGTCCAAACGAATGCCCATACCTTCACCAGAACGGAAAACTTCCAAACGACCAGTGCTGGGTTGGAAATCATTGGCGGGATCTTCAGTGGTAACACGGCATTGGATGGCATAACCACGAGGCTTGATTTTGTCCTGGGTGTAACCCAATTCAGGCAAGGTCATGCCTTCGGCCACACGGATTTGAGATTGCACCAAATCGATACCGGTGATTTCTTCTGTCACAGTGTGCTCGACTTGCAAACGGGCATTGACTTCAATGAAATAGAAATTGCCACTTTCGTCGCACAAAAATTCAACAGTACCGGCATTTTCATAACCCACATGTTGGGCCAAACGAACAGCAGCTTCTGTCATCTTATCACGTACTTCCTGGGGTAAACGGGGAGCAGGCGCAATTTCAACGACTTTCTGGTGACGACGTTGCACAGAGCAGTCACGTTCGTACAAATGTACTACATTTCCAGCCTTGTCTCCCAACAATTGTACTTCAATGTGGCGGGGACGTTCAATGAACTTTTCAATGAACATGGCACCATTACCGAAGGCAGCCTTAGCTTCTGAACTGGCTCTCATAAACATTTCTTCGACTTCATCCATTTTACGCACGACACGCATACCGCGGCCGCCACCACCGTAGGCAGCTTTGAAAATCACTGGCAGGCCATGTTTCTTACAGAATTCCAATGCTTCTTCCTTTGTGGTCACAGGACCATCAGTACCGGGAACAATTGGTACACCAGCTTCGATGGCAGCAATACGAGCGGCAACTTTGTCACCCATCTGTTGGACAACTTTTGGTGAGGGACCAATGAAGCGAAGACCAGCATCGATGACGGCCTGGGCGAAGTCACTGCGTTCCGAAAGGAAACCATAACCAGGATGCACAGCATCCACATCGTTTTCTTTGCAAACACGAATGATTTCTGGAATGTTTAAGTAGGCTTCTACGGGGGGCAAGCCCTTGCCAACCAAATAGGATTCGTCGGCTTTTTGGCGATGCATGTGCATCTTGTCCTGCTCCGAGTAGATAGCTACAGATTTAATGCCCAATTCAGTACAGGCACGGAAAACACGAATGGCAATTTCACCACGGTTGGCCACCAACACGGAGCGAATGGGTTTGTATTCAACCTAGAAGCGGGAATGGAAAAGTAATTAAAAAAGGATTGTAGAGGTATTGTTTTGTGTTACTCACCTGAGTGGAGTAGGCATTTTTGTTGTACAAGTACACACGAACACGTGGTGTGGTTTGGCGCAAAGTTTTAAAGGCCGATTGGGCTGCTCCGAATAGCATTTTGAACTAAAATAAAATGAAGAAAAACTATGAAATAAAATTGTATAAATGTTGTGGCGAAAAAATGTCAGTTGATGTCTATATTTGTTAAAACGAACCACGATTGATTGAACGTTTGCAAGTTGATAGTAAAATTGTGGATTATGTGGTTTGTTGCCTATCTCATATGTATGTATAAAGTTGAGTATATATATGTGTGTGCGCGTGTGTGACAACAAATTGTATTAATTGTGACGCAGAATAATTGAAGCACTTTGTAAAATTATATTCTGTGGTTTTTTTTTTCTTTCAGAAGTACCGCCTAGGTGTGAAAATTGTGGTCAACGGGTAACCATGATTTTGCTTAACTTTTTGAAAAGAAATCTGTCTAGAGGATCGTAGGAAAAAATTTTCATGTGCAAATAAATGAAATAATAAACCCCTCAATTTGAATTGATTATAATACCTAGATGGTGTACCATAACCATAGGCAAATGAAGAAAAACCCAGCTGATTTATGGGAAAATTTTCAAGATAGTTTCTGTTTAAAAGTAACCCTACGTAAATTTTTGTACCCTCCACCATAGTATGGAGGGTATATTAAGTTTGTCCTTCCGTTTGTAACACCTAGAAATATATATTCTAGACCCCACAAAGTATATATATTCTTGATCAGCATAAAATGTGGAAATCACTCTAGCTTCCGAACGAAATGAAGTAGGTTGATAAAATTTTACTTAAATGTATATTATGTCTGCAGGGCTTTTGATATTGAAAAATGGGCCATGTAGGTCCACGTTTTGTTGTTTTTTTTTTTTTTGTATACTGCAGCCTATGACAGAATATTGTCTGTACAGGTCCACGTCTTCGTATAGCGCCCATATAACGGCACCTCCCGATATTCGGTATTTTCATGATTTTAGGGATATTATTCAAACTATCATCAATCATTTTCAACTAGGGAAATAATTTGAGCATTTTCAAACATATTTTTGACAATTTTGTTGAAAATTTAAGTGAAATCGACGATGAACCAAACACAATTTTGTGTTTTAACTCCAAAATGTTTACATTGATTTTTTCAGAGGTTTAGAATTTCAAAATCAAACATTACGTTAACATTACTCATAAAGTGAATGGCAATTGAGTGTCTGTAGGTCAGTCGGTCTGAACGAACCACCAGAGTGTGTGTGGAAATTTTTTGCTGAAAATGTTATGCAATAATAATAATATTCTATGGCATTGCGTGTTTACAAGGATTTATATACCATTAGTATGCATTTTAAGACATTCAACATTGGAGTGATAGATATTTAAATTACAAAAATTAATAAAATAGTACAACCCATGGTACAATGAAGAGAAGGTAGGTCAACTTTGAAAAAATTGCAAGTATAGAGGTCTACCTGTTTGGCTTGTAATGTCAGAATTACTATCAAAACAATAAAAAAGCAAACAACTTGTTGTATTGATTTTGAATAAATAATTTCAAACCGCGAAAAATGAATGAAAGGTCAAAATTTCTGTTCAAAATCATGTTCTATATATCTCTACGGTTTATTTCGCGACAAAAACTGTAGATTTTGTCGATGCATACGTTTTAATAAGCATTTTGAAAACACCAAATTTGAATATTTTCTGAACAATTTTTTATTATTGAAAAAATTACGCACACATAAACAAATGAAGTTGACATATTAAGCCTGAAAAATAAAAAAAATTAAAATCATATCATGATACCATGAGTACAACTAAATACCCATGTAATTGGAAATTATGATCTTGTTTTTGTATGTGTTTACAAAAGTGAATCTGTAAGAAAGTATGTTTTAAATTTGTTGTTTTAAATTGGGAATAAAACTAAATGTTGGAAATACTCATTATTATCAGAGTGCTAATGTGTTTAAAGATTATTTGCGAATAAATTTATTGATTTCCAGTAACTATTTAGCTCTAATATTGCTATTTTTGGAGTGTCGTTAGACATTCAGCACAGTTTACCAAAAAAAAGATCAACCGGCACGGTCAGCTATAAAATGTCTAGTATATTCATTTTATTAAACTTGAACTTGAAACAAGTTTTGAATTTGTATTGCTTTTTTGTGAATGTTTTGCCAAAAAAAAAGACAGAATGAAAACGTGTTTGAATGTTTTGACTGCCATAACACATGTAAATTGGTTTATACAGTTGAACGTGGCTATAACTAAACATAGTATTTTATGCACAATATTGTTGAAATGAGTACTAAGATAATATACGTATATACGTCGTAGGGATTTAGTTGTGACCTTGTCTCACTGTATTTTGTATGCATTTTAATCAAATAAGTGGAATGAAATGAAAAAAGTTCCCAAAACCAAAACAAGTTAATAAGAAAAAAGAAAAAACTGCAACCAACTTCAGACTGTTGTCATTTCTAAGCCATTCGTCCAACAGCTGTTAAAATTATTCCAGTGAGAGCTCGTTATATTGTTTACAAGCGTAAAAAGTATTTTGGTGAGAATTTTCCAGAAAACATTTTATTCGCGATTGAATTCAAGCGTGATTTTTTTATGTTTGGCTGGAAAACCACAAGTGGCTATCGTTAGAGAATTCCAGCATTTAAATATGAATAAATTTTTTGTGTCTCGTACCATCGCTCGTTACCGTGATACTAATAACGTAGCCGGACGTTAAGGAAGTGGACGGAAGAAAACAGCAACATCACCAAAAATGGTTCGAAATGTAAAGAAGCGACTTGATCAAAACCCGCGTGGCAGTGGCCGACAAATGGCTCGTGAGCTGAACATATCGCAATATTCCATTTAGCAAATACTGAAAAATGAGCCATTGATATTCCGAAAAGTGCAAGAAATTACACCGCAACAGAAAGTAAATAGACTCAAAGACCTAAAGAGTTGCTTCGCTTGGCCGAAAGTGAACTGTCGAATTTGGTTTTCTCCGATGAGAAAACATTCGTTGTCCAGCAGTTTGCAAACAAATAAAATTATCGTGTTTACTTGCCAAAGAGGTCAGGTGAAAATGTGCACCTTCGGTTGGCCACCAGAACTCAAGCGCCGGCCATGGTGATGGTGTGGGCCGCCATAACAGCCGATGGTCGCTATCCGCTCGTATTAATCGACCATGGCATCAGAATAAATGCCTTTGGCACGCAAACATTTTGGCCGCAGACGTTGGACATTCCAACAGAACTCAGCACCATCGCACTCAGCATGCGCCACCCAAAAATGGTTACAAAATGAGGTTCCTCACTTCATTTCCAGCGCACAACGGCCACCAAAATCTACGGAAACCAATCCGTTGGACTAAAAAATACCAAAGTGTCGATCACCTCAAACAAGCGCATCGCCGAGAATGGGCCAAAATACCGCAGAGCAAGATACGGGCATTGGCCGTTTGAAGGCCATAATTCGTGCCAAAGGTGACCGATTCGAACAAATCTAAAGTAATTCTAAAATTTTATGTTATTTCCGACATTTTTTGCTTTTATTCAATAAAATTCAATTTTGTTGCACTTTTTTATCTTACCCTGTATAATTTTCACCATAAGGATTTGGTGTTGACCTTGTTTCACCGTATTTCTATATGCATTTTAGTCAAACAACTGGAATGAAATTAAAAATGTTCCCAAAACCAAAACAGGTTAATAAATATGTTAATGAAACAACATGTATTGCTGTACCTTGGATATTTTATTTCGGTTTGAAAGAAGCTGAGTGGGCGTGGCTGGTAAAGAAACGTCTTTATGGACTTTGTCCAAATCTATTGTCAATTAATAATTGCGATAACACGAATTTAAAGTACATTTGCTGCTAATATCCTTTAGAACTGTGCGCAATAAAATTAAATAATCTTCAAGTCTTTTTAAAATAGTTTTCGGTATAAACATTAAGCACCATACCATAATTTGATAAAATTCAGTTAACTTTCCAAATACTCTCCATATTGATAACACAAAAACACAACACGTTTCTGATAATTGTTTTTTTATTGTTGTTGTTTTTTTTTTAAGTATTTGTTATACCTATTTGCAAATAAAATATTTTAACAATTAACATTGTTCAAGTGGGCTAATCTTTGTAAACAAAGTTTGCTTTTGAACTTCGATATAGTTCCTCGAACAACAAAATATTGTATTTGGCAGTCCAATTCTTAAAATGATTTATGACATTTTAATTAATCAATTATGAAAATGGGCAACATGGTCTGGCTGGTATTGAAATAGGCTAGCTTGTCTAGTGATAAGCATATTCAAATCACCTTCGCGTCCTATCTTGAAGTATGTAGACAGGCAAAAAAATGGAAGTGCATTATTTGCAAAATACTTGATAATAATGAAATTGGACTTTGCCAGGGGCGATGTAAATGTTGTGTGTTGTGACTAAGTTAAGAAATGCAGGATTTTGTGAATGTGGAGAACCAGCCATTTTTATATCCCCACCATTCTATGGAGGGTATATTAACTTTGTCATTCCGTTTGTAACTCCTCGACATACTCATGTCAGACCCAAGAAAGTATATATATTCTTGATCAGCGTAAAATTCTAAGTCAATTTAGCGATGTTTGTATGTTATAATCACGTTATCTTTCGAACGAATTGAGATAGAAGGCTAAAATTTTGTACACATGTTTATTTTACCAGTAGGCCGTTCATAAATGGGTCATGTACGTCCACGTTTCCATATAGCCCCCATTTATTTACATCCTGATATTATGATTTTAGCGACATTATTCACCGGAACGGTTTCAAATTTGGTATTTGAAGTTCGAAATGGGTACTACAGCCAAAGACAGAAAATTGTCTGTGCAGGTCCACGTCTTCGTATAGCCCCCATATAAAGGTACCTCCCTATATTCCGTATTTTGATAATTTTAGCGACATTATTCACCGGAATCGTTTCAAATTTCGTATCTTAATGGGTACTACAACTTATGTAAAAAATTCGTACGCAGGTCCACGTCTTCGTATAGCCCCCACACATCGGTACCTTCCGATACTCCGTATTTTCATGATTTTTGCGACATTAATCACCGTAATTGCAAAAAATTTCGTATTTGAAGTTCGTAATGGGCACTACAGCCTGTGCCAAAAAAATTCGTATGCAGGTCCACGTCTTCGTATAGTCCCCATATAACGGTTTTCATTTAAGTTGTAGTTTTCGGTTTTTTTTTTTTTTAAATTTTCAAGTTCCTTCGAAATGGTGGAGGGTATTAAAAGTTTGGCCCGACCGAACTTAACTGCATTTTTACTTGTTTTCAATGTCTTACACAACGCAAAATACATTCACTGCATGTGGTGGCTCTCAAAATCAACCGTTGCCAAAATTCTGATGAAAGTCTCCAGAATATTTACATAGATCCCAGAGTTCGATGGTATGGCCGCCAACTTGAATGTGTTTTTAATGCTATTTTATTTGTTTTGTTTATTTTAGTTGTAGATAACCTTTGATTTTTCAATATGACAAAACAAAAATATTATTGTTTGCTATTGGAAACAATGCCCAGCATATGTTATTTATACTTTAGCTTAGATGAAAGAGCATTGCAATAAACGTACGATTAAGTTACTCAATGTAGTTTCATTTTTATGTGCTCAGCACTTCTTCAGATACGTACAAATGATATTTATTCTTTTATATTTGTTCTATATTAAGTCGATTTTAAAAAGAAAAAGCTAAAACTGGAATATATATTCAAATTTTAAATAACATATATTTTTCCATAATTTCAATTTTAAATCAATTTTTTAAAAGCTTTTGTTATTATTAATTGTAATCCTGTTTTGAAAGTAAAATGTATTTTTTTTGCTCTTGGAATGGGTCTAATGATCTGAAATGAGATGAAATGAAAAAGGAAAGGCTGTTATAAATACAAATTTTAATTTATTTTGTGGTCTCTTCTCGCCTTATTTTTTCAAAACACCTTGATGTGAAAATCACAAAATTGCGAATAATGATCTCTGTTGGCCTTGGCGTTAGCTTGACATTAAGTTTTCTGTTTCTGTGTGTTTTTTTATTTTGGCAAATCATTTCAGTTTCTTTTGTCGTCACCATTTCGATTCTATGCTATAGTATATGCATTTATATACAAAAAAAAAAAAACTTGAAGAAAAATGTTTTAAAAACAGATTTTTAATTTAATTAACACCCACACTAAAAATATATTCTATAGAAACAGTTTGTGATATCAGGAATTTAAAGCACGTGTAGAATTTTGATTTTGCGCTCTTTTTATGTACAACTAGGAGATTTGTAAGGTAATTGTTATGTTTTTAGATTTATATAGCTGTAGCTGTCCAAAATGTTCTCAAAATTCAGAGGATTAGTGTTACACGTATTTACCCCCATTTCTTAACAACAAAAAACTCGCTCGAATTTGAACAAAGAGTGAAACTCTCTGGAACAAAAAATCGAGCACCTTGGAACAAAAAATCGAGCAAACTCAATTTTTCTATGTCTCACGAATATAGGGTGAGATGAAAAAACTGCAACCAACTTCAGACTGCTGTCATTTCTAAGCCACTCGTCCGACAGCTGTTTATTGTTTACAAGCGTACAAAAGCATTTTGGTGAGAATTTTCCCGAAAAAAAAATTATTCGCGATGGAATTCAAGCGTGATAGTGGATATCAAATCTCCGGATACCAATCCGTTGGTCTGGAGTATTTTGGAAAGCAAGGTTGGCACTAAAAAAATACCAAAGTGTCGATCACCTCTAGCAAGCACTTCGCCGGGAATGGGCCAAAATACCGCAGACCAACATTGGGACATCCGTTTGAAGGCCATAATTCGTGCCAAAGATGACCAATTCGAACAAATCTAAACTTATTCTAAAATTTGTTGCTTTTTCCGAAATTTTTGCTTTCATTCAAAAAATTAAAAAAAATGTTAAAATTATGGCCTTTGACTTTGTTGCATTTTTTATCTCACCCCGTACATATACTTTGTTGGGTCTGACATGAGTATTTCAAGAGTTACAAACGGAATGACAATGGTAACAACACCGTCCATAGTAATGTGGAGGGTAAAAAAACACAATACTTGTTGCATGCATGTTGTGACAAAATTAAAAATCGACAAAAACTAAAGGCGATTGAAGCAAAAATCAAATTTGACGTGTAGATCTTTCTATACCTAAAGTCGAGCTATATCCCTCTTCCTTTTACTTGTTAAGAGTTTGTGGTGGTTACAAGGAAATGAAACCATCTATTTCGATCTCCTTCTCTTCATTTTTAAATACAGGGTGGCCCATATTCGACGGACCCATCTGTTAACGCCATAACTTTTGACAGAGATGTCACATCGCTTAATGACATACCGCGTTTGAAGCGTCAGTCCAAGCAGATTTTTCCACGCCACGCGAGCGCTCTAAAATTTACATTCAACAGAAGAAGTCAATTGTGAAAACTCAACGTGCTTTTAAAACATTAAAAAAGTGTGAGATGTGCGCCTTCTAAGAACACCATTAAGCGTTTATACGAAACATTTTCGACTGGTAAGGCTCTTTCTAATCCGAAGAGGCCATATAAAAGTCGACCAAGGCGATCGGCCGAGAATATCGCTGCCGTACGAGCCAGTGTTGAGAGGTCCCCAAGAACATCCCAAAAACGCCGTTCTCAGCAGTTGGGCATGGCTCGGTCCACTTTACAAAGGATTATTCGCATTGATTTACACTTGTTCCCGTACAAAATTCAATTGACGCAAAGAATGTTGCCTGCGGACAAGCCTCGGTCCAAAGGTCCGTCGAATATGGGCAACCCTGTATATTCTTAGTATTCCATTTTCTATCATCAAATCTGTTTAAATTTTTTCTTTCAAGGAGTCCTTTTTTAAGGATGAAGGCAATATAGAGAATCTATTAGATAATTAATTTAAAGTGGCAAAAAAAGTTTTTCTATTTTTAAAAATATTGGAGAGTATTTCATCGATTTTCTGGCAATTTATGAATTTAAATTTGCATTTATCTGCGAAAAAATGTTTATCGAATTGAGGATTTCCCACAGTTCTGTATTTTTTTGAAACTAATATCTTTCACCTGTACGTTTGTATATAAACAAGTAGATTTGTATTTAGATTGACACCTAGCCCTAACTACTCTTCAATTGAAATCTTAATTTATTCCAATAAAGCGTTCAGAAGTTGCTAATGAAACACAATTAAGGTGTCAATGAGTATTGTATTCAAACATTTTGTAACAAAAACATCTTTGCAGACAGCTAACGAATAAAGGGTGCCCACTTTAGGAACTGCTTCTTGAATTAGGGCTTAATTTAGTATTTTTTCTTGAGCCATTTTTTTCTCAAAGCAAATAGAATGTTTTCAACAATTTCTCAAAGTACTTCCCCGTAGCCATTTCATTGAGATGATCCACCCTTAACCTAGTTATGGATATTTTAAAAATTCTCTGTTTTGAACAGACAAAACAAAATTAAAAACAAACTTATAGTACCCCCAACACATAGTGTTGTAGGGTATAATAATATTCATTTAAATACATATTTTTAGTTAAGTATGTAAATTAACAATGTCCAAAGTCCAAAAAGCGATACACATATATGTAAACACATGAGTGTGTGAGTATTTTTCTGCCTTCCTACTTTAGTTTTATGTTAATTTTTGATTCCACTGCCAGACAATCGAAATGTAAAATAAAACTTGTGGCGTTTTTTATTCTGTTTTGAAAAGAAAGAAGAAATAATAATAATGCTTATAATACACACAACACAACACACTAACAACAAGCAACGCTATATGGGGGCTCGTCTTGATATCGCCACACATGTCTAATATTAAAACATGTTTCTTTCGGTTTTTTTGTTAATTTGCTTAACGAAAAAACAAAAGTTCATTATACTGGCACACAAAAAAAGGGGACCAACACAAATATTATCAACTTTTATTTATGACTTTTGACTGTCTAGCCAAAGTTTAGTGGAAAAAAACTTGATCTTGGTTTTGTTTTATTTTATTTTTTAATTGCTGCCTGTCTACTTCGCACGGGTACACAAAAACTAACTTTATTGGGCATTTATTAAACAAGAGTATGTAGGAGTCGTGCGGTGGGGTGGATATTAAAATCACGACAATAACGAGATGCCTAATCAGAGACGTTGATACGAGGTTGGATGAAAAATTAGTGAGATAAAAAACTGTTTTGGGGATACAGTTTTCAGTTTCTCTCTTTTAAACGTCAACGTCGAGGTGACTGTAGAAATTGTTTTGGGCCATTATTTTACAATAATTTTATATTTATTTAATATAGCATTTCCATTGAAAACCGTCCACATTATTTGTCCCAGTTTGGTTAAATGACGTGAGTGATGCTGTCATCTTACATTTGACGTTTAAACAAACATTGAATGTTTTTGCTTTGGCATTTGTTTTGTAACAGAGAAGTGTTAATAATTGTTGTTGTAAAAATAAAGAACGGATGAAGTCGGCTATTTTGATGCCCTTCATGATACTATAATTTATTGTATTATATAGAGAATAATTGTCTAAAATTAGGCTGAACCGTCGAAAATCTTTTACCCATTAAATATAAATTTTGTAATTTTTATTAAAACAATGATGACATTATTTTTTTCTCAGAGAGTAGGGTACTTTTATTCTCTTTTGCAAGAAATCTGTGAAAAGTTAACAGATTTTGGATTTGTCATTGTCAGCCATCATAAAATAAAACAAGACGCAAACTTTTTTTTATTAAAATTGTCCATTTTTCTCCAAAAGCGTTTTCTAAGAAAGACAAAAATGACTGTAAAAAATAATTCAGAAGATAATAAAGTGAATGATTGTGGCAGGAAGAAGAGATGCAAGAGACTCTAAGATTTTATCAAGTCTCCGGAAATTAGCTCTCTCGAATCGCTGTTTTTGAAGCATTTTTGGGCATACATCAGATTTACTCATCTTCACTCGAGAAGGAAATTTGATCGCAAGCAGGATTGGTCAAAATTATAAGGCTTTCTTTCGAACGAATTAATCTAAAAATAGATGCAAAATTTGGTTCGACAGTTCATTGTCCCCGCAGCTGTGTCGATGTGACTACTTTTCTTCTTCTAAAAGGCGCTACTGCGAGAATCTATATAATCTATCTAGCTCTACTTTCATTATATAATATTGGGTTATTCCCAATATTGCGTTAAAGTAATGAAATAACATAGTGCTTTAATCCCTCATCTCAAATTTGGAAGATTACTTATGTGTTTCAGTGGTGATCGGTAGTTTGTAAACAAACAAAATGATCGTGTTTACTTGTCAAGGAGGTCATCTGAAAATGTGCACCTTCGGCTGGCCACCAGAACTCAAGCGCCGGCTATGGTGATGGTGTGGGCCGCCATAACAGCCGATGGTCGCTCTCTGCTCGTATTAATCGGCCGTGGCATCAGAATATATGGCGAATATTATCGCGAAAATATTCTGGAGGGTGTATTAAGTCTTAGACACGCAAACATTATTTCCGCAGACCTTGGACATTCCAACAGGCCTCAGCACGCGCCACCCAAGAATGGTTACAAAATGAGGTTCCTCGCTTCATTTCGGTTTGTGGCGGTTTCATTGGCCGTTTGAAGGCCATAATTCGTGCCAAAGATGACCAATTCGAAAAAAATCTAAACTTATTCTAAAATGATTATTGATGCTATTTCCGACATTTTGTTGCTTTCTTTTAATTTTTTTTTAAAAAAGTAAAAATTATTGCGTTTGACTTTGTTGTAGTTTTTTTTTTTTTTTTATCTAACCTTGTATTACAAAATACTAGGTTTTCGTAAGATTATAAATGTACTCTAAGCTTCCTATATCAATCATTTCAGGAGTAAATTCGTTATCGTGATTTGAAGAAAAAAGTCTAATTGGAGTGGAGATGTTCAAAACGGAAAAGAGAGAATAAATATCCTCTTTTATCTGAGGTGGGGCGTAAAGAAAACCTTGGATAAAGATATAAGGCACATTTACTCCACTCTCTTATATGGAGTCCTATATAACATTTACGTCAGTAGAATATATTTTAACTATTAATTATCATATTCAATTAATGTCGCTTCTACACACGTTGTCGTGTAGGGTATTAACATTTCCCAACGAGCAGAGTAATTTGAAGGAAATAAATTGAAGAATAAATTGAAATAAAATTTGCTTCGTTTACGGAATGCAAAAAGAATTGTTTGCTCAGCAAGTCAACAATTTTATTTCAATATTTTCTAACGCTGATGGCGGCGACATTGATTGGGCAAAAATGTTTTAATTATTTTGATTTGTTTAAAATACGACGATGACAATAGGAAAAAGAAATTAAGTAATTCCACTGGATTTATTAACAATAAATCACGACTAAGCATGTTATTGTACGATAAGTAAGTACGGTTGTGGTATTTATTTAATTTCTCATTATTCCCCATTATTTATCAGCAAAAGTTTGAATGGCAGAATATTACAGATTCAATATACAAAATCATCAAAATAGCTAAAATCATCAAAATACCGAATACCGGGAGGTACCGTTATATTGGGGCTATACGAAGACGTGGACCTGCACAGACAATTTTCTGTCATAGGATGTAGTATCCATTACGAACTTCATATACCAAATTTGAAAAATTTCCGGTCAGTAATGTCTCTTTAATCACCAAAATACCGAAAAAAGGGAAATACCACTGTATAGGGGCTATACCACAACGTGGACCTACATGACATATACCAAAAGTCCTGTAGACATAGTACACATTTGAGTAACATTTTATCAACCTACTTCATTTCGTTCGGAAGCTAGAGTGATTTCCACAGACGGATAGACGGACGGACATTGCTAAATCGACATAGAATTTTATGTTGATCAGGAATATATATACCTTGTGGGGTCTAAAATGTCTATTTCGGTGGTATAATTAACACATTTTTCAAATAACAGCTCATCCAGAAAGCCTTCTTCTTTGCATTGTATAATTTCGTCGTACATATTGTTATATTCCATATAATTTTCTACATCCCATCTCTGCACCGCATTGAACATGTGCAGCACTCTAAATCTATTCATATTCATAAATACTTCAAGCTGTCTATTGGTAGCAATATATGGGGATGTACACACGTATGAGCGTTTGCTTCCGCAAGAAACAATTAAGTCTAGGAGGTGGGTGACCACAGCACACCACACCTTTGGTAAATAAATTGATGTTTATTGAACTGACAATCTCATCATTCAGCAGTGAGTTATTGCTTAGGTGAGGACGAGTAAATGAAAATAAAACAGATAAAAAACGGTATCAATAACCAACCTCAATTGTGATTATTTTGCGATAGAGTATTTTTTCTGCTGGAAATCGTAGATATAGTTGCAATATGTGTTATGATATGGTAAACAATGTTTTTCAAAAGAACACTTAATAAAATTGAGATGTTGACACACGAACTCTGTTTTGTTATGGCAGGTTCCAGCCAATACCAACTGTAAGATTTATTAATGATACAACATACAGGGCGAGATGAAAAAACTGCAACCAACTTCAGACTGCTGTCATTTCTAAGCCAATCGTCCGACACTGCAGACTTTGGACATTCCAACAGGACTCCGCACAATCGCACTCAGCACGCGCCACTCAAGAATGGTTACAAAATGTGTCTGAAGTATTTTGGAATGCAAGGTTGGCAATAAAAAATACCAAAATGTCGACCACCTCAAGCAAGCGCTTCGCCGGGAATGTACCAAAATACTGCAGAGCAACATTCGGGCAGCGTATGACGCATTCATTGGCCGTTTGAAAGAAATAATTCATGTCAAAGATAACCAATTCGAACAAATCTAAACTTATTCTAAACTTTGATGCTATTTCCGATTTTTTTATTCAATAAAATTTAAAAAAATGTAAGAAATGTGGCTTTTGACTTTGCTGCAGATTTTTTTTTTATCTCACCCTGTATATGTACGGGTTGTAAAATCTTTGGCATAGTATAAGCTGTATCCAATGAAAGATGTATGTACTCCCAACTCTTCAGTTATAAGACTAAGGGTACAAATGCCCTTAAATTACAAATTTAATTCCACACACTCTTTATCATTAGTTTTATCATTAATTTGTTTAAGCAACAGTCGTCATTATTTACTGTAAATATCTAAAAAACAACAATTCCGTTTTTTTTTTATTTTTGCAATTTATCACCCTATACCGGCTTTACAGTATTTTATACAATATTTACTTTGTAGGCCGATTCGGTTCCCCACCTCTTTCACTTTGCTGCCTCCGATGAATGTAAATATCATTAAAGAATATTTGAATTTGAATACGAGAGGAGAGCAGCCATAACGATTTTCAACGCAGAATTGAGAGAAGACATAAACAGATGTCGACCACTGGCACGCATTGTGACATTGATCTCACTGCCAAGGTTTGTGGGACAAAAGTGTAATGACAGTTTAGCTGACACGTGTCTGTGCATGCATACCATACAAGCGATTTGCGTGTGTGCGTTTTAATGAAAATGGACATGAAGATGAGATTTACAGAAAGAATTTGTGGACTAAGATTGGAAGGTGCTTTCGCGGATTTTTTTGAAGTTTTAAAATAGAAGAAGATAAGTAAAGTAGAAGATAAAATAAGATAAAATGAAGTAGAAGAAGTAAATAGCATGCTTTAAAGCGCTCTCAACAATTTTTATACTTCAAATAAACGCAATTATATAATAACTTGTACTATATTTATTCCAGAAGTCTTTAGTTTCAGGTTAAAAGTTGTTGCGTGTGCCTAAAAGTATGCTATAAAAATAATACAGTGAATTGAGAATGGATAAATTTACATATGAAGAAATCTATCTGTCTGTGGAAATCACTCTAGCTTCCGATCGAAATAAAGTAGGTTGATAAAATTGTACTCAGACGTGTGTTTGTTCAGTAAGTCTTTTGGTATTGAAAATGGGCTATATAGGTCCACGCTTTGGTATAACCCCCATATAACGTTACCTCCCTAAATTTGGTATTTTGATGATTTTTGGTATATTATTCACCGGAATTGTTTCAAATTTCGTACTTGTAGTTCGTAAAGGGTATTACAGGCTGTGCTAGAAAATTGCTTATGCAGGTCCAGGTATTCGTATAGCTCCAATTACAATATTCAAACACGAAACTTGAAAAATTCCAGTTAATAATGTCGCTTAAATAATCCTTAAAATACCGAATTTAGGGAGGAACTTCCATCTGAAAGAGAGGAGGACAGAACTTGTCTATGCGGGTCCGCGTCTTAGAATAGACCCCAATATAACTGAAACTCCCAATATTTTATAATTTCTAACAGTATTTTTCAACGTCTTTTTATTTCCAAATGGTGGAGGGCATTCAAAGTAATATCAATATTTTAAATACTTGTAATTCAGGTACTTAACGATATTAACTAAAAGTTAACTATTTTTGTCGGAAACGGCAAAAAACATTGGAGAGATACATTACTGATCATTATAAAATCACAGATGATTAACGTGGAAAAGTAATATAAAAATATATGATTTATTCATAGGGACATGTTTTGTCTCAGTCCTATGTGAGCTCTAAACTGATTGACATTTAAAGAGAGAGAGACTATGTTGTGTAAATGCACAAGAAAACCACGACAAGCTTTAAGGATATAGTAGACATCCTTATAGCTCGTCGATCTACGGATCTCTATTTATTTTTCCATTAATGGAAAGATTTTATGCTAATTTGGGTTTCGCTTACGGATTTGAGACAGTTTCAAAGCGATGTGGGCATTTAGGCGATGATGCATAAGTAGATTGACATCATATCATGGCATATTTGGGGACATATCATAAAGGAATGTCAAAGCCGCACCCGAATCCTTCATTTTCTCTTATAATTTGACATTAATATGGCATGTCATGATGCCAAGCTCCTAATGTATATGTACAATATGTATACTATTTTAGGGCTTTTCATCGAAAACCTATTTCAAGATCTACTTTTTGTACAACATTGACAATTTTTATTACAGTTTTTTTACAAAGCAACGCCTATTCTTTGCTTTATGCGTTTTAGTTTTGCACATGTCACAAGAATTCTTTCTATGCCAAATTTCGTTTTTGTTAAAGGTCAATGAATGAGTTTACAAAAACAAATTGTTAAATATATGTACACACATACAATACACATACCTATTTATTAGAATACATGCAAATGTATATTGGAATGGGTCGGATGTTATAACCCAAAGAATGAGTAAACGCATTTTCACTATTCGATAACCAGTGCCAATAGAGCTCCCTTAGAATATTATTTCATATTTCATTAGAAGTGAAGGAATCCAAGAATCCCAAATGTCTATATTTACAGACAGTGTTTCGTAAATTACAAAGGATCCAAGCTCTCCACTGCTTGGATCTCCAACACCAATCCTTTCACTTGTTTGAAATTTGTAAGTGGTTACTACGATACTACTACACTTCTCTGTTATATTTTGCTCTATCTCTCTTCCATAATATTTAGAATTTTAATTTTTAACATTTGTTTTTTATGAATGCGAAACAGACTACAATTTAAGAACTTTTTTCCAAATCTACCTTTATTATTCTGTAGCAAAGTCTTAGACACACGACATAATTCTTAAATACAAAGTAAACGCTTTATAAATGTATATGCTTTTTAGTATAAATCAGGCCTCCGAAAAACTCAAACGAGTTTCAAGATTCGTTCAAAAACAAGCAGATTCTACTCTTGCCGAGCATTCTTTTAGTTTTTGCTATACCATTTTTGTATTGCTGTGTATATATATTTTTTGACAATAATTTGAAAAATATTAAATACATACATTGTTGCACTTATTTATTTAAATGTGGTATAAAAATACGTAAATAACCTAGTAAATGAATTAGAAACCAACAAATACTGAATCTTCGCTGTCACGTATGAGTTATATTAATTATATACGTATGCGTTATATTCAAAATTATTAGTTAACACTTACACGCAAACTTTTCTAATGACTTTCCTAAATACTTTTAAGTTTTGCGCTTAGCGAATAACGAATTTTATTTACTTAAGCCAAAAAAAAGTAAAAATAAATAAAAAAAATAACATTAATGACCTACTCTAATGTATCTACACACATACACGCTCATAATATCATTTTCATATATTAAAATATCCAAACATTTGGTATTCACTTGACGATGAGTTCGTTAACGATAGAATGGCAGACGGTCAGATAGACCGATAGACAGCACACGCGTTAATTGAACGGTTTTTCTTCATTCTTTTTTTAGTTTTGTTAAGACTGCAAAAGCAAAGAAAAGCCTTACAAGCAAATACACAAATTGTCACGCGTTCCAAGTGTCTAAATAACAAATAAAACAACATAGTAGAAGTGTCTATTGAAAAGGTTCTTATTATTTAACAATTTCCATAGATTACGATACAAATGAACGTCATTTGAAGAATAGTTTATTGTTATTATTATAATCAATGAATGAATGAAAGGCAAAAAAATAGCGTTACATTGTGAAAACAGAGGCATATAATTATCTTGTGTACTGTCCTATTCTAAGAGATGTGAGAAAATTCTGTTAAAAAAAATAATAGTAATAAAGGAAGGAAGGAAATAATAGGAATATTGACTGAACAGATAATTAAATGTCATTCATGTTTTTTGGAGAGAGTATGAATGACTTTTCTCTTTCGCGCGAAAATAGGAAAATACGAGGGAGACAACATATATTAAATTTCACAAGTAAGCTTTACATATAAAGATGAAAAGTCATTTATTTGTCATAGAGTCAAAGTAATTGACAATCTAGATAACACGTTTTATGAAAATGCATTCGTTGTAAAAATCGTTTTTTACCTGGACAAAATATGTGTTAGCCTATCTAGCTCCTGTGACGAAACTTTGTCTATATAGGTCTACGTTTTCTTCATCTTCCGATATTTGGTATTTTAGAAATTTAAGACACATTTTCCAACGAAATTATTAAAAATTCGGTACTTAGAGTTTCTAACGGTTTGAACCTTCTGTGGCAGTGCATATAGAGGTATTTACCGATATTCTGATGATTTCAGTCACATTTTTAGGGAAATAGTTTAAAATTCCTTATGCAGAGTTTGTAATGGTTTCTGTATTCTGTGGCTGTGAGTTCTATCATAAGGCAGTACCTCCAACTATTTGGTATTTTGGCGATTTCACACATTTTTAGCAGATTTTTGTATACCCTGCATCACACTGTGGTCAGGGTATTATGTCTTTGCTCATTTTATTGTAACATGGAAAAGGAAGTGAGACAGGCCCATAGTTTATTTTAATGATCTGCATAGAAGCACATTCTTAGTTCCATTCCATCCGTCTGTCCAAGTATTTTTGTAAACAGAATACAGATTGCATTTATTGTTTGATTGCAGTGAAACTTCCTACAAATCAATTGTTTGGCCCAAGTACGAATCCTAGTGGAATTGGTGATAATCGGTCCAAATTTACATGTAACTTCCATATATATATCTTCGTCCGATTTCAATTGTATTATGCGCCAATTGTGTAAGTTGAAGCTCAAAATTACCTCTGTCAAATTCAATCGAAATCGGATCAGATTTGAATCAGATTATATAGCTCCCAGATTATAGCTCCCATATATATCTTCATCCGATATCAGGTTTTTTGTGCACGAAATTACTAATATTAGTTCTAATGGACTGAATTATGCCAAATACGACCGAATCCAGACTTGAAATAAGTACTTTAAATTATAAGAAAATTGGTTCAGATATAACTCCCACATACATATTTCATCAGATTTGAGTTTAAAATCCCTCGCATGCGTAATATGCACTCCACAATGATATTTGATACTGGACATCAGATACAGCACGAAAATACCTGCCAAATTTTATCGAGATCGGTTCAGGTAACAATCACTATAGCAAAAATCCGTTACCATAAACTCAACGGCATTTTTAAGATTTTACCAACCGATTTCGCTGCCAAAAATGGAAGTGAATCTAATACTCAATCTCAAATTTTTAAAGGTTGCCTTTACCTCATTGTGGAGTTAATTAAAAGTTCTGTCCGACCGGAACTTAGCGCGTTTTTATTTGTTATATCTCATATAACACAACTGTTATGCTGTTATACATCTCGAAGAGTGCCTCCGCGCAGCACCTTTAAAAATTAAAATCGCTCATAATTCTTTAGATTTAAATCCATAAATGTCGTGATACAAGCCCCCTTGTGTGCGATCTCCTTTAATATTAGTCACACCCCCCCCCCCCCCAAAGAAATGTTTCTTTCGGTGTATTTTATTGTCTTGTGAAGAGGTCCATTGTCAAGTCAACCAAAAACGAAAAGAAAAAACACTTTCAACTAATAAAAAACAAATTTATGAACACTCGTGATTTTATTAGAGGCGTTGACTATTCATTTAAATAAATGACAGGAATTCAAAGCACATGTAGAAGATCTTCTACTTTGTTTTTCTTTTTAAGATATTTTCCATAAAAAAACAACAACAATAAAATGGTATATGCCCAACGAGAAAAAACAAAACAGATGGGTATTATTGGAAATAGTGGAAATTTCCCTGGAAAGCAATTCTTATGTGACGTAGGTGAATTTTATGTTGACAAAAAAAGAAAAAAAAAAAAACAAAACAGAGCACCACTTTCGAAAAAAAAATATGAAAATATTTCGAAAATCTTTTGTTTTTCCTACATCTTTTCAAGAACATAAAATGCGTATCTTGTTCATGTGGGGGGAAGGGGGTGTGGTTCTAGACTAAAAGAGGCCAAGACATGCATAATTATGTGTAATTACAATCTAGATCTGATGAAGGACTCTTCTTGCTCAAATGGTCCTTCATGTTATGCATTACAATATTGTTCTCTATTTAAGATAATAGTTCATTATTCATCATTATTTTCTATTCTGACATCTTACAAACCTTTCGGTAGAAGGAGATAACGTAAAAGTTAATTTTATTTGCATTTCGTCTTAAACGAAAAAAATAAACAAATGCAAAAAAGCACAGAATAAAATAAAATGAAAAAAAAAAACATGACGCCAAAATGTAGATTATAGGACAAGAGGGGAAGATTTTAGCGGACCTATGAAAGAAAATTATACAGAATGTGAAAAAAACCATTGCAATATTATGCAATTGTTTGCATGCAACGCAAATGGTTTTGTCTCAAGTACTAACGTAAGCGATATTGACACGTAAAAGCGATGGATACATGTATGTATATACATCTGCGCCTGTACATCTAACCAAAAATCGGTATTTGTGTAAAAGTAAATATGCACGAGACCGGCATTTATACAATGCATTTGTCAATTAATGAGAATAGACAACAAAATGAGCCATTAAAGAGAATAAAATTGACAATTGCCAGTAGTATATTTTGCTAAAATTGTTATGGCTATTTGTTTTCAAACAGGATAGTAAAATGATTATTTCAAAGGCAATAACTTCAATAACTACAATGTGTGATTGTACTGTTACTTTACAAAACTGACAATGAAAATTCTCGTCCGAATAATGCATCTTGATAGAGGAAAGCCCGAACTAATATATTCCGTATTTTTACGAAACAGGGAATAGCTGAATTTTTCAATTTTTATTTTTAATATTATTGTTTGGATGAAATCAATTACTTTTCTAATCGGCAAAAAAACAATGTGTTATGTCTGACACCATATGTAAACAGATTGAGATGATAAAACTGCAACCAAATTCAGACTGCTGTCATTTCTAAGCCACTCGTCCGACAAAATTGCTCCAGTGACAGGTCATTATATTGTTTACAAGCATTATATTGTTTACAAGAAAAAGAGTTATTCGCGATGGAAGCGTGATAGTGTGATTTCTTTATATTTGGCTGGAAAACCTCAAGTGGCTATCAGTAGAGCACTCCAGCATCTAAATATGAATAAATCTTTTGTGTCTCGTACCATCGCTCGTTACCGTGATACTGGTAGCGTAGTCCGACGTCAAGGAAGTGGACGGAAGAAAACAGCAACATCATCAGAAATGGTTTAAAAACTAAAGAAGCTACTTGATCAAAACCCGCGTCGCAGTGGCCGAAAAGTAGCTCGTGAGCTGAACATATCGCAATATTCTATTTGGTAAATTTTCAAAAATGAGCTCGGGGTAAAGCCATTGAAATTCAAAAAAAGAAAATAGACTCAAAAGAGCCAAGAGTTGCTTTGCTTGGCCGAAAGTGGTGAACTGCCGAATTTGGTTTTCTCCGATGAGAGAAAAGCTGAAAATGTGCTCCTTTGGTTGGCCACCAGAACTCATGGGCCGGCCATGGTGATGGTGTGGACCACCATAACAGCCGATGGTTGCTCTCCGCACGTATTAATCGACCGTGGCAGTAGAATAAATGCTGAATATTATCGCGAAAATATCCTGGAGGGTGTATTAAAGCCTTGGACCTGCAAACATTTTGGCCACAGACCTTGGAAAGCATCGCCCTCAGCTCGCGCCACCCAAGAATTGTTACAAAATCAGATTCCTCTCTTCGTTTCCAGCGCACAATGGCCAGAAATCTCCGGATACCAATCCGTTGGTCTATTGTGTCTGGAGTATTTTGGAAAGCAAGGTTGGCATAAAAAAATCCCAAGGTGTCGATCACCTCAAGCAAGCGCTTCTTCGGGGAATGGCGTTTGACTTTGTTGCAGTTATGGCGTTTGACTTTGTTGCAGTTTTTTATCTCACCCTGTATATTGATAAAGAAAAGCACATACTTCAATATTGCATATTTTACAGGAGATGGAATAACATATTATTGTTTGGATTAAATTAGTTTCTTTCCTGATAGGAAAAAAAAAACAATTTGTTATGTCTGACACGATATGTATATGTTGTTGTATATGTGTTCAGAGATTATCTGCCCCAACCTCTGAGGTATTACGTATTCTTCAACAGACTTCTTGCCAAAAAAATACAGGTGTAGGGCAGGGTATGCTTTATCACTGTCTGCCACAATGGGAAGCAGGCAGGGCAAACGAAATTTGTCATCACGCTTGGATCGATTGATCAATTCGAACAGGACTTTGTTTTGCCCTTCAGTCAGTTTCATAAATAGGATCCTGAACAAACTTATCACCACTCCTAGAAATCCATTTATTTAAAAATAAAAAATATCAAAGCATATCACTTTATTTAAATTTTTTCACTCATAATATTTCGCAGTGGAACTAACTTAGTTATTTCGACAACTGTATTTGTTGTTTTATATTAATATAAAAAACAATAAAAATGTATAAAAGCTATTTATACAGTTCACTATCACTTAATCCAATTGAATAACGTTGATAAGGTAGGCAGACCATTTTCAACGATTAACGGATCAAAGTCGAGGGTTTTTTTTTCTATAAAAAAATAACAAACCAGACAAAAATGTCAAGTTGATAACTTTTTTTGTGAAAATAGTTTGTATAGATAGGGTGGAACCTTAATCTAGGTCATAGTCTTGAAAAGACATTCAAGTTCATGTGTTGAGAGTTTTTATGGAGCAAAAATAGTTTTAGATGTATTATTTTCATACAGTTATTTTAAAGGTCTGAGAAATTTTTGTAGAACTGTAGACGAGTGCATACCAGTCCTCCCAGTCAGAATTTCAACAAACATGTTTGCAATAAATGTTGATTTGCATTTGAAATTATCTAACTAAACCATTTCTGTATGTTTACATTCGATGAGAATTTATTTTACGCATATGCAATAGAATTGAAAATGTAAATCCACTGTAGTAAATCCCGTAAACTGCAAATCTACTATTAGCATGTAATCGGCCTAGTTACCCAAAAAAATTTAATAATTGTTCCAAATCGTTACTGAAAGTCGTATGTTAATACAAAAGTTCTCCAAAGAGAACGATGCGTGAGAGAAATTTCGACAGTTCTTTAACTGAGAGTTTCCATTTTCTTGCCGGTGAAATGTCTCCTTAAATCACATTTAACTGTTACTTTTCTTTCTGCAAAAATCAATCAGCTTTTTTTGATTATTGGGTGATTTATTTGTTTGTTTGGGATTTGAAAACATTTTATCCGAACTTTTAATATCATCTGCTATTTGGAAGGACTTGCAAAATGTAAATGCCGTTCAAACTTCAACCCCAAGTTTAAGAGAATTCTGTTGTCTTAAACTTGGAAAGCTAAAATCATAGAAATTCCGAATATTGGGAGGTACCGCCATGTGGGGACTTTACGAAGGCGTGGATCCGACCAGGAAATTTTGTGTCATAAGAGCTAGTACCCATTGCGAACTCCAAATAACGAATTTTACATAATTCTGGTGAAAAGTGTGACACAAATAATAAAAATACCGTATATCTAGAGGTAGAGTTATATAGTTCTCTGAAAGGATGTTTCCTACATACTGGGAGGACATATCCCCAATTTACATCAAATTCTGTTCGAAAAATCTAAAATAGCTCGTTATAGTTATGTGGGGTCTATATCAAAACGTGGAACCATGGCTCAATAAGAAAGGTTGCTCAACTTCAAAGACACTAGAAAAAATGCAACTCTGTTTTGGAGTCTTATAGTGTTAATTTTTTTTTAACACAAAATGGTTGCAATGTGTTGCCCATTTACGTCGAAAATATACATTTATTCTGCAACCGAATTTGAGATACTCAAAATGTGTACATGTACCATGAATGTGTATTTGTTTTAACAGAATAAGGGCACCAAAAAAAATATTATTTCGGGGGTAGCTTTGTTCTACCTTTTGTAATTGTTCTATGCGTGGGCCTATATTTTCCATTCTCTATACTAAAAGTCCTACAGACTTAAAACACCTCTGAATAAAATTTTATCAACCTACTTCAGCCTTAGGAAGATTGGGTTAATTCCACAGATTGACGGACATCGCTAAATATACATTGTATTTTATGCTGATCAAGAATAAATGCATACTTTGTGGGGTTTCGGTGCTACAAACGGAATGACTAACTTAATATAACATCCATACTATGGTGGAGGGTATAGAAAGTTGGGTTATTTCAACGAGCTATAACGTCGATTAATACAGGATATATGAGAATGAAGAAGATTTCAGTTTGGCACACTTGGGCGCCAAATTAGTATTTCAATATCTTTTTGTTGTAAATGATTCTTATATATATCAAGCGAAGCAAATCCAATAAATTCGAAAGAGATTCATAGATATTTTCTGAACAGTGATATACATAGCTTTATATTATAATTAGATCCCAATTTATTATTTTACTCCCCACTTTCTAAAAATACAAACATATTTTCTTAAGTGCTATCACACCACTCACAAAAACAACGCTGCATGGGGGAGATTGTCACAAAAGAAAGTCTTCTTTACCACTGACCTATGCTCGCTCGCAGATGAAAACGCATTAAAGCCGAATTTTGAGTTCAGGATCTCAATTTTTAAATTTAAGAATAGGCAGACTCCCTAGTACGGTAATAGAACAAAAGATTTGTTCAAACGATGTCTTTCCAACAGATCTTTATTGATCTCTACGACAGTTTCATTTTCATACTTCCGTCAAAGTTAAACTACCTTTCTAGGTGTGCCATGGTTCAATCCTCTTTATGTCCCGAAGATATAAATCCCAATCGACACGTAGAAAGTAAGGGAGTTGAGTAAATATCGCTTTTTTCCAAAAACTAATTTCGTTTATTCCAAACTCTCTACGTCTGAATTAGGACTTGGTATATTAAATTTTACTGTGATCCACTGTATAAACATAATCTCATTTCCTTATCTTGACTCGAGTTTGTAATAATCACACCACTTTTTCATATTTTTTATGAAGCTTCTTCTGCACGATCTTTAATCAGATTCAAAACGAAGAATGTTTCAAAATTATTATAAAACCAAAAAACCGTCGTTCCATCCAATTATACCAACTTAACATCGGAACATATGCATGTAAAAGTGCCGCTGCTTGGTAATGGGGGTTTTTACAGTGTTGATATTTTCTTTCCAGAACAATGCCGGCATTGTTGATTGCAATGCCAGTAGCAATCGGCAGTGTAATTGACGATGATAATTTTAACCAAACAAATTACGGTTTAGGTTAAAATGCATTCGCATTGCATGTTTTGGTAGTTGCAGTTTGTTGTTGTTGTTGTTATTGGTTTTCTCCGCTGTGCAATGTACATTGACCAATGTCGCTGTCAATGTTGTCAGACTTAAAACCTGTATTTGAGAAAGTTTTTGCCGAAAGTTGTGTTGCAGTTGTTCTGTCTTCTGCTTAACGTTCTTTTTTTTGTTTTTGTTATTTACATTTTGTACTCTGCATATAGACAGACATACATACATTTTTACATACATATGTAAATACGTACCTTTTTCTTTTATTTAACGATGCGAAGGCTTGACGTAACTTTTTGGGGTATGGTGCTCCTCTCTCCCTCTCTTCTGCTGGGCGTGCGTGTGCGAATGCTTGTGTATTTTTTTATTCCTTGATGGGCTGTTTATAACAGAAAATTTAGACTTTTCTTAGAAACGAATTGACGACAAAATCTTGTATAAATTTCACGAAAAAAAATTATCAAAAGCAATTACTGAGTCGCAGTAAAACGCTAAAAGCTAATTTTTTAAAAGACTCCTAGGTAAAAATTTTGCTGTTGCATAAATATTATAACATCGTTGTAAAAATTAAACAAATTTTGCAATGGAAATTTAATTGTCAAACACTTTTGAAAAAAATTAACGAATTGATGTATAGAAGAAGAAGGTGAAATGTAAAAGTCACACTAACCAATTGTAGGAATTTTTTTGTTGCCAAAAAATATTTTTTCTTTTTTGTTCTACACACTCCGCTTGGTATTCTTTGTCGCAATCCCTTTTTTGATTTCTTTTAAAACGACCCACTCGCACCAGTGTCTCACGACCGACTGACTCGATGACAAACTGTAAAGCGTAAATATCTCACCCGATTTTAACATGCGAAAAGTTATCACATACGAAATACAGCAACAACAGTCGTGTAAAAACTGTTAAGTGAACCCCCAACAACACAAGTTGGCTGTTGGGGCTTGCTCTGTGATTTGTCATCTCATGAGCCAAATGCCATACGAAAAACAACACTCCGTTAATGCCATGTGTGTTGTATTTTGCATTCTCTCTAGAATCTCTCTCTTTCTCTCGCGCCGTCGATAACTGTTGGTGGAGCCAAAAAGAACCAGAGTGTTCGTGAAGATGGAAGAGAAGTATAGCTTGCTCCAAAACATATGTTTACATTGATGAGTACGGGGAGATTTGTTTTGTTTTATAGGCATATGGCGCACAGTGTTTTAAGTATGATGTGGTCATACGAATAAAAATATATTTATAATGGCTGTAAACAGACTCTCATTAAAACATCTTATCGCCAATTTCAAAAATAATTATAATAAAGATTCGCAGCATAATACATACATCAAAAAACATAATACATACATCAAAAAACAAGGCGTAACAACAACTAATAGCTGACAGTTTGTTGTATAACATGAAAAAATTAAGAAGACAAACACCATGGTGCACAATGCTAATTGAAAAAAAGTTTTCGATGAGTTGTAAAAAACTTGTTTTTGAGCAGTGTACAAGTAATGTGTCACATCGAAAGTTCACTTCGTCAAATCGGGCGCCAAATTTACATTTGGGACTCTAGTAAACTGTCATCAAAGAAATTCTTTTCTGTAAAAATTTCATTGGTGGTCGTATCCATTAGAAACTGCAAATACCAAATTCGAAACGATTCCGGTGAAAATTACACAAATAATCAAAATACGGAATACACAACTTGGAACAATATGGACAGTTTTTCACAAGGATGTAAATCACTCAATAACACGTTAAATATGGTGGTATCGTTATATGGGGGCTATATCAAAACGTGTAGCTACAGGGTGAGATGAAAAAACTGCAACCAACTTCAGACTCTTGTCATTTCTAAGCCACTCGTCCGAGAGCTGTTACAATTACTCATTATATTATTTACAAGCGCACAAAAGCATTTTGGTGGGAATTTTTCAGAAAAAAAGTTATTCGTGATGGAATTTAAGCGTGATAGTGTGTTTGTATTTGGCTGGAAAACCACAAGTGGCTATCGTTAGAGCACTTCAGCATTTAAATGTGACGACGTCAAGGAAGTGGATGGAAGAGAACAGCAACATCAATAGAAATGGTTCGAAAAAGTAAAGAAGCGACTTGATCGAAACCCGCGTCGCAGTGACCGAAAAATGGCTCGTGAGCTGAACATATCGCAATATTCCATTCGGCAAATATTGAAAAATGGGCTCGGGGTAAAGTCATTGAAATTCCAAAAAGTGCAAGAACTTACACCGCAACAGAAAGAAAATAGACTCAAAAGTGCTAAAGAGTTGCTGCCGAATTTGGTTTTCTCCGATGAGAAAACATTCGTTGTCCAGCAGTTTGTAAACAAACAAAATAATCGTGTTTACTTGCCAAGAAGTCAGCTGAAAATGTGCACCTTCGGTTGCCCACCAGAGCTCAAGCGCCGGCCATGGTGATGGTATGGGCCGCCATGGGCGACCGTGGCATCGCGAAAATACTCTGGAGGGCGTTTGACTTGTTGCAGTTTTTTATCTCACCCTGTATAGTTTCCTATGTCAAGGACCAATATTTCGAGGTGTTACATAATTTTTGACCCAATCAAACTTATATACAACACATAATACTATGTGTAGGGTATAAAAAGGCCATTTTACACATTGTAAAACATATATTTTAAATGTATCCGATAAATCGGATTTTTTATATGCCGTTATGCCATGGCTAAATCGACATTCTAAGACAAGTGATGTTGTTAAAGTGAATATCATAAATTGCTCAATTATGTATGTCTATTTGACAAGGGTTTTCGAAGATTTTTAATTTTATAAGTGACATCATAATGGCAATTATATTAAAATACCTCTATATTCCATTATCTAATCCAATAAAGGCATTGGAACGATAGCTAATATTAATCTTCCCACACTCTTGTACCTAGTTGGTCCATGATTTGACACCCCGGAAGCCCCAATTTTTTATTTGGAGCTATTTTCTGGTGTCGCATGCCTCAACAAATATTTATTTCATGTCTGTATGTTTCCAATGAGATCCCGACCTGATCTATACTATTGGGCAAAACAATAAAATAAATAAATAAATTATGTCTACTTAGTCTTTAATGCTCTGAACTAAATTTCCCGGCTTCGGGATGTACGCAATTCTGACCTAAGAACAGGTATGAACAGTATCATCGATTCCGAGTTTGGCGAAGAATCCTCTTGATACTATGTTTGCCTCCTTTAAGTTTTCTCTGGCTTCAACCTAATAGTAATTAAAGACCATTCTGTGGTTGAACTTCTTTCCTTTCCAACTCTAACCATTACCAATTCTGAATACCAGATGGTCCTGTATGGAGTCCTCCCTGTTATATAAAGAACTTAATCATTTTATATTCAAGTAAAAACCATACCAAATACTTGAAAAACACACCCTCTTTTTCGGGTTGCTATAACAACATTTCTGAATAAATGTTGATCTCATCCGATAATTTCTGTTCTTGGTCTTGTTAAACTGTGGTATAGGGTATAATGAACGTATGTTATCAGAATCATCATATATACACAATTACTTTTGATAGGAAACATACCACCTATGACTCCCACATTCAAATCAAATATTCCCAACTAAATTTTCTTATCAGAACTAAGTGACCAAATGTCACTGAATGATATGCCAAAATAGAAACGAAACATGGACGCACAACAACATTTTGATTGCTCGGAAACTTTTCGTACGATCGGATGTTCTATGGGCATATATTTTGTTGGATTTTTCTTTAACATAAACACATACTTGTGCACATGAATAGAATTATTTCGTTTAATTATGGTTTTATTAAAGGCAACAGCAACAATATTGCGACGTACAGGCAGACAGACAGCGTGTTGATTATTTACACCTAACAATAGAGGTGGCAGGTAGAGACGAGCGATATTGAAATATTTAGTAGTTCGGCAGCCGGTCGGTAGGGTAGATCGGTACTGTTATCTTCAAACTGAATATCTATTCTGTTTTTAAAATGAAAAGAGAGGAGATGGTCTGTTGCTGATACTCACTCTTTGGTGCTTTGTTTGGGTGCCTCTTCATAACACGTGCTTTTCATGTGTCAGGCTATCGAATGTTTTTTTGTTTTTCTTTTCACTTAATACAGGTGTAATGTTAATACAGTGGCTTACATGCAGGCATTGAAATATACAATATTATCTTTTCATGAAGCGGCATAAATATGCAATTATGGTTTTGTATTTAATGAAAAGTGCAACAATTGGCTAAAATTGCAACAATTGGCCAATGTTAAGCAATTTCAGCCGCTAAGGCCATATGCAATTAATTGGGAAAGTCTGTGGAATATAATTTTGAAACCCAATTTTTATACCCTCCACCTTGGAAAGGAGGGTATATTAACTTTGTCATTCCGTTTGTAACATCCTTAAATATTCGTCGTAGACCCCATAAAGTATATATATTCATAATCAGCATAAAATTCTAAGTCGATTTAACGATGTCCGTCTGTCCGTCTGTCTGTTGAAATCACGATACAGCCCACATTATTTGACGTAGAGCGCCAAAATTTAGCAGAGCAATCGGTATTGTGTCTAGGATGGTTGGTATTGAAAATAAGATATATCGGTCCACGTTCTGGTATAGTCCTCATATAACGGTACCTCCCGATATTCGGTATTTTGATGATTTATGCCACATTATTTAACGGATTTGTCTGAAAATTGGTATTTGTAGGTCAAAACGGGTCCCTGTATGTGTGGCAAAACATAGCATGTATAGGTCCACGTTTTGGTATAGCCTTCATATAATGGTACCTCCCGATATTCGAAAATAATCAAAATATTTTTGCCACAGTTTTTAACGGATTTGTCTAAAATTGGTATTTGTTGGTCATAATGAGTTCCAGCTCCGGTGGCGAAACATTGCATGTATGGGTCCATGATTTGGTATAGCCCCCATATAACGGTACCTCCCGATATTCGGTATTTTGATGGTTTTTGCAACATTTTTCCACTGATTTGTGTAAAAATTGGTATTTGTGAGTCATAATGGGTCCTAGTTCGTGTGGCGAAACATTGTATGTATAGGTCCACGTTTTGGTATAGTCCCCATATAACGGTAGCTCCCAATATTCGGTATTTTGATGATTTTTGACTGATTTTTTCACGAATTTCACTGAAAATTTGGTAGTTGTAGATCATAATGGGTCCCAGTTCGTGTGGCGAGTCATTGTAATTATAGGTCCACGTTTTGGTATAGCCCCCATATAACGGTACCTCCCGATATTCGGTAATTTGATGATTTTTGCCCCTTTTTTTCACGTATTTGTCTGAAAATTGGTATTTGTAGGTCATAATGGGTTCTAGCTCCGTTGGCGGAACCTTGCATGTGTAGGTCCACGATTTGGTAGAGCCCACATATAACGGTACCTCCCGATATTCGGCATTTTAATGGTTTTTGCCACATTTCTTCTAATGTTTCCTTTACCCTAAGGTGGAGGGTATTAAAAGTTTGGCCCGGCCGAACTTAATGTTTTTTTACTTGTTGTATTTTAATTTTTTTTTTTTTTTGGATTTGTCTTTTTTTACTTTAAATGTGTTTTTTTATATTAACATAGTCCAGTCATGAGCTGTTATCTAGGTAGTATGGACACAAACCATTTGCCCAAAATGCATTTTGTCTAGTCTTTACCATTTTAGGTCTTTGAGAGGTATTCTCATAGGGTTGTCATATTTTGACTCTGTATTACCCTATTTTTACACTTCTATGTCTTTGCAATTGGTTTGGCACATGGTAGAAGAATACAGGTAGATTCACTAACCCTTGGGAACATTGATATGTCAGAAATTTTTAAAGGTATTTTCAAATACAAGGATTTTCTTATACGACGTCATTCGGAGGTTATTATAATACGGGGTTTACAACAATTTTTACAAATTTAAATAAATTATCATTCAACATTTTCAATTCCAAATTTTGTTTGACAGTTCATTGTCCCAACATCTATGTCGATGCGTTTACCTATATTCTTCTACCATGGTGTGGCAGCTATGTCAAAACTACTAAACTGAACAAGAATTTAAGGAATTTGATGAACTAAATCAAATAGTTCCATGGTTCCTTTCAGGGAATAATTCTTTCGAGTCTATTCGTTCTGAAGTGTCACATTATATGCAAACGAATATATTAAAAAGGTTTTCTATGAAGTTAATTAAAAGTACTCGTATCTATGGGCCTATCTTGCTGAATTACGAATAAAATTCACAAATCCATTACACACTAGCTTGATTCTTTACAACGACAAATTTTGATTGTATTCCTTATGTTACTCTAGGTCACCAATCGTACCGTTAACGTCCTAATCGGTAGTAATCATGACCCAATTATAAGGTCTTCCTTCAAGCGAATTAATCTAAAAACAGCTGTAATTTTATCAGATGAAATGTCAAAATTAAAGCTTGGGGCGAAAATAAAAATGTTCGCCTTGATAGAAGGATTTTGTGGCGAATTTGTTTGTTGCCAAATTTTTGTCAACTAGATTCGAAAAAGTACAGGGTGAGATAAAAAACTGAAACAAAGTCAAACGCCATAATTTTTGTTTTTTTTTTTTAATTTTATTGAATGAAAAAATGTCGAAAATAGCATCAAATTTTTGACTTGTTCAAATTGGTCACCTTTGGTACGAATTATGGCCTTCAAACGGCCAATGAAACCGTCACACACTGACCAAATGTTGCTCTGCGGTATTTTTGCCCATTCCCGGCGAAGCGCTTGCTTGGTATTTCTTAGTGCCAACCTTGCTTTCCAAAATACTCCAGACACAATAGTCCAACGGATTGGTATCCGGAGATTTTGGTGGCCATTGTACGCTGGAAATGAAGCGAGGAACCTAATTTTGCAACCATTCTTGGGTTGTGCGTGCTGAGTGCGTCAGTGTTGAGTCCTGTGGAATGTCCAAGGCCTACGGCCAAAATGCTTGCGTGCCCAAGGCTTTAAAACACCCTCCAGAATATATTATATTGCTTATGTACGCTTGTAAACAATATAATGAGCTGTCACTGGAATAATTTTAACAGCTGTCTGAAGTTAGTTGCAGTTTTTTCATGTCTTTCTGTATGTACAACAGCGCTGCTGCGAGAATCTATTAAAAAACAAGTCAAAGAATGAAATTTTATTTTTGTCAATTTCAAATTGGATTTTTTATTGATTACAAAGTTTGAGCCCCATCATTATTAAGGGAAGACATTGGTGAACGAAGATATTTTAATGTTGAGCCGTGTTGGTGCTGCACATCAGTGGTCCCCTCATCTCGGGCAGCCGACAAAACAATGCGGTCCTCTTCCGTCGCTAATGTCGTGAGGGTATTTGTGGTTCATGTGCTACGAACATTGCAGGTACACTCTGGATGCATTCCTGTGGTGGCGTATACATATCGAAAGTTGTTTCCATAATTCTAAAAATCTGTACCCTATTTTCACAATATAATTAAAATAACCCAATATTGATTTTAAGAACAGGAATAACATAGTGCCATAATCCCTCATCTCAAATTCGAAGTATTACTTATGTCCTTCAGTGGTGGTCGGTATTGTGGGACAGCGATAGATAATTATCTATATTTGTTTCCGAATTTTTCCACACGCTCCATGTTGAAGTGGTTCGAACACACCTGTTATGTAGATGTAAACTTCACTTGACAAAGTGTACTCCATTTTGCCCTCATATTTTCATATATGGGGACTCTTCTCTGGCACCTTTTTCTTTTAGCCATTCTTGCATATTCTCATTGTATATTCTTTAAAAAAAAAACAAGTTACTCCTTTTTATAATACTTATTGCAATTTTTGTATGTATGTTATTCTTTTTCTTTTTACAACAAATTTAAAATGGTGAAACAAATATTTTCGTATAACAGTAAAAATCATGTTTTGTCGTTTGTGTTGGATGCAGCCAATTCAAATTTAATTGACAGATTGTTTGGCAATCAGCTGAGCTGGAACGGAGACCTTATACTTGGATCATGGTGTTTGTTTTTTTTCATGCTTGTTTTTTTTTGCATTATACATTTTGTCAAATCATAATGTTTTTAAGTTTCTTTAAAATTTTAATTCAATGGCCTCTAAAATTTAAAACTTTGCCACTGGTTGAGATTATTAGTATTATTGTACATATTTTGAGGATTGGCCACTGCGTATTACAATATTTCCATAGAAATTCCCATTAGTCTAGCGTCTAGTCTCGTCTTGTTCTTATCAATGGAGATAAAATGAAATACAAGTGTTATCTAAATGTGCGAAAATTTCCCCACTGTTTACACACATACTTCATACACATGTGTGTAGGTATGTACAATACCTTGACAGTGGGAATTATGAGTGGGAAGTGTGCAAGTTTGACTTATCTTTTGACAAATGATCTGCAATAAAAACGTATAAATGTAGACAGGTCCTAATTATGATCAAAAGTAATAATTTTATCTTTCAGATTAGAAAATAAATACAGTAAATAAAACGCATTTTTTCTCTATATATTTTATTGGCGATCAAAATGTAAGCTTACACAAAAAATCTTTATTTGATTAAAACCCGATGATTAGCCAATCACAATAAAATGAACTACGCGAACATACGCTACATTTATTGTGATTGGTCAATTATCGCAATTAACCCTGGTAAAAATTTAGTGTATAAACGAACTTTAATGGTTCGACTGTTTCGTAAGAAATATGGTACAAGGTGTGTCTGGTTACTCTAAAATTTGTAACAATTGTTACTGGAAGACGTCTGTTAACTCGAAAGTTTTGCAAAAGAGAGCGGTTGGAGAAAGAAATTTTGAGTTCTTTCAGTGAGAGTTTGCAAATTCTTGCTGGACAAATCTCTTGCAATCACTTGCAATTCTTCTTCTTCTCATTCATCGACATTTAATCCGATGTTTTCTATTGTTTGTTTATTTCTTTTTATGCTTTCTATTTACAAAATGTATAAACGTAAATATAAATATGTGATAAGAAAATAAAAGGCTATTTCCAACATTTTAGACATTTAGATTTAGCAATACGTTTAAAGAATTCCGGGGAACATATCAAATCGATCTTTCTTTCGTTGCTCATATTTTTATTTTATTGCTAATTTCCTTTTTATTTATTTCAATTAATTTTTAATTCCTTTAATGTGGTACAAATTGGTTTGTTTTGACAAATCAGCTGATTAGTTGCAAGTTTCTGCAGGGATATCGTCTGTTTACTTTTCGCATTTTCTTTGCAAAGAGAATAAAGTTACCTTACTATCTCAGAAAGATGTTGCTGGATATAAGATAGATAAGTTGTCGAGACACTTATTGTGATTGTAATCGTGGTATGAAAGATAAACCAACAGTAAATAAAACGTAAACAAGTTTTGACAATTTGTCCGATTGGTCTAACACATTATAATTGTACCATGGTAGGAATGTTTAGGAAACTATTAAATGTCGAAGAGGAAACTAATAATAAAAATAGCTATGAACAATAAATATGGAATGACATTCAGTAAAATAAAGCAAAATAGAAACCACAATGGAAGCGGTACATTCCAACTTTTAATAGTGAATAGGTAATTATTTTAGTATAATACAATTTTGAATGCTTCTAGTCTGAAAAATAATTAAAATATTTAAGTTATTGACTAAATTTTCGAAACCTTTTTACATCGAGCACAGAACAGCTGATTTTTAATTAGTTGAGGATACTGGATAAATGTTATTGATTCAATTTTCCCAATAATAATTACAAATTTTCCATAACTTACGGGATTTTAGGGCTTTCGTAAAAATAAGCGCCATCTGGATGTGCGTTTGTACGCCTTAAAGACTGAACCAGATGAAAGCTCAAATCGTGACTGTGCATGAATATACAACACATGGCAGAAAAATTCAAGTAGATGCATCAACGCTTGGGAGCATTGATATGTCAAAAAAATTTTAATGTTTTTTCAAATATAAATAGATTTTTGTATGTTTTCTTATACGACGTCATTCGGAGGTTATTTTAATTCGAGTTTTCAACAATTTTTATAAATTTAAATAATTTTTCATTCAACATTTTCAATTCCAAAATTGGTTTGACAGTTCATTGTCCCAGCAGCTGTGCCGACGCGTCTACCTATATTCTTCCGCCATGATACAACACTTTTGTAATTTTGGTTGTACGAGACGTGAAAATACAACGCTGTTGTCAGCTACATGTGGAATCAATGTTGTATTCAAGGTAGATGTACTAGGTAATCGCATCAGCCCAGCTGACGGCACCATTAAATGTCAAAACAAATTGTTGTAATGAAGAATTCGCCCTAAATGAATGCAATAACAAATTTGTTTATGTTGTTTTCCCTAAAAGTACCTTTTTATAATATTTCAAATAATTTAAGAGCAAGTTTAGAGTGAAACCAGTCATTATAAGTTTCTTGGTTTAAAAAATATCGCAATACTGCAATTAATACTTATTTTACTTTTATTTGTTTTACAATAAAAACTTTCATTGCGACGTTCGTTTACGACGAGAGGCACACATAATAAAATGTAAACAAACACCTCGTTTCTGATTGGTTGAAACAAATTTGCCGCAAACTTTAAATGTCATGTCGACAGTTGAGGGTACCACAAAAGTTGCTTTGTTGTAGCAATTCGCCGATGCGGTTACCTGTTAGATCTACCTTGGTTGTATTTTTACGCCGGATTCACGATTTTGAGCTTTGATCTGGTTTAGTCTTAATGGCTACCGAAAATAAAACGTTATTATTCCGCGTAAAATAGTACCCAATATTTGAAGTGTACTCAGTTCTGTACGATTGTAATCCAGTAGGCCGATTAAAATTTAATTTGATATTTTGAAATATTCATAGGGCGAATCTTCGCAGAAATTGTTCAAAGTAGAAGTACGTTTAGATTTACGAAATCCACATTTCATATGTCAATTCTAGAGGGTAGACGTCAAATAATGTCCACTGGATATAAGAAAACGATTTACGTGACGTATACGCTATGAAAATGCCATTAGATAGAGTGGATTTAGTAGTCTAAACGTGCTCTAGGTCCAGGCTTTGGACATGGTAGAAGAATACAGGTAGTCGCATCGACAAAGCTGCTGGGACAATTAACTGTCAAATCAATATTGCAATTGAAATTTTTAATGAATAATTATTCAAATTTGTAAATCGAATATTATAACAACCTCCGATTGACGTCGTATAAGAAAACATATAAAAATCTACTTATATTTGAAAAAAAAAAAAAAACATTTTAAAATTTTTGACATATCAAGTTCAAAAGCGTTGATGCATCTACCTATTTTCTTCTACCATGGGTTTGGAATAGCTCATATACAACCATAGTAGAAGAATACAGGTAGTCCCATCGACACAGCTGCTGGGACAATGTCAAACCAATCTAATTTCTGTGTATACAATGGATTTATAAAAATAAATGTTGACAATGAGATGTTGTCAAACGAATAATTTTGTCAAAAATGTAAACATATGGTTGCGTGACTTTACCTTCTTAATTCTACCATGAAGTTGAGTAAGTTACAGAAAATGCAGAGATGGATATTCCTATTTGTAATTACTTTTTAAACAATAAAATTTAATTTGATGCGAAAATTATAAATTATTTGGTAACTTTGCATGACTATATACAAATTATACTTTGTTGTAACAAGTAAAGATGAGGGAAAATTCGGCCGGACCGAACATTAAAAAAATCAACCCTTTGACAAGTAACTTATAAAAAATGTAACTAATAAGTACCAGAATATAGAAAAGAACTTACGAAACCAAATTTCATCCGTTAAAAACGATCAAAATCCCGAATATTGGACAGTACTATTACATTGGCATATAGCAAAATGTGCTACAGACATTAGCACATTATTTGGTTCTTAAGATAGATTGATCCTTATAGACATACGGACTAAGAATTGTGAAAATGGTATCAAACAACACCTTACTCCAATGCATTACTTTTTGATAGGAATACTATTTTTTTGTATTGGAAAGTAAATATTTGACTCGATTGTTTCATTTTGGTGTTAGATTAAAAAATATACTTTAAAATAGTGAAAAATGCACAAATAGTAACAAATTTATAAAAATTAATGTGATTTCTGTAATGAATTAAATTGCGGCATTATATTACAATGAATGGTCAAAACATAGATCCCAGTAGCAACGAAACTAATCAGAGTCATGAAATGGATTAAATTAAAGTAAACAATTTGCGTATACTATTCAAATAGTACAGTTGACTTTTTAAAAAGCACAACACTTTACCTTTCACTTATAGGAAGGCTTGGCAAATGTTTTTCGTCCAATCTAAAAGATATCAAAAATCATTTGCGTTATCGTTCGCTGGAAGTGATAACATTTTTTTAATGCACTCATTAAAAAAATTAGAAAAACCTATACTCAACCAACATTTTTTTTATCGGTAATTATACTTAGAACTGCCAAGCAGATATAAGGATTGATTTATTAGAAAGGTGCGGACACTGTACTCGTTCTGAGAACACTTGTTGGAATTTGAAATTTAAAAACAATGGTCAGTTGTTTTATACCCACATTATATATTTGGAATCGGGAAATTCTATTTAGATTTTAATAAGAAATAGGATTGAGATTATGCTTAACAATAAATAGAATGTAAACAAAACACTTGCAAATTCTTAAGGTGATGATACAGAAGCACCTTGGTCGCTCTCCGCGCGTATTAATCGACCGTGGCATCAGAATAAATGCCGAATACCAAAATGTCGATCACCTCAAGCAAGCGCTTCGCCGGGAATGGGCCGCAATACCGCAGAGCAACATTTGAGCAGCGTGTAACGGTTTCATTGGCCGTTTAAAGGCCATAATTCGTGCCAAAGGTGACCAATTTGATCAAATCTAAACTTATTCTAAAATTTGATGCTATTTCCGACAGTTTTTGCTTTAATTTAATAAAAATTGTGGTGTTTGACTTTGTTGCAGTTTTTTTTGTCTCACCGTGTATTATTTTTCGAGAAATGCTATTATTTTCGAGGAAGAGGCCACATTTTATAGTCGTTCAGGGTGCGATCTGTATTAAACACGTTACAACAGATAAATGTTGTTTTAGGAATTATATTGTTATTTTATAATTAAGGGTCATCAACACTTGGAGACATTGATATGTCAATTTTCTTAAAGGTTTCTTCAAAAATAAGTAGACCTGTGTATGTTTTCCTATACGACGCCAATGGAGATGTTATGTTATGCGTTTCTTAACAATTTTAAAAATTTAAATAATATTTCATTTAACATTTTCAATTCTAAAATTGGTTTGGAAGTTCACATAGTATAATTATTACAGGTAGAAGCAAACCCCAGCTGATTTGACTTTATAGTAATATTAGTGTCAAATCCGATATGATGTTTTGTGATTTAATTGCATTTCTTGATCTCTAGGATAATGAAAACACATTTTTTGCATAATAATAGAAACATTCGATGTTATGCTTAATAATGTGAAAGCATTAAAATTAAATATTTTAAGAACTGCATTTTAAAATTAATGAACATTCAAATTCTAAAAATTAACCTGTTTGAAATGAAACTAATTTATTGAAAATTAATTTTTTTGTTTACCTTTTTGGACACATAACTCTGACATTTGTATAACGTACAAAAACAAATTTGTGTGTGGTTGTTGTTACGTTTGTTGTACAACAACACATGCTGTTACATGTATTATTCTACCATGGACAGTTCATTGTCCCAGCAGATGTATCTATGCGATTACCTGTATTCCTCTACCATGTGAATTACGATAGTGCCTTTAACGGAAGTCAACTTTGTTAGTGTAAACATGTTAAATAAATAATGTAGAATTGTCAGTTTGAATGTGTCTGTTAAATTAAATTTTGTACTGGCAATGCCATTACAGAAAGTTTGTTTACTGAAAGCGTTTCGAAAGCTGTTCCATACCATAGGTTATTAATGATTATAAAAATCCATAGATGGCATTTCTAAAGCATTTGTTAAAAAGGTGAATGTGGTCCTGTGGCGCAATGGATAACGCGTCTGACTACGGATCAGAAGATTCCAGGTTCGACTCCTGGCAGGATCGAAGTTTTTTATAAATTATATTTTATTTTTTTCATTGTGTATACTAATAATTTATAAAAATAAATAAAAACGTGGTTGAACTAGGTAAACATGATAAAAATGACAATGAAACATCTACGAAAATCATTTTCGTTACAAGTTTTTTTGTCTAACCAATATCAAATACACTTTTCATTAGGCTGTCGGTCAATGGTCAACGACTTGAAGCCTACTCACATAGTCTGATGGCAGTTTACAACAACGCATTTCGTATATTTGTATAATTGTCAAATGAAAAACTTAACAATTTTGGCACACGAAGAAATCGGTTAGCAGTTTCAAAATTGAGAAAGACACGGTTGATTTTAAAAAATTAAATGTATTGAAGATTCTAGCAATTAGATATAATATTTCGTCTTCACAGAACTCAGTATTCGAAATAATAATATCCCTTCCATTTCATAAAAACTTGTGCTGGATATGGTTTAAGCTTATGTTTTGAACCGACATTCGGGAACTATATCTTAATTTTAATCGATTTCCACTAAATTTTAGAGAGTTATAATTTTTTTCAATATCATTGATAGGCTTAAATATAAAATCGGATGTAGAATATACATGTGGGAGCTATAGTTGAGTCTCAATCGATTTGATCCAAATTTGACAGAATTATTTGCAGTTGAAACATAAACGTATGATCTAGAATTCAACCTTATTGGACAAACGTAGTGTGGTTAATTTACATCAAATTAGAGGAAATAAATGAAAAAACTGCAACCAACTTCAGACTGCTGTCATTTCTAAGCCACTCTTCCAAACCGATGGTAAAAGTATTCCAGTGACAGCCCATTATATTGTTTACAAGCGTACAAAAGCATTTTAGTGAGAATTTTTCAGGAAAAAAGTTTTTCGTGACGGAATTTAGGCGGGATAGTGTGATTTCTTTATATTTGGCTGGAAAACCTCAAGTGGCTATCGTTAGAGCACTCCAGCATTTAAATGTGAATAAATCTTTTGTGCCTCGTACAATCTCTCGTTACCGCGATACTGGTAGTGTAGCCCGACGTCAAGGAAGCGGACGGAAGAAAAAAAGAAACATCAGCAGAAATGGTTTAAAAAGTAATGAAGCGATATGATCGAAACCCGCGTCGCAGTGGTTGAAAAATGGCTCGTGAGCTGAACACATCGCAATATTCCATTTTTATCTCAATCTGTATGTATGTAAGCTGCATCTACCGGGTGAGATAAAAAAATGCAAAAAAGTCAAACGCCATAATTTTTACATTTTATTGAATGAAAGCAAAAAATATCGGAAATAGCATCAAATTTTAGAATTAAGTTAGAATTGGTCGAATTGGCCTTCAAAGGCCAATGAACGGCCACACGCTGCCCGAATGTTGCTCTGCGGTATTTTGGCTCATATCCGGTGAAGCGCTTGCTTGAGGTGATCGACACTTTGGTATTTTATAGTACCAACCTTGCTTTCCAATATACTCCAGACACAATAGTCCAACTGATTGGTATCCGGAGATTTTGGTGGCCATTGTGCGCTGGAAATGAAGCGAGGATCCTCATTTTGTAATCATTCTTAGGTGGCGCGTGCTGAGTACTGTTGGAATGTCTAAGGTCTGCTCCCAAAATGTTTGCGTGTCCAAGACTTTAATACACCCTCCAGAATATTTTCGCGATAATATTCGGCATTTATTCTGATGCTACGGTCGATTAATACGAGGGGAGAGCGACCATCGGCTGTTATGGCGGCCCATACCATCACCATGGCCGGCGCTTGAGTTCTGGTGGCCAACCGAAGGTGCACATTTTCAGCTGACATCTTTGGCAAGCAAACACGATCATTTTGTTTGTTTACAAACTGCTGGACAACGAATATTTGCTCAACGGAGAAAACCAAATTCGGCAGTTCACCACTTTCGGCCAAGCGAAGCAACTCTCTAGCTCTTTTGAGTCTATTTTCTTTTTGTTGCGGTGTAAGTTCTTGCACTTTTTGGAATTTCAATGGCTTTACCCCGAGCTCATATTTCAATGTTTGCCGAATGAAATATTGCGACATGTTCAGATCACAGCCATTTTTCGGTCACTGCGACGCGGGTTTCGATCAAGTCGCTTTTTTACTTTTCGAACTATATCTGCTGATGTTGCTGTTTTCTTCCGTCCACTTTGTTGACGTCGGGCTACGCTACCAGTATCACGGTAACGAGCGATGGTACGAGACACAAAAGATTTATTCACATTTAAATGCTGGAGTGCTCTAACGATAGCCACTTGAGGGTTTCCAGCCAAGTATAAAGAAATCACACTATCACGCCTGATTTCCGTCACGAAAAACTTTTTTTCTTAAAAATTCTCACCAAAATGCTTTTGTACGGTTGTAAACAATATAATAATTTTAACAGCTGTCGGGCGGGTAGCTTAGAAATAACAGCAGTCTGAATTTGGCAGCAGTTTTTTCTTCTCACCCTGTACGTATGTAATGCCAAAATTTTCCATACGTTACACATATCGTGTTGTACATAGGCTCCATTTCAGTTATTCTTCGATCGTAGCGTGCCTTGCTAAATTGATGGAAATTTTATGTAGCTCCACCCTCATATAAAAAGGTACCATGTTAGAATTAAGAAGGAAAAGTCTTGCAATCATATGTTTATTGTTAAAATATATATTTACAAATCCATTGTATACACACACACACACACCAGATATGGGGACCTGTTTTGCTTTCCTGTGAAATTTGACAATGCAGAGATGAATATGCTTATTTGTAATGATATTAATCTTCTTAATTTTACCATTTACCTTCTAATCAAAATCGTCTTTTTCACATTTTTTGTATATTTGCAGAATCAAGTACCCGATAAAAAACACTTTCAGTGTATGTTGCACTGCGTTACATGTACACATACATACATATGCATGTAAATACAATCAACACTGTTTTTATTGCAAATCTCACCCAAATGAATTTTCAATGAAGTCAACAAACGACTTTTGTTTTCACAAAAGGCCAACGAGTGACAAATACTTGTGGCTGGTCAATTAAAAAAAATGGTCGTAGCGCTGCATATTAAATCGGAGACAGTGGAATTACGTACACACACATGTATATAAATGGACATATTTTAAATTTGTTGGAGATTTTTTCTTTCATGGGATCGATAAAAGTCGTCATGTCTGTATGACATCGTCGGTAAGTATGAAAACGTGATTAAATTTGCAGAACAAGCCGCAAACGTGTATAGCACATGACATACATATTGATAGCGATGATCATGATCACCATCCCGTTGTGGCGCTTTGTTATGAGCTTAGCAGCGAATTACACTCATGTTCAAAATAATTTTTACTTTTTTGATAGCATAGCACACAGATAGGGGATGATATGTACCAAGAAAAGTTTTTTCATGTAATTGACTATAGTTGTTGTGTGAATACCAAGATTTCCATTGAATTGCGAATACTTTTAATATTTGAAGTTACTTCACATACAAAGTGAGATGAAAAAACTGCAACCAACATCAGACTGCTGTCATTTCAAAGCCACTCGTCCGACAGCTGTTAAAATTATTCCAGTGACAGCTCATTATATTGTTTACAAGCCTGCAAAAGCATTTTGGTGAGAATTTTCCAGAAAAAAAGTCATTCGCGATGGAATTCAAGCGTGATAGTGTGATTTCTTTATATTTGGCTGGAAAACCACAAGTGGCTATCAGTAGAACACTCCAGCATTTAAATGTGAATAAATTCGAAATATAAAAGAAGTGACTTAATCGACAATCGCGTCGCAGTGGCCGAAAAATGGCTCGTGAATTGAACATATCAATATTCTTTTCGGCAAATATTGGCAAATTAGATCGGGGTAAAGCCATTGAAATTCCAAAAATTGCAAGAACTTGGTTTTCTCCGATGAGAAAACATTCGTGGTCCAGCAGTTTGTATACAAACAAAATGATCGTGTTTATTTGCCAAAGAGAACAGCTGAAAATATGCACCTTCGGTTGGCCACCAGAACTTAAGCACCGAAAATGGTGATGGTGTGGGCCGCCATAACAGCCGATGATCGCTCTCCGCTCGAATTAATCGACCGTGGCATCAGAATAAATGCCAAATTTTATCGCGAAAATATTCTGGAGTGTGCATTAAAGCCTTTGGGCACGCAAACATTTTGGCCGCAGACCTTGGAAATTCCAACAGGACTTAGCACTATCGCACTCAGAACGCGCTACTCAAGTATGGTTACAGAATGAGGTTCCTCGCATTATTTCCAGTGCGCTAAAATTGCAGTTCTGCCCTCTACATTTCTGCTGTTTATCATCGAAAAAATTCGTGAAATATTCACATATTCAAATAGACAATTGTTAAATTTTATTTTCCAAGTCGAATATATCGACTATGGTACAATGAAATAGCATTTCCAGCTCTGCATTTTCTCTAATTTACCTTTTCGAATTTCAATGCATAAAAAATAGTTTCCATTTCTGATTTTCTGGGCATACAATGGATTTATGAATACAGATTTTGACAATGAGATGTTTTCAAAAGTATAAATTTGAAAAAAAAATTGTAAACATATGATTACATTACTTTACCTTCTTAGTTCTAACATGGTATCGACCAAGCAAATCACACACCTTACCGCCACTCGTCGTCTATATATTCATTATTCTATACCTATTCGAACAGAGAGAACTTTGTGTGACTGTTCAACGCTACATCAAGTGTTGTCGCTATCTATTGCATTTTAACTGCATAGGGTTGTGGCTCCACATTATTTTTGGATGTAGAGACACGTGTTAGGTCCAAAGATAAATGTATCTTAAAAAATTTTTCCAGTGCATACGTTTAATATTGACCACCAGTGTACCTGTAGCGACTGCAATTACTTTTGGATGGATGGATGTGTAATAATGTATAAATATGTGCATACATATGTTTGCTTGTAAGTACCCCTAACGGCACGTAAATTATGTTTCTATTGGAATTTTGTGTGTTTAATGGGACATTTTTCATTTACAATTCATAATTTGCTGCTTTAATTTAGTAGACAATGTTCATTGATTCAAATAGGAATTTTACTACTGGAGGTTTAGTTTCAATGAAAATATTACATCAAAACTCGAAGTGATGGGTTACGGTGACTTGAAATGTAATTTACGACAAGGTGATATTTAAGACTCTCAGTTTAAGATGGGCTAGAAACTATAATTTTCACACAGTTTTGGTAAAAAGTTATTTGTATAATTATACCCTCAACCATACGGCTACAGAGGGTATATATCATTTTATACGGCCAAGACGTGCATCATCGAAATAATTGTTTTAGACCCTAGGTCTCTTTGAACCAAATCCGTTTCAGGATACTTCGAGTCGATCCAGGGGTGTTCGTCTGTCTGCCTGGCCGGCTAGTGCTCACGATAACTTTTGAAGGGAGTATCCGATTTGATCCAAGCTTTGTACATCGTAATATTATTAACAAACTTAGATCGAGCTTGGAGATGGATAACATTGGTCCACTACTTCTGGTATCTCCTACACAAAAAGTTAAAATTTTGTAAAGAAAAGAATTTAAATCCAAATATTTTAGTCATTGCTAGGTCAGGTGTGAAAATGGACAATATCGGCTCACTCCATCAAGTATCTCCCCCACAAAGAGTCAACATTAAGGAGGATTAGTTGTAACTCTCATAAAATGCGAAATAAGAGTTCGTTTTGTCTTCAATTTTTACACATACCAAAATTTCTAATAACATAAGATCTGGTGTGAAGGTCCAATATATCGACACACTCCTACTGGCACCTCCTTCAAAACGGGTCAGCATTTTGAATAACCATAAAACACGTAAAACGGTGAGAAGATGATATGTATTGACCTACTCCTTCCGATACTTCTCCCACAAAGTGTCGAAATTTTGAATAACCAAAACAATCATAAAATGCGAATTGAGCATCCAATTCTCTTAAAATTTAACACATCTCAATGTTTCTAGATAAACAAGATCTAGTGGGAAGACGGAATATAAGGGCTAAACCTTCTGACAACTCCACCCAAGGGTCATTTTAAAAAAAATTATAACTCTTATACAATGTGAAATAACCGTTACAGTCAGTGCACTTTGTACCCTGAAAATGGGAATTTCAAAATTTCCACCTCTTCAAATATTTTTGTACTATTTATACGAATTCCGGAAAGCCCCGCCTAACATCACTGTTCTGTACCATGCTTGAGGCTCAATCAATATTTTGATTGTTGATAAAAAACGAGGCAAATTGTTATAATTCTTAAGTATTTTCATAACATTTTGTGTCCTTTGCCACTTTTCTCACTATACAGTGTGAGATTGAAAAACTGAAACAAAGTCAAAAGCCATAACTTTTACATTTTTTTAAAACAAAATTATTGAATGAAAACAAAAAATGTCGGAAGTAGCATTAAATTTTAAAATAAGTTTAGATTTGTTCGAATTCGTCACCTTTGGCACGAATTATGGCCTTCAAACGGCCAAAGAAACAGTCACACGCTGCCCGAATGTTGCTCTGCGGTATTTTGGTCCATTCCGGGTGAAGCGCTTGCTTGAGGTGATCGACAATTTGCTATCTTTTTTTCGGCTAAGCGAAGCAACTCTTAAGCTCTTTTGAGTCTATTTTTTCTGCTGCGGTGTAAATTCTTGCACTTTTTGGAATTTCAACGGCTTTACCCAGAGCTCATTTTTCAATATTTGCCGAATGGAATATTGCGTTATGTTCAGCTCACGAGTCATTTTACGACCACTGCGACGCGCTTCTTTTTTTAGAACCATTTCTGCTGATGTTGCAGTTTCTAAGCTACCAGTCTGACAGTAACGGGCGATGGTACGAGACACAAAAGATTTATTCACATTTAAATGCTGGAGTGTATAACGATAGCCACTTGTTGTTTTCCAGCCAAATATATAGAAATCACACTATCCATCACGAATAACTTTTTTTCTGGAAAATTCTAACCAAAATGCTTTTGTACGCTTGTAAACAATATAATGAGCTGTCACTGGAATAATTTTAACAGCTGCAGTCTGATGTTGGTTGCAGTTTTTTCTCTCACCCTGTAGATTTTTTCAATTTGACTTTCTTTTTTGAATTGTAAATTTTGTAATATTTTATGTTTTGTTTGTTTGGCATTAAAAAAGCGAAGAAAATCAATAAGATTGTAGTTGTGACTTCGACCCTTAATTGACCACACAGCTGTATGGAGCTTATATCAATATGAGGTCTTTCATTTTCATGTGGCGAATTTCCTTCTGACAAAAAGCCAAATTTCTGAATTACGTTCCACTTAGTCGGATATTGGGATAAGGGTAAGTGAAGTGTCGAATATTAAGACGTTCTGCTATTTGGGCCATATCAAATAGTGAATTTATATCACTAGAGATCGTGAAGCGCTTGCATACTGATTCGATTTGAAATTTCCTTTCAAACTTTCAAAATACTTTAAGCTGCCAGCGCTGTCATATGGGTGGGGGTGTGTTGGCTGTGCCAAATATGACATAATAAAAGTAGAGCTGGCAGACAGAAGAATATAGTTAAATCAATGTCGAATATACCCTTTGGGTCTCAAATGGCGGTCATACAAAAGTGGGCATACTCCTTATACCACCAATCATAAGGTGGACAATACAAGTTACCTCGCAACATGATCTTCTAAATGCTAACTCTTCAAAGTTATTAGGTTCTTTATACGAATAGTTATTTAAATTTTGGCTGTGGGTGTTTACAACAAATTTTCATTCATTTATCATCCATAGTGAGTCCCTCAGAAAAATGCTTCAAAAGACTACAGGAAAGCCTAAAAATGAATTGAAAACCAAAAAGTAATGCATTTCAAAGAGAAAAGTTAAAAGATTACAACTTATATGAGGAAAATTTGTAGTTTATAAAAAAATATCTATTAAACACTAAAAATATGGGACAGCCACGTTTATATGGGTCAGCTAGTTTATACAAAATTTAAATTTTGCACTTGTTTCGCCCAATTGTACAGGGTTGCCCATATTCGACGGACCCATCTGGCAACGCCATAACTTTTGACAGAGATGTCACATCGCTTAATGACATACCGCGTTTGAAGCGTCAGTCCAAGCAGATTTTTACCGTGAACCAATATACGCCACGCGAGCGCTCTGAAATAGTTGAAATTTACATTCAACAGAAGAAGTCAATTGTGAAAAAACAAGTTAAAAAGCAGTAAGTTCGGCCGGGCCGAACTTTTAATACCCTCCACCATTTACAACGAATTTGGAAATTTTCAAAAAATAAAATCCTTAACAAATTCTGTTAAAATTTTAAAAATACCGAATATAGCCGTTATATTGGGGTCTATATGACGTGGACATACATATGCATTGTTTGTCATAAGCCATTACCATATTCAAATTCGAAACTGGACCCGCACCGACAATTTTCTGTCACAGACTGTAGTTCCCATAACGAACTTCAAATACCAAATTTTAAACAATTCCGGTTAATAATGTCGCTAAAATCATCAAAATACCGAATATAGGGAGGTACCGTTATATTGGGGCTATACGAAGACGTGGACCTGCAAAGACAATTTTCTGTCTTAGGGTGTAGTATCCATTTGGAACTTCAAATACCAGATTTGAAACAATTCCCGTGAAAAATGTCGCTAAAATCATCAAAATACCGATTATCGGGAGGTACCGTTATATGGGGGCTATACGAAGACATAGACTTGCACAGACAATTTTCTATCTTAGGGTGTAGTATCCATTTGGAACTTCAAATACCAATTTTGAAACAATTCCGGTGAATAACGTCGTTAAAATCATCAAAATACCGAATATCCGGAGGTACCGTTATATGGGAGCTATATGAAAACGTGGACCTACATGGCCCATTTACGAACTTAACCTGCCTACTGGAAAAATAAACATGTGTGCAAAATTTTAGTCATCTATCTCAATTTATTCGAAAGATTGCGTGATTACAACAGACAGACAGACGGACAGACAGACAGACAGACGGACAGACAGACAGACAGACAGACGGATATCGCTAAATCGACTTAGAATTTTACGCTGATCAAGAATATATACACATTGTTGGGTCTGACATGAGTATTTCGAGGAGTTACAAACGGAATGACAAAGTTAATATACCCTCCATAGTATGGTGGAGGGTATAAAAATGTGAGAAGTGCGCCTTCTAAGAACACCATAAAGCGTTTATACGAAAAATTTTCGACTGGTAAGGCTCTTTCTAATCCGAAGAGGCCATATACAAGTCGACCAAGGCGATCGGCCGAGAATATCGCTGCCGTACGAGCCAGTGTTGAGAGGTCCCCAAGAACATCCCAAAAACGCCGTTCTCAGCAGTTGGGCATGGCTCGGTCCACTTTACAACGGATTATTCGCATTGATTTGCAATTGTTCCCGTACAAAATTCAATTGACGAAAAGAATGTTGCCTGCGGACAAGCCTCGTCGATTGGAATGGGCCCAAAGGTCCGTCGAATATGGGCAACCCTGTATTAGAACCAAATCAGTGGGTGGACAAACCACCCGTGATACACGATGTGTAGTTTGTAGGGTGCATTGTCACCGCTTTTGTTCGATCGTAACTTCTTCTTAAACTGTTGTTTTGTTGTCGTCAGACGTGTGTCGGTGCTAAAGAGCTCTTCAAACAAACAAACCGACGAAGCAAATGCCCAGTCTTGGGGGGGTTTAGACTCTTCGATTTTTCTTTATGCGCGCGTAAACGAACGATCGGCTCTAAGTAAATGCTGGCCATTCATTCATCGTCCGTCAGTCGCATTGTTGAAGTTATTGAATGTGGATGGACGTTAGCGTTGGTTTTGTTGTTGTTTTGCATTGTGTTGTGTACGGGTCGAAAATTACAAAAATTCCAAACGGGGAAAATGTGCTGAATAAACGAAATTAAATTCCAACGGCAATCATTTAATTTTAGCAATCACAATCAGATCCGACGGCTAAAAATAAGAAATAAGAAAAGGAACATCTTCGGATTTCCGCCCAACACTAATTAAACTTTTATCGGAAGTGTTGTCAAAAAGAGAAGAAAAAAACACTTTTCAGAAGTCAAACAATGAATCGTGGATTACTGCGGCAAGGTTTAATTGTTTTGGCGTCACAGTGAGAGGAGGCATTACGTTTTATGCTACTACTCCGACTGGGCGTTTGTTTTGCGAAACGATTCGCATTCGAATTTTATTGCATGTATCGGCTGCACGTTCTTTGCCTTGCTATTATTGTTGTTGCGAATTGCATCGCATAAATTTGGAAGCTAACCTGCCTGCACCCCAGCGCATTGACGAGTGTGGGATTGGTGTGCCTTGTTGTTATTGTTGCAGTTGCTATTGCTTTTGGGGAAATAAACAATTGAACATTGTTTTGTTTGGCTTTGTGTCTGTCGAACTGTTTATTGTTCGCAAATTTTTAATTATTTGCGATTTGTATGTTTTAGCTTTCGAAACAAAAGAAATGCGGCTGTTCAATAATCTTAAGTGCGGCATTCCATTCATAATTCTCACGGTGTGCGGTGTTTATTCCGATATTGAGTTACGCGATAAATGCGATAAAAATGTTCCGAATTTGTTTTGTGAAGGTGCGATAAAGTCCAATGGAGAGGTAACCGCACAAAAACCACCGCATATCATTTTCATTTTGGCTGACGATTTGGTAAGTGGAAGAACAAAGAGCTTGACAATAACACTTGTTTTTGGGGTAAAAACAGAAAAATTCTGATGTATGGAAATATTCCTTGGGACTTGATATTGAAAGTTGCGAATACATATTGGGTATATATGTATTTTTAAACTTAACAACTTGAAATAACATTTGTTTTCGTTACCATTCATATGCTCGGGGCCCGACGCCCCATTGAGATTTGAGGGTCACTTTAGTATTATTATTTATATAAGAACCTGGGTCGCTACCTGTTATTGAAGTCAGGGTCAATAACTTTCCCTTTATATTTCTGTTGACTGATAGCTTATAGAATTACCATTAAAAACATATCGCTCATTTATTGAAAGGGTAGCATAACTCAAAAAGCTAACAATTTCTATTTGTTCCACAATGTTTTATTTTTCTTTTGCATTATCGTTTTCACTGGGAGTTTGACATAAATCAACAAAACAGTATATTGAGTTAATGGAACAACATTAAATAAAGGGTTGATTTTTTAAAAGCCATAGGAAAGTTTCAAATGACAAAAAAAAACATGCAATTCAGAAAAATGGTCCATATAATTAACCTCGACTTAGTCCAATTTTGGCATAGTCTTTCCTCTCTATAAATCCACAATTACGCGTGCGGTATGGTATGTGGAACCGTCTTGTTGAAACCACAACTCAAGTTCTTATTTTTTTCGATCGATCCCAACGCCGCACTCGCCCGCCCCTGCCAACTAAGTAGTAAGCGCATACACCTATAGCACGAACTATGGAGAGTTAGTAGGCTAGGAGAAACCAGCTATTGTTAGACATCATCACAAATGAAGACAACACACATGAAATAAAACAACATATAAGGAGAGATAAAGTAGGATATCTGGCAACTGCTTGCTTTATTACTAAATATGTAAAATAGTGTTACATCCATCCTAATGCTGTGATATTGGGAATAAAAGAAACTGGGTTTATACGGATTCCAATTTAGTAGAAAATGTTTTTTAACAAACAAAAAAGCTGTACGTTCGGCCGGGCCGAACTTTGCGTACCCTTCACCATTTGGAAGTAATTTGGCAATTTTTAAAAACTATAAAATCCGTTAAAAATTATGTTAAACAATACCGAATGTAGCTGTCATATTAGAGTTTATACGACGATATGGACCTGCATAGGTAACATTTGTCATAAGTCATTACAATATTCAAATGCGAAACTTAAAAAAATCGGTTATAATGTAGCTAAAATCATCAAAATACCAAATATCGGGAGCTACCTTTATATGGGTCTATACGAAAACGTGGACCTGCACCGACAATTTTCTGTCTTAGGCTGTAGTATCCACTACGAACTGCAAATACCAAGTTTGAAACAATTCCAGTGAATAATGTCGCTAAAATCATCAAAATGCCGGATATCGGGTGGCACCGTTATATGGGGGCTATACGAAGACGTGGACCTACATGGCCCATTTTCTGTTTTATACTCTAGTATCTATTACGAATGCTGATCAAGAATATTTATACTTTGTGGGGTTTAAAATGTGTATTTCGAGGTGTTACAAACGGAATGACAAACTTAATATACCCTCTATACTATGGTGGAGGGTATAAAAAGGAATCCACAATACACAACCGTATTCTAGAGTGGTCCGAACCAGGCTAATAAATATGTAAACGCTTAGTCACATAAGAATCGTCAAATTCTTTAGACCATCGTATTATAAAACCCAGTAATGACTTATGTAAATTAAAAGCCAAATTGTCTAAAAAACGATCAACGAATCTGCATTGTCCAAGTTGTAAGAGACAATGAGGTAATCACTATTGAAAGGTTGTGTTAAAAAACAAAGACAGTTTTTTTTTCATTTCTTGAGAGCTTTATGCCATCATGTTGCAAGTTAAGGGACATAAAGAGAGTCCATATTGCAACAAAGATTGACATCGTCAGCAAACATTATGGCTTTAGAGTAGGGTATAACCGTTGAAAGGTCATTTAGATCAGTACAAAAAGTAGTTGACCTCAATGACTAAATGAGGGACACTTTACATTTGGTGTTCCTAGTAAATCTGTTCTCTCTCCGCAAAAAATATTCGAATTGATATATTTAAATACATATATATAAAAGAGGAAAATGTACGCATGATTGCTTGTATTTGCCGAATTATATTGAAATCGGTTCAGATGTGGATATAGCTACAATAAATATTTTCGACCAATTTGGTTTATTTTATACACCAAATACGATATGTATGTCTGATTCCAATGAAATTTGGAATAAGTGACGAAATTAGGTACAACAAGTAAAAAAACATTAAGTTCGGCCGGGCCAAACTTTTAATACCCTCCACCTTAGGGTAAAGGAAACATTAGAAGAAATGTGGCGAAAACCATCAAAATACCGAATATCGGGAGGTACCGTTATATGGTGGCTATACCAAATCATGGACCCATACATGCAATGTTTCGCCATCGGAGCTGGAACCCATTATGACCAACAAATACCAATTTTTAGACAAATCCGTGAAAAAATGTGACAAAACAAGTAAAAAAGCAGTAAGTTCGGCCGGGACGAACTTTGAATACTCTCCACCATTTGGAACGAATTAGAAAATTTTCAAAAAAAAATAAAATCCATTAAAAATTCTTTTAAAATCTTTAAAATATCTAATATAGGAAGGTGCCGATATGGGGGGATATACGATATTGTGGACCTATAAAGGCAAATCTATGTCTGCGTGTAAAGTACTCACAAGGAACTCCTTGTGTGGATTTTCAGATAATTCCATTGGAAAAGTGGCTAAAATCATCAAAATACGGGAGTATAGGGGAGTACCGTTATATGGGGGATATACGATATTGTGGACCTATATAGACAATTCCGTTTCAGGGGTAAAGTGCTCACAAAGAACTCCGTGTGTGGGTTTTCAGACAATACGATTGGTTAATGTGGCTAAAATCATCAAAATACTGAATATCGGGGGGTACCGTTATATGGGCGCTATACGATATGGTGGACCTATATAGATAATTCTCTGCCGAGGTATAAAGTACCCACAAGGAACTCCTTGTGTGGATTTTCAGACAATTCCGATGAAAAATGTGGGTAAAATCATCAAAATACCGAATATCGGGGGATACCGTTATATGGGGGGTATACGAAATCGTGGACCTGTATAGACAATTCTCTCTCAGGGGGTAAAGTACTCACAAGGAACTACTTGTGTGGATTTTAAGACAATTCCATTGAAAAATGTGGCTAACATCATCAAAATACCGAATATCGGGGGGTACAGTTATATGGGGGATATACGATATCGTGGACCTATATAGACAATTCTTTTTGAGGGAGTAAAATGTCCACAAGGTACTCCTTTTGTGGAATTGAAACATGTGGGTAAAATCATCAAAATACCGAATATCGCGGGGTATCGTTATATGGGAGCTATACGATATCGTGGACCTATATAGATCATTCTCTGCCGAGGTATAAAGTACCCACAAGGAACTACTTGTGTGGATTTTCAGACAATTCCATTGAAAAATGTGGCTAAAATCATCAAAATACCGAATATCGGGGGTACCGTTATATGGGGGCTATATGATATCGTGGACCGATATAGCCCATCTTCGAACTTGACCTGCCTGCAGACAAAAGATAAATCTGTGCAAAATTTTAGCTATCTTAATTCGTTTAGACTGTAGCGTAATTACAACAGACGGACAGTCGGACGGACAGGGCTAAGTCGTCTTAGAATTTTACGCTGATCAAGAATATATATACTTTGTTGGGTCTAAAATGATTATTAATATATATTAATATACCCTCCATACTTTTTTGGTGGAGGGTATAAAAATTTAAATACCGAATATCGGGAGGTACCTTTATATGGGGACTATACCAAAACGTGGACCCATACATGCAATGTTTTGCTACACGCACAGGGACCCATTATGATCTACAAGTACCAATTTTCAGACAAATCCGTGAAAAAATGTGGCATAAATAATCAAAATACCGAATATCGGGAGGTACCGTTACATGGGGACTATACCAGAACGTGGACGTGGATATATCTCATTTTCAATACCAACCATCCTAGACACAATACAAATAGCTCTGCTAAATTTTGGCGCTCTACGTCAAATAATGTGGGCTGTATCGTGATTTCAACAGACAGACAGACATACGGACATCGTTAAATCGACTTATAATTTTATGCTGATTATGAATATATATACTTTATGGGGTCTACGACGAATATTTAAGGATGTTACAAACGGAATGACGAAGTTAATATACCCTCCTTTCCAAGGTGGAGGGTATAAAAATAAAGTCGCCATACATGATATATATGCTCAATTCCAATAAAATTTCTAATGAGTAACGGGATTTGATCAGAAAATATATTTGCCAAATGATATTAAAATCGGTTCATATTTGGATAGAGTTCCAATATATACAGGTGCGATGAAAAAACTGCAACCAACTTCGCACTGCTGTCATTTTTAAGCCACTTGTCCGACAGTTGTTAAAATTATTCCAATGACAGCTCATTACATTGTTTACAAGCGTACAAAAGCATTTCGTTGAGAATATTCCAGGAAAAAAATTATTCGTAATGGAATTAAAGCGTGATAATGTGCTTTCTTAATATTTGGCTGGAAAACAACAAGTGGCTGTCGTTAGAGCCCTCCAGCATTTAAATGTGATCATTTAATTGTGTCTCGTATCATCGAACCTTACCGTGATACTGGTATCTTAACCCGACGTCAAGGAAGTGGACGGTTAAAAACAGCAACATCAGCAGAATTGGTTCTAAAAGTAAAGAAGCGATTGATCTCCAGATTTTCGGTAGTAAATATATTTAATAAATATATTTAATATTTCGGGATCTGTGTGGATAAATATTCAGTTTAAATATATTTTTTAAAATGTTTCGTTGCAACCATGGTACAATGAAGAGAAGGTTGGCCAACTTTGAAAAAATTGCAAGTATAGAGGTCTACCTGTTTGGCTTGTAATGTCAGAATTAGTATCAAAACAATAAAAAATCAAACAACTTGTTGCATTTATTTTGAATAAATAATTGAAAATCGCGATAACTGAATGAAAGGTCAACACTTCTTTTCAAAATCATGTACTATATATCTCTAAAGGATTATTTCGCTACAAAAACTCTAGATTTTGTCGATGCATACGTTGAAATAAACATTTTGAAAACACCCGAATTTGAATGTTTTCTGAACAATTTTTTTGTTATTGAAAAGAAAACACCTACATAAACAAAAAAGATGACATATTAAGCCAAGAAAATAAAAAAATTAAAATCGTATGGTATCATTGCCCTACCTTGATATCATTGTACCATGGTTGCAACAATAGTTAGAAATGTCAAAAAAAAGTTTAATTCAGTTCTTTGGTTCATCTTCTATTGAACCTACGATCCTTTTACTGGGGAGAATTTCCCCAGACAAAAACCAAGGGAACTGATGAGGTTTGGTGGCTCTTTCCTAAACCATGGTATTGACTGTCTTACCTCCTGGTAAACAATATCATATTTCTCCACTAAAATAATTACGGTATCCCGAACAAAAACGCCAACACAATTCTTCAAAAAATTTCACAATTTTTAAAACTGAATTTAATTGCAATTTATTGCAATTTTGTCGATTTAAACATACTGACAAAAATGTCTCTACTTTTTTTTTTTCAAAATTCAAACAATGAACATAATAATTTTCTTTTAGGGTTTTAATGATGTTGGCTTCAGAGGTTCTTCCGAAATACCAACCCCAAACATAGATGCCTTGGCGTTTTCGGGTGTCATTTTAAATCGATATTATGTCAATCCAATTTGTACACCATCTCGGTCGGCGTTGATGACGGGGAAATATCCCATTCACACAGGTATGTAAATATGTATTCCAATTTTAATATTCTCACAAAATTATTGTTTAAATTCAATTATTTTCAGGGATGCAACATACGGTTCTTTATGGAGCGGAGCCCCGTGGTCTACCACTGACAGAGAAACTCATGCCACAATACTTTAATGAATTGGGGTACTAGTTTTACATACACCAATGAAAATATGCATATTTGTATTTTGAATCTCCTTTACATTTTCGAATCATTTTCATACTTTCCTTGGTATCAAGACTCTTCAAAAATATTCATTGATATCTGAATGTTAAACATCATTGCAGATATTCATCACACATTGCCGGCAAATGGCATCTCGGCCATTACAAACACGAATATACTCCACTTTATAGGGGGTTTTCATCCCATGTTGGATTTTGGACGGGACACCATGATTATTTCGATCACACAGCCGTCGAATCGGGACAATGGGGTTTGGATGTAAGAGATGGTTAGTTCGCATTATGTGGCTAATTTGGTATATATTGACTTTTAATTTGTTTTTTTTTTCTTTCTTTAATGCCAGGTATGAATGTTGGCTACAATTTGCATGGGAAATACACAACCGATTTAGTCACTGAGGAATCTTTAAGAGTTATCTCCACCCACAACTCCACGAAACCACTATTTTTATATGTTGCTCATGCCGCAGTACATTCAGGCAATCCGTACGATCCATTGCGTGCTCCAGATGCAGATGTCTCCAAAATGCAACATATTCAACATTTTGGACGAAGGAAATATGCTGGTGAGTTGGACAAATTTTCATCGAACGAAGTAAAAATGGGTAAAAAGTGCATAGTAATAGTAGTAAGTTACGCACATCACTGTAATAGTAGGTTGCCCAAGTTTATATTAGTTTGCATAATTTATGAGACAAGTTCATATTTGTCTCATAAATTATGCAAAGCTTGATTATGAAATGGTTGAATTTTGTTTTAAAGTAGCATTTTACGGCAGCTAGGAAATTAAGATCGGCAATATCACGGCTTGTTTTGCTGTAATACTGGTAGAAGACTGTCGTCCCGAATTTTCAGTCGAATTTGCCTTAATTTCATTGCAGGAAAATATTAGGGTAAGATGTCCTTTTATACATAATCCATATAGCAGATATTGTTAAGATTTTGTATTATTTTTGTAAAATATGCCACCCGTCATACGTAAAAATGACAGGGTCGAGTACTTCGGAAAAGGGTTGCCATATTCGGTTTACCAAATGAGTTTATTTTTATTGTTTTACCATGACATTTTTAAATCATGAGCGTTATTTCCAAATGTGGTCAAAACTTTGAACAAACCTGAAATTGCGAGATGTGTCTCATTTCTTAGAAGGTTGTTTTGAAGAGTTGCAAATCTCATCAGTTCCCTTGTTTTCTGTCTAATAAACAAACGTCGTTTTTATAAAAACAACAATAATTTGATTAAGCCTGACCATTTTGCAACAACAAAATGGGGGAGGCTGAAAAAAATTGAATAATTTTCGGAAAAATTGATTGCAGCTTCTTCTAATTTGTCTCCCCATAGTCTCTCTACAGGGTATATTGTGTATAGGTATACCTACACTAAACTATGGCCAGGGTATTATGCCTTTGTGCATTTGTTTGTAACATGTAGTCCCATAGTTCCTTTTGAGGATCTGCATAGAATCACATTCTGAATCGATTTATACATGTCCGTCCATCTGTTTGTTTGTTCATGTATTTTTGTGAACAAAATGCAGTTCACATTTATAATCCGATTTAGAGAAGGATAAGGAACAAACCCTATTGAAATTGGAGATAATCGGATTAGAGTTGGATATAGCTCCCATATATATCTTTATCCGATTTCATGATTGTGCACCAAATGGTTATTATAAGCCCAATTGGAGTGTGATTTGGCACATACTAAATTCATCCTAGAAGCAAATACTTCAAATTTGGTGAAAATCGGTTAAGATATGGCTATAGCTCTCATATAAATGTTTTGTTCGAAATGTTTGTCCTTCATATTCGTAATATGCACTCTACATGAGTGATTTATTTGGAACCAGATACCAGCTTAGAAATACCTCTGCCAAATTTTATCGAGATCGGTTTAGATTTGGACATAGCTTCCATCCGATATCTCCACCCGTTTTAAAACATTTAATATCAGGTCAAACAGGATGGACTTTTGCACATGCACGTTTCCCATATGTATATATTTTTATAACCTCCGCCACCCAATACCTCTGATTGGTATTGAAAATGGGCTACAGTGGTCCACGTTTAGTTATGGTACCTCCTGATTTTCGGTATTTTGAAGTTTTCTGCCACAGTTTCCAATAAAATCAGCTGAAAGTTTTAAGGTTCTTGGCATAGTAAAATAAGGAGGTAGAACAGCTTCGTAAAACTACAGAAATACAGCCCTGAGGCTATGTCCGCTTCCTGTCAGAATTATTCAAAATTATAGGCAAACAGTTGTTTTCATTTATTTGGTATTTTTGTTCATTTCTAAAATGAGTCAAATAGTGCGAAAGATTAATGAAATGCCTGGACGTCTCTCAAAAATATGATCCTAAGTGTTCAATCTTTCAATTCCATGGCAAATCTGGTTAAGTTTCTTCCAATCATTGATTTTGAAAAAATTTTGTTTTTATTTTTCAAAACAACAAATACATACACAAAATTGGTAGAAGTCGGGCAGACTTAGAAAAAAATTGTAATCAGCTGGGAGCTCTACCTTACCTTATTATTGTACCGTGGTAGTTTTGTTCTCTCCCTGGGAAATAAAACATAATTGGTTCCGTATAAGGGTTCCTATCTACTTTCCTTATTTTGAAGTTTTCTTCCACAATTTCCAACCAAATTAGCTTGTCAATTTGGGGTACTAGGTAGGCCTGTTCTGTCCTTGCGAAAAATTGTTCGATTAACTTCCACTAATTAGCTCCCATATAAAGGTACCTCTTGATTTTTAAGGGTTCTGTCACAGCAGTCTATGGAAATCACTCTAGCTTCCGAACGAAATGAAGTAGGTTGATAAAATTTTACTCAAATGTGTATTATGTCTGCAGGACTTTTGATATTGAAAATGGGTGATTTAGGTCCACGTTTCGGTATAGCCACCACTTAATGGTACCTCCCGATATTCTTTATTGTGATTATTTTAACGACATTATATACCGCAATTGTTTCACATTTCGCATTTAAAGTTCTGGACGAATGCTACAGCCTATGACAGAAAATTGTCTGTGCAAGTCCACATCTTCGTGTAGTCCCCATATAACCCCCGTATATCTTTTTTCCGTCTTTGTTCCGATGGTAGAATCAAATTGCTTAAAAATGTAAAATGTAAAAGTTACGATATATCGGATGACTACAAAAATAAATGGGTACAATTGTGTTAAATCGACTCAGAGTCCAGAAAGAAGTCGATCGGTATAATAATACTTTTGTCTGGAGTCATAATGTTACAAACCTCCCCCTGCCGTTGTGTAGGGTATAAAATGAGGTACTTTCCCAAACAATGATCTTCAGCTAATCAACTGTCACATTGTACACATTTTGTGTTTTTTTTTCATTTTGATATTTTCTGCAAATTTACAATAGCCTGAAGGGTAATATTCATGACCTGAAAAATATTTTTCTGATGCTAAGATAAAATGTGTGACAGACATTCCTTTCATCTTCCAAAATATATTTTCATACGTGTGTGTGTGTTTTTTTTTTTTTTTCAAACAATATTTGCTGAATTACTTATCACCATCAGCCTGGGAGTTTTGTTTACTTACCCAATGATATTGTTTGACAATATCATTACCCTTTATGTGTGGCCCCATTGTAGGTTGAGGGTATGCAACCAGAAAACATGTCGCAGCCACATACTGACAGGCATACATACATATGTACATAATAAACAATTATAAATTGCACTTTTTAAGAGCATCCCCAAAAAAATGTTGCATCCGAGAGGCATGCAATTACCTGATATATTGTCGTTGTAGGTTTTTAAGTCAGACTAATTAATGTAACGTCATAGATCTACCTCTGTGGTAACCACGACGACGATGATGATGAGATTGGTGTTCCCACATCATCACTCGCCACCACCATCACCACCATCGTCATCATCATCATCATTATGGAGGGAAATATGAAATAATTAGCAATTTAATAACGAAAAACAGCACAAATGTCACGCGCATAACGGCATTTTGACAGAAATTAATTAAACATTCCTTTTTTTCCATTGCGACTCTTGCAGCTATGGTTAGTAAACTTGATGAGTCGGTTGGACGAATTGTGCAGCAGTTACAAAAGCAAAATATGTTAAACGATTCCATAATTGTGTTCAGCACCGATAATGGCGGACCAGCTGAGGGCTTTAATTTGAATCACGCTTCAAATTGGCCACTGAGAGGTGTTAAGAACACCCTGTGGGAGGGAGGTGTCAGGGGTGCCGGACTATTGTGGTCACCACGTCTAAAGAAGAAACGACGTTTGGCCGAACAAACAATGCACATCGTGGATTGGTTACCCACACTGTTGTCGGCCATCAAGGGGGATGAAGCTCTCTTGTGAGTAAATTCACATACCAACAATTTCATATTAAGATTTATTGATATTTTATTTTCATTCTAGAAACATATCGTCATTACCCTTGGACGGCATAAGTATCTGGGTTGCCTTGTCCAATGATGATGTTTCACCGCGCAAAGCCATTCTCCACAATATCGATGACATATGGGGCAGTTCTGCCCTAACACGTAGTGATTGGAAGGTTATCGCTGGTACCCATTATAATGGAGCCTGGGATGGATGGTATGGACCGGCTGGTGATCGTAATGCTCGTTCATACAATTATAAAGCTGTGCGCTCGAGCTTGGCTGGACGTTCTCTGGCCACCATTGATATGCTACCCACAATAGCAGATATTTCACGCATGCGGATAGAAGCGAATATTGATTGCTCGGCACGCATGCCCTATTTGAAGGAGGGCACGGTGTGCAAACCTCTGGAGAAACCTTGCCTTTTTAATGTCAAAGACGATCCTTGCGAAAAGTACAATTTAGCTCATAAGTGAGTAGATCTAATAACTAGACAAGAGACAGATTTAATTTATTGTTTCTATTTTTCACTTACAGGTATCCCAGTATATTGAAGGCATTGTTAGAGGAATTGCATGTCATTAATGCCACTGCAGTACCTCCATCTAATAAGCCCTTAGACCCGAATGGATTTCCAAGTAAATGGCAATATACATGGACGAATTTTGGAGATTTTGAAGAAGGAAACGAAGTAGTTGGCTGTATATGATAGAATATATATTTAAAATGTAGACTAAGGTATTTAATAAACCACAGGAGATTATTACATCGCATGTTTTCCGTTTTTGCGCAGCACTCCATCAGTATCTATATATACAGGGTGAGATAAAAACTGCAACAAAGTCAAACGCCATAATTTTTACATTTTTGTTTTAAATTTTATTAAATGAATTATGGCTTTCAAACGGCCAATGAAACCGTCACACGCCGCCCAATTGTTCTGCGGTATTTTGGCCCATTCCCGGCGAAGTGCTTGCTTGAGGTGATTGACACTTTGGTATTATTTAGTGCCAACCTTGCTTTCCAAAATACTCCAGACAAAATAGTCCAACGGATTGGTATCCCGAGGTTTTGGTGGCCATTGTGCGCTGGAAATGAAGCGAGGAACCTCATTTTGTAACCATTCTTGGGTGGCGCGTGCTAAGTCCTGTTGGAATGTCCAAGGTCTGCGGCCAAAATGTAAGCGTGCCCAAGGCTTTAATACACCCTCCAGAATATTTTCGCGATAAAATTCGGCATTTATTCTGATGCCACGGTCGATTAATACGAGCGGAGAACGACCATTGGCTGTCACCATGACCGGCGCTTGAGTTCTGATGGCCAACCGAAGGTGCACATTTTCAGCTGACCTCTTTGGCAAGTAAACACGATCATTTTGTTTGTTTACAAACTGCTGGACAACGAACATTTTCTCATCGGAGAAAACCAAATTCGACAGTTCACCACTTTCGGCCAAGCGAAACAACTCTTTAACTCTTTTGAGTCTATTTTCTTTCCGTTGCGTTGTAAGTTCTTGCACTTTCATTTTTCAATATTTGCCGAATGGAATATTACGATATGTTCAGCTAACGAGCCATTTTTCGGCCATTGCGACGTGGATTTCGATCAAGTCGCTTCTTTACTTTTCGAACCATTTCTGCTGATGTTGCTGTTTTCTTCCGTCCACTTCCTTGACGTCGGGCTACGCTACCAGTATCACGGTTAAAGATTTATTCAGATTTAAATGCTAGAGTGCTCTAACGATAGCCACGTTTTAATTCACGTTTGAATTACATCACGAATTACTTTGTTTCTGTATTATTCCAAGAAGTGGCCCTGCATTAAATATGTTTGCAAAAAAATGCGTAAAAAACGACAGACAGATCGAATCGACGAAGAATCTCGCTTATCACGAAGATAATTGTTCTCCGGGTGTTCTCTGGGTTCTCCGAAGAACATTTCGAGGTGTTGCTAACGAAATGGAAGGTCAACAAGTAAAATGGTATCGGTCGGGTTTTCCGACAGATTTATACCCCAGCCTTGAGTTATGATTGTTCAAACTGTTGACCCTTTATGGGGGAGGTTCCGAAGCAGTTAGCCAATATTGACTCATATAAATATTATAACGTGTTAGATTTGGACTATATCCAATACTTCCTATACTTTATATGAGATATGTGAAATTTTTGGAAAACGTGGAAATATACGTGAGCTACCAGATATAGTCGACCGAAGTATTCCATTTTCATACTGCATCTAATACAGATACAAATATTGGTATGGGCAAAATTATAAGAAAATCGAACATTTATATCCAATTTTATGCGAAATCATAAATTTAATATTCATCTTGGGTTTCTGGTTCAGAGAAATATTTAGATATAGCAAGTTGTATATAATCGCTTACTTGCTTCGTAAGTTATGACAGATAAAAGTATTAAAAATGTTGACCTTTTGAGGGCGAGGTACCAGAAGAGGTTCGCAGATATTTCTTCATAACAGATCTTGTGTTAGCAAAAATGTTTGTATGAGGGAAATTTGAAGGGAGTTGGATGCTTATCTCGCTTTCCTTGAGCGTTTTGTTTTTCAAAATCTTAAACCCTATGTGGAGGAGGTACCAAAAGAAATGGCCCAATCTCTAATATCTTTATAACAGATATTATGTTGATGGAAATACTGAGATGTACCAAGTCTGAATGGAATCGGATGTTAATTCTGCGTTTTATGAGCTTCAAGGATATTCAAAATGTTGACCCTTTATGGGGACCGATATATCCCATTTTCACAGCAGATCTTGTGTTTGTAGAAATAATGAGATGTATGAAATATGAAGAGAACCGGATGCTTATTTCGAATTTTATGGTCGTTTTGGTTTTTAAAGCTTTGACCCTTGTTGGGGGAGTTGCCAGAAGGAATGGACCGATCTCTACCATCTTTATAACAGACCTTGTGTTGATGGAAATATTGAAATGTACCAAGTCTGTATGGAATCGGATGTGAATTTCGCGTTTTATGAGCTTCATGGATATTTAATATTTTGACCCTTTGTGGGAGGGGGGTACCAGAACAAGTGGACCGATATATTTTTTTTTATCTTCAAACCTGACCTGGGTTCTAAAATCGTTATTTCGATGAGGCACGTTTTAGACGTATCAAATGATATATACTCTCTGTAGCCATATGACTGTGGGTCTACTTAGCAGCAATATTTGAGGGCCACCTGACTATTGACATATATAGTCAAGGGCCCTGTTATGCTATTACAAGGCATATTGGCTGCCTTCTTGATTGCACTAAACTCCGTCTGATGGTTCACCAACAGCCCATGCGTCTCTTTCCGGTATCATTACGTCAACGAAATTTAAGTCCAAAAATGTGGACTATGGCCAACTTAGTTACAAAGTACAAATCTCGAAAAAATGTAAAACTTTAATTATCTGATTGTCAGGATCAGCTTTTAAACTTATCAATTTCAGTAAATCTACTTTTCGAACTTTGAATTTTATCCAATCAGCTAAAAATCGAATTGAAGTTTCGACTAAAGTCGCTTTCGATTCATTCGTATAATAATTAAAATTCGACAAAATATTAATGATCATAAAAGCTTTTCGACAATTTAAAGTATGAACCGGTGAGGAAAGGATAAAATTTGGATAGGGCCGACTATGGTACCTTACAACACTACGGATGTGAACCAATCCTACCCGCAACATACAGGATGTGATTAAAAAACTGCAACCAACTTCAGACTGCTGTCATTTCGAAGCCACACGTCCGAAAGCTGTAAAATTATTCCAGTGACAGCTTATTATATTGTTTACAAGCGTACAAAAGCATTTTGGTGAGAGTTTTCCAGCAAAAAAGTTATTCGCGATGGAATTCAAGCGTGATAATGTGATTTCTTTCTATTTGGCTGGAAAACCACACGTGGCTATTTAAATGTGAATAAATCTTTTGTGTCTCGTACCATCGCTCGTTACCGTGATACTGGTAGCGTAGCCCGACATCAAGGAAGTGGATGGAAGAAAACAGCAACATCAGCAGAAATGGTTCGAAAAGTAAAAAAAGTATCGAAATGGACTCGTAAGCTGAACATATCGCAATATTCCATTCGGCAAATATTGAAAAATGAGCTCGGGGTAAAGCCATTGAAATTCCAAAAAGTGCAAGAACTTACAATGCTACAGAAAGAAAATAGACTCAAATGAGCTAAAAAGTTGCTTCGTTTGGCCGAAAGTGTTGAACTGGCGAATTTGGTTTTCTCCGATGGGAAAATATTCGTTGTCCAGCAGCTTGTAAACAATCAAAATGATCGTGTTTACTTGCCAAAGAGGTCAGCTGAAAATGCACACCTTCAGTTGTCCACCAGATCTCAAGCGCCGGCCATGGTGATGGTGTGGGCCGCCATAACAGCCGATGGTCGCTCTACGCTCGTATTAAATAACCGTGGCATCAGAATAAATGCCGAATATTATCGCGAAAATATTCTGGAGGGTTTATTAAAATCTTGGGCAGGCAAACATTTTAGGCGCAGATCATGGACATTGCACCTCGCACTCAGTACGCGACACCCAAGAATGGTTAGAAAATGAGGTTCCTCGCCTCAATTCCAGCGCACAATGGCCACCAAAATCTCCGAATACCAATCCGCTGTACTATTTTGTCTGAAGTACTTTGGAATGCAAAATCGGTCAAAATTTATATATTTCTTCCACATATATCTTCTTCCGATTTGCCTTTTATTGTGCACCAAATGATGATGTAATACAAGCCCAAAATGAGATAGAATTTGGCATATACGACCAAATTGAAACTAGAAACAAGTATGTCAAATTTGGTGATCGGTTCAGATATAGATATAGCTCCCCTATATATTGTTCATCCGATTTGTTATATTTGTTCTCCACAGCCGTAATATGCACTCTTTAACAACGATATTCGGGGAAATATACATCAGAAATACCTTTGATACATTTTATAGAGATCGGTTCAGATTTGCATATAGCTCCTAAATAAATCTTAATCCGATTTCAAGTTAATTTGACACCAAATTGTACACCAAATGCCTCGGCAAATTTAGTAGAAATCGATTCAGAGAAGAATATTCCTGTCATATATTAGTACCTTTGGGCTTTTAATTATAACTATAATTATAGTTGGTATTAATTAATTCTCACAAAATTACAAAAAAAAAAAAAAAAAAAAAATTATGTGAAGCTCGGCGCCGCCCGACTTTAAGACTTTCTTTACTGGTTTTCATTCCATAAACGTTTACAATTTTTCCGAAGATATTTTTAGTGTCATATGGTACTCTGACCTTCACATTTCCATGCTTTGATTTCATATTAAAGCCCCAATCTTAAATTTTAATATCTATCTATAAAAATCTAAATGAAAGCTGTGTATTTTTATATAAAAAACATTTTATTAACATATTTCGTATTATTATAAAATATATTGCATATAATTCATTTTGAAACAATATGCCCTCGACTTAATTCATTGTAAAAATGCATTTTGTTGTACATTCTATTATGAAGAGCGCTTTAGTTTTTCTGATTTTTTTTGAGTCCTTTGGACAAGGACATTTTCTATAACAAAAAAATATGAAGCATGACAGTTATAGATTAGTGGAAAAATGAAAATCGATGAGCGATGAAAACGTATGTATGTAGAAAACCTTTAACACAGACTTGATAGCTTAAAAGTAGAACGTTGTAAATATTCTGCGTAAAAATTAAATTATTACAAAACTTAAAATAATCGATTCTTATCTCGGAGTAGAACTAGTGAAAATAGCCTTGATTGAAAGTCGTTTCAACTAAATTATTCAAATTATTCGTTTCTGTCTAAATCGTTATCCAAACATTGCCGAAAACGTCATCGTGTCGAGAGTTGGATGTCGGTGGTATTAGTAGCGATAACCACTGCCGTCGTTCTCGCCATTACGTCCACCAGCCCCAAAACCATTTGAGCCTTGCTGCTCATAATTGTAGCCACCATTAGAGCCGCCTCCATTGCGGCCACCATTACCATTGCGATAGCCACCAGAACCACCATTGCGACCACCTCCTCCATTACCATTGGGGCGACCACTGCTATAGCCTTGGCCATTGTTAAATTGGCCACCACCGCTACCGTTACCGCCTCCATTGCGGCCACCTCCATTGCCATTTGGTCGGCCACTTGAATAACCATTTGCACCTAGATCTTGACCTCCAGGCCTGCCATTGCTATAGCCATTACCACCCAAATTTTGTCCATTTGGTCTGCCACTGCTATAACCATTGGCACCCAAATTCTGGCCTCCATTACCACCTGATCGGCCACCGCCTCCATTGCCATTGGAATATCCTCCATTACCGTTGCCATTGCTCCCAGGACGACCACTGGAATAGCCTTTAGCTCCCAAATTTTGACCGTTACTGTAACCTCCACCATTACCGCCACCACCACCGCCATTACGTCTGCCTTGACCATTTGGTGCACCACTCGAATATCCATTAGAACCCAAGTCCTGGCCATTAGAATAACCACCATTACCACCGGGGCGACCGCTGGAGTAACCATTTGCTCCCAAATCTTGTCCTCCGCTGTAACCACCAGAACCAGAACCGCCACCAGCGCCATTTTGCTCGTATGCATAGCCACCATCAGCGCCGCCAGCACCACCACCAAAACCACCAGATCCTTGACCAGCTTCGCCTTCATAACGAATTTGTGGACGATAACCGCCTTGGTCGGCTTCGTATTCAACAATCTGTTGGGAAAGAAAATATTTACATTAATTCCTAGATCAGAAGAAAATAACAACAATTAAATATAATTTAACTTTTGGTCTGTTTCAGAACTGCAAGAACGAAAAAGTTTTTGCTACGATAATCGATTTCTCTTTATGATTTCGGAGAAAATTATTAAACTAGTAGATTCTTGCAGATTCTGGAATTATTTAAAGAAAATTCATTGGAGTCCTGAAGACATTAGGTGTTTAAGATAGCTCTCACAGTTAAAAAATACTCAGTAACTTTTATTGTGAGAATTTCACCCTCTCTCTCTCTCTCTCTCTCTCTCTCTCTCTCTCTCTCTCTTAAATATTGCAACACTCAGTTGCAGTTGTTCGTACGTTTAAAATTTCTAGAAAATTAAATCAGTTTTGCAATTTCTATAATGAACAAGTTAAAAAGCAGTAAGCTATATAGGGATCTATACGACGTGGACCTACATAAGCATTGTTTTCATAAGCCATAACCATATTTAAATTCGAAAGTTGAAATAAACGGTGAATAATGTAGCTAAAATCATCAAAATACCGTATATAGGGAGATACCGTTATATCGGAGCTATACGAAGACCTTGACCAGTATAGGCAATTATCTGTCACAGGCTGTAGCATCCATTACGAACTTCAAGCACGACATCTCAAACAATTTCTGTGACTATTGTACCTAAAATCGTCAAAATACCGAATATAGGAAGGTAATGGGTATACTATGTTGTTCCCATTACAAACTTCAAATACCAAATTTTAAACAATTCCGGTGAATAATGTCGCTAAAATCAATAAAAGGTGCCGTTATATGGGGGCTATACGAAGACGTAGACTTGTATAGACACTTGTCTGTTTTCTGGACCTATATGACCCATTAACGAACTTAACCTGCCTACTGGCAAAATAAACATGTGTGCAAAATTTTACTTTTCTATCTCAATTCGTTCGGAAGATAGTAGACAGACGGACACCGCTAATACGACTTAGAATTTTACGCTGATCAAGAATATATATACTTTGTTGGGTCTGACATGAGTATTTCGAGGAATTACAAACGAAATGACAAAGTTAATATATCCTCTATAGTATGTATGGTGGAGGGTATAAAAGTTGTTATATAATGGTATAATACAGTGTTGAATGTTTACTATCTGAAAAATAATTAAAATAATTGCCTGAAATTGTTAAACATTTTCACATGATACAGGATAATTATTGCAGAGAAAATGTTCTCAGTAAGAGTTTATAAACTCGAACTAACTCGACTCTCAAAATTGCTCTCTTAACTGTTAAGGGACTCTCAGTTACGGGATTTTTGACTTATCGAACACTGCTTTGTAACATTTTTTTTTTTACAAAATATTGGGTAATCGACCAAAAATATATTCAAGAATTGTTGACAGGTGGACACATAAGGATGTCTGTTGAAAAAAGGAGAACTGAAACCGAGTTTGGCCTTAATCTGAAGTTTTTAAAGGGCAATTGAAACACGTAAAAAAGCTGTAAGTTCGCCCGGGCCGAACTTTGGATTCCCTCCACCATTTGGAACGAATTTGGCATAAGCCATCTCAATATTCAAATGCGAAACTAGAAAAATAATTTATGTGTTTGTTTTTTCTCTTTCGAGACGAGCTTAATGATCTGAAATAATTGTCGGTGAATAATGTAGCTAAAACCATCAAAATACCGAATATAATGAGGTACTAATGGGCTATACCAAAACGTGGACCTGTACGGACAATTTTCTGTCATAGGTTGTAGTATCCATTACTATATATAAAGTCAATAAAATCATTAAAATAGCGATTTTAGCGTTATATAGGGGCTATACGAAAACTTGAACTTGCATACAAAAATGTTTTTCGTAGGCTAAAGTACCCATTACAAACTTCAAATATGAAATTTGAAATAATTCCGGTAGATACTGTCGCTAAAATCATGAAAATATCGAATATCAGGAGGTACCGTTATATGGGGAATATACAAAAACGTGAACCTTTGTGGGATATATTATAATTATTTCGAGGAGTTACAAACGGAATGAAAAAGTTAATATCCCTCCATAGAATGGTGGAGGGTATAAACATATATATTTGTTCATATATAATATTCCTTTATGACAACTTCTCCGACAGAAAAATACTCAGTACCTTAAGCTCAGAGTATTCAAATTACATTGCCAACATTGTTCTTTTAACTCACTCTGGGTTTAAAAGCCAGCACCTATTGAAATTAGCCTTAGCCGTAGGGCGCAAGTACATAAGAAGCTTGAAGTCATGGCTGGGCATATTTTGTGACATTTCATAAAGGAATTACAGAGCCGCACTAAAATCCTGCCGTCGTTTTCCTTTATAATTTGACATTAATATGCCTAGCCATGACTTCAAGCTTTTTATGTACTTGCTCCTTTAGAGTGCAATTGACTTCCTTAGCTTCCTTAGCTCAGATAATAGCTATTTAGCTCGTTTTCGATGAATCGATAAATTCTGCTTACAAAAATATATCTCGGATTTACACTATTTTAAGTTTCATTTTTTTAAGGAACCAAACCTAAGAGAGACCGATATAGAAATATCGGAATCTTCAAACATCCAACCCATATTATCCCATTTTAAATATTTTATATTTCTTACTTGTTTTCTTCCGTCAGGCAATAGGACATTATATTGGCCTGTAGCCAAATCACCATCGCGCATTTCCGAATGACCAAACGATAAGCCACTTGGAGCATCTTCAACTTGATAGCTAAACTCATACTTAGCTGGTTCCTATAAAATGGATCAAACGAAAGACATTGACGAGATTGGAAAGCAAATTAAAAGGATTTAGTTGCGGAGATATACCCTTACTCTTGATTTATTTTCGTATTATCAATTCTTAAAGGAGGGTCACATAAAAAAACTGCTGTATGGCTTATTTCATTGGCTGATTTTGAAATTTCAAATTGAAATCGGTCACCATTGGAATTTATGTGTGGTTCTGACACTCCTCATCATTTTCGTCTTTTATAGCAGCTTAAGGGCTACAATTTTAATATATCCTTTTCTAGCTAATACTTTTATTAAACCCAAAGAATAATTTAAGTTTAATGCATGTTGTGATTCACAACTTAGGCCTTTGAATTGTCCCATAACGTCTAGCATCCATTAAAATAATATTACTTATTTTAGCTTTATGGCGCCCAAGCAAAAAACGGCTGACATAACTATATAACTATATATGATACAAGCCTGATATAATTGTTTTCTTCGATTGAGGAAAACCACAAAACATGAATGGAATATTGGATACAAAATTAGATTTTATATGGAAGGAAATATTGTTTTATCTAAAAATTGATAAAAAAAATATGAATTTATGTTAAACTGAATTTCAAATCGTCTTTTGTATTATTTAAAACAATACACATATATACGAACAGTCTCAAAGGACTTTTAGACTTAGGAAACACTCTGTCACTTGGAAAAATTCTAACTGGGGATACGAAGTCAAAAACAAAAGCCGAATTTTAGTATTTTGGACTTCTTTGACTTTTTAAGCCAACTTGGGCTAAAATCGATTTGCATTATTGGTCTTTGAGTTATAGGATTGCCAAACAGACGATAAGATCGAATTTGAAACTTATTGGCGGATTTTGTTACAAGAATATAAAATTAAAACAAAAAACACGTGAATCGTTGTATACTCTTTGTCGACGACCAACAATCTATGACCTCAAAATCGAATATCGATTACAAAAATTTTACTCTCACCACAGGCAAAAGTCGACTTCGACTTTTCAATAACAAAAAACGATTAATTGATCAATCGAAAGTCGATTTAAATATACCTATTACCAATTACACAATATTTTTTGATATTTTCAGGCCATATGATAAATATTCCAAGTCTTTTCAGCTGATAATTTGACAAAAAATCTACAAACTATTGTGAAGTTAGTTTCGCGAATAACAAAAAAGAAAATCTATTTTATAATCTATTTTATATGTAAGAATTTGAACGTATCTCTCTTCTCTAATATTCGTTTCCAATTTAGAACTGTCACTTGAAAATTCCTAATAACATGTTTACCCACTCAAGGTGAGGGTATATCAAGAATATGAATATATTTTGGCAGTTATTATTTTTTTGAAAGCATTTAGTAGAAGCGTGTTGTTTTTTTTAAGTTCAGCAAAATAAGAGCTCCAGTGACTGTTGTGATATTTACGAATGGTATTCATTTGGGGAAGGGTGCGATTTATGGTGCTTTGTATTTTACAGCAGAATAACAAAATAATGTTTTTAGACACTATACCCAATTATTCTGCTGGCGAGCCTTGTTGGGAAGCAAGAAATTTGGTTAGTACTTGATTACGGTTACTTACATTGTTTCCATCATCGTTGTATCCACCGGAGCCTCCTTGACCACCACCAGCACCGCCTTGCGAATAATCATAACCATCATTACCGCCTCCGCGACCACCACCACCAGCACCGTTACTACCACTTCCGAAACCTGGGGCACCATAAGTAGATGATGGACTAGAACCGCCTGAGCCTGGAGCGCCATAACTGGATGAAGGAGAACCGAAACCATTGCCACCGGCACCAGGAGCTCCATAGGTTGATGAAGGTCTGCCTGAACCACCATTTCCACCGGCACCAGGAGCACCGTAAGAAGATGAAGGTCTACCAGCACCGCCGCCATTACCATTAGAACCACTTCCAAAACCAGGAGCACCATACGAAGATGAAGGTCTTCCAGCACCACCACCATTGCCATTAGAACCACTTCCAAAGCCAGGAGCACCATACGAAGATGAAGGTCTACCAGCACCCCCACCATTGCCATTAGAACCACTTCCAAAACCAGGAGCACCATACGAGGAGGAAGGTCTTCCACTGCCACCTCCATTGCCATTGGAACCACCACCAAATCCAGGAGCACCATACGAGGATGAAGGTCTACCCGCACCTCCACCACCACCGTTGCCGCCGCCATTACCACCCGAACCAGGTGCCCCATATGAAGAAGAAGGTCCTTGGCCAGAACCCGATGAGCCACCTAGACCAGGTGCCCCATAACTACTCGATGGTGGCAGATATGAGTTAACTGGTGGTTCTGGCCTCGCCAGAACTGCTGTTATCACAAACGCCGCACACAGTAATTTCAACATTGTCTTATCTATTTCAGATTCAACTCAAACCTAACTAGCTTCAATTCGATTATTTCAAAAAAAATCTCACAGGATTATAAATAATCCTGATTGCAACAACTGATTTGGCTCAAGCTTTTCTATTCTTATGCCAACTGGAGTTCGTCTGCGATGACACTATGATTTCCTTTCCAGATTAACAACTCTTATCTCTGCTCTAGACCGACGATGTAATGGAAATCTAAACCGTTACTGATGGTCTCATCTCAAAATGCAGCAACTTTTATAGGAAAACATCTTTAGTCTGCCTTCGAAGGTAATCCGAAGTGGCTCACAGTGAAGTGCTACACATTGGAAAATCACTGACTCCGACCCGACTCCGAAGCCACCGTTACCACTGCCACTGCAATGTGGGCTATCATGCAACACTTACCAACTGGGTTGTCTGTCCTAAGCACCGAACAAACATGCTCATCATAGTTGCGACGACCTTACTACCCGTCTTAATAGTCTTTTGTCAAAAGCGAGAGGATGGCTGGCTGGCAGGCTGGCTGCCTGCCTTGTTGTCGAATCATGCATTTGTTAGCGTTGTTATTCGGCAATTTTGGTGTTGGCAGATTTTTGGTTGCCACAGTCATGTATTTGACAATTCTTTCACCTTAGATTCGTTTAGAGCGACAGCAGTCAGGCAGACGGACAGACAGAAGAACCATCACCATTCGTGTATCATGTTAGCCTCCATACGTCCCACATGCAACAACGACGGCAACGATTAACTATTTCTTCCTTTGGCATGAAATTAGTTGAAGGGATCTCTCCGCCAATAATGAGCATTCTTGGCGGAAATTGGAAAAAATTTGGCTTGTAAAATTTTGAGTAGAAAAAAAAAACTCCATGCATACATATGCACAGTAGATATCGTTGTAACCCGCAATTCGTTATTTGTCTTGTCCCTTAAAGTGTGCACATCTTTTGTTGAAATTGCATAAAATTTGGAATATATTTGGTTAGGGAAAAGTAGTTGCTAATGAATGACTATTTGCTTATTTGTAATGGACAAGGGTCGAAAGGAATGTTTAACATAAGTGGGGAAAATTAACAACGACATAAGCTAATAGCGGAATTAAACTTCAATTTATTATGGTAAAAAAAAAAAACAAAGAATAAAATGCATTTTATGGTTTCTCTTTGCTCCTGAATTTGCGCTAGATTTACTTCTTTTGTAATCCAATTTTTTTATTTTTTTTTATATTTTTACTGGATAAACTTAAACAGATTAGCTGAAAATTTCGTTTGAAGTTAGCCATGAAAACATATTCTGGCAACGTACAGAAGTTACACCTCGAAAAGTAAGTCAGACCGAATTCTTAATAAAAATAGCTTCTTGTTCCGCTAATGTGTTCACGAGTTTTACATTCCTTACACACCTCCGCAAAAGTACTCCTAATGTATGGCCTGTTCCAGAACTGCAAGAATATTAAAGATTTAAGATAACCGATTTTCCCAGTAAGGAAGGGTCAAAAGTCTATGCGTATTTAGTAGAACCGTAACAAAAAAGTTTATATTGGGAATTTATGTAAGTAGATCATACCAACTATGAACCAAATAATATAACGGTATAGTGCATGATATGACTTCGATAAGAATTATATTAAAAGACTATTTATTGGAGCAATAGATACTGGCCGACTTTCACCAAATGGTAAAATTTGGTTGAATATGAAAAAATCTATTCAAATTGGACTGATATTACATATATGGTGAGCAATAACCGGATGAAGATGTATATTGAAGCCATATAAAAATCTGAAACGATCTCGATAAAATTTGGCAGAGGTATTTTAGAGCAGTATCTGATGCCCGGTATCAATTATCGTTGTTGTGGATTGCATATTACGCATGTGAGGGAGCTATAGCTATATCTGAACAGATTTTCACTACAATTTGGAGCACTTGCTTTTAGGCTGAATTTCGTCGGAAGTGTCAAAATCCAGTTCATTTGAGCTGATATTAGTCATTTGGTGCACAATGAACCAGATATCGGATAAAGATATATATGGGAGCTATATACTAATCTGATCCGATCGCGATAAAATTTGATTGATGTATTTTTGAGCTCCATACGCTATCTAGAACAAAATATTATTCTTGTGGGTTGCATATTATGCACGTGAGGGACTTAAAACACCAAATCGGATGAAAAATATACATGGGAGCAATAGCTAAATCTGAACCGATTTTTTGCAAATTTGATGTACTTGCTTCAATACTGAATTCGGACGGATTTAGGTCATTGGGACTGATATTGGTCATTTGGTGCACAATTAACCCGATATCGGTTGAAGATGCATGTGGGAGCTATATTTAAAGTTGAATCGATTCCCGCAAATTTTATTAGGATTCGTCCTTGGGCCAAACAAATATTGTTTGGAAATTTTCATCTCAATCGTATAAAAAATGCGAACTGCATTTTGCTCAAAAAAAAAAAAAAAAATACATGGGTAGACGGAATGACATGCAAAAATCAACTCAGAAAGTGATTCTATGAAGATCCTCAAAAGGATCTATGGATCTATCTCGCTTCCTTTTTCAAGTTACAAACAAATGCATAAAGACATAATACCCTTATCACTGTGTGGGGTAGGGTAAAAAATTAACAAACTCTACGCATTTTTATTTAAGTACAGCAATTACTTCAAAAGCTACTTTTCGTATACCGGAAGCCAGATAGAACTCATCAGTCGATTTTGAAAACAAGAGCATATCTTCAAGCTAGCCGACTCAGGCCGCTGGTCCATATTTAAAGTGTTAAAAATTTTGGCTTGCACCTGCAGCCAATCTAACAAGTTGCTGGTTTTTATGGTTTAAGATCATTGACATTGACCTTGATTTCTGATTTTTTTTTTCAAATTATTTCATTAAAGAACACAGTATTTATGACGATTGAATGAAAATTGCTAGGCATTTGTATCACTTCTTCGTTTCCATTCTATCTACCCTCTATCTCATTTATTGTGCAGAAGCCATTGGGATAATTTCAACAATAGTTTATTTAATCTTAACACGATTTAATGAATTCAAAACACGACCCTGCCTAGTTATTCCTTAATCCACTCACTTCATTTAGCTCAAAAGTTTAACACCTGATTTTGATAATTCACGCGGTTTCGGAATGGACTTTTGGTAGAAAATGACAACATCCAAAAAAGACAAGTAAAGATACGCCAGTAAAAATGTGAATAAAAGATTTTTTGGGATATATATTTTTTTAATTTTTCGTAGTTTTTTTTCAATTTGTCATGAAGCTTACATTCGTTATTGTTTTGAATTCCGAATGAAAGATGAAGAAAGTTAAATTAGTGTGAATACGATGTTAAATGCTGATTTTTCTGACCAGAATTGCCGTCTAGCTTTCCATCTCCAGGACCTACAAGGCGGTTCAGCTAAAAGTTGCGAACAAATTCAAACAAACATGGGATTCATATCAAAACTTGAATCTACTCCTTTCATTTGCAAAATGATGACTCAAAATGCAAAATTCATTGGGACTGCAATCAATGAAATACTAAATATGAAGAGTCGCTTCAATATGCGGACTATACGAAATAGAAGAGCGAATTGAAAATTTAGTAAGAAATGAATCCTTCTTCCTGACCCATAAAGATACCTTAAATCTGGAGATTATGCGCCATGGTGAGTAATTATTATATTACTGTGCAACAGCCAATACTGGTGTTGGAAATTTCTGATTGGATAGTATTCGGTCAGCAGAAAAAAATCCAAAAGGATTTTGGGTTCTTAGGCCACACTTTTAGGGCCCATTTTATATATCTTAACTATCAAATACTTCACAATGCTTCGCAAAATTTACGATAGAGTTTTATATTTGATACAGTACTAAGGGTCACATGTATAATCATTTGTAGAAAAAAAGGGTCATGTCGCTCTATGTTTTGGTACAGTCCCCATATAAGGTTATATTTCGATTTAAAGTATTTTTTATATATTTTAGTCGTATATTTGAAACTAATTTGGGCAAATTTTGGTAATTTGAGTTTTTTAAAAATTATACGATTTGATATAACCCTCATATGAAGGTATCCCCTGATTTCTGCTATTTTTGTGGTATTGGCCACATTTTTCAATTTATTTGGCCCTTATTTGGCATTTTGGTTTCTCACGAGGTAGAAAATTGAAAATCATCGTAGAAAATTTTCAAGATTAATGGTTAATGTTTTGGAGTAGCATCCATATAGAGTCACCTCCTGATATTACTTATTTCGAGAGTCTTGACATACATTTTCCAATTGATTTGGTTAGAAATGTGTTTTTAGGCTACCTTGGGGTTAGAGAAAATGTAAAAACATAATCCATATATTTTTACTTTTATTCTACTCATTGGTAGCTAAAAAAAAACTAAATTAGAACGGATTCGGTTAAGAAATTTATCTAGGATCTTCAACATAACTAAAATCGACCGGTATCAATTTATAGCACCTATGTAAATTTGAATACCAGTCGTCTTAAGGGTATGTCAAATGCCAATTTTAATAATATGGAGGGTATATTCATATTCATACTATGGAGGGTATATTCATTTTATCGATTTAGCCATGTCCGTCTGTCTGTCTGTTGTAATCACGGATATCTTTCGAACGATTTTTTTTTTGCATACATGTTTATTTTGCCAGTAGGCAGATTAAGTTCGTAAATGGTCCATGTAGGTCCACGTTTTCATATAGCCCCCATATAACGGTTCCTCCCAATATCCGGTATTTTTATGATTTTAGCGACATTATTCACCGAAATTGTTTCAAATTTGGCATTTGAAGTTCGAAATGAATACTACAGCCTGAGACAAAAAATTATCTGTGCAAGTCCACGTCTTCGTATAGCCCCCATATAACGGTACCTCCCAATATTCGGGATTTTGATTATTTTAGCGACATTATTCACCGTAGTAATTTCAAATTAGGTATTTAGAGTTCGTAATGGGAACTACGAACTCTACGTATTTAGAGTTCGTAATGACTGAAAATTGACTATGCAGGTCCAGGTCTTCGTATAGGCCCCATATATCAGTACCTCCTTATATTCGGTATTTTGACGATTTTAGGTACAATACTCACCGAAATTGTTTGATTTGAAATGTTAACAGAATTTTTTGGCGAATGTTATCTTTTTTGAAAATTTTCAAATTCGTTCTAAATGGTGGAGGGTATTCAAAGTTCGGCCCGGCCGAACTTACTGCTTTTTTACTTTGACTGAAATCTTTAACGAATTGTTAGATTGACTTCAGTTGCAAACTATAATTACACCCTACACTAAACTGTGGTGCAGGATATCATGTCTTTGTGCATTTGTTTGTAACATAGACAAGGAAGCGATGTTCCTTTTGATGATCTACATAGAAATACATTCTGAGGCGATGTATTCATCTCCGGCCTTTGTCTACATATTTTTGTAAACAAAGTACAGGTCGCATTTATTGCCCAAACGAAATGAAGTTATTCAAAAATATTTACAAAAACAAAACTTTGCTGTGAAAAAGATCTGCCAATAGAACTTGAGTCGAACCTGGAGAGTTTCTAGTGTATAATTCGCATATGCTAATTTGCAATAAGTTCGAAATATATACTACTTTCCAGAGAACGGCCCTTGTAAGCCATCATCCACACCAAATATGCCTGATGAGCCGCTTAACCAACGGCGAAACGCGTCGCATAGTGGTGAGTGTGTGATAGTGTCTATCTGGCTTTCCTTTTCACTGCAAATTTCAGATCAATAAGCTCGTCTCGAAAGAGAAAACAAACATATAAATATTTTGTTTAGCCTAAGAATGAACCCTATTGAAATTGGAGATAATCGATCTAAATTTAGATATAGCTCCCAAATATATCTTGTCCAATTTTCGATCCATTGTACACCATCCGTCCGAATGGGATGGAATTTGGCACAAACGAACAACTTGAGCCTAGAAACAAGTAGGTCAATAGAAATCGTTGCAGATAGAACTATAGCTCCTAAATATATTGTTCTTCCCATTTATTATTTTTGTCCTCCACAGCCGTAACATGCACTCCGTAACAATGATATTTGGAAAAATATATCAAGTATAGCTCAGAAATATTATTTTTTTGCCGAGATTCAGATTTGTATTGTAGAGATCTTCAAGTTGATCATTGCCTTTTTAAAGAAACTAAGGCTGAAATCGATAAGTTAAAAAAAGTTTTAATTTAACCTTTAAAAATTTTGAAAAAATTGAAAAATTGGTTAACAGGTTTGAATTATCTGATGGTTCTCCAAAGAGGAAAAAAAGCTTCAAGTGTTGTTAATAATATCGAAACAAACAATTTAAGTCTCGATAATTTAATTACCTTAATTTAAGTACTTTTAAATTAAATTAATTTAATTACTTTACGATTTCGCCAAATCCTCCTCCTAATAGTAATAAATTAGTTTCTCATGATAATCGTAAAGACTCGGATGTTACTTCCAACGCTTCAACCTCAATCTCGAATTGTACGACTTCCAAAAGAGCATTTTCTAACCCACCTGCAATTGTGGTGCAAGCTCCTCCAAACCCTTCGGCTGCTGTAAATGTTGATGATCCATCAACTTCTAATCAGCTTGTTGTTATCGCACGTCGCAAAACAGTTTTTATATCCAGACTTCATCCTGAAACTTCTATCGTTAATATCCGTAATTATATGAAATCTAAGTTACGTGACGTAAGCGACAATGATTTAAACATCTTTAAATTTAACTCGTCTCAGGAGCGCGACATTTCGTCGTTTAAAATAACAGTTCCTAATAGACTTTTTAATACTGTTGTTAGTAGTTCGTTTTAGCCCGATGATATATTGGTAAAAGAATTTGTTTTTAGAGAACGCTCCAATGTAGATAAGTCTGTAAACATCGTAACTGCGCCAAAAAACTAAATGACGTCTGTCCGATTCTTTATCAAAATGTAAGAGGATTAAACACTAAGCTTAGAGATGTTTTCCATAAAAGTTTCTTTTCTGAATATAAAATAATTGCTTTCACTGAAACGTGGTTAAAACCTGATGTCCTGGACACTGAGTTATTCTCTGATAATTATTAAGTCTACAGAAAAGATAGATTATCGAAAAAAGGTGGTGGAGTTCTAAAAGCAGTTCATAACTCGATTCCTTCAGAAATGATTGATGTCTCAGCGGATCCTAATATCGAATTTATTTGCGCAAAATTAAATATCATTGGTAATACTATTTTCTTAACTTGTTCATATATTTCAACTAATTCTGAACTTGAAATTTATCTTAACCATGCAGATTTATTTGCAAAGGTGTCTTAATAATAATAATTCTGCATTAATTTGTTTAGGGGATTTTAACCTTCCTTGGGTATCTTGGACCTCAGGTGACAATATTCTAGATTACATACCTCTGACTTAGCCAACAGGTTTTGATAACTTTTGGGATAAGATATTTGAGCTTTGTCTGTACCAATTAAACCATGTATTAAATGTTAAAGACAGGTTGTCAGATTTAATTTTTTCGTCTTCAGTGAATATTTCGATTTCTAGATGCTCTCCCTATGTACTCCCTGAAGACAGTTATCACCCTACACTTTCGATAAACCTCGAATCAAGAAACGCTTCCCTGAATTATAATTCTGTTAATGCTTCTATTGATAGGCGTAACTTTGGGAAAACAAACCTTATTAAACTGCGCTCTATTTTATCTAACACTATATGGCATCTAAGTGATGACATTGACTTATGTGTCTCAAAATTTTATGAGCAATTTAATTTTGCATTATCTAGTTCTGTACCTATAGCAAAACAAAATTTAGATCAGGGTCTGCTTGATTTACCCCTTCACTGAGAGGTTTACGTAATTTGAAAGGCAGATTATTCAAAAAATTTAAAATGCCGAATACTGCACTGAACTATTCAAAGTATTATTCCGCAAGGAGTAGATACAACTCTGAAAACTGCAAATGTTATTCCCAATATTTAATAAAAATGAAACAAAACCTGCTACATAAACCCAAAAACTTTTTTAAATTTGTAAATTCCAAAAGGAAGACACATAAATTTCCCAGTAGTATGAAACTTGGCAGTAGTGAATCTTCTGACAACTTAGTGATTGCTAATTTATTTGCTGAGTTTTTTCAATCTTCTTATACCCAGAATACTTTTAATGGTTCTTACAGCTACAATATTGAGAAATTAAATCATTTTCCCCGTATTATCCTGACAGATGACGAAGTTTTCTATGGGTCAAGAACACTACGCTCCTCATTCTCTCCAGGCCCTGACGGCGTTCCAACGTACATTTTAAAATCTTGCGCTAGTGAAATTTCTGTACCTCTCACTAAAGTTTTTAATTTCTCCCTATCTAAAGGATATTTCCCATGCTTTTGGCAATCGAGCTTTGTTATTTCCCTGCATAAATCAGGAAATAGGAGTGTCATCAATAATTATAGGTGTATAGCTAAATTAAGCGCCATTCCTAAACTCTTCGAACTTTTGGTATCACGAAGAATATTACACTACATAAAAAGCATAGTTTCACCTTGTCAACACGGTTTCATGAAAGGTTGATCTACAATTACTAATCTATTAGAATTTGTTTGTCATGTTCAAAAAGGTTTTGTGAATAAGCAACAGACTGGTGTTATTTACACTGATTTTAGCAAAGCTTTCGATACGGTAGTTCATAAGCTCTTGCTTCATAAACTAGACTTAATGGGTTTCCCAACATCACTTTTAAACTGGACATCCTCCTACTTATATAATCGTACACAAAGAGTTATTTTTAATAATGTCTCTTTGAAGAATATCATTGTTTCATCAGGTGTACCCCAGGGAAGTCACCTGGGCCCATTACTGTTTGTTCTTTACCTAAATGACCTTCCAAACGTAGTTCGTTTTTCCAAAATTTTAATGTACGCTGATGATGTGAAGCTTTTTCTTCACACAAATTCACTTAGCGATCAAATCTCTTTACAATATGATTTATACTCACTCGTAAACTGGTGTAGTGCAAATGGTATGACCCTTAATCTAAAAAAATGCAAAAAGTTGTCTTTCTTTCGATCCCAACCTTTATTATCTAATTATTTTATTGGCTCCCACAAATTGGATAATGTTGATTCTTTCGTTGATTTGGGCGTAATATTAGATCCTAAGCTTCGGTTTCATTTGCATATTGGTTCTTGCGTTAATAAAGCGAAATCTTTAAAAGGATTCATCAAGCGCTGGTCTAAAGAATTTGATGATCCTTACGTAACTAAAAGATTATTTGTTAGCTTGGTGCGTCCAGTATTAGAATATGGCTGTATATTGTGGAGTCCATTTTATAAATTTTACTCTGATAAAATTGAATCAGTACAAATTCAGTTTTTAATTTTCGCTTTACGTGGTTTAAACTGGAACGTTTCCGAACCTCTTCCTCCTTATGAGAGTAGGTTATTGTTAATTGACCTTCCATCACTTGAAAGAAGACGTTTTATGTTAAGAACACTATTTATCATTAAACTAGTACGTGGTCTCATTGATTTTCCATTTCTTATAGGTGAAATATACCATAATGTTCCTTCTAGCAGAACTCGTAATTTCGAACCCTTAAAATTATCGTTTGCGAGAACTAACTATGAGCTTAACAACCCTATGAGGTCACTTTGTGTTATTTATAACAGTTTGTTTAACACTATTTGCTTAAGTAATCCATTAAATACAATAAAGAACTATATTGTACATATGTAATTTTATGTTTGTTTAATGAGTATTCATTAATTGTTTCATGTTTTTGTTCTTAACTCTCCAAACTCATTTTACGGCATCTTATCTATCGGCAGGGGCGGGTGTGAGAGGCGTGGGAACGAACGAAAAAAAGTCATAACATGCACTCCATAGTAACGATATTTAGTTCGAAATAACATAACTTTACCTCAGTCAAATTGAGTAAATTCGATTAAATTATAGCTTTTATAGGGTCGTTTTAACTTATTTCAAATTTAAACCGCTCTAAAGCCTTAATACGCAATTAATACCTAAATTGCCAATATGAATGTTCATTTGCTGCACGTAACTCTACTTAATAGTCATAGTGGTGTAGGTTATTATAAATTTATTCGGTTTTTTTTAATTTTTCTTGTTTATTATTTAACCTTTATTGCAGCCTCTTACTTTAACTTTCTAGGGGATTCCAGGCAACGTCGTTTTTAAAACCTCTACACTTAAAAATGATCCTCCGATGTTTTCGTATCCAGCGGTTTTCCATAGCACTCTATCCAATTCCTGCAGTAATACAACTTAAAGACGGAAACTAAATGATATCAATGAGGATCTTGGATGTGACACCGTTTCGACGGTTTGTTACACCAATTGAAATCACAAGAAGCGTTGTCAATATAGGTATTTGCGCTGAAGGGACACAATTACCAAACTCTGCAGAGGAACAACTCAATCACGTACCGCTTACTACAATCAATTAAAGGAACTTATTTTAACCAATGTGTGGACCACAAAGTGGCTTTCCTTCGTAAAATGTAAGATATGTTTACGACATCATTCCATAACGGAAATTTGAAGATGTGAACACTTCGTCAGCGCCATTCATTGGAAACATGAAACACAATCATCTTAGCAATTTTGAAGATCAATCAAATTTAAATTTGTACAACTAAAAACATTAAGTTCGTTCAGACCGAACTGCAATCGAACCTCCACTACCAGCTAAAGAAAACATCTATATATATTAAAGAGGAAAATGTTTGTATGTAATTTATGGACGCGAAAACCGCTACACAGATTTTCCTGAAAATTTCTAATTATCTATATATATAAAAATCAATTGTTGTTCGTTGGTAACGGAATCAGTTGAGAACGGGTGAACCGATTTGAATAATTTTTTGTACAAACATTTGTCATACCCCGAGTTAGGTTTTTAAAGAAAAAAATATTGACCACGCCTACTTTTACGCCCACTATTTTGATTTATCTAAAATCCTTATATTTGCCAAATTAATGAAGATATCGGTTTGAGAATTATTACACGGGATACTGCTGGCTTTCTATCCAACCGCGTAAAAATGTGAAATTTTGAACATTTTGACTTTTAAAATGTACAATAGTAATGTTTTATTTTGCATGATTTTTTTCCATTTTGACTTACTATTTTCGAATGTACATTTGTAGTGTTTTTTTTTTGGAATTCTAATATGATGTGCAGTTTTTTTGGGTAGTATAAAGCGACAACGGATAAAACTGTTATTTATAGTTTTTATGTATTTATTGGGTAATACGAATAATATCATTTCAGAAGAGAATAAGATATGAAAATTCTAAAATCGGGAAAAATCGAAAACTTTTCAATGAAATCGAATTTCAAAATAATTCAATCCTTTCTTTTCTCTATATTGAAGTATACATTTCTTATTGTTTTCAATTCTGGATGAATAATATTAAATATGAAATGAGTGTGTAATACGATGTCAAATGGCGATCTTTCATGTATAAAATTGGCATCTAGCTTTTAACTCCAGGACCTTCAGCTGGAAGATGCAAACACATTTATACAAACAAAAATGACCGAAAAAGCGTTATGGGGTTCACTTCAAAAAGTGGACCTGTTTCTTTCATATGACAATAATTCGTCCAATGAGAACTCAAAATGCAAAATACATTGGGACTGCAATCCGTGAAATACCGACTATAAAGGACGCAAAATAGTAGAGCGAATTCTTTCCAGAAATTTTTTCCAAACATTCAAGATACCTTTAATCGCTTTGGCAGGTCATGATATGGATCATAACCCCCGATAACGGAACAATCCGATATACTTGAAATATTCTACATTTTAACCATATTTTTCGAACTAATTTTGCCTTATGTTGATAATTTAAAAAAAAAACATCCTTGCAAGAAATTATCACGTTTTAGTATCACCATCATATGATTTAAGGTATTTTCGGGGTCTTGGCCACTTTTTCCATTTTTTGGCCCTTATTTGACATCTTTGTTTCTAAGGGGGAAGAAAACCTCTTCTCATAAAATTTTTATTTTTCGGAAAAGGGACCATCATAGTCTTGAGGCTACATTGGGTAAAAAAACCTGAGGTAGAAAATCATCTTACAGATAATTATCCACATATGCATTTATTTAAGTATAGTCCTCTCGTTAGTATACCCCGAAGTCCACTTTCCCAACCAATGTGTGGTCACAAAAGAAAATTTGGTATTCTATTGAATTTGTAACCCCAAGAGAATATTGGTTGGGAACGTAGATTTGGGATGTACGTCTATATGAAATAAACCCCGAAATGTCAATCTGCGACTTATTCAGTCGGAAATTGTGGCAGAAACATGAAAAAATACGAAATTAGAAAGTAACACGAGACCGAACATTTCTTTAATCGTCATTGAATTACACTACTATGAAAAATGTGGACTTTATTGGATCTCCATCGCACAATTTAAATGACAAAAAAATTATGCCCAAAAGAGTATTTTTTTTTTTTTTCTTTTGACTATTCTGACAACATTCTGTAAAAAATTAATTTCTATTTAGTCATGGAGTCATTATTTATAATGAAAATTGTGCCGCTTACATAAGTCAGATCTGTGATTTATTATCCTTTAAAAAATACGCATTAAAGACTAAAAGTACGGGCCGGCAGCGCGGACCGGGCCAGCTAGTACTATATAATATCGCCTGAAAGTAACAAAGGCTATATACATTTTTGAAATTTCACTTGGAACTGGAGATATATACGGATACAGTCTCCAAATTTGGAATGTGTAACGGAATTTGGAACAGAAATAAAATTGTCAAATTATATTGAAATCGATTCAGATTTGGATATAGTTCTCATGTATACTTTCGGTCGATTTAATATATTTGGTGCATTAAACACGCTGGGAAACATTTCAATGAAATTTGGAATGTGTGTAAAAAATCTGTTAGCCAAATTAAATTGAAATCGGTGCAGATTTGAATATAGGTCCCATATAAATGAAATATGGAAGGTGTGACGGAATTTGGTGTAAAAGTAAATTTTATCAAACTACATTGAAATCGGTTCAGATTGGGATGTGATTTTATTAAGAAGCATTGACCCTTAACGCCTTTGCAATGGTATTAGGCTAACAGCAAAAAACTACACAACACTTTAATTGAGGATACGATTATTACGGGGAAGAATGTTGCTACCTCAAATGCAATAATTGCACTCAAATTTAAAAGATTACAGTTTCCTACACGCTTGGCATTTGCTATGAAATGAATAAATCCGAAGGACAAACCCTTCGTGTATGCGGGTGTATATATACCTACATACACTATGTTCTGAATATCGGGAGGTACCGGTATATGGGGGCTCTACGAAAATGTGGACCGATATATATCATTATCAATACCAACCATCCTATACATAATACCCACACTTGTGCCAAATTTCAAGCTCTACATCATACAAAGTGGGTTGTATCCTGATTTCAGCAGAATAATCTCACTTTGAGTAGAATATTGCAATTTTCATATCCTATGAAGGGTATACTAAATTTGTTAACACTTTGAAATATATATTTAGACCCCATTATGTCGATTTAGCGATATCCGTTCGACTGTCTGTCTATGGAAACCATCCTACCTTCCGAAGAAAATAAAGTATGTTAATGAAATTATACTTAAGGTGGGAGTACATAAAAGGCTTTTATGACTGCCTGGTTTCTTCGTATAGAAACAAAGGAGTTTTAGGTAAACTAAGTTCGAGTATATGCCGCTTTGTTCTTTTCCGAAGAAGCCAGCCAATGACTTAAGCCAGTCAAATAATCATTTTAGGTATTCTCACCTTTAGATGTGACCTGCAGGAAGTTTGGTAATTAAAATAGGCTTTATGGGTTCTGGTATGGGCCCCATGCAACTATACAGAGATATAAGGTTTTCTTTGGGAGTTTTATATATATATATATTCAGATAAGATGTTCCCAGTATGTAGGAAACAACCTTGCAGTGAACTGTATATAAATGATACAGATATCTGGTATTTTGATGATTTGTGCCACAGATTTCATCGGAATTGTTCAAATTCGGAGTTTGTAATAGCTTCTAGCTACCTTCTGTGAGAGAAAATTTACTATATAAGTCCACCTCTCCCTATATTTAGACAATTTTAGCTACACTTTTCACCAGAATTATTTCGTATTTGGAATTAAGAGTTCGCAGTGGGCACTACTAAAAATTGGACACAAATTCACGTAATCGTTAGCTTCCATATAACGGCACTTCGCAATAATCGGTATTTTGATGATTTTAGCACCATTTTTCAACAGAATTATTTTAAACTTGGTATTTGGAGTTCGTAAACGGTACCAACTTCTCTGGCAGATAATTGACTGCAAAAGTCCACGTTTTCGTATAACCCCATGAAACTGTCACACCTGATATTCTCTTTTGAAAGAAAGTTGATACAACTTCTGTCGTAATAAGGACAACCTCTCAATGAGATTCATTCTCTCCAATGAAAAAGTGTTTTTTGAACTTCCATGTGTGTTTGATGGCTCCATGTGATGTTACATTATGTGATTTAAGATAGTGTTCAGTTATATATCTGTGACTCCAAAAAATTTTCATGAATAACAATAACAAAATCATTTTGTTATATATCTGTGACTCCAAAAAATTTTTAAAAATTTTCATAAATAACAATAACAAAATCATTTTGTGCATGAGATTTTTTTATTGAATCACCTAAAGTTTAAGATTGTATCTAGTTTTTACACTATGTTACAGGGATATGAGGTTGCATAAATGCCATAACCCTAATGGATATGAGACCATTATGTGTGTGCGTATAGGTTTTAAGATACTCTTGCTGTTTTTATTCCCAAAAGCGTCCAAGTATTGCAAATCTATTTATGTACGGCAGTGCATGAAATTAGTTTTTAAATGGAGATGTGTCATATTGGACAAGTTCTGAGTAGAAGTGAAAATACTTTTAACTTACTTTAATATATATTTTTATTGTCATTTTGTTCGTATCTTTTACGACGTATTCATTCATTCCTCTAAAAAAACACTTATAACACATGTCATAGACTTACAGCAATAATATTTGTGAATGGATGGATGTGCATTTAAATCTATGATGATATTTGCATGAGTGGATGAAATTTTTATCATTTCTTTTTTTGGAGTTCCTTAGGAAAATGGGACATTTACGAAGCAGAAGTGTAATGAAAATTTCCTATAAAAAGGTTAGAGGAAATAGATAAATGGTTATGGGAATATACAATTTGTGGTTGTTTAAGGTAGATGAGTTCTCTTTTCGATATTATGCCACATTCGTTACTTTTAAATATTTGTAAACTTATCGTATAAATAGTTTATATTAAAAAAAAAAAAACATTATACTAGATTATCATCATAATAGTCATAATAGTCTAGTGGAATAGCCTTATTTGACAAATAATTATCCTAATCTGTTCAAATATTCCGTTTGATTGAAAATCATAGTCCATAAACATTGCGTTGTGACGTTATCGATCCGGGCTAAATTTTGTAGTTTAGTAACGATAACCACTGCCGTCATTGTCGCCATTTTGACCACCGGCACCAAAGCCGTTTGAACCTTGTTGTTCGTAGTTATAGCCATTATTGCCGTTGGAACCACCGTTTCCACCACCATTACCATTGCGATAGCCACCACCTCCATTGCCGCCATTACGTCCTCCACCATTTCCGTTGGGACGGCCGCTGCTGTAACCTTGGCCGTTATTATTTTGTCCATTACCGCCATTACGTCCACCATTACCATTGGGAGCACCGCTTGAATAACCATTAGATCCTAATTCTTGGCCACCTCCTTGACCACCGCCGTTGGAATAGCCATTACCATTGCCGTTGCCTCCGGGACGACCGCTAGAATAACCATCAGCACCCAAGTCTTGACCGCCGCCATTACCACTTCCAGCACCACCACCGCCGCTACCACTACCATTCTGTTCATAATCATAGCCATCAGCCCCGCCAGCACCACCCTGACCATCTTGATTGGCCTCACCCTCATAACGAATCTGGGGACGATAACCTTCTTGATCTGCTTCATACTCAACGATCTGGATGGAGAAAAATTAGGAAAAATGTTAATTACGAACAATTTGTTGTTATTAATTTCAAATACATTGTATGAAATATTCAGAATTGAAGTGAAGGAAAAATATTTATACATTTTGATTTAAAAACGATTATAATCTTTAAAACATATGGGAATTTTTCAAATTCCAAATTTAAATTGGATTTGAATTCCAAAAAATGTAAAGAAAAAATGTATATTTATATCGGAAAGTTTCGAAAACGCACGCAGTAAACTTGCACGATTTGTCCCTATATTCCGCTAAAGACTTGATCTGTTCCAGAACTGTAGGGATGTTAAAATATTTATGTATTATGTATATATGATAACCGATTTACCTTTACGATACATACTGTGAATTATATTTTCATATGGAATGTACCAAGAATATAACAAATGACTCGAAAAATATTATATATTTCTCATGGGATGTAAGCACCACTGCGTAAACTGCACCATTGCAAATAGTGGATCCCCACCTTTCTTCGATTGCTAATTTTCGACTTATATCAACAATGTCTACGATATAAATTTCTGTAAAAATCTGATCTTAACGACTTGAGACTGCAGCCAAAATATCCATGTGCAACACTTAGGTATATGTTGACAATTTTCCAATACAAAAATGTTCTATCTTTAAAAACACAGGAAATTAATTTGAATACTTGAATGGACATCAAACCTAGGAAGCATGAATGTAGACTGGGAAACCCAGGAGACAGTATACTACCTCGTAACTTCTTCTCACCACGGAAACAGCTTCTAAAACATTCAGGGCATGTGTTATTATATATAACTATTATATACAGGGAAAGATGAAAAAACTGCAACCAACTTCAGACTGCTGTCATTTCTAAGCCACTCGTCCGACAGCTGTTAAAATTATTCCAGTGACAGCTCATTATACTGTTTATAAGTGTACAAAAGTATTTTGATGAGAATTTTCCAGAAAAAAAAGTTATTCCTGATGGATTTCAAAGGTGATAGTGTGATTTCTTTATATTTGGCTGGAAAACCACAAGTGGCTATCGTTAGAGCACTCCAGCATTTAAATGTGAATAAATCTTTTGTGTCTCGTACCATCGCTCGTTACCGTGATACTGGTAGCGTAGTCCGACGTCAAGGAAGTGGATGGAAGAAAACAGCAACATCATCAGAAATGGTTCGAAAAGTAAAGAAGCGACTTGATCGAAACCCGAGTCGCAGTGGTCGAAAAATGGCTCATGAGCTGAATATATCGCAATATTCCATTCGGTAAATATTGAAAAATGAGCTCGGGGTAAAGCAATTGAAATTCCAACAAGTGCAAGTACTTACACCGCAACAGAAAGAAAATACACTCAAAAGTGCTAAAGAGTTGCTTCGCTTGGCCGAAAGTGGTGAACTGCCGAATTTGGATTTCTCCGATGAGAAAACATTCGCTGTCCAGCAGTTTGTAAACATACAAAATGTTCGTATTTACTTGCCAAAGATGGTGGAGATGGTGTGGGCCGCCATAACAGCCGATGCTCGCTCTCCGCTCGTATTAATAGACCGTGGCATCAGAATAAATGCCGAACATTATAGCGAAATTATTCTGGAGGTTGAGCATGCAAACATTTTGGCCGCAGACCTTGGACATTTCAACAGGACTCAGCACGAGCCAAATATGGTTACAAAATGAGGATCCTCGCTTCATTTCCAGCGCACAACCCGTTGAACTATTGTGTCTGGATTATTTTGGAAAGCAAGGTTGGCACTTCAAAAATACCAAAGTGTCGATCACATTTCGTATATCTCCATTATAACTGTACGTCCCTTTATATTGTATTTGGACAATTCAGGTTCTACTTTTCACCAGAATTATTTCGTATTTGGAATTTAGAGTTCGCATTGGCTAAAAAATGCATACACAAATTCACGACCTCGTTAGCTCCCATATGACGGTACCTCCCAATATTCACTATTTTGATGATTTTAGCTTCATTTTTTCAAAAGAATTATCCTTAACTGGGCGTTTGGAGTTCGTAATCGGCACCACCTTCTCTTGCAAATAATTGACTGAAAAGGTTCACGTTTTCGTGTAGACCCATATAACTGTAGCATTTGATATTCGTATTTTTATACCCTCCATCTTAGTATGGAAGGTATAATAAGTTTTCCATTCCATTTTTGTTATAATACCTAGAAATATACATTTTAGACCGCACAATGTATATATATCTTGATCAGCATAAAATTCTATGTCGATTTAGCAATGTCCGTCCGTCTGCCCTTCTATCCGTCTGTGGAAATCCCTTTAGCTTCCGAACGAAATAAAGTAGGTTGATAAAATTTTACTTAAATGTATACTATGTCTGCAGGGCTTTTGGTATTTAAAATAGGCTTATACGTTCGCAATGGATGGTACAGCCTATGACAGAAAATTGTCTGTATAGGTCCACGTCTTCGTATAACCCTCATATAACGGTACCTCTCAATATTCGGTATTTCGATGATTTTAGTGACATTATTCACCGGAATTGTTTCAAATTTGGTATCTATAGTTCGTAATGGATATTACAGTCTATGACAGAAAATTGTCTGTACAGGTCCACGTTTTGGAATAGCCCCATATAATAGTACCTCCCTATATTCGGTATTTTGATGATTTTAGCTAAATTATTCACTGATTTTTTCAAGTTTCGCATTTGAATATTGTCCAGGTCCACGTCGTCGTATAACGGCTACATTCGGTATTTTTAAGATTTTAATAGAATTGTTAACGGATTTTATTTTTTGAAAATTGTCAAATTCGTTTCAAATGGTGGAGGGTATTCAATGAACTTACAGCCTTTTTACTTGTTTTAGATTCCAAATGGTAGATGGATTAGGGCCAGCCGAACTTAGCTGCGTCTTTACAAGCTTATACGGTTTTTTTGTGTTTTTTGAAAATTAAAAGAATTTACTTTATTTGAAACTAATAGTTTCAGGGTATGAAGAATTTTTAAGATAGTCTGTGGAAAATACTGTATTTAGTTCCAAGGAAATGATGTGGATCTGTTAAATTTGAAACCTTTTTGGTGGACAATTGGGGAAGAGAAATATGTATTACGAAAGTTAACAAAGTATATATCTATCGCATATTCAAGCAATTTTAAAACACTATCAGATGACAATAGAATCTAAATTTTGTTGAATTGATTGTGCCTTTTTAAAAAGGGAAACATTTGATTATTCCATCAATGGGGTGTTTTTGATCGCAAAACTATGTGGTCACATCAGCCAATGAGAAGCTGGCAATAATGTTATGTTTTTACTCGACCAAGCGCTTCATATATGCTTTTTCCCCCTTGCGTCTTTGCTTGGAAATGACGGTCTTTGCTATATAACTTTAAATTTTTAGATGTTTTTTTTTTTTGAGAACTGAAATAAATATTTCAAGGTGTTACCATATGCAAACTACTTGAGACTATTTTCTACCATAGAAATTGCAATTTTAACTATTTCGAATTTTTTGGTTTTCATCTTCTTACTTGTTTTCTTCCATCGGGCAATAGGACATTATATTGACCAGTTGTGAAATCGCCATCACGCATTTCCGAATGGCCAAACGATAAACCACTTGGAGCATCTTCGACTTGATAGCTAAATTCGTATTTAGCCGGTTCCTATAAAATGGATCAAATCAAAGCATAACGGATGAAGGCAGAGTTTGAAAAGGAGTAGAAAAAGCAGAGCAATAAGCACATGTGGAAGCTAAATTGTTTGTCTGTAGGTGACTGATGGCGTTTCTGTTCCGGTAGCCCAAGTGGTTGTTTGTGAATTAAGATTGTGTTTGTTAGCAGGAGGAGGAGAGACAGAGAGATACAGAAAACAAGTTGTACATTTTTGTGATGTAAGTTATGTCCTGTGCAACGTGTGTTGTCTTTCATGTTTTGTTTTGTTTTCATGTGGGAGTATAATTTTTGAAATCGGAATCAAAGAATTCAATATCCTCAAGTTTGGTGTTGAACCTTGTTGTTTTGTACCTTTGACCATAAGCTTGTTTCGTTTGTTTTGTTAATTGTTTACTTACATTGCTTCCATCGTCACCGCCGCCGCCGCCGCCGCTGCCACTTCCTCCGCCATTCTGAGAGTAATCGTAGCCATTATCACCGCCACCATTGCTACCGCCACCATTACCTCCATTGCGACCTCCACCTTGATTGGGTGGCAAATATTCCTGATTAGGTTGACCTCCACGACCAGCACCGCCACCATTGCGACCTCCATTACCCGAAGCAGGAGGGCCGTAACTATCTGATGGTCTGCCACCGCCGTTGCCATTGCCATTAGATCCACCAGCACCAGGAGCTCCATAGGTGGATGAAGGTCTGCCACCACCGTTGCCATTGCCATTAGAACCACCAGCACCAGGAGCGCCATAGGTGGATGAGGGTCTGCCACCACCGTTTCCATTGCCATTAGAACCACCAGCACCAGGAGCTCCATAGGTAGATGAAGGTCTGCCACCACCGTTGCCATTGCCATTTCCATTAGAACCACCAGCACCAGGAGCGCCATAGGTGGATGAAGGTCTGCCACCACCGTTACCATTGCCATTGGAACCACCAGCTCCAGGAGCTCCATATGAAGTGGAGGGACGACCACCACCATTACCGCCGCCTGGTGCTCCATAACTGGAAGAGGGAGTTCCAAATCCATTGCCATTAGAACCGCCACCAGCACCGGGAGCACCATAACTTGAAGAAGGTCTACCACCACCGTTGCCGTTGCCATTGGAACCTCCACCTGCACCGGGGGCACCATAACTTGATGAGGGTCTACTACCAGAACCGCCACCACCATTGCCATTTGATCCACCGCCTAAGCCAGGAGCACCATATGAGGAGGAAGGTGCCCCACCATTGCCACCACCCAAACCTGGAGCACCATAGGAAGATGAAGGAGCTTGACCGGATCCTCCGGCACCACCACCTAAACCTGGTGCCCCATAAGAATCCGAAGGTGCCAAGGGAGAACCACTGGAACCACCAGCACCGGGTGCTCCATAACTACTCGAAGGTGGTAAATAAGAGTTCACGGGTGGCTCTGGCCTCGCCAAAACCGTTGTTATCGCCAATGTCACACACACCAACTTCCACATTGCACTTTCTTGTTTCTCGTTCTTATTGCTCGACCTAATTAACGGACTATGTGAACTCCTCGGTTCAGGATTACAAAAATAATCCTGTTCTCAAAAAAATACGAGAACTTTTGTTTTTTGGATCGCCTGCGGTTCGAACCTCTTGTTCTTTTCTCTCTACAAAACCGTTGGTATGGAAATCCAAACAATAACTGATGTTTTCCTCTCGAAGTGCTGAAATATTTATATGAAAATAAATTTCGTCTTCCAACAGTGTGCTGCCGCCACAGAATGTTACACATTGAACATCGCATCGATGCCGAGCGACAATGCCGTCAATGATCGTCGTGGCGGAGGCAAGGCGGACACAAGGCAAGCGATCTAACATACGATCGGCTTGTATGTCTGTCAGTCAGTTTGTCCCAGCTATTGTGAACGTCTCCACCCGATCATTAGTCCAACAGTTTGCTCGTTTCTATGTCGGTCGGTCCGTCCGTCTGTCTGTCGGTCTGCCCGATCCTCACGCTATGCAGCGAGCTGTCAGAAGCGAGAGGATCTTTGAATTATGAATTTTTGAGTTGATTTTTTTTTGTTTTTGCACGGTGCCTCCGATCTAAAATAAAACGAACGTCTCTTGTGACAATCATGTTGTTGCTTTTGTTGCTGTGAAAAACTAAAGTCATGTCTTTGACAACTACGTCACCTTAGATTAGTTCAGCCGACACAATACAATAAACTAAACTACAATCACCACTCGTGCCACATGCTAAACTCCGCAGACACTCCGTCTTAAGAAATCTGCCGAATGCAATATTGAATGTATGTACGTGTATGTGTGTATGAACGAACGTGTGTATGTACCGCTGAGTGTCTGAGATAGTGGAGTTAGTCAACAAGTTCGAGCAGAAGATCAGCAACCTTAGATGGTAAATATTTATGTATGGATGTATCTCTGTTGATAGTACACGATCGTATGTTTTTTTTTTTTTTTTGGTTGCAAGAAAAATCCCAGCATCTTCATTGTCCCTACACAGTGGTGCAAGAGAACTTCAATGGATTGTCAAAGGTTGATAATACTTTTCAGAAAGTGGCAAAAGTACCTTTCGATAGATTTCATACTGGCAATCCTAGACTAGTTATCATTGTGGGATTAGTTTTTTCATTCGTTTCATTCGCAAGTTGTACCATATTTCACATATCCCTATGAAGTAGTACTATTTAGTTCCTTTTACTTTAATGATTTTCCTTTATGGTGTGATATGTTCATTGATATAATTTCCGATGAACTATAAGAACGATTAAATTAAAGAGTGAGCCAAGAATTTCATTCACGAATTACTTCAGTCAAATGAATGATGGTGAAGATTCATAGAAGGTTTTTGTTTAAGTCGTCGGCTGTCTTCTTCAACAAACAACTTTACCTTAAAATCTAAAATCACAGAACAATAAAAATAATGAAAATATTTTTGTTACATTTTTGGATATATATTACTAGCTGGCCCGGTCCGCGTTGCCGGCCCGTAGTTTTTGTCTATTATGCATATATTCTCAAGCATAATTATTCACAGATATGACTGATATAAGTGTTCACGTACAGGTCGATTTAAAGTGTTTTAAAATACCTGTACCCATTTTTAACCAGTGGGCTTCAATATTTAAACCGTGAGCTTCAACTGTGTGGATGTGCTATACAAATCTATTAAAAAGTATATATCAATCTTAGCGCCATATAAGGGATCAAATTAATTTTTAATATGGTAAAAATCGTAGCAAAATCTTCCAGTCAAATGAGCATTAATTTGGAATTTGCTGTATTTTGTATACTACATAATTGAGGGCTGAATGATTTAAGAATAGCCAAAGTTAATTACTTTTTTAAACCCATTAGCAACTTAGATTGTGCATTAGAGTCCTCATAAGTCCCCCTAACCATGTCAGTCTGTTTGTCCGCCAAAAGGTGGACTTGAGAGGGTATTATAACATGGATAAAAATTCTAAAATTTGTAGATATGTTGAAATTTTAGTGTAAGATTTTCACCCCCCTAATACGCATTATTAGCCAAATTCTTTGAAATGTGGTTAAATTAGGAGGCACCTTCTTTATATGGGCACTACTCCGAAACATCGACCTACATTGAAAACTTTCTTCTACCCCTTATAATCCAAGATGACAAATAGAGGCCAAATCAAAAATATAGCAGAACAATATAGCATGTCATAGCATTTCGCGTGATTTAAATAAGTAAAAATAGTTTTATCCACCTCATAATTGAGGGCAGAATGATAAGATGGGAATTAATTTTATTTGCCATTTAAATTGTAAGTTGGAGACCTCTTAAAGTCCATATTTTCATCATAGGATAATTCAATGATGATTAAACAAATATTCGGTCCCGTGCTACTTTCTGATATTTGTAATTTATTCATGTTTCCACAATTTATTTCATATGGATGCACATCCCAAATCTACGTTCCCAACCAATATTCTCTTGGGGGTTAAAAATTCAATAGAATACAAAATTTTCTTTTCTGACCACACATTAGATGTGAAAGTGGACTTGGGGATACTCCAATGTGGGGACTTTACTTAAATAAATTCCTATGTGGCAATTATCTGTATGATGGTTCCCTACCCCAGGGTGGCATAAATAAAATTTTTTAGCCAAATCAATTGATGAATGTGGTCAATTCCAATATGGGCCCTACTCTGAAAATTTCAAATTTTATGCGAAGAGGTTATCTACCCCCTTAGAAACAAAAATGTCAAATAAGGGCCAAAAAATGAAAAAAGTGGCCGGCCAAGACCCCAAAAATAACTTAAATCATAGATGGTTATATAAATATGAAATCGGGTTGTTCCCTTATCCATGAGTTATGATCGATATAAAGACCTGCAAAAGTGATTTTAGGTATTTTGAATGTTTGGGAAGAATTTCTGGAAGGATATAAAACCTTTTCTTACTAAAAGTCCCATTCGCTCTACTATTTTGCACCTTTTATTTCAATATTGGTATATTACTTATTATTCTCCCAAAGAATTTTGCATTTTGAGCTCTCATTGGACGGATCATTGTCACGCTTTGAAATGAGCCCCATTAAGCTTTTTCGGTCATTTTTGTTTGTTTAATCGTGTTCGCATCTTCCAGCTAACCCACGATGTAGGCCCTGGAGTTGAAAGGTAGATGTCAGTTAACATCCTATTTCGCACTTATTCAATTTTTTTAGTGAAAAATTATTCTTTATTTTGTTCACAAAAAAAATTGACAAAAAAAAAGAATAACAAATTGAAAAAGTCTTCAACTTTTTCGCTGATTTTTTACAGCAAATGTTTTAAGATCCTTCCTTACAAAGTTTGTCAATAGAATGTACTATTACTTTAAAATTCGATTCCATTGAAAATGTTTTTTTGATTTTTGCAATGAGATCTCTTTTTCATGATTTTTCAGCGATTTAGAAAAAGTAATTATCTTTTAACTTTGGTGTGACCGCGTTAAATTATTTCGATATCATCTATTCCGTTTCGCCACCACATAATTCGCTACTACACTTCCATGTAACCCGCCATCAATTTCAGTTCTCAAGAAATCAAGTCAATTAAATAAATTGGTATAAATATTCGAATTCAAAAATAAAATATAAAAAAACACTTCAAATGTACATTAGAAAAAAGTAAGTCAAAATGGAAAAAAATCATGCAAAATAAAACATTACTATTGTACATTTGAAAAGTCAAATTGAAAATGTTAATATATCACATTTTTACGCGATTTTTTTGGATATTATCCTTTTCGGAGAGTAGACAACTCCGAATTTGTGTGAATCGTTAAAATTAATCCAGCGGTTCTTAAGTTATAAGCGTAGTAACTAACACAACTTACATTTATATATATAGATTATACCCTCAACCCTGAGTCAGATACCCGAAGTATGTATATTGCTAATCACAATATAGTCTACTTTAGTCTAAAGCTTTTAAATTTGACATAAATCATATGCAGGCTGATTTGTATTGAAAAAGGGCTATATAGGTTGAGATAACAAGTAAAAAAACATTAAGTTCGGCCGGGCCAAACTTTTAATACCCTCCATCCTAGGGTAAATGCAACATTAGAGCTCATTATGACCCACATATACCAATTTTTAGACATATTCATGGGAAAATATGCCAAAAATCATCAAAATACCGAATATCGGGAAATACGGCTGTATGAGGCTATACAAAAACCTATACATACAGCGTTTCGCCAAAAAAGCTAGAACCCATTAAGTCCAACAAATACCAGAAAAATCCGGGAATCCGGGAAAAATGTGACAAAAAACATTAAAATGCCGAATGTCGGAAAACCATTAAAATGCCGAATATGGGGGCTATACCAAATCGTGGACCTATACATGCAATGTTTCGCCTAAGGAGCTAGAACCCATTATGACCTACAAATACCAATTTTCAGCCAAATCCGTGAAAACATGTGGCAAAAATCATCAAAATACCGAATATCGGGAGATACCTTTATATGGGGACTATACCAAAACGTAGACCGATATATCATTTTCAATACGAACCATCCTATACACGATACAAATTGCTCTGCTAAATTTTGGCGCTCTACGTCAAATAATGTGGGCTGTATCGTGATTTCAACAGACAGACAGACGGACATCGTTAAATCGACTTAGAATTTTAAGCTGATTATGAATATATATACTTTACTAGTTGAACCCGGTGCGCTTCGCTACCCCTTTTGATTTTATATGCATTCAAAATTTTTTTACGAATATATGTTGGATAAAAAAAAATTTAAAAAAAATATTGCACTACTTTAATACGTTAATAAACAAAATCATTAGAAAAGCAGTAACATGACATGCATACACGAAGGATTTGTCCTTTGGATTTATTTATTTCATAGCAAATACCAAGCGTGCAGGAAACTGCAATTTTTTGAATTTGAGTGGCATTTCTATTGCAATTAGTGAATTCGCGGTAGCAACATACTTCCCCGTAATAAGCGTATTTCAAATTAATTGTTGTTCTGTTTTTTTTAGTGTTAGCGTTGTGGGTCAGTGGCTCTTATTAAAATCATATCCTAATCTGATCCGATTTAAATATAACTTTAAAAAATTTACTTTTACACCAAATTCCGCCACACCTTTCATATTTCATTGAAATTGGTGCGTCAAATATGTGAAATCGGTCGATAATATATATATGGGAGCTATATCCTTATCTTAACTAATTTCCAATTAATTTATCACATTTATTATTATATAACCAAATTCCGCCACACATTCTGAATTTCATTGGAATCGGTCATATATATCGTGTTTGGTGCATAACATGTATGAAGTCGGCCGAAATATATATGTTAGCTATATCCAAACCTCAACTGATTTCAATATAATTTGGCAATATTTTCTGGTGCCAGATTTTGTCTCTCTCGCTTTGGGTGCATCAAATATGTGAAATCGGCCGAGAATGTATATGGGAGCTATAATCAAATCTGAGCGAATTTGAATATAATTTGTCAAATTAATTTTTGTACCAAATTTAGTCACTCATGGCGAATTTCATTGGAATCGGTAATATGTATCGTGTTTTGTGCATCAAATATGTGAAATCGGTGGAATAGCTATATCCAAATCTGAACCGATTTTAATATAATTTGACAAATTTATTTTTGCTCCCAATTTTGTTACTTATTTTAAATTTCATTAAAATTGAACATACATATCGTGTTTGGTGCACCAAATACATGAAATCGGCCGAAAATGTATATGGGAGCTATATCCAAATCTGAACCGATTTCAATATCAATTGATAAATTTTTTTTCGGATCAAATCCCGTTAAAAATTCCAAATCTTATTGGAATCGAACATTCGTATCGTGTTTGAGGCATCAAATGAACGAAATCGGTCGAAAATATATATGGAAGCTATATCCAAATCTGAACCGATTTCAATATAATTTGGGAAATCAATTTTCTAGATAAAATCCATCACACGTTTCAAATTTCACTGAAATTTGGGATACATAGCGTGTTTGGTGCATCAAATGCTTGAAATCGGCCGAAAATATATATAGGAGCTATATCCAAATCTGAACCGATTGCAATATAATTTGGCAAATTTATTTTTGTTCCAAATTCCGTTACGCATTCCAAATTTGGAGACTGTATCTATAATCGATCAATAGATATATTCATACAAAATCTAAATTTTTTGGGAGGTACCTCCGATTCTGATGCTATATCTCCGCTTCCAAGTGGAATTACAAAAATGTATATAGCCTATGTTACTTTCAGGCGATGTTGCAGTATACATGCAAATTGTCAGGAAAATCTGTTCATCGGTTTTCGAGTCCATAAATTACACACAAACAAACATTTTCCTCTTTTATAGATATAGAAGATGGGGTCTACGACGAATATTTAAGGATGTTGCAAACGGAATGGCAATGTTAATATATACTCCTTTCCAAGGTGGAGGGTATAAGAAGTAAAAAAGTATAGGTCGGGTTTGCCGACAGATGTACACCTTCAGCCAATGTTCGATTATTTTAAAATATTTTGACTTCTGTTATAAATTTTCAATCCCTTGACCCTATTTTGATGCTTATTTCGCTTTCTTTCAGCGTTTTGTTTTTCAAAATCTTGAACCCTATGTGGAGCAATTAACAAAAGAAATAGTCCGATCTATACCATTTTTATAACAGATCTCGTGTTGATGGAAATATTGAGATGTGCCATGTCTTGAATATGAACTACATGGACATTCAAAATTTTGAGCGTTTGCGTGAGAGGTACCAGAAGGAGTGGACCTGTATATTGCGCTTTACTACCAGATCTTAGGTTTACAAAAATAGTAGGATGTGTGAAATTTGAAGACAATCATACTCTTATAACATATTTGTTAAGAGTTATAATGATTACCCCTTTGTTGGAGTGGCACTTGATGGAGTGGACCGATATTATCCATTTTGGCACCTGACCTAGCACTGACGCAAATATTAGGATTTGCAAAGTTGGAGCAAAATCGGATTATTTCTCTTTCTGGGCAGAAAATATATATTTTGAAAATTTCGACCTTTTGTGAGGGAGGTACCAGAAGGAGTGGACCGATATAGCCCATCTCCGAACTCGATCTAAGTTTGACAAAAATATTACGACGTACCAAATTTGGACCAAATTGGATGCTCCCTTCGAGAGTTATTGAGCGCACCAGCCAGACAGACAGATGCACGGACATCGATATATCGACTCCAAATGTTCTGAAACGGATTTGGTCCAAAGAGACCTAGGCTCTAAAACCGTTTTTTCGACTAGGCACATTTTGACCGTATCAAATGATAATACCCTCTGTAGCCATATGGCTGAGGGTATAAAAACGGCAACAAAGTCAAACGCCATAATTCTTACAATTTTCTTTTAAATTTTATTCAAGGAAAGCAAAAAAAGTCGGAAATAGCATCAAATTTTAAAATAAGTTTAGATTTGTTCGAATTGGTCACCTTTGGCACGAATTATGGCCTTCAAACAGCCAATGAAACCGTCACACGCTGCGCCAATGTTGCTCTGCGGTATTTTGGCCCATTCCCGGCGAAGCGCTTGCTTGAGTTTATCGACACTTTGGCATTTTTAGTGCCAACCTTGCTTTCCAAAATACTCCAGACACAATAGTCCAACGGATTGGTATCCGGAGTTTTTCGTGGCCATTGTGCGCTGGAAATGAGGCGAGGAACCTCATTTTGTAACCATACTTGGGTGGCGCGTGCTGAGTGCGATGGTGCTGAGTCCTGTTGGAATGTCCAAGGTCAGCGGCCAAAATGTTTGCGCGTCCAAGGCTTTAATACAACCTCCAGAATATTTTCGCGATAATATTCGGCATTTATTCTGATGCCACGGTCTATTAATACGAGCGGAGAGCGACCATCGGCTGTTATGGCGGCCCACACCATCACCATGGCCGGCCCTTGAGTTCTGGTGGCCAACCGAAGGTGCACGTTTCCAGCTGACCTCTTTGGCAAGTAAATACGAACATTTTGTTTGGTTAAAAACTGCTGGACAACGAATGTTTTCTCATCGAAGAAAACCAAATTCGGCAGTTCATCACTTTCGGCCAAGCGAAGCAACTCTTTAGCTATTTTGAGTCTATTTTCTTGCTTTTGCGGTGTAAGTTCCTGCACTTTTTGGAATTTCAATGGCTCCATCACGATTGTACGCTTGTAAACAATATAATGAGCTGTCACTGGAATAATTTTAACAGCTGTCGGACGAGTGGCTTAGAAATGACAGCAGTCTGAAGGTGGTTGCAGTTTTCTCACCCTGTATGAGGTATTACCGTTACATGGATCTATGCCGAGAAGTTAACCTTTTTAAATAATTAGCTGTAATCCATTACGAACTCCAAATAACAAATTTGAAACAATTTCAGTGCCAAATTAATATAAAACTGAATGTCGGATTTACAGTTTAATGAGGACTATACAAAAACTTGAATCTATATTAACAGTTCTTGACATGGATGTTCCCTATATACTGAGAACATTAGCTGCCAGTTTACAACAAAATTGTGACTGAAACACCCAATACTTCTAACCGTTATCGTTGCAGGGACCTATACCAAGACGGGGACCTATATGACCCATTTTAAATACAAGAAAAAATCGACTTTCTTTTGATAAATCTGAGTAAAATTTTATCAACCTATTTCATTTTGTTCGAAAACTAGAATGTTTTTTACAGACAGATCGACATGGAATATATATACTTTATGGGGTCTTAAATGGATATTTCGTGGAGTTGCAATTGGAATGACAAACTTAATATTCCTACCGTGCTATGGAGGATGGCATAAAAAAATATAAACTTTGGTATCAACAAGTAAATAGTTGCAATATATTCAAATTGTAATCAAAAAATTTAATAAGCGATTTTTATTTAATGTAATTTTAATGAAGTAATTAATTTTTAAACTTAAAAAAATTAATATTAAAAACTCCGCAACTACAGAGAAGCCTAGCTGTTCATTCATACATTCTGCGTCGGGGTTCTTGTCAAAGCTTTGTAGTTCTTCTTTTTTTTATTTGATTGGGAAACGTTGCTCTTATTCACAACTCTGTGATTTTATTGTATTGTTGTTGTGACTTTTTTGTTTTTATTGTCAAAGCTCATAGAAGTTAGGCAGCAGACATTCAGACAGACAAATTCATGGCATCAAAAATTGATCATCTCTGTAATAACGGCGATGTATGATGAGAATGACGACAACGTCATTAGCAATTTTGGGTGGTACTCAGAGGCGTACCAATTGAAGGGGTTATTCACATCGATAGAGAAACATGGATACATTAATTAGGCACCTGTAATTATTAATTTCAAATGGAAAATTACAATACTATTTTTGAAGACATTATACTTCCTTTTCCTGGAATTGGAACTTGGTTTCTTATAATGTGTTATTCAATTTCCTAAGAAAAGTTACGCCGGGATCAAAAGGGATGTTTCCAAGACCCTTTTGGACATGATTACATTTTACTCTTTCATGTTTTGTCCGTTTGCAAGTCCCTCCCATTGGTGTAGCCACTTCTGTCAATGATGAGAACAGGCTTTGATACCAATCACATGTTGACAGCAGTCATGACGATCATCTTCGCAAGTCCGCTCAACAATCTTCGTGTGTAGGAATAGCAAAACAGACAGAATCGAAATTATCGTTGATTTTAAGCGATTGTGTCTTCAGACGTTATTTTGTATTTTTCAAAGTCTTTTTTTTTCTTTTCTTTTGTTTTAGTTTAGTTTCCTTGAAATATAAAAAAAAGTTTTTCTTGTTAATTTTATTGTTTCAGTTTCATTTGCTGAACAAAAATGTTCTTTCATTATTATTTTTTCTAAGGTTTTCATAAGCTGTTGCCAAGTCCAAGCTGTAATACGTCACAATCGCAAGTTTCATCTGCTTCTTCGTTTCTCTCATAAAACTAGTCAAAGTCTATGTCGACGTTTGTTTCTTGGTATTGTTAAAAAAACACAAAACAAAAGGATTGTTTTAGCAAAGCCACGCATGTGTAAACGAAAATCGTGAAGCTGCTTTTTTCGAAACTATGAAGCCATTATATTACTAACTTACTTACATACACAACAACGATGATAAGCTTCAAAACATTGACAATATCTGCGATCAATCCTCAGATAGACATTTACGTAGGTTTATTCTATAATATTAATTTTTTGTCTTTTCAATTTTAATTGCTTCGACGCAAATAGTTTCTGTCGTATTAGAATTATTATTAAATAAAGTTAAATCACGACTAGAGGAAGTTCGAACACCGTCTCTCATTATAATCAATAAACGTAGGCCCAACAAAATTTATATAGTCTCCGCATATTCCAATTACGAATTTAAATATAAGGTATTTATTAAACATTCAAAGAAAGCCAAGAAAAACTAACTTGAATATAATGAATAAAAAGCATAAATCCATTTTTTGAGAGATATTTACCTCATACATATAGAATACCTACCCTTTGTGGGGTAGGTTATCACATTAGATGTAATGTTAGCAAAGTTCGCAGTTTGTAAAAATCAGGTTACAGTTTAAGTTTCGACTCTTTGTGGAAGAGGTGCTCTGTTCCAGCACCTGCAAAAACCTTTATTCTGGAACAAAGCAATTACCTCGCCGTGCCAAAGTCTGATATAAAAAATTCAACGTACATAGTTTAAATATAGTCTAAAACTTATCCGCTCTCTCTGACTGACATATCACAGATTTATACTAGAACTAATTTTGGTAAAAAATTCGATCAAAATAAATTTTGAGTATGCACTTTTTATTTAGATTTTAATATAAGTTTTGATAGAATCAAGTAAATACACATGTTGGTTATTTCTAAAAAATCTTAATTTTTGGGAATGTTCAAAATACAAATAACTTTCAATAGAATTTTGATCGATGTCGATTCCGATAATTTGGCCCATGCTTCCCCCTTTACAGAATATGAAAACTTTTCAATGATACCATGATATTTTTATCCCAGGCAGTCATAGAGAAATACGAACATGACTAGATTAGCCCCAAATGTCCTCAAACGCAGTTTCTCCAAAAGGATCTAGGTTCCAAAACCGCTTTTTTAGACTGAAGTTTTAGGTTGACTTAGTTCGATTTTGGCCATACGCTCCTTTATTCTTCTCCGAAGAAGCCTGTCGATGACTTAAGTCAGTTAAATATAAAATAAGTAAAAAACACCTAAGTTCGACCGGGCCGAACTTTTAATACCCTTCACCATTTAGAAGGAACTTGAAAATTTGCGAAAAAATTCCGAAAACTACCACTGAAAATTATACGAAGACGCTGTAGTACCCATAGGCTGTAGTACCCATTACGAACTTTAAATACGAATTTTGTTACAATTCCTGTGAATAATGTCGCAAAAATCATAAAAATACCGGTGTATCGGGAAGTACCGTCATATAGGGGCTATACGAAAATTTTTCCCATAGTTTGCAGTAACCATTAAGATCTTCCAATACATAATTAAAAACAATTGCGGTGAATAATGTTTCTGAAATCATCAAGATACCGAATATCGGGGGCTACCATGGGGGTTATAAAACGTGGACCTGCACAGACAATTTTCTGTCATAGGCTGTAGTATTCATTATGAAATTCAAATACCAAATTTGAAATAGTTCCGGTAAATAATGTCGCTAAAATCATCAAATTACCGAATATCGGGGGTTCCGTTATAAAGGGGGGGGGGGCTATAGGAAGACGTGGACCTACATGGCCCATTTTCAGCCTTTAGCCGTATTATCGTTCGGAAGCTAGAGTGATTTCCACAGACGGACGGACAATGATAAATCGACATTGAATTGTATGCTGATCAAGAATATATATATATATATACTTTGTGGGGTCTAAAATGTATATTTCCAGGTGTTACAAACGAAATGACGAACTTAATATACCCTCTATACTATGGTGGAGGGCATAAAAACACTAACAAATGACACATAAATGTTTGAAAATCCAAATATGTGGTTTCAAAATTCTATTCCATAGACCATTCCAAACATTTGCATGCTGCCTTGGCGGTTGACATCATTTAACATTGGTAACTATATTGTTATATCATAACAACAGACGTATTTTCACAGGGTTGTCATATTTTGACTCTGTCTTGTCCTATATTTATACTTTCATGTCTTTGCTTTGTTCCTCTACGAAGAAGCCAGCCAATCAAATAAGCGTTTTTTGTATTTGCACCGTTTGGTTTGGGAAGTGCGGTTAATATAAGTATACGGCTTTTGAAATGTGTACCAAGTGTGGGAAATGGTACTAAATTTAGTACAAGTTTTAAAATAATGATATTCGGGTCACTGTTATTGTGTAGTTTTGAGATTTCAAGGTGGTTTTGGAAATATGTACGAAAAAATAACGAAAAGTACTAAATGGTACTTAATTCAGTATATGAGGAAGGGATGGAGTTGAAAGTCAGAAATTTGGTATTCGGGTCACTTTTTGTGAAGTGAGATAAGATATGGAGGTGGTTTTGGAAGCGTTTACTAAAAAGTACTAATTGGTACTAAAATTTGATATTTGGAGAAGGAATAGATCTGGAAATCTGGAATTTGGATGAGGTTATTTGATGTTGTGTAGAAAAATAGGACCATCTTTTTTTTTTGGAAATTCGAACAATTACGCTTAAAAAACACTATACTGTCCCAAATTTGGCATCATTTGGAATTATGTGAACAGTTAGAAGAAAAATGTTGAAATTTTGTCAAGTTTGGTAAATAATGTTGAAATAAGGAAATGCTTTGAGAAATTTGTGCTAAGTGTAAGAACTGTACTAAACGGTACTAAATTTGGTAAATTATGATTTCGCGTAAATGGATAAAGATTTGATATAAGTAAAAGAATAGAGCAGAAGTTATGCATTTTTCTATGAATGTAGGTATGTGTTAGACAAGGGACAATTTTTGGATATGTGTTAAATGTAGGAATTGAACTAAAAACGTAAACTTTAGTATTCGAATCACTGTGACTGTGTAGGTTTTAGACAATGACTTCGATTTGCAAATGGGTACTATAACATGTACGAAAATTACAATATAGTACTTAAAACTTACAAAATAAGTATACTTTTGTAGCCAATATTTAGAAATTTATGAGACGGAAAAGTGCGATTTTATGTATAAGTTAAAATTTATTATATGTCAGGTAACGATGACTATTGATTTTTAATTTGTCCAATTCAAATGAAGTAAAGTTCAATTTGTAAGTAGAAAGAAATAGCGGCCTAGTAGCATAGTCCGACGTCAAGTAAGTGGACGGAAGAACATCAGCAGAAATGGTTCGAAACGTAAAGAAGCGACTAGATCGAAACCCACGACGCAGTGGCCGAAAAATGGCTCGTGAGCTGGACACATCGCAATATTCCATTCGGCAAATATTGAAAAATGAGCTCGGGGTAATACTATTGAAATTCCAAAAAGTGCAGGAACTTACACCGCAACAGAAAGAAAATAGTCTCAAAAGAGTTAAAGAGTTGCTTCGCTTGGGCGAAAGTGGTGAACTGCCGACTTTTGTTTTCTCCGATGAGAAAACATTCGTTGTCCAGCAGTTTGTAAACAAACAAACTGATCGTGTTTACTTGCCAAAGGGGTTAGCTGAAAATGTGCACCTTCGGTTGGCCAACAGAACTCAAGCGCCGACCATGGTAATGGGGTTGGCCCCCCAAACAGCCGATGGTCGCTCTCCGCTCGTTATAATTGACCGCGGCATCAGAATAAACGCCGAATATTATCGCGAAAATATTCTGGATGGTGTAAATTATGGACATTCAAACATTACTCAGCACGCGCTACCCAAGAATGAATACAAAATTAGGTTCCTCGCTTCATTTCCCGCGCACAATGGCCACCAAAATATCCGGATACCAATCCGTTGGACTTTTGTGTCTGGACTATTTTGGAAAGCAAGGTTGGCACTAAAAAATACCAAAGTGTCGATCACCTCAAGCAAGCGCTTCGTCGGGAATGGCCCAAAATACCGTAGAACAAAATTCGGAGAGCGTCTGACGGTTTCGTTGGCAGTTTGAAGGCCATAATTCGTGCCAAAGGTGATCAATTCAAACAAATTTAAATTTATTCTAAAATTTGATGCTATTTCCAACATTGTTTGCTTTCATTCAAAAAAATGTAAAAAAATTTAAAAATTATGGCGTTTGACTTTGTTGCAGTTTTTTTTATCTCACACCGATGGATCTATTTAAAAAGTTTATATACTTATTTCTAGACTGAATTCCGTCGGTAGTGACAAAATTCAGTCCATTTGGGCTGATATTAGCCATTTGGGCTGATATTAACCTAAAATCGTATAAAGATATATATGGGAGCTATATCCAAATCTGAACCGATCTCAATAAAATTTGACATGGGGTATTTCTGGGCTGTACTAAAGATCATTGTTATGGAGAGCATGTTACGCATGTGAGGGACTTAAACACCAAATTGGATGAAACACATATGGGGGCTATAGCTATATCTGAATCGATTTTCACCAATTTTTATGTACTTACTTCAAGAATTCGGTCGGGTGTGCCAAAATTAAGGTCATTCGGACTGATATTGTCAATTTGCTGCACAATTAACCCGAAATTGGTTGAAGATATATATGGGAGCTATGTCAAAATCTGGAGCGATTCTCACCAATTTAATAGGGTTTGTCCTTTTGCCAAATAAATACTGTCTGGAAAATTCATCTCAATCGGATAATATATGCGACCTGCATTTTGTTCACAAAAATACATGGACAGACGGACGGACTGACATGCACAAATCGACTTAGTGAGTGATTCTATGAAGATCCTCAAAAGTAAATATGGGTCTATCTCGCTTCCTTCTCCATGTTACAAACAAATGCACAAAGTCATAATACCCTTACCACTGAGTGGTGTAGTGTTTAAAAACTGAGTAATGACTAAGAAAATGTTTCAACATTTCGTCGATCTCTTCGCAGGTCCTGTATGCTATGTTGTCTTGGATTGTTTTTGTTTTATATCATAAAAACTATATTTATTAGTAGTAAGAATATCCTCAGAAAAAACATAACAACACGAAACAGTCCATTCTAAAATAAACGCCAAACTGTTCGCATTTTATTTTCTACGAAATCTCCTCTAAATTATCTTTGGGCTGATGAGTGCTATCAGTTTATATCTTCTTTTATATTAGCACTCCGTTTTATATTTATCCACCATGGAACACTAAATAAACTTTTCTCTCTACATAGCTACATCGCATATTAATTTGCAGATTTGAACATAATTCAAACATCCAGCTAATTATACACATCATTTTGCAAAATATTCCTTATTAGCAACTCCATGATTGCCATTGAGATTGAATTTAAAGAACAACTATTAAACATTGCAATTACATTTTTCGCGATGGAATTCCACCGAAGATGTCAAAGCATTTGATCTGTCGGAATATTTGTGTGATCATCATAACTTAATAAATTGTTAAATTGCAGATTAAATTGGACATAACTGACAACTTTAGCATAATTTATGTCCATTTATATCACTAATCATTTCAGCTCATCAAATGAGCAGCCAACACATGCCGGCCCCCCTCTCCCCTCCCCTATTGGGTCTTCGTCTCCGTCATCATCTTCGTTTTTCTTTGTCTAAACGCTTATTATTTGGGAAAATGTTATTAACCAAATGCAGACATTAACAACAAAACTTATTTATAGCTGCTTCGAAATAACATCCAAAATGTGATGTACTGCTCGCTGCTCTCTGCTCGCTGGTCGTGGTAATTGTGAAGATGTCATGGATTACATTTTGGTTGTGACACAAAAATCACTTTTTAGAAGGGACTTTTTTGCGGATCCGATGTTTGTTAGCTTGACACTTGACATACATTTAATCTAAATCTAGTTGATGCTGATGGCAAAAACGTCAAATACAAGTTGATAAAATAAATGAATATTGTTAACAATATGCCGACAAAATGACAAGAGTGGTGAGGAATGTTTCAATTTATAATTTATTTATTGTTGTAATTCTTCAGAATTTTAATGATACATTAAAAAATGGTCAAGGTCACCCTTGCCAAAATGAATTTATATTGAAACTGTTTCTGTGCTGAAAATTAAATAATGCCATTATATCATTGCTTGCATCGATAAAAACAGCAATTAAAAATTTAAATTTCATTAACAACCCCAAACCAACATTCTCTGTGGAGAGGGAAATATAAATTTGTTTTAGCCCAGACGTTTGTAATACTACCGATCATTATATATCGAGATCATCCAATCTAGCCACATGTGTTCGTTTGTCTGTATTAATTTGTAATCACTCCTCAGCTGTCAATTATTATTATCGCGATAGTTTTTAGAGATGACCACAAAATTTTTAGAAGATAAAACTATGTTAGAGTTCAGTCCAGAAAAGAAGGACTGACTCAATGTCGAAAACAACTGTACTCATGGTACAGTGAATTTAAGGTAGGATAAATTAGACAAAATGATGAGAAATACATACGCATCGATTTGTTTTGTCCGTTATATGTATAGACTAAATAAACAGAAGACGGGAAAATTTTTTATCCTGATTTAGACTAGGCCTGTTTTCTTGTGGCAATTTGTATCGTGCTAGCTTTCTGCATTTATACAGGACAATTATATAACTGTACCTCCCAATAGTCGGTATTTTGATGATTTTAGCTACATTATTCACCGACTAACGTAAAAAAGTTTCGCATTTGAATATTGTAATGGCTTATGACAAAAGTTGCATATGCAGGTCCACGTCGTCGTATAGACCCTAATATAACGGCTACATTCGGTATTTTTAAGATTTAAACAGAATTTTTAGCGGATTTTTTTTTTTAAATTGGCAAATTTTTTTCATGTGGTAGATGGTATTCAAAGTTTAGCCAGGCCAAACTCACTGCTTTTGTTTTGTTATGTTTTGGTATAAAAATAATAAAAGCAAAAATTGCCAAAAAAATCCCAGGACGAGCAATTTTTTTCCATTTCCTTGACGCCTCTCTCCTACAAACAAAGGCTAGTCGCAAGAAAACTAACCTAATGTAAATTCGGACACATAATGGAAAATATTTTTTTTTTTTTGAAACTTAAAATAAGATTTGATGAAGGATATGCTTGTTTTTGACTTTGAAATGTTGCATAAATTCACCTAAAGTACGTCTTTAACCCTAAATTGACTTGCTAATATTCATGAGTTTTTGGCGTATATTGATATTTTAACAAAAACATAGAAGTATAAAGATATAAAAAGACAGAGTCAAAATATGGCAACCCTGTGAAAATACCTCTGTTGTTAAGATATCATAACAACATATAATAATAATAAGAGAGGTCTCAGAAGAGCACTCTTTTTCTACCGATCGTTACAAATGTTTTAAACTTACGTGGCAGCCCTGGCAACCGTGGTAAGTGGGACCCCAAACGATATGCTAAATTATATGCAACATGCATACTTTTTACACATAGGCAGCACCTTCGATCTTGTATACTTTTGGGCGAACAGTCCACTTAGGTTCCCGTTAGCGTCATAACGTAATCATAAGGGTCAAGTGTTGGTCAGGGAACTCCACAAAATGTGTTTTATAACCACTTATGTTCATTACCACATATGTACAGTATACTGGGCATCGTAACTCATGAGGATTTTATGGTCGTAGCGGTCTATATTGATTTGGGAAAAATAAATTTATATTTTCCCTAGGAAATGATTTCGATCAACCGATATTTCTAATTTAGGCAATATGTATTTCCGATTAAGTTAAATATGTGAATATGTGGTTTTTCTAGATGGGGAACTTAAATGGATTGGGCTAATACACGTTATTGAAACCTATACATATGCAATTGACTCAAGGTGTATCTGAGATATGGTGGACAATATTGTAATGTAATGAACAACAAGGTCATTGGAGGCAATTCTTTACATTAACCAAATAGATTTTGGTAAAGGTATGAAACGGTTATCACAGGTATAAAACTGGAGGAGATAGGTGAGTGGCAACATACAACGGGCCATAACAATTAATTCCAGACAAAAATACTTGTAGATTAATAAAATCCTAGATGGGACATTGATCCAAATTATTTCCTAATTTTACTTGATTATGTCTCTTTACTCAAAAGTTCATTATGTCCAAAAATATTTTACAGGCTCAAGCAGAAGTGTTTACTCAGTTTTTGTTTTTCAGCAAAATTAAAATTATGTTTAGTTTTCAAATTTACTGTTTCCTTTCCTTGGGTGTTTCTCCCCTTCCTATTTTCCCCAACAGCATTGTTTGGAATGGATTGGTTTTAAAAGTGTAAAAATTTTATGAATACAACTAAAGTCATTTGACACACTTAGCCATTCATATTTGCAATCCCAAAACTGAAATGAATCCAAGTATTACAGCATTGCTTCATTTTCTTAAACGAGCATACGAATATGCTCCTCCAAAAAAAACGAAAGCTAAGAATAATCGAAACGGACGGTTTCAAGTAAATCATCATCTTTTTTTGACGGTTAGGCAAATTAAATAAATTTACCATTGTTTGGGATCTTTTTTTTTTTTTTGTTTTTTGTTAATAGGAATGGAGTTGGGAAATAGTTATGGAGAATCGTTTGCCAACTTTATGGTGGTTGTTTAGAGTGTGTCGATTATGTGATTTCGGCCAAAAATAGATGGCTCTTAGAGCCTTAAATCGCCGAATTTTTATTTCATCCTCAAACTGCAAACATTAATACATACACACATACATATTAATGTATATATGCTTGCATGCATGTGCACTTGGTTTTTTTTTAGTTAACATTTATTTGTAATGCTTAGGAAATTTGCTAAAATTTATTTTTATGTAAATTGTCACTAAACATCGTGATCTCATAAATTAAATCTCTAAAGACGTACAAAAACAAATAAACATAACGAAACAGACCAAAACAAAATCAAAACGTTCCATGTCTATTCCATCATCCATGGTAAGCACTATTTTGGGTGCTGCTGGTGCTGGATTGCCTCATATGTGCATGTAGGTAAATATGTTTGAACGAACGTATGTGACTGTGTCTGGCAAGGTAACATCTTCTCGTCTTTGTGTCTGGCAGATCGGCCTAGACCAGATGTAGCACAGGAGGTTTGTAAGATTATCCCGCAGCACTTCACTTGACTTCACTACACCCAAGAAAAAGTGATGAATGTTATAAACAGATTGAATAATTTCGAAGATGTATTGAGTTACAGAGATCCGCATCGTTCGAAACTAAATCAATTTGAGTTCGACGATAACTTCAAAATTTATTTAAGGAGATTTTTGGGCTGAAATTTTATTTTTGTTTTTATTAAACAAAACATATTATAATGGTAATCTCAAATTCTTGCAAAATCTATTGTTTATGTTATATGTTACAACCAGTAACTATACTCAATGATTTGAAAAATTTAGAAATACCTATAATTTGGGAGCTATCTAACGGGTGATTAGTTTAAGCTGTTGGAAGGTTAAACAAGCAAAAAAGCTGTAAGTTCGGCTGGGCCGAATTTTGAATACCCTCCACCGTTTGGAACGAATCTGGCAATTTTCAAAAACAATAAAATCCGTTAAAAATTCTGTTAAAATCTTAAAAATACCGAATGTAGCTGTTACATTAAAGTCTATACGACGACATGGACCTGCATAGGCAACTTTTGTCATAAGCCATTACAATATTCAAATTGGAAACTTAACAAAAAAAAATCGGTTAATAATGTAGCTAGAATATACGAAGACTTGGACCTGCACAGACAATTTTATGTCAATTTCAAATACCAAATTTCAAACAATTCCGATGAATATTGTCACAAAAACCATCAAAATACCGAATATCGGGAGGTACCACTATATGGGGGCTATACCAAAACGTGGATCTACATAGCACATTTTCAATACCAAAAGTCCTGCAGACAAATATTATGAGTAAAATTGTATCAATCTACTTCAATTCGTTCGGAAGCTAGAGTGATTTCCACAGACGGAATGACGGACATCGCGAAATCGACATAGAATTTTATGCTGATCTGGAATATATATATATATACTTTGTGGGGTCTTAAATGTATATTTCGAGGTGTTACAAACGGAATGACAAACTTAATATACCCTCCATACTATGGTGGAGGGTATAAAAATGTATGAAAACCTTTTTTTGGATAATTAATATAATGTTGGAATATAATTTCATGCAAATGATCATAGTTAAATTTTTCCAACAATTCAGCCGGTATCTCACGAATAAATGCTTCAGTATTGTCTTCCATACTTAAAGACTTGCAAATGGAGCTTCGAGTTCAATGTCCCAACCGAAATCTAGAGTAGTAATGTAGCGGTATTTGTAGACCGCAGAGTAGCCCGACTAACTAACATACGAGCTCAGATACGAGTTTCCTATCATCTACCCCTCGTACACGGCCTTGTAAGCCGAACCCGAACAGCGAAATAGTCTACAACCCGAACAGCAATATCAACTCTAACCGGATCGTAGTTCCCGATTATAACGTCGAAAGTTTGGCAGAATCCTGCAAAATACCAGAAATCGGGAGGTACCGTTATATGGGGGGCTATAACATTTAGCCCATTTGAATCGAACATCTTTCGCAAGAAGAGACCAGACGTTTCAAGAACCTCAAATGTCAAGTTTCAGTTGATTTATTTGGAAATTGTGGCAGAAACCTGAAAATACCGAAAGTCGTAATGTAACGCTACGTGTAACGCTACACCAAAACTTTTGGCAAAGAGAGAAAATTCCTTTCAAGAACTCCAAATGTCAAGTTTCAGCTGATTTGGTTGGAAATTGTGGAAGAATACCGAATATCGGAGTGTACCGTTACAAGAGGGCTATGCGTAAACGTTGACCTTTCTTGATTATCCGCAGATCATCCATAACCCACCAATCGTCTAGAATCCATACATCAAAATCTGTGATTATCTACTAATCGTCAAAAATCAAAATGGCAAGCATTCCCGACCTCGAAAACTTCGAATTGAATTCTCCAGTATCTCATACTTACTAAATCGATATTTTCGCATTAAAACCTGAAGACACCCGATTTTACCCCAAGAAAGTGAGAATTCTACTGTTTTCATTACGTAATGTTTAGTGAGTCCTTATGCAGGCCCTGACAGACACTGAGTTTATCCCAGCCGACATGTCATGTAAGTCAAGCTATCGCATTTTGGTCAAAAAAAAGTTGGATATCACTTCACGGTAGCGCTCGCCATTTACAGTTACGTTACGATTTGCAGCATCTTTAAAGAAGTGCGGTTCAATGATGCCCCAGACCATAAATCGCACCAAACTGTGACTTGTTCTGGATGCAATGGTAGCTTTTGCAATACTTCTACTACTTCTTCGTCAACGAGCGCGCGTTTAACTTTCTTAACTGACCACGCATTGTTCGTTTGTAAGAATATTCACGGTTAAATAATAGACCAAACTGAAGACGTTTGACAGTCTCGGCTTAAGATGTTTGACAGTGAAACAAAACACAAAACGTGCGTGAGCTGGTTAGATAAGTTTTACCAAAAGATAATAGCTAATATAGATGAAAAACCTGCAACTAACTTCAGACTGCTGTCATTTCTATGCCACTCGTCCGACAGCTGTTAAAATTATTCCAGTGACAGCTCATTATATTGTTTACAATCGTACAAAAGCATTTTGGTGAGAATTTTCCAGAAATAGAGTTATTCGTGATGGAATTCAAGCGTGATTTCTTTATATTTGGCTATCGTTAGAGCACTCCAGCATTTAAATGTGAATAAATCGTTTGTGTCTCGTACCATCGCTCCTGACCGTGATTGGCCGCAGACCTTGGACGTTCCAACAGGTCCACCAAAAACCCCGGATACCAATCCGTCGGAGTATTGTGTCTGGAGTATTTTGGAAAGCAAGGTTGGCGCTAAAAAACACCAAAGTGTCGACCACCTCAAGCAAGCGCTTCGCCGGGAATGGGCCAAAATACCGCAGAGCAACATTCGTGCAGCGTGTGACGGTTTTGTGCCAAAGATGACCAATTCGAACAAATCTAAACTTATTCTAAAATTTGATGCTATTTTCGACAGTTGTTGCTTTCATTCAATAAAATTAAAAAATGTAAAAATTATGGCATTTGATTTTGTTGCAGTTTTTTTATCTCACCCTGTATGTATCAAATATTGGATCTATACTGTAATTACAGATAGTAAAATAGTCTTAACTTGTATGCTGATTACAAATATCAGACAATATTTTCAAAAGATATGTTAACTTTTTACTACAACGAATTTTCCCTTTATATTAAATTGCTGTGCTTGCGTAGATTTAAATTATCAATGGTTTATTTTCATCGAAACAAAATATTTCAACACATTCCCTACACTAACCGACTACAACAAATTTTTGTTTGTCTTTGGAATTTATTTGGGCGCCACTCTTTACTCTTAGACAGTCAACAATTTTCGAGTGTAAAATGCCCATTTTAAGGTACTTGCTTAGTAAGTCGTCTTCAAAAAAACAAAAAACATAAAATTGAAACAATGTCGTTGATTTGACGTTATTTGATTTTGAAAAGCGCCATTCAAAGCGGCAAAGTACGTGTTGGAATATATTGTATGATACGACGGATCTTAAGGATGAGGATGGCTGTTATAAGCTCATTGTGTTGTTGTGTTTTCCTTTTTCTGTTTTATTCATTCAATGTCTATCATTAGGTAACCCCATTTTTGGCACATTTACACTTGGATCCATGGCAAATAGGTTGGTAATCTCAACTGTGACTGGGGATAATTTATTGCAACTACTTACAAATTATTATTATGCATGACAATGGCGATAGATATCTTCGATCGAAATTAGTAGATTACAACATTTTTATTGATGTCTCACAAATGCCGGGTTGAGGAGCAGTTGCAACAATTTCAATTGAATTTTATTAACTATATACACATACAATGTTTAAACAAATAGATTAATCCGTTTTAAGGCACTGGGTTTTTTGACTACGGAAACATTGCGTCCATTTGTCAGTTCTTAACATTTCCCACAGACACAGGAAGTTGACAACATATATTGATATGCACACCACACAAATATCGTCCAAAATGTACAAGATATAGGCCAGATATATAGACATTACATTGGATAGAATGCAAAATAGAAACTGGATCACGCGACACAGGCGCTGGTTTTTGTTTGCTGCAAAAGGAAAAAAAAAGAATAATACTTTAAAAGATAGGAAATATATGGTAAGATCGGAGAGTTTTTATGTTCTTTACCAATTGGTGGTTTTACAAAGCTTAAATCCCAAAGAAAATGATTCAGAATACACATAAGATTTAGGAGATTCAATTAAGAAATGCATTAAATAAATATAAAAGCAGATCCAAATCGAGACATCCATATTAAATTAGCTTGGACAAAGCCTGCCACCAGACATGCCACGGATCAAAATGAAACAGTAACAAGTAAAAAAGCTGTAATTTCGGTCGGGCCGAACTTTGAATACCCTCCACCATTTGGAACGAATTTGGCAATTCTCAAAAACAATAAAATCCGTTAAAAATTCTGTTAAAATCTTAAAAATACCGAATGTTGCTGTTATATTAGGGTCTATACGACGACATGGACCTGCATAGATAACATTTGTCATAGGCCATTACAATATTCAAATGCGAAACTTAAAAACATCGGTAACAATGTAGCTAAAATCATCAAAATACCGAATATCAGGAGGTACCGTTATATGGGGGATATACGAAGACGTGGACCGGCACAGACAATTTTATATCTTAGGCTGTAGTATCCACTACGAACTTCAAATACCAAATTTGAAACAATTCCGGAGAATAATGTCGCTAAAATCATCAAAATACCAAATATCGGGAGGTACCGTTATATGGGGGCTATACGAAGACGTGAACCTGCACAGACAATTTCCTGTCATAGGATGTAGCATCCATTACGACATCAAATACCAAATTTGGAACGATTCCGGTGAATAATTTCGCTAAAATCATCAAAATGCCGAATATCGGGAGGTACCGTTATATGGGGGCTATACCAAAACGTGCACCTACATGGCCCATTTTCAATGACAAAAGTCCTGCAGACATAACATATAATTGAGCAAAATTTTATCAATCTACTTCAATTCGTTCAGAAGCTAGAGTGATTTCCACAGACGGAATGACGGTTAGACGGACAAACGGACGGACATCGCTAAATCGACATAGAATTTTATGCTGATCAAGAATATATATAATTTTTAGGGTCTAAAATGTATATTTCTAGATGTTACAAACGGAATGACAAACCTAATATACCCTTCATACTATGGTGGAGGGTATAAAAAAGCAGCTAAGTTCGGCCGAACTTTAAATATCCTCCATTATTAAAATTTAAAATTTTAAAAAAAATCCGTCGATAAAAATGTATGCGCGACACTTTTCAATTATTGAACAAATCGAATCAAAATAGCAAGCAGAAGATGATACAGGATAATTCTTACTGAAAAACATTTCTCACTAAGAACTTTTAGACTCTCTTTAAGGAAACTGTGAAAATTGCTCTCTGCAATCAAGCTCACGTACTGTACCTTTAGATTAGAAGGCACTTTGTAACACTTTGTATAATTATAAATGTGTTCCATACGTAGCCACTGACAACTCTTCCTTTTGCTGCGACAATCAATCAGCTGCTTTTAAGTATCCGTTCAAAGAAGATTAAAGGACAGATTTCCACCACAAAAGTTCAAAATTGTATATAATCAAAACATACATACAACACAAAATATTTCACCGATTATCTTCAATTACGCATCACGCATCTCAAAGTTTTGGTCATTCTTAATACCGCTTGAAGCTGGAATTTCCACCACTAAAGTTCAAACCTTAAAAAATACCACATACTAAAATTTTATGAATAATAATAACCATTTAGAGATAAAAAAAACTGCAACAAAGTCAGTCGCCATAATTTTTACATTTTTTATACCCCCCCATCATAGTATATAGGGTATATTAAGTTTGTCATTCCGTTTGTAACACCTCGAAATATACATTTTAGACCCCACAATGTATATACATTCTTGATCAGCATAAAATTCTATGTCGATTAAGCGATGTCCGTCCGCCTATCCGTCTGTCCGTCTGTGGAAATCACTCTAACTTCCGAACAAATTGAAATAGATTGTTAAATTTTACTCAAGTGTATGTTATATCTGCAGGACTTTTGGTAGAGAAAGTGGGCCACGTGGGTCCACGTTTTGGTATAGCCCTCATATAACGGTACCTCCCGATATTCGGTATTTTGATGATTTTAGCGACATTATTCACCGATTTTTTATTAGTTTCGCATTTGAAGTAATGGCTTATGACAAAAGTTACCTATGCAGGTCCATGTCGTCGTATAGACCCTAACATAACATTCTGTAGTTTTAAGATTTTAATAGAATTTTTAACGGATTTTATTGTTTTTGAGAATTGCCAAAGTCGTTCCAAATTGTGGAGGGAATTCAAAGTTCGGCCCGGCCGAACTTACAGCTTTTTTTTACTTGTTTAAATTGCCTTTTTTTAAATTAACAGCTCAATTAAAAAGAACGTTATGACTCTTTGATCACTTGTCACCTCATAAGTGTTATTATTTCAAATATTTTAAAGAGAAACTGAAACTCAATAAAGACTTATTTTAATTATTTAAATTTTTTTTTCACTGCGTATAAATAAAACACGTTTATCAATTTGGATTCACTGTAATAGAAATTAATGGATTGCCATTAAAAAGTCATTCACATTGTTCTATTTCGTCTGTGACACTCTCCTTAACTTGTTGATTCAAAATATTTATTATATACACGAAACAGCTGAGAGTTTAAAATTACCTGTTGCAAACAATGCTGCATAGTATATCAGGCCAAAGATACCATTGGGTGGATTCCATTCCGACAATATGTTAGACTTCGAAGTTACATTATTCAAAAATCCAAAACCTTTGCCATAGCTAATAAAGGAAATGTGGAAATATTATATCACCAGATAAATAAAATTTATTGAGATCGAATAAAACTTACGATGAACTAAATGCAGCAGTGCAGCTTATTTTCGGTGCCAGATCACACAGGGCCTTATAGTCTTTATTTAGAATTAAATTGATTTCTACATACGTGGCATATGCCGATAACAGAAAACCTAATATACACCAAAGTCTCAGTAAACCGTTCTCAATCATTGTTCGATGTCTTTGCGTTGTACTTTCGACAATATTACTTTGCCTGGAAACGATGATGAGTTTCTCTTAAAAGCTAGTTGTGCACTGATTTCGTTTTCCATCTCTTCGGCACATCAACAATGCTTTTTTTGAGACACATTTACCGCTTGACTTGCTTTGATCAAAATAAGTATTTTACCCTCATTTTTCGCACAGGCGCTTTGCGGACATATGAATACAGTAAACAGCAAAAGTGTGCAAACCCTCTTACCTTTAAAGGCATGAAATACTTTCAACGCAATCTTACAGAAATCGCTGAATATTTCAGGTAGGGTAAGTGTGCCTAAGTTCGGCATGTCCCAGTAGTCGGCACTTTTAATTTTCAAGCCCAAATAAATGAAACTATTGTAACTAAATGTATTTTGTTTACTTCAAATATATTGTCAGCTATCTTTGTGCACAATTTCGCTAAGAAAAGATGAATTATTCTAATAAAAATTAAATTTTTGTCTTTGAAGGTCCTCAACAATCCATATTCTTAAGAAAGGTACAATAAAGACGTCGAATCAGTGTAACTAAACAAAAATATTATATTTTAATGAATTAATTTATTATTATTATTAATTATTCTTACAAAAAAATTGGTATGCCAACTGTTGGAAAATGTCATACCGACAATTGGCAAGTGGTGCCGACTACTGGCAAAAAAGCATTGTTTTAATAAAACTACAAATTTATGAAATTTAAGAAAAAGTTATTAAATCTTTATTTATTATTAGAACAGTGTTTGGCTTGCTTGTTTGGGATACCATAGTATTTTGTTGCTGCAAAATCGTCAGGCAAAATCCCATTATTGTTGTTTCTTCTAAAAGTGCCGATTACTGGTACACTTACCCTATTGTATATTTCAAATCTTTCTATTTTGTCTAATTTAACCCATGTTTCGCACGTTATTCTGACATATAATAAAGAAAACTGAGGAGAAGATAATAAACGGTGCTGCAAACAAAATATAGTAATAACACTATAATAATGAAGAATACACGTTGTTGCGACACTTTTGATGCCAACTGTATATTTCCATAATACAGTAACAGTAGAATAGGATGAACGTTGCCCTATTTCGTTTTATTCAATAAAAATACCTTGATAGGAAAACGCCAATGACAATGCAGCATTAAAAGAGAGTAAACATATTCATAATGAAATATTAAAAATCATTATTTAATGCCAATTTCCTTTTCTTAACAATCAACAAATTAACGTTTAAGCTTTTTATACCCTCCACCACACTGTGGATGGTATATTAACTTTGTCATTCCTTTTGTAACTGCTCGAACTACTCATGTATATTCCTGATTATGTGTGTCTTTCTGTCTGTCCGTCTGTCTGTTGTAATCACGCTATCTTATGAACGAATTAAGATAGAAGGCAGTATTTTCAAAATTTTAGCAACATTTCAAATTTTGTATTTAAAGTTCGTAATAGGAATTACAGCCTATAACAAACAAGTAAAAAAGCTTTAATGACAAACAAACAAGTAAAAAAGCTTGAATATCCTCCACCATTTGAAACGAATTTGGCAATTTTCAAAAAACTTTTGTCATAAGCCATTACAATAATCAAATGCGAAACTTGGACCCTCACACACAATTTTCTGTCTTAGGCTGTAGTATCCATTACGAACCTCAAATACCAAATTTGAAACAATTCCGGTAAATAATATCGCTAAAATCATCAAAATACCGAATATCGGGAGGTATCGTTATATGGAGGCTATACCAAAACGTGGACCTACATAGCCCATTTTCAATACCAAAAGTCCTGCATACATAATATACATTTGAGTAAAATTCAATCATTTCGTTCGGAAGCTAGAGTGAGTTCCACAGACGGACGGACATCGCTAAATCGACATAGTATTGCACGGTTTTCCTTCTTAATTCTAATATGACATTAATATGCCTAGCCATGATGTCAAGCTGCTTATGTACTCACACATTAAATCCCAATAACAAAAAGTCTTGAAACATTGAAAAATAGTTAAATTTTCAATAGATAAATCTGCCGGCAGGAAAGAGCTATATACAGCTCTTATCATGTACATACATATGTTGTGAATCCAAATGAGGATGAATATTTAATGAGTAAATAACTTCGGAATCCATGCATACATTAAACATAAACATACATAATTGTAAACAATATTGTTCACAAATTAAAGCATCTAAATAAATTCTTATAGAAGCGAATTTCGAAAACAAGTACAAAATGATTCTTTTTCGGATTAAAGTCCTCAATTCGTATAGATGGGACCTCGTGAGAAACTTCGTCACACTTTGGTTTTGTAGTTTACTACGCAACAGGGATGAAAAATTCAATACAGTGACATTTTTGTCAATGCTATTTGACTCTTAAAAGTACCAAAATGGCTTCGCGAGCAGCACAACTTTACAATATGTCAAAACTTTCCCGCATTAATTCCATCATAGGGAAATTCAAGTGTTCAGACCCTGTTAAAATTGCCAGTCCCAAATATATTTGTAGCTGGATATCACCCTACACGTTCTTTTATGAAAAAGCTGGGCAACTTTTTCCGTAGTGATCTTTAGAACTCTAATAATGACAGGAATTTGGATTAAATACTGCTATTACTAGATATATCTCAAACCACTAACTTTAGAAGAACAAGGGTCTTGCTACAGTTCATTATCAGTATTATGCTTATACATATAAAGAGCCGAACAGAGATATTTAAAATCAGAAATTATTTGCTGACAAAAATAAGTTGAACCAAAAAGGACATGCATTTTTAAGAAACCTCCCCAATATGAGGGGATAAATGCCCCAAAATGACTCAATATGTTATACTAGCTGAACCCGGCGCGCTTCGATACTCCTTTTGCTTTTATAGCATTCAAAGTTTTACATAAAAATATTTGTTGGTATAATAAATAAATAAATGAAACAAATTCAAAAATTTTAAAATAAAATTAAACAAACAAATAGCTCGTCTCCCAACCCGTGAACATGCCAGGAACAGCTGACAATGAGAAAAGCAGGAACATGCCAAATTTTGTCCGCATACACTAAGGGTTTGTCCTTCGGATTTATTAATTTCGTAGCAAATAACAATCGTGAAGGAAACTGCAATCTTTTGAAGTTGAGTGGAATTTCTGTTGCAATTCGAGGTAGCAACATTCTCCCCCGTAATAATCGTATCCTCAATTAAATTGTTGTGTAGTTTTTTACTGTTAGTCTAATACCATTGCAGAGGCTTTGTCGGTCAATGCTTCTTCATAAAATCATATCCCAATCTGAAACGATATCAATATAATTTGACAAAATTTAATTTCACACCAAATTCCGTCACATCTTCTATATTTAATTGAAATTGGAGATACATACTGTGTTTGGTGCATCAAATATGTGAAATCGGCCGAGAATATATATGGGAGCTATATCCAAATCTCAATCGAATTCTAATGAATTTGGAAATTATTATTGTAACCAAATTCCGCCACACATTCTGAATTTCATTGGAATCAGACATACATATCGCTGTTTTTGTAAGAAGCCAAGGAGTTTTCTGTGGTTTAAAGAGTTGTGCCCACAACGAATTTTATGTACAATTTTTTGGCGGACTTCATTGTTTATATTGAGCACACCTTTTTTTGAAATTCGACCCTCCAGTATTTTTTTAACAGATGATCTGTTTCATTGCCAAAAAGTGCAAGAACTTACACCGCAACAGAAAGAAAATAGACTCAAAAGAGCTAAAGAGTTGCTTCGCTTGGCTGAAAGTGGTGAAATGCCGAATTTGGTTTTCTCCGATGAGAAAACATTCGTTGTCCAGTAGTTTGTAATCAAACAAAATGATCGTGTTTACTTGCCAAAGAACTCAAGCGACGGCCATGGTGATGGTGTGGGCCGCTATAACAGCCGATGGGCGCTCTCCGCTCGTATTATTCGACCGTGGCATCAAAATAAATTCGGCATTTATCGCGAAAATATTCTGGAGGGTCTATTAAAGCCTTGGGCACGCAAACATTTTGGCCGCAGACCTTGGACATTCCAACAGGACTCAGCACCATCGCACTCGGCACGCGCCACCCAAGAATGGTTACAAAATGAGGTCCCTCGCTTCATTTCCAGCGCATAATGGCCACCAAAATCTCCGGATACCAATCCGTTGGGCTATTGTGTCTGGAGTATTTTGGAAAGCAAGGTTGGCTCTAAAAAATGCCAAAGTATCGATCACCTAAAGCAAGCGTTTCGCCGGGAATGGGCCAAAATACCGCAGAGCAACATTCGGAAAGCGTGTGACGGTTTCATTGGCCGATTGAAAGCCATAATTCGTGCCAAAGGTGAGAAATGCGAACAAATCTAAACTTATTCTAAAAGTTGATAATATTTCCTACTTTTTTTCTTCCATTCAATAAAATTAAAAAAAAAAATTAAAAATTATGGCGTTTGACTTGGTTGCAGGTTTTTTATCTCACCCTGTATGGTAAACAATACACATAAAATCGGATGAAGATGTATATCGAAAGTATATAACAATCTGAACCGATCTCGGTAAAATTTGGCAAAGGAATTTTCGATCTGCATCTGATGTCCTGTATCAAATATCATTGTTGTGGAGTGCATATTACGCATATAAGGGACTTTAACACTAAATCGGATAAAACGTATATATGGGAGCTATAGATATATCTGAACCGGTTTTCACCTAAATTTTAAAGTACTTGCTTCTAGACTGAATTATCTTGGATGTGCCAGAATTCAGGTTATATGAGCTGATATTAGCCATTTGGTGCGTAATTAAATCGAAATCGATTGAGGATACACATAAAAGGGAGCTATATCCAAATCTGATCAGTTCTCAATATGATTTGACAGAATTATTTTTAAGCTCTATAAATTATATGGTACCAAATATCATTCTTGTGTAGTGCATATTACATATATGAGCGACTTAAAACCCCAAATCGTATAAAACATATATACTGGAGCTATATCTGAACCGTTTTCACCAAATCGTATGTACTTCCTTCTAGTCGGTTGTGCAAAAATTCAGGTCATTTTGAACTGAAATTGGTCATTTGATGCACAATTAAACCGAAATCGGTTAAAGATATATATGTGAGCTATATCGAAACTTGAACCGATTCTCACCAAGTTCAATAGGGTTCATTCATGGGTCAAACAAATATTTGCTCTTTCCCAGAACCTGTAATAATCTACTAGTTTTGCAATTTGAAATTCAAAAAATCGGTTATCACAGTAAAAAGTTTTACATCCTAGCAGATTTGGAACAGAGCAATTGTTTGGAAAATTTCATCTCAACCGGAATTTAAACGTGACCTGCATTTTGTTCACAAAAATACGTGGACAGACGGACGGAGAATCAGACAGACTGACATGACATAATCGACTAAGAAACTGATTATATGAAGATCCTCAAAGAAGAATTGGGTTGTGGTATTTAAACTACATGTAAAGAACATAAGATGAGAGTGAAATCGGCTGGCTTTTTTGTAAAATAACAAAGGGGTGTAGAGTTAAAAAGTATAGATTAAGGGCTGAAATTGAAATAAGTCAACCTAAAGCGCATTTTTTTTTTTTTTTTACGAAAAAGCCAGTCATCGGCTGGCTTTTTTTTTTTTTTGTACTTCATACGTTGTCAAGTGTGTTGGTGGAACACGAAGTGTTCATTCACCAGTGCTAGTTGTTGGTTACTTGAAACCATATAAAAGTACTCTCTTTATTTCTCTTCTTTTTACATGAGGATACATATGTGTTAGTGCATCTAAGTATACATGAATATACGTATAAACAAAGCTTTTGTTTTTTTTTTTTTTTTTTTGAAAGGAGTGTAGCAAAACAAAACAAGAAAAGCAATATTTTGATTTTGACAGGATAAAAAGATTAATTGATTTCATAAAACAATTTTACATTTGCTAATGAAATTCAGGAGATCATCTATGAGTTGAAAATCTTTGGCCATGAGGACATCCGGTAAGTTATTGTGTGTTTTAAAAAGGTTGTGTTCATTTCTTTCTCTATTAAATTTCTTGCAGTGGAAGATAATGTGATTTTCATCCTCGATCACATTGCAGGTCTCGCATAAACTGGAGTTGGAAATACCAACACGGTGAAAATATTTTTTGGTATATGTATGTCCAGTAAAAAGTCTATTAATGATTTTTATGTTTTCAGGTTTCATGCTAGAGTTTTTATACCATGGTTGTTTGGGAGGATTTGGGAAGAAGCGGAAGAAATAAGATCCTTTGTGCAGAGAAGTTTCTTTGAAACGTTCAACAAAATCGTTCCAGAGATTTGCTTCAATCTTTTGGATTGCATCTGTGACCGAGAGTTCGTATGGTATAACACATCCAGCTTCCGTAGCTTGTTTTGCATAGAAATCGGCAGTTTCATTTAAGGAAATTCCAACATGTGATGGAACCCAAATAAAAGTCACTTTGCATATAGATGAGTTATTAATTTTTTGTATTATGTTGTATGTGGTGTAATTGTTGGAGGAGTTATCTTGTAAAAGAAGACACGCATTTTTACTGTCTGTGAAGATCGCAGCCATGCTGATTCCGTCTTCAATTATTATATCTATAGCTTTTTCTATAGCTCGTAGTTCTCCAGCTAGAGAAGATAACTTTTCTTCGATTTTAAATAAGAAGTTCTGACTTGAGGATATGTTACAGACAGCGCATCCTGTGTTATTATTTGTTACCGAGGCATCTGTTGCCCAAATGGAAACCCCTTGAGATTTTAGCTCGTTAAACATTTTGCGAAAATGAGATTGTATGCACTCAGAAGCAACATCATTTTTTGAGAAATTAAAAATGTTTAGTTTTGTCTCAATTTTTGACGATTTTACGTTGTAACCAATTCTTGTTTTATCAAATATGTTTTTGAAATTGTTGTAGACGTATCCAATGCTCGTTTTCTGAGATGAGTTCGTTGTGAAGTAATCATATAGAGAAAGATTATAAATTTTTAATCTTAACAACTCTTTAGCCGCAAGCTGTTGGGCTCTTAAATCCGTTGGAAGAATACCAGCGAGAGCACATACAACATGATTTGGCGTTGATGGCACCAGTCCCAAGTTTCTTCTTAAAAGTTGATTTTGAAAAGAAGTTAATTTTTTATTTATGTATGCTGGTCTGTGAGCCATTGATGATATTGCATATTCTGTCTTGGAAAAAATCAGAGATTTACTTAAATTTACTGCTTTTGCTGGATGTAATCCTTTCTTTGGGCCAGTTACCATCTTTAGAGCGTTTAAAGTGTTTTTGCAAGATAGTATCACCTCATCGTAATGTTCTTTCAAGGACAGACTGTTTTTAATGTGTCTACCCAAAAATTTTATGGATGTTACAACTTTAACCTGGTTTCCATTGATCATGACATGAGGTTTCTTACGGCCTCCTTTGGCAACATACATAACAGCTGTTTTTTCTATATTGACGCTAAGGTTTAATTTCATAAGTAAGTTGACGAAATTACTTGCTTTTTTTTGTAAAATTCTATTTGCCAGATCAAAGTCGAAGTCGTGAACTAATAGAATGAAGTCATCAGCGTATTGAAAAAGATTAGTGTTCCCATCTGAAATACCATGCAGGCCTAGTGTGTATAAATTAAACAGAGTTGGGCTTAAACAACTTCCTTGAGGAATGCCATTGTAAATATTTAGCAGGGAGTTTCCCATTCTGAGTGTTCTTTTGCATAGAAAGTTTAGGATCCAAGTTCTGATTTGCTCGGGAATATCCAATTGTTGCAAGATCATTCGTAGACAGCTGATGTCTACACATTCATAGGCCTTAGATACATCCATTGATAGTATAACAACTTTCTCATTTCTTTCCTTGTGAAAGTTTATTGTGTGAAGAATGTCGTTGATGCATGTTGATGTAGATACGTGTTTCCTATAGGCATATGATCTATGTGGAAGCAATTTGTTATCATCAATATAGAGATTTAGGCGTTGCTTTACCATTAGATTTATTATTTTTGCAAAAACAGAAATCAAGGCAATTGGCCTGAAATTAGTTGGAATATCCAGATCTTTGTCTTTTTTGGGAATGGGCACAATTTTGATTTCTCTCCATTCATCAAGATAATTGCAGTTTCTCCATAATTTATTATATGCGACTAAAAGATGGTGTTTGGATTGTATGGAAAGATTATTTACCATTTCATATGTTATGCCATCCAGGCCAGCTGCAGATGGCTTCTTCTTCATATCAAGAACTTTTTGTAGCTCTGCAAATGAAAAAACATCGGATTTTTTTAAGTATTCGTCATTGAAAATATTTTGATTGTTATTTGGAACTTGGTCCTTCAAATGTTGTAGAAAGACGATATTGTTGTCGGAACACCACTTTGAATGAGTTTGATTTTCAAAAAAGGACTTACATCCCTTGATGTAGCGGAAAAGAGACTTTGAGTTTGAGATGGTGTTTAACTCATTGATTTTGGAAACTTGTGCAAGGGCTTTGGCTTTTTTAACGGCATTTCTGAAATTATTTTTAGCTTCTATAGCATTTAAGGCATTTTCAGTATTTTTATAGCTTTCGAACTTTTTCTCAGCGGCATCTTTGAGACGAAGTAATCTTTTTAGATCCTCGTTCCACCATGAATTGAATTTTGTTTTCGGTCCAATAGCAAAAGTAGAATTCTTTACTTGATGACTTAACTCTGATTGTATTGTATGCATATCCGTTCCTATATGAAGATTGCATATATTATTCAAAAGGTGTTTTTTTGCAAGAAAGGTTTTTTCTTTATGTTTAATATTACTAATATCTAGTAGTATTGGCTTATGATGACTACCACCGATAGTAATGTTTTGCACCTTCCATGTAAAATGGTATGCCGAGTTAGTAAAAGTGAGATCCAGGACAGAACCAGGAGAATTGTCATACAAATTTTTCTTGAAAGTTGCAGAACCATCATTAATGCATCGGAATATTGAACCATCAAACAAAGTTTTCACAGTCGAACCACGAACAGTGTCAAAGATATCTCCGTAATCTCTGCATCTTGCATTAAAATCTCCAGCTATGAACACGTTTGGTTTTCCTTCAAGCAGTGTAAAAAGTTTAGATAATTCTCTCTTTAAATGATTGGATTTAACAGAATGAGGAAAATATACTGATACGAAGGTGAAATTGGGGCATAGATTAGTGGTTTCACAGACCAAAATGTCCAAATCCGTATTGAAAGAGATTTTTTTCATAAAAATATTGTTCTTATGTAAAAAGGCTACACCACCATAATTATCGCTTCGTTTTTTGCAAATCAAATTGTAATTCCTTAGGAAAGAGTTGTTATTTTTTTCGTTGACCTTAAAAATTTCACTTAGTATACAGATGTCCACTGATAAATTATTTATGTATAATTCGAGATAGTTTTTGTTTTTACTAAGACTTTGAATGTTGTACTGCAAAATTTTCATTGTTTTTATTTGGGGGAACTTCAGAGTTTCCTTCTGAAGCTATCTTTAGTGCACTTGCAAAACAGTTTAACATGTCTAATCCTTCACTGCAATTGGCCTCTGATAAAATAATTGCCATTTGATTTGTAAAAGATGATATCATTTTTTCATATTCCGTAACTTTAGAAAAATTTCTAAAATCATATGATGGTTTGCTGGGAGTTATATTTTCTTCGTCTCCTGTTACGTGGATCCGTTTCGGAACCGAAGATACCACTTTACTATATTTAGTTTTTGTTAATTTCCGATTTAGCTCCTCATCCAGTGATTTGCGTACAGGCTTAGTCATTGTAGAAATCAAAGGAAAATCGTTCTCATATTGTGGGTCATCAAAAATTGCATAATAATTGGGCTTGCTTTTGCGAATAATTTCATTTCTGGACAAATTTGAGATAGCCATAGCCTCCCTAATATTTTTTTCCTCGGTGTACTTGGGACATTTTTTTGATTCCATGGCATTATGTTTATCGTCGTTACATAAAATACATCTGGGCATAGAACAAAAGTTATTGCATTTAGTGGTTGAGAGACAAAAGTCGCATTTTAATTCGCCACAATTATTAGGACAATCTATCTTCCTTCCACAGTGAAGACATCTTTTATATGATCGACATCTAATTGCTATGTGGCCCAGACGGCCGCAGTTTTTGCAAAGACGTGTAGGTGGGGTATACAATTCACATTCAGCTAAACAATTGAACATTCGTATTTGTTTTACCATGAAGTTCGCTACAATTCCTATTTTAATTGTTTGTGATGGGACGTATTGTCCATTTTCGTTCTTATAATTGAAACGGTATACAGACACCGCTTTAAAATCATTATCGCTGTTATTGATTTGATCTATGATCATTTTGCCGCTGAAAAAAGTAGGTACCGATTTTACAACATAAAATTTTTGCACAAATGTATCCGGTATAAATGCATTAAGGCCAATTTGCTTTACTTTCGAATCCAAAACAAAACTATTCGCTGAATCGCTGTTGTTGAAAGTTAAACGGAAAGTCTTGTATGCTATGTTTTTTGAAACAAAATGATAATTTATGTTTGCATTAGTTAGCTTTGCATATAAATGAAGCTCAGAATTTTTCCTCTTTGAGCTGATGGGTTCATCAGTCTTAACTAATACATAAAAAGGACCAGGATGCAGTTTGTTGTAGAGAATCTGTGTATTTTGATATGTTTTGTAGTTGTGAAAATCTTCTTGATTGGTGTTAGTTGTGGCCGCTATGGGAGTGGGATGGTTGGAGTGTGAGTTGTTGGGATGAATGGATTGTGAAATGATGGATTTATCGGTGTTGGCGCTATTGTTTGGATTATTGGGATTGGATCTATTTGTGTTGGAAATAATGGTATTGGGATAATTGGTAGTGGGGTTATTAGTATTTTTAGAAATAATTTCATTTGTATCATTGTTTTGATGACTGGTGTCTTCAGTAACTTGTGCAGCTGTAGATGTTGTTGGTGTTGGTGAACTCGTTTCCGAAACAAAAACCATTTTGTTTTTTATTGTTGTTGGTGTTTGAAGATTTTTAAACTTCTTGCTGTCCGGGTTACTTCCAGCCTCATATTTCCTCCTCGGCAAAAAACGAGGAGGTGGGTCCTCGTCATCCATCCGGTGAGTTGGAAAAACACTTTTCTTCAGAAAAAGAAATTGTTTCAATAATATAAAAAGAAACCAAAAAACGATTTGTTTTGTATGAAAATGTTACTGCAGTGTGTGTGTATGTGTGAGTAAACAAAAGACAAAGCAAAAAAGTCTTGGTTGCGACCGGCGCGAAAAAGTCTATCGTCAACAAAAGTTGAATAGCGACTGCATCGGCTGGCTTCTTCGTAGAGGAACAAAGGAGTTTTAGGTTGACTTAGTTCGATTTTGGTCTTAGGTTTCTTTGTTCTTTTCCGAAGAAAGAACAATAAAGTTATTTGATTTCAAATAACTATTATAATGACATTGCTAATATTGTCAACAATTAAAATTTGTAATCAGCTGTTCCCTATGTCCTACCTACCTTCAAAAATGGGTTAGATATATAAACCCAGTGGGTTCAATAGTATAAACGCGCTATTGTCATACTTATCATAACATCTCATGTCTGCGTATCTTTGAAGCTCACCTCTAACAACTTTACATTTAATGTAACACACATGCATATTTTTCCTGACATTGGTTAAATGAAGCGTAAATGTTAAACAAAATCAAAACAATCAATACGGTGAAAATGACTGAATGGCTGACAATGGCTAAACGCGTAGTTGGTTGCTTGAATGATCTGCTTAACACGAGCCATAGGCATTTATCACTTCCATTCAAAACGGAGTCGACCGACCACAAGTGACACACACGCTCTTAATGTCAATGGCAAAGCGGTAAATGTAGTAACTCCGTTGGAATGAAAACCGCCACAATGGAAGCTGGACGTGCACAAAACAAATTGCTGAGACTTGCATGAACTTCAGGCATAGCAAACTATGAAAGAAATAGTAACAAAAATGGAAACTAATGAATTGGTTGTTGGTTGGTTGGTTGATGGCGAATGAAGGACACCGTCACATTAACATCATGTCATATTCATGATTCGTGGATGGAGAACCTACAACTCACATATCGTCGAATGAATGTGACAGCGGTGATGGTGACGATGATATATCACGTGTACGTACTGTGTGCCTGCGTAGAATGCCAGCCGCCAGAGTCTTCTTTTCAGCGCTGTTTCAGGAGAATTGTGGCATTCTGCTGCCTAAATACGGATCTTAAATATTGTTCGTGCTGTGCCACCGTTTGTGGCACAACATCCAACTCGCACACACACACACGGACACACTTGAGCGTACATATGATAGGGCACTTTGAAATCTTAACACCGTTTCGAATGTCGAATGTTCAGTAGGTACTTAAATGGTGTTGCGTAATTTTATGTGCTCGTCGCTCGTCTGTTATTTTTGCTACAAAATTGTGGCACGTCTTCATCGTGACGCCGATGCTGATCGTAATGATTGCAATGATGATTGTTCGCTCGCTCGCGCAGAAAAGCGCAGCAGGCGAACGAACTTCAAGAAGCATCATAATTTGTTACTCTCTATAATTGTTTACTAAAACATTGTTTGTTCGAGCAGTTCGTCAGCGATTTGAGAACGATGCATGAAAATTAACTGAATGGTACTGAAGGAATAGCTGCTGTCACATCTGTGTCATAACATCGAAAGAATTAACAAGCAATAAATCAGTCACGTGCAAAAGCGGATCTGAGGGTATGTTAGCAACTTTGTTTTTCCTCTTTAAGTGTATTGGGCATTAAATGTTATCTAAACAATCCTTTTATCCGTTGGTCTGGTTCAGAATTGAAAGGATGTATAAGTTTTTACTACGATAACCGATTTTCCCTTTATGATATTGAAAAACAATTTAAAACTAGTAGACTCTTAGAGGTACTAAAACAAAGCACTCTCACTCACTCTTCACTCTCTTAATAAGAACTTGTTTGCTTAATCCGGAACATTATCTATATACTGGTTATGGTAGAACAGCTTCGTAAAACTACAGAAATACAGCCTTTACCAGCATTATGTTAGAATTAATAAAAATTATATGCAACAAGATGTTTTCATTTATAAATACCTAATTTTTAAGATGAATTAAACAGCGCGACAAAAGAATGAAATGCATCTCGTTAATATCGTTCATTTTTTTTTTTTTCAAAATAATAAATACATTTACAAATGCTCTGTTCCAGAAACTACAAGAATCTACTAGTTTAGCAATTTTCCTCGATATCATAAAGGGAAAATCGTAGTAACCTATTTTTATACCCTTCACCTTGGAAAGGAGGGTATATTAACTTTGTCATTTCGTTTGTAACATCCCTAAATATTCATCGTAGACCCCATAAAGTATATATATTCATAATCAGCATAAAATTCTAAGTCTGTCTGTCGAAATCACGATACAGCCCACATTATTTGACGTACAGCTCCAAAATTTAGCAGAGCAATTTGTATTTTGTCTAGGATGGTTGGTATTGAAAATGAGATATATCGGTCCACATTCTGGTATAGTCCCCATATAACGGTACCTCCCGATATTCGGTATTTTGATGATTTATGCCACATTTTTCACGGATTTGTCTGAAAATTGGTATTTGTAGGTCATAACGGGTCCCTGTGCGTGTGGCAAAACATTGCATGTATAGGTCCACGTTTTGGTATAGCCCCCATATAGAGGTATTTCCCGATATTCGGTATTTTAATTTTTTTGCCACATTTTTTCACGGATTTGTCTGAAAATTGGTACTTGTTGGTCATAATGGGTTCCAGCTCCTGTGGCGAAACTTTGCATGTATGGGTACATGATTTGGTATAGCCCCCATATAAAGGCACCTCCTGATATTCGATATTTAAATTTTTTGCCACATATTTTCACATTTTTTATTTGGGGACTATACCAAAACGATATATCTCATTTCCAATACCAACCATACTAGGCACAATTCAAATTGTTCTGCTAATTTTTGACGCTCTACGTCAAATAATGTGGTCTGTATCGTGATTTTAACAGACGGATAGACAGACAGACAGACATCGACATAGACTTTTATGCTGATTTTGAAAATATATACTTTATGACAAAGTTAATATATCCTCCTTTCCAAGGTGGAGGGTATAAAAGTAATTTTGACAACTAGTTTCGAATCGAAAATTATAAACAAAAAAATAATTTTTACTTATAATTTGGAACAAATGCCGTTCATTTACAACTCACATGGCTTCAAAAGCATTAATTTGAAATGCCTACACATCTGGACCATTGTAATTGCAGAGGCGATTATCTGATCTGATTTGTTACTTTAATCTGGCTTGATGTCAATATCCCAACCGTCAGTTGGTCATTACAATTTAATACGCATCCAAATGTATGCTATTTTGTCAATAGGAAAAAATGAAATAACAGCGTTAATAGCATACAACTAGCATCCGATTTAGATGAGTCGTATTGCTATTACAAAGTCCATATTAGAATTAAAGAACAAAACAAAGTATAATAAAATGTGTCCATCGCACTTGCATCTATATCGGATGTCAATAGATTTATAACCCATCCAGCCTTCGTTTACAATGTCGGTAGATTTCAGACCCATCCACCATTCGCTTACATTGTCGGTAGATTTCGGACTCGTCTGACGGCCTAGGTCATCGCTGTGTAAATGTTAGTAGAAATTGTATACAGGCTTTGGATGAGTGGCACCTACATTGTCAGTGGTCTCAGTTGAAAAATGTATGTGCAAAAAAAAATTCGCTGGGATATTTCTTTTTCTTTTGTTACCTTTCCCAAATGAGTTTCAAAAAATGGAAAATAAGTATAATCTCATCTTAAGTGAATGGATTGCCCGATAAAATACAAATCTGCAAAAGTAGACAATATTGTCTGGACCTTTCTGTACCTGCCTCACGAAAATCCGGCCAAACGGATCTAAAGTGTATAGATTACCCGATAAAATTAAAATCTGCGAAAATAGATATTATCTGGCCCTTTCCTTCTTGTAACCGCCTCACGGACATTCAACAGGTAATCGCATCGACGAATTGCTACAACAAAGAAATTTTTGTGGCACCCTTAAATGTCAAAATTGGCATCTACGACGAAAAAAATAGATTCGCCATGACATTTTAAGTTTGCGGCAAATTTGTTTCAGCCAATCAGAAACGAGGTGTTTCTTTACATTTTATTTTGTGTGCCTCTCGTCGTAATCACCACAAGAACGGTGATATTCCTGTTGCGGTTCCCTCTTCGTTCGATGTTAAACCCTTTCCAGAGGATGCTCCACCATCTTGGCCCCTCTATTGGAAAAGAAAGTAAAACCTGACCGGCCGCCTAAAAACTATAAACGTACTCTTAAATTATATGAAATATTAGAAAAAGATACTTTTAATGAAGAAGACATAAACAAATTTTGTGTTGCATTCATTTAGGGGCGAATTCAGCATTACAACTACTTGTTGTGACATCTAAAGGTGCCGTCAGCTGGGGTAATGCGACTATCTATTAGATCTACCTTGCTCACTACTGAACTTGCAAGAATCTACAAGTTTTTTTTCATGGTAGAAGAATACAGGTAGATGCTTCAACACTCGCGAACATTACACATGTGAAAAATATTTACAAATGTCTCCAAAAATAAGTGCATTTTTAAAGATTTTCTTATACGGTTGGTATAATATGTGATTTTCAAAAAATTTCACTAATTTAAATAATTTTTATTCAAAATGTAGAATTCTACAAATGTCTTGACAGTTTATTGTACTAGCAGCTATGTTGATGCGCCTACCTGTACCATTTTATTATGAGTTTTTTATACCATTAAGGAAAAATCAGTTATCGTAGCAATATATATTATTTTTATATTCTTGCGGGTTCTGGAACAAAGCAATTGCTTTGATTTAGGGATAAATTTTTCTCCGAAAATGTCTTTCTTTATCATGTTATTTTTGGTGTTCCTTTAACTGTTTTCAAATTGCAGATTAACTCATAGATACGTCTTATATTTTAATTACGAATAAAGCATTTCTTATACATTTCCACTATATAATAACAGCGAAGTTATGCCGTATGAACATGTTATACATATTCAAAAGTAACGGAATTAATCGATGTGCGCTACAAATCGAATTGATACAAAAATAACATATCGATACTAACATCGATAGTTTGCCAGCGCTAATACTCATATTTGCGAAAAATTAGCAGATTGATTTTTCAAATAGACTTGTTTTGTTGAAGATTACCGGTAGGAAGTCGAAAGAAACATGTTTGCTCTCAGCCGTAATGTCAGCAATGTAGCCAAGTAAGTTTGATAATAAACTGATAATTAGGAGTAGTGTCAAAACAGTAAGGGCATTTTGGGAAACGGGACTATGTGATTACATAAATCCGAAGCCCTAGAACCCGAAAGTGCCTGTGTATTCGTAATGTGTGCTGCATGCATGTGCATAAAATTCTATAATTTTCTTTCAACAGAAATGCCGTACGAGGCAAACACACTTTGCCCAAGCTGCCATACGACTATGCAGCTTTGGAACCCATTGTATGTCGGGAAATTATGGAATTACATCATACCAAACATCACCAGACCTATGTCAACAACTTGAATGCTGCCGAAGAACAATTGGCCGAAGCCCAGAGCAAAAATGATGTCACCAAGATCATCTCTTTGGCTCCTGCTTTGCGTTTCAATGGTGGTGGACACATCAACCACTCAATCTTCTGGCAAAACTTGACCAGCGAAAGAACTGAACCTTCTGCTGATTTGAAGAAGGCAATTGAATCCCAATGGAAGAGTTTGGATGCTTTCAAAAAAGAAATGACCGCTCTTACCGTTGCTGTTCAAGGTTCTGGCTGGGGATGGTTGGGTTACAACAAGAAAACTCAAAAATTGCAAATTGTTGCCATGTCAAATCAAGATCCTTTGGAAGCTAGCACTGGTGAGTATAAAAGTGATGTTCAAATGATTGAAATCCGTTGTAATGAATGTATCTGTTCCACACAAAAGGTTTGGTACCATTGTTTGGCATTGATGTCTGGGAACATGCCTACTATTTGCAATACAAAAACCTACGCCCCTCTTATGTGGAAGCTGTATGGGACATTGCCAACTGGAATGATATCTCCAAACGTTTCGCCGACGCCAAGTAAGAAGCAGCGCAGGCGTTGTTTTCGAATAAAGCACTGTCAATATCATCTTAAACCAGTTATAGGATAAACAAGTAATGTTTGTAACACATTATGTGATCATTCGAAGAATTAAAATATATACATATTAGCAAATACTACAAAGAAGTTTTGAATGGTGATATAACCAAGGGTAATGGTTAATTGGGAATAATAGTAGAATATTATTAGAGTTTTCGGATCTTAAATTGAGACCTTTTTATGAATATAAGCGTGGATAAATGTATATACATACTGTATGTTGAATACATTATAGATTTAGCTTACTTTTTTGAAGTGACTTTCTAGTCCTTAGGCTAGAGCAGCTAGCCAGGGTCTAATGGTAGGAGTAGAAATGTATTTCTTTTGAGACAGAAAGAGAATTACAGTGGTTTTGATAATGCGCCCTATGGTTGAGGTAATATTGGCATGAACTTATAAACTTACTTATTCAGGAAGATATCATTTCGACTAAAATGTTTGTCTTATTACCTCAGGTATATATAAATCTTATTAATCTATTCGATTGGACTCGTATTAATTAGCTCTCCTTTAAGTAGAGACATAAATTGTTTTGTGAAATAAATTCCTGTATTAAATATAAAACAGATGGAATATATACTATTTGTGCAATAAATCTACTATGTGTGAAAAACTTTTATATTGATCCAGCCATCCTTCCACTTCTCCAACAGGGGATGAATATTCTCCAAGCGAATCTCGTAATATATATATTAGCGTTCGAAAATCGGGTGTCTTCACGAAATATAACCGAAAAATCTGGCATACTTTCTACTGTTTTATATTCATCAAACCCACACAATATATACAAATATGGACCAAATGGATGATGAATTGTACGTATAAAATTTACGTTTTCCGAGCTACCATATCTAAGAGAATGTGTGGGTTATCAATTCGTTTATAAAATTTGCAAACTAACTTGTATGAATCGTTACAAACAAATTCTATACGGATTGCTTTAGTCCCCGGTCATGGTAGAATTACAAGGTAACCCTTTCAGGCCAGCTGGTATCAATTTGATATGTCAAAAAATTGTTGTAATTTGAATTCGCCTTCATTTACACATAAGAAAATTGTTGCATGATTTCAAACTTTAACAATGCTATTGATAGAAAATCGAGATTTTACATTTTTATAGAGTATGAGGGAAAAAGTGTATATTCAACATATGGTAGGCATAGGTAATATGGAGATCTAAAATTCGTGGATATTTGAAATAAGTGAAACAGGGAATCAATTTCATTTAGGAAATAAACCGATACATGGAATTTCATCATCTTATTTGTACGGATTTTCAACTATGTTATACACTATAGGTCTTCAACAGTGAAAGGTGAATGATCCAAATCTTAAGTAAGCCTGAGGAGTAAATATACCTCATATAAATATATAAAGTACCTTTTAGGTAGCATGTCACTACAGCGAGAAAGCTGACGATGTAGCAAAAGAAAAAAGGGTACACCCCAGAACCACCACAAAACCTAATTTTAAAGCATCAAAAATAATTTTCCGGATATTTCCTTTAAAGAACATTATCGCTGTTGAATATGAAATCAACGTTGCCAACGTTACCAAGACTGTATGCTGTGTAAGGATGATGAAGAGATAACAACGATTGGACATCTATTATCGCAAATGTCCTTCGTTGGCGCGCTGGAGACTACAATCACTCCATTTCCAGTCTATGTGATTTTCAAAAATGTTGTATTGAACGTGCTATAATCAAACCAAGATGCAGCGGCTTCAGCATTACTTTCAATCGATGTTGGAAGTTTTGAATATTTGCTTTTGTAATAGAAAAAACAACAATTTTGAAAATTTTTAATTCAATATTTTGATTGGAAAAATAATTTGCCCCAAATTTTGTACTTCAAATCAATTCGCCCTGACTACAACTTTGACATATCAAGTTTCCAAAAAAGTTGCTTTATTGTAATTTTCGCCTATGTTGCTACCTGGTATTTCTACCATGTCCCCGGTCGTTGTTTGACAAATATTTCTACATGTGAAATTAAACACTGAATTCCACCATGTTAAGGCTTTGCCTGACGTACTGCAGTCTCTTGACTCATTTCATTTTTATTTAAAATAGAAATGCAAAATATTTCTACAAATTGAAGGAACAAGTTGAGTTTAGGGGCTATTTATCGCAGGTGGGTATTTTTACCATGATTAAGGAAAAGTAATTTTTTCGTGGGGAAAATGTCCGGTTATTTGACCCGAAAGTTAGAAAACAACATCCGGTTTGTATCCGGTTCTACAAAACTGTTATCTACAAAATGGGTATCATTTGAAAGCTTATGGAATTGCCTATTGCCATCTGATAGGGTTATCCGAAGTAATGCGTAAATGCAAAATTGTTATTTCTATACTAGTACTTTTTGAAAAACCCCTAAACATTTGAAAATGGACCCATTATGGGATACTAAGATCTACATGCTTTCCAAAATGGTATCATATGTGCTGATTTCTCTTATTAGTCCAAAGATATTTGTAATGTAAATCATGAAATTAAGATTTTCTCCACCACCCAAATCCATACGAGTTTGACAGCAATATTGCAATGACCCATATCGTATTCCGGACGGATATTTCTAGATCGAATCCAAATATACTGACATGGACTTTTTCCCTTTATGATATCGAAGGAAATTGCAAAACTAGTAGATTCGTGCATATACTGGAACAGAGCCAAAGTCTTCTTCATACATAAGTTTATACACACCAACTTGTTTAAAAAATAAAACTTATTTCAATATTTTAGATAAACAAGAAATTATAGATCTTTATTGTCAAACATATAAAAACGAGTTATATACTACCTCAAGTCCACCAATAGAAAAAATAGGTTCAGACCATTCCCCGATGTTTTACCATCTTTATGGAATAGTCGTCATAAGTTCTATTGGATTATTGCATTTAGAATATAACAAGAATTTTAACAGTCAACAGGAAATACAATTTCTAGCAATTCTGGATTCTCACAAAGGACAGCTTCTCTTTTCGACGATTCTGCGACATGTCCCACAACCCAAGCACTTTGTTCTCCATTGGTAATTTTATTAAATTCCTCACAAAAGCCCTCCGAAGCGGAAGCAGGCATGGCTATTAAAAGACCACCAGAGGTTTCAACAGATTTTCCAGCTTTTAACTTAGCATATGTGTAGTTTAGTTTTTCGGCAAATCCCAAAATATTTTTAATTATAGGCAATTTTTCGATTACAAATTTCAATTCGTCCTTCTGAAATTCGGCCAGGTTTTGTGCGTGGCCAAGCAGACCAAATCCAGTCACATCAGTGGCAGCATGAGCTTCGTATTTGTGCATAAGTAAGGCAGCATTCCGATTTAGATATGTCATAGATTTCACAGCCATTTTAAAAGCCAAAATGATATCTTCCTCCGTAAAGTGCTTCAAAAGTTCTGTGTGCTTTTCGGTTTTGTCACAAAGCCAAAGATAAGCATTTGTTGCCAATTGTGTTCCCAAGGGCTTGGTTAATACCAAATGGTCTCCTGCTTTAGCGTTACTGGGCATTATAACTTCATCTTTGCTAACCACTGCCGAAGCAATGCCACCAAGCATGCACCAAGGATTAATAACGGAATGTTTAATCGTTGGACTGCATTTTGCATTGCTAGCAGCATCTCGAAAGCCCTTCATTATCAAGGGCATAATGATGTTGCGTTCCTCTTCGGCTAACTCAGTCGGAGCACTCAACACCATGTCGATCTTATCAAATTCAGTGACGCCTACGGCATAAACATCGCTCACAACATTAGCCAAAGCAATCTTGCCCATTGTGTAAGGATCATTGACCAGGGGATAGAAGAAATCGACAGTTTGAATTAAACGTATGTTGGGGTGTCTTTTCAAGGGGATTACAGCACAGTCCATTCCAGATCCAATATAATCATCGCCATGTTCTTCTCGGTCTATTGTGGGGTTGACTCTTAAAATTTCTGTACCCAATAGATACTTGTTTAAAGTATCCTGGGGTATTTTACAGCCTCACCCACGCAATGTTGAAAACTTAGTTAGTTGGAAGTCTGGCCGGAGGCCGTGTTTTTCGGGATTGAACATATTACCGGTGGGACTGTAAATAAACATAAGGAAATGAGTTTTAATGAAGTTGATTTTGTTGGGATGTTCGAATTTATAAAAAATAGTACTTTATAGACGTTGTCTATTACTTCCAATCGTTCTAAGGCGATTTTTAGCTGAATAGGATGAAATGAATAATTTACTAAAATAATGAAGTTAATGGAAAATTTTAGAAAACAGGGCGAAGTACGACTTGCCCCATAATCAATGACAAATATGTTTACATTGCTATTATCAGTTGTGTAGGCTGTATGTTTGCTTTTCAGTGTAGATTCGTGTGTTTTCTCTCATCAGAATATATAATTAATATAATTATATTTGATTAAAAATATTGGATTCAGTCCTAATTTACTGAGTAATTTCTAGATATTACTTTAATGGCTCTACGCAAAACGAGAGACACACGCACCCACCTGTTGTAGAAAAAATTATTTGACTAATGATAACATTCTAGAGAAGTTAGGAAAACAAATAAATAATAAAATCACACATGATGATTATCGGACAGTGCCGATTCAACACACTAAATTCTATGCTGCATAATAGAGATGGTAAAATGAAAGTTTTGAATATTCATTAAAGCGTACGAAATTTGAACCAATTTTTAACATTTTGCAAGACATGTTTGAAAGGAATACTTCTTGTATTATCCAAAAATGGAAGATATTTGATAAAAGCAAATATTGGCTTCAATTCTGATTAATCGATCCAGGCATAGTGAGTCTCAGTAACGTGATCCGTTACCATACAATTAATATAACATACAATGTATTTTGACAATTCGGCGGATATTATCTCTTCGTAAGATTTGTCAAATGTGACACAGTAGTAAATTTTCCATCTCTATTACATATCAGGGATATGTAGATCGACATAATCGATTTTTGGATAAATGGGTAAACAAATGAATTAGAAAATTATTTTATTGTGAAAACAAAGCATGTTCACACGGTAAATTGAATGACGTTGTTTGCTCTCAGAATCACGTACACGAACTAACCTGTTCCCACGATACGTTCGTAGTTACATCTGACAACTTCATTTATGGTTATACACAATTTTTCGTTTTTTTTTTATTTAAAGAAAAATTAATAAAAATGGCTCAATTCGAAAAAAAAATGTGAGTAAAAATACTAATATAACCAAGAATAATGTTTTATTGTTTTAGGTATCCGAAAAACTCCCAACAAATGGAGTATAATAAGTGAACGGGCTTTGTTGGAAGTGTGGGGATTATTTATGAGCCAGCTACGTGGATGTCGAAAAAATAGCCACATTCTTCAAGAAATGGCGTCCGAACTCGGGAAACATGGGTTTTCGTATACATCTCACGAAATAAAAACCAAGATGCACAACATGGCTGCGAGATTTAGGTATGTTTTTGAACATTTCAATTTGCATGAAGTTTCATTGCCTCCGACTTCGATCATGCTGGGAGGAGCTTCTGCGGATGTGTTTGTTTGCATCAAAATTCGTTCGTTATTATCCAAGGATAGGTACAATATTCTCGGAACTTGTCATTTTAAGTTAAGAATGACAGAAAGTTTGTCTTCCAACACGCTCGTTGTAGATACATATTGCAAGATGATAGCTTATTTACTTTTGAATATTTACAATATGTAACGTATGTTTTTATTTACTTTATAAAAACCATGTTTTTTATAGGAAGGAAAAGCGCCTAGTTGGTACAACCGGAGGTTCACCATCAGATTGGGAGCTATATAAAGAAATGGAAATGTTGCTAGCACCTTGCAAGACCTACAATACTGAGTTCCTCGTTTTGGACAGTGTCAATGGTAAGAATCAAATTAATAAAAAAATATATATTTGTTATTCTCACGTTGTATATTGCACAGATATTGATGCCATATTGACATGCGAAATGTCCAACTCCCCACCCTCTTCACCAATCATTCCTAGTTCCTCTTCACAATTAAATACAACTGACCTATCGTCGGAATTACCATTTACATCATCGTCGAAAAAGAGAAAAAGGGAAAAAGAGCATGCTGAAAAGGTGGAAAGAAAAATTGACATTTTAATAGAGATAGAACAAAGAAAGGAGGCTATAGAAGAGAAGAAAGAGGCTTTGTTAAGAAGCATTGTGGAAAGGGAAGCGGAAGTACAAAAGGCTTTGGTAGATTTTTTAAGAAATGCTTAAAATTGAATATATATTTATGATATGTAACGACTTTTTTTTAAACTGCTTATATTTCCTTTAATTATAGTTTGCTCTTACTATCTTAATTAAATACTTTGATTAGTTTTAATTTTTATCGTTTCAATGTTATACATTTTATTTATCATTCAATGTAACATTTGTTTTTTTCTAAAATTAAAAATATATACAAAAATTATTTTGAGTATGTATATATATATATATATATATATATATATATATATATATATATATATATATACCTTTTTTTCATTTTCAAAAACAATTAAACAAATTCTTCAAAATGCAGCTTAAATATGTACATAGTTATCTAAAAATAACATAAACTATATTAATGAAACAATGAATTCTGACGAAATAAATGAATAATGAAAATGAATAATACTAATATACTAATTTATATCTTGAAAATTACAGACGGTTTCTCCAGAAGGGAACGTATATTCTTCCTCCACATTTAAAAATGAATTAGCTTCATCAATATTGTACAAGTTATCCTCTTCGTTACAACAATTTTTTTGCGCTTAAAAAATAGTAAAGAATGTATATTTAAAAAATGAATGCCTACATATATTTAATGTGCTTATGTCAACTCTTGTTTGACAATAGCATTTTACTAAGAACAATAATACGTACATAAATATATTGAAATAGCATTTCGTATTTCTTCGCCATTATGGCCGCTGCTTTGATCTGCAAGAATTATTATTTCTTCAGGATAGGATCTATTTGCCTCAACTGATTGTAATGCTTTCAACCACTTGTCGTTAACAACATCATTGTGCTCGCTGAGAAAATTATGAAGAGCACAACAAGATAATATGACTGCATTGGCATACTTTAGAGAATTATCTATGCCTTTTCCGATTCGTCGGAAACGTGCCTTAAGGTGGCCAAAGGCATTTTCAACTACTCTGCGTGATTTTGACAATGCGTAATTAAAGCATTTTTGCTCGAGATTTTGTGACAGTTGAAATGGATAAGGTTTCATCAACTTGTCGCTTAATTTGAATGCCGAATCGCCGATCATAAGGGCAGGAACCTCAACGCCCAAATATTTCGATTTACTTCCTTTAAATGACTGCATTCGTTAAGCTGCTGTTTGAGGGAAGAACCTTCAAAGATCTGAGAATCGTTGCAACGTCCTGGACTCCTACAACTAACATAAATGAAACGACATCTAAAATAAAAAAGTATGTAGAAAGCAGTTATAAAAGGATAAAAGTCGGACCGGCCGACTTGATGATACGTTACAATACTGTTGTTATGTTCACCAAATATAATAGGTTTACTTTTTGGCTTAATTCGGCCACTTGTGTCCAATTTCATCCCATTTGATGCACACTAAACCTGAAGTCGGATGAAGACCCATGAGAAGTAGGCGTCTATCTCACGACACAATACCTTGCACCATAGTGGGGCGTAGGATATAAAAAGTAAAGAAAATGTAAAAGTTAGTACTTACCTCGCATCTACCAATGCAAGGAGTACGACTGAGTACCATCCCTTGTAGTTGTAGTAATCTGTAGCGTCTTCCTTGGATGGATGAACCTCAATGTGGCAACCGTCTGCAAACGTTAACATAATAATAATAATAATTTAAATACAACTTTTCAAAACTCACCCAGATCACCTATACATTGCGGAAACCCTAGTATTTCAAATTCTTGACAGAGTACTTCTATCTTTTCTCTTGTTAAGGGGAAATTTTTTAAATAAATTGGAGCAAGAATTCTCCAGACCTCATTACAAAACTGCAAGAGTATTTTACACACTGTACTTTTTCCAACTCCAAACATGTTTGCTATTGTGCGGCACCAGAGTTAGCAGCTTCCTTACATCGCAACTGTCTTTTTCAAACAAGGTGAAAGACGCGAGCCTTCTTCGACTTATAATTAGTTTTTTCACAAATTTCTTTTTCTTCTCCATTGTACACTCCTATGAAAAAATAACTAATATAGGTTATATGAAAAACGCGTTTTTGTTCGCTCACATTTAATTTATCGTTTCCATTGAATTCACACACATTTTTATTAATTAAAAATTCTTCAATTACTTTCGCAACGGACACAATAATTTGTTTATTTTTTGACAAGCGGTTGACAAATATGACACATTTTCGATAAATGCTCTCATTTTTTAGTGATGGGACATATTTTTTCGTTGTTCTGAGAGTGATTTGATTTGAACAATGTAAAAATATGAGTGTTCGCTCAGGAAATTTTGTGTGGAGAATTAAGTAGTTTTTCCGTAGTTTAGGGCCAAACAACGAATAGAGAGCGAATCAAGTGCCGTGGAAACGCCACATAAAATGGTAAAGACTAGACAAAATGCATTCTGAGCAAATGGTTTGTGTCTATACTGTCTGGGTAACAGCTTATGGCAGGACCATGTTAATATAAAAAAATATATTTATAGAAAAAAATGACAAACAAAAGTTTGAAAAATCCAAAAATTGGGTTTCAAAATTCTATTCCATAGACGTTACAAATTAATTGCATATTGCCTAAGCGGTTTAAATCGCATAACATTTCTAACTATGTTGTTACGATATCATAACAACAGAGGTGTTTTCGCAGGGTTGCCATATCTTGACTCTGTCTTGTCCCATATTTATACTTCTATGTCTTTGGTGAAAATACTGGAAATTTTCTGAAGATTCCTTTTGTTTAATTTTATATAAAATTGTATCTAGAAGAAGAAGAAATTTGCTAATTAAATTTGTCTTGAAAAAGTGCTAGGAACAAGATAAAAAGAGAATGATAACAATACCACGAACAATCTCGGCTAGTCTAAATCTGGTCTAAGGGAAATGGAAATGTACAAGAATTGCTCATACTGACATTTTTTTGCAATTTCCTTTGGCAAGAATGTTTAAAAAATAACATTTTTATTGATATTAAACAATAAACCCCCTGGTAAACATTACCATCCACTAATAAACAAGCGTGGTTTTTATAAAAAATACGAAATTCATAAAAAATCTGCAAATGCACACTTAGCCTGTTCCAGAACTGCAAGAATGTAAAACTTTTGACTACGTTAACCGATTTTCCCTTTGTGAAATCGAACAAAATTGTAAAAATCATGGTAGAAGAATACAAATGCATCAAGGCTTGGGAACATTGAAAAATTTTTAATTTCTTTTGAAATATAAGTAGATTTTTATATGTTTTCTTATACGACGTCATTCGGATGTTATTATATAAATTAAAAGATCGTGGTAGTCACAAGTTAATTTGTGCATATTATTCAGTTGTGAACACTTTAGAGGAATACAGGTAGATGCATCAACGCTTAGGAACATTCATGGTAGAAGAATATAGGTAGACACATCGACACAGCTGCTGGGACAAATAACCTCCGAATGTCGTATAAGAAAACATAAAAATCTACTTATATTTGAAAAGACATTTCAATATTTTTTTTATTAAAAATTTCAATTCCAAAATTATTTTGAAAGTTCGTTGTACCAGCAGCTGTGTCGATGTGACTATCATTATTCTGCTATCATGGTTGTGAACATCATTGTTCAAATGTACGTGAGAGCATGATATACACAACTATAAGTTTTATCAGTGACTGTAAAACTGTAATTTAAAACGATAATCGATTTTCTCAAAGACTGCAAAATTTAAACTATAGATACCTATAAAAAACAAAACAAAATTAATCAGCTGTTTGTTTTGCATTTCTAAGCCCCTACAGCAGACCGCTTTCGATCTTTAGAGCTCTAATATAGTCGGTGTTTTTGTTTTGATTTTCACCTTCGTCTCGCATTGTTATTTGTTTGTTACATTGACTGCGGTAGTTTCCCAACAGGAGCTTTGTGATCTGGTTCAGCTCTACCATTCTTGTGGAAGTTATAAAAGTTTATAAAGAAAAAGTTGCGTATTTCTATACGATAAATACGATGAAAATGTATATATGTGGATAAATTCGGATGCGGAAAGGATTTTTGAACGAGCCTATCATCTGACATCAATATTTGAGCAAATGAGCCCAAGTAATTCGTAACAACAATAGACTCATAATCATCAAAACAACACAAAAAGGAATCAATTCCAACGGCACAAAGAAGAACTTGCGCAGAACTTATCACAAATATGAAAGTAATGTGGATCTTAAATTTGAATGGAAGGTTCAGTACGGGCCACCAGTGACATACACACTTGTTACAATCTCCACACAATATGGACTCTATTTTAACAAAACAATGAAAGAAATGCGCAAAATATTACAATACGCGTTGTGAGTAGAAAGTGTGTGTGTGGAAGAAAATCTATCAATTTCCTTAAATTCCACAAGTCACACGGTCCACAGGCACACATCCATATACTCAGGATATGAATCAAAGAGAGAAAGGATACGAATACACTTGTCCAGTATTCAGAACTACGTTGCTCGTCTTTGAAAACGGTCTGCGGTTACGGTTCTGTGGAGTGAAATCATTGTTGTTATTATTTTGATTGAAATTAAAAATTATTAAAAAATATATAAAAAAAAGGATATTCCCAATAAGACAATTTCAAAAAGGACTCGTGGATTTTTCCGTACTACAGTGTAAATAAAAGTAAACTATTGCAAAAGAGATAAGAGAAATACAATTTTGACGGATTTTTAATTACTTTGCATTCGCAAATAAAGTGTTGGACTTTTTGAAGTCGATAAAATAAATCCATCCATTTGGATACGGATATTCTGGTCGTACAGGGTAAGTTTTAGCATACATTTTCCGAAAATTGTTTGAAATATCTATTTGAAAGGAATTTATGAAAATTTTTCATCTTACCTTGGTGAAAAATCGATTTTCCTTCTCCTTTCTTGCACTGTTGCTACGCATTCCACATTCCAATTAGAAAATAGTTTCTCTTCTGCATATTTTTCTCATGTTGTTCGGTGGATTTTGTTCTAGTGGAAGGCATTTTCCGGTATGTCAACCACTCGAATTTCACAGGACACAATCTTTATGAAACTTTTTGTATTTTTTCCACTTGATTCTACAATAAAATAATATTTACTTCTTTTTTGTTATTGGCAAAAGAATTTTTCTGTCATTTGAGTGTGTATGTGTGTCTGTAAATGCTGTATGTTGACATCATAATACAGAGATCAATTCCATTAAGGCATGACTAATATGTTTTAAAAATCAATTTTGTTTATTAATAAAAAAAATTAAGCGTTTAAGAGGTTTTTTGTTCATTTTCTTTATCTAGTGCCCGAAATTGTAAAATGAATATGAAACTTTTGAACCATAAATATAAATCTAGATGTTTTATGCAAAACATTGTTAGATTCAATCTCCAACGAGTGGTTCAATAATTACATTTTGTCAAATTTATTTTAATCTCTAGTTATAAGCAATGCCCTGAAAACATATCAAAATAGTAAAAGGTTTGAAATTGCATAAAATGGAAAAACAACAAAACAATTAGTAATTTCTGTTAATACAGATTATATGAAGATCTCAAAACATAATTATACCCTACACCACAAGGTGGTCAGGGTATTATGTCTTTGCGAATTTGTTTGTAACAGGCAAAAGGAAACGAGATTAACCCACAGTTCCTTTTGATGATCTGCATAGAATCACATTCTGAGTCGATTTATGCATATCCGTCCGTCCGTCTGTCCATGTATTTTTGTAAACAAAGTACAGTTCGCATTTATTGCCCTATCCAGATGAAATTTTGCACAAATCATTTGTTTGGCCCAAGGACGAACCCTATTGAAGATAATCGGTCAAAATTTAGATATAGCTCCCATATATAACTTTGTCCGATTTGCCTTTTATTGTGCACCAAACGTGTAATATTAGTCCGAATAGTATGGAATTTTGCACGTACGATCAGATTGGATCTCAAAATAAGTATGTCAAATTTGATCGTAATCGGTTGAGATATAGCTATAGCTCCCATATATATTGTTCATCCGATTTGTTATTTTTGTCCTCCGCAGCCGTAATATGTACTCTGTAACAACAATATTTGGTGAAATTTATCAAATACAGCTCAGAAATACATTTGCTAAATTTTATCGCGATCGGTTAAGATTTTGATATAGCTCCCATACATAACATAGTCCGATTTACCTTGGATTGTGCACCAAACGTCTAATATTTGCCCAAATGGGATGGAATTTGGCACATACGACCGAGTTGAGTCTAGAAAGTAGTATACCAATTTTGGTGAAGATCGGTTCAGATATAGCTATAGCTCCCATATATATTCTTCATCCGATTTGTTGTGTTTGTTACCCACAGCCGTAATATGCACTCCGTAACAACGATATTCAGGGAAATATATCAAATACAGCTCAGAAATATCTTTGCCAAATTTTATCGAGATCGGTTCCGATTTGGATATAGCTCCCATATATATTTGTATCCGATTTCAAATTAATTGTGCACCAAATGGGCAATACAAGTCCGAATTTAAAAAATACAAATGCTTCGGCATACTTCTTTGAACTTTAAATTATAACTATACTCATAGCGTGTATGATTGAATTCACCCATAAAAACTTTTAATCGTTATGTGGAGCTCTACTAAATTAGCAAAGTGGGGTAGGGTATCATAAAGTCGGCCCCGCCCGACTTTAAGACTCTCTTTACTGGTTATAATTTAAAATACTTTGTAAATATTTATTGACCAACGTTATATTGTAAAGTTTGTGAAACATTTTTAAGCGCTTTTCTTTTTTATAGATTTTACACAGGAAAACTTTTGATAATGAAAGAGGACTAAGGCCTGAAACGTACCAGGCCTTTTTAATGTTATGTTTCAGAACTGCAAAAATGTAAAAGTTTTAACTACAAAAACAGATTTTTATACCCTCCAACATTCTATGGAGGGTATATAAACTTTATCATTTCCTTTGTAACTCCTCGAAATATTTATAATAGACCCTACAAAGTATATATATTCTGGATCAGCGTAAAATTTAAGACGATCTCTCGATCATGTCCGTCTGTCTGCCCGTCAGTCTGTCTTTCTGTATATTGTAATCACGCTATCTTTCGAACGAATTGAGACAGAATGCTAAAACTTTGCATACATGCGTAGTTTACTAGTAGTTCGTAAATGGGCCATGTCGGTCCACGTTTTCGAATAACCCCTATATAACGGTACCTCCCGATATTCGGTATTTTCATGATTTTGGCGACCGCTTTTACGGGAATTATTTCAAATTTCATATTTAAAGTTCGTAATGGATACTACAGTCTACGACAAAAAATTTTGTATGCAGGTCCACGTCTTCGTATAGCTTTTATATAACGGTACCTCTCTATATTCGGTATTTTCATGAATTAAGCGATATTATTTACCAGACTTCGTAATGGATACTACAGCCTATGACAAACATTTTTGTATGCAGGCCCACGTCTTCGTATAGCCCCTATATGACGGTACCTCCCAATACTCGGTATTTTTATGATTTGTGCGACATTATTCAACGGAATTGTAACAAATTTCGTATTTAAAGTTCGTAATGGGTACTACAGCCTATGACAAAAAAATTTCGTAAGCAGGTCCACGTGTCCGTATAGTCTCCATTGCTAATTTATTTTAGAACGAAACTATTTAAAGCTAATTAGTTAGTATAGTCTTGATGAATTTATTATTATATTTAGTATCATTTTAGTAATATAAATCATCCCCCATGGTAGAATCAAAAAGATAAAGTAATTTCAAATAATAATTCCCTGTTGTGGGATTCTGTATTGCATTTTGAGTTACCGACAAACATCTGTAAAATTAAAACGCAAACTTAAAAATGAAAAGTCCAAATTAAAGTTGACAACCCTCTTGCTATCGGTAAGACCTAAAGACTACTTCATTTTTATCGGTAACATGATGAAAAATTTCGTTGATTGCCGAAATTGGAAGCATTTTAATTTTACCGATTTTTGTCGGTAACTTGAAAAATGAGTTAGAGAATCTCACATAAAAAATGTAAACATACAGGGTGAGATGAAAACACTGCAACCAACTTCAGACTGCTGTCATTTCTAAGCCACTCGTCCGACAGCTGTTAAAATCATTCCAGTGACGGTTCATTATATTGTTTATGAGCGTACAAAAGCATTTTGGTGAGAATTTTCCAGCAAAAAGTTATTCGTGATGGAATTCAAGCGTGAATCCGTTATATTTGGATGGAAAACCACAAGTGGCTATCGCTAGAGCATTTAAATGTGCATTCAGCATTTAAATGTGAATAAATCTTTTGTGTCTCAGACCATCGCTCGTTACCGTGATACTGGTAGCGTAGCCTGTCGACAAAGAGGTGGACGGAAGAAAACAGGAACATCAGCAGAAATGGTTCGAAAAGTAAAGAAGCGACTTGATCGAAACCCGCGTCGCAGTAGCCGAAAAATGGCTCGTGAGCTGAACATATCGCAATATTCCATTCGGCAGTTATTGAAAAATGAGCTCGGAGTAAAAGTGCAAGAACTTACACCGCAACAGAAAGAAAATAGACTCAAAAGACTCAAAGGTAAACTGCCGATATGGCTTACTCCGATGAGAAAACATTCGTTGTCCAGCAGTTTTTAATTTTTTTTTTTTAAATTTTATTGAGTGGAAGGAAAAAAGTCGGAATGCACGAATTATGGCCTTAAAACGGCCAATGAAACCGTCACACGCTGCCCGAATGTTTCTCTGCGGTATTTTGGCCCATTCCCGGCTTTCCAAAATACTCCAGACACAATAGTCCAACGGATTGGTATCCGGAGATTTTGGTGGCCATTGTGCCCTGGAAATGAAGCGACGAACCTCATTTTGTAACCACTCTTCTCTCTTCTTTACTTTCTCGAACCATAAAGAAATCACACTATCTTGCTTCAATTCAATCACGAATAACTTTTTTTCTGAATAATTTTTACCCAAATGCTTTTGTACTCTTGTAAACAATATAATGAGCTGTCACTGGAATAATTTTACAGCTGTCGGACGAGTGGCTTAGAAATGACAGCAGTCTGAAGTTGTTTGCAGTTTTTTCATCTCACCCTGTATGTCATTAAAAATAGGACCTGACGTCATGATCATACAATCATCTGCACACTTTACGATCTATATGACGTCTTGAGAGCAAGGAATCCAGGAAAGGTAGAGATTAAACAGTTTAGAAGATATCACCCTACCCTGTTTCACTCTACGGGTTTTGGACTTCTGGTTTCGGAATTCCACGTATGACTGACGTCCACACATTTAGTTGATTTACTGATTCTGGGATCAGAACGGTTGGAACGATTTATTTCGTCTATTTGACCAGCAGATATATAGTGAGCTGCAGCTTTCATGATATCTCGAAAAATCCTTTCTGCTATCCGAACATCACAAGGGTTGGTAAGTTATCTGAATCGAAGGTTGATGAACCGTTTGAACTCTCAAAGAAAAGTACGACGTTCAGAGTTTATGAAATCGTTCGAAATCTTCATGGAGACGATTACCGAGAGATGATCTGATCCAAGCAAAATGACGTGTTGCCAAATAACGTCATTTACAAGACCGGGTGACACTAGGGTTACGTCTGGAAAACTGCGACACTTTCCCCATTGACTGCAATTCCCATTGTATTTATGGGTTATTAGAGATTTCTTCAACCGAGGTAGTCCAGTATTGAACATAATGGTGTAACAGGAACGCCAATCCTGCACTTGCACTTCTGGGGCGATCCTTCCTCATTACGTTGTAACCATAGCAACATTGTAGGCTGCAATTTTCATTGAGATTGGTTTCCTGCATCGCTGCGATCAAGATAGTCTTTCGATTTATAAATTCCACTATATCATCGATTAGCTTCGGAATCCGTTGCAACTAAATTGCAAGAACTGTGCAGAATCTAGAGTTGAAACTATGTTGATGTTCCAGTAGACTGTGGTGGAGTTCCGTACTCCGACGACGATTTAAATGATGACTTAGTTGAGAACGACGTGGACTCGCTGGTGTCAACGTTGCTGCAGCACATCCCAACATAATCCCTTTCGTTGTAGTCACTCCACAGACTCAATTCGGACAATTTCCAAAAGTTCACCTATTCTCTGCATCCATAGCATCGCACCGAAACAGATTCTTCAAACCAAAAGAATCCAGATCACGCTGTTGTTTGTTTTTGCTGTTGTTGTTGTGCGTACTAAAATATACCAAAAGAAAGAGCAATAAATTTAAATAAAACAAATAATAAAAATAATCCTTCCCTAAACGATAATGAAATCAAATATGTACTTCCAACAACAACAATAACAACAGTGGAACACACTCTCACTTACATACACATGAGAGCAAATATGTAAGTATGTTTGCACACATGGACCCTTGGCAGCGAGTAAAATATCATGGTACTCTACACTATATATAAAGCGTATAAAATATCCTATTGCCAAGACAGTCAGCTAGTTTCCCATGCACATTATAGAGCTTTCTCTAACCCCCACACACACACACATGCAAGATGAAGTCAAACACCCATACGGCTCTTCAATACTTATAGAGTGGAATAACAAGTATTTTTTCTTGTTTTTCATTCAAAGTTCCTTAAATGAAATGAAAAATCATATAATCATCCAACTGCCACTGGAAGGAAGGAGCAGCAAAAATAGTTTTACATTCGTCCGTCCATTCGTCCCGTCACCCGTTTACCCCCCCCCCACACACACACACACGCCATAGCTACCGTGTCCTTATGTCTAATATTCCCCCTCGCATAGTAGAAATGATTGCTCTATATGTGTTTGGTGGTGTTGTTGTGGTACATTCGTGCTCCAACCGAAAGTGCGTGCTGGTTGCGAATGAGTCATCCTGCACAATTTAAAAGCAACAATAGCAACAGCAATAACAAGCGAACATATACAACAAACACTTTGTATTTGGATACCCAAGTATTCTTCAATATCCAAACATCCCGACCATCCATTCATTCATTCATGGAGAGTGAATAACCCTCCCTATGGAAAAGCAAAAAAAGAACAGAAAAAAACACAGACTAACGTCATTTTTTATTACCATAACAGTATTGAGTTTTATCAAATTAAGCGAGGGATGTATGCTAAGAATGGTAGGGATTTTTCGAGGATGTGGAAAACGCCGACTTTAGGGGATGGAACCACAGATTCGTAAGTGAACTGATATATATTTCTTTTTTGTATTATAGCCATAAGAGATATGGTGAGGCAGAAAATTCTGCATAGGAAAGAAACTTATTTGACAAAATTTTTATACCCTCCACCTTGGAAGGGGGGGAGGGGGGGGGTTGGTAATCATTGTATGTATGGGTCCACGTTTTGGTATAACCCCCATATAACGGTACCTCCCGATATTCGGTATTTTGATTATTTTGCCACATTTTTTCACGGATTTGTCTAAAAAATCGTATTTGTTGGTCATAATGGGTTCTAGGTCCGGTGGAGAAACATTGTATGTATAGGTCCACGTTTTTGTATAGCCCCATATAGCGGTACTTTCAGATATTCGGTATTTTGATGATTTTTGGCACATTTTCCCATGAATATATCTAAAAAATGCTTCCTTTACCCTAAAGTGGAGGGTGTTAAAAGTTCGGCCCAGCCTTAATGTTTTTAACTTTTTAATTTGAGGCTTCTTCCTTCACTTTTTATACCTTCTGTCCTACGGCTGCAAAGGGTACACATCATAATAAATAGTATCATCTGCTGACAGATGTATACCACCAGTCTTTCGTTATGATTATTCAAACTGTTGACGCCTTATGGAGGAAGTTCTGAAGAGGTGGGCCAATATTGTAAATTTCACATCTGATCTAAGTCTGATATAATTTTTAAAATATTAGGTTTTGTCACGTTTGAAAAGAATCGGATGTTCATTTCACCTTTTATGCACGTCACGGTTATTCAAAATTTTAACCAGTTGTGGGAGAGGTACCAGAAGGAGTGATCCATTCTATCCGTTCTTGATGCCAATTCTTGTGATGGGAAAAGGATTGGGATGCGTAAAATGTTATTTTTCGCACCTGACCTAGTACTGATAAAATATTAGGACTTGGAAAGTTTGAAGGAAATCGAATGATCCTTTCTTGTTCCATGAGGTAAATTATTTTCTGTGAAAGTTTTGATCTTTTGTGGGGGAGGTATCAGGAGGAGTGGACCGATATTACCCATTTCGGAATAATATTGTGATGGGTCAAGTTTGGACCGACAGATGGACGAACAGACATAGCTTGATCGCTGAAAAAACATTTTTCGAGTTATGCCAATTTTTGAGTAAATAAAACTGTAAATAAAACTGTAATGAAATCATGTGATAATGCTGAAGTACGGGAAGAACCTTCGTCTCTACATATAGATGATCCGCTGATGTCATTAGGAGGCACCTTGATCGCCGATCTCCGGAGGACCTTGTACCTAGTTTTGATTTTAAAGCAGATAGCTGTGGTTTCCTAACGAAGTTGACCACTAGTGTCGGATTTATGTGTCCTTCGAGCTGGACGTTCAGCTGCTTTCTCATCCCCGCAGTCCATGTGGAAAAGAATGTGAATGTTGATTTAGTGGCGAGTATTTCAATATTCCTCGCGCTTCTAAGAGAATAAATACTTCCAATATTGAGATCGACGAAAATATTTTCCAAAGTCTCCAAAAGATCAAGATGTAAAAATCGGTCAGTTACTTTTGAATGAATGATCTTTACAATGTAATTTCTTTTTGACCCCAGAATTTCAATATTTGTTAAGAACTCGATATAGGTTTGTATTCTGAGTCCAAAAAATGTAGCGTGCAGGACTGCTCATAGCGCTTAAATTAAACATTTTTATAAGACTTACAGTCTCGTCAAACTCGAATACTATCTTCCAGTAAACCAAGAAAAGTCACTTGATTAATATTCCCCAGTCGCCAATGTTAATGAGGGTGAGGTATCTAATTTCACTCTGTCTCAGTCTTGAGGACACTCGATTTATCCTAAGCATTTAATACAGTAAAGACATCACGGTGCTAGAAACACCGAAAAACTTTTAATCCTCTACCTTTCTGTAATTCATTGGCACAGTTTGCCACATGGACTGTGCAAATTAAAATGACGCAAAATATGCATATCGGCAAGGAAAATATGCGGAATAACTTAAGTTGAATCATGTTTAAGTACGAACAAGATTCTCAAGTTGCTAGTCGGCATAATTTGGGTAGCTTGAACACTTATGATGCGGTTGGTTGGTCTGTGATAAGATTGTATACGAATCCTACGCAATGGAGAAGAGTTTAGACTTGTCAGAATGGCTCTTTGAGTACTTCAACAGCGTTTTCCCCATGGCACCCATGTACCAGTTACATGAAGAGACTGTGATTTTTTGGGGTATTAGTGGTTTGATAATCTAGATTCGTATTACCTCAAATCGGGTTAATTAGGAGTGCAGTCCTCAGACTTAAATGTATTGTATCATCATTATTTTTTGAAGAATTGTTTTGTTGTATTTCTTAAATTTCCATACGCTTTTCTTAGAAGCTTCATAAAAACTTTTGCCTGCCTTCCACAGGCAATTACAACAAATGGCATGTGTTTGAAAGTGTTTGTTTGGCCATACACAGTTGTATCCTTCACGCAAGTACACACATATATCCGTACATACTTATTTGGGGAGGAATGGGGTCTGGCTGGCAGTGCGGCAGGCAAACCTAAACAACAACTATTTTTGCCTACCCATGATGGTATCCAAACTAAAATCCTGTCGCCACTTGTCCTGACAACACGGTCTTCGGAATTCAACGAGCAACCGACTCTGACTGTGTCCCCTTACATTTGTAAAGCTTATGTTAAATTTGTTGGGGCTTCTCATACATTTATGTTCGTCAAAGCCAACTGGCAAGATATTATGGAGACCCTTTGAAATTGAGAGCGAGAGTGACATTTAAAGAGAAAAAGAGCGAAAATATGGGGGATACAAAGAGACAAGGATAGCGTTTGTCTCTTAAACACCTAAACAACTGCTCCAAGTACACACACAATGGGAGCAAAAGGCAGAGGCTTCGATGAGTGTGACAAGAATTGACAATTGGCAAAGAATGGAATGTGATATAGCAAGCAGTCAAGTAGAAATACATACACACACACACTCTCTCTGCCCCAAAACGGAAGGGGAAACACCGACTGATGTTGATGATTCATACTTGCTTCTGCTGCTTTGCCTTAGTTCTTGCTTTCGTTCTTTGTCGATTCTTCTTCTGCTTCATGGCATGGCATAAAAGAAAAAATCTGCCCCTAAAACATTGACAATAGCCCGAAATGATGGCCTATAAGGACTGCTTTGGTAGCTGAAATACTTCCAAATATGCATGCTTGGTTTATAGGCATTCAGTATTAGGAAGAAAAACAAAATTGTTCGATTGATGGTACGGTAGGCGTATTTAAAATTGTTATGGCTAACTTTGAACTGTCAATTTAACAACAAAAATATATAAATTTTAAAGCCTATTAAAGCTTTTAGATGAAGAGTATTATATGTGATATTTGTGCAATGAAGTATTCTGCACTTCGATGCTCTGACACCATTCAATTTAATAGGGGATTTTAAAATGGTTTTTTTCGGAGTTTTGAGGAACGGGTAGGTTTTTTCGCGAACTTGAAATTTTGAAGTCTGACTTGATACGTTTTTCGGCGAGTCATAGATACATATGATCATCAAAGAACAGAGAACTTTTTTATTGATGTTGCAAAATATAAACTTGTATAATAATTGCATTATCAAAATAGTTAATCTCTCTAAGGAATATTAGGTCTATTCGTGATAATGACTAGAGGCAATCAGCTCTGGCAGAGCAAATTGACTGTTCAGCCACTTTCATAGTGTCCCTTCTCGAAGCAATATCAATAAAATAAATTAAATATGTATTTAGCGTCCAAAGATCTACCAATCGCTATTCTGATTTTTGGAGACATTTTCTGGAGCAGTTTTGGGGAGTTAGTTACCAAGCGCAGTATTGTGTGCGGGTCTGAGTCACTTGACACTGCGCACATTCTAATAAATTTTATATCAAATTAAGACCACCATTCTGAACGCAATTAGGTCAAATTTAACCTGTTTAGACAAAGCCCACGTTCTTGTGTTCTAATCAGCGTTCGAAAATAAACATTATGGTACAGTACCATAGTGTTCTGTACCGTACCGAGGTGGTGTGGTACACTACGATAGTGTACCGTACCGGAACACAACCCTTAAAAAATATTTTAGTGATACTGTACCGGAGCACAACGATAATCGTACTGTACCGCAGTCGGAGCACTAAAAAACGTAGTGTTCCGCAGTCGGAGCACTACAAAATCGTAGTGTACATTAAAAAAATATGGTGGAACATTAAAAAAATAATGTACCGGTAGTGTACCACATGAGTGTTCTTTACGATTTGGGGAAAAATTGAATGTTTGATGTTTTTGATAATGCAAAATTAAATAATACAATTCAATATTATAGAAATAAATGCTGGATTTAGTTTTTTGCGTTGATTGAAGAAAGAGTGATACTAACATTGAATTTTGTGTAATTAAGCAAAGTCGGATTATCTTTAATTTCTTTTATTATAATCATTTTATTAATTTACAATGCCATATACTAAAAAATCAAACATTTAATATTATTTTCCCAAGTCATAATGTGGTGCATGTGGTACAGAACGATTTTTTAGTGCTCCGTTTGCGGAACACTACGTTTTTTAGTGCTCTGACTCCGGAACACTACGATTTTTTAGTGCTCCGACTACGGAACACTACGATTTTTTAGTGCTCCGACTGCGGAACACTACGATTTTTTAGTGCTCCGACTGCGGTACAGTACGATTATCGTTGTGTTCCGGTACAGTATCACTAAAATATTTTTTAGTGGTAGTGTACGGGTACACTACCGCTAAAATTTTTTTAGTGATACTGTACCGGTACAGTACGCTATGTTAGTGTACTGTTTATTTTCGAACGCTGGTTCTAATGCATAGGTGTGGATGGCGTTCATAATGTAAAGACTGATATCATAGGTGACTGAATCATTATGAATACCAGAGACTCACTCTTACATCGTAGGTCCTCTCTAACACACCTTGGCGGTAGAATTTTGCCCACCAGAAATGGTTTTGGATGGCTACTGCGAAATTACCCAAGCAGGTAATGCAACGAAAACACGTTGTTATGTTAACGCAAGAAAATAATCTTCTTCTGCTCATGTAAATTGTTCAATGGAGTCATGAGCAACAACCCTATTGCAGTTCTCAGGACGGCATTCCTGGAGGTCTGAATACTTCTCCATTGTGTTGAACTAGTGTTCGACATATTGCTTTATAAGAGGTCAACAAGGTATCCTTGTCAGCGCCGGCTAGCTCCTCTAGGTAGGGGTAGTTTGTGGTCGGGACTAGGAGACATGACCTTAGTCAAGATTAATAGCCTTGGGGTCGAATACACTTTTTATACCCTAGACCACATAGTGTCTTTGTGCATTTGTTTGTAACAAGGAGAAGGAAACCAGCTAGGCCCATAGTTACTTTTGAGGATTTTCATAGAATCACTTTCTGAGCTGATTTATGCATGTCCGTCCGTCTGTCCATGTATTTTTGTGAACAAAATGAAGGTCGCATTTATTATCGGATTGAGATGAAATTTTCTAAACAATATTTGTTTTGGCCCCAGGACGGACCCAACTTATTGAGCAAAAAAATAACTCTGTCAAATTTTATCGAAATCGGTTTAGATTTGGATATAGCTCCAATATATATAATTATCCGATTTTTTGTACCCCAAACAGCTAATATAAGCCCAAATGGGCTGAATTATGGCACAACCAACTGAATTCATCCTTGAAACAAGTACTTCAAATTTGGTGAAAATCGGTTCAGATCCGAGTTGATGTTTACGTCCCTCACATGCGTAATATGCACTCCATAACAATGATATTTGACACCGGCCATCAGATACTGCTCGAAAATACCTTTGCCAAATTTTATCGAGATCGGTTCAGATTTGTATATGCCTTTGATATACATCTTTGTCCGATTTTACGGTTATTGTTCACAATATATGTAATATCAGCCTAAATTGCTATTGCTCTAACAAATATTTTTAAATATAGTCTTTATCAAGGTCATACCATGACCTATACAGAAACCGGTTACCGGTTATTTGACCTGAAAATTCGGCTACAAAATCAGGATTTTATCCACAAAACTGATATGTTCAAAATAGGTATCATTATGGAAATACTTATCCAACAGGTACTCATATAATGGGGTTGTTTGAACCTGTTCCGGAGCAATACAAAAACATTTTTATTTTTGTACTGGAACTTTTTGAAAACCCCCTAAAAATCCATTACATATCTACATGCTACATTATAGCCTACACTCTTTCCATTCCAAAATGGTGCCAAATGTGCTTATATCTCTTGTATGTATTTAATCTTTATTCGACCTGTCCTTCTGCCATATCTTCTCATACCTTCCAATAGTCAACATTTTGTACAAAATTTCGCACATATCAATTTCTCGGCATAACTTGGACCAATTTTAAAAGAAGATTGTATGTGTTTTTGACATCCCACCAAAAAGGATAAAATTTTATACAAGAGGAAGGATGTCTCTGATCTGGTGCAAATTTTGAAGATCGTAATATCTTTAAGTTTGGGTGAAGTTTGGGAAAGGGCTATAGGGGATCACTTCTTTAGTAGAAAATTTACGAAGAACCATAAATCGCCCGCAAATAATCAACCTTTCGAGAACTTTTGAAATTACTTCTCAATGTTGCAAGAGTAGAAGTATAAGAGATTATACGCCGTTTTACTTATAATTCAAAAAAGCAATTTATGCTATTCATGATATTTCAATTGTACATTCCATTTGAAATTTATTTTGGTATAATTTCATTTGAAGATTTCCACACCTCATTATACGCTCCACCATAGTATGGATGTTATATTAAATTTCTCATTGCGTTTGTAACACCTCGAAATATACATTTTAGGCCCCACAAAGTCTATATATTCTTGATCAGCATTAAACTCTATGTCAGTTTAGCGATGTTCGTCCGCTTGTCTGTCCGTCTATGGAAATAACTCTAGCTTCCCAACGTTTGAAGTAGGTTGATAAAATTTTACTTAGATGTGTTTTAGTATTGAATTCATGACTTTTGGTACTGAAAATGGGATGTATAGGTCCACGTTTAAAAGTACCTACAAATTTAAGATTTTTTGGGTGTTTTAGTCACAATTTCATACCGAATTTGCTGTAAATTGGTAAATTGTGTTTCCAGTATGTAGGAAACGCCTGGCATAGATCCTATATAACTGTATCGGTACTTTGACGAATTTTGCCAGAATTGTTTCAAATTCGCAATTTGGAGCTCGCAGTGAATACTGCTTACTATGACAGAAAGTTGCCCAAAAATCATACGTATTTTGATGATTTTATTTTAATGTTTGGAATTCGTAGTAGGCACTTCATTCTCAGAAAGATAATTGGCTGTAGAGGTCCACGTTTTCGTATAGCTCCATTTAACTGTAATATCCGATATTCAAAATTTTCAAAACTATGACAGCATCTTCCAACGTTTTTTTTTTTTTTAATTTTGAAAATTCTTACCAAATGGTAGATGTATTAAAGTGCGGTCCGGCCGAACATAGCTACTTTTTTTAATTATTTAAATTAAATTATTATTTAAATTAAATTTAAATTATTTCATTTGAAACATTAAATTTGAACATTTTAACAAAGATTTTTTTTCGAAATTAAAATAAATCGCACATATTATTGTTCAAATCAACTTAACTCGTAATACAATCAAGAAAAGTATCGAAATATACAAAAAATCAAATTTTGAATAAAAATTATAATTGAATTTTAAATGTAGTTGAAATACAAAATATTTCGAATTATAACAAATCAAATTCGAGTTTCAAGTGAAAATCTAAAATGTCAAGTAAAATATTTCGAAATACAAAAGAACATGGTGTAGATTGAGGCCGGCCAAAAACTACAAATTAGAACTTGTTTTAAATCTACTGTCAACATTACATGTTAAATCCCTATAATTTTCCTGTCTAAGTAAAATCCCATATCTTTATAATTGAAAAAAAAAGCAACTATTAATTCTGCAATTACAATCAACCAGCGAAGGATGATTGTTAACAAAAACCAAACGAATCAAATGTTCGGTTCAGTAATCTTTGGTATTATCTAAAAAAACAGAAACAAAACAAAAACAACAATAACTGAAATGGTCATCGCCAGGATCGTAGGGAGTCGCGCCTCCTATTTGTTTTTTCTCTCTCCATGCCGTGAGTCATTCATTTATTTGGCTAGAATTGTTGGCAACCAGAAAGCGTTTGTTCGGTGCCGCCAATGCATTGCTTGCTTCCATTACATTTTTTATTACCGTCTCGTCTGGAATTGTCCACATCCGCGTCAACATGTCGTGACTTTGATGACGGAACTTTACACCGAGTTATGCCGTTATTTTTAAGTTTTAAAGCCATGAAAAACCGTTACTCAGTAACTCGTCATCTACGTCGACTACGCTCCTGTATCCTTCGGCTTCTATTACGACTGAGCCATTATCATTTGTTTTGTGGCGGAGGACTCTCTCGTGTGTGTGTGTGCGTGTGTTCGTTTGTACACAGTTTGTTATTAGTCGGGTTTCACGTTTGGTGCCAAGAAGTCGGATACCAAAACATAGAAAAAAAGTTCAATCTCCTCCCTTCTCATTCGTTCGTTGACTGCTGTTTTAGTTATTATTTTTTTTGTCGTCATCATAGCTGGCTTTTGTTGCTGTTGCTATATTTTATTTCTACATCCTTCTAGGATTATGTGGTGCGAAGCAGTCGATGATATTCAAAAGGCTTTAAGTCGTATTTTTAGTCTACAGGTGAACGGTGTAAAGGAAACGATTAAATATTGTAAGTATGGAGGGCGGAATCTGAAGTCAAAGCGAAGGCTTAAGGGATTAGAACATATTGTTATACCCTAGATCTCTTTGGACGAAATTAATTTAAGGATATTTGAATATGATCAAGCCATGTTCTTATGCCTCTTAGTCAGATTGTATGTGTGGCCAGCTGACTATCGGTCCATACTCGGTGCATCAGAGAATTTTTCTAAACTAAGATCAAGTTTGAAAATGAGCAATATCAATATCCATCTGGCCATGTCCGTCCATGGGCCATATGAGTTCACTCCTTCTGGTTTAATATATAATATATAATGGTACTTTTTTTGGTATTTGGGTATGTGATAGAGTTGGAAATTTAAAATTTGGCATTAAGATCACCTTTTATGTGGTTTGGTTGATACGTGGTGGGGGATTTAGGAAAACGGAAACTACATTTGGCACAATTTGAAAAATAGTGCTTGAAATCTAAAATTTGGTGCTAGGGTCACTGCTTATGTGTAGCAAGAACATACGGAGCTGACTTCGGAAATTTGTACCATAATTGTACGAAAAATTCTGAATGCTACTATATTTCGTATTGGGTGAAGGGATAGAGATAAAATTCTGAAATTTGATATTTAGATTACCGATGGTATTTGTGTTTGAGATTTGGTGGTGGCTTGGAAATGCTTGTTCCAGACGGTTTAGATTTGAAGATGGGGTTGGAAATGTGTATTATAATTGTACGAAAAGTACTAATTAGTACTAAATTTGGTATTGGGTAAAGAAATAGGGGGAGATAAAAAAACTGCAACCAACTTCAGACTGCTGTCATTTCTAAGCCACTCGTCCGACAGCTGTTAAAATTATTCCAGTGACAGCTCATTATATTGTTTACAAGCGTACGAAAGCTTTTTGGTGAGAATTTTAAAGAAAAAATGTTATTCGTGATGGAATTCAAGCGTGATTGTGTGATTTCTTTATATTTTTCTGGGAAACCACAAGTGGCTATAGTTAGAGCACTCCAGCATTTAAATGTGAATAAATCTTTTGTGTCTCGTGCCAACGCTCTTTACCGTGAGACTGGTAGCGTAGCCTGACGTCAAGGAAGTGGACAGAAGAAAACAGCCACATCAGCAGAAATGGTTCGAAAAGTAAAGAAGCGACTTGATCGAAACCCGCGTTGCAGTGACCGAAAAATGGCTCGTGAGCTGAACATATCGCAATATTCCATTCGATAAATATTGAAAAATGAGCTCGGAGTAAATCCATTAAATTCCAAAAAGTGCAAGAACATGCACCGCAACACATAGAAAAAAATGCAAAAGAGCTAAAGAGTTGCAGTTTTCTCCGATGAGGTTGTCCAGCGTTTGTAAATAAACAAAATGATCGTGTTTAGTTGCCAAAGAGGTCAGCTGAAAATGTGCACCTTCGTTTGGCCACCAGAACTCAAACGCCGGCCATAGTGATAGTGTGGGCCGCCGTAACAGCCGATGGTCGCTCTTCGCTCGTTTTAATCGACCGTGGCATCAGAATAAATGGCGAATATCATCGCGAAGATATTCTGGAGGGTGTATTAAAGCCTTGGGCACGCAAACATTTTGGCCGCAGACATTGGACATTCCAACAGGACTCAGCACCATTGCACTCAGCACGCGCCACCCAAGAATGGTTACAAAATGAGGTTCCTCGCTTCATTTCTAGCGCACAATGGCCACCAAAATCTCCCGATACCAATCCGGTGTACTATTGTGTCTGGAGTATTTTGGAAAGCAAGGTTGGCACAAAAACAGCCTCAAGCAAGCGCTTCGCCGGAAATGGGCCAAAATACTGCAGAGCAACATTCGGGCAGCGTGTGACGGTCTCATTGACCGTTTGAAGGAAATAATTCGTGCCAAAGGTGACCAATTCGAACAAATCTAAACTTATTCTAAAATTTGATGCTATTTCCGACATTTTTTGCTTTCATTCAATAAAATTTAAACAAAAAATGTAGATATTAGGGCGTTATCTCTCCCCGAACATTTAACAGAGATTTCACTATTTGTGTCTATGGTTTAGAGAAGGAGTTGGTTTTGGTTATGTGTACTATAATTGTACAAATTTTGTATTGGGTAAATGAATAGAGCTAAAATTCTGAAATTTAATATTTTGGTCACTGTTGGTTTCTTTACATATGGAGACGCTGAAATAGTTTTGGATAGAAAATTGGATAAAAGTCAATTGTGCAATTTTTAAAAAATGATTTCTAAAAGTGGTAAAAGTTTTATATTTCTATTCGCAAAAAGACACAAATTATATTTAACATATTGGATTTTTCAACAACAAAAAATGTATTGGAAAAACTCGACGGCCCAACAAAATTTTTGACATTTCTATTATATTTGTTTGATGTTAATTGGGTTTTGATTTTATGCTCGACACTATCTGTAACTTATATCCTTTTGTAGTTTGCAACAAAATTCTAGGCTTGTATTCCCCAGCCCCACATTGCAATACAAGTTAACCTCACCTCATTCGTTCGAAGCCTTTTTTTCCCAACTACTACTAAAGCAATTTTGTTGTAGTTGTTGTTGCTATTTTGTGTTGTTTTTCTTTTTATTCTATAGTGGGCTACCAGGCTGTTTTATATTTCATTGGTGGATATGACTGACTTTTCATCGCCACCACCACAGTTGTATTGCCTCCAACCTGTGTATCGTAGAGCAGGCGTCGGCGGTGACGGTGGCGGCGACGGCAAATATGTTTCACATTCATATCCATACTTGTTGTCATAGTCCACAATCCTTGTAATTATGATATCCTTTTTTTACTCTTGCCGCTGTTGGTTTTGTCACTGTCACAATTGTTTCTTTCATCGGTTTGTGGCACTAGGACGACGTTGACGCAAACGAAGTTCTCGGTGTTGGAATATTTTGGTTGGGCTTTTATTTTATACAAATAATGAAACATTTTTCCATATGCCTTGGAGAAATCTATGAATCTGCCATTTTTTTATGTGACCAGGTCTGTTGTGGTGTTTCAGATTTTGTTTCATATTTTGTTCATTCGAGTCTTTGGAATTGCAGGAGATATTCAGCAGCAGTGGCAACCACAAAGAATTCATTTGTGTGTGTGTGCGTGTGTGTGTTTGTGTGCGCCTTGCATTTGTTGGTCTGAAATGGCTTTTGTTTCCTCTTGTTGTTGTTTTTTTTCTCTTGCGGGTTATCCTTTCTAGTCCTTTTTAATTTTCTGACATAATAATAGGTTGTATTTTTAATTTGTTATAAGGCTTTCCCATAACCAGAATTGCATTGCGGCTGTTTTGACCAGAATTGGAGGGCTTTAAGGAAATTTATGTTAAGGTAACAGACATTTGGTTGTGTAAGGATGTGTAGACACTTGTGGTTACTAGAATTTCGTGCGTATTAGGCCAACAGGGATGGCGGAGTGTGAATCATTTTTTTCGCTGTAATAGCGAGGAAGGAAACTGGTTCAGCAGTGACAGACATAGGCTACATGACCTCAATTTCCTATTGTTCAGATGACTATTGTGTTTATACACAAAAATAATGGAAAATATTTTGTAGAAGCGCGTGCGAAGATCCATCCAAGAAAAATAAATATAATTTTTAAAAAAGTAAGGAAAAACAATGAACCGGACACTCAAATGTGGACATAACTTTAAAGCTATAATATAGAAATGGTAATTGTGACATCCGAGTCCCTCACTTTGCGATAGAAGCATATAAAACAATCGCTGTTAATGGATTGTTCTTCTAAAACTTCCTGCATACCCCAATCCTAAAGGATGAGATAAAGAAAACTGCACATTTTTTAAATTTTGTTGAATGAAAGCAAAAAATAAGAAAATAGCATCAAATTTTAGAATAAGTTTAGATTTGTTCGAATTGGTCATCTTTGGCACAAATTATGGCCTTCAAACGGCCAATGAAACCGTCACACTCTGCTCCAATGTTGCTCTGCGGTATTTTGGCCCATTTCCGACGAAGCGCTTGATTGAGGTGATCGACACTTTTGTATTTTTTAATGCCAACCTTGCTTTGCAAAACACTCCAGACGCAATATTCCAACGGATTGGTATCGGGAGATTTTGGTGGCCATTGTGCGCTGAAAATGAAGCGAGGAACCTCAATTTGTGACCATTCTTGGGTGGCGCGTGCTGAGTGCGATGGTGCTTAGTCCTGTTGGAATGTCGAAGATCTGCGGCCAAAATGTTTGCTTACCCAAGGCTTTAATACACCCCGCAAAATATTTTCACGATAATAGTTGCCATTTATTCTAGTGCCACGGTCGATAAAAACGAGCGGAAAGCGACCATCGGCTGGCGGCCACACCATCACCATGGCCGGCGCTTGAGTTCAGGTGCGAACGAAGGTGCACATTTTCAGCTGACCTCTTAGGTAAGTTTGTTTATAAATTGCTGGACCACGAATGTTTTCTCATCGTGGAAAACAAAATTCGGCAGTTCACCACTTTCGGCTAAGCGAAGCAACTCTTTAGCTCTTTTGAGTCTATTTTCTTTCCGTTGCTGTGTAAGATCTTGCACTTTTTGGAATTTCAATGGCTTTACCCCGAGCTCATTTTTCAATATTTGCCGAATGGAATATTGCGATATGTTCAGCTCACGAGCCATTTTTCGGTCACTGCGACGCGGGTTTCGATCAAGTCGCTTCTTTACTTTTCAAACCATTACTGCTGATGTTGCTGTTTTCTTGTGTCCACTTCCTTGACGTCGGGATATGCTACCCGTATCACGGTAACGAGCTATGGTACAAGACACAAAAGATTTATTCACATTTAAATTCTGGAGTGCTCTAACGATAGTCACTTGTAGTTTTCCAGCAAAATATAAGAAAATCACACTATCACGCTTGTATTCCATCACGAATAACATTTTTCTTCTGGAAAATTCTCACCAAAATGCTTTTGTACACTTGTAAACAATATAATGAGCTGTCACTGAAATAATTTTACAGCTGTCGGACGAGTGGCTTAGAAATGACAGCAGTCTGAATTTGGTTGCAGTTTTTTCATCTCACCCTGTAAGTACAAATTTCGAAAACTTCCTTCATATCCTAATCCTACACTCTGCCAGTAATGCTAATTTTAGAATTCCAGCTCCATCCGTTCTTCCAAATTCAAATTGTATTAAACTTCGTACCGTTTAGAACTTTTCGTATACATGAGTATACACTTCCAAAACTTACTCCTTACATGGACCCTACTCCTCATCCTTGATTCCCATTGCATATAGCAAGTGTTTAGCTCTAACCGTTCACATGATACGAAATGGTACCAAACGTAGTACTTTTTAGTACTTTTCGTAAACGTACATCTATCATACACTCACTGACATCTGTGGCCCTAATTCCGTTGATGAATTGTTAAGACAGTCAGTCAATCAGTCAGTTAGTCAGTCAGACAGTCAATTACTCTACTCTTTTATTAATGTAGATTTAGAATTAGAGTTTGACATTAAGTCTACTTTGCCAAAATATTTCAATAATCTTACATTTTTTAGTACTACATCGTAAAAATCGGATATGTATGTCTAATCTTCATGGTGCGTCCTTCAAAATGGGTTTACAAAAATGACCAAATGCTAAAGGGAAATATATTTGTTTGAATACCGGCTGAAACTTTCCGACTTGTTTAAGTTACTTTTTTATTTGTTCTCGAAAGTGGTATCCCAAAAGTACAAGTGAAATGTTTCAAATTCTAAATAAAACTGTCAACTACACACCTAAACCATGTCTAAGAATTTCCCCAATAACTTTATTCCTCTTCTCTTCAATTCAATAGAAAAAATGCGAAACCCCTTTGACCGCAAGAGAACACCTAAAAGTGTTTCTTGGTGTCAGTGTTTTTGTTTGTTTTTGAGACCTTTCCCATTTTGAGAAGATGGCTGGCTGGCATTGTTACTTCTGCTGCAAAGTGAGACAATAAATTACTTTTCACTTAACCGCAAAAGAATGAAAAATCCTTTTATTTTAGCGTAGGTGTTGCTCGGTTCTTTTTTGTGGTCTATGGAGTCCCCTTTTTTCCTTTGAACTTAACGCCATATTCTTGCAATAACTAAAGGCTTTCTACAGATAAATTGGTGTGCGTGTAGGTGTATGACCAGGTGTGTATATATGTATGTGTGTGTCGTTGGCATTGAGAAACATGTCCACTTTTATTTATTAATACAAATTAATCTTGTCCACAACGAGTGATTCTCCTTGTGCTTTTCCCAAGATTTTCTATTTTATTAATTAGAAATTAGAAGAAGTCATTCGGTTGTTGGAGTTGCCCCTTTAGTGTGGCCTTAATGCGTTTTTGCTGTTTAATTAAACGTGATGTTACAACAAATGACCGAATTTGTTGGAATGTCTATTGATTAGAGAACAACAAAAGATTTGTGTGTATGTACTAATTAAATTGTACAACAGTCAATCAATGCGTCTAGAAAATACCTGTAAAAGATCTTTGGTAAATTGAAATTTTCTATCTGCCGAAGATCTGTGAATGTTTTTTTTTAAGGGGATAGAAACCCACGAGGATGGTTTTCTATATACAGAAGTCCTGAGATAGGACAGAAGCTTTCTTCAAGTCGAACAATTATTGTTGTGGCTAGAGGTTGGACTTTAAGAAGATCAAGATAAAAAGTATCAGTCAGTTGTGCAGTCAGATGCATACCCTCAGCAAACGTTAGATTATTTAAATATATTTTGACTTCTGTTATGATTATTCAATTTTCATACTTCATTTAATACAGGTATGGACAAAATTACAAGAAAAACGAAAATTTATATACACTTTTAATCGAAATCATAAATTCTATATTCATCCTAGGTTTCTGGTTGAGAGAATTATTTAGATACAGAAAGTTGTAAAGAATCGCTGAATTGTTTCGAAAGTTATGACAAAAAAAGTAGTCTTCACAGCAGATTTTTTGTTAGTAGAAATAATGGGATGTGTGCAATACTAAGAGAACTGCATGCTCATTTCGGATTTTATGATCGTTTTGGTTATTCAGAACTTTGACCCATTGTGTTGGAGGTACCAGAAGGAATGGTCCGATCTCTACGATCTTTATAACAGATTTTGTGTGATAGAAATATTGAGATGTACCGAATCCTAATAGAATCAAATGTTAATTTCGATTTTAATAAGCTTTATGAGTATTCAAAATATTGATCCTTTGTGGGGGAGGTACCAGAAGGAGTGGACTGATATATCCCGTCTTCACAGGGAATCGGATGTTAATTCTGCGTTTTATGAGTTTCGTGGATATTCTAATTTTTGACCCTTTGTAGGGGAGGTGCCAGAAGGAGTGGACCGATATATACCATCTTCACACCAGTCCTTGTTGTAATAAAAATATTGCAATGTGTGTAATTTGAAGACAGTCGGACCCTTATATCACATTTTATAAGAGTTATAATTATTCAAAATGTTGACCCTTTGTGGGGAAGGGAAGGTACTTGATTGAGTAGACCGATATTGTCCATTTTCGAACCTGACCTAGCACTGATGCAAATGTTAGGATTTGCAAAGTTGGAGCAAAATCGGACTTTCCTTTCACTTTCGGTGTAGTAAAATAATTTTTTTTTTAAATTTTTGAAAATTATGCCCATCTCCGAACTCGATTTGATTTTGATAATAATTTTATTAGAGAGACAGACGAATGGACGGACATCACTGGATCGACTCCTAGCGTTTAAAACCGTTATTTCGATAAGGCACGTTTAGGCCGTAAAAGATATATACCCCGTGTAGCCATATCACTGAGGGTATAAAAATTAAACAATGGGAAGCACTTCCCCTGTTTTCATTTCTGATTCGTAACATAAACCAACATTTATAAAAACTTTATAAATATTAATATTTCTATAAAACAAAAAACTTGTTTGGTGATTAACTTTATCTATATCCCCTCACCTAGATGGTCAAAATTGTAAATCCATACAGATTCTATTCGAAATTTGGAATTAAACAAGTTCATTCGTTCGACTAGACGTTTATATTATATATTGTCACTGCTCGAATCTAATTTTCTTGGCAAAAAAATATGCTTCCAAAATGAGCCTTTTATTCAGTTGGGAACTCTAGCCGTTTCCAGGTATACTTATTAAAATGTAAAATTCTTAATTCACCATTTAAAAAATACACACACACTCCAAAGTGTTTCATTTGAAACAAGGACCTAAATATGAAAATGTTTTGCACTTTTTTGTTGCTAATGAATGGTCCTTCGCTTCCGAGCCGGGCAGAGTGTTTCGTCCTTAGCAAAAGTTCTTGAAACCTCTAACGGCTTTAAAATAATGTTCATAAATATAAACAAGTCATAAAAACACAATGAGCGCAAGTTGGAGAGCAGCTGAGGCTGATGTTCGTTTCGGCTCCCCCTCAGAGTTTGGTTAATACTACTACATATATATATACACACACACATTAAAACTGTCCCCTTCCCTCTCCACATATTGTAGAGAAATAAATCTTTTATGTTAATTTTATGTTCCAGTTACCATTTTGAGTTTTGTTCTTCACTGTCGTTTGAAGGATTCAAGTCGAAACGAAATTAACATTCAAATGTGGAAATGTTGTTCGTGAAAACATCACGAAGAATTGTAGAGGAAAAGTAAAAAGGGAAATGATGGGGAAATTGTCATGGCAGAATGCATGGGGGAAGAGAGCGAAAGTTTGCAGGAGAGTTTGGTGACATTAATTTGGGAAATCGAAAGAAACTTAGGTATGAAAATTAAATTTCCTTTGTATTTGTTATTTATTGAGAATTTCTCGAATTCGGAGCAGCGAGGGTAATAAATAGGATTGATATTTTATCTAGGAAATTAGGCATTGGCCTCGCTTCATATATTCCTTTGATGAAGGTGAAGGTAATTGACAAATCTTTCAACAGTTTCCGGCGGTAGGAGTATTTAGACTGATATTTTGTTTTGTTGAATTCTATGAATTGTTACATGGAAATCATTGAAAACCCCAGGAAATCTTAATGATCCACATTTTTGTAAGGAAAGTCTGTGTAAAAATATATTTTTAAATTCCACGATCTTTAGCATTGAAGTACTTGAAAAATATCCTTTAAAAGTCTTAGCAACTGGTCCAGCTTGACAAACATAATAGTGAAATCAAGAAGGTCAGTCGATGGAGAGCGCCAATGACGATCCGCAAAGCCCTTTTAAAGTATCCTAAATCAATGAGAAGTATAAAGCGGAGCGATAGCACGTGAATTGATTTCGGTCTAGAGACTCTTAATCTGTTATCCAACACTCACTTCCCAAACTTTAGCGATAATCATTCGACAACTCATTTAAAGCGATCGCTATTACACAGCTGAGAAAATAAACCTGATTGATAGAATTATAAGCATTCTCAAAATTAAAGTACCTGGACCAGACGTTATTATTCCCGTTATACTACAGCATCCTTCGTCGGAGATTTTAATGTCTGCCTGTGTCTATCGCAAATTCTGGTACTGTGGCGTTGAAATCAGAGCTTTATTACCTTCGACTGCAGCACTGGTCAGGTAAATATGAATAGTTCTCTATTAACCTCAGCAGATTTTCTCCTTATTGAGGTAATGTTAAAATCCATTCATAACTCTTTCTCAAAACTTGATATCCCTCAGCTCCCATAAAATGGTGTTGATGCAATGCTCAGTAGCAGAATCACCAATTCGAACATTGGCGAGAGCTCCATTAGGAGATCGTTGCTTATGCTGAGGATTTGGATCTGTTGATTGCATGGAAGTTCCTTCAAGCAATCTCAGATCTAATCCAACGAGCTATCGTTAAACTATCAAGGTGGGCACGCAGCAATGGGTTAGAATAACCTCTTCAAAAACAGGGCGTCGTCCCTTTCTCGAGAAAACGTAAAGTTCCTGAATTCTTACCAGATAGATGGGGTCACATTAACTCTCTCCTCAGAAGCCAAATATCTCTTGGACTCTCAAGATAATTTATTCTATAAGCGAGGCATTGATAAAGTTTAAAGAGCCGCATCGCTATGGATCATAGGAAAGGCGTCTCCAAGTAGAGAAACATGCAATCAGGTTTGGAATACGATTCAAAGAACTTAAACAATGGTGTGGCCAATCCTTTGGACGCTCTGCGGTCTTAGGTCGTTTGGAATTTATAGAAGGCGAAGTCAAAAACAGTGACATCCCCATACTTCACAGGGACGTCTGGACCCGTAACAACCCATGCGGTATAGCTGTCTATACTGATGATTCTAAGATGGAATGTGAACGGGTCTTCTTTGATATCCCTACAAATTTAGCAACGACAGTAAAAAAAGAAAATTTTGCGATTAAAAAGCCATAGATCTATTGGCAAATAGGACCAGTGAAGTTAAAGGCCCAGTTACTATATATGAAAGGCGGTGTAATGACGCTAAAAAATTCTGGGTTATAATCTCTGGTGAAACCTGACCTTAAACTTGATGTATGTATCTTCACAGGTCCCTATAGCGTGAGAACTATGACTTCTCAGTGGAGTAGCTGTGAATCTGTTTAATGTAGGCTCTGCCAAGCTGAGGCGGAAACTGAGAAACTGGAACATTTACTCTGCCACTGTCCAACTCTCATCAATTTGATTATTATTTCTCCAATCTATTTTCTTTCTCTCTTTTCTCTTTTTCACATTTAGAACGAACACAGTGCATCAGCAGGTCTCCGTTTTTAAGTATTTTAAAGAATATCCAAATAGGTTTTCTGTAATTCCAATTAATTACCTATAGTTTAGAATTCAGAACATATCATACAACGGTGGCCTCCAATTATTAGTGTATTAAAGGTTCTAAATACATTTATGTAAGTTTTTTTGTCCATGAAATTAATGGGATTTCGACTTCTAAGTCGAGCCGTAGTCAAAGCCCTATTTTAAATTGTGGACGTTGTTTCGACTTTTTCTACCTTCAGCCATATGGCTAAAGAGCATATATAATTTGATACCAAAACGTGCCACATCCAAATAAATTTTTTAGGCCCTAGATCTTTTTGGACCCAATCCGTTTCAGGACATTTGGTGTCGATGCGCTGGTATTCGTCCGTCTGTGCCTGGCTGGTGCGCACGATAACTCTCGAAAGAAGTATCCGATTTGGTCCAAACCCGGTACATCGTATTTTTATTGTCAAACTTAGATCGGGTTCGGAGATGGGCACCATCCCCAAAAGTTCGACATTTTCAAAGAAAATAAACTCCCTCATAGAAAGATAATGGATCATTCGATTTTGTTCAAGCTTTGCAAATCCCAAAATTTTTGTCAGTTCTAGTTTAAGTATGATAATTGGCAATATCGGCTCACTCCTTCAATTACCTCCCCCACAAAAGCTCAAAATGTAGAATAATTATAAAATGTGAAATAAGATTCCGTTTGTCTTCAAATATCACATATCTCAATATTTCTGCTAACACTTCTGGTACGTCCACCACAATGACGTCAAAATTTTGATTAAGCGACAAAACAACAAAAATATTTTTACTAACCAAAAATCAGGTGTAAAGACGAGATATATCGGTTCACACCATCTGGTACCTATTCCTATTCCTACTAATGCAATATCTGTTTCGAAGATGGCAGGCATCGGCCCAGTACTTCTGGTACCTCTCTTCCAAAGGTCACAATTTTCAGAATTTATATTTCTCATAACTTGGAAAAGAAGTCAGCGACGCTTTTCAAACTTGGTATATGTAAATACTTCTTTCAACCAGAGATCTAATGTGAATATGGAATTTATCGGCCTACTCCTCCTGGTACCACCCTCACAAAAGTTACGAATACTAATATTTTTAACAATATAAGGTGAACTATTTTAACATTTTACAAAAATTATAACATATCTCATAAAATGTGAAGGAAGTAGTCTACCTCGTCCAAATCTGTCTGGTCAGATACGAAATGGTTCCTTCCTTCCCATAAAGGGTCAACAGTTTGAACAATCATATGTCAAGGCTAACTGATACTTTCTAACCTGTTATTGCCAATTTCGTTAAATGGATATTACACTGTAATTTTTTGCAGGTTTTTGCATTTTCAATCAATATTGCAAATGGAGTTGATTACAGTTTGGGAGTCCAGATTTTAGTAGACTAAAAACATCCCTTCAAAAATGTTAATCAAATCCTTGGGGGACCTACTCATACTCAGCTACATAATTAAAACTGTCACAACACTGAGCATTGCCTCAAGAAAATAATTCTGTCACTGTTGATTTTTGTCCCCCCAAAATCTATGAGTCATGAATAGTTTGAAAACATTTCATTGAGGGTTACTTCGCCAATGGAGGCCACTCTCTTCTAACCTCGTAGAGAGAACTCACACATTGAGAGTGGCAGGAGTGAAGGACTGAACATCAACGTCCAAAGTGGTGACTCGTAAAAACAATATTCAACTGTTGTGTCACTTTATGGCAACATCATAACCAACTTCTCGGACAACAAAGTGTAAATAGGTTGGTTTTATGTTCGCTGTTGGATTTGCCGTTACCCCGGGATAAGTGGTTGTCACTGATGTCCTTTTTGTGTGAGTGTGTTTGAGTATGTGAGTGTCCGCCTGTGTGCTTTGCTTTCAAGTACTTCTCCTTGTTCCTCATTCACTGCTAAAAAGTCCTCGTACCTTTGACGTTGACGTCGTTGTCATTGGTGTTGACTCAAAATTGAGCATTGCTATGCAAATTTGTCGCCGCTTCTTATCGTTCATTCACTCGTCCGTTGTTCATTCTTTCATTCACTCTCTCATTCAGTCTCTCGTTCCCAGTCATAGTCACTTCTGCCTCCGGTTACTTGTGGATGTCTATGGAAATTTCTTTTCAGCACTTTGTTGCAGACAACTCTGGCCTCAAGCCGTCGTGAAATTTAAGCCCATGCTGTGTTCTCGGCGTATGGATGTTTGCCTGCAGGTCGATGTTTGCTGGTGGAGAGTTATTTTAGGTTCATTTAATTTCAATTTACTTCGCTGTGCATTTGGATAAATGGATTTTGAAAACCAAATAGAAAATTTACATTTAAACTGATGGCTGGGAATATCATTTCTGTTTAGAGAATATGAACTTCGTTAGAATTGAGAATTGAAGGCATCACATTGAATTATGGCCGGTAATGGATTTTTAATTTGGTGGCACTTTATCGGCAAGTTTTATATATGCAGTAGAAAATATGTTTATATTGAAATGGTATTTGGAATGGGACGAAATATTGACTTCTGTTAGGATTATTGAAATTGTTGATCTTCTATGGAGTGGGTTCCGAAGGAATAGGCTAATATTGTCCATTTCGCATCTCACCTAAATAAATATGATATAAATATTGCTACGTGCCAGGTTTTGATCATATTCGTTACTTCCTTTACTTGTATGAGATATGTGATAATTTTTATAAAGTGTTAAAATGTGAGGTACCAGATATAGTCGACCGAAGTATTCCATCCATCCAATTATATCCAATTTTATGCGAAATCATAAATATCATATTCTTATCAAGTTTCTGGTTGAGAGAAGATATAGCAAGTTGTAAAGAATCGCTGACTTGTTTCGCTTCGTTATGACAGATAAAAGTATTGGAAATTGTGGCCTTTTGGGGTTGAGGTACCAGAAGGGGTTGTCGGATATATGTATATCATCTTCACAACAGATCTTGTGGTAGCAAAAATGTTTGCATTTGTGAAATTTGAAGAAAGTTGGATGCTTATTTCACTTTCTTTGAGCGTTTAGCTTTTCAAATCTTGAACGCTATGTGAGGGAGGTACCAGAAGAAATGGTCCTCTCTATGGTGATCTCTATTATCTCTATAACATATCTTGTGTAGATAGAAAAATTGAGATGTGCCAACTCTGAACTGTATCGGGTGTTAATTTTGCGTTTTATGAGCTTCATGTTTATTCAAAATGTTGACCTTTGACGGACAGACGGACATTGCTCGATCGACTCCAAATGTTCTAAAAGAGATTTAGTCCAAAGAGACGTAGGTTCGGTCACGTTTTGATCGTATCAAGTGATATACAGGGTGAGGTAAAAAAAACTGCAACAAAGTCAAACACCATAATTTTTACATTTTTTTTAAATTTTATTGAATGAAAGCAAAAAATGTCGGAAATAGCATCAAATTTTAGAATAAGTTTACATTTGTTCGAAGTGGTAACCTTTGGCACGAATTATGGTCTTCAAACGGCCAATGAAACCATCACACGCTACCCGAATGTTGCTCTGCGGTATTTTGGCCCATTTTCGGCGAAGCGTTTGCTTGAGGTGATCGACGCCTTACTTTCAGAAATACTCCAGACACAATAGTCCACCGCTGGCCATTGTGTGCTGGAAATGAAGCGAGGAACATCATTTTGTAACCATTCTTGGATGGCGCGTGCTAATTGCGATGGCACTGAGTCCTGTTGGAATGTCCAAGGTCTGCGGCCACAATTTTTGCGTGCCCAAGACTTTAATGCACCCTCCAGAATATTTTTCCGATAATATTCGGCATTTATTCTGATGCCACGGTCGATTAATACGATCGGAGAGCGACCATTGGCTGTTATGGCGGCCCACACCATCACCTTGAGTTCTGGTGGCCAACCGAAGGTGCAAATTTTCAGCTGACCTCTTTGGCAAGTAAACACGATCATTTTGTTTGTTTGTAAACTGCTAGACAACGAATGTTTTCTAATCGGAGAAAACCAAATTCGTCGGTTCACCACTTTCGGCCAAGCGAAGCAACTCTTTAGCTCTTTTGAGTCTATTTTCTTTCTGCTGCGGTGTAAGATCTTGCACTTGTTAGAATTTCAATGATTTTACCCCAAGCTCATTTTTCAATATTTGCCGAATGGAATATTGTGATATGTTCAGCTCACGAGCCATTTTTTGGCCACTGCGACACGGGTTTCGATCAAGTCGCTTCTTTACTTTTCGAACCATTTCTGCTGATGTTACTGTTTTTTTTCGTCCAATTCCTTGACGTCGGGTTACGCTACCAGTATCACGATAACGAGCGATGGTACGAGACACAAAAGATTTATTCACATTTACATGCTGGAGTGCTCTAACGATAGCCATACATAAAGATTTTCCAGCCAAATATCACGCTTGAATTCCATCACGAATAATTTTTTTCTGGAAAATTCTCACCAAAATGCTTTTGTACGCATGTAAACATTATAATGAGCTGTCACTGGAATAATTTTAACAGCTGTCGGACGAGTGGCTTAGAAATGACAGCAGTCTGAATTTGTTTGCTGTTTTTTCATCTCACTCTGTATGTCTGAAATATTTTCCCAAATTTTCAGGCGGAAAGTGCAAACTATCAGATATTAAGATATTCTTGCTAATTAATAAAAGTTATCGGACTAACAGCATCCTTCACTAATACAACATTGTTAGCAACCTCAGAGTATATGTTAGTTCCATAGATGCTTCCTAATGTCGCTCAATTCTGAATGACATGTTAATTTAACTTTTTACGCCAACACACCCATCGATTTCATTACGCAAAGCCTGATGTCCTGCCATTACATCGCCCGCTACCACCATAACCACCACTAATTCCCACCATATGGTTAATATTTGCAAACAAACAAAAGGAATAAAAAAATTAAATCAATCATAATATAAATGTCGGTTTTAATTTGAACGACGCAGTTAAAATGTTCACCGCATCATTCCGCAATTTTTTTTGCGATTCACTCGTTTAAAAAAAAAAAAAAAAAAAAATTATAAAACGTCATGTTTCCCAGCTATTTTTAAACGCTCGTAGACAAACATATACAACAACAGCTAGAAACGTACGTATTCATTCATTCATTTACGCCAATAGGGACAGGACAGAGGCTAAAGAAATGGAAAAAACGCCTACACACAAAATAAGGAGGACATCTATGAGCTGCCTGCTTGCCATGTGTGTGTGTACAAGAGATGCCCTGTTTACGATTGTTTTATGTAGAAGTGGAAGTGGTAGCGGCACCAACCCACCGTAGAAAGAAATGACATGACACTACAAAATCTGCACAAAATTCTTGAGAGGAATGTGTCAGTGGAGCAGAGACGTATGTAGGTGTATTTGTTTGGGGAAACTAGTTAAGCCCCTCAAGCAGCAGATTCCCTTTGGTTAAATTTATGTTTTGCTCAATGAAATGTTTATTATGCAAACCTATGGTGTACAATCTATACAAAATACACCAAAGCATATAAACAAAGTGACGATTTCCTGGTAGCGGAGAAAACTTTTTAAATTTCTAAAGAGCGAAGGTTTTTTAAAACAAGAAAAAAAAATGCGGAGCTGTGCTGTTTATAACCCCCAACATGAGAAAATTTAAAATAACTTTGGTCCAAAATTCCTAAAATTTAGGTTTACTGTTTTACGGGCTATAGTCGTGCCTTTAAATGACTAAATAAATTTGCATGATAGCCTTTTGCTCGTTGTTAGACGAAAATACCAAGCGCTCTAAATACCAACATTTTGAACATAAATTACTGAAATTTCGGCATGTATATTTTGATATTTTGGAAGCTTAAAATTGGCAATTGCATACTTTTGTTTGCAAAACTTATAAATTCAAAACGAACTAGTCAGAAATGATCAGTTGGTTATGCCTTACGTTGTCAAGCTTGCGTTAAATGGTGGACTCCGCTCAGCATATATGTATGCTACATAGATAAATTAAAATTTTGATAATTTGTCGGGAATACTGGCATGAGAAGATGTTTAAAGAAAATTGACATTGATTTTATACGCTATAAAAGTGGGGGGAGTTACAAGAAGATGTAGGCACCTCCCTTAAACGTGATACAAATATTTCGATGTACCAAGTTTGTACAACATTTTGCACTTATTTCTCTTCCTTTAAGGTATACGATGTTTTTGGAAGGAGTGCACCGATATATCCTATTTTTAATCATGGTTAACATAATAATAATTTTGAAGAGGGTTGTAATTATTCAGAGATTTGTCCCTTTTTTCGCGCTTTAGTAATGCACACACCGTGGACATACCAATAAGTCGGTATGTCATCGGTGAAGCTGATAAAATTAAGGACCAAGATGGACGAAGTCTGCCCTAATCCAATTATTAGAGGTTCATATAAAAATAGAATAGAAGTGACTATATATGTCGACAGTCAGGCGGCTTTTAACATTTCCAGTCAAGTGTCATCAAATCGGTAGCTATTCTTGATTGCAGGAAAGCCATCTTGAATTCGTTAATGTTTGTTGGGTCCCCGGACATAGCAACATAGTGGGGAATGAAATGTCTGATGTCGAATTAGCTCGAGATGGTTCCCAGTCGATTGTTCTACCGAGCTATGAGGCTGTCATACCAGTGACAAGTTAATATGTCCGCTGCTTTATAGAAGAAGCTGGCAGAAGATGGCACTTGGAAACCGATTGTAAGAAGAATCTACTCTCTTCTAGGTAGAAGTGACTGGCCACTAGTTTCAAATATCTGACTTCTACATGGGATAACGATACCTCCTATCACCAAAACTTTATTCTTCCTAGGATTAATAAAATGGCCCAGTCTCCGAACAACTGCTGACTCTGTGTAGCTGATCTATTTTAATACCCTTCACCTTGAAAAGGAGGGAATATTAACTTTACCATTTCGTTTGTAATATCCCTAAATACTCGTCGTAGACCCCATAAAGTATATATATATTCATGATCAGCAAAAATTCTAAGTCGACTTAACGATGTCTGACTGTCTGTCGGTCTATCTTTCTGTTGAAATCACGATACAGCCCACATTATATGACGTAGAGCTTAAAAAGTTAGCAGAGCAATTTGTATTTTATCTAGGATGGTTGGTATTGCAAGTGAGATATATCGACGTTGTGGATCCTTGTGTGCCTCAAAAATTAGTATATAGTTTGCTAATCTAATGTAAGAGAAAACAGGCCATAATACCGTCTACCTTTAAAAATTGGGAAAAAAAGTTCAGTCCACTATTGTCAAAGTACAACCTTTCATAACGCTACCCATTTATCCAAATGTTAACAAATATATCCTAAAGAGATTATTTTTTCAAGACGTTTTTGCTTACACCTTAAATTTCAATTGCAAAATGGCTTAAAACACCAAATTATCGAATATGTACGGATATGAGAAGTACCCATGGCTAAATCGACGTAATTCTGATCTGGAATATATGAACTTTGGGGGTCTAAAATCATTCTTTCGAGGAGTTACAAACGGAATGGCAAACCTAATATACCCTATATAGTATGTAGTAATACAACATTTTTGTTGTTAAAATCCTAGAACGAACATTTTGTGCAAAAAAAATCTTATATCCTTACTCTTGAAAATATCGGCCAAGTTATTACTCGCAACCTTGCTACATATTGTACCACGGTTACGAGTCTTGAGAATCTGTTTTCTATGACGAATTCGAAGTGAATTCGAAAGCGAAAAAAAAAACAAACCTTGTATATGTTTAAAATTGCTTAATTGTTCACTTTCGTTTTCGTATTCGTATTTATTCGTATTCATATAAAAACTCGCCCTATGGGTTATTTCTAGACTTATATCAACATCAAAAAGTTATCTTTGTTTGCTTTGTAGTTGGACAGGAACACTCTGTACCGACTTTTCTCATTACTTGGTAACTAGTGTAAATTGGTTCGGTCTGAATGTTTTAAATTCTCGCAAGATGAAGGGTATTAAAGTTCTGTTACATCATTCTTTGTTTCTTAATAATTATTTTTGTTTTCGATTATAAAATAGAATAAAAAGCATTTAAAACACCTCCCCGACATTACGCAGACAAAACAACCAAAACCTACGCCTTTTGAATGACGTCAACAGCACATAGCACTCAATCTCTTCTTGAAATTACATTATTTTGAAGTGTATCTCTTCTCTTGAGACAACGCACCTTTGTCTTGGCGTCAGGTGAAGAGGGATTTGACAAAGAATACAAGAGGCTCGAACGAAAAGAAAAAATATTCTCGATAATATTAGCCAAGAAAAACAAACTAATATTAGAATTCCCATAATTGGGGAAAGTTTTCTCGTTGCCCTTTTCTGCTCCCCAAAATGTGTCGTTAAACTAGGCCATGTGAAATCTTGTTAATTGTTCCTCGTTTAAATTATGGACCATATTCAGGGATATTAAATAGCAAATTCGATGCTTATATCGTTACATGGGTGATGTGCAGGATACTCCAACAAAATACATGACCAATATTTGCAAGATTGTCATTCCTTTGTGCCGCTAATCCATTAAACCATTCAAAGTCAACAAATATTTGTTAATGACCTTAAGTCAAATAGGATGTTGTGCGCACTACGGGGATGTTTATAATATGTTCTTCCCTCTCTTTCCCATTCCTCCCACCCGTCATTGTTACATGAGTGTCATTGTCTATATATATACACACACACACACTTATATGACCAAAGTTATAATTGTCTGCGTTTAATAAATTCCGCCGTTAGCTATATTTTATGAATATTCAGTAGCGAATGAGCTCTTAAAGTTTAGGGTATTTAATTTATTTTTATTGCAATGGTATTAAAAGGACTAAAAGGCCACCAAGTAACGTGAGTAGAGGTCATGTCGTTGTAATGGTTCGACGTGAATGTATTCTTCTACATTTATTTAAGTAGTTTTCAAATTTATCTCAGTTTCACCTACGAATTCTGGGCTCTGATAGTTGTTAATCTTGTCAAAGTCACTTATTTTTATCTGCAGACCTAATTGGTCATAAAATGACAATACAATACAACTACAGCGATCAAATATAATATCTTTAGTTAGGGGACAGAACTATGAATGCAACATCGTCGTTGCCGAACTTTGAATACCCTCCATAATTTAGAACGAATTTGGCAATTCTAAAAAATAATGAAATCCGTTAAAAATTCGGTTAAAATCTTAAAAATACCGAATGTAGCTGTTACATTAGGGTCTATACGACGACATGGACCTGCATAGGTAACTTTTGTCATAAGCCATTACAATATTCAAACTTAACAGAAAAATCGGTGAACAATGAGCTAAAACCATCGAATATCGGGAGGTACCGTTAAATGGGGGCTATGCGAAGACGTGGACCTGCACAGACAATTTTCTTTCTTTGGCTGTAGTATCCATTACGAACTACAAATACCAAATTTGAAACAATTCCGGTGAATAATGTCGCTAAAATCATCAAAATTCCGAATATCGGGAGGAACCGTTATGCGGGGGCTATACGAAGACGTGGACCTCCACAGACAATTTTCTGTCATAGGCTGTAGTATTCATTTTAAACTTCAAGTTCCAAATTTGAAACAATTCCGATGAATATTGTCGCAAAAATCATCAGAGTACCGAATATCGGGAGGTTCCATTATATGAGGGCTATACTAAAACTTGGACCTACATGGTCCATTTCCATACATTTGACATAGAATTTTATGCTGATTAAGAATATATATACTTTGTGGGGTCTAAAATGTATATTTCGAGGTGTTGCAAACGGAATGACAAACTTAATATATCCTCCATATTTTGGTTGAGGGCATAAAAATAATAATAATAACAACTAGGAAGGATTTTCGCAGAAGACTTCTGAACTCGTTCCCTCTCCATTTTAAAATTATCGGTAAAGACGGCTATAATTTTGGAAGATGTGCTGTTACGGTCCAGTTGTCCCCGTTAGGTATATATCTAGTAATTCGAGGTTCAGCCGTGGTGATATATAGTCACTGACTTTAACCCCGCCTCATATGTTGCCCAGATGTTCTTGTTTTTCAAGTTCTCCGAGCCTCAGGTTGGTGTCTAGTATCTAGTGCAGTTTGGGGTGTACTTCGAAATGCACCTGTAATTAGTAGAGCTCCCGCTCTTAAAACTCTATCAATGCTTCTCTTTTAAGATGTTTTCTCTAAAGAGAGCCAACAAACAAGCGCTCCATTTGTTTACATTCGGTTTAAGCCCACAGCTAATACTTATAGAGTTCCTGCAAGAATATATTGCGATCAAGCCGCTCTTCGCACGCTTCTCGATATTCCTTTTCCAATAAATTTATTGGTCGACGAGACTTCATTTATCATGGGTGGCGAAAACTCTGGACCGTTGTTTGCCGTCATTTTCCTTCAATCAACAAACAACCACGTCGTCAGCGAATGCCACGACTTTTGTTCCAGATCCATTAATGTATCATATATTATCAAAAGTGATAGTGGTGGTGACAAAAAAGAAATCACCTGGTATTGTATCTCTAGTAAACTGACCAAGTTGAAAAAGGCCCCTCAATGTCGATAAAGTCAGTCTGGTTCAACATTACCGTGGTCCCCATACCAATGTAAAATCTTAGAAACTGAGGCTGAAACTCGCTGGGGGCCGAGGTATTAGCGAGGCAACCGTTCGAATACAGTCGGTACCTCGACTATAAACCTAGGAACCCTTACTTATATTTGGTCCGCGGCTGCTTATTTGATTCGCAGCTACCCAATATATCTTTTGGGCGTTCCACTATCCGAAACCTGTGAACGCGTCCGATAGTGCTACTCTTCTTGCAAAATTCGTACGCAATTTTCGTATACATTCTGCAACATTACCATGATTTTCAAATTAATGTCGCAATATTTTTTCAGCTTTGTTTAAGCGTTTACACAACCATATTCGTTCAGCGGAAGGATAAAACTGAGGGTATATCTCATCTATAGGACACATCTGTCAAAAAAAAAAAAACCAACTGATACATTTTTACTCGTCATTTGGATCTCTTTTTGTTTCAAGCATACAAATATATTATTCTGTACCCCAAGAAGGGATTCTGACCTTCTACGAAATTATTTCTTTTTGGCATTTTTTTAACATTTGATATGTTTCGAAAGTCCTTTCTGCGAACATCTCTGATCCCAAGCACCGTTCTATGTGTCTATCCATACCGTGGGTTGAGCACCCCTTTAAAAACAAATTGTTTGTATTCGATTATCTGCACTTTGCTATTGCGTCATAACGGTGTGGAGTACTTGGTTTATTAAAAGGTAATCTATATTCATTATTTGTGTATGACAAATTAATAAAGCCCAAAACAAATAACAACAAATAGAACTTAGATAACATTTGGTACTAAACTTGAGATCTGGATGTACATATGTGTGTTCTCTTGTACACTCTAGACTCTCCGCACATCTTCCATGTCAAATAAATCTTTTTAGCAGGAAATCTATTTTTATATTTCATCCAAATTGCATTAAATAAAGTAATGAAGCCCTTAATCATCCCCCTCTGATTCTCGGTAGGAGATGATGGCAATGACACGATGTAGGGCATTTAATAAACGTCGGGTCGTACGTACATTGCAAATTTGTTCGGTTTTGTTTTCGTTTTTTGTGTCACATTGTATTTTGGTATTTCTTGTCGTAACTTTGCTGTTGCTGACGTTATTAACAACAATATTTTGTCTAATATGTGGCAGGTAAATCGTTGCTGTTGTAGTTATTGTAGTTTATGTCAAAACAAAATAGAAAAAGATAAAAAAAATATGGAATACACAGACGCATAATAAAGACAAATGTTTGAACTTGACAGCGAAAATATTTAACCGAACAGGTGGAGAATTCTACACAGAGACATACACACATTTATACTACGAATGCATACACACCCATATTGTGGAAATGTCTCCTCCGCATCGGGAGTATGGCGGGCAGGACCCGACGAAGGATATAAAATATGTATAAATATAGTGCAAGTACTGCGTGTGGGTGGAATAGAAAAGGGAATATTGTCGATTCGGCAGATGCCACACACACCGACACGTGTCACATTCTCGAATTGACAAAACCAATCATGGCGATTTACTTAACTAAATGAAAAATACAAAGGTTTCAATCAATTTGCATAAGGTTTAGTTCGCCAGACTGCATAGACGGCTTTTTAATAAATGTTTATTCATAAATGTCTGCTGAGCAGTCGTTATTGGCCACTGGTGGGCAATTTAATAGTCTGTTTGAGAGATTACATACGATTTTTGTGATTTCAGCATGTGTGCGGCCGTGTTTTCGCAAAAAAACACAAGGTTCACATCTTCAAGTCAATCAAAGAATTGCAATAGAGCTTATTTTTTTTCATTTTCAAATCCATTATGGTTCCTAATCCAATATCTACCAAAAAAAATGTTTTTTAAATAGCTTAAAATTGAAAAACAATGTCTTTTAAATCTACCCAAGCCTGTTAAATTACTTTAAAAAGTTATAGCTGTTTATATGGGGCTTAAATAGAACTTAGTCCTGACAAGTTTTGGAGCGAAGGTTTTCTACGTACGTAACTAAGAATGGTGAGCGCCATCGTGATATGATATCCAACTTTTTTAACCAAAATTCTATATCTGGACTTGCATTACATGTGGTTTCAGCAAGACTCGACCACATGCCACACAGTACACGTAACAATGGCCTTATTGAGAGGCGAGGTCGGTGAACATTTTATTCCACGTTCGGGACCGTTGAATTGATAGTGTGATTTTCCGCCTTTTGACTATTTTTTGCTAGGCTATGTAAGACCTCATATCTATATGTGCAAACGAACCCGCATTTTTTATGAATTTCATGTGTTTCTTTTTCACTTTTTATATGGTGCCATAGCTATATCAACTGATATTTATCAAATTTGACGTTGTTGAATCTAGGCTAAATTCTATCCATCTTATTTCGGCTAATACATAACACATATAGTGCAGAATAAAATTGAAATCTAAATTTGTTTCAATAGGGTTCGTCCGCACGGACGGACATGCATAAATCGATCTTGTGATTCTATGCAGTTCGTCATCAAAAGGAAATATAGAACTATAATAAATGCACAGAAACGTAATACTCTGGCATCGTATATATTCGGTGCCAAGAGAACTGGCGAAATGGTCACCTTTGGCACGAATTATGGCCTTCAAACGGCCAATGAAACCGTCACACGCTGCCGAATGTTGGTTTGTGGTATTTTGGCTCATTCCCGGCGAAGCGTTTGCTTGAGGCCATCGACACTTTGGTATTTGCTTTCCAAAATACTCCAGACACAATAGTCCAACGGATTGGTATCCGGAGATTTTGGTGGCCATTGTGCACTGGAAGCGAGTACCTCATTTTGTAATCATTCTTGAGTGGCGCGTGCTGAGTGCGATGGTGCTGAATCCTGTTGGAATGTCCAAGGTCTGCGGCCAAAATGTTTGCGTGCCCAAGGCTTTAATACACCCTCCAGGATATTTTCGCGGTAATATTCGGCATTTATTCTAATGCCACGGTCGATTAATACGAGCGGAGAGCGACCATCGGCTGTTATGGCGGCCCACACCATCACCATGGCCGGAGCTTAAGTTTTGGTGGCCAACCGAAGATGCAAATTTTCAGCTGACCTCTTTGGCAAGTAATCACGATCATTTTGTTTGTTTACAAACTGCTGGACAACGAATGTTTTCTCATCGGAGAAAACCAAATTCGGCGGTTCACCACTTTCGGCCAAGCGAAGCAACTCGTTAGCTCTTTTGAGTATTTTCTTTCTATTGCGAAGTAAGTTTTTGCACTTTTTGGAATTTCAATGGCTTTACCCCGAACTCAATTTTCAATAATTGCCGAATGGAATATTGCGATATGTTCATCTCACGAGCCATTTTTCGGCCACTGCGACGCGGTTTTCGATCAAGTCGCTTCTTTATTTCTCGAACCATTTCTGTTGATGTTGCTGTTTTCTTCCGTTCACTTCCTGACTACCAGTATCATAGTAACGAGCGATGGTACGAGACACAAAATATTAATTCAAATTTAAATGCTGGAGTGTTCCAACGATAGCCACTTGTAGTTTTCCAGCCAAATATAAAGAAATCACACTATCACGCTTGAATTCCATCACGAATAAATCTTTTTCTGCAAAATTCTCAACAAAATGATTTTTTACGCTCGTAAACAATATAATGAGCTGTCACTGGAATAATTGTAACAGCTGTCGGACGAATGGCTTAGAAATGACAACAGTCTGAAGTTGGTTGCAGTATTTTCATCTCACCCTGTAAACCCCCATCCTTGACTTATGATTATTCAAACTGTTGACTCTTTATGGGGGAGGTTCCGAAGCAGTTGGCCAATATTGACCAATTCGTATCTAACCTAACATTAATATAAATATTACAATGTGAAAGATTTGGACTTTATCGAATTCTTCCTGTACTTTTTATGAGATATGTGCATTTTTATACCCTACAACACTATGTGTTGGGGGTATTATAAGTTTGATTGGGCCAGAATTTATGTAACACCTCGAAATATTGGTTTCCCATATAGGAAAGTATATATGGATCTTCCTAGCTCGCCGAGCTGAGTCGATCTAGCTATGTATGTCCGTCCGTCCGTCTGTCCGTCTGTCCATGTTAATTTGTAATCACTCTACAGGTCGCAATTATGGCCCGATCTTCACGAAATTTAGAATGTAGGTGGGGTTAAGGTCAGAATAGAACCCTATTTCTTTTGGTGATGATCGCATAATATTTAGGGGTTGAAATGGACCAAAAACTGAAAAAATTCCTGATTTTGCAGTTGCTCTACAGGTCGCAATTATAGACCAATCGACGCGGAATTGCGCATGTAGCTAGACTTTAGTGCGGGGAAGAAGCCTACCAATTCGGGTGGTCATCGGATAATATTTAGCGGGTAAAATAGACCATATCTTTTGTGTTAAAAAAATTCAAAATTTTTCATTAAACCGCGAATATTTTAAATCCCGGCGAAATCAAAAGCCATGACAAGGTGACTTCTGATCTTTACATTGATGTTAACATCCATCAAATCGGATATATAGCAAAATATGTGCGATATATATGTCTATCAAAGAGGATATGCTTGAAAAATCTCTTATATGTCGAGAACGGCTGAACGGCTGAACTAATTTCGACAGTTCGCATTAATTCAAAATGGCCTCTTGGCTGGAAAGAAAAAACGTCTAAAAAATTGCATAAAAATATCTCTCTAAAGATGAAAATATTGATCTTGTAACATTTTCTCATATTTTTTCAATTTTGTCATATTTTTGGCATATTTTCATTTTGAATTAAACATTTGGTAATATTTCTACAGCTAACAAAACTAAGTAGTTAGGATATCAGGATATCATATACAGATCGCATTTATGGCCCGATCCTTATGAAATTGTGCATGGGGATAAGATGAGGGTCAGAATAGAAGCCTACTCTTTTTGGAGATGATCGCCATATATTTAGGGGTTGAAATGGACAAAAAAACTGCAAAATTATCAGCAGGTCGTAATTATCGCCCGATCGCATTTGAATGGAGGTTACCGGACATTGCAAAAGCCAAATAGATTTGGATGGCCATCCAAAAATATTCAATGTGTGAACTAGTTTGCCAACTTTTGTAGACAAAATACGAAAATATCCATTCCAGTGTCTTTTTGGAGAATTCACAAATACAGGAAAGACGCACTTCTGACTATTTCGTTAAGGCTGATTTCGTTGAAGAATATAGTCAAATGTCTGTATCTCATATAGATGCGTTTAAGTCAAAAACCAATAATAAATGTTAATCTTTTGCCACTTCTGAGAGATTATATGTCTTTGGGAAATATTGGTTCCAGATCTAGGAGGACCATTTACGTGCAACATCTTACTATAAATTGGAAATGAGCAAATTAGATCAAGTTTCTATTATTCGAAAATTAGAACGAAACCTGATGGTTTTCTTTTATTATTTGTCACAATATCTTGTGGAATTCTTTCGAGTATATGGCCTATATAAACTGTATCATTTATTATAGTGTTGTAGGGTATTCAACGGTCGGCCCCGCTCGACTGAAGCCTTTGCTTACTTGTTTTTTTTAAATGTAGAAATGTGCGTGAGGTAACAGATATAGCGAACGGAAGTATTCCATTTTCATATTTCATCGAATACAGATAAAAATATTGGTATGTGCAAAATTTGAAGAAAACCGAACTTTTATATCCAATTTTATGCGAAATCATAAATTCCGATTTAAGAGAAATATTTAGATATAGCTAGTTGTGTAGAATCGCCGACTTGTTTCACAAGTTATGATACATATAAGTATTGGAAATTGTTCCCTTTATGGGTGACGTACCAGAAGGGGTTGGCAGATGTATATCATCCTCACAACAGATCTTATGTTAGCAATAATGTTTGTATGTCGAAAATTTGAGGAGATGAATGAATGGATTTGAGTGATTATTTTACTTTCTTCAAGCGTTTTGTTTTTTTAAATCATGAACCCTATGTGGGGGAGGTAAGAGAAGAAATGGTGCGATCTCTACGATCTTTATAACAGATCTTTTGTTGATAGAAATATTGAGATTGATACATCTCTTAATAGAATTGGACGTTATTTTCACGTTTTATGAGCTTCATGGATACTCAAAATTTTGATCCTTTGTGGGGGAGTGGACAATTATATATCTCATTTTCACACCAGACGTTGGATTAATATTGTGATTTGTTTAATTTGAAGAGAACCAGATGCTTATTTCGTTGTGGGGGAGGTACCATGAGGAATGGTCCCATCTCTACCATCTTTATAATAAATCTTGTGTTGATAAAAATATTGAGATGTGCCAAGTCTGAATGGGATCGGCTGTTAATTTCGTGTTTTATCAGCTTCATGAATTTACAAAATATTGACCCTTTGTGAGGAGGTACCAGAAGGAGTGGACCGATATATTCTATCTTCACATCAGACATTGGATTAATACAAATATTATGATGTGTGTAGTTTGAAGTCAATCAATTCCAAATTTTGACTGATATTGTCTTTGACTGATATTGTCCATTTTCGCACCTGCTGTAGCACTGATGGAAATATTAGGATTCGCATAGTTTTAGCAAAATCTTTGTGTGCAGAAAATTATTTTCTTTGAAAATGAAGACATTTTGTGGGGGAGGTACCAGAAGAAGTGGACCGATATTGCCCAACTCCGAACTCGATCTAAGTTTGACATTTCTTCTAGGAGTTGAATTATAGAGAATTATAGCTATCGGGTTTTATTTAAACGTCTCGTAACAAATATCATAAATACAGGCTGTTTTTCTGTTTTGGGAAGGATTTATCAGAAGCGATTTTTAATAAATCTAAATCATGTGATACAAAATAAGGACTCCCTACAAATCTGAATCATCAATAGGATTCGTCATTGTACCCTAAAATTAAGGATGTGAAATTTCGCATTGATAGGAGAAAAATTCTACCTACTTCGATTTTATCAATGTCTGGACTAAGAAACAAATTCTATGAAGATCGTCAAAAAAAGCAATGGCTTCATCTTGTCTGCTTCATGTTACAAACAAATGCACAAATAAATAACCAACCGACTGAGCAATCCCAACCATTATTTATTCATTCATTTTTCTTCTTATCATCATATCTTTCAATAACATTTCACTCTTTCTGCAAACCAAATCTCACAAATTAAGACAAAGTGGTCTAGGGCCTCCATTCACGACACTAATTAGTAAAATCGATGCTATCATCGATGAATGGAAATGGACATTACGTGTAATTGATAAAACGCTTTTGTTAATCAAATTGAGGGAATGAGATTTAATGGTGACCAGTTTCTGCCAAAAAAGAAAACAAATATTAAATATTTCCCCCAATTCCTAGACCAGACCGCATGTAGGCCTTGTAACACCGACACAAGAGAGGAGAGCAAGGATTTTGATTTGTTGGCAAAAAGGACATTGAAGTGTCATAAAAACATTTTTTTCGAAACTAAAGAAGAGAAATGTTTGCGACAGTTTGAAAGAGAAAAAAGCTTACAAAAGACAAGATGAATGGTGTTGTTGTTATTGCTTTGTGTCAGAAGAAGAACAAGAAGAAGAGGAAGAAGATGTAACAATATTTATGACTACTCTTTTCCTTTTTATTTGAAAAAGGGAAAACTGGATCCTGTCCTGTTTGTAGAAGTTCCTTAAAACATTTACTTATTTATAATTTTCAATTTAATTTTATTATTCAATGGTGTATTTAACACTCGTGTCAACTCTTTTACTGCCCAACTTTGTAAAAATAACGCCTGCGCATTACGGGGGTGTTTACCCTCTCTCGCTCGCTGAGAGTGCCCATCTCACAACCCTCCCCCTTTTCTCAGCGATTAGAAAAGCTGTTGTTGGCTATTCGCTTTTACCCTCTGAGGTGGCATAAGTCAGTTGAATATTCGTAGGTCTCAAAACGAATTCTACCCTTACTGGGTATACAACACGGCCGTGACGACGAATTACTAACGAAGCAAAAAAAATCTCTAACACAAAAAATAGTAGTGAATCATAAAACACAAGTTTTTTTCCTCCTCATACTGATTTTTTTCCTCCAATCGATTGCAAATTTTCGAGAAAAAGTTATTTTTTTCAAAACGAAAAAGAAAATTCCATGAAATTCAAGTGAAATTCTGTGAAAATCGCATTTGGTCAATAGTGAAAATTTTGAGCTCACATCAAGAAAAATCCTATTTTTTCTGTATAATACTTGGAAAGGAAAAGAAGAAAATTGTGAGTGAGTGACTGTGTGAGAGTGTGCGTGTGTACGAGTGAAGGTGTCTTAACTTTTGGAAAATTTTCTTTAAACCCAGTCGAAAAAGTAATACGCAAAGCAAAGTTAAATTTATTTTTCCTCCAATAAAAGTGAAAAAAATTCCTATTTATTATTAAAAAACAAGAATACACATATACAAATGTATGTGTATATGAAAATTTCAAACGAATGTGCGCATTTGGATATTTTTTAATATTTTCTTTGATTTTGACGACAATTTTGATTTTGTTACTAATTTGTGCCACAACACAACAAAAATCGTTGCTGCAATTGATTGATTTTCAAGTCCAAAATTTTTTCAATACAACAACTACAAATTTATCAACTATTATTACAACAACTACAACAACAAAAGCGACATTTATAAACGACAAACAGCCAATATTTTTACAATCTCCTCCTTCTTCCCCATGAATTGGTAAAGAAAAAATTGAAAAAAAAGAAATGAACAACCATCCCAAATCGAATCATCAACAACAACATCAGCAAGAGGAACTAAACAATTCATAACAAAAAAATCATTAATTAATTTTATTTAACTTTTTGTTGTATAATTTCCTATATTAGATTTTTTTAATTTTATTTCATTTATCTGGTATCCCTAAAAATTGTAGAGGAAAAAAGGACTGTAGGAGTATTGGGTTCTCCCTAAAGTTTGGAGATTCTATTATTTCCAGTTTCTCCTCTTATTGCCACTCTGTGATGAGTTTTATTGCCATTAAAAAAGAGAAAGAATTTGAGGCTCTTGATATGAAGTGTTGCTCTTTGCCAAAGAGTCAACTTTTTTCCACAGTTTCTCTCTCTCTCTGTCCGTGTTTGTTTTTCTCTTCTAATGGTATAGAGATAACATGAAAATTTATTAATAAAGGTCAAGATAATATGTATGGTGGACAAGGAAAAATAAAAAGGAAAAAACAAGAGACAAAGACGGGCAAAATTGGGGAGGATGTTGTTGGCAATAGTGTAGCATCCATCCGTCCAACCATCCATGACAATCACAACAAAAACAATAACACATTGTGCTGTGTGTATGCTGCCGACATAAAGGAATAACAACAAACACAACGCATATTGTCCTTTGTCCTCCATGACTAATAATGAAATCAAATCATATGTTCTTGTTGTGAGTGAGTGAGCTCCTCTCCCCTCTTCTCTGCCGGAGGATGTGATTGTTGCAGTCACTTGAATTGAATTACATTGAGGAGGCACTGCTTTCCACTGCTGCTGAGGCTGACGCTGTTGATATTTAATCTGTCATAATCCTTTCTGTGTTGCAACAAATGCTAATGCAATAATAAAATAAAGTTCATTTTCCATTCTATACTACGTCAGCTCCTCACAATCATCACATACATACAAATGTACATATATGTGTGACAATCACATGCATTGTGGTTTAACGCCCACTGCAGCAGCATCCTTCAAAACTTTCACTATATGTCCTGCTTTTTCTTCTCGATTTTCCATCAATTCTTTGTGTGTGTGCTTGTGTGGGATGTTAAAGCAGTTCCTTTGTTTTACGGTAATGCAACAACAAGTAATGTCCTTAAACAAATATCTACATCATCACATCACAGCTAGTTTGACAAAGAATTAAATGATGTCAAGTTTTATCGTTGATTAAACATGACAAGGAAGAGTCTCATGAATAGTAATTATTTTTGAAATTAATGACGTATTTTGAAGGGGGAAAAACCTTGACGACTCATTTTAGAGAGATCTTTGGGATTTTTTTTGTAATTTTAATTGGGAAATTGGAAATTAATTTTTACCTTGGACTCTTGTAGCCATTTACAAATTTTAAGAAGAAGTTCAAATGTTTGCCTTTATAACAGAAACAAAACGTTAATGGGCCTTTAAGTCTACTATAGAGAGAATGTCTCCTCCAGGTTATCTATAGCTGAAAGAAATCTTCCCAACGAGAGATATTTGAAAAAGTTCAAGATCGTATGATACTTGCCATTGGATGAGAAGTAGCTGGGACTGTGGTGGGTGAAATTTGGTTTCGACCAACCTACAATAATCAACGCCTCTCCGCTAAATTACATCGATTTTATTTTGAAGTGTCCAATTTAGTTTGAGAATAGGATTTGTAAATATGTCCCTCTTTATGTACAGAATGAGATAAAAAAACTGCAACAATGTCAAATGCCATAATTTTTTATTTATTTTTTTTTTTTAAATTTATTGAATGAAAGCTAAAAATTTCGGAAATAACTTCATATTTTAGAATAAGTTTAGATTTGTTCGAAGTAGTCACCTTGGCTCGAATAATTTCCTTCAAACGGCCAATGAAACAGTCACACGCTGCCCGATTGTTGCTCCGCGTTATTTTAGCCTATTCCCGGCGAAGCGGTGCTTGATGTGATCGACACTTTGGTATTTTTTAGTGCCAACCTTGCTTTCCAAAATATTCCAGACACAATAGTCCAACGGATTGGTATCCAGATCACTTTGGTGGTCATTGTGCGTTGGGAATGAAGCGAGGAACCTCATTTTGTAACTATTCTTGGGTGGCGCCTGCTGAGTGCGATGGTGCTGAGTCCAGTTGGAATGTCCAAGGTCTGCGGCCAAAATGTTTGCGTACCCCAGCTTTAATACACCAGAATATTTTCGCGATAATGTTCGACATTTATTATGATGCCACAGTCGATTAATACGAGCGGAGAGCAAGCTTCGGCTGTTATGACTGCCCACACCACCACACTGGCCGGCGCTTGAATTCTGGTGGCCAAACGAAGGTGCAAATTTTCAGCAGACCTCTTTGGCAAGTAAACACGATAATTTTGTTTGTTTACAAACTGCTGAACAATGAATGTTTTCTCATCGGAGAAAACCAAATTCGGCAGTTCACCACTTTCGGCCAAGCGAAACAACTCTTTAGCTCTTTTGAGTCTATTTTCTTTCCGTTGCGGTGTAAGTTCTTGCACTTTTTGGAATTTCAATGGCTTTATCCTGTTAAGCTCGCTTTTTAATGTTTGCCGAACAGAATATTACGATGTAATCAGCTCACGAGCCATTTTTCGGCCACTGCGACGCAGGTTTCGAAATATGAAACAATTCCGTTGAATAATGTGGCTAAAATCATCAAAATACCGATATAGGGAGGTACAGGTACATTTTTAATACCAAAAGTCCTGCTGACCGAACACATATTTGCGTAAAATGTTAACAACCTACTTCAATTCGTTTGGAAGCTAGAGTGATTTCCACAGACAGACAGACGGACGGACATCGTTAAATCGACATAGAATTTTATGCTGATATAGAATATGTATATTTCGAGGTGTTAAAAACGGAATGACAAACTTAATGTACCCTCCACCATAGTATGGAGTATTAATAATACAAATGTATTAGAATAAAATTGTTTTTTTATTTCATTGATCAATAGTTGACAAAATGGCTCATCTAATTTCTAATTAGCTTCAAAGATAATTTAATACAATTATCAATAAATTGTTAAACTTTCATCCAAATATCATTGTTTTGCAAATAGGATAATTCTGAATAACAGTACCGATTTGTGGTAGAATTGTGAAACAGAATTGTGAAATGGCCCCGTTTATTATAACTCGAATACAGGACATTTCCAATTTTTAAGGAAACCCCCTTTCATTTATATTTATCTTTTTTTTATTTTTAGTTCATCTAAATGTGCATGTTTAAATCTCCATTAAATCATAATAACAAACAAATAAAAACATTAAGATTTACAAAAAAATTTTAATGAAATTTCCTTTTTTCTCATTTAAAGAAAACTAAAAGTGAAAAAGATCAATAGAAAGTTGAACACAAAAGATAAAATACCAAATTGAAATATTCAAAACGTGAAAAGTGAAAGAAAATTATTAATAAAGAGAAATATGATGCAAATGTGAATAAATTTCAATACACAACAAATAAATTTGAAACATAAGGTAATTTGATTTGAATTTTAAAATAGCAGTAGTGCTATTCTCTAACTATTTAACAATAAAATTAACGATAATTATCAATAACAGCAATTATACAATTGCGGATAATTTCGGTAATTAGCGATAGAAAAATTTTAAGGATTTTTGTAGGGTACGAAAATATACTTAAAACGATTCGCAATCGTGTGAAAACTACAATACTTTTCTTTCTCTGAGTAAAATTGGGATACTGTAATATTTTTGTTTTATCAAAATAGTCAAGATTAATATCCTCGCTCTTATATTAATATTATGGCAATTGTGTTTTTAGATTTGCAGTGGTTAATGGGGGGAAAGCCATCCAAAAGATTCTTAAAGTTACTTCAATGGTTTCTTGCAAATGTTTACTGTGTTAATTTTATATTTGTTTATTAATAATACAAAATTTGATATTATTAATTAACACTTGTGTATTGAGGTATTTGCCGGAATATGCTTTTTAAACAATTGAGAAATGGTGTACACATTTTAAAATATCGCAAATAGACCTCAAGTTGAAAACAAAATCTGTTTGTGAAAAACTAGTGCACAATACCAAAGTGGACGTTATGTAGGGTTTATACCAAAAAATGCACAGCATTTGAAAACAAAAGTTAATTCGAATACGTTTTTTTTGGAATGGGGTAAAATGTATTTGCAAACGACGAATATGCATTTATAATCGACGCATTAAAAAAACATGTAAAATAGTTCATATCCGGGCGGGACCGATACCCAACACTATTACACATTAGTGCAGTATAATAGAAATTCTTTTTTGCTAAGTAAATTTACAAAAATTTAAGATAAATATCGTTTTTGTAATGCTCAAGTGTTCTATGCGCAAATTTTCTGTTTTGAGAACAGCGCATTTCAATGGTTGCCTCTCGAATTGCTTGGAGCTGACTGAAAATCCTTGTTAAATTATGGAGAGCTTATAAGATTATGAATTCTTGTTTTTAAAATGAAAATTAATATCTTCCGATTTTTTTAAATTAATATTTTTCGGGATACCGTATTATTTTGTTGTTGCAAACTAGTCTGTCTTAATCCCATTATTGTTGTTTTTTTTTATAAAAACAACGTTTGTTTATTGGTGGAGAAAGATAATTATGTTTAGGCAAGGCAGGTTTCGGAAAGAGCCACCAATCCTCTGGAATATTCCCCCACGAGTTTTTTATATTATTTATATTATAATTCTTTTGGAAATTCTTCTAAATTTGGCATGGGAGTCATTTTTAAAATAACAGTCTTTATCACTTGAAGAAGAAGAATATGCATATACCCTACATAATTTTTTAAAATTCAAAGTTTGGAAAAGCGGCTGCAATCCACGAACAAATGTAACCGGTTACCGGTTTCGAATTCATAATACAAATCTTTGGTCCCATTCTATGAGGGCATGCAAAAATCAGGATCTATTGAACCATTTTTACGAGAATGTGTTCTACCTATTAGGATGTAGAAATATCAGGCCCTTTAAATACCTTCAATTGATAGTTATGTAAAATTATAAACCAGTATTAGATTTCCATAACTATTACAATAAATTACCAAATTACAGCCTAATCTGGTAAAAATTCGATCAGAACCTTCAATCTATCGAATATTACAAGGTACCGATATATAGGGGCTATGGCAACTAACTAACATACACTTGTTAAAGAATTTTAAATTTAAGTCTGGAGAATTCCTCCATTGGCTCTCTTTAACAGAGAGTATATATTTGCTGATCGCTACCAATATTATGATTTGATACTGGCCAAGGGAATGGTAACAAGGCTTTTTCAGTTTTTTTTTTTAATTTTAAATTCTATTGGATTTAGTACTCAATTCTGTAAAATAAACAGAATTCGTGAAGTGAAATTTATTTGATTTCTTTTTTTATATCACTCTTTACTATACTGGACTATGTTCAAACGTTTTAATAAAACGATGCGAAACAGCAAGTAATATAAAATCAGTTATAGTATTTTCGATAATAAAGTGTTGGGATGCCAATACTGATTTTGAAAATAATAAAAATAAATACAAATTAATATTGAGCAACAACATCGAAATTATTGGACCAATTCCATATTTTGAGCGGACACTTCACCGTAGCGGCCGGGCCGTAGCTGTGACCAAATTTAATTCTTCAAACAGTTTGGAAAGGACAAATATTGGACCGAGCTGCACCGACTAAATTATAGACTAATATGCATATTTTCCAAAGCTTCCCGTAACTCCAGCTATGAAAGATATTGAATGTTTATGACGATTATATATGAGTGCTATATCTTAGTAATCCTCCTATCAGAAAATGCTATAAATTTTACGATTGGCCTCTAATGTCTTAATTTCAGAAAAAAAACCATCAGAATGTCTGTCAAGTAAATATGCATATACAAGGTGTCGCAAAAGTAATGTTTTTGGCTGCATTTCAGGCATTAGGAATCACTCGTAAAATTTATAGTATATTCTGATAGGAATTATATCTACATTGTTTTTCGAAAATGACGAGACAATAAAGAATTTTTCTATTTTGTTGTTATTTTTCCATTTCTGCTTTCTTCCATCCTTTGTGTCCTTTTTTTCTCATTGTGTGAGTCATACAACGAACTCTGGAAGTGTGTTATGTAGACATTGTCAGTCAGCCAACCAGCCAGACAGACGGACACATTTTTCATTCCATGTGGATTTTATGTGCGCACTGGAAGGATGGTCTTGTGCTCTTCCACTGGTTGTGCTGCTGCTGTTGTTGTCTCTGCTGTCATGCCGTACTGTGTGGAACATATGTTTACTTCCAATGGAATTTTAAGAGATTTCAAGTGATTTATTTTGTTGTTGTTATTGTCGCTTTTTAAAACTTTGTAGTATTACGAAGTGAACTTTATGGGGTTTTTTCTTTGGTGATAGTGGTGTTTGTGGATAGGACAAAAGAAAATTTCTTTGTGATTTGTAAAAGGAACTGAATTGAATATTGTCAAAGGTTTTTTTCGAAAATATATTGTTTTGCGACAAATAAAAGAAAATACTGAAAAGGGAATATCTATGCTTGAGAGTTGTTAAGATTCTCTAGAGGTAATGATTTTTATTATTATTTATTAAAAAGAAGCAATGTATTGAGGTGAAATGGCAAATCTTTAGAAATAGAATAAAATTATTTTGCCTACAACGAAAACAAATGAGTTTTTGGAATGAATCCAACAAAAACAAAAGCAGATGGTTTCAGATTTAATATGAGGGTACAGACAACATTTATAGTCCAATAACAAGAGCAATATTTTAGGAGAAATATATAAAAAAATGTGATTGTCGAATTAACTATGTGTTTTTTTTTTTTCTACGAACACATGAGCCGAATCACAATCAAACATTTGTTTCAAACAAGTGTTATATAAAGATATTGATTTTATGTATACATATTATATAAAGGTATTTTGATATATTATGTGTGCAAAAGAACCCTCAACTTGAGATTTGTAAAAGATTTAATATATAATTTAAACAGATTTTGTTTAAAATTGCCAATTTTCTTCTTCTCAGTTTTTGATAATTTTTTCCTTGGCAGATATTTGATTGGGATTTGCAGCACATTTTAGTTTTATTTCAAAATTTTCCTGTTATAAGAGTGTTAATTATGACCGAGCAGGAATTCAGTTCTTCAGAAATTTTAAAGGAAAATACATTACCACAATATCCCCAGTTAAAGGCATACTTCAGAGACGAAGTTTTTTTTGGCATTTTTCTCGGCCACCGGCTTAGAGGGAGGGAAATTGTCGAGCAATGAATGTGGAATTTCTAATCGTACATTTTTCCAAAAATAGCCCAATAACAACATGTTTTTTATTAGATTAAAAAAACGCATTTAGAGAGTTTTATCAACAATTCAGGAAGCTGATCTCCTTTGATTATTGGTGCAGCGATGATAATCTTAAACCTCCTGAGGCTCAAGAAAAACGCTAAAACCCCTTCAAAACTTTCAGTAATGGATTTCAGGGAGCTGATCTCCTTTGATTATTGGTGCAGCGATGATAATCTTAAACCTCCTGAGGCTCAAGAAAAACGCTAAAACCCCCTCAAAACTTTCAGTAATGGATTTGCTTTCCAATTATTAGAAGAACCTACTTCGCGTTAATTGATATTCGCAGTTCTTACAGGTTCCTAAAAGCACTCAAATCTTAGACTATCGAACCCCAAGACAAATTCGAATCGTAATTTCTCGCTCTGAGTCATAAAAGTGAATTCAATTTATCTTTAAGCTGGAAGAAAATGTTGTTGTAGTGCCAATGCTTTTCTGTTATAATTCTAAATTAATACAACTATTATGAACTCTCAACTGGTCCGTTGCATCCTTTTTTAAAACTTTATCACAGAATGGTGTAAGCTATATAAAATGGCACGTATCAAAAACTATTATTATTGGGAGCAAGCGATGGCTTACAGGTAGCTTAAAAGTTAAATCTGTTGCAAAATCTTCAAATTCAACCATTTCAACAGTTCGTGTTAGGCTTATAAATTTTCTGTCCAAAACTATTTCAACGACTCCATATTCATATCAAATTACAGGATTCCAGCTCTATTCCTTCACCCAAAACAAAATTAAGTAACATTTAGTACGTATATTCATAAAATCTACATCTCTCCATTTAACAGTGAACACTTATAGTACGCATTTGCAAAACCACCACCAGATACCAACGGAGCCTTCAATATTAAATTTCGAGGTTTCAGCTCTATACATGCACTCAATATCAAATTTAGTAACATTTGAACCTTTTCGTACAATTATAGCACACATGTCCAATTCTAGGATTTCTGTCCTATTTTTTCTCCTAATGAAACATTTTGCACCATTTAGCGCGCTTCGTAGAAATATATGCATTTCCAAACCATCGTAGTCTGAAAATCATCATCAGTAGTCTGAAAATCAATTTTCAGAATTTTATATTTATCCCTTCACCCAATACCTCTATTTTCTATTCTTTCACCTAATAAAAAATTAGTCCCATTCCGTTAATCCTAAATTTAATTCACATTTTCAAAGTCACTTTCATATATATATACTGTCCGTTCACATAACACCAAATTGTACCATGTTAGAAATTTTCGTTACCTTAAAGTTCGAATACTTTGGCACATCTATCCGGCACGCCATCAGTGACTCTCATTCCAAAATTCAGAATTCTAGCTAATTCCGTTTGTCCAATAGAAAATATTAAACTTTTACTAATTTTCGTACCCTTTTAGCACAAATTTCCAAAAACTCAATCTTATCTCACGCCTAAGCACCTAAAGTGACACTCCTGCAAAATTTCAAGGCTCTAGCTTCAGCCGTAATTTATGGGCGCTGATCAGTTAGTCATTTCACTACTCCTTTATATTCAGGGTGAGATGAAAAAAACTGCAACAAAGTCAAAGGCCATAACTTTTACATTTTTTTAATTTTATTGAATGAAAGTAAAAAATGTCGGAAATAGCATCAAATTTTAGAATAAGTTTAGATTTGTTCGAATTGGTCACCTTTGGCACGAATTATGGCACTCAAACGGCCAATGAAACCGTCACACGCTGCCCGAATGTTGCTCTGCGGTATTTTGGGCCATTCCCGGTGAAGCGCTTGCTTGAGGTGATCGACACTTTGGTATTTTTTAGTGCCAATCTTGCTTTAAAATACACCAGACACAATAGTAACCATTCTTGGGTGGCGCGTGCTGAGTCCTGTTGGAAGGTCCAAGGTCTGTGGTCTGTTTGCGTTCCCAAGGCTTTAATACACCCTCCAGAATATTTTTGCGATAATATTCGGCATTTATTCTGATGCCACGGCCGATTAATACAAGCGGAGAGCGACCATCGGCCGTTATGGCGGCCCACATCGGCGGCATCACCATGGCCGGCGCTTGAGTTCTGGTGACCAACCGAAGATGCGCCTCTTTGGCAAGTAAATACGATCATTTTGTTTGTTTACAAACTGCTGGACAACGAATGTTTTCTCATCAGAGAAAAACAAATTCGGCAGTTCGCTACTTTCGGCCAAACGAAGCAACTCTTTAGCTCTTTTTAGTCTATTTTCTTTCTGTTGCGGTGTAAGTTTTTGCACTTTTTGGAATTTCAATGGTTTTACCCCGAGCTAATAAGGTGATAACACTTGAATTCGAATTATTTTTAATTGATGAAGATCGATTCAGATATTGCCATAACTCCTATATATGTACTCGTATATGCTGCAACTGATTATGACTTTCAACCATTCAATTCTATGCCTGTAATTTTTTTTTAAAGAAATGATTTTCGTTGGATCGAAACAAAAACATACACAAGTGAAAACTGAAATAAGATCTACCAAGTGTAATTTGCATACACATATGGAAAAAAACTATAATTATAGTGAAGTCCGTTGGCTTCCAAACTGCTCACATTTCTTGTTACTGTAATCCATTCATTGTTATTGTAATCTCAGACGTGACGAGGGCTCAAAAAATTTAATAATTTGAATTAATTTTAATGTGGGTTCCATTTTAAAACCTGCTCATGCGTTAATTTTTTTGGCGTCAAACAATAGGGGGCCTCCACCCTAGCATATCATGTTTTCATCTACACATTTTTGAACTAAAAATCATGTTCTCCATGTCGCTAAATGTCGAACTTTTATAATTGTATTTTTTAATGATTATCCTGAAATTACAAAAAAAAGTTATTAATATCGACAAAAAATATATTCTCTCTAAATTTTAAATATTTCAAAAATAGTTTTGAACATTATTCAAAATATTTAAATAACATTTTCCGTATTTTTTTCAATTTCCTTTTAGATTCTCTAGTCAACTTTTTTATTTCACCGTTGTACTAGGCCGCCTTTGGGCCTCTCACCGCCAAGATGTCGTCGGTTAAAGTGGCGGTTCGAGTGCGTCCCTTCAACTCGCGGGAGATAAGTCGAGAGTCAAAATGTATCATAGAAATGTTCGATAATACAACCACAGGTGAGAATTCTCGGATGACAAGCATTTAAATGAAGATATACTAAAACTTTTTCCATTCTCTACAGCCATTACAAATCCCAAAGTTCCACCCAATTCTGCTGATTCGGTTAAACGTTTTAATTTCGATTATTCCTATTGGTCACATAATGTAAGCATACCTTGGAAATATTTTACGCAAAATGCAAATAAATATTATGTCTTAAATTTCTATTTCAGCCCAAAGATCCATGTTTCTCTACACAGGCCATGGTCTACAAGGATATTGGCGAGGAGATGTTGCAGCACTCATTCGATGGCTATAACGTGTGTATATTTGCCTATGGGCAAACTGGTGCTGGTAAATCCTATACCATGATGGGAAAACAGGAAGAACATCAGGAGGGTATAATACCCATGATTTGTAAAGATTTATTCCGGCGCATTGCTGCAACAGAATCAGATGATTTGAAATATTCCGTAAGATTATATTAGAATATAAAGAATGTAAAAATAAATAATAAATGATTGCCTTCTTCCTTTCAGGTTGAGGTCTCCTATATGGAAATCTATTGCGAACGTGTGCGAGATTTACTCAACCCTAAGAACAAGGGAAATTTACGTGTCCGTGAACATCCACTGTTGGGTCCCTATGTTGAGGATCTATCCAAATTGGCTGTCACCAGCTACCAAGATATCCACGATCTCATTGATGAGGGCAACAAAGCCCGTACTGTGGCAGCCACCAACATGAACGAGACCAGTTCTCGTTCTCATGCCGTCTTTACAATTTTCTTTACCCAACAGCGGCATGATGCAATGACCGATTTGAACACAGAAAAAGTCTCCAAAATAAGTTTGGTTGATTTGGCCGGTTCGGAACGTGCCGATTCCACGGGTGCCAAGGGTACACGTCTAAAAGAGGGCGCCAATATCAATAAGTCCCTGACCACATTGGGCAAAGTTATTTCAGCTTTGGCAGAAATTGTAAGTGTTGTGTAGTTTTAGTTTCATGTTTCCGTTAGATTTCATTCCCACACAAACTACCTTATTTTGTTACACACACACGCACACCCACATAGACATTTTACACTCATTTCCCATGACATCGAGTTTTTGTCGGGAATTTTATGTTGTTGTTTTTGTTTTCTTATATTACAATACCTCTTAATAAATACTTTCAATGAAGTTGTCGAAATATTTTCTAAATTTCTATGAAATCCACTTTGCTTTTTCTTTCACCTCGAAAAAAAAAATGTAACATTCATAAATTCCATTTGCCACAAACAATTGGTTATCCATAACGTCCTTTAATGCGAAATTTGAATTTTAACAGTCTGTAAGTATAAACAACGTGAAAATAAAGATTATTAATTTTCTCTACAATACAATTTTGTAAAATAAAAGTAAAGTTAAAGTTTATTGTTTCGTTTGATATTCGTTAAGTTTGTAGGACACAATTCATTTTCTTTAAACAAATGTTTAAAGAGATTTAATTGAAAATTTAACTATTAAACAATGACCTTCGAAATCCTTGCTTAAATCATTCGTTTAAAAGATAGTGCTTTTGTCCACAAACTCGGAGAAGAATCCAAATGTTTTTTTGGTTAAAGTGTTTTTGTTAAGTTAAAATTGTTTTTGAAAAAAGTTTTCTTATTTAAAACATAATTACATTTACATTTTTCAAGTTACATTAGTAGTTGAAACAATTCAGATTTAGTTTTTTCCACATTTGTTTAAGGATAGTTTTCGATGTTTTTTTTTATTTTCAAAATTAAAGCAGACATTTTCTCCTTTGGCTTAATTAACTAGCATTACAATGCGTATGTTTCGAAAACTATCCTTACATATGAATTGCTGCATGGTTTTCTTCAATTCTCCTTTCGGAAAGTAGAACTCATGGCGATGGTCATAGCGCCCACATGATTCTACATTCTTTGAATAACCCACTACCACTAATACATTTTGTTAATATCTAATTTATTATAACTTTCCATATAGGCTTCCAAAAACAAAAAATCTAAAAAAGCTGATTTCATACCATATCGTGACTCAGTTTTAACCTGGTTGTTGCGTGAGAATTTGGGTGGAAACTCCAAAACTGCTATGATTGCAGCTATATCACCAGCCGATATCAATTACGATGAAACGTTGAGTACTTTGAGGTAAGTTTATTCAAAATAACTGTGCAACAGCTTGAAAGTGTTCTTTTGGGATTCTGCGTAAATTCAAGAACAAATACACCTAAATAAAAGTCACATTCTTTTTTATCTTAATATTTTGAGTCCAATTTTGTTGAATAGTATAATTTATTAAATGCATTTTTTAAATTCTTTCTAATAAAATCATGTTTTTCAGATATGCTGATCGTGCAAAGGCAATTGTCTGCAAAGCTGTTGTCAATGAAGACGCCAATGCCAAACTTATTCGCGAACTCAAGGAAGAAATTCAAAAACTGCGAGATCTCTTGAAGGCCGAGGGTATTGAAGTGCAAGAAGGTATTGTTGTGTATAAGAATATAATATGTTCTTGTGTGTTCTTTTGTGTTAGAATCGTTATGTTTGAAATTTTGTTAACAGAAAAAAACTCTTTTTAAACTCCAAATTCGAAATGTGTATTGTTGGAAAATGCAAGCTCAACTTTGCAAGGTACTCAGTCTTTTCAAAATTCTCTGAGACCATAGAAATAAAAATCCCTTATCGAAGTGACTTATGAAGGGAATCTAAATTGGAATAGGCATTCAAAATTTAAATTACGCATCTAGGTTAGGTTACAGAATGCGCAGCTACAATAGATTCGACAGCTGCTTCGCTCTGAGTCTATTGTGTTCGTCCTATAAAGAGTTAGTTATGATAGGAAAGATATAAATTGGGAAACAAAGAAGAGATAGAGATATTTAGTTATAGACGGCCTGCGTAGCAAACCTGTGCATGATGATGGGCTCTACGTCTGGGAAGAACGTTAGAGTTTCTATCTCCCATCGACCGAACAGCCTATGTCATTTACCATCATTTACCATATCATCGTCTCTACCTCTTCTTCGTCCACACATAGTCTATAGTAGTCAGGATCATCGTTATTCCATCTAGAGGTCAGATATCAGATAATCCCCCCTACGATTCTTAGATCGGGCCTACTATTTGAAAAAGGATGCCGGCCGATTTTCGGGTGCCAAAGCTTCTTTGAATCGGCTATTACAATAGCTTATGGATGGTTTGACAATTCCTTCAATCGGTAGATCAATCGACTGGGAATCACTTCGAGCTAATTCGTCTGCCAATTCATAGCCCACTATTTCAAGATTTCATGGCGCTTGTGTTGATAGCTGTTTCTGGCTCTGTTCTCTTGCCATTTCGGCTACCTTCCTGATTGCGAGAATCTGAGTCTGAGAACGATGCAGTTGTCATTAAGCTTATATGGGCTTTTAATCATTGGATTTTGACAGAATACGCCAATACCGATGCCCTATCTCATGGCATAGGCGGCTGCCTTTATTCTCAGTTGATCGAAACTTACAAGCGTTTCATATATTAAAATTTAGTGTCTAAGTTCCGTAGTTGTTTTGTTTTGGTACGTTTATGAATGTGTATAGTGTAGATTTCTGGATCTTGAGAGTGTGAACAGTTTCCCTTTCGAAAGCTAAAATATTTAATGTCCGGTATTTTATGTTTACAAAAAACTCTAGGCATATAGTCACTGATTCAGTGATATTAGTTCTTATTGAATTTGTTAGTCTGATGGGTCCCTGGACACTTCAACATATCTGGCAATTAATCGGCCCATGAATTGCCAGACGCGGATCTGAGTCAGTAGATCTAGAGATTGAGAGCTCAGTGAATCCACGCTTATGTCACTTCTTCCAAGTACTACATAAGCATTATCTTGGGAAATTTCAACAGAACTGGCTAAGTGGAAGGGGATGTAATGTCAAAAAGATTTGGCCGGTGAACTTCGAAAGGAGATAAAGGTCATTCATATCCATGACGAAGCTGGACTTGAAGCTTGTGGTGGGTCTAATTACAGGACACTGCAACATAAAGGCCATAATATCCAAATGGGGAGAAGGGGGCGACGACACTAAATACTGCAGGCTTTGTCAGGACGAGGAGGAAACTGAGACGGTGGAGCACTTACTCTGCCACTGCCCAACTCTTATAGGAGTGAGACAGAGGCTTCTGGGTAAGCAAATTCTGCCAGACTTGTCCTCCCTCTCCGACATCGAGCCAGCGGTCATTCTTCATTTAGCCAGAAGACTAAAATGACTCACTTCTTCACTATCCGCTATTCACTTCCTTTTCTTCTCTTTATTCTCTTCTCCTATCTTCTCAAATACGAATGAACACAATGGACCAATAAGTCCCCGAGTGGAGTGGTTGTTTATACAACCGCGCATCCTTTAACCTGACCTTCTGAAGTAAACAAAAAGCATTAGTAATTCAGTTTCCAGGTTCAGTTATAGACAGTATATTCCAGAACAACCATAACTTTAGTGACTCCATCCACTCGTCTCTGATAGGAATCTGAATAAAAACTCAGGTTGATACCCTGATACTCGATGATGGACGATAATTAAGGTTGTTAAAGAATGTATAACTCTCATTCTTTATGATAATTGTTAATAAAGAATTATATGAGTGGCATCAACTCCTCATAACTGTTGGCAAAAACGGTTATCAGTGGACACTTTGCGACTTTTTAATCATTGCAAATGTGTCCATGGTAAAAGTCCAATAGATTTTTTTTGGAATCAGAATGTCATGACATCTTAAGAAGTGTGAGTTTATTCTTCGTCTTTGCTATAAACAATGTCGATTGAATTCTATTGTTTACAAAAAAATCACGTAATTTGAGATACTATTTTTGAACTCTTCGAGGGCAAACATCGGGATGTTTAAGTGATTGCCTTTTTAACGAAATAGTCTTCTCGAATCGACGTAGATGAATATCTTTCTACCCGTTAACAAGGAAATGTCATAGGACACAACCTAACGGGTAGAAAATAAAAATTTCTATTACTTTCTACCGATCTTGATCGTCGTGTAGAGATACAAAATTCCAATTCTTACACTAATTAAAAACGCTCAACAGTTTCTCGTTCTTTCCCCCTTTTTGTATCTTAAAATCATGAAAATGTCCACATAGTCTTTTTTTCAAAATGGACGTCATGGCTCTTGTGTTGGTCTTAAAGAATTCACGTCTGAGAGAATGATAGAGTGTATAGAGATGTTTTATCTTAGTCATCTTGACGTACTTACAGCTCCTACATACACATTTCGAAATAAACTAAAAATTTCCCTAAAATAGTTTTAAAAGAATATATTATTTTTATAAGTATATAGATGTGAAATACTCTAATACTACTACATATGTACACATGATGTGTGTTGATTCTATTGAAGGTTGCAATTGCAAAATGTAATTGAAAAATAAAATAATAAAAAGAGTGTTACTCATAGAACAGCAATGCCAAGGTTATGGTTTCCTGGCACTGAAAAAGTGTTACAAAAACCACAAAATTTTGCCACCAGCATTTTTGTTTTGGTATCAAATCAATCAACAATTGCCACCTTCAGTGTATAGAAAACATACAGTATCAGGCCAAAATATCATAATCAATTATGATTAGTTCAAATAACTTCACCATTAGATAGAAACAAATGTCTTTGCTGTTTGATTTTACTATCCATCTACTAATTTCTCTTACTTTGTCAATTAGCTCTAAGCGGAACCGATGAAAATAGTAGTATGATTCAAATTTTGTTTGTAACTTGTATTATTTTGGCATAGTCTTTTTTCCAATTTTGAGTTGATCCCTACTACTTAGCATAACACTTTTGGCTTGATACTTTGTATGTACCAATGTTAACTAACCCCCATCATATGCATATTCCTCTCTTATTTCTTTAATTTTTTTTTTCATTTTCCCCCGTTGTATGTGTGTGTTTAAACATGTTTCTTTTTTGATTTTGGTAATAATTCCATTGTGTTCATATTTAGGGCCTGATGGCAAAGTGGTTTGTGAAAAACGCGATACAAATAGTAAGTAGTTTCGTAACAAACCCAAACGCAATGCATATCTATATAGTGTACTCATATATATACAATTCTACATATATGCTTACAAGCAACAACAACAACAAATATGTTTGGTATACCAAATACCAACAAGATTACAAGTTCATTATTATAGAGTTAATATTCTTAAATATTCCAACAAAAAGGACGATACTTTTTTGCTCTCTTTGGGTGTATACCAATAATTACTTTAGACCGAAAAAGAGTTTTATGACTACACATGTACATTTGTATAAGCAATTCTATTTTTTGTAAGACACTATTTGATTTCATGTTTGCTTTCGAAGCTTATATACAATCAAAATCTTGAAACACAAAATTAATTCTGTTTCATATTTTTTCTTTATAATAATGGACTTGTACGAATTCATTGTTGTAGTACCAACAATATGTCAATATGTTGTATATCACATGCTTTGCAATTTTTTTTATAAAGTATCCAAAGAGCTTTGTGTTTTCGTATACTACCTATTCATACCATTTTTATATGATATATATTTTTTTAATCTGCGTGTGCATTGTTTCCTAAAATTGTGTGCTACTACATACTATATTGAACTCAAAAATATCTGTTAGTTGTACTCCAATGTGAGGGACAAATAATACAATTTGCTGTGTAACAATCATTTAAGAAGATAAAAAAATTATACACATAAACAAATTATAATAGATATAGGTGACATCGGCGTGTTGATTCTAAAGACTTCAATACTCTAAAAACCCTGATTTTTATCATCAATTGAATTCTATGTATGTAATATACATATATTTAAATAAAAATTGGCTTTTAAGGTTCTTGCATTATTTGTAGGTTTTCCAATAATTGCTATCCACCTATAGACTCATAGTAAGGTGTTTTCAGTTTTAACAAGTACCCTCCACAATTCGGAAGGAAAAATTTCAAAAAAGTTCAGTCGGAAAATATCGAAGACGTGGTGCGGGATAAGCGATTTTCTGTCATAGGCTGTAGTAACGATTCCGAACTTCAAATATGAAATTCGAAACAATTACGGTGAATAATGTCTCTAATATCATCAGGATACCGAATAGATGGAGGTACCGTTATATGGGGGATATACAATATCGTGGACCTATATAGAGTAAAGTACACAGAAGGAACTCCTTGTGTGGATTTTAAGCCAATTCCATTGAAAAATGTGGCTAAAATCATAAAAATATCGAATATTGGGAGTACCGTTATATGGGGGCCATTCGATATCGTGGACCGATATAGCTCATCTTCGAACTTGACTTGCCTGCACACAAAAGATTGATCTGTGCAAATTAGCTCTCTGCCTTATATATCCTATCGTTTTGACTCTAGTGTGGTTACAAAAGATGGATAGGACTAAATCGTCCTAGAGTTTTACGCTGATCAAGAATATATATACTTTGTTGGGTCTAAAATTATTATTTCGATGAGTTACAAATGAAATGATGAACTTAATATACCCTCCATATTATGTTTGGTGGAGGGTATCAAAAATGGATAGTTTATATTAGCAACTAAAAATAGTTAAAAATCAGAACACGCTTTTATTATTTCTTCCGTGTTTTAAACTAAATTTTAAAACTGTTTCACAACGCGCCAAAAATTGCCAGGGGTAGTTTATGTATAATTTAAACACAATTTTCAATTTGCTACAAGCAATATGATACGTAAATTTTGAAATGAAATCGGTAGCATAATCCAATGCTTGTTTATCTTCGTACTAAATTTTTTTTCAGGGAAAGCCACAATTTAGATTTATATAATCCCTCCTGTGCGTACCTTCCATAAACAGCATTTTAAGAAACTTAACTAAGGAACGATTTGAATCAGTCTGCTATGTAGCCGACGGGAATCCAAACATAGGGTGTAGGAGGGCCGAATCGTTCCTCAAGATAGCATATAACTGGGTCAGACTATGAGGGCATAAATCTGGAAAAAACGAAAGTTTGTCTATTCAAAATGCAAACTAAGCCTGGGCACTCTGATGAATCAGTTTTTGGAATTAGGCAATAAATATAAAAAATACAAGTGTAATATATTGCCCATGAATCTGCGGGGCAAAAAAAGAGAAAATTACTTTTTAACATTCAATAGATATATAGTTTTGGAGAGAACGGAGCTGGGCCTTTTTGATAGATGACCTGAAAACCACAATCTGCCTTCGTCTATCGGACCATAGCACGGTCCAAACATATATTTTGCCTCTGACCAGCTTTCTCAAATGTCAAGCAACGGTTCTTGGGTAGAGAAACACTTTCAGATCTGGAATTTGCTCAAACTTTGGGCAATAAATTCGGTTTGCTTTGGTTATGTGCAGCTGCGTGGAAGTCGCAAACTGCTTCATTGGTAGACATTTGGTCCATTGTGTTCGTCCTAGGAAAAGTTGTAGTTGTTGATGAAAGGAGAGAGATAGATGAAGGAGAAGGAAGGATTTGTAGAGACAGAGTACAGTTAACAGCGCGGTCTACTTAGCCAGATGTAGATGATGATGATGGAATCTATGTTTGAAAAGAAATTTACTGTTAATATCTCTCATCTGTCAAACAGTCGATGTCTCTTGTTACGTAACATGGGACATCTGTATAATATGTGTTCAATCGTCTCCATCTCTTCTTCATCTTTACGCAGTCTATAGTAGTCAGGAACATTATTGTCCCATCTTGAGGCCATATATCTGTTACTGCAGTGACCAGTCAGTATGCCCACCTCGATTTCTATATCTGAACTACTAGATGTTCTTAGATACCCTGCAACCGGTTTGTAAGTGTCAGCTTCTTCGATAAAACTTTTTGAAGAAATCGACGTAATAGCTTATTTGTGGTTTAACTCATTCATCAATTGACTGGGAACCTCCTAGAGCTAATATATCAGCCACCTCATTCCCAACTATGTTTCTATGTCCTGGAATCCAACAAAGCTCAAGGCAATCACGAATTTCAATAAGGGCTTTCTAACAGACAATAATGATTCTCGATTTGATGGCACTTGACTTGATAGCCTTGAGGGCCGCCTGACTATCGACATATATTGTCATTGGTTTTGTTATGTTATAAACAAGTTCACTTGCTCTTTCGACTGCCTTCTTGATTGTAAGAATTTCCGCCTTAAAAAAAAGTATGGAAGCGGCTCTCTGCAGCGACTCACCCATAGATCAGAACAGATAAGACCACTGTGACGTATATCCAGTGTACGACTTGTGGTCAAAGCTTTCGAATCTTCCCTATGGAATTTCTACATGAATAGGGCTCAGTTAGATCCTTTTTCGTAGGCTCATCGATGTTCTTGCTCCAGTTTCAGTTCAGTCTTTGCAGGGTTAAACCCCAGACCATTGTCGAGGGCCACACCAGACAGCTGTAATAGTTCTTTTTGCATTAGGTCGGAAATAGTTGGAAGAAATCTACCACTTATGAGCACCATTACGTCATCGGCATATGCGAATGCTTTATTGGAAGTTGATTATACTAACCCGTTGGTTTTGTATCTAATAATAAAAATTTATACGTATTATAATCTACACATAAAAATTTAATTAATTGAATAAGGTCCCCATCCTCCATATTTAGGTTATTTTATATGTACCTTTATTTATAAGTGTGTATAAGTCAGTCATATCCCCTGAATCCTAGGATTGTTGAATTACAATTATGTTTGGTACTCACACAAGTTCCAAGATCACATCGTCCTGTGAGTGTATGTCTTCGTCCAAACCACTGTCCGTCTTCAAGCCGCTGTTATATTAACATTGCATTTCTTCAATAGGCATTTTCATTTCCTTTAACTTGCAATTGCTTTTTTTTGTTGTATGTATATAGACGTTGTAGCCATGCATAAACTTAACTAATATCCGTATAGCTTACATCATCTTATAAGCACAGCTACATATCTCAAAACACCCGTTTCAATTGCCATTCGTTTTTTACAGAAGATGAAATCAAGAATGGTGGTGGTAATAATGGCGGTGGAACTATTAAATCGCCCATTAATCGTAATCGCAATGGTTCAACAGCCGAAATGGCTGTGGATCAATTACAGGCCAGTGAAAAATTGATTGCCGGTAAGTTGGAGAGCCATTTGACCCTGATTGTCGAACTTGTAATTTAATATTGTCAAGTTAAAAGTAGTAGTAGATACCTTTTGTTGCATACATGTGAAAATATACGATTACATGCAACCCGGATACAACCCTGAATTTTGAAAAATGTAACAAAGTTGAAGATACGAAGCCAACCTGACAAGGCGTACTAGTTTAAGCTCGTATAATTGATTTTAATAAACGTTTGTGAATTCTTAATTTAATATAAAAACGGTCGTTGTATTTCATTTGAGTATACGGAAACCAACAGACTTCAATCGATCACTTGACATTTTTCTCAGAAGTGGGATACGACAAGTCTTATTGGAAGAAGCGTCTACCAACAAGAAATATGGAGAATTTGCACAAATGCACGGTTAAGCAGTTGCAAGCGAAATGCAGAGAAATTGGTGTTTCTCAAAGTGGTAACAAAAAGCAATTGATCGAACGACTTGAAGTCAACAACGAAAGCGAGCTGCACGGATTCGCATCTCCTCATGATATGCAGGAGCGAATTTCGCATTTGGAAGATATGGTAACTGAATTGCGTTCATCTATGGAGCAACGTGGACAATCAGAATTTGAGCCGAACAACGCATCATCCCCTTTGAACACGTTTTCGACACCGGATGGTAATATGTCCCTGCAAGGCACACGGCCTAGCTTGCCAAACGTGGCAAACGTTGTGACAATATTACCGGAATCACGTTCGATTCCATCGTATGTTCAAACGAATACTTCTTTTGGTGCATTTCAGACTACGTCAACAATTCCAACGGTCCACACGTGTGCTTCTGCTGGTTTACCAACGTTTACACCTTCATTGCACGGACATGCTCAACTTCCACGAAATACAACGCAAAATGTAGCGACGTCATGCTACAACGTACCAACACATATAACGACACATTCGAATTTTACAACAGCAACACCGACAGGAGTGTTCACGCAGCCGAACAATGGATATGTTCAATCAACGCAGCCCTACAACGCATATCTACAACCGCCGATATTTGCAACAAGTGTCTATTCAGCGCCGCCGCAGTCAGAAATAGTTATGCAGCCTTCACAACGTTATGTTCAGCACAACCCCTTTGGGAACGTTAAGGAAATAATTCAACTTTTGCCAGAGTTTAATCCGTCATCTGAAGAATCGATTAATCCTTCACAATTCGTGCGACGTGTGGAATTATTGAAGACAGCTTATAACTGGGACGACGCATCAGTTATATTTGCAGTGCAACAGAAAATGGCTGGCCCAGCCAAGTATTGGGTTGACTCACTGCAAGAGGTATTTCTGTCTTGGCCTCAGTTTGTTAACAAATTTCTTTTAGATTTCCCTCAAAATGTAAATGCAGCCGATGTACACATTAGAATGGCACAGACAAAACGGCAGTTCGACGAAACGCCGCAGGAATATTATTACAGAATGTATGCTATTGGAAAACGGGGCAATATAAATGAATCATCCATAGCACGGCATATAGTCAACGGAATTAATGATCAAGGATTGAAGCAGAAAATATCTAACGAGTATATTACCTGTAATCAACTTTTGAGTGACATCAACGCATACTGTAGTTATAACGAGGTAAGAAGAGTGCTGAACCCGATATCGAATAAGACGAAACGTAGCAATGAAAATAGAACTGCCCCAGAAAGGAAAAGCGATGAAAGAGTGAATAAATTCAAATGTTTTAATTGTGGTAATACTGGTCACAAAGCCGTAGACTGCCCAGATCCACAGAAGAAGAATAGATGTACGATATGCAAACGGACTTCACACGGTGCAAGTGAATGTCCAACAAAAACCCTGAACACAAATGTCAACAATATAAGGGACAGCGTAAAGTCCAACGAAATACTATGTAAACGTGTCAAAGTAAAGGACAAGGAGTTTGAGGCATTTATTGATTCGGGAAGTGATCGGAGTCTGATCAGACGAAGTTTTGCAATGATAATTGGCGAAACGGAAAATTGCAGTATGGTTTTAAATGGCTTTGCTGGTGGCAAATACGAGTGCACAAAGGTGGTTAAAGTGCCAATTGACATTGATGAGACGAGTTACGACGTGAACCTTTATGTTGTGGAAAATTCTATGATCCCGAATGATGTTCTTTTAGGTCGAGATGTTTTATGCCAAAAAGGTCGACGCACCATTATTGAAGGAGATGAGTGTTGGATGCAAAACGTAAATGCGATTAGTATCAACGAAGGCTTAACATCTGAAGAGCATAAGAAGTTGCAGTTGAACATTCAAGAAAACCGACAATGTTTTTCAGAAAAGTCAAGCGAATTGGGTAAGTGTAACTTAGTGAAGATGGAAATCGAAGTTACTACTCCAGAACCAATACGATGCAAGCCATATCGACTAGCATTTGCCAAACGTCCTATTGTGGCAAATATTGTGAAAGACTTACTGGATAACGAAATCATAAGGAAATCGAATTCTCCGTATGCATCGGGAATTGTTTTGGTCGAGAAGAGAAATGGTGAACACCGTTTATGTATAGATTATAGACAGTTGAATCGAATAACCGTACGTATAGCGCATCCTATGCCTGTACTGGATGAACAGATTGCACAACTCGCCGGAAATCGTTATTTCACCACACTCGACTTACGTATGGGTTACCACCAAATTGAAGTAGAGGAAGAATCGAAAAAGTTCACAGCTTTCGTGACTTCAGATGGTCATTATGAATTCAACCGGATGCCATTTGGTTTGGTAAACGCACCTGCAGTTTTTCAGGCAACGATGAACCGAGTTATAAGCTTTATGAAACCAGGAGAAGTTTTAGCGTATCTGGATGACGTCATAATTCCCAGTAAAACAGTCGATGAAGGTCTGGACCGAATAAAAAGATTTTTGGATATCCTTAAGAAATGTGGTCTCACGTTACGATTGGCGAAATGTTCGTTCCTAGCCGAAAAGATTTCTTATTTGGGACACATAGTTACACGTGACGGAATTTTACCTGGAGAAGAAAAAGTAAAAGCGATTAGAAATTTTAAGGTACCAACGAATGTAACAGAAGTACGACGATTCCTTGGCCTAACTAACTTCTTCCGAAAATTTGTAAAGGATTATGCAGCCATTACGAAACCTCTTGCGATGTTGACACGAAAGAGCGAAGAGAATAAATTTCGTTGGGACGTACACCATGAAAACGCATTCAGAAGTTTAATCCAAATTTTGTGTAGTGAACCAGTTTTAGCAATCTACGATATGAAAGCAGATCACGAGGTGCACACGGACGCTAGCAGTCTCGGATTAGCAGGAGTGTTATTACAGTCCGATGGTAATGGTAATTGGCAACCAGTGTTTTATTTTAGCCGCCACTGTTCTGAAACGGAATCGAAATATCACAGTTACGAGCTGGAAGTTTTAGCTGTGGTTGAAACGGTGCAGCGTTTCCGTATATATTTACTTGGAAAGCCATTCCGAATCGTCACTGATTGTGCCGCAATTACTAATGTGAAGACAACGAAGGAATTACAACCTCGAGTAGCACGATGGCTGATGAAATTACTTGAATTTGATTGTGAGTATGTACACCGACAAGGGTCACGTATGGCTCACGTTGATGCTCTCAGCCGTTCACCGGATCAGCCACAGACGGAGATTGAACCAGCAGGGTTCATAATGAATATTGATAGCGATGATTGGATTCTCACGATGCAGCTAAACGACGACCACATAAAGAATATTATGAGAGTACTGCGAAATGAATTGAAATCTGAGCAAGAGAAACAGATAAAATCTGAATACTTATTGGAAAAACATCGACTATACCGGAAAACGAAAAATGGACTACGATTGGTCATACCGAAGGCTATACGATGGCGCATAGCTAAATACTGTCATGATGATATTGGCCATTACGGGTTGGAGAAAAGCCTCTCACGAGTCGAACAAACGTTTTGGTTCCCCCGCATGAGGAAATATATGAAGGAGTACATTGCAGCGTGTGTAGAGTGTTGCTACAACAAGGCAAAAGGTGGTAAACACGAAGGAGCTCTACATTTTAGTAATGTCGAACCGCTACCATTTAGGCAAGTACATATTGATCACTTGGGACCGTTTATAAGAAGCAAGCATGGTCATACACATATAGTGGCAATCGCCGATTCCTTTACGAAATTTGTGGTTATTAAAGCTGTAAGGAATACGAAGACATTGCCCGTCATCAACGTTTTAAATGAGGTTAGTGGATACTTTGGTTTACCTCGAAGAATAATTTCGGACCGTGGGACAGCTTTTACGTCAAAAATGTTTGAGGAATATTGCGATCGAAACAATATTCAACACATTAAGAATGCCGTTCGTACACCAAGAGCCAATGGACAAGTTGAGAGGGTCAATCAACTTATCCTGTCTTATTTACGAACTACCACTGAAGAACCGAAGGATTGGGACTCGGCACTTCACGTTTTACAATGGCCAATCAATTCAACCAAAAATTCGACAACAGGTTACAGTCCGAATGAGTTGATTTTCGATTACAAGCCCACCGACTTAATACAAAACCGATTGTTAGCAGCTGTACAAGATGATGTACAAAACGAAGAAATTTCCATCAACGAAAAACGTATCATGGCCGCAGAAAACATCAAAAGCGAACGAGAACGATGGAAGAAAAGATTTGACAGCAAGCATTCGAATCCGAAATTGTATGTGGAAGGTGACTTGATCCTCATACAGAATGAACCACCAGCGACAGGTGAATCCCGGAAGTTAGAACCTAAATACAAAGGTCCATACATAATAGCACGAGTATTGGGCAACGACAGGTACCTGATAGAGGACATTCCTGGAATAAACATCACGAATAGGAAATTCTGTTCCGTATTCAGTTCCGACAAGTTGAAGAAATGGTGTGAATGTTCCCCCGAATTGGATGTTTCAAGCGAAGATGAAGCCGAGGACGACTTCAGGTCAGGAAAGGCCGAGTTGTCAAGTTAAAAGTAGTAGTAGATACCTTTTGTTGCATACATGTGAAAATATACGATTACATGCAACCCGGATACAACCCTGAATTTTGAAAAATGTAACAAAGTTGAAGATACGAAGCCAACCTGACAAGGCGTACTAGTTTAAGCTCGTATAATTGATTTTAATAAACGTTTGTGAATTCTTAATTTAATATAAAAACGGTCGTTGTATTTCATTTGAGTATACGGAAACCAACAGACTTCAATCGATCACTTGACAATATAATTTATTCATTTTTATCCCCTCTTTAGAGCTTAATGAAACCTGGGAGGAGAAACTTAAACGTACCGAAGAGATTCGTCTACAGCGTGAAGCAGTATTTGCCGAAATGGGTGTAGCGGTCAAAGAGGATGGCATGACTGTTGGTGTTTTCTCGCCCAAGAAAACTCCCCATTTGGTGAACTTGAATGAGGATCCCAATTTGTCGGAATGTCTGTTGTATTACATCAAAGATGGTATTACTCGTTTGGGTACCCATGAGGCCAATGTGCCACAGGATATTCAACTGTGCGGTTCACACATCCTGAAAGAACACTGCACTTTTGAGAATCGCAACAATGTTGTCACCTTGATACCCCACAAAGACGCTTTGGTCTATTTGAACGGTCGCCAGATGGTCGAGCCACAAGTGTTGAGAACTGGATCGCGTGTTATTTTGGGCAAAAATCATGTATTCCGTTTTACAAATCCCGAGCAGGCTCGTGAAATACGTGAAAAAATTGTCGAAAACGCCGAGAATGAAAATGAGAACGAGAAATGTGATACTCAAGAGGTCGATTGGAATTTCGCTCAATGTGAATTGCTGGAAAAACAGGGTATTGATTTGAAAGCTGAAATGAAGAAGCGTTTAGATGTCCTGGAAGAACAGTATAAGCGTGAAAAACTACAGGCCGATCAAGAGTTTGAGGAGCAACGTAAGGTAGGGCAATGGAAAGAGTTACATCTTAATTAGAAACATGCAAACTTTAAATTCTTATTTTGTTTAATTCCAGTCATATGAGGCTCGTATTGATGCTTTGCAAAAACAAGTGGAAGAACAATCGATGACCATGTCTATGTACAGCAGCTACACCCCAGAAGATTTGCAAGATGAAGAGGTTTACTGTAAGTTGTCTTTGTAGTCTAGTTCGCCTTGGATGAAACCTAAACCTCTGTGGTTCTCTTTTCCCATAGCTAATCCAGCCTATGAATCATGTTGGAACGCACGCGAGGCTGGCCTGGCTGCCTGGGCCTTCCGCAAATGGCGTTATCATCAATTTACCTCACTGCGTGATGATTTATGGGGCAATGCCATATTCCTCAAAGAGGCCAACGCTATTTCCGTCGAATTGAAAAAGAAGGTGCAATTCCAATTCACTCTTCTCACCGACACTCTGTATTCACCTTTGCCACCGGAGTTGGCCTCGTCTGCATCTCCTCTCCAGACTGAAGATGAATTCGGTACTCCACCAGTATCGAAAACCTTGGTTGCCGTGGAAGTTACCGATACAAAGAATGGTGCCACACATTACTGGTCCTTGGAGAAGTTACGGTAAGCTGTTAGTTTGTTTTGATCCCCCCTCTCCCCAGATATGTGTTCTAGTTTTTTGCGGGAGACATTTTTGTTTTATTAACCTCTTGTTTTCTTCTCACAACCATTGTTTGTTTTAAAGAGCAAAATTTTTTGTATTTAAATTGTTTTTAAACTTGTTTCAATAGTTATTTTTAGTTTCAAAATTAGTTTTTCTTTTCCATCATAACCTCAAAGGCTTCTTCAGTTTTGATAATTGTTTAAGCTGTTTTTTTTTTTAGAAAAACCTTTTTTTTTGTATAGAAAATTTTTCCAATATCAATGATTTTGAACGTGCATGGTGGTTGTTTTCTTGATTTGAAGTATTATCCAAAAAAGTTGTTATTTCTATGTGTGATTCTAAAGGCTTGCTTTGGGATATAAATATAATAGACTTGATCGTTGACACCAACCTAGAAAATATTATGGCAGATATTTCGAGATAATATTCCACTATAATTGTTGACTAGCGACTGTAAAATTTGTTCACTGAAAATCGTCTGAAATTTTGTGGAGGGAGGGGGATATAGTTTCCTTTTCTTTTTGAGGTAGAACTAAACTTCGCAGGTTTGAAAAGAAAATGTTAAAATTTCCCATTGGTCCAACAAGTATTTATTTGTAAATCGTTTTAAAAATGTCACATAAAACATCATCGATTGTAGCATAATTTGTTTGTAGAAATGTAGAATTACAAATGTGTGTGATTTATCTTTCTTGAGATTCCTATTGATATTAAAATATTATTGGGACAAAAGGCAACGTAAAAATAAAAATGAAAATTCATACCATTTTGTTTGACATAAATATTGAGCTTTGAAAATTGTTAAAACTTCACACTGTAACCACCATAACACGACTCATTTCACCGTCCTTATTTTTCATTGGTTATTCATTTATTTTTGCTTCAGTTCTTTTAATTTCATAGAAGAAACTATTTGTTTATCTGTCTCTAGACTATATGTTTCATTTTTGCTTTCATTCTCTGAGGAAAATTATTTTATTTGTTTTCTTCATTTTCTTTAATACACAAAAACAAAAAATCAAACGAAACCCAATACTCTCATTATACAACAAATACATATCGATGAATACTATTTAACAAAAACAAAACAAAACTCAATAAAATAAATAGTTATCGCTTGGAGATGATGCGACAAATTTACAATGTGGAGTCACCACCATCCTCAATGCTCTATGATACCTCAGCCCTAACTGACGGTTCATCCATACAAAATTCAGCTTGTACTCCCAACAACAATACCGACATTAATGTCCCCCATCCTTCGGAATCATTGTCGTCCAGTTCGTCAACGCCATCGTCGTCGATGTTGAGTGAGGCAACGACTGAGTGTTGTAATCGATTGCAAGAATTTGCTCTGAACGGTTATTTGGGAAATGTTGTGAAACAACATCAGCTACAGCGTCAACAACAGCAACAGCAACAACAATCCAATTTCCATCTACAAAAACATCAACAGCAACAACCATCACCTTCAAAATCGAATCAATTGAAATCAAACAGCAATTCACCATCCCGTCTATCATTGGCTAATCTTATGCCCTCTAGGTTGGCTTTAATTTTTTCGAGGTTCCTTTTATTTTCTACTCTACATCTATATTATTCCAAACTTATTTGTGTCTTTGTTTTTCAGTTTCACTTTTTAATTATTATTATTATTTTTTTTAATTTTAGTTTGCAAAAAGTCTGTTTTTAATGTATTGCCTAGTTGAATGTTTATATTTGGGTTTGGATTGCAGTATACTTTGAATTGAAACTTTGGTTGAAATGATTGAAACTATTCTTCTGAATAAAGCACAATTATTTGGGACTCATATTGGGAACACAAAACACTGCCAAATCATCTTAAGTTTTTATAAGAGGGCCGACATAAAAGGCCGACATTCAACTGGAATAGTTAGAATTGTACTCTTCATCAAAGTCCTGTAGCATACATTCATGCAAATATTTTCCAGAGATAAAAAAAAACATACCCATACACTTCTATCTTTAAGAATCTTTCTTGATCACAAAAAACTATTAGCGTATGAATAACAAGACGTTGATAATAACAAAAATATCATTACAATTGATGAATATACACAAATTGTATTCAATTATTATTGACCTTTCTAGGGAATAACAAAAACAAATGTTCCTAATACTTCTGTTGAAGTTGGTTTCTGTGAGCATTCCATTAAAAATAAATACATCTAACAAATTTGGGAATTTCATTTCAATATTTTAACACAATAGTATTTTGCATGCTTTATTTAAAGTTTTAAAGTTTTTGCTTATGTTTTATTAATTGTTGTGTGCCTTTGAGGAAAATATTATTTGCAAGTATATAACAATATTGCATGAAATATATTTAATTAGTTTAATTAGAGTTTGAAATACATGTATATACAATGTTTAAATTATCTAATAGGAATAGGAAATAGGAGTACAATTTGTGCAAAGAAGAGAAATACCAGATTTTGGCCCATTCATTTTAGGAAAATAATTCTTCTGATATAATACCCTTGTGTATATAATCCTTACCCAAAATTCGTAGATAACAGTTTAAAGTTAGTCGTCTGTAACATCCCTAAATATTCGTCGTAGACTCCATAAAGTATATATATTTATGATCTGCACACAATTCAAAATCGATTTAACGATGTCCGTCTGTCTGTTGAAATCACTATACAGCCCACCTATTTGACGTAGAGCTAAAAAATTTGGCAGAACAATTTGTATTATGTCTAAGATGGTTGGTATTGAAAATGAGATATATCGGTCTAGGTTTTGGTATAGCCGCCACATTCTTGGCACATTTTTCAACGGATTTGTCTAAAACTTGGTATTTGTAGGTCATAATGGGTTCTAGCTCTGGTGGCGAAACAACGAATGTATAGGTCAACGTTTTTGTATAGCCCCATGTAACGATACCTCCCGATATTCGGTATTTTGATAATTTTTGCCATATTTTCCACGGATTTGTTTAAATATGGTATTTATAGTTCATAATGAGTTCTAGCTCCGATGGCAGAACATTAAATATTGAGGTCCACGTTTTCCTATAGCGTACATATAACGATAACCACCGATATTCGATATTTTGATAATCCTAGTCACATTTACGCACGAAATTGTTTAAATTTGGTATTTAAGAAGATTTGGTAGATGACAATCTTTGAAGTATAAAATTGTCTATAGAGGTTCCCGTTTTGGTAGGGCCCCATATAACGGCCTCACCCACTTTATGGCTTTTTAAAATGTGTAACAGCAATATACAAACGGTCTTACTGGTATTTGTAGTTTAAAGTGGAACTCGTTTGAATTCAGATACTTTTATCTAAAATGTTTTCTTTACCCAATGGTGGAGGGTATTAAAAGTTCGGCCTTAAAAAAAACTTAATGGTTTTTTACTTGTTTTTTTTTTTTCAAAATTACAGAATAAACTCAGTAAACGGTGAAAGTAGATGTAAAAATAGAAGACACGTTATGAAAGTTGCAAAGTAACTTAAATAGGAGTACTTTTTATGGTACAAGGTACAAAAATTTAATTCTTTTGGGGCCCCTTGATTATTTACATATTTAGTCACCGAATCCTTCAGTTCAATGTTTCTGTCTTTCAGCAGATCCATATTTATGCCAGGAATACCTTGCGGTTGTTGTTACGTTTGAAGGAGCTTCTTATCTTAAGAAGACCCGTTTCACTTTCCATCTTTGAACCATCAGAGTAGACGGTTTTCGACCTCGCCCCTTATGTGCTACACATGCCCTAGAATCGTAGAGTCCCAGGTCGCACCGGTCTGCCTGTTCTGTGTTAGGTTAAAAGATGCGCGGTTGTATAAACAACCACACCACTCGGAGACCTTTTGGTCCATTGTGTTCATCCTAATTTAAGAAGATAGGAGAATAGAATAGAGAGAAGAAAAGGAAATGAATAGCGGATAGTGAAGAAGTGAGAATCTGAATAAAGAGTAGAGGGGTTAGTAGGTTTGCATCCACGGTGCATCAGCGTGTCGTCCTTAGTCATTTTAGTCTTCTGGCTAAATGAAGAATGACCACTGGCTCGATGTCGGAGAGGGAGGACAAATCTGCCAGAAATTGCTTACCTAGAAGCCTCTGTCTCACTCCTATAAGAGTTGGGCAGTGGCAGAGTAAGTGCTCCACCGTCTCAGTTTCTTCCTCGTCCTGACAAAGCCTGCAGAATTCAGTGTCGTCACCCTCCCCCCATTTGTATGTCATGGCCTTCATGTTGCAGTGTCCTGTAATTAGACCCACCAAAAGCTTCAACTCCAGCTTCGTCATGGATATGAGTGACCTTGTTCTCCTTTTGGAGTTCACCGGCCAAATCTTTTTGGAGACATTACATCCTCTTCCAGTTAGCCAGTTCTGTTGAAATTTCCCAAGATAATGCTTATGCAGTACTTGGAAGAAGTGACATAAGGGTGGCTTCACTGAGCCCCCAATCTCTAGATCTACTGACTCAGATCCGCGTCTGGCCAATTCATTGCCAGATATGTTACAGTGCCCAGGGACCCAACAGAATTTAACAAACGATTTAACCTTTTCCAGAGCATTCCTGCATGCTTCCCACATACTTGAGAATGACGGACGGTGTCAAAGGGATGACTCCGCCATTGTCCCAGTTCATTAAGTCGCAGGGTACACCTAGCATCGTCTTCCTCTACAAATAAACCTAACGGTTTTAAATTGAGTAGGGTGTCGAGTGCGGAATGGGGTGTGCTCCTAAACGTGCATGTAATTAGTAGCGATGCAACTCTTTGGACTTTATCAATTTTTTTACTGAAAGTGGTTTTCCCTAAGGAGTGGCATCAAATAAGCCCCCCATAGGTTAGAATTGGTCGGACGACAAACTCATATAACCATTTAATTATGTGAGGCTTGAGACCCCAGCCTTTTCCTATGGAGTTTTTGCAGGAATAAAGAGCAATTAAGGCCTTCTTCGCTCGCTCCTGCAGCTTGTGATGCACACCATAATGCAACTGTCATCAATAGAGATTCCGCTCTTTTATAGTATGATTTTGTAAGGTCGTATATCTATTGAATTATATGCTGTTTTAGGCCCCAGTTCTTACCTATAGAGAGTTGAAAGAATAAAGTGACATTAAGCTAATCTTCGAACGCTTCTCGATATTCCTCTACAAAAAATATATTCAAAATTAAAAATAAAACATTTTAAACTTTTCACAAAGTTAGAAATGTTCGGAATTAGCTTATGATGCCACTGTGCAGCAATCAATCTGGGGTGTGGGATATTCCAATTGGATTTGATAGTATTCGGATTATAGATCAAACCTCCAAAAGAGTTTTGGATTTTATAGACAAACTGTTTGAGAATTTGATATTTTGAGTTTTTATTATATGGAAACCTTCTCAGTAAAAAAGTATTATAAAGGTACAGGTATTACATTATTTATCCTATTCTCGATGAAATTAAAAATCACATAAAAATATTTTTTAAATATCATATGGCTGATTACTTAATTACTTTCAGTTGCATATTACTATTATAAACACCTGCTTCATTGGTTTTTATATAAACATATTTTAGCAAAGCATATATGAAATAATATTTGTACTTGGACTTCAATTTTATTAAAATTCCCAATACTTTATTTGCAGACAACGATTGGAGTTGATGCGTGAAATGTATCACAATGAAGCCGAACTCAGTCCATCGTCGCCCGATTACAATGTTGAATCTCTCACAGGCGGTGATCCATTCTACGATCGTTTCCCATGGTTCCGTATGGTGGGTCGATCATTTGTCTACTTGAGCAATCTCTTGTATCCGGTTCCATTGGTTCACAAGGTGGCCATTGTCAATGAACGTGGTGATGTTCGTGGCTATTTGCGTATTGCCGTACAACCAGTTTTGGTAAGTGATGATGAGAAGTTTTATTAAAACGAAGTAGATATCACAAAAACGTATTTCTTTTTCACTGACAATAGGATGAGGAATCGTTGGATTTCAATAATGGTGTGAAACAGTCGGCTCGCTTGATATTCAATGAAGACGATGCCAAGCCCCGCTATAGAGCTTTGAATGACAAGGATGATGTGCAGCGTTACATTGAGAATGGCAGTGCTTTGGATAGCAAACTTGAAGGTTGGTAATGCACGAATTTATTTTTAGATCGTACGTGAAATCTTCTATTTTTTCCAGAACTGGGAGATGTCGACTCTGGCCGCGGCATTGATTCCAACTCGGCATCGGAATGTCAGGAGGCCCAGGATGAACCTGGTGAACACTTACAAATTGGCAAAGAATTTACATTCCGTGTTACAGTATTGCAGGCTACTGGTATTGGAGCTGAATATGCAGATATTTTCTGCCAATTCAAGTATGATGTTTATTCTCTATACGAATTTTGTAGAATTGAATCTAAATTTTCTTTGTCATTATTGCAGTTTCTTACATCGTCACGAAGAGGCATTCTCCACTGAGCCTGTGAAGAACTCGGCCGGTGATCGATTGGGTTTCTATCATGTGCAGAATGTAAGTGCTTTTGTTTTGATTTCTTTTCTGGACACATTAAAATTCCTTGGCCTTTTTACTAGATTACTGTTCCCGTTACCAAATCTTTCATTGAATATTTGAAAACACAACCGATTATGTTTAAAGTTTTTGGCCACTATCAGACACATCCTTTGCACAAGGATGCCAAACAGGAATTCGTATCACGACCACCACCAAGACGCATGTTACCACCAAGCATACCCATTTCACAGCCAGTACGCAGTCCCAAATTTGGACCGCTGCCATGTCCTCCATCGTCGACAGTCTTGGCAAAACATGATGTTTTGGTGTGGTTTGAAATATGCGAATTGGCGCCCAATGGCGAATATGTGCCGGCGGTAAGTGGGGGTGGAAATAATTAAACTTGTTATGTGATATTATCCTCAATTTGTTTTCCCTTTTTAAACGCTAGGTTGTTGAACATAGCGATGATCTTCCTTGCCGTGGCCTATTCCTATTGCATCAAGGCATTCAGCGACGTATACGCATTACCATTGTCCACGAACCAACACCCGAAGTGAAATGGAAGGATATTCGCGAATTAGTTGTGGGACGCATACGCAATACCCCTGAATCGTCCGAGGACGATGAGGATTCATGTGTTTTGTCTTTGGGTCTGTTCCCTGGCGAAGCCATCGAAGTGCCCGGTGATGATCGGTCATTCTTTAGATTTGAAGCAGCTTGGGATTCGAGTCTCCATAATTCTGCATTGTTGAATCGGGTGTCACAGGGTGGTGAAACAGTTTACATAACACTGAGTGCTTACTTGGAGGTATGGAAGTGGAACTAATCTCTTAGAAGCGAAAACCTTAATTTTAATTTATTTCCAGTTGGAGAATTGTGCTCGTCCAGCTATTATTACAAAAGATTTGAGCATGATCATTTATGGTCGTGATGCTCGTACCGGTCCACGTTCGTTGAAACATCTATTCTCTGGTCAATATCGTAATCCAGAGGCAAATCGTTTGTCGGGCGTTTATGAATTATCATTAAGAAGAGCATCTGATGCAGGTAGTCCAGGTAGAAGTTCTAAATGTAGTCGTTGCTGTTATCATTGTGTGTTTATGTTGCTTTAAAATTGTTGATATTATGCCGTTAGCTTACTTAGAGATAGGAACTTAATGTTTTAGAAATGACTGAGAAGTTTCAATCAACTATAATTATTCTTTTAAATACATAACTGAAATCCTTATAAATTTTCAGAATTACAAAAAAGCAGATTATAATGTAAGAGAAAATGTTAGTTCTGCATATTTTGTGGGAAATTCTTTTAATCACATTACAAGGATTAGTATTGATTTGAAATAAATTAAAAGGGCAAAACTAAAATAAAAAAATAATAAAAATTCCACTGAATCCGAGTGGTATTTTTAGTGTACAATCAACTAGATTTTGTCACCATAAAGCATTCAAATCGTCTTCAGAAGATGCACAACAAAATTTGTATGGGTTGGAAGCAAAATAGTTGTTGTAGAAAGAAGCTTTACCAAAACTAGAGTCCATCTTGGCTTAACTAACATTTGATCTTCGCCTCAACAAAGCATAGCTCAAAAAATTAAAAACAAAACTCTTCCCATATAAGTTTTTGCTCCAGGCTTTAACCAACAAAATTTTACAGTCACTTTTATCAAACTTTTCAATATTAGTACCCAAAAATTAAATATTATGATGATATTGTACCAAATTGTACCAAATATAGAAAGGCTATTTTAATTAAGAGCTTTTTATCAAATATGCTTCTCACAAGAAAGTCAAACGGCTTAATTAAAATGATTTCAATGCTTAGTTTCGTTGGTACTGTTGAACTTTTTTTAATTATTATTTTGAATTCGTTCTTTTTGAACCGTATTTTTTATACATAATTCTTTTTTCAAATTCCCAAAGGTGTTCAACGCCGACAACGTCGCGTCCTTGATACTAGCTCAACCTATGTCCGCGGTGAAGAAAACTTACATGGCTGGCGTCCACGTGGTGATTCGCTCATCTTCGATCATCAATGGGAACTTGAGAAATTGACACGCCTCGAAGAGGTGGGACGAGTTCGTCATTTGTTATTGTTGCGTGAACGCTTGGGCATGGACACAAATCCAAATCCAACAACAAAAACCGAAAAGGATGTGTGCAATTTGGCAGCTAAAGCGGCAACATCGCCTGTACATATGGTCATACCACCATCACCACAGACCCCAGTAAAGGACTCACAACAAATACTACCTGAGCGTGAGTACAATGAACGTGAAATCGAGCTGATGAACAAATGCTTAAAACTAATACAAGGTATGGCAATCAATGAGGTTGTGTTGAAATGGATATACTTTTAATGCATTGTATTTGATTTCAGGCCGCAGCAACAAATCAGATAATAATGATAACCAATCACAATCGGATGTGTCGCCCAGCGATGAAGGATGTGCTGATATGACTGTCAGCTGCATATCCAGCAGTTCCATAGAGTAAGTATGAAATGAAAAATGATATAAGGCATTAAATATAATATAATGCGGGAATGTATGGAAACATCTTGTCAGGAAGAAATGTTGTTTTAAAGAAAATGTTTTTAATACAGGGGGCATTTTCCTGGAATAGTTAAAGAAGTCAAAATGGAGTAGAAATTTATTCATGAAAGAGCATTTAATATATTAAATTGACGTTGAGGATGACTTCTAAGTTTCGAATCCTTCACGATCTTCACCAAAGGTTGTTGCCGAATCACCTTTTCAAGTGAACCTGGACACTCTTTACAGGGACCGCAACTGTTTTAGGGAGAAATCCTCCTTACAAACATCATAGAGAATTGAAAATTCGAGCTGCAGAAGTGTTTTTTTTGATCCAGGATTCGCCGAGAATCGAGAAATCGGAACCAAGACGCTCCAGGGCGAGTATTTTAGTTAGGCAGATCATGAAGACCATTCATGATTTATATAAGGGGAGAATAATAACTCTGCGTTGTTGTGCACCCACATTGATGGATCCGATGCTTATCGCGAATCGTAAGAAGTCACAAGCCCTTGACGAATTCCTTGTTTCGCCCTCTGGGTCTACAGGGCTTCATGTTTCACGTTGAACAATCACCGATATATGTGTGAACGCCAGTCTTATGTGGATTTCCAGAACAGGAAGTTCAACCACCATAGAATGAAATAGGAAGTTCCTCAAAAACGGATGATATCTTAGGAGGTCAAACCTCAGCCTAAGTTAGGTTAGGGAAGGAAACGAATAGTGGAGAAGCGTAAATTTGATGATAGGAATATATAAGTTAGTAGGTTCGTATTCACGGTGAAATCAGCGTGTCTTCCTTATCCATTTTAGTCTTCTGGCTAACTAAAGAATTACCGCTGGCTCGGTTTCGGAGAGGGAGGACAAGTCGGGCGGTCTCACTCCGATAAGAGTTGAAAGTGGCAGTGTAAGTGCTCCACCCTTTCAGTTTCCTCCTCGTCCTGACAAAGCCTGCAGTATTTAGTATTGTCACCTCTCCCCATCTGGAAGTCATGGCCCTTATGTTGCAGTGTCCTGTAATTTGGCCCACCACAAACTTCAAGCCCGATTTCGTCATGGATATGGGTGACCTTGATCTCCTTTCGAAGTTCACCGGCCAAGTCTTTTTGAAGACATTACATCCCCTTCCAGTTAGGTAGTGCTGTTTAAAACTCCCAAGATAATGTTTATGCAGTATTTGAAAGAAGTGGCATTCACTGAGCTCTTAATCTCTACATCTAATGACTCATCTGCCGATTCATGGCCAGATATGTTGTAGTGTCCAGGGACGCAACAGAGTTTGACAAGCGAATTAACCTTTTCTAGAGCATTCTTGCAATGCAGAACTGCCATAGATTTGATTTTAAAAGAATTTAGAGCCTTCAGGGCTGCTTGACTATCGACATATATCGTTGACGAGATATATATATGTTTGGCTGATTTTCTTCCACACTGAACTTGTCGCCTTCTTCCAATCGAGGATTATGAAGATATCCGCCACATGGACTGTGTAGATGGAAACACAGGTAAATGTGCAGGTCGAGGGACATTTAATTCCGGGCAGAAACCTCATTAAGATCCTAGGGGTCACACTCAACAGCATGTTCAAGTCTCCGTATGGATGACATATGTGTTCGGCTGCATTTCTTTTTTACTGAACTTGCCGGCTTCTTCCAAGCAAGGAATGCGCCACAGGGTCTACAGAGAAAGGCATACAGCTGGTCGTAGATATTTAATTCCGACCAGAACCCTCCCCAAGATCCTACCAATGCATTCACCGTTTTTATTAACCAATACAGTATCAATGTCATCCTCGGTCTCTACATCCCCTCTATTGCAGCTAAAGAACGTCGATTGTCTTCACAATCGTGAAGTCGTCCCAATGCGTTTAGGCGCGAATTGTTAGATTGTGCGAAACGTATGCCCAGCATGCGATACAGTGTGCTAACTACTCTGCCAAAATTTCCCAATTTGGCCACATCCTATTAAAGAGACCGAAATTTTGAATTTGACGACAATAAAGTAAACCGGGTCAACGATTCTTCGAACTTTGCTGAAGTGTTGTTCTTTCGACATCTACGAACTGTATGGCATGACTAACAAGTGGGAAGTCTGTGTTGATGACTAGTAATGCCCATGGCTATATAATTGCGGAATGTTAATCATTCCTTGACTTTGCAGAAAATCCAAAGATTATTGTTTTTCCACTCAAGTTGCGATATCCTTTTATATTACTCGGGTTTACAAAAGAACATTATGGTTTAAATGTGTCATTGAGCCGTGGACATAGAGAGAAATAGAAAAAATCATTTTAAAGGGAGCCAAATGCACAAAATATGAATTGTCTAAAAATTGAACATTTCGTTTAACCTGGACCTATAAGCACGACCATAATGGGTTCTGTTAGGTTTTGTAAAGGATACAAAACAATTTGATCGTCTTTTTGCTGACCTTAGCAACAATAGTGTTCTTAAATTAGCTGAGAAAAATCGATATTCATATCACTTTACTCAGATTATGGGCTTGTCTATACATCGTGATTCTACTAACTAATGAGTTATAAAACTCACCTCTGCCGTGTTTGTGTTTCATTCACAAGCAAAGTGCTGCCTGCGAATAGTTTGTGATACATCCGCAATCACTTGCACCCTGGCTTTGTATTACATTGGATCAGTTTTTTATATGTGTCTCTAAAATACAATTGCTTCATTCTTAAATAAAACTGGAAGGTCATGAAAACTAAATAAAAAACTTTATAATATTGATTGATTTATCTTACTTTCTTTAACTTTGTAAACTTTTTCTTTTTTTCATATTTGTGTGTGTATTTAAATAAAAAAAACTCTTCTTTGGTTACTACTGTATTAGACGAAGGTAAAATTTTCAATTTCTTTTTTTCGTTTTTGTTTACTTGTTCAATTTTGTTACGTTGTTTTCACACCAATTTCCCTATTTCAATGTGGCAGCTTCTGTTTTATTTTCATCTGTGTAGTCATTCTTAATTTTCCTTTAATAAAAACCACTTAACTAATACTTCATAACAAAATTATGTAAAATTGCTTAAAAATGCTGCAACAAATATTTATCGAAACTAATATTCTAAATGTTACTTGTTACACAAAAAAAGGAAAACCTTACCTCTTAAGCACAGTAATTTAACATTTTATTTCTTTATCCTCTAGATTATGCTCTCCCGATCGATCGGATGCCCCCAATGGCTGGGAAGCTCCAGCCCCGGCTACTCAACCAGCTCTCCCTCTACGCTTGTATGTACCCGAATTGGAGGAGATTCGTGTCAGTCCTGTGGTGGCCCGCAAGGGTTTGTTGAATGTGTTGGAACATGGCGGTTCCGGTTGGAAGAAACGCTGGGTGGTATGTAACCAAATTTAAGCGATGCAGGCAGCATTTCAAATTAATTTTTTATTACAATGTATTTTCATATTTCAGATTGTTCGCCGTCCTTATGTTTTTATTTACAAATCTGAAAAAGATCCGGTTGAACGTGCAATCTTGAATTTGGGTACAGCTCAAGTTGAGTGCAGCGAAGATCAAGCAGCCATGGTTAAGATTCCAAATACATTCAGGTAGGTTGTCAAATATAAAAGGAACCTTATGAAGACCAACTGTAATCGATTTGATTGTTTTTGTTTTTATTTCTTTAGCGTTGTAACCAAACACCGTGGTTATCTCTTGCAAACCCTTGGCGACAAAGAAGTCCATGATTGGCTGTATGCCATTAATCCATTGTTGGCTGGGCAAATCAGGTATGCAGCAACACCCATATAAAGTGGTATATCTCTAATCTCAATTATACCTTTGCATTACAGATCTCGTTTAGCGCGACGCACACAAGAGACCGCCTCACAAACAGCTTCACAGATCCAGGCTACAATTGCCACAAACACCGGAAGTAATAATAAATGAGATACGATTACGATGGAATCCGTTTTAGTATATTGAACAAATTCTATCCTCACAAAACTCCATAACAACATTTAACACATAAGGATAGCAGTCATGGACTTTGGATCTTGTCAAGGAGTGCCAGTATGGAAATGGGCAAGGACTTTGTTAAAAGACCAAAAAAATAACAAAAGGAAAAAATATCTTCTACAACTATCTAAAATGCAAAAAATAAACGGATTCCATCGATGATGATAATAAGATTTGAAACAAATAACAACAACAAAATTGAAATGCAGGCATTGATTGTTTACATTTATATTTAACAAAAAAAGGGAAAGAATAAGAACACCCAAAGATTAATTATAATTAAAATATATAAAGTCTAAAGAAACAAAACTTATTCGAATTATATTTAAACAAACCCCTCCCAGAAAAGAAGAAACAAAACAAAAATTAAATTTAAGAACAAACAAAAGAAATGTATTTTACAAAGCATCAAAGTCGGCAGCAAAGGTTCGAATTTTTGGAAAAGTATATTAAAACAAAATAATTATTTATAAAGAATCTCTATAAATGTTTCCAAGAAAAACAGAAAGTAAGGAAATTCACCATAACCACAAAAGAACGCTAACAAAGTTTATTATAAAACCGAAGCCTCATGATCAATAACAATTATTTCAACTAATAAGAACTACCAGAACAACCCAAAAGCATACAGCAAAGATATGCAAATCCCAATCAAATGCTAAACTACAAATTAATTGATGTGTAATATGTTTCTTCCCCTTCGCCGTTCCCGCCCCTTAGAACATTCTATGTTTAAATTAATGTTAATGTATTTATTAATTCATTTATCTTTTCTCGGCATCTACAAGAAAACAAAGAAAAACACAAATAATGCAAAGTTAAACGCAAAGAAAGTAAATAATATTATTATTTCTAAATGTAAGCAAATTTTTGTCAAAATTTATTATTATTACAACTACAATTATTATTATTATTACTTATACTATACGAAACACATATTTAAAACCGAAAAAATGCTTTATTGTTGGTTATAATTAAAAGAATGAAGAACTTAAAAGAAACCCCTAAAAAAACTAAAGAAATTAAGAGGAAGCAGTAGAAGAAAATGTGCAGCAGATTTTTATTAGTAATTTATTATTGATATTATTTATGAATTAAGATCAGTTGTGTGTAAATTAAAGGCAGTATTGAGGAAGCACGTAAAGACAATATATCAAACAATAAAATGATGGCTAGTCAAATTAGAGCGGAGATATTCTTCCACCCACCCAGAACGAGCAAGAATTCACATTATACATAGTTGTTGTAATTTTTAATTCTATTTTCCATGTTGCTGTATATAGACTACATATAGCTGTCATCAAAATAGTAATGCCTTATTGAGAAAAAATGCTTCGGCTTTTAAATGTGATTATTTAAAATTCTAAGAATAATTCCACAGCTATAAATAGCTATTCTATTCACACGATATTTATTCAACCCTGGGTTATAACATATTTATTCATTTTTGTATAAATTAACGGATGAAGGAACTTCTTTTTTGATGAATCACTGTTTTAAATCCAGAAATAGAAATTTGTGTTCCAAATGGCCATAAATTCAATGTAACCATGGCATATTCATTCTATTCACAAGGAACCAAATGCTAGGAAATATTTTGTGTTTCAAAGGGATTTTATTCCTCTTAATAAAATTATTTACTATAACTGAATTGAATTCGAAAATAACATTTCTTTTAAATCATAGTGCTATTTCAAATTTCAAATCCCCATGGTCTAACAGGTGGTCTAATGTAAGAAAATAGTAAAAAGTATTGGCACTTTGCTATCAATGTATTTGAACAATTCAATTCAATGCTTGATAATAAGCCAAGAAAAATTGTGCTCACATTAAAAGGATTTCTTAGGAAATCATTGATTCTGTATAATTTTCCTATGAAAATAGATATCTGAGTCAAAGGGGGAGTATTAAAATCATATATATATGTCTTGTGGTCCATCCTATAGAGGCTATGGGTAATATAGCTATATGTATATAAATGTTTGTGCAATATTCATTTAAATAGGTTAAAATTGAATAAATCAAATTTGGAATCTGTGTAGTTACAAACATATTTCTAAAAAGTGCAAGCTCTCAAGAAAAAAGTGCAACTTACTTAAGCTCACATTTTCAACAATAAAATGTAGAAAATAACATATATTTTGTGTCTATTACAAATCGCCCCAATTACTGCGCTACAATTTACATACAACTGTTTTTATGAAATTGTATTTTTTTAATTAATTTTATTTTTTTTTTATGTATATTTATTATATTATCGAAATTTGTTATATAAATATTACCCTAAACATATACATGCATAAGTATTTGTATCATTTTTCTGTTTCATTTTTTTATTTTTAAATTGTACATAGTTATTATTTTTTCGTTAGTAAGCAATTAAATAATTTAATTACATTTTCTCTCAGTGTATTTACATGTTTTGATATTATTTATTTATAAAAAGTAAAACAAATGTGAAATTGATTTGGATTTTAAGCGTTTATATTTTCATGTTTCGCTCTCTCAAGGATTCTTTTCTAGAAGTCTTTTGTGTGTGTGTGTGCGTGTGTTTGCTTCTTATGGCATTCGTTTCTGTCATTCAGTCAGTCGGTTAGTTTTTAAAAACTATAGATCTCTCTATATATACATACTAACTTATACATACATATATATAAATGCATAAAAACCAATATTTGTTTTGATTTTCTTTCTTTTTTTTTGGCAAATTGGCAACACAATTCACACTATTTAAAAGAGAAAAATAATAAAAAAACAAAACCTATGAAAACCATTCTTAAGAGAAGGAACAACAAGAAAATAGTATTATTACCAATAAAAAAAAAAATAAATCCTAAAGAAGAAGAAAAAAAATTGAAAATAAAATATATTATGAAACAACACTGGAATACCAATACTATTTATATTTATTATAAAAAAAAAAAACAAACAAAACAAAACTATATACAATAATTTATTCAAAGCAGTCGAAAGTCTCAGTCAGTCAGTAAAACAGATTTGCAAGTCGAAAACAACCATGGGATGGTCATTTGAAATCCAATTTTCCCCCAAAAAAACTGGATAACAACAACACTAATAACAACATCAGCAACAAAAACAAAATTGAGAACAACAACAAAACGATGAACCAGAACAAGAAGAAATCATGTAGTATTAGAAAAAAGCAAATTAAGAATTAAAAAAAAAACACAAAGTATATACAAAAATATATATATGAAAAATTCAGATATAGTCAGAGTCAGAAGACCAGTGGAGATGGAGAAGTAAAGTAACAAAAAGTGTATAATCATTTAAATAAATTAAATAAATAAATTAATTAAATAAATATGAACTGTAGCAAATCGATCGATCATTATTAAGTTTTAATGGGTCCAATGTAGGGTTGGTTAATTATTTGGTTTTTTGTTTACATTCTTTAAAATTTGGCTTAGCAATGAAAGAAATATGTATACTTTACAACGAAAGTGCGGCAACGGAAACTTAGTAAAAATGCCCAAACTGGATCCACTGCCAACATTGCTAAGAAAGAAGTTTTAAAGAGAACTTCATTATCAGCCATCTATGTCCTTTTATATAATTTTTTTTTCTAGAATTACTTGTTTTTGGGTAAAAGAATGGTTTCCTAATAACAACTCCTGGAGAAAATTCATAATAAGAACTTTTTCTGACACAAGTCATGGGTTGGCTTTTTCAGAAATACACTAATAAATTAGATCAAGTCACTTTATCGCTAAAAAAGGGCTACAAACCTGGTTTTAATCGAAACTCTATTTCTATAAATTAACCGTAAGAAACAAGTAAAAGGAGTTAAGGCCGGGTCAAACTTTTTTACACTCCACTATTCGGAAGAAACTTGAAAAATTAAAAAAAAAAAAACCGTCGAAAAATACCGCTCTAATGAAAAATGTTATATGGGGACTATACGAAGATGTGGTCCTGCATAAGTAGTTTTTGTCAGAGGCTGTAATATCGGTTCCGAGCTTCATATACGAAAAGACACCAAAATTTGGTTAAAATCAGCTAAATACCGGATATGTGGGGTACTGTTATATGGGGGATATACCATATCGTGGACCGAAATAGCCCATCTGCTCGACCTACCTGCAGACTAAAGACAGATCTTTGCAAAATTTCAGCTTCTTATCTTGTTTTGACTCTAGCGTGATTAGAACAAACGGACGGACGGACATGGCTAAATCGTCTTAGAATTTTACGCTGATAAAGAATATATATACTTTGTTATGTCCAAAAATATTATTTCGATGAGTTACAAACGGAATGACGAACTTAATGTACTCTCCATACTATGTATGGTGGATTGTATAAAAACATTTGACCCGAACCAAATCACGGTTAGAGTTGCCTGAAAGCCCATTTCAAAAAATCGAAACACTGAATCGAACCAACCCAAGTAGTTGACAGCCCTGGATAAAAGTATTTTGTTTTTATGGTATAAATATTTCGGAAATCTCAAATCACAAACAATATTATAGTTTTTTTTACCACATAACACAAGTTGTGTGCAAATTTCGAAGGCGGGAATTTTTATTTTTAATTTGAAAATAGGATGTTATCAAGGAAATATGAAAACATGGTGTATAATATGATTGAAAAAAAGTCGTACATTATATGAAATTGACAAAAAAAGAAAAACAAATGTTTAAAGGACCTTACGAAGTTTGTCAATAGAATGTACAATTATTTTAAAATTGGATTCCCTAAAAATTTTTCCCCGATTTTAGAATTTTTGCAATGAGATAGCCTTTTTCGTAATTTTTTAGCGATTTTAAAAAAGTAATATTTTTTGTTCAAATCTTATTATTTTCTGAAGTGATATTATTCATCGGACCCCAAATAAATACTAAGGGTTGGATGGGAAGTCAACAGTATCTCGTGTAATAATTTTCAAAGCGATATCTTCATTATTTTGGCCAATATAAGGATTTTAGATAAATCAAAATAATGGGCGTAAAAGTAGGCGTGGTCCATATTTTTTTCTTTAAAAACCTAACTCGCTTCCATATATATTTTCTTCCAAGTGAGTAATATTAACACAAATAAGATGGAATTTATCCCAAGGGCAATTTTATGATATTTAGTGAAAATCAGATCAGATAAAGCTATAGCTCCCGTATATATGTTTCATCCGATTTTATATTTAAGTCCATTACAGCCGTAATATGAACTCCATAACAACGATACTACATATATCGTTATACGTTTGTTGTGCACTGAAACTATATTATCAACTCAAATTGATTGGATTTTAGCATATACGATCGAATTTAGAGTATAAGCAAATATACTGAGCCTTGTGAAAGTCGGTGCAGATGTATATTTGTATCACCCGATTTAAGCTACCTACAATCTTCATATGCACTCCATATCAATGTTATTACCTACAAGATATCAGATACGGCTTAGAAATATCTATGACAAAATTTGTCGGGATCAGTTCAGATTGGGGTATAGCACCTGTGAGGTGCTAGGGTGGGTATGATGAAAAAAACTGTAACCAACTTCAGACTTCTGTCATTTCTAAGCCACTCGTCCGACAGATGTTAAAATTATTCCAGTGATAGCTCATTATCGTGATGGAATTCAAGCGTGATAGTGTGATTTCTTTATATTTGGCTGGAAAACCACAAGTGGCTATCGTTAGAGCACTCCAGCATTTAAATGTGAATAAATCTTTTGTGTCTCGTATCATCGCTCGTTACCGTTATGCTGGTAGCGTAGCTCGACGTCAAGGAAGTGGGAGGTGGACGGAAGAAAACAGTAACATTAGCAGAAATGGTTCGAAAAGTAAAGGAGCGACGTGATTGAAACCCGCGTCGCTGTGGCCGAAAAATGGCTCCTGAGCTGAACATATCGCGATATTCCATTCGGCAAATATTGAAAAATGAGCTCGGGGCAAAACCATTGAAATTCCAAAAAGTGGAAGGACTTACACCGCAACAGAAAGAAAATAGAGCTGAAGTGTTGCTTCGGTGGCCGAAGATGGTGAACTGCCGAATTTGGTTTTCTCCGATGAGAAAACATTCGTTGTCCAGCAGTTTGTAACAAACAAAATTATCGTGTTTATTTGCCAAAGAGGTCAGCTGAAAATGTGCACCTTCGGTTGGTCACCAGAACTCAAGCGCCGGCCATGGTGATGGTGTGGGCCGCCATAACAGCCAATGGTCGCTCTACGCTCGTCCGAATAAATGCCGAATATCATCGCAAAAATATTCTGGAGGGTGTATCAAAGCCTTGGGACTCAGAACCATTGCACTTAGCTCGCGCCATCCAAGAATGGTTACAAAATGAGGTTCCTCGCTTCATTTCCAGTGCGCAATGGCCACCAAAATCTCCGGATACCAATCCGTTGGACTATTATGTCTGGAGTATTTTGGAAAGCAAGGTTGGCTTTAAAAATACCAAAGTGTCGATTACCTTAAGCAAGCGCACAGCAACATTCGGGCAGCGTGTGACGGTTTCATTGGCCGTTTGAAGGCCATAATTCGTGACAAAGGTGACCAATTCGAACAAATCTAAACTTATTGTAAAATTTGATGCTATTTCCGATAATTTTTGCTTTCATTCAATAAAATTTAAAAATAAAATGTAAAAATTATGGCGTTTGACTTTGTTGCAGTTTTTTTTATCTCTCCCGTTTATCGTTCGGAAGCTAGAGTAATTTCCACAGACAGATGGACGGGCATTGTTAAATCGACATAAAATTTTATGCTTATCAAAAATATATTTGTGTGGTCTAAAATGTATTCTTCGAGGTGTTACAAACGGATGACAAACTCAATATACCATCCATACTATGGTGGACGGGATGCCCGCCCGCGCAATACTGTGTTGCGTATTTTTATTAACGGTGGCCAAAAATAGAAGGAGTTGACTTATGAAGATGAATTTCGGTACAAGTACTAATTCGTCCCGATATCCGGTATTTTGTTAATTTATAATTGAATTGCCTCAAGTTTGGAATTTAGAGTTCATTTTAGGTTCCACCCACTGTGGCAGAACATTGGATCTATAAAGGTCCACATGTACCTAAATTTCTTATATAACTCAAGGCATTTAGTATTTTCATGATTTTGGCTACGTTTTTCAACGGAAGTGCTTCAAATTTGATTGTTGACGTTCTCAACACATACCAACCACTTTAGCCAAAAAAAAAAAAAAAAAAATCATGGAAGTCACTTTCTCGACAGTTATTGGAAGTGAAAAAATATTTTTAATCTTTTATATTGTTATTGGTACTTTTTCCAATCTGCCCCTGCATGGACATTATACTAATTAGCTGGAATACTTATAGATTATTATTTCTTCGTTTTAAAAATGGGATCGAACCTGAGTGTTCAGAGAGCAACGCGAGCATGCTTAGCACTGCACCACAGTGTCTTGTAATCTAGTATGGAATAAAGTCTTATTTTTGTTCAATTCGTAGTAGTAACCATGGTACAATGAAGAGAAGGTAGGCCAACTTTGAAAAAAATTGCAAGTATAGAGGTCTACCTGTTTGGCTTGTAATGTCAGAATTAGTATCAAAACAATAAAAAATCAAACAACTTGTTGCATTTATTTTGAATAAATAATTGAAAACTGCGATAACTGAATGAAAGGTCAACACTTCTTTTCAAAATCATGTACTATATATCTCTAAAGGATTATTTCGCTATAAAAACTCTAGATTTTGTCGATGCATACGTTGAAATAAACATTTTGAAAACACCCAAATTTGAATGTTTTCTGAACTATTTTTTTGTTATTGAAAAGAAAACACATACATAGACAAATAAATGAGACATATTAAGCCAAGAAAATAAAAAAATTAAAATCATATGGTTTCATAGCCCTACCTTGATATCATTGTACCATGGTAGTAACCATGGTACAATACGGAGGTAGAACAGCTTCGTAGAACAACAGAAATACAGCTCTGAGGCTATGCCCGCTTCCTGTCAAATTTGTATGCAACAAGTTGTTTTCATTTACTCAGTATTTTTCCTCATTTGTATACCCTACACCACAAGGTGGTCAGGGTATTATGTCTTTGTCCATTTGTCCGCCCGTTTGTCCATGTATATTTGTAAACAAAGTACAGGTCGCATTTATTGCCCTATCCAGATGAAATTTTGCACAAATCATTTGTTTGGCCCATGGACGAACCCTATTGAAATTGGAGATAATCGGTAAAAATTTAGATATAGCTCCCATATATATCTTAGATATAGCTTCCATATATATTGTGCACCAAACGTGTACAATTCCCAATAGTGTGGAATTTTGCACATACAACCAAATTAGGCTTGAAAATAAGTATGCCATCGATCGATCGAAATCGGTTCAGATATAGCTATAGCTCCCATATCATCCGATTTGTTATTTTTGTCCTCCGCAGCCGTAATATGCTCTCTGTAACAACGATATTCAGGGAAATATATCAAAAACATTTTATCGAGATCGGTTCCGATTTGGATATAGCTCCCATATATATCTTTATCCGATTTACCTTTTATTGTGCACCAAATAATAATATTTGTCCATATGGGATGGAATTGAATGTAGAATTGAATTGAGTGTAGAAGCTAGTTTGTCAAATTTGGTGAAGATCGGTTCAGATATAGCTATAGCTCCCATATATATTGTTCATCCGATTTGTTGTATTTGTTACCCACAGCCGAAATATGCACTCCGTAATAACGATATTCAGGGAAATATATCAAATACAGCTCAGAAATATTTTTAGTAAATTTCGAGGTCGGTTCAGATTTGGATATAGCTCCCATATATATCTTTATCCGATTTCAAATTAATTGTGCACCAAATGACCAATACAGGTCCGAATTTAACAGATACAAATGCTTCGTCATCTTTAGTCCTTTGAACTTTAAATTATAATTATAATCATAGCGTGTATGATTGAATTCTCCCATAAAAACTTTTAAATGTTATGCGGATCTCTACTAAATTAGCAAAGCGGTGTAGGGTATCATAAAGTCGACCCCGCCCGACTTTAAGACTTTCTTTACTGGTTAAAATCTGTTAAACAGCGGGAAAGATGAATGAAATGCCATGACTTTCTTTCTTTAAAAAATATGATCCAAACAGTTCTATCTTTCAACTACATGGCAAAACTGACGAATAGCTTTAATGCACGTCTCGCAATTTACGCGTCTTCCAATCATTGATTTTGAAAATATTCTGTTTTTATTTTTCAAAACAATTAATACATTCATACACAAAATTGGCAAAAGTCGGGCACACTTAGAAAAAAATTGTAATCAGCTGGTAGCTCTACCTTACCTTTTTATTGTACCATGGTAATAACTAAGTAATAACTCCGTGCCGATAGAGTAGACAACAGTAGTTTTGTTATTGTAAATTTACATACCATCGTACATACCAGGGAGTCTGTAACTCACTTCCAAATGCTTGCAGGGGTTGTAGAAATGCCTGTCCAAATTAAATCCTGATCCTTAAAAATTTCCAATGTCGACTGCTCTAAGCTAATTTGTTGCCTATAACGTTGGATTTGACAACATTAACCGGCTTCCATGACCTTGTTTCATTTCTCTTGGCTATTTAATCAAATTTACTGATTTTTAATTTTTTCCAAAAATGTCAATGATTCGAAAAGTTAGACAGCATTTCTTCATTATACCCTACAACACTATGTGTTGGGGGTATTATAAGTTTGATTGGGCCAGAATTTATGTAACACCTCGAAATATTGGTTTCCCATATAGGAAAGTATATATGGATCTTCCTAGCTCGCCGAGCTGAGTCGATCTAGCTATGTATGTCCGTCCGTCCGTCTGTCCGTCTGTCCGTCTGTCCATGCTAATTTGTAATCACGCTACAGGTATGGCAATTATGGCCCGATCTTCACGAAATTTAGAACGTAGGTGGGGTTAAGGTCAGAATAGAACCCTATTTCTTTTGGAGATGATAGCATAATATTTAGGGGTTGAAATGGACCAAAAACTGAAAAAATTCCGGATTTTGCAGTTGCTCTACAGGTCGCAATTATAGACCAATCGACGCGGAATTTCGTATGTAGCTAGAGTTTAGGTCGGGGAAGAAGCCAACCAATTTGGGTGGTCATCGGATAATATTTAGCGGGTAAAATAGACCATATCTTTTGTGTTGAAAAAATTCAAAATTTTTCATTAAACCGCGAATACTTTAAATCCCGGCGAAATCACAAAGCCATGACAAGGTTACTTCTGATCTTTACATTGATGTTAACATCCATCACATCGGATATATAGCAAAATATGTGCGATATATATGTCTATCAAAGAAGATATGCTTGAAAGATCTCTTATATGTCGAGAACGGCTGAACTGATTTCGACAGTTCGCATTAATTCAAAATGGCCTCTTGGCTGGAAAGAAAAAACGTCAAAAAAATTGCATAAAAATATCTCTCTAAAGATGAAAATATTGATCTTGTAACATTTTCTCATATTTTTTCAATTTTGTCATATTTTTGGCATATTTTCATTTTGAATTAAACATTTGGTAATATTTCTACAGCTAACAAAACTAAGTAGTTAGGATATCAGGATATCATATACAGATCGCATTTATGGCCCGATCCTTATGAAATTTTGCATGGGGATAAGATGAGGGTCAGAATAGAAGCCTACTCTCTTTGGAGATAATCGCCATATATTTAGGGGTTGAAATGGACAAAAAAACTGCAAAATTGTCCGCAAGTCGTAATTATGTCCCGATCCTCACGCGCATTTGAATGGAGGTTACCGGACATTGCAAAAGCCAAGCAGCTTTGGATGGCCATCCAAAAATATTAAATGTGTGAAGGAGTTTGCCAACTTTTATAGACAAAATACGAAAATGTCCATTCCAGTAACTTTTTGGAGAATTCACAAATACAGGAAAGACGCGCTTCTGACTATTTCGTTAACGCTGATTTCGTTGAAGAATATATTTGAATGTCTGCATCTCATATAGATGCGTTTCAGTCAAAAACCAATAATAAATGTTAATCTTTTGCCACTTCTGAGAGATTATAGGTCTTTGGGAAATATTGGTTCCAGATCTAGGAAGACCATTTAAGTGCAACATCTACCAATAAATTGGAAATGAGTAAATTATTTTCAGTTGCTATTATTCGAAAATTAGAGAACGAAACCTGATGGTTTTCTTTTATTATTTGTCACAATATCTTGTGGAATTCTTTCGAGTATCTCGCTTATATAAACTGTATCGTTTATTATAGTGTTGTAGGGTATTCAACGGTCGGCCCGCTCGACCGTAGCCTTTGCTTACTTGTTTTAATTTTACGTTTCAAATGTAAAGATACAAGGCTTGAAAAACTCTACAAATTAGGTTTTATTAATATTATACCAATGTTGTTGATATGGGTCATAATAATAAAATAAAATAAAAAAATGTTTTAGGAATGTGGAAACGGAAACAAAATTAATTGATTTTTATTAATTTTATTTCCGTCATCTTTTTTTGTGTGACGTTTGTATCCCTGAACCATGTTTGAAATTTATCGACAGGATGTTAATTATTTTAATTATTTTTTTGTCTTTCCATATAAATAATGATCCATTATGAAATCAATCACACTTGATTGATACAAAATGTTGCGTTTCACTTAAAACTGATATCAGATTTCAAATAAATGACATACTTCACTTAACTTTTCTAACAAGGGTTACTTAAAAACAATTATTGTCATTTTATTGTTACAATGCAATAATCCTCTGACAATAGATAAACTAACGATGACAGTTTATTTGAAATGAAATTTGTGTGGGCAAATGCCAACATTATTATGCCAAATAACAACTATGAAAATCTGATGTCGTAGTACAATATAGTACTTGCAACACAACTAATATAATATTTGAAGTTGTAGTTCGAATTACAGCCTTATCAATTTATATAATTGCTAAAATTAAAATGGTATTCCGGGTCTATGCCATTTGATAAGACAAAATCTGGAGCCGATCTAGATCGTCCGTCTGCTGTTCCCTATAACTTTCTCTGAGAGAGTAACCGATTTGGTTCATTATGATATTTTTAGCAAACTTCAATCAAGTTCAGAGAAGCGCAATGTATGTCCACTCCCTCTGGAACATCTCAAAAAAAAAAAAAAAAAACATTTGAAAAACAGAAAGTTCGGCCGGGCCGAAATTTGAATACCCTCCCCCAATTTGGAACGAATTTGGAAATTTTCAAGAAATAAAATCCGTTAAAAATTCTATTAAAATCTTAAAAATACCGAATATACCATATTCAAATTCGAAATATACCATATTCAAAAAAAGCATCAAAATACCGTATATATGGAGGTACCGTTATCTTGGAGCTATGCGAAGACCTGGACCTGCATAGACAATTTTCTGTCACAGGCTGTAGCATCCACTACGAACTTCAAATACGACATCTCAAACAGTTTCAATGAGTATTGTACCTAAAATTGTCAAAATACCGAATATCGGGAGGTACTGATATATGGGGCCTATACGAAGACCTGTCACATACTGTAGTTCCCGTTACGAACTCTAAATACGTAATTTGAAACTACTACGGTGAATAATGACGCTAAAATCATCAAAATACCTAATATTAAGAGGTACCGTTATAAGGGGGCTATATGGAGAAGTGGACCTGCACAGATAATTTTCTGTCTTAGGCGGTAGTATCCATTTTGAACTTCCCTTCAAATACCAAATCATCAAAATACCGAATATCGGGAGGTACCGTTATATGGGGGCTATATGAAAACGTGGACCTACATCGCCCATTTACAAACTTAATCTGCCTACTGGCAAAATAAACATGTGTGCAAAATTTTAGCATTCTATGTCATTTCGTTCGAAAGATATCGTGATTATAACAGACAGGCAGACAGACGGACATCGCTAAATTGACTTAGAATTTTACGCAGATCAAGAATATACGTTGTTGGTTCTGACATGAATATTTCGTGGGGTTACAAACGGAATGACAAAGTTAATATACCCTCCATAGTATGGTGGAGGGTATAAAAACCAGTAAGGAAAAGTCAAAAGTCTATATAATATTCTACACCATTATGTATATTTAGTAGAGCTCCCGTAATAAGAGAATTTATTTGAAGTAGATCATACCACCTATCAACATTTGGCTTAAGATCAGTTATAGTTTGGTTTAAAAGTTAACTAATATATGGGAGGCATATCCAATTCTGAATCGATTTTCACTAAATTTGACAGAGACATTTTAATATTTTATACAAAATAACATTAATATAGAGTGTATGATATCACTTCGAGAAGGATTATATTAAAAAATATGTATCGGATCCGAGTTCCACCAAATGAAAACGTACGTCCCGGAATTCACCCCCATTTGGGTTGATATTAGCCATTTTTGTACAGTAAACCGGAAATCGGTTAAAGATATATATGGGAGCTATGCTCAAATCTGAATCGATCTTGATAAAATTTAGCAGAGGTATTTCCGAGCTCTATTGGATATCCAGCACCAAACATCATTGTTGTGGAGTGCATATTACGAATGTGAGGGACTTAAACACTAAATCGGATGAAACATATATATGGGAACTAATGCTATATCTGTCTATATATACGGTTCGTCCTTGAGCCAAACAAACATTGTTTGGAAAATCTCATCTCAATCGGATAATAAATGCGACCTGTATTTTGTTCACAAGAATACTGGACGGACGGACGGACGGACGGACTGACATGAATAATTCGACTCAGAAAGTGATTCTATGAAGATCCTAAAAAGTAACCATGGGTGTATATAGTTTCCTTCTCCATTTTACAATGTGGTGTAGGGTATAACAACAAGTAAAAACGCATTAAGTCCTAGGTAGGACTAACTTCTAATATTCTTTACAATGAGGTAAAGAAAACATTTAAAAATAAAAGAATCGGGATTAAATTTTACTGAAAATTTTTGCCACTGAAAATTTTGAATTTAGCAAAACTAATTGTTTTTGCAGAACAACTTAACAAATTTGTTTACAAGTTTCTGCATGGATACCGTCTGTTTACTTTTTACATTTTTTTTCCAAAAGAGAATAAAACTACCTTACTCTCTCAGAAAGATGCTGCTGGACAATTCCTGCAGGAAAAGGAACCAGACACACATGCGTGTTTCGAGGAGTTATAAATGGAATAACAAGGTTAATATTCCCTCCATAGTATGGTGGAGGGTATGCTTGTTTTTCGTAAAAAAAACACAAGATCGTAATGTTAAAAACTTATAATTTATGGACGAATTATCTAAAAATCGTTTGTTCTTTTACGATCTTTTTACTATCCCCACCAACCATATAAGCAATTAATGTGCCTAGCCAACATGCTTTTGTACCGGCACCTTTAAGGTGCAAGCAAATATAAAGTTTTTTACTGGGTTAGTCCTAGGCTAGCTTCTTCGTAAAAGAACAAGGTAGCTTTAGGTTGACTTAGTTAAATTTAGGTGCATAATTTATACTTGTTCTCCCTACACTCCTTTATTATGACTTAAGTCAGTAATAAACTTGTTTTTATTAGTTCTCACCTTTAAGATAAATACATTTAAATAGTTCTACCCGTAACAAATATACATTTTTATTTGGAATTTGTTCAAAGTAAATCATGCCTACTTTTATCATTATTGAATGCTTATTACGACTTCACAGCACTTGATTTTTTTTTTGAAATTTCCCAAAACAACGCAAAGAAAATTGCATATCCTGAGATGTTTTAAAATGTTGAATTATCTGAAAGCGGTGTCGACATAGGTTCGAAATGTTTATATAAAGTTTGAAAGCGTTATTGGAAAGTCATTGGAAGGTTATTGAAAGCGATACAGCCGATATCAATGCATACAGACAGTTTATACAACTTTTTATCGAAAGTTTCTTGATGTGGCGTACAGCCTCAAATTTCAATCCTAAATCTTCAATAAACAGTAGGGTGCATCCATGGGTGCTTCTAATTACATCTGTATCAGACTAATGTCAGAAATACCAAGTAAAAAAGCAGTAAGTTCGGCCGGGCCGAACTTTGAATACCCTTCTACATTTGGAACGAATTAGAAAATTTAGTATTCGGTATATTAGGCAGGATAATTTCGTAAATGGGCCATAAATATTCGGTATTTTCATGATTTCAGTGACATTATATACCGGAATTATTTCGTATTTGAAGTTCGTAATAGGTACTACAGTCTATGACACAAATTTTTGTATGCAGGTCCAAGTCTTCGTATAGCCCCCATATAACGTAACCTCCCAATATTCGGTATTTTGATGATTTCAGCAACATAATTCACCGGAATCGTTTAAAATTTCATACTGGAAGATCCAAATGGGTGCTACAACCTATGGCAAAAAATTGTATGCAGGCTCAGATCTTCGTATAGCCACCATATAACGGTACCTCCCGCTATTCGGTATTTTGATGATTTCAGCAACATTATTTCAATGGGTACTACAGCCTATGGGAAAAACTTGCGTATGCAGGTCCACGTCTTCGTATAGTCCCTATATAACGTTACCTCCCTATATTCGGTATTTTCATGATTTTAGCGATATTATTTATTGGAAAAATTCGCATGTGAAGTTCGTAATAGGTGCTACAGCTTACGACAAAAATTTTCGTATGCAGGTCCACGTTTTCGTATAGTCCCCATGTAGCGGTATTCAATTAAGTGGTAGTTTTCGGAAATTTTTTAAGTTCCTTCAAATGGTGGAGGGTATTAAAAGTTCGGCCCGGCCGAACTTAGTTGTTTTTTTACTTCTTAATTTATATAATAAGGAATTGGAAATCATTAAGTAAATTGTCCTGCAATACCGAAAACTATTTATACAAATTACTTAAAATTGGTGTAACATGTTCATAATTCATCTCTAAAACCTAATGCAATTTTAAGTGTTAATTGCTTGCTAAATCCTAAAAATATTTAAATGAAACACGCATCTAATCGGATTTTAAATAAACCTACATAAATAACTCTGAACGCCATTAGAAATCCTCTTAGTCGATTGTCGAACATTATGCAGATTGTAACAACATTGCCCGGGGATAGGTTGGCAGATGGAACAACAGATTTCCAGGCTTAGTGTAGAGCATTCACACTCAAGGTTGCTCATAATGGCCACCATTTATTTTCCATTTTCTATTCGGTCAATGTTTTTTTTTTTTTATTTTACAATTTTTGTGATGTCTGTTTTCGACATCAACATCATAACAAATTCGTTAATGCCATGACAGGCAATATTGTGGACGGATTACAGAGTCAGTAACATAAAATTAGAAAAATGTGTTTTTTCCATTTTGATTAATTTACATTTTGCTATTGGGGTTGTTGGACTATTTAGGGATAGGATTCAAAGATGTAATGGAATAAATTAACAACAAAATAAATGTTAACACATTAAAAATTAATGGTAAGAGTAATGAGTGGGAATTATTATTATGCAAAAAAAATCGAATAGTGGACAAATGTTTCGCCTGAAATTTTATTTTATCTATCATGGACGATTACATTTAATCAGAAGGAATGTAAGTTTCTCTAGTTCGATGGTGTCCTGGCTGACTATGGGCACTATCTCCATGTACACCCTAGTCCTTTGGTGACCACCTCAAGAAATGTCATAGAATGATTAAACTATTTACGATATGAAAAAATTAGCTCTTTGGTACAGAATTATGGGTTTGAATTATGAATTTACGTATAAGAATTTTCGGGACATCAAAATTCGGCGTGCACATGGTAAAAGGTCATATTTTCGAAACTTTTTTTAAAACAATAATTTAAAAGGCAAGGAAAATTGTGAAAATTCTTTTTCCAAAAACAGGCTGCAGACTTCGCAATTTCACACTTTTTAATTAACTTCGTAATTATTTCATATTTGTATCAAGACTGGTAGATAATCAGGGTTTACGATGTTGGTGTATTTGATGTTGATGTCCAGGTTCTCAGATACGGATCGGAAAATTGTGGTGTATTGGTTCGGGCATTGCAGTTCACAGCAGAGTAAATATCTCGGGTTTCTAAGATGGATCGGAATTGATCGGATTAGGCAGCTCACTGTGAGAATGGCTAAGGGATTGATCTGGCTACCAGTACAGTTTATGACTACCTCTAAGTTACTACCAATGTTTGAGCTATGGTAGAGGGGGAACAACGAGCCGAAGCTCCTAATTAGAGCCATTTCCAATTGTATTCCCAGCTAACGACTTTCAAGGTTTTATATATTATTTAAGTTTTTCCTTTTTCGGAAAGAATAGTATGAAAATGTTTATCTTTTTCCTCAAAAGGTTTCAAAAGCTTTCATTTCATTCATATGTAAACTCTAAAAACCAACAGTGATCTCAATATCAAATTTCAGGATTTCAGCTCTATTTAATAATATAATACTAAATTTAGAAGCGTATAGTTCTTTTCGTACAGTTAAATTACGCATTTTAAAAATAATCTCTATATCTCAACCTCAGATTCCTACAGTGACCATAGGAATTCAGTTCTGTAGTTTCCTCCATAACAAAATTTAGTACCATTTAGTACAATTACAGTACGACGACACATTTGTGGCATTTTGCACATTTTTCAAGTTCATAGTACACATTTTCAAAATTGCCTCTACTAGACACCAACAGTGGCATTAATACCGAATTTCAGAATTTCAGCTCTATCCCTTCATCCAATACCAAATATAGTACTATTCGTGCACTTTTAATACACATTTCCAAAACCACCTCTTTTTCGCAAACCTACCACCAACAGGGACCCCAATATAAAGTTTTCCAGCTTCATCCGTTCACCCTTAACCTAACTTTTCTAAATTTAGCACCATTCTCTATCCATTCACGTAGTACCAAATGGTACTATTTTAGAAATTTAGTACCATTTTAGAACTTTCCGTAACCTTAAAGTTCCAAATTTTCAAATTAGAACCCCATTGAAATTGGAGATAATCGGTAAAAATTTAGATATAGCTCCCATATATATCTTCGTCCGATTTGCCTTTTATTGTGCACCAAACGTAATTGTAATATCAGCCCGAATAGTATGGAATTTTGCACATACAACCAAATTACGCCTGAAAATAAGTATGCCAAATTTGATCGAAATCGGTTCAGATATAGCTGTAGCTCCAAAATATATTATTCATCCGATTTGTTATTTTAGTCCTCCGCAGCCGTAATATGCACTCTGTAACAACAATATTTGGGGAAATATATCAAATTCAGCTCAGAAATACCTTTGCAAAATTTGATCGAGATCGGTTCGGATTTGGATATATATCCCCTATATAACCGATTTATATTTGCCAAAGGGGATGAACTTTGGCACTTACGACCGAATTGAGTCTAGAAGCTATTATGCCAAATTTGGTGAAGATCGGTTCAGATATAGCTATAGCTCCCATTTATATTGTTCATCCGATTTGTTATATTTGTTACCCACAGCCGTAATATGCACTCCGTAACAACGATATTCAGGGAAATATATGAAATACAGCACAGAAATATCTTTGCCAAATTTTATCAAGATCAGTTCAGATTTTGATATAGCTCCCATATATATCAAATGGGCAATATAAGTCCGAATTTAAAAGATACAAATGCTTCGGCAATTAGTCTTTTGAACTTTAACTTATAATAGCGTGTATGATTGATTATTTTTATTATTATATTATGTGGAGCTCTACTAAATTTGCAAAGTGGTGTTGGGTATCATAACGTCGGCCCCGCCCGACTTTAAGACTTTCTTTACTGGTTTTTGTTATTTTCGACTACGCACCAAGACTGACCCTCGTGTAAAATTTCAAGATTTTGGTTTTAGCCGTTTCGTCTGGTTTTGATTCTTACTCTGTCAGTCACTCACTCATTTTTAATACTTTTATATATATAGACTAGCAAATATCCCCTACTTCGTATGCAAAAAATATGAATTTATATTAAGTGAATTTGGAATATGGAATGTATTAAATAAAATACCACCATTTCAAGTTATAAATTGAATCACTGATTTCCTTACACATTAAAATAGTAACTTTGCATGCTATAAATTCAAACGTATAGTCGAAATATTATTTTTCTATCTAATAAATTATTATTTTCTTACAATATATACAAAATTTAATACCACTTAGTACAGTTCTCACACTTAGTTCCAATACCACGTACTTATATTAGCCCTTATTCACTACTTTTTAGTATGTATTTCCAAATCCCCAGCCAAGTATAAACCAAACCGCACAAAATGTGACAATAATGTCAAATTTTAGACTTCGGACTTAATTCCTTATCCAAAAACCAAATTTAGTACCATTAACTACTTTTTAATCCGTATTTCCAAAACCACCTTCTTATCTCAACCCTTCACATTAACAGTGTTCCCAATGTCATAGTTGAGATTCAAGAAATATCCGTTCACACAATACCCAATTTAGTACCATTCTGTATGTTTCATGCACATATCCCAATCCTACACTCTGACAGTAATCTTAATTCCATAGTTCAGGATCCCAGCTTTATCGGTTCTGTTTAAATCGTGCAATAATAAGGAAAAGTTGAATGCTCTTTTTTATCAAGGAAAGCTGCTTGAGCCTTCCTATCAACTTGCTATACCTTCCTCTTAGCCACCTTGATTTTTTTTTATAAAGGTTGATTCATAAGCGACGCAGTTCTCGGCCTTATTGTAGTATATTGTACTCACCTTTCTAATTAGAAGAATATCTTAGATGCAAAAATCTGGTTGAGATTTCATGCCAAGTTAGATAGTAGGCTGCTTTACTTGCCTGTCGATCGATATTACTGTATTTGAGTCAATATTTCAAAGCATCATAAAAACAAAAATGTTTAACTTTCCTGGCGGGAAAAACTTTTTCCATTACGCATCTTTGCCATTTGGTATGGGTATAGAAATGTATTTTCAATTAAAGCAAAAATACATCATTCACAGGGGTGGAGATACTGGAAAACGCTGTATTTGTTTTGTCAAATTGCCAAAATTAAATTCTCCTTTAAACTGACGGCAAATTTCTTTTTTGTGTGTCATGATTTGCACATACATATACATACGTGTACATATATATGTTGTAGTAATAACATGGTTTACTATGAAACTATGATTGGGTCGACCAAAATAAGACCTGACGAAAATGCAAGTGTATGAAAAATGAGACTGTTCATGAAAATATATGATTGAATTGTTTAGACACTCCAAGCGATTAAACATAAAAATCAAAGTGTTTGTTATCTTTGTTATGCTTGCCGCATTCGTTCGGGTCGTATAAGTGTGAATTGGAGAAAAACTTCGTACCAAACGCGAACCGTTGGTAGGTCACTGCAGTATTAGATTACTGATTTTTTAAATGGAACATCAGTTTTTATACCTTCCACCATAGTATGGAGGGTATATAACATTTGCCATTCCGTTTGTAACATCTCTTGATCAGCATAAAATGCTATGACGATTTAGCGATGTCTGTCCTTCTGTCCGTCTACCCGACAGTCCGTTTGTGAAAATCACTCTAGCATTTGAACGAAATGAAGTAGGTTAATAAAATTTTACTCAAATATATATTATGTAGGACTTTTTCTATAGCTCCCATATAATAGTACCTCCAAATTTCCAGTATTTGGATGATTTAAGCAACACTATTCACCGGAATTGTTTCAAATTTGGTATTTGAAGTTCGTAATGGATACTACAGCATTCAGACAGAAAATTGTATGTGCAGGTCCACGTCTTCGTATAGCCCTCATATAGCAGTACAGGGTTGCCCATATTCGACGGATCTTTGGGCCCTTTGGGCCCATTCCAATCAACGAGGCTTGTCCGCAGGCAACATTCTTTGCGTCAATTGAATTTTGTACCGGAACAAATGCAAATCAATGCGAATAATCAGTTTTAAAGTGGACCGAGCCATGCCCAACTGCTGAGAACGGCGTTTTTGGGATGTTCTTGGGGACCTCTCAACACTGGCTCGTACGGCAACGATATTCTCGGTCGACTTTTATATGGCCTCTTCGGACTAGTAAGGCTCTACCAGTCGAAAATTTTTCGTATAAACGCTTAATGGTGTTCTTAGAAGGCGCGCTTCTCACATTTTTTAATGTTTTAAAAGCACGTTGAGTTTTCACAATTGACTTCTCATGGTTCATGGTAAAAATCTGCTTGGACTGACGCTTCAAACGCGGTATGTCATTAAGCGATGTGACATCTCTGTCAAAAGTTATGGCGTTGCCAGATGGGTCCGTCGAATATGGGCAACCCTGTACCTCCCGATATTCGGTATTGTGATGATTTTAGCGCTATTATCCACCGGAATTGTTTCAAATTTGGTATTTGAAGTTCGTAATGGATACTATAGCCTAAGACAGAAAATTGTCTGTGCATGCCAACGTCCACACATAAGACAGAAAAATTGTCTGTGCAGGTCGAATTATTCTTATAGCCCCCATATTATGGTATCTCCCGATATTCGGTATTTTGATGATTTTAGCGACAGTATTCACCGGAATTGTTTCAAATTTGGTATTTGAAGTACGTAATGGATACTATAGCCTAAGACAGAAATGTTGTCTGTGCAAGTTTAAGTTTTGTTATAACTATAGGTACATTATTCACCGAATTTTTCGTATTTGAATATTGTTATGGCTTATGACAATAGTTGCCTATGCAGGTCCACGTCGTCGTATAGACCCTAATATTCGGTAGTTTTAAGATTTTTACAGAATTTTTAACAGATTTTTTTTTTTTTTTTTGAAATTGTCAAATTTGTTCCAAATGGTGGAGGGTATTCAAAGTTCGGCCAGTTCGAACTTATAGCTTTTTTACTTGTTCTAACTTCTGTAGAGTATGTGAGGATTAAGAAGATGTAGATGCAGTCCTAAGTCAGCCAAAAGGAGACAAAGGGAGATAGAATTTTTTCTTTTAAGAAAGATCCCATTAACATTTATAGTTTTGCTAAGGACATCGCCAGGCTCAAGAAACGCTCTAATTAAAATAAAGTGCGGTTTAATTTTAAAGTTCGGTGTACAATTTGAACAAATCCTAAGCACTATGTTTCTTCCGGCATTGCACTTGATATTTCTCAATTTCAGACTCTATAGAATTAGAAACATTATAAGTATATACTCCTTTATTGAAGTCTGTACTTCATTTGCCTCTCATTTTCAAGGACATCCTAATGTACCTGTAAATATATGTTCTTTGCCGGCTGCATAGTGCATCCTTGTTCATTACGATAATGTATGTGGTTTAGAGGAATATATATTCAAAGGTTGTATAAATATTCAATATGCGTTGGCATTGTCGTAAACAATATTTTTGGCATCGGGTCTTCTATTGTTATTGCCAACAAAAGCGTGTGGTGTAAAGCTGTCAGGGATGTTGATAAAAACATCCTTGTTAGAGTTTTTTATTCGCTATAAAATGTGCGAAAAAATATATTTATTTAAAACCGGAAAAAGAACTGACAATAAAATGTTTTACAAGAAATTCTCGTATGTGTATGCATGTGTGTGTATACAATAGTGATTAGGTCATAGCTATATTTGTGGGTGCAAAGTGCGTTATGAACAACTTGCCCTTTCAAAAGGGCATGTGAGGGACGATTTGCGGACATTTTCAAAATCGATAGATATTGTTGTGCTGGTGATGATTGTACTTTTTAACGGTTGGTAGGCGACGCGATTTCTGGCATTTACCATTTGCATAATGTTAATTAAACACTAAACGAATTGAAAATATCTTTGAACATTTCATAAAATAGAGAGCTACATAATATAGAAACATTCGATAAAGAGAGTCAAAAAATGAAAATAGAATTGTTTATTCGACATTATTGGTTTCAGAAATATTTTGTAGAAATCAGCACTCATTTCAAAGCTGACATATTTAAGGTTGCAAACAATGAAAATTGACACATTCAGACAGAGTAAGGTAATCGCAAGTATCGGTCCGTTTGCGACCGTATAATATTCATTAGTTCATTAGTTTTGAAGGGTAATCCAAGTAATCCATATAGTCTAAACATGGTTATATGATTATATTTATATCAGACTTACAGCCAATTTTTGTAACGTTATTTTTCATTCCGTTTGGAATTTTATCGAAAAAAAAATATATTTTGTGGTTTTGTAATGCATATTTTTTTTCTGTGAGTGACAAACACAATAAAGCTTTCTTCCCCTTCCTTCCTTGTATTTTTGGTTTTTGTAACGAAAAAATACAAACGAAAATGTCAGAAAAAAATGATAGAAGGAGACCCATCGTTTTGAACAGTAAATGGCTGTTTGTTACAGAATCTCGCCAAAATTGTATGTGTATAACTGGGATCTTATATATGAACTATATTTACATATCCACTTTTTGTTAGCGGATCTTGCAGGACCATATTCTTCAAATGTTTTCTCTACATTTTCAACTTTATTTTACAAATTTGTGGTAAAATTTGAATCACAATCAGCACAACTCCTAACGAAATTAAATAAAAAAATTAACAAAATAATGGTTGTGGAAACTCTGACATATCAAAGCTTTTCGGAAATGGACGACAGCTTTAATTTTTTTATAAAAACCCATATTGAAACAAAAACGTTTGAATAGGAACGAGTGAAAGTGACTTTTTTTTACAAAAATAGGCTGTTTGGCAGGTGCGGAAACGGCCAATACTGGTTCACTCAGTAACTTTCTTGTGACAACACATATCCACATATTTGTATCATGTAGAAACTGATCCACTCTTTGTGATAACTTGCCCATAAATTATCTAAATTTTGAAAAAAATAAATGGTGAATTTAGCACTTTTTAATTTAATTAATAATTTTTGTAGATTTTCTCAAGAATATTTTTACAAGATCTAAGAGGATCTTCATGTGTAATTTTAAACAATTCTCTAAGGGACCACTTGGCTGAAAATCCTGGATTCTTTGAGAACAAATCTGATCTTTTTTAATATTAATGCTTTCCTGTCAGAAATTAAGAATTTCCTAGGGATTTCTTGGAAAAAATGGGAGATTTTCAAGGACTTCATACAAAGAAGAGAGAAAAAAGTGAAAATTCGAACTATAAATACCCTTTACCATTTGAAAAAACCGGCAAATTGTTAAAAAAAGGCTCAATAGCGCCTTTTTAAGGCGCAATAATTTTAAGAATCAATGGAGGTAGTTTTCATTACGAACTCCAAATACTAAAATTGAAACAATTCCGGTGAAAACATGAATCATCAAACTCTCGGATATCTGGAGGTACAGTTATGGGGACTTTACGAAAACGTGGACCTCTATATCCAATTATTTGCCAGAGAATGCGGCACCTCTTACGAATTCCAAAAACAAAATTTAAGATAATTCTATTGAAAATGTATATAAAATCCTAAAAATACCGAATATCTGGAGGTACAGTTATATAGGGACTATACCAAAACTTTGACCTAATAAGAGAGAGCGTAGAAAATTCAGTTCAAAACTGTGACTAAAACAACCAAAAAACCTTAACTCCGGCGGTACGGTTACATGGGGGATATTCCAAAACGTTGACAGTCTTTGTCCCTTGTTAAATTCCAAAATCCCAAGGTGGGTTCTATTGCGAACTTCAAATACCTACTGTGAGAAAATTTCATTGAAAAATAAATCATCAAATATATTTTGTCTACACCACCATTTGCACTTATATGTCTTTTACAGTCTTTTGCATGGATGTTTTCTCTCCCTGGGAACACATACTATCGATTTACTGAAAATTCGGTTAAATGATAGCTAAAGCCCGAAAAATATCGGTAATATGGGGGGTATAGGAGATAAATATAAAAACATTTAGACCTATGCATCCAATTTTGAATACCAAAATTTCTACGGACTCAAGCTGCATTTTGTGTATCTACACTATGTGTTGGGGGTATTATAAGTTTGATTAGGCCAAAAATTATGTAACACTTCGAAATTTTATATTCCCACATAAAAAAAACATATATGGATCTTCCTGTCTCGCCGAGCTGAGTCCATCTTGCCATGTATGTCCGTCCGTCTGTCCATGTTAATTTGTAATCCCTCTACAGGTCGCAATTATTGCCCAATCTTCACGAAATTGAAAATGCGGGTGGGGCTAGGGTCAAATAGAAGCCAATTGCTTTTGGAGATGATCGCATAATAATTAGGGGTTGAAATGGACCAAAAACTGAAGTTAGCATGGTGCTTGAGATTAGGTCGGGGCAGAAGCCTTCCAATTTTGATGGTCATCAGGTAATATTTAGTGGGTGAAATAGGACATAACATTTGTGTTACATAAAAGTCAAATTTTCCATTAAACCGCGAATATTTTTAATCCAGGCGAAATCAAAAATAGATGAACAGGTCAATTCTGACCGTTACGTAGATGCCGATAGTAAATATATCGGATATATATAGCGAAATATATACAAAGGAAGGGGATGTTAGCTAGAATGCTTATATCTTAAGAATGGCTGGACCGATTTTGACAAATTTTATCAATTCAAAATGCCCTCTTGGCATAAAAAGATAAATTCTAAATATTTAGGGTTGAAATGGACCAACAACTAAAAATGTTCCTTGTTTTGCAGCCGTTATAAAGGTCACAAATATAAATAAAAGGACACAAAATCTCGCATGAAGTTAGACATTACTTACAGGCGATATCCGAAATGTACAAAGGCGAACTTCTGGCTTTTTTACGTGACATAATTTCAAAAGCGAAATCTTCTAAAATGGATTTGGACATAAGGCGGCTTCTAACATATTGTAGTGTTGTATGGTCGGCCCTGCACCACTTTGCTTACTTGTTTTAAAAATAATTTCTGGGGAGAATATCCCAGACAAAATCAAGGAAATTGATGAGGATTGGTGACTCTTTCAAGGTATTCCTTGTCTTGAAAAACATTACCATCTTTTCCCACTAATAAACAATTGTTGTTTTTATAAAAACAACAATAATGGGATTAAGCCCAAATATTGTGTAACAAAAAAATAACTACGGCATCCCGAACAAAAATGTAATCACTATTCTAATATATGGTCTGTATAAATAGATGTATATAAATAACCATGTCTTTCGACTTGCCGGTTGATATTACTAACTTGGTTTTCTATAAGATTGTGCGTTAAACAACCACTCAATACTATTTCAACTTCTTCAATTGAATTATGGAAATTACATCTGCCAAATGAAACATGTGATATATTTTTCCTAGCAGTCGACTGCATGTACCTTGGATTATAAAAATCCATAGCGTTCCTCGAACATGGACCATTAAATGTCTGCAGAGCCGTTACTATGTTGCTGCAATCGTTTTTATCTCTTTTCTTGTAAACTTTATTTACATTTCATAAATGTCGAAAGAACTCTCTGCGCTTCCATTCGTTGCTCTAAATGTATCAGACCATTGGCGTGGAATGATGTTTGGAATGGTTGTATCTGAAATATTAATTCTTTCTAGTGGAACTTAAAGGAATGAAATAAATAAGTAATCATCACTATAAAAATAATATGTTTCATAATATTTTCCAAAGTAAATATTGCTACGCCTTTGACAGCGACTGAATAGAAACTTCTGCCACTTCAGTTGCAAGCAATCCCCATTTGAAATGCATGAACATTTTCTTAGTTTAATTAGCAGACTTTCATTTGAAACCAAATGGCAAAAACTATATCCAGTTTTTTTCTGTTTTGAATATAATTAATTGGAAGAGGTCAGCATTAACCAGACAATCACTTTGCGCGCTGGCATGCAAACACTGGATTTAAGCAAAATGTTTTAGGTATTCGCCCCAGCAAAATTAGAAAATAATTTGCCTCCTAAATAATTTGTGGTGCTCGTAACTATTTATCAATCAATCTACAAATCCATTATATTTACACGGGAATGTCACATTGAATAAGTAATTATTCTTTAGTCGCTATATGCAGGATGAAAATATTTGAAAATAAGTTCGAATGTAGCAGTTTTAAATTGATAGGAACGAGTGAAAGTGACTTTTTTTTACAAAAATAGGCTGTTTGGCAGGTGCGGAAACGGCCAATACTGGTTCACTCAGTAACTTTCTTGTGACAACACATATCCACATATTTGTATCATGTAGAAACTGATCCACTCTTTGTGATAACTTGCCCATAAATTATCTAAATTTTGAAAAAAATAAATGGTGAATTTAGCACTTTTTAATTTAATTAATAATTTTTGTAGATTTTCTCAAGAATATTTTTACAAGATCTAAGAGGATCTTCATGTGTAATTTTAAACAATTCTCTAAGGGACCACTTGGCTGAAAATCCTGGATTCTTTGAGAACAAATCTGATCTTTTTTAATATTAATGCTTTGCTTTTAATTATTCTTTAGTCGCTATATGCAGGATGAAAATATTTGAAAATAAGTTCGAATGTAGCAGTTTTAAATTGATAGGCTGAAGTATCCATTGTGAACTTCAAATACTAAATTTGAAACAATTCTTGTGAATAATGTCCCAAAAATCATCAAAATACCGAATATCGGGAGGTACTCTTATATGAGGGCTATACGAAGACGTGGGCCTGCACAGACAATTTTCTGTCATAGGCTGAAGCATCCACTACGAACAATACGAACTTGAAACAATTCCGTTGAATAATGTCCTATAATCATAAAAATACCAAATATCGGGAGGTTCCATTATATGGGGGTTATACCAAAACATACATAGCCCACTTTCAATACCAAAATTCCTGCAGACAAAATTAAGTCAAATTTTATCAATCTACTTTATTTCGTTTGGAAGCTAGAGTGATTTACACAGACTGATAGACGGATACTTTGTGGGGTCTAAAATGTATATTTCGAGGTGTTACAAACGGAATGACAAACTTAATATACCCTCCATACTATGGTGGAGGGTATAAAAACTACACAACAATTTAATTGAGGATATGATTATTACGGGGAAGTATGTTGCTACCTCGAATTCTCTAATTGCAACAGAAATGCCTCTCAACTTCAAAAGTTCCTGAACGCATTTTGGCATTTGCTATGAAATTAGCAAATCCGAAGGACAATCCCTTCGTGTACGCGGACAGTATGTTCCTGCTTTTCTCATGGTCAGGTGTTCCTGGCATGTTCACGCGTTGGAAGACCGATGCATATAAAAGCGAAAGGAGAAGCGAAGCGCGTCGGGTTCAGCTAGTATTATTATAGAACTTAAATCGATTTCGTTTTAAATTATGACATATTTCATATAACGTGAAGGAAGTAACCAATAGAGTTGAAACCTGGCACGTTGCAATATTTATATCATATTTATTGAGATCCGATACGAAATGGACAATTTTGGCCCATTCCTTCGGAACCTACTCCATAGAGGGTCAAAATTTTGAACAATCATAAAAGAAGTCAAAATATATTTAAATAATCAAACAGTTGTTGAGGGTAAACATCTGTCGTGAGGATCGCGCCGTAATTGCGGCCTGTAGCGTGATTACAAATTATCATTGACAGACGTATGGAAGGACGTACATAACCAGATCGATTTAGCTCGGAAGATACATGTACTGTGTGAGATAAAAAACTGCAAAAAAGTCAAATGTTATATTTTTAAATGTCGGAAATAGCATCAAATTTTAGAATAAGTTTAGATTTGTTCGAATTGGTCGCCTTTGACACGAATTATGGCCTTCAAACGGCCAATGAAACCGTCACACGCAGCCCGAATGTTGCTCTGCGGTATTTTGGCCCCATTCCCGGCGAAGCTCTTGTTTGAGGTGATCGACACTTTTTTAGTGCCATCCTTGCTTTCTAAAATACTCCAGACACACTACTCCAACGGTTTAGCATCCGGAGATTTTGGTGGCAATTGTGAGCTGGAAATGACGCGAGGAACCTCATTTTGTAACCATTCTTGGGTGGCGCGTGCTGAGTGCGATGGTGCTCAGTCCTGTTGGAATGTCCAAGGTCTGCGGCCAAAATGTTTGCGAGCGCAAGGCTTTAATACTCCCTTTAGAATATTTTCGCCATAATTTTCGGCATTTATTCTAATACCACGGTCGATTAATACGAGCGGAGAGCGAACATCGGCTGTGGCCAATCTGTGGCCAACCGAGGGTGCACATATTCAGCTGTCCTCTTTGGCAAACATTTTGTTTGTTTACAAACTGCTGGACAACGAATGTATTCTCATCGGAGAAAACCAAATGCGGGTTTCGATCCAGTCGCTTCTTTACCAACCATTTCTGCTGATTTTGCTGTTTTCTTCCGTCCATTTCCTTGACGTCGGGCTACGCTACCAGTATCACGGTAACGAGCGATGGTACGAGACACAAACGATAGCGACTTTTTGTTTTTCAGCCAAATATATAGAAATCACACTATCACGCTTGAATTCCTTTACGAATATCTTGTTTTCTGGATAATTCTCATCAAAATGCTTTTGTTCGCTTGTAAACAATATAATGAGTTGTCACGGGAATAATTTTAACAACTGGCGGATGAGTGGCTTGGAAATGACAGCAGTCTAACATTTTTTGAAGTTTGGCCCCCACATAATGGTACCTCCAGATATTCAGTATTTTGATGGTTTTTTGCCACATTTTTCCACGTATTTGCCTAAAAATTGTTATTTGTAGTTCATAATGGGTTCTAGCTCCGGTGGCAGAACATAGAATATTTAGTTCCACGTTTTACTATAGTGCACATATAACGATACCCACTGAAATTCGGTATTTTTATTAACTTAGCCACATATGTGAATGTTTCAAATTTGGTATTTTAGAAGATTTGATAGATGACAATCCTAGGTGCATAAAATTGTCTCTAGAGGTTCCCGTTTTGGATTGGCCTCATATAACGGCCTCACCCACTTTATGGTTTTTTGATAAATTTAACTGCATTATGCAAACTGTCTTATTGGTATATGAAGTTTAACGTGAAACACGCTTGAATTCAGATACTTTTATATAAAAATGTTTCTTGTTGTTGCAAAATGGTCAGGCTTTATCCCTTTATTGTTTGTTTTTATAAAAACAACGTTTGTGCCACCAATTCTCATCAGTAGACAAGGCACGGTCGACGAAGGGGTTTTTGTTGTAACAGACAAAACCAACGTAGATGGTTATGCTACTTCGTTCAGGTTGAACGAAAGCCTAACAAGTGGAGAAAGATGTAAATGTTTATAAGTGCGGTTGTAAGATTTAGAGGACTTTCTAAAAGAATTTTAGTTTTATTTAATTCTTTGGTTTCTCTTCTATTGAACTTACGACCTCGCCACTTGGGTAAAAAATGTTTTTTTGTCATAGAAGTTATTTTTAAAATAACTTCTGGGGAGAATATCCCAGACAAAAAAAAAAAGGGAACTGATGAGGTTTGGTGGCTCTTTCCGAAACCTAGGTATTCCCTGCCTTACCCCCTAGTAAACATCACCATCGTTCTCCACACTAATAAACAAACGTTGTTTTTATAAAAACAACAATAAAGGAATAAAGCCTGACCATTTTGCAACAACAAAATACTACGGTATCCCGAACAAACAAGCCAACACTGTTCTAAAAATGTTTCCTTTACACTGAGGTGGAGGGATTTAAAAGTTAGGCCCGGCCGAACTTAATGTTTTTATACCCTACACCACATAGTGGTAAGGGTATTATGTCTTTGTGCATTTGTTTGTAACATGGAGAAGGAAACGAGATAGACCCATACTTACTTTTGAGAACCTTCATAGAATCACTTTCTGAGTCGATTTATGCATGTCAGTCCGTCTGTCCGTCCGTCCGCCTGTCTATGTATTCTTGTGAACAAAATGCAGGTCGCATTTATTATCCGATTGAGATGAAATTTTCCAAACAATATTTTTTTGGCCCAAGGACGAACCCTATTGAAATTGGTGAGAATCGGATCAAATTTAGATATAGCTCCCATATATATCTTCATCCGATTTCGGGTTAAATGTGCACCAAATATCCACTATCAGTCCAAATTACATGAATTTTGGCACACCCAACCGAGTTCGGCCTTGAAGCAAGTATATCAAATTTGGAGAAAATCGGTTCAGATATAGCTATAGCTCCCATATATATCTTTCATCCGATTTGATCTTTAAGTCCCTCACATTCCTACTATGCACTCCACAACCGTGATATTTGGTACCAGGTATTAGATGGAGCACAGGAATAGCTGTTTTAAATTTTATCGAAATCGGTTCAGATTTGGATATAGCTCCCATATATATCTTCATCCGATTTCGGGTTAAATGTGCACTAAATGGTCAATATCAGCCCAAATCACCTGAATTTTCGTACATAAGACCACACGATAGAATTAGATAGATTTTGATTTTGTACCAAATATCTCATAGAGCTCTGAAATGCCCTGTATAAACCCTTTTACGAGAGCTCTACTTAATATGCATAGAGGTGTGCATAGTTTGAGCTTTCCTTACTGGTTTTACTTGTTTTTTTATAATCGGACTCTCATGCGCTGTGCTGCAATAACTCATTAATCGGTAATAAGGAAAATTTCACAATGTATTTTTTGTTTTAACTTGCAATAGTTTATTCGCCATATGCGCCCACAAAATGTTTGCTGGGTTATTATAATAAAATCGTTTAGTCGCCACATATCTTACATCGTTTTGCTGGTCAACATCCATTTGCTTCATTGAAATGCATGTGTATGAAAAACAAAAATAAAATGGCGCACCAACTTTGTTTTGCAACAGCTGATTTCACTTAAATTTTTAAGCTAGAAATTGTTAATTAAACAAAACAACCTAAACTGAAAACAGAACGGACAATGGATAGTATTATTTTATACAGACACAATTTGGGTTAATAGAACATTACAAAGTGGATTTATTTCATTATTTCCACCCACATCTTTCCTTACATTTGCTTCTAAGGTATAACGCCCTTTAATTGCAAGGCGGAATTCAGAAAAAGGTGTTGTAAAAAGTATCAATTACCTTGCAGAAAAAACAGCAACTAAATACTTCGAAAATAATTTTTTCTCCCCATCCTTATTGCTGCCCGCGTGATATATGATAACATTCACTTAAAAATTAATTATTTTTTAATTTTGTAAAACATGACTGCTGCAAAGATTAATGACTTCATGTATATTATAATTTACCAACACACACACACACACACATACAAGTACACACAAACAAATGTTCCAGCGGCATAAAACGTTAAAACTTGACCAATTTATGCAAACTTGTATTTACCGCGAACACCCAAATAAAGTGAGAAGAAGAAACAGAAGAAGAAGAAAAAAAAAAAAAACACTGGGTGTGTACGTTTGAAAATTCCTGCGATGAGCGTTGGAAGCTTAATTAAATCGTAACAAAATATCCTTGTGGAAGTATTTGAGGGTGTAAATTTTTGTAACGAAATTGAGGATGATAGGAAATTAATATTTCACTTGAATAATTGTTGGATGCTTTTTCTGAAATATTTTAAAGACTTTAACTTGCAAAAATCTGAACCTTACATGGAGTTGTTATGGCTACTTTATTGTTGCATGAAGAGCAAATTGGGTTTGTCAGTCTGGAGTAAACTCAAATAGCAAGTCTACATTGGGCTACACATTTGAAAAAATTATTGCGATACCTAGTGAAAAATTATGTTAATTTCGGGTGACGTGCTTGAGAACATTTCTTGTATCGCCGACGACATCTGGTTGTGAATATTCTCTGGGGAGACTGGGGGAGAGCCGCTCGTGTGTTAAGAGGTCTGCCCGAAGTCAGTTGGAGGTGTTCGAGATGAGGGAGTGACTGACTCTCTTCTAGATTTGTTGTGCGAGAGTCTGTGAAGTGAAGAAGTTATCTCGTTTTCCAGCAGGTACGAAGAGATGCAGATGCGAGCGATTGTGGAAAACGAGAAAAATTTAAGAAGGCGTTTAAGCAGCTCTCGGTTCGTGGTGGGCCCTTTCCCGGGACATTCTGTTGTGGCTTCCGCTGTTTCAGTGCGGCTGGCGGTACCTCAGGGGTTGCCTGTCGCACCCGTGCGTAAACTTGTGAAGACCTGGTCGTTGGTGGTCGGATCGAAGAGGGGTACTTCTAGCAAAGAGGTGGTGAAGAAGGTTGACCCTACTCTTCGTGTCAGGGTGCTTAAGATGAAGGAGGTGCGGGATGTGGGAGGCGGTCAGAGAGAGAGAGAGAGAGAAGATCGTTGCCAATACCAAGTTTGTGGATGTGGGCCTAGAGGAGTTAAATGACAAACGAAGGATATTGTTCCGAGCTCTATGAACTCAATTTTAGAGAGGTGATGTCTCCGGAGGAGTTTAAGAAGAGTGAGCGCCTGGCTAGTGGTCCTTGGAAGTCTGAAGACGGCGACTCCAAGGTAAGTGTTGTGCTGGAGTGTACGGAACGTGTGGCGGAGGAGTTGAGTGTTGAAGAAAGGTTCCGCTTCATAGCGCGGAGCAAGGATACATCATCCTCGTTGTTGTTTTCTAAAGTGTCCAAGTATAGTTCTGGCCATCAGAATCGCATACGAGGAGAGATGCTAGGCGAATGAATGTTAGCGAGGGGCATTGAGACATTGAATGAGTCCTCGGATCTGTATCCCTTTGAAAACCCTCGGCAGTTAGTGACATTGACGTGACAGCTGCAAATGGGATATTAACTACTGCTTACCGTTTTTTCATTGACTGTTGCTGATGACTGGGGTGCTATGCCATTAGCGGACTTTAGGGCATTGACCGTAGATAACAATGTTTGCAAGTTGAACGAGAGGATGAGCGGAGTCAATGGCAAGCACCTTGATTGACGCCATAAGGTGAAACCAAGTAAGGTCAAATGGTGGACCCTTGAGTTAAGTCGCCTCAGGAAAGATTCCGTAGGGCTAGACGTACCAATGTTGATGACTTAGCCCAGCGTAAAGTTTATATCCTTTAGATGATATAAGGACGAGCTGTCTAGGAATAAGAAGACAATTGGAGGAGATTTATCTAGGACAATAAGTCGATCCTTGGGGTAAAATATACCCTTTGTGCCGGCATAGTGGGTCAAGTAGCCAGGCCGACCTATAGGTCTTGCGTTCCACCTCTACCACAATGATCTTGGGGTGGGGGCGAGCGCAGGGCTTTTGTTGCGATTATTTTTTCCTAGTCCGGATATCAAGACATTTCCTACACTTGTTGATGAATTGGCTGAGCTTCGGGCATTGGATAAATAAGAAGTTTCAACAGTATTTGCCGGCTTAGAATCTGAAAGTCGCCTTGTATTTACGGTATGACTGGATGGATGTATAAAGTCATCCAGGAGGTCTTCTCCAAATATTTCGACACAGTGTTTAGCCTCTACAGAGCCAAGGGAACTTTCGGCATGCGTGGAAGAGTGTGAGAGTTGTGGTGCTGCTTTAGTCGACAGATGGGATAAGGAGTGATCCTCGCTCCTATCGGGACATTAGTCTTCTTCCAGTGCTTGGAAAAGTACTACAGAGGATTATGGTGTCTAGGCTTAAGGTGCCTATTTGGTTTAAAACTAATCGCGGGGGTGTTGCTCGAATGTGGAGTTGCGTTATTAATCCATAGAAAGGCTGGAGTTTGGATAGGCTCCATCCCTAACCAAGAAGCTGAACACGCCCAAGAGAAGTGAACACGTACGAGTGAAGTACTCACTATTGTGTGGGGATGGTTTGGTAGACGCATTATATTCACCCGGCGCTAAGACCACTGCGAGATAGACCGCAAGCCAGGTGCTAACATAAAACCACTCACAGGTATGTCCTCCTTCACATTTTGGAAGCTATTGCCATTTTTCTCCATCAATTTATAAACCAAACATTTGAAATAACGAAATTAAAAAAAAAACATTTTGAATAACCAAATATTTCGATATGTTGCAAACGAACTATCAATATTCAATCTCCATCCTATGGCAGAAGATTAAAAGGAAACCTGACTAAGCAGTCCATTGCCCTTGAAACATCAACATCAAAAAACTATGAACGCCTTTCTTGACATTTTGAATGCCTGCATTTTAAGTTCGAAAAGGCAGACAGTTAATCGCCTTAAACAAAATGAAGATTTGTGTGTGGTGCACACACACACACACACACACATACGTATGTAAATATCTCGTCCATGTTACTGGACCTTAAAATAGATTGACAGGACTTATCTGCATTGTTTGGACATGGCTCAAAGATAAATGGCCACTAGATAGCCAAACATTGTTGATGGGTTGATTGTAAGCATTTGTTTTTAAATTTCCTCCTAATGGCCCCCAATTATTTTTAAATTTCGGATTTTATTTTTGAAAAAAAAAATTAGTCTGTTTCCGACATCATCATTATGGTCATCATCAAATCTGGGGATTTGTTTAGTGATAAGAAGCAATCATGTGAATGACATTTAATTTCAAATTCTTCCCTTCTGAATGTTTGATGGTCAATTTCAGTAGAATACAAATTGGAAAACCATTTTTTATTGGCCTGGCCAATTACAGTTTCAATTCATTTTGCGGTGGATTCTACAGAAATGCAATTGAGGGAGATGTATTGATTTGTCTTATTGTCTGCAGTTGTTGCAATGCTTTTGGATGTCTCATCGGCGGAAATGGCTTAATTGAATGTACAAAATACATATAGGTACATTTGTTTTGCATTATTTCATGAGATTATAAAATCTTGTCATTTGGGAATTGAGAACTATACTGTTAATTTCATTAGATATTCATTAATCTGTATTATTTTTAGCCCCCGTCTCAGTGTTATTTCTATTTTATTTCCTCAATGCCTTTAGAGAATGCCAAGCGTACGTTATTAGGTCAGCACACAAAAACTTCTCATTAGTCAGTTCATTTAATTGCGAACAAAACAACTTAAAAAGTATCAGTCGGTTTAGCCGACAGATGTATACGCTCAGCCAATGTTCGATTATTTAAATATACTATGACTTGTGTTAGGATTATTCAAATTGTTGGAGTAGGTTGCGAAGGATTGGGCCAATATTGGCCATTTCGTATAGGACCTAAATAAATATGATATAAATATTGCGACATGCCAGGTTTGGACTATGTTGGTTGTTTCGTTCACTTTATATGATATATGTGATTATTTTTAGAAAATGTTAAAGTGTGCGGGAGGCACCACCGACCGAAGTATTCCATTTTCACACAACATCTAATATAAATAAATATATAGGTATGAGCAAAATTACATTTATATCCAATTTTATGCGAAATTCCATAAATTCCATATTCATCACAGGTTTCTTGTTAAGAGAAATATTTAGTTGTAAAGAATCGCTGAATTGTTTCAGAAGTTGTGACAGATAAGCAGAAATGTTTGTATGTGTGAAATTTCGCTTTATTTGAGCGTTTTTCCTTTTTAAAACCTTTAAACCCTATGTAGGGGAGGTACCAGAAGAAATGGTCCGATCTCTATCAAGTCTGAATGGAATCGGAAGTTAATTTCAAGTCTGAATGGAATCTGAAGTTAATTTCACATTTTATGAGCTTCATGGATATTCCAAATGTTTTACCCTTTGTAAGGGAGGCATCAGAAGGAGTGACCCATTGGTTGGTATTATGATTTTAATGGATATTTAAAATTTTGACCCTTTGTGGGGCAGGTACCAGAAGTAATGGACCGATCTTGACACCATCTTCACACTAGACATCGGGTTAATAAAAAATATTTTGATGTGTGTAATTTGAATACAAATCGGCAAAGTTGGAGCGAAATCAGATTATTCTTTCCCTTTCTGTGCAGTAAATAGTTTCCTTTGAAAATTTTGACTGTGGGGGAGGTACCAGAAGGAGTGGACCGATATTGCCCATCTCCAAACTCAACCTAAATTTGACAATAATAATACGATGTACCAAGTTTGAGTCAAATCGGATACTCTCTTTGACAGTTATCATGCGTACCAGCCAGGCAGACAGACGGACGGACGGACGGATATCGCTAGATCGATTCCAAATGTCCTGATACGGATTTGGTCCAAAGAGACCTAGGATCTGAAACCGTTATTTCAATGAGGCACGTTTTGGCCGTATCAAATGATATATACCCTCTCTAGCCATATGACTGGGGGTATAATAATTTACCTTATAGAACAGGAAAGGATCATTCAATTGCTCAAGTTGCTTAAATCCTTATATTTTTATTATTATTTACATAGGATGCAAAAATGGACAATATCTATCAAGTACCTCCCCCACAAAAGGTCAAATAATTATAACTCTTATAAAATGTGAAATATGGTTCAGCATCAGATTCCATCAGATTCCAAGCTCGGCATATCCCAATAGTTATATTAACGCAAGATCTAGTGTGGATAAGAAATATATAGAACCACTTCTTCTGGTACATGCCTAACAGTAGATCCAAATTTTGAATAATTATAACATTTATAAAAGGTGAAATAAAAGTCTGATTTTTTCTAAGTTTGTACATCTCAATTCTTCTATTAAAACAAGATCGGCTGTAAATATGAAAGATATCGGATCATCCTTCTGGCACCTCTACGTATAAACCGTATAACATGCAAAACAAGTCAGTGATTCTTCTTAACCCATTAACGCCGGCCCCCTTATTTGTGGGAGAAAAATGTTGAAACTTAGTGGAGGATGCCATAATGTCACTCATATTCCGCGCACAAAAATTCAGCCCCTTTCTCTACCCCTTGCTCGTGCAGGGGGTGGTGCGTTTTCGCACCCGTCGGCGTTACTGAGTTCAATTTTAGTACTAGACAAGTTAAAAACAATAAGTTCGGCCGGGCCGGACTTTGAATACCCTCCACCATTTGGAACAAATTAGAAATTTTTCAAAAAAAATAAAATCCTTAAAAATTCTTTTAAAATCTTTAAAATATCTAATATAAGAAGGTGCCGATATGTGGGGATATACGATATTGTGGTCCTATAAAGACAAATCTATGTCTGCGTGTAAAGTACTCACAAGGAACTCCTTGTGTGGATTTTAAAAATACCGAATGTCGCGGGGTATCGTTAACCAATATAGAGAATTCTCTGTTGGGGGGTAAGGTGCTCACAAAGAACCCCTTGTGTACAAAGAACCCCTTGTGACCATTCCGTTGAAAAATATGGCTAAAAACATCAAAATACCGAATATCGGGGGTACCGTTATATGGGGGATATACGATATCGTGGACCTATATAGACAATTCTTTTTAGGGGGTAAAATGTCCACAAGGGACTCCTTTTGTGGAATTTCAGACAATTCCATTGAAAAATGTGGCTAAAATCATCAAAATACCGAATACCGTAGGGGTACCGTTATATGGGGGCTATACGATATTGTGGACCTATATAGATAATTCTCTGCCGAGGTATAAAGTACCCACAAGGAACTCCTTGTGTGGATTTTCAGACAATTCCGATGAAAAATGTGGGTAAAATCATCAAAATACCGAACATCGAGGGTACCGTTATATGGGGGATATACGATATCGTGGACCTATATAGACAATTCTTTTTAGGGGGTAAAATGTCCACAAGGGACTCCTTTTGTGGAATTTCAGACAATTCCATTGAAAAATGTGGCTAAAATCATCAAAATACCGAATACCGTAGGGGTACCGTTATATGGGGGCTATACGATATTGTGGACCTATATAGATAATTCTCTGCCGAGGTATAAAGTACCCACAAGGAACTCCTTGTGTGGATTTTCAGACAATTCCGATGAAAAATGTGGGTAAAATCATCAAAATACCGAACATCGGGGGTACCGTTATATGGGGGCTATACGATATCATGGACCGATATAGCCCATCTTCGAACTTGACCTGCCTGCAGACAAAAGAGAGATCTGTGCAAAATTTTAGCTTCCTATCTTAATTCGTTTAGACTGTAGCGTGATTACAACAGACGGACGGACTGCTAAATCGTCTTAGAATTTTACGCTGATCAAGAATATATATACTTTGTTGGGTCTAAAATGATTATTTCGATGAGTTACAAACGGAATGACGAACTTAATATACCCTCCATACTTTTTTTTGGTGGAATGTACAAAAATGCGTAATATCCGTCCGAATCAAATCAATTTAGGTACACGCAGCCAGGTTCAGTCTAGAAGTATATCTGGCAATCGGTTTAGATTTCGATGCTCCCATAAATATTTTCGTCCGATTTAAATTTTATTGTGCGCTACACATCCGAGTGAATTCAACCCTGAAGCTAGTACTTCTGATTTGGTGAAAATCGGTATGGATATAGTTATAGCTCCGATATATATGATTCATCCGATTTGGGGTTTAAGTCCCTCACATTCGTAATCTGCACAAATATAGTTCAAAAACATTTCTGACAAATTTCATCGAGATCGGTTCAGATTTGAATATAGATTCCATATATATCTTCGTACAATTTCATATTTATTATGCACCAAATATGTAATTTTAGGTCAAGTTGGCTGGATTTTGGCACATTCAATTGAATTTATCCTGGAGCAAATACAACACTTGTTGAAACTCTGTTCCCATACATATAATCTCTTTAGATATTTTTAAAGCGAAATGATGCATTAAAGAGATCGTGACAGAGAGCAGACGGTGTGACAGCTATTTTGATTGGGAGCGCTTTATTAGCGGTCGCACATATGGTTAACCGAAAATACTTTTCTTAGTAAAAAAGTACCCATTAGCGCCGACGGGTGCGAAAACGAACAACACGTATATATGCAAAGACGTTTATATGTACGTTTATATATATGAAAATTTTGAGAGTTTAATATAGGGCAAAGGGCTACCGATCCATGCTAATACATATTTAAAAAATATTATTTTTCTATATGTTTTCTTTGTATAATAGGGTTATTTTTTGCATGTGGGAAAACCTGCACTTAGCGATGCGTTTATCATCATGTAGGTGACGTCTGATGAAAAAACAGCCAAAGTCAAATAAATAGACCCATCCATCTACTATCTATACCAAGAAACAGAAAAGCGATATCAAATATGAAACCGTTTCTATGCATGCTAAAAAACACCTCTATTTTTGGTGCGTTTTCGCACCCGTCGGCGTTAACGGGTTAAATTAAGAATATCTCAACGTGTGACAAAACTCAAGATGTTAAGTGAATATCGACCATCTCCTTTTGACACAAGGGTTCTAAATTTCTAATAAGTGAAGTGTCATAAAATTGAAAATTAGTTTTCGATTTTTGTTCTTACTTTGCACAATGCAATACTTTTATCGGCATTAGTTCTATTGTGAATATGGAAGTCATCGGTCCATTCTTTCAGGTACCTTTCCCACAAAGGGTAAAATAATAATAATATTTCTACAAACATGTATGTAAGGTCAATATGAAATATGTCGGTCCACTTCTTCTGGTACCTCCAACATAAAATATAAAACACGTTGATTACCAATTAATCCCACAAGACTGCCCATCCAATATTTTTATCAGTATTGGTATTATATGTTTTAATACATCCAGTCTTTCTCCCAACTCCTCCACAAAACATAATAAAAATATCTACATCTATCTCAAATAAAGGGGAGTCGATATAATTCACACCTGGCACTTCACAGCAATTATATCAGACCTTTGACATATGCGAAATAGAGAATATTGGCCCACTGCGTTCGGTACCATCCCAATGAATAATCAAGTCAAAATATATTTTATTATTAGACATAAGCTGAGGGTATATATCTGTCCACGAAACCAAAAAAAGTTTTTAACTTGTTTTGATAAATTTTTCCTCGTACTTTTTTGAGATGACGGCCGAAAGTAATATAAAATTTCATTTTAGGCGGAAGTTTGACACAGAATTTTTAAAGTATTTTACACAGAATTTCAGGCTTAACTCTTGTTTCGTACAAACTCTTCAACTTTTTTTAAATTTTTCCACTGTTTTTCTGGGGGATCCACTTACCCGATATAGACAATATAGGCATCGTTTGAAAGGAAATACCTATCCTATAACAAGTGGTTACGTGATGGGCTTATTTAAAGTGGTTCGGAAGTTATAGTCAAATTATAGGTTTCTTGGACCCTGATTTTTTATAAAACCCCAAAAAGTTAAAAAGGAACCATTATTGGAGTCAAAAAAGTTGTTCCAAATTATAGGTGACACTCTTATCTTTCCAAAATGCTACAATTTGTGCTAATACCTTTTCTGGGTCCAGAGATATTAGTGGATTTGGTATTACTCGTTTGTAGATCAAAACCGTAAAGGATCCTTTATACACAAAGGGACCCTTTTAGTTTATTTTTCCATTAAAGTCGCTGAATTTTGGCATTCTGAGTTCCTATTAAATAGAGTTTCCACACTATTTACAAAAAATATTAATAAAGGTCCAGCTTTTGGTATAGCCCTCATATATAGATTTTGCCCTTATGAATGATTTTAAATATTTTGAGAGTCTGTGACGTCCAGTCAATTTTGCCTAACTTGGTTTATTTGGACGTAGAACCTTTTTTAATTCCGAGATTATTTTTTTCATTTCATGAGCCTTTTTAAATATTTTTTATAATTTTATTTTCTCTCTGACGGACATGGTTAAATCGACTGCAAATGTCTTGAAATGGATTTCATCCAAAATAATATGGTTTATAAAACCGTTATTTTGATGACGCACACTTTGGCCGTATCAGGTTAAAAGCCTAAGGGTATAAAAATTGTTTACATACAACAAATACTGACCCTTAACCCACAACGAAAAACAACTAGCTCCAAGTGAAAAAAAATCAGTCTGCAACATGCTTTTTATCCTTTCTCAAACTTAGCTCCCAAAATGACAAAGTACTCAGAAATAATTAAATTCTGATTTGTAACGGTTAAATGGAGTAACAATTCTCAAGTAGATTAGCTTTTCGAGGGAAAACAAAAGGAATTCACTTCAATGTAACCAATTGTTTTGTTTTGTTTTGAGAGTCAACGTTAAGGCGTTTGGAATATCTCTTCCTTCTTCCTCCTCCGGCTCATACCCCATGTTATTATGTTATTATTTATTTTTTTTTCTGGACACTTTGTTTAGATTATTTTGGTCTTTGGTCTTTAATACCGCTTTTGGTTGTAACTTTCTGACTTTGTCACACGGAAATTGAAGTTGTCCATTGTGGAAGTGAATGATGGTAATTGATTGCATAGATGCTGTTTTTAAAATTTTTATTAAAATTTAAACTGAGCGGGATTTTTGAAAATTGGCTCTCGATTAAATGCAAAGAAAAATTTACGGTTTTTTGCTATCTGATTTACAATTTTTGTCACTGGAACACGAATCGCAGCGTGCCCTGGTAACACATGAGCATATTTGCCCAATACACCACAAAACGGGACTTCTTCTTTAAATATATCACATGGTAGAGAAGGACAAATATAGGCCATGTTTAATTAATATTAACATTCAAAATATGAGATTTATGGCCAGGATCTTTTGGGAAACCGAAAGGATTGTCTCTTTAAATTCGAAACAATCCAGTTTGGGCCATCTGATTATTTTTTCTGGTACCTCACCCACAAAGGTCACAATTTTCAATAAACTTGCGAAACAAGTTAGCGATTCTTTACATCTAAATATTTCTCTCAACCAGAATCCTGAGAGGAATATTGAATTTATGATTTCGTATAAAATTGGATATGAATGTTCAATTTTATATTTTTATGTGTTTTAGATGAAGTATGAAAATGGAATACTTCGGTCCAGTATATTTAAACATTTTCTAAAACATATCACAAATCTCATTTAAATTGAAGCAAGGAACCAATGTAGTCCAAACTTGGCACGTCGTAATATTTATATCATACTAGCTGGGCCGGTCCACGTTGCCGGCCCCGGATTATGATATTTTATGTTTTTTCTTTTTTTGACATAATTCACAGATCTGGCTCATTCGATAAGTGCCATTTGGTTGTCCACCTCATAATTAACGGAAGAATGAATTAAAAATAATCAAAGTTAATTACTCTTTTACACGTTTGTCCGCCAGTCAATAATCATCACTATCGGTGGATCTGGAAGGTATTGTTACATGGTGACTTACCAAAATATGAAAATAAAGGGTGATATATAGAAAACTGCAACAAAGTCTAACGACATAATTTTTAAATTTTTTTATAAATTTTATTGAATGAAAGCAAAAAATGTCGGAAATAGCATCAGATTTTAGAATAAGTTTAGATTTTTTCAAATTGGTCAACTTTGGCACGAATTATGGCCTTCAAACGGCCAATGAAACCGTCACACGCTGCCCGTATTTTGGCCCATTCCCGGCGAGGTGATCGACGTTTTGTTATTTGCCAACCTTGCTTTCCAAAATACTCCAGACACAATAGTCAACGGATTGGTATCCAGAGATTTTGGTGGCCATTGTGCGCTGGAAATGCAGCGAGGAAATTCATCTTGTAACCATTCTTGGGTGGCGCGTGCTGAGTGCGATGGTGCTGAGACCTGTTGGAATGTCCAAGTTCTGTGGCCAAAATGTTTGCGTGGCCAAGGCTTTAATACACCCTCCAGAATATTTTCGCGTTAATATTCGGCATTTATTCTGATCACTGTCGTATATACGAGCGGAGAACGACCATCGGCTGTTATGGCGGCCCACACCATCACCATGGCCGGCGTTTGAGTTCTGGTGGCCAACCGAAGGTGCACATTTTCAGCTGACCTTTTTGGCAAGTAAACACGATCATTTTGTTTATTTACAAACTGCTGGACAACGAACGTTTTCTCATCGTAGAAAACCAAATTCAGCAGTTCACCACTTTAGCTCTTTTGAGTCTATTTTCTTTCTGTTGCGGTGTAAGTTCTTGCACTTTTTGAAATTTCAATGGCTTTACCCCGAGCTCATTTTTTAATATTTGCTGAATGGAATATTGCGATATGTTTAGATCACGAGCCGTTTTTTGGCCACTGCGACACTGATTTCGATCAAGTCGCTTCTCTATTTTCGAACTTTTTCTGCTGATGTTGCTGTTTTCTTCCGTCCACTTTCTTGACATCGGGCTACACTACCAGTATCACGATAACGAGCGAAGGTACAAGACACAAAAGATTTATTCACATTTAAATGCTGGAGTGCTCTAACGAAAGCCACTTGTGGTTTTCCAGCCAAATATAAAGAAATTACATTGTCACGCTTAAATTCCATCGCGAATAATTTTTTTTCTGGAAAATTCTCACCAAAATGCTTTTATACGCCTGTAAACAATATAATGAGCTGTCAATGGTATAATTTTAACAGATGTCGGACGAGTGGCTTAGAAATGACAGCAGTCTGAAGTTGGTTGTAGTTTTATCATCTCACCCTGTGTGACAAAACCGACCGATGCTTTTTAACTTTTTTATCAAATTTACACGGAAAGTACGTTTTTCACTAGTTCCCTTCCGATATGTTTATGAAAATGTCTGAGTTCTCTTTGAATAAATAGTATTTCCATAGAAAAATTAGTTATCAATTTTGGAGAAAAACTTAAAATAGTTAAATAATGGAAAATAATTGGACTTCAAATGTTTTTTCCCTGAATTGAGTTGAAAATCGTTCGGTTCACATTAAGTTATAGTTCAAACATATAATTCCCTCCGATTTGAATTATATAGTAGGCTGGCTTCTGTCCAGTCCTTACTAGGTTATGTTTCGAATATAGACCTCAAGATTTATTTTATTTCCATACATATATGCAAATAATCGGCAAAATTTTCGCTCAAATATTATGGTATTTTCATTGTTCTATCTGTTTAAATAGTTTCATGAGTTCGTTGTAGTAGTAATGAAATATGATAATTCTCTTGCCGTTATAAAAATACCAAGAAGCCATTTTACATTATTCGCCACCTCCACTTTTATGAATAATTCACTGATAGTTATATGGGAACTTTTTATACGGGATGTGCATATATTATTACTTAATTTTTCGTTTTCCAGCTTATCCGTTTATTTTCCATTTTCCTTTATTGACATTATTGTATTAACATAGAATTGAATTATGAATAATGCTTTCAGAAAACCATTATCATAGAATAGTAATTTTAAATGGAATTCATGGTCGATGAAAGTACATAGAAGACAAGCAAAATATAAACTGCGTTAAGCTTTAAAATCAGTGTACCGGGTTGCCCATATTCGGCGGACCCATGTTTTTTTAAATCAAAGAAAAAAAATAAAAACATTTTTTGCGTCAATTGAATTTTGTACGGGAACAAATGCAAATCAATGCAAATAATCCGTTGTAAAGTGGACCGAGCCATGCCCAACTGCTGAGAACGGCGTTTTTGGGATGTTCTTGGGGACCTCTCAACACTGGCTCGTACGTCAGCGATATTCTCGGCCGAGCGCCTTGGTCGACTTTTATATGGCCTCTTCGGATTAGAAAGAGCCTTACCAGTCGAAAAGTTTTCGTATAAACGCTTAATGGTGTTCTTAGAAGGCGCACTTATCACATTTTTTAATGTTTTAAAAGCACGTTGAGTTTTCACAATTGACTTCTTGTAAATTTCAACTATTTCAGAGCGCTCGCGTGGCGTGTATTTGTTCATGGTAAATCTGCTTGGACTGACGCTTCAAACGCGGTATGTCATTAAGCGATGTTACATCTCTGTCAAAAGTTATGGCGTTGCCAGATGGGTCCGTCGAATATGGGCAACCCTGTACTTGTTTTTTCAACAGATATATTACTTCAGAATATTTGACCATTTAATTATGCAAACCCTTTTTGGGGGACATACAGTAAAGATCAAATATTTATATATATATACAGGGTGAGCATGGTACAATAAAAAGGTAAGGTAGAGTTCCCAGCTGATTACAATTTTTTTTCTAAGTGTGCCCGACTTCTGCCAATGTTGTGTATGTATTTGTTATTTTGAAAAATAAAAACGAAATATTTTCAAAATCAATGATTGGAAGATACTTAAATTGCGGGGCGCGCACTAATAATTAACCAGATTTGCCATGGAATTGAAAGACATTTCATTCATCTTTCGCGCTATTTGACTCATTTTAGAAATTAACAAAAAATATCAAATAAATGAAAACAACTTATTGGATATAATTTTGAATAATTCTGTCAGGAAGCGGGCATAGGCTCTGAGCTTTATTTCTATAGTTTTACGAAGCTGTTCTTCCTCCTTATTGTACCATGGTGAGATGAAAAAACTTCAAACAACTTCAGACTGCTGTCATTTCTAAGCCACTCGTCGGACAGCTGTTAAAATTATTCCAGAGACAGCTCATTATATTGTTTAAAGGGTATAAAAGCATTTTAGTGAGAATTTTCCAGAAAAAATGTTATTCGTGATGGAATTGAAGCGTGATAGTGTGATTTCTTTATATTTGGCTGGAAAACCACAAGTGGCTATCCTTAGAGCACTCCAGCATTTAAATGTGAATAAATCTTTTGTATCACGTTACCGTGATACTGGTAGCGTAGCCCGACGCCAAGGAAGTGGACGGAAGAAAACAGCAACATCAGCCGAAATGGTTCGAAAAGTAAAGAAGCGACTTAATCGAAACCCGTATCCCAGAGGCCGAAAAATGGCTCGTGAGCTGAACATATCGCAATATTCCATTCCACAAATATTGAAAAATGAGCTCGGAGTAAAGCCATTGAAATTCAAAAAGTGCAAGAACGTACACCGCAACAGAAAGAAAATAGACTCAAAAGAGCTCAAGAGTTGCTTCGCTTGGCCGAAAGTGGTGAACTGCCGAATTTGGTTCCTTCCCTTGGGAAAACATTCGTTTTCCAGCAGTTTGTAAACAAACGAAATGATCGTGTTTACTTGCCAAAGGGGTCAGTTGAAAAGTGCATCTTCCGTTGGCCACCAGAACTCAAGAGTCGGCCATGGTGATGGTGTGAGCCGCCATAACAGCCGATAGTCACTCTCCGCTCGTATTATTCGACAGTGGCATCAGAATAAATGCCGAATATTATCGCGAAAATATTCTGGAGGGTGTATTAAAGCCTTCGGGCAGCGTGTGTCGGTTTCATTGGCCGTTGAAGGCCATAATTCGTGCCAAAGGTGATCAATTCGAACAAATCTAAACTTCTTCTAAAATTTGATGCTATTTCCAAGATTTTTTGCTTTCATTCAAAAAATTTAAAAATAATGGCGTTTGACTTTGTTGCAGTTTTTTTTATCTCATCCTGTATAGGTCCACCTCATATAAAGCGAGACGAATACGAGATATACTCCAATCTTGACACGTGGTAATATTTAAATCAGATTTAGGTCTTAAGCATTTTTTTTATTTTTTACGTTTTAATATGACCTTGCCGATCACATTTATTAAGCAAAATAATTAACATCTTAGAATTACGAAGAATCCGCAGCGGTATATGCCTTTCAACCCCAAAGGAAATATTTATGCTGAGCTATAATTCCCTTCTGCAATTAAAAAAGCATTTCAGTTATTTCTTTAATATCTTAAACCACATAGCAAGCTTTCATTGAATTCAACATTTCAACTGGTGCGACGACAACATGAACTTCTCTTCGTAATTCCGACATTATCGCATAAATAACTTCCACTTGGACGACCCTTAACATTTGGCCAACTATCATTATTTCGAGACAAGTGTTTAATGTTTTTACGATAGCTGCAAAATGAATCCTCTTTATCAAGCTGGGTACAGTTGGTAGCCAGGGAGGAGGAGGGGGAGGAATGACATCGTAAATTGTGCGACACGGCCATAAAGGGTACACATATTCTTCAGTGCACTAACACATGCCCACTCACACGACGGAAATTTATTTTATTTTTTCGGGGGGTTTCATAAAGGTTTTTATGAAGTGCAGATTAAGCATTGTCTTGAGACCACAAAACCGGGCTGATTAATGTGAGGGGTCGATGTGGATTGCGGTCGTTGTTACATATTTATTTATCTTCGTCAGTGCAAGTTATTATTAAACGCTCGCTTCACTTTTGTTGATATTTAAAATTCATGCTTTATAAGAATAGGAGTTATGATTCAACACAGTAGCAGCAATGAAATAAATTAATACCCAAATATGTAATTGGCCTAACGATTAAATTGAAATCGAAAAAATCGTATGCCATAAAAAACATGACAAAGATTGAAGAAAAGAATGGAACAAAAGATTTTATGTGTTTGTTTTCTCTTTCGAGACGAGCTTAATGATCTGAAATTTGCAGTGAAAAGGAAAGCCAGATAGACACTATCACACACTCACCACTATGCGACGCGTTTCGCCGTTGGTTAAGCGGCTCATCAGGCATATTTGATGTGGATGATGGCTTACAAGGGCCGTTCTCTGGAAAGTAGTATATATTTTGAACTTATTGCAAATTAGCATATGCGAATTATACACTAGAAACTCTCCAGGTTCGACTCAAGTTCTATTGGCAGATCTTTTTTCACAGCAACGTTTTAACAAGGCAAAACTCAAAAATTCAGCCGAGCCTGTCTGTGGGATTTGAACCGCGGACCTCTGTGTGCAGCCAACTAGAAGTTGCCGTCTCTACGTTCAGATCCATTAACCCGTCTTCCTAAAGCAGCACTAAAACAAGTGTATGCATTGGAAGCAATGTAGTTGTTGTGGACAAAAAATCCATCACTACAAAAAACAAAACGTTGCTGTGAAAAAAGATCTGCCAATAGAACTTGAGTCGAACCTGGAGAGTTTCTAGTGTATAATTCGCATATGCTAATTTGCAATAAGTTCGAAATATATACTACTTTCCAGAGAACGGCCCTTGTAAGCCATCATCCACATCAAATATGCCTGATGAGCCGCTTAACCAACGGCGAAACGCGTCGCATAGTGGTGAGTGTGTGATAGTGTCTATCTGGCTTTCCTTTTCACTGCAAATTTCAGATCATTAAGCTCGTCTCGAAAGAGAAAACAAACACTTAAATCATAAAACATATGATCTTCGCCTTAACAAGGCAAAACTCAAAAGATTTTATCCTTTTCTGGCAAGCGACCATTCCGAATTGATGAGAATTGTGAAAATCGGCTCAGCTGTTTTTGACTTATAAGCAGAATAATTAAAAGATATATTATTTAACATATATATTGTATCTTTTTTACCGAAAGTGGTGAACGGCTGAATTTGGTTTTCTCCGATGAGAAAACATTCGTTGTCCAGCAGTTTGTAAACAAACAAAATGATCGTGTTTACTTGCCAAAGAAGTCAGCTGAAGATGTGCACCTTCGGTTGGCCACCAGAACTTAAGCGCGGGTCATGGCAATGGTGTGGGGCGCCATAACAGCTAATGGTCGCTCTCCGCTTGTATTAATCGACCGTGGCATCAGAATACATGCCGAATATTATCGCGGAAATATTCTGGAGGTTGCATTAAAGTCTTGGGCACGCAAAAATTTTGGCCGCAGACCTTGGACATTCCAATAGGACTCAGCACGCGCCACCCAAGAATGGTTACAAAATGAGGTTCCTCGCTTCATTTCCAGCGCATAATGGCCACCAAAATCTCCAGATACCAATCCGTTGGACTATTGTGTCTGGAGTATTTTGGAAAGAAAGGTTGGCACTAAAAAATACCAAAGTGTCGATCACCTTAAGCAATAGGCCAAAATACCGCAGAGCAATATTCGGGCAGCGTGTGACGGTTTCATTGGCCGTTTGAAGGCCATAATTCGTGCCAAATTAGACCAATTTGATGCTATTTCAAACATTTTTTGTTTTCATTCAATAATATTAAAAATAAACGTAAAAATTATGGTGTTTGACTTTGTTGCCGTTTTTTATCTCACCCTGTAGTTCATCTTAGTTTAAACAATGCATGAACTTATATTATAAAACCAGTAAAGAAAGTCCTAAAGTCGGGCGGGGCCGATTTTATGATACCCTACACCACTTTGCTAATTTAGTTGAGCTCCACTTAATAATTAAAAGTTTTTATGGGAGAATTCAATCATACACGCTATGATTATAATTTAAAATTCAAAGGACTAAATATGCCAAAACATTTGTATCTTTTAAATTGTCCATTTGGTGCGAAATTAATTTGAAACCAGATAATGATATATATATGGGAACTATATCCAAATCTGAACCGATCTCGATAAAATTTGGCAAAGATATTTCTGAGCTGTATTTGATATATTTCCCTGAATATCGTTGTTACAGAGAGCATATTACGGCTGTGGGTAACAAATACAATAAATCGGATGAACAATATATATGGGAGCTATAACTATATCTGAACCGATCTTCACCAAATTTGGCATACTACTAAATTCGTTCGTATGTGGCAAATTCCATCCCATTTGGACAAATATTAGACGTTTGGTGCACAATAAATGGTAAATCGGACGAAGTTATATATGGGAGCTATATCCAAATCTGAACCGATCTCGATAAAATTTAGCAAAGGTATTTCTGAGCTGCATTTGATATATTTCCCCAAATATTGTTGTTACAGAGTGCATATTATGGCTGCGGAGGACAAAAATAACAAATCGGATGAACAATATATATGGGAGCTATAGCTATATCTGAACCGATTTCGATAAAATTTGGCATACTTATTTTCAGACCTAATTTGGTTGTATGTGCAAAATTCCATACTATTAGAACTGATATTACACGTTTGGTGCACAATAAAAAGCAAATCGGACAAAGATATATATGGGAGCTATATCTAAATTTTTACCGATTATCTCCAATTTCAATATGGTTCGCCCTTGGACCAAACAAATGTTGTTTGCAAAATTTCATCTCAATCGGATAATAAATGCGACCTGCATTTTGTTCACAAGAATACATGGACAGACGGACGGACAGACGGACTGACATGCATAAATCAACTCAGAAAGTGATTCAATGCAGATCATCAAAAGGAACTATGGGTCTATCTCGTTTCCTTTTGCCTGTTACAAACAAATGCACAAAGACATAATACCCTGACCACCTTGTGGTGTAGGGTATAAACATACTTAATTTGGACCAAATCGGAATACCAGATTCACTAAATTTGATCCGAATATTATGATGTTCGATATTAGGATTTGGAATTAAAAAATGTAAGAACATTAATCATTCGAAAGGGACACGGCCCCAACTGCGTACGCCTGGGTCGAGTTCTCGCAAGGCTGCCAGAACACCAGACATTTTATGAACACCAGATGATGATATATATATGGGGACTATATCCAAATCTGAACCGATCTCGATAAAATTTGGCAAAGATATTTCTGAGCTGTATTTGATATATTTCCCTGAATATCGTTGTTACGGAGTGCATATTACGGCTGTGGGTAACAAATACAATAAATCGGATGAACAATATATATGGGAGCTATAACTATATCTGAACTGATCTTCACCAAATTCGGCATACTACTAAATTCGGTCGTATTTGGCAAATTCCATCCCATTTGGACAAATATTAGACGTTTGGTGCACAATAAATGGTAAATCGGACGAAGTTATAAATGGGAGCTATATCCAAATCTGAACCGATCTCGATAAAATTTAGCAAAGGTATTTCTGAGCTGCATTTGATATATTTCCCCAAATATTGTTGTTACAGAGTGCATATTATGGCTGCGGAGGACAAAAATAACAAATCGGATGAACAATATATATGGGAGCTATAGCTATATCTGAACCGATTTCGATAAAATTTGGCATACTTATTTTCAGACCTAATTTGGTTGTATGTGCAAAATTCCGTACTATTAGAACTGATATTACACGTTTGGTGCACAATAAAAAGCAAATCGGACAAAGATATATATGGGAGCTATATCTAAATTTTTACCGATTATCTCCAATTTCAATATGGTTCGCCCTTGGACCAAACAAATGTTGTTTGCAAAATTTCATCTCAATCGGATAATAAATGCGACCTGCATTTTGTTCACAAGAATACATGGACAGACGGACGGACAGACGGACTGACATGCATAAATCAACTCAGAAAGTGATTCAATGCAGATCATCAAAAGGAACTATGGGTCTATCTCGTTTCCTTTTGCCTGTTACAAACAAATGCACAAAGACATAATACCCTGACCACCTTGTGGTGTAGGGTATAAACATACTTAATTTGGACCAAATCGGAATACCAGATTCACTAAATTTGATCCGAATATTATGATGTTCGATATTAGGATTTGGAATTAAAAAATGTAAGAACATTAATCATTCGAAAGGGACACGGCCCCAACTGCGTACGCCTGGGTCGAGTTCTCGCAAGGCAGCCAGAACACCAGACATTTTATGAACACCATTTTTGTAAAGCATTTTGATTTCGAAAAATGCCATCTTTAGGTACTTATTCCAGTTCAAGAAATAAGAGACGAAAAAGAACTAGAGAGTCGAAATCATAACAGAGTACGAAGTTTTTTTCTTGTTTAAGTATATCTTTTTAATGCGTTTTAATATTTTGTTTACTATTTTCTATAATGTTCAATAGTTTTACCATACATTTCTTTAAAACAAGTATTTAAAAACATGATAATTAAGTACTAACGCTTCTGCATTTGAATCTGTTTACAAAAATAAATATTTCTCCTTTTTTCGAAAAATAAAACTTATGAATGAAATTGTTCGAGTTCGAAACACTCTATTTCTCCACCATGAATTCGCCATTTGTGACAGAGTATTTCTCTTCCTCTGTGTTTTGTCAAAAACTTATGTTCATTTCGCCCTTTGCTTTTATTTCGCCATGTGTATTGATGGAGATAAAAAGCATCATGACTCTGTCAAGTAATACTAAAAGGTAGAGCTAAAGTGTCTGAGGAAGAACTTAGATTGCGGCCTTGATGTTTTTGTTAACCTCAGGGCGAGCGTGTCGTTTTACTTTGTATTAGCTGTTGATTCAAGACTGGTACTCGGAACAAATTAAGTGTGAAACAGACACAGTAACAAATTGTAATGAGGAGAATTGTTCTGAGTCAAAAAAGACGAACATAAAACAGTTAATATTTTAGATGTATTAAAAAATCATCTCCCAAAGGCATCAAAAATGTGGGCACGGAACAAATTAGAATCAAACTGCGCTACATGAATTTAATCTGGACATAATCTGGAGAGTCTTGACTCTTGACGGTTGTTGGTTCAAGTGGAGTTGCAAAAAAATTCCCACGGCTACAAGTGGATGTTGATTCTTCGTAGTCTCTGTCATCTAAGCCAAGTGGAGGTAACTTTGAGACAAGAAATCAGCGTGCATCTGGTGACCACTGTGGTAACTGAGTGGTTGCCTCCTGAGTCAAGTGGAGTTGCAAAACATACCATGGGCTCGAAGGAAAACATAAGTTTTATACGGGATTGCACAGTCAATTGTGTGTACATTACAGAATTCGAAAATCCGTATATCTAATCGAAGGAAATTATATATGGCAGATATCTATCTAAACCGACTATTACAAATTAAAATTGGTTTCGTCCATGCGTTAAACTAATGAACTTCGTTAATAAAAATACAGAGGAGCGGATACTATTACTTTTGAAGTGGTGTATTATGGTGAATAACATGATTCTGTGGTAATTTATATCTGCATTAATGTTTAATTCAACTCATTAAGACTTATAAAAAACTGTATGGAATTGAAGCATGTCTGCACGGACTCACTGATATGGTCAGTTTATTATACCCTCAGACATATGCCTTCAGATCTCATCCAAATGGCTAAAATTTACAGGGAGAGATGCAATCAACTTCAGACTGCTGTCATTTCTAAGCCACTCGTCCGACAGCTGTTGAAATTCTTCCAGTGACAGCTCATTATATTGTTTACAAGCGTACAAAAGCATTTTGGTGAGAAGTTTCCAGAAAAAGGCTATTCTTGATGAAATTCAAGCGAGATAGTGTGATTTCTTTATAATTGGCTGGAAAACTACAAGTGGCTATCGTGAGAACACTCCAGCATTTAAATGTGAATAAATTTTTTGTGTCTCGTATCATCGCTCGTTCCTGTGATACTGGTAGCGTAGCCCGACGCCAAGGAAGTGGAAGGAAGAAAACAGGAACATCAGCCGAAATGCTTCGAAAAGTAAAGAAGCGACTTGATCGAATGTGCATCTTCCAAATATTATCGCGAAAATATTCTGGAGGATGTATAAAAGCCTTGGGCACGCAAAACTTTTGTCCGCACACCTTGGACATTCCAACAGGACTCAGCACGCGACACCCAAGAATGTTTACAAAATGAGGTTCATCGCTTCATTTCCAGCGCACAATGGCGACCAAAATCTCCGGATACCAATCCGTGAACTATTGTGTCTGGAGTATTTTGTAAAGCAAGGTTGGCAATAAAAAATACCAAAGTGTCGATCACCTCAAGCGCTTCGACGGGAATGGGCCAAAATTCCACAGAGCAACATTTGGGCAGCATGTGGCGGTTTCATTGGCCGTTTGAAGGCCATATTACGTGCCAAAGGTGACCAATTCGAACAAATCTAAACTTATTCTAATATTTGATGCTATTTCCGAAATTTTTTGCTTTCATTCAATAATTCATGGCGTTTGACTTTGTTGCAGTTTTTTTATCTCAGCCTGTATATCATCGAAATAACATTTTTAGACTTTCTTTAGACAAGATATGTTTCAAGATATTTGGAGTCGATTTGTGGACGCTCGTTGGTGTACTTATGCTCACGATAACACTCGAACGGAGTAGCCGATCTGGTACATTGTAACATTTCTAACTTATATTGAGTTAGTAGATGGACAAAATTCACTCATTCTGGTTAGTCCTTCACATTTTTTTAAATATACTTTATAAAGAATATTAGAATATGCAAATGCGAATGAAAGATATCAGATACGCCTTTATTCCACGGCCCACTCCTGGTACCACAGAAAATAAATTACAAGAAAGGATCATCCAATTTTGTGCAAACTTCGCAAATCTTAATACTATTAATAGTGCTAGGTTAAGTACGAAAATGAACAATATCGGCCCACTCCATTAAGTACCTCCCTCCCATAGGGTCAAAATTTTGAATAACTATAATCCCCACAAACACACAAAATTAATTTCGATTCCATTCAGTTTTGGTATATGCCAATATTTCCATCAACACAAGATCTGTTATTAAGATGGTAGAGATCGGACCAATTCTTCTGATATCTCCCCCATAAAGTGTTCAAGATTTTAAAAAACAAAACGCTCAAAGAAAACTAAATAAGCAGCCAAATCACTTCAAATTTCACACATCCAAAAATTTTTGCTAACGCAAGATTTGTTGTATCTACGCACCCCTCCTGGTACCTCACCCACAAAGGGTCTCAGTTTTCAATATTTTTATCGCTCATAACTTGTGAAACAAGTCAGCGATTTTTTACAACAAATTATTTCTCTCAAACAGAATCCTGAAATGAACATGGAATTTATGATTCGCATAAAATTGAATATAAATTGTTCGATTTTATTGTAATTTTGCCCATACCGATATTTTTATCTGTATTAGGTGATGTATAAAAATGGAACACTCTGGTCGACTATATTTGGTGCCTCGCGCACATTTTAAAATTTTCTAAAAATTATCACATATCTCATAATCCAAATCTGGCACGTCGCAATATTTATATCATATTTATTAGTACCGATACGAAATGGACAATATGGCTCATTCCTTCGGAACATATTCCATAGAGGGTCAACAATTGAAATAATCATAACACAAGTTAAAATATATTTAAAAAATCGAACATTAGCTGAGGGTATACATCTAGCGGCTAAACAGACTGATGCTTTTTAACTTTTTTTTTTTTTTTTTAAATTAAGACCCACACTTCGGACTGACCCAAGAAGTGTTCAATAAAACTTGGATGCATTAATCGTAGTTAAAAACAAATAATAACAGTTAGGTTCGGCCGGGCCGGAATTTATAATTTTTATACTCTCCACAATTTGGAAAGTAACTCATGTAAAATTATGTCTGTAAATGCCGAAATTCCAGTATTCGGGGCTATGCGTCACTTCTGTTTTTAGCAAAATCCAATCCAAATTTCCAACAATTCTGTTGATTATAGAGAAACGTTGACCTATATAGAAATTGTTTCATATTAACATAAAATCTCATTACGGAATCCAAATGGTGAATTTTTAGTAATTTCGTTAGAAAATGTGGTTAAAATCGTCCAAATACCGAATATTGGGAAGTACTTTTATATGAGGGTCAAAAGAAAACGTGGATTTATATGGGCAATGTTCTGCCACAGGAGATAGAACTTATTTTGAATTGTAAATACAGAATAGAACAGTGTGGCTTGTTTGTTCGGGATACCGTAGTATTTTGTTGTTGCAAAATGGTCTGGTTTTATCCCTTTATTGTTGTTTTCATAAAAACAACGTTTGTTTATTAGTGGAGAACGATGGTAATGTTTACCTTTCCGAAACCTAGGTATTCCCTGCCTTCCCCCTGGTAAACATTACCATCGTTCTCCACTAATAAACAAACGTTGTTTTTATGAAAACAACAATAAAGGGATAAAGCCAGACCATTTTGCAACAACAAAATACTACGGTATCCCGAACAAACAAGCCACACTGTTCTATTAATAGACAAGGCACGGTCGACGAAGGGGTTTTTGTTGTAACAGACAAAACCAACTTACATGGTTATGCTACTTCGTTCAGGCTGAACGAAAGCATAACAAGTGGAGAAAGATGTAAATGTTTATAAGTGCGGTTGTAAGATTTAGAAGACTTTCCAAGAGAATTTTAGTTTTATTTAAATCTTTGGTTCCTCTTCTATTGAGCTTACGATCTCGTCACTTGGGTAAAAAAATGTTTTTGTCATAGAAGTTATTTTTAAAATAACTTCTGGGGAGAATATCCCAGACAAAAACAAGGGAACTGATGAGGATTGGTGGCTCTTTCCGAAACCTAGGTATTCCCTGCCTTACCCCCTGGTAAACATTACCATCGTTCTCCACTAATAAACAAACGTTGTTTTTATGAAAACAACAATAAAGGGATAAAGCCAGACCATTTTGTAAATACAGAATTTTAAACTTTTTCGTTAGAAAGTGTGAATACAATCGCCATTGTCAAATATACATGGTTAGAACTTAAGAATATGATTGCAGATTTTCCTTTTTGGTAAATGACTTTTAACAAGGCTCGTACTAGTTTTTTTGGGCATAGTAGACGATATTAATTGCTACGTATGTGGGTGCCCCATATTATCTTAAACGCTTTATATGTATATGCCCTATTTCGAACTTTTGCCATTTATCAATTTTAGTGAATTCACTCAATATTCAAAGTAAAATGTCATGTTTTCGTGACAACATTTCGGTTGATAAACAAAACTTCCTGCTGTGATTACATGGCGGATGATGTATTCGAAATCGAAAAATGTAATTTATTTTATTGACTTTATCTAAATCGCGGGTTGCGTAATCGTTTAATGAACACCATAAAACATTCCCTCTCACCGTTGCTTCCGGAAAATGGGCGGAGTACATAGATAGCTAGAGTGAGATTATGATTGCAAATACCAAAAGTCATTACTGTTGTTGTTGTTGTTGTTGAATTCAATGAACAGCTTTGGGAAAACGTCAACAGCATAGCAGGTGTCGGCGATGTGTGTGTGAAATCCGTAATGGAAATTAGAGGTATTGATTTGTCTCTTAGCGCCCAAAATCATACATTAAGGTCAATGTTCAGATAAGAGGTTCTAAAGAGTCTTATGAAGTTTATTTGCAGTATCGGGATTTGCTTTAATTTTTATAAATGTTTATAATTTTCATTTGATTTAATATTATTTAAAGGAATTCAATTAAATTTAAGCTTTTCTGTGCATTTCTAATCACCAAATTCGAATTTTAAGTCTATGCTATGCAGGGTGAGATGAAAAAACTTCAACTAATTTTAGACTGCTGTCATTTCTAAGCCATTCGTCCGACAGCTGTTAAAATTATTCCAATGACAGCTCATTATTATCTTTACAAGCATACAGAAGCATTTTGGTGAGAATTTTCCAAAAAAATGTTATTCGTGATGGAATTCAAACGTGATAGTGTGATTTCTTTATATTTGGCTGGAAAACCATAAGTGGCTATCGTTAGAGCATTCCGGCATTTAAATGTGAATAAATCTTTTGTGTCTCGTATCATCGCTCGTTACCGTGATACTGGTAGTTTAACCCGACGTCAAGGGTGTGGACGGAAGAAAACAGCAACATCAGATCGACTTGATCGAAACCCGCGTCGCAGTGGCTCGTGAGCTGAACATATCGCAATATTCCATTCGGCAAATATTGAAAAATGAGATTGGGGTAAAGCCATTGAAATTCGAAAAAGTGCAAAAACTTACACCGCAACGGAAAGAGAATATACCAAAAATAGCTAAAGAGTTTTTTCGCTTGGCCGAAAGTGGTGAACTGCCTAATTTGGTTTTATCCGATGAGAAAACATTCGTTGTCCAGCAGTTTGTAAACAAACAAAATGATCGTGTTTACCTGCCAAAGAGGTCAGCTGAAAATGTGCACCTTCGGTTGGCCATCAGAACAGAAATCATGCGCCGGCCATGGTGATGGTGTGGGCCTCCATAACAACCGATGGTCGCTCTCCGCTCGTATTAATCGACCGTGGCCTCAGAATAAATGCCGAATGTTAACGTGAAAATATTCTGGAGGGTGTATTAAAGCCTTGGGCACGCAAGCATTTTGGCCACAGACCTTGGACTCAGCACCATCGCACTAAACACGCGCCATCCAAGAATGGTTACAAACTGAGGTTCCTAGCTTCATTTCCAGCGCACAATGGCCACCAAAATCTCCGGATACCAATCCGTTGGACTATTGTGTCTGGAGTATTTTGGAAAGCAAGGTTGGCACTAAAAATACCAAAGTGTCGATCACCTCAAGCAAGCACTTCGCCGGGAATGGGCCAAAATTCCACAGAGCAACATTCGGACAGCATGTGGCGGTTTCATTGGCCGTTTGAAGGCCATAATTTGTCCAAATTTGAACAATTCGAACAAATTGAAACTTATTCTAAAATTTGATGCTATTTCCGAAATTTTTTGCTTTCATTCAATAAAAAATTAAAAAAGTTTTTCACTTTGTTGAGGTTTTTTATCTCACCCTGTATTTAGAATTCGTAAAATGTTGGATTCACAATGGTTTCTATTTACTTGTCAAATATAATAATCTGAATATCCACTCAGCATAATTCTCCTTTTAATGCCTTGTGGGCAACTTGTATTTTGCCACGACAACAACAAATTCCCGTTTTTCTATAAATGTATTTGTTTTGAGGTCTTTCTATGGCTAAATATGTCTCTCAGCCAAACAATCTCTTGTGATTACTTTGAACTTCATGGACCATGTCGTATATGTAGTTGACATTATCGCTGGGATTTTATCTTATACAATTAAAGTTTCATACTCCATCTCTTTGTAAAATACGTTTGAAAAAATCCCCATTGTCCCCCGTTGCCTAGCCTTAAAACATTTAAACATAATTTGATGATGACAGTGATAAATTGTCTCATCCGTTGGCAGTTGTCCCTGCCGGTAGAATGTGACTTTTTTTTAATATTATTGTAGGAATGTGTTGTGCCGACAATGATTTATGCATTATTTGACAGCAACATAGGTCATTGCATAAAAATAATGTAAATATGTTTTCAATTTCATATTATCGAAATGATTTAATTGCATTTCAGAAGTGAATTGAAACAATAAATCTTCAAAAGAAAATTTACGTGGAAAACATTTAAAATCACAGAATGTTTAAAGCTTGTACGCACATTTTTTATAGTTCTGACGAGATTTTTATTTGAAAGTCATGAAAAAGTTATTTGATAGTGCATAAAGTGTTAAATTATATAGTATCAGGGTAAAGTCGCAAAATCAGTTATTTGGTTATCATAAGTTAATTTCGTCTTTACACTGTGATGTTGGGTTAAATACATTTGCATTTGGAATCCATACATAAAAAGTTTCTATGTTAGTTTTCCCTTGATCATCCAAAAATCGAAATTTAGCGCCCACACATCCTTTAGCGCCCACACATCCCTAATTTAAACAAGTAAAAAAGCAGCTAAGTTCAGCCGGGCCGAACTTTTAATACCCTCCACCACTCGGAAGGAACTTGAAAATGTTCAAAAATGCCAATATGGGCAATACGAAAACGTGGACGTGGAAGTAGTTTTGTGTATTACCCATTAAAATCTTCAAATGCGAAATTTAAAAAAAAAAATCCAGAGAAAATGTCTCTAAAATCATCAAATTACCGAATAAAGGGAGGTGCCTTTTTATGGGGGCTATACGAAGACGTGGAACTTCATACGAACTTTGAATACAAAATTTTAAATAATTCGGGTGAATGATTTTGCTAAAATCATCAAAATACCGAATATCGGGAGGTGCCGTTTTATGGGGACTATACGAAGACGTGGACCTGAGTGAGAAATTTTTAGGCCTAAGCTAGTAGTGCCCATTGCAAACTTCGAATACGAAATTATGAATCAATTCGGGTGAATAATGTCGCTAAAATCATCAAAATGCTGAATATCGGGAGGTACCGTTATATGAGGCCTATACGAAGACGTGTATCGATATGGTCCATTTACGTACTTAACCTGACTACAGACAAAATACACGCGTATTTAAAATTTTAGTCTTCTATCTCAATTTGTTCGAAAGATAGCGTGATTACAACAGATAGTCAGACCGACGGACATCTCTAAATCGACTTAAAACTTTGCACTGATCGAGAATATATAAACTTTGTAGGGTCTATCATGAGTATTTCGAGGAGCTACAAACGGAATGGCAAAGTTAATATACCCTCAATAGAATGGTGGAGGGTATAACAAGCATCACAATTCCCGATTATCTTCAACTTGTCAGGGGCGTAAGGCAGGACATTTCTAGGTTTCGGAAAGAGCCACTAATTCTCATCAGTTCCCTTGTTATATCCTAGAACGCTATGGGTTGGGGGTTTTATAAGTTTGATTGGGCCAAAAATTATGTAACACCTCGAAATATTGGTTGCACACATTGGAAAGTATATATGGATCTTCCTAGCTCGCCGAGCTGAGTTGATCTAGCTATGAATATCCGTCCGTCTGTCCATCTGTTCATGTTAATTTGTTATCACACTACAGGTCGCAATTATGGTCCAATCCTCACAAAATTGAAAATGGAATCGAGGTTATGATCAGAACAGAACCCTATTGCATAATATGGACCAAAAACTGAAAAAATTCTGATTTTGCAGTTGCTTTACCGGTCGCAATTTTATGAGTCTTAATTATACAGAGGGACTTCTTGCATTTGAAGATCATCGCGAAATAGTTAGGGGTTCAAATGAATCAGAAAAATAAATTTTTCCTGATCACACAATTGAAACCAATCGACACGGCATTTTACATGAGAAGAGTGTTTAGGACGGGGAAGAAGTCTAGCATTTTAAATGACCATTGGATTATATTTAGCTGTAAAATGGCCCCCACATCAACTAACAGCACGACGGAGTGCGTAAATATTGGGCAAATGTCCCTGTTCAAAAAGCTAATATATGGGCAGTGGTATATGACATAATTTCAAAAGCGAAATCTTCCAAAATGGATTTGGACATAAGGGGGATTCTTCCATATTGTACTGTTGTAGGGTATCACATGGTCGGCCCCGTACGACTCTTTGCTTACTTGTTTTTGTGTGTACCATGGTTAAAACTAACATGCACCGAAAATTCTTGTTATGGAGTGTATTATACGGATTTGGGTGATTTAAATATGTAATCAGATAAAGCATATGTATGGGAGCTATAGCCATATCTGAACCGAAATTTAAAACACATGATTCTAGGCTAAATTTGGTAGTCTCTGCCATTTGGTGGACAATATACTTGAAATCGAACGAAGATATAAATGGGAGCTATATACGAATCTGAACCGATCTCGATAGAAAATGGCGAAGGTATTTTGATATCTAGCACCACTGATACTGATATCTAGCACCAAATATCATTTTTGTGGAGTGCATATTACGAGTGTAGGGAACTTAAACATAAAATAGGATGAAACATATAGCTATATGGGAGCTATAGATATATACAAACCGATTTCCACAAAATTTGATACACTCTCTTTCTGGCTAAATTATGTCATATGGGCCTAAATACATTCTATTTGGACTGAGATTAACCATTTAGTGTACAATAAACGTGAAATCGGATTTAGATATATATGGGAACTATATCTAAATCTAATTCGATCTTGATAAAATTTGGCAGAGATATTTCTGAGATGTATCTGATATCTGGCACCAAATAAAACTGATATAAATTGAATATTACTAATGTCAGTGGCTTTAACCCCAAATCGGATGGGAGCTATAGCTATATCTATATCTGAACCGATGTTTGTCAAATGTTAAGTACTTGCTTCTGGGCTAAATTCGATCGGGTGTGCCGAAATCCATTCCATTTGGACGAATATTACGCAAATGGTACACAATAAAATCGAGTGAGTCGAAAATTTCATCTCAATCAGACAATAACGGGCATATGCATAACGGACATGAATAAATCAATTCAAAATGTGATTCTATGAAGATCATCAAAAGGAACTATTGGCCTACATATCTCGTTTCCTTCTTACTTGGACGGGCATAAAGTCGGGCACACTTGAAAAAATTGTATTCAGCTGGTACTATTCCTTACCTTTTTATGGTACCTTGGCAATAATGTTAGAAATAATAAGTATGGTGGACTGTCAATATAAAAAAATTTAAAATATCGATTTTTTTCGAAAAGGATGACATACTTATATTTAATTTTTGTATTCCCATTGACATTTCAATTCTATTTAAAAACAATGAGGGGAAACTTTCAATATAGCCGAAATTATTAGCATTTTTCCGAAAATGGATTTTTGCATGCCACATTCTTCAGAAGCCAATGAATAAAATTTTCGTTTGGAGAACGAAACTATTATTGTGGATCCAAAATGCTTTCTATAGCCAATTCCCATGGTAACGTTATATGTTGCTGACGCAAATTGTGGTCGGCTACTCAAACTTTTGTACAATATTCAATTTTGATCGCGGTAAGTGTTTTAAATGGCGGCATATTTAAATAGAAATTGCATATATTTATCAAGACATTGAGAACCAGAAATTCTAAGATCGCATGTTTCAAAGACTAGCAGCCTGTTTCTGTGTTTGTGGTTGAATTGAATAAAAAGTCATCTCATCTGTTCTCAATGAAGAACAAATGATTTTTAGCGGATATGGGAATAATAAGATTTTTTGAGTGTTAAAAACTGGTTAGTACACCGATTTGTAGGAAATTTCTTCTGTCAATAATTGGTAAAAACAAGTCAGTCGGTTATCAGTATCAGATGTATACTCTCAGCCAATGCCTGTTTGTTTTGGCCCTATTTTGGGGAGGTTCCGAAAGTATTTGTAAATATTGGCCATTGTCTGACCTAAATCTGATATAAATATTACAAAGTGTCAGATTTGGCCTATTTCGACTACTTCATATACATTATATGATATATGTGATAATATTTTGAAAATAATTAAATGTGTACGATGTACCAGATACAGTGAAAGATACAGAAGTATTCAATATTGATATTCTAATATTGATAAAAATAGTGGGATGTTCAAATTTTTAAGAAAATCGTTCATTTATTTTCGTTGCTATATGAATAATTGTTTAAAGAAAGTTTAAAGAAGAAGGAGAAGATCGAAATACCTATTACGGTTAACAGAAATATTGAGATACACGAAGTTTGATAAAAATTACAGCTACCAGACATAGTGGGCTGATAAATTTCATATTCACATCAGATCTCTTGTTGAGAAAAATATTAAGATAAACCAAGTTTGAAAAGAATCGCCGACTTGTTATGAGGAATAAATTGATTAAAACAAGTAAAAAGTATCAAACGGTTCTGTTGACAGATGTAAACCCTGAGCCAATGTTCTATTATTTAAATGAGGTACCAGATATAGTCGATCGAAGTATTCCATTTTAATACTTCATCTAATACAGATACAAATATACGTATGGGCAAAATTACAAGAATATCGAACATTTATATACAATTTATGGGAAATCGTAAATTCCATATTTACCTCAGGTTTCTGGTTGAGAGAAAAATATAGATATAGCAAGATGTAAAGAATCGGTGACTTGTTTCGCAAGTTATGACAGATAAAAGTATTTAAAATTGTGACCCTTTGTGGGTCAGGTACCAAAAGGGGTTCGCAGATATATATCATCTTCACAGCAGATCTTGTGTTGGAAGAGATAATGGGATGTGTGAAATTAGTATTCGGATTTTATTTCGGATTTTACGATCGTTTTGGTTATTCAAAACTTTGACCCTTTATGGGGGAGGTACGAGAAAAATATTGAAGTCTTTGTGATGAAAATATTGAAGTCTTTGTGGGGGAGGTACCAGAAAAAAATGGTGCGATCTCTATCATCTTTATAACATACCTTGTGTTAATGGAAATATTGAGATGTACCAAGTCTGAATGGAATCGGGCGTGACATGAATATACAAAATGTTCACCCTTTATGGGGTAGGTACTATGAACCAAGTTTGGACCAAATCCGATACTCCCTTCGAAAGTTATGGTATGCACCTGCCAGAGAGACAGACAGACTGACGGACGGACGGACATCGCTAGATCGACTCCAAATGTCTTGAAGTGGATTTGGTCCAAAGATGTCTAGGGTCTAAGACCTTTATTTCGATAAGGCACGATTTGGCCGTATCAAATGGCTGAGGGTATAAGTATTGACCCTTTGTTCTGAAGGTACCAGACGAAGTGAACCTGTATATTCCATCTTCTCATCAGATCTTGCGTTAGTGGAAATATTGGAATTAATTGGATGCTTATTTCGCATTGAATGAGATATTAGGTTATTTCAAATTTTGACCCTTTGTGGGGGTGTTACCCGAAGGATGGGTCCTATGAAATTTTAAGAGAAAAAATTAAATTTTTTGTGTCGGAGGTATTCGAAGGTGTTAACCGATATATCCCATTTTCACACCAGATCTTAAAAGATTTTATACATTCCAATCTTTTAAGATCTTTTAAGATCGAGCTTTTATTTTGTATTTTATAATAAATTTTGACCCCTTGTATGGAATGGGCCGATATCGTCTATTTTCGCACCTGATCTAGCACTGAAAAAATTTTGGGATTTCGGAGGTTTGTACAAAATCGATTGATCCTTTTCTTTTCATAAGGTAAATAATTTTCTTTTGTAAATTTTCATATTTTGTGGGAGAGGTTCCAGAAGGGGTGGACCGATATTGCCCATCCTCGAACTCGATCTAGGTTTGACAGAAATATTACGAAGTGCTAAGTTTGAACCAAATGGGATATATCCATCGAGAGTTATCGGGCGCAGCAGCCAGCCTGCCACCTCTAGATCGACTCCAATTATCCTGAAATGGATTTGGTCCAAAGAGATTTAGGGTATAATACCGTTATTTCGTTGACGTTTTGGCCGTATCAAATGATGATGAACAGGGGTTACCCTGTAGCCATGTGGCTGAGGGTATAAAAACTAATTGTCAGATAATTAGGCTCCTCCTGGGTGATGGTAAATGTCTCTGATTTTAAATGTATGCCATACAAATAATACTTGAGATAATGTTTGAGAGTCACTGCACTTTTAAAACCATTTTCATTACGATTTGAACTTAAATAATATATACTCTTCTTTAATTATTCTGTGTAAATGATGTGTGTATTATACACTTTAGATTGTCAATCATTATATGTATCATTTCCTGCATTGTCGTTCTGAAGAATCACACACAAGGTGGCTTTGTAATGCACAACATTTTGAATGGATTCCAAATTGAATTTCAATGAAATACAATACACAATTAAGCCAACACACACACACACCCACACTTAAATTGAATGTCAGAATTATCTTTTTCAAAGAAGTGATTATTCTCTATTATTTTTAGGAAAACAGTTAATTCAATGAATACAATGAAAATCAATTTTAGAGAATTCCTAATGGCAATCACGTGAACTACGGTAATAGTTTTCATTGTAATACGGCCATGCGTAAACTATCAGATGAACTATTTGTTTAATTTATTTCAAGCTAATGTTATAAATAAAGTACTTGCAATGCAGTTTAATTTAACTGAAAGTTTCCAGTATTTTTCCAGAGAGATAAAACAGCTGTGAAAAATGCAGGAAAAGTGGAGCAACATATTTGATAGTGGAGAAGGGATAAAATCTAGACGGGGGTGATTACATGATTTTTTACATACAATACTCCGTATACGAATATTTATGTTTGGGATTTGTGTAAAATAAATAATGGCATTGTTGCGGTCGTATTTCAGGTATTTTCCGATCTCTTGCGATTGCTGATCTTGATTGCATGATCTAAACGTAATGTTAATTAGACAAATGAAGCATAGTCTGTGTCGTTAACATCGACTCGAAGGGAACAATAAAAATTATCAAAGATACATATGCAATTTTGTACTGCAAATAATTTTTACAGGGAGCTTATTACTGCTTTGGGAGGCATTTAATGTAAATCGACTGAAACATATTGACACGATTATAAGTATTATTAAGCTATTATATTATTAAGTTATTTTACATAGTTTTCCGTTAATTTTAAAATGTTAATTGTAAGGTAAGGTTTAAATACTTCTTTCTTTAAGTACCGGTCATGGTAGAAAAATACAGGTAGATGCATCAACGCTTGGAAACATTTATGAGTCAACATTTTTGAAATGTTTTGTCAAAAATATTGAGATTTTTATATGTTTTCTTATATGACACAAATCGAAGGTTGTTATGATATGCATTTTTCAATAAATTTTACCAATTTCAATAATTTTTCATTCAACATTTTTATACCCTACAACACTATGTGTTGGGGGTATTATAAGTTTGATTGGGCCAGAAATTATGTAACACCTCGAAATATTGGTTTCCCATATAGGAAAGTATATATGTATCTTCCTAACTCGCCGAGCTGAGTCGATCTAGCTATGTATGTCCGTCCGTCCGTCTGTCCGTCTGTCCATGTTAATTTGTAATCACTCTACAGGTCGCAATTATGGCCCGATTTTCACGAAATTTAGTATGGAGGTGGGGTTAAGATCAGAATAGAACCCTATTTCTTTTGGAGATGATCGCATAATATTTAGGAGTCGAAATGGACCAAAAACTGAAAAAAACCTGATTTTGCAGTTGCTCTACAGGTCGCAATAATGGACCTATCGACGCGGAAATTAGCATGGGGCTAGATCTTAAGGCTGGGCAGAAGACTTCTAATTTTGATAATCATCGGTCAATATTTAGTGGGTGAAATAGACTATAACATTTGTGTTAAATAAAAGTCAAATTTTCCATTAAACCGCAAATGTTTTTAATCCCGGCGAAATCACAAATAGACGAAGAGGTCAATTCTGACGTCACGTAGACGCTTATATTAAATATATTGGATATATATAGCGAAATACGTACAATGTGTGTATACAAAGGAAGGGAATGTTAGCAAGAATGCTTATATCTCAAGAATGGCTGAACAGATGTCGACAAATTTTGTCAATTCAGAATGGCATCTCGGCATAAGAGAATAAAATCTAAAAAAATCGCATAAAAAGTTGTTAATAATGATGTTAATATAGATTTTGTAGTATTTTGTGACATTTTTTATTTTTTCATATTATTTATCGCATTCGATTTTTTCAATTTGACTTATAATAGAAGTGTATGTTTTGTAATATTTTTTCACCTTACAACACAGGTTGGGTTTATTATATACATTCTGCAATTATCGTCCGATCCTCACGAAAAAGGGTAGGGTTAGGCACAGAAGGACTAGGCCTATTGTTTTCAAAGATGTCCGCAATATATTTAGGGGTTGAAATGGACCAAAAACGGAAAAAAATTCTTGATCACACAATTGAGGTCGTTCGACACGCCTGAGAAGAGCGTTAAGGACAGGGAAGAATTCAAGCATTTTGGATGACCATTGGATTATATTCAGCTGTAAAATGGACCAAAACAACTAAATGTCCCTGTTCATAATGCAAAGGGTAATATCTGGGCCGTGCTCCGTAACATAATTTCAAAAGCGAAATCTTCCAAAATGGATTTGGACATAAAGGGGCTTCTAACATATTGTAGTGTTGTAGGGTATCACGGTCGGCCCCGCGCGGCTATAGCCTTTGCTTACTTGTTAATTCTAAAATCGGTTTGACAGTTCATTGTCTCAGCAGCTGTGTCGATGCGACTACCTGTACGGTAACGGTCTTAAGTTTATGGTTCTCATTTTAATCGTTTTATCTCACCCACTCGTTTTATGCTCTACACCACACTGTGGTCAGGTTGTGCATTTGTTTGTAACATGGAAAAGTAGGCTAGATAGACCCATGGTACTTTTGATGATATACATAGAATCACATTCTGAGTCGATTTATGAATGGCCGTCCGACTTCAATGTCTGCCTGTCCATGTATTTTTGTGAGCAAAATGCAGGTCACATTTATAATCCGATTAAGACCCGATTTTGCATCTGTTCGGCCCTCGGACGAATCCTATGAACTTAGAAATAATCGGATCAGATTTGAAGAAAGCTCCCATATATATGTTCGTCTTATTTGTTTATTTTCTATTGTGCACCAACTGCTCCAAAATACGATGGAATTTGGCACATGCAACGAAACTGAGCTGGGCGCAAGTATGTCAAATTTGGTGAAAATCAGGTAAGATATAGACATAACTCCCATATGTAATGCTCGTCCGATTCATTATTTTAGTCCACCACAACCATAATATGATCCCCATAAGAATGTTATTTGGGAAAAGATTTCATGCTCAGAAATACTTTTGCCAAATTTTATCAAGATCGGTTTAGATTTTTATATAGCACCCATATATATTGTTATCCAATTTCAGGTTCATTGTGCACTAAGATATCAGCTCAAATGGAGCAGATTTTGACACGTACTACCGAATTCAGCCTAGAAGCATTCACTTCATAGCTATAGCTCCCATATATATGTTTCTTCCCATTTGGTATTTAAGTCCCTCACATTCGCAATGTGCACTCCAAAAAACTGATATTTGGTACCAGATATTTCATATAACCTAGATATTTTACATGTAGCTCCCATATATATGTTTTATACGATTTAATGTTCTAGTCTCTCGTATTTGTAATATGCACACAACAATAATATTTTGTAGTTTGTGCTTAAAAACTCATCACAAAACATAGTAAAAAACGCTGAAAACTCAATATTTAATTATTCTTGCTTAAACAAGTAAGCAAAGGCTATACGAGGGCATTTCGGAAAATGCTTAGCCTAGCACAAAAAGAGCGGTATAATCAGAAAAAAGTTAAGTGTTATGAACACATGTTAAATTTTTTTTCGACCTGACAAATCCTTTATAAAGAAACAGGTGTTCCAAAAAGACGCATCCGCAATTTTTTTTTTAAATGGAAAAATTAGAAATGCACGCTGTCATTAAATATTTACATAAAAAAGGTTTATAGGGACAAGAAATTCATAATGATATGGTGGATGTGCAAGGTGAAAGTACTCCTTCATATGCAAAAATAAAAAATTGGGTTGTTGAATTTAAACGTGGTCGTACAAGCATTGAAGATGGACCTCCAAAAACAGCAACAACAACAACAGAAATCGTAGCCAAAAAGTATGATATGGTATTAAATGATCGACGAATAAAAGTGCGTGAAATTGCTAATATCATGGGGATCTCAAATGATCCATTTAATTTAGCATGAGGACTACAGATGATAAAGCCTTCGGCTAGATGGGTGCCGCATATGTTAACAGTCGATCAAAAACGCATAAGAATGGACATTTCTCAAGCGTGTTTGGATCGTTTTAAGCGAAATGGATTGTAAATGGATTGCAAGCGTCATTTTATAACTGTTGATGAGACATGGATCCACCACTATACTCCTACTCCAGAGACCAAAGAACAATCCAAAACAATGGACTGAAGCTGGAGGAAGTCCCCAAAGACGGCAAAAACAGTTCAATTGGCTGTTAAGGTTATGGCACCTTATTCTCCTGATTTAGCTCCCAGTGACTCAAATGAATCTCAAATGAAGGTGCAATTACAGTTGTAATTTTGAAGACCTGCAGGAAAACAATTTCCAGGAATAGAATTGCTAAAAAAGCGTTGGACTAAGTGTATTGAAGTTTCAAAATATTTTTGAAAAACTAACTATTCTCTTTCATTGATAGGCTAAGAAGTTTCCGAACCGCCCTCGTAATCGGGCGTGTCATAGAGGAAATTCCCCATATCAGCTACACAATAAAAAGTATATATTGAACCCTATTTCTCCCGTTTTCGAATAATCATTAAAGATCTGGAACGAATGTTTTCCAACTAAATACTATCTCTACAAAAGCATCGGTACTTTACGAAGCAGATGTTAATTCGACGTCAACCGAACTTACGAATACCAAATTTGAAATAATTGCAATGAGTAATGCCCCTAAAATCATCAAAATACTGAATATCGTGAGGTACCGTTATATGAGACTATACGAAGACGTGGACCTGCATAAACATTTTTTTGTCATAGGTTGTGGTATCCAGTACGAACTTGAAATACGAAATTTGAATCGATTCCGGTAAAGAGTTTCGCTAAAATCATCAAAATACCGAATATCGGGAGGTAGTACTTATTACTTACTTTAAATACGAAATTCGAAATGGTAAATAATGTAGCTAAAATTATCAAAATACCGAATATTGGGAGGTACCGTTATATATGGGCTATACGAAAACGCTGACCAACATGACCCATTTACCATGTTAACTTGTCTACTCGCAAAATACACATGTGTGCAAAAATTTAGCCTTCTATCTTAATTCGTTCGAAAGATAATGTGGTTACAACAGACAGACGGACAGACAGAAACACAGTCAGACGGACATGCTAAATCGACTTAGATTTTTACGCTGATCAAAAATATATGTATATATACCTTGTTGGGTCTGACATAATGGTGGAGGGTATAAAAAATATCCCAAAGTATTACGGAAAAACATACACATTTTTATTACCGTTTTTTCAATCGATTTTTCTAGATTTTATTCTTCTCTGCCAAAATGTCATTCTGAATTGGTGAGAATTGTCAAAATCCGTCCAGTCCTTCTAGAGTTATAAGCTGTCTACCTAACACTCCCTTTTTTGGTATATGAGATTGTGTATATTTTGCTATATTTGCGATATCTTAGATATCATTGTGTAGATAGATAGATTTAAGATGGACCGATGATCCATATATGGATTCCTATGTCTTGGACCAATATTTCGAGATGTAACAACCTTTTTTGGTACAAACGAATTTATAATACCCCCCAACACATAGTGTTATGGGGTATAAATACGCAACATTAATTGTGTATGTGCATGGAAGTGTGATGTTTGCATGGCTCATCCTTTGTGTTCCTAGCTGGTGGCTGGTGAAATTGATGAGGGTAATTAATTAAACGTTATTTCCATGAACTGTACGCAACAGTAATTTTTCCTCGATTTGTTACGCATTTTAATATTACATTGTTTTTTTTTTTCATTTAGAACATTTGTATGTATGTGAATAATTGAAACAGTGACTGTTTTTACGATAAAATGTGTTAAACAGGAAACTGTTGAAACTAATTTACTTCGAAAATATGAGATCTGAACAAAGTCAAAAATTAATCGAAGTCTTTCCAAATTAATGCATCTATGTATAATGTGACCATTTATATTTTTCGTCAGAGCGGGACGCCTGCGGAATTTTGTAAAAAAAATTATGCATTTAAAAACAAATTTTATTCAAAAACGGAGAGAATACGTATAAATCTAATTTATGAAATTAATCTTATGTCTAAGTATGAAATGAATCTATTGTCAGCAGAGCAAATTAGTTTTAAAATATCGGGTCTAGTTTTCAAGTAGGAATGGAGCTGATTACATTGTTTGTTGATGTTAGTCTTAGTAATTAAAATAGCTTTTAAAACTGTCACACTTAACTGCGTTTTTTCACTTGTCCATATTTTATTCATTAGGGAAAAAACTCTTTCGACAGGTGCGTTACTTCCAGGCATACATAAAACATACTCAATAATTGTGCGAAAGTTTGTGCAGTTGAGATTATTAGCACGGAAGTGTTTAAACAGCTCCACCCAACGGTCTTCAGTAGCAACATTCTCATCGTTCCAGCTTTCGATTTTTTCAACTGTGACGTAACTGGAAATAAGCGAAAACTCATCGAACACCTCCGTATCTTGGCTACTGCTAAGAAATCTTTGTGTGATCAGCAAATCCGTCACATTCTGTACGTCTTCCCAAGTAGGGACTTTTCTCAAATTTGACCATTCAAATACTGCTAGTTGTGCATTGAACTGACACCACTGTTCCAAGTATTCTTTACTTGTCTTATAAAAATCCGCTGCCGCAGTTTTCACATTCTGCTCATCAACAGCAACGTCAGTTTTTTGTAATTTTACCAGTAGATTGCGGACGGAATGAGGAAGGAAAATCGAATTCTCTTTAAGTTCTAAGTTATCTCGGAGACGATTAATTTCATTCGCAGACTCTATTGCGGACACGTTTTGTCCCTCGATTTTCAACACGGCTTGATGAAAAATTGCTGTCTGTGCGTGCAAAAAATATAACCACAATTCAGAGCTGGGATTTTCGAAAAACGTTTTTAAAATAGTAGGGCATTTATCTATGCTCAAAGGCTGAAACATTTTTAAAATTCTCTCAAGCGCCGGCATTAAAGCAAGTCACCTTGTTTTACTGTAGCCCAACAGTTTCGGATACTCTGTGTCGGTGGAATCACAGAACTCTTTCAGAACTTCTACCCGAATGCTGTAGATGTAGAAGAATGAATAAATTTTCACAATGATACATTCGAAGTCAACAGGGAGACAATCTGCGGCTGTTTTGATAGCCTTATGAATTATATGGGCTCCACACCCAATCCCAATGAGCTGCCTTCCGACGGATAGGTTCAATTTCGCGTAAACATTATTTATCCCTTTTCTATTCTTTTCTTCGAAATTGCAGTTTGTATTGTCTGCACAAAATGCCACAATTTTCTTATTCAAATCATTGCAAGATAATACTTCTTTCAAATAATCCACAATTATATCAGATGATTCGCCTGGCTGCTTTTGAAACTCTAAAAGCCTGACTCTCACGCCTTCGTATGGTACAAAATAGCGAACTAAAACAGGGAATAATTTTATTGAGCCATGATTGGAAGCATCGGTTAATAAAGATATGCAGTGGGCTTCGTGAAGGTGTTCTTTCAATTCGTCCATCGCCATAGGTGCCAGCACATTTACAACTATAGCTTGTGATTTTGTACGGGCACATCTAAATTTTTGCTCAAAACATGTTTGTATTAGATTTGAAGCACAGTCATTCGAACGAAAACTGTGGTTTTCTTGCACTGTGTGGTACGCCCACGCACCCTCCGCTGTAGCTATATCCAAGTCTTTGGAAGTCGCCAAATTTGTTCTTTTAAAAAAAGAAAGCATTGACGAGCTTGAAGCGGCAGCTTGATTAGAAAGCTTGTGTTTTTCCGATTTTAAATGCTTCTCAATATCACTGGCACCACCATGTCCAACACTAAAATCAGTACGACATTTTTCACACGTAACGTCGACATTTTTCACACCACTTCTTTGTTTTATAAATGAATACTTATTTTGCAAAGAAATGTTAAAAGTACACTTGCGTTTAGGCATTATTGTAATGTTACAATCACAAACATTGAAAATAAATTGTTTGACTTTGCTCGCCTTCTCCGACTCCGCGATGAAAAGATACCAGAACAATTTAGAGCGTCTGTGCTTAGGGTACTGACAGAGTGACAGAAACTTTTTCTGTTTTTATAAGCATTTTCAATTTGGTGATTTCCCTTGTTATGCTCGAGTTAATGTCAACGCCGTCGACGACGCCGAAAAAGTTGAAACAGATTGAACTTTTTCGGCGTCGAATTTCTTACGGCGTTAAGATTAACTGCTCTCATAAAATTTCATACGATTCAATTTTTTTGACATTTGACGCCGTCGAATCGAGTTAATTTTAATGTTAATGTTGCTTGAAAAAAACTATGCAAATAAATTATATGTTCACGGGGAAAAAATAACTCATGTATTTTTCATCAATATCAATATCCAGTATTTTCGAAAGCGGGACATTTTTGCTCTCGCTGGGGACAGCGGGACAGATAACCTCAAAGCGGGACTGTCCCGCCCAAAGCGGGACGTATGGTCACGTTATCTATGTAGGCAATCGTGCTCGGCTAAATTTTGTAGTAAAGATAAAAAAAGGAACGGCTTTTTTTAAGAGTATTATGTATTTGTGCATTTGTTTGTAACATGGAGAACGAAGCGAGATAGACCCATAGTTACTTTTGAGGATCTCCATAAAATCACTTTCTGAGTTGAGTTATGCATGTCAGTCCGTCCGTCCGTCTGTCCATGTATTCTTGTGATCAAAATGCAGGTCGCATTTATTATCCGATTGAGATGAAATTTTCCAAACAATATTTGTTTGGCCCAAGGACGAACCCTATTGAAATTGTAGATAATCGGTAAAAAATTAGATATAGCGCCCATATATATCTTCGTTCGATTTGCCTTTTATTGTGCACCAAACGTGTAATATTTGCCCAAATGGAATGGAATTTGGCACATACGACCGAATTGAGTCTAGAAGATAGTATGCCAAATTTGGTGATATAGCTCCTATATATTGTTCATCCGATTTGTCGTATTTGTTACCCACAGCCGTAATATGCACTCCGCAACAACAATATTCAGGGAAATATATCAAATGCAGTTCAGAAATATCTTTGCCAAATTTTATCGAGATCGGTTCAGATTTGGCTCCAAATGGGCAATACAAGTCCGAAATTAAAAGATACAAATGCTTTAGCATATTTAGTCCTTTGAACTTTAAATTGTAATTATTGAGTGTATGATTGAATTCTCCCATAAAAACTTATAATTGTTATGCGGAGCTCTACTAAATTAGCAAAGTGGTGTATTGTTTATAATGTCCTGTGAGAAACTTATCTTTAGAGTTAAGGAGTAATAAAGGCATTATATCTCAATTATGAAAAAAGGGAAACCTTTGAAAATAACTGTAGCAAGATTGCAAGATGACAAATGCCATAGAATTTGGTAGAAAAGGATAGGGTCAGGATGAGAATAGAATCCTGTTGTTTTGGAAGATATGCGCAAAATATTTATGGTTTGAAACGGACTTAAAACCTAAAAATTGTCCGGATTATGCAGTCGCCCTACAGTTCTCAACTAAGGACAAAACACACATGCCATTTTTATGAGGTTGAAGTTTAGGACAGTTTCGATGGTCATCGGATAATATTTAATGGTTGAAATGGACTACAATTCCATGTAAAAAAGACAAAATTAGCGAAATCACAAATAAATGTAGGATCATATACTTCGTCAAATACCGATGCTTTTTTAGAGATTGTATGTTTTTGGAAAATATTAGTTCCAGATCTATGATGATTATTTGAAAAGTGGAGCAATCACGTTTAACATTTGATTTTATTTATACCCTCTACCATAGTATGGAGGGTATATTAAGTTTGTCATACCACAAAGTATATATATTCTTGATCAGCATAAAATACTTTTCCGATTTAGCGTCCGTCTGTCTGTGGAAATCACTCCAGCTTCCGAACGAAATGAAGTAGGTTGATAAGATTTTTGGTATTAAAAAAGGCCATATAGGTCCACGTTTTGGTATAGCCCCCATATAACGGTACCTCCCGATATTCGGTATTTTGGTGATTTTAGCAACATTATTTACCGGAAATGTTTCAAATTTACTATTTAAAGTTAGTAATACCCTCATATAACGGTACCCACCGATATTCGGTAGTTTGATGATTTAAGCGACATTATTTACGGAATTATTTCACATTTGTTATTTGAAGTTCGTAATGGGTACTACAGCCTATGACAGAAAATTGTCGGTGTAAGTCCACGTTTTAGTATAGCCCTTATATAATGGTACCTCCCTATTTTCGGTATTTTGGTGATTTTAGCGACATTATCCACCGATTTTTTTCAAGTTTCGCATTTGAATATTCTAATGGCTTATGACAAAAGTTTCCTATGTAGGTCCAAGTCGTCGTATAGACCGCAATATAATGGCTACATTCGATATTTTTTAAGATTTTAACAGAATTTTTATCGGAATTTATTTGTTTGAAAATTGTTAAATTCGTTCCAAATGGTGGAGGGTATTCAAAGTTCGGCCCGGACGAACCTACAGCTTTTTTACTTCTTATGTAGTAGGTATGGGGATGTTTCTTAGGGAACGTTCCTTCTAGCCAAAAGAGTTTAAGATCTGCAGAAACTTTACCGCAAGTTATAGTGTTGTAGGGTATTAAATGGTCGGCTCGCCCGACTATAGCCTTTGCTTACTTGTTTTCATACAAATTTCGGCAAATTTTGGTAATGTGAGTGAGAATTATCAATATAAGCCTAGTGTCTTAGTATAACCCTCATAAGAAGGTATCCCCTGATTTTAGTTATTCCCGGGGTCTTTGTCACATTTTTCATTTGAATTGGCCTTTAATTGCCACCGTAGAGGCTAAGCGGGTAGAAAACCTTTTTTATAGAAATATTTCAATATAGATTAGTTTTTCTGAGTGACGCCCATAAAGAGTTACTTGCTTATTTTAAATACGATTTGCGTAAAAATTTGTAGTTAGGCTAATTTGGGAATAGAGAACAATCTTCAGAAGATTTCAACATAGGTATAATTTTCGGTATATTCCCCATGTGTCTGTACTTCCCAGGACCACGTTCCCAAATAATGTTGTCGAAGGGTTGAAAAATCCTATGTGGAGGTAATTGTAAGGTCTTTGAATGCTCCTCCAGACAATATTGGTTTGAAACGTGGAATTACAATTTCTCAACCTCCAGACAATATTAGTTGGGAAAGAGGTACGTGTCGCACAGTGTTATTGAAAATGTTGACTATTTTAAGGAGATTTATGTTCATAATTTTTATTATCTGGTTAAATTTTAATGCAAATATTAGGGTGTGCGAAGTTTTAGCCATATCGGGTACTTCAGTCTTTGTCTTTGAGAAAAATAATTTTTATTATATTGTGCACTTTTATGGGAATCCATATTGTCCATCATCAAACTTATATTTATATCCTGCAGCACTATGTGTTGGGGGTATTATAAGTTTGATTGGGCCAAAAATTATGTAACACCTCGAAATATTGGTTTCTCACATAGGAAAGTATATATGGATCTTCCTCGAGGAGAGGAGCCGATCTAGCTATGTATGTCCTTCCGTCCGTCTGTCCATCTGTCCATGTTAATTTGTAATCAAGCTACAGGTCACAATTATGAACCGATCCTCACGAAATTGAAAATGGAGGTGGGGTTATGGTCAGAATAGAATGGACCAAAAACAGAAAAAATCCTGATTTTGCAGTTGCTCTACAGGCCACAATTATGAACCAATCAACGCGAAAATTTACATGGAGTTAGAATTTAGGAGTGGGCAGAAACCTACCAATTTGGGCCATTCGGCCATCGGACAATAATTAGGCAAAATAGACCCTAACTTTTATGTAAGGAAATAGGAAAATGTCCACTAAACCGCGAATAATTTCAATCCCAGCCAAATCACAAATACATTAAGATATCACTTCTGACCATTACAGTGATGCTAATAGCCAAGAAATCGGATATATAGCAAAATAGGTAAACTATATATGTAAAAGAATTGATCTTATTTAGTCTGCTTATTAATCAAGAACCGCTGGGCCGATTTTCACAATTCCCAGCAATTCGGAATGGTCTCTTGCCAGAAAACGATAAAATCTAAGAAAAACGCGGAAAAATATGCTAATAAAAAAGTGAATGTCTTTTGTCGATTTTTTTCAATTTTTGTCAAATTTTTTATCGCATGCAATTTTTTCAATTTGACAAACAATTTTGAATTGTAAATTTTTTAAATTTTTACACCCCCCAACACTACGTTTTGAGGGCAATCCCACGGCGGCCGGTTCTATGTACCGGATTGACTCGGAGGCACATTTCTCCGACCAGGGGCCGCCAACCCAGCAAATACATGTTCGTGTTCGTCCATTTTTCTGATGTGGGAGCAACATTACCCGGAATGTTTGCTCCGTATTCTCTTGGTCCGATTTTCTCTAGGCTCAGACCACCTCCCCATTATTATCGCCATCAATAGACCACCCGACTTCATCGACTCTGAACGCCGCACTTTCCTTAACCACGGGAAAGCTAATTGGCAAGAATTCAGAGAGTATACCAATCGCCGCTTCAGAGAACTGCCCAACCCATTTGATGTTCAGGTAGCAGATAGGTGTTTCCGGGACATCATCAAAGCTGCAGCCGCTCGCTATATACCTGCTGGTCGAATACCTGAAATAAGACCAAATTTCCCAGCAGAGGCAGCGGGATTAGCAAACGAGCGAGATGAGCTTCGCCGTACTAACCCTAATAACCCCAGAGTCAGGGAACTTACTCTGGAGGTAAACAGGTTAGTAGGCGAGCATAAGCGGAAAAAGTGGCTAGAACATCTGAAGCATTGCAACATCGGTACCGGAACGAGTAAATTGTGGGCAACGGTTAAGTCGCTTTCGAACCCTGCATTTATTTCGCTGCCCAGTCAAGCCTACTCACCTAACTCCAGTCTCGTTATGGACTCAACCCATACAGGTTGCATCCTTTTTGAGACTGGACTTAGAGGCAGAACCGGATTGAACTGAGTCAGAAAATGGAAACCAAACGAACACATATGTATGAGCTGCTACAACAACAACAACAACGTTTTGAGGGTATTATATGCATATCGCAATTATCGTTCGATCCTTACGAAATTTTGCATGGGGGTAGGGTTAGGGTCAGAATTAAAGCCTATTGTTCTTAAGATGTACATTTAGAGGTGCAAATGGACTAAAAATAAATTTATTTTCTTCTAATTTTGTAGTCGCTCTATAGGCCACAATTGAAAACTAATCGAAACGGAATTTCGCATCGGAAGATGGACCACAACTTTCGTGTGAAATTGTTTTGAATACTTACGAAACTACGGAGTGCGTAAATATTGGCCAAATTCTCCAGTCCTAAAAACCTCTGGGTGGGGCTCTTTGACATTATTTGAAAAACGAAATCTTCCAAAATGAATTTGGATATAAGGGACTTCGAACATATTCTAGTGTTGTAGGGTATCACATGGTCGGCCCCGCACGACAATAGCCTTTGCTTACTTGTTTATTAATGAAATTATTTTGGAATCGAAATAAAAAAATAAAAAATAGTAAATAAATCAAGATTAAATATACATATGTTTTTGAGGACATTTCATCTATAATTTAATTCAAATATATTGATTTACATGCTGTCACCCAAACCAAAAGTAAAGCAGATCATGTATTCAAGGCTGGACTTATGCCTTAGTAAATATTTATTTGTCAATTTGCTAAATTAATTTCCAGTTGCGGCTTGTCACAAAAGTCAATTGCCAACGATGCATAACGTGCCCCCAAAGGTAACCAAGGAATAAAGAAAAACTTTTATTCATGCACGCATGTGTGTGTTGTTGTGGCAATATTTCGAACGATTTATGAATGGCCGTTTTCTCCAGCTGCAATAATAATGTTATAAAACCGCTCAGTATGCCACTCATGCCGGCAATATTTCCCCTTTTCTTTAATGGTGTCCCAATCAGATGTTCATTTCGCCGTCCCACGAAATTCGCCGTCTACGCTGAGCGCCAAACAGTTTTTGTTGTTCGAACGTGCAACCAACTTTTATGGTGTGAAATGTATACGGAAGTCAATTGAGGCAAACGAAAATCGACATTTGCGTTTAATTCATGCGATTGCTCGTTCATTCAATATTCCGGGCGGTGGGAAACGACAATAAATAACGGTTTTATATGCATTGGCGTGCAAAGCCAAAAAGCAAATAAACACACTTAGATCTGAAGATTTACAGATCCGCGAATTCCAGGGGATCATCGTTTACGATGTCATTGAAGTAAACGCAAAAAACAATTTGTATTTGGTTAATAATCCGAAGAAAATAAGTATTGCGGTAACTAATGTCAACAATTTCGCTAAAATATACATTCTCGTAATAAGCTATGGGAGAATAAGATAGGTTGTCCTTACTGTTTTTTAATGTTTTATACCCTCCACCATACTATGGAGGGTATATTAACTTTGTCATTCCGTTTGTAACTCCTCGAAATACTCATGTCAGACCCAACAAAGTATATATATTCCTGATCAGCGTAAAATTCTAAGTCGATTTAGCGATGTCCGTCTGTCCGTCTGTCTGTTGTAACACGCTATCTTTCGAACGAATTGAGATAGAAGGCTAAAATTTTACACACATGTTTATTTTTCAGTAGGCTGGTTAAGTTTGTAAATGGGTCATGTAGGTCCACGTCTTCGTATAGCCCCCATATAACGGTACCTCCCGATATTCGGTATTTTGATGATTTTAGCGACACTATTCACCGGAATTGTTTCAAATTTGGTATTTGAAGTTCGAAACGGATACTACAGCCTAAGACAGAAAATTGTCTGTGCAGGTCCACGTCTTCATATAGCCCCTATATAACGGTACCTCCCTATATTCGGTATTTTGATGATTTTAGCAACATTATTCACGGGAATTGTTTCAAATTTGGTATTTGAAGTTCGAAATGGATACTACACCCTAAGACGGAAAATTGTCTGTGCAGGTCCACGTCTTCGTATATAACGGTACCTCCCGATATTCGGTATTTTGATGATTTTAGCGACATTATTCACCGGAATTATTTCAAAATTGGTATTTGAAGTTCGTTATGGGAACTACAGTCTGTGACAGAAAATTGTCTGTGCGGGTCCAGGTCTTCGTATAGGCCCCATATATCAGTACCTCCCTATATTCGATTTTAGGTACAATACCCACCGAAATTGTTTGAGTTGTGGTATTTGAAGTTCGTAATAGATGCTACAGCCTGTGACAGAAAATTGTCTATGCTGGTCCAGGTCTTCGCACAGCTCCAATTTAACGGCACCTCTCTATATACGATATTTTGATGATTTTAGCTACATTATTCACCGTTTATTTCAAGTTTCGAATTTGAATATGGTAATGGGTTATGACAAACAATGCCTATGTATGTCCACCTCGTATAGACACCAATATAACGGCTATATTCGGTATTTTTAAAATTTTAACAGAATTTTTTAAGGATTTTATTTTTTAAAAATTTCCAAATTCGTTGCAAATGGTGGAGGGTATCAAAAGTTCGGCCCGGCCGAACTTACTGCTTTTTAACTTGTTAAATTATGATTTCGAAGTATCTAACATCTGATTGGGTGGATGCCCCTCATATAATAATATCGGTGCTAGATTTTATTTAAAATCCAGTACTAAGTTTCAATATTTTCATTTTTCTGCTTCCTCTCTCACAAAGGTAAAAATTCATCAGGTGCTCAAGCAATTGAAAGAAATTAAAAAGCGCACGTTATTTATAAGGCAACAGAGATCTTGTTCCAAAATCTAAAGTTTGTGCAGAAAGGCGTGGATACAGGTAGACATACTTATGTGTGCAAACTTTGAAAAAACCTATGAATAATTTCACGTTTTCTGAACATTAGGATTCTATTAAATTTTGTTTTAGAAGATTTTGGTAAAGTATACAAGATCGGTTGTAAAAGCGAACACTATATTATGCGTTTGTACTATTTTTGTATGTTCATCGTCTAACTAAAGGTGGTTGTGGAATCCCTAAGAAAATTGTTCAACCTGGTTCAACACATACCTTTTATTCAAATATAGTTCTATAGTCTGAGAGTAAATATGTGCCTGTAAGGTGGCTGTTTTTTTGATTAAAAATTGTTTGATGAGTTTCAGTTTAGTTTTGGAATATTCAAACACACCTACAAATATTGATGATTTTAGCAACGTTATACACCGACTTTTTTCCAGTTTCACATTTGAATATTGTAATGGCTTATGACAAAAGTTGCCTATGCAGGTCCACGTCGTCGCCTAACCCTAACATGACGGCTATATTCGGTATTTTTAAGATTTTAACAGAATTTTTAAAGGATTTCATTTTTTTGAAAATTGCCAAATTTGTTCCAAATGGTGGAGGGCATTCAAAGCTTTACATTACATTACAGCTTTTTTACTTGTTTTTATTAATTCCTTAAATTTTTGCATGAGTCATCGTTTATCAACCCTAGAATTCGTGGTTCAAAGTCCCTCAAAATATTCTTAAAAAATCAAAGCTCAAATCAAATTAAAAACATCGCTATACCGGTAAAGAAAGGACAAAAGTCGGACGGGGTCGACTTTATGATACCCTAAACCATTTTGAATATTTAGTAGAGCTGCCCATAAAAAAATAAACGTTTTTTATGGGGAATTTATGATAATTAAATCATGTAAACTATAAACCGTTTTTTTTAATGCGTATTTTGGCTTTGGGGCAGTTAAAAACGAGCCCGTATCCAAAATCTGCAGTCTTTCGACCAAAGTCGGCTCTCGGCACGTTTCTACATACTCAACATGCTGAATGAGATAGTCGACCTACTCGACATAAAAGTCGTATCTGCTGATTGGAGTTTTCCAATGATTCATTGGTCTATGGTCGAATCACTCACATTCATAATAAAGCCGTACTGCCGGGCGTATGAAATATGATACGAAGTGATTATAATACTTATACGTATCCGTACCTCCATCACCAAATATTGAAATTTAATGTGGAAAAATAAAACAATTTCAATTTCAGTGTAGTTGTAGAATCTAACTTAGCCTATCTTAATTTTGCACATACAATTTCGTTGCAGCAGCGAATAGAATATTTTGTCTGACTTCAAGGAATTTATGTTCTGGTAAGTTTTCCACAGTGGAAATTAGTAAAAAAATAAAAAAATTCTGACATTATTTTCAAAAATAAAAAAAATACTTTGGTTACTAATTTATCTTTTAAACCCTGAAAATCGGTAATAGCTAAAAGCCTAAAATATAATATTTAAACGCAGCCGTCATTATGATATTGTGTTATCAATAAGAATAATAATATAACTAATTTAACAAGTATAACAAGTAACAAGTAAAAAAATATTAATTATGACCCACAAATACCAATTTTTAGACATTTTCGTGAGAAAAAAATCATCAAAATACCGAATATCGGGAGGTACCGCTATATAGGGCTATACAAAAACGTGGACCTATACATACAATGTTTCGCCACACGCCAAATACCAATTCTTAGACAAATCCGTGAAAAAATGTGGCAATATGGGGGCTATACCAAAACGTGGACTTATACATGCAATGTTTCGCCACTGGAGCTAGAACCCATAGTGAGGTACCGTTGTATGGAGGCTATATTTTCTGTCATAGGATCCAGTACCCATTAGGAAATTCAAATTGCTAATTAGAAATATTGCAGGTAAAAAGTGTGACACAAATCATCAAAATACCGAATATTTGGAGGTACAGTTACATGGTGATTATATCAAAACTTAGAGGACTATACATTAACTTAGGCACTGACAAGTCTATGCAAGAATGTTTCTTACATAACAGGTACATATGCTGTCGATTTTAAAGTTGTGACCAAAGCCGCCAAAAAACCTCCTGTAGATACTATTATATGGGAGCTATATAAAAACCGTTTCATTACCAAAAGTCCTGCAGAACAATCATCATTTCGTTCAGAATATAGAGTGATTTCCACAGACGGACAGTCTAACAGAAAGACAGACGGACGGGCGTTGCTAAATCGACATATAGTTTATGCAGTTCAAGAATATATATACTTTGTAGGGTATAAAATGAAAATTCGAGGTGTTACAAACGAATGACAAACTTAATATACCTTTCATACTATGGTGGAGGATATAAAATCGGAAGGTAATGCCACATGTTACTTCTATTTTATGATACTTGCTATACTAAATTTTAAAAAAAATCGAGAATATGACTAACATTCCAAACATCATACGGACTTAAAATACATTTAAGTGAAACCTATATCCTACCTACTTACTGTTCGGAGATTTCAATGGGTGGCTGACAGACAGACTTTAGGCTAAACTGTCACAATGAATATACCCCACATACCGCGATTTGAATCGTTATATTCATATTTGAATGTGAGTTTACCCCAAATACGTAGGTATACAATTTTCTAGAAAAAAAATTCTACAACATAATGTATAATGAAATAACATATCGGTCTTTTCTTTTATTCCTTATGTTTCCAAAAAAAGCATAACCTTTCCTTCCTAATTTCTATCATCATAAAATCAGAGAAAAAACAAATACAAACAAATAAGAACCCCGCCATATTATGTCTGCGCCTCGAAATGAAAAAAGGTCGCCATAAAACGGTATCTCCAAAAGAAAAACAAACAATGCATCGTGTTTACTTTTCTGATGAACTGTAAAAAATGAGTTTTTTGGTGCCACGATTCTAGCTTGAGGCATTATTTTAGCATGGCTTATTTTACGACTTCCTCTTAGAAGATGTTTTATTTACAATTTTTATTATTATTTTTATTATGCAAAAAGTAAGTATTACTTAATCAGAATATGTTTTTTTATTCGAATTAATAGGAAATTCAATTATATATATTTTCAATTAATCAAAAATAATGCATTAATAAAACCAGTAAAGAAAGCCTTAAAATCGGGCGGGGCCGACTTTATGATACCCTACACCACTTTGCTAATTTAGTAGAACTCCGCATAACAATTAAAAGTTTTTATGGGAGAATTCAATCAAACATGCTATGATTATAATTATAATTTAAAGTTCAATGGACTAAATATGCCGAAGCATTTGCATCTATTAAATTCGGACTTGTATTGCTCATTTGGTGCACAATTAATTTGAAATCTGATAAAGATATATATGGGAGCTATATCCAAATCGGAACCGATCTTGATGAAATTTGGCAAAGATATTTCTGAGGTGTATTTGATATATTTCCCTGAATATCGTTGTTACGGAGTGCATATTATATAACAAATCGGATGAACATTATATATGGGAGCTATAGCTATATCTGAACCGATCTTCACTAAATTTGGCATACTAACTTTTAGACTCTATTCAAGTGCCAAATTCCATCCCATTTGGGCAAATATTATACGTTTGGTGCACAATACAAATTAAATCGGTCGAAGTTATATATGGGAGCTATATCCAAATCTGAACCGACCTCGATAAAATTTATCAAATGTCTTTCTGAGCTATATTTGATGTATTTTCCCAAATATTGTTGTTACAGAGTGTATATTACGGCTGCGGAGGACAAAAATAACAAATCGAATGAACAATATATATGGGAGCTATAGCTATATCTGAACCGATTTCGATCAAATTTGGCACACATATTTTCAGTCCTAATTTGGTTGTATGTGCAAAATTCCATACTATTCGGGCTGATATTACACGTTTGGTGCACAATAAAAGGTAAATCGGACGAAGATATATATGGGAGCTATATCTAAATTTTGACCGATTATCTCCAATTGCAATAGGGTTCATCCTTGGGCCATCTGGATAGGGCAATAAATGCGAACTGTACTTTGTTTACAAAAATACATGGACAGACGGACGGACGGACATGCATAAATCGCCACAGAATGTGATTCTATGCAGATCATCAAAAGGAACTATGGGTCTATCACGTTTCCTGTTGCCTGTTACAAACAAATGCACAAAGACATAATACCCTGACCCTGGTGTAGTATTATTAATTCACAATATCGTATTGTCTCAAATCTTTGGGAAGCACGTAAATGAAAGTTATATCAAAGCAATTCTACTTTAGCCTAGTAACATACTTATATGAAATTCCACAAACGTGTACTGAAAGTTAGACAACTCAATAAACGGAATTTGAAACATAAGCCTCTAAGTCCTAAAACTATTTCCTAGAAATTCAAGTATGCTCAATAATCTTTTGATTAACACATAATGATATAGCGAATATTTTAGTTAACTTTGCATTTTCTTGTTATTTTTTTAATAGTAAGTTTTATTAATTGTTTCCATATGTTAATCCACATAAAATTGAGGGAAATTCCAAATATCATTTACATAAAACTAATGTATTCCTGGAATTTAAAGCGAGTCATTTTAACTGAATTTAATTATGTGTTTTAATTATAGACATCCAGCTGGTTACTGTCACTGAACTGTACAAGATATGTTTGTATTTATGCGCTTTTGGGAATCTCCAACTGAGAAATTGACCAGTGACAAACAAAAATTTTCGCCAACAATTTAATGATGAGGTTTAAATATGAAAATGACAGCATTATAATTGTTTTAAAGTGTATATGTAAATAAAAACAAAAATATACAATTATGCAATATCCTCCACCATAAGGTCGAGTATACCCGATACCCCATTAAATACATATGTATATTCGTGATTAGCATAAATTTATTACTCGATTTTATAATGTTTGTCTGTCAGTTCGTCCGACGGTCCATTCGTCTGATAAAATTATGGTAAAGGTTAAATGATAAATAAGTTAAATTTGCTATACATGTTTGTAGTATTCTATGTTATGTTAGTTATTAGAAGTCGTAAAAATTGTTTTGGAGTCGAAGTCGGATTCTGATTGAAAATGGCTTGACTCCATAGCTCTGGGCCTTAAAACAAGAAATATAAATTAACATGTTTTCATCAGCAATATATTAGCATTTCGATTTTCTGAGCAAGGATCAAATACGACAATATCAATTTCTGGACACTGACTATGCTACCTTAAATCTTCTGAACAAAATTTGATTAGACCAGTATTTCCCAAATTATGGGTATAATAATATTTTGTGGGGACGTATTAGAACTTTCTTTGTGGAGAGTTGAAGGTAGTAAAAATTAGGCTTTAGCGCTGTTCTTAGCCCTAACCTCATAAAAATTCCATGTCTATTGGTTCTTCTATAGGGCAACTGCAAAATCTATTGTATCTATTTTTAGGTTTTTGGACCATTTAAAACCCTTAGTAGTCTGCGAATATCTTTCAAAACAATAGGCATTTATTTAGATCCTAACCCTACGCCCATGTAATTTCGTGGTTATCACACGATAATTGCGACCTGAATATAATAACTTCAAAATATAGTGTTCTAAGGTGAACGCAATATTTTATGTCAAATTAAAAAAAAAACTCATGCGAAAAAAAATTGCAAAAAAATAAGTAAAATAAATATCACAGAAAAATATTCACACAATTTTTACAGACTTCTGTCAAACTACCATTTTGAATTGGTGAGATTTGTAAAAATACGTTCTTGAGTTATAAGTTTTTTTGCCATATGTGCTACATCTCGGATATCAGCATCAATTTAAGGGGCCTGAATTGACCTTTGCGTGAATGTGTGATTTATACATATTTAATAGAAATTTCCTCATTATACCCCACAACACTATGTGTTGGGGGTATTATAAGTTTGATTGGGCCAAAAATTATGTAACATGAAATATTGATTTCCCACATAGGAAAGTATATATGGATCTTCCTATCTCGCCGAGTTGATTCGATCTAGCTATGTATGTCCGTCCGTCCGTCTGTCTACCGGTCGCAATGATGGCCCGATCTTCACGAAATTTAGAATGGAGGTGGGGCTAGGGTCGGAATAGAACCCTATTCCTTTTGGAGATGATCGCATAATATTTAGGGGTCGAAATGGACCAAAAACTGAAAAAATGCCGGATTTTGCAGTAGCTATACAGGTCGCAATTATAGACCAATCGACGCGGATCGATCGCATGTAGCTAGAGTTTAGGGTGGGAAAGAAGAATACCAATTTGGGTGGTCATCGGATAACATTTAGCGGGTAAAATAGACCATATCTTTTGTGTTAAAAAAATTCAAAATTTTTCATTAAACCGCGAATATTTTAAATCCCGGCGAAATCACAAAGCGATGACAAGGTTACTTCTGATCTTTACATTGATGTTAACATCCAACAAAACGGATATATAGCAAAATATGTGCGATATTTATGTCTATCAAAGAAGATATGCTTGAAAGATCTCTTATATGTCGAGAACGGCTGAACTGATTTCGACAGTTCTCATTAATTCAGAATGGGCTCTTGGCAGGAAAGAAACAACGTCTAAAAAATCGCATAAAAATATCTCTCTAAAGATGAAAATATTGATTTTGTAACATTTTCTCATATTTTTTCAATTTTGTCACATTTTTGGCATATTTTCATTTTGAATTAAACATTTGGTAATATTTCTACAGCTAACAAAACTAAGTAGTTAGGATATCACCATATCATATACAGATCGCATTTATGGCCCGATCCTAACGAAATTTTGCATGGGGATCAGATGAGGGTCAGAATAGAAGCCTACTCTTTTTGGAGATGATCGCCATATATTTAGCGGTTGAAATGAACCAGAAAACTGCAAAATTGTCAGCAGGTCGTAATTATTGCCCGATCCTCACGCACATTTGAATGGGGGTTACCGGGCATTGCAAAAGCCAAGCAGTTTTGGATGGCCATCCAAAAATATTCAATGTGTGAAATAGTTTGCCAACTTTTGTAGACAAAATACGAAAATGTCCATTCCAGTGACTTTTTGGAGAATTCACAAATACAGGAAAGACGCACTTCTGACTATTTCGCTAACGCTGATTTCGTTGAAGAATATAGTCAAATGTCTGTATCTCATATATATGCGTTTCAGTCAAAAACCAATAATAAATGTTAATCTTTTGCCACTTCTGAGAGATTATAGGTCTTTGGGAAATATTGGTTCCAGATCTAGGAAGACCATTTAAGTGCAACATCTACCAATAAATTGGAAATGAGCAAATTAGTTTAAGTTGCTATTATTTGAAAATTAGAGAACGAAACCTGATGGTTTTCTTTTATTATTTGTCACAATATCTTGTGGAATTCTTTCGAGTATCTCGCCTATATAAACTGTATCGTTTATTATAGTGTTGTAGGGTATTCAACGGTCGGCCCCGCTCGACTGTAGCCTTTGCTTACTTGTTTTTTGTATAAAAGTTATATATTTCAACCGGTCAATATATGACCTTACCAATTTGGATGGTCATGGTCAATAATATGACCATCCAAAATGGTAGGGTTCTGCCCAGCCCTAAACTCCAACCCTATGCTAAATTCCGAGTCGATGAAGATTTTTTCTGTTTTTGGTCCACTTCAAATGGTCGCAAAATATTTACGACTATCTCCCACAACAATAGGCGTCTATTCTGATCTTAACCCTACCTCCATGCAAAATTTCGTGTGGATCGGACTTTAATTGCGACCTGAATATAATACCCCCAACACATACTGTTGTATGGTGAAAAAAGATAAAACGGCCTAAAGTCGAGGGGCCTTTTTTTTTGACATCCTACACCACATTGCAAATTTAGTAGAGCTACCCCTAAGAAATATGGAAAATTTATGAGAATTAAATCATACCAATAGGTATTTTTAATTCAAAGCCGAAAGGATGTAATGTATTAGAGATATATCGATTTCCATTAAGTTTGACGGAGGCATTTGTGTCTGAGCTGATATTCACCAAAATCCATCCTATTTGAGCTGATATTGCAGTTTTTTGGTACAATAAACGAGAAATCGGAAGAAGATATATATGAAAGCTATCTCTGAATCTATAAAATTTAACAGACGTATTTCTATGTTGTATCTGATAGTTGGTATCAAATATCGGTGTGATGGACTTAAATACAAAATCGAATGGAATATGGGACCTATATTAACAGATTTTCAAACTTGATACTCGTTTTTTTCAGGCTGAATTTGTTCCTATGTGATCAAATCCATTCAATTCGGACTTATATTACCAATTTGGTGCACAATAAGCTTGAAAGCGAGTAATGATATATATGGGGGCTATATCCATATCTGAACCGATCTCGACAAAATTTGGCAAAAGTATTTATACCCTACAACACTATGTGTTTGGGGGTATTATAAGTTTGATTGGGCCAAAAATTATGTAACACCTCGAAATATTGATTTCCCACATAGAAAAGTATATATGGATCTTCCTATCTCGCCGAATTGAGTCGATCTAGCTATGTATGTCTGTCCGCCCGTCTGTCCGTCTGTCCATGTTAATTTGTAATCACTCTACATGTCGCAATTATGGCCCGATCCTTACGAAATTTCGTATGGGGATAAGATGAGGGTCAAAATTGTAACCTACTCTTTTTGGAGATGATCGGGGTTGAATTGGACCAAAAAAACTGCAAAATTGTCAGCAGGTCGTAATTATCGCCCGATCCTCACGCACATTTGAATGGGGGTTATCGGACATTGCAAAAGCCAAGCAGTTTTGGATAGCCATCCAAAAATATTCAATGTGTGAATAGCTTGCCAACTTTTGTAGACAAAATTCGAAAATGTCTATTCCAGTGACGTTTTGGAGAATTCACAAATACAAGTAAGACGCACATCTGACTATTTCGTTAACGCAGATTACGTTGAAGAATATAGTCAAATGGCTGTATCTCATATAGATGCGTTTCAGTCAAAAACCAATAATAAATGTTAATCTTTTGCCACTTCTGAGAGATTATAGGTGTTTGGGAAATATTGGTTCCAGATCTAGGAAGACCATTTAAGTGCAACATCTACCAACAAATTGGAAATGAGCAAATTAGTTTAAGTTGCTATTATTCGAAAATTAGAGAACGAAATCTGATGGTTTTCTTTTATTATTTGTCACAATATCTTGTGGAATTCTTTCGAGTATCTCGCCTATATAAATTGTAGGGTATTCAACGGTCGGCCCCGCTCGACTGTAGCCTTTGCTTACTTGTTTTGAAATGTTTTTGATATATTTCTCCGGGTATCGTTATTAAAAAGGGCATATTATGACTGTGGAGGACAAAAAACAAATCGGTTGTACAATGTATATGGGAGGATGAGATTTTTTTGGATTTAATCCTCATTCCATTATGGAATTATGACCGAAAAAATTACGATTATTATACTTATAATTGTAATAGGGATTAGGTCCGTGGGGATTGTGACAAGGTACCCTACTTAAAATTCAAATATACAATTTGTTCTTATTGGATCTAAGGACACAATACGCTATTCTGGCTTTATTATATTGTTACCAGGATTTTAATTTATTTACCAAGGCCTATCATTCTCATGAGAAATTGTCGACTACCAAACTCTTATTACCTAGTGTTATTGAAATACCATTTATTTTATTACATTTGGATTATGTGGCGCATCCGTTATCTTGGAAAAGTAAATATTTTATTGCAAATTAATTGAAAACAATGTAATTATGAATTTATTACACTATGTAGCGGTTTTATGGGATATCGTGGCTATTTTCTGGTATTAACGAGCCCACATGTAATTGTTGATATGATTATTAGCGCGGAATTTCCAATATTGAAGATAATTAATGAACACATTATTTATTTGAACATATTGGCTATTTGTGAATTTTGTGAATATTAATTTTGATAGTTATTGGAATTTGAGGCTAATAACATTAATCAATTTCTAATTAAGACCAATTATGAATTTACAAATGCACACACACACACAAATTCTCAGTATATAGTCGAGTGTGCTTTACTGTAAATTGCTTAAATCAAAAAAGTTGAGAATAATGTTTTTAAATTATTCCACATTAATTAAAAGTTTGTACATTAATACGGACTCATGTTGATGTCATTGCACTCAAAATTTCAGTAGAGGAAAAAAATAGAAATTATAAAAAAACAAGTAAGCAAAGGCTACAGTCGTGCGGGGCCGACCATGTAATACCCTACAACACTACAATATGTTAGAAGTCGTGCGGGGCCGACCATGTAATACCCTACAACACTACAATATGTTAGAAGCCCCCTTATGTCCAAATCCATTTTGGAAGATTTCGCTTTTGGAATTATGTCTCGGGACACTGCCCAGATATTACCCTTAGCATATTGACCAGGAACATTTGCCTAATATTTACGCACTCAGACGTGCTGTTAGTTGTTGTGGTCCATTTTACTGCTAAATATAATCCAATGGTCATTAAAAATGCTAGAATTCTTCCCAGTCCTTAACTCTCTTCTCAGGCGTGTCGATTGGTTTCAATTGTGTGATCAGGACATTTTTTTATTTGCTTGTATACGATATTTGGCTATATTCATCAACAAAATCAGCATAAAAAGCCAGAAGTTCGCCTTTTGTGTATTCTGAATATCGCCAGTAAGTTATTTTCAGCGTTTCGGTAGAATGGAAATGTTGGTATTTTTTTCACACAAAAGTAGTGGTCCATTCAACCCGCTGTCCTAAACTCTAACTTTATGCGAGATTTCGTATACTGTATACCTTGGTTTCTATTTGTGACCTTTATAACGGCTTCAAAATCAGTTGTTGGTCCATTTCAACCCCTAAATATATTGCGGACATCTTTATTCTGAGCTATGAAAATTTTCGTGAGGATCGGACTATAATTGCAATATCTATATAATAACCCTACAAGTTGTACACTTCAATATTATAAGTCAAATGTAAAAAATCGCATTCAATAAAAAATATGAAAAAATTACAAATTTCACAAAATACTACAAAATCTATATTAACATCAATATTTTTTATTTTTTTTTTTTTGTGCCATGAGGGCAGTCTGAATTGAGAAAATTTGTCAAAATCGGTCCAGCCATTTTTGAGATATAAGCATTCTAGCTAACATTCCTTTCCTTTGTATATACACATTATATATATTTCACTATATATATCCAATATGTTTATCGGCATCTACGTAAATGTCAGGATTTACCTGTTCGTCTATTTGTGATTTCGCCGGGGTTAAAAATATTCGCGGTTTAATAAAAAAAATGACTTTTATTTAACACAAATGTTTAGGTCTATTTTACCCACTAAATATTATCCGATGACCATCCAAATTGGCAATAAATTGTCAAATGAGAACATAAAATGCAAAATACATTGGGACTGCAATCAGTCAAATACCGACTATAAAAAACGCAAAATAGAAATTCTACCTAAACATACAAGATACCTTTAATCGCTTTGGCAGATCATGATATGGATCATAACCCCTGATAACGGAACAACCCGGTTTCAAGTATATTCTACATTTTAACCTTATTTTTCGTACCTTATGCTGATAATTAAAAAAAAAAACCATCCTTGCAAGAAATGATCACGTTTTAGAGTCACCATCATATGATTTAAGGTATTTTCGGGGTCTTGGATACTTTTTCCATTTTTTGGCCCTTATTTGACATCTTTGTTTCTAAGGGGGAAGAAAACCTCTTTTCATAAAATTTTTATTTTTCGGAAAAGTGCGCATCTTAGTATTGAGGCTACCTGGGGTAAAAAACCCTGAGGTAGAAAATCATCTTACAGATAATTATCCTCATAGGAATTTATTTAAGTATAGTCCCCACATTAGTATATCCCCAAGTCCACTTTCCCAACCAATGTGTGGTAAGAAAAGAAAATTTGGTATTCTATTGAATTTGTAACCGCCAATCGAATATTGGTTGGGAACGTAGATAAACCCTGAAATGTCAATCTGGGACTCATTCAGTCGGAAATTTTGGCAGAAACATGAAAAAAAGATACGAAATTATACAGTAACTTTGTTGGATCTCCACCGCACAATTTAAATGACAAACAATTAATGCCCATCTTACTGTAATCGGAGCAAAAGAGTAATTTTTTTTGGCTATTCTGACAACATTCTGCCTTCAAGTATGAGGTGGACAAAACTGAATACCACGCAGTACGGGATTTTAAACGTTGGAAATACAAATTTTAAATTATAGCTCATTTGAATGCTTTTTACAATATCAAAAATTGATCTGAATTTTCACATGGGGCTATTATAGATGTTCTTTATCATATAGGTATTTAACACTCAAATTAAAGCCTATAGCTGAAAAATAAGATCAGGCTATTCAAAATATCTAAAACCGACGGTAATTATAATTTTTGCCATGAATATTAATTTATATTTAGTCATGGAGTCATTACTCATAATCAAGTCATTACTTATAATCAAAATTGTGCCGCCTACATAAGTCAGATCTGTGATTTATTATGCTTTAAAGACTGAAAGTACGGGCCGGCAACACGGACGGGGCCAACTAGTTAGATATATATTTAACCTCGCATGTTTGTAGCAGCCGAATCCATCTATTTATAGTTTCTCTATAATCCTAACAAATTGCATTGATTATGGATGCAAAAATAAAATTCTGATATAACGTCCGACTGTGACGTTGATGTGATGGATTTTACAAGATGTCGCTTACAAAAGTGAAATGAACCTTCACCCCATCATTTTCAAATTGTTATAAATGTTTCCCATTTGTTTTATTTTCCTTGGCTCAAAACCAAAAACACACCATCACTCCATGAAAATATAACTCAATAATGTCCATAGCAAAGTTTTTCACAGTAGACACAAACACGCTTATTGACTGGAAACAGAGCGATGTGGATTTGATAGATTGCTATTTTTACAACAAACAAAGTTTAGAATGCAATTTAAGGCAAGGGGGATGTGGTGTCGTTTGAAATGTAATTTCCCTGAGGCTAGATTGTGATGCTAATGTGAAAGTACATAACTATCAGTGGAATGAAACGCACTGTTCGGTGATGAACAATGCTATAGAATTTACAATACGTGCTAGATATTTGATATGGAATAAATAAAATAATCACTGCTAACTTTTAATATCCCTTTAAAAAAGGAGACTTAAATGATATTATGTTTGAAGGAAAATTCGGAAACTTGCTTCTAACAACCCTACCTACTACCTGACGTTTGAAATTCAAATTTTGCGATCGGTTTGTTTGATTGTCTAGAGTAAATGGACCTTGCGCAGTTGGATAATACGCACGAAAAAAAAAAAAACATTTGACCATAGCTGGAAGGTGAGTATTTTTGTAAAGCATGTCGGGTATTAGATATGCCATGGGAAGGTACAATTAAATGGGGGCTATATGAAAACGTTGAACAATATTCTATCACAGTAGGTAGAACCCGTTATAATCTTCAAATACCGAATTGCTAGGCTAGAAACTGAGGCTAAAATCATCAAAATACCCGGTATGGGGAGATACAATTATATACGGGCTATATGAAAACGTTGACCGATACAGCTCATCCTCAAACCCTGCCTGACAAAAAACTCTTTGCAAAATATTAGCTTTCTAAAATAGAGGGGAACAGTTCTTCCTTTTCCACATTATTGGAAATTTTTGAATTAAGATTCCTTGGAATCCTTGCATTTTAAATATATAATGTCTTCGGCAAAATTAATGACAACAATACGGTAATTAATATATCATTAATATACCAGAATATTTTAGAAGACTTAATCATATATAAACGCATGGAATTAATAAAAATTAAAAATAAAATAAATTCATTAAGTTAAGTTAAAGTCACAAGAACTACCTTCTTTAAACGATATGCATAGAATCACATTCTGATCTTATTTAAGCATGTGCCATGTCGGTTGAAGTATTTTTGAAATCAAATAACAGTTTGCATTAATTGTTCGATTAAGATAACATTTGGTATGTGTTTATGTTCATGGGCCAAGGATAAATTCAATTAAAATTTGGTGGTTTTCAATACAGAATTGGATGTAGCTCCCGTACATCAGATATTGCATACCGATATCAGACACTGCCTAGAAACGACAACAAGTCGAGAATATGATGTCATATAAATGACCGCCGTCTCAACTTGTTTTCATTTGAGCCCTTTTTGTGGCGTTTTTCATTACTTTGCATAAAATTTCCGGTAATAGGTCTTGACATTATTGGTGGATATTGTCTTTAAAATCTGAAAGAGGCTGAGGACTGCTGACATAAGCCCGAGACTTCAAAAAAAAAAAAAATAAATAAATAAAACAGCAAAGAAAGTCTTAAAGTCGGGCGGGGCCGACTTTATGATACCCTACACCACTTTACTAATTTAGTAGAGCTCCACATAACAATTAAAAGTTTTAATGGGAGAATTCAATCATACACGCTATGATTATAATTATAATTTAAAGTTCAAAGGACTAAATATGCCGAAGCATTTGTATCTTTTAAATTCGGACTTGTATTGCCCATTTGGTGCACAATTAATTTGAAATCGGATAAAGATATATATGGGAGCTATATCCAAATCGGAACCGATCTTGATGAAATTTGGCAAAGATATTTCTGAGGTGTGTTTGATATATTTCCCTGAATATCGTTGTTACGGAGTGCACATTGCGGCTGTGGGTAACAAATATAACAAATCGGATGCACAGTATATGTGGGAGCTATAGGTATATCCGAACCGCTCTTCACCAAATTTGACATACAGGCTTCTAGACTCAATTCGGTCGTAAGTGCCAAATTCAATCTCATTTGGACAAATATTAGACTTAGAGTTTGGTGCACAATAAACGGTAAATCGAACGAATTTATATATGGGAGCTATATCCAAATCTGAAACGAAATCGATAGAATTTAGCAAATGTATTTCTGAGCTGTATTTGATATATTTCCCTGAATGTCGTTGTTACGGCTGCGGAGTCTAAAAATAACAAATCGGATGAACAATATATATGGGAGCTATAGCTATATCTGAACCGAAATCTGATAAAATTTAGCATACTTATTTTCAGGCCTAATTTGGTTGTATGTGCAAAATTCCACACTATTCGGGCTGATATTACTAAATTTTTACCGATTATCTCCAATTTCAATAGGGTTCGTCCTTGGGCCAAACAAATGATTTGTGCAAAATTTCATCTGGATAGGGCAATAAATGCGAACTGTACTTTGTTTACAAAAATACATGGACAGACGGACGGACAGACAGACGGACATGCATAAATCGACTCAGAATGTGATTGAATGCGATTTGGTGTTTTTTGGTCCCTCAAATTCATAAAATGCACGATACAAGAATAATATTTGGTACCAGATATCAGATACAGGCAAGAAATAACTGAATTTTATGAAGATCATCCGATATCAGGTTTATTGTGCACCAAATAGCTAATATTAGCCCAAATGGAGTGAATTTTCGCAATTCAAAAGTGTTTAGCATATTTGATCCCATATATGTTTCATCCGATTTGGTTTTTAAATCTCCAACTTTCGGAATATGCACTCTATCATAACGATATATTGTACGAGATATGTCATAGAGCTCAGAAATTGCAATGTAAACCTTTCTTTTACGAGATCTCTACTAAATTTTCATAGTGGTGTAGGGTATCATATAGTCGGCCCCGCCCGACTTTTGAGCTTTCCTTACTGGTTTTTGCTGAAAATCATCTTATTCTTGGTGATGATTAAGGATGGCTTGATGGCGGTCAGCAGCTAACAGCTGATGCACCATCTGGACTTTGTACGAAATCATCTTCAAATCTTGTGCTGTAAAGACCGTCAAATGATACCCATTTGCGTGGCACGTCGTCTGGTCGATGTCGACGGCGCTTCCATGACATCCTCGGCTACAGCAGCAATATTCTCTGAGGAACGGATTCTCCGGGGTGTGCCACGCCTGCCAGAATCATTTGTTATGCCAGTCTCTTCGAGGCGAGCGGCACAACGTCGCAGTGTCTCACAAGTAGGCGTTGGAACATAGTTTATTAACGTGTATTTTGCATGTATTTACTAAAAAAGTGTCAAAACAGAAATTACATTAATGACCAATCGTAAAATTTACAGCATTTTCTGATAGGAGGATTACTTTTGCGCCACCTTGTATATTAAGTTTTGATAAGAATAAAGTCTGCCAAGTTTGGATCGAATCGATTCAAAACCAGTGAAGAAAGTCATAATTTAGTAGAGCTCCACATAAGAATTAAAAGTTTTTATAAGAGAATTCAATCATACACGCTATGATTATATTTATAATTTAAAGTTCAAGGGACTAAATATGCCGAAGCATTTGTATCTTTTAAATTGGGATTTATATTGCCCATTTGGTGCAAAATTAATCATATAAATCATATAAATATATATATGGGAGCTATATCCAAATATGAACCGATCCCGATAAAATTTGGCAAATATATTTCTGAGGTGCAATTGATATATTTCTCCAAATATTGTTGTTACAGAGTGCATTTTACGGCTGCGGAGGACAAAAATAACAAATCGGATGAACAATATATGTGGGAGCTACAGCTATATCTGAACCGATCTTTACCAAATTTGACATACAAGCATCTAGACTTAGTTCGATCGTATGTGCCAAATTCCATCCTATTTGGGCAAATGTTAGACGTTTGGTGCACAATAAAAGGTAAATCGGACGAATTTATATAGCTATATCCAAATCTGAACCGATCTCGATAAAATTTGGCAAAGATATTTCTGAGCTGCAATTGATATATTTCTCCAAATATTGTTGTTACAGAGTGCATTTTACGGCTTCGGAGGACAAAAATAACAAATCGGATGAACAATATATATGGGAGCTATAGCTATATCTGAAACGAAGATATAACATACATTCTCTAGCAATGAAATTATTTTATGAAAGTCCCATTCAGCAGAAAAAAAAAATGTTCATCAAATTTAATGGAAATCGATTCATATAGAGATAAAGCTCCCATTATTAGTTCCATCCCATCTCACCTATGCTCAATCTTTGCACTGGCAATGGTGAATTGTGGTAGTTGCAAAATTATGTAATTCCCTGGGAATCGATTGAAAGTTCGTGGTACAGGTTCGCTATTCGCTATTCAAATGTCCAAACTTTAACTGGTGGTTTTAACTGTCAAAATTGCATTACATTTCATTCTCTTTAATTGGACTTTTGTGTAATATCTATTAATATCTTGTGACAATTACCATCAATATCTTGTAACAATTACGAAAGTATGTAAAAGACACATATTTATATTATTTTTTTTTGTTAGTCAATGCTCTAGCTTACCTTTTAGTGAAATCTTCTTAAAATTTTAAAACATTTATTGAATAAATCATTTCTCCACCATATATAATATATTCCTTAATCATAGCCACGAGGACAAATACGCTCGCCCACTCTCTTCTGAATTAATTCATTTCCAATTAAATTATTTTTCATTGACGCTTATGAATCTAAACCTTATCGTTTATATTGAACTTGAAATAGTCAGAACTAATTGGTTTACTTACTTGACCATGACACTGTGACATTTGTCGTCGTCCTTGGAGATTAGGTTAAGTTCGTTTAGATTTATTGCAATACTCGATATTTCATTCTATCAAAACCATAATATATACGAGTATTTGAGTAAAAGCAATAATATTTTGATTAATGGTGCTAGAGTGCAATTCGTTGGAAAAGATATAAAAAATATAAAAATAAATTTATTGATACACACACAGTTAAAACGATTACAAATAGGTTACATGTTTTTGTCTAAAGGCAAATATTTGTTAAAGATCAACATATGGACGAAAATAGATAATTAATTTGAGTCGAGAAAAGTATCACTACTTTGAAAAAAAAACTGAATTCCAAAATACAGAAGATGGAATTACAATTTTTAACGAAAATAACACAAATTTCAAATTAAATTATCCGAATCATTTTTTGACTCTACACCACTATCAATCCATAGTTTAATTCAGTATTATTATTAATACTAATTAATTAATATTAATTAATTTTAATGGATAGATAAATGACAGTACAGGTTTTGGTATAACTTTAGAGTACTGCAGTGTTTGGGTTACTATATTAAACAAATCAATTATATCATGGAAAATGTGAAAGACTAAATGATTTTTTAAAGTTCACAGAACCTTTAAATAACATTTTATCTGATCTTCCTCTATTTACGTCGTAGGAACAGTTTTGATAGGATTTACTATATCTTGCCCAAACGCACGACACTGGCAATTAGTTATTCAGGTCTGGTGAATTTTTACAAGTCAATTTGCTAATTTAATTCCCAGTTGTTACTTTTCATCATAACTTTGCTTTGATGCATTACTACTAACAAAGGTAACTACAAATCAAGCAAATTTATAATAAATAAACCTACTTGTTGTTGTTGCAGCGAATTTTAAAATATTTTTTATGAATGATTTTTCCCCTTCCAACAACGCTCGACAGTGGACATGCGCAATGTGTGTTTCACGCCGGTAGCCTTTCTCCTTTGGTTGTCCCAAACATATGTTTATTTCGCCATACGTTTTATGGCGAATTCGCTATTAACTCGCAACACTTTTTGTCGTTGGGCGCCAAATAGCAGTCGTTGTTTGTAGGTGAGACAGACATTTGGTGGATAGTATTTGCGGATATCAATTGAAATCACCAACAATCTAATGATATTTATTGATAGACATTAGTATTTAATTCATTCGTTTGTTCATTCAGTATTCTGCGCGGTAGAAAAATGAAATAAATTCCAGTTTATGTGGAAATTTAATTGAAAAAGCATGCGATTTTTATAATTCACTGGGGTGTAATGCCTGGAACAAGAAGAAAATTAAAGATTAACACATCTGCGTTTGTCCGTAAAGGAACCATCGACAATGCAAATGTTTTGAAACAACCGCAGACATCATTTTTAATGGGATATGTTTAGTAAACGACCAAAGAAAATGAAATTGCTGCAGTGCATGCATTAAAAAAATTAGTTTTTAAAACGAAAAAGAAAAATAGGAACCACGGGGAAGAAACATGTTTGTTATATTGTTATTAGTTAGACTTAGTGCGATTTTTATTTTAATTTTGTTAAATTAAAAAAAAGAGCTACAAATTCTCATCTGCTCCCTTAGTTTTAGAGGATATTGTCCACAGGATTTTTTTCTATACTCAAACGGTAACAGAGAAACAAAGTAAATTTAAATTTCTTAAGCATTTCATTTTATGAAGTTAATTGCTACCAGTAAATTGCAGAATTTGATAAGGAAATTTTTCTCAAATGTCAAACTGTGACTAACGCATTTGGAAAACACCTACGTAAAAAAACTTTTCTAAATAGCCAAAATCGGAATGTAGCCATGCATAGGAATCTATACCAAAAGGTGGTGCAATAAACCCATTTTTCTCCTCCAAAGATGAAGGGTGTAACGTGGTTTTTTAGTCGATTGAGGTAAGCTCACTTGTAGCCAGGGTCTCCTTATGGATCCATAAACCTTATGAAATGTGAAGAGAAGATTTCTCCCTTTCATGAGGGTGTAGATCGGATTTTTTATTGTTTTAAATACTACATTACAATCTACTCGCGTTTGAATACGATAATATATTCAGATTTGCGAATTGACATCAGAGATAGTCAGGTATATAGTTGTTATTGACGATCGAGAATTCGATGTTTGTGACGATTCGTGTGCAATCAGGAATACTAGTATAGATATACAGATGGTTGACGATTTGTAAATAACCGGAAACTATGATGTGGGGATGGCAGATTGTTGACGATTGCGAATCTGGTTGTAGATGATGTGTAACTAATCGGGGATAATGTACGGGCTACAAATGATTTAAAGGTAATCTGGAACTCTTGTGGATGGTCGTCGGTTCCTGACGTGTTTAGGTTATTAGCAATTCTGATGCTGACGATTTCTTGGTAATCGGAAACTCAGACAAATTGTTTGCAATCTGGAATTATGAAATTGTTTTGGGATTGTAGACGATATCATTGTTCGAGATGATGACGATATAAAGTTAATCGTACAATATAGACGAGTGAGGATAATCGATGAGTGAGGATATGAGATGAGGATAATCGAATCACGATGTCGGTGTTCGGAATGTAAATTATTTGTATGATATCGGGAACTCTGATCCAGGTCTTATAAGACGAACTCTTTGTATAATCGTTCGTGTTTTTATCGGCAACTCACTGTGGAGATGTTCGGTTACAGATGTCCAGGTCGGGAAAAATGAATCGGGGACTTAGCGCTCGACATGTCACTAAGGGGATGTTCAGGTACTCATTGTACAACAGTTCGGGCTTAACGGCTAATTGTGGGCATGTCCGGGTCGACTACAACATTTAAGAATAATCGATAACTCTTTGTATAACCGATCGACAAGATATATGAATGAAATTTTATGTTTAGCATTAAGAATGAACTATATCGGCATACGTTGAGGTATAGTCTCATCTTCATTTTCGGCATATTAGCCATAATTCCAACAAAATCAGAGGTATTTTAATATTTCGTGTTATAGCTCCCCAAATAAAGGTATCTGCAGATTTTATGTATTTGGGGATTTCATACAAATGTTTGCAGACTTAAGACTACAGAGGGTATGTAACATTTCAAATGTCCAGCATGTGCCCCATCAAAAAATAGGTCTCTTTGGGCGATAACCGCTTTAGGACGTTTGGGACCATTTAGACCATTAATACCAATAATACCCTGAAATGAAGTCAATGACTGATTTTCTTCAAAATTTTCACATCCCAATATATTGATCTAATCTTAAAATCGAATACATATCTCTCAACTCTTTCTGGTACCTCTAAAATTCTCATACCTCCCCCAAAGGGTAAACATTTTGAAATCTACTAAAATTTAGGGTTACCTCCCAATATTGGGTATTTTGATGATTTCAGCTTAATTTTTCATCAGAATTATTTAAACTTGGTATTTGGGGTTATTACGGTTTCGTATAGGCCCCATATATCTATACATCCATATATTAAGTATTTTGGTGATTTGTGTTTAGCTATTCACTGGAATTGTTTTAAATTTGGTATTTGAAGTTTGTAAAAGGTACTACCTCCTATGTAGGTCCACATCTTCATATAGCTCCTATGTAACTGTACATCCATATATTCGATACTTAACAATTTTTGCCACACTTTTCACCAGAATTATTTCAAATTCGGAATTTGAAGTTCGCAGTGGTTACTGCTCCCTATGGTCTTCACGTCGCATTATCCGGCATTGTGACGATTTTGGCTACATTTTTCAACTGAATTATCGTAAACTTTGTGGTAGGAGCTTCACCTTCTTTGGCAGATAATTGGATGCAAAGGTCTACGTTTTCATATAGCTTCTTATAACTGTACAGCTGATATTTAGAATTTTTAAAATTATAGCGACTTTTTCTACTGTTTTTTTGCAGTTCCTTCAAAATGGAAAACTTTGGTGCTTTTTAACTTGTTTTTATTAATTTATATTTGTTTGCATTTGCTGACGCTGAATCGGACTCACATCCTTTTTGTAGACTGGTTATTATCCTGCATTCACTCAATAAAAACAGAAAATTATACTCTTAATTTCTTTCCTCTGTGAGTTTGAGATTTTGGCTGTTGTATTTTTAATAGGTCTGGCCAGTAGGCCAATAACTTTATTTAACAATTTAATGTACAAAAAAATGCCATAACAAACCCTAAGATAGCAATAAGCGCCATAAGCAAAAATGTTAATGTAATTTTCCAAAATTCGTTTAAAGATTCCTTTAAATTTTAACTGTCACCCTTCCACTATGAGTCATCATACAAGCTGGCTTAGAAAAGCTTAGCAATTTTTATTTCAGCAATTTACGGGTCATTGGCACGTTCATTATTAACGTCGTAGTTGTAATAATTCAGAATTAAAAAGGTTAATAAAATATAAGCCAACGTGTTACAAAACAAATAAAATCATGATTTTTGTAAATTATATTCAACTTTTGTATAGCCTCTAAGTAGTGATTTTTATATCCTACAATACTATGTGTTTTGGTATTATAAGTATGATTGGGCCACAAATTATGTAATGCCTCAAAATATTGGCCCTGCACAGGATGCACAGGATGTTATATATGGATCATCCTATCTCGTCGGGCTGAGTCGATCAAGCAATGTGCAATGTCCGACTGTTCATGAAATAGACCAAAAACTGAAACATTTCTTGATTTTGCTGTTGCTCTATGGGGTTACAATTATAGACTAATGACCTCGGAGTTTTGCAGGGCGCTATTGTTTAGGAATGGTCAAAAGACTACCAATTTGGTTGGTCATCGGATAATATTTTGCTTGTGAAATGGACCACACTTTGGTGTGAAAAACACCTAAAACTAACGAAATCACAAATACATGAAAGACGCACCTCTAGCCTTAACATTGACGCTGATTTCGTTGACAAATATAGCCAAATATCGGAGATACAGGAAATCATATAGAGGAATTTAAATTAATTTTGAAATATTATTTTGAAAGCGCATTCTTTCCGAATAAGGTATTTGGCGTTACAGGAACATCTGCTTCCTCAAAAACCGATAATTTTTGGAGATCGAATATTAGTTCCAGATCAATAATTATTCGAAAATACGAGTAATTTGGTTCAACATTATTTATATTATGTATTAGATATGGGGATGTTTCTTAGAGCAATCTTCATTCTAGTCAACAAGGTGTCAGATCTGCAGAAACTTCACCGTAGTGTTGTAGGGTAACAAATGGTCGGCCCGCCCGACTATAGTCTTTGCTTACTTGTTTTATTTTAAGTCGCCACTTTTATGTTTTATCAACCTACTTTATTTTGTTCGGAAGATAAAGTTATTTCCACAGACGGAAGGACATCGCTAAATCATAGAACATAAAAAAGAATTTTATTCTGATCAAGAATATGTATTCTTTGTAGAGCCTGTCTATTTCGAGACGTTACAAATGAAATGAAACAAGTAAAAAAGCTGTAAGTTCGGACGGGTCGAACTTTGAATACCCTCCACAATTTGGAACGATATTCAAATGCGAAACTTAAAAAATCGGTAATAAAGTAGCTTAAATCATCAAAATACCGAATATCGTTAGGTACCGTTATACGGGGGCTATACGAAGACGTGGACCTGCACATACAATTTTTTGTCATGTCATAGTCATGTAGCATCCATTACGAACTTCAAATACCAAATTTGAAACAATTCCGGTGAATAATGTCGCTAAAATCATCAAAATACCGAATATCGAGAGGTACTGTTATATGGGGGCTATACCAAAACGTGAACCTACATGGCCCATTTACCATACCATCCTGCAGGCATAACATACATGTGAGTAAAATTTTAGCAGGCTACTTTTTTTTTCGTTCGGAAGCTACAGTGATTTCCACAGACGGACAAACATCGCTAAATCGACATAGAATTGTATGCTGATTAAGTATATATATTCTTATGTGAAGGGTATAAAATCAGTATACTATGGAAACAGTAAACCTTCCCACTGAGCTCAAGGCCATGCGATTAAGTGCAACTTGAATTATGCATAAGTGTTTCACTTTTTCCTCAATTCAAAATCACTCTTCCCTGCCTTAAAGTGTTTTCATCATAATACTTTAGTATCTGCTTTTTACGTTCCTCTTAATTATTTCTTTCGACTCGGGGAAATCATTGCCTTTAAAAAAGTCTTTCTTAAAGGAAAAGAAACACTTCCTTCTTCCCCGATACTCATTCCTATATTCGCTGCAAAGAAAACAGGCAAACACCACACAATGTAAACAAAGATGAACACCGTTCCGATGGTGGTTCCCCCCGCAATCAACAGCTACGGCTACGACTACGGCATGGGGTTGTCATAAATCGATGCCGTTAACGGAAAGGAAAAAAAAAAGAACGTGTTTGCTTTTACGATGGCCTGCTTTACTCTGCAAATAATGACTTTATTGGCGAGGTTGATGTGCCTTTAGCTTAAGGCATTATTTCGGATCACTTGTTTTATGTATCGCTATTATTAGATGATACAATTCTCCCCGAGCAAATATCAATTTAATAATAAATGCCTAATCAGATTATTAGGAACTTGTTGTGTGTCCGTATTTCTCGGAAACTCAGCTTAAGCATTTAATATTTGTCGAAGGGAATAGACATCGAGTGGGTTAGTAGAGAACTTTACAGATAATTTTTCTAGTGATTCCTTAGCACATCTGCGATGAATGTTTGCGAATTGTTTATTAGTCGCTTTTACCTTTCAATTTGGATACCTTAATTGTTTCATTTTGTTTGGACTCCGAGAAATATTTGATTTAGTAATATTCACCTGACTACTATTTCTAATGGCCCAAAATATGTTTTGACCGGTTAAAGTTTAATTGTCTATTGATATGGAATTTTTTGTTGGAAGAAAATCTGGTATGACCGACACGCAAAGAGTTTTCTACTATGAGAAAACATTCTTTGTACAGCAGTTTGTAAACAAACAATCGACAGTGGCATCAGAATAAACGCCGCATATTTTTGCGAAAATGTTCTGGAGGGTGTATTAAAGCCTTGGGCACTTAAACATTTTGGGGCAGACCTTGGATATTCCAACAGGACTCAGCACCATCGCCCTCAGCACGCGCCACACAAGAATGGTTACAAAATGAGGTTCCTTGCTTCATTTCCAGCGCACAATGGCCACCAATATCTCCGGATACCAATCCGTTGGACTATTGTGTCTGGAGTATTTTGGTAAGCAAGGTTAGCACTAAAAAATACCAAAGTGTCGATCACCTCAAGCAAGCGTTTCGCCGGAAATGGGCCAAAATACCGCAGAGCAACATTCGGACTGCGAGTGACTGTTTCATTGGCCGTTTGAAGGCCATAAATCGTGCCAAATATGACCAATTCGAACAAATCTAAACTTTTTCTAAAATTTGATACTATTTCCGATTTTTTTTGCTTTCATTCAATAAAATTAAAAAAAAAAAATGTAAAAAATATGGCGTTTGACTTTGTTGTAGTTTTTTATCTCAAGGAATCTCAATGAATTTCAAGGAATCTTAACTCGAAAATCCTCCCTCTATTTGGGTTACTTGGCTTTGTCTTCTATTCTCTTTTCATAATCTGTGAATTTGATTTGCACTTATTGAAAACATATAATCTTATCGCACAGTGTTATTATTTAGGTGATTGTGTTAAGGGTTAAGCTGGTGCTGTGCATGATATTATCCAATTTTTGCTGGGACGTCGTAATTTATTTAGGTTTATCATGCTGCAATTAATTACATTTATGGGCGTCAAGACATGACAATTCCCCGTTTTTTTCTACGTTTTATTGTTAAAAACAAATAATCTTATCTAAATGCATTTTGTAAATATATATTTTACGTGTTGTGTTAATAAAATCAAAATGTTTCATAGACTGGGGTAAAAATTAGATGCATCACATTCAATTAACCTACATAACAGTAGCCTTTTGGGAGAACATCTACATTAGCAGGTGATAAGACATTTAAGAAAATTAACATATAAAATATAAAATGTTTGATGGTAATGGTTGTTTAGGGTGGGATATGCGCTTAAGTCTATAGAAACGCATATATCATGACTGATAATAAGTTAAATCAGATAAGCGGTATAAACATGAAGTTAGCTGACTATGGCTTATTTAGTAGCGTCACATAAGAGGCAAATTCGACCTTAGTGTTCTCTTAATCCGTTATTGCAAAACAGTAATATTTAAAATTCTGATTACATTTTTATACCCTCCACCATACATAGTATGGAGGGTATATTAAGTTCGTCATTCCGTTTGTAACTCATCGAAATAATCATTTTAGACATACGAGGTATATATATTCTTGATCAGCGTAAAATTCTAATTTAGCCCTGTCACGTTAGATAAAGATAGGAAGCTAAAATTTTGAACAGAGCAGTCTTTTGTCTGCAGGCAGGTCAGGTTCGAAGATGGGCCATATCGGTACACGATGTGGTATAGCCCCCATACAACGAAACCACCCTATATATTTCTTATACTATACTTCATCCCCTGGAAGATTATTGTCTATATAGGTCCACGACATCGTTTATCCCCAATATAACGGTACCTCCCTATATTCGGTGTTTTGATGATTTTATCAACATATTTCAATGGAAATGTCTAAAAATCCATACTAGAAGTTCTCTCTAAGCAATTTACTTCATGGAAGAGAAATATCTACATATATAGGTTCAAGGTATCGTATAGCCCACATAGAACGGTACCCCTCCCGATATTAGATATTTGGCGATTTTAGGAACGTTATTCACCGGAGTTGTTTCAAATTCGAATGGGTATTTGTAATGGGCATTATAGCCTATGACAAAAAATTACTTATACAGGCCATGTCTTCGTATAGCCTCCATATAATGGTATATCCCAATATTCGGTATTTTTATAATTTTAGTCACATCATTCACCGAAGTTGTTTCAAATTTCGTATTTAGAGTTCGGAACTACAGTATGCGATAGAAAATTGTCTATGCAAGTCCAGACTTTGGTACAAGCCCCATATGTCAGTACCTCCCTATATTCGGTATTTTGATGATTTTAGCTACAATATTCGCTGAATTTTTTTCGTAGTAAGTTTCGTATTTCAATATTGTAATTGCTTATGACAAAAGTTGTCTATGCAGGTACACGTCTTCGCATAGACCCCTTCGCAACGGTTATACAAAGACATAGAAGTATAAAGATGGGACAAGACAGAGTCAAAATATTGTCACCAGGTTTAAATACCTCTGTTGTTACGATATCATAACAACATACTCACCAATGTTAAAGGAATTTAACAGCAAATGCAATTTTCAATTAATTGAAAACCTCAAGGAATGCAATTTTTAGTTCAAATTTTTGGTTTACAGAAAATTTTATTCTTAAAATTGCTCTGTAAATATAATTTTTATGCTAACATGTCACTGTTGTGAGCAGCGCCTCTATATATTTTTCACATTAACTATTTTTCCATTATGCATTTTGTCCAGTCTTTACCATTTTAGGTCTTTGGGTTATATTCGGTATATTAAAGAGAATTTTTGACAAATGTTATTTTTTTGAAAATTTGCAAATTCGTTCCAAATTGTAGAGGGTATTCAAAGTTAGGTCCGGTCGAACTTACTGCTTTTTTACATGTTTATTTAAGCAAATCTTCAACTGTTTGTCTAGCAATAACAAACAGTCTTCATCGTGTGAACCAAATGTTCTGCTTAATCCGGCAACGGTTTCGTATTATTGTTTTTAGTTTCTTACTTCATTCCATTTTAATACATTTTTTATGATAAAACAGTTAACCTGATGAAGTCAAATTAATAAAAAAAAACATTCATGTTCTTTGCTTAGAATTTGCATAAGACACATTTTCCATTGAAACATTTTCCCCGTTTGCAGGAAAGTGAGCAAAATTCTTTCTTCCCTTAAAGTAATGCATGACACTGAGCATGAACATCTATAATTTTAATATTTGCAAGACAAGGAATACAAATGTATTTAAAGTTCATTTTACGAAGAATTTTCAAAGGGTACGTAAATAAGTAGAATTGTAGATTTTGAAGTGAAAATCAGATACAAGAATTGCAAAAGCTACCAATGCATCCAAAGACGTCACAGTTTGGTGCGATTTTGCGGGCTGATGGAATCATTAGACCAGGCTACTCCCGAGATGCTGCGAATCGTTACCTAAGTGGATGGTGGTAAAAATAATATTTTTATACCCTGCACCACATAGTGGTAAGGTTCAACTTTAAATATAGATATAGTTCCCATATATATTGTGCACCAAATGTCCAATATCAGTCCAAATGACCTGAATTTTGGGACGTCTGACCGAATTCGGTTTTAAGTTCCTCACATGCGTAATATGCACTCAAAAAGAATGATATATCGTATCAGAAAACTTATGGATCTCGAAAATACCTCCGGCAAATTTTATAGAGATCGGATCAGATTAGGATATATCGCCCAAATATATCTTCATCCGATATCAAGTGAGATAAAGAAAAACTGCAAAAAACTCAAGCGCCTTCAAAATGCCAATTAAACCGTCACACGCTGCCCGAATGTTGCTCTGCGGTATTTAGGCGCTTGCTTGAGGTGATCAACACTTTGGTATTTTTTAGTGCCAACCTTGCTTTTAAAAATACTCCAGATACACTAGTCTAACGGATTGGTATCCGGAGATTTTGGTGACCATTGTGCTCTGGAAATGAAGCGATAAATCTCATTTTGTAACCATTCTTGGGTGGTGCGTGCATACATATGTTTAATCTATTTTGGTGTTCAAGTCCCTCACATTCGTAATATGAACCCCACAAGAATGATATTTGGTGCCAGATATCAGATACAGCTGAGCCCCTGCCAAATCCTATCGATATCTGTTCAGATTTGGATATAGCGTCCATATATATCTTCATCCGATTTCATGGTTAATAGTATATGTTATATCAGCATAAATTAGATAGATTTTTTCACCAACGGTCAACGGTAGCTCTACTAAACATGCATAGTGGTGTAGGGTATCATATAGTCGGTCCCGCCCGTCTTTGAACCTTTCCTTACTGTTTTTTTTTTTTTTTTTTTGATAAATGTTCAATTAATTTATTAATTTTAGGGAAAGTGTAAAACTAATAATTGTTTTCGATCAATAAATGAAATTTTATTATTCTTAATGTACCATGAAAAATTGTATACCCTCCAACATACTATGGAGGGTATATTAACTTTGTCATTCCGTTTGTAACTCCTCGAAATACTCATGTCAGACCCAACAAAGTATGTATATTCTTGATCAGCTTAAAATTGTAAGTCGATTTAGCGATGTCCGTCTGTCTGTCTGTTGTAATCACGCTATCTTTCGAATGAATTGAATTTATGCACACATGTTTATTTTTCCAATAGGCAGGTTAAGTTCGTAAATGGGCCATGTAGGTCCACGATTTCATATAGTCCCCATATAACGGTACCTCCCGATATTCGGTATTTTGATGATTTTATCGACATTATTAACCGGAATTGTTTCAAAATTGGTATTTGAAGTTCAAAATGGATACTATACACTAAGACAGAAAATTTTCTGTACAGGTCCACGTCTTCGTATAGCCCCCATATAACGGTACCTCCCTATATTCGGTATTTTGATGATTTTAACGACATTATTTACCGGAATTGTTTCAAAATTGGTATTTGAAGTTCGTTATGGGAACTACAGTCTGTGACAAAAAATTGTCTGTGCGGGTCCAGGTCTTCGTATAGGCCCCATATATCAGTACCTCTCATATTCGGTATTTTCACGATTTTAGGTACAATACCCACTGAAATTGTTTGAGATGTGGTATTTGAAGTTCGTAATGGATGCTACAGCCTGTGACAGAAAATTGTCCATGCTGGTCCAGGTCTTCGCTCAGCTCCAATTTAACGGCACCTCCCTATATACGATATTTTGATGATTTTAGCTACATTATTCACCGTTTATTTCAAGTTTCGAATTTGAATATGGTAATGGGTTATGACAAACAATGCCTATGTATGTCCACCTCGTATAGACCCCAATATAACGGCTATATTCGGTATTTTTAAAATTTTAACTGAATTTTTAACGGATTTTATTTTTTTAAAATCTCCAAATTCGTTGCAAATGGTGGAGGGTATTCAAAGTTCGGCCCGGCCGAACTTACTGCTTTTTAACTTGTTTTTAATAAATCACAGTGTTCATTTTTTGTAAAATTTAATATTTTTTTGAATTCGCTGGACATTTAATTTTTCTGTTCAATAGTCTGGGGTGCGGAAAATTGAAAGTGAACTTAATGATACACCTTTGTAGATCAAAACCTCAAAGGATTTCGTGTTTTTGGGTCAAACGTTGCTAAGGCCATATATAAAGGGACCAACGTTTAGGATAGAGCTTTGAAATTTAAATACATTAATTCAGGAGATTCCAAGAAATCTCTATCGGAAAATTTCAAAAAGTGTGAAAGGGGGTAGTAGAACTTGCTCCCTCTATTTTGGTTACTTTTAAACATACGCATGTTTTCCATTTCTATCTTTACTTTCATAATCTATTGGATTCTTTTCGTAATTTTTTTTTTGTGTTGCACAGTGTAATAGTAAATTTGAAAGACCACTCATTAAAAATAAAAAAAAATTTTAAATAGTCTAATTATATTTTCCTAATGTTCTATTCTTTAGAACTTTGGAATTTTGTTTCCATGCCTACAGTTGATAGCATTTCTTTTGTTTTATGTAAAACTATGATCGTTTTTCAAGCCTAACACAACCGGACCAAAAGTTCAGTTAAGTATTTTGTTTATAAAACTAACATAGCATTTTATTTTTAAACGATATACTAGTAAGCCTATCATATATGGGCAGCCGAACTATTTTTGCTTGAAATGTGATATGTTCATTTGGGGTGCATTTTCCCAGAAAATATTCGACAATAATATGCTGGACATTCGAGCCGGCTCCACGTTTAAATTCCAATTATTGCTGTTAACGTTCAAATCATCAATTCTAAATCATAATAAATGTTCTCCAATTCTCTTCTGTTCCGACATCAAATTGTACAAATATAACTCAATCATGTTCAAAGCAAGTTATTACATTCATGCGTATTGTTCGAATGGAATGATGCGAATTTGATGGATTGTTATTTTTACAATAAATGGAGTTTAGAATGCAAGTCAAGGGGAGTGAAATAGGTTTGGTTTAAAATGAAATTTCATTGTGTAATGAAAATAATACTCATGGAACGGAACACATAAATGTACAAACATATACGAAATGAACTCTGATGTGTGGTGGTAGTGGTGGTGAATGATGCTATAGAATGCAGAATACTATGAAAAATTTAATTTTAAATGGAAAACACAATTTGGACGTTTTATTTCGTTGTAGTTACATTGAGATATTCACAAATAAACCAGTAACGGCTGCTAATGCACAAGATTGCAGAAAATATGTAACAAAAATATTTTCAATTTGATTTTGTATGTATGTTGTGGGAAATGCCAATATTCATTCATCCATGGCTAAATCTCATGTTAAGAAATATGTTTAGAACATTGGTATTTAAAGGGAAAAAATATAAAATGAAGGTTACTTTAAAAAAAGGAAAAAAGATTTAAGTTCCACCATAGTATGGAGGTTATATTAAGTTTGACATTCCGTTTGTAACACCTCGAAATATACATTTTAGACCCCACAAAGTATATATATATTCTTGATCAGCATAAAATTCTATGTCGATTTAGCAATGTTCGTCCGTCTGTCTGTCTTTCCGTCGGGGAAATCGCACTAGCCTCCGAAAGAATTGAAGTAGATTGATAAAATTTTACTTAAATGTATGTTTGCAGGAGTTTAGGCATTGAAAATGGGCTATATATGTCCACGATATCGTATAGCCCCCATATCGCTGCACCACCCTATATTCGGTATTTGGATGATTTTAGCGACATTATTTACCGGAATTGTTCCAAATTTCGTAATAAAAGCTCGAAATGAGTACTACAGTCTGTGACAGAAATTTGGCTATATAGGTCCAGGTCTTCGTATAACCCTCATATAACGGTACCTCCCCATATTCGGTATTTTTATGATTTTACCTACATTATTCAATGGAATGGTTTCAAATTTCCTATATGAGATTCCTAATGGATACATAGAATGCGTATGCAGATCCATGTCTTCGTATAGCCCCTATATGTCGGTACCTCCCCATATTAGCTACTTATTCACCGGAACTATTTCAAATTTCGTAGTTGAAATTCCTAATTGGCACTACTTACTGCCTGTCACCGAAAATTATCAATGTCCGTCTGTCTGTCTGTGTGTCTGTCTGTCCGTCTGTCTGTCTGTCTGTCTGTCCGTCTGTCTGTTGTAATCACGCTATCTTTCGAACGAATTGAGATAGAAGGCTAAAATTTTGCACACATATAACGGCACCTCCCGATGTTCGGTATTTTGATGATTTTAGCGACATTATTCACCGGAATTATTTCAACTTTGGTATTTCAAATTCAAAATGGATACTACAGCCTATGACAGAAAATTTTCTGTGTATGTCCACGTCTTCGTATAGCCTCATATAACGGTACCTCCCGATATTCGGTATTTTGATGATTTCAGCGACATTATTCACCGGAATTGTTTTAAATTTGGTATTTGAAGTTCGTGATGAATACTCCAATCGAAGGCAGACAATTATCTGTGCAGGTCCACGTCTTCGTATAGCCCCCATATCACGGTACATCCCAATATTCGGTATTTTGACGATTTTAGCGTCATTATTCACCGGAATTGTTTCAAATTACGTATTTAGAGTTCGTAATGGGAACTACATCCTGTGACAGAAAATTGTCTATGCTGGCCCAGGTCTTCGCACAGCTCCGATATAACGGTACCTCCCTACGTGCGATATTTTGATGATTTTAGATACGTTGTTCGCCGTTTAATTCAAGTCTCGAATTTGAATATGGTAATGGCTTATGACAAACAATGCCTATGTAGGTCCAAGTCGTATAGACCCCAAAATAACGGCTATATTCGGTATTTTTAAAATTTTAACAGAATTTTTTAAGGATTTTATTCCCAAATTCGTTCCAAATGGTGGAGGGTATTCAAAGTTCGGCCCGGCCGAACTTACTGCTTTTTAACTTGTTTCATTTTGACTTACTATGTTCGAATGTACATTTGTAGTGTTTTTTTCGTTTTGAATTCTAATATGATGTGTAGTCTTGGTTTGTTTTCGAAGTAGTGCCCATTCAGGCTATCCTGAGGTAGATAACCATCTTACAGGTAAGTGTCCACATAGGCATTTATTTTAGTCCCCACATTATGTGTACACCCCAAGTCAACATTCAATTGAATTTGTAACCCTCAAGAGAATATTGTTTGGCAACGTAGATTTTGGATGAACATCTATATAAAATAAACTCCGAAATGTCAAATTTGATATATTTCCCTGAATATCATTGTTACGGAGTGCATATTACGGCTGTGGGTAACAAATATGACAAATCGGTTGAACAGTATATATGGGAGCTATAGCTATTTCTGAACCGATCTTCACCAAATTTGGCATGCTAGCTTCTAGACTCAATTCGGTCGTAAGTGCCAAATCCAATTTGGGCAAATATTAGACGTTTGGTGCACAATCAAAGGTAAATCGGACGAAGTTATATATGGGAGCTATATCCAAATCTGAACCGATCTCGATAAAACTTAGCATATGTATTTCTGAGCTGTATTTGATATATTTCCCCAAATATTTTTGTTACAGAGTGCATATTACGGCTGCGGAGGACAAAAATAACAAATCGGATGAACGATATATATGGGAGCTATAGCTATATCTGAACCGAAATTTGGCATACTTATTTTCATGTCCAATCTGATCGTACGTGCAAAATTCCATACTATTCGGACTTATATTACACCTTTGGTGCACAATAAAAGGCAAATCGGACGAAGATATATATGGGAGCTATATCTAAATTTTGACCGATTTCAATAGGGTTCGTCCTTGGGCCAAACAAATGATTTGTGCAAAATTTCATCTGGATAGGGAAATAAATGCGACCTGCATTTTGTTTACAAAAATACATGGATAGACGGAAAGACGGACGGGCGGACATGCATAAATCGACTCAGAATGTGATTCTATGCAGATCATTAAAAGGAACTATGGGTCTATCTCGTTTCCTTTTGCCTGTTACAAACAAATGCACAAATACATAATACCCTGACCACCTTGTTGTGTAGGGTATAAATATGGACTTTATGGGGTCCCCAACGCACAATTTAAATGACAAAAAAAAAAAAAACATCTTTCGGTAGTGGATGTAAAAGAGTCATTGTCTTTATTCAACCCGTTATTCTAAACGCTGGAAACACATATTCTAAATTAGACCTCATTTGAATGGAAAATGTTGCTAAGCTCTTTGCAATACCAAAAATTGTGTTGAGTTTTTATATGGGGCTGTTATAGATTTTCTTTATGATATAGGTTTTTAACACACAAATTAAAGCCTATGGCTGAAAAATAAGATCAGATTCAGACAAATTCGAAATTGTCTCTTTGCAGAAAATGATAAATTCCGCAATATGAAAATCGCGTAAAAATGAGAAATTTCAACATTTTTATTCTGACTTTTGCATATTTTTTTTTTCATTTTGGCTTGCTATTTTTTAAAGTACATTTGCAATGTTTTATTTTAATTTACTTTTTTTTTTAATTCCAATATGATGTGTAGTCTTTTTGGGAGTTAAAAGCGGCAACGGACAGAGCTGACTGTTATAGATTTTATGTATTTGTTGGGTAATTGAAACTATACATATAGAATCATTTCAGAAGGGGATAAGCTATTAACAAAACAATTACAGGCGGGCTACAGAGAAGCGTAGCACCGAATCATGTGGTGGCGAAACTGAATATATGATGTCGAAATAATTTAACTTGGTCACACCATAGTTAAAGAATAATTACATCAAAATCGCTAAAATATCAAAAAAAAGTGACTACCTCATGCAAAAATTTAAAATCGGGAAAAAATCGAGAAAAAAAATTAATGGAATCGAATTTTAAAATTATGGTACATTCTATTGACAAACTTCGTAAGTTGACGATATTTTTTTTTCAATGTGTTTTTCTTTTTTTAAATGAGTGCCCAATACGATATTAAATAGCGATCTTTCATGTCTAAAATTGACATCTAGCTTTCAACTCCAGGACCTACATCGTGCTTCAGCAGGAAGATGCAAATACATGTAAACAAACAAAAATTACCGACAAAGTGTTATGGGACTCATTTCAAAACGTGGTCCTATTTCGTTCACATGACAATAATCCGTCCAATGAGAACTCAAAATGCAAAATTCATTGCGACTGCAATCAGTAAAGTATCGATTTTTTGCAGGTCATGATATGGGTCATAACCCCCGCATAAGGGTACAACCGACGATTTCAGGCATATTTACATTTTAACCATAATGTTCATACTAATTTCGGCAAATATTGGTAATTTGAGAAGAAACCATCCTTGCAATAACTGATCACGTTTTGGTATAACCCCCATATGATTTAAGCTATATTCGGGGTCTTGGCCATAGTTTTTTGCCCTTATTTGGTATTTTCATATCTAAGGGGGTAGGAAACCTCTTCCCATGACATTTGGAATCTTTGGAGTAGGGTCCGTCTAAATCTTGACCACATTCATGTTTAGTCGTCATTAATTTATCCTATGATGGAAAATATGAACAATTTCAATGACAACAAAATTAATTCCCATCTTACGGTAATGGGTGTAAAAGAGTAATTATCTTTAACCATTCTGAAGTTATTCTGCCCTCAATTATCAGGTGGACAAAACTAAATAACACGCAGCACTGTATTCTAAACGTTGCAAATACAAATTCTAAATTATAGCTCATTTTAATGGAAAATTGTGCTAAGCTCTTTACAATACCGAAAATTGAGCTGAATTTTCACATGGGGCTATAATAGATGTTCTATATCATATAGGTTTTTAACACTCCAATTAAAGCCTTTGGCTGAAAAATAAGATCAGGCTTTTCAAAATACCGAAAACAGAGGTGGGTGAATATGTATTAACATTTTTGCCATGAATATTTATTTCTATTTAGAAATTAATATGAAGTCATTACTTATAATAAAAATTGTGCCGCTTACATAAGTCAGATCTGTGATTTTTTATGCTTTAAAATATATGCATAAAAAAACTAAAAGTACGGGCCGGCAACGTACATATAAAAGGGTCTCAGATCAGCAGAGACTTTACCGCAAATTGTACTGTTGTAAGGTGTAATATATAGTTTAAAATTGAACTCCAAATTTAATAATGTGTGCCAGATCTTAAATTTGTGCAAAATAATAATTTACATTATCTTTTATATATTATTATATCATTCATTGAATATGTCCCCCCTATATTTCTTCTAGTTACATTTAATAATATTTGAAGCTTAAAACATTCAATGTCAACACTTATAAATATATTTATTTTTGGAATTTTTTCATACATCATTTTATCTGTACTCACTTAATTACTATTTCGTACGACATATAACAGTAACGGAAATGGAACGATAGTTTCCTGTAATCATTTCTTCAGTTAAAGAGAGGCACTTCATGCAATACGCTGTTAGCCATTTAGCTAAACTCTTTTATCTTAAAGAAATAGTTTAAGGTCTATCTGGCGAACCCCCCCCCACGATTGCCCTTGATTGAAAAACGGCTATGTAGCTAAAGAATATCCACTTTAGTCAAAACATTTTAGGATTATTCGCTCAATATAATTTTGATTAAGAAATCCTTTTTCCCTTTTCTAAGCTTTTTTTTTCTCTTTGGGGAATATTGTGTTAACTTTCAACGTCACTTTTGGTCACAACAATAAACAAATGCTTTTGCTGTTCGCTACTGCTACTGCTACGCCGACAACAATAACAATCGTTAATGGCAATTGAGCGTGAAATCTTATTGCTTACTCTATGCCAAGGATATTTGGCCAAATTCGCCAAGGGCGTTGAAACGAAAACGCGTTAAATTGAGTTTCGAATTTGTGGTCATTATGAATAACTTTAATAAACTTTGCAAATGAAAACAAATTATAATTTTTATTGGAAACTATAGTTTTGTTCTGGCGGTAAGAGTGAGTTCAATCATTTTATTATTTTTTTGAAATTTCGAAGGCAAGAAGTCACACTTAGTTTGCTTAAGATTTTTAATACAAACAAGTAAGCAAAGGCTATAGTCGAGTGGAGCCGATCGTGTGATACCCTACAGCACTACAAAATTTTAGAAGCCCTCTTTATGTCCAAATCCATTTTGGAAGATTTCGCTTTTGAAATTATGTCACGGAACACTGCCCTTAGCATTTTGACCAGGGAAATTTGCCCAATATTTACGCACTCCGTAGAGTTGCTAGTTGTTGTGGTCTATTTTACAGCTAAATATAATCTAATTGTCATCCAAAATGCTAAAATTCTTCTCTGCCCTTAACTCTCATCTTAGGCATGTTGATTGGCTTCAATTATGTGATCAGGAAATTTTTTCTTGTTTTTGAGTCATTTGAACTCCTAAATACTTTACGATCATCTCCAAAAGCAAGAGGTCCCTCTGTATCTCCAAAATTTAGACTCATCTATATGATTTGTTTGTCTACGATATTTGGTTATATTCGTCAATGAAATCAGCACAAAAATGCCTGAAGTTCGCCTTTCGGTATTTTGGATTTCGCCTGCAAATTATTTTCATCGTTTCAATAGAATGGAGATGTTGGTATTTTTATACCATACAACACTTTGTGTTGGGGGTATTATAAGTTTGATTGGGCCAAAAATTATGTAACACCACGAAATATTGATTTCCCACATAGGAAAGTATATATGGATCTTCCTATCTCGCCGTGCTGAGTCAATCTAGCTATGTATGTCCGTCCGTCCGTCTGTCCATGTTAATTTGTAATCACTCTACAGGTCGCAATTATGGTAAGATCTTCACGAAATTTAAAATGGAGGTGGGGCTAGGGTCAGAATAGAACCCTATTTCTTTTGGAGATGATCGCATAATATTTAGGGGTTGAAATGGACCAAAAACTGAAAAAAATCCTGATTTTGCACTTGCTCTACAGGTCGCAATTATAGACCAATCGACGCGGAATTTCGCATGTAGCTAGAGTTTGGGGCTGGCAAGAAGCCTACCCATTTGGGTGGTCATCGGATAATATTTAGCGGGTAAAATAGACCATATCTTTTTTGTTGAAAAAATTCAAAATTTTTCATTAAACCGCGAATATTTTAAATCCCGGCGAAATCACAAAGCCATGACAAGGTTACTTCTGATCTTTACATTGATGTTAACATCCAACAAATCGGATATATAGCAAAATATGTGCGATATATATGTCTATCAAGGAAGATATGCTTGAAAGATCTCTCATATGTCGAGAACGGCTGAACTGATTTCTACAGTTCTCATTAATTCAGAATGGCCTCTAGACAGGAAACATAAAACATCTAAAAAAAAAAATCGCATAAAAATATCTCTCTAAAGATGAAAATATTGATTTTGTAACATTTTCACATATTTTTTTCAATTTTGTCATATTTTTTGGCATATTTTCATTTTAAATTAAACATTTGGTAATATTTCTACAGCTAACAAAACTAAGTAGTTAGGATATCAGGATATCATATACAGATCGCATTTATGGCCCGATCCTTACGAAATTTTGCATGGAGATAAGATGAGGGTCAGAATAGAAGCCTATTCTTTTTGGAGATGATCGCCATATATTTAGGGGTTGAAATGGACCAAAAAACTGCAAAATTGTCAGCAGGTCATAATTATGGGGGTTACCGGACATTACAAAAGCCAAGCAGTTTTGGATGGCCATCCAAAAATATTCAATGTGTGAAATAGTTTGCCAACTTTTGTAGACAAAATACAAAAATATCCATTCCAGTGACTTTTTGGAGAATTCACAAATAAAGGAAAGATGCACTTCTGACTATTTCGTTAACGCTGATTTCGTTAAGGAATATAGTCAAATGTCTGTACCTCATATAGATGCGTTTCAGTCAAAAACCAATAATAAATGTTAATTTTTTGCCACTTCTGAGAGATTATAGGTCTTTGGGAAATATTGGTTCCAGATCTAGGAAGACCATTTACGTGCAACATCTACCAATAAATTGGAAATGAGCAAATTAGTTTAAGTTGTTATTATTCGAAAATTAGAGAACGAAACCTGATGGTTTTCTTTTATTATTTGTCACAATATCTTGTGGAATTCTTTCGAGTATCTCGCCTATATAAACTGTATCGTTTATTATAGTGTTGTAGGGTATTCAACGGTCGGCCCCGCTCGACTGTAGCCTTTGCTTACTTGTTTAACACAAAATTAGTGGTCCATTCTACCCGATGTCCTAAACTCCAGAGTTCGTGTCCTTTGGTTCCTATTTGGGACCTCTATAACGGCTGCGAAATAAGGAACATTTTTAGTTGTTGGTCAATTTCAACCCCTAAATATATTGAGGAAATCTTTGAAAACGATAGTCTTAGCCCCTCTGAGTCTAACCCTACCCTTATGAAAATTTTCGTGAGGATCGGACGATAGTTGCAATCTGTATATAATAATCCCAACCTGTGTTATAAGGTGAAACAATATTACACACTTCAATATTATAAGTCAAATTGAAAAAATCGCATGCGATAAAAAATATGGAAAAAAACAAGTAAAAAAGCTGTAAGTTGGGCCGGGCCGAACTTTTAACACCCTCCACCATTTGGTACAAATTTGGCAATTTCCAAAAAATAAAATCCGTTAAAAATTTTAGCCTTCTATCTCAATTTGTTCGAAAGATAGCGTGATTACAACAGACAGACGGACAGACGGACATGGCTAAATCGTCTTAGAATTTTACGCTGATCAAGAATATATATACTTTGTTGGGTCTGACATGAGTATTTCGAGGAGTTACAAACGGAATGACAAAATTAATATACCCTCCATAGTATGGTGGAGGGTATAAAAATAAATTGCACAAAATACTACAAAATCTATGTTTACATCATCATTGACATCTTTTTATATTTATATTTTATACTTTTATGCCTAGAGGGCATTCTGAATTGACAAAATTTGTCGAAATCGGTCCAGCCATTCTTGATATATAAGAATTTTAGTTAACATCCCCCTCCTTTGTATATATTTTCACTCGACGTGGTCTCACTGTTCCCAAGTATTCCAGTAGAATTAGAACTAAATATAATTGAAGAAAGATGTGAAGAAATAGAACAATATACAAACATAACCAAAGACATGTTTCTGAATATTGTAAAATTTTGCATAAAGGGCAACAGATACTTCAAGTTTGATGACAAAATATACAAACAAAAAGCAGGGCTACCGATGGGATCTCCAGCATCACCCATAATTGCAGATTTGGTTATGGAATCACTGCTCAACGAAAGCTTGCAAAGATTACAATCAAAACCAAAGATACTGACGAAATACGTGGATGATTTGTTTTTAATTATAAGGGAAGATGCAATACAAGAAACGCTGACAGTACTAAATAGTTTCAACAAAAACATTAAATTTACTTTGGAAGAAGAATGCGACGGAAAAATCCCATATTTGGACACATTAGTAATAAGAAATGCAGATAATACGATAAATATAATAAATTACTACTCTAAACACACAAAACGAACAATTATCAATACAGCGAAAAACTTAATAAATAGAGTACTAACAATAAGCGACGAACAATTTCATTTCCAAAACAAATTAAAAATAAAAGACATTCTAATTAATAATAACTTCCCATTACATATAACCAAATCCCTAATTGAAAATTATTATAAGAATAAACATGCAAGTCGAGATTCGCAAAAAACAGACCCGCCGAAGATATACAAATCCCTGATATATTTACCGAATATATCAGAAAGATTGGAAAAGTCAGAAATATATGACAAAAATAAATACACAATAGCACATAGCTCACATAACACAACAAAATCTTTATTCACAAACATGAAAAGTAAAATTCCAAAAATGGACAAACATAATGTAATTTACAAAATTGAATGTGGTGGTAACAAGGAAGAAAGTTGCGGAAAACTTTACGTTGGCACAACAAAAAACAAACTGAAAACTAGGATGTCAGCACACAAATCAGACATCAAATTAAGAAACAATAATTCGATACAAAAAACAGCGTTAGCCGAACACTGTAAACAGTACAACCATACACCCAAGATCGATGACGTGAGAGTGTTACAAACGGAACATCACTACAACAAGAGACTAACGATAGAGATGCTTCACATCAATAGTTTATCAACAACAAAGAGAATAAACAGCAAAGCAGACACGGACAACACAGCTTACTGCTACAGGCATTTAACAAAAAGAGATCGTGCAATATGCAAATAATTATCAGTGCAATAGTAACACTTGACGGTAGTAGTCACACTACGCTAGTTTTAAGTTAATTATTTGCAAGTAAGCGCTTTTTTACGTGTTTATGTCCTGTGCTGTGATAATGTTAATATGTTGTATGTTTTGTTATTTAATTTGTAGATCACCCTGAATATGAAACTCAAAGAGCTTCAAAATATTGGAAAAAGAAAAATAAATAATTAAAAAAACCAAAAAGTTTGACCTCAAGCTCAAATAATTGTTTTTATTAACTATCCAAAAGGTCGAAAAACCAGAGAAAATATTTATACATTGTATATATTTCGCAATATATATCCGATATATTTACTCTATTTGTGTCTATTTGTGATTTCTCCGGGATTAAAAATATTCGCGGTTTAATGGAAAATTTGTCTGTTATTTAACACAAATGTTATGGTCTATTTCACCCACTCAATATTACCCGATGACCATACAAATTGGAAGGCTCCTGCCTAGACCTAAGCTCTAGCCCCATGCTGACTTTCGTTTCGACCTGTAGAGCAACTGCAAAATCAGGAAATTTTTCAGTTTTCTACTAAATATTTTGCGATCATTTCCAAAAGCAATAGGCTTCTATTCTGGCTCTAGCCCCACCTTCATTCTACATATCGTGAAGATTGAGCCATAATTGCGACCTGTAGAGTGATTACAAATTACCTTGGACAGACAGACGAACAGACATACATAGCTAGATCGATGCAGCTCGGCGAGATAGGAAGATCCATATATACTTTCCTATGTGGGAAACCCAATCTGCCCAATCGAACTTTTAATACCCCTAACACATAGTGTTGTAGGGTATAAAAATATTTTTAGGTCGACAGTATAAAGGCGTAAGCACATAAACAGCTTGAAGTTTTCGCATGGCATATTTTCTGACATATCATAAAGGTATGCCAGAGCCGCATTAGAATTCTGCCGCCGTGTCCCTTTATAATTTGAAATGAATATGCCTAGCCATGATGCCGAGCTGTTTATGTACCCTCACCTTAATTTTCGGTTGGTGTACTTTTTAGTATACACATAAATATGTACTTTGTTGTTGCAAAATTTTTAGGCTTTATCCCTTTATTGTTGTTTTTATAAAAACAACGTTTGTTTATTAGTGGAGAACGATGGTAATGTTTACCAGGGGGTAAGGCAGGGAATACCTAGGTTTCGGAAAGAGCCACCAATCCTCATCAGCTCCCTTGTTTTTTGTCTGGGATATTCTCCCCAGAAGTTATTTTAAAAATAACTTCTATGACAAAAAACATTTTTTACCCAAGTGACGAGATCAATAGAAGAGGAACCAAAGAATTAAATAAAACTAAAATTCTTTTGGAAAGTCTTCTAAATCTTACAACCGCACTTATAAACATTTACATCTTTCTCCACTTGTTATGCTTTCGTTCAACCTGAACGAAGTAGCATAACCATGTAAGTTGGTTTTGTCTGTTACAACAAAAACCCCTTCGTCGACCGTGCCTTGTCTATTAATACCTAGGTATTCCCTGCCTTACCCCCTGGTAAACATTACCATCGTTCTCTACTAATAAAGGGATAAAGCCTAAAAATTTTGCAACAACAAAATACTACGGTATCCCGAACAAACAAGCCACACTGTTCCATAAATATGTACGCTATTTTAAAAGTATTGTTTATTTTCTACATTTTGCATTTTTTCGATTATTAATCAACATTTAAGAAAATATTATTTTTTTATAACCTTAAGCGTTGCTATGATTGGACGTTCAGCAAATTGAAACAAAATGTATATATGTATATAAATTTTACATTGCACAAACTCTGGCCTTAACTAACTTCAATGCCGACTCTGTTATTGTTCTGCTCCTAGAATTGCTGTACTGCACAAGCAAATCAGATATAAACCCAAAGTCGTTAACTTTAACGTCCTTGTAAGGCAAATGAAAATCATTTTACTTTTATTATCTCCAAGGAAATAAAAAAGCAAGAGCCACGACGATCAAGATAAGGGTTCAATATCGCATCGTTATGTTTTGCAAACGACTTAATGTTTGGTCTCTTGCCAAAGTCAACATTTATTAACTTTGACCGAAGTTAACCCTGTAACTGAATAAAGCAAGTGCAATAATATTTGAAGCAAAACAGTGCAAAAACGTGAAAATTGAAATAAATTTGTTATTGAATAGAATTTCTTAGGCAGAGTAAATTTATTCGTTAGAAATTGTGACGAGAATAATAATTTCATTAATATTTTGTTATCCTTGATCCCCTTGATAAGGTTTATCTCAAGGAAACCTATATCTTCCATAAAGCATTTTCCATTCACATTCCATAGTGGGGTGAGATACTCAAAAAGGATATTAATTTAGGGAAGCTTTCCAATGCTTCGAAATTTTGCTATTACCCTCCATCATTTTGAAGGAAATTGAAAAATTTGCAAAAATTTTCGTCGAACAATGCCGCTCAAATGAAAACCGTTATATGGGGGCAATATGAAGCCGTGGTCCTACATAAGCAATATCGGGGGTACTGTTGGGGGGGACTCTATGATATCGGGGACCTATATAGACAATTCTCTTCTGGAGGCAAAAGTACTCAGATGGAACTCCTTTTGTGGATTTTCAGACAATTTCATTGAAAAGATGAGGCTAAAATCATCAATATACCGAATATCGGGAGGTACAATTATATGGAGAATATACGATATTGTGGACCTTAAACGAGGTGGACAATAAGTTGTAGTTCCCATTACGACCTTCGCATACGATTCCTGTGAATATTGTCCCTAAAATCATCAAAATACAGAATATCGGGAGGTATCGTTATATGGGGGCTAAACGAAGACGTGAACATTCATACGCAATTTTTTGTCATAGGCTATAATACCCATTACGAACTTTAAATACGAAATTTGAAACAATTTCGGTAAAAAATTTCACTAAAATCATCAAAATAGCGAGCTAGACCAGACTGCAGACAAAAAGACTGTCATGTGTAAAATTTAAGCTTCGTATTTTAATTCGTTTTTACTCTAACGTGATTAAAACAGACAGACAGACGGACGGACATGGCTAGATCGTCTTAGAATTTTACGCTGATCAAGAAAATATACAGGGTGAGATAATGTAATGCTGGAGTGCTTTAACGATGGCCACTTGTGGTTTTCTAGCCAAATATAAAGAAATCACACTATCACGCTTGAATTCCATCACGAATAACTTTTTTTCTGCAAAATTCTCAACAAAATGCTTTTGTACGCTTGTAAACAATATAATGAGCTGTCACTGGAAAAATTTCATCAGCTGTCGGACGAGTGGCTTAGAAATGACAGCAGTCTGAAGTTGTTTGCAGTTTTTTCATCTCACCCTGTATATTATGTAATATAAATATTTATAATTTTTAATATAAATATTTTGGTTTCCGGCAGAAAAATGGCTAGTGTGCTGAACGCATCGTAATATTCCATTCGCCAAATATGGAAAAATGAGCTCGGGGTAAAGCCATTAAAATTTAAAAAAGTGCAAGAACTTACACCGCAACAGAAAGAAGAGCTAAAGAGTTGCTTCGCTTGGCCGAAAGTGGTTTACTGCCGAATTTGGTTTTCTCCGATGAGAAAACATTCGTTGTCCAGCAGTTTGTAAACAAACAAATGATCGTGTTTACTTGCCAAAGAGGTCAGCTGAAAATTTCCACCTTCGGTTGGCCACCAGAACTCAAGCGCCGGTCATGGTGATGATGATGATGTGGGCCGCCAGAACAGCCGATGTTCTCTCTACGCTCGTATTAATCGACCATGGCGTCAGAATAACTGTCGAATATTGTCGCGAAAATATTCTGAAAGGTGTATTAAAGTCTTGGTCACGCTAACATTTTGGCCGCAGACCTTGGACATTCCAACAGGACTCAGTACTATCGCACTCAGCACGCGCCACCCAAGAATGGTTAAAAAATTAGGTTCCTTCATTCCAGCGCTCAATGGCTACCAAAATCTCCGGATACCAATCCGTTGGACTATTGTATACTATATTATGGCGTTTGACTTCGTTGCAGTTTTTTATTTCACCCTGTAGTTATTAATTTTAAGTAGAAAAAATGGTGCCTCTTTAAAGACTTCGTCTACTAAAGCACATTAAACTCTATTTGGCTTATGTTTGCCTTTTATTTTAAATATTTCACAGCACAAAATCCCTCGTTTCCTCATCCCAACCACTTTTGTATTTACCAAATTTCCGCAGATGCTTTCACAAACAAGTGAAGAGGTTATCGAAAATGTCAAGAAAACTTTCGCAACCAACGGAGTTTCCAATTTAACCCAGTTGTTATCCTTACTACAAAATAAATTTGTCTTTATTACTTTCTTGACCTTGGCTTCATTCACTCAACTTTCCTGCATAGGGTGTCGGAACCCACCACCCCACCTCCTTCTTTGCCGACAACATTAAAACACTTTTTATTATTTTGGTTCTATTCAGTGCAGTTTTCGTTATAAAAAAAGTTGCTGTGACACTCAACACAGAGCGGAATTCAAATTACATGTCCCCCGCCAGAATTTTTATGGCGTTATCGAATGATTGGATTTCAAATGTCAGTTTTTTTTTTCTTAAAATAGAAGCAGCTATTTTCAACATTAACGGTAAGTGAAAATAATTTTGCACTTATTTTATAAAATATTTAAATTTTCGCAGCGTGGGCAATAGCGAAATTAAGAATACAACTTTGGCAATTTTAAGATGTCAGAGCTCAATTTATGTAAAACATTTAAAAGGAACTAAGGGCAACAGTCGGTAGATTAATTATTACCTTTATACTTGTGGCTACATCATTCGGAATGGCCAAAATGTGCTTCATTAAAATAACTATTTTAGAGCCGATGTCTCTATATAAGAAATCCGTTCCTGAACATTTAGAGTCATTTAAGTGATGTCTATCTGTATGTCTGGCCGGTTGGAGTGCACGGAAGTATCCAACATGGTGGAAAGTTTGCAAAAAAAATCGGATAAAGTAACGAGAGCTTAAACTTTTCCAATTTGTACATCATCAAAAAAAAAAAAAAAAAAAAAAAAAAAATATTCTACTTTACAAAAAGTCAATCCAAATCCAGTTACAACTAATTTGTTTTGAATTTTCGCTTAAAACCTTCAATATACTGGAATTATCGTTATATGGGGCTATATCTAAGTGTGGACAAATATTTTACATTTTTACGGGTGCGCAAGAATTTTACGCTGATCACGAATAGTCTTCTACGAATATTCCCTCCATTTATTGGTAAATGGTTTAATAAATAGATAGAATTATTACCAGTAAAGAAAGTCCTAAAGTCGGGCGGGCCGACTTTAGCTAATTTAGTTGAGCTCCACATAACAATTTAAAGTTTTTATGGGAGAATTCAATCATACACCCTATGATTATAATTATAATTTAAAGTTCAAAGGACCAAATATGCCGAAGCACTTGTATCTTTTAAATTCGGACTTGTATTGCCCATTTGGTGAAAAATTAATTTGAAATCAAATAAAGATATATATGGGAGCTATATCCTAATCTGAACCGATCCCTATAAAATTTGGCAAAGGTATTTCTGTGCTGTATTTGATATATTTCCCTGAATATCGTTGTTACGGAGTGCATATTACGGCTGTGGGTAACAAATACAACAAATCCGACGAACAATATATATGGGAGCTATAGCTATATCTGAACCGATCGACCAAATTTGACATACTATCTTCTAGACTCAATTCGGTCGTATGTGCCAAATTCCATCCCATTTGGGCAAATATTAGACGTTTGGTGCACAATAAAAGGTAAATCGGACGAAGATATATATGGGAGCTATATCTAAATATTTACCGTTTATCTCCAATTTCAATATGGTTCGCCCTTGGGCCAAACAAATGTTGTTTGGAAAATTTCATCTCAATCGGATAAGAAATGCGACCTGCATTTTGTTTACAAGAATACGTGGACAGACGGACGGACAGACAGACGGACTGACATGCATAAATCAACTCAGAAAGTGATTCTATGCAGACCATCAAAAGGAACTATGGGACTATCTCGTTTCCTGCAACAAAGTCAAACGCCGTAATTTTTACATTTTTTTTTATTTTATTGAATGAAAGCAAAAAATGACGGAAATAGCATCATTTTGGAATAAGTTTAGATTTGTTCGAATTGGTCACCTTTGGCACGAATTATGGCCTTAAAACGGCCAATGAAACCGTCACACGCTGTCCGAATGTTGCTCTGCGGTATTTTGGCCCATTCCCGGTGAAGCGCTTGCTTGAGGTGATCGACACTTTGGTATTTTTAGTGCCAACCTTGCATTCCAAAATACTCCAGACACAATAGTCCAACGGATTTATATCCGGAGATTTTAGTGGCCATTGTGCGCTGGAAATGAAGCGAGGAACCTCATTTTGTAACCATTCTTGGGTGGCGCGTGCTAAGTGCCATGGTGCTGGGAATGTCAAAGGTCTCCGGCTAAAACATTTGCGTGCCCAACGCTTTAACACACCCTCCAGAATATTTTCGCGATAATATTCGGCATTTTTTTCTGATGCCATGGAGCGGAGAGCGACAGTCGAATTTTATGGCGGTCCAATCAATAGAGCTTATGGCTCGTAGCCAACCGAAGGTGCACATTTTCAGCTGATCGGTTTGGCAAGTAAACACGATCATTTAGTTTGTTTACAAACTGCAAGACAACGAAAGTTTTCTCATCGGAGGAAACCAAATTCAGCCGTTCACCACTTTCCGCCGAGCGAAACAACTCTTTAGCTCTTTTGAGTCTTTTTTCTTTCTGTTGCGGTGTAAGTTCTTGCACTTTTTGGAATTTCAACGGTTTTACACCGAGCCCATTTTTCAATATTTGTTGAATGAAATATTGCGATATGTACAGCTCACGAGCCATTTTTCGGCCACTGCAACGCGTGTTTCGATCAAGTCGCTTCTTTATTTTTCGAACCATTTCTGATGTTGCTGTTTTCTTCTGTCCACTTCCAGTATCACGGTAGCGAGCGATGGCCCGAGTCACAAAATATTTATTTACATTTAAATGCTGGAGTGCTCTAACGATAGCCACTTGTAGTTTTCCAGCCAAATATAAAGAAATCATACACTACCACACTTGAATTCCTTGACGAATAATTTTGTTTTCTGGAAAATTCTCACCAAAATGCTTTTGTACGCTTGTAAGCAATATAATGAGCTGTCACTGGAATAATTTTAATAGCTGTCGGACGAGTGGCTTAGAAATGACAGCAGTCTGAAGTTGGATACAGTTTTGTCATCTTATCCTGTATTAACCAAAGTGTAAAGTATTTGACTAGCTGACTGACTTAACTATTCATCAACGCCCAGACGAAACGGCTCAAAAAGATTGAAATTTTGGGTGAGCGTACTTCTTCGTCCTTCCGAAGGTATCATATCAGGTACAAAATATAATACCCTTTGTATTTGACAAACCAGTACATCTGTATTAAATTTGGATTAAAAGTCACTGATGGAGTGTATCATAATTGTACGAAAAATATTCAAATGTACTACACTTGGTACCATTTCGTATTATTTCAACTGTTATTACTAAAAACTTGAATTTTGGAATGGGAATCAAGGTTAAGGAGTAGGGTCGATGAAAGTAGGTAGTTTTGAAAATGTGTACTCATGTATACGAAAAGTACCAATCGGTACTAAATTTAGTACAATTTGAATTTTGTGTAGGATTGTGATATGGAGGCTGTTTTCGAAATTTGTACTTATGTGCACGAAAAACACATAATTTTGTACAATTTCGCTTTGGGCTAATCAATAGAGCTTGAATTCTGGAATTGGGAAATAAGATTTCTATGGGATTGCATTATATAAGTTGTTATGGAAATAAGTTCTTATGTGTACTAAATGGTACCAAACTTGATAAAATAAAATTGTTGTGAACCGATAACAATTTAAAATTTAACAATAACATAGTATGTAACACCTATATTTTCTTATATAAGTTAGATCCTTACGTGATAAGGTATCAAAAAAAATTTGGATCAACGTGATCCTTACGCGACACTTTGTCAAAAAGGGCTCGCGATTTAATGTTATCCTGTAAGTTGCAATTATCGAAATTGCACTTACCGCTGTCTTTTATTACGCGTCACTTTATCAAAAAGGATTGCGGACTACTTTTGATCCTGTAAGTTGCAATTATCGAAATTGAACTTACTGCAGCTTTTATTATTAAAACCACGATTTTTCTATTTATTAAAATCAACTTTATTGGTTGGCTGCTGATCAAAGAGTGTCTTAAAAACTACATTACAATATTCGAGTAAGAATTAAATTTTAAAATTAATTTGCCTATTTAACAAAATTATTTTCCATGAAATCATGCCACTCTGTTGTTTAAAATTTAGTTGCTGTTACCAAAAACAATTCTTATTAATTTCGTCTACACGCGTAAAGCATTGCATGGGTTGACGAAGTCAACTACCGGAAATGCATTTTTTGGGTTCATTAAAATTAATCGGAATTTGATATTGGGAAAATATTTGGAGCAGACAAACGTCTGCAATGCAGATTCATGAGAATTGATTGCTTTGGAATAATTATTAATAAAAGAAACTATACTTTATTGGATTAACAACTTATTGTGTGTTAACTCCTCCCCCTTTAAAAACGATTGTCCCTAATCGTTAGAAATAAGGTAAGTCATCGACCTTTTGTGGTCCTGGTACCTGCACTGTGTTTCGAGTGACTGGGACCTGTATTAATTCTTGGCTAGGGGTAACTGTATGAACGAATATTTTTTGTTTTTTCTTTGTTAAAAACCCAATTATCAATAAAAATATAGCAAAAATCGAAAATAAAGAAAAAAGGGTAAATTTAGTAACAACTGATTCTGACTTGAGTTCATGGATGGATTTAGTATTATTAATATGCAAATAGTTTAACATTTCCAAAGATAAAAGATTTATGAATTCATCTTCGTCGGGTGTTTGCTGTATTGCTGGTGGACTAATTATTGAAAATGGAGCTTCTAAATTTTCGTAAAATTTGTCATTTATACGCAGCGTGACATTTTGGAATTCTATTAAAAATGTTCCATTTAAAGATTTATTATTTACTGTCCCACTAAAATCATTAAGAAATATAATACCCGGCGAAATAGTTTCTATCTGAGGAATATGATACCCGTGAGTAATTTGACAAGATGAATTCATTCCGTTTAGTAACGGTGGGATACAAGTATCGTTGGAAATATCTACTAATTGGTCCCTTTGAAAAAATTTTACATTTTTTGTCATTATGCATTTATTTTTTACGCCATATATGCTATTATTACTTTTAATAATTTCATTAAATTTAATATTTATGATTTTATTATTTCTTTTTACAGATTTTATCAAAAAATTTTGATAGTTTTCTTTACTAGTTAATGGTATTTTAATAATATATAAAAGTTTTTCTTGATTATACATTACTTTTAGTTTTGCAAATTCTAGGGCTTCTTCTATTGATGTTACAATAATATTATCGTTTTTAATTTTTTCTAATGCAATTGTCATTTCTTTTTTATTTAACAAAAATGTGTTTACAATATTTAACTTAGCCCATTGTTTTCCAAATTTAATATTTGTTAGTTTTTCTTTTGTAAATCTTAGTTTTATTTGCATGCTGAATTTTTGATAGTCCATTATGAATGGGTACAAGGTATGATTGTGTGAAGTTAAAAAGGTGTGTGTTGCTTTGTGAAGAAGTGTAGTGAAATGTTAATGTTCTGTAAAAAGAAATATATAAAAATGAAGTCAGCTTTTGATGTTGCTTTTATGTACTATTTTTCCTGATTCTGTAAGTATTGTTGTAGTGTTATTTTCTTTTACTATTTCTTTTCTAAATCTTGGAGACAATGTAGTCCCTAAACGCTTATGGATTTTTACATAAATTTCATCACCTGGGTCAAATTGTTTGATTCGTTCTCGTTTTTTATTATGGTTTTTAAGGTCAGTTATCTGTTTGTCTCGTAATCTTTGGATATTATCTTGTCTCGCTTTGTCATACATTTCGGGGTCTATGCTAACTCGTCGTCCGAAAAATACTTCGAGTGGTCTTTGTCCTGTTGTGCTATGTATTGTGTAATTGTATTCATAAATTGCTCTATCTAAAAGTTCTATAAAGGTAGGATATGTCCGTTCAGTTCGAAGGCAACGCATAATTTCAGCTAAGGTGGAGTGAAATCGTTCAACCTGACCGTTCACAACACTCGTATATGGTGGAGCTTTGTAGATTTCTATATTGAATTGGTCTTGTAACATAAAAATTATTGAAGCTGAATTAAAAGATTTCTCATTATCAAAAATTATAATTTTTGGAACACCGAATAAAAATATTAATTCTCGTAAAGGTTCTTTTACATGTTCAATAGCTCTTGACATAATAATTTTGCCCTGTGCGTATTTTGAGAATTTATCCAACGCTGTGAGGACAAGTTTATTTTCCGTTTTAAAAATATCAATATGGAGGATTTCTCCAGGATATGAGGGTATTGGTGTTTCCCTTAGTTCAGGTTTCGGAGGATGCCTGTCATATTTGTTTTCTTTGCAAGTAGTACATTGCTTGACGATTCTGTTAATTTTACTGTTCATACTGGGAAAATAATATTTTTCGAGAATCTGTATTTTATTTTCTCTGGCATTTCTGTGAGCTCTTTTGTGTGTGCTGATAATTATTTCATCCTGTTGGGTATTGTCTTTAATATCTTCTACTTGGAGGCTAGTAAATCTAATACGATATTTTGCAAAGTGTTGTGGAAAAATTTCTTGAATTTTTCCCATTAATGTTTCGGGTGCTTTGATGCCATTTATTACAGAGGGATTTAAGTATTTTTTCAAAATTTGGATTAGCTGTTCAGGGGTATAATCGGTTTCTGGAAGTGTATGTCTGTGGATGGTTGGGAATACAATATCAAATTTATAGGAGTTTGTTGCGTTAGGGTCAAAGATTATTTGATTTTTTAAAACGTTTATTGGAGCTTCGACACTATAAATAAGATTATGTGAGGAACTATCGTCACTATGCGTCATTTCCGACATAGAATTAACTTGCGACACTTCAGGCACTCTGGAAAGGGCATCTGCCACTACATTACTCTTTCCTGGTTTATAAAAGAGTTCATAGTCATATTCTTCCAATATGGCTTTCCATCGCTTCATTTTGCTATTGTTGTTTTTATTACTTAGAGCATAGGTGAGTGGCTGGTGGTCTGTGTATATTTTCACTTTTGCCGCTCCATATAGAAAATTTCTAAGACTGTTAAGGGCCCATATAATAGCAAGCATCTCCTTTTCATTCGCAGCGTAATGTTCTTCTGCTTTATTCAGAGTTCTTGATATAAATGTAATGGGCTTGTCTCCTTGAGACAAAACTGCTCCGAGAGCATAATCTGAGGCATCAGTTGTTAGCTCGAAGGGCTTCTCATAATTTGGATAATATAACAAAATATCTCTTGATATTAAGGAATTTTTTATCTTTGTAAAAGCTTCTACCGCCTTTGCATTAAACTCTATAGAAATTTTAGACGATTGTCTTTTCGATATTCGACCCTCTTCACCTCTCAAAAGTGACGTCAGCGGTTTTGCCAATTTTGCATAATCTTTTATAGAATAGAATTTAAGTTTGTCGTCTAGTTTGAAAAGGTTTATGTACGTGTGTGATGTGATTTTTACATCACCTGCAACAGATTTTGCAAAGAATGGAATTTCATTTGGAATTATTTTTTTTACTAAGTCCGGTTGGATGTAGTTTTTACTAGATCCCGTGTCTATCAAGATTCTTAAGATTTTCCCGCTCTTCGTCCGACACTCAAAATATGGAAGCGAAGAGCTTGTCATTCTAAAAAATGAATGTCATCAAGTTCGGAATCTGCTTCATAGTTTGGTATATTATTTTCTAGACAAGAGTCATTGAAATAGTTTTCCGGATCTTGGTCGTAATTTTGTGGTGTATGTTCTTCAGAATAATCTTCGTAATTAATGTTGTCGGGCTCGAATGTATCTCCTGTATCTGTATTTATATGGAATGTTCGTTGGGCTTTCGGTGGACTAACGTTTTGTTTTGACGGTGGATTGGGTGGTCTTTTACCTAAGAATTGGTTTTGAGTTGGTCTATTTGCGTAATTGATTTGTTGCGATCGAATACTGCGATCAACATCCATTGGCTCCGCTGGCTTTGGTGCCGTTGGGCGTGGTGGAGGCTGTCTTGGGTGGCCGAAACTTGGAATACCCATATTATAATTATTGTTCATTTTAGGAATATTTTGTGGGTTAGGTATGTAGGCTATGTTTGGATTGAACTGATGTTTGTTCCTTTGAAAATTATATCTTTGAGACGGAGTTGTTTGATAATAGCTTTTTTTAATTGGTTGAATATTTTGATTTTGGGCATGGTTAGTACGGAATTTTTGGTTTTCTGATTTGAGACATAAATGAAGAGCCTGGGGTAAATCCGCTGGTTCTCTCATTCCTAGTAATCTTGAAAGGTCGCCATTTAATCCTCTTATAAACGTATCGAGGGCTTTGCTCCTATAAGTTTGTGTTAGTAGACTTAGAGCCTCATTTCCAGCTTCTAAACCTCCTAGTTTGTTCAGTATTAAGGATAGGTGTGAATAAACTGCCTGATAAAATTCCTGTACTGTGGAATTCCCTTGAATTAGACCTGTCATCTGGTATTCTAATGTGGATACATCTCGTTTGTCGGCGTAGTGTAGAGTAAGGCACTTGGAAATTGCTGGCCAATTAAAGGAGTGTTGTATGACTCCAATGCTATGTCCGCATTACCTACAATTTTATTTCTAATTATGTTCAAAATACCGTAGTACTTTGGAGTACCTTTCAGGTTTTCATATATTTTTAAAATTCTTTCCACGCTCTTTCTCCAAGAGTTAAACTCTCCTGGTTTCCCTGAAAATTCCCTCAGACATTTGACAACATCGGGGATCTTATCTAGGTTACTTAAACTGCCTACGTGTTCCGCGTCAATGGTTTGATCGACTGCGTTTGTCTGAATTGCGTTCGGATTTAATGTAGCTTGTAGTACGTGAGGTAACTGACTATTGACTATTTCTAATATAATATTCCTAAGGTCTGTTAAGTTTATCTGTCCTGGTTCAGGTCTGTTAGATTGGTTTGGGGGATGGGAAGGATTTGGTGTAGGTGCGTTTAGAATTGGTGGACGGACTAGGTTGTTAGGATTTGCCATTTTATTTTAAAAATAATTCTATTCAGATGCAATTTAAGAATTATTTATTTTTAAATTTAACTTTTGTATTTTTTACAACGTTTAAACGAATTAAGTTTCTTTTTAACAAGAGTATTGAAATTGTATTTGTATTTAAGTATAAAGTGCTCCTTTTTTTAATATAGTTTACAAATATTTTGTATGTTTTATGCGGTTATTTTATGTCTATTTATAATTTATTATAAATATAAAAATAACTTACAATAGTAATAGCAGGTTTAAAGATGTCATGTTGGTAGGTCCTTCTATTGTAACGATGTTATTGATCATCTATTGTGGGGCTCAAAACTTTGTTGATCCTTTTCATAGCTGCAAGATTTCTTCTTAATTTGGGATGTTTGTGTTGTGGGGTCACAGATAGCACTTTTTAAGTTCTTAGTTTTATAGAACAGTTTTTAATGTATTTTGGAAAATTATTTTTTTTAATTTTTTTTTTCAACCAATTTTTGTAATTTTGTTTTGATGTTTTCACCAATTTGCAAATTTATTTTTTTAAAATATAAAAAATGTTTTATTTTTTTCAACACTCTTCGTATATTTATTTTGGAAATATTTTCATTTTTTTCAAACACTTTTTTATTTTGGTTTTTGGTCATTCACAGATTGTGATTTTTTGAGTTCACAAATAAGTTAATTTAGATTTTTTTTTGTAAATGATTTTTATGGGATTCGTATCCAACTAAATGTTAATTACTTCACTCATTTTTTTTTCACTTTTTAGTATACGTTTTTCCTTTAACAACTTAATAATTACACTTGGTGTTTTGACACTTTATTCGAGTTATCCTTAAAATAACACGTTTTTTTTTTTTTTTTTAACACGTTTTGTCTGTCTTCAACAGAATTAAAAATTTCACTTGTTGTTTTTTTTACATATCAATGTATGTTGTCCTTTTAAAAAATGTTCTTATTTATTTGTTTATTATTTATCGCGGGTGAAGTGGCTAGCGTGCAACGCGTCCTTTTCCCAATTTGTACTAAGGGGCCGTTTCTTCACTCTTTACGCGACACTGATTCGCTCGGGCGCCAGTTAGATCCTTACGTGATAAGGTATCAAAAAAAATTTGGATCAACGTGATCCTTACGCGACACTTTGTCAAAAAGGGCTCGCGATTTAATGTTATCCTGTAAGTTGCAATTATCGAAATTGCACTTACCGCTGTCTTTTATTACGCGTCACTTTATCAAAAAGGATCGCGGACTACTTTTGATCCTGTAAGTTGCAATTATCGAAATTGAACTTACTGCAGCTTTTATTATTAAAACCACGATTTTTCTATTTATTAAAATCAACTTTATTGGTTGGCTGCTGATCAAAGAGTGTCTTAAAAACTACATTACAATATTCGAGTAAGAATTAAATTTTAAAATTAATTTGCCTATTTAACAAAATTATTTTCCATGAAATCATGCCACTCTGTTGTTTAAAATTTAGTTGCTGTTACCAAAAACAATTCTTATTAATTTCGTCTACACGCGTAAAGCATTGCATGGGTTGACGAAGTCAACTACCGGAAATGCATTTTTTGGGTTCATTAAAATTAATCGGAATTTGATATTGGGAAAATATTTGGAGCAGACAAACGTCTGCAATGCAGATTCATGAGAATTGATTGCTTTGGAATAATTATTAATAAAAGAAACTATACTTTATTGGATTAACAACTTAACTTATACACTGGTGGCCAAAACTAAAGCAACTGAAATTATAAGGAGAATGGATGCTCAGTAAATGCTCTGTTTTTTATACCCTCCACCATGGGTAGGAGGGTATATTAACTTTGTCATTCCGTTTGTAACACCTCTAAATATTCGTCGTAGACCCCATAAAGTATATATATTCATAATCAGCATAAAATTCTAAGACGATTTAGCGATGTCCGTCTGTCTGTCTGTCTATCTGTCTGTTGAAATCACGATAGAGCCCACATTATTTGACGTAGACCTTTGAAATTTGGCACAAGTGTGTGTATTGTCCCTAGGATGGTTGGTATTGAAAATGAGATATATCGGTCCACGTTCTGGTATAGTCCCCATATAACGGTAACTCCCGATATTCGGTATTTTGATGATTTATGCCACATTTTTTCACGGATTTATCTGAAAATTGGTATTTGTAGGTCATGACGGGTCCCTGAGCGTGTGGCAAAACATTGCATGTATAGGTCCACGTTTTGGCATAGCCCCCATATAACAGTACCTACCGATATTCGGTATTTTGATGATTTATGCCACATTTTTTCACGGATTTGTCTGAAAATTGGTATTTGTAGGTCACAACGGGTCCCTGAGCGTGTGGCAAAACATTGCATGTATAGGTCCACGTTCTGGTATAGTCCCCATATAACGGTACCTCCCGATATTCGGTATTTTGATGATTTATGCCACATTTTTTCACTGATTTGTGTAAAAGTTGGTATTTGTGGGTCATAATGGGTCCTAGTTCGTGTGGCGAAACATTGTAATTATAGGTGCACGTGTTGGTGTAGCCCCTATATAACGGTACCTCCCGATATTCGGCATTTTAATGTTTTTTGCCACATTTCTTCTAATGTTCTTTTACCCTAGGGTGGAGGGTATTAAAAGTTTGGCCCGGCCGAACTTAATGTTTTTTTACTTGTTATAAATTAGGAAAATGAGAAAATTTTTCTAGTTTTAAATTAGGATTTTATTCACTTTTTACAAACTTAAAACAAAAAACCAAAATTAATTTTTATATAAAGATAAAGTCAACTAACCCGATCTGCCCGTAAGCCATCAAAAAAGCCATTTATATCTGAAAACACCGGAAAGCTGGGATGGCTTTGGGAAACGATAATATTAATAGGAATCCAGCTCAATGGAAAAACGTTTTATTCTGCGATGAGTCTACGTTTAATGTTAACGGCTCAGACATGAAAAATTTTACGATGAGAAGACCAAAAAAATGAAAGACTCAAGCCGCAGTGTTGCAAGGGTACAGTGAAGCATGAGGGAGGGTTAACATGGTGTGGCGCTGCTTTTCTTTCCATGGACTTGGGCCTATCCATGAAATAAAGGAAGTTATGGATCGGTTTGTGTACAAAGATGTGTTGAACATCACGTTGTTCCTTTCCGCTGAGGAAAATATTCAGCTTATTTGGGCGTTTCAGCATGAAAATGATCCCAAACATGCATCAAAACTTGTCAAAGATTGATTGCGGGAGTCAAAAATCGGTGTTTTGTCATGGCCATATGGCCCAATCATCTGACCTAAACCCCATAGAAAACCTTTAGAGTATCGTAGACAGGAAGATCACGCTAGATTCGGAAAGAAATAAACACAACATTTTCCAAAGAATTCAGGGTGCCTGGAAAAGCATACCCAAGGATCAAATTGAGCGTGTTATAGATTTAATGCCTCGTAGGGGTGCAGCTGCTATCAAAAATAACGGATGCTATCGACTACTAGCCAAAATTTAATAATTTTAAAATAAAAAATTAAAAAGTTGCTTTAGTTTTGACCAAGCAAAAATTGGATCATTTTAGTTTTCCATATATTATTTTTCATTCAATATTATTTTTGAATTCTTATTTTTAGCTATTTAAAAATGAATAAAGTACCTCATTTTAAACTGGAAAAATAATTACGATTTGTTTATTTTTGTAAAAGTTACAGGGAATTAATTGTCTTTGCGATTTTAGTTGCTTTAGTTTTGGCCACCAGTGTATGTTCGTGAACAGCATAAAATTCTATGTCGATTTAGCGATGTGCGTCCATCTGCCCGTCTATGAAAATCACTCTAGCTTTCGACCGAAATGAAGTAGGTTGATAAAATTTCGTTCAAATGTATATTATGTCTGAAGGACTTTTGGTATTGAGAATGGGCCATGTAGGTCCACGTTTTGGCATAGCCCCCATATAATGGTACCTCCCTATTTTCGGTATTTTGGTGATTTTAGCGACATTACTCACCGGAATTGTTTCAAATTTGGTATTTAAAATTCGTAATGCTTACTACATCCTATGACAGAAAATTGTCAGTGCAGGTCCACGCCTTCGTATAACCCACATATAACAGCACCTCTCGATATTTGGTTTTTTGATGATTTTAGCGACATTATTCACCGGAATCGTTTCAAATTTGGTATTTGTAGTTCGTAATGGATACTACATTCTATGACAGAAAATTGTCTGTACAGGTCCACGTTTTGGTATAGCCCTCATATAATGGTACCTCCCTATATTCGGTATTTTAATGATTTTAACTACATTCACAGATTTTTTTTTTTTTTTTTTTTGAGTTTCGCATTTGGATATTGTAATGGCTTATGACAAAAGTTGCCTATGCAGGTCCACGTCGTCGTATATACCTTAATATAACGGCTACATTCGGTATTTTTAAGATTTTACAGAGTTTTTAACGGATTTTACTTTTTGGAAAAATTGTAAGAAAAGAACAGAATTTCAGAAACTAAAGAATATTGGTAACAGTCAGAAAATATTGCTAAGCTTTATCTTTATTTTTAGAAATAGTACACTCAGTATTAGACTTAAGCAAAACATTTTTGGTTTAAGACGATTCAGACGGTACAATAACGTAGTACCAACAAACCTAGATTGACTTAAGTCGACTTATGCTGTTTTTCAATGAAACCACAAATATATAATTCGTTTTATTTGGACGTTGCAAAAACTTCGTTTAATAAAGTCATAATCATTACATGTTAGTATCCTTAATGGCTGCAATTCCAATAAAAGCGGTAATAAAAAGTAATTTAGAAAAGGACACGGTTGACCTTCGGCTGATTGTATTGTGTTACTTGTTCGCCATTTAATTTAATTGTTAAATACGATCATAAAGATTTCTATAAATAGAAAACTGTTATGAAATACAAATAGATTTTCCTTTTTTATCCGGCAAATCCAGGAAACATGTTGCATGTTGCTTTGGTAAATACAAGAACTGAAGAACAGAGTGAATGATAACTGAATTGGGTAAAAAGTCCACACTGCATCGCATTCCCCAGGAAATAACAACACTTCCTCATGCCACCATTTTGCTTAATTTTTTATTTATTGGATATTCATATAAAAAAGTAAACCAGTAAAGAAAGTCTTAAAGTCGGGCGGGGCCGACTTTATGATACCCTACACCATTTTGCACACACACATAACAATTTAAAGTTTTTATGGGAGAATTCAATCATACACGCTATGATTATAATTGTAATTTAAAGTTCAAAGGACTAAATATGCCGAAGCATTTGTATCTTTTAAATTCGGACTTGTATTGCCCATTTGGTGCACAATTAATTTGAAATCGGATAAAGATATATATGTGAGCTTTATCCAAATCTGAACCGACCTCGATAAAATTTGGCAAAGATATTTCTGAGCTGTATTTGATATATTTCCCTGAATATCGTTGTTACGGAGTGCATATTACGGTTGTGGGTAACAAATATAACAAATCGGATGAATAATATATATGGAAGCTATAGCTATATCTGAACCGATCTTCACCAAATTTGACATACTAGCTTCTAGAATCAATTCGGTCGTAAGTGCCAAATTCCATCCCATTTGGACAAATATTAGACGTTTGGTCCACAATAAGAGGTAAATCGGACGAAGTTATATATGGGAGCTACATCCAAATCTGAACCGATCTCGATAAAATTTAGCAAATGTATTTCTGAGCCGTATTTGATATATTTCCCCAAATATTGTTGTTGCATAGTGCATATTACGGCGGCGGTGGACTAAAATAACAAATCGGATGAACAATATATATGGGAGCTATGGCTATATCTGAACCGATTTCGATCAAATTTGGCATACATATTTTCAGGCCTAATTTGGATGTATATGCAAAATTCCATACAATTCGGGCTGGTATTACACGTTTGGTGCACAATAAAAGCAAATCGGACGAAGATATATATGGGAGCTATATCTAAATTTTTACTGATTATCTCCAATTTCAATAGGGTTCGTCCTTGGGCCAAACAAAAGATCTTTGCAAAATTTCATCTGGATCGGGCAATAAATGCGACCTGTACTTTGTTTACAAAAATACATGGACAGACGGACGGACGGACATGCATAAATCGACTCAGAATGTGATTCTATGCAGATCATCAAAAGGAACTATGGGTCTATCCCGTTTCCTTCTGCCTGTTACAAACAAATGCACAAAGACATAATACCCTGACCACCTTGTGGTGTAGGGTATAAAAAGTATCGGTCGGTTTCGCCGACAGCTGTATACCTTCAGCCAATAATATTTAATATTCGATTATTTAAAAATATTTTGACATCTGTTATGAATTTTCATACCCTTGACCATCTATGGAGTGGGTTTTGAAAGAATGGGTTAATATTGTCCATTTCATATCGGACCTAAATAAATATAATAAAAATATTATATTGAATATATAAGAAAATCGAACATTTATATTCAAATTATGGGATATCTTAAATTCCATATTCATCTCAGGATTCTGGTTGAGAGGCATATATTTAGATATAGCAAGTTGTAAAGAATCGCTGAGTTGTTTCGCAATTTATGACAAATAAAAGTATTGAAAATTATGTCCCTTTGTGGGTGAGGTACAAGAAGGGGTTCGCAGATATATAGCATCTTCACAACAGATCTTGTGTTAGCAAAAATGTTTGTATTTGTGAAATTTGAAGAGAGTTGGATTCTAATTTCGCTTTCTTTGAGCGTTTTGTTTTTCAAAATCTTGAAGCCTATGTACAGCAGGTAGCTAAATAAATGGTCCGATCTCTATCATCTTTATAACAGATCTTGTGTTGATGGAAATAATGAGATGTACCACATCTGCAATGGAAGGCGGTGAAGTAATCAGAAGCAACTCCTGGTGTGGATTCTCATACAATTTCATTGAAAAATATGCCTGAAATCGTCAAACTACTGAATATCAGGAGTTACCGTTATATGGGGCCATATGATATCGTAGCCCATCTTCGAACTTGACATGCCTGCACACAGAAGGCTGATCTGTGCAAAATTTTAGCTTCCTATCTTAATTCGTTTTGACTTTAGCGTGATTACAACAGACAAACGGACGGAACTAAATCGCCCTAGAATTTTACGCTGATCAAGAATATATATACTTTGTTAGTCTAAAATTATTATTTCGATGAGTTACAAACGGAATGACGAACTTAATATACCCTCCATACTATGTATGGTGGAAGGTATTGAAAAATCCTAAATTTACCGCTTAAATGAAAACTTTTATATAGGAGTTGTACGAAGACGTGGTAGCACTCATTACGAACTTCAAATACGAAACTTAAAACAAATACCGAATATCGAAAGGTATCCTTCGAAAACTTAAATTATGCTTCGAAACATTATTATTTCAAAATTATGTCGACAGTATTGGATTATAAATGAGAAATCTGAACACAACAATTTAACTTCAACTAAGCATTTGAAATGAGCCTTTATAAAGTATTTACCTCTTATATCATCTTTAGGCAATAGCTCTAAAAATTGCCTTCTCCCCCAAGCGTAAAGAGTTAAAATTATCAGCTATAATATAACGTGGGTGTCACTTATATATAATTATATTTTTGCATTTCAATGCTTTATTTATTGTGGCCAACTTATAATTCTCATTCACCTCGTGTCACCTGAGACTTTAATACTTTGGAATACTCGATCATCAACCGAATACCCGAACATCATCGCATCGTCGTTCCCGATCATCAACAAATTCCGAACATCATCGCATTGTCGTTCCCGATCATCAACGGAATTCCCGAACGACACCACAGGGTCGCTTTCCGACAACCAACCGGAATCCCGAACATCACCGTATCGTCGCTTCCCGATCATCAGTCGAATTGTCGAAACCTATCGTACCATTCGTTCCCTGAACATCGGCCGAATTTCCCGAATCATATCATCATCGTCATACCTACCATCGCAAAACCTGAACCTCAACCCACCCCGTCATTACCGACTGCTGCCACCAGCAACCAACACGTGTGTTACTGCAAACTAACCCGGTCTATCAATACGTCGCATTTCACTTGAAGTGTAATTTACTTATACTTACATCAATAAACACTAATTTTTGGCCCCAGAGGAGAAAATAAATAAATAAATACTATATTCCCATCTGAAACGATATTTACTAAGCTATGGATTTTGTGCAACCAACTATTTGTACCGGAACAAAGCCTTATGTTGTTGTGCAACCCCAAAAGGACACGAAATATAGAAAATATATAGAAAATTACCAAATACACCGGCTTCATAAAATCTAAAAAAAATTAAATCGGATCTCAAGTATAGGTTTTTTAGGAAACCCAGATAAATTTGATAGAATAGGTAACATATCATATGAACAGAGTATTCTTCAAAAACTCAAAAAAAAAAAAATAAATAAATAAATAAAAAAACTATAAGTTCGGCAACTTTTGTAATAAGCCATCACAATATTCAAATGCGAAACTTAAAAAAAATAGGTGAATAATGTAGCTATAGCTTTACCAAAACGTGGACCTGCACAAACAATTTTCTGTCATAGGCTGTAGTATCCATTACGAACCAAATACCAAATTTGAAACAATTCCGATGACTAATGTCGCTAAAATCATCAAAATGTCGAATATAGGGACATTTCTGATGAAGAAGTTTGAATGTTCTCCGTTATGCATATACTTATCCTTACTACCGCCACTTTTCCTGCTTAACATAACATTATTATTGTTATTATTAAACATAATACTTTGCATTTTTCCATTAACAATAAACAGAAAAACGGTATTCCACAACATAAGGACCATATCATAAACTGCAACATACATACGTAAATATTTTATTTTTGTTAATATGGTATAAAGTTTTTCCAAGGCGATGTTTCTTTATAGTCTTAACCATGAGAAAAATCTTCAGTTATGGACGAATTGGTCTGCAACTCTTGTTTAAATAATATTCGGTATTTTTATGAGTTTATGAATTTTTTCAATAGAATTTTTCGGAAATTCAGCATTGCATGTTTCCAATAGCAGAAATAAAACATACCCCAATTATTATACCCTACACCACAAGGTGGTCAGGGTATTATGTCTTTGTGCATTTGTTTGTAACAGGCAGAAGGAAACGGGATAGACCCATAGTTCCTTTTGATGATCTGCATAGAATCACATTCTGAGTCGATTTATGCATGTCCGTCCGTCCGTCTGTCCGTCCGTCCGTCTGTGCGTCCGTCCGTCCGTCTTTCCGTCCGTCTGTCTGTCCATGTATTTTTGTAAACAAAGTACAGGTCGCATTTATTGCCCGATCCAGATGAAATTTTGCAAAGATCTTTTGTTTGGCCCAAGGACAAACCCTATTGAAATTGGAGATAATCGGTAAAAATTTAGATATAGCTTCCATATATATCTTCGTCCGATTTGCCTTTTATTGTGCACCAAACGTGTAATATCAGCCCGAATTGTATGGAATTTTGCATATACATCCAAATTAGGCCTGAAAATATGTATGCCAAATTTGATCGAAATCGGTTCAGATATAGCCATAGCTCCCATATATATTGTTCATCCGATTTGTTATTTTTGTCCACCGCCGCCGTAATATGCACTATGCAACAACAATATTTGGGGAAATATATCAAATACAGCTCAGAAATACATTTGCTAAATTTTATCGAGATCGGTTCAGATTTGGATGTAGCTCCCATATATAACTTCGTCCGATTTACCTTTTATTGTGGACCAAACGTCTAATATTTGTCCAAATGGGATGGAATTTGGCACTTACGACCGAATTGATTCTAGAAGCTAGTACGTCAAATTTGGTGAAGATCGGTTCAGATATAGCTATAGCTTCCATATATATTATTCATCCGATTTGTTATATTTGTTACCCACAACCGTAATATGCACTCCGTAACAACGATATTCAGGGAAATATATCAAATACAGCTCAGAAATATCTTTGCCAAATTTTATCGAGGTCGGTTCAGATTTGGATAAAGCTCACATATATATCTTTATCCGATTTCAAATTAATTGTGCACCAAATGGGCAATACGAGTCCGAATTTAAAAGATACAAATGCTTCGGCATATTTAGTCCTTTGAACTTTAAATTATAATTATAATCATAGCGTGTATGATTGAATTCTCCCATAAAAACTTTAAATTGTTATGTGGAGCTCTACTTAATTAGCAAAATGGTGTAGGGTATCATAAAGTCGGCCCCGCCCGACTTTAAGACTTTCTTTACTGGTTTTACTTTTCTAATGGGAAAGGGTATTTGATATTCGTACCGTCCGGCTTTTTGCTTGTGCTTTACTGTTTTAAATTTAATTTTTATAATATTAAGTTTTAATAAGTATGTCTCTGATGGTTTAAGTCTGGAGTATACCTTCATTGTCTTAACTTCATATTACTCTATATTACAGAGAAAAAACTGTAAAGAAAAGTCAAAAGTCTGACTACATGATACCCTACACCACAATGCATATTTAGTAGAGCTCCCGTAACAAAAGAATTTATTTAAAGTAGATCATACCACCTATCAACATTTGGCTTTAGAGCAGTTGTAGTTTGGTTTCAGAGGGAACTAATATATATGAGAAGTATACGCAATTCTGAATCGATTTTCACTAAATTTGACGGGGGCATTTTAATCTTTTATACCAAATAACATTGCTATAGAGTGCATGATATCACTTCGAGAATGATTATATTAAACAAATATATATGGGAGGCATCACTCCATTTTGACTGATATTAGCCATTATTTGTACAATAAGCCTGAAATCGGATTAAGGATATAAATGGGAGCTATATCGAAATCTTAGTCGTTCTCGATAAAATTTGGCAAAAGTATTTCTGAGCTCTATAAGATATCTTGTACCAAATGTCATTTTATGGGGTGTATATTACGAATATGAGGGACTTAAACACCAAATCGGATGACTCATATATATGACAGCTATAACAATATCTGAACCGATTTTTTCCAAATTTAATGTACTTGCTTCTAGACTGAATTCGGTCGGATGTATTAAAATTCACACCATTTGGACTAATATTCGCCATTTGGCGCACAATTAACCCGAAATTGAAGATATATATGGCAGCTATATCCAAATCTGATCGAATATCGATAAAATTTGGCAGAGGTATTTCTAAGCTCTATAAGATATCTGGTACCGAATATCATTGTTGTCGAATGCATATTACGCATATGAGTGACTTAAAAACCAAAATCGGATAAAACATATATATGGGAGCCGTAGCTATATCTGAACCGATTTACACCAAATTTGAAGTACTGGTTTCTAGGCTAAATTCAGTCGGATGTGCCAAAATTCACACCATTTGGACTGATATAAGCCATTTGGTGCACAATAAACCTAAAATCGGATGAAGATATTTATGGGATCTATATCCAAATCAGAACCGAACTTGATAAAATTTTATCTATGAATTGCTAGGCTGAATCTGATATCTTCTGCTAAATATCAGTCTTGTGGGGTGCATATAACGAATGCAAGGGACTTAAATGCCAAAATCGGATGAAACATATATATGGGAACTATAGCTATATTTGAACCGATTTTCACCAAATATGAAGCACATGCTTGTAGGCTGGGATGAAGATATATACGAGAGCTGTATCTAAATTTGAACCGATATCCAGCAATTTCAATAGGGCTCGTCCTTGAGACAGACGGACGGACGGATATGCATAAATCGACTCAAAATGTGATTCTATGCTGATCACCAAAAGGAACTATGGGTCTATCTCGCTTCCTTCTCAATGTTACAAACAAATGCACAAAGACAAAATACCCTTACCACTATGTGGTGTAGGGTATAAATATATATTTCCTTACATATTTGAAGTCTTTAGAACAAAATATAGAAATTGATTTCTTTATGTTATCGTTAATTTTAACAACTTTCGAATCGTATTGACAATCAAGGCCATTAAGAATGAATAATTTTTTTGTGGTTTGATGATTTTTTCTTGGAAAAATATTTCACACAAATATGGTTTCTATTAAAAAGTTACACATCACGAGTCGATATGGTTGAGTAACTTTTAAAATATTCACTACACATCTATATATGTGTCTTATGGAATGATTACTCAATATTATTACAGTTTGTAAATTATTTTTTTGCATACGCAGGCAAACCAAAATAGCAATAGAACGAGAAAGAAAACAATTAAATTCGAACAGGACGAGCTTTCCATTTGGAATGCTAAAGTTTTGAAAGCATATTTACAAGTGTCGGGAACTATAGAGCGGTATTTGAGTGTTCTTAAGAGCATGCGATGTTAGCTAATCTTAAAAATTCCGTTCAATAATGTGGTTGACATAAAAATTCCACATAGCTAAGTTAGCAAATTGTACGATTTTTCTTAGTTTTTTGTCTGTTTTCTTGCGTTGAGATTCGATCCCGTAATCTTAGACTTTGTAGTAGAATGTACTCACTCTGTGAAGCCGTTTCTTATTATTTGGCATGATAAAAGTAAGTTATTTTGCTTGTTAATTTCATCGGAATAACTCATTATTTTTTAGCTTGCTAGTAAAGTTAGGGTATGAAGTTGTCTTTATTTTTATGACACTGGTAATGAAGAAGATACGTGATTGTCAATACTAGTACTGCTTAAAATGACACATACATACCATCGTATGCTAAGAATACTCACTTGTTTTCTGCACACAGTGGGTAAAGTGCAGATCTAGAGTGCTGAAAATAAAAGTCGACGTTTTATTGAAGCTTATCCATAATTTTGTTAAGAAGAATAGACGAACATCTTTCATATGCAATTTTTGTCATAAGCCATTACAATATTCAAATGTGAATAAAGTATCTAAAATCATCAAAATGCCGAATATAGGGAGGTTCCGTTATATGGGGGCTATACGAAAGCGAGGACTTGCACAGACAATTTTCTGTCATAGGCATTACGAACTTCAAATTCCAAATTTAAAACAATTCCGGTGAATAATGTTGCATAAATCGCCAAAATACCGAAAATAGCGAGGTACCATTATATGGGGGCTATACCAAAAAGTGGACCTACATGGCCCATTTTCAATTCATAATATTAATAAAAGTCCTACAGACATTATATACATTTGAGTAAAATTTTATCAACCTACTTCATTTCGTTCGGAAGCTAGAGTGATTTCCACAGACGGACGGACATCGTTAAATCGACATAAAATTTTATGCTGATCAAAAATATATATAAAATGTATGTTTTGTATGTGTTACAAAAGGAATGACAAACTTAATATTGTGGAGGGTAGAAAAATGAGTGACTGTCTGACTAACTGATTGATCAACGCTCAGGCGAAAGGGCTGAAGAATCTTGAATTTTTTCATGTGGGTTCATATTGGTGGGTAGGGGTAAGATAAAACTGTCTGTGGAAATTACTCTAGCTTCCAAACGAAATGAAGTAGTACAGCTTTTTTACTTGTTTATTTTTTATTTATATATAATTAGTGCATACATACCCCAATTCTACACTTCAACAAATATCAGAATTCCAGCCCTATACGTTCACCCAAATCGAAATTGTACCAAATTTAGTACGATTTAGTATACATAAGTACGAATTTCCAAAACTTCACACACCCCAATCTTGCACTCCTACAGTAATCTCAATTCCAAATTTCAGGATTCGTCCAAGTATAAAGTCTACCAAATTTAGTACCATTTAGTACACATAAGTACAAATTTCCTAAATTACATACCATAGTTCAAAAATGTTATATATCTAAATTTCAGCATTCCAGCTCTATCGGTTCACCTAAATCGAAATTATACCAAATTAAGTACCATTTAGTACAGTAGTAAAAAATATCCAGATTCTAGCTTCAGCCGTTTCGTCTGAGCATTGATAAATCGTTAAGTCAATCAATAACCTCACTCTTTTATTATTCATTAATTATTATTATTTTGGTCTAATTTTATTTACTCATTAAGCCCCAGTTGTTATGCCCTATAACACTATGTGTTGAGGTTGTTATATATTTTATTGGCCAATAAATTATGTAACACCTCAAAATATTGGTCCAATTCATAAGAAACTATATATGGATCTTCATATCTCGCTACAGGTCGCAATTATGTCCCGATTCTCATGAAATTGTGCATGGAAGTGGAGTTAAGTTCAGAATCTATCAGATCTAGAGGATCATTGAATTTAGCATGGGACTAGAGTTTTGGGCTAGGCAGAAGCTCATTTTTTTGGATGGTCATCGGACAATATTTAGCGGGTGAAATGGATCATAGCTTTTTATATGGAAATTTTCATTTAAACGCGAATAACGACTAAGAACCAATACACATGCAGTTATTAAAAAAAGAACATTAACAAAATAACATTTTACACATTGTAAAAACATCAATGTACGGTTATTTCGATTCGGACTATTTTTATGACGTATGAAGCTCAGTCAACATTAAACTTTAAAATGAACTAATGTTTTAAAGTTCCTTCAAGTTTATTTTTATTTTCTGGTTGTTTCAACCATGCTGCGCCTGCAAACATTTTGTCGTCAAACTGTGTTATAAATTCTTAGATTTTTTTTATTTCCGGTTCATCTTGTTTCAGAACATTTTTTTATGTTACTTTGTATGGATGTGTTAACATAAGTATGTATGTATGAATTTCCTCTGCACACACTTTGTGCGAAAGAGGAATAACAATTTTCAAAGTTATTTTCATCAGGACTTTGCATAATTTATGTGATTACGACAAAGGTTGATGTAATACGGATGAAAGTTATTCGAACTTGGAGATGATGTGTAAAATGTATAAAAATAACATAAATTGGAATTAGAATGAATGCTTGTACTATCTTCGAAGAAAATATAAGCTATTAGGGAAATTATTAATTTAAGTTCAATTCTAGGCAAAGGTCGTTCAAATGGATCCATTTTTTGTATTTGTAGAAATGAAAGGTTAGTTAAAGTGTCGTTAAATATCAGTACGAATTAAGTAGCAGCTTAAATGTCCAGTTTTGTTTTCGAATAACTGAGGCTGTTTTAGAAGGGTTGTTGTTTGTGTCAAAAACTAAATTCCCAATTTAACGTTATTTTCCCATTAATTGAGAATAGGTTTTTAGTGTAGAATCACATTTTTCGCAAAATATGCTGTCATATTTCATGGAAGTAAATTGTCTTTATTCTCAAATTTAACACCTGTTACATGTGTTTGTTGAAATGTTTGCATGCGTTTATTTGCACAAATTCAAACTCTAAGGGCATTGCACTTCATGCTCTTAAAGTGCTGGCCTTTCGCAACTGGTCAAGTTGTCCGGATGACACTCTAATTTTATTCAATAATAATTTTAATTGGAATGCAAACAAAATGTAACGACATCTCATTAAAATGAATGAAACTGTAACAAATTAAACTGTAGCCCACTTCCAAAAAGAGCTATTCAAATCAAATAAAATGTTTGCGGATTGAAATCATTAATCATATTTCAATTGCACTTGATTGATTATTGAATATAGTCTAACTTATTTAAACTAAAAAATCTAGCAAAAAATATTAATGCTATTGAAACAAGTAAAAAGAAAGGCCAAACTCGACTGGTCCGACTTTATGGCACCCTACATCACTTTGCATATTTAGTAGAGCTACATATAACGAATACTTTTTTTTGTGAGGGGTTTATGAGAATTAAAGCATGCTAACTATAACCGTTAAAGCAGTAATAATTTAAAGCCGAAAGGTTCTAATATATGGCAGGCATCTATTGTATTTGTGTCTGAACCGATATTCATCACAATCCATCCTATTTGAGCTGATATTAGCCACGATAAACGCGAAATCGGATGAAGATATATATGCGGGATATATCCAAATTTGAACCGATCTCTATAAAATTTAGCAGAGATATTTTATGTTGTATCTCATAGTTGGCACCAAATATCGTTGTTGTGGAGAGTATTTTACAAGCGTGAAGGTGTAAAATACAAAATCGAATAAAAAATATATATGGGACCTACAGCTATATCATAAGCCATTTTCACAAAATTTGATACACTTTCTTCTAGGCTAAATCCGTTTGTAAATGCCAAAATCCATTAAATTTGGGCTTATATTACCCATTTGGTGCACAATAATCTTGAAGTCGAGTGAATATACAGGGTGAGATAAAAAAAACTGCAACAAAGTCAAACGCCAAATGTCGGAAATAGCATCAAATTTTAGAATAAGTTTAGATTTGTTCGAATTGGTCACCTTTGGCACGAATGGCCTTCAAACAGCCAATGAGACCGTCACACGCTGCCCGAACATTTCTCTGCGGTATTTTGGCCCATTCCCGGCGAAGCGCTTGCTTAAGGTGATCGACACTTTGGTATTTTTGAGTGCTAACCTTGCTTTCCAAAATACTCCAGACACAATAGTCCAACGGATTGGTATCCGGAGATTTTGGTGGCCATTGTACGCTGGAAATGAAGCGAGGAACTTCATTTTGTAACCATTCTTGGGTGGCGCGTGCTGAGTGCGATGGTGCTGAGTCCTGTTGGAATGTCCAAGGTCTACGGCCAAAATCTTTGCATGACCAAGGCTTTAAGAAACCCTACAGAATATTTTCGCCATTATATTCGGCATTAATTCTGTCCACGGCCGATTAATATGAGCGGAAAGCGACCATCGACTGTTGTGGCGGCCCACACCATCACCTTGGCCGGCGCTTGAGTCTGATGGCCAACCGAAGGTGCACATTTTCAGCTGACCTCTTTGGTAGGTAAACACGATAATTTTGTTTGTTTACAAACTACTGGACGACGAATGTTTTCTCATCGCAGAAAACCCAATTCGGCATTTCACCACTTTCAGCCAAGCGAAGCAACTCTTAAGCTCTTTTGAGTCTATTTTTTTCTGTTGCGGTGTAAGTTTTTGTACTTTTTGGATATTCAACGGCTTTACTCCAAGCTCATTTTTCAATATTTGCCGAATGGAATAATGCGATATGTTCAGCTCACGAGCCATATTTCGGACACTGCGAAGCGGGTTTTGATTAAGTCGCTTCTTTACTCTTCGAACCATTTCTGCTGATGTTGCTGTTTCCATCCGTCCACTTCGTTGACTACGGGCTACGCTACCACTATCACGGTAACATTTAAATGCTGGAGTGCTCTAACGATAGCCACTTTTGGTTTTCCATCAAAATATAAAGAAATCACACTATTACGTTTGAATTCCATCACGAATAACATTTTTCCGGAAAATTCTCACCCAGATGCTTTTGCACGCTTGTAAACACTGGAATAATTTTAACAGCTGTCGGACGAATGACAGTAATCTGATGTTGGTTGCAGTTTTTCTCATCACCCTGTATTAAGTTCGTCATTCCTTTTGTAACTCATCGAAATAATAATTTTAGACGCAACAAATTCAGCGTAAAATTTTAAATCGTCTAAGAGATTTAAAATTTTACGCTGAATTTGTACCTGCCAGTCCGTCGGTCTGTTGGGCTATATCGGTCCACGGTAGCTCTCAAATAACGTTACCCCCCACATTTTGATGATTTTACCCATATTTTTCAATAGAATGGTTTGAGATTCTACACAAGAGAATTCAGAGAAGAGTCCACCATAACGTATGTCCCCCATATAACGGCACCTTCCGATATTCGGTATTTTGAGGGTTTTACCCACATTTTCAACGGAATTGTCTGAAATCCACACAAGGGGTTTGATTTTTGACGGAACTTTTTGAAATTTTCAAATTGTTTCCAAATGGTGGAGGATATAAAAAGTTCAGCCCGGCCGAACTTAGCTGCTATTTTATTTTTATAACTACAATTTTTTTAACATTCTGTCAATTAATATTTTTTTAACAACTTCCCTTATAGGAGCAATTACAATACACCCAAAATTACATTAACACAATAAATTAAAAAAAAAAAACATATTTATTTTTCGAAGAAGAAGAAAAATCATTTTTTAAATGTGAAAAAGTCATCATGAGTTTAATAACGTCTTTTTATTTACAAAATATATTATTCGAAAATGATAATAGAACAGCAAATAAAAAGATAACAAAACAACATACAACGATATATAGCTGCGGCGAACTTGAATTCATTGTATGTGTGGAGACGAGATATTGTCTGGCTACAATTCCTAATAATGACATACTAATGGCTTCATCATGACAAATGTCACAGACAAAATTCTCCAAAGCGTCCTTTAATCTATGACAGAGCCTCAAACTTTGGTGTGACATCAGCTACACCAGCAACCGCATGGTGAAGATTTATTTTGGATTTATTTTCAATTTGGTTGTTATGGCATCATTATACTTTCATTTCACATTTGGTCACATTCGCCAACATTAACTTTGACTGACATTCTGTCGCTACGTGACTCCAAAGTTCAATGCCTTACAATGATAGAAAAGTCATCTGAATTTTTGTTGCTTTGTATTTGTTTTTGAGTTGGTAATCATGTCATGTTGAAGTTTGTATTTAAAAAGTATTTTCACAGGAAATTCCATAAATTTTCTTCTTTCTATATATATGTAAAAGTTATTGGATAATGGCGATATTACATGCTTTAAGTAAAACACACACACACACATAAATGTGTTTGTTAAAAAATGTCTTGTTTGTACCTCCACTAAAATATTAACTTCAAAACATGTTTTATTTTAAACTAGCTGAACCCGGTGCGCTTCGCTACCCCTTTTGATTTTATATGCATTCAAAATTTTATTTACGAATATATGTTGGATAAAGAAAAACAAATTTATAAATTAAAAAAAATATTGCACTAATTTAATGCGTTAATAAACAAAATCGTTACAAAAGCAGTAACATGACATGCATACACGAAGGGTTTGTCCTTTGGATTTATTTATTTCATAGCAAATACCAAGCGTGCAGGAAACTGCAATTTTTTTAAGTAGAGTGGCATTTCTATTGTAAGTAGTGAATTCGAGATAGCAACATACTTCGCCGTAATAAGCGTATTTCAAATAAATTGTTGTGTTGTTTTTTAGTGTTAGCCTAAGGCGTTGTGGGTCAATGGTTCTTATTAAAATCATATCCCAATCTGATCCGATTTAAATATAATTTAAAAAAAATTACTTTTACACCAAACTCCGCCACACCTTTCATATTTAATTGAAATTGGTGCGTCAAATATGTGAAATCGGCCGAGAATATATATATGGGAGCTATATCCAAATCTTAACTAATTTCCAATTAATTTATCACATTTATTATTATAACAAAATTCCGCCACACATTCTGAATTTCATTGGAATCGGTCATATATATCGTGTTTGGTGCATAATATGTATGAAATCGGCCGAAATATATATGTTAGCTATATCCAAACCTCAACTGATTTCAATATAATTGTGCAATTTTTGCTGGTGCCAGATTTTGTCTCTCTCGCTTTGGGTGCATCAAATATGTGAAATCGGCTGAGCTATAATCACACATGAGCGTATTTGAATATAATTTGTCAAATGTGCATCAAATATGTGAAATCGGCGGATAATATATATGGGAGCTATATCCAAATCTGAACCGATTATAATATAATTTGACTAATATATTTTGTAATCAAAATCCCGTTACATATTCCAAAATTCTTGGAAATCGAACATACATATCGTGTATGGTGCATAAAATACATGAAATCGGTCGAAAATATATATGAGAGCTATATCCAAATCTGAACCGATTTTAATATAATTTGACAAATGTATATTTGTTTTAATTTCCGCTACACATTTCAAATTTCATTGAAATTAGAGATACATAGCGTGTTTGGTGCATCAAATACATGAAATCGGTCGAAAATATATATGGGAGCTATATCCAAATCTGAACCGATTTCAATATAATTTGAAAAATTCATTTTTGCTCCCGATTCCGTTACTTACTTTAAATTTCATTAAATTTGGACATACATATCTTGTTTGGTCCACCAATCACATGAAATCGGCCGAAAATGTATATGGGAGCTATATCCAAATCTGAACCGATTTCAATATAATTTGACAAATTTATTTTCGGATCAAATCCCGTCACATATTCCAAATTTCATTGGAATCGAACATTCATATTGTGTTTGAGGCATCAAATGAACGAAATCGGTCGAAAATATATATGGGAGCTATATCCAAATCTGAACCGATTACAATATAATTTAGCAAACTTATTTTCGTTCCAAATTCCGTTACACATTCCAAATTTGGAGACTGTATCTTTAACCGATCAATAGATATGTGCATATAAAATCTAAATTTTTGGGAGGTACCTCCGATTCTGATGCTATATCTCCAGTTCCAAGTGGAAATTCAAAAATGTATATAGCCTATGTTACTTTCAGGCGATGTTGCAGTATATATGGAAATTTTCAGAAAAATCTATTCAGCAGTTTTCGAGTCCATAAATTACAAACAAACAAACAAACGTACAAACATTTTCCTCTTTTATAGATATAGAAGATTCTCTGCCGAGGTATAAAGTACCTACAAGGAACTCCTTGTGTGGATTTTCAGACAATTCCGTTGAAAAATGTGGGTAAAATCATCAAAATACCGGATATCGGGGGGTACCGTTACATGGGGGCTATACGATATTGTGGACCTATATAGATAATTCTCTGCCGAGGTATAAAGTACCCACAAGGAACTCCTTGTGTGGATTTTCAGACAATTCCGTTGAAAAATGTGGGTAAAAACATCAAAATACCGAATATCGGGGGTACCGTTATATGGGGGCTATACGATATCGTGGACCTATATGGACAATTCTCTGCCGAGGTATAAAGTACCCACAAGGAACTCCTTGTGTGGATTTTCAGACAATTCCGTTGAAAAATGTGGCTAAAAAAATCAAAATACCGATTATCGGGGGGTACCGTTATATGGGGGCTATACGATATTGTGAACCTATATAGATAATTCTCTGCCGAGGTATAAAGTACCCACAAGGAACTCCTTGTGTGGATTTTCAGACAATTCCGTTCAAAAATGTGGGTAAAATCATCAAAATACCGAATATCGGGGGGTACCGTTATATGGGGGCTATACGATATCGTGGACCGATATAGCGCATCTTCGAACTTGACCTGCCTGCAGACAAAAGAGAGATCTGTGCAAAATTTTAGCTTCCTATCTTAATTCGTTTAGACTGTAGCGTGATTACAACAGACGGACAGACGGACGAACAGGGCTAAATCGTCTTAGAATTTTACGCTGATCAAGAATATATATACTTTGTTGGGTCTAAAATGATTATTTCGATGAGTTACAAACGGAATGACAAAGTTAATATACCCTCCATACCTTTTTTGGTGGAGGGTATAAAAATTAAAAAAAAAAAAAAAAAATATTGCACTACTTTAATGCATCAATAAACAAAACCATTAGAAAAGCAAATACCAAGCGTGCAGTTTTTGAAGTTGAGTGGCATTTCTATTGCAATTAGTGAATTCGAGGTAGCAACATACTTCCGTATTTCAAATTAATTGTTGTGTAGTTTTTTAGTGTTAGCCTAAGGCGTTGTGGGTCAATGGTTTTTATTAAAATCATATCCCAATCTGATCCGATTTAAATGTAATTTTAAAAAATTTACTTTTACACCAAATTCCGCCACAACTTTCATATTTCATTGAAATCGGTGCGTCAAATATGTGAAATCTGCCGAGAATATATATATGGGAGCTATATCCAAATCTTAACTAATTTCCAATTAATTTATCACATTTATTATTATAACCAAATTCCGCCACACATTCTGAATTTCATTGGAATCGGTCATATATATCGTGTTTGGTGCATAATATGTATGAAATCGGCCGAAATATATATGTTAGCTATATCCAAACCTCAACTGATTTCAATATAATTTGGCAATTTTTTTCTGGTGCCAGATTTCGTCTCTCCTGGTTTGGGTGCATCAAATATGTGAAATCGGCCGAGAATATATATGGAAGCTATAATCAAATCTAAACGAATTTGAACATAATTTGTCAAATTTCTTTTTGTGCCAACTTCAGTCACTTATGGCGAATTTCATTGGAATCGGAAATACGTTTCGTGTTTTGTGCATCAAATATGTGAAATCGGCGGAAAATATATATGGGAGCTATATCTAAATCTGAACCGATTTCAATATAATTTGACAAATTCATTTTTGCTCCCAATTTCGTTACTTATTTTAAATTTTATTAAAATTCGACATACATATCGTGTTTGGTGTACCAAATACATGAAATCGGCCGAAAATGTATATGGGAGCTATATCCAAATCTGAACCGATTTCAATATAATTTGATAAATTTATGTTCGGATCAAATCCCGTTAAACATTCCAAATTTCATTGGAATCGAACATTCATATCGTGTTTGAGGCATCACATGAACGAAATCGGTCGAAAATATATATGGAAGCTATATCCAAATCTGAACCGATTTGGAAAATCAATTTTTTAGATAAAATCCATACTACGTTTCAAATTTTATTGAAATGTGGGATACATAGCGTGTTCGGTGCATCAAATGCTTGAAATCGGCCGAAAATATATATGGGAGCTATATCCAAATCTGAACCGATTTCAATATAATTTGGCAAATTTATTTTTGTTCCAAATTCCGTTACGCAGCCTATGTTACTTCCAGGCGATGTTGCAGTATACATGCAAATTTTTCAGGAAAATCTGTTCAGCGGTTTTCGAGTCCACAAATTACAAACAAACAAACATACAAACATTTTCCTCTTTTATAGATATACTAGCTGAACCCGGTGCGCTTCGCTACCCCTTTTGATTTTATATGCATTCAAAATTTTATTTACAAAAATAAAATAATAAAAAACCAGTAAGGAAAGCTCAAAAGTCGGGCGGGGCCGACTATATGATACCCTACACCACTATGCATATTTAGTAGAGCTCTCGTAAAAAGGTTTATACAGGGCATTTCAGAGCTCTATGATATTTGGTACAAAATCAAAATCTATCTAATTCTATCGTGCATTTTACGAACTATAGCTATCTCTGAACCGGGTTTCTCCAAATTTTACGTATTAGCTTCTAGACTGAATTCGGTCTTATGTACGAAAATTCAGGTGATTTGGGCTGATATTGACCATTTAGTGCACATTTAACCCGAAATGAAGATATATATGGGAGCTATATCCAAATCTAAACCGATTTCGATAAAATTTAAAACAGCTATTCCTGTGCTCCATCTAATACCTAGTACCAAATATCACGGTAGTGGAGTGAATATCACGAATGTATGGGACTAAAACACTAAATCGGATGAAACATATATATGGTTGCTATATCTATATCTGAACCGATTTTCACTAAATTTTATATACTTGCTTCTAGGCTGAATTTGGTCCGATGTACTAAAATTCAGTCCATTTGGACTTATATCGGCCATTTGGTGCACAATTAACCCGAAATCGGATGAAGATATATATGGGAGCTATATCCAAATCTGAACCGATTTCGATAAAATTACAAACAGCTATTTCTGGGCTGTATCTTATATCTGGTACCAAATATCATTCTTGTGGAGTGCATATTACGAATGTGAGGGACTTAAACACCAAATCGGATAAAACATATATATGGGAGCTATAGCTGTTTCTGAACCGATTTTCTCCAAATTTGTTGTATTTTCTTTAAGGCTAATCTCGGTCACATGTGCCAAAATTCGGGTCATTTGGGCTGATATTGGCCATTTGGTGGTCAATTAACCCGAAATCGGATGAAGATATATATGGGAGCTATATCCAAATCTGAACCGATTTCGATAAAATTTAAAACAGCTATTTCTGTGCTCCATCTAATACCTGGTACCAAATATCACGGTTGTGGAGTGCATAGTAGGAATGTGAGGGACTTAAAGATCAAATCGGATGAAAGATATATATGGGAGCTATAGCTATATCTGAACCGATTTTCTCCAAATTTGATATACTTGCTTCTAGGCCGAACTCGGTTGGGTGTGCCAAAATTCAGGTGATTTGGACTGATAGTGGACATTTGGTGCACATTTAACCCGAAATCGGATGAAGATATATATGGGAGCTATATCCAAATCTGAACCGATTTCGATAAAATTTAAAACAGCTATTTCTGTGCTCCATCTAATACCTGGTACCAAATATCACGGTTGTGGAGTGCATAGTAAGAATGTGAGGGGCTTAAAGATCAAATCGGATGAAAGATATATATGGGAGCTATAGCTATATCTGAACCGATTTTCTCCAAATTTGATATACTTGCTTCTAGGCCGAACTCGGTTGGGTGTGCCAAAATTCAGGTGATTTGGACTGATAGTGGACATTTGGTGCACATTTAACCCGAAATCGGATGAAGATATATATGGGAGCTATATCCAAATCTGAACCGATTTCGATAAAATTTAAAACAGCTATTTCTGTACTCCATCTAATACCTGGTACCAAATATCACGGTTGTGGATTGCATAGTAAGAATGTGAGGGGCTTAAAGATCAAATCGGATGAAAGATATATATGGGAGCTATAGCTATATCTGAACCGATTTTCTCCAAATTTGATATACTTGCTTCTAGGCCGAACTCGGTTGGGTGTGCCAAAATTCAGGTGATTTGGACTGATAGTGGACATTTGGCGCACATTTAACCCGAAATCGGATGAAGATATATATGGGAGCTATATCCAAATCTGAACCGATTTCGATAAAATTTAAAACAGCTATTTCTGTGTTCCATCTAATACCTGGTACCAAATATCACGGTTGTGGAGTGCATAGTAGGAATGTGAGGGACTTAAAGATCAAATCGGATGAAGGATATATATGGGAGCTATAGCTATATCTGAACCGATTTTCTCCAAATTTGATATACTTGCTTCAAGGCCGAACTCGGTTGGGTGTGCCAAAATTCAGGTGATTTGGACTGATAGTGGACATTTGGTGCACATTTAACCCGAAATCGGATGAAGATATATATGGGAGCTATATCTAAATTTGATCCGATTCTCACCAATTTCAATAGGGTTCGTCCTTGGGCCAAAAAAGTATTGTTTGGAAAATTTCATCTCAATCGGATAATAAATGCGACCTGCATTTTGTTCACAAGAATACATGGACAGACGGACGGACGGACGGACGGACAGACGGACTGACATGCATAAATCGACTCAGAAAGTGATTCTATGAAGGTTCTCAAAAGTAACTATGGGTCTATCTCGTTTCCTTCTCCATGTTACAAACAAATGCACAAAGACATAATACCCTTACCACTATGTGGTGTAGGGTATAAAAAAAAATTTAAAAATTAAAAAAAATATATTGCACCACTTTAATGCGTTAATAAACAAAACCATTAGAAAAGCTGTAACAGGACATGCATACACGAAGGGTTTGTCCTTTGGATTAATTAATTTCATAGCAAATACCAAGCGTGCAGGAAACTGCAATTTTTTGTAGTTGATTGCCATTTCTATTGTAATTAGTGAATTCGAGGTAGCAACATACTTCGCCGTAATAAGCGTATTTCAAAGTAATTGTTGTGTTGTTTTTTAGTGTTTGCCTAAGGCGTTGTGGTTCTTATTAAAATCATATCCCAACCTGATCCGATTTAAATATAATTTTAAAAAATTAATTTTTACACCAAATTCCGCCACAACTTTTATATTTCATTGAAATTGGTGCGTCAAATATGTGAAATCGGCCGAGAATATATATATGGGAGCTATATCCAAATCTTAACTAATTTTTTAATTTAATATTTATCACATTTATTATTATAAGCAAATTTTGCCACACATTGTGAATTTCATTGGAATCGGTCATATATATCGTGTTTGGTGCATAACATGTATGAAATCGGCCGAAATATATATGTTAGCTATACCCAAACCTCAACTGATTTCAATATAATTTGGCATTTTTTTCTGGTGCCAGATTTCGTCTCTCTCGCTTTGGGTGCATCAAATATGTGAAATCGGCCGAGAATATATATTGGAGCTATAATCAAATCTGAGCGAATTTGAATATAATTTGTCAAATTTATTTTTGTACCAGATTTAGTCACTCATGGCGAATTTCATTGGCATCGGAAATACGTATCGTGTTTTGTGCATCAAATATATGAAATCGGCGGAAAATATATACGGGAGCTACATCCAAATCTAAACCGATTTTAATATAATTTGACTAATTTATTTTCTAATCAAAATTGAAATTAGAGATACATATCGTGTTTGGTGCATCAAATACATGAAATCGGTTGAAAATATATATGGGAACTATATCCAAATCTGAACCGATTTCAATATAATTTGACAAATTCATTTTTGCTCCCGATTTCGTTACTTATTTTAAATTTCATTAAAATTGGACATATATATCGTGTTTGGTGCACCAAATACATTAAATCGGCCGAAAATGTATATGGGAGCTATATCCAAATCTGAACCGATTTCAATATAATTTGATAAATATATTTTCGGATCAAATCCCGTTAAACATTCCAAATTTTATTGGAATCGAACATTCATATCGTGTTTGAGGTATCAAATGAACGAAATCGGTCGAAAATATATATGCAAGCTATATCCAAATCTGAACCGATTTCAATATAATTTGGGAAATCAATTTTTTAGATAAAATCCATCACACGTTTCAAATTTCATTGAAATTTGGGATACATAGCTTGTTTGGTGCATCAAATGCTTGAAATCGGCCGAAAATATATATGGGAGCAATATCCAAATCTGAACCGATTTCAATATAATTTTGCAAATTTATTTTTGTTCCAAATTCCGTAACGCATTCCAAATTTGGAGACTGTATCTGTAATCGGTCAATAGATATGTGCATACAAAATCTAAATTTTTGGGAGGTACCTCCGATTCTGATGCTATATCTCCACTTCCAAGTGGACTTTCAAAAATGTATATAGCCTATGTTACTTTCAGGCGATGTTGCAGTATACATGCAAATTTTCAGGAAAATCTGTTCAGCGGTATTCGAGTCCATAAATTACAAACAAACAAACAAACAAACAAACAAACAAACATACAAACATTTTCCTCTTTTATAGATATAGATAAGAAGATGTAAGGGTCTTAAACACCAAATCGGATGAAACATATATATGAAGCTAGATCTGTACCGATTTTCAGAAAGTTTTAAATGCTAACTTCTGGAATGAATTCGCTCGCAAGTGCAACATTTCATTCACTTTGGGCTGAAATTAGTCATTTAGTACACAAGAAACCTAAAATCGGACTAAGATATATAGGGGAGCTATATCCAAATCTGAACCGATCTTGATAAAATTTGAATTTATCAAGAATCTAATATCTGGTACTAAATATCAGTCTTGTGGAGTGCATATAACGAATGTAATGGACTTAAACCCCAAAATCGGATGAAACACATATATGGAAGCTATAGCTATATCTGAACCAATTTCCACCAAATTTAAAACACATGCTTGTATGCTGAATTCAGTCGGATGTAGCAAAATGCACACCATTGGGACTGATATTAGGCATTTGGTGCACAAGAAACCAAAAATTACAAAATTTCATCTCAATCGAATAATAAATGTAACCTGCATTTTGTTTACAAAAATACATGGACAGACGGACGGACGGACATGCACAAATAGACTCAAAATGTGATTCTAAGCTGATCGCCAAAAGGAACTATGGGTCTATCTCGTTATACTATAACTATTACACTATAAAAGAAAATGCTGAACCTAATTGCCTCTCTTTTGGAATACTCATCTGGGACCAATATTTTCCAAAAACATACAGTCTTTAAAAAAGTATAAAAAACATCTTCCAAAACAATGGACTTATATTCTGATCATAACTTTCTCCATGCAAAATATCGTGGAGATAGGACTATAATTGCGACCTGAATATAACAGTGACAACACGTTGTTTTGTAAAGTGAAAATAAAATGTTACTAAATGTACAAATCAATATTTTAAGTCGAATTGAAGGAATCTATGCGATAAAAAATATGAAAAAAAAAAATTGTCACAAAATATTACAAAAAATATTCACATCATTATTAGCATCTCTTTATACGATTCTAAATTGGTGAGAATTGTCAAATCCATCCAGCCGCTCTTGAGATATAGTCTGTCTAACTACAACACCCTTCTGTAATATATGAGATTGTATATATATTGTTATATATACGATATCTTGGATATCAGCATCAATGTAACGGTCAGAAGTGACCTTTTCGTGTATTTGTGATTTGGCTGAAATTGAAAATATTCTCGGTTTAATGGAAATTTCCGTATTTTTTGGAATAAAAGTTAAGGTATATTTAAATTTGGCTTATGGCTTATGTCCCATCGAATCGACTCCGAATCGATTGATCTATAATTGTGATCTCTAAAGCATCTACAAAATCAGAGCAACTACAATATATGAGGCTATAGGAAAACGTGGACCTATATAGGCAGCGTTCTGCTGCAGAATATATAATTCGATATGAGCTCTGTGTATCGAACTTTAAGCTATTCCGCTAGAAAAATCAAAATATCGAATGTAGGAGTGTACAATTATATGGGCGCTAAAGGGAACCGTGGACCTATATACCGAATTTTAAACTATTTCATTAGAAAGTTTAGCCCAAATCGTCAAAATATGGAAATATATCTTTATATAGGGGCTATACAAATCATTTCGATGAGCTACAATGGAATGATATACCCTATGTATGTGGAGGGTATAAAAATGGAAACATTAATGTGATGATCAAATATATTTAGGGGTTGAAATGGGAAGAAGCTCTAAAGGTCACAATTATAGACCACTTGACTCGACATTTTGCATGGGGCTAGAGTGTATGGCTGGGCAGAAGCTTAAAAATTTGCAGTCGCCCTACAGTTCCCAACAAAAGACCAATAGACTTGGAATTTTTTATGAAGTTAAATTTTAGGATAGCGCTGAAGTCTAGCATTTTGGGTAGTAATAGGATAATATTAAGCTGGTGAAACAATTTTGTGTTAAAACATACCAAAATTAGCAATATTACAATTACATGAATGTGAAAAGTCTGTTCTTCCGAAAGAGCGAATAAGTTTTTTGACGTAGTGGGAACATCTGCTTCGTAAAATATCGATGATTTTAGAGATCATAATTTATAATGTTGGTTTCAAATCTATGGTGATTATTCGAAAGGAGGTGCAATTAGATTCAAAATTTGCTTTTATTTATATCTATATAAGTGGAAAATGTTTGTATGTTTGTTTGTAATTTATGGACTCGAAAACCGCTGAACAAATTTTCCTGAAAAATTTGCATGTATCCTGCAACATCGCCTGGAAGTAAGTGAAATTTGGAATGTGTAGCGGAAATTAAAACGAATATACATTTGTCAAATTATATTGAAATCGGTTCTGATTTAGATATAGCTCCCATATATATTTTCCGCCGATTTCACATATTTGATGCACAAAACACGAAACGTATTTCCGATTCCAATGAAATTCGCCATAAGTGACTGAAGTTGGTACAAAAAGAAATTTGACAAATTATATTCAAATACGCTCAGATTTGATTATGGCTTCCATATATATTCTCGGCCGATTTCTCATATTTGATGCACCCAAACCAGGAGAGACGAAATCTGGCACCAGAAAAAAATTGCCAAATTATATTGAAATCAGTTGAGGTTTGGATATAGCTAACATATATATTTCGCCCGATTTCATACATATTATGCACCAAACACGATATATATGACCGATTCCAATGAAATTCAGAATGTGTGGCGGAATTTGGTTATAATAATAAATGTGATAAATTAATTGGAAATTAGTTAAGATTTGGATATAGCTCCCATATATATATTCTCGGCAGATTTCACATATTTGACGCACCGATTTCAATGAAATATGAAAGTTGTGGCGGAATTTGGTGTAAAAGTAAATTTTTTAAAATTACATTTAAATCGGATCAGATTGGGATATGATTTTAATAAGAACCATTGACCCACAACGCCTTAGGCTAACACTAAAATACTACACAACAATTAATTTGAAATACGGAAGTATGTTGCTACCTCGAATTCACTAATTGCAATAGAAATGCCACTCAACTTCAATAACTGCACGCTTGGTATTTGCTTTTCTAATGGTTTTGTTTATTGATGCATTAAAGTAGTGCAATATATATTTTTTTTTAATTTTTAAATTTGTTTTTTTTTTATCCAACATATATTCGTAAATAAAATTTTGAATGCATATAAAATCAAAAGGGGTAGCGAAGCGCACCGGGTTCAGCTAGTTATGTAATAAATATGGGAATGTCTCTTAGGGGAATCTTCATTTTAGACAAAAGGATTTCAGATCTACAGAAACGTTACCGAAAATTGTTGTAGGTTATTGAATGGTAGGCCCTGCCGGTATATAGCCTTTGCTTACTTGTTTTAATGTTGAATCCGGTTACGTACCTGTGGAGGGTACGGTCGAACCTAGAGTTTTTTACTTGTCACTATTATTCCTAACTGCCACTAACGAAGTACTACATGCTAGCTGTATTGCTTAAAAATTAAATTTTTTAATAGATTTTCACTTCTTTTAATTTTTATTAGACCACCCATTTTTAATGAAAACTAATTCATATCAATCATTCTAAAAATATATAATGTTACTCTATATGTTTAATATTATTGAAGAGTTGCTCAGTAGTATTTTTAACATCTACAATATACACACGGAAATCCTTCAATTTAAGTAAGCTTTAAACGTTTCAACTTTGCCTAATGTTATATTGGATGAAGTAGTCCTAAGATTCTAATAAAGAACAGCTGGAACATATCCTGGAGGAGAGCATCAAAAATATGAACTCTTTTTGAATCTACATCTTTTCACATCGTATGACATTCAAAATAATAAAACGACCCAGTGCGAATAGCTAGGGTGGTTGTGGATGCGTGTGATGAATTGCAAGCAGGACATGAGCAGTCTGGCCGTTACATTGTTTAAACGCAAAAAATACAGCGGAGATTTAAAAACAACACTGGCCTCAGTCGTAAATTTGGAAACCAGTGTGGATCCCTACATTGTGTTCGCCCAATAAGTTTTGCTTGTTTTGCAAAAAGTTTCGCACAAAATACGACTGACTAGCAATTCACATATGAATGAATGTTTGTATTTCATGCATACATATGTAGATTTCACATAGATTCTCTGTAAAACGAAACAGTTAATTTAACAGCTAGAAAAATAAATAGAGAGATTTTGTAGAAGAAATTTTTTTTTATGGCATTTAGATTATCCGAGTTTAAAGTTGTTTTACGAAACTGCAAACAGTGCACAGTTTTTATTGGCGAACAAATTAAATATTGTTTATTTTCTATCACTAAGTTAAAGCTTAATTTATGTTATATAACCTCCAACTTTGGGTAAAGAAAATATTTTTATATAAAAATATCTGAATTCAAATGTATTTCTCTTTAAATTACAAACACCGGTAAGACCGTTTGGATAATGCTGTTAAACTTTTCATAAAATGTGTAAAATGGGGCTATATCAAAACCGGAACCTCTATACCAAATTCGAAACAATTTCGTGGGTAGATGTGACTAGGATTATTAAATTACCGAATATCGGTGGTCATCGTTATATGTACACTATAGGAAAACGTGGACCTTAATATTTAATGTTCTGCCGCCGGAGTTAGAACCATTTATGAACTACAAATACATATTTTTAGTAAAATCTGTGGAAAAATATGGCAAAAATCATCAAAATACTGAATATACGGAGGTACAATTATGTGGGGGCTATACAAAAACGTTGACCTATACATAAAATGGTTCGCCACCGGAGCTAGAACCCATTATGACCTACAAATATAAATTTTTAGACAAATCCGTGAAAAAATGTTGCGAAAAGCTCTGTTATATGGTGGCTACACCGAAACGTGAACCGATACATCATTTTCAATACCAACCACCCTATACACAATACAAATTGGTCTGCCAAATTTTGGAGCTCTACGTCAAATAATGTGAGCTGTACCGTGATTTCCACAGACAGACGGACAGACAGTCGGACATTGTTAAATCGATTTAGAATTTTATTCTGATTGTGATAATATATATACTTTTTGGTGTCTACGAGGAATATTTGGGGATATTACAAAACGCAATGATAAAGTTAATATACCCTCCTTTTAATCAATATTATTTGTGGGAAGTGTAGAAAAGTAAATCCGTGTAATACTTCGGGAAATACAGGGTGAGATAAATAACTGTTACAATGTCAAACAACACAATTTGTCGGGAGTAGCATCAAATTTTAGAATTATGGCCTAAAAACGGCCAATGAAACCGTCACACGCCGAATGTTGGTCTGCGGTATTTTGGCCCATTCCCGGTATTTTTAGTGCCAACCTTGCTTTACAAAATACTCCAGACAAATATCCCAACGGATCGGTATCCGGAGATTTTGGTGGCCATTGTGCGCTGGAAATGAAGCGAGGAACCTCATTATGTAACCATTCTTGGGTGGCGCGTGCTGAGTGCTGCGGCCAAATTTGCTTTAATGCACCCTCCAGAATATTTTCGCGATAGTATTCCGCATTTGTTCTGATGCTGCGGTCGATTAAAACGAGAGCGACCATCGGCTGTTATGGTGGCCCACACCATCACTATGGCTGGCGCCGGTGTTTGAGTTCTGGTGGCCAAACGAAGGTGCACATTTTCAGCTGACCTCTTTGACAAGTAAATACGATCATTTTGTTTGTTTACAAACTGCTGGACAACGAATGTTTTCTCATCGGAGAAACCCAAAATCGGCAGTTCACCACTTTCGAATATAATGTTGCGATGTATTCAACTCACAAGCCATTTTTCGGCCACTGCGACGCGGGTTTCGATCAAGTCACTTCTTTACTTTTCGAACCATTTCTGCTGTTGCTGCTGTTTTCTTCCGTCCACTTCCCGCTTCCTTGACGTCGGGCTACCCAACCAGTATCACGGTAACGAGCGAAGGTACGAGGCACAAAAGATTTATTCACATTTCCGTGCTCTAACCATAGGCACTTGTGGTCTTCCCGGCAAATATAAAGAAATCACACTATCACGCTTGAATTCCATCACGAATAACATTTTTTCTGAAAAATTGTCACCAAAATGCTTCTGTATGCTTGTAAAGATAACAATGTGCTGTCACTGAAATAATTTTAACAGCTGTCGGACGAGTGGCTTAGATATGACAGCAGTCTTAATTTGGTTGCAGTTTTTTCATCGGTATTTTTCATCGGTTTTCGGTATTTTGATGATTTTAGCTACATTTTTCACCTATTTTTTATTCAAGTTTCGCATTTGAATATTGTAATAGTTAATAAACAAGTAAAATAGTATCAGTCGGTTTTGCCGACAGATATATACCCCCAGCCTTAAGTTATGAACTTGACAGATTTGGATTATATCGACTACTTCTTGTACTTTATATGAGATATGTGCACATTTTCGGAAATATGCGTCAGGTAACAGATATAGCGGACTGAAGTATTCCATTTTCATACTTTATCTAATACAGATAAAATATATGGGTATATGCAAAATTTGAAGAAAATCGAACATTCGTATCCAATTTTATGCGAAATCATAAATTCCGACAAATTACATATTAATATCAGAATACTGGTTAAGAGAAATATTTAGATATAGCAAGTTGTTAAGAATCACCGACTTGTTCCGCCAGTTATGACAACTATAATTTGGCAGATCTTGTGATGATGAAAATATTGAGAAGCTCCAAGTCTGAATAGAATCGAATGTTAAATTTGCGTTTTACGAACTTCATGGATACTAAAAATTTTGACCCTTTGTGGGGGAGGTACCAGAAGAAGTGGACCGATTTATCCCATCTACACACCAGTTCTTGAGTTAGTAGAAATAATGGGACGTGTGTAATTTGAAGAGAACCGGATGTTTATTTCGGATTCTTTGCTCGTTTTGATTATTCAAAACTCTTTCTGTGCAGAAAATATACATTTTTTTAAAAATCTCGATCATTTGTGTGGGAGGTACCAGAAGAAGTGGACCGATATATTCCATCTTAACACAAGACCTTTGGTTACATTAAATATTGGGATGTGTGAAATTTGAAGACAATCGGACTTTTACATCAATTTTATAAAAGTTTTAATTATTTAAAATTTTGATCTTTGTGGGGGAGGTACCAGAAGGAGTGGACCGATCTTGTCCATTTTCACACTTGAGCTAGTACTGACGCAAATATTAAGATTTGCAAAGTTTGAGCAAAATCAGATTATCGTTTCTCTTTCTGTGCAAAAAAATATATATTTTTTTTCAAATTTCGACCATTTGCGGGGGAGGTACCAGAAGGAATGGACCGATATATTCCATCTTAACATCAGACCTTGGGTTAACATAAATATTGGCATGTGTGAAATTTGAAGACAATCGGACTCTTATATCACATTTTATAAGAGTTATAATTATTCAAAATTTTGACCGTTTGTGGGTGAGGTACTTGATGGAGTGGACCGATATTTTCCATTTTCACTCTTGACCTAGAACTGACGCAAATATTAAGATTTACAAAGTTGGAGCAAAATTGACTACCGTTTCTCTTTCTGTGCAAAAAATATTTTTGAGAAAATGTCGACCCTTTGTGGGGGAGGTACAAGAAGGAGTGGACCGATATTGCCCATCTCCGAACTCGATCTAAGTTTGACAAAAATATTACGATGTACCAAGTTTGGACCAAATCGGATACTCCCTTCGAGAGTTATCGTGCGCACCAGCCAGCCAGACAGACAGACAGACGGACGGACGGACGGACATAGCTAGATCGACTCAAAATGTTCTGAAACGGATTTAGTTCAAAGAGACCTTGGGTCTAAAACCGTTATTTCGACTAGGCACGTTTTGACCGTATCAAATGATATATACCCTCTGTAGCCATATGGCTGAGGGTATAAAAAGGTGCTTATGCAGGTCCACGTCATCGTATAAACCCTAATATAACGGCTACGTTCGATATTTTTAGATTTTAGCAGAATTTTAAACGAATTTTATTCTTTTGAAAATTTCCAAAATCGTTCCAATTGCTGGAGGGTATTTAAATATCGGCCCGGCCGAACTTACAGCTTTTTCACTTGTTTTTAGTTAAAAACCAAGAAATATTCGTAGATAATATTTTCAATGCATATAAAATCAAAAGGAGTGGTGAAGCGCACCGGTTAGTATCTTAATAAAAATATACCATGCTCATGCTCGTTATAATCATTGCCTGTAATAAAATATTATTTCGTCCCATTATTAAATATACACGCATTTGGCTGTGCATAGAAATTACTCCTTTTCGTAATAGATATTCGATAACAAGTAATTTCCTCAAAGTAAATTGCCAGACCATACTTTGATTTACAAATGCAGAAAATTAGTTGTTTAAATTCTTTTACCTGGAATATTTGCGGAAATTCCAAATAGCTTCAACCAACCTATCTATCTCTGTTTCCACTATCGAAAGCATGAGTACACTCAACCACTAATTCATTTGCATTCAATTAGTTTAAAGGATACACATCGACTATTCTTCAATGGCTGTGGTTGTTTATTCTGCACTTAATGGAAAATGAGGCACGAAAATGTTCAATTGAAACTGCCATTGATTTTGTAATAACAGCAAGAACAACAATTACTTCCACTCTTACACCTGACGGCTACAATTCAATTAGGCAATGACTAATTTGTATTCCCGTACAATGGTTAGCAAATATCCAAGTGATTTGCGGATATAATTGGGTTATAAAACACTCTCAAACAATTTGCAATCAAAATTTGAATGAAGCTTTTTTTCCATTAAGCAATTAAACGTTCGACGAAAATAGCTTCGTAACAATGTGGAGCTGAACTGTGGAGCTAATGGAAGTGGCCAAGTGTACTAGCTTAAATTCATTCAAATTCATGTCCGGTTTATTCACAAATTTAGAAGTATCATATCGATGCTGTTATTGTTACAAGAAGAGATCGAAATGTTTACTATTAATTAACTTCTGCTTCAATTTTCGATGAAGTGAATTTGTTTTGAAAACTGACCAAGAAAGACAATGTTGTGTTGATGACCTTTAAAATTGATTTTGCTTTCCCATTTCCAAAAGACATAAATACCTAAAGACTTGACAAAATTAATTTTTGAGAAAATGGTTTGTGGCTACAAATTTGCAGAGAAGCAGTTCATGACAAAGGCACATGTCAGTTATAGAGCCGCATGACAAATAAAATAGGGCTCAAATTTGATTTCTATTAATATTTCGCCGTTGGTTAAGGGGTACGTCAGGCATATTTGATATAGATTGCTTAAAAGTGCAGTGTTGTGGGAAGCCGTATTTATTTCGAAGCCCATACGAAATGAATTCGAGAACATTTCAAGTTCGACTCTCGTTCTAGCAAAGCAGTAAACAGAAAATATTTTATGTACTGATGAGCACAACAAATACATTGCTTCCAACGCATACAAATCTTGTTCTGTAGCCTTTTACGAATAATCTAATACCCAGTTGGTAGCACACTCGAGGTTTTCGGGTCAGATTATGTTAACATGGTTAAACCAAGTAGATGTTGCCGTCTTTACGTTGGAATATGCGTGAGATCTCAGTTTTTAGGAAATAACATTATGTCGGATCTCAGACTCATTGGAATAACTGAAAAATTAAGCACAGGCTATAGTCGGTAGGGCCTGATCATTTTATATCCTACAACACTACAATTTGCGGTAAAGTTTCTGCGTATCTGTAACTCTTTTGGCTAGTATGAAGATTCCCCTGAGAAACATACCCATATCTTCTACATAATAAAAGTAAATATTGAACCTAATTGATTCTCTATTCAAATAATCATCATAGATCTGGAATTAATATTTCCCAAAAAACGTGCGATCTCTAAACATCATTGGTATTTTTCATTACAGTTTTCCCTCTACGTAAAACACCTACTACGCTTTTCGGAAAGAAGAGAAATTTCAAATCCATGTAAGGGAAATTTCGTTAATTTCACCAGCTAAATATTATACGATGACCATCCACAATGCTAGGCTTCAGCGCTGTCTTAAACTCTTACCTCTTAAAAAATTACATGACTGTTATTGGTCCTTAGTTGAGAAAATATAGACAATTTTTAAATTTTTATACCCTCAGCCATATGGCTAGAGAAGGCCAAAACTTGCCTAATGGAAATAATGGTTTATCCCCCTTGGTTTGTTTAGACCCAATCCGTTTCAAGAAATTTGGAGTCGATCTATCGATGTCCGTCTGTCTGTCTGGATGGTGTGAACGTAGGGAGTATCCGATTTGATCCAAATTTGGTACATCGTAAAATTATTGTCAAACTAAGATCGAGTTCGGAGATGGGCAATATCGGTCCACTCCTTCTGGCACCTTCCCCACAAAATGCCAAAATTTTCAAAGAAAATAATTTACTGCACCGAAAGAGAATGGATAGTCCGATTCTGCTCCGACATTGCGGATCCTAATATTTGCATCAGTGAAAATAGACAACATCGGTACATTCCATCAAGTACCTCCTCCACAAAGGGCCAACATTTTGAATAATTATAACTCTTATAAAATGTTAAGTAGTGTCCGATGGTCTTCAAATTACACACATCACAATATTTGTTGTAACCCAAGGTCTGGTATGTCTGTCGGTTCTCTTCTTCTGGTACCTCGCCCACAAAGGTTCGAAATTTTGAATATTCATGAAGCTCATAAAACTCGAAGTCAACATCCGATTCCATCAAGACTTGGTACGTCTCAATATTTTCATCAACAACACAAGATCTGTTATTAAGATGGTAGAGATCGGACCATTCCTTCTGGTAACTCCAACACAAAGGGTCAATGTTTTGAATAACCTAAACGATAACGATCTGTCATAACTTGCGAAATAAGTCAGCGATTCTATACAAATTGCTATATCTAAATATTTCTATCAACCAAAAACCAGAGATGAATATGGAATTTATGAATTCACATAATATTGGATATAAATGTTCGATTTTTTTTGCCCATAATATTAGGTAAGCTATTTTAACATTTTCTTAAAATTATCACATCTTATACAGTGAAGGAAGCAGTCGATATAGTCCAAACCTCGTCGCTATATATATATATATATATATATTCTAGGTCCAGTAAACCCGTTTGCATAATGCAATTAAACTTGTCAAATAACCATAATGTGAGTGACTTCAAGCATTGTCATCTATCAAATCTTCTAAAATACCAAATTTGAAACAATTATATGGGTAAATGTGACTAGTATTATGAAAATACCGAATATCGGTTGGTATTGTTATTTGTGCGCTATAGAAAAACGTGGAACTAAATATGCATTGTTCTGCCACCGCAACAAATACCAATTTTAGACAAATAATGTGTCAAAAATCATCAACATATCGAATATTGGCAGGTACAGTTATATGGTGGATACACCAAAACGTGGACCTATACATGCAATGTTTCGCCACATGAGCTAGAATCCATTATGACCTACAAATACAAATTTGTAGACAAATCCATGAGATAATGTGGCGAAAATCAACGTTATATAGCGGCTACACCAAAACGTGGACCGATGTATCTAATACCAACCATCACAGACACAGTACAAATTGTTCTGCTAAATATAGACGCTCTGCGTCAAATAATGTGGGCCGTATCGTGATTTCAACAGATGGGCGGACGGACTAAATCGACTTAGAATTTTATTCTGATTATGAATATATATACTTTATGGGGTCTGCGATGAATATTTAGGGATGTTTCAACGAAAAATGGTATAAAAACAAAAATTGTTCATATGTCAAAATGAAATGCTCCATATTTCCAATATCTCTTCCTTTTTATACCCTCCACCATGTTATGGAGGGTATATTAACTTTGTCATTCCGTTTATAACTCTTCGAAATACTCATGTCAGACGCAACAAAGTATACATATTCTTGATCAGCGTAAAATTTTAAGTCTATTTAGCGATGTCCGTCTGTCTGTCTGTCCGTCTGTCTGTTGTAATCACGCTAAATTTCGAACGAATTGAGATAGAAGGCTAAAATTTTGAACACATGTTTATTTTTCCAGTAGGCAGGTTATGTTCGTAAATGGGCCATGTAGGTCCACGTTTTCATATAGCCCCCATATAACGGTACCTGCCGATATTCGGTATTTTGATGATTTTAGCGACATTATTCAACGGAATTGTTTCAAATGTGGTATTTGAAGTTCGAAATGGGTACTACAGCCAAAGACTTTCTGTCTGTGTAGGTCTGTGCAGGTCCACGTCTTCGTATAGCCCCCATATAACGGTAACTCCCGAAATTTGGTATTTTAGTGATTCTAGCATCATTATTCCCAGGAATTTGTTTCAAATTACGCATGTAGAGTTCGTAATGGGAACTACAGTCTGTGACAGAACATTGTCTATGCAGGTCCAGGACTTCGTATAGACCCAATATATCAGTACCTCCATATATTTGGTATTTGACGATTTTAGGTACAATACTCACCGAAATTATTTGAGATGTTGTATTTGAAGTTCGTCATGGATGCTATAGCCTGTGACAGAAATTTGTCAATGTTGATCCTGGTCTTCGCACAGCTCCGATATAACGGTACCTCCCTGTATACTTTATTTTGATGATTTTAGCTACGTTATTGACCGTGTGAATATGGTAATGGCTTATGACAAACAATGCCTATGTAGGTCCACGTCGTATCCACCCCATTATAACTACAATCTTCGGGTATAAAATTGTAACAGAATTTTTTAAGGCTTTATTTTTTGAAAATTTCCAAATTCATTCGGCCCGGCCGAACTTACTGCTTTTTAACTTGTTTTAAATAGCTCAGCTATTGGAAATAAATTGATTAGAAAATAAAAAATTGTATAGTCGTAAATTCTCTCATACAATGTTGGTACATTCATGCATACAAACATATGTAAATATTTAAATGATGATGGTGATGGGAAAAAGTTGTGGATGCGACACAAATTTTTAATAGCTACAGACAACTCCGCTTTATGAAAAAAAGTTTTACAATTTTTTAGTTATAAAATATTTTCACAAAATCTACACTGATTTTAAATCAGTTGTAAAATTTAATAACGAATTTAATTCAAACCTGTTTGATGTAAATAATGTATAGAGCCCAATTACCATAAATGAGAAGTTAGACAAACTCCACCTGAATGCATGTTTACACATACGATATCCTGTGGACATCAACCTCCAATTCCATCTCCTGTACATCAGGCGTGAAATCCTGTTGTTTCCATTCGACGTATACCCAATGACAGTTGAAACTCATTGTATTTCATATGTGTGAACATACTTTGGGTGTTAGTGTGGTCAAGATGGCGGACTCATGGCATCTCACTTTCCAGAAAAGTAAGAGCGTCTCGACTTATGCAAAACCTGATTCTTTAAATTTTACAGGTAGGTTACTATTGATGTGAGGGAGCAAATAGTTAATCAATATCGTGTTATTTGAGCTTAGGTCTAAACTTGTAGAGCTAGAATTTCACATATAAAACACTTTTGTATCATGCATCCGTGTGAAGGAGTGTGTATGGAAATTCCGTCTAAAAATGTTAGGTACTAAATGCTAAAATTTAATAAATTTGCAGTTTTTGAACCATATCCTGTACCTTTAACGAAAGAATATTGACAATTCGCAATATTGGCGCAAAACGTGAGATAAGGTGAAGTGGTACTACAAAGTACTTAATCATGTGGTGGCGTTAACATTGTTTTGTGAAATTCGCCCTTTTTATACCCTCCACCATTCATAACTCATCGAAATAATAATTTTAGATCCAACAAAGTATATATATTCTTGATCAGCGCAAAATTCACGGACTTTATTGGTCCACGATATCGTATAACCCCCATATAATGGCACCCTGCGATATTCGGTATTTTGATGATTTTAGCCACATTTTTCAATGGAATTGTCTGAAATTCCACACAAGGAGTTCTTTACGAATACTTTACCCCCTGAAAGAGAATTGTCTAAATTGGTCCACAATATCGTACAGGGTTGTCCATATTCGACGGACCCATCTGGCAACGCCATAACTTTTGACAGAGATGTCACATCGCTTAATGACATATCGCGTTTGAAGCGTCAGTCCAAGCAGATTTTTACCATGAACCAATACACGCCACGCGAGCTCTCTGAAATAGTTGAAATTTACATTCAACAGAAGAAGTCAATTGTGAAAACTCAACGTGCTTTTAAGAATCCGAAGAGGCCATATAAAAGTCGACTAAGGCGATCGGCCGAGAATATCGCTGCCGTACGAGCCAGTGTTGAGAGGTCCCCAAGAACATCCCAAAAACGCCGTTCTCAGCAGTTGGGCATGGCTCGGTCCACTTTACAACGGATTATTCGCATTGATTTGCATTTGTTCATGTACAAAATTTAATTGACGCAAAGAATGTTGCCTGCGGACAAGCCTCGTCGATTGGAATGAGCCCAAAGGGCCCAAAGGTCCGTCGAATATGGGCAACCCTGTATACTCCTCATGTAACGGTACCCCCGATATTCGGTATTTAGATGATTTTAGCCACATTTTTCAATGGAATTGTCTGAAATTGCATACAAGGAGATCCGTGTGAGTACTTTATCTCCTGAAATAGAATTGTATATATAGGTCCACAATATCGTATGTCCCCCATATATCGACACCTTCCGATATTCGGCATTTTTAAGATTTTAACAGAATTTTTAATGGATTTTATTTTTTGGTGGAGGGTATTCAAAGTTCGGCCTGGCCGGCTATAACTAAAAAGGGTACGAAAAGTGCCAAGAGACACAAATTGGTAATCACTGCAAATAAGAGCTAGAGCTTTGAAATTCTGCAGGGCGATATAATCACAGTTTTGAATATTGTCTGTTAAAGTTTTTAATATTGTTATGAATGCGCTAGACTTTGAAACTGTTATTGATGAAATTAAGATTAGTGGTTAGATAAGGAGGGAGTTTTGGAAATTCTGACTTTAAAGGTACAAATTTACCTCAAGGAAACGGAAAGTACCAAAGGAATGGAACGGTACAACACTTTTATAAAACGATTTGATGTTTTTTTCCGAATATCGTTGTTACGGAGAACATATTACGACTATGGAGGACAAATTTAAAAATAGGATGAACAAAACATATTGGATCTATAGCTATATCTGAACCAATTTCCACCAAATTTGACACACTTGTTTCTAGGCTCAATTTGGTTGTATGTGCAAAATTCCATCACATTTGGTGCACAATAAAAGCAATTCGGGAGAAGATATATATTGGAGCTATATTGGAATTTTTACCGAATATTTCCTTTATCTTTCGCTCTTTCACTAGGATTCGTTCTATGCAAAGTTTCATATCGATCGGTCAGTAAATGCGACTTGTACTTTGTTTACAAAAATACATAAAGCGACTCAGAATGTGATTTTATGCAGATCTTCAAAAGGTCTAACTCGCTTCCTTCTTTATATTACAAACAAATGCACAAAGCTATGATACCCTGCCCATTGTGTGGTGTAGGGTATAAAAATGTTACATCATTATTTTTGAGCGATCAGCCAGAGCCGTAAGTATGCATTTTGAATAAGGAAGTTTAAAAAAGGTGGAAGTTAAAAAAAAATCATCATTGTAATTGAGCCATCCCCTGAAGCTAGACTCTTGACATTTTGCATTATGAAGAGAATCGGAATAGGTCGAGATTTTGGGAACTTCATACTTAAAGGGTACGAAAATACTGAATGTTTTAAAATGCTACACGGTTATTGATCGATAAGAGGATGATACAGTTCCGAATTTTATATTTTTAGGGTACGAAAAGTAATAAATGGTACAAAAATGTAGCAAACGATTGAAAAGCGGGATCTGAGGTGGGACATATTTTAATTTGTTTCGAATATTATTTACAACTAAAAATTAAAGCGATGTATTAATAAAATGCCGTTACTTGCATTATATGGCATAGGCATTATATCGTCCAAACATATACTCGTATAGTGTCAACATGAGTACTAAATACCAAAAGTAAATTTACTTGTTCTAGTTAATAATATGACGGGTAAAAAAATATATGGTAAGCAGATATAACTCCTCAAGTTGTTCATTTACGCAGAACCGACTGTATGAGAGAGATGTTTCAAAATGAACCAGTTCTTCGGCAACCACACCATCAAATAGGAAATAAACTACAAAGATGGTCTGCGCATATACACACAGATGCAAATAGCTTTAAGTTTTATTTAAACGATTGCAATCAGTGTCCGTATAGTTACAGCTTATTTATGTGCTTATGCTTTTATACATTTATGGCTGGCTTAACTTATCGCATCGTGGCAGAAAACAATTGGATTATGTATCGCATTCGTTGCGACAGTAAATAGACGCAATGATATACTGACAAATGGTTTTTGGGCTGTGGTAGGTCACGTAGGGGTCTTGCTACAGCCATCGGTGTGTGTGTGTGTGCATGTGTTTGTTGTGCAGTTCTTTTGTGAATTTTTATTTAAAGACGTAATCCTTTTCGCATTTTAGACGTAATCCCTCAAGACGTTATTTCATTTTTTGGTGTTTTCATCCTAGGTCATGACCTTTGACTTGAGATGAGGTCATTAGTGCACATGTGTCAACATATCAAGCTGAAAGAATTTAAATTGAAAATGTTGTCAAATTTAAGTCTATAGAAGAGGCACGAAATTCCTCTCGTCGGCCGCGTACGTGTAGTGGCGGCCAGTTAATGAGGGACATTTGCTTAATTTTACCTCAAATATTTAGGTCCGTTACGATAAATTCAGAATTTAACTAGAGCCAAGAATTTAACAGAGAAAATAACATTGCTATGTTAGTTTAACAGAGCTACATAAAAATTGTTTTTTCCTTAATATTTTGATTTGATTTAATTTCTTATCTATAAAAACGCTAACAAAATGCATTATATAATCAAAATTAAATTATATTCCAAAGATTGTAAGGCAACATACACCCATTAACTCGTAGCACAATACTATGTGCCAGGACAAGTTTACACCAAGAAGGTCCGGCCAGTTTCGATGTATATGGTGATTTCTGGAGGTATCCTTGGAACAGGATAACTCCATTGGGCAATAGGCCTTCCAGGACAATTCTGCCGGTACAATATAGGTACCTACGGAAAGCTTATGAAGTCTACTATCCATTGGCATTAACAAAATTATAGGTCCGGCCAGTTCCGAGGTATATGGTCATTTCTGCAGGTATCCTTGGAACAGGATAACTCCATTGGTCAATATGCCTTCCAGGACAATTCTGCCGGTACAATATGGGTACCTACGGAAAGCTTATGAAGTCTATTGGCATTACGAAAAAACATGTGGAAAAAAATTTTTGGGATCTGGATTTGAACCCGGGCCACTGTCAGCAAAATGAGTGTGTGTGTTACATCACACACACACAGATTCTAAGGTATTTGGGCATTTCGGACGGATTTTTTTTTTAAGTATAAATTCAATACAAAATGTACGTATAGTCAGTTAGATGTTGACGGAACAATTAGGTCATTAGAGAAAAGTGATTCAAACAGCATTAAAAAAAATTTAAATGCCTCTGTCCCGACCCGGAATTGAACCCGGGCCGCAATATATAAGGAAAGCAACCATTGCTGCTAAACAGTTACGCTACGCTAAACTTTGTTGAAATCCCTATAATAATATAATTTACAGTAACTGAGTATTTGTTAATGAAAAAATTAAAAGGTTTATTGTGGCAATCTTACAAATCGCTCAAAATTCACATAAAATACCAACAATGTATTAAAAAAAACAGGTAAGAAAAAAGTTCACGCCGTCTCCGGGATTCGAACCCGAACCACCAGGTCCGAAAACACACCGCTTAGCCCACCGCGCTACTTACTGTGGTAAAAAAGAAGTGCCAAATGTACGTTCTGAACTACACTATCAACAATCCATTGAAGATTCTCCTCTCACAATTGCAAATATTATGCAAACCTCTTAGAATCAGGAAAAACACATTTTTTGAAAATGAGTGTATACATCTGTCTCTTTCTCTTTTTTGGAACGTTAAGATAGATCAATGCAGAAAAGCTGTTATATAAGTAAGTTTTTCAACACTATTGAAATGTTATATGACTTTAAATTTGAACAGTGGTTAATAACGTCAACGGAGAAGTTACTTCGATTCAAAGCTCCATTGAGTGAAACATTAGGTCTGTCTGGCTTTTTTGGCATATTATTTATAAAAAAAGCTGTAAGAATTATTATATGAAAATAAAAAAACAATACTGACCGGACCTTCCTATAATTTTGTTAATGCCAATGGATAGTAGACTTCATAAGCATTCCGTAGGTACCCATATTGTACCGGCAGAATTGTCCTGGAAGGCATATTGGCCAATGAAGTTATCCTGTTCCAAGGATACCTGCAGAAATGACCATATACCTCGGAACTGGCCGGACCTTCCTATAATTTTCTTAATGCCAACGGATAGTAGACTTCATAAGCTTTCCGTAGGTACCCATATTGTGCCGGCAGAATTGTCCTGGAAGGCACAGTTTGGTGTAAACTTGTCCTGGCACATAGTATTGTGCTACGAGTTAATGGGTGTATGTTGCCTTACAATCTTTGGAATATAATTTAATTATGATTATATAATGCATTTTGTTAGCGTTTTTATATATAAGTAATTAAATCAAATCAAAATATTAAGGAAAAAACAATTTTTATGTAGCTCTGTTAAACTAACATAGCTATGTTATTTTCTCTGTTAAATTCTTGGCTCTAGTTAAATTCGGAATTTATCGTAACGGACCTCAAATATTTTAAGATTTATTTAAAAACATTTTAATAAATTGTCCAAAATAGCTCATCGTATTAGTAGAGTCAAATGAAATTTTTTTAAAGCAACGTTTATATAAAGATATTTTTAATTAACATTTCTGAATTTTATCGGAAAAAATGATAACATTCACAACAAATTTGTTTTTTTTTTTTTTTAAGTAATAATACCATCCAGACCATCAGATATATCAACGTCAAAGTAGTCTTGTTTAAAACTGAATAAATTGTACATGAAGTTTATGATTTAGTATAGCCCCCAAATAACGTTACAGTCCACTTCCACTATTCCATTAGATTTCATTGACATAAGCTGAGCTACAATATTGAATACCAATACCTTTTTAAGAGGTTCTTCACCTCATGGTGAAGGCCGAACTAAATGAAAATATGTATCTAGCCCTATCAGAACCAAAAATGTCTAATTATACAAATATAATTATATTGTGTTGATTGCCCTTTTTATCCACTACAACCTCTGTTCAAAATATCAAGTAGATCAAATCTATAGAAATGTTGACTTTCAGACCAAACTTTTTAGGGCCCGTTATATAGCCTTAACCCTACACAAAGGAACTCAAAAATTTTGCTCCATACCTCGCAAAAAACCGTTTAAATTTTGTATAGGCCTATAAGTTACATGTATAAAAAATGTATAAAATAAAATGTATACTAATCAAATATTAGTATTATATATTGCTGCTAATATTCATCCTAAATGATAAATTGAAGAAAGAAGTTTGATTTAATTAAAATAAATTCAGAATTGCATATGCCTCCCGTAAATTCCCTCTGAAACAAATTATAACTGCTCTAAAGCCAAATGTTGATAGTTGGTACTTCAAATAAATTATTTTGTTACGGGAGCTCTATTAAACATGTATAGTGGTGTAGGTTGTCATATAGTCGGCCCGTCCCACTTTTGACTTCTCCCTACTGCTTTTTATTACAATAAATATGTTTTTTAATCTTGATTTTTTTAAACCATAAAATATTTTTTTTAAATATAATTTTGAGTGCATATAAAAGCGGAAGGAGTAGCGAAGCACGCCGGGTTTAGCTAGCTTTAGCTTTCGCTATATTTGTTGTTAAGTAACTGAGTTTCAAAACAAAAATATTTTTTTTACTAAATTCTTGCTAAAATTAGGGTTTTTCGTTTTTTCAGATGATTTGATGTCTTTCGACTGTTATATATGATATAAATGTAGGAAATTTAACGTCAAAATTTCAAGAACTTTTCTCTTCTCTTATTGTTTGTCCTATTTCTTAATCATAAAAAATATTTTTATCTGAATCATGCGTGCATCATGCACAAATTTTCACGAATTACAACGCAAATATTTATTTTTATAGACATCATAGTCATATAGTTCCCGTGACATTTCTGATAGAGAAGTTTGTATGCACTCTTTTATGAAAATACTTATCTTTACTACCACCACTTTTCCTGCTTAACATAACATTAATATTGTTATTATTAAACATAATACTTTGTATTTTTCCATTAACAATAAACAGAACAACGACATACAACAACATAAGGACCATATCGTAAACTACAAAAAACATACGTAAACATAATTTTTTTTCTTCTTAAAGAGCCAAGAGGGAATTCGAATTTGAGAAGGCCTTAATATAAAATCAGATGAAAAATATAGCTGTAGCTATATTTCAACTGATTTCGTCCGAACTTTGCAGACTTTATTTTATTTGGAGCTTTTTTGTATTATTTAAAATTCTAACTAAGTACTCAATTAAGCACAGCTCGTGCATAGTTTAAAAAATATATGTGGTAGCCATATACAAATCGGAACGGGTTTGACATAATTTAGCAATCGTGTTGCTACGCTAAATAACATATCATTATAAAATATCACAGACGGACAGACGGTAATGAATCAAACTATTCGGAAAGTGGTTCTATAGAGATCTCTTAGAGAAGGTTAGGATAGGATAGAGGATGTGTAGTTACAATTTAAAGTTGTACCTACTTCACTCAATGACCTTGTTGTCCATTTTGATCATCCACCATAAAAAGAAAAACAATTAAAAAAGTTTTAAGTTCGGCCGGGCCGAACTTTGAATACCCTCCATCATTTGGAACGAATTTGGCAATTTTCAAAAAAAAAAAAAAAAAATAATTCTGTTAAAATCTTAAAAATTTAGCCGTCATATTAGGGTCTAAACGACGACGTGGTCCTCCTAAAATCATCGAAATACCGAATATCGGGAGGTACCATTATATAGGGACTATACGAAGACGTGGACCGGCACAGACAATATTTTGACTAAGGCTGTAGTATCCATTACGAACTTCAAATACCAAATTTTAAACAATTCCGGCAAATAATGTCGCTAAATCATCAAAACTCCGAACGGCCCAAGTCCTGCAGACAAAATATACATCTGAGTAAAATGTTATCAATCTACTTCATTTCATTGGGAAGCTAGAGTGATTTCGACAAACGGACGGACATGGATAAATCGACATAGAATTTTATGCTGATCAAGAATGCATACACCTTGTGAGGTCTAAAATGTATATTTAGAGGTGTTACAAACGGAATGACAAACTTAATATATCCTACGTACTATGGTGGAGGGTATAATAATGGAGGCGCCAGAGCCCGTATAGCCTTTTTGCGAAGTTATAGATAACATCATCTTTGACATCTTACACCGTGGTTCATTGTACCAAATCGCTTTTTCTTTCACACTGAAGAGTAGATCAAATGCTTTGGTAAAATGATAGAGATAAGGTTTTATGATGCCGACGACTTTAAGGTTTGTTGGCAGCTAGCCCAATTTGTCGGTTTTCTCATTTCTCTCAATATTGCAATGACCAGGTACCAGAGTTGCCAAAGTCGTTCTATATCTAAGGATGTAAAGGATAGATTTAAGATCACCATGACTATAAATCTATATATATAAAAATCAATTGTTGTTCGTTGATAATGGAATTTTTCATTCGTCATACCTCGAGTTAGGGTTTTAAAGAAAATATTGACCACGCCTCCTTTTACGCCCACTATTTCGATTTATCTAAAATCCTTATATGTGCAAAATAATGAAGATATCGGTTTGAGAATTATTACACGAATTATTTATATAGGGGCTGAGGAACGCGCCTTCTTTTAAATCTGTCTATATGTAAAAGAAAGTTATGTTGGTTACTACGCCTATAACATAAAGACCGCCGGTCTGATTTTAACGATTCAGAAAAATTCGGAATTGTCTCTTGACAGAAAAGCATTAAATCCAAAAAAATCGCGTAAAAATGTGAAATTTTGAACATTTGACTTTTAAAATGTACAATAGTAATGTTTTATTTTGCATGTTTTTTTTCATTTTGACTTACTATTTTCGAATGTACATTTGTAGTGTTTTTTTTTGGAATTCTAATATGATGTGTAGTTTTTTGGGTAGTATAAAGCGACAACGGATAAAACTGTTATTTATAGATTTTATGTATTTATTGGGTAATACGAATAATATCATTTCAGAAGAGAATAAGATATGAAAATTCTATATCGAAATCGAAAATTTTTCAATGGAATCGAATTTAAAATAATAGTACATTCAACAGACAAACTTCATAAGGGCCTTTAAAAATTTGCCGTAAAAAATGAGTGAACAAGTTGAAGATTATTTTTGTTTTTTCAATTCTTTCTTTTTTTCTATATTGAAGTGTACATTTCTTAATGTTTTCAATTCTGAATGAATAATATTAAAAATGAAATGAGTGCATAATAAGAAAATTTGGTATTCTATTGAATTTGTAACCCCCAAGAGAATATTGGTTGAGAATGTAGATTTGGGATGAACGTCAATATGAAATAAACTCCGAAATGTCAATCTTGCACTCATTCAGTCGGACGAGACCGAACATTTCTTTAATTGTCATTGAATTACACTACGATGAAAAATGTGGACTTTATTAGATTTCCACCGCACAATTTAAATGACAAAAAATGTATGCCCATCTTATGGTAATCGGAACAAAAGAGTAATTTTTTGGCTATTCTGACAACATTCTGCCTTCAAGTATGAGGTGGACAAAACTAAATACCACGCAGTACGGGATTTTAAACGTTGGAAATACAAATTCGAAATTATAGATCATTTGAATGAAAATGTTAAGCTTTTTACAATAATAAAAATTGTGCTGAATTTTCACATTGGGCTATTATAGATGTTCTTTATCATAAAGGTATTTAACACAAAAATTAATTAATTAATTTCTATTTAGTCATGGAGTCATTACTTATAATGAAAATTGTGCCGCTTACATAAGTCAGATCTGTGATTTATTATGCTTTAAAAAATACGCATTAAAGACTAAAAGTGCCGGCCGACAACGCGGACCGGGCCAGCTAGTAGTCATATAAATAGCTTTCTTCTTTTTCTATGTTTTCTTCAATGTAACTGACCACCTCGTGAAGATCCGTTTCCACAGACATTCCTCTGCTGAAATTTGCTCACCAGTAAGTAGTCTAGATCCGTTCTTATATCCAGGTTTATCAGTATTTCCAGGTTCTTTAGAAAAAAGGATGATAGGTCTATAGTCTATCTGTGTAGTGTGACTTGGCTTACTAGCACTCACTGTAACCTCTCTCCATAGACGAGGTATATATCAGTGATACAAACATTCCTTATAAATCGCTTCCAGGATATCGTATACAAGTGGTCTTGCCAATTTATACGGCCTGGGGGGTACAAATCGCCCACGCTAATTATCCTACTTACGAGAGTATCATATCTCTCTGACATAAGTGAAATTATATCCTCGCTAGAAAGTTTAGAAAGCCAAGACTAGTGACCGCTCTTGCATCTTGAGGCATAATTGATATTTTCAAAGTAAGTTTTTCGTATTTATATGAATGGAATCTGTAAATTGTTCATTAGAAAGTTGAACTTTTATTTGAAAATTAATACAGGGTGAGAAAAAACTGCAAACAACTTCAGGCTGCTGTCATTTCAAAGCAACTCGTCCGACAGCTGTTAAATTTATTTCTGTGACAACTCATTATATTGTTTACAAGCGTACAAAAGCATATTGGTGAGAATTTTCCAGAAAAAAAGTTATTCGTGATGGAATTCAAGCGTGATAGTGTGATTTCTTTTTATTTGGCGGTAAAACCACAAGTGGCTATCGTTAAAGAACTCCAGCATTTAAATGTGAATATATCGTTTGTGTCTCGTACCACCGCTCGTTACCGTGATACTGGTAACGAAGCCCGACGTCAGGGAAGTGGATGGAAAAAACCAGCATCATCAGCAGAAATGGTTCGAAAAGTAAACAAGCGACTTGATCGAAACCCGCGTCGCAGTGGCCGAAAAATGGCTCGTGAGCTAAACATATCGCAATATTCCATTTGGCAAATATTGAAAAATGAGCTGGAGGTAAAGCCATTGAAATTCCAATTAATTCAAGAACTAACACCGCAACAGAAAGAAAATAGACTCAAAAGAGCTAAAGAGTTGCTTTGCTTGCCCGAAAGTGGTGAACTGCTGAATTTGGTTTTCTCCATTGAGAAAACATTCGTTGTTCAGCAGTTTGTAAACAAACAAAATAGTCGTGTTTACTTGCCAAAGAGGTCAGCTGTCAATGTGCTCCTTCGGTTGGCCACCAGATCTCAAGCGCCGGCCATGGTGATGGTGTGGGCCGCCATAACAGTCGATGGTCGATCTCCGCTCGTATTAATCGGCCGTGGCATCAGAATAAATGCGGAATATTATAGGGTGTATTCTTGAGGGTGTATTAAAGCCTTGGGCACGCAAACATTTTGGCCGCAGACCTTGGACATTCCAACAGGACTCAGCACCATCGCACTTAGCACGCGCCACCCAAGAATGGTTACAAAATGAGATTCCTCGCTTCATTTCCAGCGCACAATGGGCACCAATCCTTTGGACTATTGTGTCTGGAGTATTTTTGAAAGCAAGGCAGGCACTAAAATATACCAAAGTGTCGATCACCTCAAGCAAGCCCTTCCCGGGAATGGGCCAAAATACCGCAGAGCAACATTCGGGCGGCGTGTGACTGTTTCATTGGCCGTTTCAAGGCCATAATTCGTGGCAAAGATGACCAATTCGAAGAAATCTAATCTTATTCTAAAATTTGATGCTATTTCCGACATTTTTTGCTTTCATTCAATAAAATTTTAAAAAATAATGTAAAAATTATGGCGTTTGACTTAGTTGCAGTTTTTTATCTTACCCTGCATTTTTTATATACCAAACTAATTTGAGCAAAAAACTATAAAAATCCTTATTTTAATTGAAAAAATAACCTTACCAAAATAACACAATATTGGAATCTCTAATAAATGGATTTTTGATGGAAACATATTCTGTTAAGTCTATTATTAAAACATTACACTAATATGTTAGTAAATTTTGTTTGCCAATACAATTCTGCTTTGGTAATCACTTATAAGCATTGAAGGGCTTCCAAACCTAATTTCCGCCTGACCCAGACAAAAGAAAGAAAGAAAAAAATGAACAACATTTTGTCTGCTAACACAATGACCCAAAGACAAATAATGACCCAAATCATAAGACAGCCATTAATTGTGTCGGGAGGACACAACAGACGCCTTAAAGTGAAGTAATCTGCCAAAGCAATTAGCTACACATTTTAATTTGAATACATTTCTTCAACGTGGCATATTTTATGAGATTGTAACCTTCAAAATGTTGTTGGAGAGGGTTGGAAAAAAAACTCCAAACAAATTTTATTCCCCTAACCTAATGTCATAACCTCCTTGGAATTTCACCTCCTCACTGCTTTTTTCAATCGCAATAGTTCTAAAAATTTGTCTAAAATTCTATTTTATCAATGTAATCAGCAATTCTAATTGGGGATATTTTCATCGGAATACTCTATGCACATAGTAGTGTAGGTCGTATCATTGACATAAGATTTTTAGATTAGTTTTCTTGAAGCTATTACCCCCAAACACCCCTAACCTACGTACGTACGGACATGTTCAGCAGACAACACGTACTCTGGCCTAACATCAATTCAATGGAATTGGATTCCTTTAATTAAAGCTAATTTCAGTGCAGGAATGGCAATATTATTGTTATTTGCTTCGACCACACATAGACAATATGTTTGTGGGTGTGTGGGGTCAGCAGAGATTTGTCTTCGAGGAATTGAAGTAGACTAGGTGTCAATGTAATCGAATGACATGATGTCATGGAAAAGTCAACCAATTAATTTTGTCTATGTGAAAAAGGAATGCTGTGGCCAAAAAATGGGCATTCGAAATGAGTTAAGTTTTGTTTGAAATAGCGAAATGGAATTTAAAGGTATATATTTATTTTCGACGTGGCTGAAATACAGGTTTCAAAATAGATGATATATGACCTTAAAGACTTTTTGTTAGTGAAGACCTCTGTAATTCTTTTTGTTTAAAATATAATATTCTGATTGAACGTCGTAACATCGGAATTTACTTTGCAATTTGCAACAACAGAATTTAGTTTGTATTTCTGTGTTATAAAAATATTCGTAGGTCATATTCTATAGAAAGCTAAAAAAAAAAAAATACTTTTTGTTTAAGGTTAAATGTTTTTAAGAGCAAAAAAAGTAAAAGCACTGTGCCAAAATTTTCCTTTTCAATAACGCCATTCTCCGTAAAAACATTACACATTCCCATTACATTTAACGTCACACTTTAAAAATGGAAAAGGATATTTTGTGAAACAGTTAAACTCGATTAGAATGACTTAATCATATTCTACCCGGGGAGTTTGTCAGTCTTCTACCGGCCGTGTACCCACTTAGCTGATATAGGAAAAAGAACAATGAGTGGTGTAATACTCAGTTGCTAAATCTTGGAGCGTCCTTTTTGTTGGCGACCTGATTGAAACTGAGTGGTGTGACCACCCGCCTGAGGTAATCTGTTGTTTTTCCTTTGATCAAAACTGAATGAGGTCAAATGTCGGGCATTGCCGACTATATGCATATTTAGTAGAACTAGCCTTAACAAAAATAACGTTTATATTGGGAATTTATGTACTGCATTGGAAAATATTATGGATACCAACTATGGACCTCTTTTGTATGCGTATTATGGCTTTACAGCAGTTATAATTTGGAATCAGAGGGAACTAATGGAAAGTATATCCAACTCTGAATCGATTTCCTCCATTTTTGACGATGGCATTTTCACCTCTCGTACCAAATAACGTTGCTATGAAGTAAATGATACGACTTCGAGAAGGATTATTTAAAACAAGTTAAACACATTGGGTAAAGAAAACATTTATATATAAAAGCATCAGAATTTAAACGCGTTAAATGGGGGCCAAAGCAAAACGGGAACCTATACAGGGTGGAATGAAAAAACTGCAACCAACTTCAGACTGCTGTAATTTCAAAGCCACTCGTCCGACAGCTGTTACAATTATTCCAGTGACAGCTCATTATATTGTTTACAAGCGTACAAAAGCACTTAGTTGAGAATTTTGCAGAAATTCAAGCGTGATAGTGTGATTTCTTTATATTTGGCTGGAAAACCACAAGCGGCTATCGTTAGAGCACTCCAGCATTTAAATGTGAATAAATCTTTTGTGTCTCTCGTGCCATCGCGCGTTACCGTGATACTGGTAGCGTAGCCCGACGTCAAGGAAGTGGACGGAAGAAACAGCAACATCAGATAGGGAAAAGGAGGAGAACAAAAGATATACATTGGAAAGCCTACGAATACAACAAAGGATTGCCAGATCAATAAATACCAAAGAAGACAAAGATAATACTAAACTACAGTATTCTATTGCGATTATTTAGAAACGGTTCTGTGATTTAGCTTAAGTTTAACTGTGATTCATATTTTATTGATCATTTATTTTTACTTTATATTAATTAAATGTTGTGGAGTCCCGTTTTATTAATATTAATAAGAAATAAATAATGCATAATTATTGATGTAAGTTAAATTTAAAGTGGAATATGTCACCAAACAAAATTCTTATAATGAAATATGTTTCTCATTTATAACCAGAATACAATAAAAAATGCTCTTGAAAAAGTTGGAAACAAGCCAACGAAACGTTGAGCAGAACATGAAATAAATTCGTTTATTTTCATTTAATTAACTTGACCATAAAAGCCCAATAAACCCATATTGAATAATCAGCAGAAATGATTCGAAAAGTAAGTAAGTAAAAGTCGAAAAGTGAAGAAGCTACTTGATCGAAACCCGCGTCGCAGTGGCCGAAAAATGGCTCGTGAGCTGAGCATATCGCAATATTCCATTCGGCAAATATTGAAAAATGAGATCGGGGTAAATTCATTGAAATTCTAAAAAGTGCAAGAACTTGCACCGCAACAGAAATAAAATAGACTCAAAAGAGCAAAAGAATTGCTTCGCTTGGCCGAAAGTGATGAACTGCCGAATTTGGTTCCCTCCGACGAGAAAACATTCGATGTCCAGCAGTTTGTAAACGAAAATAATAGTGTTTACTTGCCAAAGAGGTCAGCTGAAAATGTGCACCTTCGGTTGACCACCAGAACAGAACTCATGCGCCAGCCATGGTGATGGTGTGGGCCGCCATAACAGCCGATGGTCGCTCTCCGCTCTTATTAATCGACCGTGGCATCAGAATAAATGCCGAATATTTCTGGAGGGTGTATTAAACTCTGCGAAAATTTTCTGGAGGGTGTATTAAACTCTGAGCACGCAAACATTTTGCCCGCAGACCTTGGACATTCTAACTGGACTCAGCACCATCGCACTCAGCACGCACCACCAAAGAATGGTTACAAAATGAGATTCCTCTTTTCATTTTTCGCGCTCAATGGCTCAATTAGTGAATTCGAGATAACAACATACTTCGCTGATCCGATTTAAATATAATTAAAAAAAAAAATACTTTTACACCAAACTCCGCCACACCTTTCATATTTCATTGAAATTGGTGCGTCAAATATGTGAAATCGGCCGATAATATATATGGGAGCTATATCCAAATCTTAACTAATTTCCAATTAATTTGTCACATTTATTATTGTAACCAAATTCCGCCACACATTCTGAATTTCATTGGTATCGGTCATATATATCATGTTTGGTGCATAACATATATGAAATCGGCCGAAATATATATGTTAGCTATATCCAAACCTCAACTGATTTCAATATAATTTGGCAATTTTTTCTGGTGCCAGATTTTGTCTCTCTCGCTTTGGGTGCATTAAATATGTGAAATCGGCTGAGTATATATATGGGAGCTATAATCACATCTGAGCGTATTTGAATATAATTTGTCAAATATACTTTTGTCCCGTTATCCCGTTACATATTCCAAATTTCTTTGGAATCGAACATACATATCGTGTATGGTGCATAAAATACATGAAATCGGTCGAAAATATATATGAGTGCTATATCCAAATCTGAACCGATTTTAATATAATTTGACAAATGTATATTTGTTTTAATTTCCGCTACACATTGCAAGTTTCATTGAAATTAGAGATACATAGCGTGTTTGGCGCATCAAATACATGAAATCGGTCGAAAATATATATGGGAGCTATATCCAAATCTGAACCGATTTCAATTTAATTTAACAAATTCATTTTGGCTCCCAATTCCGTTACTTATTTTAAATTTCATTTCAATTGGAAATACATATCGTGTTCGGTCCACCAAATACATGAAATCGGCCGAAAATGTATATGGGAGCTATATCCAAATCTGAACCGATTTCAATATAATTTGGGAAATCATTTTTTTTAGATAAAATCTATCACACGTTTCAAATTTCATTGAAATTGGGGATACATAGCGTGTTTGGTGCATCAAATGCTTGAAATCGGTCGAAAATATATATCGGAGCTATATCCAAATCAGAACCGATTTCAATATAATTTGACAAATTTATTTTCGGATCAAATCCCGTCACATATTCCAAATTTCATTGGAATCGAACATTCATATTGTGTTTGAGGCATCAAATGAACGAAATCGGTCGAAAATATATATGGGAGCTATATCCAAATCTGAACCGATTACAATATAATTTGGCAAACTTATTTTTGTTCCAAATTCCGTTACGTATTCCAAATTTGGAGATTGTATCTTCAACCAATCAATAGATATGTGCATATAAAATCAAAATTTTTGGGAGGTACCTCCGATTCTGATGCTATATCTCCAGTTCCAAGTGGAAATTCAAAAATGTATATAGCCTATGTTACTGTCAGGCGATGTTGCAGTATATATGGAAATTTTCAGGAAAATCTATTCAGCGGTTCTCGAGTCCATAAATTACAAACAAACATACAAACATTTTCCTCTTTTATAGATATAGAAGATAGCTCAACCCGGTGGGCTTCGCTACCCCTTTTGATTTCATATGTCATATGACATTCGTATCGTGTTTGGTGTATCATATAAACGAAATCGGTCGAAAATATATATGGAAGCTATATCGAAATCTGAACCGATTTCAATATAATTTGGCAAATTTATTTTCTAATCAAATCCCGTCACTTATTCCATATTTCAATGGAATCAAACATACATATCGTGTTTGGTGCATCAAATACATGAAATCGGCCGAATATGTATTTGGGAACTAGATCCAAATCTGATTCGATTTTAATATAATTTGGCAAATTTATTTTTGTTCCAAATTCCGTTATGCATTCCACATCTGGAGACTGTATCTGTAATCTGTCATAAATGTGCTCATAAATTTATATAGCCTATGTTACTTTCAGGCGATGTTGTAGTATACTTGGAAATTTTCAGGAAAGTCAGCGGTTCAACGGTTTTCGAGTAAATTACAAACACACAAAAATTTTACTCTATTATAGATATATATATATATAGACAATCTCGATTATGATTACCCAATCGAATTCGAAAAAGGAGTTTTCTGATTTTTCAATAATATTCTCACATTATGACATATTTCATATGTTGGGTGATATAGTGCGAAGAATAAAGTAAATCGATTATGTGCTTTACTAAATAACCGCAAAATGGGATACCAATATTGTCGAATTTCTCAGCCCTAGCTCTGATATAAATATACTGACGTGCAAGGTTTGAACTATATCGACTACTACTTTTGTGTATGGGAGCTAGAAGAAAAAATGAACCGAGAATTGTAAAATGAACCGATAATAATTTTTTATTCTATAGGTTTAATATGCACACTATCAAAATCTGTAAAAAAAATTGGGATTTAGACAGCAAAAAATAATTTTAAATCGCTATGAAACGTTGAGATTTTTTGAAGTATTTTCAACTTGATTACGATAAAGTATTTTTTTAGGGGGGAAATATCCGGTTGCTCGGTTTTTCGATAGAGAAGTTCGGATACAAAATCCTGGTCTACAAAACTGATATGTAGAAAATGATTCATTGTACCGTTATGATTACTATTATTGTTCTTTAAATACATGTCCTACTGTATATACGTTCAAACTATAAAATACAACCAAAAACTGAAGTCATGACCATGAACATCATATTTCCAACAAATATTTTTGGAGCCATTATAAAATAATATTTGTCAGTCCGATAGAATAAAACGTTTGTAATCGTGTGTGTTCATCTTTACATCCCAAAGAAAAGTTTCATAACTTAGAAATAGTTTCAATTGCAGTAATGCAGTTACGTGACGTCCTCCGATGGCATATGAAATGTTGGAAAACAAAAATACTCAGCAATATGAGAAAACCATCAGTCGTCTTTTAAAAATAGTGAATAATGATAAAGTCTATTAAACAATTAATATTAAACAATAATATTGCAAGCAGAATGACCGACTTATAATCTCTGTCTTAAGGTGGACGGTATAAAAACCAAATATTCTTTTTTAAGGGTTTATAAGAAATTCTACACACTACCAATAATATTTTTTTAATCCCTGCACCTTAGGGTATATTAACATTTTCATACCATTTCTAACATCCCTAAATATTCGTCTTAGACCCCTTCAAGTATAAATATTCATGATCAGCATAAAATTCTTAGTCCATTTAACGATGTCCGTCTGTCTGTTGAAATCGCGATACAGTCCATATTATTTGCCAGTTTTTCCACGGATTTTTCTAAAAAAGTGTTTTTGTAGATCATAATTGATTGTAGCTCCGGTGGCGAAACGTTGTATGCATAGGTCACGCTTTGGTGTAGCACCCATATAACGGTATCTCCCGATATTCGGTATTTTGATGGTTTTTCTCACATTTTTTCGCGGATCTGTCTAAAAATTGGAATTTGTAGGTCATAATGAGTTCTAGCTCCAGTAGTGAAACATTGTATATATAGGCCCATTGTATGTATAGGCCCACATCTTTGTATAGCCCTCATATAACGATACCTCCCGATATGCAGTGTTATGATGATTTTTGCCAGATTTTTCCACGGATTTGTCTAAAAATGTGTATTTGTAGATAATAATGGGTTCTAGGTCCGGTGGTGAAACGTTGTATGTATATGTCCACAGTTTTGTATAGGTCCCACATAAAGATACCTCCCGATAGTCGGTACTTTGATGAATGTTGCTACATTTTTCCACAGATTTGTTAAAAATTGGTATTTGTAGGTCATAATGGGTTCTACCTGGTCACATTTACCCACGAAATTGTTCCAAATTCGGTATTTAATAAGATTTGGTAGACGACAATCGTTGAAGTGTAAAATTGTCCATAGAAATTGTTTTTTCTTCAGACGGAAGAAAACAACAATATCAGCAGAAATGGTTCGAAAAGTAATAAAGCGACTTGATCGAAACCCGCGTCACAGTGGCCATTCGGCAAATATTGAAAAATGAGTTCGAGGTAAAGTCATTGAAATTCCAAAAAGTGCAAGAACTTACACCACAACAGAAATAAAATAGACCAGGGCTAGGCAGAGAGCCTCAAAATTTTTTTGTGATTGTATGTGTTTGGAAATAACAAAATATTGCAAGTGTTTTTTTGTCTCTCTTTACAGAGTGAGAAATAATTTTTTATCTCTAAATTTTCAATTTAAAATTTTCTGTTTTCAAAACAACTTTGTTAGTGAAAATTAATATTTTTTGATTAGACAATTCGGAGATATATTTGCACAATTATTTTATTTATTATTAATTTTAATATAAAACAAGTAAAAGAGCTGTAAGTTCGGCCTGACAGAACTTTGAATACCCTCCACCATCTGGAGCGAATTTGGCAATTTTCGAAAAAATAAAATCCGTTAAAAATTCTTTTAAAATCTTAAAAATACCGAATGTTGCCGTTATATTAGAGTCAAAACGACGACGTGGACCTACATAGGTAACTTTTAACTACATAGAAACTTGAATAAAAGAAACGGTGAATAATGTAACTAAAATCATCAAAATACCGATTATCGGGAGGTACCGTTATATGGAGGCAATACCAAAACGTGGACCTACATGGCCCATTTTTATTGCCAAAAGTCCTGCAGACATAATATACATTTGAGCAAAATTTTATTAATCTACTTCATTTCGTTCGGAAGCTAGAGCGATTTCCACAGACGAACATCGCTAAATCGACATAGAATTTTATGCTGGTCATGATTATATATACTTTGTGGGGTCTAAATTGTAGATGTCGAGGTGTTACAAACAGAACAAACTTAATATACCCTCCATATTACGGTGGAGGGTATAAAAAAATAATAAGAATGTCCCTTAAAAATATATAAGTTAACATAATTTTGATGTTATTTGTGTTTAATAACCATCAAAGTTGACCCTTTAAAAAGTAATTCTATTACAACAGGCTGACATACAGACATATGCAAATAGTCGTAGAATTTTACTTTGATCAAAAACTCATATCCTGTGTTGGGTCCTCAAAGATTATTTCTATGAATCACAAGCAAAATGACAAACATCACAACCTGTTATTTTTCCCAATATTGACCAATAACGTATATATCATTTCATAGAAATCAAGGGATATGAAAATGTCTCTAATTTGGAAGGACAATAAATTTGTCGAGGGATTATCCTTTTTATTTCTGTGCAGTAATTACTTTCTTTAAAATGTTGACATTTTGTGGGGGAGGTACTTGATGGAGTGGGCTGGAGATGGCCAACTCCGCACTCGATCTAAGTTTGACAATAATAACACGATATGCCAGTTTTGGACCAATAAATTTGTCGATCAATATGAAATGAATTTATACTCTTAACATGTGAATTCGTATACAAATTCTGTCAAATACAATTCAATCGAAAAAGATAATCTTAACAGTTGTAATTTTTACAATTTCGGAAATATTTGTTTCAAATATGTATTTAAGTGCTCCAATATTTCTTACGGTGTATTCCTAAAAATATCCGACAGCACCTTCCTCATCGACTGCTTGAACAAAACTAAATATTCTCCCAAAATCAATTTGACAGAAAATTCAAAACAATTTATTTTTTACAATTGTGTTGGTGAACACACAGATATCCCAAGGGATACTCTTTGCCTAGCCCTGAAATAGACTCAAAAGAGCTTCGAGAGAGAGGGAGAGAGAGAATTGGTTCGCTTGGCCGAAAGTAGTGAACTACCGAATTTGGTTTTTGGTCTTCTCCGATGAGAAAACATTCGTTGTCCAACAGTTTGTAAACAAACAAAATGATCGTGTTTAATTGCCAAGTAGGTCAGCTGAAAATGTGCAACTTCGGTTGGCCACAAGAACTCAAGTGCCGGCCATGGTGATGGTGTGGGCCGCCATAACAGCCGATGGTCGCTCTCTGCTCGTATTAATCGGCCGTGACATCAGAATAAATGCAGAATATTATCGCGAAAATATTCTGCAGGGTGTATTAAAGCCTTGGGCACGCAAACATTTTGGCCGCAGACCTTGGACATTGCAGCAGGACTCAGCACCAACGCACTCAGCACGCGCCAACCAAGAATGGTTACCAAATGAGGTTCCTCGCTTCTTTTCCAGCGCACAATGGCTACCAAAATCTCCGGATACCAATCCGTTGGACTATTGTATCTGGGGTATTTTGGATAGCAAGTTTGGCACTAAAAAATACCAAAGTGTCGATCACCTCAAGCAAGCGCTTCGCCGGGAATGGGCCAAAATACCGCAGAGCAACATTCGAGCAGTATGTGACGGTTTCATTGGCCGTTTGAAGACCATAATTCGTGTCAAAGGTGACCAATTTGAACAAATCTAAACTAATTCCATAATTTGATGCTTTTTCCGATATTTTTTGCTTTCATTCAATACAATTTAAGAAAAAAAAAGATATGGCGTTTGACTTTGTTGCAGTTTTTTTACCTCGCCCTGATCAAATAGGATAATTCTGTGTTGGAGCATTCAACTATTCTCTCAAAGGATATATATGTTATTTCCATTAGAATAATACCACAATCCAAAGCAAATGCTTCCTGCATATGGACATCAAAGCTGAGATGATTATCATTAACCCTGTCTGTTGACTAAATAATCCCTAACAATGGATATGAAATAATACTCCAAATTTTCTGTAGACATAAATTAACCGAGAGCCTATTGAGAGGGTGATCTTAGCTATATTACCTGCATTAAACAGATCGGGATATTCGCTGAAAAATATTCTATAACATTTTACCGTATTTAAATTTTAGTGAGATAATATTTGCCTTCTTCTGACACAGTAATAACCATTTTTCTTAAGTTTATTTTAAATTGGATTTCTATGATGTAAGGTTTTTTCTTTGTTTCTGATTTGGTCACATTTTGTAATGGCATATCACAGGCAGTCACACTACGTGACTCCAAAAAAAAAAAAAAAAAAAAAAAATGTCCACCTAAGTCGTTGTATCCAAATGGTAGAAGAGAACATAAATCAATTTTTGCTCTAGTTATTTTCATAAAATGTTTTCGTTGCTACTTTTGCAACTATGTAATTTAAAGTTAATGATATTTAATGTTACAAAGTATCTTCAACATTATATCTTTAGTGGGAAGATAAAAAAACTTCACATTCTTTGGTCATCAAAGGATCGTTTGAAACGAGTTACATATCCTTAAAAGAAGAAACCTCGAGAAAAATAATAGAAAATAGTGGGTTATATAATTTTTTATCAAATAAACTTGAATCTTCTAAGCGTGGGATTAACTCAATATTATTACGTGTGGGACAGAACAGTTTACGGTTCGGATTTCATTGCCTAAAAGTCAAGTACTAATGTCAAAATAGACAACCCTTTCATAAATGTAATTTTTTAGAAACGCCTACTTTTTATTAAAGTATTTGGCATTATAAATTTCTGCTTCCCCATCACTACAGAGCGCAATACCGAGATTGTTTTATTGTATCCCAAATTACATTAACTAAATAATTTCGAGTACTATGAATTAATTGAAAAGAATCCTGAAAATAACAACAATTGGTTTAAGGTATTCTATTTACCTATGGAGTGTGGGTAAATGTCCGTTTAATTAGTTTAAAACGGATAAACAACTTTATTTTTAGACATTTCATAATTAGACATTTCAAGTAAAATGTATAAACAAACAAGTAAGCAGAGACAATAGTCGGGCAGGTCGACCATACCGAACTAAATCATAAAAACATAATTCGAAGATATTTAGAGGTAAAGTAAATGCACTGCCATTAATTTCTAGAAGGAATATTTCAGTCTACTAAAAGAAAATGTAAAAGTCTATATTCAAAATTAACTAATGATATAAATTTAAAAACAAAAATAATAAAATATATATTACTAAAAATATATTCAAAAACAAAAAAATCTACTTTGGTTCATTATTACTCTGAATAAAATTTGAATGTTTCACAGCTAAAGCGAACCAAGTCAACAAAATATAAAAAAGTGTTAGTTATGTGACTAACTATAGTTGATGTTCCGCTTGTAATAAGCAACTGATGTTGATAGCTTTGGAAAAGGCAATGCTTTTTGAAGTTCGAAAGTACAGATATAGTGCTCATCAGATGGTACTTATGTATTTAGTGAGTCTCAAGCTAGCTGTGCTGCTTTTAAATGAAGTTCCTTTTGCTAAATTAAATATGTATTTTCATCTTCATCGAATTTTATTTTCATGTCAAGTTCATCACAAATTCGACAGCTATCCTTATTCGGAGACTTAAAATGTAAATTGAATTTCGTGCTGAATACTTTATAATAAAAATACATTTTGTTTTGCATAATCTGCAAGTTTCCAAAATGACTTGAAAAATAATTCTCTGTCAGATTCATTCAACTGATGTTACATTTTATTTTGCATCCACAATCATAATTAGGTATAAATGTTTTTGCGGAAGTCGTAAGACCCTTCTGATTTGTGTATGCTTCTCCACTGTTGCAGCAAAGCTTACGAACATTGTGCGCCCTCCATACTATACCCTCCACGTACTAAGGCGTAGGGTATACATCTGTCGGTAAAACCGACTGATACTTTTTAACTTGTTTTTTTTTTTTTTTTGAACGGCAATATGCACTTGCTCACTAATAGTACTGATTCAAAGTGTTGTTGACTTGGTTCGCTTTAGCTGTGAAACATTCAAATTTTATTCAGAGTAATAATGAACCAAAGTAGATTTTTTTGTTTTTGAATATATTTTTAGTAATATATATTTTATTATTTTTGTTTTTAAATTTATATCATTAGTTAATTTTGAATATAGACTTTTACATTTTCTTTTAGTAGACTGAAATATTCCTTCTAGAAATTAATGGCAGTGCATTTACTTTACCTCTAAATATCTTCGAATTATGTTTTTATGATTTAGTTCGGTATGGTCGACCTGCCCGACTATTGTCTCTGCTTACTTGTTTGTTTATACATTTTACTTGAAATGTCTAATTATGAAATGTCTAAAAATAAAGTTGTTTATCCGTTTTAAACTAATTAAACGGACATTTACCCACACTCCATAGGTAAATAGAATACCTTAAACCAATTGTTGTTATTTTCAGGATTCTTTTCAATTAATTCATAGTACTCGAAATTATTTAGTTAATGTAATTTGGGATACAATAAAACAATCTCGGTATTGCGCTCTGTAGTGATGGGGAAGCAGAAATTTATAATGCCAAATACTTTAATAAAAAGTAGGCGTTTCTAAAAAATTACATTTATGAAAGGGTTGTCTATTTTGACATTAGTACTTGACTTTTAGGCAATGAAATCCGAACCGTAAACTGTTCTGTCCCACACGTAATAATATTGAGTTAATCCCACGCTTAGAAGATTCAAGTTTATTTGATAAAAAATTATATAACCCACTATTTTCTATTATTTTTCTCGAGGTTTCTTCTTTTAAGGATATGTAACTCGTTTCAAACGATCCTTTGATGACCAAAGAATGTGAAGTTTTTTTATCTTCCCACTAAAGATATAATGTTGAAGATACTTTGTAACATTAAATATCATTAACTTTAAATTACATAGTTGCAAAAGTAGCAACGAAAACATTTTATGAAAATAACTAGAGCAAAAATTGATTTATGTTCTCTTCTACCATTTGGATACAACGACTTAGGTGGACATTTTTTTTTTTTTTTTTTTTTTTTTGGAGTCACGTAGTGTGACTGCCTGTGATATGCCATTACAAAATGTGACCAAATCAGAAACAAAGAAAAAACCTTACATCATAGAAATCCAATTTAAAATAAACTTAAGAAAAATGGTTATTACTGTGTCAGAAGAAGGCAAATATTATCTCACTAAAATTTAAATACGGTAAAATGTTATAGAATATTTTTCAGCGAATATCCCGATCTGTTTAATGCAGGTAATATAGCTAAGATCACCCTCTCAATAGGCTCTCGGTTAATTTATGTCTACAGAAAATTTGGAGTATTATTTCATATCCATTGTTAGGGATTATTTAGTCAACAGACAGGGTTAATGATAATCATCTCAGCTTTGATGTCCATATGCAGGAAGCATTTGCTTTGGATTGTGGTATTATTCTAATGGAAATAACATATATATCCTTTGAGAGAATAGTTGAATGCTCCAACACAGAATTATCCTATTTGATCAGGGCGAGGTAAAAAAACTGCAACAAAGTCAAACGCCATATCTTTTTTTTTCTTAAATTGTATTGAATGAAAGCAAAAAATATTGGAAAAAGCATCAAATTATGGAATTAGTTTAGATTTGTTCAAATTGGTCACCTTTGACACGAATTATGGTCTTCAAACGGCCAATGAAACCGTCACATACTGCTCGAATGTTGCTCTGCGGTATTTTGGCCCATTCCCGGCGAAGCGCTTGCTTGAGGTTATCGACACATTGCTTTCCAAAATACTCCAGGCACAATAGTCCAACGGATTGGTATCCGAAGATTTTCCAAGGTGAGCGGCCAAAACGTTTGCGTGCCCAAGACTTTAATACACCCTCCAGAGTATTTTCGCGATAATATTCGGCATTTATTCAGATGCCACGGTAGATTAATACAAGCGGAAAGCGACCATCAGCCGTTCTTGCGGCCCACACCATCACCATGGCCGGCGCTTGAGTTGGTGTGGCCAATTTAAAGTGCACATTTTCAGCTGACCTCTTTGTCAAGTAAACACGATCAATTTGTTTGTTTACAAACTGCTGGACAACGAATCAGAGAAAACCAAATTCGGACAAGCGAAGCAACTCTTTAGCTCTTTTGAGTCTATGTTCTTTTTTTTGCGATGTAAGTTCTTGCACTTTTTGGAATTTCTATAGCATTACCCCGAGCTCATTTTTCAATATTTGCCGAATGGAATATTGCGATATGCTCAGCTCACGAGCCATTTTTCGGCCATTGCGACGCGGGTTTCGATCAAGTCGGTTCTTTACTTTTCGAACCATTTCTGCTGATGTTGCTGTTTTTTTCCGCCCAATTCCTTGACGTCGGCAACCAGTATCACGGTAACGAGCGATGGTACGAGACACAAAAGATTTATTCACATTTAAATTCTGGAATACTCTAATGATAGCCACTTGTGGTTTTCCAGCCATATATAAAGAAATCACACTATCACGCTTGAATTCCATCACGAATAACTTTTCTTCTGGAAATTTTTCAACAAAATGCTTTTGTACGCTTGTAAGCTATATATTGAGCTGTCACCGGAATAATTTTAACAGCTGTCGGACGAGTGGCTTAGAAATGGCAGCAGTCTGAAATTGGTTGAATTTTTTTCATCACACCCTGTATACTTTATGGGGTCAACGACGAATATTTAGGGATGTTACAAACGGTGTGACAAAGTTATTGACCCTCCTTTTCAAGGTGAGGGGTATATAAACTCGTATAGCCGTTCTTGAGTTATAAGCGGTCTAACTAACAACTCCTTCATTGATATATGATATTTTAATATATAACCCCTAAATATCTTGCCATTATCTCCCCCAAATAGTCCATCCACTTTCGGCTGGCATCTCGCGCATAAATGCTTCAATGTGTGACTTTTTCTGGATGCATTGGTAGCTTTTGCAGTGCTTCTAACTGATTTTCATTCCAAAATCGACATTTCTGCTACGTACGAAAATAGTACCCATTCAGCCCAAAATGAGCTTCGTCGCTGAACCGAATTTTTCGATAATAAACTTTCTTAACAGATATTTTGATAATAAAATTATGATTTGGATGTGTTGTTCGTTTGTTAAATTATAGACCAAACTGAAGGTCTTTGACAGAAAAATATGAAACGTGCATCAGCTCTTTAAACCAATGTTACCAAAAAAATAATAGCTAAAACATCACCCTTTGCCCACGAAAGTGGCAAATAATATTTTTTTATAATTTTAAATGGTAAATTTTGTAAGTTATGAAAATTGTTGAAACATATTTATTAAAATATTAGTAAAACTAATTTGTAATTTTATCGATATTGTACGTATTAGCAGAGCTTCCATGCTTTAATTTGTATAAAAATACATAATTGTTCCTTAGGAAAAATTGAAACATAAACATCTTTTTACAATAAGGAAAAAAGACAATGGGGAAAAGTTTCCACAACATTTTGTTTAGAATAATGAAATGTTGCAAAAAAGTAGACCATCTCGTATAAATATATTTGTGATGACAACTTTTCTTTTATTTTTTTGAATTTTATGTCTCTTATTATGTCTCAATGCACAGGACATTCCTTAAAATGACCATGTCATTTTCAGCCAACGATTAACAACGTTTTATAATCGATTAAATTAAAGTCAATTAATTTGCTTTCACTACTTCAAAGGATTCTCAGTTCAGTATTATAAAGTAATTATAAATATTTCAGGTGGGTTACATGAAAGCGAAAATCAAAGAAGAGGGGTGACGATAACGATTTTTCAACAAAAGCTTCTTTGATACTTATCAGCAGGATATCATTTAATTATGCAAATTATGTGTATCGTTCATTTTTTTGAAATAATGAAGCTTAAATAATAATTTAATCAAATTATATTATATTCTGTCAATAATTTTGTAGAAAATGAAAGTTAATTTATTAACAACATATTGCAAACAGAGTTTAAAATGCTAACGTCAATTTATCAACAGCACCGTGCATTTATAGCTTTGCGTGCTAAAAATTCTGCAAAAAAATATTGGTCATCAATGACCACCACTTGTTGGCACATGACAAAAAAATTAGCTAACGGAGCTATTGCCTCTCGGTATCGTCAGCAAACACAAACTAGTAGTGAACGGCTGCAACATAATTGAAATTAGCCCTAAAATCAAAAAAGGTCAGCACAAGAAAAAATCAGGCCGACTTTATGATACCCTACACCACTTTGCATATTTAGTAGAGTTTCACAAAACAAATAAAAGTTTTTATAGGGAATTTGTGCAAAATTTCATCGGGATCGGGCAACAAATACGATCTGTACTTTGTTTACAAAAATACATGGACAGACGGACGGACGGACGAACATGCATAAATCTACTCAGAATGTGATTCTATGCATATCATCAAAAGGAACTATGGGGCTATCTCGTTTCCTTTTGCCTGTTACAAACAAATGCACAAAGACATAATACCCTGACCACCTTGTGGTGTAGGGTATAAAAAACAGCACGGCAGAAACTACTTAGCTAAGATTTCAGAAAGCTACGGTTTTTGAGTTCAGTGTTGCTTTTGAAAATTTCGCGTTTCTTATACATTTGGTATTTTTATACCCTACACCACAAGGTGGTCAGGGTATTATGTCTTTGTGCATTTATTTGTAACAGGCAGAAGGAAACGAGATAGACCCATAGTTCCTTTTGATGATCTGCATAGAATCACATTCTGAGTCGATTTATGCATGTCCGTCCGTCCGTCCGTCTGTCCGTCCGTCCGTCTGTCCGTCCGTCTGTCCATGTATTTTTGTAAACAAAGTACAGGTCGCATTTATTACCCGATCCAGATGAAATTTTGCAAAGATCTTTTGTTTGGCCCAAGGACGAACCCTATTGAAATTGGAGATAATCGGTCAAAATTTAGATATAGCTCCCATATATATCTTCGTCCGATTTGCCTTTTATTGTGCACCAAACGTGTAATATCAGCCCGAATTGTATGGAGTTTTGCATATACACCTAAATTAGGCCTGAAAATATGTGTGCCAAATTTGATCGAAATCGGTTCAGATATAGCTATAGCTCCCATATATATTGTTCATCCGATTTGTTTTATTTGTCCACCGCCGCCGTAATATGCACTCTGTAACAACAATATTTGGGGAAATATATCAAATACAGCTCAGAAATACCTTTGCCCAATTTTATCGAGATCGGTTCAGATTTGGATATAGCTCCCATATATAACTTCGTCCGATTTACCTTTTATTGTGCACCAAACGTCTAATATTTGTCCAAATGGGATGGAATTTTGCACTTACGACCGAATTGAGTCTAGAAGCTAGTATGTCAAATTTGGTGAAGATCGCTTCAGATATAGCTACAGCTCCCATATATATTGTTCATCCGATTTGTTATATTTGTTCCCCTAGGCGTAATATGCACTCCGTAACACCGATATTCAGGGAAATATATCAAATACAGCTCAGAAATATCTTTGCCAAATTTTATCGAGATTGGTTCCGATTTGGAAAAAGCTCCCATATATATCTTTATCCGATTTCAAATTAATTGTGCACCACATGGGCAATACAATTCCGAATTTAAATGCTTCGGCATATTTAGTCCTTTGAACTTTAAATTATAATTATAATCATAGCGTGTATGATTGAATTCTCCCATAAAAACTTTTAATTGTTATGTGGAGCTCTACGTAATTAGAAAAGTGGTGTAGGGTATCATAAAGTCCGCCCCGCCCGACTTGAAGACTTTATTTACTGGTCAGATATAAAAAATACGCAAATATTGTTGAAGCCTTTTTATTATACCCTACAAGGTCAGAATAACGTTAGGGGAGATGATCGCAAAACCAAAATGGACAAAAACTGAAAAAACCTTGATTTTGTAGTTGTCACAAATACAACCAATTTTGGGTGGTGCTACAGTTTAGGGCTGGGAAGAAATGTTTCAATAAGGGTGGCCATCGAATACTATTTAGCGTTCTACCATTTTTATATCAAGAACCGCTGCAGGGATTTTGACAATTCTCACCAATTCAGTTTGACTTTTTGCAAGAAAAGAATAGTATGTAGAAAAATTGAACAAAAATGTGAATATTTTTCACTAGTATTTGTGATATTTGTATAACCTCCACCATACATAGTAGTATGGAGGTTACATTAAGTTCTTCATTCCGTTTGTAACTCATCGAAATAATAATTTTAGACCCAACAAAGTATATATATTTTTGATCAAATACAGTCAAACCGAATTAGATAGGAAGCAGGCAAGTAAAGTTAGAAGATGGGCCATATCGGTCCACGATTTCGTATTTTATGATTCTAGATACATTTATCAATGGAATTGTCTGAAATTCCACACAAGAAGTTCCTTGTAAGTACGATATCGTTTATCCCCCATGTAACGGTACCCCCCGATATTCGGTATTTTGATGATTTCAGCCAAATTTTTTATGGAATTGTCCTAAGATCCACACAAGGGGTTCCTGTTAAGACTTTACCCCCTAGAAGAATTGCCAAAATAGGTCCCCATTTAAGTATAGCTCCCATATAACGGTAACCCCAGATATTCGTTATTCTCATGATTTTTGCGACATTATTCACCGAAATTGTTTCAAATTTCGTTTAAAATTTTTTTTCTGAAAAGTTCCTTCCAATCAGATTTTTTTATTTGACTTACAATATTGAATTGTACATTTTGTGATAAGCTTTTTTACTATGTGTTGGGGCCATTATATTCAGACCGCAATTGTAAACTGATCTTCACGAAATTTTGCATGGGCGTAGGGAAAGGATCAGAATGGAAGCATATTATTTTAGAAGATGTTCGCAATATATTTAGGGTTTAAATGGACCAAAAATCTAAAAATTTTCCCGATTTGGCGAGTAAGGGCCAATAGACATGGAATTTTAAATGTGGTTAGAGTTATGACAACGCCGAAGCCTAGCATTTTGGATGCTAATCGGATAATATATAGCTAGAAATAGACCACAATTTTTTTCTTAAAAAATACCAACATTTAAGAAATCACTAATTCATGAATGGCGAACTCTTTACACTGATTGATTTCATTGACGAATATAGCCAAATATTAGATGTACAGGATATCATATAAAGGAATCTTAATTTCATCATGGGGTCCAAAAATAGGGTAAATTTTAAAAGATTTGCATGACCTCGTGGCTTTTGAAGGACCTCTGTTTCGTCAAAAATCGAAGTTTTTCTAAAAGATCGTATGTTTTAGGAAAATATAGGTTTCAGATCTATGATGATTATTTGAAAAGAGGAGCAATTGGGTTCAATATTTGCTTCTATTTTGTAGTAGATATGGGAATGTTTCTTAGGGAAGTCTTCATTGTAGTCAAACGTGTTTCAGATCTGCAGAAACTTTACCGCAAATTGTAGTGTTGTAGGGTATCAAGATAAGTTTGTTTTTTGCTCCACTTGTAGATTCTTTGCACTTTGAACTGAATCAACATTTCTCCATCTCTTAATTGTATCCATGAGACAAATCGCACTCGAATATGCTCATCTGATTAAATTAATTTCTAGTCATTAAAAATTATGTTCATTAGCTTCAATGACGCCTATAATTCTATTCATTATCGGTTTTATTGAACTGGAGATAGACGATATTAATTGGTTTATTTGGCAATGACCCTCAAACGTTTGTCGTCCTTGGAGATTAGATTCAATTCGTTAAGTTTCATTGGTGCTCAGCTTATTGTTATCAAAAGAAATATATTGCTAGCGACACACATACATACGTGCAAAAATAGCTATTTTTCGGTGCATGATATTTATGATTTTGAAAAGATTTGGGAAAACAAATTAATATAAAATTCATACGCCAGAATAGCTAAATGAATATAATTTAAAAACATAATTTTGGAAAGCCTAATTTAGAAGTCGTAGCATCAAAGGATAAGAGCAGGCTTATTAACATTTTTATGAAGAAATTTACAAGTAGTCAAAAAAAATTGTGGCACTGTTTTCAAAAAAATAGCTCAACCCTTTTTATGCCCTGCACCACAAGGTGGTCAGGGTATTATGTCTTTGTGCATTTGTTTGTAACAGGCAAAAGGAAACGAGATAGACCCATAGTTCCTTTTGATGATCTGCATAGAATCACATTCTGGGTCGATTTATGCATGTCCGTCCGTCCGTCTGTCCGTCTGTCCATGTATTTTTGTAAACAAAGTACAGTTCGCATTTATTGCCCTATCCAGATTAAATTTTGCACAAATCAAGGACGAACCCAATTGAAATTGAAGATAATCGGTCAAAATTTAGATATAGCTCCCATACATATCTTCGTCCGATTTGCCTTTTATTGTGCACGAAACTGTAATATCAGTCCGATAGTATGGAATTTTGCACATACAGTAAAATTAGGCCTGAAAATAAGTATGACAAATTTGATCGAAATCGGTTCAGATATAGCTATAGCTCCCATATATATTGTTCATCCGATTTGTTATTTTTGTCCTCCGCAGCCGTAATATGCACACTGTTACATCAATAATTGGGGAAATATATCAAATACAGCTCAGAAATATATTTGCTAAATTTTATCGAGATCGGTTCAGATTTGGATATTGCTGTCATATATAAATTCGTCCGATTTACCTTTTATTATGCACCAAACATCTAATATTTGTAAAAATGGGATGGGATTTGGCACTTACTAATTACTAATTGAGTCTAGAAGCTAGTATGTCTATATATTTCAAAAACCTCTTAGTCTAGAGCACACGATCGTTTCGCCCTTTCTTTCGACCTAACCTAACCTTATGCATACGTATGATTTTAATCCATTTCATCCTTAAAAAGCCACGAGATCATGCAAAAGTTCATGAAAATTGCTCTACATTTTGGTCATTTGTTGTGCTAATGGAAATTTGGATCAATATTAGAAAATTAGATATTTTGCTCTATTTTCAATGTTTGGCTCTATAGATCAAAGGAATCAGAATAAATGTAAATGTCAGAAGCGTCCTTTTTATGTATTTTTAATTTTGCCAGGAAATTACTTCCAGCACTGAAATAATATTTTTAGTTGAAAGGAAAATACAGATTTTTATCATTTCCACCTCTTTATATTAAACTATCACTACCTAAAGAGGACCCAAATTTTAACGAGTAGAGCGGGTTTGCCGACAGAGGTATATCTTCAGGCAATGTTCGAAAAATTAATATATATTTCGACTTCCGTTATAACTACTCTAACGATTGAGCGTTGATGGAGTAAGTTCCGAAAGACTGAGCCAGTATTGTCTATTTTATATCGGACCTAAATAAATATGATATAAATATTGCGACCTGACAGGTTTGGACTATATCGACTACTTCTTTTACTTTTAATGAAATATGTAATAATTTTTAGAATATGGTGAAATGTGCGTCAGGTACCAGATATTGTGGAGCGAAGTTTTCTATTTTCACACTTCATCTAATATAGTGAAATATAGTGATATGGAAAAGTATCAAGAAAATTAAATTTTTATGTGAAATCATAAATTCCGTAAAATTTCATGTTCATGTCATGTTTCTGGTTGAGAGAAATATTTAGATATAGCAATTTGAAAAGAATCGCCGACTTGTTTCGTAAACTATTGAAAATTGGGCTCTTTGTGGGTGAGGTAAAAGTGGTTGACAACAGAGAACAGTTAGCAAAAATGATTGGATGTGTGAAATTTGAAAAGAGTCGGATGCCTATTTCGCGTTTTATAAACGTTTTGTTTTTCAAAATTTTGAGCCCTTTGTGGGGGAGGTACCAGAAGGAGTGCGCCGATACATCCTATCTTTTCAGCAGATCTTGTGTTAGCAGAAATAATGGGATGTGTGAATTTTGAAGAAAAACGGATGCTTAATTCGCTCGTTTTGGTTATCTAGAATCTTGAACCCTATGTTGGAAAGAAATGGTCCGATCTCTACCATCTTTATAACAGATATTGTGTTGATAAAAATATTGAGATGAACCAAGTCTGAATGGAATTGGAGGAGGTGGACCGACATTGAACGTCTCCAAACCCGTTCTAAGTTTGATAATAGTATTACGATTCGAGAATTATCATCCCTAGATCGACTCCAAATGTCCACAAACGGAATTGGCCCAAATAGACCTAGGGATAAAAACTGCGACAAAGTCAACCGCCATAATTTTACAAAAAAATGTTAGAAATAGCATCAAATTAAAGAATAGGTTTAGATTTGTCGAATTAGTCGCCTTTGGTACGAATTATTGCCTTCCAGCGGCCAATGAAACCGTCACACGCTGCCCGATTATTGTTCTGCGGTATTTTGGCCCATTCCCGGCGAAGCGCTTGCTTGGGGTGATTGACACTTTGGAGATTTTGGTGGTCATTGTGCTCTGGAAATGAAGCGAGGAACCTCATTTTGTAACCATTCGTGTTTGGCGCGTGCTGAGTGCGATGGTGCTGAGTCCTGTTGGAATGTCCAAGGTCTGCGGCCAAAATGTTTGCGTGCCCAAGGCTTTAATACACCATCCAGAATATTTTCGCGATAATATTCGGTATTTATCCTGACGCCACGGTCGATGAATACGAGCGGCTGTTATAGCGGCCCACACCATCACCATGGCCGGAGCTCGAATTCTGGTGGCCAACCGAAGGTGCACATTTCCGCTGACCTCTTTGGCAAGTAAACACGATCTTATTGTTTGTTTACAAACTGCTGCACAACGAATGTTTTCTCATCAGATAAAACCAAATTCGGCAGTTCACTACTTTCGGCCAAGCAACTTTTTAGCTCTTTCGAGTCTATTTTCTTTCTGTTGCGATGTAAGTTCTTGCACTTTTTGGAATTTCAATGGCTTTATACCGAGCTCGTTTTTCAATATTTGCCGAATGGAATATTGCAATATGTTCAGCTAACGAGCCATTTCGGCCAGATTTATTCACATTTAAATGCTATAACAATAGCCACTAGAGTATATCTCACAAACATGATAGTGAAGGCGTATCCTTCAAAAAACTTTAAAATTTAAATTTTGTCAAATTAGCAAAACTTTGTAACAAATGGGGCGGAAATACGAATAAAATTTCAACAAATTTGAATGCGTGAAAATTTTTTGCAGTTATATGTGAATTACTACCCCAACATATATCCTCTACCAAGAGATTGTCATTTCGTTATTAAAACCCCTAAAACATTAATAATAATCTCTATTAAAAATATTATTATTGATCAGCATAAAACCCTAAATCGGCTGAACGACGTCCTTATGCCTGTTTAAATCTAAAAAGAGAGTGTATTATTTCATGTGGTGCTATGGACCAGCTGGTATCTGCAGTTTAAAATAGAACTCGTTTTCAAAATTGAATCCTGATATTTTTTAATGTTCTTCTTCAAACAATTGTGGCTCTCAAAAACATAGACTTGTGCATTGTATATTGTTACACTGTACATTGAATCGAACAAATCGAAAAGTGCCAACTATGTTGAAGTATATCTAGAGCGATAACAAGGTTTGGATGGACACCGCACAAAAGGAAAGAGCTAAATAACCTCCGTTAACTTGAGTCTGTTACAATTTTTAGGACAGTGTAAACTTATAATACCCTTCGACGTAGTGGTCATTAATTTTTATTTGTTTTTCAATTTTATTGTTATGCCGAAATAAATAAGAGGTACAATAAAATTGCCAATGTCTTTTTTCTACACTCATTTTATTTTATTTAACAGCATATTAAGTCAACACAAAATAAATGATTTAACTGCAATTGTCATATTGAAAAAAAAAACATTCATTCACGACATTTATTTTCTCTATTTTTTTGGTACGTTTTGATTTATTTCCTCTCCGGTGTTATAAAAAGAACAACGTTTATCTGCATCCCAGACAACGTGTTCGTTTATTTGAATTTACAAATTCTCTTTTCACCAGCAATTACTTTTGTAACAATGTAGTAGTTGAAATTTGCAATTCGTAGAATTGATTAAAAACTATTACAAACTCCCTCACTCCACTTTCCTTGAAATTGGAAAATGGTTATTTACACGTTTCTTCTGACATTATTACGAACGGTTGAATATGGTGATGCAAAAAAGAAATTAATTTCAAATTTAAATTTAGTTTGTCGTTTGAAGTTTTTGGGTTTCAATTTCAGCCAGAAAATAGAAAGAAGTCAATCAATTGTTAGCTTTTTATTCTTTCTACCTCTAAAGCATGATGAAGAAATGGGACTTGACAAACGTTTGTTACTCAAACTTGAATTTGAGTTCTATAAAAAAAATGGCTGATTTATTATTATCATTTTAACCCTACTACACTCCTTGTATTTGTGCCCTTCTTATGATCCTTTGGGTCAATTCGACCCAACATAGATATTTAACATAAAATCTCACAGTAAAAGAAGGAAATTTATTTTATATGTTTATTTTCATGTAGTGTTATTACAAAAATAATTAAAAACAAAATAAATAGGCTTATTCTGAGCAATTAATAAAAATAAAAAATAATAAAATTTAATTTTTAATTCAGTCTTTTTTCAATTATGTAATAGTAAATATATTTTTAATAATAATGTCTAAAATATTAAGATCTTGGATGACAATTTAAGCACAATGATACTATGTTCTCTTTGCATATAAAGTTTGTACAGGAATCACATTTAGTGGAATGCTTACTGGAGTTCCTTCCATGTCGACAGAGAAAACAACGCTGTCATTTATTTGATAAATTACTCGGCAATGAACTATTTTGTTTAGAACATTTTGAATCATCTATGAGATCATTTTGTGTCTAAGTACTTTAAAAATATTTCTTGCTGATGGTCCATGTGGCAACACTTTTCGTCACAATATATGGTGATTTACTAGCTGATCTGCAAGGTCTACTAGATTAAGCCTGCGTCTAAAGTTTTTGTTACAATTCCAGGCAGGATTCATATCAGTCAATATGACATAAGAGTTGTATGCTGATAAATCTACCATGTTTGAAAATAACGCCACTGGCCATCGTTTAGTCTGACGCTTACATATGTAATTAGCAACAAGCTGGTCAAGGGCATCAACTCCCGCTTTCGTTTTGTTGTAATGGTGTATTATGTCTTACATCGGCTGAATGATGAAGAGACCTCTAGAGGAGAACGTATTTATTTTTCTTTGGAACATATGATGCTATAGAAACATCATTAGAAAATACAAAAAATCTGGCAAGAAAGTTTTATTCTTACGGACGGTTCCAACTAATATAATACTACGACGAAGTAGTTGGAGAGCAACAAAATGTGTGGTATTTTTTTCGGGCTGTGTATTTCTTGCCCTGCCTGTGTATACTTCCATATTCCAGGCATATTTACTTTTCGAATCGCAAACTGCCTAAATTTTTATGCCATATCTGGCAGGCTTTGATGGAATGTATTGCCTAAAACTGCACCCGCCTCTAAATGGAACCAATTGTTCATCAACAGTAACATTTTCGTTTGGATTGTAAAAACTTCTAAGCTTGTCCCAATCGTTTCTTATTGGTGCTAATTTGTCTCGAAGTCTTCTTTCTTCTCTATCCTCAAAACTATCAAATCATTGTTGCTCGAAAAATAAGTCTTCCGTTTTTTTCATCCCACAAACATGTGAGATTTTCTCAATAAGATTTATAAACTCCTGCCATTATTTGTAATCCCAGATATGCATCGAACTCGATCATGACCATGTTTTGCCAATCATTTTCATATATTTCTATCCCTTTTTGATTTGTCATTTGAATCACAACGTTTTTTATATTTGGTGACATAAACAAATCGAACGAAACTTTTCCACTGCATCGTCTATTTCTATAACTTCAAAGCTATTATTTGATGAAGAATACGATTCATCTGCTTCATCGCCGTCGGTTGAACAAATTTCACCTTCCTCACTGTCATCATTTCTTCTCTCACAAAGTAGTGATTATTTCTGCAGCAGAATTGAGATCATTTATCTTGTTTACTTCGTTTCTTTGCTCTCTCTGATAATACTCGAATGAGACAAAGTTTCGTTCGCATGTACAAAACGGGGAATTACCGAATATGCATCTTGTAATTCGGTGATTTCCCGGTTTGTGTCAAAATGTTACCATATCATACGCAGACATACCTTTCAACTTTTTTTTATTTTCTTGTAATAATATAATTTTTGACCCTGTAATGGATAAATAAAAGTTTCAACTACATATCTAATTGTTAAAAGCGTAAATTTTGTGTTTGAAAAACAAAATTGGGTCAAATTAACCCAAGGAGAGTAGAAGAGTGTTTGTCGTTATTGTTTTTGAACATTTAACAAAATATGATTCTATTTTCCTCTAGATCAACTTTAATTTGCAAGGGGATTTCAAATCCGCTGATAACCGAAAATGCTGAAACCTTCAAAACCCTAAAATCAGAAGTTACCATTGCATGGTCCTTTTACACAAAAATTATGTTCCACATCAACCGCGCCATATTAATATCAGATTCTCATTCAAATCTTCGCCAACACAGGGTGAGATGAAAAATTGCAACCTGCAAGACTGCTGTCATTTCTAGTCCACTCGTCCGATAGCTGTTAAAAGTATTCCATTGAAAGTGCAAGAAATTACACAGCAACAGAAAGAAAATAGACTCAAAAGAGCTAAAGAATTGCTTCGCTTGGCCGAAAGTGGTGAACTGCCGAATTTGGTTTTCTCCGATGAAAAAAATTCGTTGTCCAGTAGTTTATTAACAAACAAAATGATCGTGTTTACTTGCCAAAGAGGCGACCTGAAAATGTGCACCTTAGATTTGCCACCAGAACTCAGGCAACGGCCATGGTGATGGTGTGGGCCGCCATAACAACGGATGATCGTTCTCCGCTGCATCAGAATGAATGCCGTTATAAAAAATGACATAATTTAAAAAAATATCCAATACAAAAATTTTAAGGGTCCAACATATGTAAAAATCAGAAAAAATATTGTTTTTTTTTAATTTCGGTCATTTTCCCCCAATAAGCGTAGTAATAATTTGTTATGTTGTATTCAATGCATGCTGACAGATTCCAAGTAAATTTGTTTAATTTTATTTCCCAATATTTCATGGGGTGCAATAACGTTGTCTCACTTGGCTATTGACGTTATCTAAATGCGCTGCGTAATCACTTAATGTAGCACAAGTACACCACTTGTCAACTGAGCTTCGGAAAATAAAAAGATAAAGTGGTTTTATGACTAAAAACACCATCACTGATACCTGCTGTCGTACAAACACTGACGAAACGTGATTTCGGAAATCAGGTGATGCACATTAATCAAATCAGTTAGGGGGGTACACATTAAATCGATTGAGGTACCATATATTATGTGGGTTTTTGTAATTATTTTATTATATTTTTACATAGTCGGTCGGTTGGTTGCATGGAGCAACAACCACCTCGATTATTTAAATATATTTTGACTTATATTATGGTTATTCTATGGAGTAGGTTCCGAAGGAATGGACCAATATTGTCCATTTCTTATGGGACCTAAATAAATATGATATAAATATTGCGACGTGTCAGGTTTGGACAATATAGGTTACTTCCTTCACCTTATATGAGGTATGTGATAATTTTGAGAAAATGTTAAAATGTGCGTGAGTTACTAGATATAGTCGACCGAAGAATAGCTGACTAGTCTCGCAAGTTATGACAGATAAAAGTATTGAAAATTGTGACCATTTGTGGGTGAGGTACCAGAAAGAGTTCACAGATATATATCTTCTTCACAACAGATCATGTGTTAGCAAACATTTTTGTTTGTGTGAAATTTGAAGAGAGTTATTCCGCTTTCTCGGAACGTTTTGTTTTTCAAAATTTTGAGCCTTATGTGGGAGATTTACCAGAAGAAATGAACCGATCTCTACCATACTTATAGCAGATCTTGTGTAGATTGAAGTATTGAAATGTTGCGTTTCATAAGCTTCGTGGATATTCAAAATGTTGATCCTTTGTAGGGGGGAAGTACCAGAAGGAGTGGATCGACATATTCCATCTTGACAGTTGATCTTGTGTTGGTAGAAATAATAGGATGTGTGAAATTTGAAGAGAATTGGATGCTCAATTCGTATTTTACTATCGTTTTGGTTATTTAAAACATGGACTCCTTTTGAGGGAGGTACCAGAACGAATAGTACGACCTCTACCATCTTTATAACAGATCTTGTGTTGTTAGAAATATTCATATGTTCCAGGTTTGAATGAAATATTAGAAATTGCAAAGTTGGAGCAAAATCGGATCATCCTTTCTCTTTCTGTGCAGTAAATTATTTTCTTTAAAAATGTTGACATACTGTAGGGGAAGTACCAGAAGGAGTGGTTTGATACTGCCCATCTCCGAACTCGATCTAAGTTTGATAACAGTATTACGATGTACCAAGTTTTGACCAAATCGGATACTCCCTGCGAAAATTATCGTGCGCACCAGCCAGACAGACGGACAAGTGAACGGACGGACGGATATACCTAGATCGACTCAAAATGTCAAGAAAAGGATTTGGTCCATAGATAGCTAGGGTCTGAACCATTGTTGCGATGAGGCACGTTATGGCCGTATCAAATGATATATAACCTCTCTAGCCATATGGCTGACGGTATAAAAATTTGTGGTAGTGACAGATTGCATTTTTACGCACAATCAGTTGTCACTTGTTTCGCCGCCTTCGTTAGACGCTAAGAAGTATTTCGCTGTCCTTTGAACGGACAACTCCCGCTTAATGCAAACACATATCGTTGTGAATCCATAGGTATAATATTATCAAAGGTTCTATCTTTAACTCAGCCAAACCCTCCCCCCAAAAAAATAAAAGATAAATAGTAAAACTATAAACTTTTGTGTTTTTATTTTATTTTATTGCTCTATTTATACAACAATACACTACTGTTCACTGCTTGATGCAATCGCCGTTCCACTGCCATTGGCGGAGACTCTCTGAGCTGAACAACCCGTGTGGATACAATTCAAGTTTTCGCATGGTGGAAGTGAAAGTCATGTTTATTTGATTCACAAGCTATGTCTTCGTAATATAGTTTGTGTAGTCGTTGCAATTTGTTATGTCTTGCAAGGAAAGATTCAAATCGAATATAAGCTTTATTATATGAGCTTTATATGCTCTCTAAGAATCTTTTTTTAATTCAGTGCAGGAGCTGTTTAAAAATGCAGTGACTTTAATGTTTCCTAAAAGCCTCCTCGATTACACGCGTAGTCTATGTAATTCTAAAAACAAGAATTCTTGAATGCATATGGAAAAATTCTTTCATTATTTTCCAATTTTATGAAATTAGGTATGTATGTTCTTTACACATCAACGTTGACACCACATTGAAACATTGACATAGTATCTTGTGCGGATTTAATTTTATTTTGCATTGCTTTTACGGAGCTCCGTAAATTTAAAAAAATCCAAAATAATTTTCAGTTTCACTTGATACATTTGAACTCCGATTTTGGTCCGAGAAAGTATAATATCTTGGAGAAAGTATCAGCTGAAAATTGAGTTTAGTAATGCTCTAATATACATACATATTTGCAATTTTGAATAAATATTGATTAACCAGTTTCAGCTTTAGACATTCACCACCCATATACCTAAGTGCCTGTTTGGTTTCGCATGTATTTTGTTTGCCGCAAGTTGTTATTTCAATTCTATCGCGGTTACATGCACAGCAATTCATTGCGATGTGTAGACGTGATTACTTTGCTTAACCACAGAAATAAAATTTCCTCTTTTATGTGAATTCATATATCGATGATTGACTTTCGACGAGATGCGATACGCAATTGAGGAAGCACCTTCCAATTACCATCCATATTAAATTGTTTGAGGGTATCAAATTCAAAGAAATGAAATTTGATTGATTGATTGATGCCGAAGTCATTTGAAGTTAATTAAATAAAAAATGACTTGTGAGGTTTCAACACAACCTTGAGAATTATTTCTGATCTATGTGGTAAAAATTTGCGGCTTATTTTTAAAATTTTTTATTTACCAACCAATTTTAAGATACTCTCACCATTTTTTGTCTGAAATGGCAATCGGTGAAATTAAAACGCAATATTTTAATGTAGAAGTTGAATAAATACTCACACCATGGTTTAAAGCAGTTATTAACAAATTGGCTACATTAGAATGTACATCTGAATAATTTTTAAGTGGTGCTAAGTGCTTAAGGTTTTATACCCTACACCACAAGGTGGTCAGCGTAATATGTCTTTGTGCATTTGTTTGTAACAGGAAAAAGGAAACGAGATAGACTCAAGTTGCTTTTGATGATTTGCATGAGTCGATTTATGTCCGTCCGTAAACAAAGTCCGTTTTGTAAGCAAAGTACAGGTCACATTTATTGTCCGATCCAGATAAAATTTTTCACAAATCATTCATTTGACCCAAGGACTAACCATATTGTTAGATAATCGGTCAAAATTTAGATATAGCTCCCATATATATTTTCGTCCGATTTGCCTTATATTTTGCACCAAACATGTAATATCAGAAAAAATTGTATGGACCAAATAAGTATGCCAAATTTGATCGAAATCGGTTCAGTTATAGCTATTGCTCCCATATATATAATGTTCATCCGATTTTTTATATGTGTTTTCCACAGCCGTAATATGCACTCCGTAACAAAGACATTCGGGGGAATATATCAAATACTGTTCACAAATACCTTTGTCAAATTTTATCGTGATCGGTTCAGATTTGGATGTAGCTTCCATATATATCTTCATGGTGGTGAAAATCGGTTCAGATATAGCTATAGCTCTCATATAATGTTTATCCGATTTGTAATATGCACTCTGTTACAACGATATTTGGGAAAATATATCAAATGCAGCACAAAATTTTTCCAAATTTTATCGGAATCGGTTCAGATTTCGATATAGCACCCATATATATCTCCATCCGCTTTGTTTTTTATTGTGCAACAAACGTGTAATATGTGCCCAAAAATTATGGAATTTGTCACTTACGACTAAATTGAGTCAAGAAAGAAGTTTGTCAAATTTGATGACAATCGGCTTAGATATAGCTCTCATATATAATGTTCATCCGATTTATTATATGTGTTCTCCACAGCCGTAATATGCACTCCATAACAACGAAATTCGCGGGAAAATATCAATTACTGCTCAGAAATACCTTTGCCAAATTTTATTGAGATCGGTTCGGATTTGGATATACCTCCCATATATATCTTTATCCGATTTCAAGTTAACTATGCACCAAATGGGTAATACAAGAATGATTTATTGGTATGATTAATTGGTATGATTTAATTTTCACAGGTTCCCCCATAAACACTTTTATTTGTTATTTGAAGCTCTACTAAATATGCAAAGTGGTGTAGAGTATCATAAAGTCGTCCCGCCCGACTTTAAGACAGGTTTTTCTTTGCATCTGTAATGGCTCTTGTTTACTCTTGCTGACGTATTAAACGCCACAATAATTGTTGCCATCATGGCGTATGCGTATTGGGAATTTACGTTTCTTAAAACCATACGCCGCAAGGTTCTATGAACATGCAAATAATAAGGGAAATAAAAAAACATTCATATTTCTCTTTTCGTCCAATTAAAAACCATTTTTGTATAACATTTTTTCCGGAGCCATAAATATCATCACATTTTGCGCTCCTGCACACGATTAACCAGTAATTTATCGAGAATTTAAAAGAGGAATATTTCCCAAATCACGAGCCCAATATTTGATGATAATATTTAATCCAAGTAAAAAGATAACTGACTATATATGAAAAGATATGATTCTGTAAAAAGTGCTTAAAAGAAATTTGTTCTTTTTGAAGAACTTCTTAAAGAATGTTTTACAGATTTGTTTTTGAGATTTAATAGATAAAATACATGCCCTCAAAAATTGATTAAATGTAGATCCTGGTTTTGGAATGACATTCACATGCCAGAATATTCAGTATTTTTGAAGAATATTCACATGCTGGAACTTAATTAAATTTTTGCTTGTTTCATAACCTATACGTCCATAATAAGGTTTGTCGTTCCTTTGGAATTCATCGTCTATTTTACCTATTTCTTTGAACATTTGGAGTATTATTACTCAATAATGTCCTTAATGCTTGCCGTACTGAGCATGAATATTTTTCCCTTTGAAATCTAAAATAATATGACTTTTTGCACCGCAATAGCAGTTGTATAAAAATGCAAAGCAATTAATGTGTCCTGAAACCAACCACAAGTATTTGTTTATTTATTTCTTGATTTCAAGAATTCTTGAAGAATGCGTAAGGAGAAATTATTTCATATTTTATCACTTCTGGGAAATTTGATACGTATGTGTTTAGTAGATCAAAGACGTCATCATATACAAATATTTGACACCATAGCTTGAATCGGCGAATTAGTCTGTGTGGATTTAATTTCATCTTGGATTATTTCTATTGATTTGGATAAGTTTCAACAATACCAAAATAAGAATGCGGACTGCATTTTGTCAACTTAAAATGAATTTAAATATGCGTAACTTTAATTTAGTTTTCACCGTACTCCGATTTTGGCTCGGGAAAGTATTATAAGTTGAAGAAAATACCAGCACATCGAAATTTAGCTAATGCTCTAATATAAAGGCATAATTTTATTTTTTTATGGATGTTATATTTGGTTTCATTTGGTCAACCTTAACGTCATTGCATATCATCTAGAAGTTTATTTGTTATAATGAAAATGAACAGGTATTCCGGTTTCACCGCAACAACCGGTTTCAGCTTCACACATCATTATTTCAATGCACCACACATAGGCACGAGTGCTTTTGACTTTTCATATGGATTTCGTTGACCACAAATTGTTGTTACATTTCTATCGCGGTTACATGCACAGCAATTCATTGCGATGTGTAGACGTGATTACTTTGCTGAACCACTGCAATAAAATTTCCTCTTTTATGAGAATTCACATTTCGACGAGATGCGATACGCAATTGAGGAAGCACCTACCAATTACAATCCTTATTAAATTCTTTCTATGTATCAATTTCAAAGAATCGATATTTGATTGATGGCGAATGACGAAATATCGAATGTGGATTCAAACAACCTTTATCAACCAAACAAACCAATCTTTGAGGTAGTATTTCAATATTTTCATTTACGGGCGAATCAAACAACATGTTTGTTCTTGCTCTTACAATAGCCTGCAGTCTGTATACGTATTCTTTATTAATTTCTACCGCTACAAATACGCCATAATGTATTATGAACGATGTACCAGCCAAGGCTAATATTCGATTCATTTTGTAAGAGACTAGCAAGTGCCCGCTACTTCGTCAGCAAAAAGTCTAACTTCCAATTGTTTTACTTTCTGACAAAATTTCTTTAACTCCATACATCCTATTTAATTTTCAGACTTTCAGAGAATATTGAAATTTTCAAATTTTCCGCTTTCTTGAAAGAATAATGGCACCTTTTTTATGTTTTACATTAAAAAGTCTTCAAAGTCTTTCATTTTGAAGTTAACCGAGGAGAATATTAGTAAAAACATTGGACAATGGACCCACATCCAGTTTTTCCGATCGAAACTATCCAAAAGTAAACCCAAGAAACCAACAGTGGTTTCACTAGCAATTTTCAGAATTTCAGCTCTATTCTAGTAACAAATTTAGTAACATTTAATAGGCATAACCATAACAACCCATACCTCTTCATCCTAGACACAAACAGTGATCCAAAATGGGTACCATTTATTACTTTTCGAACAATTATAGTACACAGTTCCAAAACTACCCCCATATCTCTACACCAGATACCAAGAGGGACCTCATTATCAAATTTCCAGATTCCAGCTCTACACATTCAGTTAATAACGGACTTAGTAAAATTTAGTACTTTCCGTATAATTTTAGTACACATTTTCAAAACCACCTCAATTTCTATCCCTCTTAACCGGAGACACCAACATTGACATCCATTTCAAACTTCAGGACTTCAGCTCTTAACCTTCCCCCATTACCAACTTTAGTTCAACATAGTGCTTTTCGAACAACTATAGTACGCATATCCAAACTCACCGCTATATCTGAACCACAGACCCCAAATATTAGAATTTCAACTCTAATCCTTCACACAATACCAAATTAATTACAATTTTGTACTTTTCTTACAATTACTGTACATATTTCCACAACAACCTGTCCAATACCAAAAGAGACCTTAATATCAAATTCCGGGATTCCTGGTTTATCCCTTCACCCAATACCGAATTTGGTACCACTTAACACTTTTCGTACATTTGCAAAACCAATTCCGTATTTCAATCTCAGATATCCTTTCACCCAATACCACATTTAGTGCTTTTCGAACAATTATAGTACTCATTTTCAAAAAATGTCCATACTCAGATGCCAACAGTGACCTTAATATCAAATTTCAGGATTTCTGCTCTGTAATTTCCGTTTGTCAAATAAAAAGTATTCAATTTTTAGTACATTCCAGTAATTTCCAGAAACCCAGTCTTATCAGACGCCTACGCACAAAGAGTAAACCTCTCAAAACTTTCAAGATTCTGTCTTCAGCCGTTTCGTCTGGGCGTTGACTCTCAGTAAGTCAGTTATTTCGGAATTATTTAAAATTATAAAAACAATAATTAATTTGTAGTTCTCATTTTATAAAAAAAATATTTTCAGTACGAAGGCGGTTCGGAATCTTCTTAGCCTATATATGAAAGAGATTAGTTAGTATTTAAAAAATATTTTTAATTATACCCTACACCACAAGGTGGTCAGGGTATTATGTATTTGTGCACTTTTGATGATCTGCATAGAATCACATTCTGAGTCGATTTATGCAAGTCCGCCCGTCCGTCTGTCCATGTATTTTTTGTAAACGAAGTACAGTTCGCATTTATAGCCCGATTCAGATGAAATTTTTCACAAATCATTTGTTTGGCCCAAGGACGAATCCTATTGAAATTGGAGATAACCGGTCAAAAATTTAGATATACCTCCCATATATATCTTCGTCCGATTTGCACTTCATTCTGCATCAAACGTGTAATATCAGCCCGAATAGTATGGAATTTTGCATATACAACCAAATTAGGCCTGAAAATAAGTATGCCAAAGGCCTGAAAATAAGTATGCCAAATTTGATCAAAATCGGTTCAGATATAGCTATAGCTCCCATATATGTTGTTCATCCGATTTGATATTTTTGTGCTCTGTAGCCGTAATATGCACTCAGTAACAACAATATTTGGGGAAATATATCAAATACAGCTCAGAAATACATTTGCTAAATTTTATCGAGATCGGTTTAGATTTGGATATACCTCCCATAAATACCTTCGTCCGATTTACTTTTTAATTTTTGGAATTTGGCACTAACGACCGAATTGGGTCTAGAAGCTAGTATGTCGAATTTGGTGAAGATCGTTTCAGATATAGCTATAGCTCCCATATATACTGTTCATCCGATTTGTTATATTTGTTACCCACAGCCGTAATATGCACTCCGCAACAACGATATTCAAGGAAATATATGAAATACAGCTCAAAAATATCTGTCAGGATCGGTTCAGATTTGGGTATATATATCAAATGGGCAATACAAGTCCGAATTTAAAAGATACAAGTGCTTCGGCATATTTAGTCTTTTGAACTTTAAATTATAATAATAATCATAGCGTGTATGATTGAATTCTCCCATAACAACTTTTAATTGTTATGTGGAACTCTACTAAACTAGCAAAGTGGTGTAGGGTATCATAAAGTCGGCCCCGCCCGACTTTAAGACTTTCTTTACTGGTTTTTAATATAATCTCCCGAAACTTCAATACACTTAGTCAAACGCTTTTCTGGCAATTTTATCCTTTGACTGCAATTGTTTTCCTCAAGGTCTTTAAAATAGTGGTTTACAACTGTAATATCATCTTCATTTGAGGTAGAACGCTTTTTTCGAATTTGTGCATTTAATTTATCCAAAAAGTTACAATAGTTCTCTGAATTTATTGTTTTTCCCTTTTGCAGATAGTCAATCAATAAAATATCCTTGAAGCAAAAAAAACGTTGTCATGACCTTATCAGCCGATTGAATTGTTTTGCCTTCTTTGGGGGACTTCCTCCAGATTCAGTATGTATTGTTTGGATTGTTCTTTTGTTTCTGGAATAGGAGTATAGTGGTGGATCCATGCCACATCAACAGTTATGAAACGACGCTTAAAATCAATTTTATTTCGCTTAAAATTATCCAAACAAGCTTGAGAGATGTTCATTCTTATGCGTTTTTGATCGACTCTTAACAAATGAGGCACCCATCACCCATCTTGAAGAAAACTTTTTCATCTGTAGTTCTTCTTGAAAAATTAAATGAACTCGATCACTTGAGATGGCCATGATATTAGCAATTTCACGTCCTCTTATTCGTCGATCATTTAATACTATATCGAGCACTTTGGCTACAATTTCTGTTGATTTTGCTGTTGTTTTTCGATGTCCACTACGTGGTTCATTTTCAATGCTTGTACGACCACATTTAAATTCAGCAACCCAATTTTTTTACTGTTGCATCTGAAGGAGCACTTTCACCTAATACATTCACCATAGCATTATGATTTTCTTGTCCCGATAAACCTTTTTTATGAAAATATTTAATGATAGCGCGCATTTCTAATTTTTCCATTTAAAAAATGCGGATGCGTCTTTTTCAAACACCTGTTTTTATAGGGAGGAGTTGCCAGATCGAAACAAAATTTAACATGTATTCATAACAAAGATGGAAGTTTCCAAAACATTTAACTTTTCTCTGTTTATACCGCGCTTTTTGTGCTAGTCTAAGAAGTTTTCGAACTGCCCTGGTATTAGATTTTCCTTGTATTTTGTATGAATACAAATCTTCAGTTTGAGAGTTTTTTAAAACCTGTCTACAATTTGTCACACAATTTTCAGAATAGAATTATCGTTACTGTAAACATCAAAAACTGTTTATTAAATATACAAGAAAAAAAGTAATTAAAAGTTGCAGAATACTCCTACTGATATGGTTTGACTTTGATTTTTGCTCGAGAGAGTATTATATGTTGGAGGAAATGAGGTTGTCCCGAAAAAGCAAAAATATTCCAAAAACCTTTAAAGCTTTGAAACAGAGCAAATATTGATTAACCGATTTCAGCTTTAGACATTCACCACTCACCACACATTGCACGAGTATTTATGAGGTTTCATATGTATTTCGTTTGCCACAAATTGTGGTTACAATTCTATCGGGGTTACATACACATGCACAGCAATTCTATGCGATGTATTACTTTGCTTAACCACATTTCTCTTTTATGAGAATTAATATATAGACGATTGACTTTCGATAAGATGCAATACGCAATTAAGGAAGCACCTACCAATTACCGTATCAAGCAGCTACCAGTAAGTAACAAATTCAAAGAATTCATATTAGATTTATGCCGAAGTCTTTTGAAGTTAATTAAACAAAAAAATGACTTGTGAGGTTTCAACACAACCTTGAGAATTATTTCAGGTATTTGTGGTAAAAATTTGCAGTTTATTTTTAAAATATTTTTTAACCAACCAGGTTTGAGATACTGCTTGAAACGACAATCGCTGAAATTAAAACGCAATATTTGAATGTAAAAGTCGAATTAATACTCGCACTATGCTTTAATACAATTATTAGGGCTACATTAGAATGTAAGGTAGCGTTTTTAAGATTTTCTGACATCTGAATAATTTTTAAATGGTGCTTATGACTTTTGGTGCTATAGTATACGTCATGTGTCTTGTTGACTGCATTGCGTATACGCATTAGGAATTCGTGTTTCCCACAACACATACGCCACAACGTCCTATGAACAAACAAATAATAGGGGAAATAAAAAAAGTCATTCATTTTTCTTTTTCGTCAAATCAAAAACCATTTTTGTAGAACATTTTGTTTCCCCAAGCCATTTCTAATTATCACATTTTGCGCTCCTGCATACGATTAACCTGGTATTTAGCGAGAATTTTAAAGAGGAATATTTCCCAAATCTCAAGCCCAATATTTGGTGATAATATTTAATCCAAGAAAAGAGATAAATGACCAAAATATATGATTCATTAAGAAGTGCTTAATGACAGTTTTGTTTTTGAAGAACTTCTTAAAGAAAGTTCTACAAAAATGGTTTTTGATTTGACGCAAGATGTGTCATTTTAAAAGCTAAGCTACCTCCTGAGAGACAAACAAGTAAAAAAGCTGTAAGTTCGGCCGGGCCGAACTTTTAATACCCTCCACCATATGATACAAATTTGGCAATTTTAAAAAAATAAAATTCGTTTAAAATTTTTTAAAATCTTAAAAATACCGAATGTAGCCGTATATTAGTGTCTATACGACGACGTGGACCTGCATACGCAACTTTTGTTATAAGCTATTACAGTATTCAAATACGAAACTTGGAAAAAAATCTGTTTATAATATAGCTAAAATCATCAAAATACCGAATATAGCGAGGTAACATGGGAGTTATAAAACGTGGACCTGCACAGACAATTTTCTGCCATAGGCAGTAGTATTCATTACGAATTTCAAAAACCAAATTTGAAATAGTTCCGGTAAATAATGTCGCTAAAATCATAAAAATACTAAATATTGGGGGTACCGTTATATGGGGGCTATACAAAGACGTGGAGGTGCACAGACAATTTTCTGTCATTGGCTGTAGTATCCATTACAAACTTCAAATGCCAAAATTGAAACAATTCTGGTGAATAATGTCGCTAAAATCATCAAAATGTCCAATATCGGGATGCCCGTTTTCTGTCTTAAGCTGTAGTATCCATTACGAACTTCAAATGCTAATTTTGAAACAATTCCGGTAAATAATGTAGCTAAAATCACCAAAATATCGCATATCGGGAGGTACCGTTATATAGGGGCCATGGGCTATGCGAAGACGTGGACCTAGTCTTCGCATAGCCCATGGCCGATTTTCAATACCAAAAGTCCTGCAGACATTATAAATATTTGAGTAAATTTTTATAAACTTACTTGATTTCGTTCGGAAGCTAAACCTGTAAAAACTGGGTTGTTGAATTTGAACGTGGTCGTACAAGCATTGAATATGAACCACGTAATGGACGTCCAGCAACAACAACAGAATTTGTAACCCAAGTGCATGATATGGTATTAAATGATCGACGCATAAAAGTGCGTGAAATTGCTAATAATATCATGGGCATCTCAAATGATCAAGTCCATTTAATTTTGCATGAACTACATAAACTATGAAAAAGTTTTCTGAGGATGGGTGCCGCATTTGTTAACAGTCGATCAAACAGTCGCATAAGAACGAACATTTCTCAACCTTGTTTGGATCGTTTTAAGGGAAATAAAATGGATTTAAGGCGTCGTTTCATAACTGTTGATGAAACATGGATCCACCACTCCAGAGACAAAAGAACAATCCAGGCAAAGGACTGAAGCTGGAGTAAGTGCCCCAAAGAAGGCAAAACAATTCAATCGGCTTGTAAGGTTATGGCAACGATTTCAAAGGTATGGCAAAAGGGTAAACAGTAAATTCAGAGTACTATTGCAACCTTTTGGATCAATTAAATGTACAAATTCGAGAGAAACGTTCGAGAGAAACGCGACGAATTAAAGTACGAATACTTGACCACCCACCTTATTTTCCTAATTTAGCTCTAGTGACTTGTTCCCAAATCTAAAAAAAAAAATCTTTGCTGGCAGGCGTTTTACCTCAAATAAAGATGCAATTACAGTTGTAAACGACTATTTTGAAGACCTTGAGGAAACTACTTTAATCAAGGGATAGAATTGCTAGAAAGGCGTTGGACTAAGTGTACTGAAGTTTCATGAGATTATTTTGAAAAATAAAATTATATTAAAAAATAAAAATACTTTTGAAAAACTAACTATTCTCTTTCATTGGTAGGCTAAGAAGTTTCCGAACCGCCTTCGTTGATAAAATACATCCTCTCAGAAATTGATGAGTGTAGATCCTAGTTTTGGAATGGCCGGATCACACTATTATTGGTATTTTGAAGGTTCTACTCGCTTCCTTTTAATTGAAAGGGAATTCTGGATTCATATCCTGTAAAAACCTCTTTGAAAAATATTCAGTATTAAGAGTTTTCACAAGGTGGGACTTAATGTGTTTTTTCTTGTTTCAGAATCCATGCGTCTGTAATAACATGTGCCTTCTCTTTACAATTATATGTCGGTGTTAATTCTTTTTTTCTTTGACCTGTTAGATTATTAATACTCAATATATTCTTCCCTTGCTGAGGTAGAACCTTTTTCCATTTGAAATATAATATGAATTTTTGCAGCGCAACAGCAGTTGTATAAAAATACAAAGCAATTAATGTTTCCAGAAACCAACCACAATTATTTGTTTGTTTATTTCTTGAAATTATGTATATTTTATTTAATTTTGGATTAATCTTATTGAGTTGGATACATTTTAATAATTCCAAAAATAAAAATGAAAGCTGCATTTTTTCAAATTAAATGTAATTTTAAAGTATATGCATTTAATTTTGTTTTCATGTTAAAATATAGACAATTTTAACTCCGATTTTGGCTCGCGGAAGTATTATAGGTTGAAGAATAAATGCTTATTGTGAATTTATTTTTCGAATTCTTTTTCTTTGGGTATTATTTTAACCCTCATTATACGTCATGTATCAGTCATGAATATTATTATGAGACTATGCAGTTTTTCCGGTTCAACCGCAACGACATTTAGTTGATTAACCGGTTTTAGTTTTACACATCATAATTTCAATTCACCACACATATGCACGAGTATTTCTGAGGATTCATATGTATTTCGTTTGCCACAAATTGTTGTTACATTACTATCGCGGTTACATGCATAGCAATTACTTGCGATGTTCAGACGTGAGTACTTTGCTTAACCACTGAAATCAAATTTCTTCTTTTATGAGAATTCACATTTCGACGATTGACTTTCGACGAGATGCGATACGCAATTGAGGAAGCACCTGCCAATTACAATCCTTATTAAATTGTTTGTATGTATCAATTTCAAAGAATCGATATTTGATTGATGCCGAAGTTGAAGTTAATTAAATGAAAAATGGCGAGATATCAAGTGTGGTTTCAATCAACCTTGAGATAATTAAATTCAAATTATTCTTAATCGATGCGGTGAAAGCTCGCAGTTCAGTTTTAATGAAATCACTTATAAACCAGTATCGGGATATTCTTAGATTTACATGTGGGTAGCGACGATAGGTAGATAGAGATAGGATACAAGCAATATGGTTTGATGTAGTTAATAGCAAACACTGAGTTAAAATTTAAGGTATCATTTTAAAGCTTATCTATAACCTGAATAATTTTTGAAATGTTCCTTACATTTTTTTGCAGGTTGCGGTGGGTACACGTATTATGTATTAATTTATAACGACACAAATACGCCATAAGGTATTATAAACGATGTGCAGCTAATAACACTGCGCGACAAAATTCAAATTTATCAACAATTAAAGGGAAAATACAGCGGTTATAAAAGTAGTTGCTGAAAATAGAAGAAAGGTGTATTGGCATTTTGAACGTAAACTAAATAGAGGGGGGGAAATAAGGGTTATCTTTATATAAGAGCTGTATCCAAAGGTGGATCTGTATTGAACATTTTTTGTAAATAGCGTTTGTACATAATAAGAACTCAAAATGCTTAAATTTGTGGAAATTAAATGGAAGAAATGGGCAAGGCGTAAAAATCATTACATGGGGGCTATACTAAAAAATGAAGCGATATGACCCATTTTCTGTAACAATTATTTTTGCTTTTTGCCAAAGATCTCCATCAAATTTCAAAGCTTTATCATAAATATTGTAAAATATATGTCAAACTATAGGGGTCCTATCATATATGATCAAAACTATATAGATGCCTTAACAAAAAAATGCAAATTAAGTATCTAGATTCAATCGTGTTTTACTTCACTTAAGGTTAAAAAAATAATAATGATAATAAATAAATAAATACCAACCAATATCAATACAAACTATTGTGCAAAATTTCCGGAAAAAGGTCGAGGAAAAATTAATCTAAACAAGTTAAAAAGCAGTAAGTTCGACCGGGCCGAACTTTTGATACCCTCCACCATTTGCAACGAATTTGGAAATTTTTAAAAAATAAAATCCTTAAAAAATTCTTTTAAAATTTTAAAAATACCGAATATAGCCGTTATATTGGGGTTTATACGACGTGGACATACATAGGCATTGTTTGTCATAAGCCATTACCATATTCAAATTCGAAACTTGAAATAAACAGTGAATAACGTAGCTAAAATCATCATAATTTGGTATATAAGGAGGTGCCGTTATATCGGAGCTGTGCGAAGACCTGGACCAGCATAGACAATTTTTTGTAACAGGCTGTAGCATCCATTACGAACTTCAAATACCACATCTCAAACAATTTCGGTGGTTATTGTACCTAAAATCGTCAAAATACCGAATATAGGGAGGTACTAATATATGGGGCCTACACGAAGACCTGGACCCGCACAGACAATTTTCTGTCACAGACTGTAGTTCCCATAACCTCTGGACCTCTGGAGCAACTGTAAAATCAAAATTTTTGCTGTTTTTGGTCCACTTTAATCCTTAAATATCATCACCATGCAAAATTTCGTGAAAATCAGGCCATAATTGCAACCTTTAGCGTGATTGCTAGATCGACTCAGGGAAGATCCATACAAAGTTTCCTATGCCTTGGACCAATATTTTAAGATGTTACATAATTTATAGCCCAATCAACTTATAATACTCCAAACACCTAATTTTGTAGAGTATAAATACGCATAAAAATTAAAAAAATGCATGAAGTTTTTATATGAGTTATTGTACGGTCGATATATTTTAATGTTTCGAAATTATTTCATGCAAACGATGACCCCGACTTCGCCTCAAATAATCTACCAGCGTTGTCAATTTTTTGGCATACACCTTGCAACGTTTCGGCATCTCGAATAACGATTTAATGTTGCCTTCCAATACGAATAAATTATTGGATTGAGTGAATGAAGTAAAGTTCAGTTAATCAAAATCAGACATCTACAACCATTTTTTGGGAATAATCTGGTGTTTTGCACATTGTGAGAGTTAAAAGTATGGCAAACCGTGAGTTTTTGTGAAAGAGTTACTAGAAGGGGTAGGCCGATATCTATAATTTTCACACCGGAACTTGGTTAGTAAAAATTTTGGGAAACGTTAAATTTGAAGAGAACTGATGATTATTTCGGATTTCATGATTTCATAATTATTCAAATTGTTGTTGTATCTTACCTTCACACCACATCTAATGTTAATAAAAATATTGAAACGTGTGAAATTTGAAGACACTTATTTCATATTTTATAATAGTTACTAGTAGTTTATAATAGTTACTAAATAACAGTTTTATCCGTTGTGGCTTTATACTACCCAAAAAAAACCTACACATCATATTATTCTTTTCTGCTAAGAGGCAATTCCGAATTTGTCTAAATCGTTAAAATCAGACCGGCCGTCTTTATGTTATAAGAGTAGTAACTAACACAACTTTCTTTTACATATAGAGAGATAGATTTAAAAGTAGTCGCTTTCCTCAGCCCCTAAATAAGTACTTAGGGTTGGATGGAAAGCCAACAGCATCTCGTGTAATAATTCTCAAACCGATATCTCCACTATTTTGGCAAATATAAAGATTTTAGATAAATCGAAAAAAACCTAACTCGGGGTATGACGAACGTTTGTACAAAAAATTATGCAAATCGATCCAGCCGTTTTCAACTGATTCCGTTACCAACAAACAACAATTGATTTTTATATATATAGATAATTTCGACCCTTTGTGGGGGAGGTACCAGGTCTTCACACCAGATCTTATAATCCTTTGTGGGGGAGGACTTGATGGAGTGGGCCGATAATGTCCATATGCTCCCCTGACCTGACTGACACCCCTGGATTGACTCCAAATGTCCTGAAACGAATTTGGCCCAATTAGTCCTAGGACCTAAAACGCTTGTTTCGATGAGGCAAGTTTCCGGCCTTAACAAATGATATATGCCCTCTGTAGTCATATGACTGAGGGTATAAAATATTGTGGTTGGTATTATTTCTACTCTATTTTTATTTTTTTGAAAAAATGGTCATTACACCGCCAAGCCAAAAATTATATCCTCCCCAAATAGTAATGTATAAGCATTTAATAAGTATAAGCTTTAAATAAATAACAAGTAAAAAAGCTGTAAGTTCGACCGGGCCGAACTTTGAATACCCTCCACTGGAATGAATTTGAGAATTCTCAAAAACAATAAAATCCCTTAAAAATTCTGTTAAAATCTTAAAAATACCGAATGTATCTGTTATTTTAGGGTCTATACGACGACATGGACCTGCATAGGTAACGTTTGTAATAAGCCATTACAATATTCAACTGCGAAGCTTAAAAAAATAGGTGAATAATGTAGCTAAAATCATCAAAATACCGAATATCGGGAGGTACCGTTATATGGATGCTATACGAAGACGTGAACCTGCACATAAAATCTCCTGTCATAGGCTGTACTATCCATTACGAACTTCAAATACCAAATTTGAAACAATTCCGGTGAATAATGTCGCTAATATCATCAAAATACCGAATATGGACCTACATGACAATACAAAAAGTCCTGCAGACATAATATACATTTGAGTAAAATTTTATCAATCTACTTCATACATAGAATTTTATGCTGATCAAGACATAGAATTTTATGCTGATCAAGAATATATATACTTTGTGGGGTCTAAAATGTATATTTCGAGGTGTTACAAACGGAATGACAAACTTAATATACCCTCCATACTATGGTGGAGGATATAAAAAAGTATATAATTTATAATAAAAAAAATGAACGTTGATTTATTTGAACAAATGCATATACATGTTCTTGCAACACAGTTGTTGTAGGGTAACCCGTTTTTTGTTGAACTTACCCAGTTCTGTCGATTAGTTATTCAAATCTCGTAAAATTAATGTTGTAAATATATACTTGTCAGTTTCCTGATTTAATTCCCAATTGGCTTTTGTCACTTTCGTTACTCTGTGTTTTTTTGCCCCTTAGGGAAGACAAACAGATGTGAGTAAATCAGTTTTAGCCTTTATCTGCTCCTCCTTCCCTTATGCCGACATTTTTATGAATGAAAATATTTCCCCATCTGCCCAGCAAACGAGCAAGCATCTGCGCACACAACCAGTGGTCTTTCCCCTAAATGGTGTCACAATTCGATGTTCATTTCGCCGTTCGTGTCATTACGAATTCGCTGCATATCCTCCAAGCAAACATCTAACATTGGGCGCCAAACAGTCATCGTTCTTCGAGTGACCAGCAAACAAGTGGTGGAAAAGCTGTGCGGAAATCGGATCAACTAACAATCGAATGTTGTTTATTCGCGCAGACATTGCCGTTCGATTCATTTGATTCACTCGTTCACTTTTCTATTTACGTGGCAGGAAAACAAAATAAATAAAAGTTTACAACGAAATTTATTTGCATTGCCGGGCGATTTTATTGCTGACAAAAGGTGAAAAGCGTAAACAAAATAAAATACCAAATTTACATATCCGTGTTCAGTGGCCACCCAAATGATGATGACGGCTTCAAAATTAGTGCCGATCCCAATTTACATTGCATATGTTTTGTTAAATGAGAAGGAAAATCAAATAATTTAAACTGTAAAGTGCGAATGGCCAGAAAAGAAAATAAATAAATTTTACAAAGCCAAAGAAAAATATTATCAAAAGGAAGAATAACGACAAGTGAAGTAAATAATTATGAAACATAAATTATAAGTGTAAAAGGTTTTTTATTAAAATTAAAAAAAGTATAAGTAACATAAAGATTAAATAATTTTTAAAGTTTTTAAGGAGATTGTTGTTCTAGTTACATATTTGTGGTTTGTTAAAAAAAAGCTTAAAACAAAAGTTTTATTCCAGCTATTAAAGGGATTAGAAAAATTTAAGAAGAAATCAATTACATCTTGGTGAATGTCCACAGGAAATAGGAGTGTTCCGGAAAGAAGAAATATTAAATTGGTCTTGCAAGAACATTTGGTGAGTTATGTGAATAATATTAAATATGAGAAACATAAAAACGGAAAACTAAAATAATACGCAAAATGAATTTGGTATAAGAATATAGGGTAGAAGCTAGTGCTGATGTACAACAATTTTTCAAATTGAAATTTTGAAATTTTTTGGTAGAAAACAATTTAAACGCCTGTTGAAAAATCAAATACGAATGCAACCAAAGACAAAACTTAAAAAACGCATTTCCACCAAATATTTTTAACCGATCAGCCACGCTACCAATTACTACGACAATAAAAATTATATCCTTGTAATTTAGAAAAATCACACTCTTAATTCTATTAAATTTTATTTTCAATTCATATTTTTTTGGAAATAAAATTGACTCTACTGTTACTTCAAAAAAAAAAACAGCATTTGCAGTTACCTTGTAACAATTATGCCAAATTATATGACAAAGAAAAAAATATTTTACAAAATTCTACTAAATAATGGACTTTGATTTAAATTTTTTAAACATAAGGATACGTGTTACCTTAGGCATAAGGTTACACCTTGGTGATAAAAAAAATTAACAAAAATCTTAGTCAGTTAAGGTTTTAGTGAGTAGGAAATTTCGTTCCCTTTGGAACGAAATCTTAATAAAAAACCTTAAAGAAAAACAGACATAAAACCAGCCAGGCTGGGCCGAACTGTTAATATTCTCCGCCATATGGAGGAAACTACACTTCTCTGCAAGAATATTTCCTCGGTCGGTTTTTCCGACAGATGTATACCCTCAGTCAATGTTCGATTATTTAAAAATATTTTGACTTCTGTTATGTCAAACTCTTGACATTCTTTGGAGTGAGTTTTGAAAGAATGGGTCAATATTGTCCATTTCATATCGGACCTTAATAAATATGATATAAATATTATTATGAATATATAAGAATATCGAACATTTATGTCCAATATATGGAAATATTAAATTCCATATTCATCTAAGGTTTCACCAGACCTAGCACTAACGTAAATATTATGATTTGTAAAGTAGGAGCAAAATCTGATTATAGTTTCCCTATCTATCCAAAAAATCTTAACACCAGACCTTTGGTTAATATAAATATTGGAATGTGTGAAATTTTAAGAAAATCGGACTCTTAAATCAGATTTTATGAGAGTTGTAATCATTCAAAATTTTTACCATTTGTGGGGGAGGTACTTGATGGAGTGGACCGATATTATCCATTTTAACATCTGACCTAGCACTGACGTATATATTAAGATTTGCAAAGTTGGAGCAAAATTGGATTATTGCTTTCCTTTCTGTGGAGAAAATATTTTTTATTGTAATTTTTTTTTTTTTTGAAATTTTTAACCTTTTGTGGAGGAGGTACCAGAAGGAGTGGACCGATATACTACATCTTAACACCAGACCTCTTGGGCTAATAAAATTATTGGGATGTGTAAAATTTGAAGACAGTCGGACTATTACATCAGATTATATGAGAGTTGTAATTATTCAAAATGTTGACCCGTTGTAGGGGAGGTACTTGATGGAGTAGACCAATATTGTCCACTTTCGCACCGGAACTAGCACTGACGCAAATATTAGGACATGCAAAGTAGGAGCAAAATCGGGGTATCGCTTCTCCTTCTGTGCAGAAAATATATTCTTTGAAAATTTCGATCTTTTGTGGGGAGGTACTAGAAAGAGTGAACCGATATATTCCATTCTAACACCAGACCTTGGGTTAATAAAAATATTTTGACACTTTGTGGGAGAAGTACTTGATGGAGTGGACCGATATAATCCATTTTCGCACCTGACCTAGCAAAGTTGAAGCAAAATTGGATTAATTCTTCCCTTTCTATGCAGAAAATATTTTTATTTTTTGGAAATTTTTATCCTTTTGTGGGGAGGTACCAGAAGGAGTGGACCATTATTTTCCATCTTAACATCAGACCTTGGGTTAATATAAATATTGGGATGTATGAAATTTGAAAACAATTCAAAGTTTTGACACTTTTTTGGGGAGGTACTTGATGGAGTGGACCGACATTGTCCATTTCGCACCTGACCTAGCACTGATGAAAATATTAGGATTCGCAAAGTTGGAGCAAAATTGGATTATCCTTTCTCTTTCTGTGCAATAATTTTTTTGTTCTTTGAAAATTTTGACATTTTTTGTGGGAGGTACCAGAAGGAGTGGACCGATATTGTCCATCTCTGAACTCGATCTAAGTTTGACAATAGTATTACGATGTACCAACATTTGATCAAGTCGGATACTCCCTTCGAAAATTATCGTGCGCACCAGCCAGACAGACAGACGGACGGACATCGCTAGATCGACTCCAAATGTCCTGAAACGGATTTGGTCTAAAGAGACCTTGGGTCTAAAACGTTATTTCGATGAGGCACATTTTGGCCGTATCAAATGATATATACCCTCTGTAGCCATATGACTGGGGGTATAAACAGCAGTTATATGGGGCTACATCTAAATTTGGACTTATATGTCCCATTTTCAATACCAACAGTTCTAGGGATTTAAAATGCATCTCAAAAAATTGAATCAGATTTCTTCATTTCGTTTGAAAGCTAGAGTGATTTTCATAGACGAACAGACAGACAGACGATTTATTTAATTTATAAATGTTCGGCATACCGCGACTTTTTTATGGTTTTTATGGAAAAAATTAACTACCCCAACTCTTGCGATTTATCTAAAATCCTTATATGTGCCGAAATAAAGAAGATAGCAGTTTGGATATTAGTCTACGAGATACTGTTGACTCTCCCTACAACAGTAAGTGACGATTTGGGTTCGAAGGGACCGGCCACGCCTACTTTGTATACCTGAATCAGTCAGATAGTTACTCACTACTGAAATATTTTCAAAAAACATATTTCGAAATGAATACTGTATGGCTGTAACTCATGATTCAACAATAACTTGCTAAAATTATCGTCTCTTTGGTATTGTCCAACATTTCCACTAAGAATTTTCAATAAGTCATATGGATACAGAGGGTATATATCATTTGATACGACCAAAACGTGCCTCATCGAAATATGATCCAAATAACATTGCATGATATGACTTTGATAAGGATTATATTAAAAATATATATTGGAGCAAGAGATATATAGGACAGAGTTTCAGAAAAATACATGGACAGACAGACGGACTGACATATATAAATCGACTCAGAAAATTATTCTATGAAGATCCTCAAATAACTATGGGTATATGTCGCTTCTTTCTACCTGTTAAAAACAAACGGACAAAGACATAATACCATTACCACTATGTGGTGTAGAGTATAAAAGTCCAATTTGTGTTACTGGGCAGTCATTATAAAAGGATATCACATAGTTCCACATATTTGAAAGTTAGGATGAAACAACAACAAAGATGTCACTTTACATCCTCTGACATTTTAATTGTCTTCATGACGCATCATACAATGCTCTCGCTTATTCTATCTGATATTCGTTTGTTTGTTTGTTTGTTTGTTTACTTTAGTTCAGCATGTTTTTCTGTACTACTCGTAGATACAAGTGTTAATTAAACAATATACAAGCATGCTGTTCGATCAAATGTTCTGTTGTTTTTTTAATACCAGTGCTTATCGAGATAATATTCACACCAGATTTTCCCATAATAATATTTTGTTTCAATTTAATTTTATTTATAAACAAATCGCTTGTTTAGATCGTTTTGCAGATCATTGGCATATTTATGAATAATGATGTAGTGTTAATAATGATGCCTATAATAACACTAATCCGAACGGCAAATAAAAACATGACTTTCTAAGATTGTTTATACTTTTTTGGAAAAAAAAAAACAAATAAACAGGTTTATAACACAGAAATTGGCGCGTGACCATCTGAAGAAATTAATTCCGAAAAACAGATGCAGTAGCAAAGGAGTGGGTAATACTTGTTTTTTAGTAGGGAAACAGAACTGTGGACATGATTTTATATGATATTTTATTTTTGTAAGATAATGTGTACGACGGATATCGTTAAATTGACTTAGAATTTTATGCTGATCATGAAGTTTAATACTTCATGGGATCTATGACGAATATTTAGAGGTATTACAAACGGAATGGCAATTTAATATACCCTCATTTCCATGGTGTAGGGCATAAAAGTATACTTTATAACCAGTAAAGAAAGTCTAAAAGTCGGGCGGGGCCGACTTTATGATACCCTACACCACATTACTAATTTAGTAGAGCTCCGCATAACAATAAAAAATTTTTATGGGAGAATTTGTTGTGCGTTGGTATGAATAAAACCACAACAAATTAATTTTTTTTAAAAAATTAATGTTTAATTTCCAAAAGACAAAATAGAACTCTCTAGAAAATGTAAAAATTATTTTGTTGTCACCAAATACAAAAAACTGAAAGTCAAGGCTAACTTGACGAAAAAAGAAAAATACAAAATCAAAGATGACTTGATCACATAAAAATAATATTTTTAAAGTAAATTATTATTGAGTACTTTCCGGCCGCCACAGTACTCCCCCTCCAGCGTTGTCATTCAGCGAAACGAACTTTCTTTGTTACAGATTTTGTATTTTGTCCTTGATTGTTGAATTCATTAGATAATATACACGGTTTCAATCTGTCAATAGAAACTACTTTCTCTTTTCCTTCAACAAGAATCTTGAAAATTTTTCCGTTCCTTGAAACAACTTTATGTGGGCCTGTGTATGGTGGTTGTAACGGTTTCTTCACTGCATCATACCTTAGAAAAACATATTGACATGTTTTCAGTTGATTGTTGATGTAAATTTTGTTACTACTGTGACATCCTGTAACTACTGGCTTTGTACTATTCATCTTGTTCCGGAATAATGTTATCCAATCAGATTCATCTGAAAGCTGCTGTGTGTCAATAATAAGTTCTCCAGGCAAAGCTAAACTACTTCCATAAACCATTTCAGCAGGAGATACATCAGTATCGGTGATAATTCGGGTTCGTAACCCGAGTAGGATGAGCGGTAGTGCACCTACCCAGTCATTACTATTTGTACATCTTATAGCTGATTTTAAAGTTCTGTGCCATCGTTCTACCAATCCATTTGTCTGAGGATGATAAGGTGTTGTGTGTTTCATTCTTGATCCGCATAATTTCGCAAGTTGCCTGAATAATCTGCTCTCAAATTGTTTACCTTGATCCGAAATAATTTCCAATGGCACACCAAATCGTGAAATCCATAGACTGACAAAAGCTGAGGCTACTGTTTCAGCCCTAATGTCTGCCAGAGGAATTGCTTCTGCCCATTTCGTGTACCTGTCAATACAAGTTAAGAGATATCGATAACCTTGACATGGCGTCAATGGTCCAACAATATCTATGTGGATGTGCTTGAAACGTTGAGTTGGTGGTTTGAATTCACCATACTCACTTTTCGTATGACGGTGAACTTTGGATCGCTGGCACTCGATACAACTTCTAGCCCATTCGCTCACATCCTTCTTTAATGACTTCCAGATGTAACGTGACCGAATTAAATTGACTGTACCTTTAACTCCAGGGTGTGACAATCCGTGAATAGTATCAAAAACTAACTTTCGAAATGATGGTGTTACGTAAGGTCTGATGGTAGAGCTTGATACATCACAGTAAATCTCAAATCCTTCATTCTTCATAAGTTTTAGCTGTAGACCGGACATTTTGCCGTTTAATATTGATTGCAATTCTTCATCGGATTGTTGCTCTTTTGCTAGTCCTTTAAAGTCAGCAAAACATTATTTTTACCACTGATATGGCGTATATCTGTTGTGAACTGCCCAATGTAATCCAGATGTCGAAGTTGTCGTGGAGATGCCTTTTCCGGACGCTGCTTAAAAGCGTATGTTATAGGTTTGTGGTCCGTAAAAATGCAGAACTGACGACCTTCCAAGAAATACTGGAAATGCTTCAAAGTGGAATATATTGCCAGCAATTCACGGTCATATGCACTGTATTTAGCTTGAGCAGGCGACAATTTCTTAGAAAAAAATCCTAGTGGCTTCCACTCACCACTAACATACTGTTGTAGGACACCACCCATGGCAAAATCGGAAGCGTCGACACAAACTGATGTTGGTGCATTTTCGCATGGATAGGATAATAATGTTGCGTCTGCCAACTCTTTCTTGCAATTTTCGAAAGCTTGTGTCCGTTCCTCAGTCCACGTTATATCGCTGTTATCGTTCTTCACATTGGCGTTGTAAATGCTATGTAAAATTGCCTGTGACTTTGCAGCACCTGGTAGAAATCGTCTGTAGAAGTTTATCATACCCAGAAAACGACGAAGATCTTTGACAGTGCTGGGTCTCTTATATGCTTGTATTACCTGAACTCTGCTAGGAAGAGGTCTTAACCCTTCTTTTGTTACGAGATACCCAAGAAATTCCAATTCCGCAACTCCAAAAACACTTTTATCGATGTTGATAGTTAAACCATTTTGGCGCAGTTTCTCGAATAATCTTCTAAGATGATTTTGATGTTCTTCCGCACTTACTGATGCCACGAGAATGTCGTCTATATAAACGTAAACGAATTCTAAGTCTCTACATACCTCGTGCATAAATCGTTGGAATGTTTGTGCAGCGTTGCACAATCCAAATGCCATCCTAGTAAATTCAAAATTTCCAATCGGTGTTGCTACTGCTGTCTTTTTTATATCTTCTTCTTCCACTGGTATATGGTGGTAAGCTTTAACCAAATCAATTTTGCTAAAAATTGTCTTACCATCCAGCAATGCACCAAAATCATGAATATGTGGAACTGCGTATCGGTCTGGGACGGTGCGAGCATTTAAACCACGGTAGTCACCGCATGGACGCCACTCACCATTGGATTTCTTCACCATATGTAGCGGACTAGCCCAACTGCTATTTGATGGACGACATATACCAAGACGAATCATTTCCTCGAATTCTTTCTTCACAATTTGTAGTTTTTCAGGTGGAAGACGTCTGGGTTTGCTGAAAACGGGTGGACCTTTCGTAGTTTCGATATGATGCTTAACTAAATGTTTTGCTCTAGATTTGAAATTAATCTTTGTTAAGTCGTTAAATTCTCGCAGCAATGACGTATATTGAGATGATCTCGAAATGCATTTAATAGCGGAATCCTGTACACTTGCTATAGCACCATTACATTTCCAATTGGTGTGGGGGTCTATAAGAGTATTATTCTTAATATCGATAAGTAGTCCATATTTCCCCAAAAAATCTGATCCAATAATAGGTTTTTGTACATCAGCAATTACGAAGTTCCATTTAAACAATCGATTCATTCCCAAATCTATGGAAAGGGTTTTTGTACCATATGTCCTAATCGGAGTTTGGTTTGCGGCATACAAAACAAGCTGACTGGGAGGTTGATTTCGCATGGATTGCGACACAGGATATACCGTTAAATCTGCCCCTGTATCTACTAAATACCTGGTTTTCGATTTAATGTCTCGAACAAACAGGCGACATATATCTGGGGTACACTCATCCGTCACCAAAGATGGTGCACCATTCAGTTTTCCGAAGTTGGAGGCTTATAATTGCATGGAGCAAGACATTTTCTGGCTTTCTCCCCAAATTTGAAATGATACCAACAATAAGGTTTTGATTTGCTTCCGGAATTTGACCGTCTATTCCTTGATGATGATGACTTGCTACGGCTTCTTGACTTCCTGAAGGAATTTATCTGCGTGCAGAGCGTTTGCAATTTCTTCTCAATTTCCTCTAAACGAGTGCTCGATGGAGAAAAGCTGCACACATCCGATTCACTGCTATCCGCAATCTTATCGGCCATCGTTGATAATTTGTCAAGACTATCTTCACTAACTGACAATATCGCCTTCATTTGTGAAGGAAGACGTTGCATCCACAACTGCTTCAAAATGTCGTTTGAAACCTTACCTTGAGACAAAGACCGCATTTCGGATAATAACTCTGAAGGCTTCTTGTCTCCAAGTTCAACGTTAGTCAAAAGCTTCTTGAGACGCTTCTCCTCTGAATCCGAAAAACTGCTAATAAGTTTTTCCTTAAGCGTGTCGTACATGTTTTCCGCAGGAGGATCGACGATGATGTTTGATACCTTCTCCAAAATACTGCTTTCAATAGATGCGACAATGGTATGGAATTTTGTGGAATCTTGCGTAATACCAGCCATAATGAATTGCGATTCCATTTGTTTAAACCAAAGCAGCGGGTCTGAACGCCAAAATGGTGGAGCTTTCACAGCTACTCGCGAAACTTCCATTGATGGTCCAGAATTTGTAGCTGTGGTTGCCATTAGTAGGTCTGATTTCCGTTCAATTGGCTGTTCTTATTTTTTGTCCGGGGTCACCAATTTGTTGTGCGTTGGTATGAATAAAACCACAACAAATTAATTTTTTTTTAAAAAATTAATGTTTAATTTCCAAAAGACAAAATAGAACTCTCTAGAAAATGTAAAAATTATTTTGTTGTCACCAAATACAAAAAACTGAAAGTCAAGGCTAACTTGACGAAAAAAGAAAAATACAAAATCAAAGATGACTTGATCACATAAAAATAATATTTTTAAAGTAAATTATTATTGAGTACTTTCCGGCCGCCACAAATTCAATCATACACGCTATGATTATAATTATAATTTAAAGTTTAATTAATTGCCCATTGGTGCAAAATTAATTTGAAATCAGATAAAGATATATATGGAAGCTATATCCAAATCTGAACCGATCTCGATAAAATTTGGCAAAGATATTTCTGAGCTGTAATTGATATAATTCCCTGAATACCGTTATTGTGGAGTGCATATTATGGCTGTGGGTAACAAATACAACAAATCGGATGAAAAACATATATGGGAGCTATAGCTATATCTGAACCGATCTTCACCAAATTTGACATACTAGCTTCTAGACTCGGTCGTAAGTGCCAAATTCCATCTCATTTGGACAAATAGTAGACGTTTGGTGCACAATCAAAGGCAAATCGGACGAAGTTATATACGGGAGCTATATCCAAATCTGAACCGAAAAATATTGTTGTTACAGAGTGGATATTTCAGCTGCGAAGGAAAAAAGTAACAAATCGGATGAACAGTATATATGGGAGCTATAGCTATGTCTGAACCGATTTCGATCAAATTTGGCATGCTTATTTTCAGACCTAATTTGGTTATATGTGCAAAATTTCATACTATTCGGGCTGATATTACACGTTTGGTGCACAATAAAAGGCAAATCGGACGAAGATATATATGGGAGCTATATCTAAATTTTGACCGATTATCTCCAATTTCAATAGGGTTCGTCCTTAGGCCAAATAAAATGATTTGTACAAAATTTCATCTGGATAGGGCAATAAATGCGTACAGTTTGCATTGTTTTGTTTTATTTACAAAAATACACGGACAGACGGACGGACATGCATAAATCGACTCAGAATGTGATTCTATGCAGATCATCAAAAGGAACTATGGGTCTATCTCGTTTCTTTTTGCCTGTTACAAACAAATGCACAAAGACATAATACCCTGACCACCTTGTGGTGTAGGGTATAAAAAGCAAATTTGCTTGAAGAGTTTCTCATCTTAATATTTAGACTAGTGTTTCGTCTAATGATTAAATGGACGAACTCGATTCACTTTTTCTCATACCTCCCCCAAGAAGAATAAAAATTTTGAAAAATTTAACTCTCATAACAGCAATTTTCTTTCAACATCGGGCGTCTCAATATTTCCACCAACCATAGATCAAGTGTGATCCTCTGGTATCTACAGAGGGTCAAAATAATAAATAAGCGTTGTTTTTGTAAACAAGCTAAGTTCGTCCGAACTTTTTATACCCTCCACCATTTGAAAGAAACTTGAAAATTTTCAAAAAAAAAAAATCCGTCGAAAAATACCGCCCCAATGAAAGCAATTATATGGGGGATATACGAAGACGTGGTCCTGCATAAGTAATTTGTGTCATAGGCTGTAGTAACGGTTTCGAACTTCAAATACGAAATTTGAAACAATTCCGGTGAATAATATATGGGGGTATCGTTATATGCGCGCTATAACACAACGTGGACCTATCTTCTAAGGGGTAAAGTACTTAGAAGGATCGCGTTGTTTGAATTTTCAGACAATTCCGTTGAAAAATGTGGCTAAAATCACGAAAAAACGAATATCGGGGGGTACCGTTATACGATATCGTGAACCTATAAAGATGATTCTCTTTCAGGGGGTAAAGGAACTGCTTGTGTGGATTTTCCGACGATTCTGTTGGAAAATGGAACGTTATATGGGGGCTATGCGATATCGTGGACCGATAAAGCCCATCTACGAATTTGACCTGCAAAAGACAGATCTGTGTTAATTCGTTTTGACTGTAGCGTGATTACAACAAACGACAGACAGACAGACAGATGGACGGACAGGGCTAAATTATTAAATAAAATTATTATTTCGATGAGTTGCGAACGAAATGATGAACTTAATATACCCTCCATACTATGTATGGTGGAGGGTATAAATACATTACAATTTTCTTTAAACGTCGCACAAAGAGCTCACATACATTTTGATATGCTGAAGATACATATCTTCCTGCAAACCAAAAGATACAATCTATTTTGTTTTTGAAAGCGTTTCGATATATTTATACCCTACAACACTATGTGTTGGGGTATTATAAGTTTGATTGGGTCCAAAATTATGTAATATCTCGAAATGTTGGTTTCCTTCATAGGAAAGTATAAATGGACCTTCCTATCTCGGCGAGTCGAGTTGCTCCATCTCGAAGAGCCGAGTCGATCGCTAGCCCCCACCTCTCTGCCGATAGTAAATATATCGGATATATAGTGAAATATATTCAATGTGAATATACAAAGGAAAGGGATGTTAACTAGAATGCTTATATCCCAAAATTGGCTGGACTAATTTCGACATGTTTTGTCAATTCAGAATGCCCTTTTGGCATAAAAGAATAAAATCTAAAAAAAGATCGCATAAAAAATGCCAATAACGATGTTAATAGAGATTTTGTAGTATTTTCCGATTTTTTTGCCATATTTTTTATCGCATGCGATTTTTTAATTTGATTTAAATTATTGAAGTGCACATTAGAATGGACCACTACTTTTCTGTGAAGACATACCAAAATTTCCTTTCTACCGAAACGCTAAAAATAATTTACCAGCGAAATCCCAAATATACACGAGGTGAACTTCTGCCTTTTTTATGCTGATTTCATTGACGAATCCGTATTTAAGCGTTTCACGATCTCAGTTGATATAAATTAGCAATTATATATGACCCCCATATAGGAGCACGTCTTGATATTCAACACTTCACTTTCCTTATCCCGATTTGTCAAAAGAAAATTTGCCATACGAAAATTAAGGACACACATTTATATAAGCTCCATACAGCTGTGTGGCCAATTAAGAATCAAAATCACAACTACCATCTAATTGATTTTTTATTTTCATTGCTTTCATAAAAAAACATCGAAGTTAAAATAAAAGGTCAAATTGAAAAAAAAACAAGTAAGCAAAGGCTACAGTCGAGCGGGGCCGACCGTTGAATACCCTACAACACTACAATAAACGATACAGTTTATATAGGCGAGATACTCGAAAGAATTCCACAAGATATTGTGACAAATAATAAAAGAAAACCATCAGGTTACGTTCTCTAATTTTCGAATAATAGCAACTTAAACTAATTTGCTCCTTTCCAATTTATTGGTAGATGTTGCACGTAAATGGTCTTCTTAGATCTATAACCAATATTTCCCAAAGACCTATAATCTCTCAGAATTGGCAAAAGATTGACATTTATTATTGGTTTTTGACTGAAACGCATCTATATGAGATACAGACATTTGACTATATTCTTCAACGAAATCAGCGTTAACGAAGTAGTCAGAAGTGCGTCTTTCCTGTATTTGTGAATTCTCCAAAAAGTCACTGGAATGGACATTTTCGTATTTAGTCAACAAAAGTTAGCAAACTATTTCGCACATTGAATATTTTTGGATGGCCATCCAAAACTGCTTGTCTTTTGCAATGTCCGCTAACCCCCATTCAAATGTGCGTGAGGATCGGGCGATTATTACGACCTGCTGACAATTTTGCATTTTTTTGGTCCATTTCAACCCCTAAATATATTGCGATCATCTCTAAAAAGAGTAGGCATCTATTCTGACCCTCATCTTATCCCCAGGCAAAATTTCATAACGATCGGGCCATAAATGCGATCTGTATATGATATCCTGATATCTTAACTACTTAGTTTTGTTAGCTGTAGAAATATTACCAAATGTTTAATTCAAAATGAAAATATGCCAAAAATATGACAAAATTGAAAAAATATGAGAAAATATTACAAAATCAATATTTTCATCTTTAGAGAGATATTTTTATGCGATTTTTTAGACGTTTTTTCTTTCCTGTCAAGAGGCCATTCTGAATTAATGAGAACTGTTGAAATCAGTTCAGCCGTTCTCGACATATAAGAGATCTTTCAAGCATATCTTCTTTGATAGACATATATATCGCACATATTTTGCTATATATCCGATTTGTTGGATGTTAACATCAATGTAGAGGTCAGAAGTAACCTTGTCATGGCTTCGTGATTTCGCCGGGATTTAAAATAGTCGCGGTTCAATGAAAAATGTTGAATTTTTTCAACACAAAATATATGGTCTATTTTAGCCGCTAAATATTATCCGATGACCACCCTAATTGGTAGGCTTCTTCCCCGCGACCTGTATAGCTACTGCAAAATCCGATATTTTTTCAGTATTTGGTCCATTTCAACCCCTAAGCATTTGGCGATCATCTCCAAAAGAAATAGGCTTCTATTCTGACCCTAACCCCACCTCCATTTTAAATTTCGTGAAGATCGGACCATAATTGCGACCTGTAGAGTGATTACAAATTAACATGGACAGACGGACGGACGGACATACATAGCTAGATCGACTCAGCTCGGCGAGCTAGGAAGATCCATATATACTTTCCTATGTGGGAAACCAATATTTCGTGGTGTTACATAATTTTTGGCCCAATCAAACTTATAATACCCCCAACACATAGTGTTGTAGGGTATAATTAATGATTGGAAGAAACATACATTTCGGGACGCGCATTAATGATATTAACCAGCTTTGCCATGCAATAGAAAGATTGCACACTTCTCGTCAGAAAACATCCAGTATTTATGTGTATGGTGGTAGAATAAATAATATATATATGGCTATATTGGTGGTTGGAATACCGACATTGGTGCGTATAAGTAACATGTTAAATACTCAAATGCCTCATACATCACAAAGCACCGTACAAAATCAAAAAAGGAAGGCAAAAGTCGGCGGGGTCGACATAATGATACCCTACACCACTTTGCATATTTTTTCGAGCTTCCCGTAACAAATAAACATTTTTATGGGGAATTTATGCGCTAAAGCTAACTTTGATAGTTATGGAATGCGTATTATGGCTTTATGGGAAGTATATCCTACTCTGAATCGATGAGCCTGGACCGGTATTCATCAAAATCCTTCTTATCTCAGTTGATATTATACTTGTCAGATTTGGCTGTGGCTCCCTTATATATCTTCATGCGTTTTCAAGTTTACTGTGCCTAATAAACGTGAAAACGCATGAAGATATATAAGGGAGCCACAGCCAAATCTGAACCTATTTCTGTAAAATATAGAAGAGTTATTTCTATACTGTATCTGACATCTGGCGCCAAATATTGTTTTTGTGGAGTACATTTTACGCTTGTGAGGGACTTAAATACAAAATCGAATGAAACATATATGGGACCTATATCGATATCTAAACCGAATTCACCAAATTTGGTACACTTTCTGCCAGCTTATATGTGAATTAGTTTGTATTGCCGAAATCCATTCAATTTGAGCATATGTTAACCATTTGGTGCCCAAAAAACTTGAAATTGGGGAAAGATGTATATGGGAGCTATATCCAAATCTGTACCGATCTCGATAAAATTTGGCAAAGGTACTTCACAGATGTATTTCTATATTTCCCCGAATATCGTTTTTACGGAGTGCATATTACGTCTGTGGAGGACAAATTTAACAAATTGGATGAACACTATATATGGGTGCTATAGATATATATGTAACCGATTTCGATAAAAATTTGACATACTTGTTTCTAGGCTGAATTTGGTCGTATATTCCGTAAAATTTGGACTAATAGTACTCATTGGGCGCACAATAGAAATTAAAAAGGCGAAAGTATGTATGGGAGCTACATCTAAATTTTGGCCGATTATCTCCAATTTCACTAGGGTTCCTACTTGGGGAAAATGGATTTGAACAAAATTTCATCTGGGTCGGAGAATAAATGCGACCTGTACTTTGTTTACAAAAATACATGGACAGACGGACGGACAGACGTGCATAAATCGACTCAGAATGTGTTTCTAAGCAGATCGTCAAAAGAAACTATGGGTCTATCACGCTTTCTTCTCTATGTTACAAACAAATGCACAATGACATAATACCCGACCACAGTGGGTTATATGGCATAAAAAATTAAGCTCTGTTTGCATCTGTAATAGAATTATTCATGTCTAATCGCTTCATTGGTTTGGAAACATATCCAATAATAATAATAATAATAATAATAAAAGAAGAGAAAAATAAATTGTTAAATAAACTTGTGTTTGTGTTATTTCATAACATAAGCAAGTAAAAAATCTGGAAGTTCAACCTGGCCAAACTTTGAATAACCTATACCATATGGAACGAATTTGTAATTTTTCAAAAAAATAAAATCCGTTAAAAATTATCTTAAAACCTTAAAAATACCGAATGTAGCCATTATATGAGGGCTTATACGAAGACGTGAGCCTGCATAGGCAAGTTTTGTACTAAGCCATTACCACATTCAAATGCGAAATTTGAAAAAAAAAATGCGGTGAATAATCAAGCTAAAATCATCAAAAAAATATAGGGAGGTAACATTATATGGGGGCTATATGAAAACGTGCCTTTGGCTGTAGTATCCATTACGAACTTCATTGAAACAATCATCATAATACCGAATATCGGGAGGTACCGTTGTGGCTATACGAAGACGTGGACCTGCATAGACAATTTTCTGTCATTGGCTGTAGTATCCTATACGAACTTTAAATACCAAATTTAAAACAATTTCGGTGAATAAAGTCGCTTAAATCAAGAAAATACCGAAAATAGGGAGGCGCCATTATTATATGGGGGCTATACCAAAACATGGACCTACATGTCCCATTTACAATACCAAAAGTCCTGCAGACATAATATACAGTAAAATGTTATCAAATGTTATCAACTTACTTGATTTCGTTCGAAAGCTAGAGTTATTTCCACGAACGGACAAAAGGGTGGACATCGCTAAATCGACATAGAATTTTATACTGATCAAGAACGTGGAGTCTAAAATGTATATTTCGATGTGTTACAAACGGAATGACATATTAAATTTGACAATGCTATGGTGAGGGGAATAAAAAGGTAGTTCCCGCGATTTATATCAGCAACCCTCAATTTCATTTTGTGGCACACTAACTTTTACCGACTTTCTCTTTCGAACTCTCTGACAAATTTGGAATGTTTCTGCTTTCGTTCTTGCAACTTTGTGGATGGTAGAACACGTTTACTTTCCTTGAAAATTGTGGCAATGTAGATGCAAATATATTTCGTGTTTTGTTCATCCCCTCCCCACCAAGTCATCAATATTATTAACTAGATCATAATAAAATTTAAATTAAATATTGGTCATATGCAACTTATCCGTGACGGCATCAGTGACACAATATCCGCTACATTGCTTTTCATTTTATTGGCTAATTATCCGACAATAGTTTATTCTCTTTCATCAGTTCACGGAAATCTCTTCCCATACGCATCAAATGCCAAACTGCTTGTATTATACCTACGGCAGTCTTCTGTGACAAACAGCAATTAATTTTAATTAATTCCTATCTCTCTCGCTCTCATCTTAAGAATTGCACTTTAAAGGAAAATTTCTTGGAAAATCACTATCTCCTCTTTAATATCTCAATCGGATGCGACAGAGAAAGGAAACAGGAAACCAATGGACATTCCAAACAAACCGAATGCCGTCCTAGTTGTCTTTGTCAATAGACATTGTGCCGCATAAGGTGGCCGGGAGGAACAAGAAGAAGAAGAAGAAGAAGAAAGAAGGACTCGTTAAATTTTATGATGTCTGTCTTTATTTTTCCTCTAATGACATTATGGACCGATATGACGATGTGCATTTTTATTAAATCATTTGCTTTGAACGACAAAATTAAAGGAAGAAAGAGTACATTTCGTTTAAGTTGTAACGTTGTAATGTTGTGTGTTCTAAAATGTTGTCATAACAGGAATTGAGATAAACCACTTAAATCTCTAGTTGCGTGAATGGCCATATATACATATTTTCCTTTTTTCAACTCGTCCCAATATAAATTTTCTACATATTTTGTGGCACTTTGAAGTTCGTAATGAATTTTTCACATTTTACTGAATCGATTTCCACTAAATTTAATGAAGGTATTTTTATGCTATGATGACCTCTCGAATCAAATGTCAATACTTTAGAGGTCTTTGAGAAGTCTGAGAGTTAAAATCGCATGAAATATATATATATATATATATATATATATATATATATATATATATATATATATATATATATATATATATATATATATATATATATATATATATATATATATATATATATATATATATATATATATATATGAGAGCTATATAGGAGTCGCATTTCCAAAAATTGTCCGTAGTTACCCTAATAGCAAAATTCATAAGTTCTACTCTATTCCAACACTTACAGAAAATTTAGTACTACTTACTACTTTTCGTACACATTACAGTACGAATATTTTAATTTGCCCCATATGAAAACTGAAAATCAAATTTCAATATTCAAATTTAGTATTCCCGAAATCACCTCCAAATATCAGCCCGCCGCACAAAAAGTGACCATAGTGCCAAATTTCAGATATAAATCCCATGTCCGTTCACTCAATACCAAACTTAGTACCGTTAAACAAGTAAAAAAGCAGTAGGTTCGGCCGGGCCGAACTTTGAATACCCTCCACCATTCAGAACGAATTTCAAATTTTTCGAAAAAGATAACATTCGACAAAAATTCTGTTAACATTTTAAAAATACCGAATATACCCGTTATATTAGGGCCTGTACGACGTGCACCCACATAGGCATTGTTTGTCACAAGCCATTACCATATTCAAATTCGAAACTTGAAATAAACGGTGAATAACGTAGCCAAAATCATCAAAATACCGTACATAGCGAGGTACCGTTATAAAGGAGCTATACGAAGTCCGTCTGTCCTTCTGTCTGTTGTAATCACGCTATGTAGGTCCACGTCTTCATATAGCCCCCATATAACGGTACCTCCCGATATTCGGTATTTCGATGATTTTAGCAACATTATTCACCGGAATTGTTTCAAATTTAGTACCCGCAGTTCGATAGGAATACTACGGCCTAAGACAGAAAATTGTCTGTGCAGGTCCACGTCTTCGTATAGCCCCCATATAACGGTACCTCCCGATATTCGGTATTTTGTTGATTTTAGCTACATAATTCACCGGAATTGTTTCATATTTGGCATTTGATGATTTTATCGTTCACCGGAATTGTTTCAAATTACGTGTTTATAATTCGTAATGGGATCTACAGTCTGTGACAGAAAATTGTCTATGCAGGTCTAGGTCCCATATATCAGTACCTCCCTATATTTAGTATTTTGACGGGTTAAGGTACAATACCCACTGAAATTGTTTGAGATGTCATATTTGAACTTCGTAATAGATGCTACAGCCTATGACAGAAAATTGTCTATGCTGGTGCAGGTCTTCGCACAACTCCGATGTAATGGTACATCCCTATATACGATATTTTGATGATTTTAGCTACATTATTCACCGTTTATTTCAAGTTTTCGAATTTGAATATGGTAATGGCTTATGACAAACAATGCCTATGTAGGTCCACGTCGGATAGACTCCAATAAAATGGCTATATTCGGTATTTTTAAAATTTAAACAGAATTTTGTAAGGATTTTATTTTTTGAAAATATGCAAATACGTTCCAAATGGTGGAGGGTAATCAAAGTTCGGCCCGGCAGCCCCGGCTGCTTTTTAACTTGTTTTAGTACATGTTTCCAAAACCATCGTCAAATCTCAACACTACACAATATGGATCTTTCAAAATTTCAGCTTCATTCGTTCTTACAGTTCTTACACTTAGTGCTCATTTCCAAAATCCTCTCCTTACATTTACCTCTTTAATATTTTTAGTATGCTTATAGCTCGAATTTCTAAAAACTTTCCTACATCTCTCCCACAACCCATCAGCGACCCCATTACTAAGTACGTGACTAGGTTTGCCCACAGTACTAAAAAGTGGGAAGCTTTTTACGGCATTTTGCTTCTCTGGAAACCTGAACTTATTTCCTGTTTCGGAAGAAGTGGAAGGAGCGTTCTGTATCTTTTGGGGATCTTTCTGCCTTGTAACATCATATTTTCCTTCTTACTACCACGAGCTTACGCCTCTGCGCTCTGTACAACCTATTTTTGTTTGTGGTATTCTTCGCAATGCATTGACTCATTCGTCTATAATTTGTAGACCTCCTTCTCCTTAGTGAGTATTTCAACAAGGGTTTTGTCTGCACTGGCTTCGGAGTTCGAGCCTGAGTTACTACCTGTTTTTGAGGACTAGGTCGAGCTTAGATTTGTAGCCTTTACTTCTGCTACAAATGCCAAGAAACTCACATCTGAAAGAGATTCCCACTATCGCTGGATGAGGACAGAGCGTGACAAGTGGCACCATAGTATGGAGGGTATATCAAGTTTCTCATTCCGTTGGTAACACCTCGAAATATTAATTTTAGACCCCACAAAGAGTATATATATTATTGATCAGCACTGAATTCTATGTCGATGTCTGCAGGACTTTTGGTATGGGTCAAATAAGTCTACGGACTAGCCTCCATATTACTATATAACCAGATTCAAGGTGTTTTGGTCATTTTAGGTCCATTTAACTCAGAATCGCCGTAAATTGATTGTTTATGTTCCCAGCAAGTAGTAAACATTCTAGAATAGAATTGTCTACTTATGTCCAAGTTTTGGTATAGTCTCCATATAACTGTACCTCCAAATATTCAGTAGGATTTAAGCTACGATTTTCAACAAAATCGTTTTAAATTTGGAGTTTGGAATTCAAAATAGGCACCACCTACTCTGGCAGATAATTGGCTGTAGAGATCCACATTGCCGTATAGCCCCATATAACTGTAACACCTGGAATTCAGACGTTTAAGAATTGGAGCGATTTTTTAATGGATTTTTTAAAAATTTCCAAATTCCTTCCAAATGGTCGAGGATATAAAAAGTTGAGCCCTGCTAAACTTTGCTGCTTTTTTACTTGTTCCTTATTAGTTTTTTGTTGCAGGGGAACACTCCCTCAGTGAGTTTTTCGGTTGGGTGATCACATCATTCTTTTCACAAATTCGATCCTTTTAAACAGGTGTCTCGGTTTTCGAAATTGACCATCCACCCTCCCTCATCCGCCACCTGAGACTGATAACTCCTTCGCGTGCATCTATTGACGTCAGTAAAAACTATCATATCCTCTATTAATGTTTGAAATGTTAAGTTGTTCGCGTTCTGTGACACATGCGTGTACCTTTTTTTGATGGATTGATTAATTGCGGATATAAAAACTACAAATTTCATAAATTGTTAATTTTACAAAAAATTTAATTCACACAAAAATTTAATTTCATTTATTTTCATTGTGACACCTCTTCTGTGAAACAGAGCAAAGTGATGCTACTTGAATTTCAATATGTCAATTTTAAGGACTCAAGTTTTTGTAGGCAATGACAAAAATTGCCAATTTTTCACATGTATTGCACCCCTTTCATTTGTTTTTTGTTGAATTTTATGGCAATATTAACAGACTTCACATCGTAAAAGTGAAGTTCTTGGAAATGTGTTAAATTACACCATATGGTGGCAAACAAAAAAATTGCGAATGGGGCATGTGACAAACAACATCACAGCCAAACAAAGTTTTACGAAAAAACATATTCTGCAAATCATTTCAGCTGAAATCAATTAAGCAACGTTTGAATGTTAAAATCCCCAGCAGGACAATGATAATCAAAAAAATTAAATTGGCAATTTCACAGTGGAATAGCAATTTTATACGTTTTTTTTTTTATTAATTTATTTAATAAAGAGTTAAAAATAATTTTATCTTGCCTCTCCTTAATTAAATGCAAATGAATTGAATTCATAAAATCATAGCCAAGCTACTTTTATTGAATTTTGAGAACACCAAAATGAAACTTTACTAACAATGTTTATACCCTACAATACTATGTTTTGTTAATTTGACCTATAATATTGAAGTGTAAATTTTGTAATATTTTTCAGCTTACAAAACATGTTGGGTCTATTATATACAGATTGCAATTATCACAATGGTTAGGCCTATTGTTTTCAAATATGTCCGCAATATATTTAGGGGTTGAAATGGACCAGCAACTAAAAATGTTCCTGATTTGATGATTTTGCAGCCGTTATAAAGGTCACAAATAGAAACCAAAGGATACGAACTCTGGCATGAAGTTAGAGCGGGTAGATTGGACCATTATTTTTGTGTGAAAAATACCAACATTTCCATTCTACCAAAATTCTGAATATAACTTACAGGCGATATCCAAAATACAAAAGGGGAATTTCTGGCTTTTCCATGCTGATTTCGTTGACGAATATAGCCAATTATCGTGACATAATTTCAAGAGCGAAATCTTCCAAAATAGATTTGGACATAAGGGAGTTTCTGACATATTGTAATGTTGTGGGGTATCAAATGGTCGGCCTGGCCAACTGTAGCATTTGCTTACTTGTTTTTTAATGTATTTGTATTTTATCGATTCTTAGTTTCAAATTAAATTTGAGTGAGTATTCTTTAAAGTTCTTACAAATGAGCTCTCACTAACATATGGCTCCAACCGTCAATCCCTCATCGCTTTAGATCAAATAAAGTGGCCGCCAGTCATACCACCAGAATTTTCAGAAAATGTCACAAAAAGTAATTTTCTTAATAAAAGTCGCACAGAAAAGTATTTATTCAATTAAAAATCGCATTTATTTATTTTAAAGAGTTCTTATTCAAACAAAGTAAAACATAAGAAACAAGTTCGTCACTGTGATTTTTCTAAAAAAAATATTTTTTATCATTTGGGTTGACACGATTTGAAAGCGCTAGATAAATCTATGACTAGAGACCTAAAATAAATACCAATAATTTTAAAAAATGAGAATAACAGACGATAGCCTTTTTTTTTTTCTTCAAATTGCACCCGAACGAAATAATTTTGTCCACTTTTTATGATTCTTTGAACATAAAGTAACAGTGTGTCGATTGCAAATATCAACTTTAATCGCAAAGAGGTAAAAAGTATCAGTCAGTATTGCCGACAGATGTTTACTCTCAGCCAATGTTCGATTATTTGAATATATGTTTATTTCTTTTTTGATTATTCAAATTGTTCAACCTCTTTGGAGTAGGTTCCGAAGGAATGGGCCAACATTGTCCATTTCGTATCGGACCTAAATATATATGATATGAATATTGTGACGTGCCAGATTTGGACCATATCGGTTTCTTCCTTCACTTTATGTGACATACAGGGTGAGATGAAAAATATGCAACCAACTTCAGACTCGCCACTCACCCGACAGCTGTTAAATTATTCCAGTGACAGCTCATTATATTTTTTACAAGCGTACAAAAGCAATTTGGTGAGAATTTTCCGGAATAAAAGTTATTCGTGATGGAATTCAAGCGTCTTAGTGTGATTTCTTTATATTTGGCCAAAGCCAAAAGCGGCTATCGTTAGAGCACTCCAGCATTTAAATGTGAATAAATCTTTTGTGTCTCGTACCATCGCTCGTTATCGTGATACTGGTAGCGTTGCCCGACGTCAAGGAGTGGAAGTGGACGGAAGAAAACAGTAACATCATGGTTCGAAAAGTAAAGAAGAAGCGACTTGATCGAAACCCGCGTCGCAGTGGCCGAAAAATGGCTTGTGAGCTGAACATGTTGCAATATTCCATTCGCCAAATATTGAAAAATGAGCTCGGGGTAAAGCCATTTAAATTCTAAAGAGTGCAAGAACTTTCACCGCAACAAAAAGAAAATGGACTCAAAAGAGCTACGAGTTGCTTCGCTTATGGTGAACTGTCGAATTTGGTTTTCTCCCATGAGAAAACATTCGTTGTCCAGCTGTTTGTAAACAAACAAAATGATCGTGTTTACTTGGCAAAGAGGTCAGCTGAAAATGTGCACCTTCGGTTGAACACCAGAACTCAAGCGGCTCTGGTGATGGTTTGGGACGCCATAACAGCCGGTTATTGCTCTCCGCTCGTATTAATCGACCATGACATCAGAATAAATGCCGAATATTATTGTTAAAATATTCTGGAGGGTGTATTAAAGCCTTGGGCACCTTTGTGGATGAGGTACCAGATAGGGTTCACAGATATATATCATCTTCACAACAGATCTTGTGTTAGCAAAAATGTTTGTATGTGTGAAATTTGAAGAGAGTTGAATGCTTATTTGGCCTACTTTGAGCATTTGTTTTCTCGAAATCTTGAACGCTATGTGGGGGAGTTACCAGAAGAAATGGTCCGATATCTACCATCTTTATAGCAAATATTGTGTTGGTGGAAATATTGGGATGTGCCAAGTCTAAATGAAAACGGATGTTAATGTCGGGTTTTATGAACTTCATGGGCATCCAAAATGTTGACCCTTTGTGTGGGTAGTACCAGAAGGAGTAAAACCATATGTCACATCTTTACAGCAGATCTGATGTTAGTAAATCGGATTCTCCTTTCTTTTTCTGTACAGTCAATTATTTTCTTTTAAAATATTGACATTTTGGGGGGAAGTACCATAAGGAGGGAAACGATATTGTCCATCTCCGAATTCGATTTAAGTTTGACAAAAATATTACGATGTACCAAGTTTGGACCACATCGGATACTCCCTTCGAGAGTTATGGTGTACACCAGCCAGTTGACAGACAGACGGACGGACATCACTAGATCGACTCCAAATGTCCTGAGACGAATTTTGACCAAAGAGACCTAGGGTTTAAAACGGTTATTTCGATGAGGCACCTTTTGGCCGTATCAAGTTATATAGACTCTCTGTAGCCAGGCTGAAGATCATTCTTTCTGGTATCTCCTACACAAAGGGTCAAAGTTTTTAATAACCAAAACGATCAAAAAATCCGTAATAAGCAACTGGTTCTCTTCATATTTTACACATTCCATTATTTCTACTTACACTAGATCTGCTGTGAAGATGGATATATCAGTCCACCCTTCTGGTACCACAAAGGGTCAAAATTTTGAATATTTATGAAGTTCACAAAACTCCAAATTAACATCTGATTCCATTCAGACATGGTACATCTCAAAACTTCCATCAACATAAGATCTGCTAAGAAGATAATAGAAATTAATCCATTTCTTCTGGTACCTCCTCCACATAGGGTTCAAGATTTTAAAAAACAAAACGCTCAAAGAAAGCGAAATAAGCATACAACTCTCTTCAAATTTCACACATCCAAATATTTTTGTTAACTCAAGATCTGTTGTCTAGATGATACATATATGCCAACCCCTTCTTATACCTCACCCACAAAGGGTCACAATTTCCAATTCTCATATCTGTCATAACTTACAACATGCTATATCAAAATATTCCTATTAACCAGAAATCTGATATGTACATGTAATTTACCGGAATTTATGATTTCGCATAAAGTGAGTGTAAATGCTCGATTTCCTTCAAATTTTGCACATGAAGTATGAAAATGGAATAATTCGGCCCGCTATATCTGGTGCCTTACGCATATTTCCCCATCTTCCTAAACATTGAATTTATCTCATATAAAGTATAGGTAGTAGTCGATATAGTCCAAATCTGGCACGTTGCAATATTTATATTAGTCTTAGGTCAGATACGAATTGGTCAACGTTGGCCAACGGCTTCGGAACCTCCCCCATAAACGGTCAACAATTTAAATAATAACTAAAACCTGGGGATATACATCTGTCGGAAATACCGACTTATGCTATTTTACATGTTAATATGGAAATTCAATAATCTATCAAAGATTTTTTTTTTTTGTTTTTTGAAAACCCCAAACTCACATCACTTCCCAAAATTTTAACATCAACAATAATAGTGTTTATCCAGACACGTTGCTGATAAAGGATGATGATAACAAATCGAACAACAAAAAAAAAAGATTTGTAATTTTTTTATTAGCCTTATCTAAATGCATTGACTAAATATTTGATGTATCGTGGCAACGAAATCTGGACAATTAATAGATTAGAACGTAAAAATCACTACAACAGCAAGTAGCACTTTGGCAGGGAAGCTTCGTCATTAGCAGGTGATAAACACATTTCGAACACACCATTAGCCATTATGACCAGCTGAGGGATTACCACTGGGTTGATGGATGTGTCTGGATTTACATGTGAATATATTTACAGGAGGTAATAATAATTGCTGATATGGTGGGTAGTAAACAGCGCAGATTATTCATAAAAATTGGGGTGGGATTGTGACCAAGGTGAATAGAGTCATTTTGGTTTACACTAGGTTATGAGTAACACTATTATCATCATATTTCAAATTGAATCAATTAGAACTTTTGACGATACCTGAAGGTGTTATTTTTTAGGTCATATTTATTTTTGTACCTGTGTACTTGCAATTTATTGTCAATCTTACCTTACCTTTGATACCTTCTTTACCAAATTTTAAATATGTCGAAAAAGACGAAAATCTGTCGCCAAACCAACTGATACTTTGACACTTGTTTAATTTATTATTAAAATAGTTATTTAGGACCAAGGCCATGGAAAAAGATTCTGAAGCACAATGCGCAGTAGACAACAGTGAATAACACGATAGCACATAATTGAGTTCAAAGTCCGTATGTGAAAAACTTCGTTCAGGGATAAATGTTAAAGTGATAAAGAATCGACGGTTTCATACAAACTAACAAAACTTAAGATAAGTAGTAATTACGAAATATTCCCCAGACTCCCCATAGAGGATGACCAGCGTCATTTAGCCATGTTGGTCTGCCCGACCTATAAATATAGAACTTTGGAAGTTTTCAATGGCATTGATATTATTCCAAGGATTGAGCATGGAGTAAATCGACCTCGTTAGGCCCATTCGACTAGCGGTTTTAAGGGGGTTGCAGCCCCGACCGAATCAGCAGGTACTGTTGTACCCATGCAGGTACCGTTTTATGAATGCTTTCGGTACTTTGGAGATTTTGCTGCACACTTTCCAACCAAATCGGCCCTAATAAGAGATTTAGGGTCGATTGTGATTAGATTTACTGATCTCAAAAATATTTAATTTAAGATAATGGGACAATACTTATATTCACGTAAACTTCCAGGGATTTGAAGAAGAGACGATTTGGTCATAAGTCAAGTTTTCACAGGGTGGAGAATAAAAAAGTGAAGAACTTAATGCAATTTCCCTAACAAATAATTGTCTATAACAAATAACAAGTAAGCAAAGGCTATAGTCATGCAGGGCCGACCATGTGATACCCTACAGCACTACGATATCTTGGAAGCTCCCTTATACCCAATACCATTTGGAAGATTGGAGGGAAATATTGTCCGATGACAGTTGGTAGGTTTCTGCCCAGCGCTAAGCTCAAACTCCATTTTAAATTCCGCGTCGATTGGTTTATAATTGTGGCCTATAGAGCAAAAGCAAAATCAAACAAGTAAAAAAGCAGTAAGTTCGTCTGGGCCGAACTATGAATACACTCCACCATTTGGAACGAATTAGAAAATTTTCAAAAAAATAAAATCCAATAAAAATTCTTTTAAAATCTTTAAAATATCTAATATAGGAAGGTGCCGATATATGGGGGGATATACGATATTGTGGACCTATAAAGACAAATCTATGCCTGCGTGTAAAGTACTCACAAGGAACTCATTGTATGGATTTTCAGATAATTCCATTGGAAAAGTGGCTAAAATCATAAAAATACCGAATATAGGGGAGTACCGTTATACGGGGGATATACGATATTGTTGACCTATATCGACAATTCCGTTTCAGGGGTAAAGTGCTCACAAAGAACTCCGTGTGTGGATTTTCAGACAATACGATTGGAAAATGTGGCTAAAATAATCAAAATGCCGAATATCGCGGGGTACCGTTATATGGGAGCTATACGTTATCGTTAACCTATATAGAGAATTCTCTGTCGGGGGGTAAAGTGCTCACAAAGAACCCCTTGTGTACAAAGAACCCCATTCCGTTGAAAAATATGGCTAAAAACATCAAAATACCGAATATCGGGGGTACCGTTATATGAGGGCTATACGATATCGTGGATCTATATAGATAATTCTCTGCCGAGGTATAAAGTACCCAGAAGGAACTACTTGTGTGGATTTTCAGACAATTCCATTGAAAAATGTGGCTAACATCATCAAAATACCGAATATCGGGGGTACCGTTACATGGGGGCTATACGATATTGTGGACCTATATAGATAATTCTCTGCCGAGGTATAAATTACCCACAAGGAACTACTTGTGTGGATTTTCAGACAATTCCATTGAAAAATGTGGCTAACATCATCAAAATACCGAATATCGGGGGTACCGTTATATGGGGGCTATACGATATCGTAGACCGATATAGCCCATCTTCGAACTTGACCTGCCTGCAGACAAAAGAGAGATCTGTGCAAAATTTTAGCTTCCTATCTTAATTCGTTTAGGCTGTAGCGTGATTACAACAGACGGACGGACAGGGCTTAGAATTTTACGCTGATCAAGAATATATATACTTTGTTGGGTCTAAAATGATTATTTCGATGAGTTACAAACGGAATGACGAACTTTATATACCCTCCATACCTTTTTTGGTGGAGGGTATAAAAAAACTTTCTGTTTTTGGTCCATTTCAACCCCTGAATATTATGCGATCATCTTCAAAAGGCTTCTATTCTGGCTCTAGCCTACATTCTAATTTTCGTGAAGATCGGGCCATAATTGCGACATGTAGAGTGATTACAAATTAACATGAACAGACGGACATACATAGCTAGATCGACTCAGCTCGGCGAGATGGGAAGATCAATATATACTTTCCTATGTGGGTAATCAATATTTCGAGGTGTTACATAATTTGTGGCCCAATCAAACTTATAACACATACTTTTGTAGGGTATAAAAATCAATTTGATGCCTAGATTTTCATAATACCTCCTTCGATGAAATCACCTTCAGGGCATTTGAAGTCAATCTACCATGTCCGTCGGTCTATATTCGATATAAAACGAACTTGCCTCATTGTAATATTTTTATAAAACCTATATCGACTCATTTTTCAACACCATAATATTATCATGATCTCAGTTTAAGTTCTCTGAGTCGTTCACTTCAAATGTTGGAAGGTATAAAACTTATATAAATGTTTTAATGGAAGTCCATGTACGTGCGTTGCTAATGTGCGTGTATTTAATGCAAGTTATTTAATAACGAAAATATTAACAATTTCACAATGTGTGCTCCAACACTTATTAAATAAACAACCGATAGACTTGAATATTTCGTGGGTTATTGCATATTTTTACTGTTCTGTCGTATCCTATCGACCTCTCCTTGCATAAATAAAACAATACATTGTTCATCAGCCAGAGTTTCCCGGCTTCTTCTCTGTTTCCTACTTCCACAAATGTTTCGAAGTCAATAAATGATGAAAAGCTTTCATCGTCGGTATGTCATAAACTCTTTAATAACAAAAGTAAGTAAAAAAGGTTTCCAACATTTTGTTTCCTCATTCGGCTTAACATAGGCCCCCGCCAATTGGAAAAAGTTGGAATTATGCAATCACATTGCAGGATGGTTTTTTTTAACATACTTCTGGTTCTTAACATTAGCAATTCATGTTGTCTATTTTTTTTTTTTTTTTTTTGCAAATTGAAAACTTTTAGGAAAAAAATCTAGTCGAATAAGTTTTTAGATTAATGTTGGTTAGCATGTAGATTAAAAAATATAGGAAATGTAAGAGTTTTTTGAGAGATAGAGAGTCTCACATTTTAGATATTGATGAGCATATAGTAGAAGAAATAGGATATACATAGTAGAAGTTGTAAGTGAATTCCCCTGAGCTGTAACCAAGAGACATTCACAAGACTAGGAAAAACGACCAACGAGGGATATCGTTGACATCAAAAACACTAGGTCTAAAGTATCTTAATATCGGACAGCGTAATAATAGATGATAAATTTTGTCCATCCCTCTTCGACCTTACAGAGTCAGTTGCATCACACTTGTAAACTCTAGGTCTAACTCTACAATGACCAGATATGAATTCCATCGAGATTCGGATATCTAGCTTGCTAAGGGAGAAATATACGTTCTACGATCCAATAAAGTCTGCCAGATGAATTTGGCCTATTAAATTCTTTCGATAGGAACTTGAAGAGTTTTCAGATATATCATATCATCAGATATATGTCAAACAGAATACAATTGAGTTACATATTTTTCCAAGTAGGTAAACACACCTTCAGGCAACCTCATTTCTAATGGGGCAGGGTTTAATTACTGGTATTCGTTGTCGAATAAATTTCGATCGAATTTCGATTTTGATAAAAACTACTGGAGTATAATTTCAAAATTCTATATTTCGTAGTTTTTGCAAATATAATATTTGACCTTTATCCAAAATTGTGGTCTTGTTCTCTGACCTAAATTTCAGCTTTTGCAAAATTTCGCAGACATCGCTTTATTGTTCTGAAATATTAAGTAAATGCAAACCAGTAAGGAAAGGTCAAAAGTTGAGGGTGCCGAATATATGATACCCTACACCACTATGAATATTTAGTAACAAATAAACGTTTATAACAACTATAAATTTTTGTTTAATTTTTTGATTATTATTTATTTATTATACCCTCCACCATACATAGTATGGAGGGTATATTAAGTTCGTCATTCCGTTTGTAACTCATTGAAATAATCATTTTAGACCCAACAAAGTATATATATTCTTGATCAGCGTAAAATTCTAAGACGATTTAGCCCTGTCCGTCTGTCCGTCTGTTGTAATCACGCTACAGGGTAAACGAATTAAGATAGAAAGCTAAAATTTTGATCAGATCTCTCTTTTGTCTGCAGGCAGGTCAAGTTCGAAGAGTACCCCCGATTTCCGGTGTTTTGATGATTTTAGCCACATTTTTCAATGGAATTGTATGAAAATCCACACAAGCAGTTCTCTAAGAGCACTTCATCTCTTGGCAGAGAATTATCTATATAGGTCCACAATATCGTATATCCCCCATATAACCGAATATCGGGGGGATTCGGTATTTTGATGATTTTAGCCACAATTTTCAATGTAATGGTCTGAAAATCCTTATCTATATATAAGAACGTTGTGTTAGTAACTACGCTTATAATTCAAGAACCGCTGATCTGATTTTAACGACTTAGACAAATTCGGAATTGTCTCTTGGCAGAAAAGGATAAAATCCAAAAAAATAGCGTAAAAATGTGAAATTTGAGCATTTTAATTTTGACTTTTGACATGTACAATAGTAGTGTTTTATTTTGCATAATTTTTTCCATTTTGACTTACAATTTTCGAATGTATATTTGTAGTGTTTTTTTTAATTCTTATATTATGTGTAGTCTTTTCGGGGAGTATAAAGCGACAACGGACAAAACTTTTATTTATAGATATAAGCTATTTAAAATCGCTAAAAAATCACGAAAAAGGCCATCTCATTGCAAAAATTCTAAAATCGGGAAAGAAAAATGAAAAATTGTTTAATGGAATCGAATTTCAAAATAATAGTACATTCTATTGACAAACTTCGTAACGACCTTTAAACATTTGCTGTAAAATATCAGCGAACCAGTTGAAGATTTTTTTTATTTTTTTCAATTTGCTTTTCTTTTTTTTTGTCAATTTTATATAATGTACGATTTTTTTTCAATTTACGAGATTGAATTTAAGAGATTGAATTCTATTGTTTTTTTTTTTTTTTTTTTTTTTTGTGAAAAAATAAAGAATTATTTTCACCATATATAAGAAAATCATGTCAGTTACAACGCTTATAACTCAAGAACGGTCTAACGGATTTTAAGAATTCATACAATTTCGGATGGTATGCAATACGATATTAAATGAAATCTTTCATGCCTAAAATTGGCATATAGCTTTCAACTCCAGGACCTACATCGTGATTCAGCTGGTAAATGCGAACACATTTAAACAAACAAAAATGGCCGACAAAGCGTTATGGGGCTCATTTTAAAACGTGGACTAACTTCTTTCACTTGACAATAATCCGTCCAAAGAGAACTCAAAATGCTAAATTCATTGGAACTGCAACATTTAGTAAGAAAAGAATTTCTTCCTAAACTTTCAAGATACCTTAGATTGCTTTTGCAGGTCATGATTTGGGTCATAGCCCACAGGTAAGAGTACAACCCGATTTCAAGCATAGTTTACATTTTAACCATATTTTTCATACTAATAATGTTGGTCATTTGAGAAGAAACCATCATCATCAAAAAAATTAATTCCCATCTTTCGGTAATGGGTGTAAAAGAATAATTATGTTTGACTATTCTGAAATGAGGTGGACAAAAATAAATACCACGCAGCACGGGTTCTAAACGTTGGAAATACAAATTTCAAATTACAGCTCATTTTAATGGAAAATATTGCTAAGCTCTTTAAAACACCGAAAATTGAGCTGAGTTTTCACATGGGGCTATTATAGATGTTCTTTATCATATAGGTTTTTAACACTCAAATTAAAGCCTATGGCTGAAAAATAAGATCAGGCTATTCAAAATATGTAACACCGACGGTAGATGAACATCTATAATAATTTTTGCCATGAATATTTGTTTCTATTTAGAAATTACTATGCAGTCATTACTTTTTATTCGATGAGTCAGATCTGTGATCTATTATGCTTTAAAAAATAATCATTAAAGACTAAAAGTACGGACCGGCAACGCGGACCGGGCCAGCTAGTTTGTAATATATTTTCACCTTACAACACAGGTTGGAGTTATTATATGCAGATTGCAATTATCGTCCAAATAAAATACCAACATTTCTATTCTACCGACTACTTGCAGGCGAAATCCCAAAAAAAAAAAACAAGTAAAAAAGCCGTAAGTTCGGCCGGGCCGAACTTTTAATACCCTCCACCATTTGGTACAAATTTGGCAATTTCCAAAAAATAAAACCCGTTAAAAATTCTGTTAAAATCTTAAAAATACCGAATGCTTATACGACGACGTGGGCCTGCATAGGCAACTTTTGTCATAAATTATTACAATAGTTAAATGCGAAATATGGGGGTACCGTTATACAGAATATGGGGGTACCGTTATATGGGGGCTATACGAAGACGTGGACCTGCACAGACAATTTTCTGGCATGGGCTGAAGTATCCAATACGAACTTCACATACGAAATTTGAAACAATCCCGGTAAATAATGTCGCTAAAATCATCAAAATACCGAATATCGGGGGGTACCGTTATATGGGGGCTATATGAAGACGTGGACCTACATGGCTCATTCTTTGACTTTGGATGAAGTATCCATTATGAACTTCAAATACCAAATTTGAAATAATTCCGGTAAACAATGTCGCTAAAATCATCAAAATACCGAATATCGGGGGGTACCGTTATATGGGGGCTATATGAAGACGTGGACCTACATGGCTCATTTTTTTGATTTAGGATGTAGTATCCATTACGAACTTTAAATACCAAATTTGAAACGATTCCGGTAAACAATGTCGCTAAAATCATCAAAAAACCGAATATCGGGGGGTACCGTTATATGGGGGCTATACGAAGACGTGGACCTGCACATATAATTTTCTGTCTTAGGCTGTAGCATCCATTACAAACTTCAAATGCCAAATTTGAAATAATTCCGGTGAATAATGTCGCTAAAATCATCAAAATACCGAATATCGGGAGGTACCGTTATATGGGGGCTATATGATAACTTGGACCTACATGGCCCATTTACGAACTTAACCTGCCTACTGGGAAAAAATACATGTGTGCAAAATTTTAGCCTTCTATCTCAATTTGTTCGAAAGATAGCGTGATTACAACAGACGGACGGACAGACAGACAGACAGACAGACAGACAGACACACAGACGGACATGGCTAAATCGTCTTAGAATTTTACGCTGATCAAGAATATATATACTTTGTTGGGTCTGACATGAATATTTCGAGGAGTTACAAACGGAATGACAAAATTAATATACCCTCCATAGTATGGTGGAGGGTATAAAAACAAAAAAGAAGAAGGTGAACTTCTCGTTTTTTTGTGCTGATTTCGTTAACGAATATAGCCAAATATCGTAGGCAAGCAAATCATATAGATGAGTCTAAATTTGAAGATACAGAGGGCCTCTTTCATTTGGAGATGATCGCAAAATGTTTAGAGGTTCAAATGAACCAACAACAGAAAAATTTTCCTGATCACACAATTGAAACCAATCGACACGGAATTTGTATGAGAAGAAAGTTAAGGACAGGGAAGAATTCTAGCATTTTGGATGACCATTGGATTATATTTAGCTGTAAAATGGACCACAACAACTAACAGCATGACGGAGTGCGTAAATATTGGGCAAATGTCCCTGGTCAAAAAGCTAATTTTCCAAAATAGATAGGGCTTCTAAGATATTGTATCACTAATATCTTCGGAACTACAAGAGATATCAACACATTTGGTTATATTTTAGAAACGCAAGAGTAGTAGTTGGCGTAATCAGGTTAAAAATACCTATCCCATAATAGGGGTTGTGTCCGCAATCGTTTATTATGGGGAATATGACCGTTGTGACCGAAAAAATACATAAATTAGGGGTGTTGCACCGTTAAATTCAGCTGTTTATACCCTACACCACATACCGAATTCGGGTTAATTGTGCACCAAATGGCCAATATCACATCCTGAATTTTGGTACATCCGACCGAATTCAGTATAGAATCAAGTACATCGAATTCGGAGAAAATCGGTAGAGATATAGCTATAGCTCCCATATATATGTTTCATCCGATTTGGTGTTTAAGTCCCTCACATTCGTAATATGCATTCGACAACAGTGATATTTGGTACCAGATATCTCATAGAGCTCTGAAATAGCCATAAATATCCATAATCCGATTTCAGATTTATTGTGCAAATAATGGCTAATGGAGTAAATTTTAGGACGTACGTTTCCATTTTGTGGAACTCGGCTCCAATATATATTTTTCATTATAATCCTTCTCGAAGTGATACCATACACTCTAAAGTATTGTTATTTGGTATAAAAATTTAAAATGTCTCCGTCAATAGTGAAAATCGGCACTGGTACAAAATATTGTACAAACGCAATTTCACAATCATGTTTCGATATCCAAAGAGACGAATGTATCCAAAAATATATCAAGTCTAACACCGTGAAAAAGGTTTTTTTTTTGAACAACAATACATATGCATCCTTTACTGAATAGAACTAAAGTTGTTAAGGCTATAACGATTCGCACTTAACGAATTGTATATGATAGTGTTGTCGACTGGCGCTAACTTCATTACAGGTTTGGGACATATGATGCCTGTTAGTATATAGTGTGTATTTAGAGTCCTTGCTATTATGGTTAGTTATAAAGGACATAAATGAGATTGTTATTTATGTATATGTGTATGAATGTATCTGACTATTCTCAACAAGAATTAACATTTTCATCAGATGTGTATTTTGTTTTCAAGCTTGGTCCACTATTTACTTCAGCCGAATAACGTCACTTCCCTATCATTAATACTTTGAAAGTTGCAACTAAGACTGTCATGAGAATCGAGTGAAATTAAACACTTCGTTGCCTTCATTGTTTGTGCTTTTGTTTTGCATATTTCATGCTAGGTTAAATAATGGAATGTATCGAACAAAACCTACCCTTCACATATCAATAGTTAATGCCTTAAAAAATAATTACATTTTAAAGTGCGAAACATTCAATTGCTTTCATATCATTCAGGATTCCTGTTGTGTAGAGATAATGATTTGAGGTTCTTTTAAAACATGCAATTAAGAAATTAACAATGAAGCACATTAAGTAGGTATTAAGTAGACCACTTTAACCACATATTGATGTATACTTGTTGCGAAAAGTAAAAAAAAATCAAAAACGAAAATTAAAAAATGGTCATGTGGTATTGAAATGTTTAATGTGTACACAAATTCAACTTTTCACTGCCTCGTTGGGGAATTAGACAGTTTTATAACACAATACAGACCAATAAATTATCGGGTCCTCCGAACTTCAACGCTTGAGAAGATGTTGTATGTCTTGATTTGGGTCTCACCAATTTGATTTTTGTACCCTCAGTCATATGGCTAGAGAGGTTTTAGTTATAAGTTTTAGACCCTAGGTCTCTTTGGACCAAATCCGTTTCAGGACATTTGTAGTCCATCTAGGTGTGTCCGTCCGTCTGCCTATCTTGCTGGCTGGTGCGCACGATAATTCTAAAACGGAGTACAGGTACTACAGGTACTTTGGTTCAAACTTGGTACATCATAATAGATCGAGTCCGGAAATAGACAATATCGGTCAACTCCTTCTGGTACATCGTCCACAAAAGGTCAAGATTAAAAAAAAACTTACTTAATAGAAGAAGAAAGGATCATCTAATGTTGTTCAATCTTTTTAAATCCCAATATTTGTATCTGTGCTAGGTTAGATGTAAAAACGGGTAATATCGGTCCACTACATCAAGTACCTCCCACACAGTGGGTCAAGACTTTAAATAATTATATCCCTCACGAAATGTGAAATAAGCACCGCTTCCCTTCAAATCTCACATATCCCAATATTTTTATTAACAAAATATCTGATGTGAAGATGGAATATATTGGGCTACTCCTTCCGGTGCCTCCCCGCACGGGTCAACATTTTTGAAATTATATCTCACATAAAATACTAAAAAAACTATCTGATTCATTCTTAACTTCACACATTCCAATGTTTTTACTAACACAAGATCTTTTGTGAAGATGGTAAATATCGGTCCACTACTTCTGGTACCTCCCCCACAAAAGATCACAACTTATAATATTTATACATTAGTGCTATAGGAAAACCCAGACCCATACAGACAATTAACTATCAGATAGGTACGCATTACGAACTTCAAATACCAAATTTCAAGCAATTATATGGAGGACATCAGTCCGTGTGGTGGTACCAATATCAAATTTGAAACAATTCCATTGAAAAATATCGTCCATATGACCAGGAGGTACGGTTATATAAGAGATTATATGAAACCATGTTACACTTATATGGGTTCTATACCACAGACTGCACTAATATAAAGAGTTCTCTATAAGTATTGTTTTGTGCTTTGGGAATACAAAACATCGATTTATAAAGCAAAGCCTGATGATAATATAGCCCAACTCTCAAATGTTCCTAAATTAGCGAAATGTAACAAATTTGAATTGGTTTATGTTGCTGAATTGTAAGGCGTAAAGACATTAATCAAAACATGACATTGACTTTTTATGGCCAAAGATTAACATGGGGCATGTTCAGGTAAAAATAATAAGATAGTTTATTGATTTTTAATTTGTTTCGACGGTATTCGAAACAAAAAACAAACAAGTAAAAAAACTGTAAGCCAAACATGGAATACGCTCCACCATTTGGAACGAATTTGGAAATTTTCAAAAAATAAAATCAGTTAAAAAATCTGTAAAAAAACTTAGAAATACCGAATACAGGGAGGTACCTATCGGGGCTATGCGAAGACCTGGACCTGCATAGACAATTTTCAGTCACAGGTTGTGGATGTGGAACTTCAAATGTGAAATTTCAAACAATTTTGGTGAATATTGTACCTAAAATTGTGAAAATATCGGATATAGGTAGATTCTGATATATGGGGTTTATACGAAGTCCTGGACCTGCACAGATAATTTTCTGTCTAATTTGAAACAACTCCGGTGAATAATGTCCCTAAAATCATTAAAATACCGAATATTGGGAGGTACCGTTATATGGAGGCTACACGAAGAGGTGGACCTGCATACGCAATTTTTTGTCATAGGCTGTAGTACCCATTTGGAATTTTAAATGCGAAATTTGAAACGAATCCGGTAAGTACCGCTGTATGTGGGCTATACGTGGACCCATATAGATATTTCTCTTTCAGGGGATAAATTGCTTAGAAAAAACTTCTAGTTAGATTTTTAGACAATTCCATTGAAAAATATAGCTAAAATCATCAAAATACCGAATATCGGGAGGTACTGTTATATAGGGTATATACGATATCGTGGACCGATATAGCCCATCTTCAAACTTGTCTGCAGACAAACGACTCCCTAGCTATTCCCTATCTGTATTCGTTTCGACATCCTCCATAGTATGGATGGTATATTAAGTTAGTCATTCAGTTTATAACCCTTCGAAATAATATTTTAGATCTCACAAAGTATATATATTCTTGATCAGCAAAAATTCTACATCGATTTAGTGATGTTCGTCCGTCTATGGAATTAAATCTTGTTTCTGAACGAAGTGAATTAGGTTGATAACATTTTACTCAGATGTCTGCAGGACTTTTGGTGTTGAAAGTATATAGGTCCAGATTTTTGTATAGGTGCCCTATAACTGTACCGACAGGTTTAAGTTTTTAGTCATCATTTCCTTGCAGAAAACTAAACATATAGGTTCAAGTTTTGGAACAGACCCTATATAACTATGCGTCCAAATATTCTGTATTTTGATGATTTATGTCACAGTTTTCACCTGATTTTTTTTAAATTATGAATTTGGAGTTCTTCTACAATAGAATTTTTCCGGTACAGCCTCCATATAACGGCACATTTCAATTTTTGGTATCTTGATTATATTGGCCACATTTTGAAGAGAATTATCTCAAACTTGATATTTGAAGTTCATAATAGGCACCACCTTCTCTACCACAGGCCATATTCGGAATTTTGAAAATTAGATCGAAATTTTTCAGTGCCTATTTTTTACATTTTCAAGTCCCTTCCAAACGGTGGTGGGTATTAACTAAGCTCGTGTTTTACTTGTTAGTACTTAAAATATACAATTTATTCAGTTTGAGACAAATTTTTTAATCAATACTTCATACACCTTCAAAATTTTCAGGCTTATTCAAGTATTTCCTTTTTCGGAAAAATAATAGGAAATATTTGCCTTTTACCTCATAAATTCTTCAAAAATCTTTAACTTTGAAGTTTTATCGAGGACTCTAAGTAAAACCATTGGACAAAATTCCAATTGTTCAATCCAAAAATATTTCAACGTCCTCATATGTAAACCCTAGAAACCGACACAAACCTCAGCTCGATCCCTTTACCCAATACCAAATTTAGTAACATTTTGTTCGCATATCCAAAACAATCAACATCCTATAAAACCAACAGTTATCAAAAATTAGTACCATTTAGTACTTTTCGAAAAATTATAGTACACAATTCCAATACAATCCCCATATCTTAATCCCAGATACCAACAGAGACCTCAACGTTAAATTTCGTGATTCCAGCTCTATTCCTTCACCCAATACCCAATAAAGTACCCTTCACCCAGTATCCCATATAGTACCACTTAGCACTTTTCGTACAAATATTGTACACATTTCCACAGTTACCAATATTATATATCTGGATTTCGGGTCTATTAAATTTCTGGATTTCGGTTCTATTCCTTCATCCAATAAAAAATTAACTACTATTTTGTACTTTTCGTACAACTACAGCTCACCGTTTCAAAAACCAGCTCCATATCTCAATTCCAGTTACCAACAGAGACCTCAATATCATATTTCAGGATACCAGCCCTATATCTTCAAGCAATATCAAATTAAGTACCACTTAGAACTTTTCATACAAATGTACAACTCATGTTCAAACCCACCTCCAAATCTCAACCTCAGATGCCATCATAATTTTAATATTAAATTTCACAATTTTATCTATATCGCTTCAACCAATACCAAGTTTAGTACCATTTAGTACTTTTCGTAAAAATACACACTTCCAAAACCATCTTCATACATATTAACTACATATTAACAGCGACCATAATACTAAACTTTAAGCACTTTATGATCACCCAATACTAAATTTTTCCAAATATAGTACTTTAAATACTTATGGTGCATTTTTAGTCCACATGTCCAAAACCACCTCTTAATCACAAACATACCACCAACAGCGACCGCAATACATAATTTCAAAATTCCAGTTTCATCCATTAACCCTAAACCAAACTATTGCATATTTAGTACCATTTAGAACAGTTCGCATACTTAGTACACATTTCCAAAACCACCTACATATATCGAATATATGTTCCAACCTTGAATTCCATACCAAGTTTCAAGTTATTAGCTCTATCCGTTCATATAATACCAAATGATGAATTTTAGATGTTTAATACCATTTTAGAACTTTTCGCAACCCTTAAGTTCGAATTTCCAAAAACCTTTTGTTAAACCTTTCCTACACTCCATCAGTGACTCTCATTTCAAATTTCAGCTCATTCTATCTCATTCCGTTTGTCCAATACAAAGTATTTAATTTTTAGTACGAATTTTCAAAAACCCAGCCTTATCACACGCCTACGCACCAAGACTGATCCTCGTGCAAAATTTCAAGATTCTTTCCTGAGTGTTGATTCTCAGTCAGTTATTTCACTGTTTTTTTATATACAAAGTAGAGAATCTGAACAATTGAGAATTACAGGAATTTTATAGCTAGAAATTTCAAGTATCTTTTTTGTTCGCTACTCCTCATCAAAACACCGATCTATAATTTAACTCAGGAGTTTTATCAAATTTTAAGGACAAAGTCATAATAGGTCAAAACAAACCTGTAATTCGACTGCAAATAAAACATTAAATTTAATTTTAAATTGGACATAAGTCACCCCATGATATTCTCAATTCCTGCATCACATTTTATTGCGAATTTTTCGTAATAACCACAAACTTCAATTCAATGAATTTTTGTGGCCAATTATATGGCCTGAAATGGTTATGGCAACAACAAATGAAATTGACCTGTAAGCGGATTTGTTTATTGTTGTGATAAATACCACTGCTGGTTGATACGTCTTATTCAAAATAGTTTTGACTGGAAAAATTTCAGTGATTTTGTGGTGAACTTGTCGTAATCCAACAAATATCTATTCCATTGAATATTTTTTCATAGAAATTTGGAAAATGATGGTAATGTTGTGTGTTAATTACATATATTTCTGAGAATTTGGGATTTTTTATTATGTTTCTGTTTATTGTCTATAAATATTATTTATTTTCATGAAAATGTATTTAATTTTATAGAAATTTTAAAGTAAGTTTTATCTTTAGTTTTGCTTTTGTGGTAAAGACAACAAAAGTACATAGTTGCATTTTTTTAATATTTTTAAACTAAAACGTTCTGGATTTTTTTTTTGGTATTATCAAATAATGGGCCCTTTTGTACCTCGAATGAGGCAGATAAAAAAATTTACCTTTGTTTGAATTTTCATACGCCATTCAACATTATATTTTTCAATCATAATTTTCAGTCATCCTGGAAAATTTACACTTTCCACAAAATTTTTCTATTTTGAATTTATAAATGTAATAATTTATTTTTTCGATAAATGCTGTCAATTTTTAGGGGTGGCAAATACAACAAAGAACAAAAATCTTTGTTCGCTCAGCAAATTTTATGTAGGGAATTAAGAAGATATTTAATAATTAATGGTCGAACAACGAATAGAGAGCGAATCAAGCGCCATCTGAACTTAGCATTAACAGGGAAGGGATTTCGATAACAAGATTCAATTTTTCCACTTATGGGTTACATACCAATGTATAAAAGCATCATGCTCTGTAGCACAGTGTACCCCTACACTGTATATATCATTTGATACGGACAAAACGTGCCTAGACGAAATAACGGTTTTAGACGCTAGGTCTTTTTGGACCCTATCCATTAGGAGTCGATCTAAGGTTGTCCGTCCGCCCATCTGGCTGGATGGTGGTGGATAACTCTCAAAAGGAGTACCCGACTTGGCCCAAACTTGGTACATCGTAATCTTAGATCCACTCGTTCTGGCACCTTCCATACAAAAGAAAATATTTTACTGAACAGAAAGAGAATGGATAATCCGTTGAGTTTTCACAATTGACTTCTTCTGTTGAAGGTAAATTTCAACTATTTCAGAGCGCTCGCGTGGCGTATATTGGTTCATGGTAAAAATCTGCTTGGACTGACGCTTCAAACGCGGTATGTCATTAAGCGATGTGACATCTCTGTAAAAAGTTATGGCGTTGCCAGATGGGTCCGTCGAATATGGGCAACACTGTATTTGCGTCAGTGCTAGGACAAGTGCAAAAATGGACAATATCGGTCCACTCCATCAAGTACCTCCCCTCAAAGGGTCAAAATTTTGAAAAATTATAACTTTTATAAAATGTAATGTAATTTTCCGATTGTCATTAAACTTAACACATAACAATACATTAATTAACCCAAAGTCTGGTGTGAAGATGGAATTGTGAAGATGGACTATATCGGTCCACTCCTTCTGGTACCTCCCCCACAAAGGTCCGATTGAGGTGTGGAACTTATGATCTTCTATTTTGCAGTAGGGGATAGATTATAGATAAGATTATATATTCTATGCAGGACCATGTCGTCGTACATTCGGTATTTTTAAAATTTTAACAAAATTTTTAACGGATTTTAACTATTTTTTATTTTTATTTTATTTATTATTATTATTATTATTATTATTATTTTTTTTTTTTTTTTTTTTTTTTGAAAATTGCCAAAATCGTTTCAAATGGTGGAGGGTATTCAAAGATCGGTCAGGCCGAACTTACAGGTTTTTTACTTTTTTACTTTACCGATATTCGAAATTATAAGATTCAAACTGGGTAATCATTATTTTTTGATCTACTGGTAATGCAAAGTGTATGTAGTTGTCATCACTGATATTGGCGATAGCGGCAATTCTATTACAAATAATACCAATATCGCTGAAAGTAATCTAAATGTCCCAATAATATGTCTTTTGAAAACACTTTAAACATAAAGATTATACCCTTAAAAGGAGGTTATATTAATATATATAATTATACCCTTAAAAAGGAGGTTATATTAACTTTGTCATTCCGTTTGTAACATCCATAAATATACGTCGTAGACCCCATAAAGTATATATATTCATGATCAGCATAAAATTCTAAGTCGATTTAATGATGTCCGTCTGTCTGTCTGTTGAAATCACGATACAGCCTACATAATTTGACGTAGAGCTTCAAAATTTGGCAGAACAATTTGTATTATGTCTAGGATGGTTGGTATTGAAAATGAGATATATCGGTCTACGTTTTGGTATAGCCGCCATATAACGGTACATCCCGATATTCGATATTTCGATGATTTTATCGACATTATGCACCAGAATTGTTTCAAATTTAGTATTTCAAGTTCGCAACGGATACTACAGCCTATGACAGAGAATTGTCTGTGCAAGTCCAAGTTTTGGTAAATTCCCCATATAATGGTACCTCCCTATATCCAGTATTTAGATGATTTCAGCTACATTATTCACCGATTTTTTCAAGTTTCGCATTTGAATATAATGATTAAAGTTGTCTTTGCAGGTCCACTTCCTCGTATTTTTAACGATTTTTATTTTTTGAAAATTGCCATTTTCGTTCCAATTAGTGGAGGGTATTCAAGGTTCGGCCTAGCCGAACTTACAGCTTTTTTACTTGTTTTTCTTGTGTTTTCATGGTGTTTGAGGATTGCCTATTTTGACAACCCCGGAATATGTTTCATATGTAATTAAACACACTCCTAACTCAAGGGTTCGACTTGAGTATGTAAATTGACTTACTCTGGGCAATTGTGTTGTCTATAGGGCCACTTACGACAAAGGTGTTTTAATACACCTCTCCGCCTTTAATCTGACCACGGTTATCCAACAGCAAGTAGAATTCCCTGAGCAAGTTCTTTCTCCTGGAAGAGCAATTTGTCCAAATATTTTCTTCCTCTGTTGAGACACGCCAAAATTCTCGCCTTCGTTTAGTTCCACTTTTAGCTTAATTTTTATGCAATTTTCTCCAAAATTAATTTGCAATTTTTACTCAACCACTGTGTTGGGTTATTTTTTACTTTTTTGTTTGCCTCTAGCCCGTCACCAAATTAAAACACTTCTTCACTCTTCAATTGTTTCAAATAAGAATGTTTTATTTCTTTTCTATTCTGGTTTAACAACCAAAAGAATAGCGGGGCAATATTTTTTGCATTGAATAGCAGCAGAGCGATCAGCAGAGGCAGAGCAATAACATAAACAGAGATGATGCACTCAACGTATGTATGTATGTTTGTACGTATGTGCGTTCTCTGCCTATTACTTGATCGTCTGACTGCTCATCCATATTTACAATAACAATGCTAGTTATGATGGATTCTCTTTAGGGCGAATTCAAAGTAAATAATAGAAAAGGGAAAACAGAAAAAATAGTAAGGTGGCTCTTGTAGCGTTGAAATATTAAATAATGAAAATAATTAATTTAAATAATTTTATGATTTCAAAAATGCTCTTTGATTAACAAATTAAATTTAAATAATATTAACAAATCATTTGAGTGATTTAACATCCCGGGCCCCATTGAAACCCTGGTTTCAATCAAGCTTTATTCTTTAGGAAGTACGGCTAACTTTGCCATGGGACGCTTTAATGTAGTTTGTGATGTCTTGACTTCTGCCACTCGAACAAAACCGTCTGCTCCTGGAATAAGTTTGGTAACACGACCGATGGGCCATTTCATGGGAGGAACATTGACTTCGTGTATGAGCACCATATCGTTGACTTGAAGATTTTGTTGTGGGTTTTTCCAGCGATAACGATTTTGTAACTCAGCCAAGTATTCTGCGTGCCACCTGCTCCAGAAATGAGACTTTATGGCTGAGATTCGTTGCCACTGTTGAAGATGAGAAATGTCAGAGTCATATTTTATCTTCTCTGGAATACACTGCAACGGGCAACCAATGAGTAAATGCCCTGGAGTAAGCGCTTCTAAGTCGTTGGGATCTGTGGATATCTGGCAGATAGGACGGGAATTTAAAATTGCCTCTATTTCAACAAGGGCTGTGCATAGCTCTTCAAATGTAAGACGAGCACTAGGGAGCGTTCTGAGCAAGTGGCCTTTAGCTGATTTCACAGCAGCTTCCCATAGTCCACCAAAATGAGGAGCTCTGGGAGGAATGAAGGAAAATTCTATGAACTTCGCAGATGATTAATGAGCAACTGCATCCTTATTTTTGTCGAGGTGGAAAATTTATGAAAATCACTCAATTTCCTTTCTGCTCCAACAAAATTGGTAGCGTTATCGCAATAAATTCTTGACGGTACACCTCTGCGGCCAGTAAACCGTTTTAATGCTGCTATGAAGGCCTCGCTGGACAAGTCGGATACCGCTTCTAGGTGTACTGCCTTTGATGCGAAACAAACGAAGACAGCAATGTAGGATTTTGATGGAGCTTTCCCTCGAATCCTGAGATACGTTGGTATGGGACCAGCAAAATCAACTCCAACAACATCAAATGGGCGGAAACCGGTAACTCGATCCTTGGGTAAGTTGCCCATTACCTGAGTGAGTAATTTCGGTTTGTATCTTGTGCAATGTATGCACTGATGAACCACCTTTCGGGCCAAAGACCGACAATTGACAATCCAAAATTGCTGCTGAACCAAAGATACTAAGGCTTTTGGACCAGCATGGTAATTAGAGCGATGAATGTAGATCACCATGATTTTTACGAAGGTATCGGTTTTGGGCAGGACCAAAGGAAACTTCATCTCTGGTGTAAGCTCGGCATTTAATAATCGGCCGCCAACTCTTATTAATTGCACTCCAGAGACATCTTCTATAAATGGAGCCAATGATGACAGCTGACCAGAGACAAATCCATGCTTTGATATTTCAAGGAATTCCTCCGAAAAATAATGTTGTTGAATGCACCAGACTATCCTATGGAGAGAATGTGTCAACTCATCTGGAGATATAGAGGGCAAGTGGAGCGATTTCCTTGAACGAATTCGAAATATATATGAGAATATTCTGAGACATTTTAAATAGTTACTGAATTTATGGACTGCTTTTAGGATATAGGGTAAGTCCTCCTTTTTTGTTACCAATGTAATTTTTCTTCCTTCAAGATGCATGTCCGTTTCGCTTAGACTTGGGCCAGAATAATTTGGCCAATTGAAAGATGTGCCCATAAGGAAGGAAGGGCCTACGAACCAAGGTGAAACCAGTATATCGGAGACAGAACAACTTCTGGATACTAAATCAGCGGGATTGTGTTCAGTAGGAACATATTGCCATAGGACATCAGGGCAAGTTTCTTGAATCTCAGCTACTCTGTTACCCACAAAAGTAGACAAGGTTGAAGAGTGGGAATTAATCCAATGAAGAGTAATCTGAGAATCCGACCAGAAGTAGATTTGGGAAATCGGGAAGTTAAAATATTGCTTTAATTGGCTCCAGAAGGTTGCGAGTAAATGAGCAGCACACAACTCTAATCGAGGCAATGTTCTCGTTTTCAAAGGCGCAACTCTTGACTTTGATGCGATTAAATTTACTGATATGTTTCCCAAAGAATCTTCACAGCGAAGATATAAACAGCAACCATATGCCTTTATTGAAGCATCTCCAAATCCATGGACCTCTATGTTAGTTGAATTTGGTAGTCGAATGTATCGAGGAATCTGTACTTGAGACAATTTATTGTAATCAGCCATGATGGATTCCCAAGCTGATTCAATTTCTTGAGGAACTGATTCATCCCAATCACATTTTATGATCCAAAGATGTTGGAGCAATATTTTTGACCTGATGATGAGAGGGCTTATTAAACCCATTGGGTCAAAGAGCGTCGACGTCAGGGAAAGAATGTTTCTTTTCGTATTATGTGCATACGTTTTGGATGGGCGAAACTCAAAGTGGAATGTGTCATTATCTGAGTGCCATGTCATACCCAAAGTACTTGTGACGTCATCATTTAGCTTCATTTCCTTTACTTCATCTTCACTTGAGACATAACCTGGGTAATTGCTATGCCATTTTGAGAGTGAAAATTTCGAGTAAGATAAAATTTCGGTGACTTCTGTCTTAATGCGTTTTAAAGATACAAGGTCATCCGCTCCAGTAACCATATCGTCGACATAAAAATCATTCATTATTATGTCTTTTCCTACTTCGTATGGGTTGGGAAAACGTTCTGCGGCATAATGTAGACTTCGAATTGCGAGATATGGTGCCGAAGCTGTCCCGTATGTAACGGTGTTGAGGGCAAATGTTTTTATCGGTTTGGTGGAGTCATCTCTCCACAGTATAAGCTGAAGTTGTCTATCCTCAGGGTGAACCAAAACCTGGCGATACATTTTGACGATATCAGCTGTCATTCCGTAACGATGACACCTGAAACGAAGCAGAGTAATTAATAAATTGTTCTGGATTGTTGGACCCACCATCATAATTTCATTCAGGGATGTTTGTGAAGAGGTTCGACATGATGCGTCGAAAACAACACGCAACTTGGTCGACACACTGCTGGGGCGAAGAACACAGTGATGTGGTATGTAATAGTTGGGAACTGAAATATTAGTGTCGTCCACCTGAGACATATGGCCCAATTCCTCATATTCTTTAAGAAATTGTGAGTAATCCTCTTTTAATTCAGGGTTTTTGTTCAATTTTCTCTCTATGGAAAAGAAACGACGCAGGGCAATGTCTCGTGAATCGCCTAGCACATTTGGGTCACCTTTAAAGGGTAATCTCACCATTAAGCGTCCATCCGATTGAACTGATACATTTTTCACAAAATGGTCTTCACATACTTTTTGTTCTCGGGACATATTTTGGCATTTGCTTTCAACGACGTCAATTTTCCATAGCATTTCAATATTTTTATTTATCTCTTGGAAAATATCTTTGTGTTGTACAATGGAGTAAGTAGACCTTTGTGATGATATTGCCGTTTGACTTGTATACTTTCCAGAGACAATCCATCCCAAGAGAGTTTTTTGTAAAGTGGGCAAATTTTCTCCAAGTTTAATTTGACCAACGGATAAGAGCGAAAAAAATGATTCTGCCCCGAGTAAAATATCGATTCCTCGTCGACGATGAAATTCTGGATCAGCTAGCTCTATGTTGGAGGGCAAATTGAAATCATTAACGGAAAGATTCTCGTCAGGATGATAACCAGTAATATTGCGAGAAACCAGGAACTCTAATGACATATTGAAGTTATTAAGACGAGATCTTATTGTCGTTTGTGTTTTATGAGTGACTCTCAACTTCGAAGAGCCAACTCCAGAGACATCTGTTGAATTTGTGCATTTCTTGAGATTAAGAGATTTGCATAATGTCTCACTTATGAAGTTAACTTGAGAGCAAGAGTCAAGCAGAGCACGGCCCAGTTGATATTTTCCCTCTGAGTCACGAACCAATACTAATGCAGTAGCAAGAATAACAGCACTCATTTGGGGACTGGGTTTGTTTTGAAAGGTGCTATGTGTAGCAGCAGATGATGATGACGTTTCTTCTTCTTTCTGGGGACAGGTTGGTTCTAATTGCTTATGAAGAAGCGAGTGATGACGTTGTTTACAAAATCTACATGAATATTTTGAGGGGCATTGTATGTAACCATGCCCTTTTGATAAACAGTTGAGGCAAAGTTTTTGTTGCTTAGCTTGTTCAATTCGTTGATTAGGAGTAAGAACGATGAACCGCTGACAAGTTGATATCATATGACCCGATTTGGAGCAATGACTGCACACAAAATCTTGAGCCACATTTTTTGTTACGAATGAATGTTGTTTTTGATTATTACTATGTGAGTAATTTGTTGTTATGGTAGGGTTATGCTGTTTTGAAGACCGTCGGCACTGTGCGTCCAATTGCTGACAACGCTTGTCCAACATGGAGCAACATTCAGTCCAAGAGGGTAATTTAGAGTAATCGATGTATTCATCCCATCGTTGTTTGGTTTCAGAATCAACCTTGCTCATTGCGAGATGAATTATGAAGGCATCACAAATTTGTTCAAAGGAGCCAAGGGATTTCAAAGAGCTATAGAGAGCAGAAATTGTATCCACAATATTTCTCAATTGCTTTGGAACAGGTTTATTGGACTTCGGAAGTTCAAACATTGATGTCACATTTTCAAGAAAGATTAGTGTGTCATTATCGTACCGTTCCTTCAATCTTTTAAGGGCACTAGAGTAATTTTCATCAGTGACTTGGAATGCCTTTATGGTTGCAAGCGCTTCCCCACTAAGACACGAGAGTAAGTGGTTGAATTTTTCCGAAGTAGAAATATTTGGGTCATTGTGGACCAAATTGTTAAACGTATTTATAAAGTTTTTATATTCCAGATATTTCCCGTCAAACTTCGGTAATTTTAAGCTGGGTAATCTATTAGATGGGACATGAGGCAACACAAAAGATTGATCAGTTACACTAGGACGTCTATCTTGCCCAATTTGAGTAAGAATTTTAGTTTTAATTGAAACATATAGTTCCTCAATTTCGGCTCTTCCATTATCTCTGGGAGACAATCTTTCTATCTGACTTTGGTAGTAAGAAGCTTGCTTGTAGTGGGATTCTACAATTCCCAACCGACACTCAAGTTCTGTATGGGACAATGAAGTGTTGGATTCAATTATATTTTTAATTCGGGTCATACTCCCCTTTGACGAGCCACGTTGTTGTTTCAATTCCTCAATGGTTGTGTCCCTTTGGGAACCTTGGACTTGTTCATCAGTCATTTGGAATTATAATTTTTTATAAATTTGTGTAAAAATGTTTTCCGTTGTTTACCGATGATAGGATTATGTTTCGCAAGAAAGAGAAGCCGGTTTATGAGAATGCCGTCTCAGTTTAATTTTCAGCTTCAGCCACTTGAGCAACGATAGTTTTAAAAATGGCACCAAAAAATTAGATGAAAAGTAGGCGAGAATGCTGTCTCACTCTAAATTTTCAATTCAGCAATATTCCTTATCGCTTATAAAAATGGCTTCGATTCTTTCGCAAAATGACGGAGTAATGGCTGACAGTAAAAAGGCGGGCAAACAAAATCCAAATGCACTTGGGTAAAATGGAGCAAAAATTGTAGGTTAAAAAGACACAAGTGTCCTGTCACGGTCGCCAATGTTTGAGGATTGCCTATTTTGACAACCCCGGAATATGTTTCATATGTAATTAAACACACTCCTAACTCAAGGGTTCGACTTGAGTATGTAAATTGACTTACTCTGGGCAATTGTGTTGTCTATAGGGCCACTTACGACAAAGGTGTTTTAATACACCTCTCCGCCTTTAATCTGACCACGGTTATCCAACAGCAAGTAGAATTCTCTGAGCAAGTTCTTTCTCCTGGAAGAGCAATTTGTCCAAATATTTTCTTCCTCTGTTGAGACACGCCAAAATTCTCGCCTTCGTTTAGTTCCACTTTTAGCTTAATTTTTATGCAATTTTCTCCAAAATTAATTTGCAATTTTTACTCAACCACTGTGTTGGGTTATTTTTTACTTTTTTGTTTGCCTCTAGCCCGTCACCAAATTAAAACACTTCTTCACTCTTCAATTGTTTCAAATAAGAATGTTTTATTTCTTTTCTATTCTGGTTTAACAACCAAAAGAATAGCGGGGCAATATTTTTTGCATTGAATAGCAGCAGAGCGATCAGCAGAGGCAGAGCAATAACATAAACATAGATGATGCACTCAACGTATGTATGTATGTTTGTACGTATGTGCGTTCTCTGCCTATTACTTGATCGTCTGACTGCTCATCCATATTTACAATAACAATGCTAGTTATGATGGATTCTCTTTAGGGCGAATTCAAAGTAAATAATAGAAAAGGGAAAACAGAAAAAATAGTAAGGTGGCTCTTGTAGCGTTGAAATATTAAATAATGAAAATAATTAATTTAAATAATTTTATGATTTCAAAAATGCTCTTTGATTAACAAATTAAATTTAAATAATATTAACAAATCATTTGAGTGATTTAACATCCCGGGCCCCATTGAAACCCTGGTTTCAATCAAAAAACCGTCTGCTCCTGGAATAAGTTTGGTAACACGACCGATGGCCCATTTCATGGGAGGAACATTGTCTTCGTGTATGAGCACCATATCGTTGACTTGAAGATTTTGTTGTGGGTTTTTCCAGCGATAACGATTTTGTAACTCAGCCAAGTATTCTGCGTGCCACCTGCTCCAGAAATGAGACTTTATGGCTGAGATTCGTTGCCACTGTTGAAGATGAGAAATGTCAGAGTCATATTTTATCTTCTCTGGAATACACTGCAACGGGCAACCAATGAGTAAATGCCCTGGAGTAAGCGCTTCTAAGTCGTTGGGATCTGTGGATATCTGGCAGATAGGACGGGAATTTAAAATTGCCTCTATTTCAACAAGGGCTGTGCATAGCTCTTCAAATGTAAGACGAGCACTAGGGAGCGTTCTGAGCAAGTGGCCTTTAGCTGATTTCACAGCAGCTTCCCATAGTCCACCAAAATGAGGAGCTCTGGGAGGAATGAAGGAAAATTCTATGAACTTCGCAGATGATTAATGAGCAACTGCATCCTTATTTTTGTCGAGGTGGAAAAATTTATGAAAATCACTCAATTTCCTTTCTGCTCCAACAAAATTGGTAGCGTTATCGCAATAAATTCTTGACGGTACACCTCTGCGGCCAGTAAACCGTTTTAATGCTGCTATGAAGGCCTCGCTGGACAAGTCGGATACCGCTTCTAGGTGTACTGCCTTTGATGCGAAACAAACGAAGACAGCAATGTAGGATTTTGATGGAGCTTTCCCTCGAATCCTGAGATACGTTGGTATGGGACCAGCAAAATCAACTCCAACAACATCAAATGGGCGGAAACCGGTAACTCGATCCTTGGGTAAGTTGCCCATTACCTGAGTGAGTAATTTCGGTTTGTATCTTGTGCAATGTATGCACTGATGAACCACCTTTCGGGCCAAAGACCGACAATTGACAATCCAAAATTGCTGCTGAACCAAAGATACTAAGGCTTTTGGACCAGCATGGTAATTAGAGCGATGAATGTAGATCACCATGATTTTTACGAAGGTATCGGTTTTGGGCAGGACCAAAGGAAACTTCATCTCTGGTGTAAGCTCGGCATTTAATAATCGGCCGCCAACTCTTATTAATTGCACTCCAGAGACATCTTCTATAAATGGAGCCAATGATGACAGCTGACCAGAGACAAATCCATGCTTTGATATTTCAAGGAATTCCTCCGAAAAATAATGTTGTTGAATGCACCAGACTATCCTATGGAGAGAATGTGTCAACTCATCTGGAGATATAGAGGGCAAGTGGAGCGATTTCCTTGAACGAATTCGAAATATATATGAGAATATTCTGAGACATTTTAAATAGTTACTGAATTTATGGACTGCTTTTAGGATATAGGGTAAGTCCTCCTTTTTTGTTACCAATGTAATTTTTCTTCCTTCAAGATGCATGTCCGTTTCGCTTAGACTTGGGCCAGAATAATTTGGCCAATTGAAAGATGTGCCCATAAGGAAGGAAGGGCCTACGAACCAAGGTGAAACCAGTATATCGGAGACAGAACAACTTCTGGATACTAAATCAGCGGGATTGTGTTCAGTAGGAACATATTGCCATAGGACATCAGGGCAAGTTTCTTGAATCTCAGCTACTCTGTTACCCACAAAAGTAGACAAGGTTGAAGAGTGGGAATTAATCCAATGAAGAGTAATCTGAGAATCCGACCAGAAGTAGATTTGGGAAATCGGGAAGTTAAAATATTGCTTTAATTGGCTCCAGAAGGTTGCGAGTAAATGAGCAGCACACAACTCTAATCGAGGCAATGTTCTCGTTTTCAAAGGCGCAACTCTTGACTTTGATGCGATTAAATTTACTGATATGTTTCCCAAAGAATCTTCACAGCGAAGATATAAACAGCAACCATATGCCTTTATTGAAGCATCTCCAAATCCATGGACCTCTATGTTAGTTGAATTTGGTAGTCGAATGTATCGAGGAATCTGTACTTGAGACAATTTATTGTAATCAGCCATGATGGATTCCCAAGCTGATTCAATTTCTTGAGGAACTGATTCATCCCAATCACATTTTATGATCCAAAGATGTTGGAGCAATATTTTTGACCTGATGATGAGAGGGCTTATTAAACCCATTGGGTCAAAGAGCGTCGACGTCAGGGAAAGAATGTTTCTTTTCGTATTATGTGCATACGTTTTGGATGGGCGAAACTCAAAGTGGAATGTGTCATTATCTGAGTGCCATGTCATACCCAAAGTACTTGTGACGTCATCATTTAGCTTCATTTCCTTTACTTCATCTTCACTTGAGACATAACCTGGGTAATTGCTATGCCATTTTGAGAGTGAAAATTTCGAGTAAGATAAAATTTCGGTGACTTCTTTCTTAATGCGTTTTAAAGATACAAGGTCATCCGCTCCAGTAACCATATCGTCGACATAAAAATCATTCATTATTATGTCTTTTCCTACTTCGTATGGGTTGGGAAAACGTTCTGCGGCATAATGTAGACTTCGAATTGCGAGATATGGTGCCGAAGCTGTCCCGTATGTAACGGTGTTGAGGGCAAATGTTTTTATCGGTTTGGTGGAGTCATCTCTCCACAGTATAAGCTGAAGTTGTCTATCCTCAGGGTGAACCAAAACCTGGCGATACATTTTGACGATATCAGCTGTCATTCCGTAACGATGACACCTGAAACGAAGCAGAGTAATTAATAAATTGTTCTGGATTGTTGGACCCACCATCATAATTTCATTCAGGGATGTTTGTGAAGAGGTTCGACATGATGCGTCGAAAACAACACGCAACTTGGTCGACACACTGCTGGGGCGAAGAACACAGTGATGTGGTATGTAATAGTTGGGAACTGAAATATTAGTGTCGTCCACCTGAGACATATGGCCCAATTCCTCATATTCTTTAAGAAATTGTGAGTAATCCTCTTTTAATTCAGGGTTTTTGTTCAATTTTCTCTCTATGGAAAAGAAACGACGCAGGGCAATGTCTCGTGAATCGCCAAGCACATTTGGGTCACCTTTAAAGGGTAATCTCACCATTAAGCGTCCATCCGATTGAACTGATACATTTTTCACAAAATGGTCTTCACATACTTTTTGTTCTCGGGACATATTTTGGCATTTGCTTTCAACGACGTCAATTTTCCATAGCATTTCAATATTTTTATTTATCTCTTGGAAAATATCTTTGTGTTGTACAATGGAGTAAGTAGACCTTTGTGATGATATTGCCGTTTGACTTGTATACTTTCCAGAGACAATCCATCCCAAGAGAGTTTTTTGTAAAGTGGGCAAATTTTCTCCAAGTTTAATTTGACCAACGGATAAGAGCGAAAAAAATGATTCTGCCCCGAGTAAAATATCGATTCCTCGTCGACGATGAAATTCTGGATCAGCTAGCTCTATGTTGGAGGGCAAATTGAAATCATTAACGGAAAGATTCTCGTCAGGATGATAACCAGTAATATTGCGAGAAACCAGGAACTCTAATGACATATTGAAGTTATTAAGACGAGATCTTATTGTCGTTTGTGTTTTATGAGTGACTCTCAACTTCGAAGAGCCAACTCCAGAGACATCTGTTGAATTTGTGCATTTCTTGAGATTAAGAGATTTGCATAATGTCTCACTTATGAAGTTAACTTGAGAGCAAGAGTCAAGCAGAGCACGGCCCAGTTGATATTTTCCCTCTGAGTCACGAACCAATACTAATGCAGTAGCAAGAATAACAGCACTCATTTGGGGACTGGGTTTGTTTTGAAAGGTGCTATGTGTAGCAGCAGATGATGATGACGTTTCTTCTTCTTTCTGGGGACAGGTTGGTTCTAATTGCTTATGAAGAAGCGAGTGATGACGTTGTTTACAAAATCTACATGAATATTTTGAGGGGCATTGTATGTAACCATGCCCTTTTGATAAACAGTTGAGGCAAAGTTTTTGTTGTTTAGCTTGTTCAATTCGTTGATTAGGAGTAAGAACGATGAACCGCTGACAAGTTGATATCATATGACCCGATTTGGAGCAATGACTGCACACAAAATCTTGAGCCACATTTTTTGTTACGAATGAATGTTGTTTTTGATTATTACTATGTGAGTAATTTGTTGTTATGGTAGGGTTATGCTGTTTTGAAGACCGTCGGCACTGTGCGTCCAATTGCTGACAACGCTTGTCCAACATGGAGCAACATTCAGTCCAAGAGGGTAATTTAGAGTAATCGATGTATTCATCCCATCGTTGTTTGGTTTCAGAATCAACCTTGCTCATTGCGAGATGAATTATGAAGGCATCACAAATTTGTTCAAAGGAGCCAAGGGATTTCAAAGAGCTATAGAGAGCAGAAATTGTATCCACAATATTTCTCAATTGCTTTGGAACAGGTTTATTGGACTTCGGAAGTTCAAACATTGATGTCACATTTTCAAGAAAGATTAGTGTGTCATTATCGTACCGTTCCTTCAATCTTTTAAGGGCACTAGAGTAATTTTCATCAGTGACTTGGAATGCCTTTATGGTTGCAAGCGCTTCCCCACTAAGACACGAGAGTAAGTGGTTGAATTTTTCCGAAGTAGAAATATTTGGGTCATTGTGGACCAAATTGTTAAACGTATTTATAAAGTTCTTATATTCCAGATATTTCCCGTCAAACTTCGGTAATTTTAAGCTGGGTAATCTATTAGATGGGACATGAGGCAACACAAAAGATTGATCAGTTACACTAGGACGTCTATCTTGCCCAATTTGAGTAAGAATTTTAGTTTTAATTGAAACATATAGTTCCTCAATTTCGGCTCTTCCATTATCTCTGGGAGACAATCTTTCTATCTGACTTTGGTAGTAAGAAGCTTGCTTGTAGTGGGATTCTACAATTCCCAACCGACACTCAAGTTCTGTATGGGACAATGAAGTGTTGGATTCAATTATATTTTTAATTCGGGTCATACTCCCCTTTGACGAGCCACGTTGTTGTTTCAATTCCTCAATGGTTGTGTCCCTTTGGGAACCTTGGACTTGTTCATCAGTCATTTGGAATTATAATTTTTTATAAATTTGTGTAAAAATGTTTTCCGTTGTTTACCGATGATAGGATTATGTTTCGCAAGAAAGAGAAGCCGGTTTATGAGAATGCCGTCTCAGTTTAATTTTCAGCTTCAGCCACTTGAGCAACGATAGTTTAAAAAATGGCACCAAAAAATTAGATGAAAAGTAGGCGAGAATGCTGTCTCACTCTAAATTTTCAATTCAGCAATATTCCTTATCGCTTATAAAAATGGCTTCGATTCTTTCGCAAAATGACGGAGTAATGGCTGACAGTAAAAAGGCGGGCAAACAAAATCCAAATGCACTTGGGTAAAATGGAGCAAAAATTGTAGGTTAAAAAGACACAAGTGTCCTGTCACGGTCGCCAATGTTTGAGGATTGCCTATTTTGACAACCCCGGAATATGTTTCATATGTAATTAAACACACTCCTAACTCAAGGGTTCGACTTGAGTATGTAAATTGACTTACTCTGGGCAATTGTGTTGTCTATAGGGCCACTTACGACAAAGGTGTTTTAATACACCTCTCCGCCTTTAATCTGACCACGGTTATCCAACAGCAAGTAGAATTCCCTGAGCAAGTTCTTTCTCCTGGAAGAGCAATTTGTCCAAATATTTTCTTCCTCTGTTGAGACACGCCAAAATTCTCGCCTTCGTTTAGTTCCACTTTTAGCTTAATTTTTATGCAATTTTCTCCAAAATTAATTTGCAATTTTTACTCAACCACTGTGTTGGGTTATTTTTTACTTTTTTGTTTGCCTCTAGCCCGTCACCAAATTAAAACACTTCTTCACTCTTCAATTGTTTCAAATAAGAATGTTTTATTTCTTTTCTATTCTGGTTTAACAACCAAAAGAATAGCGGGGCAATATTTTTTGCATTGAATAGCAGCAGAGCGATCAGCAGAGGCAGAGCAATAACATAAACAGAGATGATGCACTCAACGTATGTATGTATGTTTGTACGTATGTGCGTTCTCTGCCTATTACTTGATCGTCTGACTGCTCATCCTATTTACAATAACAATGCTAGTTATGATGGATTCTCTTTAGGGCGAATTCAAAGTAAATAATAGAAAAGGGAAAACAGAAAAAATAGTAAGGTGGCTCTTGTAGCGTTGAAATATTAAATAATGAAAATAATTAATTTAAATAATTTTATGATTTCAAAAATGCTCTTTGATTAACAAATTAAATTTAAATAATATTAACAAATCATTTGAGTGATTTAACACATGGGATGCATAGATAATCCTCCGTATCAGTATTATTGGTATTAGTGATAAAATCCAAAAAAAAAATATATAATAATAAAAAATGTTTCTCTCTTCATAGAAAGCATTCCAAAGTCATGTCCTTTAAAACTATTATATTTAAATAAAATATATCCATGTGGAATATTATAAAAATAAATATTTTTTTTACTTCTGTACAATATAACATGGTTTCAAGGAAATGCGTGTAAATTAATTTTTCGACCTTGTTGTTTGCAATAGAAGAAAATAAATGATAAAGAGGAACCGACTAAATTAAGTTTTTAAATTGTTCTCGTGCTTTGTGGCTTGGCTTGTCAGCAATACTATATATACAATACTAATGAAAGTGAATACAGTTACAATTAAAAGAAAAACTAAAAAAAGTTATATTTCCACACGGAATAGATTGACAACAAGCATGGAAGAGATTTATGGTAAAAAAAAATATTTCTACAGAAAGTGGATGAAATGAACAACGTAAGCTCCCTAGACAGCAAAAAGACTTATTTAAAGTGAATGTACCAGAATTATTTAAATCATTTTGATTGTTTGTAACTTGAAACAAACAAGGCCATAATATGTATGTGTGCGTAAAATTACCGTAAAGACCTCTGATATATCGGGATTTTTATAAAAAAAATGGTTTGGTGCTTTTTAAGGATATCTGTTTTGATAACAGCGAAGTAATAACAGACATATATTATAAGCGTTTTACTTCAATTCTGTAATCTGTGAACTAAACCTGTGCATTCGTACCGACCTCGACCTTTTGCTTTTCATCACCGACATCGTCTAACACGTTGGAAATATTTTCTAACGTTGATTTGAAGGTAGCTTCATCATGTGCCCCAGTCAATATTTGGACTACGTCCATGGTTTTAGTATATTTTACTCATTCATTCAGATTATTTGAATCATTTTGCGAAATGAGAATAAATTGAGATCGAACATGTCCAGACAAATCGACTTATGTACTATATACTCGTATATCATCTTCAAGACATTTGGAGTCGATCTAGCGATGTTCGTCCGTCCGTCTGTCTGTCTGGCTGGTTGGTGCGCACGATACCTCTCGAAGGGAGTATCCGATTTGGTCCAAACTTGGTACATCGTAATATTTTTGTCAAACTTAGATGGAGTTCGGAGATGGGCAATATCTATCCACTCCTTCTAGTACCTCCCCCAAAATTTTTCAAAAAATATATTTTTTGCACAGAAAGAGAAAGGATGATCCAAATTTTGCTCCAACTTTGCAAATCCAAATATTTGCAACAGTGCTAGGTCAAGTGCGAAAAATTAACAAATAATTACAACTCTTATAAAATGTGAAGTAAGAGTCCGATTGTTTTCAAATTTCACACATCCCAATATTTTTAATAACCCAAGATCTTGTGTTAAGATGGTATACATCGGTCCAATCCTTCTGGAACCTCCCCCACAAAAGGTCGAAATTTTCAAAAAATACATTTTCTTTGCAAATTCTAATATTTGCGTCAGTTCTAGCTCAGATGCGAAAATGGACAATATCGATCCACTCCATCAAGTACCTCCCCCACAAAGGGTCAAAATTTTGAATAGTTACAACTCTTATAAAATGTGATGTAAGAGTTCGATTGTCTTCAAATTTCAAACACCCAAAATTTTTATAAACACAAGATCTGGTGTTAAGATGGAAGATATCGGTCCACTCCTTTTAGTACCTTCCCCGCAAAAGATCAAAATTGTGAATATCCATTAAGCTCATAAAACGCGAAATTAACATCCGATTCCACTTTGACTTGACAGCACTGAATATTTCTATCAACACAGGATAGGTAGAGATCAGTTCTTTCCTTCTGGTACCTCCCCCACATAGGGTTCAATATTTTTCAAAACAAAACGCTGAGGAAGAAAGCAAAATAAGCTTTCAACTCTCTTCAGATTTCACACATACAAATATTTTTGTTAACGCAAGAACTGTCGTGAAGTTCATATATATCTGCGAACACCTTCTTCTACCTCACCCACAAAGGGACACAATTTTCATTAATTTTATCTGTCATAACTTGCGAAACAATTCAGCGATTCTTTATAACTTCCTATATCTAAACATTTCTCTTAACCAGAATTCTGATATGAATATGTAATTTATCGAAATTTATGATTTTGCATAAAATTGGATATAAGTTCGATTTCCTTCAAATTTTGCACATACTAATATATTTTTATTTGTATTAGATGAAGTATGCAAATGGAACAATTTAGTGGACCACAACTGTTACCTCACGCATATTTCCACATTTTCTATATTTTCAAAATTTGCACAAATCTCATATAAAGAATAGGAAGTAGTCGATCTCCAAATCTTGCACGTTTTAATATTTATATCAGTCTTAGGTCAGATACGAATTGGTCAATATTGGCCAACTTCGGAACCTTCCCAGTTAATGGGCAACTGTTTGAATAATCATAACTCAAGGCTGGGGGTATACATTTGTCGGGAAAACCGGCTGATACTATTTTACTTGTTGGATGAAAATTCAATTGGCAAATATGAAATTGAATCGACCGTTTTAGGAGTTTTAAGGCAATGCACAGCGATCCGAAGACATGACAATAATCAATAATCTGAATACAATAAATTATCTCAACATATCAAATTTTAATATTCCTACAATTTTTTTACCTTTGCCACATTTGGCAACCCATAGAAGGGAATATTGATTTTTTTATAATTTTGGAGATACATGAAGTACTCACTGCAGCATAGTCAGTGTTTTATGTGTTATAGTTAGATTGAATGTTTTAATTAAGTTATTATATTTTTTCGATATTTTTATTCAAAGAATATTTATATTTTCACTTCTTCGCAGTATACTCTTAAAAGAGGTTAAGTTCTACTACATAGGGCATATATCTGCATTTGTGGATCCTATTAGCGTTTCAAAATATCACTTTAACCTTTAAAATACGGCAATTGTGGAGGTACCTTTATGTGGAATGTATACCAAAGAGTGAGTATTTTTCACAATTCTTTGCAGGAAGGTATATATTCAGAATATATTCAGGGTCCTATGGGAGCTATATCAAAAACGTGTTCAATGTTGACAGATTTTTGGCAAATCAATTTGTTACCCTATCCCAAACAAGAATGATAAATTTCAGCAAAATTGATTGAAAACATACGGTAAAATCCTTAAAAGGAGCAAAATCGAGGGTGGTGTTCTATCGAAGTTACATCAAATTGTGGACCCATATTAGCATTATTTTGCAAGGACTTTTGGTATCCAATAAAAATACCAGATGTTAAATTTCAGATCATTTCAATCCAAAATGTACCTAAAATCTTAAAATTTCTTTAAATCGGAAGGAACCGTTATGTATGAAATATGTATAAACGAGGACCAATCTGGCTCAATGGTATGATTACATTGAGAGTCATTATGGAGCTACTCCAAAAAATCAGATCGATCGAAACATTTTTGTCACACCTTCCCATACATGTGGGACCGCTGTGCACTGGTCACATATAGGAAACTATATATGGATCTTCCTATCTCGCCGAGCTGAGTCGATCCAGCTATGTATTTCCGTCCGTCCGTCCGTCTGTCCATGTTAATTTGTAATCACACTACAGGTTGCAATTATGGCCCGATCTTCGCGAAATGTGATTTTTTCAATTTCATTTACTATTTTTCATTTTCTAAAGTTTTTCTACACAGTTTGCAACACTATGCTCTCAATTACCAATCCTCACGAAATTTAGCATAAGGGTAGGGTTGGGATCAGAATTAAAGCCTATTGATTTGAAGATGTACATTTAGGGGTTCAAATGGACCAACAAAATTATTTTTTTTTTCTAATTTTGCAATAGCTCTCCAGGTCACAATTGAAAACCAATCGACACGGAATTTTGCATGAGAAGAGAGTTAAGGACAGGGGAGAAGCCCAGCATTTTGGATGATCATTGGATTATATTTAGTTAAAAAATGGACTACAACTTTGGTGTAAAATACCTAACAACACGACAGAGCGCGTAAATATTGGGCAAATGCCGCTGGTCAAATAGCTAAGGGTTACATCTGGGCTCTGACATCACTTCAAAAACAAAGTCTTCCAAAATAGATTTGCCTTTGCTTATTTGTCTTTTACAGTGTATAAAGCTAGATTTACTGAGACAAATCATAAACAATTCTCAATTAGTCTTTAATATTCACTTTAAATTCACTCTGTCTGGGTGTAGAAAATATACGTGTCCTTCTTGAATTTAATGTCACACATTTTCTTTTAAATTTAAACAAAAGCTTTCTCTTAAACACTTTTTTAAAATCAATATTCAAAAATGTGTCTTCATTTTCACCTTATATGTAGCAGTTTTATCACATACACATATTCATACAAACACACACATACAATATTATTCCATCGTCGTGCAAATGACTTTGCAACACTTTTAAAAAACTCATTTTATTTTCTTTCACTTCTATGCTGTTTTTTTTTTTTTTTTTCTTACAGACTCTAGGTTTCTACATTGGAAATTGGATTCGACAAACAAATTTGGTGACATTTGAAAGTCATTAACATTTATGTCTCGCAAGAGTGCTTTCAAAATGAAGGAATTTTTTTGTGGTGACAAACAAGTAGAGCGAAGTAAATAGGGCGAGAATAAACGAACCTTGTGCCTCCTAAAATGCGGGAAATTATATTAAAACCACATCGGTTGGTAAATGTCGCTAAGTACTAATGTAATGTAATTGATGCATTGCATTATATAGTATATCGTTACATAACAGATATATCTAGTTAATAGTTACTTTATCTAGAAAATGTATCTGGAATAACAAATAAACTGCAATTGGATAGTATCAAAAAGTCGACCTAAAACGTTTCTACCCATATACGAGTATGCTAAACTTGCTATAGCAAGCGCACGCAACTTCGTCAGCGAAAAGTCCACCTTAAAATTCTGCATTTTGGTATTTCTTGATTATTTCTTGGACATACATCGTACTAATACATCGTACTAACGTTTCAAGTTCAAATTTTTCCTTTGTCGAAAATGATAATCGGAAAATGACTACTTCTTGCACGAAAAAGTTACTCAAAATTTTCCGTTTCGAAGTTTATCATATTAGTTAAAACCTTGAACAATGGTTAAATATCAATTCTAAATATATTACCATACTTTTCGTACAGTTATACTACGAATATCTAAAATCACCTTCTTCCCTCAACTACACCAACAGTGTTCTCCATATCAAATTTCAGAATTTCAGCACTGTCCCTTCACCTTAATATCAAATTTCAGGATTTCAGCTCCTTAATTTCCCCATTAACAAATTTGGTACAACAATAGTACACATATATATAACCAGATCCTTCTCCCCACTTCAGATACCAACTGTGACATCCATATCAAATTTCAAGATTTAAGCTTCATTCCTTCACCCAACAATAAATATCGTAGTATTTAGTGCTTCTTGTACAATTAAAGTACACATTTTCAAAATCAACTCTTTAACACATGCTTACCACCAACAGGGAAATTTTCAAAATTCCAGCTTCATCAGTTCACCCTAAATTAAACTTTTCAAAATTTTGTACCATTTAGCGCAGTTCGCAAACTTAGTACACATTTCCAAAACCTCCATCATACATCAAACACACTTTCCAATTATGATTCTCATACCAAGTTTCAAGTTCACATAATACCATTTTAGAATATTTAGTAATAGTTTGCTGCATCTATCCTGCACTCCATCAGTATACAATTTATTCAATTTTTAGTACATCTTACTTTTCTATTTTAGTACTAAGTACGAATTTCCACAATCCCAGCAAAACTCCAAGATTATAGATTTAGCCGTTTCGTCTGAGCGTTGATTCTCGGTCATCCAGTCAGTCAGTTATTTCATTAATTAAATATTTAGAGAATACAAACAATTCGATTTTAATTTGTAGTTGAAATCTTATACAGATATTCTTTTAACTTTATAATGATCGGTAAAATATGTTTACATTTCAAATTCAACTGCTTAAATTAAGCAAAACCAATTGCTGAATGTTTATACGGTAAAAATCAATTTGATCCTTAGACTTTCATAATACCTCCGTCGATGAAATCCGCTTTAGGGCATTTGGAGTCAATCCACCATGTCCGTCTGCCTTTATCGTATATGATACAAACTTTCCACATTGCAATATTTTTATAAAACTTATATCGACTCGTTTTTCAACCCCATAACATGATCATGATCTTAGTTTAAGTTCTCTGAGTCGATCGAGTGTTTAACACATACGCGTTCTAGAATTTAAGCTGATCAAGAAAATATAAACATCATAGAGCCAAATAAAATGATTGTTTCGATATGTTACTAACGAAATGATAAACATAATATACACTCCATATTATGTATGTCGGAAGGTGTAAAACAATGCTTTTATGGATAGGTTTTAATCGAAGTCAGTGTTCGTGCATTGCTAATGTGCGTGTATTTAATGCAAGTTATTTAATAACGAAAACATTAACAATTTCACAATGTGTGCTCCAACACTTATTAAATAAACAACCGATAGACTTGAATATTTCTTGGGTTATTGCATATTTTTACTGTTTTGTCGTATCCTATCGACCTTTCCTTGCATAAATAAAACAACAAATGGTTCAGCAGCCAGAGTTTCTCTTATTCTCTGTTTCCTACTTCCACAAATGTTTCGAAGTCAATAAATGATGAAAAGCTTTCATCGTCAGTATGTCATAAACTCTTTAATAACAAAAGTAAGTAAAAAAGGTTTCCAATATTTTGTTTCCTCATTCGGCTTGACACGAAATTAGCCCTCACGTTAATTGGAAAAAGTTGGAATTATGCAATCACATTGCTGGATTGTGTTATCAACATGCTCCTGCTTCTTAACATTAGCAATTCATGTTGTCTAGTTTTTTTGCAAATTGAAAACTTTTAGGAAAAAAAATCTAGTCGAAGAAGTTTTTAGATTAAAGATGGTTAGCATGTAGATTAAAAAATATAGGAAATGTAAGAGTTTTTTGAGAGATAGAGAGTCTCACATTTTAGATATAAATGAGCATATAGTAGAAGTTGTAGGTTATAGTAGAAGTTGCAGGTGAATTTCCCTGAGCTGTAACCAAGAGACATTCACAAGACTAGGAAAAACGAGCAACGAGGGATATCGTTGACATCAAAAACACTAGGTCTAAAGTATCTTAGTATCGGTCAGCTTCATAGTAGATTATAAATTTTGTCCATCCCTCTTCGACCTTACAGAGTCACTTGCATCCCACTTGTATACTCTAGATCTAACTCTACGGTGACCAGATATGAATTCCATCGAGATTCGGATATCTAGCATGCTAAGGGAGAAATATACGTTCTACGATCCAATAAAGTCTGCCAGATGAATTTGGCCTATTAAATTCTTTCGATAGGAACTTTCGATAGGACTGTGAGCCTGTATGTAGCACTTCATCAGATATTGCAATGTCAAACAGAATACAATTGAGTTTAATATCGTTCCAAGTAGGTAAATACACCTTCTAGCAATCTCATTTCTAATGGGGCGGGGTTTTTTTTACTTACATTAGTTGTCGAATAAATTTCGATCGAATTTCGATTTTGATAAAAACTACTGGAGTCTAATTTCAAAATTCTATATTTCGTAGTTTTTGCAAATATAATATTTGACCTTTATCCAAAATTGTGGTCTTGTTCTCTGACCTAAGTCTCAGCTTTTGCAAAAGGTCCAGTAAGGAAAGGTTAAAAGTTGAGGGGGGGCGAATATATGATACCCTACACCACTATGAATATTAAGTAACAAATAAACGTTTATAACAACTAAAAATTTTTATTTAATTTTTTTTATTATTTATTTATATTTTATTTATTTATTTATTCATTTATTTATTTTTATACCCTCCACCATACATAGTATGATGGGTATATTAAGTTCGTCATTCCGTTTGTAACTCATCGAAATAATCATTTTAGACCCAACAAAGTGTATATATTCTATTCTAAGACGATTTAGCCCTGTCCGTCCATCTGTCCGTCCGTCCGTCTTTCCGTCTGTTGTAATCACGCTACAGGCTAAACGAATTAAGATAGAAACCTAAAAGTTTGCCCAGATCTCTATTTTGTCTGCAGGCAGGTCAAGTTCGAAGATGGGCTATATCGGTATGGGGATAGCCCCCATATAACGGTACCCCAGATATCCGGTATTTTGATGATTTTAGCCACATTTTTCAATGGAATTGTATGAAAATCCACACAGGCAGTTCTCTAAGAGCACTTTATCTCTTGGCAGAGAATTATCTATATAGGTTAACGATATCGTATATCCCCCATATAACGGTACACCCCGATATTCGGTATTTTGATGATTTTAGCCACATTTTTAAACGGAATTGTCTGAAAATCCACACAAGGAGTTATTTGTGAGAACTTTATCCCTAGACATAGATTTGTCTATATAGGTAAACAATATCGTTTATCCCCCCATATATCGGCACCTTCAGAGATTTTAACAGAATTTTTAATGGATTTTATTTTTATTTTTTGAAAATGTCCTAATTCGTACCAAATGGTGGAAGGTATTCAAAGTTTGGCCCTGCCGAACTTACCTCTTTTTTACTTGTTTTTTTTTATTTATTTATTTTATTTTATTTTACTTTTTTTTGGTGCGTACTATGACTTTAGACCAGTGGTGAATTGGAGTCAAAGGGAATTAATATCTGGAAATTATATCTGACTCCTATATCGATCTCCACAAAATTTGACGGAGACATTGTACCTCTCGGACCAAATACCATTGCTATAGAGTGCAAAAAAGAGTTCGAGAGGGATTATATTAAAAAAAGTTAAAAAAAAAACTTTAAGTTCGACTGGAGCGAACTTTTAGTACACTCCACCATTGGGTAAAGACTACTTCGTAGGTAAATGTGACTAGAATTATTCAATTACAGAATATCAGTGGGTACCGTTATATGTGCGGTATAGAAAAACGTGAACCTATGTATGCAAAGAGTGGCAAAAATCTTCAAAATACTGAATATTTGGAGATACCCTTATATGTCGACTATACCAAAACGTGGACCGATGTATCTCATTTTCAATATCAACCATCCAAATTTTGAAGCTTTACGTCAAATAATGTCGACTGTATCGTGATTTAAACAGACAGGCAAAAAGTAGTTATAGTTATAAAAAAATAAAACAAAATGTAATAATATAGTGATAACTTTACACATCCTAATAGTTTTGTCAAACTTAGACCAAGCCCGAAGATAATAATATCGACCCACTCATTCGCCTTGTAATGCTTAAAAATTAATAAAATTATAAAAATTAAGTGTCACAACGAAAGTGACGACATAGCTGATTTAAACTTATGACAGGTTTAAAGTTTAAATATGGACAATATCGTTTAAAAATTCAGTTGATTTAAACCGTGGTCCTCGGTATGCAGCCAACTAGAAGTTGCCGTCTTATCGTTAAAAACCAATAACCCGTTTTCCTACTGTAGCGCTATAACAGATGTATGCATGGGAAGCAATGTGGTTGTTGTGGACAAAAAATCCATCACTACACAAAACAAGCTTTGCTGTGAAAAATATTTGCTAAGAGAACTTGAGTCGAACTTGGTTGGTTTCTGGTGTGTAATTCGCATATGCATCATCGCAACAAGTACGAAATAAAGAAAGGCCATTGTAAGCTATCATCCTCACCAGATATGTTTGAAAAGCCGCTTAGCCAACGGCAAAACGAGACGTATAGTGTTGATTGTGTGATGGCGTCCCTCTGACATTCCTTTGCACTGCAAATTTCAGATCATTAAGATCGCCTCGAAAGGGAAATAAAGAAAAAAATCGGTGACACCTCCAGGTACCTCGCATACAATAGTTCGAAGTTTCAAACTTAACTCAAGTGCAATTATCCACTCCACTTGTACCTCCCCAATAAGGTGTCGAAATTTTGAACATTTATAGCTCTTATAAATGCGAAATGTTTCAACGTTTGTCTCCAAACTATGCACATGCAAAGATTTCTGTCATACCTATCCCCACAAAAAATAATAATTTGAAAACTGGAGAACATCACATTATTTCGGCCGGCAGAACTTTTAATATCATCAACCATTTGGAAGGAACAATTCCGGCGAATAATGTAGATCAAATGGGCAATAAAACCATCACACTCTGCCCGGTATTTGCTTGAGGTGATCGACATTTTGGTACTTTTTAGTGCCAACTTTGCTTTCCAAAATACTCCAGACACAATAGTCCAACGGATTGGTATCCGGAGATCCATTGTGCGCTGGAAATGAAGCGAGGAACCTCATTTTGTAACAATTCTTGGGTGGCGCGTGTTGAGTGCAATGGTGCTGAGTCCTGTTGGTATGTCCAAGGTTTGCAGCCAAAATGTTTGCGTGCCCATGGCTTTAGTACACCCTCCAGAATATTTTCGCGATAATATTCGGCATTTATTCTGATTCCACGGTCAATGAATACGAGCGGAGAGCGACCCTCGGCTGTTATGGCGGCCCACACCATCACCATGGCTGACGCTTGAGTTCTGGTGGCCAACCGAAGGTGCGAGTAAACACAATAATTTTGTTTGTTTACAAACTGCTGGACAACGAATGTTTACTCATCGGAGAAAACCAAATTCGGCAGTTCACCACTTACGGCCAAGCGAAGCAACTCTTTAGCTCTTTTGAGTCTATTTTCTTCCAGTTGCGGTGTAAATTCTTACATTTTTTGAAATTTCAATGGCTTTACCCCGAGCTCATTTTTCAATATTTGCCGAATGGACTATTGCGATATGTTCAGCTCACGAGCCATTTTTCGGCCACTGCGATGCGGGTTTCGATCAAGTCGCTTCTGTACTTTTCGAACCATATCTGCTGATGTTGCTGTTTTCTTCCGTCCACTTCCTTGACGTCGGGCCACGCTTCCAGTATCACGATAACGAGCGATGGTACGAGACACCAAAGATTTATTCTCATTTAAATGCTGGAGTGCTCTAACGATAGCCACTTGTGGTTTTCCAGCCAAATATAAAGAAATCACACTATCACGCTTTAATATGTTAGCAGGACGACTGATAATATTAAACGTGTATAGATGTCACTCAAGTTTTTATTTTCCTTTTCTGCATTTTCTTGTTTTGATGACCTACTAACGCATCACCCACATATTTAACAACCCAATTTAAGCTATTCGCAATTAAAAATTGTTAAATGACAGAATATATCGTTTTTTATTGTTGACGGTAATTTAAATATAATTGTCGGTTTATACTTAAAGCTAATTAGAGATAAAAAGCGTGGAATAAGGTTCTTTGGTAGATATATACTTATTGGTTTCACTGCCTCAGCACATCTATTATTTATTGTCAATAAATAAAGGCATTTCAAAATTGCATCCACAATTCATGTCACGAGAACTATGTAGTTTTTTTGTAGGCCAAATAAACGAACCCAAATTACGAAATTGTGTTCAATGTAGTTAACAATCACATTTAAATGATGTCCCAAAATTTTAAGGATTTCGGAAACAATCGATTTTTCACATATCGGAAAGTATGAAAATTTCAACTGTCCGTTTTTAAGAATTTATTTTTGTATAAAAGTAAACCGCATCTTAAGTCTTCATAACCGAAAAATAAATATTGGTAACACCGGAATTTCGAACTTGCTTAAAATAACGTTTCAAACATTTGAGCAAGCATTTTACAACCGCAACATACTTTTTCATGTCTTCACAAAAAATTTCAAATATAAAACAAATGTTCTAAGGACACAATGGCTTTTAATTTACAAACGATTATCTGAACGTGCATATCATGTGACATCAATGGAGCAATTGTTTCTTCGCTGACAAACCAACGACTTGAGGTCGATGCTAGCGGCACAGTTCAGAGACATCTACAGAAATAGAACCCCAGTTTGCGTTCCCAGCATGGCTGCCATTTCTTTTGTATTCCTTCATTTGGTTGCCAAGCCATCATTACTTTTTTTAGATTCCGTCACATCTTTAGAAGTAAATCATTTTAATGTCGTTGCGACGTGGCAAAGGACAATTTGCCTACTCAAGTCATTGACTTCGTCGGTGTGGAACGATGTGACCTTGGAAATGATTATTCATTTCAAATATCGTGATGCTATTTTTATTACGTCCATTATCTATTTTGAAGATGATAATGATCAGCGAATATATACTTTTTTATATATTATTAAAGAAAATGTACAATACTTAAATTGGGAAATTATAAAGTTTATAAGACAAATTAAAAGTTATAAGACAAAGTCTAATATCGCTTGCTACGAACATATAGATCGTAAGTTTTAAAAGTCATTGGAGAGGAAGAAAACATGTTTTAATTGCTTCCGTTCGAACCTAGCGTACATATGTGTTAACAACTGTATAAACTTTACGAAAACATAAGTCTATGTTTATACACGATTTCCAATAAAAAAAAAACACTTTCGAACATATTGGGCCAATTTCAAGTCAAAAATAATTACTTAAAACCTGGCTATAAAATACACTGGATTATGAAAGTAAAGATGATTTTAAAAGACATATGTATCGAATATTAGAAAGTTTGCATTTAAAATATACCTATTTTGGCCCACTCCCGGAGAAGCGCTTGCTTGAGCTGATCGACACTTTGGTATTTTTTAGTGCCAACCTTGTTTTTCAAAATACTCCAGACACAATAGTCCAAGGGATAGTAATTCGAAAATTTTGGTGGCCATTGTGCGCTGGAAATGAAGCAAGGAACTTCATTTTGTAACCATTCTTGGGTGGCGCGTACTGAGTGCGATGGTGTTAAGTCCTGTTGGAATGTCCGAGGTCAGCCGCCAAAATGTTTGCGTGTCCAAGGTTTTAATACACCCTCCAGTATATTTTCGCGATAATATTCGGCATTTATTCTGATGTCACGGTCGATTAATACGAGCGGAGAGCGACCATCGGCGGTTATGGCGGCACACACCGTCACCGTGGTCGGCGCCGGGGCTTGAGTTCTGGTGGGCAAGTAAACACGATCATTTTGTTTGTTTATTTACTGCTGTACAACAAATGTTTTCTCATCGAAGAAAACCAAATCGGCAGTTTTCCATTTCGGCCAAGCGAAGCAGCTCTTTTGAGTCTATTTTCTTTCCGTTGCAGTGTAAGTTCTTGCACTTTTTGAAATTTCAATGGCTTTACCCTGAGCTCATTTTCAATATTTGCCGAATTGAATATTGCGATATGTTCAGCCATTTTCGGTCACTGCGACGCGGGTTTCGATCAAGTCGGTTCTTTACTTAACCAGTCATTTCTTTAAGATCCATTTCTGCTGATGTTGCTGTTTTATTCCGTCCACTTCCTTGACTTTCTTGACAGTATTACGGTAACGAGCGATGGTACGAGACACAAAAGATTTATTCACTTTTTTATGCTGGAGTGCTCTAACGATAGCCACTTGTGGTTTTCCAGCCAAATATAAAGTAATCACACTACCACGCTTCATTTCCATCACGAATAACTTTTGTTCTGGAAAATTCTCAACAAAATGCTTTTGTACGCTTGTAAACAATATAATGAGCTGTCACAGGAATTATTTTAACAGCTGTCAGACGAGTGGCATAGAAATGATAGCAGTCTGAAGTTGGTTGCAGTTTTCATACCTCACCCTGTATAGGTATTTTCCACCTCACCCTGTACGAGTGGCTTAGAAATGATTGCAGTCTGAAGTTGGCTGCAGTTTTTTCGTCTCACCCTGTATATGTTTCATCCGATTTTGTATTTAACTCCTCACACCCGAAAAATGCTCACCACGGCAACGATATATCTATTGAGATACAAATAAATGCCTCTGCTAAATTTAACAGAGATCAGTTCTGGATATAGCTCCTTCCTTCACGTTTATTGGGACTAAAAAGTGTAATATCAGCTTAAATGGGACGCATTTTGATGAATACCGGTTTATACGCAAATGCCACCGCAAATTTCATAGAAATCGAATCAGATGAATACTGATTTCTCACATATATTAGTTTATTTCGACTTTAAATTATAACTGCTTTAAATCCTTAATACGCTTTCAAAATCAATCATAGTAGGTATGTTTTACTTTTCACAAATTCTCCATAAAAAGTTTATTTGTTATGGGTAGCTCCACTAAATGTACAAAGTGTGGGGTATCATGAAGTCGGCCCCGCCCGGCTTTAAGCCTTTCTTTACTGGTTTCACACAAACTTGTGGTTCATTTCATCAGCTAAATATTATCCGGTGTCCATCCAAATTGCTAGTCTTCATCGCTGCTGTAAGCTCTAACCACAAAAAAATTCCAAGTCTATTGGTCCTTAGTTGTGAACTGTAGGGCGACTGCAAAATCTAGATAATTACTGGGTTTTTGGTCCATTTTAAACCCAAAATATTTTGAGAACATCTTTTTAAACTATAGGCTTCTGTTCTGATTCTAACCTTACCCCCATTCAATTTCGTGAAGATCGGACTATAAAAATATTACAAAATTTTAATATTTTAAGTAAAGTTGAAAAATCTTATGCGATAAAAAATATGCCAAAAAAATGTCACAAAATATTAAAGAAAAATATTCACATTTTTTAGTATGAAAGTAGGACGTGCTACCTTAAACAAACATAAAGCAGAAGTAACATGAAATCTGCTGTTTGAGTAAAATCAATAAATCGACTTGTTTTCTGATCAGATATACTTTCTCTTTTGAGCTTTCACGATTGTACACAAGCAGTTTCATTGGCATTCTCCAAATATTATAAAGAATGATTTTTAGAAAAAACACATCAAATTAAGACAAAATGCATGAAACCTGTAATGTTTGAAGTAATCTTCATTACGAAAATGTTGACGGCGACTAGGCCTCAAATGGCCCACCCGCTTAGTTTTGGCATACTCTTTCCAACATTTCGACCAGTGTCTCACGAATAAATCCGTCAATGTTGTCTTCCAAAGCGTCAATTGACGCGGGCTCGTCTACATAGAAATGAGCTTTAACATAGCTCCAAAAAATAGTCTAAAACCAGTAAGGAAAGGTCAAAAGTCGGGCGTTGCCGATAATATGATATCCTACACAACTATGCTTATTTAGTAGAGCTCACGAAACAAAAAAGTTAATATTGCGAATTTATGTGAAGCAGATCAAACCAATAGTGCATGGTATGACTTCGATGGGAATAATATTACAACAAACAAGTAAAAAAGCTGTAAGTTCGGCGGGCCGAACTTTTAATACTCTCCACCATTTGGTACAAATTTGGCAATTTTCAAAAAAAAATAAATAAATAAATTCCGTTAGAAATTCTGTTAAAATCTTAAAAATACCGAATGCCTATACGACGTCGTGGACCTGCATTGGCAACTTTTGTCATAAGTTATTACAATATTTACATGCGAAACTTGAAGAAAAATCTGTTTATAATGTAGCTAAAATCATCAAAATACCGAATATCGGGGGGGTACCGTTATATGGTGGCTATACGAAGACGTGGACCTGCACAGACAATTTTCTGGCATGGGCTGAAGTATTCATTTCGAACTTCACATGCGAAATTTGAAACAATCCCGGCAAATAATGTCGCTAAAATCATCATAATACCGAATATCGGGGGGTACCGTTATATGGGGGCTATACGATATCGTGGACCGATATAGGCCATCTTCGAACTTGACCTGTCTGCAGACAATAGACAGATCAGTGCTTTCTATCTTAATTAAGACGGACAAACAGAAGGGCGGACAGGGCTATATTGTCTTAGAATCTTATGTTGATCAAAAATATATATTCTTTGTTGGGTCTAAAATTAGTATTTAGATGAGTTACAAACGGACGAACTTAATATACGTTCCATACTATGCATTGTGTGTATTGATCTTGACAAAAGTTTAAACATTTATTTCTGAGCTATATCTGATATCAAAGATTATTGTTGTGGAGTGCATATTACGCATGTGAGGGACTTAGAACCCCAAATTGGATGAAAATATATAGGAGGTATATTTAAATTTCAACCGATTCTCACCAATTTCAATAGAGTTTGTCCTTGGGCCTTGCTTGGAAAATTTCATCGCATAAATTGACTCAGAAAGTGATTCAATAGATCCTCAAAAGTGATTCTCGCTTCCTTCTCCGTGTTACAAACAAATGCACAAAGACATAATAACCCTACCACTACGTGGTGTAGGGTATCAATAGTCTTGGGAGCCAATTCTCTCCAAATCTCAAACGTGGAATAAAATGTTCACCGAATTCGTCTCTCAATAAGTCCATTGTTATGCGTGACATGTGGGCATCGTCTTGTTGAAACCACATATCGTAGTTTCTCAACCTCAACCTTAATCTCTTGCATTTTGGGGAAACAAAGTTGTATACCATCTGACGGTAGCGTTCACTATTCACAGTTACGTTAGAATTCACACCATATTGGAAGAAGTGTTGACTGATTTTCAGTCCAAAAAAAAGAGGCAAGCGATGAACTTCCTTAGCAAAGCACGAATTTTAATAATAAAATTCAAGCGTTGTTCGTTTGTAAGACGATACAAAGTTAAATTATAGACAAAACTATAGATATTTGACAGTGAAACAAAAAGTTAAAGTATAAATTATAGATAAAGCTATTGATTTTTGACAGTGAAACAAAACCCGAAATATGCGCGAGCTGCAACCATGATTTAGGTTGCCAAAAATGTAATAGCTAAAAAATCGCCCTTTTATATTGCGGAATTGGAGATGTACTCTTCTGTTGTGATATTTTGCTCAGTTCCTCATATTATATTACTTTTTATACCCTCCACCAAAAACGGTATGGAGGGTATATTATGTTCGTCATTCCGTTTGTAACTCATCGAAATAATCATTTTAGGCCCAACAAAGTATATATATTATTGATCAGCGTAAAATTCTAAGACGATTTAGCCCTGTCCGTCCGTCCGTCCGTCTCTTGTAATTACGCTACAGTCTAAACGAATTAAGATAGGAAGCTAAAATTTTGCACAGATCTCTCTTTTGTCTGCAGGCAGGTCAAGTTCGAAGATGGGCTATATCGGTTCACGATATCGTATAGCCCCCATATAACGGTACCCCCCGATATTCGGTATTTTGATGATTTTACCCACATTTTTCAACGTAATTGTCTGAAAATCCACACAAGGAGTTCCTTGTGGGTACTTTATACCTCGTCAGAGAATTGTCCATATAGGTCCACGATATCGTATAGCCCCCATGTAACGGTACCCCCCGATATTCGGTATTTTGATGATTTTACCCACATTTTTCAACGGAATTGTCTGAAAATCCACACAAGGAGTTCCTTGTGGGTACTTTATACCTCGGCAGAGAATTATTTATATAGGTCCAAAATGTCGTATAGCCCCCATATAACGGTACCCCCCGATATTCGGTATTTTGAAGATTTTACCCACATTTTTCATCGGAATTGTCTGAAAATCCACACAAGGAGTTCCTTGTGGGTACTTTATACCCCGGCAGAGAATTATTTATATAGATCCACGATATTGTATAGCCCTCATATAACGGTACCCCCGATATTCGGTATTTTCATGTTTTTAGCCATATTTTTCAACGGAATGGTCACATGGGGTTCTTTGTACACAAGTGGTTCTTTGTGAGCACTTTACCCACCGACAGAGAATTCTCTATATAGGTTAACGATAACATATAGCTCCCATATAACGGTACCCCGCGATATTCGGTATTTTGATGATTTTAGCCACATTTTCCAATCGTATTGTCTGAAAATCCACACACGGAGTTCCTTGTGAGTACTTTACACGCAGACATAGATTTGTCTTTATAGGTCCACAATATCGTATATCCCCCCACATATCGGTACCTTCCTATATTAGATATTTTAAAGAATTTTTATTGGATTTTATTTTTTTGAAAATTTTCTAATTCGTTCCAAATGGTGGAGGGTATTCAAAGTTCGGCCCGGCCGAACTTACTGCTTTTTTACTTGTCATACCTTCCGCAATACATAGTATGGAGGGTATATTAATTTCGTCATTCCGTTTGTAACTCATCGAAATAATCATTTTCGACCCAACAATGTATATATATTCTTGATCAGCGTAAAATTCTAAGACGATTTAGTCCTGTCAGTCCGTCTGTTGTAATCACGCTACAGTCTAAACGAATTAAGATAGGAAGCTAAAATTTTGCACAGATCTCTCGTTTATCTGCAGGCAGGTCAAGTTCGAAGATGGGTTATATCGGTGTTCCTTGTGAGTATTTCACCCCCTGAAAAATAAATGTCTTTATAGATCCACGATATCGTATATCCCCCATATAACGGTACCCCCGATATTCGGTATTTTGATGATTTTAGCCACATTTTTCAACGGAATTGTCTGATAATCCACACAAAGAGTTCTTTGTGAGTACTTTATTCCCTGAAAGAGAGTTGTCTATATAGGTCCACGATATCGTATATCCCCCATATAACGGTACCCTCCGATATTCGGTATTTTGATGATTTCAGATTTGTTGGCACTTTACCCCCTGACATAGTGTTCTCTATATAGGTTAACGATATCCTATAGCCCCCATGTAACGGTACCCCTTGATATTCGGTATTTTGATGATTTTAGCTATATTTTCCAATGGTATTGTCTGAAAATCCACGCAAGGAGTTGTTTGTGAGCATTTTAACCCCTGAAAGGGATTTGTCTATATAGGTCCACAATATCGTATATCCAACATATAACAGTACCCCCGATATTCGGGATTTTGATGATTTTAGCCACATTTCCCAATGGAATTATTTGAAAATCCACACAAGGAGTTCCTTGTGAGTTCTTTACCCCAGACATAGATGTGTCTATATAGGTCCACAATATCATATATTTCCCCATATATCGGCACCTTCCGATATAAGGTATTTTAAAGATTTCAACAGTATTTTCAATGGATTTTATTTTTTTAAAATTTTTCTAATTCGTCCCAAATGGTGGAGGGTATTCAAAGTTCGGCCCGGCCAAACTTACTGCTTTTTTATACCCTCAGCCATATGGCTACAGAGGGTATATATCATTTGATACGGTCAAAACGTGCCTAGTCGAAATAACGGTTTTAGACCCTAGGTCTCTTTGGACCAAATCCGTTTCAGAACATTTGGAGTCGATCTAGCGATGTCCGTCCGTCCGTCCGTCCGTCCGTCTGTCTGTCTGTCTGTCTGTCTGGCTGGCTGGTGCGCACGATAACTCTTGAAGGGAGTATCCGATTTGGTCCAAACTTGATACATCGTAATATTTTTGTCAAACTTAGATCGAGTTCGGAGATGGGCAATATCGGTCCACTCCTTCTGGTACCTCCCCCACAAAAGGTCGAAATTTTCAAAAAATTTATATTTTGCACAGAAAGAGAAGCGATAAACCGATTTTGCCCCAACTTTGCAAATCTTAATATTTGCGTCAGTGTTAGGTCAAGTGTGAAAATGGACAATATCGGTCCACTCCATCAAGTACCTCCCCCACAAATGGTCAAAATTTTGAATAATTACAACTCTCATAATATGTGATGTAAGAGTCCGATTGTCTTCAAATTTCACACATGCCAATATTTATGTGAGCCCAAGGTCTGGTGTTAAGATGGAATATATCGGTAAATTCCTTCTGGTACCTCCCCCACAAATGGTCGAAATTTTAACAAATATATATTTTTTGCACAGAAAGAGAAACGATAATCCGATTTTGCTCAAACTTTGCAAATCTCAATATTTGCGTAAGTGCTAGGTCAAGTGTAAAAATGGACAATATCGGTCCACTCCTTCTGGTACCTCCCCCACAAAGGGTCGAAATTTTAAATAATTACAACTCTCATAAAATGTGATGTAAGAGTCCGATTGTCTTCAAATTTCACACATCTTAATATTTATATTAACCCAAGGTCTGGTGTTAAGATGGAATATATCGGTCCACTCCTTCTGGTACCTCCCACACAAATGATCAAGATTTTCAAAAAAAAAAAAAAATAAAATATATAAAATATATATATAAAAAAATATTTTCTGCACAGAAAGAGAATCGATAATCCGATTTTGTTCCAACTTTGCAAATCATGATATTTACATCAGTTCTAGGTCAGGTGCAAAAATGAATAACATAGGTCCACTCCATCAAGTACCTCCCCCACAAAAGGTCGAAATTTTGAATATTCATCACGCTCTTAAAACACTTGAACACGATTCCATTCCAAAGAATTCGAAATAAACATCCAGTTCTCTTCATATTACACATGTCCCAATATTTCTACTACCTCAAGATCTGGTGTGAAGATGGGATATATCGGTCCACTCCTTCTGGTACCTCCCACACAAAAGGTCAAAATTATGAGTATCCATGAAGTTCATAAAACGCAAAATTATCATCCGATTCTATTCAAACTAGGATGATGTACTTTATCTGTATTAGATGAAGTATGAAAATGGAATACTTCGGTCTGCTGTATCTGTTACCTGACGCATATTTCCATTTTCCGAAAAGGTGCACATACCTCATATAAAGTACAAGAAGTAGTCGATATAGTCCAAATCTGTCACGTTCGTAACTCAAGGCTGAGGGTATACATCTGTCGGCAAAACCGACTGATACTATTTTACTTGTTACTTGTTAAAATTAGCTACTGAAAATGACAAAAATATTTCATAATTTCTATTGATATTAAATTTGTCTTATTCGTTTATACTTTGGGGTAAAACAAACTGCAATTTCAATTATTTTTTGGGATTATACTTAAAATTTCCAATTTGTTTTAAAGACTTCTTAAGCTTATTCATTTTCTTCTTGAATAATTATCGAGATGAACAAAACAAAAATGCATCTTTCTTTGCAGCACTTAATATAAACTACTTACATGTGTAAGGTCGGATTTGTGGCAAGTTGATGAAGCTTAAGGAAATTAACAAATTGAAACAAATGCAATTATGTATTCTAAATTACTTAAATGTAAATGATATTGCATCTTAGAAAAATTATGGTATTTATATTTAAATATCAGCAATTGAATTTATAAATATGCGTATATTTATTTACATGTAATATTCATAAACGGTATTAACTATTCTACCTCCTGGATATTCGTTTGAATTTGTTGTTTTGTTAGTCATTTGTTTGGGTAGTTGTGAGTTTGTCAATCAGTGCTTTTGTAATTGATTGATTTGAAGTCTCTATTGAACAGTTTCGTTTCTAGAAATGCCTTTGCTGTGACTTTTGCTCTTCTATGTTTTCCTGTCATTATTCCTATTATTATTTAAAAGAATTATTTCACAAATGACATTGTTCTCCATAGCATTGTTGTGGATTCTTTGAATACATTATTATGTATTTTTGATTTTCAAAGTTTAATATTTCCCCTGCTTTGACCCTCAAACTCGATTATTTAACAAAGAAAAAATTATATTTCAGCGAGTTGGGGTTTTGGGCAGCAAGACACGTGTTGTTTTGAACAAATAAAAATCACTTAAAAAAAACGTTAATACCCTCCACTTAGGGTAATGGAAACATTAGAACCAATTATGACCCATAGATACCAATTTTTAGACATATTCGTGGGAAAATGTGGCAAAAATCATCAAAATACCGAACATCGGGAGGTACCGCTATAAACAAAAACATGGACAGTGTTTCGCCATCGGAGCTAGAACCTATTATGACCAACTAATTACAATTTTTAGACAAATCCGTGAAAAATTGTGACAAAAACAATCAAAATACCGAATATCGGGAGATACCGTTATATGTGGGCTATACCAAAGCGTGGACCTATACATACAATGTTTCGCCACCGGAGCTAAAAACCATTATGACCAACAAATACTAATTTTTAGACAAACCCATGAAAAAATGTGGCAAAAATTATCAAAATACCGAATATCGGGAGCTACAGTTATATGGGGACTATACCAAAACGTCGACCGATATATGCCATTTTAAATACCAACCATTCTAGACACAATACAAATTATTCTGCTAAATGTTTACGCTCTACGTCAAATAATGTGGCCTATATCGTGATTTCAACAAACAGGCAGAATGACATCGTTAAATCGACTTAGAATTTTATGCTGATTATGAATATATATACATTATGGGGTCTACGACGAATATTTAGACATGTTACAAACGGAATGATAAAGTTAATATATCCTCCATTTCAAGGTGGAAGGTATAAAAAGCTAAGAGAAGATGGAGACGTAACTCTACGACCAAAGTATCGTCTAAATCAATTAGTCAATTGTAGAGAAGGTAACAAAAAGTATGTGGTATATGCACATTTTTTAGGATTTTTTGAATAATAATTTGATTTTTATGGGGGAGTTGCCTGAAGGATTGGGAGGATATTTTCTTATTTTCCACCTGATATGTACCAAGTTTTGGACTTAGCTGAACACTAAATTCTTGTTATATGAGAAAACCAAGAGAACGTCAATAATCTTTATCCATGATAACTGCAATCGTAAAGTTTGAAATGTAAAATATGGGGACTGCAGGAAAAAGAGGACCTATATAGACAGTGTTCTGCTACAGGATGTAGAATCAAATATGAACTCTAAATATCGATTTTTATACCCTACACCACAAGGTGGTCAGGGTATTACGTCTTTGTGCATTTGTTTGTAACAGGCAGAAGGAAACGAGATAGACCCATAGTTCCTTTTGATGATCTGCATAGAATCACATTCTAAGTCGATTTATGCATGTCCGTCCGTCCGTCTGTCCGTCCGTCCGTCTGTCCATGTATTTTTGTAAACAAAGTACAGGTCGCATTTATTGCCCGATCCTGATGAAATTTTGCAAAGATCTTTTGTTTGGCCCAAGGACGAACCCTACTGAAATTGGAGATAATCGGTCAAAATTTAGATATAGCTCCCATATATATCTTCGTCCGATTTGCCTTCTATTGTGCACCAAACGTGTAATATCAGCCCGAATTGTATGGAATTTTGCATATACACCCAAATTAGGCCTGAAAATATGTATGCCAAATTTGAAATCGGTTAAGATATAGCTATAGCTCCCATATATATTGTTCATCCGATTTGTTATTTTTGTCCACCGCCGCCGTAATATGCACTATGCAACAACAATATTTGGGGAAATTTATCAAATGCAGCTCAGAAATACATTTGCTAAATTTTATCGAGATCGGTTCAGATTTGGATATAGCTCCCATATATAACTGCGTCCGATTTACCTTTTATTGTGCACCAAACGTCTAATATTTGCTTAAATGGGATGAAATTTGGGACATACGACCGAATTGAGTCTAGAAAATTTGGTGAAGATCGGTTCAGATATAGCTATAGCTTCCATATATAATATTCATCCGATTTGTTATATTTGTTACCCACAACCGTAATATGCACTCCGTAACAACGATATTCAGGGAAATATATCAAATACAGCTCGGAAATATCTTTGCCAAATTTTATCGAGATCGGTTCAGATTTGGATATAGCTCCCATATATATCTTTATCCGATTTCAAATTAATTGTGCACCAAATGGGCAATACAATTCCGAATTTAAAAGATACAAAAGCTTCGGCATATTTAGTACTTTGAACTTTAAATTATAATTATAATCATAGCGTGTATGATTAAATTCTCCCATAAAAACTTTTAATTGTTATGTGGAGCTCTACTTAATTAGCAAAGTGGTGTAGGGTATCATAAAATCGGCCCCGCCCGACTTTAAGACTTTCTTTACTGGTTTAAACTATGACTTTGGAGGGAGTGGCTAAAATCGTCAAAACACCGAATATGGGGAGGTTCAATTATATGAGGCAGGGGTGGAGGACTGACTTAGAATTTTATGCTGATCAAGAATATATATACTTTGCTAGGTATAAAACTATTATTTCGACGTGTTACAAACGGAATGAAAAAATTAATATACCCTCCTCATATCAGACCCAACAAAGTATATATATTCTTGATCAGCGTTAAATTCTATGTCGATTTAGCGATGTCCGTCTGTCTGTATGTGAGTCTGTCTGTATGTTGTAATCACGCTATATTTCGAACGAATCGAGATAGAAGGCTAAAATTTCGCAGACATGTATATTTTACCAGTAGGCAGGAATTGTTTCAACTTTGATATTTGAAGTTCCAAAGGAATACTACAGCCTAAGACAGAAAATTGTCTGTGCAGACCCACGTCCCTGTATAGCCCCCATATAATTGTACCTTCCGATATTCGGTATTTTGATGATTTAAGCAACATTATTCAACGGAATTGTTTCCAATTTGGTATTTGAAGTTGCAAATGGATACTACAGCCTAAGACAGAAAATTGTCTATGCAGGTTCAGGACTTTGTATAGGCCCCACATTTAACTGTCTCCCCATATTCGGTATTTTGACGATTTTAGGTACAATACTCATGGAAATTGTTTGAGATACCGTATTTCAAGTTCGTAATAGATACTACAGGCAGTAACAGAAAATTGTCTATGCAAGTCCAGGTCTTCGTATAGCTCCGATGAAACGGTTCGGTGTTTTGATGATTTTAGCTACATTATTCACCGTTTATTTCAAGTCTCGAATTTGAAAATGGTAATGGCTTATGACAACAATGTAGGTCCACGTCGTATAAGCCCCACAATAACAGCTATATTCGGTATTTTTAAGATTTTAACAGAATTTTTCACGGTTTTTAAATTGAAAATTTCCAAATTCGTTCAAATGGTGGAGGGTATTCAAAGATCGGCCCGGCCGAACTTACTGCTTTTTAACTTGTTTTTTTTTTTTAATTTTATTGAATGAAAGCAGAAAATGTCGAAAATAACATCAAATTTTAGAATATGTTTAGATTTGTTCGAATTGGTCAACTTTGGCACGAATTATGGCCTTCGAACGGCCAATAAAACAATCACACGCTGCCCGAATGTTGCTCTGCGGTATTTTGGCCCATTCCAGGCCAAGCGTTTGCTTGAGGTGATCGACACTTCGGTATTTTTTGGTGCCAATCTTGCTTTCCAAAATACTCCTGACACAATAGTCCAACGGATTGGTATCCGGAGATATTGGTACCCTTTGAGCGCTGGAAATGAAGCGAGGAACCTCATTTTGTTCAAGGTCTACGGACAAAATGTTTGCGTGTCTAAGGCTTTAATACTCCCTCCAAAATATTTTCGCGATGATATTCGGCATTTATTCTGATGCCACGGTCGATTAATACGAGCGGAGAGCGATCATCGGCAGTTATGGTGGCCAACGCCCAAACGGAAGGTGCGGCCCACCCGAAGGTGCACATTTTCAGCTGACCTCTTTGGCAAGTAAACACGATCATTTTGTTTGTTTACAAACTGCTGGAATGTCAGAGAAAACAAAGTTCGGCAGTTCGCCACTTTCGGCCAAGCGAAATAACTCTTTAGCTCTTTTGAGTCTATTTTCTTTCTGTTGCGGTGTAAGTTCTTGCACTTTTTGGAATTTCAATAGCATTACTCCGAGCTCATTTTTCAATATTTGCCGAATGGAATATTGCCATATGTTCAGCTCACGAGCAATTTTTCGGTCACTGCGACGCGGGTTTAGATCAAGTCGCTTCTTTACTTTTCGAACCATTTCTGCTGAGGTTGATGTTTTCTTCCCTCCACTTCCATGACGTCGGGCTACGCTACCGTTATTACGGTGACAGTTAAATGCTGGAGTGCTCTAACTATAACCACTTGTGATTTTCCAGTCAAATATAAAGAAATCACACCATCACGCTTGAATTCTATCACGAATAACTTTTTTTCTGGAAAATTCTCACCAAAATGCTTTTGTACGCTTTTAAACAATACAATGAGCTGTCACTGGAATAATTTTAACAGCTGTCGGACGAGTGGCTTAGAAATGGCAGCAATCTGAAGTTGGTTGCATTTTTTTCATCTCACCCTGTATATTTGGAGCATTGTGTTAAAAATTTTAGTGTAGAGTTATTTTAGTATGCGGTGCATTCATTCCGAAACATTTATTTATACCCTCAGCCCTATGGCAACGAGGGTAGTTATCGTTTGATAAACTTGCATAATCGAAATAACGGTGTTGGACCATGTCCATTTCAGGACATTTGGAGTCGATCAAGGGTTGTCCGTTCGTCTCTTTCTGTCTGGCTGGCTTGGTACATCGTAATATTATTATTAAACTATGATCAAGTTCGGAGATGGGCAATATAGGTCCACTCCTTCTGGTACCTCCACCAAAGAAGGGTAACAATTTCTAGGAAATAATTTTCAAATCCTAATATATGTATAGGCCCACACCATCAAGTACCTCCTTCACCAAGGGTCAACATTTGGAATAATATTAACTGCTGGATATTGTGAAATAAGAGCCCGATTGTCTTCAAATTTCGCACATTTCAATATCTTTATCAACACAAGTTCCGTTGTGAATAACCATTAAGCGCATAAAACGTGAAATTAGCATCCAATCTCTTTCAAACTCGGAATATTTCAATATATCTAATAACATAAGATAAGATAATACAAGATCTGGCATAAAGATGATAGATATCGGCCTACTCCTTCTGGTACCTCTACCACAAAGGATAACAATTTTAAATACTTATATTACTCATAAATTGGGAAACAAGTCATCTATGCATTATTACGGAATTTATTGGCTCACCCTTTCTCGTAACTCCCCCATAAAAGGTTAAAAATATGGTTAACAATTATTCTCAAAAATTGGTTACAGATGTCTGATTTTCTTCAAATTGTGCACATCGAAATATTTAATCACCATTAAACAAGGTGGAACACTTCGGTCCAGAATATCTGGTACCTCTCTCATATTTCAAAATTTTCCAAAAATTATCACGTATCTCCTATAAAGTGAAAGCACTTCTCAATATGGTCCAAATCGGGCACGTTGTAATATTTGTATCAGAGTTGGTTCAGATCCCTCCTTCTCCTTCGGTATCTCCTCCAAAAAGAGTCAATATTTTTGAATAATCGTTAAGTAAGTCAAAATATATTTTAATAAACTGACATAGGCTGAGGGTATACATCTGTCGGCATAACCGACTGATACGTTTTAATATGTTTTTATTCATTTTGATTCTTCGACAACAAATTCGTTACTTTTTTCCTTTCAGATTCCCGTTTGTTGGATGGAATAATTATATTTTGCATTACAACCAACTAAAACCAAAATTATACAAAATCTAGCTATAAATGACCAAAAACCTGCGAATAAGTTATGAGGTATCCAAGGACTAGCTAAATGAAAACAACATAAAATAGGACACTACAAAAAGAAAAGCAATGCTAAATGTTATAACGAGCGACATGGGTCCGAATGTTGGAAACGCCACAACCCCTCTGAGTCCAGAAACAAATGCCACTCTGCTAAGCACACTTGTAAATGCCATACATTCCAACGAAATCTTTTCAACGACCGCCTTTGCCACCCCTCTTGTGCCGGTGGCTACAGGTGGCAACAACAGTGACCTTTTCACCCCACCACCCTCCCTCCACAACACACACCGTTGGCCGAATAGCAATAACTTTACTTCTGCTGTGACAGCAGCCATGACAGCGGCGGCCAGCATCGTCAACGCCACCATTGCGACGCTCAACACTCCAGTCACATACTTGGCCACAAATGTTAGCAGCAACGAAGTTGGTGGCATAATGAATGCCACCGAAACCCCATATGTGCCGTATGTTATGCGCCCGGAAACGTACATTGTTCCAGTGCTGTTTGCCTTCATCTTCATTGTCGGTGTCCTGGGCAACGGCACACTAATTATTGTCTTCTTAACAGTGCGTCAAATGAGAAATGTTCCCAACACGTAAGTAGTCCTGCCATTCCAGATGTGGTCACTTAATTAAAAGTATATTAACAACAATCAAAAAAAAGTTGTCCAAAAGATGCGATTTCAGTTTCAAGTATTTATTAAAGTGTTTCCAGCTCAGAGTTTAGCCGAGAAGATTTCCAGCAAATGCAGATTTCAATAAAATTCTCAGTTCATTTGAATTCCAATTGACCTTAAAGAACATACGAACAGATTACCCTTCGTAACCAACCACACAATTTGTATAGATGTTCGCTACGAGTCACGAACTCACAACAGGACATGGTGACAGTGCAAAATAGACGGAAATACACATTTCCATATGACAACGGATTCAATGGAACTACAGCAAATAAGTTGACGCTGTCACAACTGTGCAGGCTGTGTTGGTTTATCAAAAAAAAAAAAAATGTGTTTTCCATATAAACTTGTAGGTACATAAAAGTTTCGCCGAACTGAATTCTGTGTTCAGCAACTGAAAAAGCCAATATGGAAATTTCATAGATAGTTCCAGCACAACGTTGAGAAATGCTTTAAAATTTATTTGATGACTTCAACCAGTACCAGGGACGTACACAGCAATGAATTTCGTAGCCATTTCGAAATACAAAAAAAATTAAACTTACAAAATATGTCAGAATGGTAGTCATTTCGGGAGAGGGCCGGCTCCCAATATTCCCCACTGCATACGTCCCTGATAAGTGCCCATATTTACGAGTCACATAAAAAGTTTATGTAAAGCGACTACATGTCTGTGGTTTTCAGACATAACGGAATGTGTCGAAAGGACTTTTCAGGAGAGCAGAAATACAATTTTTAAGTAATTTTTGGTTTGTCGAATTTTGAAGTACATGTTTGTATAATGTATCAAACATGTTAAAAAGTAGATGAAGGGTATTCCACCAGCTCTAAACCCGCAGCCTATGGTATATAGGCTAAACTTAAACCGGAATTGGAACGTTCTTCGAATTTTTTTAAAGGGTATAACCACTCTACAAGATGATATAAAAAAAACTGCAACAAAGTCAAACGCCATAATTTTTACATTTTTTTTTTTTTATATTTTATTGAATGACAGCAAAAAATGTCGTAAATAGCATCAAATTTTAGAATAAGTTTAGATTTGTTCGAATTGGTCACTTTTGGCACGAATTATGGCCTTTAACTGGCCAATGAAACCTTCATACACTGCCATTTTGCGGTATTTTGGCCGATTTCCGGCGAAGCGCTTGCTTGAGGTGGTCGACACTTTGGTATTTTTTTCCAAAATACTCCAGACACAATAGTCCAACGGATTGGTACCCGGAGATTTTGGTGGCCATTGTGCGCTGGAAATGATGCGAGGAACATAATTTTGTAACCACTCTTGGGTGGCGCGTGCTGAGTCCTGTTGGAATGTCCAAGGTCTGCGGCCAAAATGTTTGATTCTGAAATGTTTAATTCTGATGCCACGGTCGATTAATACGAGCGGAGAGCGACCATCGGCTGTTATGGCGGCCAACCAAAGCTGACCTCTTTGGAAAGTAAACACAATAATTTTGTTTGTTTACAAACTGCTGGACAACGAATGTTTTCTCATCGGAGAAAACCAAATTCGGCAGTTTACCACTTTCGGCCAAGCGAAGCAACTCTTTAGGTCTTTTGAGTACATTTTTTTATGTTGCGGTGTAAGTTTTTGCACTTTTTGGATTTTCAACGGCTTTACCCCGATCTCATTTTTCAATATTTGCCGAATGGAATATTGGGATATGTTAGGCTCACGAGCAATTTTTCGGCCACTGCGACGCGGGTTTCGATCAAATCGCTTCCTTACTATTCGAACCATTTCTGCTGATGTTGCTGTTTTCTTCCGTCCACTTCCTTGACGTCGGGCTACGCTACCAGTGTCACGGTAACCAGCGATGTTATGAGACACAAAAGTTTCATTCACATTTAAATGCTGGAGTAAAGAAAAAAAATTTTTTTTTCTGTAACAGTATTAAAAGGACAGTATGCAGGTTAACTTCGTAAATGGGCAATGTATGTCCACGTTTTCATATAGCCCCCATATAACGGTACCTCCAGATATTCGGTATTTTGGTGATTTTAGCGACATTATTAACCGGAATGCTTCAAAATTTGGTATTTGAAGTTCGCAACGGATATTATAGCTTAAGACAGAAAATTGTCTGTGCAGGTCCACGTCTTCGTATATCCCTCATATAACGGTACCCCCCAATATTCGGTATTCTGATGATTTTAGCGTCATTATTCAGCGGAATTTTTTCAAATTACGCATTTAGAGTTCGTAATGGAATCTACAGTCTGTGACAGAAAATTTTCTATGCAGATCCAGGTCTTCGTATAGCCCCCATATAGCGGTACCTCCCTATATTCAGTATTTTGACAAGTTTAGGTACAATACCCACCGAAATTGTTTGCAATGTAATATTTGAAGTTCGTAATGGATGCTACAGCCTATGACATAAAATTGTCTATGCTGGTCCAGGTCTTCGCGCAGCTCCGATATAATGGTACCTCCCTATATACGATATTTTGAACTCAATATTTCAAGTTCCGAATTTGAATTTGGTAATGACTTATGACAAGCAATGCCTGTGTGGGTCCACGTCGTATAGGCACCAATATAACGGCTATATTCGGTATTTTTAAAATTTTAACAGAATTTTTTTAAGGATTTCATTTCCAAAATTGTGAGCAAATATTGATTTAGGTTGAAAAAAATATTAAAAGAAGCAGAATGCCTGTTTTTTGTCCTGCATTAAATGAAAAAAAAAAACCTTTAATCATACATATGTAGCATTGTTCATTCGTTGTCTATATGAAATTGAGGAAACATGCACTCATATTCGCTATATCTATCTAAAGCAATGATTGCGATGCGAGCAATGTCAAAACGAAATTGCTATCTAAACAATAATTGCAAACCTTACTCAATTATTATGAATTTACTGGCTTATCAACAATTTCAAGCTATTCATGAAATTTACAACTAATCATGACAAACTCTCCGAAACCAAATACTAAGAACACTCAACTTTCTATGTTCTGTGAAAGGCCGACCGACAAAAACTACTGATGTGCGAAAATTGGTACATATTTCCAGAAATTCTACAATTGTGTGAGATTTCATTGAATTTGCAGATTTCCTCTTACAAAGTCTTACGTAGAAAATCAGTAGAATATTCGAAATGTAACATTGGAATTTTGCTTAGCAATTAGCAGAATGGTCAAGAGAGAGAGGTGACCAAAGACTATCAGCATTTTCTAGTTATTTTGTCTATTTGATGTCCAGTGGAGGGTAATGTTTAAATTTATAATACGAGGAAAATTGTGGTAATTTATTTTAGACTTGTGCTCAATTGTGTCATAAATATGGGTAAATATTACTAGGAAATCAGAAACCAGGAAACCAAATTCTGCAATCAAATGTTTCTTTAATGGTGATGTTTAAAAATTGATGATTGTTTGAAAAAGGGTGACATTTTTTTATTTTACAAATTTTTTTAATCCACCTCCTTTTCTAAGAACTAATTGCGCCTAATAGCTCAATATCCCGTACATCTTTGTATTTTAAAGCTGTCAGAAACACACTACTAAAGAATTATAGCCTAGTACTTTCACTTTAACTAGAAAACCATGAAATATGTGGTTTAGTTACATATTGAGAGAAAACATTAAAAAATTCGTTTGCTTCAAGCCGTTCTTACCATTAATACGGACACAGCTTTCATGAAAATTAATTCTTGGGGTTAAAATTTAAGACCATGGAAAAAACAGTCCATTTTATCTGTAAATACTAAATTTGCATAAAATTCAATCACGATTCATGTGTTTTAAAGTTTTGAACATTTACATCATCCAAGTTAAGTATTTGATGTGCTTTCGAAAATAATATCCGGTTCTGGCTAAACAAAACATACCGTAATATTTCAGTCAAACTTAGATACTGTTCGAATGTGTAATATCAGTCCATTCCTCACCCTTATGGTATCCACACAAATGGTAATAATATACAAACTAATCAGTCTTATATCAGTTCTGAAAATGCCAGATTTTCTACCAACCTAGCACATTTCAATATTTGTATCTATATTAAAACAAGTATGACAAGTAAAATAGCTATAAGTTTGGCCCCCACCACTTGGAACGAATTTGGCAATTTTTAATAAATAAAAAAAATCCGTTAAAAATTCTGTCACAATCTAAAAAATACCGAAGGTAGTCTATACGACTACGTGGACCTGCATCATAAAAATCATCAAAATACCGAATATAGGGAAGTACTATTATATGGAGCTATACCAAAACGTAGACTTGCAAATACAGTTTTCTGTCATAGGCTGTAGTATCCATTACCAACTTCAAATACAAAATTTGAAACACTTCCGGTAAATAATTTCGCTAAAATCATCAAAATACCAAATGTAGGGAGGTACCGCTATATGGGGCTATACGACGATGTGGACCTGCACAGAAAATTTTTGGTCATAGGCTGTAGTATCTATTACGAACATCAAATGTCTGTCTGCGGAAATCACTCTAGCTTCCGAACGAATTGAAGTAGGTTGATAAAATTTTACTCAAATGTGTATTATATCTGAAATTGAAAATGGGTGATGTAGGTCCACGTTTTGTGTAGTCCACATATAACGGTACCCCCAGATATTCGGTATTTTGATGATTTTAGCGACATTATTCATCGGAATTGTTTCAAATTTGGTATTTGAAGTTCGTAATGGGTACTATAGCCTATGACAGAAAATTGTCTGTGCAGGTTCACATCTTCGTATAGCCCCCCATATAACGGTACCCCCAGATATTCGGTATTTTGATAATTTTAGCTACATTATTCGCCGATTTTTTTTTTAAGTTTCGCATTTGAATATTGTAATGGTTTATGACAAAAGTTGCCTATGCAGGTCTCGTCGTCGTATAGACCCTAATATAATGGCTACATTCGGTATTTTTAAGATTTTAACAGAATTTTTAACCGATTTAATTTTTTTGAAAATAGCCAAAATCGTTCAAAATGGTGGAGGGTATTCAAAGATCAGTCCGGCCGAACTTACAGATATATCGGTCCACGTTTTGTAATAGCCGCCATATAACGGTACCTCCAGATATTCGGTTTTTTAACGATTTTTGCCACATTTTTCTCGGATTTGTCTAAAAATTGGTACTTGTGGGTCATAATGGGTTCTAGTTTCAGTGGCGAAACATTGTATGTACAGGTCCACGTTTTTGTATAGCCCCCATAGTGCCTTCCGATATTCGGCATTTTAAAGATTTTTAAAACATTTTCCACGGCTTTGTCTAAAAAATGCTATTTGATATTTCGCCACCGGAACTAGGAACCATAACAACCTAAATGGTTTCTAGTTCCGGTGGCGAAACATTGTATGTTTAGATCCACGCATTGGTATAGCCCCCATATATAATATATTCGATATTTTGATGATTTTTTCAACATTTTTTTTTTTAAATAACCATTTGTGGTTCATAATGGGTTCTAGATCCGATGGTAGAACATTAAATATTTATGTCCAAGTTTTCCTATAGCACATATATAACGATACCCACCAATATTCGATATTTTGATAATCATAATCTGCGGCCGAACTTAATGTTTATTTACTTGTCTTTTTTCTGGTCATTAGATTTTTAACTTTGCTCTTTTAGCTATTTTGCCCTTCTTGGCCTCTCATCATGTCCGTTTTGAAAATTGAATTATTTTGCAATGATAAGTTTTTAATATGAACACCTACTATTCTATTTTATAATCGTTCGAAAAGGCATAAATCTTCATTAAAGCTAAATGGTGTTTGCAGTTGTACACCCTCACGCTTCCGACGAATACATTTCAAACACATTGTCGATTTGTTACAAAATGCTGATGGTTTAAAGTTAATGGCGATCTGATAACACTGGCTGGCCAGATGATTCCAGCAATTCATTATTGCAAATTTCAAGAAATTTTTAATGATTCTGCGGAATTGTAGGAATATTCATTTTGTACGGATTTTTATTTGTAACAATTAAATACATGATTCTAACAATCGGAAGGCTATTTGAGACGATATAATTACAAATCCAACTTCATTGGAATTACAGAGAAATTATAGCAATAGAGAGTAAATGCAGATTCAATGGCTGTGATGGTCTATTGCAGACTGGCATCTCATTTATATCCATATAAATGAAAATTAATTATTTGTTACATCGATTCTTGGTAGATTGTAATCGAGAATTAATTAGGAAAAATAGTTGGAAAATTCTAATCATATATATTATTTCGATTGAATTGTAATATGATATTCGGAAATCCAAGGGGCGTAGAGCGTTTGCAGACAAAAATAGAATGTAGGTTTACTTTAGAACTAGCTCCCTTCTAAATATGTATGGGTATTTTTAATGTCGGCATAATTTAATTAATAAATTCTCTAAAATGCCACATTAAGTGTTTTCGATGGAATAAAAACCTGGCCACAAGCTCGTTTTCTAAAAGTTATTTGGGTCGGATTTGCCCTGTATTTATACCCTACAACACTATGTGTTGGGGGTATTATAAGTTTGATTGGGCCAGAATTTATGTAACACCTCGAAATATTGGTTTCCCATATAGGAAAGTATATATGGATCTTCCTAGCTCGCCGAGCTGAGTCGATCTAGCTATGTATGTCCGTCCGTCCGTCTGTCCATGTTAATTTGTAATCACTCTACAGGTCGCAATTATGGCCCGATCTTCACGAAATTTTGCACGAAGGTGGGGTTTGGGTCAGAATAGAAGCCTATTTCTTTTGGAGATGATCGCCAAATGTTTAGGGGTTGAAATGGACCAAATACTGAAAAAATGTCGGATTTTGCAGTAGCTATACAGGTCGCAATTATAGACCGACCCGGCCGACCGGAATTTCGCATGTAGCTAGAATTTAGGGCGGGGAAGAAGCCTACCAATTTTGATGGTCATCGGATAATATTTAGCGGGTAAAATATCTTTTTTCATTAAAAGGCGAATATTTTAAATCCCGGCGAAATCACAAAGCCATGACAAGGTTACTTTTGATCTTTACATTGATGTTAACATCCAACAAATCGGATATATAGCAAAATATGTGCGATATATGTCTATCAAAGAAAATATGCTTGAAAGATCTCTTATATGTCGAGAACGGCTGAACTGATTTCGACAGTTCTCATTAATTCAGAATGGCCTCTTGGCAGAAAAGAAAAAACGTCTAAAAAATCGTATTAATATATCTCTATAACGATGAAAATATTGATTTTGTAACATTTTCTCATATTTTTTAAATGTTGTCACATTTTTGGCATATTTTCATTTTGAATTAAACATTTGGTAATATTTCTACAGCTAACAAAATTAAGTAGTTAGTATATAAGGATATCATATACATATCGCATTTATGGCCCGATCCTTACGAAATTTTGCATGGGGATAAGATGAGGGTCAGAATAGAAGCCTACTCTTTTTGGAGATTATCGCCATATATTTAGGGGTTGAAATGGACCAAAAAACTGCAAAATTGTCAGCAGGTCGTAATTATCGCCCGATCCTCACGAACATTTGAATGGGGGTTACCGCACATTGAAAAGCCAAGCAGTTTCGGATGGCCATCCAAAAATATTCAATGTGTGAAATAGTTTGCCAACTTTTGTAGACAAAATACGAAAATGTCCATTCCAGTGACTTTTTGGAGAATTCACAAATACAGGAAAGACGCACTTCTGACTATTTCGTTAACGCTGATTTCGTTGAAGAATATAGTCAAATGTCTGTATCTCATATAGATGCGTTTCAGTCAAAAACCAATAATAAATGTCAATCTTTTGCCAATTCTGAGAGATTATAGGTCTTTGGGAAATATTGGTTATAGATCTAAGAAGACCATTTACGTGCAACATCTACCAATAAATTGGAAAGGAGCAAATTAGTTTAAGTTGCTATTATTCGAAAATTAGAGAACGAAACCTGATGGTTTTCTTTTATTATTTGCCACAATATCTTGTGGAATTCATTCTATTATCTCGCCTATATAAACTGTATCACTTATTACAGTGTTGTAGGGTATTCAACGGTCGGCCCCGCTCGACTGTAGCCTTTCCTTACTTGTTATATATCTTCTTCTTCTTCTATAACTTTAAAAGAGGAAATGTTTCCAAATACAGCATCGTCTGGTAGTAACACAGGCTATACACATATTTGAAATTCCACTTGTAACTGGAGATATAGCATCAGAATTGACGACAGAATTTAGATTTTTAATGCTCATATCTATTGATAAGCTAAAGATACAGTCTTCAAATTTGGAATGTGTGATGGAAATTTGGTGACAATTTATTTGTCCAGTTGTATTGTTTGTAAAATTATATTGAAATCGGTTCTGGTTTGAATTTAGCTCATATATTTAGTATGTTCAACAGATTTCATATATTTGATGGACAAAGCAAGATATATATGTCCGTATATATGTTCCCAAAAATAAATGAACCAAAGAATATTGAAATCAGTTGAGGTTTGGATATAGCTCCCATTTATAATGGCTGGTTCATACCGGGGGTTCTTTATGAGTTTTTTTTATACCCTCAGACATATGGCTAGAGAGGGTATACATATATCATTTGTTATGGCCAAAACGTGCCTCATCGAAATAACGATCTTAAACTCTAGGTCTCTTTGGATCAAATCTGTTTCAGGACATTTGGAGTCGACCTAGGGATGTCCGTCCATCCGTCTATCTGCCGGCTGGTGAGCATGATAACTCTCGAAGGGAGTGTCCGATTTGGTACAAACTTGGTTCATTGTAATTTTGTTATAAAACTTAGATCGAGTTCGGAGATAAACAGTATTGGTCCACTCCTTTTGGTATCTCACCCAAAAAGTGTCGATATTTTCAAAAAAAAAAAATATTTTACTGCACAGAAAGAAAACGGATAGTCCGATTTTGCTCCAACTTGCAAATCCTAATCTGGTGCGAAAATGGAAAATATCAGTCCACTCCATCAAGTACCTCCCCTACAAAGGGTCAGAATTTTGAATAATTATAACTCTTTTAAAATGTGATGTAAAATTACACACATAACATTTTTATTAACCCAAGGTTTGGTGTAAAGATCCACTCCTTCTGGTACCTCTTCCACAATGGCTTAAAAATTTGAATATTCATAAAGCTCATAAAACGCCAAATTAATATCCGAAATTTAAAAAAGGTCAAAAAAACGAATTAATCTTCTTATTTCACACATCCCATTATTTCTATTAACACAAGAACTGCTATGATGATGGTCCACTCCTTCTGTACCTCCCTCACAAAGCGTCAAAATTTTGAGTATCCAAAGAGAAATCTGAGATGAATATGGAATTTATGATTTCGCATAAAATTGGATATAAATTTAATACTTCGGTCGACTATATCTGGCACCTCACGCACATTTTAACATTTTCTAAAAATTATCACATATCTCATATAAAGTGAAGTAGTCCGAACCTGTCACGTCGCAATATTTATATCATATTTATTTGGATCCGATACGAAATGGGCAATATTGGCCCATTCTTTCGGAACCTACTCCAAAAAGGGTCAACAATTTGAATAATCATAAAAGAAGTCAAAATATATTTTAAAAATCTAACATTAGCTGAGGGTATACATCTGTCGGCTGATTCTTCTAAACTTGTTTTAATATGAATCACTTTGTTGTCTGACAGCTGGGTTGATTGGATGCCAAGCCACCGAAAAGAATAAGCAGAGGGCGTGCAGCAGAAAATATTGCTGTTGGTGAGGCCAGTGTCGAAAAAAATGGCAATTTCTCAACAGGTTAGTGCCACTTCGAATACTGCGAGCGATGAAAAATTTACTTATTGAAAGAACATTTAAACGACAACATTATTTTGAGAAGGGGGCCGGTGAATTGTCCTCCGCGTTCGTGTGACTTAAAGCCACTCGATTATTTTTTGTGCGAATATCTGATGTCATTTGTTTGCGTTGATAAACCAATTTGACGCTTTCTATGTGAAATACGCCCTCAAATGATTGAAAAGGTAATCGAAAATTGGACCTCCAAATGTGCCCGAAATTTTATTTAAATGTTAAATAACAAAGAATTTTCTACCAAATAACACTTCTTCTATTTTTTTGCATTTTTTCTTAATTTGATCTGTTGAATTTCAACTCAGCAAGCTTTTAGAAAAACACGCTTTATATATGAAAGATCAACGCCCAGGCGAAACGGCTGATGGATTAACTCATTCCGTTAATCCATGAGCCGTTTCAGACTTCTGATGAGGTGTTAGTTAGATGTTCCAATGGTGTTTTGGAAATTCGCACTGTAATAACCATTTGATATTATGTGAACGGATAGAGTTTAAATCTTAACATTTGGTATAAAAATGATATTGGAGATGTAGGATTGATATGAGGTGGTGGAAATGTGTACTAAATGTTTTTACACTTGCAGTGCGATGGTACAACAATTGGGCAAAGATTTGAAATTGGTCTTGGAAATATAAACAACAAAGTACTAAACGGTACATAATTCTGTATATGTGGAGGGGATAGGCTTGGAAATCCGAAACTGAGTATTAGGATCACTTTTTGTGAGTTGGGGTTGAGATATGAAAGTGATTTTGATAATATGTTATAAAAAAATATGGAAATTACTAACTGGTATTCAATTTTGTATTTTGGAGAAGGGATAGGGAGATGTACAAAGTTTGGTACCATTCGGAATTATATGAACGGATAGAAATTTCATCAGTTTTGGAAAGAAGGGTTGATATAAGAAGGTGTTTTTGGAAATGAGTGCTAAGTGTAAAAACTGTACATGTAAATTTGGTACAATTTGATTTTAAGCGAACGGATGAAGCTGAAATTTTAAATGTTGATATCGGGGTTCTTGCTGTTTGGTGGGATTCAAATTAAGAGGTTGTTTTGAAAATGCCTACTGCAACTATACTAAAAGTACTAAACAATACTACATTTAGTATTGGGTGAACGGATAGTACCTGAAATCTGAAAATTTTCATTAAGGTCACTGCTAGTGTTTGGGGTTGATATGAGGTGATTTTTGAAATACGTTTTAAAAATTACGAAAAGTACTCATCTATACTCAATTTTGGTATTTGGGACACATATTGAGTTAAAACAAGTAAGAAAAGGCTATAGTCGTGCGGGGCCGACTATGTTATACCCTACAACACATACAATATGTTAGAAGCTCCCTTATGTCCAAATCCATATTGGAAGATTTCGCTTTTGAAATTAGGATTTTGACTAGGGACATTTGCCCAACATTTATGCACTACGTCGAGCTGTTAGTTGTTGTAGTCCATTTTACAGATAAATATAATCCAATGGTCATCCAAAATGCTAGAATTCTTCCCTGTACTTAACTCTCTTCACAGGCGTGTCGATTGGCTTCAACTGTGTGATCTGAAAAGCATTTCAGTTTTGGTTAATTTGAACACCTAAATATTTTGCAATCATCTCCAAAAGCAAGAAGCCCCTCTGTATCTCCAAATTTAGACTCATCGTAGACAAGCAACTATGATATTTGGCTATATTCGTCAACGAAATCAGCATTAAAAAAGCCAGAAATTCGCCTTTTGTGTATTTCGAAAATCGCCTGTATGTAATGCTGGTATTTTTTCACACAAAATTAGTTGTCCATTGTACCCGCTGTCTTAACTCTAACTTTATGCGAGATTTCGTGTCCTTTGGTTTCTATTTGTGACCTTTATAACGGCTGCAAAATCAGAAAAATTTTTAGTTGTTGGTCCATTTCAACCCCCTAATATATTGCGGACATCTTTGAAAACAATAGGCTTAGCCCTTCTGAGCCCAACCCTACCCTTGTGAAAATTTTCGTGAGGATCGGACGATATTTGCAATACTTATATAATATTCCCAACCTGTGTTGTAAGGTGAAAAAATATTACTAAATATTATAAGTCAAATTGAAAAAATCGCATGCGATAAAAAATATGAAAAAAATAAAAGAATGTCACTATATACTACAAAATCTATATTAACATCTTTATTGGCATATTTTTCTGCGATTTTATGTCAGGAGGGCATTCTGAATTGATAAAATTTGTCAAAATCGGTCCAGCCATTCTTGAGATATAAGCATTCTTACTAACATCACCTTCCTTTGTATATACACATTGTATATATTTCGCTATATACAACCGATATAATTGCTATCGGCATCTACGTAACGGTCAGAATTGACCTGTTCATCTATTTGTGATTTCGCCGGGATTAAAAATATTCGCGGTTTAATGGAAAATTTGACTTTTATTTAACACAAATGTTGTGGCATATTTCACCCACTAAATATTACCCGATGACCATCAAAATTGGAAGGCTTCTGCCCAGCCCTAAGCTCTAGCCCAATGCTAACTTCCGCTTTGATTGGTCTATAATTGCGACCTGTAGAGCAACTGCAATTTTTTTTCAGTTTTTGGCCCATTTCAATCCCTAAATATTATGCGATCATCTCCAAAAGAAATAGGGTTCTATTCTGACCCTAGCCCCACCTCCATTCTAAATTTCGTGAAGATCGGGCCATAATTGCGACCTGTAGAGTGATTACAAATTAACATGGACAGACGGACGGACGGACATACATAGCTAGATCGACTCAGCGCGGCGAGATAGGAAGATCCAGATATACTTTCCTATGTGGGAAACCAATATTTCGTGGTGTTACATAATTTTTGGCCCAATCAAACTTATAATACCCCCAACACATAGTGTTGTAGGGTATAATTAAACATTTGGTATTAGAGTCACTTTTAGTTGATATATGTCGGTGGATTTTAAAAAGCACTAAATGATATTAAAATATATAGAAATAGAAATTGGAAATTTGAAATATCAGTCGCTGATGGCATGTAGGATATATGTACCAAAGATTGTTTTGGAAATTTGAACTTAAGAGTAAAAAAAGCAAAATTGGGTGCCATTTTGTTCTATATAAACGGATAGAAATAAAAATCGTGACATTTGGTGTAACAATTATCTGTGGAAGTTGATATATGAATTTGGCTCATTTTTTGAAAATGCGAAATTGTGTGAAATTGTCTCATACCAAGGTCTTTATGCAAAATGTGTGTTAATGATGTCTCCAAAATGTTAAATTGTTGAGAACGACAATAAATTGAAGTTGATAGCGACTCAAGCACACGCACTACCACAGCATCAATATCCTTGGGTGTACTCGTTGTTTTTAGCTTCTCGCGCTGTGGTTATCGGTGAATATGCCAGTTTCTTTCACATTTTTACAAGATAACAAATATACGGAGCTGGTGATGCTTCTCTTCTTTCATTCTTCATTAAAGTAATGCTGCAATATTTTCCAACGTTTTTTATTTTCTTTCCAATCAGACATGAACAAAGTTTTACCAATTTACGAAATAACCAGTAGTTAAACAAGTAAAAAAACTGTAAGTTCGGCCAGGCCGATCTTTGAATACCCGCAACCATTTGGTAGAAATTTGGCAATTTCAAAAAAAAAAATCCGTTAAAAATTATGTTTAAATCTTAAAAATACCGAATGTAGCTGTTATATTAGGGTCTATACGACGACGTGGACCTACATAGTCAGCTTTTGTCATAAGATATTACAATATTTAAATGCGAAACTTGAAAAAAAACCTGTTTATAATGTAGCTAAAATCATCAAAATACCGAATATATGGAGATACCTTGGGGTGTTATAAAACGTGGACCTGTACAGACATTTTTTGGCATAGGCTGTAGTATCCATTACGAACTTTAAAAGCCAAATGCGAAAAAAATGCCGGTAAATAATGTCGCTAATATCATCAAAATACCGAATGTAGGGGGTACCGTTTTATGAGGGATATACGAAGACGTGGACCTGCGTGGCCCATTTTCAGTCTTAGGCTGTAGTAGCTATTACGAACTTCAAATACGAATTTTGAAACAATTCCGATATATAATGTCGCTAAAATCATCAAAATACTGCATATCGGTAGGTACCGTTATATGAGAGCTATATGAAGACGTGGACCTACATTGCCCATTACAAAAGTCCTGCAGACATAATACACATTTGAGGAAATTTTTATCAACTTACTTCATTTCTTTCGGAAGCTAGAGTGATTTCCACAGACGGATGGATATTATTAAATCGACATAGAATTTTATGCTGATCAAGAATATATAAACTTTGTGGGGTCTAAAATGTATATTTCGAGGTGTTACAAAAGGAATGACAAACTTAATATACCCTCCATACAATGGTGGAGGGTATAAAAGCGTTGTATGGCGGACCCTGTAGTTGCTACTTTCCAGAAAGCATTAGTGCAAGCGTGCGTATAAGTAATAAAATATGCTACAGCATAACCCATACGTTACATGGTACAACTTTTAGCTTTCGCCTTATTCTTTATTATTTTGCATAAGATTATTGAAATTGCATCAAATTATGTAACAAATATTACTTATTGATATTATTCCAAACAATATATATATTTCACGATTTTCCAGTTATATTTTCTCCCTGGCCTTGGCCGATCTATTGGTGATAGTAACTACAGTTCCCCTGACATCTACAGTCTACACCGTGGATTCCTGGCCATGGGGAAGTTTACTTTGTACACTCTCGGAATTCTTCAAAGATGTTTCCATTGGTGTTTCAGTCTTCACATTGACGGCGTTATCGGGCGATCGCTATTTTGCCATTGTTGATCCCCTGAGAAAATTTCATGCGCACGGTAAGTTTGCAACTAATCACCAATTTGCATTTGAGATTTATTCGTTTGGATTTGATTTAATGGCGACACAAAATACGCATTTAAACTAATCTCAGGTGGTGGAAAGCGAGCGACACGCATGACAATAGCCATAGCCGTATCAATTTGGCTCCTGGCAATAATCTGCGGACTACCGGCATTAATTGGCACATACATCAAGGTAAGCTAATGTCAAACACCCACACACGTACATACATAACTCCCCACATTGCCCTATCATGTGATAAACAATAGCTGTGGAATGTAAAGTTTAGAATTTATTTCGATAATTTGTCTTCATGCCAACCCCGCCGAACCCACGGATGTAATTTTTGCTTATTATTATTACAGAAAGTGGTTGTTAATAGCAACAAATCGTTCTCTTTGTGCTATCCATTTCCCGAGGAATGGGGCTGGGAGTATGCGAAGCTGATGGTATTGCTGCGTTTCCTGGTCTATTACGCCATACCCCTGGTCATAATTGGAGTTTTTTATGTCCTGATAGCACGACATCTAATGTATGCCGCTAATGTTCCCGGTGAAATGCAAGGCGCTGTCAGACAGGTAAATATTTACAATGGTTTTCGTGTTTTTGTTGGCTGATGGAGGCACAATATCTGTCAACAAGTTGTATCACATGTCAAGCAATTTGTGGGGTATATGATTGGGGGGGGGGGGGGAGAAGAGTGGGTATTATTAATCATTCTTTCTATGCCAACATCTAATTTGATATCTTTGTGTTCCATTCGCATTTTAAATTGAATGTGCGAAATGGCAAAAAAAATAAATTATATTAAATTAGCAAACATTTATAAAATGACGGCGGAAAGAAGCCATCATAAGTAGGATAAATTGTGGAATGTGTGTTGTGCGTATACTGCCACCACTGCGTCCAGATAGGAGTTATGAAAAATGCGAAAAATTACAAATTATATACATTTACGGTTTTTACTCATATGAGCATATATATAGTACATTATGATGTAGTATGAGAGTGCGTTCTCAGCTTTCAAATTAAAAATAAACAAATGTTTTTTTTTTGTAAATTAACTGTTATTGGACTATCACAAGTATGTCTCTCCACTTCAAGGTAATTAAATTACGGTCGGTGAGAGTTAAGTATTCAAAAGACTATTAAAGCAAAAATAGTTTTCAATGAAATAGTAAAATTACAAATACATTAAAAATTTGATGAACCTTAAATCTTTAAAACGGTTAAAATATGTAATATGTATGTACGAGAACAGACGGATGGACACACATATCGAGATCGAGCCTGCTCGTCGATATACTAGGTATGTTTATACCTTTTAGTCGATTTGATACAAATTTCATTGGTTTCTGTAGGCAATAAATCTCATGCCAAAAGTTGCCGAAATCGAAGAAATATTGAGGCTTAAGTAAGGCATAAACCAAAGGAATGGACAAATCGAATTCGTTTATAGTTAAAGTTACAGAAATTCATTTCGATACCAGTTTGGGGCTCCCAATGAATTTTTTTTAAAAAAATGTTAATATGTGCGTGAGGTACCAGATATAGTCGACCGAAGTATTCCATTTTCATACTTCATCCAATACAGATAAATATATTAGTATGGTCAAAATTATAAGAAAATCCAACATTTATATCAAATTTATGGGAAATCATATTCATCTCAAGTTTCTGGTTGAGAGACATATATTTAGATGTAGCAGATTGTAAAGAATCGCTGAGATGTTTCGCAATTTATGACAGATAAAAGTATTGAAATTGTGACCCTTTGTGGGTGAGGTACCAGAAGAGGTTCGCAGATATATAGCATCTTCACAACATATCTTGTGTTAAAAAAATGCTTGTATGTGTGAAATATAAAGAGAGTCTGATGCTTCGGATTTTATAAACGTTTTGGTTTTTAAAAACTTTGACCGTTTGTGGGGGAGGTACCAGAAGGAATGATCCGATCTCTACCATATTTATAACAGATCTTGTGTTGATAGAAATATTTAGATGTGCCAAGTCTAAATGGAATCGTTTTATGAGTTTAATGGATATTTAAAATTTCGACCTTTTGCGGGGGAGCTACCAGAAGGAGCGGACCGATATACCATCTTACCATCCAACACCAGACCTTGGGCTGATAAAAATATTGGGATGTGTGAACTTTTAAGACAATCGGACTCTTACATCGAATTTTATAAGAGTTGTAATTATTAAAAATTTTGACCATTTGTGGGGGAGGTACTTGATGAAGTGGACCAATATTGTTAATTTTCACACCTGACCTGGCATTGATGCAAATATTAGGATATGCATCTCCGAACTCGATCTAAATTTGGCAATAATATTTCGATGTACCAAGTTTGGATCAAATCGGATATTAACTTCAGGAGTTATCGTGCGCACTACCCAGCCAGACAGACGGACGGACGGACATCGCTAGATCGACTCTAAATGTCCTGAAACGTATTTGGTCCAAAGAGACCCAGGGTCTAAAATCGTTATTTCGACTAGGCACGTTTTTGCCATATCACATGATATACCCTCTGTAGCTATATGGCTGAGGGTATAATTAATGTAGATACAGGAGAAAATGAGGGAGACACAGACCTCTTAATATATATATATATGAAATTTTGCTGAGGGTAGGGTTAGGGTCAGAATTTAAGCCTATTGTTTTTGAGAATGTACATAAGGGACCACAAATTCAATATTCCTGATTTTATCGTCAATCTACAGTTTACAATTTAAAACCAATCCACACAGCATTTTTGCATAAAGTTAAACTTTAGGACTGGGCAGAAGTGTAGGATTGTAGATGACCATTAGTTTACATTTAGTAAAATGGACCACAACTTTTGTGGGAAATAGTTTTGATTATCTATCAGAACAACAGTGAGGTTAAATATAAGACAAATGCCCCCTGTCAAAAAACAAGGTAATATTTGTTTAGGTTTGTGGGGCATTATTTCAAAAACGAAATCTAGCTAAATTAATTTGGACTTAAGGTGTATCACGTGGTCGCCCCACTCGTCTATAGAATCCAATATGGGCAACATCGGTTCACTCCTTCTGTTACCTCCCCACATTGGTTCAAAATTGTCAAAGAAAATAATTTTCCTCATAAAAAGAAAGAGACCGTAGTATTTTCTTGTTGCCGTATCCCGAACATACATGCCAACACTATTCTATTAATAAACAACCGTCGAAGAAGGGATTTTTGTTGTTACAGACTTCGATAGGGATAATTAAAGCAAAACGAGTGGAGAGAGATGAACGTGTTTATAAGTGCGCTTTTAAGATTTAGAAAAAATGCCAAAATAATGTCAGTTTTGTGTAATTCTTCCAGCCAGCCAGGTAGACGGACACCCCGGCGACTTTTCGATTCTCAATATCAAAGAATGCTAGTCGCATGGAATTGCTATCTGGAATAACCATTTTGAATTTCTACTTTGTATTATGAATCCCATATCCAAAAAGAAACTACTATTTCTTTTCCCAGGAATTAGCCTATACCTTTAAATTAAACCAAAATCTCGTAATGAGGGTTATTGCCCCCCTAATTAGGTTATTTTCCAAACGTAAACGTTTAAAACGCCGCAGCACCTCCTTTACTCCCTCTTTTCAACCAAGATGTTGATCTCCTATAATTGTTTGTGTTTTTAAAATAGCATTCCGAAGATATCCAAATTTTATTTTTTGGTATCCACAATTGTCTAATTAGCTTAAAATCCAATTATTCTCGCACTTAATTTGAAACCATTAGAAATGCCATTCCAACAGCTCACATTTCCCTTTACATTTGTACTTGTATTTTCCTCTAGCTTATAAAATTGAACAAAAAAAGGAAAATTAACTTAACTCCAAACCGACGGAATGCCATCTCCAGGGAAATTTCATATCTTCTATTTTCTTAATTATCGTTCAATACCCGGAGAGTGGTTAACTCGTAGAAGTGTTAAGTGTACTCGACTTGTTGTCTCTGGGATGTGGATGTTGGTTTTCATGTAATTTTGTTTTTGTTGTTTTTTTTCCTATTTTATTTTCTCTGCTGCGTTTCGTTTCATTTCAGGTACGTGCCAGACGTAAAGTTGCCCTGACAGTTTTGGCTTTTGTGGTTATTTTCGGCATTTGTTTTCTACCAATCCATGTCTTTATGCTGTGGTTCTACTACTGGTAAGTGTCCTGTGTTATGTTTTCCAACAAAATACCAAACATCATGGGGATATGTATAGAGATATGTATGTTTGTATATTGAATAAAAAGTAAAGGTGCCATAGGGTGGGTTAATAGAGTAGCTGATGTTGTCCTTAAATATCATTGAGAAAGTTTGATAAGTAATTTTTCAGGTAAGTCACCATCATAGCGGAATTCTGATGTTTATACAAGTAGATGCTTACGTATGTAAGTTATTAAAATTTTGAAAAGTAAAAATTGATAATAATAATAAAAAGACATTTACACACGACACACCTTGTACGTCACTATGAGAACGAACTTTTTACCCCTTTGAATATTCTAGATTTATGCGGTCTTTATACTTATAGAAGTAAGTTATGACTTTAAAACAATTTATATTGAAACAACCAAAAATTAGAGAACGGGTTCCCATAGGGATAAATAGGGACTTTATAACTTAAAGAATAAATATGGACTTTAGCTCAAGCATAGTGGATTACGGTATCACAGGCTAGGCCATGCCCGACCGATTGCTTACCTTTTTGTTCGTCCGTCTGTGGAAATCAGTCTAGCTTCCGAACGAAATAAAGTAGGTTGATAAAATTTTCTTCTCATAACTGCAGGACTTTTGGTATTAAAATTGGGCTATATAGGTCCAAGTTTTGGTATAGCCCCCACATAACTGTGCCGGCAGATTTAAGATGTTTTGATTGTTTTAGTTACAATTTAAATCCGAATTTGCTGTAAGTTTGCAGATTGAGTTCAAATTATGAATGATATATTCTTGCATTAAACTGTCTACATATGTCAAAGTTTTGTTATAGTCCCCATACAACTGCACCTCCCTATATTCGGTAATTTAATGATTTTCGCGACATTATACGCCGGAATTGTATCAAATTTCAAATGTGAAGCACCTAATATGTACTAGAGCTTATGACAGAAAATGTTATATGCAGGTCCAAGTCTTCGCACAGCCCCATACAACTGTACCTCCCTATATTCGGTATTTTGATGATTTTAGCCACATTATTAACCGCAATTGTATAAAGTTTCGTATCCAAATATTGTAATGACCCATGACAAGAATTGCATATACAGGGAGAGATGAAAAAACTGCAACCAACTTCAGACTGCTGTCATTTCTAAACCACTGATAAAATTATTCCAGTGACAGCTCATTATATTGTTTACAAGCGTACAAAAGCATTTTGGTGAACATTTTCCAGAAAAAAAATTATTCGGGATGGAATTCCAGCGTGATAGTGTGATTTCTTTATATTTGGCTGGAAAACCACAAGCGGGTATTGTTAGAGCACTCCAGAATTTAAATGTAAATAAATCTTTTGTGTCTCGTACCATCGCTCGTTACCGTGGTACTGGTAGCGTAGCCCGACGTCAAGGAAGTGGACAGAAGAAAACAGCAACATCAGCAGAAATGGTTCGAAAAGTAAAGAAGCGGCTTGATCGAAACCCGTGTCGCAGTGGCCTAAAAATGGCTCGTGAGCTGAACATATCGCAATATCCCACTCGGAAAATACTGAAAAATGAGCTCGGGGTAAAACCATTGAAATTCCAAAAAATGCAAGAACTTACACCGCAACAGAAATAAAAAAATAAAATCAAAAGAGCTAAAGAGTTACTTCGCTTGGCCTAAAGTGGCGAACTGTCGAATTTGGTTTACTCCGATGAGAAAACATTCGTTGTCAGCAGTTTGTAAACAAACAAAATGATCGTGTTTACTTGCCAAAGAGGTCAGCTGAAAATGTGCACCATCGGTTGGCCACCAGAACTCAAGCGCCGGTCATGGTGATGGAGTGGACCGCCATAACAGCCGATTTTCACTCTCCGCCGAATATTATGGCGAAAATATTCTGGAGGGTATATTAAAGCCTTGGGCACGCAAACATTTTGGCCGCAGACCTTGGACATTCCAACAGTACTCAGCACCATCGCTAAAAAAATACCAAGGTGTCGATCGCCACAAGCAAGCGCTTCGCCGGGAATGAGCCAAAATACCGCAGAGCAATATTCGGGCAGAATGTGATGGTTTCATTGGCCGTTTGAAGGCCATCGTTCGCGCCAAAGGTGACCAATTCGAACAAATCTAAACTTATTCTAAAATTTGATGGTATTACCGACATGTTTTGCTTTCATTCAATAAAATTTAAAAAAATGTAAAGATTATGGCTTTTGACTTTGTTGCAGTTTTTTACCTCACCCTGTATATTATTCTTTTTTTTTTCGGTTCACGATATCGTATAGCCCCCATACAACGGTAACCCCCGATATTCGATATTTTGATTATTTTAGCCACACTTTCCAATGGAATTGTCTAAAAATCCACACAAGGAGTTCTTTGCGAGTACCTTACCCCCTGAAATAGAAGTGTCTATATAGGTCCACAATATCGTATATCCCCCATATAACGATACCCCCGCTATTCGGTATTTAGATGATTTTATTCACATTTTCCAATGGAATAATCTGAAAATTCACACAAGGGGTTTCATCTGAGTACTTTACTCTCTGGAAGATAATTGTTTATATAGGTCCATGATATCGTATAGCCCCCATACAACGGTACCCCCGATATTTGGTATTTTGATGATTGTAGCCAATTTTTTCAATAAAATTGTCTGAAAATCCTCGTAAGGATTTCCTTCATCCCCTGGAAGATTATCGTCTTTATAGGTTCACGATATCGTTTATACCCAATGTAACGGTACCTCGCTATATTCGGTATTCTGATGATTTTAGCAACACTTTTCGATGGAATTGTCTAAAAATCCATACTAGAAGTTCTTTCCAAACACTTTACTCCCTGGAAGAGAAATATCTATATAGGTTCAAGATATCGTATAGCCCACATACATCGGAACCCCTGATATTAGATATTTGGCGATATTCATATTATTCACCGGAGTTGTTTGAAAATGCGTACCTAGAATTCGTAATGGGTTTTATAGCCTATGACAAAAAATTGCTTATGCAGACCCACGTCTTCGTATTGCCTCCATATAATGGTACATCCCAATATTCGGTATTTTGATAATTTTAGTGACATCATTCACCGGAGTTACTTCAAATTTCGTATTTAGAGTTGGTAATGGGACAGAAAATTGTCTATGCAGGTCCAGGCCTTTGTACAAGTCCCATGTATCAGTACCTCCCTATATTCGGTATATTGATGATTTTAGTTACATTATTTAATAATTTTTGTCAAGTTTCGTATTTCTATATAGTAATAGCTTATGACAAAAGTTGACTATGCAGGTCCGCGTCTTCGTATAGACCCCAATATAATGGCTATATTCGGTATTTTTAAAATTTTAACAGAATTTTTGGTGAATGTTATTTTTTTGAAAATTTCGAAATTCGTTCCAAATGGTGGAACAGCAAAGTTCGGCCCGGCCGAACTTACTGCTTTTTTACTTGTTTCATTTAAGTTTTAAAATTTATTTTTTCTTTTCTGTGAAATTTATATCATGTTCTCAATAATGATATCATCGCGAATCTCTTACTCTTCCTCCTCCTCCTTTCCATCAAATATTTCACTCAAAATAAATCTTCATAATTCCAAAGGATTTGCAGTTTTCTTTCTTGTGATAACAGGAAATCCCCACAAAGAAAGGGTAAACATAGAATTTTGATTGTTGAAAATGTAGACGTTGCTCATTTTAGTACCAAGTTTTTGGGTTTCCTCGCTCATTCATTGAAAGTATTTCGTTGCTCATTTCTGGCCATGGAGCAACGTAAAATGTACTACAGTAGCCCTCAAACCACATGCTGCGTGGTCATAATGGGCTTAAATTGCAAACAAAGAACGTCAAAGTATTTTGTATTTTTAAATAAGTTAAATTAGTATCCCATGGGGTTATCATTGTGCCTTGAAGGCCCCAAGCGTTTCCTTTGGTTAAGGGTGTTAATTGCCAGAATTTGGTATTGTTGAAATGGCAGGAAGTGGGATTTATCTTCCATTTCGAATGTTGACCCTGTGTCAGTGAAAAGGGCCAGCGAACGAAATAAGAACTTTTTTTGTTTGCTTATTTATTTTTTAAGGATTTTCTTTGGTTTGCGTAGTTTTCTTTTTGAAACAAAAAAATCGCCAAGTTTCCCAATTTAGCACAGAATTAGGACCTTTAAATAACTTTTCAAGTGGAAGCAAATTGCCTGTGATTTGGTTTGGAAATAAGTTACGGAAAAATAGATTTTTTTATATTTTCCTTATATTTTTTTATTTAATTTATTTATGCAACCTTGATTTCTTAATGATATGGGTAAAATGCTTGTCATATATAATAATTTTCATTGCACCATCGCACATGGTATAAATGAACCTTTAATACATTTTCAATATGGTTTAGAAAGAATTTGACATGAAATACTGGTAAAACATTGCGTCTGTGGTCTAGTTCGTATTGTACGACACAAATGTGGTTGTATGGTTGGCTGCTGAATTTGGACATTTGAAATCTTTTGAGTGCTGATGGGTAAGTGTACCAAAAGTAGGAAATGGTACTAAATTTGGCAAACACGGACAGTGTTCGTAGTCTGCAATTTTGCCATAATGGTCGGTGTTAGTATGAAGGGTTACATTGCGGAGGTGGATTTGAGAATAAGTACTAAACCAGTAAGAAAAACAGTAAGGAAAAGTCAAAAGTCGGGCGTGGTCGAATATATGATACCCTACACCACTATGCATATAGAGCCCCGTAACAAAAGAATTAACATATTTGAAGTAAATCATACTACCTATCCACATTTGGCTTTAGAGCTGTTATAATTTGGTTTCACAGGGAACTAATATATGGGAGGCATATCCAATTCTGAATCGAATTTCACTAAATTTGACGGGGACATTTTAATTTTTGTATCATATAACATTGATATAGAGTGCATGAGAGGATTATGTTAAAACAAGCAAAAAAATATTAGGTTCGGCCAGGCCAAACTTTTAATACCCTCCACCTTAGGGTAAAGGAAACTTTAGAGCCCATTATAACCCACAAATACCAATTTTTAGACATATTCATGGGAAAATGTGCCAAAAATTATCAAAATACCGAATATCGGGAAATATGGCTATACATACAATGTTTCGCCAATGAAGCCAAGCCAATTTTCAGGCATATCTGTGAAAAAATGTGGCAAAAATAATCAAAATACCGAATATCGGGAGGTACTGTTATATGGGGACTATACCAAAACGTGAACCTCTACATACAATGTTTCGCCACACCAACTGGGACCCATTATGACCTACAACCATTCGGTACTCTTCGTACAATTTTTGTAGACATTTTCGAAACCATATTCATATTTCCATCGTAGATACCAACAAAGACCTCAGAATTAAATTTTGCGATTCCAGCTATATCCCTTCACCCAATGCCCAAATTAGTAGCACTTACTACTTTTCGAACAATTTTAGTACACATTTCCAAATATATCACAGCCACAGACACCAACAATGACATCTATATTAACATTCAGGATTTCAGCTATATTCCTTCACCCTATACCGAGTTAAGTACTTTTCGTGCAATTATGGTACACATTTCCATAATTCAATTCCAGATAACAAATCAAATTTGAGTATTTCAGCCCTATTCCTTCACCTAATACCAAATTTAGTGCCATTTAGTATTTCCACACCATTTAGTATTCCAACACAGATACCATCAGTAATTCTCGTACAATTATAGCACACATTTCCGAAATCACCTACATATATCAAGCTACACATGAACAGCGATATAAAATTTCAAATTGCACGTACTATGTTCGCCCAAGAACAAATTGTACCATACAGGGTGAGTTAAAAAAACTGCAACAAAGTCAAACGCCATAATTTTTTACATTTTTTCACATTTTATTGAATGAAAGAAAAATATGTCGGAAATAGCATCACATTTTAGAATAAGATTAGATTTGTTCGAATTGGTCACCTTTGGCACGAATTATGACCTTCAAACGGCCAATGAAACCGTCACACGCTGCCCGAATGTTGCTCCGCGATATTTTGGTCCATTGCCGGCGAAGCGCTTGCTTGAGGTGATCGACACTTTGGTATTTTTTAGTGCCAACCTTGCTTTCCGAAATACTCCGAACACAATAGTCCAACGGATTGGTATCCGCAGATTTTGGTGGCCATTGTATGCTACAAATGAAGCGAGTTACCTCATTTTGTAACCATTCTTGGCGTCTGCTGAGTGCGATGGTGCTGAGTCCTGTTGGAATGTCCGAGGTCTACGGCCAACTCTTTCCAATCCACGAGCCATTTTTCGGCCACTGCCACGACGATTTCGACCAAGTCGCTTCTTTATTTTTCGAATCATTTCTGCTGATGTTGCTGTTTTCTTCGGTCCACTTCCTTCCAAACATAAAGAAATCACACTATCACGCTTGAATTCCATAACAAATAATTTTTTTCTTTCTGGAAAATTCTCACCAAACTGCTTTTGTATGCTTGTAAACAATATAATGAGCTATCACTGGAATAATTTTAACAGCTGTCGGATGAGTGGTTTAGAAATGAAAGCAGTCTGAAGTTGGTTGCAGTTACCCTGTATATGGTACTATTTAATACTTTTCGTGCACTTGTAGTACACATTTCAAAACACACCTCTTATCACAAACCTACCACCAATACAAAGTGTCAAAATTCCAGCTTCCTCCCTTCACCCTAAATCAAACTGTTCCAAATTTAGTACAAATTTGTACAGTTCGTACACTTAGTACACATTTTCAAAGTCACCTTCATATATCAGAATTTCCAAAAAATTGAGGAGAGCATCTACAATTATGCAATTAAAATTCTAAGCCAAATGTAAAAATGTTACTCAGTATTAGAAACAAGTTGAGGTCAATTTCATTTAAGGGGCTCTTAAATGTTGCATTTTTATGACAATTCTATTCTCTCAACATTATCCATTAAATATATTATTCATAAATGCATTAATTATTGATTTTTGAATTAAAACATTGCATGTGTTCTTTTTTAATTGCAGGCCCACGGCCCAGGATGATTACAACTCGTTTTGGCACGTTTTGCGTATCGTTGGCTTTTGTCTGTCCTTTGCCAACAGCTGTGCGAATCCAGTGGCTCTGTACTTTGTGAGCGGCGCCTTTCGCAAACATTTCAATAGGTACTTGTTTATTCACGTCGAAACGGATGCGTGACAATCAGCGTTTCGTTTGGCGAAATATAACCGCCAAACATAACCACTACATCCCCCCGCCACTACCACCTCCACCTACCACATTACCAAATCCCTCATCATACAATCCTCTACTAACCGATTCGATTTCGTTTGCAGCACAACCAAGAACACCTAAATCAAAAATGCAAACGAAACCCCGAAACGCTTGTCCCCCATAAATTATGAATGTCATTGGTAGACACACACGCACGCACACGTCCACATCCTCGCATCTGGATGTCATTAGAATAAGTCCGTAATTTAAAACAATTGTAAATTGCTGTTGGTGAAATTGTTGTAAAATGTTCTGGAATTGAATACAAGCGTTTTATGGAATCACTTTAAAATGCATGAACTATTGTGTTATCCTTTAAGGAATTTCTTGTGTTTTTCTATTTCCGAAGTGAATCCGATCAGAGTAACATTGAATGCTTTATTTTGTTTTATTTTTTGCCGATTTAATCCTTACAAAGGACTCCAATATCTCATTTAAATCTCTGTTGTGTTTATCTTATCTTTCATAGTTTGTTTAGCTTTGCCGAAGAATCTCATAAAACATTACAAAGTATTTCCCTCCCTCACAAGTGCTTTTTTGTTTCTTCCGTTTTCTTTTTTTTCTTCTTCCTTTTCGTTCTACCCGCCCACTACCTTGCAGGTACCTGTTTTGTGAAGGCCCCCGCACAAAACTCAAAAAACGTAACGACACCATGTGCATGCACAGGGACACATCGCTGACTAGCACCGCATCCAAGAGATACTATCACTCGAGACGCTCGTGTTTCAATCAAAGTACACTTCGCAGGTAAGTAACTATGACTATGTCCCTCACTCCCCAATCGCCAGGACATTCGGTGATGAATTTTGTAGTGGACCCTTGTGAAAAATAAGATTTTCCTGTCCCAAATAGAGGCAAACATCTTTTTTCTTTGCAAGACAGATTTGTGTTTTTCCTAGGAAACGAATGTTTCATTTGTGGCCAAAAGAAAAAGAACTAAAAATAAAGTTTTTTGGAATGTTATAGACAAAAATAAGGTAGAGTGCAAAAAAAAACTTAATTATAGGGCATTAATAATGCAAAAGGACAAGAAGGACATTTGGGAGGGTGGGTGCCAATATAATAGTTTAATTTATAGCTTTACGAGAAATTGGAATTGTTTCACGACTAAGTGGGAGTTTTTTTTTTTATTTTTTTTTTTTTTGTATTTCCTAATAGCAACTCAGCATCTTACACCTAATTAAATTTGTAATGCCGCCTATACCATATTTCAGTACACCAGTTTCAACGAGTAAAAGTATGAGTTATTTAATATATTTCATATCATTCATACGCAGAGATGGAAAACAAACAAAATGCAGGTCGCATTTATTATCCGATTGAGATGAAATCTTGCAAACAATATTTGTTTGGCCTAAGGATGAACCCTATTGAAACTGGTGAGAATCGGATCAGATTTAGATATAGCTCCCATATATCGTCAACCGATTTCGGGTTAATTGTGCACCAAATGGCTAATATAAGTCAAAAATGATCTGTATCCCACAGAATTTAGTCTAGAAGAAAATAAGTTGAATTTGGAGAAAATCGGTTCAGATATAGCCATAGCTCCCATATATATGTTTCATCATAATGTGCACTCCAGAAGAATGATATTTGGTAACGGATATCAGATACTGCTCGAAAATACCTCTGTCAGATTTTATAGAGATCGGTTGAGATTAGGATATAGCTCCCATATATATCTTCATCCGATATCAGGTTTATTGTGCACCAATTGGCTAATATAAGCCCAAATGGACTGAATTTTGGCATAGAATTCAGTCTAGAAACAGGCACATCAAATTTGATGAAAATCGGTTTAGATATAGCTATAGCTCCCATATATATGTTTCATCTGATTTGGTGTTAAGTCCCTCACATTCGTAATATGTATTCGAATACAATGAAATTTGGTACCAGTTATCAGATACAGCTCTGAAATACCTCTTCCAAATTTTATCAAGATCGGTTCAGATTTCGATAAAGGTCCGAAATATATCTTCAACCGATTTCGGGTTAATTGTGCACCAAATGGATTGTCTCTGTTCAAAAGTCCTGGATTTTGGTACATCTGACCGAATTCAGTCTAAATGCAAGTACATCATATTTGGAGATAATCGGTTCAGATATGGCTTAGCTCTCATATATTTATTTCATCCGATTTGGTGCCCCTCACTTTCGTAATATGCATTCGCCAACAATGATATTTAGTACCAGATATATTATAGAGCTCGGAAATATCTTGCCAAATTTTATCTACAACGGCTAAGATTTAGATATAGCTTCCATATATATCCTTAATCCGATTTCAAGTTTATTGTGCTAATAATGAATAATATCAGCCCAAATGGAGTGAATTCCGGGACGTACATTTCTATTTTGTGGAACTCGGCTCCGATATATACATTTTTTTAATATAATCTTCGTGAAGTGATATCATGCACTCTATAGCAATATTATTCGGTTTAAAAGATAAACATATTTCCGTCAAATTTAGTGAAAATCGGTTTAGAATTGGATATGCCTCGCATATATTAGTTCCCTCTGAAACCAAACTGTTCTAAAGCCAAATGTTGATAGGAGCTCTACTAATTAAGCATAGTGGTGTAGGGAATCATATAGTCGACCCCACCCGACATTTGACTTTTTCTTACAGGTTTTATTTTTTGGTTTGTTACGCTCATTTAATAAATGGGCAAATTGTCAAAAATAAATAAAGCTAAGCTTGTTTCATACAATAAAGAAAAAATATTTCTATATGTCTTTTGTCTCAAAAGGAACTTAAAGAGCACATATTAAGGTGCAAGTACATAACAAGCTTGAAGTCATGGCTAGGCATATTAATGTCAAATTATAATGGAAAACGACGGCAGGATTTTAGTGCGGCTCTGTAATCCCTTTATGAAATGTCACAAAATATGCCTAGCCATGACTTCAAGCTTCTTATGTACTTAGACCCTTAAGCTGGGAATACATAACGCGCTTATTTGGCTGGCTTAAGTCATCGGCTGGCTTTTTCGGAAACGAACAAGGGAGCCTAGGGCCAAAATCGAACCAAGTCAACCTAAAACTCCTCTGTTCATCTACGAAGAAGCCAGCCGATGACTTAAGCCAGCCAAATATGCACTTTATGTATTTCCAGCCTTAGAAAACATTAAAGTCATTACGAGCCTCGTAATGTCTTTGTTCAATGCATCTTAAAGCGATAACCCAACGTCAATGTTCTAACCAATTTAGTGGAAAATTTAAATATCAATACCTGCTGTATTTTATAGGACTTGAGCTATTATTTTCCCTTCGGACAAGCTATAAAAAATACGTTTTGTAAATAGAATCATCGTTCATCTTTCGTGAGTTTTTCGTTCATTGCTTTTGCTTGTGAGAGATTGTGATTGCTTGTGCGCTTTTTGTAACTGTATCGCTCGCGATACATTAATAAACAATCTAATTGTCGCCGTGAATAGTTGTGAGAAAGAGCGTATTTTAATCGTTTTCCGCACCCTGCAATCTAGTTCATACTTCAGTACACCATTTCCTAAAGTATTCAATTCATCTGATACTAATAGCAAGTAAAAAAGCTATGAGTTCGGCCGGACCGAACTTTGAATACCCTCCACCATTTGTAATTTTTTGCAATTTTACCCTCCACCATTTGTAATTTTGGCAATTTTCAACAAAAATAAAATGCGCTAAAAATGCTGTTAAAATCTTAAAAATACCGAATATAGCCGTTATATTAGAATCTATACGACGACGTGGTTTACAATACTTAAATGCGAAACTTGAAAAAAATTCGCTGAATAATGTAGCTAAAATCATCAAAATATCGAATATAGCGAGGTACCAATATATGGGGACTATACCAAAACGTGGACCTGCACAGATAATTTTCTGTCATAGGCTGTTCTATCCATTACGAACTTCAAACACAAAATTTGAAATAATTCAGTGAATAATGGCGCTAAATTCATTAAAATACCAAATATCGGGAGGTACCGTTGTATGGGGGCTATACGAAGACGTGGACATGCACAGACAATTGTCTGTCATAGGCTGTAGTATTCATTACGAACTTCAAATACAAAAATTAAAATATTTCCGGTGAATAATGTCTCTAAATCACCAAAATACCCAAAATAGGGAGGTACCATTGTATGGGGGCTACACCAAGACATGGACTTACATGGCCCAATTTCAATACCAAAAGTCCTGTTGACATATTATACATTTGGCAAATTTTTATCAACCTACTTCATTTCATTCGGAAGGTGACTGAAAACACCGAAGCTTTCAGGAAATATCTAGCAGCAACAGACTGAGAGAGTACCCGAAGAGATTTGTAGAGAAATTACTTGGAAAAGCTGTCTACGGTTCGAGCTGTGTGTTTAAGCAACTAAGCAAAAAAATGGTTAGTAGATCCTTATTTGGTAATGACCCTATTTCTAGGAAAGCGGTAAATGCATAAAATAATTTTTTTTAAATAAGTCAAATCTCAGACGTCGTGTATCCCGATGAAGAAACACGTATGCGATATATAAAGAGACTAGCTGAACCCGGTGCGCTTCGCTACCCCTTTTGATTTTATATGCATTCAAAATTTTATTTACGAATATATGTTGGTTAAAAAAAAAACAAATTTAAAAATTAAAAAAAAAAATATTGCACTACTTTAATGCGTAAATAACCAAAACCATTAGAAAAGCAGTAACATGACATACATACACGAAGGGTTTGTCCTTCGGATTTATTTATTTCATAGCAAATACCAAGCGTGCAGTAAACTGCAATCTTTTGAAGTTGAGTGGCATTTCTATTGAAATTAGTGAATTCGAGATAGCAACATACTTCGCCGTAATAAGCGTATTTCAAACACACCACACCTTTCATATTTCATTGAAATTGGTGCGTCTAATATGTGAAATCGGCCGAGAATATATATATGGGAGCTATATCCAAATCTTAACTAATTTCCAATTAATTTGTCACATTTATTATTGTAACCAAATTCCGCCACACATTCTGAATTTCATTGGAATCGGTCATATATATCGTGTTTGGTGCATAACATGTATGAAATCGGCCGAAATATATATGTTAGCTACACCCAAACCTCAACTGATTTCAATATAATTTGACATTTTTTTCTGGTGCCAGATTTCGTTTCTCTCGCTTTGGGTGCATCACATATGTGAAATCGGCTGAGTATATAAATATGGGAGCTATAATCAAATCTGAGCGTATTTGAATATTATTTGTCAAATTTATTTTTGTACCAAATTTAACCACTCGTGCCGAATTTCATTGGAATCGGAAATACGTATCGTGTTTTGTGCATCAAATATGTGAAATCGGCGGAAAATATATGGGAGCTATATCCAAATCTGAACCGATTTAATATAATTTGACTAATTTATCTTCAAATCCAAATCCCGTTACATATTCCAAATTTCTTTGGAATCGAACATACATATCGTGTATGGTGCATAAAATACATGAATCGGTCGAAAATATATGTGAGAGCTATATCCAAATCTGAACCGATTTTAATATAATTTGACAAATGTATATTTGTTTTAATTTCCGCTACATATTCCCAATTTCATTGAAATCGGTGCATCAAATACATGAAATCGGTCGAAAATATATATGGGAGCTATATCCAAATCTGAACCGATTACAATATAATTTGGCAAACTTATTTTTGTTCCAAATTCCGTTACGTATTCCAAATTTGGAGACTGTATCTTCAACCAATCAATAGATATGTGCATATAAAATCTAAACTTTTGGGAGGTACCTCCGATTCTGATGCTATATCTCCAGTTCCAAGTGGAAATTCAAAAATGTATATAGCCTATGTTACTTTCAGGCGATGTTGCAGTATATATGGAAATTTTCAGGAAAATCTATTCAGCGGTTTTCGAGTCCATAAATTACAAACAAACAAACAAACATACAAACATTTTCCTCTTTTATAGATATACTAGCTGAACCCGGTGCGCTTCGCTACCCCTTTTGATTTTATATGCATTCAAAAATTTTTTACGAATATATTTTGGTTAAAAAAAAAAATTTAAAAATTAAAAAAAATTATTGCACTACTTTAATGCGTAAATAAACCAAACCATTAGAAAAGCAGTAACATACACGAATTTATTTCATAGCAAATACCAAGCGTGCAGGAAACTGCAATTTTTTAAAGTTGAGTGGCATTTCTATTGCAATTAGTGAATTCAAGATACCAACATACTTCGCCGTAATAAGCGTATTTCAAATTAATTGTTGTGTTGTTTTTTAGTGTTAGCCTAAGGCGTTGTGGGTCAATGGTTCTTATTAAAATCATATCCCAATCTGATCCGATTTAAATATAATTAAAAAAAATACTTTTACACCAAACTCCGCCACACCTTTCATATTTCATTGAAATTGGTGCGTCTAATATGTGAAATCGGCCGAGAATATATATATGGGAGCTATATCCAAATCTTAACTAATTTCCAATTAATTTGTCACATTTATTATTGTAACCAAATTCCGCCACACATTCTGAATTTCATTGGAATCGGTCATATATATCGTGTTTGGTGCATAACATGTATGAAATCGGCCGAAATATATATGTTAGCTACACCCAAACCTCTACTGATTTCAATATAATTTGACATTTTTTTCTGGTGCCAGATTTCGTTTCTCTCGCTTTGGGTGCATCAAATATGTGAAATCGGCTGAGTATATAAATATGGGAGCTATAATCAAATCTGAGCGTATTTGAATATTATTTGTCAAATTTATTTTTGTACCAAATTTAACCACTCATGCCGAATTTCATTGGAATCGGAAATACGTATCGTGTTTTGTGCATCAAATATGTGAAATCGGCGGAAAATATATGGGAGCTATATCCAAATCTGAACCGATTTTAATATAATTTGGGAAATCAATTTTTTATATAAAATCTATCACACGTTTCCAATTGCATTGAAATTGGGGATACATAGCGTGTTTGGTGCATCAAATGCTTTAATCGGCCGAAAATATATATGGGAGCTATATCCAAATCTGAACCGATTACAATATAATTTGGCAAACTTATTTTTGTTCCAAATTCCGTTACGTATTCCAAATTTGGAGACTGTATCTTCAACCAATCAATATATATGTGCATATAAAATCTAAATTTTTGGGAGGTACCTCCGATTCTGATGCTATATCTCCAGTTCCAAGTGGAAATTCAAAAATTTATATAGCCTATGTTACTTTCAGGCGATGTTGCAGTATATATGGAAATTTTCAGGAAAATCTATTCAGCGGTTTTCGAATCCATAAATTACAAACAAACAAACAAACATACAAACATTTTCCTCTTTTATAGATATAGAAGATAAAGAGATTTAGCCCTTATAGAAATCAGTTTATTTGATTTGAATTTCGTAGAAAAATGTGACTTGAATGATCAAATATAGGTATGTATGGGGGTGATAGGAAAACGTAGTCCAATATACCTCATTATCAAAACCCAGCATCCTTGTTGCAATGCAAACTATTATGCCAAATTTCTTCATCACATAATAAAGGCAAATAGTCTGATGGACATCGTTAAATCAAATTAGAATCTTACGCTGATCACTTCTTCGATAGGAGAATTGACAAGATCTGTTTTGCTGAACATTTTCTAACCGCTCAACATGTGACCAAAATCTTATACACGAGGCACTGTATAGCGATCGGGAGTTGTTACAGCATTTAATCGTCTTTGACAAATCCCTGGCATTAGTATTACTATTTCAAGTTTTTTAGTTGGTTTCTTGCTTTAGAATGTAGGATCCCTTTGTTTCAATATGGTGTTCGACAGTGCATTTTATTTTTGAAATCTTACGTGTGCAAATCCAGGAATTGATGCAGTAACGTATAAAATCTCCAACTCTCCCCGAAGGGATTTTATGTACCCTTACTGCTGTGTTATCTAAAAAACGGTTATTTTCAACATCGACTAATAAACCAAAAGTGGCTAAGGAAGTCAGCTCGAATTATTGGTCTTCTTACGTCGGCTAGGATGAAAGTTCACTTAAATATTCTTTTTAATTCCAAAAATTGTTGTTTTTGAACAAGGCTGCATAAATTTCTTTGTCCGTTCTCCAAACTTGTAATGAAAACAACACAAATGCTTACCCTCCGTTTTGCTGCATCGAAGACGTTGCATCCATAACGGTTTCAATACATCGTCACAGACTTTGCTTGCAGCTTAACAAGTCATCTCCCGAAAAAGTGTTGACGGATTCTGTTACCAATTTCAAGTTTTCGTAATAGGCTATTTAATCGTTTTTCCTCGGAGTTCAAGAACCGTTGCTATATACTCCTTTACAGCGTTTCATACATATTCGAAACTGGTGTATTAAGGATGACGTCACTTTCTTCGGAAAGAATGCTGACATCCTAGGATTGTTTAAAATTAGGTAGAATTCGATGAAATATCTGACGTTATGAATTGGCTTTCGATTTCCTTGCACCACAACGCTGATGTAATTTACGCAACTCTTGACATTTCTTGGTGTCCTGCTGCTGCGCGTTCATCCATTTTGCATTTTGTAGTCATATTGCCTTGTTTAGGTGAGAGAATACATCTTGTTTTTTTAAAGGTTGCGTAAATTCCAATTGACGTCTCGCTGAGAGAAAAATAAATTTTAACAACAATATTTTATAAAAATGTTTCTTTATTTTCAAATCCGGTGTCTTTATCTTTTTTTTCAATCAAAATCATGGATAAATTGATTTGAACAAATTTAAATGTTATTAAAATTTTAAAGTAAATTCAAATCGGTTAAAGTGATTTGAAAAACTATTTTTATATTCAAAAAACATAGAGTTGTTCCACCAAATTGACTAAAATTTTCAAAATACCATTTTCAATACCAATCGCCCTAAACTACAGGGTGAGATAACAAAAAACTGAAAATAAATCAAACGCCATAATTTTGACATTTTTTTTTAAATTTTATTGAATGATAGCCAGAAATAGCATCAAATTTTAGAATAAGTTTAGATTTGTTCGAATTGGTCACCTTTGGCAGGAATTAGGGCATTCAAACGGCCAATGAAACCGTCACACGCTGCCCGAATGTTGCTCTGCTTTATTTTGTCCCATTCCCGGCGAAACGCTGGCTTGAGGTGATCGACACTATGGTATTTTATAGCGCCAACCTTGCTTTCTAAAATACTCCAGACACAATAATCCAACGGATTGGTATCCGGAGATTTTGGTGGCCATTGTGCGCTGGAAATGAAGCGAGGAAGCTCATTTTGTAACCATTCTTGGGTGGCGCGTTGGTGCTGAGTCCTGTTGGAATGTCCAAGGTCTGCGGCCAAAATATTTGCATGCCCAAGGCTTTAATACACCCTCCAGAATATTTTCGCGATAATATTCGGCATTTATTCTGATGCCACGGTCGATTAAAAGAGCAGAGAGCGACCATCGGCTGTTATGGCGGCCCACACCATCACCATGGCCGGCACTTAAGTTATGGTGGCTGACCTCTTTGGCAAGTAAACACGATCATTTTGTTTGTGTACAAACTGCTGGACAACGAATGTTTTCTCATCGGAGAAAACCAAATTCAGCAGTGCACCACTTTGGCCAAGCGAAGCAAATCTTTAGCTCTTTTGAGTCTATTTTCTTTCTGTTGCGGTGTAAGTTCTTGCACTTTTTGGAATTTCAATGGCTTTACCCCGAGCTCATTTTTCAATATTTGCAATATTGCAATATGTTCAGCTCACGAGCCATTTTTTGGCCACTGCAACGCGGGATTCGATCAAATCGAGTTATGCTACCAGAATCACGGTAACGAGCGATGGTACGAGACACAAAAGATTTATTTAAATTTAAATGCTGGAGTGCTTTAACGATAGCCACTTGTAAAGAAACCACACTATCACAATTAAACTCCATCACGAATAACTTTTTTTCTGGAAAATTCTCACAAAAATGCTTTCGTACGTTTCTAAACAATATAATGAGCTGTAACTGGAATAATTTTAACAGCTGTCGGACGAGTAGCTTAAAAATGATAGCAGTCTGAAGTTAGTTGCAGTTTTTTCATCTCATCCTGTATCATGACAAATTTTATAGCTCAACTTTAAATATTGTGGGCTGTAGATAGACAGACGGACATCGTTAAATTTTTCATGACAAATTGAATATAGCCTCTTTTAAATATTGGAGGTTTCCTTATTTTTATCTAATATAATCCAGAAAACAAAAAAATGCATCCCAAATTTCCCAATGGTTATCTTGCGAGTTCTAAACGAAGTCATAAAGCTCTGATGCTATTTTAAATTTTCCCGACAAATCTTCCGGATGGTGGCCATCTTTATATATATTTTTTTTTTTTTTTTTTTTTTTTAGAATCGAATCGAATAGCGAAAAACTTAGAATAGTAAAAATCTTGTATTACTCGTACGTTTACAGGATCAGACGAGAAAATACGATTGTTCAAAAAAAAAAAAAGTTATAATAACCCCATCGTTGTCTTATTTATAAATACAATTTTTATTTATCTTTAAGCAAAAATAATAATGTTTTGCAAGCTGTAAGGGAATACCACAGTTTCGAAAAGAACCTTCTATCGTCATCAGTTTCCTTGATTTTCGTCCAAGAATGTTTTCTCTATTAAAAACAATTATGTTTTTATGTTTGTTTTTTTTTTTTTTCTTTTTTTCTGAAACCATGGTCAGGCCTCTAGGGCAATAGACACATTAATGAAACCAACAACGCTGGGATCAGGCTTTCCTGTTGAGAAAGAACAAAACAACTATAGCATTCAAACATATAAACGCCAACACAGTTCTATTTCACGTAATGATATCAGCGGATTACCTAGCTCCTAATAAAATGTCGCCAAAGATAGATAAGAAGTAGCCTTAAAAAAAATTTTAGAGTGATAAGACCACGAAAGAGTCCAATTATAACAAGTAAACCAGTAAAGAAAGTCTTAAAGTCGGGCTTTTAATTTTATCTTTTAAATTCGGACTTGTATTGCCCATTTGGTGCACAATTTATTTGAAATGGGATAAAAATATATATGGGAGCTACATCCAAATCGAAACCGATCTCGATAAAATTTGGCAAAGATATTTCTGAGCTGTATTTGATATATTTCCCTGAATATCGTTGTTACGAAGTGCATATTACGGCTGTGGGTAACAAATATGACAAATCGGATGAACAGTATATATGGGAGCTATAGCTATATCTGAGCCGATCTTCACCAAATTTGACATACTAGCTTCTAGACTCAATTCGGTCGTAAGTGCCAAAGTTCATCCAATTTGGGCAAATATTAGACGTTTGGTGCACAATCAAAGGTAAATCGGACGAACTTATATATGGGAGCTATATCCAAATCTTAACCGATCTTGATAAAATTTAGCAAATGTATTTCTGGGCTGTATTTGATACATTTCCCCAAATATTGTTGTTACAGAGTGCATATTACGGCTACGGAGGACAAAAATAACAAATCGGATGAACAATATATATGGGAGCTATAACTATATCTGAACCGATTTCGATCAAATTTGGCATACTTATTTTCAGGTCCAATCTGATCGTACGTGCAAAATTCCATACTATTCGGACTGATATTACACGTTTGGTGCGCAATAAAAGGCAAATCGGACGAAGATATATATGGGAGCTATATCTAAATTTTGACCGATTATCTCCAATTTCAATAGGGTTCCTCCTTGGGCCAAACAAATGATTTGTGCAAAATTTCATCTAGATGGGGCAATAAATGCGAACTGTACTTTGTTTACAAAAATACATGGACAGACGGACGGAAGGACATGCATAAATCGACTCAGGATGTGATTCTATGCAGATCATCAAAAGGAACTATGGGTCTATCTCTTTTCCTTTTGCCTGTTACAAACAAATGCACAAAGACATAATACCCTGACCACCTTGTGGTGTAGGGTATAAAAAGCAGTAAGTTCGGCCGTGCGGAACTTTGAATACCCTCCACCATTTGGAATGAATTAGGAAATTTTCAATCAAATAAAATCCATTGCAAATTCTGTTAAAATCTTAAAAATACCGAATATCGGAAGGTGCCGATATATTGGCGGATATACGATATTGTGGACCTATATAGACAATTCTCTTTGAGGGGTAAAGTGCTCACAAAGAACTCCTTGTGAAGAATTTCAGAAAATTCCGATAAAAAATATGGCTAAGATCATCAAAATACCGAATATCGGGGGTACCATTATATGGGGGCTATACGATATCGTGGACCTATGTAGAAAATTCTCTTTTAGAGGGTAAAGTACTCACAAGGAAGTCCTTGTGTGGAATTTCAGACAATGTCATTGAAAAATGTGGCTAAAATCATTAAAATACCGAACATCGGGGGTACCGTTATATGGGGGCTATACGATATCGTGGACCGATATAGCCCATCTTCGAACTTGACTTGCCTGCAGATAAAAGACAGATCTGTGCAAAAATGTTAGCTTAATGCGTATAGACTGTAACGTGATTACAACAGACGGCGGACGGACAGGGCTAAATATACTTTGATATTCGGAATTTTGATGATCCTAACCACATTTTTCCAAGTAAAAAATATTCAATGTTCTGCCACCTGAGCTAAAACACATTATGAACTACAAATACTAATTTTTACACAAATCAGTTGAAAAATGTGGGGCAAATCATCAAAATACTGAATATCCGGAGGTACCATTATGTGGGGGCTATACGAAAACGTGGACCTATTTAAACTATTTTCCGCCACCGGAGCTAGAACCCATTGTGAACTACAAATACCAATCATAAAAATACCGAATACAGGTACCGTTATATGGGGGCTATACAAAAACGTGGGCCGATATATCTCATTTTCAATACCAACCATCCTAGGCTCTACGTCAAATAATGTGGGCTGTAACGTGGTTTCAACATAGAGACAAACAGACATGTTTAAATAAGCTAGGAATTTTATGCTGATTATGAATATCTATACTTTATGGGGTCTACGACGAATATCAATAATCAAAACTTGAAACACTTTAACTGCATTCTCCAACCGATCTTGATGGTTCGTCTAAAATCTAGCAAAAAAAATTATGAACAACATATTTAGGAATCGAAATCGATCGATTCAAATGGTAAAGAAATTTCCACTGACCGGCAAGAAATAAAAAGAAAGGAAAGATTGATTCCGAGTACGAAATGTATACTGCATTGATTTATATCCTTGGTGACTGCATCAAAGTAAGTGTTATAGAAACCCTATTTATATTTGGACCATTGTTTCTAAACTTCGCAAATCCTTCATAACTCGACTGGAAGTTTACGCCAAATTAAATTATTTTTATATAAAGAATTTACATTTATAAAATAAATTCAGAAAGTAATTTCCCAATTAATTTGAGGACATTGTGTACCAAATTTCAATTTCAATGAAATTGCAAAACAAAATAATAATTTAAGTTTCTGTTTTCATAATAAAATGTAATATATGTTAGTAAAACCACACACACACACAAACAAATAGCCTTGTGTTGTGGGAGTCTCCCAAAACATTTTCTTAAGTAAAATTGCATTTCAAGCAACTCGTTACGACCCATTTGTTTAAACTTGTTTGCGTCCAAAGAAATTCGAAAGTAATTAGGGAATGTTTCTTTGTTGTTTTAAGCACGCAAGGATCTCTATGCACTTTCATGAAAGATTACATTGGGGCGTCAATCCGAAAAGAAATGCCGCAACCGACACATCTCATCTCAATGAAGACGAAAATTATTCATTGCATGTCGTTATTGAAAATGGTAGTGGATATGAGACAAATATTTACAGATTTATTCGTCGCTTCACTTGATCAATAACTCTATAGTTGTCAATGAAGTTTTATTATTTCGTTATTTCGCAATAAATTAAATGGGATCTTCAGAATATTCTAAAATAATCAGGAGAAAAAAAACCAGTAAGGGAAAGTCAAAAGTCGGATGGGACCGACTATATGATACCCTGAACCACTATGCATATTTAGTAGAGCTCCCGTACCAAAAGAATTTATTTCAAGTAGATCATACCACCTTTCAACTTTTGGCCCTAGAGCAGTTACAGTTTGGTTTCAGAGGGAACTAATATATAGGAGGTGTATCCAATTCTGAATCCTTTTTTTTTGCTAAATTTGACGGAAACATTTTAAACTTTTAAACCAAAAAAACATTGCTATGGAGTGCATGATATCAATTGGAGAAGGATTATATTAAAAACCAGTAAAGAAAGTCTTAAAGTCGGGCGGGGCCGACTTTATGATACCCTACACCACTTTGCTAATTAATAGAGCTCCACATAACAATTAAAAGTTTTTATGGGAGAATTCAATCATACACGCTATGATTATAATTATAACTTAAAGTTCAAAGGACTAAATATGCCGAAGCATTTGTATCTTTAAAATTCGGAATTGTATTGCCCAGTTGGTGGACAATTAATTTGAAATCGGATAAAGATATATATGGGAGCTATATCCAAATCTGAACCGATCTCGATAAAATTTGGCAAAGATATTTCTGAGCTGTATTTGATATATTTCCCTGAATATCGTTGTTACGGAGTGCATATTACGGTTGTGGGTAACAAATATAACAAATCGGATGAATAATATATATGGAAGCTATAGCTATATCTGAACCGATCTTCACCAAATTTGACATACTAGCTTCTAGACTCAATTCGGTCGTAAGTGCCAAATTCCATCCCATTTGGACAAAAATTAGACGTTTGGTGCACAATAAAAGGTAAATCGGACGAAGTTATATATGGGAGCTATATCCAAATCTGAGCCGATCTCGATAATATTTAGCAAATGTATTTCTGAGCTGCATTTGATATATTTCCCCAAATATTGTTGTTGCAGAGTGCATATTACGGCGGCGGTGGACAAAAATAACAAATCGGATGAACAATATATATGGGAGCTATAGATATATCTGAACCGATTTCGATCAAATTTGGCATACATATTTTCAGACCTAATTTGGGTGAATATGCAAAATTCCATACAATTCGGTCTGATATTACACGTTTGGTGCACAATACAAGGCAAATCGGACGAAGATATATATGGGAGCTATATCTAAATTTTGACCGATTATTTCCAATTTCAATAGGGTTCGTCCTTGGGTCAAACAAATGATCTGTGCAAAATTTCATCTGGATCGGGCAATAAATGCGACCTGTACTTTGTTTACAAAAATACATGGACAGACGGACGGACGGACATGCATAAATCGACTCAGAATGTGATTCTTTGCAGATCATCAAAAGGAACTATGGGTCTATCTCGTTTCCTTCTGCCTGTTACAAACAAATGCACAAAGACATAATACCCTGACCACCTTGTGGTGTAGGGTATAAATATATATCGGAGCCGTGTTGCTCCTAATATTAGGATTTATGGGAGCAATATCCAAATCTTAGCCGTTCAAGATAAAATTTGGTAAAGGTATTTCCGAGCTCTTTAAGATATCTTGCTTGTTGTTGTCGAATGCATATTACGAATTTGAAGGACATAAACACCAAATTGGATGAAAGATATATATGGGCGCTATAGCTATATCTGAACTGATTTTCTACGAACTCGATGTACTTGCTTTTAGCTAATTTCGGTCAGATGTATCAAAATTCAGGACTTTTTGACAGATATTGGCTATTTGGAGCACAATTAACTCGAAATCGGTTGAAGATATGTATGGGAACTATATCCAAAACTGAACCGATCTTGACAAAATTTGATACACTTATTTCAGAGCTGTATCTGATATCTGGTACCAAAGATCATCGTTGTTGAATGTATATAGGTAGATATTTATGGGAGCTACATCTGAACCGATTTACACCAAATTTGAAGTACTGATTCATAATTCATCCTATAATTCAGTCGTAATTGCCAAAATTCTGTCCATTTGGGCTGATGTTAGTCATTTGGTGCACAATAAGCATAATATCGGATAAAGATATATATGGGAGCTATATCCTAATCCGAACTAATCTCGATAAAATTTGTCAGGGGTATTTTCGAGCAGCATCTGATGTCCGGTACCAAATATCATTCTTCTGGAGTACATGTTGTGCATGTGAGGGACCTAAAACCCCAAATCGGATGAAACCTATATATGGGAGCTATAGCTATATCTGAACCGTTTTTAACAAAAAATTATGGTCGTGTGGACATATATTGGACATTTGGTGCACAATTCATCCGAAATCAATTGAAGATATATGGGAGCTATATCTAAATCTGATCCGATTATCACCAATTTCAAGCAGCCTTGGTGTTTTACTGTTTAGGATAAATTAATATTTCAACTACACAGGGTGAGATGAAAAACTGCAACCAACTTCAGACTGCTGTAATTTCTAAGCTACTCGTCCATTCCAGTGACAGCTCATTATATTGTTTACGAGCGTACCAAAGAATTTTGGTGAGATTTTTTCAAAAAAAAGTTATTCGTGGTGGAATTCAAGCGGGAAAACCACAAGTGGCTATCATTAGAGCACTCCAGCATTTAAATGTGAATAAATCTTTTGTGTCTGGTACCATTGCTCGTTACCGTAGCGTAGCCGACTTCAAGGAAGTGGACGGCAGAAAACAGCAACAACAGTAGAAATGGTTCGAAAAGTAAAGAAGCGACTTGATCGCGTCGCAGTGGCCGAAAAATGGCTCGTGAGCTGAACATATCGCAATATTCCATTCGGCAAATATTGAAAAATGAGCTGGGGTAGAACCATTGAAATTCCAAAAAGTGCAAGATCTTACATCGCAACAGAAAGAAAATAGACTCAAAAGAGCTAAAGAGTTGATTCGCTTGGACGAAAGTGATGAACTACCGAATTTGGGTTTCTCCGATGAGAAAACATTCGCAGTTTGTAAACAAACAAAATGATCGTGTTTACTTGCCAAAGAGGTCAGCTGAAAATGTGCACATTCGATTGATCACCAGGACTCAAGCGCCGGCCATGGTGATGATGTGGGCCGTCATAACAGCCGATGGTCGCTCTCCGCTCATAGTAATCGACCGTGGCATCAGAATATTAGCATATTTTCGCGAAAATATTCTGGAGGGTGTATTGAAGCCTTGGGCACGCAAACATTTTGGCCGCAGACCTTGAACATTCCAACAGGACTCAGCACGCACCAACTAAGAATGGTTACAAAATTAGGTTACTCGCTTCATTTCCACGCACAATGGCCACCAAATATCCGGATACCAATCCATTGTGTCTGGAGTATTTTGGAAAGCAAGGTTGGCACTAAAAAATACCAAAGTGTCGAAAACCTCAAGCAAGCGCTTCGCCGAAAATGGGACAAAATACCGAAGAGCAACATTCGGGCAGCGTGTGACGGTTTCATTGGCCATTTGAAGGCCATAATTCGTGCCAAAGGTGACCAATTCGAACAAATCTAAACTTATTCTAAAATTTGATGCTATTTCCGACATTTTTTGCTTTCATATAATAAAATTTAAAAAAAAATGTATGTATACTTTGTTGGGTCTATCATGAGTATTCGAGGAATTATAAACCCTCCGTAAAATATTGGAGGCCATAAAAATTGATAATATTTTATTTAATAATCTTTTATTATTATTTAATACTTCGAAAATAAACTATTGTGTTTAACAGAGGTCAAATGTAATAATTTTCTTTAACCGCTTAATATTAAATTATCTGATGTTTTTTTCAACTGACATTTCACAATAACGTTCTGAGTATTGATCTTCCGTGCCAAAATATGACCCATGACTACCACACAATGAATTCCGAGCCATGTTATATTTCGGATGGTGTATGGGCGTTAATAATGAATTCTTTTATTTGTGTTTTTTATAAATAAATCCTCTCTTCCATGAATTCCTAATGTTTGTATGTTTTTTTTTTCTCTCTTTTCATTCTCACCCCTTTTTTGTTGGACATTGTTAGCAGTCGGATACAGGAGACGACAATTACCATGTTGACAAATGGCAATCCCAATGGGTGTGGCAATTTCGTTGGGCCAAATTCGGTGGCCGGGGTCAATTGTGTACCCGACGACACCATTGAAGTGGCGCTGACCACTGATTACTGTCAACAGCATCAGCACCAACATCAGCTGATGTGAAATTACATCGACGGCCACAAGAAGCTGGGGAGGACCACATCAAATTACAATCATCAGTGCAGCAATCAAAAACGAAAACCAACATCATTTGAGCAACAATGTAACCACCGACAGCATCAACGGCAGCAGCAGCAGCAAAGTGGAAATTGCGACAATGAGGCTTTTGATATGTTCCAAATTGGGACGTGTAACTGGGCTAATGGAAGTGACAGCAATCGTTCTCTTTTCCCACATCGTCATCATCATCGTTCAACATCATTAGCGCCATCAGCGACAACAGTAGCAGCAGCAAAATGTGCAAAAAAGGAAAATTGCCGTCAATGCATCAAAGGAAGGAAATTGTCCAAACTGAAAGTTCATTTCCAGCAGCAGTTGGCGCTCTACGAGAAAAATACAAAAGAATAATAAATTACCAAACGACGAAGCCAACAAATAATTCCAACGAAATTGGATAATTCCGCAAAATAAATAAGTATGTATGTATGTCGATTATGTTGTATGTATGTATGTGTTTTTTTCAAATATGTCATTTGTCAACATTTAAGAGATGGCCATCACAATAATTCTTAATTATGGCTCTTTTTGTCGTGGATAAAGAGATAAATGGAGATAGTCGTAGAAAATCCTTGTGACCAAAGGACACCATTTTTTATTAATAATCGGTTTAATGGATTTATGAGGAAGTAACACAAAATGAATTGATGAACACACAGAGATACATACTCGTATGTGTGTGTGTTTTTCTTTGGTTCCTTGACAGAAATCCCAAAAATTCAATTGAATGTAATTCAGTAAATAATTATCGATTTTCGGAAATTCGAATGCAATTAAATCAGAAATTCATAATTATCGTTGATTTCTTACGTATGTTTCAAAATGTTGCAAATTATATAAGCATTCATTCTTACATTCATATGAGATATGGTGGAGGACAATGATGTCTTCGAAACATTCAGCTGAAATGTCTTAAAATGTATATGTTCTTGTATCGCTACATTGTAAATAAAATATACGAGTATTAAATAAAAATTCTGAATGTCAGTTGAAAATTTAAGAATTTAAAATAATTACGTTTAAAATTGGATATTTGATTTTGGCATGGTACCATGGATTTTGGTTTATATAGAAAATTGAACTACAAACACAAATCATTTTTTTGTTAAGCTCTGAAGGTAACATAGTGTTTTCGGTTGTTGTAGTAATAGGATGCAATTGAAAATTAAAAGTATAGAGTTTGGTCGGAGTTCTAAGGAGACAGTTGTCAGATTTAAAAGAAATTTCAGTTTCCATTTGGTTACACTATTTTGGAGCTGTTTTTGGAATAACTCCCGAATTACTCCCTACCTTACCCCTTGGTAAATATTACCATTATAATATATAAAGGGTAAGATTAAAAAACTGCAATCAATTTCAGACTCCTGTCATTTCTAAGCCACTCGTCCGACAACTGTTAAAATTGTTCCAGTGACAGCTCATTATATTGTTTACAAGCGTACAAAAGCATTTTGGTGAGAACTTTCTAGAAAAAAAGTTATTCCTGATTGAATTCAAATGTGATGATTTCTTTATATTTGGCTGGAAAACCACGAGTGGCTGTCGTTAGAGCACTCCAGCATTTAAATGTGAATAAATCTTTTGTGTTTCGTACCATCGCTCGTTACCGTGATACTGGTAGCATAGCCCGACGTCAAGGAAGTGGACGGAAGAAAACGGCAACATCAGCAGAAATGGTTTGAAAAGTAAAGAAGCGACTTGATCGAAATCCGCGTCGCAGTGGCCGAAAAATGGCTCGTGAGCTGAACATTTCTCAATATTCCATTCAGCAAATATGGAAAAATGAGCTCGGGGTTAGGCCATTGAAATTCCAAAAAGTGCAAGAACTTACAAAGCAACAGAAAGAAAATAGACTCAAAAGAGCTACAAAGTTGCTTCGCTTGGCCGAAAGTGGTGAACTGCCGGATTTGGTTTTCTCGGATGAGAAAATATTCGTTGTCCAGCAGTTTGTAAACAAACAAAATGATCGTGTTTACTTGCCAAAGAGGTCAGCGGAGAATGTGCATCTTAGGTTGGCCACCAGAACTCAAGGGCCGGCCAAACCCAAAAATGGTTACAAAATGATGTTCCTCGCTTCATTTCCACCGCACAAAGGCCACCAAAATCTCCGGATACCAATCCGTTGGGCCAAAATACCGCAGAACAACATTCGGGCAGCGTGTGACGGTTTCATTGGCCGTTGAAGGCCATAATTCGTGCCAAAGATGACCAATTAGTACAAATCTAAACTTGTTCTAAAAATTTATGCTATTTTCGAAATTTTTTATAGCGTTTGACTTTGTTGCAGTTTTTTATCTCACCCTATAGGTCATTTGATACGGCCAAAACGTACTTATCGAAACAACGGTCTTAGGTTCTAGGTCTCTTTAGATCAAATCTGTTTCAGGATATTTGGAAATGGTGGGTCGCACGATAAATATGGGCAATAGCGGTCCACTCCTTCTGGCAACTCTCACATATAAGGTTAAAGCTGATAATAATTATAACTCTTATTAAATCTGTATTGAGAAAATAGTAAAGAAATTGACTAACTGACTGTCTGACTTAAACGACTGAAGCTTGAAATTTTTGTTAATGGTCACTCTTTGTTCGAAGGGATCAGATAAGGCTGAGTTTTTAGAAATTCGTATTAGAACGGTACGAAAAGTATTAAAAGTTACTAAATATGGTACCCTTTGTATTTGAGGAAGCAGTAGAGCTAGAACTCATACATTTGGAATGAGGGTCACTGGGTGTGTGTGTATGGTAGACGTACCAAAGGGTTGTTTTTTAGGAAATTCCCACCATACGAGTACGAAAAGTATAAATATGTACTACATTTAGTACCATTTCAAGTCATGTGAACGGTTAAAGCTAAAAACTTGAAATTTGGAATGGAAATCACGGTTGAGGGGTAGAGTAGAGGTAAGGAGAGATAGTTTTGGAAGTGTGTGCTCATGTATACGAAACGTGCCAAACGGTATTAAATTTAGTACAATATGAATTTAGGATGGAGCTAGAATCTTGAAACTGGAAATTAACATTACTGGCGTAGTGTAGGATTGGGATATGAAAGTAGTTTTCTAGATTTGTACCTGTGTGAATGAAAAATACTAAATGATACTAAATTTAGAACAATTTCAATTTGGGTGAACCGATAGAGCTGGAATACTGAATTTTGGAAATAAGATTATTATGGCATTCTAAGACTGAGGAATATAGGTAGTTTTGGAAATTCGTACTTATGTGTACTAAATGGTACTATATTTGATACAATTTAAATTTTGGGTGAGCCGATAGAGTTGGAATCCTGAAATGTATGATGTAGGTAGTTTTACTTACGTGTACTAAATTTGGTACAATTTGGATTTGGGCGAACCAATAGAAGATTACTGTTGGAATGTATTATTGGGATAAGTAGATAGATTTGGAAATTTGTACTACATTTGGTATAATTTTTATTAAGGCGAACTTGTAAAGATGGAATGCTGAACTTTGGAATTAGTATTACTGTGGGAGTGTAGGAAGCTTCGAAAATTCGTACTTATCTGTACTATATTTGGTACAATTTGTACTTAGAATGGGATCCTTGGGAGTATTAGATTTTGGTATTTAGGAAGCTTTGGAAATTCGTACTTATGTGTACAAAGTTTCCAACAATTAGGAACCGATAAAGCGGGAACTCTAATATAGGGAATCACGATTTCTATTGGATTGTATGATGCAGGTTGTTATGGAAATGTGCACTTATTTGTACTAAATGGTAGGGGTATATAGGGAGTTTGGAAATTCGTACTTATGTATAATAAAATTGGTAAATTTGGATTTGTGCAAACCGACAGAGCTGAAATTTTGAAACAAAATTATTTTTGCATTTAGGACTTAGATATGTAGTTAGTTTTGAAAATTCATACTTATGTGTACTAAGTGGAACTAAATTTGGTACAATTTAAATTTTGGAAGAACCGGTAGAGTTGAAATCCTGAAATTTAGAATAAAAAAGATTTCTATTAGATTGTATGATGTAAGTAGCAATGGAAAGTTATACTTTTATATACCTTTGGTAAGATTTGGATTTGGGGAACCAATAGAGCTGGAATCCTGAAATTTGAATTAAGATTACTGTTAAACTGTAAGATTGGGGTATGTAAGAAGTTTTAGAAATGGTTATATATTTGGTTCAATTAGGTATTAGGTGTGAACAGATAGTGCTTGAACACTGAAATGTGGTATTAGGGTCGCTGTTCATGTGTAGCCTGGCCATATGGAGGTGGTTTCGAAAATGTGTGCTATAATTGTACGAATAGTATTGATATTTAGATTACTGATGGCACTGATGAGATTGTGCAGTGCTTTGTGTCTTATATTTGTACAAAAAGTACTAAGTGGTATTGGAAAAATCGCATATCACGTGCACTACTTTTAGAAAATACAATACCCAATCTCTGCATTACAACAAACCAAACATTATTGAATTATTTTCTAAAAAATTTGGAAGACGCTATAACATACTTTTATGTTACCAAGTAATAAGTAACGTCACTACAAAGTGTACATGTCCCACTACAAAGTCGAACCAGTGACCTAGTTCAATTCATCTCGATACGAAACCTACCAATCAGTGTAAAATTGGGAGTCAGTAAACCGTTTTGTAGTAGTTAAAAGGTATTTAATAAAGCAATTGCTCTCAAGATAATATCGATTTCAAACTGAACCCATAAGCCACACTAGGTTTATATACCAATGCCATTTCAAGTCCCCTCTTCAAAAGCATTACAAATCCATTCACCTCCTTTTCTTTCTCCCTAGACACTATCTCGACTCATAACGGCTCATTTGCTCTTTTCGAACGTTCATAGTAAGTATTCCCAAACTACCTCCTTCTCTCACAACTACAGACACCAACAGTGACATCTATAACAATATTCAGGATTTAAGCTCCTTCGTTCAATACCAATCCTTGTACGATTTGGTACTTTTCGTACAATTATAGTACACATTTCCAAAACCACCTCCATCCCAGATACCAATAGAGATCTCAATATTAAATTTAACAATTTCAGCTCTATCTCTCTACCCAACAACAAAATTAATACCATTAAGTACTTTTTGTACAAATTTAGGACGCATTTATAAAAAACACCTCCAAATCTCAACCCCAAATGCCAACAGTTATGAAAATATCAAATTTAAGAATTTTCTTTTTATCCCTTAATCCAATACCAAGAACATAGTATCATTTAGTACTTTTCGTACAATTATAGTACACATTTCCGAAACCACCTCAATATGACCAGGCTATACATGAACAGCGACCCTAATACCAAATTTCAGATTTCAAGAACTATTTCCAATAATTCAATAACAAATTGCACCAGTACTATTTAGTACGTTTCGTGCAATTGTGGTACACATTTCAAAAACCATATCTTTATCACAAACCAACCCTTAACAGGGACGCTAACACAAAATTTCAGCTCCATGCGTTCATCCTAAACCAAACTTTCCCAAATTTAGTACCAATTAGTACCGTTCTCACACTTAGTAGTAATTTCCAAAAACACCTTCATGTATTAAATTTACCTTTCAACCTTGATTCTCACACAAAATTTTAGAAGTTTAGTACCATTTTAGATATTTTCGTGACCTTAAAGTTCGAATTTTCAAAGAACCCTTTGGAACATCCATCGCTAACTCTCATTCCAAATTTCAATATTCAATTTTTAGTACATTTTAATACTTTTCGTCCCCGCTTATACTTGTTGAAATGCACCCGTGATTTATTCTTAGACTTCTTCTGAATATTTCATTGATAGAAACACTGTGCAAAGTAGCCTATTCTTGAATTAAATGTACAATTCTCTGACTTAAGACATCATCCACATAATCTCCCCCAATAAAAACGAACATTCCAATTGGAATTAGAATGCCACGATTTTATAGAGTTCATAAATTACAATTTTTTATAGAACAATATAAAACTTAACCATATTAAATCTCTCAAAGGTTTTTATTAACTGAAACATTCAATTGATTGAATTTTCTGCAATTAAACATGAGATTGCACACAAAAATTATGGGACATTAAATTACAAAATAAATGTTTTCTCTTCAACATTCATCCAAATAAAATGAATTGCTAAAATGAATTAACAGTTCCCAATAAAATCGGCATACAAACATACACGCAAACACAAATACACAACAAAGATGAGTGACTTTTGAATTGTACAATTAAACAGAACAAAAACAAAAATAATAACAAAAATAAAACATCGAAAGCAGGGATACGATTAAAGATTATTATGTTAAGAGAGAGGGATTTTTATGATGCCCCGCCCCACTTGGAGTTGGGATATTTTTTATGACTTCATTTGTAGACAAGGAAAAAAGTAATAAAAAAAACGTTAATAAACAATTACCCAAATAAATTAATATAAATTATTATATAAGTCATTTTTTGTATACTTCAAATTTGTACGTAACAACAACAAGAAAAACATATGTAAATGTAAATAAGATACACCCAGATACCCATAATGTAATTTCATAATTTAGCTACAACAACGACAGTCGTTAATGGCCAAATATCTGAAGGATTTATGAGACCAATTTTATTCCGCTGATCTATGTTTGCCATTTTCTGTTCTATTACACACAATGAAATATAACGAAACGTTTATCTGTTAAGTAATAAAAAAATCAATTAATTTATCATGTTAATAATTTATATAATTAATAAAAAATAAATTTTTAATATAATACACTCGAAGAAAAATTAAGTATGTCCATTCTCTGGGTATAAAAATGAATGCGGCGATAAAAATGAAAGTTATATGCAAGGGCGATGTATAAAAAAATATATTTGCAAAATTATAAAACCGTTAGCACTTTTTTAAAAATAGAAATCAGGAAGGAGATTTAAAAAAAAAAAAAAACAAAATAGTATTTGAATAATTTTCAATTAGTTATGCTATAATTGAAATATCATCAGTGATATTTCCATAGCACTATGGATCACACTGAAATACGAGTATGCATGAGTATGTAACAAGTAAATGAGCGATGAAATGACCCTTTGGTTTCAATCATGCTGATCCCAGAAAGTTGCTAGACCATCTGAAGCGGTGCAACATTGGAACCGATATGAGTGTTAATCGTTGGGAAAAGTGATGATAGTCGATGTAACGGTGATTGATCCGAAGAGGTCCCACGGTCAGAATTCGGAGAGTTCACCAATCGTCACTTCAGAGAACTGCCCAAACCATTTGGGTTAGACCTCCTGGTCGGATACCCGAAAAAAAAAAAACAAATTTACCAGTAGAGGCATGTAATCGAGGGCGTTTTACATGATTCTCGCCTTGACGGCTCTAACCACGGTGCACCATTGCACCAGAGTCACGATAAGATGAGTCAGCCATCATTTCTTTGGAACTACTCAGAGTTATCTTAGAGAGTGGTAGCTATCCACAGAGTTCTAAGTCTATTTCGAAGGTACCAATTTTAATATCAGCTATATGTGCTTCACTTCCCTCTTGGCAAGGGGTTGACGACTATTTTACACCTCTGCTGCTCTGTGGGTAGCAACACCCGGTTGAGAATGCAACTCCACATCGAGCCGAAGTTCTACCCACCATTTGGGTATACACAACATCCACCGCGTGGCCCCTGAAAAAGGGGAATCTCTGTAGTCAGGATATATCAACAGATCTAGGGGCTCCTAACACCCGCTGCACCGGTCAAACTTCGTAGTCGAAACAACTACCAGTTTTTGTTTCCAGTTCCAGTTTGGGACTGGTCAACTACAATGAGTAAAATTAAGGCACGATCAGGAATAGGACAAGTGCTACACTGATGGTGCAGTCTAATCACCACGTTTACATGGACGTGGTTTTAAAACTGCTAGGAGCGAGGCCTATTCACCCTTTCCGGTCTTACGCTGGCGAACGGCAACCTATTTAGTCTCAAAGTGCCCTCGACAAAGATCACAAGGAACTGTGATAATGAGGCAGAGTGTTGAGGTTCCTTGGAATTTCTCATCACCTGCGGTACCAGAGAAAGACCTCTGGGCAGACCTCGTAAAAGAGTTACTCCCAGTTTCGGTTCCATGCGTCCAAGGGTCCCAAGAAAAGTAGTGAGACAAGCAAATGAATTTGTCGAGCACTCTGAGAGCGATACGGCGAATCGAAGAGTACTACGTCTTGTAATATCTCGTCTCACCACATTTTACGATGGGTTTGTTGCAAAAGTCATCCGAAATGCTAAGTCATCCAAAGCGTTGAGCCAGGACGGAATTTCAATGGTAATGTTGTTCACGAAGCCTTGCAAATGGGTCGGGTGGTCCCGATACAGGAGCCAGACAAAAATGCCAGGAAAGGCTAATCATACTGCCCAATTTCGCTCTTGTTGCCAGTAGCAAAAACTTTTGAAGTTTTACTCCTTCCCAAAATCAGGATTCCGTCCACAACATAGCACCACAACAGAATTGCAAGCCATATCTACACATATCAGTCGAAAATTTAGCCAGAACAAGCCGTGCCATAGAACAGTGTTGGTAGCCACACTGTTTGAGGATGTAGAGAGAAAATCCGACCAAACGTTAAATAATCAACTCAACTAAATGTGTGGACGCCAGTTGTATGTGGAATTACGGAACACGAAGTCCATTTCCCCTAGGGTGAAACAGGGAGTTCCTCTAGGTGGAGTGATATCTCCGGAACTGTTTAACCACTTACCTTTCCGGAATCCCCCGCCCTCCAGGCGGCATAGAAATCGTCACGTATGCGAATGATGCGACGATCATCGCGTCGGGCCCTAGTGTTGTAAGGTATGTATAAGGCTGGACACCTATCTAGCTGAGCTTCCGCCTACTTCCACGCGAGGAATATGAAAATATCTGCCACTGAATCAATTGCCACACTCTTTACTACATGGTCCGCTCAATATGAATGGGTCTTAAGTCCAAGATCCTAGGGGTCACATTCAACAGTATGATCAAATCGTCCTTGCAAGCCACAGCTATCTGCGACAAAAATGAAAAGTAGGAACAAGGTCCTCAAGGAGCTAGCTGGCAGCACTTGGGGCGCGGACAAGGAGTCCTTTTTGACCTCTTATAATGCGATAGGTCGGTCAGTGGTCAGCTATGTGGCCCCACTGTGATCTTCGAATATAAGTGCTACACAGTGGAAGAACATCCAGACCTGCCATTATGAATTATGTCCTGAGAACTGTTACAAGGTGCATCCTCAAGACATCAGTGTGCCATTTACACGAGGAAGTAAAGGTCCTTCCCATACATCATAATCATGCACTGTCGTTGCAATGCCTGCTTGGGTGTTATCGAGGGAGTCATCCGAACCATTATATGGTGTATAGAACTTCACCACACAGGTGTGCCAGGAAGTACATAAACGATCTAGAGAAGGAAAAGATCCTAGGGGTCACATTCGACTGCATTTTTGAATCGTCCGCGCAAACCACAGCTATTTGCGACAAAATGTGTGCGGATGAGGAGACCTTGTTGGCCTCGTACAACGTGGTTAGCTATGAGACCTAGTGTCGTCTGCGAATACAAGTGTTCCTTACCCAAGAGGGACATACATGATCTTGAGAGGAAGGTGCAACGCTACAAGAGTGAGCCACTACATCAGCGCTCGCCAACAAACCGCCTATGGGCAATTCACCACCACTTACACACAATCATAGTTTTGTCTATAAATCTCACCATCGATGAGTAAACATACCACAAGAATTACTCGCTTGTCTACCAACAACAAATTTTCACTAGCACAATGTTTACTGAGAGAGGGAGAGTTACTCTCTCGATGTTCATGTCAAAGCTTTAGTATTGGTAGCATTTGGCAAGCCCTGCTCTTGATCAAAAAGATAGATCCATGCTGATGCAATCAGAGATGCCATCAACAATTATACAATGAATGCCGTTCTCGGAGTCCAACCCTTCCACTGCAGCTGAAGAACTTCCGCTGCCTAGACAAACCATGGTAGTTTTGGTGCAATTACGTTCAGGATGATGCAGTCGTCTCAATTCGGCAGGAAAGGACATGAATTGACTAAGATGTGGGAAAAGTCTATCTGGTGTGTGTGATATAGGACGGCCAAATACGCTGCATCTCTTTAATTGCCCAGCCAAACCTACCCCACCCCAATCACTCCAGAGGATCTTTGTTTACAGCCCGTAAAAGTAGCCGAATTTTTAAACCTGGATTTATAACCAGGTTAGAAAAAATCGAACAAGACATGAAATCGAAATATCAAATATGTTCTTCCACTGTCCCCATATTCGACTCTGTCAAAAGGTAATAGCGAATAAATGGTCATTACTTTAAAAAATATGCCATGACTGAATATATCGGTCCATTTTTTATGGTAACTCATCAATTAAGGATTCAGGACAATAGCGTTTCATCATAACGGGAATTTAGGCCCTGGTAAAGAATCAAAGTATTCCCCCTTCTGGTATGACTTATTTTTTTCCTAGTTAGCTCAGGTTGGATAGGAACGTCACTGGTTTGACCGTTTTCTGTCAATGTGTAGCAACGCAGTTACCTGATGTTAAGTTTCTTACTAAAGACTAAAGTCTAATAGTTTGTACTAACTTTTATTTTCAAGAACTCCTTCCTTACCGGAGTGCCCCAATCCCAACGAACTTCACAGTTCTGCATCTCTCCCCAGCATTTTTTCCATCCACATAACTCTATTTAAAACAACCTTTTTATGGGCACTTAAAATCTGTACACTGCTTATATTTTGGGGAGTATGTGACCATCTGCTCTCTAAACTTAAACTCAAATGCCCGAGCATGAATTGCCTTTCCCATTTTTACACAATTCTTCTTTGAGTGTATTTAAGCAAACAATAGAATTTAAGATTAACAAATTTATATATGTATCTGTATGTCATTTTCAGGTAAAAATTGTTGATTGTCTGTGATAGAATGATTTCAAAATAATTTGCCTACTTTTGAATTACCGACGTGTTGAACTGTATATTTGAAAACATTCTATAAAAAATAATGTTTTTTTTTTTTTTTTTCAAATCAATAATTAATATAAATATTATTTTAAAATTAATATAAGCATAATTTAAATCCATTTGTAAATGTTTTTTGTTTTGCGTTTTTTCAGCTTTTCTTGAAAACAAAAATAATAATTTCGCATTTGCATTGCTAATTAATATAAATAAATGTGTAAATGTATGTATTACTTTTAAAAAAATATACGACTTGTTATGAAAACATCATTTTAAATCTTGCATTTTATTAGATTTGGTTTTAAAGTTGGTAAGTAGTAATTGGCAAAGTATCAGAAGAATGAAACGAAAATCAGCTTGACGTTCAAATATAGAAAAGACACAGTGGATCATGAAAGTTGAGCTAAGTATTAACAAGTAAAAAAGCAGCTTTAATACCCTCCACCATTTCGAAGGAAATTGAAAATTTTGAAAAAAAAAATCCGAAAACTACCACTTAAATGAAAACCGTTATATGGGGACTATACGAAGACGTAGACCTGCATACGAAATTTTTGTCATAGGCTGAAGTGCCCATTACGAGCTTCAAATACAAAATTTGTTACAATTACGGTGAATAATGTCGCAAAATTCATGAAAATACGGAGTAACGGGAGGTACCGTTTTATGGAGGCTATATGAAGATGTGGACCTGCATACGATTTTTTTGGCATAAGTTGTAGTACCCATAAGATCTTTCAACACGAAATTTGAAACGATTCCGGTGAATAATTTTGCTGAGATCATTAAAATACCGAATATCGGGAGGTACAGTTGTATGGGGGCTATACGAAGACATGGACCTGCATACAAAAATGTTTGTCATAGGTTGTAGTACCCATTACGAACTTCAAATATGAAATTTTCAATAATTCCGGTAAATAATGTCGTTAAAATCCCAATATTCGAGATACCGTTATATTGGGGCTATACGAAAACATGGACCGACATTGCCCATTTACGAACTTAACCTGCCTACTAGTAAACTATGCATAGATAGCGTGATTACAACAGACAGATGGACAGACAGACGGACATCACCAGATCGTCTTAGAATTTTACTCTGAACCAGAATATATATACTTTGTAGGGTCTATTAAGAATATTACGAGGAGTTACAAACGGGATGACAAAGTTAATATACCCTCCATAGAATGGTGAAGGGTATAAAAATGGACAAAGGTCTGGCAAGGTTCCCTATACCGAATACCATTGCTTCAGCTTGAGTGGAATATTCAAATCTTAGCCGATTCATTCTTGGGCCAAACACAGATGTACATGTACTGACAAACGGACGTACAGGCGAAATGTTTTTAACAACCACTTTTCCGATTCATACAAGCCGATATCTTGAGGGAAAAACTCCTCCATATTATTACGTCTCAACCAGGGTTTTAAAGCCAGACCTATTGAAATTAGTCTTAGCCTGCAACTGCTATTAAACATTGATAGTCATTGCTAATGTTGCACATGATCAGCTATTTACCTCAGAGAATAGTTATTTAGCTCGTTCTTGACGTGCTACCTATTTTTGTTTAAGCCTAACCGAAAACGAACCAACAAATTCAGAACACAAATCAGTAAACACGTACATATTTGTTTGAGCTCGTCAGGTAATCAAAGTTTATTTTTCAATTGTAACTCACCAATATTTATACCCTACAACACATAGTGTATTATAAGTTTGATTGGGTCATCAATTATGTAACACCTAGAAGTATTGGTCCCAGACATAGGAAACTAAACATGGATCTTCCTATCTCGCCAAACTGAGTCGATTTAGCTATGTATGTCAATCTGTCCATATTAAATTGTAATCGCGCTACAGGTCGCAACTATGGCATCATGAAATTGCATGGAGGTGTCAGAATATAAATCTTTTGTTGAGGGAGACGGCCGCAAAATATTAAGGTTGAAATGGACCAAAAACAGAAAAAATCTTGATTTTGTAGGTGCTCTAGTAACTAGTCACAAGGGTTAGAGTATGACCCAATAAAAAAGGTTGCTCAACTTCGAAGAAACAAAGAAAATGCAACGCAGAACCGGAGTCCTATAGTGTCAAATATATTTCCAAACCTGCAATTGGTTTTGTTTATTTTATATTTTTTCACAAAATTTCTATATTTGGGAAAAGCTACGAAATATGAATGAAATAAAAATTATTTTCTTTTTAATTAAAAAAAATACAAAAAAACTGTGTATATGTTTTGAAAGAATTGGGGCACCAAAAGAAAAAATGTATCCTGGGGGTTTCTTTGTTCTACCTCCTGTAATTATGCCATGGGTTAGAGTTTTTATATACAGGGTGAGATAAAAAAAACTGCAACAAAGTCAAATGCCATAATTTTCACATTTTTTCAAGCAAAAATGTCGGAAATATCAACAAACTATAGAATAAGTTTAGATTTGTTCGGAATGGTTACTTTTGGCACGAATTATGGTGCTGAGTCCTGTTGGAATGTCCAAGGCCCAAAATGTTTGTGTGCCCAAGGCTTTAATACACCCTCCAGATTATTTTCGCGATAATATTCGGCACTTATTCTGATGCCACGGTCGACTAATATCAGCGGAGAACGACCATCGGCTGTTACCCACACACCATCGCCATGGCCGGCGCTTGAGTTCTGGTGGCCAACCGAAGGTGCACATTTTCAGCCGACCTCTTAGGCAAGTAAACACGATCATTTTGTTTGTTTACAAACTGCTGGACAACGAATGTTTTCTCATCGGAGAAACCCAAATTCGGCAGTTCATCACTTTCGGCCAAGCGAATCAACTCTTTAGCTCTTTTGAGTCTATTTTCTTTCTGTTGTGGTGTAAGTTCTTGCACTTTTTGGGAATTTCAATGGCTTTACGTCGAGCTCAATATTTGGCGAATGGAATATTGTGATATGTTCAGCTCACGAGCCATTTTTCGGACACTACGGCGCGGGTTTCGATCAAGTCGCTTCTATACTTTTCAAACCATTTCTGCTGATGTTGCTGTTTTCTTCCGTCCACTTCCTTGACGTCGTGCTACGCTACGCAGTATCACGGTAACGAGCGATGGTACGAGACACAAAAGATTTATTCACATTTAAATGCTGGAGTGCTCTAACGATAGCCACTTTTGGTTTTCCAGCCAAATATAAAGAAATCACACTATCACGCTTGAATTCCATCACGAATAATTGTTTTTCTGGAAAATTCTCACCAAAATGCTTTTGTATGCTTGTAAACAATATAATGAGCTGTAACTGGAATAATTTTAACAGCTCTCGAACGAGTGGCTTAGAAATGACAGCAGTCCGAAGTTGCAGGTTTTTCATCTCACCCTGCATATGGTGGAGGGTTTAAAAAGCAGCCCTTTGAAATGAGCACATTAAAAACATTTAAGATATTTGGAGTTTTTCTAATCTAGAGCAGTGTTGGCATTTTGTAGTAATAATTTTTTTGTTGCAAAATAGTTAGGTTTAATTCCATCATTCTTGTTTTTATAAAAATAACGATTATTTATAAAGTAATTGTATTTGTTATTCAAAACCTTTTCGTCATTGATAATAAATATTTTACCAAAATATCACCCCATAAAAAAGGACATAAATTGAACATTTAAAAACCGTTATGAACTTAATTATATATATGTTTGTATTTTTGGTTGGACTCTAGAACCGAATCGGAGGTACCTACGAAAAAATTTAAATATTATATACACATTTCTATTGATCGATTACATATACACTACAAAAATAAATTTGCCAAATTATATTGAAATCTGATCAGATTTGGATAGCTCTCATATACATTTTCGGCCGATTTCATGTATTTGATGCACCAACCACGCTATGTAGCTCTAGTTTCAATGAAATTTGAAATGTGTTACGAAATTTGAAATGAACATACATTTTCCAAATTATATTGGAATCAGTTGAAATTTGGATATAGCTATCTATTTTCGACCGATTTCATTTATTTGATGCAAACACGATATGTATTTTCGATCCCAATGAAATTTGGAATGTGTGACGGGATTTGATGTGAAAGTAAATTTTGTCAAATTATATTAAAATCGATTCGGATTGGAATCTAATTATACCCTACACCACATAGTGGTAAGGGTATTATGTCTTTGTGCATTTGTTTGTAACATGGAGAAGGAAACGAGATAGACCCATAGTTACTTTTGAGAAACTTCATAGAATCACTTTCTGAGTCGATTTATGCATTTATGCAGTCCGTCTGTCCGTCCGTCCGTGAACAAAATGCAGGTCGCATTTATTATCCGATTGAGATGAAATTTTCCAAACAATATTTTTTTGGCCCAAGGACGAACCTTATTGAAATTGGTGAGAATCGGATCAAATTTAGATATAGCTCCCATATATATCTTCATCCGATTTCGGGTTAAATGTGCAACAAATGTCCACTATCAATCCAAATTACCTGAATTTTGGCACACCCAACCGAGTTCGGCCTAGAAGTAAGTATATCAAATTTGGAGAATATATCGGTTCAGATATAGCTATAGCTCCCATATATATCTTTCATCCGATTTGATCTTTAAGTCCCTCACATTCCTACTATGCACTCCACAACCGTGATATTTGGTACCAGGTATAAGATGGAGCACAGAAATAGCTGTTTTGAATTTTATCGAAATCGGATCAGATTTGGATATAGCTCCCATATATATCTTCATCCGATTTCGGGTTAATTGACCACCAAATGGCCAATATCAGCCCAAATGGCCCGAATTTTGGCACATGTGACCGAGATTAGCCATAAAGCAAATACAACAAATTTGGAGAAAATCGGTTCAGAAACAGCTATAGCTCCCATATATATGTTTCATCCGATTTGGTGTTTAAGCCTCTCACATTCGTAATATGCACTCCACAAGAATGATATTTGGTACCAGATATAAGATACAGCCCAGAAATAGCTGTTTGTAATTTTATCGAAATCGGTTCAGATTTGGATATAGCTCCCATATATATCTTCATCCGATTTCGGGTTAATTGTGCACCAAATGGCCGATATAAGTCCAAATGGACTGAATTTTAGTACATCGGACCAAATTCAGCCTAGAAGCAAGTATATCAAATTTAGTGAAAATCGGTTCAGATATAGATATAGCAACCATATATATGTTTCATCCGATTTAGTGTTTTAGTCCCTTACATTCGTAATATTCACTCCATAACCGTGATATTTAGTACCAGGTATTAGATGGAGCACAGGAATAGCTGTTTTAAATTTTATCGAAATCGGTTCAGATTTGGATATAGCTCCCATATATATCTTCATCCGATTTCGGGTGATTGACCACCAAATGGCCGTAATAGCATCAATTTTTGGCAAATCCGACCGAAACCAGCTTAGAAGCAAGTACACCAATTTTAGTAAAAATCGGTTTAGATATAGCTATAGCTCCCATATATATCTTTCATCCGATTTGGTCTTTAAGTCCCTCACATTCGTAATATGCACTCCACAGGAATGATATTTGGTACCAGATATCAGATAAAGCCCAAAAATGGTTGATTTTAATTTTATTAAAATCTGTTCCGATTTGGATAGGCCTCCCATATATATCTTCATCCGATTTCGTGTTAATTGTGCATCAAATGATCAATATCAGCCCAAATCACCTGAATTTTCGTACATAAGACCGAATTCAGTCTAGAAGCTAATACGTCAAATTTGGAGAAACCCGGTTCAAAGATAGCTATAGTTCGTAAAATGCACGATGGATTTTGATTTTGTACCAAATATCTCATAGAGCTCTGAAATGCCCTGTATAAACCTTTTTACGAGAGCTCTACTAAATATGCATAGTGGTGTAGGGTATCATATAGTCGGCCCCGCCCGACTTTTGAGCTTTCCTTACTGGTTTTATTAAGAAGCATTGACCCACAACGCCGTTGCCATTAAGCTAACTCATTAGGCTAGCAGTTGAAAAATACACAAAAATTTAATTGAGGATAAATACAACAGAAATACCACTCAACTTCAAAAGATTGCAGTTTCCTGCACCCTTGCTATGAAATTAATAAATCCGAATGACACACCCTTCTTGTATGCGGACCTAATTTGGCATTTTCTTGCTTTTCTCATGGTCAGCTGTTCTTGGCATGTTCACGCGTTAGTAGACCGAGCTATTTGTTTGTTTACACATTAAAGGAGTACAATAATTTTTTTATTAAATTTTTTAATTTGTTTTATTTTTTATTTTTTTAATCAACAAATATTTGTATATAAAATTTTGAATGCAGCTACACGTCTTTAAAGTAGCTAAATTATTAAATTTGGATTCAGTCCATACTGACACATTCATAAATATATACACTTATCTACTTACATATAAATATTTGTGGAAATTCTCAATCAGTCCTAACTAGTATGATGGGAATCTCCACAATTTACTAAATATTCAGGACGCAAATCATTAACATACGTCAATATTGCATAACCAAGAACTTACTTTTAAAAGAGAAGAAAAAATCCATTTCTGAACAACTCAAATAACTGCTATTGAATATTTGCATTAGCACCGTGCTGCAATAAAACATGGAACGAAATTGTTCAACGGTCGCTTCGCAATTTCAATTCCGACATCAAATTAAACAGAAGGCGACCGTAACAAAGTAAAACAGCAGCAGCAGCAGAAGAAGAAAAGATAGAAACGCTCATGGCATACAATCGGAGGATAATAGTTGACTACTTTACTTTTATTCCTCCCTTCCCTCCCCCACTCTTTGTGCAACTTGAAAACTAACAATGGCATAATTCTGCGTCTAGTGTACACCTTTTCCAGCGAAGAGGCCACGAGTGTTCTGAAGGAGCTGCAAGCGGAGTCACAGTAAATTATTGAAGGTAATGCAAACAACAAAAATCATGTTGCATTTCTGTGTTCATTTGCTGCCAGCGGTTGCTCCCATTCAAAATATAATAAAAAGTCAGAATTATCACTGCCAGACCAGTGACTGTGGCTATGGTGGCGATGGTGCTGGCTCTGCAGTTGCCGTTGACGTCACTGCAAAAGTTAATGGATAATATTTTCCTTGTGCAGCAGTGTCGTAGACTGTTTTTATTACAATAGCATATGTATTTGTAATGAATTGCGTATTTTATGAAGAGAAACAGTTAGTTTTAAAAAAATAACAAGTATTTTTTAATGCTTATACGACGACGTGGGCCTGCATAGGCAACTTTTGTCATAAATTATTACAATATTTAAATGCGAAACTTGAAGAAAAATCTGTTTATAATGTAGATAAAATCGTCAAAATACCGAACATGGGGGTACCGTTATATGGGGGCTATACGAAGACGTGGACCTGCACAGACAATTTTCTGGCATGGGCTGAAGTATCCATTACGAACTTCACATGCGAAATTTGAAACAATCCCGGTAAACAATGTCGCTAAAATCATCAAAATACCGAATATCGGGGGGTACCGTTATATGTGGGCTATATGAAGACGTGGACCTACACAGATAATTTTTTGTCTTAGGCTGTAGTATCCATTACGAACTTCAAATACCAAAATTGAAATAATTCCGGTGAATAATGTCGCTAAAATCATCAAAATACCGAATATCGGGAGGTACCGTTATATGGGGGCTATATAATAACTTGGACCTACATGGCCCATTTACAAACTTAACCTGCCTACTGGGAAAATATACATGTGTGCAAAATTTTAGCCTTCTATCTCAATTTGTTCGAAAGATAGCGTGATTACAACAGACAGACTGACAGACGGACAGACAGACAGACAGACAGACAAACAGACAGACAGACAGACAGACAGACACACAGACAGACAGACGGACATGGCTAAATCGTCTTAGAATTTTACGCTGATCAAGAATATATATACTTTGTTGGGTCTGACATGAATATTTCGAGGAGTTACAAACGGAATGACAAAATTAATATACCCTCCATAGTATGGTGGAGGGTATAAAAATATTTGAAAAAAAAAATCAAGTTCTCTCTTTCACTTCTCTATTTTGGGATTCGTATCGCCAAAGACTTACAAAACATTAGATCCAACTATATGTATATCAGACCTAATGCTAATACAAATGTAACTATGTGTACATTTTATGCAGGTTAGGTTATGCATACAGGGAGAGATCAAAAAACTGTAACCAATTTCAGACGGCTGTAATTTCTAAACCACTCGTCTGACAGCTGTTAAAATTATCCCAGTGACAGCTCATTATATTGTTTACAAGCGTACAAAAGCATTTTGGTGAGAATTTTTCAGAAAAAAAGTTATTCGTGATGGAATTCTAGCGGGAAAATCACAAGTGGCTATCATTAGAGCAATCCAGCATTTAAATGTGAATACATCTTTTGTGTCTCGTACCATCGCTCGTTACCGTGATACTAGTAGCGTAGCCCGACATCAAGGAAGTGGAAGTGAATGGAAGAAAACAACAACATCACCAGAAATGGTTTGAAAAGTAAAGAAGCGACTTGATCGAAACCCGCGTCGCAGTGGCCGAAAAATGCCTCGTGAGCTGAACATATGGCAATATTCCATTCGTCAAATATTAAAAAATGAGCTCGGGGTAAAGCCATTGAAATTCCAATAAGTACAAGAACATACACCGCAACCGAAAGAAAATAGACTCAAAAGAGCTATGGAGTTGCTTCGCTTGGCCGAAAGTGTTGAACTGCCGAATTTGGTTTTCTACGATGAGAAATATTCGTTGACCAGCAGTTTGTTCGTTATCCAGCACTCAAAATGATCGTGTTTTCATGCCAAAGAAGTCAGTTGAAAATGCGCCGGCCATGGCGATGGGGTGGGCCGCCATAACAGCCGATGGTCGCTCTCCGCTCGTGGCATGTGTAGCCTGGACATATGGATGTGGTTAGGAAAGATGTACTTTAATTGTATGAAAAGTACCGAATGGTACAATATTTGGTATTGGGTGAAGGGAGAGAGATAAAATTATGAAATTTGTTATTTTTAGATTACTGTTGGTATTTGTGTTTGACATTTGGTGGTGGTTTGCAAATGCGTCCTATATTTGTACGAAAAGTATTAAATGGTACTTAATTTGGTATAAGTTGAAGGAATAGAACTAAAAACGTGAAATTTTATATTTCGATAACTTTTGGTGTCTAAAATTGGAAATATGGTTTTGCAAATGAGTACTAAAAATATACAAAAATACTAAATGTTACTAAAATTGGTATAAGGTGAATGTATAGAGCTGGAATCTCGAAATTTGACATTGAGATCTATATTGGTATCTAGTGGTAATTTTGCAAATGCATACTAGAATTGTCAGAAAAGTTCTAAATAGTACTAATTTTCTCCCCGATAAACTTCAAAATGAAAGATTATCAAGACTTTCTGGTATAAAAAGGTAAACATTTTCCAATCACTCTTTCCGAAAAAAGAAAAACTTGACTAATATATAAAACCTTAAAAGTCTGTAAATTTAGTACGATTTACAAAATGTTGGTAAAAAATAATTGTCAAACGAATCTAAATTTTTTTGCTGAGAGTAGAGTAGAGGGAACTTGCTATTACATATATTAAAGAGTAGACTGGCTAAACGACCGACCGATAAAAAGAGTAGACTGGCTAAACGACCGACCGATGAAACGGCTGGGTAGAGGTGAGATAGGGATGGGTTTTGGAAACGATAAGTGTACTAATGTACTAGAAGGCACTAAAAAATAAATTCATTGTATTGGTCAAACGGGTTTTTTGCAAATTTGAACTATAAGTGTACCAAAAGTACTGAAAAAACACTAAATTTGGTATCATTTGGTATTATGTACACAAATAGAGCAAAAATCTTGACATTTGGTATAAAAATGAAGTTAAGAATGGTACTAAATTTTGTACAATTTGGATTTGGGTGAACGGATGGAGCTGAAATTTTGAAATGTTGATATTGCGTTAGTGTGTAGGGTTGAGATTTGAAGGTTGAAAGTGAAAGTGTACTAAAAACTTACGAAAAGTTCTAAATTGTATATGAGGAAGGGATACAATTGGAAATCTGTAAATACGGTCACATATTGTGAGATATGATTAAGATATGAAGGTGGTTTTGGTTTTTCTTTTTTATACCCTCCACCTCGGAAAGGAGGGTATATTAACTTTGTCATTCCGTTTGTAACATCCCTAAATATTCGTCGTAGACCAAATAAAGTATAGATATTCATAATCAGCACAAAATTGTAATTCGATTTAACGATGTCCGTCTGTCTGTTGAAATCACCATACAGCCCACATTATTTGACGTAACGATTTGCATTGTGTCTAGGATGGTTGGTATTAAAAATGAAATATATCGGTCAACGTTTTGGAATAGCCCCCATATAACAGTACCTCCCGATATTCGGTATTTTGATGATTTTCGCCACATTTTTTCACGGATTTGTCTAAAAATTGGTATTTGTAGGTCATAATGGGTTCTACCTCCGGTGGCAAAAAAAAAATTATGTATAGGTCCACGATTTTGTATAGCCCCCATATAACGGTACCTCCCCATATTCGGTATTTTGATGATTTTTGCCACATTTTTTCACAGATTTGTCTAAAAATTGGTATTTGTAGGTCATAATGGGTTCTAGCTCTTATGGCGAAGCATTGTATATAGGTCCACGTTTTGGTATAGCCCCCATATAACGGTACCTCCGCCCTATTCGGTATTTTGATGGCTTTTGCCACATTTTTTCACGGATTTGTCTAAACATTGGTATTTATAGGTCATAATAGGTTCTAGCTTCGCCACCGAATATTGTTTGTATAGTTACATGTTTTGGTATAGCCCTCATATATTCGTACCTGCCGATATTCGATATTTTGATGGTTTTTGCCACATTTTTTCACAGATTTGCCCTAACTACATTATCCAAATGGTACATTATCCACTGGTATATGAATTTTAAAGGGAAACACGATTGAATTCAGGTACTTTTATATAAAAATGTTTCCTTTACCCTAAGGTGGAGGGTATTAACAGTTCGACACAGCCGAAAATGGATTCATGTTTGGCCCTTTTTTACTTGTTTTGGTTGCCCATGAAATAACAGCACCAAGGTAGCTTGAATGAGTTACCTTTTCCCTCAACCTTCAAAATGCAATGCAAACGAATTCGAATTCGAATTCAAGACTTTAGCTCACATCATCGCTATCACTAAGTAATATACGAATGTTGTTTCACAGTATACCACCACCGTTTATTCTCCCACATCCTACTCCGCTCCTGCCCTATTTTTACTTCAAACAACTATTCTCACACACACACATTCACAACACTCGGACACGACAAACATTGTTTGCTTTAAAAGGCATTATCTCAGGTTGAATTAAAACTATTTACGGTATGAAGACGACGTTGGAACATAACAACCAAATCCCTCCCATAGGGACGAACGACATTAAATGGCAGCACACGCTGCCGAACCCAATGCACAGGCCAAAGCCAGAGGCCATGGAACAGATGCTGCCCTCGAGACGGCAGCGACGACAAAAACGAAACAACAACAAGAACAATACATATCGCATAAATATGCCAAAAGAAGTGAAACTAAATCAGACCGGACCAACTTGTTGTAGCAAATGTAAGAGCAATAACTTTGGTTGGGAGAACATGACGTGGAGCACAGTGTTTTAAGGCAAACAAAAATTTATATCAAACGATGAAAAATCGTTACAGACATTGAGCTCGCAAAATTCAAGAAAGACAATTTTCTTGTAATAAATCTTTCTGGTTTTCAAAAACAGAATACTAAAATAATAGAGTTAAAGCACATGAGGATATCAAAACTAGGCCATATATCACTACGATCGGGTGATATCAATTTTCTGGGACTATACCTATTCTAGATTTATATTTTAAAAAAATCTTACTCCATGTTATATGTTGCTCGGCGATGTCGTTGTGTAAAGAATAAATCATAACGGGGATCCATCTCTACAACACAAAATATTTGGGAATTTAACAAAACTGGGTGGATAATATGGCTCACTTTCAAAATCGAACATTCTAGACCAAATACAACAGTTTGTGCCCCATTAGAACGTTCAGCTCATTAAAATATATAAACATGAAGATTTGTAAACTTGAAGTTTTTTTTAATTGAAAGGAAATCTCCACACCTCTTCTACCTTTCGGTGGAGTTATATAGATTAACCTAATTCAACCAAACTGCTAATTTTCGACTCTCAACACTGTGCACAATTTATAACACCGCAACTCTGGCGCAAACGACCAGGATAGTAAATGATGGGAACTGTTGTGGTGATGGCTGTAGTGCTTAAGATTAATATCTCGTTCGAGTCGGGAGTGGGGAAACGCCAAACCAAAAACGAAGTCTACTAAACCGGTATTTTTACGCTATAAAAATGTAAACACTGTGAATCGAAACTAATAAACATTATCGGCAGGAAGCAACTATGCGAAGGGTGTGGCAAAGAGTTTTAATTGGCATTCGTTTGTGCGAATATGAAGTACAGAACATATTTGCAAACAGAAGGAATGTGGATATTAACTAAAATTTACAATTAAGCTTTTTTAGAGCATACTTTTTGGTGCTTCCAAAAATTGTGTAACTAAAAGAGCACGCTTGCAGAAATGAATACATAAATAGTATAAATACAGGGTGATATAAAAAAAACTGCAACAAAGTCAAACACTATAATTTTTACATTTTTTTTTAAATTTTACTTTGAGTGAAAGCAAAAAATGTCGGAAATAGAATCAAATTTTATAATAAGTTTAGATTTGTTCGTATTGGTCACCTTTGGCACGAATTATGACCTTCAAACGGCCAATGAAAACGTCACACGCTGCCCAAATGTTGCTCTGCGGTATTTTGGCCCATTTCCGGCGGAGCGCATGCTTGAGGTGATCGACACTTTGGTATTTTTTAAAGCCAATCTTGCTTTCTAAAATACTCCAGACACAATAGTCCAAAGGATTGGTATCCGGAGATTTTGGTGGCCATTGTGCGCTGGAAATTAAGCGAGGAACCTCATTTTGTAAAAACTCTTGGGGTTGTAAAAACTCTTGCTGAGTTCGATGGTGCTGAGACCTGTTGGAATGTCCAAGGTCTGCGGCCAAAATGTTTGCGTGCCCAAGGCTTTAATACACCCTCCAGAATATTTTCGCGATAATATTCGGCATTTATTCTGATACCACGGTCGATTAATACGAGCGGAGAGCGACCATCGGCTCTTATGGCGGCCCACACCATCACCATGGCCGGCGCTTGAGTTCTGGTGGCCAACCGAAGGTGCACATCTTCCGCTGACCTCTTTGGCAAGTAAACACGATCATTTTGTTTGTTTACAAACTGCTGGACAACGAATGTTTTCTCATCGGAGAAAACCAAATTCGGCGTTTCACCACTTTCGGCCAAGCGAAGCAACTCTTTAGCTCTTTTGAGACTATTCTCTTTCTGTTGCGGTGTAAGTTCTTGCACTTTTTGGAATTTCGATGGCTTTACCCCAACCTCATTTTTTTATATTCGACGAATGGAATATTGTGATATGTTCATCTCACAAGCCATTTTTCGGCCACTTCGAAGCGGGTTTCGATCAAGTCGCTTCTTTACTTTTCGAATCATTTCTGCTGATGTTGCAGTTTCCTTTCGTTCACTTCCTTTGCATTTTGGTATGCTACCACTATCACGGCAAAGGGCGATGGTACGAGACACAAAAGATTTATTCACATTTAAATGCTGAAGTGCTCTAACGATAGCCACTTATGGGTTTCCAGCCAAATGTAAAGAAATCACATTATTACGCTTGAATTCCATCACGAATAACTTTTTTTTCGAAAATTCCCACCAAAATGCTTTTTTACGCTTGTAAACAATATAATGACCTGTCACTGGAATAATTTTAACAACTGTCGGACGAGTGGCTTAGAAATGTCAGCAGTCTGAATTTGGTAGCAGTTTTTATACCCTACACCACATAGTGGTAAGGGTATTATGTCTTTGTGCATTTGTTTGTAACAAACGAGATAGACCCATAGTTACTTTTGAGGATATCCATAGAATCACTTTCTGAGTTGATTTATGCATGTCAGTCCGTCTGTCCATCCGTCCGTCCGTTCGTCTGTCCATGTATTCTTGTGAACAAAATGCAGGTCGCATTTATTATCAGATTGAGATGAAATTTTTCACATATCATTTGTTTAGATATAGCTCCCATATATATGTTCGTCCGATTTTTATTGTGCACCAAGCGTGTAATATCAGGCCGAAAATTATGGAATTTTGCACATACAACCAAATTAGGCCTGAAAATAAGTATGCCAAATTTGATCGAAATCGGTTCAGATATAGCTATAGCTCCCATATATATTGTTCATCCGATTTATTATTTTTGTCCTCCGCAGCAGTAATATGCACTCTGTAACAACAATATTTGGGGAAATGTATCAAATGCAGCTCAGAAATATCTTTGCCAAATTTTATCGAGATCGGTTCAGATTTGGATATATCTCCCATATATATCTTTATCCGATTTCAAATTAATTGTGCACCAAATGGGCAATACAAGTCCGAATTTAAAAAATACAAATGCTTCAGCATATTTAGCCCTTTGAACTTTAAATTATAATCATAGCGTATATGATTGAATTCTCCCATAAAAACTTTTAATTGTTATGTGGAGCTCTACTAAATTAGCAAAGTGGTGTAGGGTATCAAAAAGTCCGTCCGACTTTAGGACTTTCTTTACTGGTTTCATATTAGTTTTTTGCTGTTTTTTGTGGGGCACCGGGTAATATTTAATAATATAATAATAATAATATTTATTAATATTTAACATTTTTCTTCGAGTTATGAAGCGTTCGGCCAAACTTCTTAATTAATGTTTCAAATTAAGTTAACAGCAGATGTCAGATTTGACAATTTAAAGGACCTTACAAAGATAAATGCACATGTCCCTTAAAATTTCAGCGCATAACTCTCTGTACTTTATTTCATTATATAAATTCGCAATGCACATTTCACACTTCTATCGAATCCCCACGTATTTACAGGCAGTTTAACAACACCAACCCCCTCAACCAACAGCGACCACAAACAGATCTACTAAAGAATACATTCGCGAATTGAATTTTTTAATTATTCTCCCTTTTCGATTATATTTTTTGTTTGCAACATTTTTATTGTTACAGTAATGCACAAATACACACACACACACGATTCAGGGCAGCCGCGAACGAAAGAGGCCACACTGGCTTGCGACAGGAATGAATGCCTTGTATTGGAATTTCATTATCTTCCCCTTGGTTTAATGTTCTTCCTTCCATTGGCCGGCTGGCGTGCCATCAGAAGAGACCATGGCTTAGGTTAGTCATCGTGTCCGTCCGAGGTTCGTGGTTATTTATGGATTAATCGAATATGTTATTGTTGTTATTGTTACTGCTGCTGTTTTAAGTCCATCATTTTATCCCCATCACAGAAATTGGAATACAAATGGAGGTGCATGTGTTTAAATGCCTGAGGATATCGACGAGATGGCGTAAGGAAGGCATTGTGGTAGCACTCAAAACTAATTGCAATTTGCGGCGAGGGGCACACGTTCCCAATCAAACTGCATTCACGCACACATACACACACACACACGGATACACGCTTTGCAAAACTAAACATCTGCCCTTGTCTCTCGAATGTTGGTTGTATCTCCATGTCCCCTAAGTGAAAATGATGATGGTAAGTTACTACACACTTAAACTGCCCGAAAGCAACCACATTCCATCAAATTGCTGAACTATTTCGGTACATACTGAAAATCCTCTTTTATTTGTGGCTTTATTAATTAGCTACGGAGACAAATGTCCTGGGTTTTTTGTATACCCCAGTACGAGGGATAAACTAGGACAGGCTATTCAAACATTTTTTTTCAACAATGGGATTTGCGGAGAACAAAGCCTTCTCTGGCAATTATTACCACAACTTTTTCAGGTGTGAAATTGACAACATTAAACCGGTATTCATATCAGATTTACCTTTTGTTAAAAGTACCACACCACCAGACTCATTCCCAGAAGGACACAATTGGTATTTTTGGCATAGTCCATATGGCTTCATATCAAATTGGAACTTTGGAATGTCGGGCATAACAAAGGATGAGTTGATAAGTATTTTTTGTTGTTATCTACGGATATTATTTCTCTAAGATAATCAGTACAACTTTTAAATAAAAAATGTATCTATGAACAAAATCATATCAAAACTCCTTTTTTATTCTCAGCCCATGGCATAAGAGGGTACATATCATTAGATAGAAAGTATTAGTTTGGTCCAAACTAATACTTGTTATTTCTATTCAAATTTCTATCAACATTCGGAATGAAATCAACAATAATGAGAGAAATAATAAAAAATATATAAAAATTATGAGAGAAAGAATAACCCACATATGGGGAATTTGGAAAATACCATTTTTAACGGCTTTTGTAATTTTTCCATAGACGTTTTTTTTATCCTTGGTCACATATTGTCTTCGTTTTATCCCTGCCTTACCCCCTGGTAAACATTATCATCCACTGATAAATAAATGTTGTTTTAATATAAAAAAAAAACAATTATGGGATTAAACCTAACTATTTTGCAACAAAAAAAAATTACCTTTCTGAGAAAAAATGCGCCAAATGGTCTTCAAAATCTTTAATTTGAAAATTTACCAATGATATTAGCAAAACCATTGCACAATGAACCCACATCCAACCCCTAGAAAGCAACAGTGACCTCAGTATCAAATTTCAGAATTTCAGCTTTATCCCTTGACCCAATACCAAATTTAGTAGCACTTAGTACGCATATCCAAAAAATCAACATCTCTCTATATCCCAGACTTCAATAGTGATCCAAAATTAGTACAATTTACTACTTTATAATACGAATTTGGAATCACAGACACCAACAGTTTTATGAATATCAAATTTCTGAACTTCATCTCTGTTCCTTCACCCAAGATCAAATTTAGGACCATTTAGTACTTTTTGTACAATTATAGTACGCACATACAATTGTAACTGGCTTTAGTGTTTCAAGATACTAGCTTCAGCATTTCGTCTGGGCGTTGATTCTCGATCAGTCAGTTAGTTATTTCACTACTCTTTTATTCACAGATAAGTACAAACTCCAAAGCTACCTCCGTATCCCAAACCATCACTTCAAAAAAAGCTTATTTAAGAATTTGAGGGTACCAGCTCTATTCGTTTACTCAAATCAAAATGGAGCCAAATTTAGTACCGTTTAATAGTAATCCAATAGAAATCTTGTTTCCAAATTTCAAGATTCATACTCTACGGGGTTTCCCAAAAATTTAATTGTATCTAATTTAGTACCATTTAGTACACATAAGCACAAATTTCCAAAATTACGTATATACCTTATCCCACAGTGTAAAAGTAATCTTATTTCCAAATTTCAGCATTCCAACTCTATGGGTTAACCCAAATCTAAATTGTACCAAATTTAATACCATTTAGTACTTTTCGTGCACATAAGTACTTTTCGTGCACTTATAGTGCGAGTGTCCAAAAACCCTTTGATACATCCAGCATATACTCCATCAGTGACCATCATTCCAAATTTAAGAATTCTATTTATGCTGGTTCGTCAAATACAAGGGTACAATATTTGGTAACTTTTAATACTTTTCGTACCGTTCTATTGCGAATTTCATTCTTATCTGAAATTCATATTCACTGATGAGTGCTATTCCCACTTGTTGCTTAGACCAACAGACAAAATTGTCTCATTTGGGGCTTGAAAAACCTAAGAGTTATTGTTGAGAAGTCTGGCCATGATTGGAATTATGCTTGAACAAAAGTTATGGTGATGGATGTAATTGATCTGGACAACGCTTACAGGGTGAGATAAAAACACTGCAACAAAGTCAAACGCCTTAATTGGCGGGTGCTGATTGCGATGGTGCTGAGTCCTGTTGGAATGTCCAAGGTCTGCGGCCAAAATTTTTGCGTGCCCAAGGCTTTAATTCACCCTCCAGAATATTTTCGCGATAAGATTCGGTTTTTATTATGATGCCACGGTACGAGCGGAGAGCGACCATCGGCTGTTATGGCGGCCCACACCGCCGGCGCTTGAGTTCTGTTGGCCAACCGAAGGTGCACATTCTCAGCTGACTTCTTTGGCAAGGAAACACGATCATTTTGTTTTTTTACAAACTGCTGGACAACAAATGTTTTTTCATCGGAGAAAACCAAATTCGACCGTTCACCACTTTCAGCCAAGCGAAACAACTCTTTAGCTCTTTTGAGTCAATTTTCTTTCAGTTGCGGTGTAAGTTCTTGCACTTTTTGGAATTTCAATGGCTTTACCCCGAACACATTTTTCAATATTTGCCGAATGGAATATTGCGATATGTTCATCTCACGAGCCATTTTTCGGCCACTGTGACGCGATCAAGTTACTTCTTTACTTTTCGAACCATTTCTGCTGATGTTGCTGTTTTCTTCCGACACTTCCTTGACGTCGGGCTACGCTACCCAGTATCACGGTAACGAGCGATGGTAGGAGACAAAAAAAGATTTATTCACATTTAAATGTTGGAGTTCTCTAACGATAGCCACTTGTGGTTTTCCAGCCAAATATAAAGAAATCACACTATCACGCTTGAATTGCATCAAGAATAACTTTTTTTCTGGAAAATTCTCACCAAAATGTCACTGGAATAATTTTAACAGCTGTCAGAAGAGTGGCCTAGAAATGACAGCAGCTGAACTTGGTTGCAGTTTTTGGAAAAAGTTTCCAAGCTGTGTTAACTCTTGAAGAGTTGTTCACAATTTGTCACCGACACGTTACAACTGGCTCCTTTGAGGCCATATGCAAAATAGGGCCTATGCCAACTGCCCGGCATCGGCTCAAACCTTAGAATTAGAATTAATGAGGCTATCAAGTCCCTAGAGTAGGCAATTCGGGATTTGCTTATGCAAAGTTAAATGAAAAGGTTATGGTCCTTGTTGTCATTGTTTTAATTTGATGAACGGCACTTCTTCCACATTAGTATTAAATAATAATAGACTTCGTGTTAGATTTTTTTAAAATTAATTTAATTTCAGGGGAATGTTTGAAATTCTACACCTTTTTAAATATAAATGTTTACCAACACATCCATTTGCATTGTTACTTTTATATATACTTTTATTATTTGATGGTAGATCCATTTAGGTATTTAGGTACCAAAAATATTCCACCCGTCCATTATGTATTATGTATGTGAATCGCATACTTTGACAACCACAACCACAGCGATATCGAGTGAATAGCTATGGCAGAGAACATGCACACTGCTGTCGCATTCCCTTACAGCTGTCATTGGTATATTCGTAGTCATGGAATCCATTGGACAATTGTGGCTAGTCACATTTAGGAAATTTGAGGAAGCGAAATCGTTTGGACATATTTGTACACAGCTTCAAAGTTTATAATAGTTGTCCAATTAAACTTTAATTTCAAAAATTTTTAGCATTTGACAATATTCTGTGGAGGTAATTGAGAGGTATGTGTTTTTATTCTTTGAAAGCCGGTAAATGATAGAATGATATACATTTATTGTTTCTTTATTGTTTGTGTGTTAAAACGTCTTTCATATTCAAATTATTGCTTCACCATTAAATTTAGTCTTTTATTATATCATTCCCTCAAATTTAGCAATCGGATGCTTTACAGTCGATGTTTGTAAAACAAAAATTTATAAGAATCCTAAATCGTTCCAAACCAAAATATTTTAGCTCCCAATCTTAATTCATTTCGACTCTAGCAGGATTACAGGGACGGACGTTCGGAGCTAAATCGTCTTAGAAATTTACACTGATCAAGAATATATACTTTGTAGGTTCTACAATCATAATTTCGATGAGTTACAAATGGAGTGACAAACTTAATGTACCCTCCATATTATGTATGGTGGAGGGGATGTTCAAATTCAACCGAGGAGCACAAATTTCAATAGGGTTTGTCCTAGGACCAAAAGAAAGTACTGTTCAAAGCTTTGTATCCATAGATATATATGTACAACTTTTGGAGAATAAGCTTGAAAATATCACAACTATCACTCACTACTGTTGTAGGTCTGCTTTTGGTATTGCAAAAGGGCTTATACGTCCACATTTTGGTATAACCCCCAGATCTATAATATTTTTGTTGTTTTAGTCACTATTTAAACTCGAATTTACAGCATAAATTGGCAACATAGCAAACATCCTTGCAGAGAACTATTCACATAGATCTAAGTTTTGGTATAGTACCCCATTACTGTACTTCCAAAATATTCGGTATTTAAATGATTTATGTCACACTTTTCAACGGAGTTATTTGGTATTTGGAATTCGTGATGGGTACCACTTCCTACAACAGAAATTTCCCTTGTGGATCCACGCCTTCGTATAGTCCCCATATAACGGTACCTCCCAACATTCGGTATTTTGATGATTCTGGCTACGGAATTATCTCAAACTTGAAGTTTGGAGTCAGTTATAGGCACTACCTTCTCCACGCTTTTATAAAACTCCAGATGTTCGGAATTTTTAAAATTATAGCATAATTTTTAAACGATTTTTTTACATTTTGCATGTTTCTTTCAATTGGAGGTGGGTATTAAAAGTTCGGCCAGTCCAACGGATGAAACATATACTGGGTGAGATGAAAAAACTTCAACCTAACATCAGCCTGCTGTCATTTCAAAGCCACTCGTCAGACAGCTGTTAAAATTACTCCAGTGACAGCTCATTATATTGTTTACAAACGTACAAAAGCATTTTGGTGAAAATTTTCCAGAAAAAAAGTTATTCGTGATGGAATTCAAGCGTGATAGTTGATTTCTTTATATTTGGCTGGAAAACCACAATTGGTTATCGTTAGAGTACTCCAGCATTTAAATGTGAATAAATCTTTTGTGTCTCGCACTATCGCTCGTTACCGTGACACTGGTAGCGTAGCCAGACGACAAGGAAGGGGACGGAAGAAAACAGCAACATCAGCAGTAATGGTTCGAAAAGTAAAGAAGCGACTTAATCGAAACCCGTGTCTCAGTGGCCGAAAAATGGCTCGTGAGCTGAACATATCGCAATATTCCATTCGGCAAATATTAAAAAATGAGCTCGGGGTAAAGCAATTGAAATTCCAAAATAGTGCAAGAAGTTACACTGCAACAAAAAGAAAATAGCCTCAAAAGAGCTAAAGAGTTGCTTCGCTTGGAAGAAAGTGGTGAACTGCCGAATTTGGGTTTCTCCGATGAGAAAACATTCGTTGTCCAGCAGTTTGTAAACAAACAAAATGATCGTGTTTACTTGCCAAAGAGGTCAGCTGAAAATGTGCTCGTTCGGTTGGCCACCAGAACTCAAGCGCGGCCATGGTGATGGTGTGCGCCGCCATAACAGTCGATGGTCGCTCTCCGCTCGTATTAATCAACCGTGGCATCAGAATAAATGCCGAATATTATTGCGAAAATATTCTGGAGGTTGTAATAAAGACGCACGCAAACATTTTGGACGCAGACCTTGGACATTCCAACAGGACTCAGCACCATCGCACTCAGCACACGGCACCCAAGAATGGTTACAAAATGAGGTTCCTCGCTTCATTTCCAGCGCACAAGGCCACCAAAATCTCCGGATACCAATGCGTTGGACTATTGTGTCTGAAGTATTTTGCAAAGCAAGGTTGACATTAAAAAATACCAAAATGTCGATCACCTCAAGCAAGCGCTTCTCTGGGAATGGGCCAAAATACCGCAGAGCAACTTTCGGGCAGCGTGTGACGGTTTCGTAGCCGTTTGAAGACCATAATTCGTGCTAGAGGTGACCAATTCGAACAAATATAAACTAATTCTAAAATTTGATGCTATTTCCGACATTTTTTGCTTTCATTCAATAAAATTTTAAAAAAATGTAAAACTTATGGCGTTTGTCTATGTTGCAGTATTTTTATCTCACCCTGTATATGTTGTAATCGCTTACCCAACTTTATGGGTTGCCTAAAAGTCTGAACAAATAAATCTCCTCATTCGTCGAAAAAAAAAAAACACAATAGAACTTAGAAATATGACTTTTACTATTCCCATTGTCAAGAAGCAGACACAAAACAAACTTTCTGTCAACAATTTAATGCCGATATTTTTGGAATTGTCGGCTGTGGCAACAATTATTCTTAGCTTGTTTTGCTTTGAAGCGAATTCAAAAAGATTCTGCTGCTGGCAATTCATGCGGTGCAATTTAAGCCCCCTATGAATGGGCCCTCTTCTAAGTTTCAATCATTCGCAGTCAAAACTCAACCGAATTTCCCATTGAAAATGAAACTTTTTTTGAAGAACAAGCCAACAAACAACAACAACAACAAATCTGAAAGATAAACTTTACAAAATCCGACAAAAAGTAAACACCATCAAAACATATGAACTGCAACGCAACGAACCGTGAAGCAATTCTGGCTGTTTCACTCATGGCTGGCTGGCTGAGCGGATGGATGAATAGATGGATGGCTGGCTGGTTGGATAAAAGGAATAAAACCACATAAAAGCAGAGCAGAAAACACTTTAATCGGGTTTCGAATTATTTTGAATTCGAAGCCAAAGATAGAAACAAGCTGCTACATATTGAAGATTACCTCCAATTTTGTCGGGTTTAATTAGTTTTTTTTTTTAACAAACCTCGGGAGAGAATACAATTGTTGCACTTTTCATTCGAGTTGGTTTCAATTTATATACTTAGCATAGAGGATGATTTGAGGAAGATCCAGATGTTATTTACTATAATCTCACACCCTAAAATGGGGAAGTATATTATTTATATTAATGTGAAGAATGTTTTAACACCGATTGTTAAGCCCATTGTGAACTACAAATATTAAATTGTCCGTTTAATCCGTTAGAAAATGTGGCCCTGTAATACCCGGGGCGCTTCGCTACCCTTTTTGATGCATTAAAAAATTTATATACGATTTTTTTGTGGTTTTTAAATAAAAATAAAACAAATACAAGATTTTAACAAGTATAAACGCTGCCAGGTACAGCTAACCGCGTTTGGTGCTTCAAATACATGAAATCGTCCGAAAATATATATTGGATCTATATGCAAATCTTTACCGATTTCAATAAAATTTTGAAAATTTATTTTTGTGCCAAAATTCGTCACTTATTCCGGATATACATATCGTGTTTGGTGCATAAAATATGTGAAATCGGCTGAAAATATATATTGGAACTATATTCAAATCTCAATATACTTTCGGCGGAAAATAAATATGGGAGCTATATCTAAATCTCAATATTTGGCAAAATTATTTTTGTAGCAAATTCCATTACATATTCCAGATTTCATTGGAATTGGACATTCATATCGTGTGTTAAATACCTGAAATCGACCAAAAACCGATTTCAATATAATTTGACAAATTTATTTTTGTACCTCATTTCGTCACACATTCCAAATGTGAGGGCTGTATCTATAACCGATCAATAAATATGTCCATACAAAAACTAATTTTTTTGGACGTACATCCGAATCTGATGCTATATCTCCAGTTCCAAGTGGGATTTCAAAAATTTATATAGCCTGTGTTACTTTCACGTGATGCTAATGCTGTACCAGATTTAAAAAAAAACTGCCGGAAATGTTTGTATTTGTATTATTCGATCATTATTCCACTTGTATTTATACAAATTCGACAGTTAATACTGAAGAATATTCAACTGTCATTGCGACATGCTTCTGTCATTACGTTCGAAAGTCGGGAAAAATAGAAATGCACACGATTTTATTTCCGAGTTCGGTCCGAAATCGATCGGACATTCCGAATTTCCCATGGATATCCATACGAATTCGGCCCGATTTAGTTCGAAACTTTTCGGGCCGAACACGTCAACCACTCGATACAACTTTCGGTCAGAATTTGAACCGAATTCGTATCCGAAATCGGAAGCTTATTCCGACTTTTGGTTCGAAGTCGGACTGTCCGAGTTCGGTCCGAGGAATTGTTTCAATGCCCAAGGAATTGTTTCAATTTTTCAAATAGGTTTCGGCTTTAATATGGACCCCATATAACTGCATTATCCATTCAAATTTTAGAATAAGTTTAGATTTGTTCGAATTGGTCACCCTTGGCACGAGTATGGCATTCAAACGGCCAATGAAACCGTCATACGCTGCCCGAATGTTCCTCTGTGGTATTTTGGCCCATTCCCGGCAAAGCGCTTTGCTGATCGACACTTTGGTATTTTTTAGTGCCAACCTTGCTTTCCAAAATACTCCAGACACAATAGTCCAACGGATTTTGGTGGCCATTGTGTGCTGGAAATGAAGCGAGGAACCTCATTTTGTAACAATTCTTGGGTGGCGCGTGCTGAGTCTTGTTATAATATCAAAGGTCTGCGGCCAAAATGTTTGCGTGCCCAAGGCCTCCAGAAATTTTTCGCGATAATATTCGGCATTTATTTTGATGGCCGATTACTACGAGCGGAGAGCGACCATCGGCTATTATGGCGGGCCACACCATCACCATGGTCGGCGCCTGTGTTCTGGTGGCCAACCGAAGGTGCTGACCTCTTTGGCAAGTAAACACGATCATTTTGTTTGTTTACAAACTGCTGGACAACGAATGTTTTCTCATCGGAGAAAACCAAATTCGGCAGTTCACCCCTTTCGGTCAAGCGAAGCACCTTTTTGCTCTTTTGAGTTTATTTTCTTTCTGTTGCGGTGTAAGTTCTTGCACTTTTTAGAATTTCAATGGCTTTACCCCGAGCTCATTTTTCAATATTTGCCGAATGGAATATTGCGATATGTTCAACTCACAAGCTATTTTTCGGCTACTGCGACGAGGGTTTCGGTCAAGTAGCTTCTTTACTTTTCGAACCATTTCTGCTGATGTTACTGTTTTCTTCCGCCTACTTCCTTAATGTCGGGCTATGCTACCAGTATCACGGTAACGAGCGATGTTACGAAACACAAAAGACTTATTCAAATTTAAATGCTGGAGTGCTCTAACGATAGGCACTTGTTGTTGTTTTACAAATATAAAGATATCACACGCTCACGAAATCACGCTTGAATTCCATCACGAAAAAATGCTTTTGTACGTTTGTTACTGGAATAATTTTAACAGCGTACGGACAGGTGGCTTAGAAATGACATTAGTCTAAAGTTGGTTGCAGTTTTTTCTTCTCACCCTGTAAATAATGTGCCAACCATGCTACGCTTGTCCAATGGGTTGAATTTTTATAAGGACAAGTTATGACTAGGATATTGTCTCCCATTTTGGATCAAATTGCTTCTGATGTAGCTATGGCTCCAACCTAAAAATGTTAAAAAATTCTCAAAGTCATATTATGCCTAAAAATGCCTTTGTCAAAATTCTTGGAACATGATTGGCAAGTTTTCGTACAATCCAACATACTATGGAGGGTATATCAACTTTATCATTCCGTTTGTAAGTCCTCGAAATACTTTTGTCAGACCCAACAATGGATATATATTCTTGATAAGCATAAAATTCGTAATAGTTTTAGCGATGTCCGTCAGTCTGTTGTAATCACGCTATCTTTCTAACAAAATTTAAATAGAAGGCCCATTCTTTCGTATAGCCCCAATACGACAGTACCTGCCAATATTCGGTATATTTATGATTTTAGCGACATTATTCACCGAAATTGTTTCAAAGTTCGTATTGAAAGATCTTAATGGATACTTCAACCTATGACGTCTTCTTATACGGTACATCCCTTTTTTCTGTATTTCAACGGAATTGTTTTTAATTTTGTATTTAAAGGTCCTAATGGTTTTCATTTAAACTGTATTTTTCAACGACTTTTTTTAAGTTTTTCAAGTTTTTTCCAAAAGTTGGGGAAGTATTAAAAGTTTGATGCATTTTTATACGCTCCACCATACTATGGAGGGTATATTAACTTTGTCATTTCGTTTGTAACTCCTCGAAATACTCATAAAATTCTATTCTAGGCAGGTTAAGTTCGTAAATGAGTCATGTAGGTCCACGTTTTTGTATAGCCCCTATATAACGGTACCTCCCGACTTTGTTCACTGGAATTATTTCTAATTTGGTATTTGAAGTTCGTAACGGATACTACAGCCGAAGGCAGAAAATTGTCTGTGCAGATCCACGTCTTCGTATAGCCCCCATATAACGGCACTTCCCTATATTCGGTATTTATATGATTTTAGCGTCATTATTCACCGGATTTTTTTTTTTCAAATTACGTATTTAGAGTTCGTAATGGGAACTACACTCTGTGACAGAAAATTGTCTATGCAGGTCCAGATCTTCGTATAGGCCCCATATACCAGTACCTCCCTATATTCGGTATTTTGACGAGTTTAGGTACAATACCCACCGAAATTGTTTGAGATGACGTATTTGTAGTTCGTAATGGATGATACAGCCTGTGACAGAAAATTGTCTATGCTGGTCCAGATCTTCGCACAGCTCCGATATAACGGTACCTCCCTATTTCAGTTAATTTCAAGTTTCGAATTGAATATGGTAATGACTTATGGCAAACAATGGACCTACATCCACATCGTATACACACCAAAATAACAGCTATATTCGGTATTTTTAAAATTTTAACAGAATTTTTTAAGGATTTTACTTCCAAATTCGTTCCAAATGGTGGAGGGTATTCAAAGTTCGGCCCGGCCGAACTTACTGCTTTTTAACTTGTTTTTATTCAGTCAATAGGAATCTGTTACTTTCTGTATGTGTTACTGACAATGTGTACGATTCACCCTTTGCTAACATCCTTGCCAAGCACACGTTGTGGCGCAACTCTGCCCATTTTGAAGTCTTTGGAGAAGTCTATGACTGAAGGGTAGCGAAATTGCAGAAGATGACTCCAACTAATCTCATTTTATTTTTTGCAGTTCGAACAAATCAACATCTTCAACTGTCCAAGAAACCCTTCGTCCATGTTTCAAAAAAAGTCTATTTTTTGGTCCTCCAATTCGCCCATTAACTCAAAGAAAGGCTTAGACGAAAACTATATGAAAAGTCTAGTCTTCAAAAATGATAACTCATGAATTATTTCAACGATACGAATAAATATCTTGCATCGAGTTTAGACGACATCTGTTCTAAAAGTCTTTGTACGATTAAACATGATTGAATGTGTAATACGGTCTCAACAGCTCAGTCGCGTAATCTTCCATAGGCTCAGATGTTAATAGATTTTAAAAACCATATTCGGCATAATATTCATTAGCTAGTGATTTTGAGGATCATGAAGTAATATTTTCACTTGATGGTCTAAGAATAATAAGTCCTGCAAAAAGAGTAAACGCACAAACGACAAACCACATTCATATGTATATTCGCACATAAGAAACCTCCCTCACTGCAATCTTTAATATTTGCACTTTACATCACACAAAATCCCCGTGCTATGGCAACTCTGCTACTGACCGCCTCATTCGCCCGCCTAGGGATTGGTAACACAGCAAGAGGTATCGATGGAGGTATCAGTCGTTGGTCGAGTATTTAGTCACAAGTTTAGTTCTGTTTAATTTCCACAACATGTCTACTCGTCGTATTGAACTTGTTTTCTTGAAAACGAGACATTTAGGTATGATTCTGTCGCACACTCCGCTCCTAAGCGCTTCCCGCAAAAGCAAACAGCAAAAAAGTGGAGGAATAAGAACACACAAAAAATGTTGCACGAATGAATGATGATGATGCGCATGCGCGCAAACGCGCCAGCAATTTACCAAAGCAGCAAAACTGTCCAACGACTGCAACAGCCGCAGATGAAACAGCAACGTTTCGTGTGTTAGCTGCCCAGGCCGATTAGGTTCCCGGTTGGTTCCAAACAAACACACACACTTACTCACTCAAACTAGAGCCCAGATGACGGAGGAGAGTTCATGCCGTGAATTTTAAAAATAAAAGCAAAAAGGCGTAGCAGAAATAGCAGCGACTATCCCAACAGCAGACAAGAGGCCGAACGAGGCAAATAAAGAAATAAAGACCCGCAAATTGTGTGTGTCTGTCGGTGTGTTCCTCCTTCACTTGTACGAGTTTTACATCGACTCGATGTGCGACGGATGAATACTGATGCGATTCGTTTCTCAGCAGCGTGTTCTCATGGATTATTTTCTTCTTTTTGTTCGGGCTCTGAAAACAAAACGAACACAAACGACAAACAGAGTTTCTTAGAGAGTAGTTTTCGTGGTGGCGAATGGAGTCATATTTGAAATAAAACTTCACGGGAGAGTTGTTATGGAAAAAGACCCGATTGGAAATAGTGGCATGCTAATATGCAGAAAAGACAGAAGAGCGTCATATGTGAGAGCTATGCCAAATATTGGGCCCACATTGTTGCTATTGTTACTATAGAAAGAGTTTCTGCAAAATAAAAAAGGTAAAACAAGTTAAAAAGCAGTAAGTTCGGCCGGGCCGAACTTTGAATACCCTCCACCATTTGGAACCAATTTGGAAATTTTCAAAAAATAAAATCCTTAAAAAATTCTGTTAAAATTTTAAAATTACCAAATATAGCCGTTATATTGGGGTCTATACGACGTGGACCTACATAGGCATTGTTTGTCATAAGCCATTACCATATTGAAATTCGAAACTTGGAATAAACGGTGAATAATGTAGCTAAAATCATCAAAATATCGTATATAGGGATGTACCCTTATATCGGAGCTGTGCGAAGACCTGGACCTGCATAGATAATTTTCTGTCACATGCTGTAGCATCCATTACGAACTTCAAATACCACATCTCAAACAATTTCGGTGGGTATTGTACTTAAAATCGTCAAAATACCGATTATAGGGAGGTACTGATATATGGGGCCTATACGAAGACCTGGACCTGCATAAACAATTTTCTGTCACAGACTGTAGTTCCCATAACGAACTCTAAATACGTAATTTGAAACAATTCTGGTGAATAATGACGCTAAAATCATCAGAATACCGAATATTGGGAGGTACCGTTATATGGGGGCTATACGAAGACGTGGACATGCATAGATAATTTTCTGTCTTAGGGTGTGGTATCCCTTTCGAACTTCAAATACAAAATTTGAAACAATTCCGGTGAATAATGTAGCTAAAATCATCATAATACCAAATATGAGGAGACACTGTTATATGGGGGCGATACGAAAACGTGGACCTCATAGCTCATTTACGAACTTAAACTGCCTACTGGCAAAATAAACATGTGTGCAAAATTTTAGCCTTCTATCTCAAATCATTCGAAAGATAGCGAGATTAAAACAGACTGACAGACTGAAGGACATCGCTAAATTGACTTAGAATTTTACGCTGATCAAGAATATATATACTTTGTTGGGTCTGACATGAGTATTTCGAGGAGTTACAAACGGAATGACAAAGTTAATATACCCTCCATACTATGGTGGAGGGTATAAAAAAATGTAAAATTTCACTTAATTCGATTGGACATGTGACAGAAGCCTCAAAATGGTGAGTAACAGATGATACCGTTACACCGGGGGTGTAAAATTTGTAATCATGAACCGCAAAAGACGCCTTTGAGGACAATTGTCTTTATTCACCCAATAGAGATTCAGATAAAATAGGAGCCAATCATCGCAGCCACATGACGAAACTCTAATCCCGAACAGAGACTCACGGATCAACAAAAGCCTAGCGAGCATTCCATCTGAAAGCAGCTGCTTCCCGAATGGTACTCATACTCATAAAAGGATAAGAGGTAACGAACGAGTAAACTCACTTGCAAAATGTTTTAAAAAAAAAGTGCAAAGTATAGTTTAAGGTTTGGGAAAAGATCGTCCATACACAAGAGAGCATGGGGAAAGACACAAAGATCCTATGTGGGAAACCAAAAAAGATAGAGTGTACGGATTTTAGTACGTGCAGAACTTTGTTGGGAAGAAAATTAAACTTCAAAACAATTCATGTGCCACTGCCCAGCTTTGGCGAATATTTGGCACCACTTCTTGGACAAAAAAAAACCTTCCAGATCTAAATCATAAACCAAAACAACCTATGGGGACTCGCTAAGAATTCTCAATTCTTAAAAGAAGCACTTTTAGAGTAATATTTCTAGCAAGCGTCTAGAAGTATGCTACAAAAATACTGTAGAAATGTAACTTTACATGTGACTCTAACATCAGGTGTAATCCAGTCTTAACCCATAGATGCAAATAACAGCTGCAAATAACATTATTAACATAATTCCTTTGTCTCATTATACACTTAGCCATATGATGGTCCACTCCATCTGGCACCTCTAACTTTGTACACCCAAATACATCTATAAACACAAAATCTGGGGTGAAGATAAAATTGGCGGTACCGTCTTTGTCAGATTCATTAATGCCTATTCAGAACTTCAGACATCGGATTCCAGACAAATCCGTTGAAAAACGTGGCTAAAACCATCAAAATATCGAAAATCGGGAGGTATCGGTATATGGGAACTATACGATATCGTGAACCGATCTTCGAATTTGGCCAGCCTGCAGGCAAAAGACTGATCTATGCAAAATTTTATTTTCTATATTTTTTTATTTCGATAAATTATAAACGGAGTGACAAACCTTACAGACCTGTTCATACTATATATGTAAAGGGTATAAAAATAACATCGCTTTTTATGTGAGAGTTGTCGTAAGGCCATATCATTCCACCGATTTGGATAGCCCCCTATAACAGTACTTTTGATCCTACGAATTTCTTAAACGGAACGGTATCTACTGGCCATTTTTCCCAACAAAATTGTGACACGTTTTCTTCCAAAAATATCGTGTTCTGAATCTCAATGTTTTTTCTGAATTTGGCTCCTCTTAACATATCTTTATAACAACAATATAGGCAGCATCTACTTTTTATGGCGCTATTTTAGGCCGATAACCATGGACGCGAGTACAAGTATACAAATCTTATATAAAAACCAGTAAGGAAAAGTCAAAAGTCGAGCGGGGCCGGCTATATGATACCCTACACCACTATGCATATTTAGTAGAACACCCGTAACAAACGAGTTTATTTCAAGTAGATCATACCACCTATCAACATTTGGCTTTAGAGTAGTTATGTCAGTTATGGCTGATATTAGCATTATTTGCACAATAAACCTGAAATCGGATTAAGGATATATAAGGGACCTATATCCAAATCATAAACGTTCAAGATAAAATTAAACATTTATATGGCTATATCTGAACCGATTTCCGAAATTTGTTGTACTTGCTTCTAGACTGAATTTGCATTTAGGCTGTTTGGTCGGATATGCAGAAATTCAGTCCATTTGGGTTGATATTAGCCATTTGGTGCACAATAGACCTGATATCGGATAAAGATATATATGGGAGCTATAACCTAATCTGAACCGATCTCTATAAAATTTGACAGGGGTATTTTCGAGCAATATCTGATGTCCGGTACCAAGAATCACTCGTCTGAAGTGCATACAATGCATGTGAGGGACTTAAAACCTCAAATCGGATGACACATATATATGGGAGCTATAGATATATCTGAACCGATTTTCTCCAAATTTGATGTACTTGCTTCTAGACTGAATTCGGTCCATTTAGTCCACAATTAACCCGAAATCGTTTGAAGAAATATATGAGAGCTATATCTAAATTTGATCCGATTATCACCAATAGGGTTCGTCTTTCTGTCAAAGAAATATTGTTTGCAAAATTTCCTCAAACAGATAATAATTACGACCTGCATTTGGATACATGGACGGCCGAACGGACTAACATGCATAAATCGAATCAGAAAGTGATTCTATGAAGATCCTCAAAGTAACTATGGGTCTATATCGCTTCCTTCATAATACCCTTACCACTATGTGGTGTAGCGTATAATCAGATGTGAAATAAATTTCAATTTAACGTTCCCCTTCAATCGGTTCGATAGTATAAAATTACTTGTATTCCAAATTAAAATATTTTGGATGCAAGACATATTTCCAATTTGGATCTAAAATATTTTTTTAACAATAGTTGTATTAAAAATAATTTGTAAATAATAATTATTTACTAATATTTTTCTTCAGACCTTTTCCAAACATCACCCAGAAGATTTCAGATCTGATTGGCTGATATTCGACATGGTTCTTTTTACATTACTGCAATAATTACACATTGAATTCCATGTAATAGCAAAATGACATTAAATTTTTATTACCTACTGGCTACAAATGGTGTTTCCCGAAACAGCTTGCCCTTTACCGACCCGCTGTAATCCATTTATGGCACAAGCGAACATTTGGCAAATTTCTTTTTCCAACCAGGTAGCTGCAAAGGTGAGCATTTCAAGCCGGTTGGTTATTGTACGAGAGAGCGTAAGATCACAGAGAGCACACGAAATGACAGAGAGAACAGAGAGCAATGCAGTTAACAAACAATCCCATTTTCAGGTCAAACGAGTTATGCCATGCAACTGCCGGAGCATTTACCCAGGGATAAGCGTACGCGAAGGATGTATACCGCAGTAGATAATCGAAAATAAAAAGAGAACAAGAAACAAACAAACAGAAAAAAGGATAATGCGTTACCGACTACAAAAGTGAAGTGAAGAATTGCAAAACAAAAAGAGAAAAGAAATTCCAAAAATTAAAACAAGTTTTTCGTTTGCGCTAAAAATTCTGATTACCTACCGAAAATGGGAATTGGAAAAGTGAATGCTTTCAAGTGACTAAAAATTAAAAAAAAAATATTAAAGAAATACCACCAAAAATATACTTGCTCGTGGATTTCTTCCAAATTTTGTGTATTTGTGAAGTTATTTTTAAATACATATTGAAATTGTGAAATTATTCGAGAAACAAAAACAACCCCTATTTGAATTATTATTCAAGTCCATGTGTGTGTTTATTTAGTAGAAGATCCCCTCAAACAGACGGCCAAACATATGCCACAAATTCTTTGGGTAGGGGAAAGAGAGAAAGGCCGAACGCAACGAAAACAAAAGGTGTGCGCAGGCGCAATTGTTTGATCGGTTCGAAATAAAACAAAAAACAACTGCCGTTTGCCTGGTATCGCGGTTGTGCCACCAACAACATCAAGAGTGCCTGCCACTGACAACGAACGACACAAGGCTGTCTTCGGAAGTTATAAAAACGACAGCTGCGTCTCTGATCAACGGTAAAGAGAGATAACAAAAACAACAACAAGAACCCTACACATACTCACACACCAACACAAGACCCGGGGATTGTTAAAAAGGACAGGCATATTTTACGATACGGGATTACGCGTGCTATTAATGTTCGTATAAGCCGAGTGTCAAGACACGAGCAATTTACGATATTGCCTTTATCGGAGCGAAGAATAGCTACCCCAGCAAAAAGAGTGCGAGTGTTAATAACATAACAGCCACTGTTAGCTGTGCAACCCGAGGATTAACAGCAACACAGTGTGCCGTTAACAAGAAAAAGTGATTAAGTCAAAAAGTGAAATTAATGATCTCACACATTAGTTTGTAGTTTAATAACGACAAAAAATAAAAACCACCAATCCAGTGAAATATTTATGAAATATTCTAAAGTTTAACTTAACAGCAAAAAAATAAAAATGAAATTCCTATTAACTTGCCGCTGCCACTTGTTTCTAATGGCCTATCTTCTAATAGCCATTCGACCACCCAAAGCATTAATTGCTTGGCCGCACGATGGTGCCACCAGCAGTCACCAATTACATCATAGTAGCCACCATAATCTCTCGGATGCCGCTGCGGTAGCTACCTCGCCAGAATCTGGCGGCGCCACAGATACATCAGCAAAGTCAGCAGGTGTCCACCACAGCAATTGGCATCGCATGGAAATGATGGATGCCAACGGTCTTTACTGGCTCGAATGGTGGACAAAAGCTAGGGATATTTATTTTCGTGTCACCGTCAATACCCAAGGATTCATTGGCCTGGGTTTCTCGAGGAAATCTGGTCGCATGTCGGGTGCGGATATGGTGTTGCTGTGGGTCGATGATCGCACAGGGAAACCCAATGCATTGGTAAGTGTAATTTTGTTGTAGTAGTTTGTTAGTTTAAAATTGCCTTTAATTTAAAATCAAATACAGTGTGTCTATAAAATGTTTACAAGAAAAGAAATTTCCGAATTTTATTGAAATTGAAGTGAGGTTTTGATAACAAACTCGTTTTTATTGTCTTAACTGCAAGGACAGATATCTGTCCTATAATTTATGTGCCTTAATCGACAGCTTTAAGCGACGTTAAAATGTAAATGAACGAAATGTATTTTTTTTTTTTGATGCATTGTTCCATACTTGCTATAGCCGACATTAACGATACGTCTTAAGTTTCTGTCTCAATTTTTCACCAAATTAGCTGTAATTTAATATGTTGAGTTTTCTCTTTCTTTCTAAACTCTCCTCAAATAAGGATCAATATATGTATAACGGATCTTCTAAATATTGCTGATTTTGAGGATAGCCTATTAGTTCATGAGTCAGGTTTAATATACTAGAGGACATATAAAGTTTGTTCCAGTCAAACTTACTTGTTAATTTTTCCCCAATTTATTTCAGACAATATAAAAGAAAACGCAAAAGCAAAACATATTTCAAAACATACTTCTCTCTTATACATAAGAGATGTGAACTCAAATACATTTTAAAGCTCTAAAGTCCCTCTTCTTTGGAATAGTTTCATACCATGATGGCGCCCAAATGCATAAAAACCCTATACCAAAAATACCATGGGTTTAAGTTGAAATATATACAGAAGACCTTGGCTATTAAGTTTTCACAAAAGAATGTCGCTGGAGCGATGACGAGAGATGGTGGCAAAGGGAGTGAAGAAGGTCAGAGCTTGGATTCATTGCTCTCCAATTTACTATAGCCATTGCAATTACGTACAATTACTGTACACATTTTCAACACTCCACCATATCTCAATTCCAGATACCAAGAGAGACCTCAATATCAAATTTTGAGGATTTCAGCCCTATGCCTTCACCCAACATCAAATTTAGTACTTTTCGTAAAATTATAGTACCGTTTTCCAAAACACCTCCATATCTCAATTCCGAATCTATATCAAATTTCAGCATTCCAGCCCTAACCCTTCATCCAATGCTAAATTTTTTAACATCTAGTACTTTTCGTACAAATATATTACACTTTTGCAAAAACACCACCACCACAGATCTCAACACCAGATATCAACAAAGACCTCAATATCAAATGGCAGAATTTTATCTCTATCAATTCAACAAAAACCAAATTTTGTACCATTTAATATTTTTGTAAAATCCAATGTCCAATACCAAATTTCATATTTCAAGTACTATTTGTTCATCCAAAACCAAATTGTACCAAATATAGTACTATTTAGTACTTTTCGTACACTTGTAGCACACATTTCCAAAACCACCTCTTTATTAGAATCCTACCACATAGAGGGACTCCAATACAAAAATTCAAAATTCCAACTTCGTCCGTTTACCCGAAACCAAACTGTTGCGAACTTAGTACCATTTAGTGCAATTCGCACAATTAGTACACATTTCCAAAACTACCTTTGTATATCAAACTTACTTTCCAGCCTTGATTCTCATAGCAAATTTCAAGTTTTTATCTTATCCGTTCACATAATACCAAATGATAAGATTTTAGAAGTTTAGTACCATTTTGGAACTTTTCGTAAACATAAAGTTCAAATTTCCAAAAAGCCTTTTGTACGTCTATACTGGTACATGCACTCCTGCACCCCATAAGTGACTCTCATTCCAAATTTAAGAATTCTCGCTCATTCCGTTTGTCCAATACAAATTATTAAAATTTTGGTACATTTTAGTACTATACGTACCCTTTAATTACGAGTTTCCGAAACCCCTTTAGTACATCTATCCTGCACTCCATCATGACTCTCATTCCAAAATTCAGTTCTAGCTCATTTCAATTGTCCAATAGTTTTAGTACTTTTCGTGCCCTTTCCGTACGAAATTCAAAAAAACATCATTATCACACGCATACACACCAAGGCTGACCCTCGTGCAAAATTTCAAGATTCTAGTACTCTTTTATATCTATAGATAAAATATCTGTCTTTAGGATATTTTATTGTCCGTATCTATGAACATTATTCAATACTTAAATTAGAGTGCAATACTTAAATTATGTCGCTTTTCGAATAACTTTATATTTTCCCATTAAAAATTTGGTTTGAAATAATCAATATCGGCGACATTTCCTTAATCATAAACCATTTTCCTCAATTATTTATATTTTCTATGTATGTATGTGTTTGCTTGTTGCTGATTTTCCATAAATACTTATTCAATCTTCATTATTCAATTTTGGTTCCCATACGAAAAGAAGAAAGAAAAAAATCAAACATCCGTTATGTAGACCATATCCTTGTCATGATTTTTTTTTTCTTCATTGTTGTTGGGGTATCGACTACAAAGCGCAACAGTTAAACGGCTTCTGATTGAAAACAACAAAACAACCCGTCTTCTTGGCCAAGAAAAAACAATAAAGATATCTGATTTCTTACCCTTAGAAATAGGATACTTACTAGCCGTAATTTACGCATATCGTTTTTAGGAGAGGAGGAAAGAAAGGCTTCAGGGCATTCCGATATCCAACAATGGAATTTTATTAAACACAATTTTTTTTGTTCGATAACCCAAATTGTGTCTTTAATAACGGGAACAATATTTAAGGTCCACCAAAAGAGGATGGTGGGGGGTTTGTTCCAAATCGGGCTATTTTTATGTTTTCATAGGCATACAGACATACATTGGATGGAGGAACATAATGTATTGCAGTACTTTATTAAGTTAATGTGGAATGTCTGGGGAATTTCTTCTACATAATGTTCAGTTCACAAAGTATTGTACACAAAAATTGTTTTTGCAATAAACGTAATTTGGAAACGACTGGGATGTAACAAAACAGATTTTAATGTCATAGATTGCGAAGATATTTTCCTCTTTTCCCAGGGCAATTAATGACGTTACAGCAACATTTTAAGGATTTTTAAATGTTTGACCAATATTTTCAAATACTACAAGCAACTAGACCTCTACTCTCCCATTAGTCCTTGAAGCCCTACATATTACCACAGAATCATATTTTAAGTGGCATTTTCCACATTTATGGTTTTTTTGTATTTTATAGCATACTTTTAGGCGTACGCCATAACTGTGGCAAATTTTCTTCAACCGTCGCCTACATTTACTTGCACTCATTTCTTGCAAACTGAATAATTTAAGATTTCGTAAAATTTTGCAATCAAAACAAATCGTAGAAAATGTATTTTCGTTGTCTAAAAATACCCAGTAAATTGAAATGTATTTGCGTAGCCCAGGCCTTTTCGGCACTTTTCCGACTAAATCCCTTCCAACAAACAAACCATTTGCATTTTTCATCACAGAAAAAAAGATAAGACTCTTTCATGGAATTAGCGTCAAATAATCACCTTAGCAAAACAAACACAACAACCGATGGGAATTTTAAATACACATTTTTTACAAAATTTTTAAATTCTGACTAAAAGCTAGTTTACACATCATGTGAAAGTCATGTGTAAATTGACCTTTTTCCATACACATCTTTAGCAGTTTTATAGCATGAAGTCTGGAGTATTCCCACCTTTGGGTTAACTTCATCTTACTCGCTATTACAGAGAGTAATGTTTTTCAAAACGAACTGACGGCATTGCAATATTTTCTGATCGCTACCAATAGCATGATTTTATCCCGGCGAGGGGAGTGGTCACTTGACTTTTTCAGTTTTTTTTTTTTTTTTTGATTTGACTACTTTGGCGTAAAGCAGTATCTATATGTCGTGAGCATTCACAAGTGAATGAGAATCACACTCACTTCTTGCATTTCCCAAAAATCGTCCCAAATAAATATTGCAAAGACTCTCAGCTCATTTTCAACTAAGAATTCACCGAGTTCTGTAAGTTTAGTATAGCATACTTTAGGGAGCTCCCCAAATGTAAAACTAGACAGAGACACTCTATAGTAAATCAACCCCAACAAAAAAAGGTTTATAGCTCCGGAATGCTCGCTCGTATTCGACTAAAGACATCAACTCGCACGAATCTGAACGGTAGTACTCTCTGAGAATTCTGAATTCAGCAATCTTTGCAAAGAAAGCATATGACAGTGTTGTTGCTTTTTTATACCCTCGGTCATGTGGCTAGAGAGGGTATATATAATTTGATACGGCCTATACGTGCCTCGTCGAAATAAAGGTTTTAGACACTAGGTCCCTTTGGATTAAATCCTTTTCAGGATATTTGGAGTCGATTTAGCGATGTCCATCCGTCCGTCTGTCAGGCTGATGCACACGATAACTCTCGAAGGGAGTGTCCGATTCGGTCCAAACTTGGTACGTCGTAATATAATTGTCAAACTTGGATCGAGTTCATAGATGTGCAATATTGGTCCACTCCTCCCGCACAAAAAATACTTTACTGTACAGAAAGAGAAAAAATAATTCGATTTTGCTCCAACTTTGCAACTCCTAATATTTGCATCAGTGCTAGGTCAGGTGCGAAATTGGACAATGTTGGTCCACTCCATCAAGTACCTCCCCCACAAAGAGTCAAAATTTTGAAGAACCAAAACGATTATAAAATCCGAAATCCGGTTCTCTTCATATTTCACACATCCCATTATTTACATCAACAGAAGATCTACTATGAAGATGGGATGTAACTGCCCACTCCTTCTGGTACCTCCCCCACAAAAGGTCAGAATTTGGAATAGCCATGAAAATCATAAAATGCGAAATAAGCTTCTGGTTATCTTCAAATTTCACACATCTCAGTATTTCTACTAACACAAGATCTCCTGTAAGGATGGGATATATCGGTTCACTCCTTCTGGTACCTTCCCCACAAAGGGTCATATGCATAAAGTTTGAATATGCATAAAGTTCAGTAAACGCGAAAATAACATTCGATTCCATTCAAACTTGGCACATCTCAATATTTCCATCAACACAAGATCTATTATAAAGATGGCAAAGATCGGACCATATTTTCTTGTACCTCCCCCACATAAGGTTCAAGATTTTGAAAAACAAAATTCTCAAAGAAAGCAAAATAAGCATCCACCTCTTATCAAATTTTACACATACAAACATTGGTTAAGGGCATTTTTCGGCAGCACCGACTGATACATTTTAACTTGTTTTTCTCTTTTTTTAGGAAAAATCTTCCGTTTTTGTATTTTGCTGTTGTTTTTTTTTTTTTTTGTTTTTTTTTATTTTTTTTTTTTGGCTTCGGTACACGACCCTACCCGCACCCAAATTATCAAAACCTCTTTACTGCTACACACACAACGCGAACCAAAATCAGCAATCAAAATAATATTTTCCACTCTAATTTACTCTCTGAGTAAACTTGTACTCTATTTTTGAGTATTTCAACTCTCACTCTTATATTTCAAACAGAAGTAACTCGCAAGCGCTTTCACATGAAACAAAAGCATAGAGAGTTAAGTTCGTCTACCACTTTTACTCTTCGAGCACTCTCGCTTGCGAGTATATATTTCACTGATTTTCAATCTATTTTATTATACAAATTATGTATTTAGATTTTTTTTATTTGGAAGCATTTAAAAATTTGCTATAAAAATTCTAATTGCAAAATATGAAAAAATTCACTTTTAACATGACTCCAACATAATTTGTAAACTAGCCTTAACACACTACATGAAAGATAGCAAGCAACATCATGATGAACACTTCAAAATTGCATTGTATGAAATATATTAGCCTACTTTGAGGCCATATAATTAATTGGCAGAGTAATTTATATGGATGTCAAACTTTGTTGCTTCATACTCGCAATGGCAAAATTAAGACAAAGTAATTTATATTGAAAATAAATAAATTGATGGGTAGTTTACTGGGAAGCAAACAAAGCAAAATAAGAAATTTATATGTGTTAAGCCTAAAAGTATGCATTATAATCACGTTGAACTTTAAGATTATCTTTAAAGTTTGCAGAAGATAAAAATAAACTTTTTTCTACTTTAAAGACAAAGTTGCATGCATTGAATAGCAAAAGTTTGAAAAAATCAATTCAATAAGTTTTCTTTTTCCAAAGTTTTCTTTGTTTTGAATGCCAGACAAAATTTTAATAAATAATTTATATTTCATTCTTTAAAAAAAATACTAAGAACTTCGAATGTATATTTATACCCTACACCACATAAAGGGTAAGGGTATTATGTCTTTGCGCATTTGTTTGTAACAGGGAGAAGGAAGCGACATAGACCCATAGATACTTTTGAGGATCATCTTAGAATCACTTTCTGAGTCGATTTTTGCATGTCAGTCCTTCCATGTATTTTTGTGAACAAAATGCAAGTCGCACTTATTATCCGATTGAGATGAAATTTTGCAAAAAATATTTGTTAGCCCAAGAACGAACCCTATTGAAATTGGTGATAATCGGATCAGATTTAGATATAGCTCCTATATATCCTCTGCCGATTTCGGGTTAATTGTGCACCAAATGGCAAATATAAAAAAGATTACCTGTATTTTAATACAACCCACCGAATTCAGTCAGAAGCAAGTACCTTAAAGTTAGTGAAAATCAGTTCAGATATAACTATAGATCCCATATATATGTTTCATCTGATTTGGTGTTTAAGTCCCACACATTCGTACTATTGTCTTCGATAACAATGATATTTGGTACCAGTTATCAGATACAGCCCAGAATTGCCTCTGCAAATTTTATCAAGATCGGCTTCGGGTTAATTGTGCACCAAATGGCTAATATCATTCCAAAAGTCCTTAATTTTGGTACTTTCGTCCGTATTCAGTCTAGAAGCAAGTACATCATAGTTGTTCATCGGTTCACTCTTTAGAAAACTATAACAGCTCTACTTGAAATAAATTATTTTCTTACGGGAGCTCTACTAAATATGCATAGTGGTGTAGGGTATCATATAGTCGGCCCTGCCCAACTTTTGACTTTTCCCTACTGTTTTTTCTTTTAGGTGAGCCGAAGGATTATTCAGAAATCATAGTAGAGTCAGATAAATAGTGACTTTTTCACATTTAGTTTCAAGCCTTTTTGTAGCATACTTTTTAGCGCTACCATATGAACCAATACAGTAAAATATGCATAAACAATACATATACCAACATTTATATAAATATAATAATTTATACTATGCGGTGTTATTTTAATTTAAAAACTATGGGGAAAACGCCTAAAAGTATGCTATAAGATAGGCATGGAAAAGTTACTTTATGTACGACTTCAAAATGTTATGTAAACTACATCGAACCCATTCAGTAACTTTTTGGCATCATCAGTTATTGCTAATTTTTCTAAAAATTGCATATATTCGTTTTCCTTTGTTCAACCTCTAAAAGTTACGGAATTCCTTTGCAGCGGACTATTATAATGTATCCCAATAGCTGGGAAAATATAAATCTTTTAAAGATTTTCGCCCCACCGTACATTCTATTGGGCAAAACTTTAAATATTTGCATTTGTATTTCTTGTTTTTGATAACAGTTTACAGCTGTGACTTGTCTACTTTTAGGCGACAACAAAACAATAGCCCCTTTTTTGCTGTCGCCTCAGTTGTACAATGAATTAAGTACGAAATTTATAAGGTTGTCTAACTTTGTTTGGTTTTATATTATTGACAATGACATGATCAAGGCCAACATTGTTCCTAAGTAAAATTCATGGCATTCATTCGTTTGTGTTAATAGTTTATAGATATGTGTGCGTGTGTGGTGGTAACAGTATTGAAAATATACCTCTGCTAAATTTTTGCAATTCATAAAGTCTAAAAGTAGGCAACTTAATTATGTACGTTTAAACAAAATCTTAAAAGTATGCAAAAGCAAATATTTTCGGGAAGTGATAAATAAATGTGTGTGTGTATATGTATGTGTGTATATGTGCGTACATACATATTGCAAGTGTCAAGTGTTGTTATTTAGTGATAGTGGATAGTTTGTTTGGGCCACAAACAGCTCAAGTGTTATTAACTTTTTCCTAAAGTCAACTGGGGTCTTCGGAGTATTTGAATTCAGAACTCATGCAGTAGGAGGAGAAAATGAATTGTGTCGCTGTATTAATTCTGGAATGCTATATTTTGAAACTTATCAATTAATTTATGCATTTTTATACCCTCCACCACAGTATGGAGGGTATATTAAGTTTGTCATTCCGTTTGTAACACCTGGAAATATACATTTTAGACCCCACAAAGTATATATATTCCTGATCAGCATAAAATTCTATGTCGATTTAGCGATGTCCGTCCGTCTGGGGAACGAATTGAAGTAGATTGAAAAAAATTTGTATATTATTATGCTTGCAGGAATTTTGGCATTGAAAATGGGCCATGTCGGTCCACGTTTTGGTATGGCCCCCATATAACGGTACCTCTCGATATTCGGTATATTGATGATATAAGCGACATTATTCACCGGAATTCTTTCAAATATAGTATTTGATGTTCGTAATGGGTGCTACAGCCTTTGACAGGAGATTATCTGTGCAGGTCTACGTCTTCGTACCTCCCGATATTCGGTATTTTGATGATTTTAGCGACAATATTCACCGGAATTCTTTCAAGTTTGGTATTTGATATTCGTAATGGACGGTACAGACTATAACAGGAGGTTGTCTGTGCAGGTCCCCGTCTTCGTATGGCCCCGCAATATTCGGTATTTTGATGATTTTAGCGATAATATTCACCGGAATTGTTTCGAATTTGGTATTTGAAGTTCGCAATGAATACTACAGCCTAAGACAGAAAATTGTCTGTGCTGGTCCACGTCTTCGTATAGTCCCCATATAAGGGTATCACCCTATATTCGGTATTTTGATGATTTTAGCTACATTGCTACCGATTTTTTTAAGTTTCGCATTTGAATATTGTAATGGCTTATGACAAATATTACCTATGCAGGTCCATGTCGTCGTATAGACCCTTATATAACAGCTACATTCGGCATTTTTAAGATTTTTACAGAATTTTTAACGGATTTTATTGTTTTTGAGAATTGTCATATTCGTTCCAAGTGGTGGAGGGCATTCAAAGTTTTGATTCTCGTTGTTTCTCTTTTACTAATTTACTAATTATTCCTGATAATAAAATATTTTTCTCAAAACTCCTTAGAAAAAAATACTATTTTATAAACAATAACCTATTTAATTGGAAAGTCTGCTTTTCATTATCCATGGTGTCTTCGCTGGAAATATTTACTAACAGAAATATTAGGTTCCTTTAAATTGTTGCTTTTTCGCAATTTCCTAAAATCTACATTCCCCTCATGAATTACGAAGTCACGGCAAATCAAGTCGGACACTAAAAATGAAATATGCAGTGTCCATTCTATTCTCTATGGCAACTCAAAAATAATAAAAGACAATGTTGGGAAAAACATTCCAAGAACTACGAGGTTTTCATTTTTCACTATTTGCTTTTATTACATCTATCCTTTTCCATCTGAACCTCTCTAAGGGCACAAAAAATGTCAAAAAGCAAAACGAATGTTTTTGGCATTCTTACGTACCTACTTGCAATGTGCATCTATCCTTCATCTACCATCTAGTTTTTGCCTCGAAACAAAATATTGAAAAACCATTTAAGTGTGTGTGTTTATGTACGTGTGACAAAGTAATTTTTAGAACGTACTCTTCTGGTGTTAGTAGTGTTAAAACCAAACCAACAAACATGGACAATATTGTGGTAAAATAAACTAAAGGTTATTCCTGGATCACTTCTGAAAACCCAGGTAAAACTTACTATTAAATCTGTGTGTGTGTGTGTGTATACACATAATATTTTCAAGGACAAGTCAATTACGAAAACATATACACATGGGTGCATAGATAGTCTTTTGAAATAATCAAGGAGACAAATATTTTCAGTAATGAGAACTGTTTTCACGGCACAGTATTCCCGAATCAAAATGTGCAAATTTGAATATTGTTTATACCCTTAGCCATATGGCTACGGAGGGTATATATCATTTTTCACCATTCATGTCGAATGTGCCATCACCTGGTTTCACAGCAAATAGATAGATACTTCTTTATCTTGTAGCCCTTGAGGGGTATGCAAATGATAGCCACAAAAATATAAACATAATTATCAGTTGTTTTGCAACATCTGTTAACTTACATACATACACACTACAAATGTATATACATACATACGAGTATGTTTATAGTCATAATTTTATTTGCCTATTTTATGAATACTAATTTACGAGATGACAAGAAAATTCTCTCCCTCCTCCTCCTCCTCCTCTCTATTTACATATTATTCTGATGTAATTTTCATAAGAAAATATATATTTATGTAGGATAAATTAAAGTAAGAACTACATACTATATAAATGCAAATTACATATCTACATAGATATGCTCTTAGATGGGTACTTGCAGGAAAATGTATAAATTAAGATGCGCTGTGGGTAAATTAGTTTACTTTGAGGCGTAAATAATGGCAAAAATATTTATTTTAATTTAGAAATGACTTCTCATCTTGACGTGTCTTCGTGAAAGTCATAAATTTTTTCTTCAGGAATTTAATTTTATCAGCAGAGTTTTAGAAATTGGGTTTTGGGAATTCATACTAAAAGGTATGAATAGTAATAAAATTTATAAAAATGATATTGTATTGGACAAACAGAATGAGATAGAATTATGAAATTTGGTATAAGAGTCACTGATGGAGTGCAGAATAGATGTACTAAAGAGTTTTTGAAAATTTCAACTTTAATGTTACGAAAAGTTCTAAAATGATGCTAAACTTTTAAAATGAACGGATAAAAACAAATGTTCGATAGAAATCTGGTATGAGAACCAAGGCTAGACAGTGGGGTTTACATTTGAAGTTGGTTTTTTGAAAATGTGCACTAAGTATACGAACTGTCCTATATGGTACTAAATTTGAAACTGTTAGGTTTAGGATGAATAGGTCCACCTGGAATTTTGAAATATTGTATTTGGGTCCTTATTGGTGGTAGGTTTGTGATAAAGATATGACTTTGGAAATGTGTACTATAAGCGCAAGCAAAGTACTAAATAGTATTATATTTGCTACAATTTGGTATTGGGTGAACAAAAAGTGCTTGGAATCTGAAATTTGGTATTAGGGTCCTGTTCATGTATAGCCTGGACATATGAGGTTGGTTTTGAAAATGTGTGCTAAGTGTACGAACTGTCAAAATGTTACCATATTGGAACATTCAGGTTTAGAGTGAACAGATAGAGATGGAATTTCGAAATTTTGATATTGGAATCTCTGTTGGTGGTAGGTTTGAGAATTAAAGCTGGTTTTGGAAATATGTACTAAAAGAGCACGAAAGGTACTAAATAGTACTATATTTCGTATTGGGGGAGCAGTTAGTTCTTAAAAACTGAAATTTGCTATCAGAAATGTACGAATTTGTGCGAAAAGTAGTAAGTGTTACTATTTTGGCCTTGGTGAAGGGATATAGATACAACTGTGAAATTTGATATTTAGATTACTGAAGTTATCTGTGTTTGAGGTGAAATTCTGAAATTTGCTATGGATGTCACTGTCAGTGTCCGTGGTGAAGATATGGAGGTGGTTTTGGAAATGTGTACTATAATAATAATTGTTCGAAAAGTACTAAGTGGTACTAAATTGGGTATTGGGTGAAGGAATATGACTGCAATCTGAAATTTGATACTGAAGTCTCTGTTTGTATCTGTGATTGAAATATGGAGATGGGTTTGGAAATGTGTGCTATAATTGTACGATTACTAAATAGTACTAAATTTGGTATTGGCTGAAGGAATAGAACTGGAATCCTGAAATTTTAGATTAAGGTCACTGTTGGTGTCTGAGGTTGAGAAATGCAGCTTGTTTTAAAAATGCATACTCTATCTAGGACTTAATGCTACTAAATTTGGCATTGGGGAATGGATAGAGTTGAAATCCTCAAATCTGATATGGATGTCAAGATAAACATTTTATTTTATTATTCTTTACGAAAAAGCAAAAACTTGAATAAGTCCGAAAATTTAGTACGATGTATGTAGTTTTGATTAAAAATTGTAACACACAGAACAAATTTGTGCATTTTGAGTACTAACAAATAAAACAGCAGCTAAGTTCGGCCGGGCCAAATTTTAAACATCGCCATTTTGAAGGAACTTGAAAATTTTCCAAAAAACTCCATCGAAAATACCGCTCAAAGGAAACACGTTATATGAGGGCTATACGAAGACGTGGTTCCTGCATATACAATCGTTTGTGATAGCCATTACGTACTTTAAATAGGAAATTTTAAAAAATTCCGGTAAAAATGTCGCTATCATGTAAAAAGGGAGTATTGTGTACTATTGTATGGGGGCTATTCGTTATAGTGGACCTATATAGACAATTCTCGTCCAGGGAGTAGAGTACTAAGAAGGAACTTCTTGTGTACAATTTCAGACAATTCCATTAAAAAAAAATTGCTACAATCATCAAAATACCGAATATCGGGAGATACCTACCGTTATATGGTGAATGTACGATTTCGTGGACCTATATAGATAATTGTCTTCCAGGGGATAACGTTCTCACAAGGAACTGCTTATGTGGATTTTTAGACAGAATATCGGAAGGTGCCGTCATATGGGGGCTATAGACTATTCTCTTTCAGAGGTAAAGTACTCACAAAGAACTCCTTGTGTATAAATTCAGATTTGCAAATTCATACCATTGCAAATTTGGTTAAAATCCTCAACCGATGTAGCCTATCTTCGAACTTGCAGACTTGCCCGCAGACAAAAGGCTGATCTGTGCAAAATTTTAGCTTCTTTTCTTAATTCATTTTGACACTAGCTTGATTACAACAGACTGACAGACGGATAGGGCTAAATCGTCTTAGAATTTTATGCATATCAAGCATATATATACTTTGTAAGGTCTAAAATTGTTTTTTCGATGAGTTACAAACGGAATGACAATCTTAATATACCCTCTATATAAGGTGAAGAGTATGAAAAGGTCTAATATGAATTGTTGGAAGGTATATAACATGACGAAATATCGGGCACTTGCTAGTTTTGAAAAAAACATATATTAATTTATACTATGCTAAAAAGCGATTCCTTCTTTTTAGCAATTTTTGAAAAGCGCCTTAAAATATGCTATGTAAATGCTGATGATTATTGTGTAAAAAAATTCACTTAAGCATTCTTCAATTTATATTTCAATATTGGGAGGTCAACCACAGTAGAAAAGGATACCCCCTTAAAATTTACTGTGCATCCCAAGATATAGCTAAATCCGATTTTATCCGGTAGAACTGCTAAATACCTGTAGTGCGGGTACCATATTGTCCTACATGTCATGTCCTTTCCTTAATCCTTTATATTGTAAAGGACAGAAAAAAAATGTCTGCACGGACAAAAAACTGAAACCCCTTTGCAAATAACTCAGTGTTTCGCACAAACCACACGGTGGGTGTTTTGCATGCAATTCAGATGCAAATTTCTGACGAAGAATTAAATTACTCTACAACCATGGAAAATACATTTTCAGAACAATCAGATTATAACATTTCTCAAAAGAAAAAACACAACATGCCTGACAGTCGGTAATCGCTTAACTTGTAAGAATTTTCTCGCAGATGTGCTTTTCAATGGAAAATATTTTTTTAGCTGTGACTGAAATGTTTCCCTCGAAACACCTTCGCCTGCAGTGTTTTTTTAATATTGCAGGTATTTCAGAATTCCCAGCTATTTTCTCTTATACACTTACAGGTCAAGTTAAACGTTTCGCCTCGCATTATATACATAATCTCATAAACTCCATCTTTCACGTAGCAATTATCCTCTTTTGTCATTGAGGTCACATTTTGTGAGGTCAGTTTATCATTTCTGCTACACATTTCACAAATGACGTTGACACAGAACCATCAATAATATGTCCTGCGAAGAAGAATTTATATGGGAGGACAGTTTACCATTTCCTTGTTCCTGTTGCTGGGCTGTGTTGATTTGACCAAAACAAAAGACGGGGGCAGTGCCTGTTTTTCGATTCTGTTTTCATTTGTTTTTCTTTTTCATCAAATAAATTGCTTTATTAATAATGAAACATTATCGTCAACAACATAACTGTCAGTGGTGGATAACCAAAGGACGACAAAGCAACAAATAACAACTCCAGAGTCAATAAAATGTGTAGGAGTTGTTGTTGTTGTTACTGTTTTTTATTATAACAAAAGCTTTCCGATACGACGATAGACAACTTACCAGAATGGCATTACAAACGCACAGCAATTTGAATCACTCGCCATATGTGGCCAAAGATGTTCACTGTGATGATGGTGGCCAAGAAGATGATGATGATGACGAGGAGGAGGATAATGGAGAGTTGTGGTCACACAGGATTGTAAATTATAGTTTTGTCAAAAAATGAAGTTAATTTATTGAACACTCAGAAAATTTGATATATTTTTACGAAATGGAATGCGAAGACAAATGTGAATAGTTTTTCAGAATTTGGATGAAGAATATCTCAATGCTTGAGTAAATAATTTATTTTCTTATGAGAAAAAAACTGTACTCGTTTGAAACTTCACTATTACTCTGTTCCAGAACTGCAAGAATGTAAAAGCTTTTACAACGATAACAGATTTTCCCTTTATGATATCGGAAAAAAAATAGAAAAACTAGTAGATTCTTGTAGGTTCTGTAACAGAGCATAAAGGGTCAGATAAAAAACTGCAACAAAGTCAAACGCCATAATATTTACATTTTTTTTAAAAATTTTATTGAATGAAAGCAAAAAATTTCGGAAATAGCATCAAATTTTAGAATAAGTTTAGATTTGTTCGAATTGGCCACCTTTGACACGAATTATGGCCTTCAAGCGGCCACTGCTGCCCGAATGTTGATCTACGGTGAACCGAACCGCTTGCTTGAGGTGATCGACACTTTGGTATTTTTTAGTGCCAACTTTGCTTTTCAAAATACTCCGGATTGGTATCCGTAGATTTTAGTGGCCATTGAGCGCTGAAAATGAAGCGAGGAACCGCATTTTGCAACCATTCTTGGGTGGCGCGTGATGAGTGCGATGGTGCTGAGTCCTGTTGGAATGTCCAAGGTCTGCGGCCAAAATGTTTGCGTGCCCAGGGCTTTAATACACACTCCAGAATATTTTCGCGATTATATTCGGTATTTATATATGAGTGGAGAGCGGCCATCGGCTGTTATGGCGGCCCACACCATCACCATGGCCGGAGCTTGAGTTTTGGTGGCCAACTGAAGGTGCACATTTTCCGCGGACCTCTTTGGCAAGAAACCACAATCATTTTGTTTGTTTTTGCAAACTTCTGGACAATTAATATTTTCTCATCGGAGAAAACCAAATTCGGCAGTTCACCAATTTCGGCCAAGCGAAGCAACTCTTTAGCTCTTTTGGGTCTATTTTCTTTCTGTTGCGGTGTAAGTTCTTGCACTTTTTGGAGTTACAATGGTTTTACCCCGAGCTCATTTTTCAATATTTGCCGAATGTAATATTGCGATATGTTCAGCTCATGAGCCATTTTTCGGTCAATGCGACGTGGGTTTCGATGAAGTAGCTTCTTTACTTTTCGAACCATTTCTGGTGATGTTGCTGTTTTCTTCCGTCCACATTCTTGACGTCGGGCTACGCTCCCGGTAACGAGCGATATTACGAGACACAAAAGATTTATTTAAATGCTGGAGTGTTCTAACGATAACCACTTGTGGTTTTCCAGCCAAATATAAAGAAATCACACTATCACGCTTGAATTCCACACGAATGACTTTTTTTTGGAGAATTCTCCCAAAAATGCTTTTGTACGCTTGTAAACAATATAATGAGCTGTCACTGGAATAATTTCAACAGCTGTCGGACGAGTGGTTTAGAAATGACAGCAGTCTGAAGATAGTTGCAGTTTTTTCATCTCACCCTGTAAATATATTTTTTGACACATATAACGTTGATACATTTCTGTCAAGTGCCTAGAGCAAGGAATTTTATTTTTTTTCTTACTTCAATTATCCTAGATATTTTCTTATATTTTCATATGATTTAAAAAAATATATATATTTCTTTCAAAAGAAACGTTATAATTGAATTTGATTGAGGGAAACTTTATTTCTGAAAAAAAAAATTTTCATTGTGGGGGATGCTTTAAATAAAAGGCCGAAGGGCTTTAAAAGTGGAACAATAAAAAAAGTTTTTTTTCTGAAAAAATCAGCAAAAATTAATAAAAACATACGTTTTTCATTTATTTGCACACTTCTCTACCTTTCTTCTTCATTCTTCTTTCTACAACTTTTCATATTCAGCAAACCCCAAAAACTAATTTAACTCTAATCCGATTTGTATTTAGTTATGCATATGCACGTGGACATGTAGGGGTTATTTGCATATGTATTTTATCCGATTTACATTAAAAACATCCTAGAAACCACATTAACTGACCACTCTTTATGAAAATTTATTTAAAAAACAAACAACTGCTTCAAGGAATTTTTACAATTTTTTTTCTTTTCTTTCCCCACCCAAAAAAACAACATTCGTCTGCTTCCCATTTTCAAGGGGTTGTTTTGTTATGAAAGTTGATTTTTAAGAAAACCAACCAAAATACACAATCTCGATTGCGGGCTTGCAGAATTTCTGTCCTCTAAATAGAAACCAAATACATATTTGCTTGAGTGTGCTTAAAAGTTGAAAGATGCTCTACCAGACAACCACATAGTTCTTTGCTCTTAGCTCGTTTGTCAGGGATACACTAACATTTGATAGGAACCACATACGTATATAAATAGCATACATGTGTATGTTCCAACATTGTCTTCTATGCGAATACATCAACATTGTCTTGACATATAATATTTTGTAGATATGAACGACTATCTAAATGTGTTGTACAAAATATCCACTTGCAAACCCTCGTTCTATGTAAATGTGTCGGCAAATAGAGAGAGAGAGATGGAGTGTCTTTAATACGATTACATTAGGGATATTCAATTGTTAAAATTCACATGAATATTTAAACATTTTAAAAGTTGTCATCATCATTTATTGATTTAATGGCCAAGAAAGTGATTGACGACAAACAGAAATGCCTTTTTAAAGACAATTTTGAAGGAATTATTTTTTATAGATGCTTCTCTTTTTTAACAAAAGGCAAGACAATGTAAAAAGTAACAAATTTTGTCTGTGTGACAAAGACGTTGTCATTGTAATTGTATGTTTACATTAGAGACCTTTGCAGGCTTTATTTTCAAGGAAAGGATTTTTGAATCTACTGGGTTAATTAAATCCCGAAACTGTAAACGTGCTATAACTTGATTGCAATTTAAAAACCTCGTCGCATTTTTGGCATCAATCGGCGAAGTATATTTATGGTCGTTAAATACAACTCTGATTCCAGACAACTTGTCTTTTGCAAACGCCAAAATAATTTCATTTTACATAGGTTAATGACATCTGATAGCTGCAGAGTTTTGACGTGCTCTTGTGTGAATTGAATGGCAATAAAATTCATATTGGGTTTTAATGAAAGCGATATGAGAACCATACTTAAATTTCAATCAATTTTATCTCATATAGTAATTGGCATTATATAATGGATATAACTATTAGAGTTCTAAGGCAAGGTAGGATAAATTTGACCTAAATGGAAGACTTGTACAATCACCCATAAATACATGGGCCACAAGTTGTTATGTTTGTTTGATTTTTTTAAATAAATAGTGGGAAAGTTAGTTGAGTCGCACATTGGAATGTGTAACAAGCATTACATGAAACTACATTTGTATATGAACACTATTGAAAGTGTAACAAGTGAAAAAGCTGTAAGTTCGGCCGGACCGAACTTTGAATACCCTCCATCATTTGGAACGAATTTGGAAATTTTCAAAAAAATAAAATCCGGTAAAAATTCAATTAAAATCTTATAAATACCATAAATGGACCTGCATAAGCTATCACAATATTCAAATGCGGAAATTAAAAAAAAAAAAAAAAAAAAAAAACAAGTATAAAAGCTGTAAGTTCGGCCAGGCCGAACTTTTAATACCCTCCACCATTTGGTACAAAAAAAAAACATAAATAAAATCCGTGAAAAATTCTGTTAAAATCTTAAAAATACTGAATGCCTATACGACAACGTGGACCTGCATAGGCAACTTTCGTCATAAGTTATTACAATATTTACATGCGAAACTTGAAGAAAAATCTGTTTATGATGTAGCTAAAATCATCAAAATGGCGAATATAGGGGGTACTGTTATGTGGGGGGCTATACGAAGACATGGACATGTGGAGGTACTATTATATGGTGGCTATACCAAAATGTGAACCTGCACATACAATTTTCTGCCTTAGGCTGCAGAATCCATTACGAACTTCAAATACCAAATTTGAAACAATTCCGATGAATAATGTCGCTAAAATCATCAAAATACCGAATAGAGGGTGGTACCGTTATATGGGGGCTATCCGAAGTCATGGACCTGCACAGACAATTTTCTGTCTTAGGATGTACCATCCATTACGAACTTCAAATACCGACCCATTTTCAATACCAAAAGTTCTGCAGACATAATACACATTTGAGTAAATTTTTATCAACTCACTTCATTTCGTTCGGAAGCTAGAGTGATTTCCACAGACGGATAGACGGACGAACATCGATAAATCGACATAGAATTTTATGCTGATTCAGATTATATATACTTTGTGGGGCCTAAAGTGTATATTTCGAGGTGTTACAAACGGAATGACAAACTTAATGTACCCTCCATAGTATGGTGGAGGGTGTAAAAAGGAAAATATATCTGTAATTTAATATTTAATAGCGGCTGATTCTTTCCAGAAACCCAGTCAAAAAGTCGACTTCTTGATTTGTAATTAATCGAAAAGTATTTTATGTGAACCCCCTTAATATTTGTTATCGAAAACCACAATTGGTTTTGTATTCTATGAACTATGATAAATTCAATATTTTATCTCGTTAGAAATAGTTTTAAAAGACTTAATTAAATAAAATATATCTATAGAAATATTATTGTTGAAAGTAAAAAATTAAATTTAAAATATATTTTTTTTAATTTACTTTTTTTTAGAAAATTTTCCTAAATTTTTTAATATATATATATTTGAAGCTAAACAACTAGAATTGTTTGAATTATTTTTTGTCATACATTTATAGTGTTTGCATTTTTGTTCGGGATACCGTAGTTATTTTGTTGTTGCAAAATAGTTAGGCTTAATCCCATAGTTGTTGTTTTTATAAAAATATCCAGCCAATGATTTAAACCAGCCAAAAAAGCGTTTTATGTATTCTCACCTTAATAAAGAATATTTATATTTCAAAATAAACATCGTTAATGTTTTATTGCACCCATAACACCCAACCCATACAACCTACACCAACGTCGTGCTTCATTCTTCTATTATGAATACAATTATTTGTATGTTCCAGAACTGCAAGAATATAAGAAATATTTATTACGATAACTAATTTTCCCATTGCATATCGAAAGAATTTCAAAACTAGTAGATTCTTGCAGGTTATGGATCAGATCATAAATTAATGCTCAATTGCAAACTAAGAAAAATACATAATCAATGAGAAACACTTTTTGCATGTCATTTCAAATGAAATGACGGGCACGGAATCAGGGTTGTATTTTAATAGTATTTGTGAAAATGTTTTACCTCCTTATTGTTTTACGTTTTTTTTTATTGAAATTTGAAAACAATGCAGATCTTTATGTGTAGCACGAAATAGGTAGATATGTTTGCACAGCACGATGAAATAAGCGATTATTTATTGGTTTTGGTCACTTAAAGTAACAATTTTTAGAACTGTCAAACTAATTTTGGAATTGAAGATTTTGAATGAAAGATTTGAAATGAAAATGATTAAAATTTATAAAAATTGTTGAAAAATGCATTTCATAACAACCTCTGATTGATGCTGCATAAGAAAACATTTTAAAATTTTTGACATATGAATGTTCCAAAGCGGTTTGAAGTGATCCGAAATATTGACGTTTTAAGCTTTATTATGACTATATTTTTGTATTGAACCCATAAATATTTACAACCTAGATTTGGTAGTTTTCAGATATTTTCCACATTTTCAAACCGTCATTAGGGAACCTCCTTTAGTAAATTATTCAATTTAGGGACACTTTCGGTCTTATGTATTTTGTAGCTCCTAAGGGTATATTAACTTTGTCATTCCGTTTGTAACTCCTCGAAATATTCATAATAGACCCTACAAAGCATTCTGGATCAGCGTAAAATTCTAAGACGATTTAGCGATTTAGGTATCTTTCGAACGAATTGAGATAGAAATCAAAAATTTTACATACAAGCATAATTTACCAGTAGGCAGGTAAAGTTCATAAATGGGACATGTCGGTCCACGTTTTTGTATAGCCCCCATATAACGGTACCTCTTTATTTTCGGTATTTTTGTGATTTAAGCGACATTTTTTACCGATATTATCTAAAATTTCGTATTTGAAGTTCGTAATGGGTACTACAGCCTATGACAAAAATGTTTGTGTGCAGGTCTACGTCTTCGTATAGCCCCCATATAACTGTACCTCCCTATAGTCGGTATTTTGACGATTTCAGCAAAATTACTTACCGTAATCGTTTCAAATTTCGTATCTTAATGGGTACTACAACTTATGGAAAAAAATTCGTATGCAGGTCCACGTCTTCGTATAGCCCCCATATGACGGTATCTCCTGATACTCCGTATTCTCATGATTTTTGCGACATTATTCACCGTAATTGTAACAAATTTCGTATTCGAAGTTCGTAACGGACACTACAGCCTATGACAAAAAATTTCTATTCGAACTTCGCTGCTTTTTTACTTGTTATATTTATAAAACATGAAATATTGTATGGTTTGCTTTACATTGAGATGAAATTCTGCCATATTTTGTTTAAAAAATCATAAAATTAAATCTTTGAAAAATGTTAATGAATTTTTCGTTTTAACCACTTCCAGAGTATCCTTATAACAAATGGATGCAATCACATTTAACGCAAGCTCATTTTCATTTATGACGCTGCCACTGCAATGCCAAGATAAGGTGTACTGCTTACATTTACACGTACATACAGAATTATGTAATTTTTTACGTAACGTAAGCGTGCGGTTTTTTACATAACTCAGTTAATTTTCACCCTTGTGCAATGTTGGAAAAAAGATGTTGGAAAGAATGATTTAATTAAATATTATTTATATGCAGATCATTGCAGATAAAGTTTGCTGCTGCACACCCACACACCTACATTAATTAGGTAATGAATTAAGTAAAGCTTGATGCAAAATTGTTTTATCGCATACCGGGCAGTATCACTGATTATAGAATATTAAATTGAAAACAGAAAATGTTGATAAAGCAAGAATAAGAAATTTAAAAATGATGCTTATTAATATCTGAACTTGAATTCTGTTTTCGCCTCCATCAACCCTTCACTGCTTGGACCTTCAACCTTAACCTCCAAATTGTTATGTGATTATTTTGGAAAAATAAACCATTTTTTTCTTACCTTCAGCTTAATTTTTAAACAAAAAATTGCATTTGTTTACATGAAATTCATAACAATCAGTATGAAATAAATGTAAAACAATATTCCAACTGTCTGCCTAATTAACAATGAAAGTCACGCTCTGTGAATTGTTTGACAGAAAAAAAGAGAGAGAAAGAAAATTGAATGACTGCAACCAACCATGCAACCACATTTGTGTCTTTAAATACGAATTAGACCACAAACGCAATACTTTCCCAGTATTCCATGTCAAGTTCTTTGCAAAACATATTTGAAATGTGTTCAAAATTAATTTATAGCAATTTGATGGTGTAACGAAAACTTTTATATATGACAGACATTTTACAAAATTTTTTGATCTGCTCGAAATTTGAGAACGGTTTTTAAATAAAGAAATGAGTAAAATATAAATTGTTAAAATTTAATTGTTGTTGTTGTCGAGCTTCAAAATGAACAAAAAGTAAACTCATAGTATGCTTACATTAGAGCTTTTTCCAGCGTTAGACACTTTTGTTGGGGGTTATGTGACATATACAGGGGGAGATAAAAAACTGCAATTAAGTCAAACGCCATAATTTTCACTTTTTTTTCAAATTTTATTGAATGAAACCAAAAAAAATGTCTGAAATAGCATCAAATTTTAGAATAAGTTTAGATTTGTTCGATTTGGTCACCTTTGGCACGAATTATGGCCTTCAAACGACCAATGAAACCGTCACACCCTGCCCGAATGTTGCTCTGCGGTATTTTTGGCCGTTCCCGGCGAAGCGCTCGCTTGAGGTGATCAACACTTTGGTATTTTTTAGTACCAACCTTGGTTTCCAAAATTCTTCAGACACAATAGTCCAACAGATTGGTATCTGGAGATTTTGGTGGCCAATGTGCGCTGGAAATGAAGCGGCGCGTGCTGAGTGCAATGGTGCTGAGTGCTGTTGGAATGTCCAAGGTCTGTGGCCAAAATGTTTGCGTGCCCAAGGCTTTAATACACCCTCCAGAATATTTTCGAGATAATATTCGACAAAAATTCAGATGGCACGGTCGATTAATACTAGCAGAAAGCGTCCAACGGTTGTTATGGCGGCCCACACCATCACCATGGCCGGCTCTTAAGTTCTGGTGGCCAACCGAAGGTGCACATTTTCAGCTGACCCCTCTGGCAAGTAAACACGATCATTTTGCTTGTTTACAAACTGCTGGATAACGAATGTTTACTCATCGGAGAAAACCAAATTCGGCAGTTCACCACTTTCGGCCAAGCGAAGCAACTCTTTAGCTTTTTTGAATATATTTTTTTCTGGTGCGGTGTAAGTTCTTGCACTTTTTGGAATTTCAATGGCTTTACCCCGAGCTAATTTTTTAATATTTGCCGAATGGAATATTGCGATATGTTCAGCTCACGAGCCATTTTTCGGTCACTGCGACACGGGTTTCGATCAAGTCGCTTCTTTACTTTGCGAACCATTTCTGCTGATGTTGCAGTTTTGTTCCTTCCACTTCCTTGACGTCGGTCTACGCTGCCAGTATCACGGCAACGAGCGATGGTACGAGACAAAAAAGATTTATTCACATTTAAATGCTGGAATGCATTATTATTTGTTTCCTGCCAAATATAAAGAAATCACACTATCACGCTTGAATTCAATCACAAATAACTTTTTTTTCTGGAAAATTCTCACCAAAATGTTTTGTATGCTTGTAAACAATATAATGAGCTGTCACTGGAATAATTTTAACAGCTGTCGGATGAGTGGCTTAGAAATGACAGCAGTCTGAAGTTGGTTGCAGTTTTTTCATCTCAACCTGTATACTTTTGAATCCAAGTGGTTTACTAAATCCGATAGTCTGTGAACGTATTATAATCGTCAATATTTTTTAAAAGTAATCAGTAAATTTAACTCGTTTATTTTAAACTTGTTCATTCTGCCGCTGTTTAGTTAAAAATATGTTATTTTTTCATCAATCTTTCATAGACCTCAAAGAAAGTCCCCTTCTGGAAAACCCCACATGACCAATTTGATGCTACTCTAAAACTTTTTTCAACGATTTGAATCTTTTAAGAACTTATGTAGTAAATTTTGAGCTTTTTCTTTCGTTTTGTTCCAAAAATTGCACCGTCCAAAAAAATCCTTAAAAAATAAACAAACAAACAAAATCCTTTTTGTTTGGTTGCTGGTCCTTTTCACTGATATCGGGTCAACACTTGAAATGGAAAATAAATCCCCACTTCCTATCGTTTCGACAGCCCAAAACTGTGGCAATTAACACCACAGCTGCAAATGGCGCCCAAGAAAATAAATTTGCAGAACAATGGCGCAAATAAATGCCTAGTCCTGCGAAGCCCAATGATAACCCCCTGGAATACTAATTTACTCATTTAAAAATACAAATACATTTTGATGCTCTTTGTCTGCAATTTGAGGCCATTATGACCACACAGCATGTGGTTTTTGGGGCTGGTTAAAAAACGAGAATCAGACACGAAAAAAGGTGGTAAAAAGAAGTGAACAACGTCTATATTTACAACAATCAAAGTTCTGTGTTTACCCTTTTGAAAGGGGTTTCCTGTTATCACAAGACAGAAACTTGTAAATCCCTTGGAATTGAAAAGATTTATTTTGAGTGAAATATTTGATGGAGGAAAAGGGTTGGGAGCAAAAATTTTCGTGATATCATTATTGTGAAAAGAATACAGATTTCGATGGAAAAATTACGCTAGAGGCACACACAGTTGAATTAAAGTTAGATATATACCTGTCAAATGTATATACAACGTTTCGAACTGAAGTATCTCTGGCAAATGCTATCGAACTTAGATCAGATTTGGATATAGCTCTCATATATAATTTTCGCCGATTTGATGATGAATTGTCCAATTACAGGCTGGTTTATACATCACATTAAGGTCAGTCTATACAACATGTTAGAGTCATTTGACTTGGTTTTTCTTATTCTAAACTTATAATATTTACAGCATACTTTTAAGCGCTGCGAACTATTTTAAAACCCTAAAGAAACGCTTTGTTTTATAACTATCTACCAATATGTAAAAAAGTATTGAAATAACTGACTGACCGAGAATCAACCCCGAAATGAAACGGCTGAAACTAGAGTCTTGAAATTTTGCACGAGGGCTGGGTGTTTGAAAATTCGTACTAAATGGCTACGATGAGTACTTAATATACTAAAAACTAACGAGAACTCTGAAATTTGGAATGAGAGTCACTGGTGGCGTGCAGGATATACCAAAGGATTTTTTGGAAATACGAACATTAAGTTGCGAAAAGTTCTAAAATAGTACTAAACTTCTAAAATGGTACCATTTTGTATTATGTGAAGTGATAGAGCTGAAAACTCGAAATTTGGTATGAGAATCAAGGTTGGAAATTGAGTTTGTTATATGAAGGTGGTTTAGTTATGTATATGTAAGTGTGCGAACTGTACTAAATGGTACAAAATTTGGAACAACTTTGGTTTAGGATACACGGGTGAAACTGGAATTTTGAAATTTTGTACTGGTGTACCGGTTGGTGGTTTTGAAAATGTGCACCACCAGTGCAGAAAAAGTACTAAATAGTACTATTTTTGGTACAATTTGGTATTGGGCCAACAAAGAGTGTTTGAAATCTGAAATTTAGTATTGGGATTCATTGGGGTTGTTCATGTGTAGCCTGGACATATGAAGGTGGTTTCGGAATAGTGTACTATATTTGAACGAAAAATACTAAATGGTACTAAATTGGGTATCGGGTGATGGAATAGAGATAAAATTTTGAGATTTGATATTTAGATTACTGTTGGTATCCGTGTTTGAGATTTGGCGGTGTCTTGAAAATTCGTCGTAAATTTGTACGAAAAGTATTAAAGGGTACTAAATGTGGTGTAGGGTGAAAGAATAGAGCTGAAATTCCGAAAATTGATATGGATATCACTGTTGGTGTCTGTGGTTAAAGTGGTATGGAGGTGGTTTTGTCAATGCGTACTATAATTGTTCGAAAAGTATTAAGTGGTACTAAATTGAACATTTGGTGAAGAGATAGAGCTGAAATCCTGAAATTTGATATTAAGGTCACGGTTGGTCGGTTGAGGTTGAAATATGGAGATTGTTTACTAAATGTTATTAACTTGGAATTGGGTAAGGGGATAGAGCTGAAATCCTGAAATTTGATATGGATGTCTCTGTTGGGGTCTGTTTTTAAGAGAAGGAGCTGGGTTTGCAAATACGTAATATAAATGTAAAAAAAGATACGGTGTTGGAGTAGAGGTGGAATTCTAAAATTTGGTATCGATGTGATTGTTGGAGTATGCGGCGGAGAGAAGGAGGTGGTCGTGGACATGCGTGGAATGACTGTACGAAAAGAATGGATGGAGCTGAATTTAATATGGAGACCACTGCTGGTGTAGAGTTTTCAAGGAAGGAGATGGTTTTGAGAATGATTGTTCGAAAAGTACTAAATGGTCCTAAACTTGCTGTTGAGTGAATGGATAAAGCTTTAATCCCGAAATTTGATATTGAGGTCACTGCTGGTTTCTAGGATTTCGATATGGTAGTGGCCAATTTTTATTATGAAGAAGACGACGTTTTGGTGTAAAAGGTAATGGGAAAATTATTCTTTCCAAAAAAGGAAAAAAAAAATAAAAAAATTTATAAAACCTTGAAAGTCTGAAAATTTAGTACAATGTAAGATTTGATTAAAACAATGTTGTCAAACTGAACAAATTGTGCATTTTGAGTACTAAAAAGCCCTAACATGAACTGTTGAAACGAATCTAAAAGTATGCTATTAAATTGTCAAAGATTTAATGTGGAAAGAAGCCACTTAACATATTACTCTTCAAATTTTGATGTAGGAAACTAAAACAGCCGTCTTATATGACTTCGTTTCTATTATCACCATAACCCTTAACTTATTGACCGAGTGATAACTTAATTTTACTGAAAAGCCTACGGCATGCGACAAGTTAACAATTCTCTGCACAAACCTCACCAGCCAAAATTTCAATAATTAATTCATTTAATTAAATGTCACTTCTTGCCTTTCTGTCTGACACCCTCCCCCTTTTAAGAGAATAATTACGTTAAATGTCTAGATAACACATTTTAAAAGAATTCATTGTCTGCTTTTAGGCATTGATAAGATTTCATGCAATCAATCAAATTTGTTCTTTGTTTCATTTCATTTTAATTTGATTTGTTCTTTAAAAGGTGGTGATGGTACAACGTCAATGTTCTCCGAGCTGGTTAATAAAAGGTTTACACAAAAAACAAGCGGTTATGCTTCAGTTGCACACTTCTTTGATTTTTCAAATTGCTGTGAGATTTCCCCATCTCCCCCATCTAAAATTTTCAATTTATGAAAATTTGATTCAATAACAATAATAGCAAAAGACAGCAGCAACCCCTGTTAAATTCATTGAACCCTTTTTTATCTTTTCTCAGAAATAAAGGATAATACTTTTCCACTGGAACTAACTTTGATCTGTTTATTTGAAATGGGATAGAATAGAGAGAAAGCCTTTGATAACTTTGTCATAATCCAAAGAAACTAAACGGATAATTGGCAGTGTTTTCTTAAAGTAATTAGAAAATAAATAACAATATCTTTAATTATAATACCTAATAAGAGAAAAAAGTCCATGAGGAAGGAGAATACTGTGGAAATTCAAAAAAAAATATAACTTTTCCCTTTAAATTCCCTTCGTTATTGATGAGTGTTCACATTATTTAATAGATTTACATAAATCTCAAAATCGTGTTGTTCTTTTTTATTATTATTTATTTTCGTTCTTATGTGTGTCTTTTCTCGACTTTCAGTTTCAGACCAAAACAAATTCTGATTGACAGCTGTCTTTTATAGTCGAAAGCTTTTAATGATGTAAACTGAAGAAGACATCCTTGTGGGTTATGTGATTCTATTCACTTTGTCGCATTAAAAGACTCTAAACAAATGTACACATGTTTGTACGTGTGTATGTATGTATGTATGCATGTTTCCTTTCGTTCTTGTAACTACTCTTTCCATATTGATGATGTCTGCCATGGTGAGTTCTTGTGTCATAAGATAAACCCAAACATTTGATATGGAGCAAATCGAAGTACAAAGGCAACGAAAGAAATTTGTCATATTTTGTCATATGGCACCTTACATACATACATACATTCACACACATAGCCATACATATGTATGTATTTACATATGCATGCTTTTTGAACTTATGCATACATATATACATACATACAATTGTATGTAAGAATCACACTACCAATGTGATGTGTTGAAAAGTTTGAAACATATTTCGCCTCATGTCCTTTGACCTACTGAGTAGTTCTCACAAGACATTAAGCGGTTTATCACACTGTTATTTTATACTATTCTCTTTAAAGACTAATTTATACATTATGTTATAACTTAACTTTTTCATCTGTATATTTAGAATTTTTATAGCATAATTTTAGGCGCTCCAAAAATTTTGAAACCAGCAAGTAAAAAGAAATTAAGTGAGACAGGCCAAATTGTTTATTTCCTAAACTATATAGAAATGTGATTTGTGACCAAATCAGCTATCCTCAAAATACCTAAAATGTGAAAGTTGAGAGAGAGCTGATTTGATTGGAAATCGGGACCGAAACCTTCAAAATATCGAAAATCGGGAGGTACCGTTATATGGAACTATACCAAAAAGTGGACATACATTGAATATTTTTGCGAGGAGTTAAACTACCCACAGAGAACCGGAAATATCAGATTATTATTATAGCTGATATGGTTGGAACCAAATCCGTTAAATATCAAAAATTAGAAGTAACCATTATATGGGGCTTAAATGTGAACTTATACGGCACATTTTCAATACCAAGCTTCTTAGGAGTACTTTAAACATCTATATCACAATTCCTTACTTTATTATACCCTCCACCAGAGTTTGGCGCGTATATTAGGTTTGTCATTGCGTTTGTAACACTTTATTATGTCTGCAGGACTTTTGGTATTAAAAATGGGCCATGGAAACAGGTCCGCGGTTTGGCATAGCCCCATATAACAGTACCTACCGATACTCGGTACTTTGTTGATTTAAGCTACATTATTCGCCGCAATTGTTTCAAATTTGGTATTTGAAGTTCGTAATGGATACTACATCATATGACAGGAGATTGTCTGTACTGGTCCACGTCTTTGTATAGCCCCAAAATAGAGCGGTACTTTCCGATATTCGGTATTTTGATGACTTTGGTATTTGAAGTTCGTAACGAATACTACAGCCTATCTTCTTATAGCCCCCATATAACGGTACATCCCTATATTTGGTATTTTGATGTTTTAGCGACATTATTCATCACAATTGTTTCAAATTTGGTATTTGAGGTTCGTAATGGATACTGCAGCCTAAGGCAGAAAATTGTCTGAAAATTGCCCCCATATAATAGTACCTACCCATATCGATGATTTAGCTACATTATTCGCCGATTTTTTGCAAGTTTCTCATTTGAATATTATAATGGCTTACGACAAAAGTTGCCTTTGCAGGTCCAGATCGTCGTTTAGACCCTAATATAACAGCTACATTCGGCATTTTTAAGATTTTAACGGATTTTATGTTTTTGAATATAGCCAAATTCGTTCCAAATCTGGCCCCCTGGGACCCCGAAAAATAAGTACAGAAAATTATTTTCCAAATAGTTGACGTAAATGTACGTTTCGTCTTCCTATGATAATTTTTTTATTTTGTCCAATGCTGGTAATGAACTCACAATCTTCTGAGCATACCCTACGCCACGATCACAAAAATTTGGCCTTTGGACATTCAAATGCCGTGTTTTGCAATTTATAAACAAAAGAATTGTTAATCTTATTGACGTGATTTATTAAAATATGTTTTGTTTAAACAGGGTTTTACTACTACATCACTTAGTTATAGTATTATATAACAAATTTTCTTTGTTTACCGACTCTGAGTCCCGACCTTTGGCGTTCACGCTCCGTGATTGAATATATGTTGAAGTTGCATACTCCTGCGCGTTTTGAAACATAGCTGCAAATAAGACAACTTTGCTCAATAATTAGTTTGAGCGAACTTAAGGTCTAAATGCATTTGCCAACTCTAGCTAATGAACACTAATGAAGTTAGCAAATCCAGAATGTTCCACTTTTCTCCAATTTTTGCCTAATTGCTAGAAAAATTAAATTTTTCAAATGCAATAGATTTAACAAAACAAATCCTAATTATCAACTGAAAAAATAATTGCATTATTTTTTCGGAAGCATTAATGCAATAAAGAATGATATGTTGTCAAAGGCTTTCAAAGAGATTTTAATTCAATTACTTTGAGTTTCTCATCAGAATGGATAAACTTCATTGCAAATAAATTCATACATTTTGTATGAACGTATATGTGTATGTATGACAAATCCCTCAAAAAATAGGCACCCATATTTGCCATCTACTCCGGCTTTAAAACAGTTAAGTGTGAATGAGAATATTCCTCCTACTCCTGCTCCTCCTCCACGGAGCCTAAAAAGTAGATCCATTAAATTAATTCTGTTCACATGATATGTTGATGATGTTGGACGTCAACGCTGTAAGTGTTTAGCAGAATAATAATAACAACAACAGCAACAACAAACAAAACATTTTGGTCTCGTAACGTTCCGTAAAATGGGTTGTTCTGGTCGTACCCACAGTACCCACCTAACATTCTCTGTGTTTCGTTCGTGTTTTTTTTTTTCTTTGTCTTATTTCAAAGCCCCGTTTAAGTTGATTTCTTTAATACCTCTCTCACTTTATATTGGTCTTTTGTTCTCGTCGTTGTTGTTGGTGTTGGTATTGTGAGCGCCTTCATTCTGAATCATTGTCTCCGTTGGTGCTTAGACTTTTTTATTACATTTCTTATGTCTCATCAGGTGACAGTTTGAATTATTGTTTTATTGTCCCATGCCAGTGAAATCCAAAGCTCGTAACAGTAGCAGAAGGAGTGAGTGAGCGAGCGAGAGAGCGGACGGGTGGAATGCAAACGAATGATTCTGGCAAACCATGTCACTTCAGCATGTGGGAATATTCGGGATATGTAATGATAAATATTCTTTGTCTTGAAAAACTCAAAAGGAACTGTTCGTTCGGATGAAATAAAAATATTAAAAATGAGAAATTTTACACGAAAAACCCCACACACCCCTGCCACATCCTCTCACAACTATTCACTTTAGTGACATTCCGAAGAGACTTTTGCAGATAAATGATGTTGGTTTTGAAGACCTAATAAATAAATCTTAGTGTCGAGTCGAGCGATGATGGAGGTGTTGTGCGGCAGCTTTTTGTCCATGGATTAGCAACTGTTATGAATGTTTACACTAACGATTCAAATATATATATTTGAAAGTTCCGAAAGATTAGAAATATGTGGAAGAGGGGGATGGAGGTCAAAGTTGTTAAATGATTGTGTATAATTTGTCCATATTAATTGCAAAAGCTGCGGAATTTACAAATTCGCATAAATGGGGCGTTTCAATAAAATGGATATTTTAACCACAGTCATTTGAAAACAACACACATATTTATTAAATAACTGAATATCAATAATGTAAATAATGAGGCAATTTTCAGAGATGCTACAAATAAAATTTAAGATTTATTTCCAAAGCCAGACACCTACGGCATCTTAGTAGAATTTCACACAAAGCTTCCCACATTTTTTATGTCCGAATCTACAGGGTGAGATGAAAAATCTGCAACCAACTTCAGACTGCTGTCATTTCTAAGCCACTCGTCAAAATTATTCCAGCGACAGCTCATTATATTGTTTGCAAGCGCACAAAATCATTTTGGTGGGGATTTTTCCGGAAAATTCGGAATTGAATGGAATTCAAGCGTGATAGTGCGATTTCTTTATATTTGGCTGGAAAACCAAAAAATCGAAACCCGCGTTGCAGTGGTCGAAAAATGGCTCGTGAGCTGACCATATCGCAATATTATATTCAGCAAATTTTGAAAAATGAGCTCGAGGTAAATCCATTGAAATTCCAAAAAGCGCAAGAACTTACACCGCAACAGAAGGAAAATAGACTCAAAAGAGCTAAAGACTTGCTTCGCATCCTCGTCGCAGTGGCCGAAAAATGACTTGTGAGCTGAACATATCGCAATATTCCATTCGGCAAATATTGAAAAATGAGCTCGGGGTAAATCCATTGAAATTCCAAAAAGCGCAAGAACTTACACCGCAACAGAAGGAAAATAGACTCAAAAGAGCTTCGAAAGAGAGTTGCTTCGCTTGGCCGAAAGAGGTGAACTGCCGAATTTGGTTTTCTACGATGAGAAAACATGGGCCGCCAAAACAGCCGATGGTCGCTCTCTGCTCGTATTAATCGCGAAAATATCCTGGAGGGTGTATTAAGCCTTGGGCACGCAAACATTTTGGCCACAGACCTTAGACATTCCAACAGGACTCAGCACGCACCACCCAAAAATGGTTACAAAATGAGGTTACTCGCTTCATTTCCAGCGCACAATTGCCACTAAAATCTCCGGATACCAATCCGTTGGACTATTGTGTCTGGAGTATTTTGGAAAGCAAGGTTAGCACTAAAAAATGCCAAAGTGTCGATCACCTCAAGCAAGCGCTTCGCCGGGAATGGACCTAAAAACCGCAGAGCAACATTCGATCACCGTGTGACGGTTTCATTGGCCGTTTGAAGGCCATAATTCCAACGTTGACCAATTCGAACAAATCAAATTCTAAAATTTGATGCTATTTCCGACATTTTTGCTTTCATTCAAGAAAATTAAAAAAAAAAATAAAATTATGGCATTTGACTTTGTTGCAGTTTTTTTTATCTCGCCCTGTATATTTCACCAGATTCCCAAGGTCATGGTTTCAACTGGAATAAAGAAGGTAGTCTTATATCCAGCTCTATATTTTCTGGAATTTACTTTTTTAAATTAATCTGAAAATAAAATAGGTTCCCATCCCCTGATTTTTGGATATTTTGAATTTATTTATATATATCTCAACAAGGTTACCTTCTAAGTTCTACGACTCGATAAGAATAGTTCTGTTCCCGAACCTGCAATAGAGTAATTGGTTTTGAAGACCCAATAAATGTTTACAATTTTTTACTTAAAACCCGTTACCGTACACGAAAACCTAGCAAAATTGTTAATATTAAAATATTTTCTACCTATTCATTTATTTTATCATTTATCAACTTTTAATTTATTTTTCGTCCCATACATCAACTTATAATTTCCTGCAACTTTAATTTCAAATTTTCTTATTCCATTTCTTTCAGGATTGCCATGGATCGTTCACGGAACGTAACGCAGCTCCCATACAGGATGACACCCAGAACTACATCGTTTTGGATGGCTTTCAAAACGGCACTCATACTCAGGTGGAATTTTATAGACAAATCGAAACATGTGATCCTTACGACATTCCATTGGGGGTAAGTCAATAAAAAGGGCTTCAAAATCAAACTACATTACAAAAAATAACATTTATTTAAACTAACCCAAAACACAATACACCCAATCAACAAAGAAAGAAAAACACACAAAAATCTCCTACACATGTATGGTTTTAAATGGTTTTGTTGAGTCCACAGGTTTACGTAGATTAAAGAACGACATGAGATCCTCACAATTCAAACCTGTAAAAAAACACAAACCTTATCAGTAGAAAATTTATTACCTTCGTCCTTTAAGGAGCTTACCGTGGGCCGTCTGTATATCTTCACTATTGTGATTATCTAAATCTTTATAGAATTTAACCAGCGACCAATTCTGCCGCATTGTGGCCACACACAATGCCGGTGTCAGGGTGCTATTATTAAATTCTTTGTACGAACAATAGCGCAACAATTCACGTATTAAATCCATATTACCCGAACATGTGGCCAAGGTCAGAGCGTTTTGTCCTGTGTGCAAAAGGATTTATGTATATTGTTATTATTTGGCTACCCCCATTCTGCCTCCTTACCATAGTGGTTAACAGCTCTGACATTGGCGCCAAATTGCAAAAGGGTTATGGCAGCCTCCAGTTTGCCCAGGTAACATGCCTTTAATAGGGCCGTATTGCCATAACAATCCACCTCCTCCAGTTCGTGTTTTTTATTATCACCAGCCATGGTGCAGACAATGCGTAGCGAACAGATGTCATTTTGTTGAACACATGTAAGAGCTGTGCGAAAGGCATGAAATTACAGGAAAATACCACACAAGTGATGATAACAAATTAAAGCATTCAAAAAAAGATATATGAATTTGAATATAAAATTATTCGACTGGAAAATTACCATTTATTTTGGACATACTAGGAATATTTTCACTTAATCAAAACGAAATTATTTACGATTAGCGGTAAACAGATTTGAGGAGAGTGAAATTAAAGTGTTACTGGTCTCTCGAACGAAAGGGAGAGAGAGAGAACTCAGCAAAAACATCAAATATCGATTGTGTCATTTGAACATAGATCTATCTGTTAACATTTTCACTAATCGGCATTTAATTGAAATTTCTTATGAAAGTATCCTGTTTTACTTTCTTAGGTGTAAATATCGCTCACAAGCAGATATAATAAGAAAATCCACAGTATTAAATAAAAAAACTTCTTTTGTAAAAATAACCACCTTTATGATGATTTATTTAACCAATTGCCAATGGAACTCACAAAATTAATGTTCACTGAATTTATTTAATACTGTAGATTGTAAACGAACTATGAGAAGATTCAACGCAGAAAAGCTGATCTACTGATGAGTCGTTTAGCTTTACAGTCTTAGTTTGGATTTTTCCCCACAGGAATTGTACAGCAACTTCTTGCCTTGTAGTTTCATGATCTATAAAAAAACTGAAAAAATTGCTAGAAATCAGCGGATTTATCAAAACATAGCAAATGGTCTGCCGCAAAAAGAAACAAAGTACGTAAAAGCTCGATTAGCCACTAGCCACAAAAAGAATTGTTCCATTTTATTAAAAAAAACATAGTAATAAGGCTAGCGATGTTCTAAAATAGATTGCACACAAATAAATCAACTCATAATCAGAAACAGCTGATTGATTGTCGCAGGAAGGAGAAGTGTTGCAAGAAAAAATTTGTCCGCCAAGAATTTACAAACTCAGGTGATAACTTTCGAAGCAAGTTGCCGATTTCATCCAGACTTGGTACATCGTAATATTATGATCAAACTTAGATCGAGTTCGGAGATGGGCAATATCAGTTCACTTCTTCTGGTATCCCCCCACCACAAAAGGTCGAAATTTTCAAAGAAAATATTTTGCTGCACAGAGAGCGAAATGATAATCCGGTTCTGCTCCAACTTTGGAAATCCTAATATTTGCATCAGTTCTCGGTTAGGTCCCACCACAAAAGGTCGATATCGGTTCACTCCATCAAGTAGGCAATATCGGTTCACTCCATCAAGTACAGGGTGAGATAAAAAACTGCAACAAAGTCAAACGACATAATTTTTAATTTTATTAAATGAAAGCAAAACAATGTCGGAAATAGCTTCAAATTTTAGAATAAGTTTAGATTTGTTCAAATTTTTCACCTTTGGCACGAATTACGGCCAAGGCGCTGCTGAATGTTGCTCTGCGGTATTTTGGCCTATTCCCGGCGCTTGCTTGAGGTGATCGACCCTTTGGTGTTTTTTAGTGCCAACCTTGCTTTCCAAAATAATCCAGGTACAATAGACACAATTGTGCGCTGGAAATTAAGCGAGGAACCTCATTTTGTAACCATTCTTGGATGGCGCGTGCTGAGGGCGATAGTGCTGTTGGAATGTCCAAGGTCTGCGGCCAAATTGTTTGCGTGCCCAAGGCATGCCCTCCAGAATATTTTCGCGATATTATTCGTCATTCATTCTGATGCCATGGTTGATTAATACGAGCGAAGAGCGACCATCGGCTGTTATGGCGGTCCACATCATCACCATAGCCGGCGCTTGAGTTCTGGTGATCAACCGAAAAAGCCGCTGACCTCTTTGGCATGTAAACACGATCATTTTGCTTGTTTACAAACTGCTGGATAACGAATGTTTACTCATCGGAGAAAACCAAATTCGTCAGTTCACCACTTTCGGCCAAGCGAAGCAACTCTTTAGCTCTTTTGAGTCTATTTTCTTTCTATTGCGGTGTTAGTTCTTGCACTTTTTTTCATTTTTCAGTATTTGCCGAATATAATATTGCGATATGTTCAGCTCACGAGCCATTTTCGGCCACTGTGACACGGGTTTCGATCAAGTCGCTTCTTTTCGAACCATTTCTGCTGATGTTACTGTTTTCTTCCGTCCACTCCCTTGACGTCGGGCTACGCTACCAGTATCACGGTAACGAGCGATGGTACGAGACACAAAAGATTTATTCACATTTAAATGCTAGAGTGCTCTAACGATAGCCACTTGTGGTTTTCCAGCCAAATGTAAAGAAATCACCCTATCACGCTTGAATTCAATCACGAATAACTTTTCTTCTGGAAAATTCTCACCAAAATGCTTTTGCGCGCTTGTAAAAATGAAATGAGCTGTCGCTGGAATGATTTTAACAGACTGGCTTAGAAATTACAACAATCTGAAGTTGGTTGCAGTTTTTTCATCTCACCCTGTACCTTCCCCACGAAGGGTCTAAATTTTGAATAACTATAACTCTTATAAAAAGTGATGTAAGAGTCCTATTGTCTTCAAATTACACACATCACAATATTTTTATTAACCCGAGGTCTGGTGTTGACCCTTAAAGGGTCTATGAAGCTCATAAGATGCGAAATTAACATCCGATCCCATTCAGACTTGATAAATCTTAATTATTTTTATCAACATAAGATCTTTTATAAAGTTGGTAGAGATCGGACCATTTCATCTGGTACCTCCTCCACAAAGGGTCAATGTTTCGAATAACAAAAACTATTATAAAATCCGAAATAAGCATCCGATTTTCTTCAAATGTCACACATCCAAACTCTTTGCTAACGAAAAATCTGTTGTGATTGAGGTACCGTTCTGGTACCTCAACCACAAAGAGTCACAATTTCCAATACTTGTCATAATTGCGACGATTCTATACAACTTGATATATCTAATAAATATTTCCTTTAACCAGAAATCTGATATGAACATGTAATTAATCAGAATTTATGAAGGGATACAAATTTCGTATAAAATGGAATACAATATTGTTATCTGTATTAGATGAAGTGGAATATTGCGGTCCGCTATATCTGGTACCTCACGCATATTTCCACATTTTCCAAAAATTTGCACATATCGCATATAAAATATAGGAAGTAGACGATATAGTCCAAATATGGCACGTTGTAATATTTATATAAGACTTAGTTCAGATACGAAATGAACAATATTGGCCAACTGCTTCGGAACCTCTCCATAAAGAATAATCATATGTATACATCGGTCGGCAAAACCGACTGATACGATTTAACTTGTTTTACTCTTTATTTAAAACGCATTATATTTAATTTATTTATTATTATAATTTATTTTCTCCTTACAGTCCGACACAATAAAAGTTCTCTGGGCTTTCGGTGACACCGATCCCATACATGGCAACTTAAAGGGACATGGAAAAAATCGCGGCTTTAAACCTCTACATTTGCTTGGCCCAATGTTTCGTAAGACTCACGGCAGCCCTTCATCCTCAAGTGCCACAAGACATCAGCAAGATACTCAGAAATGGGATGTTACTGTGCAGAATGTAAGTAGCGGTTACTGAAAAACATATTGGGTTTTTTTAATTTCTAACATGTTTAATGTTTAATATTAATCATTTGCAGGTCACCATTGACTCGTCCATGGACACATTGTACTGGTGTAAAATCATTAAAGCACCCAGTCTCAATGAAAAACATCACATTATTGGTTACGAAGCGCTGTTGACACGAGCAAGGTTTGTATTTTTTTGTTGAGAATGTCACACAACGACCGTTCTTATCCATCTGTTTGACGTGTTTTGCAAACAAACAATTTCGTTGAACAGCAAAAAGATTCCATGTCATTTTTATTGACAGTTTACCACCGAATAGTCCTTGGCGCCCGCCATTATTGTTGTACCCCGTTCTCGGTTATTGTCAATAGAGCTGACAAAAACACCTAAACACGTAATGCTGAGTAATATAAACGTCGTTTGCAAGGAACTTACATCCCCGTACATACATATGTATGTGTGAACGAACATACGTTTGTATGAATGTGTAGGGGAGAATATTTGGTTAGATGACAAAGATAATTGGTCCACAATGACAATTTCATCATATACTGTTTTTATTGTTGTTTAGTTGGTTTAGAATAAAATAAACGAAAGAAGAAAAAACAAATAGGTGTGTCCCTTCATCTTGTACATAAACGTTTTGTACATACATAACCTATAATTGCTTTATTTTCGTTAAAAGCCTTGCGATACCGACAAATCAATTGAGAATGAAATCATAAAGCTGTATGTCGATTTATCCATATCCGTCCGTCTGTGGACGGATTTCTTCCGAACGAAATGTAGAAAATTGATTAAATCTTACTCAGATGTAGATCTAAAATACATCTGAGCAATTTTTTCATGAATGTTGGTATTGAAAATGTTCCATATATGGTATAGCCTCGTATGACTGCACCGGCAAATTTAAGCTGTTTTCGTCACAATTTTAAACCGAATTGCAGAGAATATAGGTCCACGTTTTGGTATATTTCATATACAACTGTACCTCCAAATATTCAGTAACTCTATTATTTGTGACACACTTTTCACCGGAATTGTTTCAAATTTGGATAAAAATCGCCTAAACAGGTCCACTTCTTAGCATCGGTTTTTTCACGATTTTAGACACATTTTTCATTGAAATTATTTCAAATTTAGAATTTGGATTTAACATTAGTACAATTAATTCAAGGTAAACTCACTCCAGCTCTGCATTTATCTGTAATTCATCTAGTCAAATTTAACTTCCTTGAAAACAGGTTCCCATCTCTGATTCGTCTGTACACAATTGATTTATAAATAAACATTTTGACAATAAGAAGTTGTCAAATTTTCAATTCTTCGTAAAGAACAACGGAGTTTTAGGTTGACTTAGTGCGATTCCGGCCCATAATTTATACTTGCTAACCCTACGCTCCTTTGTTCTTTTACAAAGAAGCCAGCCGATGACTTAAGCCAGTCAAAAATGCGTTTTATGTATTCTCACCATTAGTTCTACCTACTTTCTATGACAGAAAATTTCCCATACAGGTACACCCATATAATTGTACATCATTATATTCGGTATTTTGACGATGTTAGCGACATTGTTATACGGAATTATTTTAAAGTTTGTATGTATTATCTATATAGTCGCACATTTTTGTATAGTCCCCATATGACTGTACCTAACGATATTCGGTACTTGGATGATTTATGTCATATTTTTCAAAGGAACTGTATTAAATTTAGTATAGGAGTTCGTAATGGGTAACCTTTTGTGACAGATGATTGACATACTCATGCTCTCGTATAGGCCCTTTATAATTGTACCACCCAAATATTTGGTATTTTGATAATTTTTAAAGCATTTTGCCAATTTTTTTTACATTTTGTAAGTCCCCCAAAAGTGGTGGAGGGTATTAAAATTTCTGCCCGTCGGAACTTTGGCAGAGTAAAAATGGTAGCAGAATACAGTCATATGGCTACAGAGGGTATATATCATTTGATACGGTCAAAACGTGCCTAGTCGAAATAACGGTTTCAGACACTAGGTCTCTTTGGACCAGATCCGTTTCAGAATATGGAGTCGATCTAGTGATGTCCACCCGCCAGCCAGCCAGTTCGCACGATAACACTCGAAGGGAGTATCCGATTTGGTCCAAACTTGGTACATCCTAATATTTTTGTCAAACTTAGATAGATTTCGGAGATATATATATTTTGCACAGAAAGAGAAACGATAATCCGATTTTGCTACAACTTTGCACATCCTATTATTTGCGTCAGTGCAAGGTCAGGTGTGAAAATGGACAATATCGGTCCACTCCATCAAGTACCTCCCCTACAAATGGTCAAAATTTTCAATAATTACAACTCTCATAAAATGTGATGTAAGATTCCGATTGTCTTCAAATTTCACACATCCCATAATTTATATTAACCCAAGGTCTGGTGTTAAGATGGAATATATCAGTCCACTCCTTCTGGTACCTCCAACACAAATGGTCAAAATTTTGAATAATTACAACTCTCATAAAATGTGATGTAAGATTCGGATTGTCTTCAAATTTCACACATCCCAATATTTATATTAACCCAAGGTCTGGTGTAAAGATGGAATATATCGGTCCACCCCTTCTGGTACCTCCACCACAAATGGTCGAAATTTAAAAAAAATACATATTTTGTGCACAGAAAAAAATTATAATGCGATTTTGCTTCAACTTTGCATATTCTAATATTCGCGTCAGTGCTAGGTCTGGTGCAAAAATTGACAATATCGACCCGCTGCTTCTGGTACATCCCTCACAAATGCTCAAAATTTGAATTGAATATCCACGAAGCTCATAAAAAGCGAAATCAACATCCGATTCCATTCCAGACATGGTATATCTAAAATATTTCCATCAACACAAGATCTGTTATAAAGATGGTAGAAATCGGACCATTTTATTTGCTACCTGCTCCAAACGCTCAAATAACAGAAGTCAAAATATTTTTAAATAATCGAACATTGGCTGAGGGTATACATCTGTCGGCAAAACCGACCGATACTTTTTTACTTGTTTTGACTGGCTTCAGTCATCGGCTGGCTTTTTCGGAAAAGAACAAACAAGATCTAACTTAACCAACCTAAAAATCCTTTGTTTCTCCAGCCAGTCAAAATATCCTTTTATGTACTCTCACCTTTATATAATGTTTTATGCCATGTTCTCACTGGCGTTTGAAAACCTATCATTGGTTTTAATCTACACGAATTAAGACGTTCTTGCATGGTAAAATTAGGAAGGTAAAGTCATTTCAAAAAAGCATACCCATCTCTGCATTTTCTGTAATTTACCTTGCCACATTTCTCTACATAAAAAGAGGTTCCCATCTCTGATTTGTGTATGTACAATGGATTTATAAATACAAATTTTGACAATGAGATGTTGTCAAATGAATAATTTTTGAAAAAATTGTACACATATGTTTGCATGGCTTTTCTTCCTTGATTCTACCATGCGTTCTTACAACACGAATAGTACTTTCTAAATATTTATGAAAATTTAAACGAAAATGCGTGAAATATTACCAGAAACATTATTTTTCATGAAAACAAATATTTTCTTTATATGATTTTTCTTTTGAGCCCCATACGTCAGTGTATGGTGCGATTTTAATATCCCTTAATTCTTGAAACCCATGAAGACAAAAAAACTGTCAACAGAAGCAAATATTTCATCTTCCTATAATTCGCATCATCCAATATTACAAAACCTCTTAAATGTACCCATATAATGGTAAAATTTATTGATTGTCACGTCTTGTTGTTGCTCCATTCCAATGAGTTTGCATTTTACTTTATTTCCTTTCACCACTTATCTGCTACGTTACAAAAATAGATTCATTAATCTATTTCCCCCCTACTAAATCTTCACTTTTTATTGAGACTTTGCTAGATTGTATTCTCTTTAAACGAGTTAATTTATCTTCGAAAATTTATTAAATGTTCTTATTTTTCATTTCTTTTACGAACGTCATTCCATAAAATAATAATTTATTAATTTTTTCCCGTTTCCAATTCATATAACCTTTGCAGCGTATCCTCACAACCGTTGGTACACCACATGACATTGTTTGAATGTTCTACTAAATCATATCCTGGCTCTGATCCGGCTTCGTGGGATGTGTGGGTAAAGAGCAGCGGTGCCGTTTGCAATAGCAATTTATTGACGCCACGCGATTGGGATGCCTGTATTACACCGGTTGCCGTTTGGTCAATTGGCTCCACAGGTTAGTTTCGTTCGTTCGATGGTTGGTCGGTTGGTGTGTCTGGCACACGGGCCGGCAGCAAAACAAATCAATTTGTTTACAATGCTGTTACAATAGCTTGGAATTTGGGTGGGTGTGCATGGATATTTCATTGATTGTTTTGTTTTCCAGGTCAATTTCTACCACCCCATGTTGGAATACCAGTTGGCGGCAAGAGCGGAGCAAAATACTATATGCTGGAAATACACTACGATAATCCGTTAGCTTTGCAAGGTAACACAAAAAACCAATGTACTCTACTGGTCCTTTGCACATTTCCGTTTTTATGGCCACTTTCAATGTTTTGGTTTTTATTTTTTGTTTATGCAACTGTTTAACTTTTTTGCAGCCACCGACCATTCCGGATTTCGTATTCACTACAGCAAACATTTGCGAAAACATGATGGTGGCGTCATGATTTCAGGCGTTTCCATTTCCGACACCCAATTAATACCGCCCGGCCAAAAGTTATATCGCAATGTTGGTATATGTGGTCCCTCCTGCTCGAACGTGGTATGTTTCCATTTAATTCAATCGTAACCTTTGAAATTTTTATTAAAATATTTTCTTTTTCGCTTTTTGGTGCGCGCACACACATACACAGATGTTTCCCGAAGATGGTATTAAAATAATTTCCGGAACTTTGCATTCACATCGTGCTGGGCGTAAAATGACTTTACGACACGTACGAAACGGCAAGGAATTGCCACGGATCATTGAGGATGATAATTATGATTACAATTATCAGCAGGTCAGACAGCTGGAAAATGAAACTGTTGTCCTGCCAGGCGATTACATAATAACGGACTGTGCATATGAGGTAAGTGGGTGGAAAATATGAATTTTCGCGAAACACTTAAAATATTCATTTGAAAAAGAACAAAAATAATTGCAAATTATGAGACAATGGGAGAAACGTAGCTCTACGATCTAGCGATGTCCGTTTGCCTGTTGTAATCACGCTATCCTTCGAAAGAATTAAGAAAGAAGGCTAAAATGTTCATACCCGTACTGAATAGTTTACCAGTAAACAGATTAAGTTCGTAAATGTAACATGTCTACCACGTTTTCGTATAGCCCCCATATAACGGTACCTCCCGATATTCTGTATTTCGATGATTTCTGCAAAATTATTCCCCGGAATCGTATTGACAGATCTTAACGGATACTGCAACCTATGACAAAAAATTTCGTATGCAGGTCAACGTCATCGTATACCCCCCCATATAACGGTACCTCCCGATATTCGATATTTTCATGATTTTAGCGCATTATTTACCGGAATTATTTCAAATTTCGTATTTGAAGTTCGTAATAGGTACTACAGCCTATGACTAAATTTTTTGTATGAAGTTCCACGTCTTCGTATAGCCCCCTTATAACGGTACCTCCCGATATTCGGTATTTTTATGATTTCAGCAAAATTATTCACCGGAATCGTTTCAAATTTCGTATTGGAAGATCTTAATTGGTACTACAACCTATGGCAAAAATTTTTGTATACATGTCCACGTCTTCGTATAACGGTACCTCCCGATGCTCGGTATTTTCATGATTTTTGCGACATTATTCACTGGAACTGTTTTATATTTCATATTCGAAGTTCGTAATGGGCACTACAGCCTACGACAAAACAGGTCCACATCTTCGTATAGTCCCCATATGACGGTTTTCATTTAAGTGGTAGTTTTCGGAATTTTTTGCAATTGTTCAAGTTCCTTCCAAATGGTAGAGGGTATTAAAAGTTCGGCCCGGCCGAATTTAGCTTCTTTTTTTAATTATTTATTATGAGTCTTTTTGTCTAGTTCAGTTTATGCATTTGACTTAACATCTTTTGTAAATATTTTGTTGGGCCTTATCGGATGTGATTTTAAAACTCCTCTAAACAATGCTTCTATAGCATGTCCACTTTTTTAACCGCTTGCATAGAAAAAGTGTCTCAGAGACATTAAAACTTAAAATTTTTGTAAAGTCTTTGGTTCTTTAGTTTAATGTCTTGATCATATTATACACACACACATATATATTACGCCTCTGGTCATTATTAATCTATTCCATTACCTCTAATTCTCAAATTTCAATTTATTTATGTTGTTATTTACTTAAATTTTTATTTTATTTATGTTTGTTTTTATTTATTTATTCAACCATCATCTTCTTTGCAGACCTCATCAAGAAAACGACCAACCTTTGGTGGCTATTCAACGAAACAAGAAATGTGTCTGTCCTTCATCACCTACTATCCTCGCATAGATCTGGCTGGTTGTTACAGTATGACCCCAGTGCGGGAATTCTTCGAAACATTTGGTGTTTATCAATTCTATTCACTTAATATGACAGACGTGGAGAATTTATTCCTTTACAATGGCAATATTTTGGACTACATACCAGACACTATTTATGCCAAAACGAAACCCAACCGAGCAAATATGACTGAGGAAGACATCCTCTATGAAGAGTCCTTGTTAAGTAAGTAGATTTGTATATTTCTGTGTGGAAAAACAAATTTTATAAAATTCTCCTTTTTTTACAGATAAATTAATCATATCCGATCCAGTGGAATTCCATGATCGCACTTTCCTATCACATCTCAATCAGTTGCCTTGGTCGGAGCCATTGTTTACCAAACGTGTGGAGCAGAGCCTGATAAATGGCAAACACATGACATTCTGTCGTGTTTCCAATGATGCTGTATCTATTGTGAGTATCAGAACAGTGTTGGCTTGTTTGTTCGAGTATCTTCACTTTCTTTTTGCATCTTCCATATTACATTACTAAATATATGTTTTCTTTTTTATTTCCATTTAGCCCTCTGAAATCATACGTTATCCCAATTTCACCACATTTGTTAAACCACCCAGTCTGTGTCCCTATCAAATGTTAATGGACAGTGCACCCTTGAGCTCCAAGTCAATAGCTATAACAAGCACATCATTAAAATGTTACATCTTTAGCTGTATCGTTATCTTAAACTATTCGATATTTATGTACTTTATATAAGTTATAAGCATACACAGGCAAAATATCCACCCTCTCTTGTAAATAATAGTATTACTATATATTTAGTGTTATATTAAATTTAAAAAAGGATGGATGCTTGCTGGAATGGTCCGTTGATAAAAAACTCTCTAATTTGTACACAATACATCACGTATGTTTGAGTAAGATTTAAATTTCGATTTATTGGAAATTTCCTTTATTCAATCATTCTCAAATTATACCAACGGGCCATAGTACTCTCAGTGTCCATCTTAAGGCTGAATTCCATTTTGATTACAGCAACTGTTCAATATATAAATTGTTCAATTTTTTTAGAAGTATTAAAATGTGGCTGTTCTAGATTTCGCTTCATTGCAAAAGTCAGCAAAAATATTGAAACAAACACACATCCGGAGAATACAATGAGTCATAAAATTTAAGATTTTGAAAAGTCATTTAGAATCTCCCTCAATTCTGCTAATGTATATTTTTAAGTAATTTTATTTTTAGCTTTTATTTTCTAAGCCATTTGTACTTATTACAAGTTTAACATGTTAAATCATAATATTTTTGAATCCAAAGATTTAAATCTAAGTTTAGTTTTTAGATGTTTTTGGAACAACAAAAAACAATAAATGCATCTCAAATATTTTAAAAAGTTATGTTTATTGATTTATGTTAGCTAAAGGAACCAATTGAAGTTTTTTGCTATGCAGAAAATTAGCCATACAACTGAGAACTTATGGTTTGTTGGATGTGGCGAGCAAGGAGAATGGAATGTGGAATTTAATTCTCAATAAATTATATTAGATTTTATATGAAAGCCATTTTATCTATACAAATCTGAGCCGATTATCACCAATATCATCTTTATTGTACGAAACTAAACATGAACAGTTTAATTTTTTTCTGATCGGCCAGTCCTTTGATTACAAAAACGTATTTACGGTCCAATCTCGTCTTCTTTAAAATTTGCTGGCAAGAAGACTTAAAAGTAATAGAATCGATTATCAGACGTGTTATAGCGACATCTATTGATGTCCACACCATAAAACAAAGGGAGACAATGCTTAAACTATAAATACAACAAAATATGTCTTCTGACAAGTAATGTAAAATCGATTTGGTTTGAGGTTTTGAAAACAAATCGAAAAATATATATATATATACAAATGTGTTTAATCTGAAATGTAGATGGCGCAGAAAGTAATGATATGAATATTTTAACAAACACTACAAAATAATCGATAAAACGATTAATGGGAATATATCTAGGCAATGCATAAACATGGTAGAATTATAGCATGTTTCCATTGGAAACCGAACAACGTTGTTCGCTCTCAGAATTAAGTACACGAATTAACCCGTTCATACGGTACGATTCGTAATTCATAGTAAAAAATTTTCCTTTTTTCAAAATTTTGTTTCTTGATTTTAATGGGAATTTATACTAAAATACATTAAATTCTCACTAATATGAATAGAAGAAATGATTATTTTTCTCCCAAAGATTTATTATAACATTAATTTTATAATTTTCATTCACGTCTCCAACTTTTTGTGTAAATGTTGACATTTTGAAAATATTTTTGTATTTTTCTATTTTTAAATTCTGCTGGAGAGACACTTGTCAAACATTTTTTCTGCCGATACAAACATATTGAAAATATTGCCTCTTTTGTTTCCTGTTTTCTGTGGTAATTTCAACTCGTGGACAAAATGCGTACCTCGGATGAGAGAGAAAACAAAATTTAGTTTCGTTTGAATGTGCATACGCTATTCTACATTGTAGTTTTCATTCATAAATTTCAGTCTTCCCAAAATTTTTCAAAATTTCATTAAATTTTTCTATTTTCAATTTTTAAATGTCATAATTAATTTTTTCGATAAATGCTCTCATTTGTTAGGGATGGGACATATTTTTTCGTTATTCTGAGAGTGATTTGATTTGAACAATGTACAAATATGAGTGTTCGCTCAGGAAATTTTGTGTGAAGAATTAAGTAGTTTTTTCATAGTTAAGGGTCAAACAACGAATAGAGAGCGAATCAAGTGCAGTGGAAACGCCACATTAGGGAGCGTTTTTTTTTTCAAAATTATTCATTTGACAAATCTCATTGTCGACATTTATATTTATAAACCAATCGTATATACACAAATCAGTGACAGGAACCTGTTATTATGTAGTGATTTACCTTATCACATAAATTACAGGAAATGCAGAGATGGGTATACCCATGGTACAATGAAAATAAGGTAGGCCAAGTTTGAAAAAATTGCAAGTATAGAGGTCTACCTGTTTGGCTTGTAATGTCAGAATTAGTATCAAAACAATAAAAAAAATCAAACAACTTGTTGCATTTATTTTGAATACATAATTGAAAACCGCGAAAACTGAATGAAAGGTCAACACTACTTTTCGAAACCAGGTTCTATATATCTCTAAAGGATTATTTCGCTACAAAAACTCTAGATTTTGTCGATGCATACGATAAAATAAACATTTTGAAAACATCCTAATTTGAATGTTTTCTGAACAATTGTTTTGTTATTGAAAAGAAAACACATACATAAACAAATAAAGATGACATATTAAGCCAAGAAAATAAAAAAAAATGAAATCATATGGTATCGTAGCCCTACCTTGATATCATTGTACCATGGGTATTTGAAATGACTTTACCTTCTTAATTTTACCATGTGTATAAATTTGTTTTAGAATTGTATATATTAAACAGTACGAAACGTCAAACTTTACGTTTCTTCCCAGAAATATTATCGAGAAAACACCGATACTGAACGTCCGTCTATGATTGTTGTTGTTTTTGAAATCTATAGTTGATTTTTCCGTTAGAGCGATGCCCAAAGTATTTATGTACCAATACTTATTAGTTAATTGTTCTGTTTCAGAACAAATGTAAACGATAACTGACAACCGTTTATTACTTTGATATCGAAAAAATACAAAACTAGTAGATTCTGGACATAGCAAATATTTAAACGCGCTCATTTTGTTTAGCCCGCAGCGTTAAATATTTGTTTTGTCTCAGTACCTGCAAGAATCTACTGGTACAATGAACGCGCCGTCCTTTATTGCGTTATTTTAAAATAAAAACAACTCGTGACGCCCCAAAAAAATTGGAAGTCGTGAAGTTCGAAGTAGTGATTGCTGCTGTTATGCAGTCACCATTCTTCCGCTTCAGAACTGCAAGTACTTTTTACAACGATAATCGATTTTTCCTTTATGAAATCAAAAAAATTGCAAAACTAGTAGATTTTTGCAGGTTCTAGAACAGAGCACATGTAACCGGTGGTATCTGTAATTACGTAATCCAACAAAAACGCAAAACAGGAGCAAAAGCACGCAAGTAAGTAGTAAATAATAATAATGATTTTGTTATGTCTTGTTGAAAAAAATTAATGTCAAAAAAGGATTATAAGAAGCTAAAACTCATTTAGAAAAGGTGTTGGAGGGTTGGAGTATTATTCACAATCATATGCAACAAGTTCCGTCTTCATTTATTTCATATATTTTTCATTTTCAAAATAAATACAGCGAAAATGAATTAAATGCTTGGATTTCTTTTAAACATAGGATTCAACCTGTTTAGTCGATCAATTCCACGACAAAACTGTTTGATATGTTAAATGCGTGTCCCTTCCAATCATTGATTTAAAAATATTTTATTTTTATTTTTCAGGTGCTGGAACAAAGCAAACATTTTTCTAAGTTTGCCATTCTGCTAATTTTGAGCACATCTTTATTTTTATATTTAGCGAATAAAATCACTCAATGCGAGCTTTCTGTTTAGCCCTTCAGTGGGTGTGTGCCATTCGCAAAGATGCGCCTAAGACATACTATCGATAATTCGATTAATCAAAAGTCGATCTATACGTCCCTAACGTGACGTGGTGGTGGTGGGTTGAAAATTAGAGAGAGAAAGAGATAATTGATGGAAAAGAAACCAAAAGAAAAATAGCGAATGTCAGTGAAAATACTTGAATAAAATTTTCTTGTTAACGGAGAAAATTGTTCATATTTTTATAAAATATCATGTGCAAGTTGTGAAAAAATGTAAGCATCCCAAATAGCAAATGATTTTGGAAATACAGAGTGTTGTGAAAACGAAATATTCAACTCTCATTTAAAAAGTTCTTGAATGGGCTGAATTGTGTTCTGTTCACAATTCATTATCGCAAGCGGGCGGTCGGTTGGAATATTCCCATACTATCTCTTAATTTGGACTTGACTTAAAGGTTAATTATTGAGGAAACAGTCAAGGGCCAGTCATGAATGTGCTGATTCCAATCCTAGAACCTGTCTCGACATGAGTAAACGTGAAAATGGAATGGAACATTTGAAGCACGCGAGCAAGTCTGAGACATTTTCCCCATTACAAAAAATCTTGACAACTACACGACACACCGATGAGAGAGTGGTTTTCAGCGAATTTCAATGAGCAAGAGAAAACCGTGACATGACGTGTTTTCATTCTTTTTCATCTGTAATTTCCAACATTTCTAACGGACAGACGGCTACGGCGATTCCATACAATTCAGTTTTCTGTTAAATAATTTTCATAAACATAACTACTTGCGTAGCTCAATCAATATAATCAACATTTATGATTTGGAATATTTATTTTTCGGATTTAGCATAAGACGACGACGACGTTGACAAGAGAAGGAGGAGGCTAGTAATTAGGTTTAATACAAGTAGCAATATAGCAAAAAACAACAACACCATAAGCAAACACAAAAGTCATCATCGTCCACAAGGAGGAATATGATGAATGAAGATACGACGACGGCGTCAACGTCATCCAATGGCGGTGTGAGGAAGTTCTTTCAACGTTTGTCACAAGTAAGTCCAAGGTCCCCTCTGTTTTGGCTGGTCAGCCACATGACAAAATGCCAAACATCATGTTTTCTGTTCAATAACCTCTGTTGGCCATTGCATTAATGCTGCTTTAATTCTCTTACAGATCTATCAATCTGCCTTGGATCGTTCCACACCACACACAAAACTGCGTTGGAGTGCAGCGGGCGTGCTAGTATTAATATTCCTGTTGCGCATATTTCTAAACCAAGGATGGTACATCATCTGCTATGCTTTGGGCATTTTTCATTTAAATCTGTTTATAGCATTTTTAACGCCAAAAATCGATCCCGAATTCGACCCATATGCCAATGATGGTAAGTTGTGTGGATATTTAAAGATTTGCTCTGTTCTACAACGAAAACGATTTATGACAAACATTTGAAATAAAGCATTTAATTTCAGCTGATTAGGCACATTTCATTGTTGATTATCAAATCAGTCAATTGGTTATTTTTTTATCATCCGCAATTAACATAAACGAATTTGTGTTGAAATTTCAATAGGGATTGTCCAAATTGTTGTTGTCGTATGGGTGTATTTTATTTATTTTCTTTTTATTATTTATACAAATGTTTAGAGTTGTCAACTAGGAAGTCGCCGACCGGCGGCAAGTGCATGTGATGAAGTATTGTTCGAGTTTTTTATTACGATATTGCAATAACATACTTTTATGGAGGTAGTTGACAGATCGTATTGATTTTTTTTTTACCATTGACACGCTGACTACAACGATGTTCATATTCCATGCTTCCCGAATTGCAGGTTTTAAAAGTTTCAATTATTTTGTAAATTGACCCCTTTCGCCCGTTTATTTGAGACTTTCTACTATTGATAATTCCCAGAGTCGGCTACGCGAACAAGAAGTTTCCTAAAATTTAAATTTAATAAATTAAGCGGGTATATAAGCTTTTTTTGCTATTGGAAGTAGCCGGTCTTTAGTCGAGGGTTTAAGACTTTCTGTTATGGATAAAAGCCGGCAACGCGAACAACATGCCGGGATCCATCTGAGGTAAAATGTCAACATGATCTGCGCCCAACCTCTGGACTTAAGCCAAGATTTTTTTATATTCGCGATCTTCATTAGCCCTTATAACTGGTATAGGCAATCAGAGCGTCTGGCATTCTGTAATGGACTTTCAAATAACACATATTATTAAATCAAGGACTTATGTCCAGCCGGGTTAACATCATTTGGCCTTGTAGTTTCTAAATAGAAATAGAAATTGGAGCTTATGTATAATAATAAATTATTTTAGACCACCGAACCCTACACATGTTCTCCAATTTCTATTTAAGTACTACAAGTCCAAATTATGTTAATCCTGCAAAAACTCGAAAGTTAAGCTTGTATAAGAAGCTAGTCGGCTACTTGTTCTGTAAAAAATGCTCTTATGTAGTTTCAACATTAAGGTTTTCTTTAAACTTTTTAGAGGAAAGGGAATTGTTAATTTGCCAAGCGTGATTATTTCAGATATTCAAGAGGTTTACCCTTAAGCAGAAAACAGAGTCTACGTTTAGGCCATTGTTCCACTGTGATAGGAGAACATTTATATTATTTTCACGTTTATGCTACAAAGCAAATCAACATGGTGTAATTTCCCCATCCTTACACCCTAAAACATAGGAGGGTGTATTAATCTTATTATACCGCTTGTTATACGTATACCACATAATATACCTTATCAGACGATTTAGCCATATCCAGTATCTGTTTTTTATAAGACATGGCAATTCCGATAGAGAACATAAAGTTTGCACGCATCTGTCTTGATGATTTATCTGGCGGAAATTTTTCTATATATAGTTCCTAATTTTATGTTAACACCCATATGACAGTACCTCTCCAAATTTGGTATTTTGACAGTTTTTGGATTTAGGATACTTTGCAAGAAAAAAAATCATTTTAATATAAATTGAAAACTTTGAACGTTTGTTCGCGGACTAAGAAATAAAGGATAATTCCTTTAGAATAGATAATATTTTAAAAACCTCGCCTCGCCAGGAATTTTCTTCCCACAGAACAATATACATTCATTTACATGTACACGTTTTTAGTTCTAGAAATGCTAAAGCAAATTGACTTTCTCTTACAACACATTGACATTAGTATTCGTATTTTTATGGCCTAAATAATAAGCATAAGTAAAAATACTTATCATTATGCCTGGGCTTGAACTTCGTGTAAATATGAGAATGGAAGACTTGTGTGTCATTGTCACTTCGACATTGAGCGAATATTGATTTTTCTTGCTTTGTAAGGCAAGAAAAGTGAAATCAAAACAAACAGCCCGTAAATTGTATGCAAAAACATTTTTCATTTAAAATAGACTAATAACTTAAAAACTTATGTGCACTCATCACTAGAATTATTAGAAAAATCAATAAAGCTAAGCGAAAACCAAGTCAATTGACATTATTTGCAAGTAAACACTTGTTGGATAGAAGTGGAAATTAGAGCTATTATTGATTCAAATAGCCGCCACTTGTGGGAAAAATGAAATATGTTTCTTTTTTATTTGTCAATTAAATTATGTGTTCTAGCAATAGGAGAGCCAATATATAAAATAAAAATACATCACATACTTCAATCAAATTACTTTATTTTCACAAAATATTTCAATAAAATCAATTATTAATTATTTTTTTTTACAGACGATGGTCCAAATTTGCCAACGCGCAGCAATGAGGAATTCCGGCCGTTTATTCGACGACTGCCCGAATTCAAATTCTGGCTGAGCATTACAAAAAGTACAACAATAGCGATAATCTGTACATTCTTTGATTGTTTCAATATACCCGTATTTTGGCCCATACTGGTCATGTACTTCATAACGTTATTCTGCATAACAATGAAACGACAAATTAAGGTAAGCTGAAATGATTATTAAGTGAAACAGTAATGCATATGTTTCCAGTTTCAATCGTATGGGTTGGAGAGAATTATAGTTCGACTTGACACTTGACGATTTTCGAAATGGTATATCTTAATATGAGTCTCTGTTTGACATTTTCGGCCCCCAATAAAAAATTCAAATTCTATCTACTTCAAAAGTAGTATCACCACATTAATAGTATTGCAGTTCAAGCTAAATGCGCTGAGCACTCCTAACAACTAGGTTTATTTTAATCGTTCTAGAGTCCAAACGAGTTGTAATAAGAATCAAAGATTTAACATAGTGCTCTTTTTCCTACAGGCGGCTTAAGTTCGAAGATTAGCTACATCGATCCAAGTTTTCGTGTAAACCCCATTAGCAGTACTTCCTGATATTCGGTTTTGTTGACGATTTTAGCTACATTTTCTAACGGAATTATAGAAAATTCCGCATTCTACTGAAAATTGTCTGCACAGGTTCATGTGTTCCAATATCTCTCCTATAACGGTACCGAAAATTTTGTATGTATATTTTAAAACGGAATCGATTTGAACATATTTTCGCAGTAGAGACCCTAGCAGAAAATTGTCTATATAGGCCCACCTTATGGGTGGTATATGCCCCTTAAAACGATACCTACCGATATTTGGCATTTTGATACTTTTATCGAAATGTTCTATTGAATTGTAGAAAATTTGGTATGCAGGGCTCATAATGGTTTATACCTTCTTTTGAGAGCATATGGGTCCATGTTCCCCAAAGCGACCCGATATTGGTTTTTTATTCACATTACAGAATTGTATTTTGGTGTTTTGATGATTTTAGCCACATTGTTAAGAATAACTGTTTGTAAAGGGCGAGATAAAAAAACTGCAACAAAGTCAAAAGTCATAATTTTTTTTTTTAAATTTTATTGAATGAAAGCAAAAATGTCGGATATAGCACCAAATTTTAGAATAAGTTTAGATTTGTTCGAATTGATCACCTTTGTCACGAATTATGGCCTTCAAACGGCCAATGAAACCGTCACAAGCTGTCCGAATGTTGCTCTGCGGCAAAGCGCTTGCTTGAGGTGGTCGACACCTTGGTATTTTTTAGATGCCAACCTTGCTTTCCAAAATACTCCAGACACAATAGCCTAACGGATTGGTATCCGTAGGTTTTGGTGGCCATTGTGCGCTGGAAATGAAGATAAGGGACCTTTGCGCTTGAGTTCTGGTGGCCAACCGAAGGTGCACATTTTCAGCTGACCTCTTTGGCAATTAAATACGATCATTTTGTTTGTTTACAAACTGCTGGACAACGAATATTTTCTCACCGGAGAAAACCAAATCCGGCAGTTCACCTCTTTCTGCCAAGCGAAGCAACTCTTTAGCTCTTTTGAGTCTATTTTCTTTCAGTTGCGTTGTAAGTTCTTGCACTTTTTGGAATTTCAATGGCTTTACACCGAGCTCATTTTTCAATATTTGCCGAATGGAATATTGCGATATGTTCACCTCACGAGCCATTTTTCGGCCACTGCGAAAAGGCCACGTTTCGATCAAGTCGCTTTTTTACTCTTTGCGCCATTTCTGCTGATGTTGTTGTTTTCTTCCCTCCACTTCCTTGACGTCGGGGTACGCTACCAGTATCACAAAAGATTTGTTCACATTTAAATGCTGAACTGCTCTAACGATAGCCACTTATTGTTTTCCAGCCAAATATAAAGAAATCAACTATCACGCTTAAATTTCATCACGAATAACTTTTTATACCCTCAGCCATATGTCTACAGAGGGTATATATCATTTGATACGGCCAAAACGTGCCCCATCGAAATAATGGTTTTAGACCCTAGGTCTCTTTGGACCAAATCCGTTTCCGGACATTTGGAGTACATCTAGCGATGTCCGTCCCTCTGTCTGTCTGGCTGGTGCGCACGATAACTCTCGAAGGGAGTATCCGATTTGATCCCAATTCGGTACATCGTAATATTATTGTCAAACTTAGATCGAGTTCGGAGATGGACAATATCGGTCCATTCGTTCTGGTACCTCTCCCACAAAATGTCAATATTTCCAAAGAAATCAGGTGCGAATATGGACAATACATGAAGTATGAAAATGGAATGCTTCGGTCGATTATACCTGGTACCTCACACACATTTTAACATTTCCTAAAAATTATCTCATATCTCATATAAAGTGAAGGAAGTTACCAATAAAGTTCAAACCTGGAACGTCGAAATATTTAGGTCTGATTGTTTAGGTCTGATACAAAATGAACAATGTTGGTCCATTACTTCAGAACCTACTGCATAGAAGGTCAACAATTTGAATAATCATAACACAAGTCAAAATATATTTTAATAATCGAACATTGGCTGAGGGTATACATCTGTCGGCTAAACCGAGAGATACTTTTTAACTTGTTTTCTGGAAATTTCTCACCAAAATGCTTTTGTACGCTTGTAAACAATATAATGAGCTGTCACTGGAATAATTTTGAACAGCTGTCGGACGAGTAGCTTAGAAATGACGCTTATAGACATATTTTTAAGTGTTGCTTTTAAAATGACAGTTAATTTATGATACAATCTATGATGCCACAATGCGTTTGCAATTATAATTAATAATCTGTACTGATGCTCGATAGGTCTTCCTTCTTCTATTAGGCAATTCCAGCTGATATTTACCTCCGTTTCAATGAAACGAATTTTTGTCAGGTAAACCAAACCTGCACAATACGGAAAAAGTTTAAAATTGATGTTTCATGATTGCTAAACAAGTTTTATCTAGTAAAATCCAGCAACTGCCGAAATTGCTCTGCTGATGTGCTCTCTTTTTCTGAACTTTTTAGTTAACAGACAACACTCAGTAAAATTTGGTAACAATTGTTCCCAGAATCGAGTAAACACATTCACCTTTTTAATAATTTTCTTACAAGTTTCATCATTTGTTTCAGAATCTTTCACCGAGCTATAACAAAATTATCAATTTATAACATTATAAAAAGTAACGTTTATGTAAATATATTTCGATCTAATTTTTCTTGTCAAAACTCCTGAAAATTTTTTGATCACTGAGCTTTGTCCCGTAAACTAAAATCTACCTTAGATATGGTAGATCATAGCTGTTTTGTAATCTCGTAATCTATCCAACTTCAGTAATCATGTTTAAGCAAAATTTTGAAATCTTGCACTTTACACTTATTCTATTATCCCACATTCAATGTCTGATAAATAACAACATTCTATTTGGTTTCTTTTCCCCTTTCAGCATATGATAAAATACAAGTATTTGCCTTTTACACGCAATAAGCCTCGTTATCAACGTGTTGGTGAGCCAACGGATTCATCAAAGTGACAATTAGCCGCACAGACATTGCCTACAACAAACGACAGTCGAAGTGAAGAAAAAGTAACTACAGCCGAAACAACAATAGCATCTACCCTAATATCATCAACATTGTTATCGGGGGTAACAGCCGCCGCATCAGCAACCACAACTAATGTAGTAGCAAAACCACCGCAAATTATAATGATTGATGAATGAAACAACAATAAATTCTATACAAAATCAAAAAAAAAAAAAAATCCCATATTCCACAATTCTTTTTTGCGAAACATAACATCGTCTTAAAATCAATCTACCTTACAATGGCCATGTGTATATAAATTTTGTATGCTCCACCATATCTGTCGTTTAAACAATATCTATTAGTGACAGATCGAAACCCCGACAGGGAATCAAACTTGTGTTTCATTTATTATTTTGGAATTTATTCTCAAATTTGAATTAGCTATTAATTTGAGTGTGTTTTGTATATTATTTAATATGTTATTGTTGTTGCTCTTTTTGGTGTTTCTCTTTGATTTATTTGAAAATATCAAAAGAAACGGAAAATAGCTGTCGTTGCAGTGTCTTGTGCAAATAATTTTAAATATTAAAAACCCATGTATTTTTATTGAAACTGGAATCGTAACATGTGTTTTTGGGAAACGCGTTTTCTTATGTTAATGCAATCGTAGTCTATACAAATTCTAAAAGCAGAACAATTGTGCTTTAGTTTACCGAACGTATAACGAATGCCTTTATTTTTTCAAATTTCCTTGTTTTCTTTAGTCAGTAATTATTAAAACAAAATGTAATTAATTTGTTATTAAAATAAAACAAAGTTTTTTGTTTCTTACTTTGCTCTACCTGTTTTAAGTTTATTTTAAATATGCCTTATATAAATCTCTTCTCTAAATATTTTACTTGAAGATATTTAACTTAAATTCTATGTCTTTTTAGTTATTATTTTTTCTTTTCATAAAATGTATTTTTGTTATGTTCTCTTCTCTATTTTTCTTCCCCCCACCTTGTACTATAAATTAAAAACCAATAATTAAATAATGGAAAATGAAGCTAAAGAAACTAAATAAATAAACAATAAAATAAAACAATGAATAGTTTAATATTGTAGTTTTATTATTTCACTGTAGTTGATATGATTTTATTATTTCTTATTTCGTTTGCATGCACGTTTGATTACAGTCTTTGAGTTGTTGTCCTTTTAAAACTTTCTTAACTCCGTGTTTGTTGTTGTGACTGAATATGTGGGCTGTGAATATTTAAATATTCTAAATAAATTGACCAAACTAACAATGTAAATATATGAAATTTATTTCTTATTTATTTTTGCTTTATAAATTTTTGAAATTAGAATATAGCATAAAAATATGGGCCGTCTGGTGCATTAATATTTTTTTTATTTAAATATAAATTTAAAAAATCTCGGAGATAGCATCAAATTTTAGAATAAGTCTAGATTTGTTTGAATCGGTCAACTTTGACACGAATTATGGCCTTCAAACGCCCAATGAAACCGTCACACGCTGCTCGAATGTCGCTCTGCGTCATTTTGGCCCATTCCCGGCGAAACGCTTGCTTGATCGACACTTTGGTATTTTTAAGTGCCAACTTTGCTTTCCAAAATTCTCCAGACACACTAGTTCAACGAATTGGTATCCGGAGATTGTCCATTGTGCGCTGGAAATGAAGCGAGGGAACTTATTTTGTAACGTGCTAAGTGCGATGGTGCTGAGTCCTGCTAGAATGTCCAAGGTCTGCGGCCAAAATTTTATTATGGCGACCCACACCATCACCATGGCTGGCGCTTGAGTTCTGAAGAAGCACATTTTCAACTGACCTCTTTGGCAAGTAAACACGATCATTTTCTTTGTTTACAAACTTCTGGACAACGAATGTTTTCTCATCGGAGAAAACCAAATTCAGCAGTTCACCACTCACGGCCAAGCGAAGCAACTCTCTTTCGGAGCTTTTTCGAGTCTATTTTCTTTCTGTTGCGTTGTAAGTTCTTGCACTATTTGGAATTTCAATGGTTTTACCCCGAGTTCATTTTTCAACATTTACCGAATGGAATATTGCGATATGATCAGCTCACGACTCATTTCGGCCACGCGAGTTTCGATCAAGTCGCTTCTTTACTTTTCGAACTATTTCTGCTGATGTTGCTGTTGCCGTCCACTTCCTTGGTTGCAGTTTTTTCATCTCACCATTTAAACGTTTAATTGCTAGAGATGATTCTACTAAATATTTATAGTGGTGTTGGGTATTATAACGTCGGCACCGCCCGACTTTGTCTTTCCCTACAGGCTTTAATTGCATAAAATGTTGGTAAGTAACTAAATATGTCGGTTATTTAGTGACGAAAATAAAGTATTCGTAAAACCTACTGTAAGAAATAAAGTTTTGTACTTCAAAATTGCCGATTTTAGTCCGTAATATTGTTGTAATTTGAATGTAAAACTACCTTTAACACTACTACTTGTAATTGTTATATTATATCTTGTATGCATTGAATTTGTATTCATACGAATTGTAAATTAGAATACACATTTTTTCAGTTTTCAATAAAACTTTAAACACAATAGGTTATGGGCCTCTAGACACATAAAAAAAAATCAAATTTTGAAAAAATAGTGAAAACTATGGCAAGCAACCAATTATTGTGCCCAATGGAGAAATTGCGGGGCCGCGAGAATTTTGATGTCTGGAAAAGACAAGCAAAATCGTTATTGGTGATAAAAGGTTGCTGGAAAGCTGTAAATGAAGAAATGCCGGATACCGAATTGAATGAAAAAGCCCTGGCAGAAATTACATTGATGATAGATCCGAACAATTATGGTCACATTGCGGCTGCTACAACAGCGAAAGATGCATGGACTGCCTTGATTAATGCATATGAGGATACAGGACTTACACGGAAAGTGGAATTATTGAAACAATTAGTCAACATCAAGATGCAGAATTATAAAACAATTCAGGAGTATGTGAACGACTTGGTCATCATCGCATTAAAGGTAAAGAATGCAGGATTAAACATTGATGATGAGTTGACTGCCTCATTGATGCTAGCTGGACTGACCGATGATTTCAAACCATTAGTTATGGCCGTTGAAAATTCCAAACAGAAGCTAACCGTGGATATGGTGAAAAATCTGTTGCTACAAGATGCGAAATTCGATAACATTAATAGCAGAGACTCAGCTTTTCAAGCTAAATTTTCAAAGAACAAGAAGCAAATTACGTGCTACAATTGTAAGAAGACTGGTCATATATCCAAGAATTGCCCAAACAGAAACAATGTAAGTAAGAGTGAACACGGCAAGCATGTGAAGAAATCTGAAGTTTTATTTGCCACAATTGATGGAATTTCTTACGCAAAAGCCACGTCCGATATGAGTTCTAATTTAAGCTCTTGGTACATCGATAGTGGTGCAAGTAATCATATGACAAATGATGATAGCAAGATGTATAACAAACGGCATGTAGAAAACAAAAAAGTCATCGTTGCAAATAAGGAAGAACTTCAAGTTGAATGCATTGGCGACATCGATCTGAAAGTTTCTGGTAAAGATGGGGCAAAGAATGTAATTGTCAAGGACGTTGAATTTGTTCCAAATCTTTGTACAAATTTGTTGTCCGTGCGGCAAATTACAAAAGGTGACAAGTCTGTGATATTTGAGGGCGATTCCTGCAAAATTCGAAACAAGCAAGGAAAAGTTATAGCCTTTGCAAAGATGCGCAATGAATTATACAGATTAGAATGTGAATCTGAAAACTCGAAAGATAAAGTATTTGCTGTTTCAGGTAATTTGAATTTGTTGCATCGCAGAATGGGTCATATTTGCCATTCGAAACTCAAAGATGTTAAAGAAGCCAACTTTGGATTAAATTTTTCGGAGAAAGAAGATTGTACATGCACAATCTGTCTACAAGGAAAGCAATGCCGAAAACCTAATAAAGAAGATGGTACACGAGCTACAGAACTTTTGCAAATTATACACACTGATGTTGTTGGTCCGTTGAACCAGTGCTCGTTTTCTGGAACACGTTTCCTTGTAACCTTCATTGATGATTTCTCTAGGAAAGTTGTGGCGTATCCCATAAAAAGTAAGTCTGAAGTGTTTTCAAAATTTGTGGAATTTATGAATATGGCTGAAAACCAGACTGGAAAAAAAATAAAGATTTTCCGATCAGACAATGGTGGAGAATACGTTAATCGCCAATTTGAGAAGTTATGCAAAGAAAAAGGCATTATACATCAGAAGACGTGTCCATACACCCCGGAGCAAAATGGTGTGGCGGAGCGTATGAACCGCACAATCATTGAAAGGGTCCGTTGTATGCTCATCGATAGTGGTTTAGATAATCGTTTCTGGGCTGAAGCAGCAGTTACTGCAGCATATCTCATAAATCGAGTGCCATGTCGACAACAAAAGAAATGTCCAGAAGAAATATGGAGTGGTCGAAAATCAAATTTAACGCACCTTCGAGTGTTTGGCTGTCCTGCTTTTGCACACATACCGAAAGATAAAAGATCGAAGTTAGATCCGAAGTCAACCGAATGCATAATGGTGGGATATAGTGCCGAAAGCAAGGCATACCGCTTGTTTAGTCCCAAGGATAGCAAGATAATAATCTGTCGTGATGTAACATTTATGGAGAACGGGAAAGTCAACAGAACTGAGCCAAGAAATGAAGACTTTTATTATCCAGAATTATTGCAAAACGAAAGCGCTGATTCAGGGGAGAGAGAATCCTATTATCAAGACAATCTTAATGAATCAACACCTTCCGTAATAGCTAATGATCCAAGTATGCAAAATTTGTTGTAATTTGAATGTAAAACTACCTTTAACACTACTACTTGTAATTGTTATATTATATCTTGTATGCATTGAATTTGTATTCATACGAATTGTAAATTAGAATACACATTTTTTCAGTTTTCAATAAAACTTTAAACACAATAGGTTATGGGCCTCTAGACACATTAAAAAAAATTCAAATTTTGAAAAAATAGTAAAAACTATGGCAAGCAACCAATTATTGTGCCCAATGGAGAAATTGCGGGGCCGCGAGAATTTTGATGTCTGGAAAAGACAAGCAAAATCGTTATTGGTGATAAAAGGTTGCTGGAAAGCTGTAAATGAAGAAATGCCGGATACCGAATTGAATGAAAAAGCCCTGGCAGAAATTACATTGATGATAGATCCGAACAATTATGGTCACATTGCGGCTGCTACAACAGCGAAAGATGCATGGACTGCCTTGATTAATGCATATGAGGATACAGGACTTACACGGAAAGTGGAATTATTGAAACAATTAGTCAACATCAAGATGCAGAATTATAAAACAATTCAGGAGTATGTGAACGACTTGGTCATCATCGCATTAAAGGTAAAGAATGCAGGATTAAACATTGATGATGAGTTGACTGCCTCATTGATGCTAGCTGGACTGACCGATGATTTCAAACCATTAGTTATGGCCGTTGAAAATTCCAAACAGAAGCTAACCGTGGATATGGTGAAAAATCTGTTGCTACAAGATGCGAAATTCGATAACGTTAATGGCAGAGACTCAGCTTTTCAAGCTAAATTTTCAAAGAACAAGAAGCAAATTACGTGCTACAATTGTAAGAAGACTGGTCATATATCCAAGAATTGCCCAAACAGAAACAATGTAAGTAAGAGTGAACACGGCAAGCATGTGAAGAAATCTGAAGTTTTATTTGCCACAATTGATGGAATTTCTTACGCAAAAGCCACGTCCGATATGAGTTCTAATTTAAGCTCTTGGTACATCGATAGTGGTGCAAGTAATCATATGACAAATGATGATAGCAAGATGTATAACAAACGGCATGTAGAAAACAAAAAAGTCATCGTTGCAAATAAGGAAGAACTTCAAGTTGAATGCATTGGCGACATCGATCTGAAAGTTTCTGGTAAAGATGGGGCAAAGAATGTAATTGTCAAGGACGTTGAATTTGTTCCAAATCTTTGTACAAATTTGTTGTCCGTGCGGCAAATTACAAAAGGTGACAAGTCTGTGATATTTGAGGGCGATTCCTGCAAAATTCGAAACAAGCAAGGAAAAGTTATAGCCTTTGCAAAGATGCGCAATGAATTATACAGATTAGAATGTGAATCTGAAAACTCGAAAGATAAAGTATTTGCTGTTTCAGGTAATTTGAATTTGTGGCATCGCAGAATGGGTCATATTTGCCATTCGAAACTCAAAGATGTTAAAGAAGCCAACTTTGGATTAAATTTTTCGGAGAAAGAAGATGGTACATGCACAATCTGTCTACAAGGAAAGCAATGCCGAAAACCTAATAAAGAAGATGGTACACGAGCTACAGAACTTTTGCAAATTATACATACTGATGTTGTTGGTCCGTTGAACCAGTGCTCGTTTTCTGGAACACGTTTTCTTGTAACCTTCATTGATGATTTCTCTAGGAAAGTTGTGGCGTATCCCATAAAAAGTAAGTCTGAAGTGTTTTCAAAATTTGTGGAATTTATGAATATGGCTGAAAACCAGACTGGAAAAAAAATAAAGATTTTCCGATCAGACAATGGTGGAGAATACGTTAATCGCCAATTTGAGAAGTTATGCAAAGAAAAAGGCATTATACATCAGAAGACGTGTCCATACACCCCGGAGCAAAATGGTGTGGCGGAGCGTATGAACCGCACAATCATTGAAAGGGTCCGTTGTATGCTCATCGATAGTGGTTTAGATAATCGTTTCTGGGCTGAAGCAGCAGTTACTGCAGCATATCTCATAAATCGAGTGCCATGTCGACAACAAAAGAAATGTCCAGAAGAAATATGGAGTGGTCGAAAATCAAATTTAACGCACCTTCGAGTGTTTGGCTGTCCTGCTTTTGCACACATACCGAAAGATAAAAGATCGAAGTTAGATCCGAAGTCAACCGAATGCATAATGGTGGGATATAGTGCCGAAAGCAAGGCATACCGCTTGTTTAGTCCCAAGGATAGCAAGATAATAATCTGTCGTGATGTAACATTTATGGAGAACGGGAAAGTCAACAGAACTGAGCCAAGAAATGAAGACTTTTATTATCCAGAATTATTGCAAAACGAAAGCGCTGATTCAGGGGAGAGAGAATCCTATTATCAAGACAATCTTAATGAATCAACACCTTCCGTAATAGCTAATGATCCAAGTATGCAAAATTCATCTGAAGAAACTCTAACTCCGAATGAAACCCCTGCTGAGGAATCCGATACAGACAGCGTGTATTTAGAAACAGATTGGCCATCAAATAGCGATGAAGTCAGCGCACAAAATCGTGCATGGACTCCTAGCAGAAGCTACAGGCAAGAAAGTGTGGAGGAACCACAAATTCGGAGATCAGAGCGTATTGCAAATCAAAACCAAAATTCGTCATCATTCTGTGCCATTGATTTCGTTTCAAATGATCCAACAAGTTATAAAGAAGCAATGTCGTCGGATAATGCTAATAAATGGAAACGTGCAATGGAAGATGAAATTGAATCATTGAAGCTGAATAATACATGGATTTTGACTAAACTACCACCAGGTGAAAAGGCTATAAAATCGAAGTGGGTTTTCAAGACAAAGAGTGATGAAAACGAAAGCCACATTAGATGGAAAGCAAGACTGGTCGCTAAAGGTTTTAGTCAACGAGAGGGTATTGACTATAATGAAACATTTTCGCCAGTAATCAGGTATGACTCTATAAGATATTTAGTTGCATTGGCCGCAAAAGATGGTATGGAAATTCATCAAATGGATGCCGTAAGCGCGTATCTTAACGGAAATCTCAAAGAGGTAATTTATATGGAGCAACCTGAAGGATTTTCCGATGGCACGAAAAAAGTTTGTAAACTGGAAAAGTTAATATACGGTCTCAAGCAATCTGGAAGAGTCTGGAATGAGACGATAAATTCAGAACTTATTAAAATGGGACTTGCACGCAGTGAAGTCGATCAGTGTATATACCACGACTTGAACAATGGGTATAAATTGTATGTCGCAATTTACGTTGATGACGTCCTCATATTCTGCAACAATAGCAAGATTTTGAGAAATATGAAAAAGAAGCTTTCCAAAATATTTAAAATGAAAGATATGGGAGAGGTGTCTACAATACTTGGAATAAAAATAAGTCGAAATCAGGACACTATAAAAATAGATCAAACAAAATATATCAATGATGTCTTATACCGTTTTGGAATGAGCGATTGCAATCCAGTTTCTACTCCGATGGATACTAACCAGAAGTTATCAATGTCAATGAGCCCAAATAACGAAGAGGAAAGACAGGAAATGTCGAAGGTTCCCTATATGCAAGCTATTGGGTGCTTATTATTTGCAGCACAAGTATCACGTCCTGATATTTCATATGCCGTAAATATGCTAAGTAGATATAGCACTAATCCAGGGAGAGCTCATTGGGAAGCGGCGAAGCGTGTCATGCGATATTTAAAAGGAACAATTGAGAAAGGCCTAGTATACAAACCAAATTTGGATAATACAATTACTGGTTACTGTGATGCCGACTGGGCTGGTAACATTGATGACCGGCAATCAACAACTGGATATATATTTGTATATCAATCCGCAGCAATATCATGGTCAACTAAAAAGCAAAAGACAGTAGCGCTATCATCAACTGAAGCAGAATTCATGTCAATTACAGCGGCTATACAAGAATCAGTCTGGCTAAAACGATTAGAAAACGAAATAAATCCTGACGCCAAGAAGACCATGAAAATATTTTGTGATAACAAAGGAGCATTACATGTGGCAATGAACAATAATTATTCTAATAGAACTAAACACGTCGACATAAAGGCAAAATTTATAAGGCAAAAAATCGATGAAAAAGAAGTAGCATTAGAGTACATTTCTACTAACGAAATGTTGGCAGATGTTTTTACAAAAGCTTTACCATGTCAAAAATTAAAATATTTTAGAAATAGGTTTGGTCTTTTGTAAAACAAAATAACATTTTCTTTAATTTAATGAAAGGAGTTTACATTCAGGGAGAGTGTTGTAATTTGAATGTAAAACTACCTTTAACACTACTACTTGTAATTGTTATATTATATCTTGTATGCATTGAATTTGTATTCATACGAATTGTAAATTAGAATACACATTTTTTCAGTTTTCAATAAAACTTTAAACACAATAAAATTCATCTGAAGAAACTCTAACTCCGAATGAAACCCCTGCTGAGGAATCCGATACAGACAGCGTGTATTTAGAAACAGATTGGCCATCAAATAGCGATGAAGTCAGCGCACAAAATCGTGCATGGACTCCTAGCAGAAGCTACAGGCAAGAAAGTGTGGAGGAACCACAAATTCGGAGATCAGAGCGTATTGCAAATCAAAACCAAAATTCGTCATCATTCTGTGCCATTGATTTCGTTTCAAATGATCCAACAAGTTATAAAGAAGCAATGTCGTCGGATAATGCTAATAAATGGAAACGTGCAATGGAAGATGAAATTGAATCTTGAAGCTGAATAATACATGGATTTTGACTAAACTACCACCAGGTGAAAAGGCTATAAAATCGAAGTGGGTTTTCAAGACAAAGAGTGATGAAAACGAAAGCCACATTAGATGGAAAGCAAGACTGGTCGCTAAAGGTTTTAGTCAACGAGAGGGTATTGACTATAATGAAACATTTTCGCCAGTAATCAGGTATGACTCTATAAGATATTTAGTTGCATTGGCCGCAAAAGATGGTATGGAAATTCATCAAATGGATGCCGTAAGCGCGTATCTTAACGGAAATCTCAAAGAGGTGATTTATATGGAGCAACCTGAAGGATTTTCTGATGGCACGAAAAAAGTTTGTAAACTGGAAAAGTCAATATACGGTCTCAAGCAATCTGGAAGAGTCTGGAATCAGACGATAAATTCAGAACTTATTAAAATGGGACTTGCACGCAGTGAAGTCGATCAGTGTATATACCACGACTTGAACAATGGGTATAAATTGTATGTCGCAATTTACGTTGATGACGTCCTCATATTCTGCAACAATAGCAAGATTTTGAGAAATATGAAGAAGAAGCTTTCCAAAATATTTAAAATGAAAGATATGGGAGAGGTGTCTACAATACTTGGAATAAAAATAAGTCGAAATCAGGACACTATAAAAATAGATCAAACAAAATATATCAATGATGTCTTATACCGTTTTGGAATGAGTGATTGCAATCCAGTTTCTACTCCGATGGATACTAACCAGAAGTTATCAATGTCAATGAGCCCAAATAACGAAGAGGAAAGACAGGAAATGTCGAAGGTTCCCTATATGCAAGCTATTGGGTGTTTATTATTTGCAGCACAAGTATCACGTCCTGATATTTCATATGCCGTAAATATGCTAAGTAGATATAGCACTAATCCAGGGAGAGCTCATTGGGAAGCGGCGAAGCGTGTCATGCGATATTTAAAAGGAACAATTGAGAAAGGCCTAGTATACAAACCAAATTTGGATAATACAATTACTGGTTACTGTGATGCCGACTGGGCTGGTAATATTGATGACCGGCAATCAACAACTGGATATATATTTGTATATCAATCCGCAGCAATATCATGGTCAACTAAAAAGCAAAAGACAGTAGCGCTATCATCAACTGAAGCAGAATTCATGTCAATTACAGCGGCTATACAAGAATCAGTCTGGCTAAAACGATTAGAAAACGAAATAAATCCTGACGCCAAGAAGACCATGAAAATATTTTGTGATAACAAAGGAGCATTACATGTGGCAATGAACAATAATTATTCTAATAGAACTAAACACGTCGACATAAAGGCAAAATTTATAAGGCAAAAAATCGATGAAAAAGAAGTAGCATTAGAGTACATTTCTACTAACGAAATGTTGGCAGATGTTTTTACAAAAGCTTTACCTTGTCAAAAATTAAAATATTTTAGAAATAGGTTTGGTCTTTTGTAAAACAAAATAATATTTTCTTTAATTTAATGAAAGGAGTTTACATTCAGGGAGAGTGTTGTAATTTGAATGTAAAACTACCTTTAACACTACTACTTGTAATTGTTATATTATATCTTGTATGCATTGAATTTGTATTCATACGAATTGTAAATTAGAATACACATTTTTTCAGTTTTCAATAAAACTTTAAACACAATAAATATTGTCCGCCAATACCTTTAAAACCCATATTAAATATTTTTCGGATGGTAAGTATTGAACAAGTAAGTATTCTACAGCAAAATAACTGATTAGTCGTTATGAAAATTGTAACTTTGATTCGATTTTATCAACATTTTAAACAACTTGTACAAAGGTCGGCCAAGAAGACTACTTTTGACAACAATTTGACAATAAATTAAGTAGATTATGCACTATTGCGATTTGACCTTCTTTGAATTTAAAGTCACCATTATGTTTTTGGCAGGAAACTTGGTTGTCAGATGACCTTACTGGTCGACCTTATATAGGCCGTGAAGTATATCTTTAACCTTTTTATTAATGATAGTTTGTTTTTTTTCAGTAAAAGTTTGTGCGCTAATCAGCTGATTTTTAATGTTGTTTTGTGACCGGAGCGAAAGCTTTAGAAAATTCTTGGATGAAAAAGATACACCGTGTGCTCCAGAACGTGCATGACCATGAACATGTAGAATGCATCTCCTGTTTCCTATGATGACCTTTTTAGAGACAAATAATATATTTTCTATATTCATTTGAGGAATAACAACTAAATACGAAAAGCTAATTAATCTAATATATGATTAAAACTCAAAAATACCAACAATTATTTATTATTATTAACAAAGGAACAATACAATTTATAATGAATTACATATTTCATCTTCACAAAGTTTTGTTACACAGATATCAGATGACAAGATAAAATGGAATCAATTACCACTATTAATTAACAAACGTGCCGTACTTTCGACATTATCGAAGAGACTTAGCAGTTCTTCTTCTTTGCGTTTGATGCGGGCTCTTATATCTGCAATTGATTCGGTTTTGGGCATTTCTCGGTTCAGTAATTGATCCATGCTTTGCATTAGTCTGGAAATAGCAAATGCGAGTATTTTTTAACATTTCTACGAGCAATAGTGCACTTCAAACGACTCTAGGGAGAAAATGGGGGAATAGACATTTTTGTTTAAAGAACATCTTTTCAACATGGGAGCCTGTTTCGTAGGGGTTAAATGATTCGAAGACTTTTAACACTTGAGATTTATAAAAAATTATTTTACTGACAAAATTGTGAACATAAAGAAGTTCAACGGAGATGGATAAATTACTCCGTTCCAGAACTGCAAGAATGTAAAACTTCTACAACGATAACCGACTTTTCGTTTATATCACAAAAAAATGCAAACGTAGTAGATTCTTGCAGGTTCTGGAACAGAACTTATGCAAACATTCGAAATTTCTATTAACGTCTGAAGACAGATATAGAAGTCATTTTTTTAGAAATTTTAGGCTTACGTAGGCTTTCTCAAGGTGGAATACATACAAACGATTTAAAGGTATTCAACAGAACGTCGTAGGCATCCTATAGTTGGAAACCTCTTTTCAAAGTCATTCATACAAATCCATACCTTTTATGGATTGATGACTTATTTTTGCATAAATTCCTTTAAAAAATATATCAATTCAGTTCCAAAATCTCTTACTTTTGATTCTCTGCAAAGGCGTCACAAGATTTACGCGGTGTTTTCCTTTTGGTGACGTATGATTTGTCAAGGAATTCCTGCAGATCGGTTAAATGTTCTTCTTGCCTTTCTGAGTGTTCTGGGAATTTGCGTTTCGTTTTCAACAGTTGCTTGTTTTTCAAGTCTCTGCGTCCTTTTTCAATTTCATCCACAATGTGCTTGGAGGGATTTAGAAATTTTATGTCACCCACTATTAGAGAATGATTTAGAATTTCTTCTTCTTGGGTCTGTATGGCAATATCTCCAGAGTCGGTTATTATATTTTGAATAGTTTTACTATCTTTTTGTTGAACTTTTCGCCCCAAAGACGATGAGGTGTTGTTGCGATTCCATTGAGGCTTCTTAGCTACCGTCATATTACGATTTATAGCAGCAGGGAGGTTAGATTTGATGACTACGGGATTTAGGGTTCCACGTTTATTTGTGGCCGGTTTTGATGGAATATTTTGAGTGTTAAAATTCTTTTTTGCGACATATTTGGAATTGATTGTATGGTTTTTGTTTACGGTACTATCTGTGGTACGTTTTCGAGTGATGGTAATTGTAGGTCCGGGCAATTTAGAATTTATTGAATTCTTAGAAACTCCAGTAGGTTTTGTTGTTGTAGCCGATCTAGTTATGGGCTTTGAAGTATTACCATTCCATCTAATTTTGGCAGTATCTCTTATTGCTTCTGCATCCAGTTTTTGTCGCTTAACCGCATTAGTTTTTTGCCCAGTTCCCGTTTTTGCCGAGTTTAAGTACATTCTTTAAAGATAATTTATTTGAAAAGGAAATTCGGAGTTATTTTGAAACCGAAATAGAAAGAAAATTTAAACTCCAAGATGTTTCCAAAAAATGTTTGGCAATAGAAAATTTGAAATTATTTTTCAATAAAAATATTACAAAATCAGAGGTAACTAAATTTTCACTGTGCAAGAGAGTTGAACAGTGCCTGTAGTGGGATTCTCTAAAGAAGAGAATACGTTAGAGGTGCGAATACATAAAACGACTGGCTTAAAAGTGACAATACATAAAACGCCTTTTTGATTGGCTTAAGTCATAGGCTGGCTTTTTCGGAAAAGAACAAAGGAGCATGGGGCCAAAATCGAACTAGATCAACCTATAATTCCTTTGTTCCTCTACGAAGAAGCTAGCCGATGAATTAAGCCAGTCAAAAAAGCTTTTTATGTACTTTTACCTTAACTCATTGTTTGAGAAGAATGAAAAAAAAAACTCATACACGATTTTAACGGTTAAAAATATTTATTTCCTTATTTTATGTTTTAGTACAAACTTAAAACTATATAAACAGCATCAATTAATACATTTCTTATTAATTAATTAAATTACATTGTGTAAACTTTCAAACGTTCTTCAAACCCCTCCAAGCCTTTGTGAGGTTAGATTTGAATCTGTTGGTTGTAGATGGATCTGTAGGAAAGGGAAAAAGAAAAATGGATAATAATTCTTGTAACAGGCGTTATGTTATTTAAATAAAATATTTAAATATTGTAATATATTCCAAACCCGGCTGAGTCAATATTAAAACTTACAGTATAATGATCATGGTACAATAAAAAGGTAAGGCAGGTTAGTAAAACTACTAAAATACAACCCTGTTACTATGCCGGCTTTCTGTAAAAATTTCTCAAAATTAGATGCAACAAGTTGTTCTCATACAAAATTGACAGAAGTCGGGCATATTTAGAAAAGAAATTGTAATCAGCTCTACCTTACATTTTTATTGATCGTGGCATGGTAGAATAATTGAGATAGACGCATCAACACAGCTGCTGGGACACTAAATTGTCAAACCAATTTTGGAATTGAAATTTTTTAAAAATTGGTGAAAAACGCATATTATAATAATCTCCGATTGACGTCGTATAAGAAAATATATAAAAATCTATATATGTTTGAAAAAATATTTAAACATTTTTAACATATCCATGTTTTCCAAGCGTTGATACATCTACCGGTATTCTTCTACCATGAAACGTGGTAATATATATTTGTTTTATGTATTTCCACCCTTAAGGATGATATTGTTTCTTAAATGAGTCATCAACCAGCTACTTCGTAAAAGAGTAAAGAAGATATGTTTTAGCTTAAGGTGAGAATACATAAAGCGCTTATCTGGCTGGCTTAAGCCATCGGCTGGCTTCTTCGGAAATGAACAAAGTGGCATAGAGCCAAATTCGAACTAAGTCAACCTTAAACTCCGTTGTTCCTCTACAAAGAAGCCATACGAAAAAGCCAGCCGATGACTTAAGCCAATCAAAAAGCCTTTTATGTACTTTGACGTTAAGTCATAAACTAGCTTCGTCGTAAAAGAACTAAGGAATTTAATTTTGACGTAGTTCAAGTTCTGCGCGAAATTTAAACTAGATTAACCTAGTGTCCGTTGTTACTTTTTTTTTTTTCAATAAAAAAAAATTGTTCTATGTATTTTCACCTTTAAAGTGTAGATACATAAAAGATTTCTTACAGGCTTTTTAGTTTTAGGGTTCAATTTTGGCTCATAATTGCTCAATTGTTCATTTACTAAAATTCCAGCCGACTATTTAATTCAGTTATAAAAGACTTTTGCAAGAAAAAATCCTCTTGAATGTGGAGATACATAAGATATAAAAAGGAATTGGGATGACCTAGTTTAAAAAGTGTTCTTCGTAAAAGAACAATGGATTTTTAGGTTGACTTAGTTCAATTTTGGATCATAATTTATACTTGTTTACCCTACTCTCCTTTGGTATTTTTCGAAGAAGGCAGAATATGACTAAAGGTGAGAATACATAAAGCTCTTTTTTGACTGACTTAAGTCATCTTTGTAAAAGAACAAAGGAGCGTAATGTGAACAAGTATAAATTATGGGCCGAAATTGAACTAAGACACCCTTATAATTTGACATACATGCTTCACATTACGCTCCCTGGTTCTCTTACGAAGAAGCCAGCCGAAGACTTAAGGTGAGAGTACATAAACAGCTTGAAGTCTTCGCATGACATATTTTGTGACATATCATGAAGGAATGCCAGAACCGCACTCAAAGTCTGCCGTCGTTTCCCTTTATAATTTAACATAAATATACCTAGCCATGATGCCAAGCTACTTATGTACCCTCACCTTTAAGATAGTAAAAAAATATTTCATGTATTCTCAACTTTAAGCCAGTCAAAAGAGCGTTTTTGTATTCTCAACCATGGTAAAATTAAGAAGGTAAAGTCATTTCAAATAAAGGTGAGAATAGATAAAACGCTTTTCTGACTGGCTGGATTCTTCGTAGAGAAACAAAGGAGTTTTGGGCTGACTTAGTTCCATTTTGGTCATTCGCTTCTTTGTTCTTTTCCGAAGAAGCCAGCCGATGACTTAACCCAAGCGTTTAATGTATAAGCGTTTAAGCGTTTAATGTATTCTCACCTTAAGACTATCGATCTCTACATTCTCTGTAATTTACCTTGCCGATCTCTCTGATTTGGGTATTTACAATGGTTTTGTAAGTATATATTTTGACAATGACACGTTGTCAAATAAATAATTTTGAAAAAAAAAAAATGTAAACATATGAGTGCATGACATTACCTTCTTGATTTACCATGTTTTCAACTTTAAAAAGTTAAATAAGTAAAGTTATGATTTTATGAATTTCTCTTAAGAATCCTTTTGTCTAAGGGAACTTTTCGAAAAAGTAAGTTAGGACACAGACAAAGAACTATTCGCAAGAGAAAAGCTGAGAGAAATCAGAAGCCAATGGCATTTATTACCCATACTTTTTCTAAAACTTAATATTTAAACTTTTACGTTGTTCTCTTTTAACCCAAAAAATGAGGAGATGAATTTAAAGTTAGCATTTCCCCCAACCTCAAAGCAGATGATGACCACCAAAATTTAATGAAATACAAACATTGATGAGTTTTTTTATTTTTGTTGATAAGGAATACTTTGCAAATTTTATTTTTGATTTGAAATATAATCATGTTGGTTTATATGTATATAATTACGTTTACATATGTATATAGATATATTTAAATATTACTTTTAAACTACTATGCAGTACTACACAAAAACAAAACAAAAATATTGTTAATATTCTTTTAATTAAAGCCGACAATTGTGACAAAATTTAATTATACGATTAAACCGTTTTATTTAATGGGCAATGTGTTGTTTATGTTATTATTAAAAATTTATATATTTAAAAGAAAACAAATAAAAAAAACTAAAAAAAAACAATTTATGAAATATATTGCATTTATATTATTATTAAATAATAAAAATTATTAAATTATATTGATTATCAACTATGATTTGGTTTAGTTGTGAGTCGTCGTAGCAGCAGAATCATGGAAATTAAATAATTCATTTTTGTAAGTAATAATATGTTCTTATAAAAATATTAAATTAATTATTTCAAAGATATAAAATTAATAATTTTCTTATTTATTAAAAAAATAATATGTTTCGTATTATCTGGAAATTGGTTTTGTTCGTAAAAATGTATTAATTTTCGATATCGTTTGATCTCTTTTATTGTTCTTTTCATAGTATTTTTTGTATTAGTTTGAGGTTATGCTTTTACCATTTTCAAGTGTAAATTTCAGTTAAAATCTAAATATAACAATCGCCAAAATGGCGGAAGAACTCCGTCTTATAATTAATTAAATTATTGAAATAAACTAATAACTCGGGTTTTCAGTGGTCTCAGAACTTAAGGTGGAAACACATAAAACGCTTTTTTGACTGGCTTCTTCGTAGAGGAACAAAGGAGTCTTGGGTGGACTTAAGGGGAGAAAACATAAAACGCTTTTCTGACTGGCTTAAGTCATCGGCTGGCTTTTTGGGAACAGAACCAAGGAGCCTAAGGCCGAAATCGTACCTAAGCCAGTAAAAAATGCGTTTTATGTATTCTCACCTTCATCTATATCCTGGCGGTGTCTCTGAAACACGAGCCAACATCTCCATGGGGATACATACATAGAAATAACTAAAACTCAAAAAACTCAAAAAACAAAAAAACTAAATAAAAATCATAGAAACGTAAAGGTGAGACCACATGGAGCAAGTTTTTTACTGGCTTAAGTCATCGGCTGACTTCGTCGTAAGAGAGCAAAAAGTTGTAGGTTGACTTAGTTCATTATTGTCGCATAAAATATACTTGTTCACCCTTCGCTCCTTTGTTCTCTTCCGAAGAACCCAGCGGTCTGTGTGTTCTCATCTTTACAGATGCTTCTCAAACTATTTCTTTCCTCTCGCTCGCTCTCCTATATTTTCTATGGCTAAAAAAAGGGCATACACATCAAAATCGAAACATTAATTTGTGTCAGAGAATGTCGATGAACGGGTTTATTCTCTTTCTCTGCAAACAAGACTTTTTCAATGATAATTTAAAACTTTTCGAAGGATAATTATAAAGAGATATGAATTTAAAGATTTAATTACAAGTGTATGCGATAAACTGTTTCTTTCCTTTGGTCTTATATTGTAACTAGCGAGCCCTACATTTGTGATTGACGTAATGTTACAGTAAGGTAAAGTTACCGTAAAGTTAAAGTTGATTATTCCTTTCATTAGAGTGTCTTACAATTATTTTAACTCCTGTATAATTTCAATTTTATGAATTTCATTTCCTCGATTTACACTTGAAAATGGTTTCTATCTAATAATTGCAATGCAATTTCGCAAATCTTTAAATTATAATAATCACTATTTTTAGGTTATATTATATATAGAAAAAATATATTTATATATTAATATATGTATTTGTATATATAGATTTATTTTTTTTTCAAATATAGTTTTTTTTTACAATTAGTTAAACTAAATATGTGTATGGATGTATTTTGGTTAGAGTTCTTATTAGATGAACAAAATATTTATGTATATATATTAAGGCCCAGGTTATTTGCTATGAAACCAATTGATAGATGATGATGATGCGTACGTTGTTACAGTGGGTAGAATAAGAAGTTTTATTTTATTTTTTCACAATACCATAACTACAATTTCCGTCAAGATCACCAACATCTTGCCAAAATCTACTCTCTTCGCTCTCTACAAACATATACGCTTTACACCGCAATCCATACAAAATTTAGCATGTTCTATGAGAAATTTACTGCCACATTCATGGCAGAATTTTGACATTTTCATACTTGAACTCATCGTTGAACTGGAGCCATACAACTGGGTTGAGGAGCTTGCAGGAGTTTCACGATTTGAATTCATCATTGGTTGCTGTTGCTGCTGATGATGGCTATTTGGTGTTGATGTCAAACCCATTGCGGTCATCATTGTAGGATGTATGGGCGTGGTATCATAGTTGTTATTTCGTTCACAACGTAACATCTCATCCAAATCGTGGCCTATAGGATTGTTGTTGTTGCTGCTATTGTTATACAATTGTTTTTGGTAAATGTTGTTGTTAGTATTACTATTGTTATTATTGTTATTGTTATTTGGGCCAACCATAATTGGTGGCAAGGCATGTTCAGAACTACTGCTGGATGAGGCACTCAATTGTCGACAACGTTCCTCGGCCAAGGGACGACTTGTTATCACATTGCCACCGCTACTTTGATTATTTGTTAATGGTCGATTACGACTAGTATTACGTGGGTTAGTTAGTTCAGAAGAACGTTGACGCGAAAGACTGTGGGAAAAAGAGAGACAAATTAAGAAGATGTCATGGGTATTACATTCGAATTAAAGTAAAGGTATCCGTATATATATGAAAAGTGTCGATGGTTTCTTGTAAGGGTCAAGGTGAGAATACATAAAACGCTTTTTTGACTGGTTTCTTCGAAAGGAACAAAGGAGTTTTAGGTTGACTTAGTTCGATTTTTTACCTTAACGGTACAAATAACGCACATAAACAAAAATCTATTTTCACAAATAACTTTTGTGTCACTAAAGAATAATTTTTATCTGTTATTAATTAATGACACTTTACTAATATATTTTGAGTTTGTACAGCAGCACTTAGCCAGCCGATGATTTAAACCAGCCAATAAATCGTTTTATTTATTCTCACCTTTACCTTCAAGTCGTTATTCGTTCGAGTCCGTTTAAGTCAAGTTATTGCTCTTTTCCAGAGTTTCTACTACGATAACCGATTTTCCCTTTATGATATCGATTAAAATTGCCCAATTAGTAGATTCTTGCAGGTACTAAAACAGAACATATATTTGAAACGTATGAAACTGTATATTTTTTATTAAAATATTCTCTAACGTTTCAACTGATCCACACACTAGTCATTTTAAATTGTTTCGATTTATAAATCAACCTTTCAAATGAGACTTGTATAGATTTGTTTAATGTTATATAAAATGTAAGTCAGCTGGTCTTTGTTTACCTATACACAGACACTTTTTACTTAAGCTGCTATCAGACGATAAGTGTTTTACATATGCGCTGTCACATTTACTATGCATTTGTATTTCCGTGTGTATGTCAAAATTGCAATTTTACATATGACTCCTAATTCTTTCTATCACAAACTTACATATGCTCTTTTTATTCCCTTTGGTAACATGTATTTTCTAAATATAATAGCTTATGGATGACTTATACTACAAATTTAATTTTAAATTTTTTCCCCACTACAAACAAACAGCACTTTTTATTAAATTATATTTTTCCGATGAAAATAGGACTCGCCGTGATCGAACATTTACGTATGTTCTTTGCTCATGTGTATGCATGGTAGAAGAATATAGGTAGACGCATCGACACAGCCGCTGGGACAATAAGCAGCTTGAATTATTGTCATATTTTGTGGCATATCATAAAGAGATGCTAGAGTCGCACTCAAATCCTGCCGCCGTCTTCCTTTATTTTATTTGACATTTGCTCGGTTCCAGAACCTAAAAAAATCTACTATTTTTGCAATTTTTTCGATATCATAAAGGGAAAATTAGTTATCGTAGTAAACATCTTTACATACTTGCAGTTCTAGAACAGAGCATAATATGCCTAGCCATAATGCCAAGCTGCAACCAACAGACTGCTGTCATTTCGGAGCCACTCGTCTGACAGTTGTTAAAATTATTCCAGTGACAGCTCATTATATAGTTTAAAAGCGTTCAAAAGCATTTTGGCGAGAATTTTCCAGAAAAATGTTATTCGTCATGTAATTCAAGCGCGATAGTGTGAGTATTCCAGCATTTAAATGTGAATAAATCTTTTGTGTTTCGTACGATCGCTCGTTACCGTGATACTGGTAGCGTAGCCCGACGTCAAGTAAGTGGACGGAAGAAAACAGCAACATCAGCAGAAATGGTTCAAAAAGTAAAAAAGCGACTTGATCGAAACGTGGCCGCTTCGCAGTGGCCGAAAAATGGCTCGTGGCTCGGCAAATATTGAAAAATTAGCTCGGGGCAAGCCACCTCAACAGAAATAAAATAGACTCAAAAGAGCTAAAGAGTTGCTTCACTTGGCCGAATGTGGTGAACTGCCGATTTTGGGTTTCTCCGATGAGAAAACATTCGTTGTATAGCAGTTTGGTCACTGATGGTCGCTCCCCGCTCGTATTAATCGACCGTGGCATCAGAATAAATGCCGAATATTATCGCGAAAATATTCTGGAGGGTGTATTAAAACCTCCGGGCACGCAAACATTTTGGCCGCAGACCATGGGCATTCCAGCAGGACTCAGCACCATCGCACTCAGCACGCGCCACCCAAGAATGGTTATAAAATGAGGTTCCTCGCTTCATTTCCAGCGCACAATGGCAATGGGCTGGACTATTTTGTCTAGAGTATTTTGGAAAGGAAGGTTGGCACTAAAAAATACAAAAGCAAGCGCTTCGCCGGGAATGGGCCAAAATACCGCAGGGCAGAGAACATTCGGGCAGCGTGTGACGATTTCATTGGCCGTTTGAAGGTCATAATTCGTGCCAAAGGTGACCAATTCGAACAAATCTAAACTTATTCCAAAATTTAAAAAAATGTAAACAATTTGGCATTTGACTTTGTTGCACTTTTTTAATCTCACCCTGTATACCCATTTACAATGATTAAAGGTGAGAGTACAAAAAAGTTTTTTTGACAGACTTAAGTCATCAGATGGCTTCTTCGTAGAGGAACAAAGGAGTTTTAGGTTGACTTAGTTCGATTTTGACCCTGCGCTCGTTTATTCTTTTCTGAAGAAGCCAGAACTAAGCCTGTCAAAAAAGCGTTTTAGGTATTCTTACCTTAAGGTCATTATTTTGATTTGTGTGCTTAATCATCCCACATTTACGATTGGTAATTTCACATTGTAGAAGAATTGACGCCTCGGAACATTGTTATGCCAAAAATTTGAAAAAGTTTTTTCAAAAATAAATAAATTTTTGTATTTTTTTTATACGAAGACAATCGGAGCTTGTTATGATATGCATTTTTCAACAATTTTAACGAATTTGAATAATTTTTCCTTCAACATTTTCAATTTCAAATTCGGTTTGACAGTTCACTGTCTCAAAAGCTGTGTCGAAGCGACTACCTGTAGTCTCAGTATATCAATCTCATATGCTGTGTTACAGGACCAGCAAGAATTTACTAGTTTTTCAAATTTGTTCGATACCATAAAGGTAAAATGGGTTATCGTAGTAAAAAGTTTTACATTCTTGCAGTTCTGACCAATATTTTTACCAAAAGTCTGTCCAGATTCCATACAGTCCTTTCTATATAAGAAACCATGATGCAAAAATGTATGCCAAAAATGTCTTCCCAAATCTAATCAATTTGTAATTTTGAAAATTTGTTTAAATAATGAAAATGGGAAACAAAACATTATTACTTACCTCCCATAGGCCGAGTCTGCACTCGTTTTGGAACTAACACCCAGACGTGAGTTCGGCGATGACAGCGGATAGCCATCCAAACTGCTTAGCTCATCCGAATCGGCGTAGGCATCACCACTCGGTGTACCCGTGGCTTTGTTCGCCTTATTGCGATTATTCATCATCGACGTGGTCGTCATGTCATTGGATCTTTGCTGCTCCAGAGACTGCCTGAGATTGGCCGTCATTTCATCACTCAGCTGGCGAAAGTCTTTTTGCATTTGTTGTATAAGATTTTTAGCGTTATTCAATTGAACATCGGGTTTATTTAAAAAATGGCCAATAAATTGATTACCTCCTCCTGCTCCTGCGGCGGCAGCTGGCGTGGATGCAATTGGTATGCCGCGACTCCGAAGACCAGGTGTTAGGTTGTGATGCTGTTGTTGCTGTTGCTCATCATCATCGCTGATTTTGCTGAATTTATTGTCGGCTGCGTCCACCTCCAACTCGACCAGGCATTGGGGATTGCCCATCATCATGTCGCGTATTGAATTCGGAGAGATGGATTCTCGGTCCATATCGTCATTCTGTTCGGTTTCAATGCTTATGAAAATCTCCCGTTTTTGGTGGTGGTTGTGGTTACCAAGCAACTCATCGTCACTAGCAAGGGACTTGTCGTTATACCTATTTTTGGTGGCTCTGTTATTGGGGGAAAAGGAATCGAAAAGACCTTTAGGATGGGGTGGTAGGTTGGGGAATTGAAAATGATGTTGGGAATTCAAATTATTGCTGTTACAACTACTTGTGTTGTTGTTATTGTGGTTGTTGGTGTGATTGTTAAGGGGAGGGAATGTATTTGGGGCATTGGTCTTCTGTTGGGGGACAGTGGTGTTGTTGTTCACATTGGAATTCGGCACTAACATCGATCTTTGTTTCTTCGATGTCCGATTCAATAGAAATTCTCGACAATCCTTAAATAGAGGAAATTGTTCTTCATCATTTTCGAATGATGATAGGAATTCCTCAAAATCAAAATTATCAAATTCGGCCGGCAATGAAGGTGGCGGTATGAATGGCTCCTCCAAATTATTCATTTGGGCACTGAGGCGATCGAAGGCCTTCTGGTGTTCCTTCATGAAGTTTTCACACTCCATGGACGAACGATTGGCCTCATCATCAGCCGAACATGAATCCGCCTCGGGCGAGGCGTCGTATAAGAATTGATTGCGACCCAGGCGAATGCGTCGCTTTAGAAGATTGCGTCCCTCAGCAGAGTTGCGTTGATTAGCCGCCGAAGACAATTGGCTAGTTGGCTGATGATGCAGCTGCTGTTGAGCTGCAGGCGGGGCAGCTATATTGGAAGAGGATAAAGGAGGAGCAACGGAGGTCTTGGGGGGAGCTCCACTTTGGTTATCGATCTTATTGACGGAGGGCAAAAATTTCGTTGGTGGCACCGACGATGATTCGGACGAGGAGGAAGATAAATGCTCCCGACGATTTGCCTGCAAAGCAACCGAATCGGAGTGCTTGAAATCATTGCGTAGCTTATTTAAATTAATGGGTAAGTTATCACATTTGTTAATTAGTTTTGGATCGATATAGTCGGAGGCTCCCACCGAAGCTTTGCGCTCTTCAGTGGATTTTTGGGTACTGGACCCAAACAGGGAGCTAAGAGCAACAGGTTTTTGGGATGTCTGAGGTTTGATTTGTTCCATGGGATGTAAGGTCTTTGAATTCAGGGGAGTCAGAGGTTTGTTTAGGGGTGTAGAGGGTTTGGTAAGGGGTGTGGAGGGCTTGGTTAGAGGTGTAGATGGTTTGCTTAAAGGTATTGCCACCGGTGTTGAGGGTTTGGTTAAATGCTGTCCATTGCTTGTGGCTGTGATGAGTGGTGTGGTCGGCTTGGAGCCTAGCGGGGCCAAGCGAACAGAGTTATATTTGGTGGAAGCATCTTGGGACCCAAGCTTGGGAACTTCATAATTCTCATTCGGTTCACTCAAACTGAGATCCAAAAGGTCGGCTTTAATGTTCTTTGCCGAATTTTGTTTGCTTAGATTGTTACTCTTGTCCTTTAGCTCCTTGGCATTGAGAGGGCCATCCAGATTAGTTAAGGCTGGTGTTGTGGGGGCAGCGTTGGAGGCACTTGTTTCCGAACCCCTTATACTATTTTGATCCGGGTTTTCCTTGATGGTTTCAGTATTCGCTGCCTTATTCAATTTCTCCAATTCGTGTTCGTATTTCAGGAACACTGCCAAGGAATCGGTTTTGTTGACATATCGCGAAGCAGTATTGGGAGCACTTTCCGTTTCACTGGTATTGGGTGTTAGGCCGCCACTGTTCGCTGCAGCCTCATTGGCAGCATTGATGTTCAGTTTCAGGGGCTGTTTACGATTCGAGGCCGATGTATCCCGACGCACCACACGAGGACTTTTGGTGATGGCATAATCATTGACACAAACCGATCGAACTGGCATTTCGTCGTATTCCTCGGGTTTCATGAAATTCGACGATATCGGACCCTCATCGGAGAGACCTCTCTGTATGGTGGGCCTGTGTTTCTGGGCAAATAAGGGTACGCGTTGTGTCAGCAAGGGCGAGCGGCGTGGACATCTCAAGGACCCTGTTCGCCGGAAGCTCGAAGATCTTGTCAGGGTGGGTGTTTTGGATGTTGTTTGTTGTGACGATGTTGTGTTGGTTGTGGGACTAGATGATGTGTTATTTGTGCTCGATGTACTACCAAGTGTCAGAGAGGTGGACATTTTATTGGTTGTTGTCGAGTTCGTTGCTGCCGGTGTGGCTGGCAAACTGGGCAGTTGTGGTGTTGTGGGAGAGGATTCTGTGGTGGGTGAACATAGTTCCTCTAGCTGTCGTTTGGCTGATAAAAATGGATCATAGTTATCGGGTAGGCCACTGAAATGGGAGGTGAAACGTTAGAAAGGTGTGCATAACATTTGACAGGATCAGATTGATTTCGAAATGTTGAGTAATGGAATTTCGAAATAAATCTGACAAAGTTTATTTAATCTTGCAGAACCCAGTCTCAGCAGAAATACACTTGAATGTTGATTTGTGAAGCTTTTCAAGACCTATATTTTATATCTTAAAATCTTGTCGAAGATTTCCTACAGTAGCCTGGAAAGAGTATGTCTGCTAATAAGGCTCTTCCCTATGCAGAATATCTTAAGGTGGCACCTTAGAAAACCTTTTGTAGGTCTCTATTTGTAAAATATCTTTTGGAGGTCTTATATGTATTGAAGGCTCCGATTAAGTTTTCAAAATATTTAAGAAATCTTATGTGTACTAAAGACCTATGGGATACAAGAATGGATTTCTATGGATATAATACTCTGGAAGGTATTCTATGTGTGGAAGGTCTGTGGGATGTCTTCAATTTATAGAAGACCTTTATGAGATCTTCTATTTATAAAAGACATTTTGGAGGTTTTCTTATTATAAAATATCTTTAAAAAGTATTTTGTTGTATGTTCAGAGAAGAGATGATCTTCTAGGTATAAAATATATTTAAGAGATTTTCTGCATAGAGAATACTTCTATTTACCGAAGAGCATGAAAGGGGCTTCTATAAATAGAATATCCGTGGGGGATATTTTATGGGCAAATGGCTTTTGAAGGGTATCGCTTATATATGTGTCCCTTAGACGGCATTCTATGTACAGGACCTTTAAAAATTATTCTGCGTTGAGAATACATTAAGGGTAACCTCTGCACATAGAATACCTTTAAGATGACTCTTATATATAAAAGATTCTTAGGAGGTCTTAAGGTTAGCTTCCTAGACCTAAAACATGATCTTTAAAACGTCTTTGATGTACAGAATACTTATGCATGGCCTGCCGATGTGTGGAAGTTCTTCTATATTATAAAACATATTTTCTACAAAGTCAACGGGAATTATTTCAGTGCATTTGTGCTCACTGCACACCCAAGTATAAATTTTTTACCACACTTACCTTATGACAAACGAGTCGCTACGTATCAAACGAGTAGATGTAGATTGTCCTCTCAACTCTTCTCTTCCAGGGCTCTCACGGCAATAAATTTTTGGACTTTGATACTCTCTTTGCTCACCTTCGCTCTCAGTATTGTTTTTGTTCTCTTGTTTTGGATTTTTAATCTCTTTCCTTTCCATACATTTCTCAATATTTTTTTGCTTTTCATTTGGTTCTCCGTAACACTCTATGCTTTCGGATACCTCTTCATGTAAATCTTCTTCTTCATCATCATTTTTCAAATGAGACGCCGGAGAAATGCCATAGATTTCTATGGTTTCTTGTTTGAGAGGTAATGCTTTCATGGGTTGAGAGGAATTCCTCTCAACAGTTTTAATCTCCACTCTCTTGCGGTTTGGTCTACAAATACTCAATGATTTTACTGGGCTCTTCTCAAGTCTGACTTGGGATTTTTCCATATTCAAGGAGATTGTAGAGCGTGGTGTGGACTCCAGGGACTTGGTGGATGGTGGAGGCGGTGGTGTAGATGCTCTTACTCTTTTGCTATTTTGCTGGTCACTAGATCCTGGGGCATTCGAATCTTGGAGACCTAATGTATCTGGAGTTCGTCTACTGGATCTTAATGCAACCGTTGAATTTGATGTCGATTCCAGAGACTTTGGGGTTTGCAAAAGAGGTGGCGTGGCAGTTCTTTTTCCCTTGGAACACACAATTTGAGGAGATGTTGTGTTATGATTTTTATTAGTATTTGATTTATTCTCGGAAAGCAATTCTGGTTCTTGAATTTCATTTGTAGGAGCTATTTGACGTCTGGGTGGACTAAAATTTCGGAAATTCTTTTTCAAACCAATAAAATTCTTGGCATTCAATCCAACATCTTCCAGGTTTTCAGGAGGTGTTATGAACTCTTCATCGGTTGCTTCTGAATAAGAAGACCTCTCGGATTTGATATATGTTTCAGTGGTAGACATTGAGGTTTTGAGGGTACTATCTCGGTCAATATCCTCTTGTAAATTATGTGTGGAGGATGCATTCAACTGAAGTTGCAGAGATTTGAAATTAACTTCTTCCTGAGGGGTTGAGGCTTTCTTTGGGTTATCAAATTCTGGTGAGAGATCCGAGGCAGAGGCTTCCCTTAATTTAAGTTTATCCAGGGTCTCATAGGCTTTTTGTAATATGTCTTTGCTGTTGTTTCGCGAAGCCGAATTTGGTGGGGAGGCTAAGGAAATATTTCTATTGGATAGATCTGAAGGGTTTCGAGAAATACCGGGGGTTTTATTGATACTATTTTTTGACATTGACCTTGATAGAGTTTTTGGGAAATCTTCGGGAATTTTCCTTGAAACTCCAGTTATGCTTAAGCTTTCCTTTGAAATGGTCCTAGAAAAACATTTAGCTCCACTAATATCCGGCAAAGTTTTGGTTTTACTTTGGGTATGTTTGGAAATCACTTCCTCGGTAGATATTTTGACTTGTTCTTCCTCCATATGTTGTTCTCTTCTTAGTTTTGGTCTTTCTTTGGAAAGAGATCTAAGCAAGGTTTTCAGTTGAGGTCGAACTTTTAGCTCATCCAAATATTTTTGCTGTAAATCCCCGCCATCTTCAGACCGGAAAACTTCCAAACCCTTTTTATTTTCGTCGTTTTTGATACGTTTGGTAAAGGTCTTGGAAGTATCTCGAACGTTTTTAGTCCCCTTATTTAAAGCTATTCCTTTCTGGGGTTCAATTACACAACTTGGTATTTCAGCTCCTCCATGTTCTTTTCGTGTAATTTCGAAAGACTTTTTTGTTTCCTTCCTTTGGGTCATGATTTTCCTGGAACCCATTATACGATTTTCTTGAACCGCCTCCAAGCACTCAGACATATCTAAGAAGTGGAGATTTTTGTTGGGAGTTAATACTTCCTTTTCCTCCTTGACTGGTTCATTGAGTGTAAAATATTCTTCCATGGTGAGCTTAGGTGCATGCTCTTCCGTTGCATTGGACACTTCTTTGGTGGAGGAAGGGTAAAATGTCAAACTCTTCGTGAGATTCACTTTTGTTCCAGGTGAGGTGTTTTCTATAACTTTGTTAAAACACTTTATGTGAAAGGAGGTCGTGTTTGGGTTATGATTTGGAAGTTTTCGTTTAAGAGTACCAGAAAAAAGAAATACTAAAATGGTCCAGGAAGTTCTTTATAAGCCGTTTAGAAGCCATTTAATATGCAAATTAAAAAAAATTAGGAGGCTGTTTAGGCTTAGAAGATATTTAAAAGGATTTTCGAGATTGAGTTTTTTAGGAGATGACTTAAGGAAGTATTTTATGCGCAATAAAAATTCGACTGGAGTTTTCAAAATACCTTTGGGATGTCATCAAAACAAAAAAAAAAAAAAAAAACGGAATAGTATCATGTGCTTTTCTCTATCCAATAATTGAGGAGGCGAGGCCATTTAATAGAAAAAATAAGACTTGCCGCATCGTAATTTATCTTTATGCTTTATTTTTAATAAAAGCAAGTTAAGAAGTATTTGTCGGGCTTGCCAACTGAAATATACCCTCAGCCAATGTACGACTATTTAAAAATATAAAGTGATACTGGTAGCGTAGCCCGACGTCAAAGAAGTGGACGGAAAAGAACAGCAGCATCAGCAGAAATGGTTCGAAAAGTAAAGAAGCGACTTGATCGAAACCCCCATCGCAGTGGCCGAAAAATGGCTCGTGAGCTGAACATATCACAAATATTGAAAAATGAGCTCGGAGTAAAGCCATTGAAATTCCAAAAAGTGCAAGAGCTTACACCACAACAGAAAAAAAATAGACTCAAAAGAGCTACAGAGTTGCTTCGCTTGGCCGAAAGTGGTGAACTGCCGAATTTGATTTTCTCCGATGAGAAAACATTCGTTGTTCAGAAGTTTGTAAACAAACAAAATGATCTTGTTTACTTGCCAAAGAGGTCAGCTGAAAATGTGCACCTTCGGTTGGCCACCAGAACTCAAGCGCCGCCATAACAGCCGATGGTCGCTCTCGACTCGTATTAATCGACCGTGGCATCAGAATAAATGCCGAATATTATCGCGAAAATATCTGGAGGGTGTATTAAAGCCTTGGGCACGCAAATATTTTGGCCGCAGAACTTCGACATTGCGACAGGACTCAGCACGCGCCAGCCAAGAATGTTTACAAAATGAGGTTCCTCGCTTTATTTCCAGCGCACAATGGCCACCAAAATCTCCGGATACCAATGCGTTGGACTATTTTGTGTGGAGTATTTTGGGAAAGCAAGGTTGGCACTAAAAAATACCAAAGTGTCGATCACCTCAAGCAAGCGCTTCGCCGGGAATGGGTCAAAATACCATAGAGCAACATTCGGACAGCGTGTGACGGTTTCATTGGCCGTTTGAAAGCCATAGTTCGTGCCAAAGGTGACTAACTCGAACAAATCTAAACTTATTCTAAAATCTGATGCTATTTTCGACATATTTTTGCCTTCATTCAATAAAATTTAAAAAATGTTATTCAAAACGTTGACCCCTTGCGGGGGAGGTACCAGAAGAAGTTGGACAGTTTATCTTTGAGATCTTCAAATAATATTTTGTTTTAATAAAAATAATGAAATGTGAGAAATTTGATTTTTTTCACATTTTATGAGAGTCATCTTTATTCAAAATGTTGACCCGTTGTGTGTGTTGGGGGAGGTGTAAGAAGCAGTGTTCCGATATATTCCATCTTCACAGCCGATCTTGTGTAAGTAAACATATTGAAATGTGCCGAGTTTGAAAACAATCAGATGATCATTTTGCGTTTTATAAGGATCATGAATATTATACGATTTGCCCTGTTTGTGGGGGAGGTACCAGAAGGATGGGGTCGATATCTACCATCTTTATACTAGGAAATATTGGAATGTGAAATTTGACAATCGGATGGTTATTTCGCATTTAATGAAAGTTCTAATTATTCCAAATTTTGACCCTTTGTAAGGTAGGTATTTGATGGAGTGGGACCATTTTGTCTATTTTCGGACCTGACCTAGAACTCTGTGTTTTCTCCGAACTCTATCTAAGTCTGACAATAATATCACGATGTATCAAATTTGGATCAAATCGGATGCCCTCTTCGAAAGTTATCGTGCGCACCAGCCAGAAAGACAGACAGACGGACGGATTAACTGACACCCCTATATCGACTCCAAATGTCCTGGAACGGATTCGGCCCAAAGATATCTAGGGTCTAAAACAGTAATTTGGATGAGGTACGTTTTGGTCGTATCAATTCGGTCGTATCAATAGGAGAGAGCATGCTTCGCCATTTTTAGAGTGGGAACAAAATGCGCGGAACCCTTTTTGTAAACGGAACAAAAAAAAGGAAATACGTTGAAGAGCATTGCCGTCAATCTGACCTAGGTTCTGTTGTTTTTTCCTGTTACACGCACATACAAATCATCAAAAATACTTCGATCGACATGGATGTCATTCTAATTTTTCATATAAAACAAAAGTTCGAGCACTTGCTTGAAAGTATCTCTACCGACTTAAAACGAGCAAATCTATGCTCTGAGTATTGTACTATAATTTAACCAAATTTGTAAAAAACCTCCAATATGATTGCCAGCTTCCGCTGGCTGAAATGTGGATTTTAAAGAAATGTTAGCACATATTTACCAGTTTTCCGTTCCTTTACTTTCCTGTAATTGTTGTTCTCTCTTTTATAAGTTTTGCCATTTAAAGAGTGAACAAACAGAGCTTGGCGGCAGTCTTATTTCGAAAATACAAGTTCATTACTTTCACCGTTGTCTTGAAACCCTATCTCTTGTATTATCAGTGGACTTGGTCTTTTCCGATTGCTCTCTTTATATTTCATACAATAGATATCTTTTCTCATAACCACTATATTCAGAAAAATGCGGAAAATCCAAGAAGAAAAAATTTTCTTCACATTTATGGATCTGTATTTCCAAAAATAATTTGATAAGTTTGGTTCATGGCATATATTTTGTTTATGTATACAGATCTCTACGGAACATCTGGAGCTTTCTAAAAACGCTCAAAAAGCCACATGATTATTTCCTCTGTCGGAACGAAATTATGATCTTGATTATGATCTCTAAATATAACAAAGCTATCAGTTACATTTCATAACCTCCTTCATTTCATAACCTCCAATACAAAGTTAAGCCAATAATCAAATACTCCAGCGTTCGTCAGATTGGTTTTGCAACAATAACAAACGTCTCCCATAAGTATGGTTCTAACATGCCCTCTTCAAGATTACAATGTATCCCTATACCCTGTATTCATTGTATAGCGTTCCGTTAATTTAATTAACTCTTTGTTTATTTTCACACATCAGCAGTTTTGTTTTAGATTTCAAACTATATTTTTTTTTTCGCTGTAATTATTTTAATGACTTCTTAGTGCTCTCCGGCTAACCTCCATCAATGGAAGATTTGCAGTTTTCTGCTGTGGCCTAGGAGGTCTGTGAATGGTTCTAATGTTTATTTTTCCAGCTGCTCTATTTTGACTTGCAAACCAATACAAACTGTCTTCATTCATTCATTCTGTTCCCGGAGCATAGCTATTATTTTCCATTTAATTAACGCAGCTCTACAAGTTTGCCTTAAACTGCAATTCTGCCAATGCTCTCAACCACTACAGCAACGGCTGGCTGGTGCAGGGCCATGCCAAGGTGATTGCTGACGATTATGATGTGCAGTTTGGAGAAAACAGAAAACTATAGCAAATGATGCATAGTTCGTTGAATATGCAAAACCCGTCGCTGTTAATTATGATTCGCTATGAAAAGTTTATTTTAATCGCCTTAAAGTTATGCTGAGCATAACCATACCACAGAGCATATCAAGTGTTGCGGCGTTGAAGGCATGTTACAATCAGTGTGACCGCTGGAAATTTTCAAAAAGTGTCACAAAAAGTATCATTTCTTGAAAAAAGTGGCACATATCATTTTAAATGGTGGCACAGAAAGTGGCACAATTTATTTCACATTTCATTTAAAAAATAACAGTTTAGAACAAAACAACAAATTCATCTATATGTAATACTATATAGTAATAATATATGTATGTACATATTGCATATTTAACCAGTAAATAAAGCCTTGAAGTCGGACGGGGCCGACTTTATGATACCCTACACCACTTTGCTAATTTAGTAGAGCTCCGCATAACAATTAAAAGTTTTTATGGGAGAACTAAATCATACACGCTATGATTATAATTATAATTTAAAGTTCAAAGGACTAAATATGCCGAAGCATTTGTATCTTTTAAATTCGGACTTGTATTGCCCATTTGGTGCACAATTAGTTTGAAATCGGATAAAGATATATATGGCAGCTATATCCAAATCGGAACCGATCTCGATAAAATTTGGCAAAAGTTATTTCTGAGCTGTATTTGATATATTTCCCTGAATATGGTTGTTACGGAGTGCATATTACGGTTGTGGGTAACAAATATGACAAATATATATATGGGAGCTATAGCTATATATGAACCGATCTACACCAAATTTGACATACTAGCTTCTAGACTCAATTCGGTCGTAAGTGCCAAATTTTATCCAATTTGGGCAAATATTAGACGTTTGGTGAACAATCAGAGGTAAATCGGACGAAGTTATATATGGGAGCTATATCCAAACCTGAACTTCGTCCTTGGGCCAAACAAATGATTTGTACAAAATTTCATCTGGATAGGGCAATAAATGCGAACTGCACTTTGTTTACAAAAATACATGAACAGACAGACGGACGGACGGACATGCACAAATCGAATCAGAATGTGATTCTATGCAGATCATCAAAAGGGACTATGGGTCTATCACGTTTCCTTGTGACCACCTTGTGGTGTAGGGTATAACAAGTAAAAAAGCTGTAAGTTCGACCGGGCCGAACTTTGAATACCCTCCACCATATGGTACAAATTTGGCAATTTTCAAAAAACTAAAATCCATTAAAAATTCTGTGAAAATCTTAAAAATACCGAATGTAGCCGGATATTAGGGTCTTTACGACGACGTGGATCTGCATACGCAACTTTTGTCATAAGCCTGCACAGACAATTTTCTGGCACAGGATGTAGTATCCATTACGAACATCAAATACAAAATTTGAAATAATTCCGGTAAAAATTGCATCTAAAATCAACTGAATATCGGGGTACCGTAATATGTGGGCTATACGAAGACGTGGACCTGAACGAACAATTTTCTATCACAGGCTGTAATATCCATTACGAACTTCAAATGCGAAAATTGAAACAATTCCGGTAAATAATGTCGCTAGAATCACCAAAATACCGAATATCAGGGGGTACCGTTATATGGGGGCTATACGAGGACCTGCACAGACAATTTTCTGTCATAGGCTGTAGTAAAGTAATTAAAAATGTCTCTTAACAGTTGTTCCAGAAATAAACCAACAGAACCATGTTGACAACTTTGAGCATGCGAAAACCACTTACAAACACCTAATATAAGAGCGTTCGCTCTGAAATTTGCTATCGCAAATTGGAAATGGCAGCGTACGACGCTTTTCATTGTTTCATTTCATTTTATTGTTTTAAATACAGCATTTAGATTAAAATATACGTAGTTTAAAAAAAGGTGGCACAATGTATAAAAAAGTGGCACAAAAATTCAAAAAAGTGGCTCATTTAGGATCAAAATAAAAAAGTGGCACAAAGGTATCAAAGCCCAAAAAAGGTGGCAAAATTGATACTTTAGTGGCACAACGGTCACGCTGGTTACAATATAGTACAAGATTGCAGCACGATATCCAAAGGGAGACCATGCAAGTAAAGTGCATACTCGCATATGTGGATAAATACATGCAGCAGAAATGTAGCAATTGCTCTGTGTTTTCTGTTACAAGACTTAATAGCTTATTTAGATATTATTCTTGCAAACATAAACAAAAGTTCAATGCCATTTTCCTGGATGGAAATTCAGACAGTGAGTGTTAAATCCCGTCGACACAGACTGCCATATTTAAGAGCGCAAAAGCAGTCTCCTAAAGAACAATATAAATCAATCAAGGTATAGATGTCGCTTTGCATAATATATTCGAGAATCTACAGAGGACATATGACCAAAAAACCTAGCTTAATTTTTCATCTTCACATTAATGATCCACATCTCATGCCATTGTATAAGATCCTAGTTTAAGCTGTTTCGATGAATTTGAAGCATTAGCCAGTCAAAATTTGGCTATTAAAGAACAATAAACATTTGACGTATAGATGTCGCTTACTGTAATAAAAATGTAAATAAAATCGGTAATGAAAGGTCAAAAATAGGGTCTGGCTATATGGTATCCTACACCACTATGTATATTTAGTAAGAAATATTGGGAATTTATTGGTTTGTTCCAGATCTGCAAGAATGTAAAAGTTTTTACTCCGATAATCGATTTTCCTTTTCCGCTATTGAAGAAAATTGTAAAACTAGTGGATTCTTGCAGGTACTGGAACAGAGCATATGTGAATACCAACTATGAACATTTTTTGAATGCGTATTTTGGCTTTAGAGCAATTATATTATTTGAAATCAGAGGAAAGTAATTAATGGGAAGTATATCCAAATCTGATTCGATTTTCACCAAATTTGACGAAGGCATTTTCACCCCTTGTACCAAATAGCATTATTATAGAATATATGGTAAGACTTTGGGAAAGATTATATCAGAACATATATATCAGAGCAATAGATATATGGGAACCGAGGTTCACGAAATGGTCTGATATTACATATGATGAACATATCGAATGGAAGCTATATTCAAATCTGAGCCGGTCTCGATAAAATTTGGCAGAGGTATTTCTGAGCTAGTACCAAATATCATTGTTGTAGAGCGCATATTACGAATGTGAGGGACTTAAACACCAAATCGGATGAAACATACATATGGGAGCTGTAGCTCTATCTGAACCGATTTTGATTCTAGGCTGGGATCGTAGGGTCATATGTGCCAAAATCTACTTCGTTTGGACTGATATTAACCATTTAGTTAACAAAAAACCTGAAATCGGATAAGGATATATATGGGAGCTATATACAAATCTGAACCGATCTTGATGGAATTTGGCAGAGGTCTTTCTAAGCTATATTGGGTGTCTTTTCCTGAATAATGTTGTTATAGAGTTCATATAATAATAATAAAATAATTTTGGTGCACAATAAAAGACAAATCGGATGAACATGTATATGGGAGCTATATTTTCAATTTAAATAAGGTTTGTCCTTGGGCCAAACAAGTGACCTGTGTAAAATTTTAAATAAATCGGATAATAATCGGACCTGCATTTTGTTCACAAAAATACATGGACATATGGACATGCTAACTCGACTTAGAATGTGATTCTATTCAGATCATCAAAAGGAGCTATGGGTCTACATCGCTTCCTTCTCCCGGTTACAAACAAATGCACGAAGACATAATACCCAGACCACAGCGTGGGGGAGAGTAAAAAACATGTTTTTAAACTAAAACAATAAAATTTGGGATTATTAAGCTCGTTTCGTACGAGAAATAAACAAGACAAGAAAAAACCAGCTAAGTTCGGCCGGGTCGAACTATTAATACCCTTCGCCTAATTGAAGGAACTTGAAAAATTTGCAAAAAATTCCGTCGAAAAATACCGCTCTAAGGATCTACATAGACAATTTTTCGTCGTAGGATGTATTACCCATTACAAGCTTCAAATACAAAATTAGAAACAATTCCGGTGAATAATGCTTTTAAATCATCAAAATACCGTGTTTCAGGAGGTATCGTTGCATAAGGACTATGCGAAAATGTGGACCTGCATACACAATTTTTTGTAATGCGCTGTAGTACCTATTACGAAATTTAAATACAAAATTGAAACAATTAGGGTTAACAAGTAAAAAAACAGCTAAGTTCGGCCGGTCCAAACTTTTTATACCCTCCACTATTCGGAAGGAACTTGAAAAATTAAAAACAAAAATCCGTCGAAAAATACCGCTCAAATGATAACCTTGATATAGGGGCTATACCAAGTCGGGGTGCTTTTGAAACAATTAGGGTTAACAAGTAAAAAAGCAGCTAAGTTCGGCCGGGTCGAACTTTTTATACCCTCCAGTACTCGGAAGGAACTTGAAAAATTAAACAAAAAATCCGTCGAAAAATACCGCTCAAATGATAACCTTGATATATGGGCTATACCAAGTCGGGGTGCTTTTGTCATAGGCCGTAGTAACGACTCCGAACTTCAAATACGAAATTTGAAACAATTCCGGTGAATAATCATCAAAATACCGAAAAAAGGGTGGTACCGTTGTATGGGGGCTATACAAAGACGTTGACCTGCATAGACAATTCTTTTTCTTTTGTGAGTGCTTTACTCACGAGGAACTCCTTGTGCAGAATTTCAGACGATTCCATTAAAAAATGTGGCTAAAATCATGAATATATCGGGATGTACCGTTATGTGGGGGATATACGATATCGTGGACTTAAATAGACAATTCTTTTTCGAACTTGACCTGCCTGCAGACCAAAGACAGATCAGTGTTTAAAATTATTATTTCGATGTTGTAACTCATGGTACGAAATAACGAACTTAATATACCCTCCATACTATGTATGGTGGAGGGTATAAAAATGTTGCTAATATCATCCAAATAGCGAATATCGGCGGGTACCGTTGTATGGTCGTTATTCGATGTCGTCGTCCTATATAGACAATTTTCTTCGACGGGGTAAATTACTCGGAAGGAACTCCTTGTGTGGATTTTCATACAATTTCATTGAAAATTTTGGCTACAATCATCAGAATACCGAATATCGGGGGGTGCCAGTATATGGGGACTATGTATGGTGGAGGCTATAAAAGTGTGAATTTATTAGTTGTCTTCACATTAACTGTGATCATATCATATAATATTTCAATATATCAGCTTGAGCCTTTTTATGTGGCTTGTTCGATGAATCTCTAAGAGCAGATTATTTGTCCTATCAATAGAAAACTTCCAAATCCAAAAAAAAACTAATCTACGAATATATGTATCTTCAATACCTTGACATTTCTTATTTTTATCATGGATTTCACATTCATTCTCCATTTTCTTACTTGGAGGCAATAGCTTGTCCTGATTATGTTCCACTGATTTTTGCAACGGCAAATCACTAAATGTCTTTTTCTGTGATTTAGTTGTTATGCCAGCCGTATGGATGACATCCGCTTTAAATTTTTTACGATGATCACTTCTTTTTGTGGCAATTTTTGCCTGACGCATGTCATGCGGCGTAGTTCGACTGCTTGTTGGAACAATATTTGCTCTTTCTTCGGTTCTACTGATGGGCTTGCCTTTGATGTGTTGTTTGTTATTATTATTGCTGTCCGTGATGTTGTTGCTGTTCAAAATGTTGGTGTCGGATGTTGGCATTTGTTCGCCCATCAAACGGAAATCTGGCATTTCAATTTTTAATTTTGCTACTGGATCTTTAGCTGTCGCTGTAATGGGATCTTTGCGATTCGCGTCTCCTTGAGACGATGGAGGTGATGTGGCTGGTGGTGTAACTGCTGCTACTGGTGGCGCAAGATTTCTGTCACGTGTGCCACTATTATTGATGGATGCTGTTATTGTGGTCGGTGGGTGGGGATCGGTAGTAGCAGTAGTTGTCTTTGCTGTTGCTGCTGTTGTCGTTTCCGATGCTTCATTAATATTTCCTGTTTGCTTTGTTATTTTTCTGCATTTTTAATTAAAATAGAAATAAAAGGTGTAAGGAGAGGGGGTTTTGTTTTTCGAAGTGTCATATCCAAAAAGGTAAGGGGAACAAGTTGTGATTGCAATCAAACTACATACGGAGGAAGGTACTCTCATACTTGGGTGATCAAATAAAAAAAGTCAAAAATACGGCAAGGCAATAACTATTGGGTGTTCGAGTGAGGGGATGCGAAACAAATTTACCAAAAAACAATTCAAAATTCTAACAAAACATAAGAAATCGTAATAACTAATATAAAAACAATTTAAATGCATCACCCATTTCTTAATACCGAATGAGATTCCCATGAAACCATATCCCTTTGATAAGGATTGGAAACGCAAGTTCTCGATTCAATATTGACAAACAGGCCATACAACTTCGTCAATCATCAACTTCGAAAGTGTGCTGCTGCTTGTCTAGGTTCGCATTTCGTTTTTTTTCTACAAGCTTAAGCAGGTTAAGCTTTTATGAACGTTACTCAATATTAAAATTGAAAGTATGTAATCGCTGAATGTCTTACCTTTCGCTGTTGATCGAAGATGTCATCGACATGGACATCAAACCGGTATCCTGTGTTTTGCGACCCAACTTTGGAGTTTTGGAAATATCTTCATTTTCATCACCAGCTGCACCCGAATATTTATCCCGATTTATGGAACGTTTGGTTCTGTTTTTGAAAAAATTAATAAAAAATGTATGAAAAATATGAAAACAATTTAAAATAAAATGTTATATAAAATGAATATATTTAAAAAAGAAAAATAAAAAAATGTCAAAAATTAAAAAAGAGTTTCCCAAATATGTTTTCAAAATATCTGCTAAAAAATATTGATTCACAAAAATGAACGGAACCAAGTTTTATTAATTAAATACCCAACACAAACATTAGTGTACCCAAAGAAATTGAGAATGTAACAAGTAAAATAGTATCAGTCGGTTTTTCCGACAGATGTATACCCCTAGCCTTGAGTTATGATTATTCAAACTGTTGGCCCTGACCCATGTAAGAACTAAGAAGGTAAAGTCATGCAATCATATGTTTACAATTTTTTCAAATTTATACATTTGACAACATTTCATTGTCAAAATTTATATTCATAAATCCATTGTATACACACAAAATCAGAGATGGGAACTGTTTTTTATGCATTGAAATTTGACAAGGTAAATTACAGAAAATGCAGAGCTGGGAATGCTAATTTGAAATGAGGTTACCTTTATTTCATTGTACCATGCCCTTACCTAAGACTGATTTAAATATTACAAAGTGGCAGATTTGGACTATTTAAAGGAAATCAAACATTTATATCCACACATTCATATCAGATTTTTTTCCACATATTCATATCAGATTTTTGGTTAAGAGAAATATTTAGATATAGCAAGTTCTAAAGAATCGCCGACTTGTTTCGCAAGTTATGAGAGATATAAGAAATACTTGGATGTGTGAAATTTGAAGAGAGCTGAATGCTTATTTCGCTTTCTTTGAACGTTTTGTTTTTCAACATTTTGAACCCTATGTGGGGGAGGTACAAGAAGGAATGGTCCGATCTCTACCATCTTTTTAACAGATCTTGTGTTGATGGAAATATTGAGATGTACCAAGTCTGTATGGAATCGGATGTCAATTTCGCAATTTATGAGCTTCAGGGATATTGTGCGGGAGGTACCAGAAGAAGTAGAAATATGTATCCCATCTTCACACCAGACCTTGGGTTAATAAATATATTGTGATGTGTGTAATTTGAAGAGAACTGGATGTTTATTTCGGATTTTACAATCGTTTTGGTTATTCAAAACTTTGGAACTGTCGAATCTCTGCCATCTTTATAACAGATCTTGTGTTGATGAAAATATTGAGATCTGCCACGACTAAATGGAATCGGATGTTAATTTCGCTTCAGATGTTATGAGTATCAAGAATATTCAAAATGTTGACCCTTTGTGAGCGAGGTACCATCTTCACACCAGACCTTGGATTAATAAAAATATTGTGATGTTTGTGAGAATAGTCCGATCACTACCATCTTTATAAAAGAGCTTGTGTTGATGGAATGTTGAGATATGCCAAGTCTGAATGGAATCGGATGTTAATTTCGTGTTTTATAAGCTTCATGAATATTCAAAATATTGACCCTTTGTGGGGGAAGCACTTGAAGAGTGAACTGATATTGTCCATTTTCGCACATGACCTAGCACTGATGCAAATATTAGGATTTGCAAAGTTGGAGAAAAAACGGATTATCCTTTCTCTTTCTGTGCAGTAAATTCATTTCTGTTGACTTTTAGTATAGGAGGTATCAAAAGGAGTGAACCGATATTGCCCATCTCTAAGTTTGACAATAATATTACGATCTACCAAGTTTAAATCAAATCGGATACACTTTTTGAGGGTTATCATGCGCACCAGCCAGACAGGCGGACGGGCATCGCTAGATCGACTCCAAATGTCCTGAAATGGATTTGGTCCAAAGAGACCTAGGCCCTTACACCGTTATTTCAGCCATATGGCTGAGGGTATAAAAGTCTTATAAAAGATCAACTTGTTCATATCATCGACAGGTTTTGTATTTGAAAAATAACTATGAACTAAAAGTGGGAATGAACGAGCTACTGGCAAATCCTGCTATAGTTAAAGTCTAACAAATCAAAAAGCTGTTAGTTCGACAAGGCCGAACTGCGACTACCCTCATAAAAATAGAATATAGAACAATATTTTGGAGCCTATACGAAGCCGTGGACCTGTATGGGACACTTTGGGAACTTCAAATACGAAATTTGAAAGGATTCCGGTGAATAAAGTCGCTAAAATTATGAAAATACAGAATTTACCGAGATACCGTTATCTGGTACCTATAGGCAATTTTCGGTCACAGGATGTAGCACCCATTAAGAACTTCAAATTTAAAATATGAACCATTCCCGTTGAAAAGTGTAACACAAATCATCACCTATATATCCCATTATCATTTCGTTCGGAAGCTAGAGTGATTGACATAGACGGACGTACATCGCTAAATCGACATAGAATTTTACGCTAATCAAGAATATATTGATATTATTTACATTAACTTTGTCGATAAGAGACACATTTTAAAAAGAAAGTTAATGTCTCTATGCAGTTCCCTTAGTTGAACGAACTCTGTAGTGTTTTTTGTACATCATAAATCCTTTTTTTTTTTGAGGGATTATGAACAATAATTTGCGAATATCCACAACATTTGAATGGACGATGGCGAATTGAGGGGATCTAAGGAGTCAGCAAATATTAATATTTTGAAAGACCATTATTGTTTTCCAACTTCACGTTTTACTAGGTAAAGTATCGACACTAGCTCGATGGTAATATTGGTAATGACTACCATCGACATCTTAAGACTTTTACACCAACATGTTATACCTGTGTTCATACGTGGCGTATCGAAATTTACACCATTCTAATGTTCGAACGTTAAAAATCTTAAGGGCCTGTTTACACATCAAGGTTAGAGCCATATGTGAAATGTCACATTTTAAATTTAACGGTTTTTTATGAGCTTCCAACAATTGTCAAACTTAAGAACGCTATACACTATAAAATAAACTTATGCTCTAAATATTTTATAGTGATTTATGGGAAAATTATGAGGCGCCAAAAAATATGCTATAAAATACTAAAGGAAAAAGTCACGATACATATGACTCCTTCATGGTATATAAACTAGCCTTAAATCGTAATTGTGACCAGGGGAAATAGGGATAACAGCGGTATAGATATTCCTCTTTAACTACAAAACTACATTATCGTTGGGCGACGGAAGATGTCGACCTAAGGTTCCCTTTGAACAACATCAAATTGATTTCGAGCGATCAATAAATAGGATTGCATTTCGCAATTATCCATTTGACTCAGTTTTCTAATATTACCCATAAAGAATTTTTATGAATTTACTCACTTCAAACATGGCGCTTTATATTTTGTTCTTGCCTCCAGGCGAGCCTTGGCAGCATTTTCTTCCGTTTTGCTCGAGGCCTGTTTCTTTATGGAATCCTGGAGAGCTTTTTCTTTGCACCATTCCACGTGTCGATCGTAGGCCTTCAAACCAAAGCAGCGATCACAATGTGGACACTGCTCTGAAGGAACCGAGCTCTGAATGGGACCACGTCGGGTCAGTGAACGTTCTGATGAACGTAAACGATCACGGCTGAAATTGCTCGATGTTGTCATGCCATCGTTGGCCGAGGAGGTGGAGAGTTTACGCATCGAGGCACGGGCTGTGGAGCGTACAAACTCCTCTGTGGGTTTCTTGCGCTGCATTATGGGAGAGGAGACCTGTAAAGGGAGGTAATTTAAGTTCTCATGTCATAGTCAAAGTTCTTACTTTATCCTTACCTGCTGCAATGGATTTGGTGACTGACCCCTTTCACTTTTCGTCCTTGTCAGTGTGGTGCTGGAACCCTTCTCGGGCAATCCGAAATTCTTTGGCAATGGATATGTGGCCAATTCGGTTCCTTCTCTCCGTTGCCGCGATGAATCGAAAATGTTACGCCTTTTGGTGGCCATTTTTTCACAAATGCCCACATGTTTGCGTAACGTGACCGGATTAAATGTTCGCGAACAAATCGGGCATGGTGCCAGCTGTAAGCTGAACGATGGGTCGGGCGTCTCCGTAGGCGTTGTGGTATTGTAACTGTTAACTGAAATCGGAAGGAAAAATGTATTCAAAATAAATGTAAGTTTTAGTTGGGAATGTGTTGTATTTGTGTAATTGTTATTTGAAAATATTGGTTATTTGACAGAAATAGTTGGATTTTTTTTAAATTTGTAGTAGATTGGGTGGAAATTTATGTTAGAGTAGACCATGGTAGAATTACAAGGTAGCCCTATCAGGTCAGCTGTTGGCAACTTGATATGTCAATCAAATTGTTGTAATATGAATTCGCCCTACAGATACATAAAGTGAGAAAGAAACCTGAACAATTATTAAAATTGAAAATGTGGGAAAAAGTTAAAAAACAAACCAAATATGAGGTATTGTATGGTTTGTAAGCGAGTACAAGCAAAGACCAATACCTTTGTAGAACAAGGAAAGATCAATACCTTCCTTAACTTACACATCTAGTACATACATATTTCTATTTATCCATCAAAGGGTAAATGAATCACCCAGACAATAGTCTATGTTCTTTCATATTAAAATTCATCAGATCTTATTTGAACAATAGATCTGGTACCTATCCTACAAAATATTTTATAATCACTATTCTCTTAAAATTTGATATTATTCCCCGTTCTCTTCAAAGTATTAATACTAGATTTAGTGAAAATTTGAAATTATTTAATCTTTATGACACGCCCTTGAAATAAAGTAAATATAAATAAGTGGCCAAATTCTGAGGATATATTTCTGTCGATGCTCCGACTGAACTTTTTTTCTTAAAACTTGGACTTTTATTGATGGACGATTCCTTTGGGACTTCAAGATAAACAATCGGTCTCATTTCAAAAATAATAATTTTTAGGTCTGAAATAAATCAACAAATCCACTATTTGAGATCCGCAAATATGCTCTCGAGATATAGCCACGACTGAGACCCGGAATGTTCTTCAAATATCCACGATTTAAGAGCCGGTAATTTTCTTTAATATTTGAGGATTTGATGTGTTGAAGGAATCTATCCTTTTTTAGAAATCCACGGTTTGGATCTGCAGCCTTTTTAAATTATCCTGGTTGTTTCTTGGTTTCTTGTCTTCGACTTTTTGTTTGCTTTTCACACAATTTCCTTGCAAAATATATATTTTTTAAATGTAAATAAAAACACAACAAAATAATTCAATGCTTCGAAATTTTATATCTCAAATTTTATATGTCAAGTCAATTCGCCTTGCTTACAATTTCGACATATCAAGTTACGACAAAAGTTACTTTGTTGTAATTTTCGCCGATGTTGCTACCTGGTATTTCTACCATGGAGTAGACTTTAAAATTTTTGAGAATCTGGATAAATTGAATAGACAATAAGGTCTTCTATAAGCTACAGAGAGCCTCTTCTGTCAAATGAAGATATATTCCATGCATAGAAGACAATTTCAATCTATAAGAGACCTGTTAGCTAATTTTCTAGAAGCAAATTAAATATGTCTCTCAGAAAATGAGATAAGTTTCTCTCAGCAAATAATCCACGAATAAAGCTGTCTTCTTCTCTCACCAACTTTTCTACACGAAAAGTTGCCTCTCGAAAAGTTTCTACACGAAAAGTTGCATCTCACCAACTTTTCTACACGAAAAGTTGCCTCTCACCAACTTTTCTACACGAAAAGTTGCCTCTCACCAACTTTTCTGCACGAAAAGTTGTCTCTCACCAACTTTTCTATGGTAAATATGACATCTCACCATATTTTTTATAAGAACAGTTTGCCCTCAGAAAAATTGCTCTATTAGCACAGTTTTCCAAAATTTGTAGGAGGTCCCCCACCTACTCAAACCTTGAAATGATTTTTCGAACATTTTGTCTGGGATTTGCTACACTGTGTTTGGTACAAAGTTATTAAAAATTAATAATTATAATAAACATGAATATTAAAAAAAATAATTAACTGATAAAAGACGACCCATCACACACAATAGACTATCTGTCCTCAAAGTTTAAATAAACGAATTGTTTATATTTAAACAATCACAAAAAAACCTTAACAAATAATAAAATTAAAATGGGTGATGACAAGCAACGAAGTACAAAACGTTTCGCAAGTGAGACTTTAAATACATATTTCTTATCATTTTTAACAAAATAATAAAAAAAAGTGATGAACAAATTTTCAAACAAATAAACCAACATCATCATCTTCGTCGCTGTTGTCGTTAAGGTCGCTCTCAGTCCTTCAAACCCAACCGAAATGAATGTGAAAGTCAACATTTGGGTCTTGGACTAAACATTTTATCGCAGACAATTTGTAACAAAATTATAATTATTTTTTTTTTTTATAATTTTCCTTGACTACTTTTCGTGGATTCGCATTGTAATTTGGTGTTTAGTTTTTTTTTTTTTTTTTTTTCAAAACCCCCATCATTCATGAAAAGTAAACTGTCTTACAACCAAATGTATATCAACATCCCCACGGAAGACCTGGGGGAGAGGGGGTTGGCAAATAAAAAAAGTGAATGTAAATTGCAATTGCAAAAGTAAAGCGAAATATTAAAAAGATAACCATTTTGTTTAAGATTATGCAAATTTCATTCATTATTTCTCTATTATTTGTTGTTATTGTATTTCTAACTTTAATTATTTGCGATTGCGCTCAAATAATAACAAAGTGTTGCACAGCAACTTGGTTTTTTTATATGAATACTTTTTTTTTTTGAAAAATGAAATATAATTAGCCTTAATTTTAGTGCAGGCATTAAAGAGAAACAATAGCTTCGATGTGGGAAAATTCGAAGGAAATTGGCAGATTCAACTCTATAATTTCAACCATTAAGAGATGATACAGGTATGTTTTTGGGATAGACCAACGAATATTCCCTTTAAATCCAATTCAAAGAGAATTCAAAGAATCGAAACCTAAGATTACCACCCACACCTGACAGCTAGAAAGCCAGAACCAATACTCCGCTAACTACTTCCCCCCGGAATAATTTGTTCATGTACACCTTCACCAATTCTTTTTTAATAAATTGAAATCATCAACTTAAGAGATTTAAATAAAGATTTTTTTAAACATAAAAGAGTTTTTTCCGCCATTCTGTCTGTCACATAAACGTCGAATAGATTTAATAACCAACTGACCGAACATTGGAGACAACAGCAAACATGTTGAACATAAAGTCCCAAATGGAAAAAGGTGTTAGCATGAATAAGTTGTCACGTTGGTGGACTCACTGTTGGGACGGCCAGTTGTTAGGTCGTCGTCGGTTGAAACATTTACCCATCGACACGATATTAAGTGTGGGTGTTAATCGAAAGCGCAAAACGAAAAAGAATGCGAAGCAGAAATTATCAACAAGCTTCCAATATGCCACACCGAATTACAGTGGAACAACCCGCTACGTAGCCACTTTTTTAGAAGCTACATTACACAGGAGAAACTTTGTTGAATGGTTACAATTTTGCAAGAAAGCCACTGAGAACTTCTCTCGTACAGAATGGTTTTAAACAGCTGAGAAGTCATGCAGATAATATTGTTTTCTTTTTCTATAGAAAAATATATAATTTTCAGATCTCTAGTTATTCGATCTTTATTTTGAATAATTTCAAATTAAAGTTTTATAAAATTGTCTAAGGATCAAATTGCTTCCCAGCAGGTTGAGAGGCAAAAGAGAAAAATGTTTTCTCAGCATTTTTTATGACAATGGTGTATCCTCAGCTCCGGCAACTTTTAATGGAAGAAGTTATATCTTATTAAAATTATTTAAAAATTTACTTTTATTTCTGAGAAACGTAGCTTCCAATATGCTAATCGAATCGCAGCTTCCAATATGCTAATCGAACTCCTTTGAAAAACACTTGGAAATGTATACGTACAGGATGAGATGAAAAAACTGCAACCAAATTCAGACTGCTATCATTTCCAAGTTACACGTCCGACAGCTGTTAAAATTATTCCAGTAACAGCTCATTGTATTGTTTACAAGCGTACAAAAGCATTTTGGTGTGAATTTTCCAGAAAAAAGTTTTTCGCGATGGAATTCAAGCGTAATAGTTTGATTTCTTTATATTTTTTGGCTGGGAAACCACATGTGGCTATCCTTAGAGCACTCCAGCATTTAAATGTGAATAAATCTTTTGTGTCTCGTTCCATCGCTCGTTACCGTGATATTGGTAGCGTAGCCCGACGTTAAGGAAGTGGACGGAAGAAAACAGCAACATCAGCAGAAATGGTTCGAAAGTAAAGAAGCGACTTGATGAAAACCCGCGTCGCAGTGGCAGAAAAATGGCTCGTGAGCTGAACATATCGCAATATTCCATTCGGCAAATATTGAAAAATGTGCTCGGGGTAAAGCCATTGAAATTCCAAAAAGTGAAAGAACTTACACCGCACTAGAAAAAAATATATTCAAAAAAGCTAAAGAGTTGCTTCGCTTGGCCGAAAGTGGTGAACTGCCGAATTTGCTTTTCTCCGATGAGAAAACATTCGTTGTCCAGCAGTTTGTAAACAAACAAAATTATCGTGTTTACTTGCCAAAGAGGTCAGCTGAAAATGTGCACCTTCGGTTGGTCACCAGAACTCAAGCGCCGGCCATGGTGATGGTGTGGGCCGCCTTAATAGCTGATGGTCGCTTTCGCTCTCCGCTCGTATTAATCGACCGTGGTATCAGAATAAATGTGGTATGTTATCGCGAAAATATTCTGGAGGGTATAATAAAACCTTCGGTAAGCAAACATTTTGGCCGCAGACCTTGGACATTCCAAAAGGACTCAGCACGCGCCACCCTAGAATGGTTACAAAATGGGTCCAAAATACCGCAGAGCAACATTCGGGCAGCGTGTGACGGTTTCATTGGCCGTTTGAACAAATCTAAACTTATTCTAAAATTTGATGCTAAGATTTAAAAAAAATGTAAAAATTATGGCGTTTGACTTTGTTGAAGTTTTTTCATCTCACCCTGTAGTTCCTTAGCTACATGTGTATATTATAAATAGGTTCTCAACATCTGACAAAACCTTGAATGCAGAAAAGTAAGGTCTCTGCAATGTGTTCAAAGGATACTCTTTAAGAAAATTATCTTCCGCGGAACTTTTCTCCAGGAAATCTAGCACTCCAACAAAGGTATATCTTATAAATCTAACCTGTGTAGTGGACGCAACTTTACAATGCGTTACACTAGGTCCCAATCATAATTTTCACTCAAATATGTTTCACTGTAATGAAATTCTGACATAGATACTCCATTGTACTATGGTCAAAACTGGCAGACATAAAGACTCGAGCCAGCCATCACATTTACAACAACAACAACGAAAAAAAATGACAAGCAGGTGTTAAAGAAGAAATCGGTATCGCCAACGCCATCAAAATGCCCAACATGAATTAAATGAGTTCTCATACCAAAACGTATCTAGCATGACAGCAGACGTCAAATGGTCACTTGTTTGAATTAAAACCGAAAACGAAGTAACGAAGAAGAATGGCATGTCACTCGTGGTTCTATAAAGAAGTCATTGAGCTCATATTATTTATTAATGCTGCCCCCAGCCACACTTCCCACAGTGAACCCATACTTCTTCAATATTCTGACATTGGAGTGGAACAGCAACACTTTTACTTGAAGCCACCACCACCATCATGACCAAAGATAGATATCTATCTGTTTGTAATCAATAATAAATTATCTTTGCTATTATTCCAATTATTTCGAATGGATTTCCTATAAGGAAACGACCACCACTACGACTTTGTGGAGTAAAGTTTTAAAGTTTTGCTAACTCGCCATAAGCTGGGAGATCGATGATCGCCATCGATAATCACGCAATGATGTAAGACCTAAGCGAAAAAAAAAAATGTTTTTTTGTTTGTTTTGGGTCTCCCCCAAAATTGGTCATAGCTATTTGAAGTGGTTATGGTGATGAAACGTCATCAAGTGGTTGAGATGCTGTGCCCGTGGATTGAAACGCTTGTTCAAATGCCAAAATTTGTGGCATATGGATTGACAAACTTGTTCTCGATGACACAATAAAGATTGCTGGGGGAATTTGGAGACATGGTTTGTAACAGCATTAACAAATATATTTGGCTAGGAGATAAAATAAAAAAAAATGAAGAAGTAGACCTAAAAGAGATGAAAAAGGCTTCTCGAAACTTGTAATGTTTCTCAAAATTTTGGTTAAACGAAGAAAACTTTCCTGCAACATTTCTCTCGGTAGAGAAGCTTAGAAGTAATTGGAAATCAGTCAGTTCTCTTGTCACATCAACATTTCTGTAGATAATAATAAAACTCTCAGAAACATTGGAATGTAGCTTCACAACGACTCTGACAAGAGAAGTTCAGTAGAAACTGCACTTCAGGAAAATTTGTTTCACAATAATATGCAATTTGCCTCATCAACATTTTTGTAGGAAATTTGATTTCTCAGCAACATTTCCTTCCTTTCTGTAACTTGTTATAATAAAAATTCTTGTTCAATATTTTATCTGTCTGCTCAGTAACTTGTATATATGAAAATAAGTTTCACAGCAACTTTTCTAAAGACAAAGAAGCTCTTCAGCAAATTGTCTATGTTCTAGAAGCCTAAAAGTAATAAGTCTACAGGAAAATTTATTCTTCAGCAAAATTACTGTAGGAAAAGTGTGTTTTCTACTGCATGTCTAGAGGAATAGTTGATTCTGATCAACATTTTTGTAGGAAAATAAGATCTCAGAAACTTTCCTATGGGGAAATTAGCTTCTCCTTTTAGCAACTTTCCTTACATATAAACACTTGCTCTGGATCTTGTCTATGGGAAAATTGGTTTCGTAGTTTCACAGCATCATTGTAGCAAATTAACTGTAGGAAAAAAGGTTTCACAGCAACATGACAAAAGGAACAGAAGCGAATCAACAACTTTTCTAAAGAGAAGATAAACTTCTTAATAACTTGCCGAAGAAGAGAGTAACCTTTCAACAAGATGTCTTCAGGAGAATAGCTTCTCTGCAATATGTATCTATGGATTGTAGGTTCACAGCAACATGTATCAGGAAACTTGTGCATGAGAAAAGTAGGTGCTTAGCACCTTGTACAGGGGAAATGAGGGTTTAAGATCTTAACTATTTTTCTACTGGAAAAATATAGTCTCTTTTCAGCAAATTGGCTGTAACTAAAATTCTTCTAAGCACTTTGCCGCAGCTGGTCAGCAACATATTTCTAGAAAAAATGCTATACAACTTATGTATGAGAAAAGTATTTTTTCAGCAACTTGTATATGGGGAATACGTCCAATCAACTTTTCTATGGCAAACTTATCTACAGTAAAGTTGTCTCCTAAACTTATCTACAGTAAAGTTGTCTCTTTCCTATACACATGTTGCTAGCTTAACAAACTCATTAACTTATCTATGGAAACCTTGTTGCCCTGCAACATAACTATAGGAGAGTAGCTGCTCTGCAACATGTCTATGGGAAAAGTGGTTTCGGCAACATGCCTATAGAAAAAATACTTTCTGAGCAACATGAGCTTTTTTTGGGAGGTGACTACTAAAACACTTGTCTATGGAAATGTTGTTACTCAGCAACATAACCATGGGCGAGTAGCTGCACAGCAACATGTATATGACAAAATAGCAACATACCTAAAGGAAAAGGTTATTTTCAGAAACATTTCTTTAGGAGATTTACTATCAGAAAGAAGTAGATTTCTAAGCTAAACTAAATGCATGTGTGAAAATCAACTTTACAGTAATTTGTCTATTTGACAAGTAGTTTCTCAGCAACATGTTTCTGATGTTTTTGCCAGCAACTTGTTTAGCTTCTCAGTACTCGTGTATGGAAATAGTATTTTTTTATTAGAAAATTTGAGCTTCAGCAACTATCTTCCAGACATATTTTGGAACTTGTTTGACATCAAATATAGGAGAGTGGCTGCTTAGAAACTAGACTATGGGAAAATGGATTTCGGCAACATGTCTATAGGAAAAGAACATTCTGTGCTTTTAAGAAATTGTCCTCGGGAAAAAGTTGTTCGATCTGCAAATTGTCTATGGCATAAAAATCCGACTTTGTTAAACTTCGCTTTACAACAATTTATGTATTGGAAAAGAAATTTCCAGCAACTGTTTTAGCTTCTCAGTAAGTCGTATATGGAAGAATTAGTTCTTCTGCAACTTGTCTTAACAAAGCCTATCTATCTATTAGAGTTTCAGCAAGTTGTCTAGGTTTTCAGACACATTTCCAACAAAATTTAGCTTCACATTAAAATCTATTTGAAAAATGTTTCCTAGCAACATCTTCGCAGCTTCTGAGACAATTTTCCCCCAACATACTTAAATTGCCAGCAGTGTAACTTCTATTTAATACATGTGTATATGTACGCCATCTAAAGTTAATGATTACCACTGACTTTGTGGCTTAATATGTGCGATGTGTCTCATAAACCGGCGGTTATGCTAGGTTTAAGGTCCATTATGAAAATTACAAAATGGTCACTCATGAGTCGCACAGTTTCTGGTTTTTCCCTCTCCGCTTCATATGCACTAATGACCTTTGGCTAACCACAACACAAAACAACTAGTTTTTACTCTTGGAGTAATGATTACGACAATCAAAATAAACAGAACTTTTCAAGTAGTTGTTGTTTTTCTACGCCTGCAGAGAATGGCTAAAATTTCGAAAAGAAAAATATTGAAATTTTCCTCAAGTACTGAAATTGGGCAATAGTGTTTTTCATTTTCCTTTGGTGTTGGTTTTACAGTGAAGTGAAGCGTTCAGCACTTGATTGTATCTTTGATGGACTCTCTGGTAAGAAGATCCATTCATTTGCCGGGCTGTCAGCCGGTCTGGTCTTTGGTCAGACAGGGCCATTATTCAGTGATGTAAATATGTAAATGGGCATGTGTTGTTGTTGTTGTGTGTTTGTTTTATCTTGCAAATATCTAATGTGTGTTTTTATTTTTTTCGAATAGGTCTTCTTCAATTTATTACAAAATTTAGTTGTCCATATTTTTTTCAACGACTGCAACACAACATATCCATTCCATCTAACCAAACATTTTCCTGGAATTTTATTTTGAAACATTTTGAACAATTCTGCGGCATTTCAGCAGAACATTGCCCTATTACAAAATGTGTTGATGTGTTTTCTTATTCGTATTTGACCCAATGAAATGAGGACTGAATGCGGAAACAGCAACCGGCAATGTGCCATTATGTCGCCATGTCTGACAACAAATTCGCCCAGAACCTGTTGAGTTAGAAAATAAAACCAAATTCTGTTTACGACAGCGTTTTTTTTTTTCAACTTTACTTTCCAATCATGTCAAGTTTATGCTTCATTTGTTACAAATCCATCAGCAACCGGCAAAATGGTTAATTTGCAGAATTTGTGTATGTAAACGACGTTAAGTCGCAAACGTAAAACAATAGAAAGTTGGAGGTTTTTAATTTCCAACCGATCATTAAAAGTGGAGTTAGAAAGTTGACATGACATATATTTCGCAGGGAGGAATGCATCAATTAAATGAGAGGTAAGTGACTTAGAGCAAAATATTTAACATAAACCAAATAAAATCAAGCATTTTGAAAAGGTTTCAAGAATATTCTTAATCTTTGAAAACAAAATATGGAAAGAGATCTCTCATCCACTTTGACATACGGAAAATATCTGCTTAGTCTTAGAAAAGTTGTCTTTCAGCAAAATTCGATGGAAAGATATGTCTCTCCACATATTGTCTTTGGAAAACCACGTTCTCAGCAATCTACATCCAATAAAATGGGCTTCTCTGTAAATTGATACTGGAATAAATAGCTTTTCATCTGATTCTCTAAGGGAAACATCGCTCTCAGCAACATTTGTAGTGAATAGTAAGTTCTCAGAAACTCAGAAATTTGTATACAGCAAAAATAGGTAGCTAGCAACATTTCTATGAGCTTCTCTACAACATCTCTATAAGATAAGATGCATAGCAATACGTTTTCAACAGCTTCCCAGTAGCTTTTCCGTAGTTTCTCTGTAATTTGTATGTATGGAAAAGTAGCGTCTTGCCAATTTGCTAATAGTATATGCTTATACTTTTTGGCAACTTGTTTATGGGGAAAATCGTGTTGCATCAACTTTTTTTTGGAAAAAAATGACTCATCAAAGCAATCCCCGATCGCTCTCTCTCTCTCTCTCTCTCTGCAACTTGTCTTAAGACTAGTGTGGCCATTTTAGCATTTTTGCAGCTAAATTTAGAATTTATTTTTTCTATTTAGCAGCAAAGTTTTCATTTGGTATTTAGCATTTTTCTTAGCTTTTTGAAATTATTATTTTAGCATTTTTTTGTCCAAAAATTTTCTTATATTTTTGTACATTCTTATAAATCAAAATTTTCTTAAATCTAAAAAATTAAATTACATGAACATTTTGAACGAAATTACTATTCAAGAAAAGCAATGGCAAAAGCTAAGTACGTATGAATAGGCAAACATAAACTCAACGATATATTTTTGGATATGTGTATAAGAATTTAAAAATGCTTTGTCTTCTTTTGTTATGAAGTGTATAGTTTTACCATTTAGAAGAAGTTAAAGAAGTTGGAAGAGTTTTCAATGGCATTAACCTTTTAAAAGCAGAAATTAGAAATAGAATGATATTATACACTATAAATTCACTTATTTTCATTAGATGCGGATTGAAAAGGTTAAATAAAGACTGCGAAAGTTTTAACAATATAGACGATCTCATTCTAATCATCATTCGGTCTTTAATTTTCAAGTACCAGGACTTAATACATCTTAATAAAATCATATTAAATTTAAAAACAGATGTTGGACCTTATTGGTCCTCCTTAAGAAAAGAGAGTCATGCTAATGCCTATTCAGAACAATATTTGTAAATTAATTACAACCAGTAAAGAAAGTCCCAAAGTCGGGCGGGGCCGATTTTATGATACCCTACACCACTTTGATAATTTAGTTGAGCTCCACTTAATAATTAAAAGTTTTTATGGGGGAATTCAATCATACGCGCTATGATTATAATTATAATTTAAAGTTCAAAGTTCAAAGGACTAAATATGCCGCCGCATTTGTATCTTTTAAATCCGGACTTGTATTGCCCATTTGGTGCAAAATTAATTTGAAATCAGATAAAGATATATATGGGAACTATATCCAAATCTGAACCGATCTCGATAAAATTTGGCAAAGATATTTCTGAGCTGTATTTGATATATTTCCCTGAATATCGTTGTTACGGAGTGCATATTACGGCTGTAGGTACAAATACAACAAATCGGATGAACAATATATATGGGAGCTATAGCTATATCTGAACCGATCTTCACCAAATTTGGCATACTACCTTCTAGACTAAATTTGGCAGTATGTTCCAAATTCCATCCCATTTGGGCAAATATTAGACGTTTGGTGCACAATAAAAGGTAAATCTGATGAAGTTATATATGGGAGCTATATCCAAATCTGAACCGATCTCGATAAAATTTAGCAAAGGTATTTCTGAGCTGCATTTGATATATTTCCCCAAACATTGTTGTTACAGAGTGCATATTACGTCTGCGGAGGACAACAATTACAAATCGGATGAACAATATATATGGAAGCTATATCTGAACCGATTTCGATCAAATTTTTCATACTTATTGTCAGGGCTAATTTGGTTGTATGTGCAAAATTCCACACTATTCGGGCTGATATTACACGTTTGGTGCACAATAAAAGGCAAATCGGACGAAGATATATATGGGAGCTATATCTAAATTTTTACCGATTATCTCCAATTTCAATGGGGTTCGTCCTTGGGCCAAACAAATGTTGTTTGCAAAATTTCATCTCAATCGGATAATAAATGCGACCTGCATTTTGTTCACAAGAATACATGGACAGACGGACGGACGGACAGACGGACTGACATGCATAAATCAACTCAGAAAGTGATTCTATGCAGATCATCAAAAGGAACTATGGGTCTATCTCGTTTCCTTTTGCCTGTTACAAACAAATGCACAAATACATAATACCCTGACCCCCTTGTGTGTAGGGTATAAAAATGTGATAAAATGGAAATATATATGAAAATATCACAAAATCAATATTCTCCTTTATTGGAATCTTTTCATGCGTTTTTGTCTAGATTTTTTTCTTTTCTGTCAAGAGGGCATTCTGAATTGACAAGATTTGTCAATTCTCAAAAAAGTCGAGCTATTTTTGAGATGTAAGCATTCTAGCGAATATATGTCGCTATATATATCCGATATCTTCACTATCGACATCTACGTAACGGTCATAATTGACCTTTTTGGACTATTTGTGATTCAATCGGGATTAAAAGTATTCGCAGTTTATTGGGAAAATTGTTTTTTTTTTTTAACACAAAACTTATGGTCTATTTCACCCGCTCAATATTATCTGATGACCATCCAAATTTTAAAGCTTCTGCCCAGTCCTAAGCTCTAGCCCGATGCTAAATTCGGCGTCGATTGGTCTATAATTGTGACATGTAGCGTGATTGAAAAATTAACATAGCTAGATCGACTCAGCTCAGCGAGATTGGAAGATCAACATATACTTTCCTATGTGGGAAGCCAAAATTTCGAAGTTTTACATTATTTTTGGCCCAATCATTATTTTTGGGCCCCAACACGTAGTTTTGCAGTGTTTAAAAAAAGGTATTTATATTTAGCATTATTTTTTGGCATTTTAATTTTTTTTTGTTAGGCATTTTTAGCCTTATTTTTATGCTGTTTTAGCTGCAACACCATTTTAGATCTGGTCACACTGTTCTCAGCATCTGAAAATGTGAATCTAATTTTGCAAAGTGAAGATACTAAGTAGCTAATCTTTCTATAGAAAATGTGGTTCTTCTGTTTCTTGTCTTAAGTAACTTCTCATCTAAATAAATTATATTTTCTGTAAGGGAAAGGATCCACCCCAGGAACTTTTTAATAAAAAAAGTGGCCTCAGCAATATTTTTATTAGAAATATCGAATTAAGACCTTTTTGAGAAAATATTTCTCTCACCAACTTTTCTTTATACAAAAAGTCGCCTCTCATCAACTTTTCCATACACGAAAAGTCGCTTTCAGCAACTTTTTTACATACGAAAAGTCGCCTCTCAGCAACTTTTCTATATACGAAAAGTCAGCCTTCAGCAACTTTTTATATACGAAAAGTAGCCTCTCAGCAGCTTTTCTGTATACGAAAAGTCGAATCTCAGCAACTTTTCTGTTGCCTCTCAGCAACTTTGCTATAAACGAAAAATCGCCTTTTAACATCTTTTCTATACACGAAAAGTTGCCTTTCAGCAACTTTTCCATACGAAAAATTTCATCTCAGAAACTTTACTCAGCAAAAAGAGTGGCTTCTTAAAACCTGCCGGTCAATATTCACCAGATCCTTTTTCTATTTTCAGGAGAGCTATGAAAGTATGCATTGATTTGTTTCTTGTCGAACCCTGCCGACCCAAAGAATTGTTTTTTTTTATAAAAAGTTTTCAGATTTTTATTTCTCTAATGAGTTAAAACAAAAACAACGGCAGATATGAGTCATGCGAAGTTGTGATTTAAATGCTGATGTTGCAATTGAAGATCGTCATCATCGTCTTCATTTGCTGGCAGAAATTGAAATATGCTCACTCAGCAATCTTTTCAGCTGTCGGACATCTCTGGGCCCACCAAATGTACATAATATGCTTAACTGTTGGATATAAACACACAAAAAAGTGCATTGGAAAGATTCATGGGGATACAGTGAGGCCTCGTACAAAGTAGCATTATCGGAAATTTCAAAAGTGATTCTCATGCGGCTATCTTTTCCTATGGAAAATATAGCTCAGAAAGTTCTGAAATTGTTTAGAATTTGAGTGATGTTCATTGCCCAGAGATTTCACTGTACTCAGTGATGACGTTGATGATGATGCACTTTAATTTGATTCGCTGCTTAGTTGGCTGGCTGATTGTTTTGGCTTTTGGTGAAATGGTCAATGATCTTCTTTTTATGATATCGTAACAAGTGAGATACATATTTCCCCAATGAGCAACAGTTGTAAATTGGTTGTATTTCCCCCTTTGTAATGGCTTCAATTGTTTAAAAAAAAAAAAAAACTAATAATCGTTTAAAAAGAAAATCATTGTTTGCCATCCCAAAACCCCAAGTAACTGAAATAACAACAACAAAAAAATCATAATCTCCACAACAACAAACCAACTATGAAAATAATTAAAGATTGTCTTGTTAAGATTTTAACAAGTTTTCCAACTAATTAAAAGCATATGTGATTTATTAGAGCTACATGATCCGATTTGGATTCGACATACTTCGGAAAAGATATTGAACAGCTAAATTATGTTGTGTTCAACAGATAGATAAATCGCATTAACAAAAATAATTTTAATTCCAATCTAATTAGAAACAACTGACAAGGAAAATTAAATGCTTTTCGAAAAAAACACTTTCCATTGGAAAAGAGAGAGTGTGTGAGAGATAGAGAAAGAGAGAGAAAATAAAGGAAACTTTTTCTATTATGGCTAAAATTAAAACAATTCCTAACATTATTTAATGATATAATTAAACTCAGATTGGCGCCCAACATGTATTCGATGGCCATGATTGAAATTTGTTGAGCTCTCGTATGTATGTTGAATGGAATTCAAGTGGCGCCCGAATACAGGATCAATTTTATCTGGTCTTTAATTAATTCGTTTAGTATGTAGTGAGAGACAAAGGACTACATAAGTCCTTGTAGGGATATAACTGAAGCATGTAATAAAGAAGCTTTGTTTTTGATCATCCATCATTTTCAGAACTGGTAACAATTTTTTGCGGGCCTGACTGTGTTGAGAAGCATACCTTTGGACATCTTCTCTATTTTATATACCCCACGGTATTCAACACACACACATAACCAGACATACGCAATCAACATTACCATACGCAATATACGTTGGACTTTCTTGCATATATTGTTTGACATTGTGTTCAGAATTAATATGGCACCCAACGAAAATTTTGTAGTTGAAGTCCTTGATATTTATTGTAGAATCTCATGGCGCCCAATTTAAATTCAACGGTGATCATTAAAATTTGCCACTTATTCCATAAAAATTATATGGAATACAAGTGGTGCTCAAATACTAAGATCTATATTTTCTTGACTTTAATTTTCTTTGTAGTGTAGGACATACTCATTATACCCTCAGCCCTATATATAATTTGATACGGCCAAAAGGTGCCTCAAGGTAATAACGGCTTTAGACTTTAGGTCTCTTTAAACCAGGACATTTAGAGTCAGTCTGTGGGCGCCTGGTGCGTACGAAGGGAGTTTTCGAAGGAAGCTCCGATTTGATCGAAACTTGATACATCGTAATATTACTGTCAAATTTAGATCGAGTTCGCACGAGGGCAATATCGGACCACTCCTTCTGGTACCTACCCCACAAAAGGTCAACATTTTTGAAGAAAATAACGTATCTCATAGAAAGAGAAAGGATCGTTCGATTTTGTGCAAACTTTGCAAATCCTGATATTTGCATGAGTGTTAGGTCAGGTGAGAAAATGGACAATATCGCTCCACTTCATCTGGTCAAAGGGTCACAATTTTAAATAATTATAACTCTTATAAAATGTGTTGTAAGAGCCTGATTGTCTTAAAATTGCACACATCACAATGTTTTTATTAACCCAAGGTCTGGCGTGAAGACAGAAAGTATCGGTCTACTCCTTCTGGTACTCTCTCCACAAAGGGTCAACATTTTTAATATCCATGAAGCTCATAAAACGCGCATTCAGACTTGGTATATCTCAAGATTTCCATTAACACAAGATCTCTTATAAATATGGTAGAGGTCGGACCATTCCTTCTGGTACCTCCCCCACAAAGTGTCAAAATTTTAAATAACCAAAACGATTATAAAACCCGAAATAAGTATCCAGTTCTCTTCAAATTTCACACATCAAAATATTTTTATTAAACCAAGATCTGGTATATATATGGGATACAACGGTCCACACCTTTTGGTACCTCCCCCACAAAGGGTCATCATTTTGAATATCCATGAAGCTCATAAATCGCGAAATTAACATCCGATTCCATTCAGACTTGGCACATCTCAATATTTCTATCAACACAACATCAGTTATAAATATGGTAGAAATAGGACCATTTCTTCTGGTACCTCCCCCACATAGGGTTCAAGATTTTGAAAGACAAAACGCACAAAGAAAGCGAAAGAAGCATCCAGCTCAGATATGTTGTAAATATGATATACATCTGCCAACTCCTTCTAATACCGCACCCACAAAGAGTCATAATTTTCAATAATTTTATCTGTCATAACTTGCGAAACAAGTCAGCGATTCTTTACAACTTGCTATATCTAAATATTTCTCTCAACCAGAAACCTGAGATGAATATGGAATGTATGATTTCGCATAAAATTTTGATATAAATGTTCGATATTAGATAAAGTATGAAAATTAAATACTTCTGTCAACTATAACTGGTGCCTCACGTACATGTCAAAATTTCCTAAAATTATCACATATCTCATATAAAGTGAATGATGTAACCAATACAGGGTGAGATGAAAAAACTGCAACCAAATTTAGACTGCTGTCATTTCTAAGCCACTCGTCCGACAGCTGTTAAAATTCTTCCAGTGACAGCTTATTATATTGTTTACAAGCGTACAAAAGCATTTCGGTGAGAATTTTCCAGAAAAAAAGTTATTCGTGATGGAATTCAAGCGTGATAGTGTGATTTCTTTATATTTGGCTGGGAAACCACAAGTGGCTATCGTTAGAGCACTCCAGCATTTAAATGTGAATAAATCTTTTGTGCCTCGTACCATCACTCGTTACCGTGATACTGGTAGTGTAGCCCGACGTCAAGCAGAAATGGTTCGAAAAGTAAAGAAGCCACTTGATCGAAACCAGCGTCGCAGTGGCCGAAAAATGGCTCGTGAGCTGAACATATCCCAATATTCCATTCGGCAAATATTGTAAAATGAGTTCGGAGTAAAGCCATTGTATGGGCCTCTATAACAGCCGATGTTCGCTCTCTGCTTATATTAATTGACTGTGGCATCAGAATAAATGCCGAATGTTATTGCGAAAATATTCTGGAGGGTGTATTAAAACAGACCTTGGACATTCCAACAGGACCCAGCACCATCGCACATAGCCCGCCCCACCCAAAAATGATTACGAAATGAGGTTGCTCGCTTCATTTCCAGCAAGTTATTTCCGAATGGTGGTGGATATTAAAAGTTCGGCGTGGCCAAACATAGGTACTTTTTTACTTGTTTCTTTTTCATTTGAAAAAAAGTTTTAAATATTTTCAACATGCACTGTCATGTGTTGGTTTTTAGTTTAAAATAGTGATGATTATTTTCATCAAGGTTCACAATGAATTTCGCAAATATTGTCAAAATTTGTAGTCCAATACCTAATTCGGGTTAAAATTATGTATTATATTATTTTTGTTCCAAATGCATACGTATATATACCATTTATTTTTTTTTTTTTTGATAATTTCCTGTTGTCATCCTAAAGCCAAATTAAGTCCACGATGGTCATACAGAGGCAGAAAGAGTGATACAATGAAGTCATTTTTTTATATTATCCTCAACAACAATAAACATTAAAAAATAGTGCAAAGTGTATCAAAGTTAATTGTAACAGCCAATCCCCCAGCATGACTGTGTGAATTATGATAATGGCTGTGTATGACAGCGTAATAATCAGCGAACAACACAACATTCCCAACTGTAACCGATCATTCGTTCATCTGACACAACGTTGGAATGCACATTTGATTCACCCTTTATGTAATGCACATTAAATTAACAGCAACAATCACAAAAAGAAAAATTATGAATTTTTCATTACATTGTTATCCAAAAAATTTCAAAATTTTTCCCAAAAAACAAAAGATTCTCATATTCATGGATGTGTGTGACGTTGTTTTGTTGCCTTTTCATACTCCATAAAAAATAACAAAATTTTGTAATACACTTTGTTTCGGCACTTCGAAACATGGAGACAGAGTGTCAGTTTTATCACATCAGCGGAGATTTATGTGGCCCAAAAGTGAACGACAGGGAACAACTTGCTTGCATTTCTTTTCCGTTTTTCACTTTTAATGGCGGGGAAAACCTCAGAAAGAAAACAATACTTTCCTTTTCATCCACAATGACAAGCGAAGAGAAAAAGTTCTCACATTTTATGTCAACCATTAAATTTTGGATAAACTATTTTTCATTTTCTACTTCTTCTTCGTTTTTTTGTATTTTTTTCCAAGGCAACAACACAAACACACATCCAATAGTTTTCTTTTATTTATTAACTTCCAAGAGATAATGATGTTTTCTAATGATCTAAATTTGACCCACAATAGATTTGGGAACTACACCAACAACAACAACGAAAAGAAATATCAATATAAGTGAGTCTCTTTCTATCTTTGGATATTTTCACAATTTCTAATTTTAGACTGAAATCCAAATCCAAGGAAAATCTGCATTCATCCATAGAATAGAAACGCAAGGCAGAGGCAATAGCCAGCCGAGGCCGCCATGACTAAAGAGCAGCATATTCCTCAATGTGTTAGAAAAAGTTTTTCTTTTTTTTGATGAGATTCTTTGTGAAGTTCCTGGTCAGTGTTCGAAAATATGGAGAAAATAAAAAAAGCTATAGTATCAGTCGGTTTTGCCCTCAGCCAATGTTCAAGTATTTAAATATATTTTGACTTTTGTAATGATTATTCAAATTTTGGAACCTCTAGGGAGTAGATTCAGAAAAAATGGATCAATATTGTCTATTTTGTATCAGACATAAATAAATGTGATACAATTATTGCGACGTACACGTTTTGACTACATCAACTACTTCCTTCACTTTATATAAGATATGTGATAATTTTTAGAAAATATTGAAATGTGCGTAAGTTGCCAGATATATTCGATGGAAGTATTCCACTTTCATACTTTATCTAATATAGGAAAAATATTGGTATGGGCAAATTTAAAAGAAAATTGAATATTTATATCCAATTTTATGAGAAATCATCAATTCCATATTCATCTCAGGTTTCAGGTTTTGATAAATATATAAATATAGCGAGTTGTAAAAAATCGCTGACTTGTTTCGCAAATTATGACAGATAAAAGTATTGAAAATTGTGATCCTTTGTGGGTGAGGTACCTGAAGGGGTTGGCAGATTTACATCTTCACAACAGATCTTGTGTTAGCAAAAATGTATGTATGTGGGAAATTTAAAGAGAGTAGGATGCTTACTTCGTTTTTTTTTTTTGAGCGTTTTGTTTTTGTTTTTAATCTTGAACCCAGGAAAATGGTCCGATCTCTACCATATTTATAACAGATCTTGTGCTGTTAGAAATATTGAAATGTGCAAAGTCTGAATAGAATCGGATGTTAATTTCACGTTGTATGAGCTTCATGGATATTCAAAATGTTGACCCTTTGTAGGGGAGGTACCACGAGGAGTGGACCGATGTATCCCATCTTCGCAGTAGATCTTGTGTTAGTAGAAATAATGGGATGTGTGAAATATGAAGAGAACCGGATGCTTATTTTGGATTTTATGATATTTTTGGTTATTAAAAACTTTGACCCTTTGTGGGGGAGGTACCAGAAGAAATGGTCCGATCTCTACCATCTTTACAACAGATCTTGTGTTATTGTAAATGTTGAGATGTACCAAGTCGGAATGGAATCGGATTTTAATTTCGCGTTTTATGAACTTCATGAATATACACAATTTGGCCCTTTGTGGGGGGAGGTACCAGAAGGAGTAGACCGATATATCTCATCTTCACAGCAGACCTTGGGTTGAAAAAATTATTGTGATGTGTGCAATTTGAAGACAATCGAACATTTACATCATATTTTATAAGAGTTATAATTATTCAAAATTTTGACCCTTTGTGGGGAAGGTACTTGATGGAGTGGAAATATATTGTTCATTTTCGCACCTGACGTAAAACTCATACAAATATTAGCATTTGTAAAGTTATCCTTTTTCTTTCTGTGCGGTAAAATATTTTTTTTTTGAAAATTTTAACTTTTGGTAGGGTAGGACGAGAATATTGTCCATTTCCGTACTCGATCTAAGTTTGATAATAATATTACGATGAACGAAAATTGGACCAAATCGGATACTCCCTTCGAGAATTATCGTGCGCTCTAGCCAGAAAACAGACGGACAGACGGACATCGCTAGATCGAATCAAAATGTCCTGAAACGGATTTGGTCCAATGAGACCTAAGGTCTAAAACCATTACTTCGTTGAGGAACGTTTTAGCCGTATTAAATGATATATGCCTTCTCTAGCCATATGGCTGAGGGTATAAAGAATGAATTAGGGGTAATTTTAAATCCATGACAAAGACCTAAAATGGTAAAGACTGGACAAAATGCATAATGGAAATATAGTTAATGTGAAAAATATATAGAGGCGCTGCTCACAACAGTGACATGTTAGCATCAAAATTATATTTACAGAGCAATTTTAAGAATAAAATTTTCTGTAAACCAAAAATTTGAACTAAAAATTGCATTTCACTGACGTTTTCAATTAATTGAAAATTGCATTTGCTGTTAAAACAACTTAACATTGGTGATTATGTTTTTATGATATCGCAACAACACAGGTATTTACACCTGGTGACAATATTTTGACTCTGTCTTGTCCCATCTTTATACTTATACTTACCGGTTAGGTTATTATAAGGTTAGGTTAAGATCGATCATTTGGGTTAGTGTTAGTGGTAACCAAAATTTTGGGTTAGTGTTATATGAGTGAGATGCCAAAATCGTTTGAAATGCGAGTATATAGCCTTCTTCCTTTTACGTTCTTTATTTTTGCCAAAAAAATCGAGCGAAGCTAGGTTCACGCAACTCCCTGAGAATTTCATATAAACAGGACTTCTATGTTGTGATCAGAAGAAGTACCTGTCGAGACCCCTATACAGGTGGAGACTGGTGGTATATATCTGCCAGCAAACTCACTTATACCCGTTTAATTACATTTTTCTATACAATACTTCGAGCTTAAAGTTTGCAAATTGTTCTTCATTATTTTTAGTTCTTCGTCAGAAGTTTTTACTGCCGTTTTAATTTATAATTTTATTATGATTATAAAACAATAAAAACAACGGTACGAAACTAGATTAACTGACTTGTCTAACATCTCTGCAACGTTAAACAATTCCTCTGGAAGCTTAACGAAAATTTATGATCGGCCTGATATGAAATTGTGATTCTGTGTCAGAATCCGCAATCAAAAAGTAAATTGACTTAAGAAAACGTGCTTCTTTAACTCTAAATTAAAACACTTTCTGCGCCTTATTTTATTGCGAACAAGGAAGATTTTTTGAATGCAATTGGACGGGATTAGTGTTTCAATTCACTTTTTATTACATAAACATTTGAAAAAGTATTTTTAATATTCAAAGAATTTAATTTGCTCTTTAAATACATGTTAGTGAAACTTTTGACCCTCCTAATAAACAAGCAGATCAATTGAGAAATGTTACTGTCTGATATTGCCTAATACCTTCCTCCGCTTAGCACGAAGCATCGAAACTATTGATGATTATGAACGCTAATATCCAAGTAATTATAGTGATGCTGATCATTGACTATAACTTCATTATTATATGATATCAACTCGATTATTATTAAATGCAATGATCGATTTGAATGAATAAATTCGGTACTAAGAGGGAACATGATATGATCTACATTGTTGCAGCCTTAAAAATGTTGGCAAGAAAATCACAAAAATACTTTTGGTTGCTATACATTTCAGAGAGATTGGCAATATAGAACTAGATACTGTAATGTATTTCGTAACAATATCGAGAGAGGCCCATCATGCAAAAAAAAAAAAATTAACTCTTCTATAAAAAATACAAACAATTACAGAAAAATGGAGATGACAGGATTCCCCACCCAGCGTACATCCTCGGTGACGTATCCAGAAATATATTTAGAGCCCATATTTTACTTGTTCCCATATAAAATGTACCGGTACAGAAATGTTTTATTACACTCTAGAGCTGGAGGCTCTTTCCAGCTAACATACACTAATTGTAAAAAATTTGTGGTTTGATCCATCCTTCCTTATGAATTTACGGACACAAGATAGAAAACGGGACCGGAGTCTTCTGCTTACCCCAAAAAATTGGATGGAGAGCGAAGTGTTTTCAAGCAAATATCTTTGTGATCATGAAAGCGGCAGAATTAATTAAAACTATAGAAAATGAAATAACTGAACTGGTGACTATTTACGTTTATAGTCAAGCGGTTCTTACAGCTATTGAATTTTCTACAATCAATTCCGATGTAGTCCTGAGATGTCGAACAGCTCCAGGAAATCTGTCCACTACGATTCAAATTCCCTGGGTATCTGGTCATTGTAATATTAAAGAAAATAAGAAATCCGATGAATTGGGAAGGATGGACTCGCAGCCAACAGACCTTGAATTCGCCGATATATAAAAACCCATTTTTTATTTTAATAGAGCGCTATAACTCTTCAGGGGAAAATCCAAAGTATTGGTACAACGAATTACGGTGCAAGGCTAAAAAACAAATCTTGCCGGATATCTCCTCGCGTAGAACATAATCTCTTTTAAGCATGAATAAATCAATGTTACGGATATCAATAGGGAAACTAACATACCACTGCAACATCCGATCAAGGACGTCCAAATGGGATAACTCTAACGTCGAATTCGGCATGCTGTGTGAGGTTGAGGAAGAGTATGATACGGTCGAACACAACTGTCCTGTTCTATCAAGGGAAATACTACGAGCCATGGAGGAACATTCGTCTCATTATCTCTGTGTGCTGTCAGACACGGATTTCTTTGTCATCTATAACTTCGCAGAAAACATTTACTGGCTCTGCCACCGTAGTTAAACACGACTCTAATCGACACTTCTCACCATTTTTTCTACTTCTCCATAAAGATTTATCACCTTTTAACGAAAGGTGTGAGTTAGTTACTAATTTCAACTGTGACTAGAGGGTGTATCAGATCAGAGGGTGTATCTCACCTAAATAGGATTGGACAAAGCAAAATTGGAGGCGCATATATCTTCCAAACTTAGTACTTCTCTTCTCATGGTGCCACCAAAAGAGGTATGTAAGTGCCCGCCCACCTCTGGAATAGTTCATTTTCCCAAAAAAATGGTTTGAAATGATTTCTGATATCTGGCAACAGTGTGCGTCGCTAAGCGACCCTGCAGTGCAGAGGTTAAACTCCTCATTTTCCATTTTAGAGTTTTGATATGCGTAGCTCCCGAGAAAAAATCCTATATATTTTTAAACAGAAAAAATCTTATGTTCGGCCCGATCTTTCAAAACCCTCCACCAAGAGGTAAAATAACATTTCTAGTTAAAGTATCTGGTTTTTATCGTGTTCCACTTTAAACGGCAAATACACCCTGGTATTTGGAGAATGCAGCTGAAGTTATGAAGGTTTTATTAAGTAGATGGAATCGTTATATAGAGGTCATCCCAAAACGGGAACCTATATATACTATGTTCTACTATAAGGATTGTTAACTACTGCGAGTCTTAAATACCAAACTTGAAAAATACATGAGGAAAGATGTGTCAAGGATCATCAGAACACCGAATGCGTTTAAGTACCGTTATATGGAATCCGTGAACCAATCCGTTGGAAAACCTTTCTTAAATCGTCAGAATACAGAATATTTGGAGATACCGTTATATGAGTGCTATAGTAAAACGTGGACTTGGAAAGACTATGTTCAGACATGGACTTATACAGACTATGGGGACCTTCGTTGATATTTAGGGTGACTGAAATTCCTAAAAGTAGTCTCAGAACTAATTAAGGGTCTTGATTTAGGTAAACGCCCCTCAATCGGAACCGGCAGTTTTCACAAGAAAAAGAAAACACTGAATTGTGCCGCCCTAGGACGCTTTTCGGAATTTTAAATTAATGTTGGTATTATCCCGACTTCGATTAAATGAGAATATTAAAAATCGCACCAAGATGGGTATACATAAATAATTGGTCAGCAGTTAAGAGTACATATCTATCATAACTTCGAAGTTTTAGGATTGAACCAGAAGATCTCCAAGTGGCGACTACATGTCCTTTAACCTAACAGAGCTAAATCTTAGAATAAAATGTTGATATGAATTTTATTCAAAATTAATAGGCTTCAAAACTATGACTTCTGCAGTGATTATAAGTTTTTGCGATGGACCAAGAAATCAACTAAGAATCAAATAAAAAAACAGGTCTAAGAACATATATTTCTGAACCAAATGAAAATCGTAAAACCTTCACCACATTGGCCGTAAAAAGAATTGCAACAACATTTACCATTTTCTATTGTCGTCTTATTAACGCTCTTGTCATTGTTGTGGGTCTCCTGTGTTAGAGGTCTTTTCTCAACATTTTCAACCCGGTTAGTGGCAATACTGGCAGGAGTTGGGGGAGGAGATGGAGTAGTAGTGGTAGTAGTAGCTTTGTTAAATGAAGTGTTAGTACCAATTGGTGGTTTAGTTTTGGTTTGCATGCAGTTATTTTGTAGATCGGAAGTTGTTGCAACTGGCAATGTTGTTGTTGTGGCTGACGCCGTTGTTTCTGCTGACGTTGAGGAGCTATTCAATTTTCTGACAACAATAACAATTTTTGATAGACGTGGCTTATTTGAAGTTGATGTTGACGTTGAAGTTGTGGCTGACAATGGTAATTCCTGCGATGATGGTGATGATGTTTCTGTGGCGGTGGTGGAGAGGGTGTTACTGACAGTTGTTGTTGCTGTTGCATTGTTGTTGTTAGAAATATTTCGTTTATTGCATGCAAATTTTGTTGTTGCTCCATTGAAATTGGTTTCTAAAGCTGAAGGAAATGTGGTTAGTTGATGACTTAATGATGATGAGGATGCGGTCGACGATGCCTCCGATTGATGGGATAAGTTGCCTTCGTTTGCGGTGCTGCTGGTGCCAGCAACAACTTCGGTAGTGGATGAAACATTAGACGGAGAGATCGTGTTACTGTCAACAATAAAGTTGTTGTGGTTGTTGAGGTTGGGGGCTTTAGGACAACTTGAGCTATTGCCGTTGCTGCTGCTGTTGTTGGTTTTGTTGTTTTTATCATGCAATGTTGTTGTAGTGTTAATTGACTTCTTATTGGAATGGTTGTTGTTATTGTGATTTTTCTTGTTGTTATTTTTGTTATTGTTATTAATTCCATGCAATTTATGTTTATTCGTGTTGGACAACTCACTATTTGAGCCATTCTCTTTGTCACTTGAATCTTTGGCTAACGTTTCTTTGCTGTTCGAAGAACGCTTAAGGGTCCCGAAAACTCTATTAAATGTTGTTGTCGATGTTTTCTTTTCGAGCGGTTCTCCCTCAATCTTGGCGGCCACCGTTGGCAGTGGAGTGTCCTCAAAATTGGTAACTGCCTTCGGATTGGGAATCAATGATTTATCCGACGATTTTTCATTGTTCACCAAATCCAAGGCCCCGTTCAGTTGTTGATATTCCTCATAAATGCTGCAACGTTTATTCGTTGCGGCCAATGATTTGTTATTTTTATTGGATTTTGATTTGAAAATTTTATTCCACATTTTTTTACTCATTTTGAATTTCTCTTGGGGTTTTAAATCCACGGCACTCAAGGAGTAATTAATTTTTGCTCTTGGGCGATATCAGAATTTTAAAATTTTTAATTAATTTATATTTTTTATTACAATTTTTAACAAAATTTATATATTTTTATTATTTTTTTTAGCAAAATTTAGATTTTTTTTTAAATTTAAAAAAAAACTATCCAAACTAAAACTTATCGAAAAATTATCCATTAATAAAAAGTTGAAGTTAAATGCAATGTTTTCAATCTGTTTTTGAAAAATCAAATTTTGAATCATCTGTTAATGTTTTTCATCATTTTTGTTTTTATAATTTTAATGTTGTGTTTTTTATTTTTACAACATTTTTAACTTTTAATAAAACTGTCAGTTTTTTAATTTTTTTAAATGTTTTCAACTTTTAACTTTAAAAACTCTTGATTTCCAACCAAATTCAGTTCTTTAATTGCTAATTTCCTTGTAAACTTTTATATTCTATTAATACAACTATGTTTTTTTTTAAATTTTTATTTTTATAAAATTTTAAATTTTTAACATTTTCCACATTTTATAAATATATTTAATTTTTTTGAAAATTTCATTTTTAATTTAGTTTTTTATATAAATAATATATTTTTTAATTAGTTACAATTTTGTATTATTTTCGTTAATTTCTTCTCTTTTAATCAAATCCCATTCGATTATCTTCAAAATTCCGTTTGGGTTCACTTCAAATATTATTCTTGTGATTATATTTCCACGGATTCTCCCATTATAACAACAACATCAAATAAAACGAAAAAAAATCGCATCCGAACAACAACTTAATACCACGACGTCAATTTTTCAACTGAAATTGAAAATCAAAACAATCATTGTCCAAACAACAGGCCTCCATTTTTCCTCTCTTTGGCACTCGTTCGCACACGCTCCACAGTAGCGCTTGAAGTTTGTCGACGAACGACAACAGCAACATACGCAAACGTTAGCAGCAGCAGTGGCTAAGTCGGCACCTCTTCCGTCTTCTTGTACCGCCCCAATGTCGCCACCCCAATCAACATATTCTGTTCAGGCCGACAATCAACAAGCGGCGTATGGTCTGCCGGTCTTGTGTGTGTACGTACGTGTGTTACTAAATGGGGGAGCATGGAGCTAAGTTCATTGTGGTTGACTGAACGTCTACTTAACTACTTATGTTTTTTCTAAGGCAACTCTCTGTCTCTCTCTCTTATTCTCTATTTTCTTTCTCTCTATTATTCCACAAATTTTACCTTTCTTTTCCTCAAAACATACATTTCCAAAAAAACTGTCATCACCATTTAATTAGACAGTAGGCTGTTATTTCAAAGATTTAAACATGTGAATTTAGTTTTGGATGACGGACACCTGCATCATCATCATTATTTGGTAAGGGGAGAAATAAGTTATATGATTATTTTTAAGAGTACTGGTAATGCAGTCGAGATGATTGACATTACCTTGTAATGCAGAGAGTAGCCCATACGCAGACCACATGAATTTATTTTCCATTTGAAAGGATTTTCAACAACGTATACTTTCTTCATTACTAGTATTCCAAAAAGTAATGTGTTATTCATCCTTACCAAATAATGAATAATGATGGCATATTTTTTATTTTAAATGTGGATTTATTTTAGATTAATTTTTTTTCCTGTAGCGCTAGGTCTTTAACGGGGATTATTTGTAGAGTCCTATGACAATCTCATGGAAAGTCAAAGCATAAGGATGCTAGGCTAAGCATGCATTACTTTGAAAATAGATTTTGCGCTGACAAAAATGCATCAGCAGTCTCGAATGAAAAAGTATAAACAAACCACACATACAGGGTGATATGAAAAAACTGAAACCAACTTCAGACTGCTGTCATTTCTAAGCCACTCGTCCGACAGCTATTAAAATTAACAGCTCATTATATTGTTTACAAGCGTACAAAAGCATTTTGTGAGAATTTTGTTATTTGTGATGGAATTCCAGCGTGATAGTGTGATTTCTTTATATTTGACTGGAAAACCACAAGTGGCTATCGTTAGAGCACTCCAGCATTTAAATGTGAATAAATCTTTTGTGTCTCGTACCATCGCTCGTGGAAGTGGCCGGAAGGAAACAGCAACATTAGCAGAAATGGTTTGAAAAATAAAGGAATAATTGGCCGAAAAATGGCTCGTGAGCTGAACATATTGCAATATTCCATTCGGCAAATATTGAAAAATGAGCTCAGGGTAAAGCCATTGAAATTCCAAAAAGTGCAAGAAATTACACCGACACAGAAGCAGAAAGAAAATAGACTCAAAAGAGCTAAAGAGTTCCTTCGCTTGGCCGAAGGTGGTGAACTGCCGAATTTGGTTTCCCCGATGAGAAAACATTCGATGTCCAGCAGATTGTAAACAAACAAAATTATCGTGTTTACTTGCCAAAGAGGTCAGCAGAAAATGTGCACAGAATATTATCGCGAAAATATTCTGGAGGGTGTATTAAAGCCTTGGGCACGCAATCATTTTGGTCACAGACCTTGGACATTCCAACAGGACTCCGCACCATCGCACTCAGCACGCGCCAACCAAGAATGATTACAAAATGAGGTTCCTCGCTTTATTTCCAGCGCCCAATGGCCACCAAAATCTCCGGATACCACCAAAATCTCCGGACTACTGTATCTGGATCGATCACCTCAAGCAAGCGCTTCGCCGGGAATGGGCCAAAATACCGCAGAGCAACATTCGGGCAGCGTGTGACGGTTTCATTGGCCGTTTGAAGGCCATAATTCGTGCCTAAGATGGCCAATTCGAACTAATCTAAACTTATTCTAAAATTTGATGATATTTCCGACATTTGTTGCTTTCATTCAATAAAATTACAAAAAATGTAAAAATAATGGCGTTTGACTTTGTTGCAGTTTTTTCATCTCACGCTGTATATACTCACTATTTATATATTACTCGCTATTACAGAGAGTGTGTTTACAAAGGGAAAACGTTAAGTTGTTATAATGCCAACTCCAATTGGCGGAAAACAGCTTTGAAATCTTTGAGCCATTTGGGGTTTTGATCTTTTAGAAAAAGCTCTTTTATATCGGTAGTAAGAAGCTCTAATATATTTTTTTATATGAAGTCCTTTGAGGTCTTTTATGAGAAGTAATTTTAGGTCTACTACAGCGCTTGCCAACACACCGCACATGTGCAATTCACCACATCAAACACACAATCATAGTAAATTTGCAGAGAGGCATTAGCTTATCAATTTTGCAAAGATAAGCACACATACACTATTTACCGAGGGAGGGAGAGTTACTCTCTCGATGTTCATGTCTGTGAAACTTACACAATCAAAGCTTTTGTATTGGTAGTGGTTGGCTAGCCATGGTATACTATGAGAAAACCTTTTAGACTTTCAATTAGAGGCTTTCTATAAGAACCCGTTCATAAAAAGCCCCTTTATACCTCTATAGAATTCCTTTCAAATCTTCTATGATAAGCCCTTTTAAGGCCTTCCATAAGAAGCCATTGTATGCCTTCTTTGTTAAACTCTTAAAAGTTTTCTATGAGAAGCAGTTTAAGGCTTTATATAAGAAACCCATTCAATACGTTTTTATTAGAATCTCTTCCTACTTTATGTCTTTATAAAGCTTCTTCTATATCTGCCTTTTAGAAAATACCAATTAGCCAATAAATTCAATTTCCTTACTGCATTTTTTCTGAAATTTTACAGAATTTTCAATTACTCCTTCAGTTATTAATGGAAATGTATGATTTCTTCTGGTTCAGATCAGAGAATGCATTCAATTTATCTCAATGACAGTCTGGCCGGACCAGTGACTGTTTAATTTTAATTTGCAAAGTGAACAGTCATTGAAATGTAAATGAATTCGTAAAAAAAGGAAAAGAAAAACGCTCAATGGGACAAATGAATAACTTAAAAATGAAATGAAAGCAACAAAAGGAGAAAAACAAAAGATGACATTCTGAAGAGGCATGGTGTCAAAGGGCTACATACATGATTTACACACATCCCGGCCCTTCTTTCTTACCTCAGCCCCATAAAAACAGATCATAAATGTCGGAGAAGAAGAGATCATAAAATAGACTTAATGACAATAATAAATAGTTTGAAAATGTTTTATTTTATGTCTTCAATGAGTACCCTTTTTATTGTTACACCCCCACTCTGAATTTCTGTTTTCAGTTTTACATAATTTTTCAAAGTCGAGAGGAGCCATCATTTGGCTTTTTATGGAGTTGACAGGAAATCTTAAAATTACTTCATTTTAAAGGTGATTTTACCCTCCAGATGGATGGAAGGCGGGCAAACGGAACAATCCATAAATAACTCAATTCGCTTTCTTCATAAATGGATGAATGGATAGCGGCAGTTCACTACCCTCCAAAACAACCATCCAAACAAACAGATCCAGATTTGAAATTCAACAACATTGTCCACAAAATTTTCTGTCATTCAAGACTTCTGTTTCGGTTTGGATACGCCAAAATGTGCAACAATTACAACAACTTGCCTTAGAAGGTAATCTTGGTTGGATGGAAACTGGTCTCATTCAAAGAGACCAATCGATTGTTGTTACGAATTGCTTTATTTTTATTGTTTTTATGGAAAATAAACAAAAGCCCAAGACGAGGAAGTGATCATTTCGGGAGGGAGGTGTAGCTGTTCGAAGATACATGTAGGTGGTTTCTTATACAAGCCCCATCCGAAGTAAAGCTGTTACAAATCTTAAGAGATTTGTTCAACATTTTGTTCATTCATTCTTTTGCTGGATTTTCCAACGACATGTTCTGTCATTCACCTCTCTCTGCCTCCAATGAGCGGCGATGTCACAGCAAGAAGAGAATGTTTCTTTTTAAAAATATGCACACATGTCTCTTGGTGTCTGGCGGACACAAAGCATATGGCGGGTGGCCCTTTTGCCACACCAATCAACAACGGTACAATTCTGCATTTGAGTGACTGACAGACTGCCTGACTTAGCGACGGACGACCGAACTGCAGTGACAGGAAAAAGTTAATTTTTCTAGCTGTTCTTTTTGATAGCAAAAACGAAACGTGTCTTTTTGTAATTTGTTGTTGTTGTTCTTCTTCTTCTCAGCCTTTTCATCTTCCGCTTTCTGTTAATGCAACGCCCACACAATAGCTGATAGTTTTTCTTTAGAGTTTATGACACCTTTCTTCGTTAACGGTGGCAGTCAGCAAGCAAATGGGAATTTATGGGCAATGGAGCAAAAATAAAAGACCTTTTAGGGAAGCCTCTGCTTTGTCTTCTTATGTGAAAGACCTCTTGAAGCCTTCATATAAGTATGTCTGAAAGGTCTTCTGTCAGAATTTTTCCAAGCCATTTTATAGGAAACAATTAAAATGATTTCATGGGCTTTTTAAAGGCCACGGAGCACCAACATGAGGAATTTCTTATAGAAGGCTCAAAGGGGTTTTAGAGGACTTCGAATGTTTTGAAGGGCCTCTTGTGGACAGCCTCGAAGGCTTTATGTCGAAGGCTTCTTAAATAACGCTTCGAAGTACTTCTTTGAGGACTTTTTAAAGGCCTCGGAGGGCTACGAAGGGCTTTTAAAAATAGACCTTAAAGGGCTTCTTGTGGACGGCCTCGAAGGGATTCTTATTGAAAGCTCAAAGTTGTTCTAGGGGTTCTCGATGGGTATACCTTAAAGTATACCTTTAAGGGCTTCTTATAGAGGACTTGAAAGGGCTTCTTGTGGACGGTGTCGAAGGGTTTCTTATGGACGGCCTCGAAGGGATTCTTATTGAAAGCTCAAAGTTGTTCTAGGGGTTCTCGATGGGTATACCTTAAAGTATACCTTTAAGGGCTTCTTATAGAGGACTTCAAAGGGCTTCTTGTGGACGGTGTCGAAGGGTTTCTTATAGAGGTTCTCGTGGGCGTTTTAAAATAGGCTTATTGTGGACAGTTCGAAGGTTTCTTAAATAGGCTTAAAGACCTTTTAGAGGTCCTCGGTGATTTTTTTAAAGTAAACTTGGAGGGTTTTTAAAAGCACTAGAAAATCTTTTTTAGAAGCTGTCGAAGGAATTGTTTAGAATCCCCGGAAGGACCACTTATTAAAAGCATAGAATGACTTCTTAAAGAAAACATTGAAGGTCCTCATGTAAAAGGATTGGAAGGTATCCGTATAAAAGCTTAGAAAGTCTCTTTTTAGAGAATGCCTAGAAGGGCTTCGAAGGACCTCTATACTCTCTATAAGAAAGAGGGTATCAATGTGCTATGTATAGACGGTTTCTTTTGGAAGCACTCGAAAGGGGGAAGGATTCGAAGTGGGAAGGATTCGAAGTGCCTCGAATGGCTTTTTATGAAAGTTCCCAAAGGGCTTCTTATGGTAGGGCTCGAAGTTCATTCTATGTAGACTTCTTCTTAAGAAGAACTCTAGAGACTTACTACAAAAAATATCCAAGAGTTTCTTTTAGAAGGTCTCTTTATAAAAGTCCTCGAAGGGCTTCTTATGAAAGCGCTACTTATAGGAGCCCTCGATAGGCTTTTTAGAAGGACTTAAAGGGCTGTTTAAAGGTCTAAAATGGCCTTTTATAAATGGCCTCGAATGGCTGTTAAAAAAAAAAACCTCAAAAGGCTTCGAAATAAGAGAATAATAAGTGAAGGTCTCAAAGGGTTTCTTTCAGAAGATCCTAATGGTTTCTTAAAAAGACCTTAAAGGCCCTGGAAGGCATTGAGGGCTTATTATAGAATACATTATCTATAGAAAACATTCGCAGTGTTTGTTATAGGAGGTCTAATAAAGGATTTAATGGACTTCTTATAAACACTCTTTCGAGGCGTCTGAGAGTTTCTTCAAACACATAAAAAATACCATAAAAGGGTCTCGTATTGAGTATCTTTAAGTTTTTTTTTGCGAGACCTAATATACCTTTGCATAAAAGTTAATTTTATTGAAGCCCTAATAGTCTTCTTACAGAGTGCTTACCATAGCTGCTTTTAGGAGATACTAAAAGCTATTTAACGAAGGTCGTAAAAGGACTATTTCTGGGAGCCCTTAAAGTCTTCTTAAGGAGCCCTTCAAGGCTTCTTAAGGGTACAAGGGGTTTTATACCTTTCATTATATATATGCAATTGTCATTCCGTTTGCAACACCTCAAAATATACGTCGGAGACCCCAAAAAGTATACGCATTCCTGATCAGAGTAATATTATAAGCCGATTAAGCATGTCCGTCTGTCTGTCCGTTCGTCTATTAAGCTTTGAACTTTGACACGAACGCGTATATTATATGCAAACTGATTGGTTTTGAAAATGGACCATATTAGTTCACGTGTAGGTATAGCCCTCATATAACGGTAACTCCAGATTTTTTGTATTTTGAAGGCTTCCGTCACAATTTCCAACCTAATCAGTTGAAACTTTATTTTTCGGGGTCTGGGTAGGTTTACTCTCTCCCTTCAAAAAATATTCGCTTAAGGTCTACTAATTGGTATAGCCTCCATTTTACGGTACCTTCCGATTTTCGGAATTTTGATTTCTGCCACAATTTCCCACCAAATTAGATGAAACTTAACAATTAGGGTTCTGGGTAGGTTTGTTTCTCTTGATGAAAAAAATATTCGCTTCAGGTCCACCAATTGGTATAGCCCCCATATAACGGTATCTACCGATTTTCGGTATTTTGAGTGCTACTGCCACAATTTCTAACCAAATCAGACATTGAAACTTAGCAATTTTTCTCCTTGCAAACCCCTAAAAGTATGTTATGTTAAACCTTTAAAATCTACCACAAAAAGCCTTCCTATTTAAACTTCAAGTCATTAAACAAAGAAGACAAGGCCTTACATGATGAACCCTTTAAGGTCTAATGTATAAGAACGCTTTTTTACTTTAATGAGAAGTCAAACAGGATCTGTGAAAAGTGTCTTTAAGGTCCGTTTATTACAAGCCCTTAAGGCCATTTTTAAAAAGCTTGATATATGGAGCCTACAAGACATTTTTTAAGAAGCCATCAAAGCTTTACATAACAATCCATCAAGGGCTTTAATGACTTCAATAAGAAGTTCTTCAAGACCCTCTATAAAAAGTCATTTGCAATAATTTGTTATCACAATTACAAGACATTTTTTTCCATTTAAAAATGAGAGCCCTGAGGTCCACCAAAACAAAAATTGCTGTTTATTTCTGGAACACAATTTCAATGAACTTTCCCATAGCTTCGTTAATGCGCTGTCGACATTTACAAAATACTTTTTTTTGGCTTTTGGTGCACATGCCTCTAGTGTGTGTGACTGTAGCCAGCCCAGATTAACCAAGTGTAAAGTAATTCGCAGTAATCTTCATCCGACATATAAAAAATCCAATTCGAATGACAGCACCTGTTTGAGTTGCACATTGGCGGGCCAGTACGCAAGCCAGTCAGTCAGGCAGGCAGGCAGTTTAATGAAAAACAAAACGGAACCACAACGAACTTCTTCTGTTTCGCATGAAATTGTTTAAAAAGAACTTTTGTTTTAATTGAAGTAGGTTTGTTTGCCTCTACGGCCCTCGTCGTTGTTATTGTTTTTTTTTATTCAGTGGTGTTTGTTGTTCTAATAATAAACGGGAATACAACTTTTTATAAACAAAATAAAAAAGAATGAAGATTTCAACACATATTTTTATTGCCGGTTTTTGGTTCTATTGCTTCCACTTCTTCTGCTTCTACGGGTGTTAACACACTGGGAAAGTTCAATATTTTGTAAATTTTGTTAGGAAAGAAACCAGCAAACTGATTCATGGACAGTTTGTCGGACTGTGTGGCTGTTGCAGATGTAGCAGCGCCCAACGCAATACAAGAATTGTTGCACCACATTCTCTGTAAACAAAATAGTTGTTTTTTCGAATCATGGAAGTGATGACGGGGTATAAAGTGGGGGAGCTCATTTGCCAGCCAGCTATGGAGCTCATTTGCCAGCTATGACCCCATGGCGACCTGCATCACTTCATGGAATGGTGGAAAATTGAAAATTTGTGTTGAATTGATTAAAATATCGGATATCGAAAATTTTAATTTTCGAAAGACAAGATCAGTGCTATTTTGGAGAAATACAGGGTGAAAAAAAAAAAACTGCAACAAAGTCAAACGCCATAATTTTTACATTTTTTTAATGTTATTGAATGAAATCAAAAATGTCGGAAATATCATCAAATTTAGAATAAGTTTAGATTTGTTCGAATTGGTCACCTTTGGCACGAACTATGGCCTTCAAACGGCTAATGAAACCGTCACAAGCTGCCCGAATGTTGCTCTGCGGTATTTTGCTTGAGGTATTTTTTAGTGCCAACTTTGCTTTACGAAATACTCCAGACAAAATAGTCCAACGGATTGGTATCCGGAGATTTTGCGCTGAAAATGAAGCGAGGAACCACCTTTTGTAACCATTCTGGGGTGGTGCGTGCGGAGTGCGATAGTGCTGAGTCCTGTTGGAATGTCCAAGGTCTGCGGCGTAAATGTTTGCGTGCCCAAGGCTTTAATACACCCTCCAGAATATTTTCGTGATAATATTCGGCATTTATTCTGATGCCACGGTCGATAAATACGAGCGGAAAACGATCATCGTCTGTTAAGACGGCCCACACCATCACCATGGCCGGTGCTTGAGTTTTGGTGGCCAACCGAAGGTGCACATTTTCAGCTGACCTCTTTGGCATGTAAACATGTTTTCTCATCGGAGAGAACCAAATTCGGCAGTTCACCACTTTCGGCCAGGCGAAGCAACTCTTTAGCTCTTTTGAGTCTATTTTCTTTCTGTTGCGGTGTAAGTTCTTGCACTTTTTGGAATTTCAATGGCCTTAACCCGAGCCCCCTTTTCAATATTTGCCGAATGTAATATTGCGATATGTTCAGCTCATGAGCCATTTTTCGGTCAATGCGACGCGGGTTTAGATCAAGTAGCTTCTTTACTTTTCGAACCATATCTGCCGATGTTGCTGTTTTCTTCTTTTCACTTTCTTCCCGTCGGGCTACGCTACCATTATCACGGTAACGAGCGATGGTATGAGACACAAAAGATGTATTCACATTTAAATGCTGGAGTGCTCTAACGTTAGCCACTTGCGGATTTCCAGCCAAATATAAAGAAATCCCGCTTGAATTCCGCCACGAAAACATTTTTTCTGGAAAATTCTCACCAAAATGCTTTTGTACGCTTGTAAACAATATAATGAGCTGTCACAGGAATATTTTTAACAGCTGTCGGACGAGTGGCTTAGAAATAAACCGTCTGAAGTTGGTTGCAGTTTTTTTTCAGCTCACCCTGTATAGCGGCCTTAGAGAGGGCAGCAAGAGTAATTTTGCGTAAAATGGGATATGTAGTTTAATAACAGATCAGAAGAGGTGTTAAAGAATGATTCCCACCATACGCACGGAAATTTTTTTTAAGTTAAAAATATTTTTAGAGATACATTTTGTAAAGAAACATTGGTTCTCTATAGAAATACCTTTGCCTTTAGAGAAATATAATTTACTTAATAAACACCAATCTTAAAACTTCCACAATATTCTAATGGAACAAATCTCATTGAAAACGCACGATAGAAATTTAACTTTTACTTTCAAAATTTTAAACATCCACAACCCCAATCTTTTGGCATTCGTTACATTGTTCCGCTAATTTCCAATTCACGGCAATTGATGCGTATTTCGTCTCAGCCAAACTAGCGCGGCCCTAAATCTTGTTAGGAAAATTCAGAGAAAAAAAACGAAATCAAATGAAAAGAGAAATGAGACATTTTGGTGGTATAATTAAAAGAAATTTATTATCCCCTGAGACAAATCGAAAGCCGTTTTCCGTTGCACATGGTCATGTCAGAAAGTGGAGAGTGTGCTGCTGTCTGTTTGTCTGTCTGCCCCTCTGTCCGTCTGTCTGTCTTTGGTTGCAACGTCTATGCCATAGATTATGGCTACTTAAAAAGGGCTCCAATTCGCCGTCTTTTCATGGTTCATTAACACAATGCGAATGGAAACGAATGTCATCTCATGTTTGGTTGCCAAAAGGGGGGAGGGAAGAAACTGCAGTGCACCAAAGGGGGCTTTCTTTGGCTTTGAAGTGTAAAATAGTCGGTGTAAAATATTTGTAGTATATATTTGCTTCCACCAACTTTGTCTTTATTAAGAGCTAATGTTAATATTCCGAGTTAAAAAGTCAACAATATGTATTGAAAAAATTAAAAAGATTTCTATAATTAAACAACAAAATTTGTTTTTGGATAAATTCACCACTGAGTACTAAAATACATTGCTTAGCCAAGTCAACAACCAAATATAAGGAAATGTGTTGGCAATGCGTAGATTTGGTTTTAGATTGGCAAGTATACAAATGTGGTGAATTGCCACACCAAATTTCAACATGATGGTGTGATTAGATGTGTTGCCAGATCTCTTAAATTGACAAAGGCAAAAAAATATGAATACCAAAATAAAAAAATTAAACAATGCAGCTAAGTTCGGACGGCCCGAACTATAAACACGTTCCACCATTTGGAAGGAACCTCCTACATGTAAAAAAAATTCTGTTGAAAAGTGGCACAACCGTCTTAAAATTTCCGGAAACAGGCGTAACAATTATTTGGGGCTATTAGAAAACGGGGCCTCGTATCGGTATCGTTACATACGGGTTATACGAAGACGTGTACCTATATGAGCAATTTTTTTTCAGAGTAGGTGGTATCCCTTACTCGAAACATCAAATATGATACAATTTCTAAGATACAGGGGATAAAAAACTGCAACAAAGTCAAACGCCATAATTTTTGCATTTTTTTACATTTTATTAAATGAAAACAAAAAATGTCGAGATTAGCAAACAAATTTTGGGATAAGTTAGATTTGTTCGAATTGGTCACCTTTGGTACGAGTTAAGACCTTCAAACGCCAATGGAACACGCTGCCAGAATGTTACTTTGGGGTATTTTGGTCCATTCCCTGCAAAGCGCTTACTTGAGGTGATCGACACTTTGGTATTTTTAGTGCCAACCTTTCTTTCCATAATACTCCAGACACAATATTCCAACGGATTGGTATCCGGAGATTTTGGTGGCCATTGTGTGCTGAAAATGAAGCGAGGAACCTCATTTTGTAACCATTCTTGGGTGGCACGTGCTGAGTGGGATGGTGCTGAGTCCAGTTGGAATGTCCAAGGTCTGCGGCCAAAATTGTTGCATGCCCAAGGCTTTAATACACCCTCCAGAATATTTTCGCGATAATATTCGGCACGGTCGATTAATACGAGCGGAGTTCTGGTGGCCAAGGGAAGGTGCACATTTTCAGCTGACCTCTTTGGCAAGTAAACACGACCATTTTGTTTGTTTATAAACTGCTGGACATCGAATGTTTTCTCATTGGAGAAAACCAAATTCGGCAGCTCACCACTTTTGGCTAAGCGAAGCAACTATTTACCTCTTTTAAGTCTATTTTCTTTCTGTTGCGGTGTAAGTTCTTGCACTTTTTGGAATTTCAATGGCTTTACCCGAGCTTATTTTCCAATATTTGTCGAATGGAATATTGCGATATGTTCAGCTCACGAGCCATTTTTCGGCCACTGCGACGCGGCTTTCGATCAAGTCGTTTTGCTTCATTACTTTTCGAACCATTTCTGCTGATGTTGCTGTTTTCTTCCGTCCACTTCCTTGACGTCGGGCTACGCTACCAATATCACGGTAACGAACGATGGTACGAAACACAAAAGATTTATTCACATTTAAATGCTGGAGTGCTCTAACAATAGCCACTTGTGGTTTTCCAGCCAAATATAAAGAAATCACACTATCACGCTTAAATTCCATCACGAATAACTTTTTTTCCGGAAAGTTCTCACTAAAATGCTTTTGTTAGCTTTAAACAATATAATGAGCTGTCACTGGAATAATTTTAACAGCTGTCGGACGATGGCTTAGTCAGTCTTAAATTGGTTGCAGTTTTTTCATCTCGCCCTGTATGTACCATAAATAATAGTTAATTTTCACACACTGTTTCTTTATCTAACAACACTCGCCCGCTCTCCATTATTTTCATCCAAACTAATTTATGATCTCTGAGAGTATGATCAAACATTTTTCTTCGACAGTTGAATATTCCAAAAGACTGAAACATATTTGAGTCTAATATATTTGAAGAGGCGATACAAAGAAAAAAACACTACAAGTTCCTAAAATACAAACAGGTCATTAAACCAGAAACAGATTTGAATTCCATTTATTTTATTTTTAACTTGATTTTAAATTTAAACCATAAAAAAGGCATTGTCCAAACCATATAAGGGTTGTTATTTCAATAGTTTTGAGTAAATAAGCCTGGTCATATATAATACCAGGTTTAAAGAATTTTTAAATTTAACAAATAGGGCCGACATTACATAGTTAGTTAAACCGAAAATCTACTGTATATGTAATTTCGCAATACGACCAGATTTTTAATAAATTTTTGGTCGAAATAATAAAAAACGGCAACATTGATAACAATGCCAATTCACCATTATTAATTTCACCATAAAAAAAAACTACCTTACCTAAGCATCAAGGTGAATATAAATGTTAGAGTGGTGGAATTTTCGTTTGGATTGGACGTTGAAATGAAATTCACCATCATATTGAAGTGAATTCGAGCAAAGTCACATACGACATACACCGCTAGCCCGCCATGTGGTAGCGTGGCCGAGCGGTCTAAGGCGCTGGTTTAAGGCACCAGTCTCTTCGGAGGCGTGGGTTCGAATCCCACCGCTGCCAAGAGGTTTTTTGTTTTGTTTAAATTTTTCTTACTTTTTATTTATTTTTGTTATTCATAAAAATTCAGAATATGCCACCGATATTCATTAATATCTTTCCAGTAAATAAATTAATATTAATTATATTTCCTGTAAAAAATAAACTCCATCTCCTCATTTCTCCTCCACAAGTGGAATATTACATTGTGAGCTTATGTTATGGGGTTATCACAACTGCATTTGTTGTTTGCCTTCATGGGCACAGCAACCGGTTAAAACTAAAAGTGCAACATTCTACGCATTGCTGTTGACATGTCTTTCATCTCAAGAGCTTGTTTCTGCTTTTTCCAAGGAAAAAAGTAAACAGAAATAAAAGTAAAAACAGAACCGGCAATAAGTGATATAAAGATAGCAGCAAAATACCGGCTTGAAATTCTAAGCTGCTGGAATAAAAACAACTCATGACAAACGACATGAGACATGCTCTCCAAAACCTGTACAACCAGAATAATTAGCAGCAGCCTGCTGCTGCCCCTCTTAATTGAAATATCAATAAACGCTCTGTTGAGGAAAAAAATATTGATCAGCTTTAAAAACAAAACAGCAGTCCCTATTAATAGCTGAATATCTCATTTGGGAGGGGTAACCTGCACGAAGCTGGGGCGCAAAAAACCAAAACAAAGCAAACAACTATAAATCTCGAAATGAATTTCTGATTATTTCATACACCACCTTTTCATGTTCGAAGCAGTCAGACGTCTTTGAGCTAATCGCTTTTTTTTTTTGAGTTGACCTTGACTTTGATATAGGAATGACACTAATCCAAATGAAAACACTTGTGCCAAATAATACAGTTCGGTTTTGAGGTTGCTATTGTGGGTATTAGCCATGGCAAGTGTTGGATAATTGACGTTATTACGGAATAAGATATTACGGAATAAGGATAAATGCAAAATTGAATTTTTAGTTAATTTTTTGTTTGGTAAAAAATTCTCCTCAGCTGCCAAGTTTTTTGTTTAGAAAAATAGAAGCTGTGGAAAAATAGAAGCTGTGGACACTTTTTTCTTAAAAAATATCCTCATTTTGCATTTTACTTTTGAAATATTGTCCTCAAATGCAGAGGATATTGTTTTTGTTTAAAGAAACTGTCATAAGCTGCTGAGGACTTTTTTCCGTTAAAAAAGTATCTGCAGAGAACTTTTTAGTTAGAAAAAATATTAGTTCTCATCTTCAGAGTAGTAAGTACTTGTTATCGTTGGAAAAAATGTTCCTTTTCTGCAGATTTCTTTTTTAGTTGTCCCAAGCCTTTGACAGCGCATCTATCTTTCCTAAAAAGATAGTCTTTAGCAACGAATTTGTCCCCTGCTACGGAGAACTTGTTTTCATTAAACAAAATGGGTTCTCAGATACGGAGGACTTATTTTCTACAAAGAATATAGTCCTGAGGGCCAGACGAGATGGCTGAAGCTAGAATCTTGAAGGTTAGCCCTGGGCTCAGTTTTGGTAAGGCTGGGCTTTTTCAAATTCGTACTAAAACGATACGAAAAGTACTAAAATGTACTAAAAATGGAATGCTTAGTATTGGACAAACGGAGTAAGCTTAGAAATTTGGTATAAGAGTTACTGATAGAGCGCAGGATAGATGTAACAAAGGGTTTTTGGATATTCAAACATTGCGGTTATGAAAAGTTCTAAAATGTTACTAAACTTCCAAAATGGTACCATTTTGTATCATGTGAATGGATGGAGCTAGAAACTTAAAATTTGGTATGAGAATCAAGGTTGGAACGTAAGCTTGATATATAAAGGTGGTTTTGGAAATGTGTACTAAGTCTACGAAATATCTTAAATGGTACTAAATTTGGAACAGTTTGGTTTATGGTAAACGGATGAAGCTGGAATTTTGAAATTTGGTATTGGAGTACCAGTTGGTGGTAGGTTTGTGATAAAGAGATGGTTTGGGAAATGTGTACTACAAGTATACTAAAAGTACCAAATATTACAAATAGTATGGGTACAATTTGGTATTGGATGAACATGTGCAGCCTGGACATATGGAGGTAATTTTGCACTTGAATTGTACGAAAAGTTCTGAATGGTGCTATATTTGGTTTTGGGGGAAGGGATAGAGATTAAAATTCTGAAATCCCATGTTTAGATTTTGGCTATATGTGTTTTAGATTTGTCGGTGGTAAGGAAATGTGTCCTTTATTTGTACGAAAAGTGCTAAATAGTACTGCATTTGGTATAGGAATAGGGCTGGAATCCCGCAATTTGATATTGAGGTCTCTGTTGTTATCTGGAATTGAGGTATGAAGGTGGTTTTAGAAATGTATACTGTACTTGTGAGAAGTACTAATTAGTACTAAATTTGATATTGGGTGAAGGAAACGAGCTGAAATCCTGAAATTTGATATGGATGTCGCTATTGGTGTTTGCAGTTGAGAGAAGGAAGTAATTTTGGAAATGCGTACTATGAACGTACGAAAGCTCAAAATTCCACAAAATGGTATCGAGGTCACTGTTGATATCTGAAGTTGAGATATGGAGATTGTTTTGGAAATACGGACTAAGATAAGTACCAAATGCTACTAAGGGATAGAGCTAAAGTGTGAAATTTTCTTTAGCAATAAATGTTGGTGTCTGGCATATGAAACGATGGTGCAAATGAGTACCAAAATTTAACGAAAAATACTAAATGTTACTAAAATGTGGTATTGAGTGAATGTGTAGAATTGGAATCACGAAATTTTTGAAATTGAAGTCTCTTGTGGTTCCTGGTTTTTAGAACTGGTAGTGGTTTTGCAATTGCGTACTATAATAATTCGTAGAGTATTAAATGGTACTAAATTTGGATCACTGTTGGTGTCTAGGATTAAGAGATGTAGATTATTTTGGATAGAGTAACATTACTTAATTTGGCATTGAGGGTGAAGCGATTCAATTCTAAAATTTTATATTTAGGTCTGTTGGTTTCTAGGCTTTACATATGGAGACATTGAAATAGTTTTGGACAGAAAAAATGGATGTGGGTCCATTGTGCAATGGTTTTATTAAGATCCTCATCAATACATTTCAAAATCAAAGATTTTGAAGACTTTTTCTGGTCAAGGGATAACATTTCCCCATTATTCTTTCCGAAAAAGGAAAACTTAAATAATTAATAATTAATTAATATATAAAAGCTTGAAAGCCTCAAAATTTAGTACGATGTATGGAATTTTCATAAAAAAAAAAAATATTTTTAAACTAAACAAATTGCGCATTATGAGTCTTGTTTGTACTCAAGCTGTAAGTTCGGCCGGGGCCGAACTTTGGATACCCTCCACCATTTGGAACGAATTTGGCAATTTTCAAAAAAATAAAATCCGATAAAAATTCTATTAAAAACTTAAAAATACGAAATGTAGACGTCTTATTAGGGTCTAAACGACGACGTGGACCTGCATAGGCAACTTTTGTCGAAAGCCAATATTCAAATGCGAAACTTGAAAAAAATCGGTGAATAATGTAACTAAAATCATAAATATGGGCAGTTACTATTATATGGGGGCTATACCAAAATGTGGATCGGCACAGAAAATTTTCTGCCTTAGGCTGCAGTATCCATTACAAACTTCAAATACTAAATTTGAAACAATTCCGATGAATAATGTCTCTAAAATCAACAAAGTACCGAAAATCGGGAGGTACCGTTATATGGGGGACCTACACGGCCCATTTTTCTTGCAGACATAATATACATTTGAGTAAAATTTTATCAATCTACTTCATTTCGTTCGGAAGCTAGAGTGATTTCCACAGACGGACGGACATAGCTAAATCGACATAGAATTTTATTCTGATCAAGAATAAATATACTTTGTGGGGTCTAAAATGTAACTTAATATACCTTCCATTCTATGGTGGAGGGTATAAAAAAGCTTAACACGAACTGTTGGAACGAATCTAAAATTTTAAGGTGGAATTTTCGCTGACGAAGTAACTGGCTCTTGCTAGTAGAACATAAATTGTCTTCAGCTGATTATACCCTACACCACATAGTGGTAAGGGTATTATGTCTTTGTGCATTTGTTTGTAACATGGAGAAGGAAACGAGATAGACCCATACTTACTTTAGAGAACCTTCATAGAATCACTTTCTGAGTCGATTTATGCATGTCAGTCCGTCTGTCCGTCCGTCCGTCTGTCCGTCCGTCCGTCCGTCTGTCCATGTATTCTTGTGAACAAAATGCAGGTCGCATTTATTATCCGATTGAGATGAAATTTTCCAAACAATATTTTTTTGGCCCAAGGACGAACCCTATTGAAATTGGTGAGAATCGGATCAAATTTAGATATAGCTCCCATATATATCTTCATCCGATTTCGGGTTAAATGTGCACCAAATATCCACTATCAGTCCAAATTACCTGAATTTTGGCACACCCAACCGAGTTCGGCCTAGAAGCAAGTATATCAAATTTGGAGAAAATCGGTTCAGATATAGCTATAGCTCCCATATATATCTTTCATCCGATTTGATCTTTAAGTCCCTCACATTCCTACTATGCACTCCACAACCGTGATATTTGGTACCAGGTATTAGATGGAGCACAGAAATAGCTGTTTTAAATTTTATCGAAATCGGTTCAGATTTGGATATAGCTCCCATATATATCTTCATCCGATTTCGGGTTAATTGTGCACCAAATGGCCGATATAAGTCCAAATGGACTGAATTTTAGTACATCGGACCAAATTCAGCCTAGAAGCAAGTATATCAAATTTAGTGAAAATCGGTTCAGATATAGCCATAGCTCCCATATATATCTTTCATCCGATTTGATCTTTAAGTCCCTCACATTCCTACTATGCACTCCACAACCGTGATATTTGGTACCAGGTATTAGATGGAGCACAGAAATAGCTGTTTTAAATTTTATCGAAATCGGTTCAGATTTGGATATAGCTCCCATATATATCTTCATCCGATTTCGGGTTAATTGACCACCAAATGGTCAATATCAGCCCAAATGGCCCGAATTTTGGCACATGTGACCGAGATTAGCCTTAAAGCAAATACAACAAATTTGGAGAAAATCGGCTCAGAAACAGCTATAGCTCCCATATATATATTTTATCCGATTTGGTGTTTAAGCCTCTCACATTCGTAATATGCAATTCACAAGAATGATATTTGGTACCAGATATAAGATACAGCCCAGAAATAGCTGTTTGTAATTTTATCGAAATCGGTTCAGATTTGGATATAGCTCCCATATATATCTTCATCCGATTTCGGGTTAATTGTGCACCAAATGGCCGATATAAGTCCAAATGGACTGAATTTTAGTACATCGGACCAAATTCAGCCTAGAAGCAAGTATATCAAATTTAGTGAAAATCGGTTCAGATATAGATATAGCAACAATATATATGTTTCATCCGATATAGTGTTTTAGTCCCTTACATTCGTAATATTCACTCCACAACCGTGATATTTGGTACCAGGTATTAGTTGGAGCACAGGAATAGCTGTTTTAAATTTTATCGAAATCGGTTCAGATTTGGATATAGCTCCCATATATATCTTCATCCGATTTCGGGTTAAATGTGCACTAAATGGTCAATATCAGCCCAAATCACCTGATTTTTCGTACATAAGACCGAATTCAGTCTAGAAGCTAATACGTCAAATTTGGAGAAACCCGGTTCAGAGATAGCTATAGTTCGTAAAATGCACGATAGAATTAGATAGATTTTGATTTTGTACCAAATATCTCATAGAGCTCTGAAATGCCCTGTATAAACCCTTTTACGAGAGCTCTACTTAATATGCATAGTGGTGTAGGGTATCATATAGTCGGCCCCGCCCGACTTTTGAGCTTTCCTTACTGGTTTTTTTTTTTTCAGAAAATTTGTCCTCAGCTGCTGGAAACCTTGGTTCAATAGAAAATAATTTACTGAGCGCCTATTTCCATGAGAAACAATATCCCAATAAAAAAATCGAAAATATAATTTTCGTCATAGTGATTTATAATATTTATTCTCAAGCCACTTTACTTTCAATTTTTGCCTGTTTCTCCCTCTTGGTTTTCTATAAATTTAAATACAAAACATTTCCTTGAAAAGGCACAAAAAAAATACCCACCAGAAGAACACTTCATAGCTTGTATTTAATTTTTGTGGTATTTTGTCGTGACAAAAACTTGCCGTGGCTTCTTTTCCTTATTGAAATTTGCCGCCGCAATATTTTGTTGTTGAGCGGTTTTGAATTGAAAGTGGCCCTCAAAGACACAACACTTGAAAGTAACACAGACGGAAATCGCCGGTGTCTTTCTACTGGGAAAAGGAAATTCATTTCTCGAAATTTGTTTTATCATGAATTGAAGCCAGCCACAAAGTATGTGAGAGGTTTTCATTTTCATTTTTCGTTACTTTTTTGGGGGAAATTTTGTTGTGTCTTAACAAAAATTAGCACCACTTCAATGCACAACCACACCGAAAACATCGCGCCATTGGAACATTTTCATTACCACTTTAAAGTGCAACGAACAGGAAATGGCATAGAAAAATGAATAGATAATTGGTTGTTGTTGGGTACTTGAGTTTTGTTGATTTTTAAAATATTCATAAAGTAGGTAATTAAATAAAATTTGTTGTACGTGTTGTCTCCTTCTTCTTCATCGTCTTCAAATCAAGTTATGAGTGAATATTAAATTCAAATTTGTTTCTTTTGTTTTGTGTTTATTAATATGCACACGATAACGATTTCAAATCGATCAAGTAACTAATAACAGCTATTGTTTTTGGGCGGAGGCTTGGGGGAAAGGGGAAGGTCCGTTTTGCATTTTTTAATTGCCTCTAATGAACTTTGAGATAATGGAAGGTCAAGCTCGAAAATCTGTTACAGGTTTTCTTTGAATTTATTAGAAGCTGAGAATGGCGCCCAACATCAGAGGCCCCTTTTATAAAACAAACTGCTCAGTAAAAAAACTTACACACAGTTGGAATTATTGTTTTTTTTTCTTTTGAATAAAGGTTTCAGCTGCTTAAAATCTGTCTGGAACTTGTGGGTGGATCACACGGCGTGATTTTCTTACATATCACGCTCTATATTATGGGTGACGGAAACTAATACTATGCGACAAAATTCAATATTTTAAGAATAAACCGAACTTGCAGTTCTGTATGAGAAAAAGAAAACTTGGAAAAATATTGATATTTCGATTCAAGTTATACAACCTTGTAAAATATTTCTTTAAACAAAAAAATTCTTTCTTCATATACAGGGTGAGATAAAAAAACTCCAACAAAGTCAAACGCCATAATTTTTACATTTTTATACCCTTCACCATAGTATGGAGGGTATATTAAGTTTGTCATTCCGTTTGTTACACCTCGAAATATACATTTTAGACCCCACAACGTATATATATTCTTGATCAGCATAAAATTCTATGCCGATTTAGCAATGTCCGTCCGTCTATCAGTCTGTGGAAGTCACTCTAGCTGCCGAACGAAATGAAGTAGGTTTATAAAATTTTACTCAAATGTATATTATGTATTTGGTATTGAAAATGCGCCACGTAGGTCCACGTTTTGATATAGCCCCCATATAACGGTACCTCCCGATATGCGGTATTTTGATGTTTTTGCGACAATATTCATCGGACTTGTTTAAAATTTAGTATTTGAAGTTTGAAATGGATGCTACAGCCTAAGACAGAAAATTGTCTGTGCAGGTCCACGTCTTCGTATAGCCCCCATATAACGGTACCTCCCAATATTCGGAATTTTGATGATTTTAGCTACATTATTCACCAATTTTTTCAAATTTGATATTATGTCGTCGTATAGACCCTAATTTAACAGCTACATTCGGTATTTTTAAGATTTTAACACAATTTTTAACGGATTTTATTGTTTTTGAGAATTGTCAAATTCGTTCTAAATGGTGGAGGGTAGTAAAAGTTCGGCCCGGCCGAACTTACAACTTTTCTACTTGTTTTTTTTTTTAATTTTATTGAATGAAAGCAAAAATATCAGAAATAGCATGCAATTTTAGAATAAGTTTAGATTTGTTCAAATTGGTCACCTTTGGCACGAACTATGGCCTTAAAATGGCCAATGAAACCGTCACACGCTACCCAAATGTTGCTCTGCGGTATTTTGGCCGATTCCTAGCGTAGCGCTTATTTGAGATGATCGACACTATGGTATTTTTAGTGTCGACCTTGCTTTCCAAAATACTCCAGACACAATAGTCCAACGGATTGGTATCCGGAGATTTTGTAGGCGCTAGAAATGAAGTGAGGAATCTCATTTTGTAACCATTCTTGGGTGGCGTGTGCTGAGTGCGAGGGTACTGAGTTTGAATGTTTGCGTTCCCAAGGCTTTAATACACCCTCCAGTATATTTTCGAGATAATATTTGGTATTTATTCTGATGACACGGTCGATTAATACGAACGGAGAGCGACAGCGACCATCGGCTGTTATAACGGCCAACACCATCACAATGGCCGTCGCTTGAATTCTGGTGGCCAACCGAAGGTGCACATTTTCAGCTGAACTCTTTGGCAAGTAAAAACGATCATTTTGTTTGTGTACAAACTGCTGGACAACGAATGTTTTCTCATCGGAGAAAACCAAATTCGACAGTTCACCACCTTCGACCAAGCGAAGCAACTCTTTAGCTCTTTTAAGTTTATTTTCTTTCTGTTGCGGTGTAAGTTCTTGCACTTTTTGGAATTTCAATGGCATTACGCCGAGCTCATTTTGCAATATTTGCCGAATGGAATTTTGCGATATGTTCAGCTCACGAGCCATTTTTCGGCCACTGCGTCGCAGGTTTCGATCAAGTCGCTTCTTTACTTTTCGAATCATTTCTGCTGATGTTACCATTTTCTTCCGTCCATTTTCTTGACGTCGGGCTACGCTATCAGTATCACGGTAACGAGCAATGGTACGAGACACAAAAGATTTATTCACATTTAAGCGCTGGAGTGCTCTAACGATAACCACATGTGGTTTTCCAGCCAAATATAACAACACTATCACGTTTAAATTCCACCACGAATAACTTTTTTCTGAAAACCTCTCACAAAAATTCTTTTGTACGCTTTGAAACAATATAATGAGCTGTCACAGCTGTCGGACGAGTGGCTTAGGATTGGCAGCAGTCTGAAGTTGGTTGCAGGTTTTTCATCTCCCCCTGTAATTTCACCCACATCAAAAATGTCATTAAATAAGTCAAACTAATTTTATGGTTTGGAATTTCACTTTTTATTAAACGCAAAAAAAGTAAAATCAAAAAAGCATTAAAATAAAATGTTTTGTCATTCTTTCTTAAAAAAGCAGCAAACAAAACAAAGAAAAAACAACAAACACATCTCATTCAAGATGACATCAGTCGTCGGTCACACTTAAGAGATCTAACGCAAAAAATTGAAGATTGCTATGAAAATATTTTTTTTTCAAGTCTGGAGAATGAGCGAAGCGCAGTACAACACAGCAACAACGAAACATTAAATGTTCATCATCCGCTTTGACGAGATATTAGAGTCTACAAAAATAAAAAACATGGATTTCGAACGTGGGTTGAATTTCAAAGAAACTCAGCAAAAAACACCCAAAAGTTGAGTACTAAAATAAATAAATAAAACAACTTTGAAGCAAAACAAAAAAACATTGTTTTAGGTAAATTATTAATGACTTTGGAAGATCATAGATTCTATTTGAAATATGAAAAAAAATCTCTTTTTCTTTTTTTGTTTCCTTTGCCATGAATTCTTTTTGTGAATGTCAAATTTTCGCCACTCGATGTCGGAATGGTCGGCGCAAAGACATAAACTCTCCGCGATAATTATCAGTGGCAAAAATTGTGGTCACGTTTGGCAAAAGAAACACAAAAAAAAATTAACGACGTGTCTTGGATTTCAAATGAAATCGACAGTATTGTATTGAAATCAAATATAGGACACATGTCCGTATCGGTACTCCAAAACTGTCGAACTTAGCCAATGCACTATGGGTAAAAAGCATGATTTTTTGGCATAAAGTCATTTTTTTTTTGGTTTCATATTTTGAAATTTAACTGATTTCCTAAATGTAGATACCCATATTAGAAAAAAAAAATGTTTAATATCAATACGGGTGGCAACCCTTTTTTGCTGGCGAGCTTTTAAAGTCAGCTGTTTGAAAGTCACTTTGTTTTGGTACAACTGGCGGTAAAGATCAGCTAAGTTCAAGTGCTTCTGATTTGACAAAATTGAAAAAAATAAAATGTGTAATTATGGAAAACGTTAGTGCAGGTATGTAAAATTAAGACGAGGTGCCCTTTTTGTCATAATTGTCTGTTGTTGTAATACAGTGAATTGTTTCGTTTATGTATAGCTTTATATAAAATCTATAAATTGTAGTTGTGTTCCGTGGAGTGTAACTTGTGAATGGCAAAGCATTGCAAAAAGGTATAAATGCCAAGTTATTAACAAAAGTGTGTTAATTAATGAGTAACTAGCCTTTTTTGTTCTATTTTGTACCAACACGTGTTTTGCAGATAAACATGTGTTTGTCCATGCAGCGCTTATTGAAATTTGGAGAAGCAACAATCGCTCAGAAGATGCACTTGTGAAATATGTGTTACAGAATATCAATAATATCAGTTTAAATGAAGACCAAATGCGTTTGATATCAAAACAAGTGAAAGATTTTGTTAATTATATAAAAAAGCATTTGCCAAAGTGCATCCGTAAACTAGAGCGATTTAAAACTAAACATTCAAAATGGCTTAGCAAAAGTATAATTATTGTAATGAATGAGCAGTATGTTTCTCCAAATCATCATAGCCGATCGGCCAGATCGGCTATATAGCAGCGACATGAAATAGTGCCCCAAATCATATGAAAATTCGTAGGTCATCTTGGGGGCATAAAAATGAATACAAATCAAATTTCACTTCAACAGCTTCATAAATAAAAAAGTTGGGTCAAATAGGCCAGACCGGCTATATAACAGCTACATAAGAAATAGTGCCCCAAATCATATGAAAATTCGTAAGTCATCTTGGGGGGGCTTAAAAAATGAATACAAACCAAATTTCACTTCAATGGCTTCATAAACAAAAAAGTTGGGTCAAATCGGCTATATAGCAGCTATATGAAATAGTTTCCCAAATCATATGAAAATTCGTAGGTCATCTTGGGGGCATAAAAAATGAATACAAACCAAATTTCACTTCAATAGCTTCATAAACAAAAAAGTTGGGTCAAATCGGCCAAATCGGCTATATAGCAGCTGCATGAAATAGTGCCCCAAATCATATGAAAATTCGTAAGTCATCTTTGGGGTATAACAAATTAATACAAACCAAATTTCACTCCAATAGCTTCATAAACAAAAAAGTTGGGTCAAATCGGCCAGATCGGCTATATAGCAGCTATATGAAATAGTGCCCCAAATCATATGAAAATTGGTAGGTCATCTTGGAAGCATAAAAAATGCATACAAACCAAATTTCAATTCAATAGCTTTGAAATTAGAGTTTATGCCAAAATAAACGAAAAAAAACCCATAGTGCAATGTTAAGTTTGTTTTAATGACAGAGTAATGTGTTGTACTAGCGCGAATTGTTGTAACCTACTTACATGAATTCCAAAAATGTATATTCAGTTTACTTTTGTTGACACAATGGTCTAAATAAATTATTTATTCAGTATTATAATTATTATTATCTATATTTGAGGATATGCTTTACAAATGCATAAAAAATTGTTGTTGCAAAGAAGTACAAAAGCCAATTTTTCCTTTATGGTATCGAACTTGATACTTGTAGGCTCTGGAACAAAGCATCAAGACTATTTCCTAGGGACACAAAGTTGACTGCCAAAGGCGACTTTAAGATAAAAAAAAAACTCAACTTTTATCTTTTAAAAATCGACCAATAATCCAAAAATGGAATTTGATGCTGGTCATTTCTTATTTCCATGAATTATTCTTATTTCATTTTACTTTATTCTATTTTTGTCCATTACTAGCTGGACCGTTCCGCGTTGCCGGTCCGTACTTTTAGTCTTTAATGGATATTTTTTAAAGCATAACAAATCTCAGGTCTGACTTATGTCAGATGTATACCCTCAGCCTATGTTCGAGTATTTACAACATATTTTATAAGAGTTATAATTATTTAAAATTTTGACACTTTGTGGGGGAGGTACTTGATGGAGACGGACGGACGGACGTCGCTATATCGACTCCAAATGTTCTGAAACGGATTTGGTCAAAGAGACCTAGGGTCTTAAACCGCCATTTCGAATAGGCACCTTTTGACTGTATCCGATGATATATACCCTCTGTAGCCATACGGCTGAGGGTATAAAAAAAAGTTTAAAAATATGTCGTTTGACTTTGTTGCAATTTTTTTATCTCACCCTGTATAACACTCTTCTTAGACGAATTTCTCTTCTTCTACGGTTAACTATTGAGATCTACTGATTTTTTATGCTTTTAAGGAGTATACTTTTAGGGTGTCGCCTAAAAATTATTTTCCGCGACCTCGAGATATTAGTCGCACATCATATAGAGAACATATTTTCTCGATCAGCGATTGAAACCATGTCAATAAGGGATTTGCTCTTTATATTATTTCTTTCTTCAACATTGAATTTGAGGTACTTCGAAGATTTCAGATACATTTTCTACCCCAATTAGTTGTAATTCGGTGACGCGAAACTTTTGATATTCCTTATTTCCGAAGTTTAAGCTTCCATTTTTTAACTTGAGCTGTCATTTAATGATAATTCAACTTATGAAAATCTTCAATATTGTTTCAAATATAACCCATCCGACGGTCTTAGCCACACTCGAAGATGTTTTCATAATAGCTTTTAATGTTCTGCCTCAGGTATGCTCTTTAACAATTTTTCTTTCGCGTAATATCAGTACCAAGATGACACTAGTTTGCTTTTCAACTTTCGATTTTTTCTCCCTTTGATACTACTATTTTGGGTTGGCAACCGGCAGAAAAGCATTTTCAGATATTCAGCATTTACAGATATTACACATCGACAAATTTTAGGAGTTTTGAGGAGAAGTAATTTAACCATTATTTTTTGGCTTAAGCCTCCTACAAGTATGCTCTTGAGTTTTTATTTTATAATCGTTATCCTAATATCTAATGTAAGCGAAATCTCAGTCAATGAATCAGTCAGGCATTTATCACTAAATTCTCCAATGAAAAAATGGAAGAAGGGCTTCCATTGTGTATATTCTGTTACAATTTTGTATTTACAATCCTTTTTTGGCAAAACCCCAAAAAAAAAACATGCAACACGCTTTAACATGCCTTAGAAATATAAAGATATCAACTCCAATCTTCAAGAGTATTATCAATAACATACCCCTAGGCTAAATGAATGAATTTCTTTACACTGGCCTCAAAGCTAAATCGATTACAGATACTTGTCGATTGAGCAAAAATTATAGGTGTCATTATTTCAATGTTTTCTCAATGATTTGGCCTGCGGACACACTGACAACATATACGTCCAAAGGAAAGACCGAAAGAAAACAACAACAAAACAAAAAACAATAAGTGTTTACAATTAACACAATTTTGAAACGTTATTTTTTTGTTTTGTTTTCAATATCACTGGCATTGTATCTGGCCATATTTGTATGCTAATAATTTGTCGCAAATTCTATTCCAGCCTTTTGTTTACAATGTCAATGGGATTTTTTTGCAATAGACATTTTTTATTTATTGACATTTGCTTTTAAACTAAAAACACAATGCAGTCTTTGCTCTTTCCCCCCCAATGAAGTTCAAACGATAAATAAAAAAAGATCGCAATTTCTTTCTTAGTTTGAGTTGGCCCGCAATTCATTGGGCCACCGTTTCACAACCACACAACTGCTAACAAGATATTGCAAAAACAAAAACTACCTATAAAACAACAACAACATCAACCACATACCAATTATCATGAATTATACAAGATTTTCAACCAAACCGGTTTTGGAATTTATGACCTTTTCTGTAGCCTCCCCTTTCGATGTGGCTTTCGATACTCTTTCCACAGCATTTCGCTGTGCCGCATTCAAAAGGGAGTAGAAACTGTAAAGCATTTGCCAAATGAAATTTGGAATTCAATGATTTTGATATCATTCAAGCAACGTTTCTTCTGGAGCGGGAGGGGGAGACTGACAAAAGCTTAAACAAATTGTAATGTTAAGGTTCAAAGTTGTATATTTTTTAAAGCGATTTAAACATTGAAAAAGTGCCACAGGGAAGATGCTGCATTTTTTTTTTTCAAAATTCGCTTATGACAGGTTAATGAATTTATCTCGAAATAAAAACACATACAAACTCAAAAGCTCAAAATATAATAAAATCGGAAGGTTTCGATGGCTATTTTTGGAATTGCTGAGAAAACCAAATCAACGTTTTTACAATACTTTTAGACTTTAAAGTATTGTATAATATTGGGATTAATGGAACCAGATACAAAGACATATAATATAACAAAGATATGTTACTAAAAAGGTTGGACAAAATGCATATGGCCATTTAGTTTGTTTATCAGATAATAGATGGCAAAAATGCATTACAAAATTTACAGAAATACGCTATTTCGAAAACGCGCAAGAATGAAGGATTTTATAATAGTTTTGGTTATTCAAAATGTTGACCCTTTGTGGGAGAGGTACCAGAAGACATGGTCCGATCCCTTCCATCTTTATAACAGACCTTGTGTTAATGGAAATGTTGAGATGTACCAAGTCTGAATGGAATCGGATGTTAATTTCGAGTTTTATGAGCTTCATGGATGTTTAAAATTTTGATCCTTTGTGGGGGAGGTACCAGAAGGAGTGAACCGCTATATCTTCACACCAGACCTTGGGTTAATAAAAAATTTGTGATTTGTGTAATTTGAAGAGAACCGGAGGCTTATTTCGGATTTTATGATCGTTTCTGTTGTTATAAACTTTGACCATTTGTGGGGGAGGTACTAGAACAAATGATCCGATCTCTACCAACTTTATAACAGATCTTGTTTAGATGGAAATATTGACATGTACCAAGTCTGGATAGAATCGGATGTCAATTTCGCAATTTATGAGCTTCATGGATATTGTGGGGGAGGTACCAGAAGAAGTGGACCGATATATCCCATCTTCACACCAGACCTTTGGTTAATTAAAATAATGTGATGTGTGTAATTTGAAAATAATCGGACTCTTACATCACATTTTATAAGAGTTATAATTATTCAAATTTTTAACCCTTTGTGGGGGATGGAGTGAACGGATATTATCCATTTTCGCACCTGATGTAACACTAATGTAAATATTAGGATTTGCAGTTGGAGCCAAATCGGATTATCTTTTCTCTTTCTGTGCATTAATTATTTTTCTGAAAAAAAAAAATGGCATTTTGTGGGGGAGGTACTAGAAGGGGTGGACCGATATTGTCCATCTTAACACCAGACCTTGGGTTAATACAAATATTGGCATATGTGAAATTCAAAGGCATTCAGGCTCGGATTTTATAAGAATTATATTTATTCAAAATTTTGGTCCTTTGTGAGGGAGGTACCAGATGAAGTAGACCGATATTGTCCATCTTCGACCTTGACCAAGCATTAACAAAGCTGAAGCAGGATTTAGGATTTGCAAAGCTGGAGCAAAATCGGATCATCCTTTCACTTTCTGTGCAATAAAATATTTTCTTTGAAAATGTCAACATTTTGTGGGGGAGGTACAAGAAGGAGTGGACCGATATTGCCCATCTCCGAACTCGATCTAAGTTTGACAAAAATATTACGATATACCAAGTTTGGATTAAACCGGATACTCCCTTCAAGAGTTGTCGTGCGCACCAACCAGCCAAACGGACGGACGGACATCGCTAAATCGACTCCAAATGTCCTGAAACGGATTTAGTCCAAAGAGATCTAGGGTCTAAAACCGTTATTATAATGAGCACGCTTTGGCCATATCATATGATATATACCCTCTCTAGCCATATGACTAAGGGCATAATTAAAAGACCACATGCAAAATCAAAAATATGGGTACAAAATTTCATAAAAGTTTTTCAGACATGGTAGAATTTACCGGTTAAAATTTCTTACCTATGTTGCTATAATCCCGAATAACAGAGGTAAATTCAGCTGGTAACAATCTTTTGACTTTGCAACGTCCCATATTGATATTTCAATGTCATTGAACCGTCCGTATTTATTTTCTTTCTATATTTTTATAACACAATGAATGATGCATACTTTTAGGCAATGAATAAATGTTTGATTTTATTGTTTTATTGATGCTTTTTGTACAATTTACAAACATATACAAATTACTTATTTGTTTATTTGTCATGGGAGGGTTAAGCAGGAAATTAAGAACAAAATGAATGACATCAACAACAATTTAAATTAAATTAACTATAATTAAGGTCATACAACCTGCAGTTTTATACGAAAATTATTGCTATTTATATTTTATGATTTCACGATTTCAGTTTGTTTTGTCTTCGAAATTGTTTTCTTGCGACTAAAGAATTTGCCAAAGTCATTGTAAAACTTCGAAATCTCTTGGCTATGTAGGAAATCACATAAAACTGCATTAACAAAAATCCATTAATACTTACTTGCAGCGAGTCACTGACCTGTTCCGAGCAGCAGTAGTAACTTTTTTAGTGTCTTTGTTTTGGTTTCAAGATTTGCCGATTTCAATTGAATAGTTATAGCCAATAATTATGTTTGCCAATTTTGTTTTGTTTTCTGTTGCAATTAAATTTCAAACATGTCATCGACAAGGTTATCCAGTTGATTGTTTGATTTGTTCAAATGTGTGTTTACGCACCGCATGGGGTCTCAATGGATATTATCAGGGCCATTGGAAATTGTAGTTTTTATGTTTGTTTATTTATTATTGCTGCAGTGTAGAGTGGTTTAAAACGTTAAGAAGGCAGTTAAAATAATGAAACAGTTAATTCGGAGCACATTAAATAGCTTTTTAAACCAGACAAGTTTTGTACCATTTTTCATATCCTCAGCCATATGGCGGTTATATATCATTTGATATGGCCAAAACGTCCCTCATCGAAATAACGGTTTTGGGCCCAAGGTCTGTTTAGACTAATTTCGTTTCAGGACATTTGGGACCGATCTAGCGATATCCGACCATCTGTCTGCCAGGCTGGTGCACACGATAACTCTTGAAGACAGCATCCGATTTGCTCCATACTTGGTACATTGTAATATTATTATCAAACTTAGATCGAGTTTGGAGATGGGCAATATCGGTCCACTCCATCTGGAACTTCCCTTCCCCCACAAAATGTCAACTTTTTCAAAGAAAATATTTTAATGCACAGAGAAAGAAAGGATAATCCGATTTTGCTCCAACTTAGTAAATCCTAATATTTGCAACAGTTCTAGGTGAGGTGCGAAAATGGACAATATCGCCAAATTTTAATATTTGCATCAGTTGTAGGTCAATTGCGAAAATGGACAATATCGGCCCACTCGATCAAGTACCTCCACCACAAAGGGTCAACATTTTGAAAAATTACAACTCATATAAAATATTATGTAAGAGTTCGATTGTCATCAAATTGCACACATCAATATAATTTTAATAACCAATCGGTTCACTCCTTCTGGTACCTCCCCCAAAAAGGTTCAACACTTTGAATATCTATGAAGCTCATAAGACGCGAAATTAACATCTGATTGCATTCAGACTTGGCACACATTAATATTTCTATCAGCACAAGATCTGTCATAAAGATGGTAGAGATCGGACCATTAATTCTGGTACCTCCCCGCAAAGGTTCAAAGTTTTGAATTACCAAAAAGATTTAAAATCCGAAATAAGCATACAGTTTTCTTCATATTCCACACATCCAATTATTTCTACTAACACAAGATCTGCTATGAAGATCGAAATATTGAAGCTCACGAAGCTCATAGAAATTAACGAAATTAACATCCGATTTCATTCAGACTTGGCGCACCTTAATATTTCTATCAGCACAAGATCTGTTATAAAGATGGTAGAGATCGGACCATTCCCGCAAAGGATCAAAGTTTTGAATGACCAAGATTTTAAAATCCGAAATAAGCATCCGGTGGGAAATATCGGTTCACTCCTTCCGGTACCTCCCCCACAAAGGCTCAGAATTTTGAATAGCCATGAAGCTCATAAGACGCGAGATTAACATCCGATTTTATTCAGACTTGGAAAATCTCAATATTTCTATTAGCACAAGATCTGTTGTAGAGATGATAGAGATCGGATCATTCCTTATAAAACCCGAAATAAGCGTCCGATTTTCTTTAAATTACACACATGACAATATTTTTATTAACTCAAAGTCTGGTGTGAAGATGGGATATATCGGTCCACTCCTACTGGTACCTCCTCCACAAAGGTTCACATTTTTGAGTATCCATGAAGCTCATAAAACGCGAAAATAACTTCCGATTTCATTCAGACTTGATTCATCTCAATATTTCAATCAACACATGATCTGTTTTAAAGATGATAGAGGGTTTAAGATTTTGAAAAACAAAACGCTCAAAGAAAGCGAAATAAGCATCCAAATCTCCTCAAATTTTACATATCCATATCCATAATGCAAGATCTGTTGTAAAGATGATATAAATGGAATGCTTCGGTCAGCTATATTTGTTACCTCACGCATACTTCCACATTTTCCACAAAATTTTCACATATCTCAGATAAGGTATAGGATGTAATCGATATAGTCCACATCTAGCGGTCTCAGGGCAGATACGAATTGACCAACTGCTTTGAAACCTCCCCCATAAAGTATTAACAGTCTAAATAATCATAACTCAAGGCTGGGGGTATACATCTGTCGCTAAACCGACTGATTTTAACTTGTTCTCTGTTTATTTGATGCTCCTACTCTTTTCGCCGCTTTATCGAGACTTGAGAACTCTGAGGAGTAAATTATTTGAAACTATGTATTTTGACAGGAAACTGTAAGGAGTGAAACAGATCAAAGCTTAAATCGTGACTTCGGGGTGAAAATACAACATTGTTGTCAGCTACACTTGTTACTTTAGCCTTAACATGCCTAAAAGTATGCATCATATTTCATTTGTAGATGGACCCTTGAAAAAACACTAAAAAACATCATAATCGGGCTATTCCTATTACCTTTCTTTCAGTGTATTTAAGTCAATCTTCTATGTATGTCTGTCTGTATGCTTATGAATCTATTTCTAGGCATATGCAAATAAATTATTGACGAAACCCAAACTCATTAATATGGAATAAGTGCAGTTGGTTGTTATTGGCTACACTTGGCTTTCAAATCTAAACGCCCGTGTTCGTTCTGTTTGTATTTTTTTTCTTTGTTGTTGTTATTGTTGTCAAGAAACAAATTGAGGTATTGTGTCTACGAAACAGTAACTAGGGAAAATGTCAAAGTTGACAGCTTGAATGGCGCCAGATATAGATATGCATTTTTGTAATTGCTGCTGCTGTTGTTGTTGTTGTCCATTGAATCCCTTTAGATTTTAATTAACATTAAACACCCTTTAAGGGTGGATACAAACTGAATACAAAGTACATATCGGGTATGATTAAGATTCTGAAACTGTGTGCTATTGCAATGAAAACATGTTACAGAATTCAAAGACGTGATTATTGTTTAATAGATTGTTTTTTAATTGTCGATAAATTGAGTAGAAAATAGACTATGTTACGCTATAGCATCGTGATAAAGAATTGAAATATAATGATGATATCATTTATGAACTCATGCCGTTGGGGAATTTAAGTTGTAGAAGCATTAATATCCGTATTTAACACATTATAAGAATATTTTCTATGAAAGGTCTACAAGGTTTTCTGCAAGAGGATATTTAGGTTTTTAGAAGCACAAAAAGTGAAATAACTGACTGACGAACAGAAAATCTTGAAATTTTGCACAAGTGTCAGTCTTGGTGCACAGATGTGTGATAAGACTGGGTTTTTGAAAACTCTAACTAAAAAGGTACGAAAAGTACTAAAATGTAATAGAAACTAGTTAAAAAGTATCATTTAGACAGATGTATACCGAAGATGTCGACCGAAGTATTCCATTTTCATACATCATCTAATAGAGATCAAAATATTTGTATGGCCAATATTACAAGAAAATCGAATATTAATATAAAATTTTATGCGAAATCATAATCATAAATTTCTGGTTGAGAAGAATATTTAAATATGACAAGCTGTAGAGAATCGCTGACTTATTTCGCAAGTTATGATAGATAAAAGTTTTGAAAATTGTGACCCTTTGTTGGTGAGGTACCAGAAGTGGTTCGCAGATATATATCATCTTCGCAACAGATCTTGTGTTAGCAAAAATGTTTGTCTGTGTGAAATTTGTAGAGAATTGGATGCTTATTTCGCTTTCTTTGAGCGGCTTGTTTTTCACAACCTTGAACCCTATGTGGGAGAGGTACCAGAAGAAATTCTCCGATATCTTCCATCACTATAAAAGATCTTGTGTTGATTGAAATATTGAGATGCACCAAGTCTGAATGGAGTCGGATGTTAATTTCGCGTTTTGACCCTTCGTGGGGGAGGTACCAGAAGGAGTGGACCTATATATTCTATCTTCACACCAGACTATGTGTTAATAAAAATATTGTGATATGAGAAATATAAAGAGAACCGGTTGCTTATTTCAGATTTTATAATCGTTTTGGTTATTCAAAACTTTGATCCTTTACGATGGAGGTACCAGAAGGAATGGTTAGATCTCTACCATCTTTATACCAGATCATGTGATTATGGAAATATTGAGATGTGACAAGTCTGAATGTAATTGGATGCTAATTTCGGGTTTACGAGCTTCATGGATATTTAAAATTGTTACCCTTTGTGGGTTAGGTACCAGAAGGTGTGAACCGATATATTCCATCTTCACACCCGACCATGGCTTAAAAAAATATTGTAATGTGTGTAATTTGAATAAAATCGTAATTTGAATCACATCTTATAAGTTATAATTATTCAAAGTTTTGACCCTTTGTGGTGGAGGTACTTGATGGAGTGCACCGATATTGTCCATTTTTTCACCTGACCTAGCGCTGACGCAAGTACTAGAATTTGCAAAGTTGAAGCAAAATTGAATTATCCTTTCTCTTTCTGTGCAGTAAGATATTTTTTAACATTTCGATCTTTTAAGGGGAGTGAGGTAGAAGGAGTGTACCAATTTTGCCCATCTCCGTAATCAATACAAGTTTGACAATAGTATTACGATGTACTAAGTTTGGACCAAATCAGATACTCTTTTCGAGAGTTATTGTACGCACCAGCCAGCCAGACGGGCGGACATCGCTAGATCGACTCAAAATGTCCTGAAACGAATTTGGTGGTGGTTCAGAAATGCGTAAAATATTTGTGGGAAAAGTACTAAACGGTACTAAATTTAGGTAAAGGAATAGAACTGGAATTCTAATACTTTATATTGAGGCCACTTTTGGTTTCTAGGGTTTACATATGGAGATGTTGAAATATTTTTGGACAGAAAAAATGTGGAAGTGGATCTATTTTGCTATAGTTTTATTAATATCCTCCTCGATAAACTTCAAAATGAATGATTTTGAAGTCTTCTTGGGGTAAAAGGAAAACATTTTCCCATTATTCTTTCCGAAAAAGGCACAACTTGAATAACATATATAAAACTTTGAAAGTCTGAAAATTTAGTACAATGTATGAAGCTTTGATTAAAAAAATTTTCAAACAGAACAACTTGTTCATTTTGAGCATTCAAAAGTTCTCAAAATGAACTGTAGGAACGAATCCAACATTTTAAGGTGGTCCTTTCGCTGACGAAGTTGCACGCAATTGCTAGTCTTATATAAGAAAATGTGCAAATCGTTAAAAAATACATTCGGTGAAAATTACTCTCTAGTTCATGGTGTTCCTTTCACGGAATAGTACCATTGAACTAGTTCGTTCCGGAACAAAATCACACACACATTTATAAATGGATATTTTTTTAAATCAATCTGAAAATATCATCTTATAATTTAGGCTTACGATAGATTAATTGAAGGACTACATGGGTCACCAATAACTAACAGTAAAAAATGAACTTATACTTACGAGGTTTGATTGGACGCGCTGTTAAAAAACGAAATTTTGGATTAACATCTTGTGATCATTTTCAAGTTTTAACTCTAACTACAGTACCTTTTAAGTAGGGGTTAGCACCCAATGGCAAACTCAGACAAGTTAAGCTACATTACGTTCTACCACAAACTATTGAATCAGAAAAAAAACTTCTTTATTTCTGTGGAAGTAATAGAATATACGGAGGAGTTTTCATATCTGCATTAAGTTTTCAAACAACATATGTTAGTAACTACTCTAGGCATATTAATGTCAAATTATAAGTAAAAACGACGACAGAATTCGAGTGCGTCTCTGGGATCCCTTTTTGATGTGTTACAAAATATGTCATACGAAGACTTCTAGCTGCTTATGTATTCATACCTAAATGTACGTTTATAGAGATGACATTAACCGTTGCTGGTAACTTTTGCTCTGTTTCGGAACCTGCAAGAATTTTCGAGTTTTGTAACTTCTTTCGACATCGTAAGGGAAAAAATCTATTTTCGTAGCAACATATTTACATTCCTACAGGTCCTAGAACAGAGCATTTAAACAATTAAAACTATTTTTCGGAAACCTAAAGTTTCAATTTACATGAATATCATTTGCATAATTTAGTCTGTTATTGAAATTAAAAATTTTATAGTCTGTTATTGAAATTTTATTTATAAAGAAACGGAACACAAACAGCTGATTTGTTGGCTAATAACTGTATTATTTAAATTCGCCTGAAAGTATGCACCACACATTTATTCTTCTTCTTAGTCCAAGTTTGCGATATGTGGCAATTTTCAATGTTGGTTTTGAAAATAGCTTAGTTATTTCCAATGATATTTTTGCAATATTTTGTTTCTACATCTCGCATGTTAGTGTAAATAACATACTCCTATAGACTTTGTTGCATCCACATGAATATGCAAGTCTGTATTGCCAACGGCAGCGACAATATTTTGCAAAATAATTGCGACAAATAAAGTAGATGCGAGTATTTCGAACAAAGACGACAACATCCCACGGTTGTAATTTTTTTATTAGCTTATGAAAATGAGAGTAGCAAACAACAAACAACAGCAATGCAAACAACAACGGATGACAAAAAGTTATTTTTTGTCCGTCATAAAACAGCCACGAACACCAACTTGGTATGTAATAATAAATACATTTAAACCAATGTTCAATGACACTCGCCTACAAGTTTCATTACATCAATTTTATTTTGTTAAGAAATATATAAACATTTCGACTTATATCCCGCCATTGCTTACCACGTGGATTTCGGAGATGAAAGTGACACTTAACTACCAATTCGGTTGGCAACAAATGTCTGCACCAATTGTCCCAAGGTTCTAGGCGTCATGTTCGACAGAATATTGTCCGGCCCTTGTGTTGCTAGCTGACAGCCCGGATGAAAATATCGTATGCCCGTCCAAGCCATTATATGATGGAAAGAAGGAAGGATATACAAGATCTTCCGAGATAATTCTAAAGGCGTAGTCAGGAAGCATTGATACTGGTGCAGTCGCCGATGTCGTAAACCAATACAGTATAGACAACAGATCATTTTAGAATCTTTAAAGTTTTGACAAAGCTCACATGGGTTTCAACTCCTACTGAATTACAGGGAAGGACCTGCTTAGGGGATGTTTAATTTTGATCCCACCTACAGTAATAGGAAGTGTCTTAGACTCCGAATATGACAACATCTGACATAAATTCGTTGTTGAAATTTCAAACAAAGATGAGGTCGACAGGATTGTGAAAGAAATGATGAAAATCCTTGAAACGCGCACTAGAAAATATCAACTCACTGGGCATTAAGACGTGCACGTTACTATAATCGGGAAGGTAACAAAGTAGGATGAGTTGTGAAATCTGTAAACATCCTATCACCTCTGTAGAAGCAAAGAAGTATATTAAGATTCTATAAACCGGAAAGGCAACAAAGCAGAATATTTCCGACGAGAAACTTTAGTTCCGGCGAAACAATATGGTGTGTCTAAGAAAGAAAAATATATTTTGACCTGTGATGATTTAAGCAAATTGAGTCAAATACTAGGTATTTTCCAAAATTTTTTAGCAAAGAACGGAAAAGTAGGTTCGATAATGAAAAAGCAGAATTCGGCAGTGCAGACAGCGTAAAGTCTGGGAACTCTGTAAAGAAATTACCTAAGGAGCGGAAATAAAATTTTCCTTGCAGCTAGTTTACTCTGACATTTTGCACAGTTCAAAAGAGGCTCGATGCTCGATATTGGCATGAAACCGTCACAATCGTACCTTGCAGTGATAAAGAAAGAAATAATATGGATAAACTTTGCTAATCTCTCATCACTCAGCATTTGGGAAGTGACTCAGGGCCTGTGAAGTCGAGTGTCGCACAAAGTGGATTGGCTTAAAAAATTCTTGCGACAAAGTAAGCCCAACTAGGCTTTTGTTGAAGAGGCTGTTCCGCTCTATTCCCTTGATTATTTTATATGACAAGTTTCGACAACAAAGTCGGGCCGCAGACTTTTTCATTTGCCCGGATGCAAGGAACCCCTAAATCTACTCATCTAGCAAGAGAGGCCTCTGTTTTAAATACCATGCATTGATTGTGGTTCATACCAAAATCGAGGGTAGATGCAATGTGCGCTGGCAGACGTATTGTACCCCGATCCCCGTGCGTACCGTGGTTAAAGCCAAAACAATGTCAAACATTATCGATATCTGTGCAATCAATGCATTGAAAAACTATGCTATGCCAAGCAAACAGGGGGAGAATGAGAGCTGAAAATACCAAATGCAAAGAGAACTAGGAGAGAAATTTGGCAGAGGTCTTTCTTGGTTGCATGTGGAAATTGTATTGAATATCATAATACCCTGAACCACGGTATGGCGTAGAGTAAAACATGTTATATGAGACATGAAGGATTTCAGTTAGGATAAACCAGAAAGATAACAATGCAGCAAAATGTGTAGAATGTTCTTGGAAGCAACTTTATTGTAAGGAGTGGAAATATCTTCTAAACCAGAACTCTGCGAAAACTCCGAAGGACACAAAAATCTTCCCAATCCACTAATGATACAAGCAAACAAAATCAAGAGCTACACGAGGGAGCAGTAGCTCAAATCTATGGAAAAATAAAGTCTGGTCCGGAATGTTCTGCAATCCTTGCAGGCTTTTTAAAGAAATTTAAATGTGAGAATACATACAAGGCTTTTTTGACTGGCTTAAGACATTGGTTGGCTTCTTCGGAAAAGAACAAAGTAGCGTAGGGTGTATTGTGTTGTGTCTCGTACCATCGCTCGTTACCGTGATACAGGTAGCGTAGCCCGACGTCAAGGAAGTGGACGGAAGAAAACAGCAAGATCAGCAGAAATGGTCCTAAAAGTAAAGAAGGAAATGGTCCTAAAAGTAAAGAAGCCGCGTCGCAGTGGCCAAAAAATAGCCGGTGGGCTGAACATATCGCAATATTCCATTCGGCAAATATTGAAAAATGTGCTCGGAGTAAAGCCATTGAAATTCCAAAAAGTACAAGAACTTACACCGCAACAGTAAGAAAATAGACTCAAAAGAGCTAAAGAGTTGCTTCGCTTGGCCGAAAGTGGTGAACTGCCGAGTTTGTTTTTCTTTCCGATGAGAAAACCTTCGATGATCACCTTCGACAAAATGATCGTTTTTATTTGTCAAAGAGGTCAGCTGAAAATGTTCACTTACGGTTGGCCACTAGAACTCAAGCGCCGGTCATGGTGATGGTATGGGCCGCCATAACAGACAATGGTCGCTCTCCACTCGTATTAATCGATCGTGGCATCAGAATAAATGCCGAATATTATCGCGAAAATATTCTGGAGGGTGTATTAAACCCTAGGACACGCAAACATTTTGGCCGCAGACCTTGGACATTCCAAGAGCACTCAGCACGCGCCACCCAAGAGTGGTTACAAAATGAGGTTTATCGCTTCATTTCCAGCGCACAATGGCCACCAAAATCTCCGGATACCAATCCGTTGGACTATTGTGTCTGGAGTATTTTGGAAAGCAAGGTTGGTATTAAAGAATACCAAAGTGTCGATCACCTCAAGCAAGCGCTTCGCCGGGAATGGGTAAAAATGCCGCAGAGCAACATTCGGGCAGCGTATGATGGTTTCATTGGCCGTTTGAAGGCCATAATTCGTGCCAAAGGTGACCAATTAGAACAAATCTATACTTATTCTAAAATTTAATGCTATTTCCGACATTTTTAGCTTCATTTAATAAAATGTTAAAAAAAAATGTAAAAATTATGGCGTTTTTTATCTCACCCTGTAGGGACCGACTGTATCGATAAGCCCGTCTCCATAGTCCACAGACAAAAAATGAAAATTGTCAAGCAAAATATTCTGCAAATATCTAAAGCACCATTGCGAAGGGGACCTGGTAACGGTACCCTTGAGGTTCGGTATTTTAAATATTTCTGCCCCAATTTCCAATAGAAGCAGCTGCAATTTGACATATCACGTTCTGTGTAGGAAGTTTAATTACTCGAAAAAAATATGCAATAATGTATTGTCCACACAAAACGAAACCACCAAATTTGAAGACTATCCTCAAGTCGTCAAATTTGGGGGTTTCGTTTTGTGTGGACAATACCATTATGGCATTTTTTTCGAGGAATTAAACTGGCCTCAAAACAAGTTTTCACTTAATGTAAGGTATAAGAAGTTAGTCCCAGCTTCAAAAACGTTTTTATTTGTTTAAATTATAGATTATTTTTCAATTTTACACTACTTATTTTACAATACCAAAGATTTTTAGACTACCAAAGTTATATCAAAGAAATAAAAAAAGTTCAACTATTTGTAAGCTAGTGTAATAACCAAATATGAATATGACAAAAAGCTACTTACATTGATCTATATAATCATCATCGTACAAATCTTCCAATATATACATGGTGGGTATTTCTCGCGGTGTATGCGTGGTTGTCCTCGGCGTTGTTGGTGTTGACAACGAGGGGGTTGTTGTTGTTGTTGGTGTTGCTGTTGTTATGGCAGCATTGCTGGTTGCAGCTGGTGTGTTTGTGGTGTCGTTGTCTGTGGCCATACCTGGAGGTGCACTGGTTGGGGTCTGCTGTAATGTGGTGGGAGTTAATGACATTTCACTGGCTGACAATGGCTCGACGAGCAGCCGAGCTGCCGCGGATGATGGTGGTGGCAATGGATCGGAGACATCCATTATGAATGGATTTCTGTTAGACGAATTGGCGAGAAAATAAAATTTTGGAATTTTTCCCAAATATCCGAAGACAATGCAACCAGCCGATAATGGCAATAAATACAAATTACACTGGGGGTGCAAGCGCCCAAACTTTGCGGCTGTGTGGAAGAAGTATTGCAGCAGCAAATCGAGCGTTGTCTTTAATTTTATTTATTATTATTTGTTGTTTTTGTTTTGCTTTGTTTCGTGGCTCTAATGAATGCTCAATCACTCAACAATGCAACAATGGCCATGCAGCAACATTTATTGCAACGCCCCGCAATATTTCTTGCAATGCGGGTGTTTTGCAAAGCGACAGCCAGCCAGCCACACAGACAGACTGACTGGGTTTTGGTATGGTTGATTTGTCGAATTTATTGTTGCTTGGCTTTTGTATTGGAAAACTATATGGATTTCATTTGGCATGGCCCGGCTTACATGCCGAAATTTTTATTACACGATTTTGGCTTCTTCTGGCGTTTTTTTCACAAAGATTTTGCAACCAAAAAAAATATTTTTTTTCAAAGAGCTCTTAATTTTCGTAAATATTGAAATTTGTTTTGTTTTTTGATTCTTCTTCTTAATTTTTATTAATTTAACACTAATTTTCGTGGCTACCCATCAACGCCTGTTTTTTTTTTTTTTGTTTTATTTAAAAAAGCAAAGATAATGATGATGACGTGATGAGCTTAACAACGATCCACTTCTTTTGGACACGCCATACCGGCATTAAGAAACTCTAAAATCACTTTGAAGTTTTCCACAAAATTTTCCTTTATTTTTTTCTTCTTCTTCTTTTTGTTGTTGTTATACACAATTTTCAAATTGCATGTTTGCAACAATGATTTTCTTAATTTTCCATTTGTTTTATGCAACTCTTTTTGCTCACTTTTATTTCTTGATTATCTTTTCAAACTATTTTTTATTTATTTATTTTTTTTTTCTAAAAATACACACACACACAAACACAACAACAAATTTTTAAAATTCTTTTTAAAATCAGTTTTAAAAACTACTTGGTTTAGTTACGGCAAGTTGCGATGGATGAGAAGGCGGGGGTGGTGGCTGATCGACTGTTCGGATGACTGGTGTGTTTGGGCAGATATTTTCGTTGTTGTTAATTTGTTTTAAATCTGCAATGAAACGAACAAAGAAAAAAACAACGAATTTAATTAAATTTATTTCTTCAAACAAATAAAACAATTTAAAAAGTAATTAACAGCAGTTAATAAGTGAGTTGTTGGACTTAATTAGGCTAATATATTTTAATAAAGGAAAATAAACGAAGTTTTTTCTGTAGGAAAAAGATGATGTTTTTTCTTTAGAAAAAAATCCTTCGAACCTTCTTTAGAAAAAAATGGGAGACCTCTTTGGTCGCAATTTTTTGTTTTATAGAAAAGAAGTTAAAAAGAATCAGCCGTTTTTGCTGGCAGATATATACCCTCCGCCAATGTATACAGAACAGTAATGAAATAACTGATCGACTGAACTATAATCAATGCCCAGACTGAAGCTAGAATCTTGAAATTTTCCACGAGGAACAGTCTTTTTTTGGAAATTCGTACTAAAAGGGTACGGAAAGTACTAAAAATTGAATGAGCTAGAATTGTAAAATTTGGAATCAGAGTCAATGATGGAGGGCAGGATGGATGTACCTAAGGGTTTTTGGAAATTTGAACTTTAAGGTTACGAAAAGTTCTAAAATGATACTATTTGGTATTATGTGAACAGATAGAAATTTTGTATAAGAATCAAGGTTCGAAAGTAGGGTGGTTTTGGAAATGTGTATTAAGTGTGCGAACTGTACATAATTTGGTTCAATTACGTTTTGGGTGAACGGAAGAAGCTGGTAATTTGAAATTTTGTATTGGATCCCTGCTGGTAGGTTTGGCTTGTGATAAGTACTAAATAGTACTATATTTTGGGTACAATTTGGTATTGGGTGAACAGATAGTGCTTGAAATCTGAAATTTTGGTGTTCGGGCTACAGTTCAGGTGTAGCCTGGACATATGGAAGTTGTTTCGGAAATGTGTACTATAATTGTACGAAAAGTGCAAAATGGTACTGAATTTGTAATTGGGTGAAGGAATAGGGCTGAAATTCTCAAATTTGATTTTGGGGTCTCCGTTGGTATCTGGGATTGAGATTTGGTAGTGGTTTGAAAATGCGTCCCATATTTACACGATTCGATAAGACTCTGCTATCTTCAAACTTGATGTTGAGGTATCTGTTGTTGTGGAATGTGTACTATAATTGTACGAAAAATACTAAATAGTACCGAATTTGGTATTGGGTGAATATTGTGGTCTGTTGGTATCTGCGATTGAGATTTGGTGGTGGTTTGTAAATGCGTCCTTTATTTGTACGAAAAGTACTAAATGGGACTAAATGTTGTATTGGTTGAGTGGATAAGGCTGAATATTCAAATTCGATATAGATGTCAATGTTGAAGCCTGTGGTAAGAAATATGGAGGTAGTTTTGGAAATGTGTACTATTTTTGTTCAAAAAGTACTAATGGTGAGGTCTCTGTTGGTATCTGGGATTGAGATTTGGTGATGGTTTGGAAATGAGTCCTATATTTGAACGAAAAGTACTAAATGGGATTAAATGTTGTATTGGGTGAAGCGATAGGACTGCTATCCTCAAATTTCATATTGAAGTCTCTGTTGGTATTTAGGATTGATATATGGAGGTGGTTTTGTGAATGTGTACTAAATATATTGGGTGATGGGATATATCAGGGATCCTGCATTTTAATATTGAGATCTCTGTTGGTGTCAGGAATTGAGATGTGAAGGTGGTTTTGGAAATCCGACCTATATTGTCATTTGAAAAGAACTGGATGCTTATTTCTTAAAGGAGGGAGATACCAATAGAAGTGATCCGATTTATTCCATTTTCGCACCAGATCTTAGGTAAATGAAAATGTTGGAATGTATCAAGTTTAAAAAGTAGGGATGCTCAATTAGCATTTTATAAGCGTCATGGTCATTCCAAAATTTTGACCTGTTGTAGAGGAGGTACTAGAAGGAATGGACCGATATATTTTATCTTCACATCAGATCTTGTGTTGGAAGATATATGGCGATGCATTTTTTCGAAATTTTGACCCTTTGTGCGGGAGGTATTTAATGGGATGGGCCGATATTGCCCATTTTCGCACCTGACCTAACCCGACTTAAATACTATAATTTGAAAAGTTTACACAAAATCGAATGGTCGCTTCTTTTTTATAGGGTAAATTAATTTCTGTGGGGAAGGTACCGGAAAGAGTGGATGGATATAACGCATCTCCAAACTCGACCTTAGTTTGATAATCATATTACCATGAACCAAATTTGGAACAAATCGGATACTCTCTTGTGCACCTGTAAGGCAGTCAGACAGACACGTGGACGAAAGAGGCACTTTTTTTTCGAAGAGACACGTTTTAGCCGTATATCTGTATAAGCCATATTATGAGAGTATAAAATTCGGGCTATCCCTTGGGAAGCTTTTTATACCCTCCGCCATAGTACGGAGGGAATATTAAGTTTTTCATTCCGTTTGTAACACCTCCAAATATACATTTTAGACCCCACAAAGTATATATATATTCTGGATCAGCGTAAAATTCTAAGTCGATTTAGCGATGTCCGTCTGTCTGTTGTAATCACGCTATCCTTCGAACCATATAACGGTACCTCCCGATATTCAGTATTTTGATGATTTTAGCGACAGTATTCACCGAAATCGTTTCAAATTTGGTCTTTGAAGTTCGAAATGGATACTACAGCCTAAGACAGAAAATTATCTGTGCAGATCCACCTCTTTGTATAGCCCCCATATAACGATACCTCCCGTTATTTGACATTTTAATGATTTTAGCGACATTATTCACCGTAATTGTTTAAAATTTGGTATTTGAAATTTGGAATGGATACTAAAGCCTATGATGATTATAGCGACATCATTCACCGATTTTTTTCAAGTTTCGCATTTGAATATTGTAATGGCTTATGACAAAAATTACCTATGCAGGTCCACGTCGTCCTATACCCCCAAATATAACGGCTACATTCCGCGTTTTAATATTTTAACAGAATTTTTAACGGATTTTATTTTTTTTTAAATTCCCAAATTCGTTCCAAATGGTGGAGGACATTCAGTTTTTTTACTAGTTATTTTTATCTTTCTACAGAAAAAAATGCAATCCGAGGGGCCGGCTTATTTTTCCATAGAAAAAATAACCCTTGGTATACACTTATTTTTTGCAAAAAAAAATAAAACTGGAAATGGTGTAACATCCTCATTTACACAACATTATGGAAATATTTCTGACAAAACAGGTTTGCTTTTGTTTGTTGTTTTGAAAACTAAAAAAATTTCCAGACAAACGTCTGCCGAATCCGTTGAATGCGTCACATGTAACGCTGCCGGTTAAAGGTTTTCAGACCTAATTTTTACCTTATTAAGGTTTTGTGGGATACACTGCGGTCGTCATCACAACCATCGTCACATCGTTGTATGTAAGTCTATATGTCTGTATGTCGTTAATTGACATTTGCCATTAAAGGCATTGCCGCGGAGTGTGTAATATCGCCAAAGAAGGGCATAAAACGTTTAGAGAATGGAACGGCTAGTCTTGGCTTAAATTAAAAAATAAAATAAAATAAAAACAACAGCAAATTATTTAAATTGTTGTTAAATACCGATAATGGGATTAATAACACTAATGGAAATTAATTAGTGGAAAAATATACAGAGCGTTTTAAGTGATTAAAAAAGTAAAATCATTTATGGACAAACTAATGTGGACTGAGTAGTTTTTGTAAAAACATCATAAGTCTGGAGGGGCTTCGAAGTTTTGTCTTATTGTCCCAATGTACCGACAAATTTTGACCATTTAAACCTGGAAAATTTTCCTTTCGTGTTTGCCCATGAAGTCTCACACACCCATTCTTCAGCTTACGATTTCTTTTAGTTCCAACTTCCAAATCGCTCTCCAAAAAATCAGCACAAATATTTAAACGAGAATCAACAAGACTACAAATGCAAACTTAGTCACATATTCTCTGATTAGAATTTTAAATTTCAATTGGAGGCAATCATCCAAGCGATTTACTGACTGCGATTGTTCGGTTATTGGCAGACGGGGGACATTCAAATGGCTAAATGTTTATTTGTTCACTTCTAATGGCCATAAATCAAGGTTGGGGTTGGGCTGTTTTCAAAGCGGCAGCAAAATTAACACATACTCGTAATTTTTGCAAACTTCGACCATTATTGGCAGTGCTGCGAGGTATTTCGAATTCATTCATACCATTTTCCATTATTTGTTTTACTCGCTCGTTTAGCTTAACTAAATACACTTTTTTTGTAGACTTTCGAAATGATTTCATTCAATTATTTTTTTGGATATTGGATTCGACAACAAATTTAATTAAAAACTAACTCTAACTCACAGACATCGGCCGGCGACAATGGCTGCTGCTGTCATTCTAAGCTATGATCACACGCGTTTTATTGTAAAATCGAGACTAATTGCCTGAGAAGAAAATAAATAAATTTGGAGCTGGAGATTTCGATCCAATGTTGGAAAGAAGAGAAGAGCAATGAGATCGTTTCGGTTGCCGCCGCCGAGTTTAACGGCTCTACACACATGCAGTCACGTCTCACAGCTGGCATTCATTTCATTTTCTTTCAAATCGAACTTTGCTGCTCGCAATTACTGACGACGAGTAGTCTTACGTTGGTCGCGCTCAGCGTCACTGCCAGACAATTTACACCCCCTCAAGTCACAAGGCTGGTAAGATGCTCCAAGTCACACTGTCTAGTTTGAATGAAAAAGAAAACAGAGAACGGCGACATAACTTAAATCCAGAACAGTGGGATGGAGCTGCTCCAACTGCAATATCTTCCGATATCTTTGCAGTTGGGAATTTCTTTAATAGAAAAAAAGATCGGAACCCCTGTAGACTTATAAAAGAAAACTTGGAACTGTTGGATTGTGAATTATTTTCTTAAAAAACAGAGATTTTTTGTAGAAACAAGTAAAAAAAATGTAAATTCGGCAGGGCCGAACTTTGAATACCCTTCACTATTTGGAACAAATTTGACACTTTTCAAAAAAAAAAATAAGATAAAATCTTTAAAATCCTTAAAAAAAATCTTAAAAATACGAAATGCAGACTTTATATAGCTGCCTATACGTCGACGTGGACCTGTATAGGTATACCATTATATAAGCCATTACAATATTCAAATGCGAAACTTAAAAAATCGGTGAATAATGGTGCTATAATCATCAAAATACCGAATTTAGGGTGATACCATTATATGTTGTCTATACCAAAACGTCTGTCATAGGCTGAAGTATCCTTTGCAAACATCAAATGCCGAATTTGAAACAATTCCGGTAAATAACGTCGCTAAAATCATCAAAATACCGTGTATAGGGGGCTACCGTTATATAGGGGGCTATACGAAGACGTGGACCTGCACAGAAAATTTTTTTGTCATAGGCTGTAGTATCCATTACGAACTTCAAATACCAAATTTGAAACAATTCCGGTAAATAATGTCGCTTAAATTATCAAAATACCGAATATCGGGAGGTGCCGTTATATGGGGGGCTATACGAAGACGTGGGCCTACATGGTCCATTTTTGTCTTAGGCTGTAGTATCCATTACGAACATCAAATATCAATTTTGAAACAATTCCGGTAAATAATGTCGCTAAAATCATCAAAATACCGAAAAAAGGGAGCTACCATAGCTATACCAAAACGTGGATCAATACTGAATGTCCTGCAAACATAATATTCATTTGAGTAAAATTTTTATCAACCTACTTTATTTCGTTCGGAAGCTAGAGTGATTTCCACAGACAGACGTATACAGGGTGAGATAAAAAAAAACTGCAATAAAGTCAAACGCCATAATTTTTACTTTTTATTTTAATTTTATTGAATGAAAGCAAAAATAGCATCAAATTCTAGAATAAGTTTAGATTTGATCGAATTGCTCACCTTTGGCACGAATTATGGCCAATGAAACCGTCAAACGCCATTCCCGGCGAAGCGCTTGCTTGAGTTGACCGACACTTTTGTATTTTTCAGTGACAACCTTGCTTTCCAAAATACTCCAGACACAATAGTCCAACGGATTGGTATCCGGAGATTTTGGTGGCATTGTGCACTGGAAATGAAGCGAGGAACCTCATTTTGTAACCATTCTTGGGTGGAGTGTCCAAGGTCTGCGGCCAAAATGTTTGCGTGCCCAAGGCTTTAATACACCCTCCAGAATATTTTCGCGATAATATTCGGCATTTATTCTGATGCCATTATTCGATTAATACGAGCGGAGAGCGACCATCGGCTGTTATGGCGGTCCACACCATCACCATGGCCGGCGCTTGAGTTCTGGTGGCCAACCGAAGGTGCACATTTTCAGCTGACCTCTTTGACAAGTAAACTAGATCATTTTGTTTGTTTACAAACTGCTGGATAACAAATGTTTTCTCATCGGAGAAAACCAAATTCGGCAGTTCACCACTTTCGGCCAAGCGAAGCAACTCTTTAGCTCCTTTGAGTCTATTTTCTTTCTGTTGCGGTGTAAGTTCTTGCATTTTTTGAAATTTCAATGGCATTACCTCGAGCTCATTTTTCAATATTTGCCGAATGGAATATTGCGATATGTTCAGCTCACGATCCATTTTTCGGCAACAGCTACTCAGATTTCGATCAAGTCGCTTCTTTACTTTTCTGCTGATGTTTTCTTCCGTCCACTTCTTTGACGTCGGGCTACGCTACCAGTATCACGGTAACGAGCGATGGTACGAGACACAAAAGATTTATTCGCATTTAAATGCTGCTGCGATAGCCACTTTTGGTTTCCCAGCCAAATATGAAGAAATCACACTATCACGCTTGAATTCCATCACGAATAACTTTTTTTCTGGAAAATTCTCACCAAAATGCTTTTATACGCTTATAAACAATATAATGAGCTGTCACTGGAATAATTTCAACAGCTGTCGGACGAGTGGCCTAAAAATGACAGCAGTCTGAAGTTGCTTGAAGTTTTTTCATCTCACTCTGTAGACGGACGGACATCGCTAAATCGACGTAGAATTTTATGCTGATGAGGAATATATATACGTTGTGGGGTCTAAAATGTATATTACGAACGGAATGACAAACTTAATATACCCACCATACTATGGTGGAGTGCATAAATATTCTGACCCAAGGGACTACGATTTTTTTATTTTATTTATATAGAACCACAGCTAAGAGCCTGTGATACTTTGATTTTTTCTATAAAAAAGAATCGCAGTTAAAGGTCGATGATACGTTTTTTCGATAGAAAAAAAATCAGAGCCAAGGATCAGTGATACTTTTTTTTAGAAAAAAAAAACATTTTTCTAAAGAAAAAAAATCACATACAGAAGTTCTTTTATATAAAAATATTCTAGACGCCAGATAAAAATTCTTTAAGTGCTTTTTTTTTGCTATTTTATTTCATTTTTCATCCCACTGTACCTAATTGCCGCATAATTGCGGCATTTCATTGAATTCCATTGTAGTTGTCTTTGGTTCTACGACAACGAGAATTTTTTCTGCTCCAAGTCTCACAATTCATTTCACATTGTCATCGCTGAGTGTTTCTCGCTCTTTGCAACGCTTGGGGTTTTTTTTATTATTATTGAGATGAGAAGTATTAATTATAAACAATCATCAATTATGTGGGAATGAATGTTGGTTTCTGTAGAAAATTTGCCTGGCTTGGCAAAACGCAATAGTTTCCCTTAAGTACTTCTCGAAAAACAAAAATATGGCAATTTGGATACAATGTTGCATGGAAATTGGTACAAAAATGCATTTGCATTTGTTTTGCAGCCTAACCACAAAAATGGTAGCTCCCAATAGGACAGTTATTCCATGTCGCCAACAGGTGGTCACAGAGACCGTTTAATGATTTACGAATTGAGACAAATTGTCATCTGTGTCTCCATGGAATATCAAAGGTAGACAAAATACGCACAACCAAATTCCAAAGCATTGTCTGTTCTTGAAATACAATCCTCTATCTAATTTTAGGTGCTACCTTCTACTTTAAGTTTGTTTTTCTTTTTTTCAAATTTGTGTGTCCTTGTGCTCTAGACCATGTAAAAATGTTTTTGACCATAACATACGTGTCTTACATCCATGAAAACAACGCTGTAAAATATGAAACCGCCAGCAACAAACTCATTTACTTAATGCAAACCAGCCCACAGAACACAGCGTTTTTTACTTTTTTTCACAACTCATAAAGCATTTCAGAAAAAAAGTATGAAATGAAAATAATAATAAAGGTTATATTTGGAAGCTGGCGAAGAAGAACAAAAGTAGAACAAACTTAACGTCATAACGTCATCCATTCGTTTCGTTTTTATGGTGCTCTTCATCGCAACCGCCGCCTTCTGCTCCATACCCTGCTCATGTGAACGTCATTGAAACTGAACACAGTTAAGGCGAACCACAGCCAGCTGAAAAACTGACTGACTAACTAACTGGCTATAACTACATATAAAGCACCAAAACCCTACAAACCCACTTCTAACAAAGAGAGCGAGAGAGAGAAGGAGGAACAAAAACAAAACCTAAAAGCAAACAGAAAAAAATAACACAAAGTAAAAAAGTTATCACCCAACAAAACTGTATTTTTTAATGAAAATAATGCAAATCGACAATAGGGTGGCGCCCAACCAAAATCACAACATTTTCTAGAGAGCAATCTTAAAATAGGTTAAAATATTTAATAGAAAAAATAGTCCCTTAAAATATATTTTTAAATAAATCAGATTTGGAGAATTGTAGACCCTTGCAAAACATATTTAAAAATTCTAGGTTTGGAGGTCTTGATTTTTTTTCAAATACAGAGTCAGATGACCAACTTCAGACTGCTGTCATTTCTAAGCCACTCGTCCGACAGATGTTAAAATTATTCCAGTGACAAGTCAAAATATTGTTTACAAGCGTAGAAAAGCATTTTGGTGAGAATTTTCCAGAAAAAAAGATATTCGTGATGGAATTCAAGCGCGATAGTGTGATTTCTTTATATTTGGCTGGAAAACCACAAGTGGCTATCGTTAGAGCACTCCAGCATTTAAATGTGAATAAATCTTTTGTGTACCATCGCTCGTTACCGTGATACTGGTAGCGTAGCCCGACGTCAAGGAAGTGAGAAGTGGACGGAAGAAAACAGCAAAATCAGCAGAAATGGTTCGAAAAGTAAAGAAGCAACTTTATCGAAATCCGCTTCGCAAGGGCCGAAAAATGGCTCGTGAACTGAACATATTACAATATTCCATTCGGCAAATATTGAAAAATGATCTCGGGGTAAAGTCATTGAACGTACACCGCAACAGAAAGAAAATAGACTCAAAAGAGCTAAAGAGTTACTTCGCTTGACCGAAAGTGGTGAATCGCCGAATTTGGTTTTCTCCGATGAGAAAACATTCGTTGTCCAGCAGTTTGTAAACAAACAAAATGATCGTGTTTACTTGCCAAAGAGGTCAGCTGAAAATGTGCACCTTCGGTTGGTCACCAGAACTAAAGCACCGGCCATGGTGATGGTGTGGGATGCCATAACAGCCAACGGTCGCTCTCCGCTCGTATTAATCGACCGTGACATCAGAATAAATGCCGAATATTATCGCGAAAATATTCTGGAGGGTGTATTACCTTGGGCACGCAAACATTTTGGCCGCAGACCTTAGATATTCCAACGGGACTCAGCACCATCGCACTCAACACGCGCCACCCAAAATGAAGTTCCTCGCTTCATTTCCAGCGCACAATGGCCACCAAAATCTCCGGATACCAATCCGTTGGACTATTGTATCTGGAGTATTTTGGAAAGCAAGGTTGGCACTAAAAATACCAAAGTGTGGATCACCTCAAGCAACTGCTAAAATACCGCAGAGCAACATTCAGGCAGCGAGTTACGGTTTCATTAGGCCATAATTCGTGCCAAAGGTGACCAATTCGAACAAATCTAAGATTATTCTAAAATGTGATGCTTTTTCCGAAATTTTTTTCTTTTATTCAATAAAATTTAAAAAAATGTAAAAATTATGGCGTCTGTTGTAGCTTTTTTATCTCACCCTGTACATAACCAGCTTCTTATCTCAACCACAAACACCATCAACCACATGGCATCCATATCAAATTTGAGGATTCCGGCCCTATCCTTTCACCCAATACCAAATTTAGTACGATTTAGTATTGTTCGTACAATTATACACATTTCCAAACCACCACCAAATCTCAAGCACATTAATTAAAATAACAAATTTCAGAACTTTAACTCTATCCCTTCATCCAATAAAAGTATAGTACCATTCTGTACTTTGCGTACAATTATAGTACACATTTCCGCAACCACCTCCATTTATCCAGGCTACATATGAACAGCGACCCTAATACCAAATTTTAGATTTCAAACATTATCTACTCACCCAATATGAAATTGTACCAAATATAATACTATTTAGTACTTTTCGTGCACTTGTAGTACCCATTTCCAAAACCACCACTTCTTTATCACAAACCAACCTCCGACAATGACCCCAATATAATAATTCAAAATTCCAGCTTCATCCTTTCACACTACACCAAACTGTTCAAAATTGTACCATTTAGTGCAGTTCGCACACTTAGTACACATTTCCAAAAGCTTACATTCCAACCTTGATTCTCATACCAAATTTCAAGTTTTTAGCTCAATCCGTTCACATAATTCCAAATGGTACTATTTTAGATGTTTAGTACCATTTTAGAACTTTTCGTAAACTTAAATTTCGAATTTCCAAAAACCATTGGGTACAGGATAGACACTCCAAAAATCCATGATTATTGGTCCTTGAAAATATATTTTTAAAATGTTCACAATTATGGTCTGTTAATTCTTGCCTAAATCTGCTTGAAAACTTCGAAACTTGTCTTAAAATCCCAACATTATTGGAACCTTTCCAAAAACCAAACACATTTATTAGTTTGGTAGTCCTTCAAAAAATATCCTTAAATAAGGGTTTATTGGTCTCAAACTTCGTAAAAAAAACAATGTTATTAATTCTAAAATCATTAGAAATATTAAAAGAAAAGAATCCACGGAATTGTTTCAGGCTTGGTATTTGATGTTCATAATGGATGCTACAGCCATGTCTGTGCAGGTCCACGTCTTCGTATAGCCCCCATACAACGGCTATACAACCTCCCCATATTCGATATTTTGATGATTTTATCGACATTATTCACCGGAATTGTTTCAAGTTTGGTATTTGAAGTTCATAATGGGTACTACAGCCTATGGCAAAATATTGTCTGGGCAGGTCCCCGTCTTCGTATAGCCCCCATATAACGGTACCTCCCGATATTCAGTGTTTTGATTATTTTAGCGACATTATTTGCCGATTTTTTTTAAGTTTCGCATTTGAATATTGTAATGGCTTATTATAGGTGATTTTAACAGAATTTTTAACGGATTTTACTGTTTTTGAGAGTTGTCAATTTCTAAATGGTGGAAAGTATTCAAATTTCGTCCCGGCCGAGCTTACAGCTTTTTTACTTGTTTTTCTTTTAAAATCGTGCATTCTTGGTTGGATGTTCTACCAAAAGGTAGCTTTCATTGTCGTAACCAAAAAAGATGTTACGTTCGAAACCCAGCGTTTTTCGAGCTATAAATTTCATAAAAATATGCATAACCAATTTCCATTTAGATTTGCCAAACTTTTATCACTCAAAGGCCAGCTAATTGTTGATAGCCAAAAAAGAATAGATAAAAAAGTGAAATACGCTAAGTAGTCACCGCTCTTATCGGATTCATTATCGTGGCGCTATTAATATTTTCTCCATATTGTTAATAAACAATTTACTTATTTTTTGTTTGTTTTCCTTTTCCATTCCATTTTCTTACTTCCATTTTTTTGCATTTGGATGACTCAAAAATGGCTGGTTGTCGGTTCGCGGTGGGTAATGGTAGTTGGTGGGTCTTGTCGCTCGGTACCCATATGTTGGACTTGATCTACAGCCATTAACACTCATAGTCTGCGTTGCGTTCCATATTTTATTATCTTTCGTAATTCGACACGGTAAATATTCTAGCTTCAATAGCCTCCGAGTGTTTGTCTTGCGGAGCGAGCCAGCCATTCAGAAAAACAACAAAAAAACTCTGTGAGGGTTACAGCAGAAAAAAAGAGATACATTTATCAGACCCAACCGGCCACCATATCTTTCATGTGTGTGTGTGTGTGTATTCATAACTGTCTGTCCGGCCGTTTGTCTATCTGTTTGTTGTGATTCTTATGAATAACAACTAACAGCTATCTTCTTCATTTTCACACATGTGAAATTAAATACATTGTTGATTTTGTTGTTATTTTTATTAGTTAGTTACATTTAACCAAATCGTCTTTTTTTCAAGTGTTCATAACCTTGTTGTTGCTTTGCTTTTACTTTTCCACCAGCATGCGAAGAAAGGCCATTTTCATGTGGATGAAATATTAGATGTCTGCTCGCAAGGTTATCTCTTCTCATTTTTTTTTTTCCTATAAAGGAGAGGGAATCATTTTTCTATAGAAAAACTCGTGAATCGAAAACTTTTCTATAGAAAGAATAACTGACCGTGGGGACAAAGACTTTTCCCATTAAAAATCCATCAGTCCCATTGTGGCTAAGAACTTTATTAATGGAAAAAAACGTCTTTCCTGGAAAAAAAATTGATGGACATAGACATCAGAGAACTGATCATCTGAAAGTCAATATAAAAGAGTAGTGAATTAAATGATTGATTGGCTGAGAATCTTGAAAGGGTCAGTCTTGGAGCGTAGATGTGGGATAAGGCTGGGTTCTTTGAAATTCGTACTAAAAGGGTACGAAAAGTATTAAAATAAACTTTGTATTGGACAAACGGAATGACCAATTGAGAATTTTGAAATTTGAAATGAGAGTCATTGATGGAGTGAAGGATATAAATATGCCAAAGGGTTTTTGGAAATTCGATCTCTTAGTTTATGAAAAGTTCTAAAATCGTACTAAACTTCTAAAATGGCATTATGTGAACAGATAGGACTTAAAACTTGACATTTGGTATGAGAATCAAGGTTAAAAAGAAAGTTTGATACACGAAGGTGGTTTTGAAAATGTGTACTAAGTGTGCAAACTGTACTAAATTGTACTAAATTTGAAATAGTTTGCTCAGGAGTGAATGGATGAAGCTGTGCGAGTTCATGAAAAGTACTAAATAGTACCATATTTGGTACAATTTGGTATTTGGTGAACAGATAGCGCTTGAAATCTGAAATTTGGTATTAGGGTCGCTTTTCATGTGTAACCTTATCATTTGAAGGTGGTTTCGGAAATATATACTATAATTGTACGAAAGGTTCGGAATGGACAATTTGGTGGGTTAGTGCTTGAAATTTGGTATAAGTGTCGCTGTTCATGTGTAGCCTGAACTGATGAGGGGGTTTCGTATATATTATTATTGTACTAAAAGTACTAAATAGTATTAAATTTGGTATTGGGTAATGGAGGAGAGCTCAAATCCTGAAATTTGATGTAGAGGTCACTGTTGGTGTCTGTCCTTAATATATGGAGGTAGTTTTGGAAATGTGGACTATAATTGTGCGAAAATTGCTTAATAGTACTTTATTTGGTATTGGGTGAAGTGATAGACATAAAATTCTGAAATTTAATATTTAGATTACTGATGTTATCTGTGTATGAGATTTGGCTGTAGTTTGGAAATGAGTTTTATATTTATACGAAAAGAACTAAACTTGGTATTGGGTAAAGGGATATGGATGGAATCCTCAAATTTGATTTTGAGTTCTTTGTTGTTATCTCAAATTAAGGTAGGGATGAACGTATATAACTGGAATCCTGAAACTTTAATCCTGTTGGTGTTTGTGGGTTTGAAATGGAGGTGGTTTTTGGAAATGTGTTCTATAAATGGTACTAAATTGGGTATTGGTGAAAAAATAGAGCTGGAATTCTCAAATTTGATATTGAGGGCTTTTTTGGTGTTTGTCGTTGTGAGAAGGAGCTTGTTTGGATATGAGTACTATAATTGTTCTAAATGGTACTACATTTGGTAATGGGGTAAATTGAAGAAATGAAATCCTGAAGTTTGATATTAAGGTCCCTGTTTATATCTGAGGTTAAAATAACGAGGCTGTTTTGAAAATGTGTTCTATAATTGTGCGGAAAGTACTAAATGCTACTAAATTTGATATTTCATAAGCATAAGTCCCAGAGAACTGTGATTGTTTCTGAAAACAAACTATCAGTCAGTGGTTTCGATATAAGAAAAAAACTATTAGTCCCATGTTTGCTGACAATTTTTATAGAAATAAATTAAAATGTATCCGTCGATTTTGCCGGCAGATGTGTACCCTCCGGCAATGTCTGTTTGTTTACATAAATATCGCCTTGTGCTTTGACCCTTTTGGGGGGAGATTCCAAAATGGTTGGTCAGTATTGCAAATTTCATAAATTTTGACCCTTTGTGGGGAAGGTGACAGAAGGAGTGGTCCTGTATATTGTATCTTCACACTAGAACTTCTATTAATAAAAATATTGAGATGTGTGAAATTTGTAGACAATTGGATTCTGACCTCGAGTGGGCCGATATTAACCATTTTCCCACTTGACCTAGAACAGACAAAAATATTGGGAATCGACTCCGAATGTCTTGCCTAAAACCGTCATTTTGATGAGGCACATTTTGGCCATATCAAATGATAAATACCCTTTGTAGCCATATGGCTGGGGGTATAAAAACATATGTTTTCGGAACAGTAATCTTTCTATAAAAACATCTGTTCAAACGGAACCAATAGTTGTTTTTGGCAACTGGAATTTTTCTGGAGAAAAAAATTATCAACTCAATAAAATATTTCTGTAAAAACGCTAAGTTCCAGTAAACCGAGAATTTTTCTGTAAAAAAGGCAGTAGCCCCAGTTGACCTAGATGTTTTCTGTAAAAAGGGTATCAGAACCAAAATTCCAAAACATCAAAATTTTAAAAATGAAAAACATCAGTCCGAGGTGAGATATAAAATTTACATTGATTTTTTTTATTATTCATTTCCAAGACTACCACACCCGCCTCTGCCGACCAATATGCAGGTAGGTTAGAATTTACTCTTTTGCAGTAATATTTGAGGTCAAAGAAGAAGCATTTGAAGTAAAATCCATGTCTTTACAATTTTCATTAGAAGTTAGTTTATTGGCATTAGAAGGGGTATTTGGCGAAGTCAATGAATTTAGACAATACCTGAGTTATCCAAACCGAGATTATTAACAACGGATTTTTTCCTATAAGGAGAGTCTCCACTAAATTCTGAAGGTCCTTGGAAAAATAATTAAAAAATACACGCAATGCGCGTGTATGTAGATATGTAGATGGATTTTTCAAAAAAAAACCTTTTGAATAGAAAAATAAACTAATCCTAGTCATCATCAGTCTAAGCGATGTTTTCTGTAGAAAAAACATCGTTTTCGGGGGCTGCCTTTTCCCATAGTAATAAGAACGGTCCTGTGTAGCATTGCATTTTTTGTAGTCACTGATTATTGGGCTTCAATTTTTTCTCATATATAAACTCTAAAGACACAATTACTTATTATTTTTGTTATCAACATTTGGAGGTACATTCATAAAATTCTCTTCATTTGTTGCATGGCATTTGTAGATCAGGGAGGTGCAGGGGTTGCGGGCCATAACCGACCAAAGAATTTAAATTGATTATTAACCACCCACAAATGTCGGAGCTTAACATTTAAATGTCACACTTTTGTGGTTTCGCTGGTTAAGCGCATTAACGCTATTCGGCCTGCCCCGCCGACCCTGCCGGTCCACGTCCACGTCCATTCCACTCCAGCCAGCATAATTCATATGGTTGGTAACAATGCGAGATTATGGCAATTAATAATTTAATTGTTAACTGCATTATGGTTTAAGCCAATTGTTGTTGTTGTTGTTTCTGAATTGATGAAGTGGCTGGTTAATGAGGCCTGAAATGGAGTCGTAATTGAATAGTTTCACAATTGCTATCGATTACAATGTTTTCATTCACCCCTTCCCCTTCTCTCTTTCTTTACGAGCAAAGAAAGGAAAACAAACAAAGATTATATTTCAATAGAAAGTTTTTTTTCCAATTGAATCAGTAGATGAGAGGAGGAATTGAATGGAGTTTCTATGGGTAATATCTCAAGACAAATTGACTGATGTTTTTTTTCGCAGATACAATTACGATCACTTTTAACACCAAAGGGTTAATTATACCCTCAGCCATATGGCTAGAGAGGGTATGTATCATTTGATACGGCCAAAACGTGCCAATCCGTAATAACGGGTTTAGACCTTAAGTCTCTTTTGAACAAATCCGTTTCAGGACATTTGGAGTCTATCTACAGATGTCTGTCCTTCCGTCCGTCTGTCTGTCTGGCTGGTGCGCACGATAACTCTCGAAGGGAGTATCCGATTTGGTCCAAATTTGCTACAGCGTAATATTATTATCAAATTTATATCGAGTTCGAAGATGGGCAATATTGGCCCACTCCTTCTGGAACCTCCCACACAAAATGTCAACATTTTCAAAGAAAATAATTTACTGCATAGAATGAGAAAGTATAATCCGATTTTGCTCCAAACATTAAAATCATAATATTTGCATCAGTACATGGTAAGGAGCGAAAATGGAAAATTTCGGACCACTCCATCAAGTACATCCCCCACAAAGGGTCAACATTTTAAATAATTATAACTCTTATTAAATGTGATGAAAGAGTCCAATTGTCATTAAATTACACCCATAACAGTATTTCTACTAACACAAGATCTGCTTTGAAGGTGGAATATATCGGAATACTCTTTTCGGTACCTCTCCTACAAAGGGTCAAAATTGTAAATATACATGAAGCTCACAAAACGTGGTATAATAATTGTTTCCATTTTTTTTAAATTTTATTGAATGAAAGCAAAAAATGTCGGAAATAGCATCAACTTTTAGAATAAATTTAGATTTATCGAATTGGTCACCTTTGGCGCGAATTATGGCCTTCAAACGGCCAATGAAACCGTTACACTCTGGCCGAATGTTTCTCTGCGGTATCTTGGCAAATTCCCGGCGAAGCGCTTGCTTGAGGTGATCGACACTTTGGATTTTTTTAGTGCCAACCTTGCTTTTCAAAATACTCCAGACACAATAGTCCAACGGATTGGTATCCGGAGATTTCGGTGGCCATTGTGCGCAAGTAATGAAGCGAGGAACCTCATTTTGTAACCATTCTTGGGTGGCGCGTTCTGAGTGCGATGGTACTGAGTCCTGTTGGAATGTCCAAGTTCGGCAGTAAAAATGTTTGCATGTCCAAGGCTTTAATACACCCTCCAGAATATTTTCGAGATAATATTCTGCATTTATTCTGATGCAACGCTCGATTAATACGAGAGGAGAGCGACAGCGACCATCGGCTGTTATGGCGGCCCACACCATCACCATGGCCGCCGCTTGAGTTCTGGTGGCCAACCGAAGGTGCACATTTTCAGCTGACCTCTTTGGCAAGTAAACACGATCATTTTGTATGTTTACAAACTGCTGGACAACGAAAGTTTTCTGACCGGAGAAAACCAATTCGGCAGTTTACCACTTTCGGCCAAGTAAAGCAACTCTTGAGCTCTTTTGAGTATATTTTCTTTGTGAACACCACAAGTTCTTGCACTTTTTGAATTTTCAATGACTTGACCCCGGGCTCATTTTTCAATATTTGCCAAATGGAATATTGCGATATGTTCAGCTAACGAGCCATTTTTCGGCCAAGTCGTTTTATTTCGAACTATTTCTGCTGATGTTGCTGTTTTCTTCCGTCCACTGCCTTGACGTCGGGCTACGCTACAAGTATCACGGTAACGAGCGATGGTACGAAACACAAACGATTTATTCACATTTAAATGCTGGAGTGCTCCAACGATAGACACTTGTGGTTTTCCAGCCAAATATAAAGAAATCACACTATCCCGCTTGAATTCCATCACGAATAACTTTTTTCTGGATAATTCTCACCAAAATGCTTTTGTACGCTTGTAAACAATATCACGTTTATTATAATGATCCGTTACAGGAAAATTTTTAACTTCTGTCGGACAAGTGGCTTAGAAATGACAGCAGTCTGGAGTCGATTTAACAATGTCCTTCTGTCTATCAATCTGCTTGCCTGTTGAAATCACCATACAGCCCTCTTTATTTTACGTAGAGCTTCAAAAATTGGCAGTAGAATTTTTATTGTGGTGGTAATGGTTGGTGTTGAAAATGAGATATATCGGTCCACTTTTTCGTGTAGCCCCCGTATAACAGTACCTCCCGAAATTCGGTATTTTGATAATTCACGCCATAATGGGTTGTAGTTCCGGTGGCAGAGCATTGAATATTTAGGTCCACGTTTTCCTATGGCGCACATATAACGTTACCGGTATTCGGTATTTTGATAATCCTAGTCACATTTACACGAAATTGTTTAAACTTTGACATTTAAGAAGATTTGGTGGATGACAATCCTTGAAGTATAAAATTGTCTACAGACTTTCCCGTTTTCATATGGCCTCCATATAAGGGCCTTACCTACTTTTAACAGCAAAGAGGAACACGTTTGAACTCAGATACTTTAAATGTAAAACTATTTTTTGTAGCCAATGGTGGAAGGTATTACAAGTCTGGCCTAGCCGAAGTTAACGTTTTTACTTGTTTTTTTTTTCTTCGAGTCTCGAATTTTCACCTTGGGTTTTGTAGACGAACGCGCACCTTCTATGCTCATTTTCCTCAGTAAGTTAAATTGTTTTGTAATTCTTCTTCAGAAATAACCCATTTTTTTCAACCTACAGGTAATACACAAGGTAGTTTTTTTATTGGGTTATAAGACCCATAGACCCTCCGAGATTTTACTGGCTATGAACATCTTTAATTTTTTCTTAACATTTTTGTCCTTCTCTACTTTTTTTAAAACTATTTTGTAATATTTTTAATTGTCTTTGCTTTGAAACAGATTTCTAAATTCTAACTGACATTCCATTTGGCTTTCATAGCAACCTGCCATGCATATGACGACTGACTAGGGGCGGGTGACCAATGACAAGTTAAATGCGCTTCTTCCCACACGTCTCCGCCACCCGCCTTTTCAGCTGTCCATAGTTTTCTAGACACACACACACGCACGTTTTTTAATATTCAATCGCGAAAAACCAAGTAACTAACTTGGCGAAAAATGACATCATCTCAGCTTAAAGCGGCTGTGGTGCCTTGCCGTAACTTTTGTTGTTTTTGGTTTTACACAAAAATGCTTTTGTTTCACTTTGCAGTTGATATTCATTGTTGTAGTTGTTGGCTGGCTGGCTGTTTGTTTGCTTGAATCTGTTTTGTATTTTAACATGATTTGAAATGACAGGCTACAACACGCTCGTCGTTTCAGCGATTGACCAAACGTTTAAAATTTGTTAACTTAAAGTTGGGAGCCTACAAAAAATCGAAACACAAAAACAAAAGCTTCACACGTATCAATAAAAAAACAAAACATCGAATAACAGCAGATTCTGAAGGGGGAGCAGCAGAAATAACCACAACAACAACCGCCACTGCTAAGCTGAACGATAACAATCAACTCGGCTTATGGCTGGACAGATGGAGGCAGCAGCTCCACATATAAATAACTTTGACGTTGGTCAAGTTGAGACAACAGCTTAAAGCTTGGATACCACCTATGGAAAGCCTCCAGGAGGTAGAGATTGGCGAACCATCTAAGGTTTGCTCGTGCCTAAAAGATTTATGCCATATTTCATGGCTTTTCCTTTCTTCCTCCTCCTCCTCCTCATTCTGTCTCTCTCTCTCTCTCTGGTTGAATGGTGATTTTATTTGGCTAATAAAATTCAAAATTTGAATAAAATCGAAACGAAACAAACACAAACACCTAATGTCGTGGTAGTTCGTATTCAACTTTTAAGTTCCAAATTCTTTGCTTGCGTTCAATGTGCGAAACGTGTTTCGTAAAACTCATATTTTTAGAAGTTTTGTATTTTTTTTGGTTTTTGCTTGACTTTTATTTGTCTACGTGCGAAGGGGTTCGGGCGGGCGGGTCGCAGAATTTCTTAGGTGCGGCTAAATGCTTGATTACAGACTTTTGTTAAAAACAAAGACAAATGTGCGGCAAACCATTGAAAGTGACTGATGTCAACGCTAAATGGTAGTGTGTAACGAGATCAAATGAGAGTGTAAAGTTGATACCCTATTTGAACATATTTGGAAATTTAGGTGGACATATACAAATTGTCAAAAATTCTCATTACCTCCTCAACTTTAAGAAATCAATGATTCTGGTTTCAAAACCACCTTCAAATATTTAGAAAAATTAATTTCTTTAAAACGACCAACTTTAAACTGCTGTCATTTCTAAGCCACTGGTCCGACAGCTGTTAAAATTATTCCAGTGACTGCTCATTTTATTGTTTACAAGCGTACAAAAGCATATTGGTAAGAATTTTCCAGAAAAAACTTATTTCTGATGGAATTCAAGAGTGATAGTGTGATTTCTTTATATTTGGCTGGGAAACCACAAGTGGCTATCGTTAGAGCACTCCAGCATTTAAATGTGAATAAATCTTTTGTGTCTCGTACCATCACTACTGGTAGCGTAGACCGACGTCAAGGAAGTGGACGGAAGAAAACAGCAACATCAGCAGAAATGGTACGAAAAGAAGCGACTTGATCGAAGCCCGCGTCGCAGTGGCCGAAAAATGGCTCGTGAACTGAACATATCACAATATTCCATTCGCAAATATCGAAAAATTAGCTTGGGGTAAGCCATTGAAATTCCAAAAAGTGCAAGAAATTACACCGACACTGAAGCAGAAAGAAAATAGACTCAAAAGAGCTAAAGAGTTGCTTCGCTTGGCCGAAAGTGGTTAACTTCCGAATTTGGTTTTCTCCGCCGAGAAAAAATTCGTTGTCCAGACAAAAAAAAACAAACAAAATGATCGTGTTTACTTGCCAAAGAAGTCAGCTGAAAATGTGCAGCTTCAGTCGCTCTCTGCTCTTATTAATCGACCGTGGCTTCAGAATAAATGCCGAATATTATCGCGAAAATATTCTGGAGGGTGTATTAAAACCTTGGGCACACAAACATTTTGGCCGCAGACCTTGGACATTCCAACAAGACTCAGCACTATCGCACTCAGCATGCGCCACCCAAGAATGGTTACAAAATAAGGTTCCTCGCTTCATTTCCAGCGCAAAATGGCCACCAAAATCTCCGGATACCAATCGGTTGGACTATTGTGTCTGGAGTATTTTGGAAATCAAGATTGGCACTAAAAATACCAAAGTGCCGATCACCTCAAGCCAAAATACCGCAGAGTAACATTCGGTCAGCTTGTAACGGTTTCATTGGCCGTTGACCCCATTTCGGGCCAAAGGTGACCAATTCGAACAAATCTAAACTTATTCTAATATTTGATTCTATTTGCGACATTTTTTGCTTTCATTCAACAAAATTTAAAAAAATGTAAAATTTATGGCGTTTATTTCACCCTGTATATTCATGATCAGCACAAAATTCTATGTCGATTTAACGATGTCCGTCTGTCTGTCTGTTGAAATCACGATACAGCCCACATTGTTTGCCGTCGAGCTTCAAAATTTGTCAGAACAATTTGTATTGTGTCTAGGATGGTTGGTATTGAAAATGATATCGGTCCACGTTTTACAGAATATCGAGAGGTATCATTATATGGGGACATACGAAGTCGTGGACCAGCATATTTTTTATGCTGTAGTATCTATTACGAACTTTAAATACGAAATTAGAAACAATTCTGGTACATAATATAGCTAAAATCATAAAAATACCGAATATTGAGAGGTACCCTTATACGAAAAGTTGGACCGACATGATCCATTTACGAAGTTTACCTGCCTACTGCATTGGAATGCATAAATTCAATCAATAACTACTCTCAACACGGTTCAGTACGGAAGTTAGAGCTAACGAGATAGCTCTGTCACCAAAACAGTGCTGCTTAATGAAGGCGTAGGGAAAACAACAAAAATCCTATGAGCCGATCCCAATGAGATCCTATGAGGCGATCCCAATGCGTACTGAGCCGTGTTGAGAGTAGTTGTTGATTGAATTTATACATTTATACAAGCTGATCTGTAGAAGATAGGATTTGCAGATAACTGCATTCATTTTCTCTGCCAATGCCAAGCGTTTGCAAATATCAAATCCCAATTCTTAGGGAACGACTCCATACCAGACCTTAATCAGATCATGGTAAATGATATAAAACAGTTAAGGAATTTCATAAAGGAATTTATAATATAACAAACTGTATACTGCCCGTCTTCTTGCAAAAACGCTTAGTCTAGAGCGCACAATAGGCCTGTACTGGCTTAAGTGTATGCCCAACAGGGCATACGGCGAATTGTTTCGTCCCTCTTTTCAACCTAACCTAACCTAACCTGCCTACTGGCAAAATACACATGTGTGCAAAATTCTAGCCTTCTATCATATTTCGAGGAGTTACAAACGGAATGACAAAGTCAATATACCCTGCATAGTATGGTGGAGGGCAGTTAATCCATTATAATTATTTTTTTAATCCACGTTTGTTGGGTTCAATATTGCTTTGAAAAATATTTTGTCATAAATCCTCTAATGTGACCATTGAATACGTTTCTAACATTCGTCTACTTCAACCTATCCCAACAAATTCAACAATTCACTCAAGTTTAATAAATGTTTGAGTTTGTTTTTGAATAATTTCCCAACCTACCTTCGGTGGAGTTTTAGGTCCGTTCCTTATTTAATTTATTCTAGAATGTAGCCAACGTTCAAATACCGTTGAGGCGGGTAGCGCATGTTTCATGTTTTATTTTTAACGGTTATCCAGCCCATGGCCCACCAGCAGCAGCCCCATTTGATATACTGTTATTTTGTTTCATTTGCTGTCCGATCCTCTCCTCTACTCTCCTCCCTTTTACTTTTGTTTATTCTTCTTTTGCTTGCCAATAATAATTACAACCAGACATGCAAATATCATGTCAAAAATTATGTTTATTTTTCTACTAGATTTACACATGCCATATTTAAGAGGGGGGTACTAAGTATGCCCACTCATGGTCTTTATGGAAGATTTATACACAAAGACTATTTGAGCGGGAATAACAATAGAGATGGCCAAAATATATCCTTCGAAATGAATAAAGATTGTGAGTTTTCCCTATGCCAATATTTCGTTATTCCTCAATTTTTTTATTATTTTAGATTGTTTTATAACATTTTACAATGGAATTTAAATACTCTCCCTATGATTTATATTTGCTTTGCAAAAAGTTTCTCAACATTTATTTTATTCTACTTCTCAGACATATTCGATATGCATCGCTTCACATCAGCCTGAATAATGCGTAACTTTTGAGTGGGATCATTGCCAATATTGAGGCAACCATTCTGTCCCACACAAGTAAATAGAGTTGGAAAGACCAATGACTCTAATAGAGTTTCTAACATTAATTTTCAAAAAAAATATTATTTTGTAATTAATAGGAACTTTAAATAATGTTTGCAAAATTCTGGTTTACGATTACTAGCCTCAAAATCATTTATATACTTTTTGGAAATATCCAGCGATATTTCCGACCTTAAAACCTAAGAGTATTCCACTAAAAATCCTTAGAAGTATTTATATAAATAAATGTGTACTTTTAAAAATTATTATAAATTCATAGAACCCCATATGACATTTACTACTGGAATGCAAGTAAACTTCTGTTCTTTGTAAAAACGTGAATTTCTAAATTAATATTTATTGAATTCCCCACTTACTTACACTTACAGCGATAACCAATCACCACTTGACCGGACTATTTGCTTTCATTACCAATCGATATATCAGTGAAACATTCTTCTTTAAGAATTTATTTTCACTTTCACTTTGGCCGCACAATCGAACAAATATATGCGCCATGACGGGGCGATGATAAGAATTATGATTTTTTTACTGATTACTCCACATATGGGAACTATTAGCGATAAGATAAGAAAAATATACAAAAATATCTATTATCGTCGTTTTTTTACAAATAATCCCCAAGGTATTCGAGAAAAAGAAAATGTTTACATATTTTTGCAACCGGACTGCAGGTAGATGAATGGCATTGAAAAAAAAATGGAATTTCAGCGTTTGAGAGCGTTTGGTCTTTTTATATCATCCACCACATGTGTTACGAACCCAAAAACAAAAGCGTTGCGTGTTCAATTAAAAATGTGACTGGGATCTTTAAAATACCAGTATTTGGGGTATATCATTCCATAGGAGCCAATCCAAAATATTTTTTGGAATGGAAGATAAGACCAGGTCCTTTCAAACGCCTAAAATCGGTTCATTGACTACTTTTCATACCGTCTACCTTGAAAAGGAGGGTATATTAACTTTGTAATTCCGTTTGTAACATGCCTTTCGTCGTGCATATATTCATGATCAGCATTAATTGTATTGTGTCTAGGATGATTGGTATTTAAAATGAGATATATCGGTCCACAGTACCTCCCGATAATGGGTATTTTGATGATTTTTGCAACTTTTTTGAACGGATTTGTCTAAAAATTGGTATTTGTAGGTCATAATGGGTTCTTGCTTCGGAGGCGAAACATTGTATTTATAGGTCCACGTTTTTGTATAGCCCCCATATAACGCTATCTCCCACAATTCGGTATTTTGATGATTTTTGCAATTTTTTCCCACGGATTTGTCTAAAAATTGGTATTTGTAGGTTATAATGGGGTCTAGCTCCGCTCTGGTCCGGTAATCCTAGTCACATTTATCCACGAAAGAGTTTCAAATTTGATATTTAAGAAGATTTGGAAGATGAAGAGTTTCCCGTTTTAGTATGCCTGCCATATACTTCCACTTTGTTTTTTTTTTTTTTTAATTTTTTTTCTAAATGGCCCAGTAAGGCCATAATAGTATAAATTGGAACACGTCAGATACTTTGATATAAAAAAGCTTTCTTTACCCAATGGTGGAGGGTATTAAAAATTCGGCATTTTGGCGAGAATTTTCCAGAAAAAAAGTTATTCGTGGTGGAATTCAAGCGTGATAGTGTGATTTCTTTATATTTGACTGAAAAACCACACCAGAGCACTCCAGCATTTAAATGTGAATAAATCTTTTGTGTCTCGTACCATATATTTCAGAATTGTGCGTATGGCTACCTCATGTCCATCCACTTCTAACTTCGCGTAGACGTCTCCTATTTATTACAATATCATCTGTTTTAGGAGCAGCGAGTGATAATCTATTCGCTGCCAGCCACCTGGAGTTTCATGAGAGGTAGTCAGTTTTCCAGCTTTCGGTAAATTCATGGTAAGCATATTGTCGTACATCAATTCTGATGAGATTTCATAGTTTTGGGCTCCTAAAAAGGTATTGAATAGCAGAATTCTGTCCTCTAGACATCTATCGATCATTTTAACTAGATAATTAGGACTTTGGGGTGTTCTTAGTGTTTGCCGTATTATGTTCTAGCCAGCCGAAATGAAAGCAGATCCATGGATTTTTTTATGTTTCTACCATTACCTTCATAGTATCTACAGTAGACTTTCCGTTAATAAAGCCAAAATGAAGCCCAAAGAATCCTCCACTTCTGTTTATTTCGACTTCTAGCCTAATCAGTAATAATTTTTCTAGGATTTTACCACAAGAGTTGAGCATGAAGGGTGGTCTGTAGGACGACGGGTTGTTCAATGGTTTGTTGCTTTTTCCGAGTAGTACCAAGTTTAAACTTTTTCTATGTTCGGGGAAAAATACCTGAATCGAAACACTTATTGAATACATCTAAGAAAAGTTCAGGCCACATGTTTCCAACAAGTGCGACTACGTCGTTTGGGGTTCTATATGGTACTGTTGCTTTTTGGTTTAAAGCTTTTGGCCTGCTTTGCGTAATTCCGGTAAAGTAAACCGTTGTTGCGTTTTGTTTTTCCTTAAATGACATACTTTTTTGTAGCACTGTGCTTTTTGCGAATAGCGTAATTACAATTGTCCATGCCCACTCTGGGCTTTTTATTCCTGGTATACAGTTTCGGTTACCAATCTGTTTTCATTACTTTCTTGAATGGAAGGACCTAAGGCTATTTCTTGGACCTGTAGGTTACTTCTTGAATGGTCCTACTGGTATATGTACAAACCTATCTATAATTATCCATTGGTCCGATAAATTCTACTTTAAAAACATCATTTTTGATATCTTAGTCCTTGAAAAAAAATCTATTTAAAAATCCACGATTGTTTTAATGTTAGTGCTTGAAAACAATCCAAAATTGGTCGCCTGTTGATTCTGAAACTATCTGCTAAAAAACCACGATTGTTAATCTATTAATCTTTAAAATAAACATAACATAAAAATTGGCCAGTTGGTTCTTGACTATTCTGCAAAATATGATAAATATTATATACAATGTTATCGACGGCACTATATACCTAAAATGAGCAGAATGTAAGAAGTCTTAATTTCAAAATTTGCCAAAAGTGTGGAAGAAACCGAAAAAATCTCTATATAGGTTACTTTGCGATGTAAACATTCAAAACGCCTTTATATATGTCTTCTTTTTTAGCACTGCTGATAGATTTGCCCGATAATTATTTTTCGTCTTGCACAATGTTATTAGCCTTTCTGTGCTTAAACAATATTCTAAAAAACAACCTACAATTATTTTTTTCGGGTCTTGAGAAAACTTCCAAAATCCATAAAAAATCGGTTGGCCCTTTTAATAAAAAATTTATAAAAATTTATAATTACTTTTTAATTGAACCTTTTAAAAATATTCTAAAATTGTTGAAGAGGTGTTGTGAAAATCCCTTGGTTATCAATTTGACAACAATTTTTGATACCTTTTCGCCCCTGGAATTTAATGCTAAGAATATAACTTAAAAATCCGCTAAAGAATTGTTTCGTGCTGTGTTTGCACTTGTAGTTTGATTCAGTTATTGGATTTTATGGTCGATGGTATAACCAATTTTAATTCAAGCGTTTATTTTAACCACAAACTCCCCTAACTTGTTTTTTTTTTTTTTTCTTTTTTCTATTAAAAACTGTCGCCGACAAAGCAAGAATCCCACAGGAATTTTTGAATAACTAAAAAAATACTTGGACATGCGCTCTACACGCGTGACCGGTTGCAACACCGTGTTGCTGCTATGTAAAGAGGACCAAACCAACAATTATCCTTGCTAGATGTGGTCGCATACCTCCTACCCAACAACCAGTTGAGTTGGTAACTGGATGTAACAACGACAACACCAACACTTGCTATGGTAACCTCTATGGCAATTCCAAAACACAAGCGTATTGAGTAAATAAAAACCGTTCTGTCTTTACAATTTCTTCCCGCATTGTGTTTCGGTCATACCCAAGAGACTTTCCAATTGGGGAAAATCTTTGGAAAAAAGAACGGATATGCCAAGGACATTTTAAATACTCAAATATAAATTCGTTTTTTCTAAGGAGTGCCTTTGGTGAATATCATCATCATCTTCACACTCATCCAAATGGCCTCTCAGCGACCTCCACTGCCTTGAGCCAGCCACCAACAAACACTTTTCTTTCTCTTTTTTTGTTCTATCATTTAACTGAATTCGTCGTCTATGGGCCATTTGCCCCCATTGTAGTCAGAAATAACAACTTTGCAAAACAAAAAAAAAAAACATCGTGGCATGACATATCATGCACTACGTCATATTACATTTTTAGAACATTTACGCACCATTGAGCGAACATTTGAATTTATTCCCTTTGGCTGACGGACTGGCTGGCTGACTGGTTGTTTGGTTGGTTGCTTGCTTTGATCCTTTTGCCATGGCATTCAATTCTTTACCATTTAGTCCGTTTGTTGGGTGGTTTATTAGCCATCCCCACTTCTTCGATGGGGTTGGCAAGCCAAGAAATATGTTGGGTAATTAGTCGTTTTTTTCGCTGTTGTTGTTTCTTTTTCCAGAATTCTATGGGTTTTTCCCATGAAAAAGTTTTATGTTTAATCGATACATTCGAAAAAAAAACAATTTTTTTATTGCTCATATAACTGGCGTTGCTATTTGGAATGAGAATACATTTGTTTGGTAATGGCAAATTATGCCCAAACGTTTATAATTTTATCCACAAAAAATGCAAGCTTTTATCAATTAAAGTGCATTACTTTATTCACAAGGCCGATTAGAGTGGATAATTTTATCCACCAACGATTTTAACTTCTATCACGGAAAAATTTTGCACCAAAGTAGAATGAGATGAAAAAAACTGCAACCAACTTCAGACTGCTGATATTTCTAAGCCACTCGTCCGACAGCTGTTAAAATTATTCCAGTGACAGCTCATTATATTGTTTACAAGTGTACAAAAGGCTTCTGATGAGAATTTCCCAGAAAAAAAGTTATTTGTGATGGAATTCAAATTCTTTATATTTGGCTGGAAACCCACAAGAGGCTATAGTTTAGAGAACCCCAGCATTTAAATGTGAATAAATCTTTTGAGTCTCGTAGCATCGCTCGTCACCATGATACTAGTAGCATAGCCCGACGTCAAGGAAGTGGACGAAAGAAAACAGCAACATCAGCAGAAATGGTTCGAAAAGTAAAGGAGCGACTTGATCGAAACCCGCGTCTCAGTGGCCAAAAAATGGCTCATGAGCTGAACATATCGTAATATTCCATTCGGCAAATATGAAAACAATGAGCTCGGTGTAAGGCCCTTGAAATTCCAAAAAGTGCAAAAGCTTACACCGCTACAGAAAGTAGACCCAAAGAACTAAAGAGTTGCTTCGCTTGGCCGAAAGTGGTGAACTGTCGAATTTGGTTTTCTCCGATGAGAAAACATCCGTTGTGATCGTGTTTACTTGCCAAAGAGGTCAGCTGAAAATGTGCACCTTCGGTTGGCCACCAGAACTCAAGCGTCGGCCATGGTGATGGTGTGGGCCGCCATAACAGCCGATGGTCGCTCTCCGCTCGTATTTATCGACTGTCGAATCAGAATAAATGGCCAAATTTTATCGCAAAAATATTCTGGAGGATGAATACAGCCTTGGGCATGCAAACATTTTGGCCGCAGACATTGGACATTCCACTCAGCACGCGCCACCCAAAAATGGTTACAAAATGAGGTTCCTCGGTTCATTTCCAGCGCACAATGGCCACCAAAATCTCGGGATACCAATCCGTTTGACCATTGTGTCTGGAGTATTTTGGAAAGCAAGGTTGGCACTAAAAAATACCAAAGTGTCGATCACCTCCAGCAAGCGCTTCGCCGGGAATGGGCCAAAATACCGCAGAGCAACATTCGGGCAGCGTGTGACGGCTTCATTGGCCGCTTGAAGGCCATAATTCGTGCCAAAGGTGACAAATTCGAACAAATCTAAATTTATACTAAAATTTGATGCAATTTCCGACATTTTTTATTTTCATTCAAAGAAATTTAAAAAAAAATGTAAAATTTATTGCTTTTGACTTTGTTGCAGTTTTTTTTATCTCACCCTGTATATATTGTATTTCATCAAACAATGTAACTAATTTTATCCACAAACGTTTTAAATCTTATCCATCACTGCGGATAAAACGATATTCACGCAGCTGGAAAAGTGTTTCCTGATTCATTCGTAATCGAAATTATGTTACTGAAAACCCCACTCATACTGGTAAATAAATAATCAATACTGGCATAAATAATTTATCCATTAACGACAGACAAACTAAATACACACACACACATGTATTAATAGAATATTCTAATTCCTCTTTCGTGTTAACACTATTTTATGTTCTGTGTAAATATTGAAAATACACAAGTTCCCATTTGTTATTGGTATGGTTTTTTGTTAATATTATTTTCTTTATTATTATTATTTATTGACTTGGCAAAGTTGTTTTACTTGTTAAGTATGACATGGAGAATAAATACGCAAAACATAATTTGAATACAAATACGAATAAACCTTAGCGGCAATGCGAAGGAAACGTAGAGGTAGTAAAATAAAATAAAAATTAGTATTAACTTCAATATTGAATATCTATTTTATTGACAATGTAAAAAATTTCCATGTGGCTGTTGATAAAACGGCTGTGTACAACAACATTGACAGCAGCAGCAGAAATGTATAAAAATTCCCATTATTTACATACACAGGTATTGAATTCTCAATCGAATACGTGTAAATTATAACTTTTGTTCTTAAAACCCACAATAATAATAGTTTAAAAATTACTTTATACATGTAATAAATTAATTGTAAAACAGAAGTTTGAAAAAAATGTATGTGACCTAACCTCTCATTTAGTATCTTCCCATATGGAAGACCTCTCATTTAGTATCTTCTGCAATGCTGTTCGGTTTTGTCACAGGCAAATTCCCCAGTGGATGATATAAGAGAAGTCGTTAATAGTGCAAATACAGGCTGAGATAAAAAAACTGCAACAAAGTCAACGCCATAATTTTTACATTCGTTTTTTTTTTAATTTTATTGAAAGAAAGTAAAAAATGTCGGAAATAGCATCAAATTTTATAATAAGTTTGGATTTGTTCGAATTGGTCAGCTTTGGCACGAATTATGACCTTCGAAACCGTCACACGCTGCCCGAATGTTTCCCTGCGGTATTTTGGCCGATTCCCGGCGAAGCGCTTGCTTGAGGTGATCGACGCTTTGGTATTTTTTAGTGCCAATCTTGCTTTCCAAAATACTCCAGACACAATAGTCCAACGGATTGATAACCGGAGATTTTGGTGGCCATTGTGCGCTGGAAATGAAGCGAGGAACTGCTGGGCAGTTCACCACTTTCGGCCAAGCGAAGCAACTCTTTAGCTCTCTTGAGTCTATTTTCTTTCTGTTGCGGTGTAAGTTCTTCCACTTGTTGAAATTTCAATGACTTTACCCCGAGATCATTTTTCAATATTTGCGAATTGAATATTGCGATATGTTCAGCTCACGAGCAATTTTTCGCCACTGCGACGCTGGTTTCGATCAAGTCGCTTTTTTACTTTTCGAACAATTTCGGCTGATGTTGCTGTTTTCTTCCGTCCACTTCCTTGACGTCGGGCTACGCAACCAGTATCACATTTATTCACATTTAAATGCTGGAGTGCTCTAACGATAGCCACTTGTGGTTTTCCAGCCAAAAAATATAAAGAAATCACACTATCACGCTAGAATTCCATCACGAATAATTTTTTTCTGGAAAATTCTCACCAAAATGCTTTTGTACGCTTTTAAACAATGTAATGAGCTGTCACTGAAATAATTTTAACAGCTGTCGGACGAGTGGCTTAGAAATGACAGAAGTCTGAAGTTGATTGCAGTTTTTTCATCTCACCCTGTGGGTCTATGGATCAATTGAGTCACTGTGCGATAATCACCTTAGATATCTAGAACGATTTCAGTATAAACAGTATAAAGTAATATCAGGTGTCCCCCAAGGACCCATCTTGAATGAATTACTGAGCATAATATTACCCAAAGGCGCAAAAATTGTTGGGTATGCTGTCAATATAGCTCTTATCGTGGGCCATCAACAGAATTAACGAAATCATCAAATTTATAGTCTGTCAAGGATCCCAAGATGACTTGTATTCAAAAAGTTATTCCTTGCATGCCACAAAATTCTAGGAGTACTTCCCGACAATAGGTTGTCATATCACAACACACTTCATTATCTGAGAATGCAGTTAGAGCTGCAAACAAATTCGTCCGAAATATGCCTAACATTAAAGGACCAAATCATTTCAAGTCTTCAGTAGTCGTTTTTATTTAAAAGAGAAAGCAACGTGTGAAACTTGACACGAAAGCGAAGACAATGTGAAACACATAGTTTTCTGGTGTATATAACAAAATAAAGTTGAGAAGTCGCAAAGAACCTAAACCGGCTTACGACTTCAAAAAAGAAAGCTTTTTTAATTGAGCTGGAACAGAAGAGGGAGACTCACTAGCAGCTTGATGTGTCTGCGAAAATCTAAAAGTAGAATTTTCTGCAAAGTGGCGTTTGTAGGCGCCGGCAAACCATTTAGTCAGGTCCCAATTTTCAACAAATTCATACAAATGCCCACACTACAGCAACCAACCCGAAAGTACAGCTTTGTGTAGAACGGTTTCCACTTATTTTTCTTTAACATATGCATGTTGATTAAATTGTACATATCAGTTGAAAATCTGATCTTCTCATTATTTTGATTAAGATAAGACAGTCGATAGGTATTCGCCATGAAAACTACCCTACCTTCCTACCAGACTTTAGAATTATACGCAGGAGTTTAGAGAAACTGAGGATTCCGGCGGAAATGATGTAGACCTCCCTCAGAAGGGGAGTAGTAAACACTCATCAGTTTGCCCTGCTTTGAATGGTGAAATACGTTCTGATGGCGACCAGAACCATAGGGTTAGCAATGTAGGAAACTTCTTTTGCCTGTAGAAAGGCCTTGGGACTTCTATCCCTTTAGTGAGAATCTCTCCTGTGATTCAGGATTTTGTCGTATGCAGATTTTTTCTCTCGAAGTAGACTACTTTCTTTGAATGACCTCACTTAAATGTCCGTTAGACTGTTGAATTTATTTTCCCTGTACATGCACTCATTATCCTGTCTTAGCCTTCATTTATTTAGTCTTCTAAATGTTGTTCAATTAGTTTTGCGGAGTCTGACAGCTGTCACGCTATGTTAAACCTTGCTATCTGCGGTCAGAAAAGCAGTGCTATTCGAAGACTGTGAGGTTATATATCAAATTTATTAAAATTTCTGAATATACAGGGTGAGATGAAAAAACTGCAACCAACTTCAGACTGCTGTCATATCGTAGCCACTCGTCCGACAGCTGTTAAAATTATTCCCGTGACAGCTCATTATATTGTTTACAAGCGTACAAAAGCATTTTGGTGAGAATTTTCCAGGAGCAAAGTTATTCGTGATGGAATTCAACCGTGATGTGTTGGTTTCTTTATGTTTGGCTGGAAAGCCACAAGTGGCTATCGTTAAGGCACTCCATCAGTTAAATGTGAATAAATCTTTTGTGTCTCGTACCATCGCTCGTTACCGTGATACTGGTAGCGTAGCCCGACGTCAAGACAGTATACGGAAGAAAACAGCAAGATCAGCAAAAATAGTTCGAAAAGTAAAGAAGTGACTTGATCGAAACCCGCGTCGCAGTAGCCGAAAATGGCTCGTGATTGAAAAATATTGAAATATTGAAAAATGAGCTCGGGGTAAAGCCATTGGAATTCCAAAAAGTGCAAGAACTTACACCGCAACAAAAAGAAAATAGACTCAATAGAGCTAAAGAGTTACTTCGCTTGGCTAAAAGTAGTGAACTGACGAATTTGGTTTTCTCCGATGAGAAAACATTCGTTGTCCAGCAGTTTGTAAACAAACAAAATGATCATGTTTACTTGCCAAAGAGGTCAGCTGAAAATGTGCATCTTCGGTTGGCCACACGAACTCAAGCGCCGGCCATGGTGATGGTTTGGACCACCTTAACAGCCACTCTTCGCTCGTATTAATCGATCGTGACATTAGAATAAATGCCGAATATTATCACGAAAATATTCTGGATTGTGTATTAAAGCCCTGGGAACGTAAAAATTTTGGCCGCAGACCTTGGACATTCCAACAGGACTCAGTACCATCGCACTCAGTACGCGCCACCCAAGAATGGTTACAAAATGAGGTACCTCGCTTCATTTCCAGCACACAATGGCCACCAAAATCTCCAAATACTAATCCGTTGGACTATTGTGTCTGGAGTATTTTGGAGAGCAAGGTTGGCACTAAAAAATAGCAAAGTGTCGATCACCTCAAGCAAGCGCTTCGCCGGGAATGGGCCAAAATACCGCAGAGCAACATTCGGGCAGCGTGTTCGTGTCAAAGGTGATCAATTCGAACAAATCTAAACTTATTCTAAAATTTGATGCTATTTCCGACAATTTTTGCTTTCATTCAATAAAATTTAAAAAATAATGTAAAATAATGTAAAAATGTTTACCTTGTTTAGAAATATTTAAAATAACTATACATGCTTTGTAATTTACATGTTTCAAATTGTAGGAATAATGTTCTATTCCAATACAAATTCTCAAACGGTCGAACAAATTTTTGGGTTATTGTGCACTCCTAATATCTACCTCTCATTGCTCTACTTTACCCCACTTTTTTGCATTAAAAGTTCGCGATTTTTGTTGGTAACGGTAAAACATCTAAAACACACACTTTTACTATCCATGTTAGTTATTTTCTATTCTCAGAAAATTTCCGAAATTAATATTTATGATAGAATTCCAAACAATAAAATGACTGCATATACAAATTTCTTTCAATTTCTTAAGGTTTTGTTTCTTAAAAAACCAAGCTAATTAAGAAACCGGGGATGATTTCATCTTCGAATTTCAATGAATTAATTTGTGGCGAACATTTGACACCTGTTGTCGCGTTGATCATGCTTGAATTTATTTGGCAACAACTTAATAGTATTATTAATATTTTTTCTCATTTTTTGAAAATGTTATTTGATTTCGCTTTAACACCTTACGGAAATTCCATTCTACCAAATAAGAAGAAGACGACCTAAAAACTGGTTGCTGGAGTAAAATTAAAATATTTTAAATGTATTTATGTATATTTCCAGATATCAATGAAATTATTTACCATTGTTGTTCGCACCCACTCACCCATTGCTTATCTGGTGCCAAGTGAATGCAAGTTATACATCAACAACAACAAATTAATAACACGTTTATGGGTACACCTTTAAACACGTTTATTATAAATGTACCAAGTTATCACTGTGGCAACAGCAGCTTCAAATTCCGCTAAAGAGTTATGGAGATTAATTGCGAAATCAGCTGGTTCTCTAACTGATAACTTGCGAAATCAGCTGAGTTGCTTCTTTTTTTGAGGTTATGAAACCTAATAAATATAGTTTATTTCCCGGTACATGCACATGGATAATTAAATAATTTTTTACAAGGTAAGTCTTGATGATGTCTCCAGACCTAATTTTTCCTATAAATTATCATTACTCTTTTTTATTTTCAAAAAAAAAAAAAAAAAAAACAAACAAAAATACTGGAACACAGCTTTTGTGTGCTGAAGCCTACTCATCCAACCTGTCCACTATTGGTTGCAGAAGTTTCATAATTAATCTCATTCAAGCTCAAAATTAATTATCTATTTAATTTGTTTTTGAAAACAATAATGTCTGAATCATTGACATTTGCAGTAGAGAAAAATTCCCGGTTAAATGACGTTAGACATAACTCAGTTGCATGACATTTGTTTTTTTATTTTTAATTAATCATAATTTCTGAATGGCTAAGTAATGGAGCTATTAACTGAGATAATAACTTTAGTGGAAAATAAACAAAGAAGACGGTACAACTAACCTTTTATATCCTCTAATATGGGGGAAAATCCAAAAACCCAGAAAATATTTCAATCAAATAGTTTTTAAGGTTATGTCAACAGGTTTGTCTGCTTACTTTTCATGTATGAATTGTCCAGCAACTTCTTTCAGAGAGAGAGAGAGAGAGAGAGAGTAAGGTAGTTTTATTCTCTTTTGCAAGAAAACTGTGAAAAGTAAACAGACGAAATCCCTGCAAAAGCTTGCTAGCAATAAGCAGATTTGTCAAAACAAAAAAGTCTAGCCGCCATAAAAAGAAATGAAAGCGAAAAAACAAAACAATTAGGCTTGGAATTTCCAAAATAAATATGTTTTAAAATTGCTTGCATGGTAGAAGAATATAGGTAGTTGCACCAACACAGCTGCTGGGACAATGAACTGTCAAACCAATTTTGAAACTGAAAATTTTGAATGAAAAATTCTTTAAAATTGTTGAAAAATGTACAGGGTGAGATGAAAAAACTGCAACCAACTTCAGACTGCTGTCATTTCTAAGCCACTCGTCCGACAGCTGTTAAAATTATTCTAGTGACAGCTAATTTTATTGTTTACAAGCGTACAAAAGCATTTTGGTGAGAATTTTCAGGAAGTTTTTCGTGATGAAATTCAAGCGTGATAGTGTGATTTCTTTATATTTGGCTGGATAACCACAAGTGGCTATCGTTAGAGCACTCCAGCATTTAAATGTGAATAAATCTTTCGCGTCTCGTACCATCGCTCGTTACCGTGATTCTGGTAGCATAGCCCGACATCAATGAAGTGGACGGATAAAAACAGCAACATCAGCAGAAATAATTCGAAAAGTAAACAAGTGACTTGATCGAAACTCGCGTCGCATTGGGCGAAAAATGGCTCGTGAGCTGAACACATCGCAATATTCCATTCGGCAAATATTGAAAAATGAGCTCAGGGTAAATCCATTGAAATTCCAAAAAGTCCATGAACTTACACCGCAACAGAAAGAAAATAGACTCAATAGAGCTAAAGAGTTGCTTCGCTTGGCCGAAAGTGGTGAACTGCCGAATTTGATTTCCTCCGATGAGAAAACATTTGTTGTCCAGCAGTTTGTAAACAAACAAAGTGATCGATTAATTGCCAGCTGAAAATGTGCACCTTCGGTTGGCCACCAGAACTCAAGCACCGGTCATGGTGATGGTGTGGGCCGCCATAACAGCCAATGATCGCTCGTATTAATCGACTGTGGTATCAGAATAAATGCCGAATATTATCGCGAAAATATTCTGGAGGGTGTATTAAAGCCTTGGGCACGCAAACATTTTGGCCGCAGACCTTGGACAATCCAACAGGACTCAGCACGTGCCACATGAGAACGGTTACAAAATGAGGTTCATTGCTTAATTTCCAGCGCACAATGGCCACCAAAATCTCCGGATACCAATCCGTTGTGTCTGGAGTATTTTGGAAAGCAAGGTTGGCACCAAAAATACCAAAGTGTCGATCACCTCAAGCAAGCGCTTCGCCGGGAATGGGCCAACAGCAACATTCGGGCAGCGTGTGACGGTTTCATTGGCCGTTTGAAGGCCATAATTCGTGCCAAAGGTGACCAATGCGAACAAATCTTAACTTTTTCTAAAATTTGATATTTTCGATATTTTTAGCTTTCATTCAATAAAATTTCAAAAAAACGTAAAAAATGTGGCGTTTGACTTTGTTGCAGTTTTTCATCTCACCCTGTATATTTCCTCCGTCCTCCTCCTAGGCGTCGTATTAGAAAACATAAAAATATACTTATTTTTGAAAATTTTATTTGCATCCAACTGTATTCTTCGTCTATGATTAGGTGTGTCTGGTTACCCTAAAATTTGTAACAATTGTTACAAATTGTTACTGGAAGTCGTCTGTTAACCCGAAAGTTCTGCAAAAGAGAGCGGTTGGAGAGAGAAATTTTAACAGTTCTTTCAGTGAGAGTTTGCAAATTCTTGCTGGACAAATTTCTTCTTGCAATCTCTTGCAATTCTTCTTCTTTTCATTCATCGACATTCAATCAGATGTTTTCTATTGTTTGTTTATTTATTTTTGTGCTTTCAATTTGAAAATATTTTTTTGGAATTAGCAAGACTAATTGTTTTTGGAGAACAACTTTACAAATTTGAAAAACATAAATATTAATACGTAATAAGAAAATAAAAGACTATTTCCAACATTTTTAGACAAATGCCATTAGCAACAGTTTTAAAGGATTCGGCGGGACACATCAAATCTATCTTCCTTTTATTGCTCATATTTTTATTTTATTGTCAATTTCCTTTTTATTTATAAAACTTGTGAAGTTGGTGGTGGTTCTTTTCGTTTAATTCTTTTAATGGGGGACAAATTGGTTTGTTTTGACAAATCAGCTGATTAGTTGCAAGCTTCTGCAGGAATACCGTCTGCTTGCTTTTCGCAATTTCCTTGCAAAAGAGAATAAAACTACCTTACTCTCTCAGAAAGGTGTTGCTGGACAATTCCTGCAGGAAAAAGTAACCAGACACACCTATTGCTTGCCCAAATATAAATCACCGGAAGGAGAAGAAGAAGAGTTGCAAGTGATTGGAAGAAGAAATTTCTCCAGCAATAATTTGCAAACTCTCAGTAAAATAACTGTCAAAATGTCTCTCTCGGACCGCTCTTTTTTGCACAAATTACGTGTTAACAAATGACTTCTAGTAACAAATTGCAAGGATTGTTAAAAAGTTTAGAGTAACCAGATACACCTAATGCTTTTAGCAATATAATTGGCATTATCTAAGCATTTTTTGAAGTTATGTCATGTTTCTATTTAATTTTTTTTTTATAAAATTTGAAGTTTTACTAATATATCAGATTTAAAGCTTTTTCTTACCTTTGAGTCCGTAATGTGCTTCAGCAAGATGTATAATCCAAAATATGTTTATTTTCTGTTAATTGTTTGTTCAATTTCGATTCCTTTTTCAATTAAAATGACACATAAAATTTCGAAATTTTAAAAATTTGAAATACGAAAGACAATAATTGACAAGCACCAAAAACTTTATTTGCAAAAAACTACTATTATTAACTTCTTTCCAGGTAGGTGTTCGACAAAAAAAAGACGTTACGTTCTATTGACTTTCAAGATTTGTTGTTGTATCTGGGCGAAAAGATATATTTCATGTATGTATTTTGTTGTTGTTAAACAATAAAGGTAATATAATTAACTAGAAACACATACACATAGAAAACTCTAGGAAATTAACACAAATACATAGACACACAGAGACGAATTTTTGTTTGAATCATCAAATGTTTTGCAAGCCACTGATTGTGAGGTGCCGGAGGGGGGACAAACACAAAAATTATTGCATTAGCTTATCAATTGTTGTTATTTTTTCAATTTAAATATTTTCAATGGCTTATTATCATTTCTTTTTTTTATATTTTCTTCTTTATATCTTTTTGATATAAGAAACTAACTTTTCTACTCATGATTTTTGTGCAATTATCTTAAAAATATTTAAATTTCATAGGTAGGTTGGTAGGTGTTTTGAATAATTTCTGTTTCGTTACAGTTGCTGTTTTATCTCTTTTATTTATTTTTTATTTGCATTTAAATGTGTTGTGCACTATGGTAGTAGAAGAGTTGTTGTTATGTGATTATTTGTTGCTAAACAACACAACAAACAAATAACCAACGATGATGCGACGTTATTAAAGATTTGATTGTGTTTTAAGCGACCGTGGCACCGACGCCTGTGCGTGTTGACATATTGAAATCAAAACCGCTACTAAAAACAGGTAACAAGTATAAACATTTGCTATATGTCGATTTACAGATCCCTACTACCATCTGGACTCTGCTGCGTTGCCGGACAACTATTGTGGTTGCATTGCCAATTTTTAATTATTTAACGGTTACCGTCGTAGAGAGACTTATAACAGGTGTGTATGACACTTTTCTAGTAAAAGCAATTCGTCCGTTCCCGTACAAAAAATGTAACAGTTTTCAAATTTATAAACCTAAGAAATCAACGATGTTAAGATATTCCGGACAAACGTTTTACATACTCGATTATAGGTATGCTAATGTGATATCGAATTGTTAATTTTCCTTATGAACCAAGAGGTTGAAAATTGTGCGAGATACTTTTAATAATAATTTTCTAGGTGGGTTATTGAAATCCTCTGAATAAAATTTGGTAAAAATATTCAAAATAATTTTGAAAATGCTCAAATTCTGTTGAATTAAATTTTAAATGTAATCAATCTGTTCTACCTTATAGTTATTTTATCATGGGTCTGTCAATGTTAATTTGTAATCACCCTACAGGTGGCAATCATGGCCCGATTCTGACGAAATTGAAAACAAAGGTCGTGTTATGGTCAGAATAGAAGCCTATTCCTTTTGGAGATGATCGCAAAATATTTAAAAATTTCTTGATTTTGCAGTTGCTCTACATGTATTAAAAATAGACCAATCGACGCGAAAGTGAGCATGAGGCTAGAGCTTAGGGCTGGACAGAAGCCTTCCAATTTGGATGTTCATCGGGTAATATTTATTGGGTGAAATATACCATAACATTTGTGTTAAATAAAAGTCAAATTTTCCATTAAACCGCGAATATTTTTAATCCCGGCGAAATCACAAATAGATGAAAAGGCCGTTGCGTTGCTGACCGTTGCGTAGAGGCCGTAAATCGATCAGATATGTATACATATATAGCGAAATATATACAAAGGAAGGAGATGTTAGCTAGAATGTGTATATCTGATGAATAGCTGGACCGATTTTGACATAAAAGTATAAAATCTGAAAAAATCGCATAAAAATGCCAATAAAAGTGTTAATATAGAGTTTGTAGTATTTTGTGATATTTTTTCCATATTTTCAGAAGGGCTATGCCCATGGTACTATAAGAAGGTAGAACAGCTTCGTCAAATTACAGAAATAAAGCTCTGAGACTATGCCCGCTTCCTGTCAGAATTATTCAAAATTATATCCAACAAGTTGTTTTCATTTATTTGATATTTTTTGTAAATTTCTAAAATGAGTCAAATAGCGCGAAATATGACTGAAATGTCTGGATGTTCTCTCATAAATATGATTCAAAGTGTCCAATCTTTCAATTCCATGGCAAATAAGGTTAATATTATTAACGTACGCCCGCAATTTAAGTTTCTTCCAATCATTTATTTTTCTATTGAAATATAAATATTTTGTTTTTATTTTTCAAAACAAAAAATATATCACAAAATTGGCAGAAGTCGGGCACACTTAGAAAAAAATTGTAATCAGCTGGGAGCTCTACTTAATCTTTTTATTGTACCATAGCTATGTCCATTGTTTTTAAAGATTTCCACCATATATTTAACGGACCAACAACTAAAAATGTTCTTGAATTTGCAGTCGAGAGAAAGGTCGCAAATAGAAACCAAAGGACACGAAATCTCGCATGAAGTTAGAGTTTGGGACAGCAAAAAGAATGGACCACTACATTTGTGTGAAAAAATATCAATATTTCAATCGAAACGTTGAAAATAACTCCCAAAATACACAAAAGGCGAACTTTCAGCTTTTTTATGCTGATTTCGTTGACGAATATAGCCAAATATCGTAGACAAGCAAATCATATAGGTGGAGATACAGAAAAACCTCTTGCATTTGGAGATGATCGCAAATTATTTATATTTTCGACATTAATCGACAATTGATTCTACAAATTTTGGATAAAATTGTATGGCCCTACTAATGGCTCAATAAGAAAAGTTGTTCAACTTCAAATCAACTAGAAAAAATGCAATTTGTCTGTTTATACATTTTACGATAAAACAATATTCAGAAAAAAATGTTTGCTGGCAGCTAACCTTTTATGGTACTATAAGTAAAATGCAATGACTACTTTATTTTGATCGCTATTTTATTCATTATTTATTATTTATTCATTTCCATTTTACGTTTTTAGTTGGAAATTCCAAAAATGAGTTAGAGAACCCCACAACTGCGACTGGATTCTATGAAAACATGCTAAAGCTATAGAGGTAGTCGAATATGGTTTAATAAAATTTAAGATCATTGATCCCGTCTTGAAAGAGAAATAAATAAATAAAATCAAAATCACATCAGCTTATCTAAAATCTTTTTTTTTTGCGAACACACTTCTCATTATTTTGCAGCAAACGAATTTATGCATAAAAATTTCAAATATGTCACATTCAATTCCACGCTGCCAAAAGTGGATTTAACAAAAATGGCAAACCAATGTAAAACTCAGGGTATTACATCTGACAATGAGAATACGTAAAACCAGTAGCGTTATGACTAGCTGGCGTAGATGTCGATTTGACCACTTTTATCGCCACAGAATCTATTGCAATTCGCGCGTCCTATCTTTCTCTTGCTTTTTAAAAAACACATTACAAATCAATTCACAAATGGCGTGGGAGTTTTCAATGAAGCTTTATTCATTCAAAACTTGAATTCATTCATGTTTACGCGAAATGCTGCAATGGCATTAATTAAATGGACGCTGAATGGAACAACAAAATACGCGTCATTCTTTAAATGGTAGTAACTGCTTTTTTGGAAGAAGTGAAGTCCACAATATTTATTGTCGTAAGATTGAGGATTAATGGTATTTAAACATTTTTGCAATGAAGGTAAGTTAAATGTGATAGTGGACGTTTTTAAATGGAAGGAATATTGTGATCGCAGTGATGCAGGAAACCAAGCCCAATGAAAACTGCAGCATACAATTTTGTTTTGGTTACAACGCATTGAGGATTACTGTCCCTGTTGTACCATTCTGTACAAATATATCTCGTTTGACCTAGTCTCTAGTGACGGGTACTTGGTAAATAGCTATGAAGAGCGTTATTTGGCAAACATGAAGCTGCTTTTGAAAGGTAATAACTACCCGTTGTTTGGGAAGTTCTTTTCCCACCACAACTTTGTAATTTAATGACCGAAGTTTAGCCTCGTTGATAGAGCAACTTAATCGCTCCACATTCTGTATTGCAAATAAGGATGCTCCCACCCGACTAAGAGAAGAGTGTTACAATTCGCCAGACTTAGCCTTGCTCCTGGATCGTCTCCATAAGCATGTCCCATAATTTCCACAACAATGGTAAAGCTCACCTCCTAGTATTCAGAGAGTTTACGAAACGTCGCTTCAGCAAACTGTCCAACTCTTTTGATATACGGAAAGCTGAAATAGACCGAGTTGCAGCTACTCGCTTTGTTTATTATCTCCTATCAAAGGCAGCGGAACTATTAGTGTGTTCAGCTCCGTCGATCCAACCCCACAGTCAGTGAATGAAAAATAGTTCGAGTGGTCCCACGGCCGAAGCCAGGCAAGAATGCCAGCAAAGGCAAGTCAAAGAACCAGGCCACGTCCTGCAATAGAAAAATTCTGGTAGGCATATTAAATACCATTGACAAAGTCAATCACGCAATGCTGTTTGGGGACGTCAATTCAAGTGCAATTCTTCTGATAAGTTTGAAACGTTTGACTACACGCGTGGACGCCAGACGTACGCAGACTCCCGAAAGAAACCTGTAGAATGAAATAGGGAGTTCCCCAAGGTGGTTTGCTATCTTCAGAACTGTTTATTCTCCAGACGGCATGTTGATCGTTACCTATGGCGATCTTATTGCCTTCTTTCACGTAAGGTATATGGAAATATCTGGCACCAAGTCAATGGACAAGATTGTATGGGACAAAGTTAACAGCATGTTTAGGTAGTACGCGCAAGCCACAGCTATCTGCGATAAATTAAAAAGTAGAAACGAGGTCTTCTCGAGGTAATAGTCGGCAGCAGTTGAGACTTTTTAACCTCTAATGACGCGATATGTCCGTCTGTGATGATATATTCGGTATTCAAACCGATGTCAGTAGCGGTTAAAACAGAGCAAAGCTTATATGTCGGTCCGTAGTCCAACCCTATTCTCAATTCGTATTGGTGGCTATTTGATGAAGATGTGGAAAACATCTGCCCAGCGTGTGATACAAGATCACAAACTGCGCTACATATTTATTAATGCCTTGCCAAACATACCCAACCTAATCCTAGGGCTAAATTCACTCGGTCGTTATCGAACTAAATTTTAATATGTCAACGAAAAAGTCTGAATATCAAACTCTATAGTTGAACACCAGTTGATTCTACCAAAATTTGGTAATCACACAGACCTTCGTTTCGATCGAAATATGTCGATACAGCCTTTGAAAGTTGATGTTTTAAACCTGAATTTAAAACCTGATTACCAGAAATACGCTGATACAAAAAAACCTCTCCCATCGCTTTATATATATATATATATATATATATATATATATATATATATATATATATATATATATATATATATATATATATATATATATATATATATATATATATATATATATATATATATATATATATATTATATTTTAGAAAAATATATCGTATATTTATTTAACAATCTTCTCAAAATACAAAAATAATAAACACTTAAATACATTTAAGTAGTAAATAACAGAAAATAAACTAATAATTTTCTTTTATAAAAAAATATATGTTTGTGTTCCTTTGCTTTTCCTATGAATGACCATATGTTAATTGATCACAATGTCACAATGTTTTGTCGCCATCATTTCTTTGAGGGAATGGAATACATGCTGTTGATATAGCAACGTGTAACTTCGCCAACAATCGAACGATCGGGAATAGCTTGGGCCATACCATATAATGCCATTTTGCCGGAAACTGGCTGACCGGGATCTTTCATAATTTCGGCAACAGCTTCGCGCACGTCGGCAATGAAACGATCTGCAACACCAGGTGCTGTATGCATATCGGTAATGCAGATGTGAATACTGGAAAGATTTGGGAAAGCAAATGTTTATTAGGGTGAAATAAATAATTTCTTATAACTAAAAACAAAGTGGGCCTTTTAGATTATATTGGGAATGTCAAATCTTAAAAAAATCGGTAAACATTAAAAAATGAGATTTGCGGAAAATTGAAATTCTCGAAAAATAGTTTTTAAGAATCAAAAACGAATAAATAATGTTCTTTTGCAAATTTTTAGCCTGAGAGTAATAAAACAATTGATCCAAATTTATTCATCCGATAATTTATAGATATAGATAGACATACGATAGAAATTCCCTTTAAATCGTTGTTATAATTCTTTTCCCTCTTCCAAATTAAGGAGGAATACAATGGACCAGCAGGCCTCCGAGTGGAGCGGTTACCATAGGGCGACCGCGCGTCCTTTTGTACCTCAAAAACATTTATTCAAATATTCACTTCTATTGGAGTGATAGCATCTATAAAAAATATTTTCACGTCTGCAGCAGTGACTAGCGCCCTAAACATGTTTTTTAATCCTTGTTCATTGCAGTAATAGGCCGTCAAATGAGTTTCTAAAAAATCCATGTTTAACAGGCGAAAGTCTCTCTCATCTATGTTTAGTAGTATTTCCTTAAATATAGTATTAATCTCCCAATGTATATCTTACCCTGAAGGAAATTGCAGTGTATTTAAATTCCAACCCTTTTTGCACAAAGCATCCGACAAACGGAAGATATCAAATACATTTGAGCCCATGGCAACAACAGAGGTAGCGGGTTTGCCGAAAATGAAAATGCCATCAACTTTACGTAGACTAAAAAAGGAAAGAGAATATATTTTAAGAGGAAGGTAACTAAATATTTATTCAGCTATTTTGCTTTACTTACGCTGTTTCCACATAACGTGATGTATCCAAGATACGTTTGGTAGCCTCCAAATAGCCATTGAAACCGAAATTCATCATTGTTGCCCAACAGGCGGCAATAATACCACCAGCTCTGGAACCATTTACGGTGGGTGAGCCATAAACACCGCCGGGCCAATCTGTGGTAACGGTGTATTGATGATTCAGGTATTTAACATCAGAATATAATACTAATGATGAGCCCTTGGGAGCAAAGCCGTACTAAAGAGAATGGAATGTGTTTTCATAAATTTTGATTATTTAGTTTCTGCAAAAATTCGCCATACTTTGTGTGTGTCCGCCGAGATACTGGTAACACCTTTGACGGAGAAATTAAATGGCTTAACCCTATAGCCAGCTGTGCGGGCCAAGGCAACCACAAAACTACCCAGACAAGCATCAACATGTACTGGAATGTCATATTTCAAACCCAACTCGGCAATGGCCTCAATGTCATCCATGGTGCCATAGGGAAAATTGGGGGCTGATCCAGCGAGCTAAACAAAATACAATGGACCATCAAAAAGAGACATAGAAATGCATTGCTAAAGCAAATCGTAAACGTACCATAATTGTATTTTTATTAATGGCCTTCTTGAAGGCCTTCATGTCAACTTCCAAGGTCTTGGGATCAACATCCACATAATTTACATGAATATTGAAATATTGTCCGGCCTTATCAAAGGCAGCATGGATTGTTTTAGGTACAACCATATTAGGTTGGGTAATACCCTTATGCTCACGGGCGTAATCACGATATGCCTTGCAGGCCATCACAATGGATTCCGTGCCTCCAGTGGTCATCTAGAACAGGGAAACATCAATGAATAATATATTAAATTAATATAATATTAATTGTTTGTTTGTTAATTGTTAATACTTACAGTGCCACAGCATTTCTCATCACCCTGGAATAGAGCCAATGCCATTTTCACAACTTCAGCTTCCATTTTACATACACCGGGGAAAATATCCGGATGCAGGGGATTCGTATAGGATGCTTTGCCATAGACCTGAGTCACAAGTTCAGCCAAATCTTCTTTGTAACCATAGACAGCCCCGGAGACGCGGCCATCACGCCAATCGTAGTGACCCAATTTTAAATGCTCATCCATTAGTTCTAAGATTTCTTCTTTGCTCAAACCATTTTCGGGCAATTGCAAACAATACTCCAGGGTTCCGGTTAACTTGGCTATTTCACCCTTAAAATCTTGATTGGCTTTTGATAATTCCGATTCGATTTTACGTCGAACGGCAGGAACTTTTTTCAAATAACGAAAGAATTGCCTTTTGCCGCGGGTATAAATGCCTGGAAAGGGAACAAAAGAAAGAATTAAAAAAAAAAAGAATTTAAACGAATTAAACGATTTTAAGGTTTAGGATAAATGAGAAAAGCATTAGAGTTTTCCTTTTCCACACATACGAGTAAATAAACTTTTCGTTTTTACAAGAACACCAATTATGAGATTTCCTACAGGAAAAGTAATCAGAAAACGTGCGAGAGCCATGTATTAAAGCCTTGGCCACGCAAACATTTTGGCCGCACACCTTGGACATTCCAACAGGACTCAGCACCATCGCACTCAGCACGCGCCACCCAAGAATGATTAAAAAATGAGGTTCCTCGCTTTATTTCCAGCGCACAATGGCCACTAAAATCCCCGGATACCAATCCCTTGGACTATTGTGTCTGGAGTATTTTGGAAAGCAATGTTGGCACTAAAAAATTCCAAAGTGTCGAACACCTCAAGCAAGCGCTTCGCCGGGAATGGACCAAAATACCGCAGAGCAACATTCGGGAAGCGTGTGACGATTTCGTTTGCCGTTTGAAGGCAATATTTCATGCCAAAGGTGGCCAATTCTAAACTTATTCTAAAATTTGATGTTATTTTCGACATTTTTTATCTCACCCTATGTTCTTTCCCATGCTCCTTTCCTTTTTGCATTCTTAATTTTCTCACAGACTGCTAGTCCGTCTCTGAAGCGAAGGTTGGTGAACTCTCTGAATTCTGGCCAGTGAGCTTTTCCATGATTAAGGAAAGTGCGGCGTTCAGAGGTTATCGAGACGATTTTTGGGAGATAGTCTGACCCGAGAGAAATGACGGTTTGCCAAGTCACGTTGAAAACTCTGGAGAACCTAATAGATATTGAAATCAGATCTCTACTACCCTTGACTTCGATCCGAACTGTGTAGTGGATTTTGTGGTGAAGAACCTAAACGACTCGTGCTTCACTTTTGCAGCCTTTCTCAATATAAAAGGGGCCTTCAACAATGTTACACTTGAGGCAATTCATGGTTCCCTTACAAAATTTACTTTACAACCACTCCTAATTGAACGGATTGATGTTATGCTCAGTAGCAGAATCATCAACTCATGCATTGGGGGGTGCTCTGTCAGGAAATAGGTTACAAGGGGTACCCACAAGGAGGGGTTCTGTCACCATTACTCTGGCTTCTGGCGATAAACCATGTACTAAAGGGCCTGGAACATGACGAAACAAAGGTAGTGGCTTACGCTGACGATGTGGTTCTGCTGATTGCGGGTAAATTCTGCAAACTTATTAAGATCTCATTCAGTTAATTCTCTTAAAACTCTCTGGATGCGCACGATGCCACGGACTCGACGTGAACCTATATATAACTGAGCTCGTAATTTTTTACAAGAAGGCGGAATATCCCAGATTTTTCGCTACCTATGCTGGATGAAGTTAGGTTAAGTCTGTCAACGGAAGCTAAGTACCTCGGTACTGTCCTTGATCAAAAATTAAATTGGAAAAAGAACATCGAGGAGCGAGCAAAGAGAGGTTTAATCGCACTCTATACTTGTAGAAACTCTATAGGGGGTAGTCGGGGACTTAAGCCACATATAAGCAAATGGTTATATGAATCAGTTGTTCGACCAATACTGACTTAGGGAGGGTTAGTATGGTGCAAGCTTAATTATGGTAAAATCAAATCTATGGCTGTTCTGGAATGTAGATGCTTTGGAAAAGTTGAAGATGTCTTTCAAACTTTGTTGGGTCCCTGGTCATTGTAGCATATCCGAACGGAGATAAACGTCACTCATCTCCTTGACGAAATTGGACCTAAAGTTTATGGTGGGCCTAATTACAGGTCACTGCAACGTGAGGACCATGACTTCCAAATGGGAGAGTGCGACGACACCGAATACTGCAGGCTCTGTCAGGACGAGGAGGAAACTGAGACGGTGGAGAACTTGCTCTGTCACTGTCCACCTCTCTATGGAGTCAGACAGAGGCTACTGGGTATCCAACTTTTCCTCGTGTTAGCATTTGTGCTTCAATTAGCCAGAAGATTAAAATGGCTAAAGACAGCACGCTGATCAGAACGTGGATACACTTTCACACTATTCGTTTCCTCCTTTCATTCTTCTAACTTTCCCTTCTGCTATATTTTCTTATTTTCCCCTTACTCTACCTTAAACTTCTTCTCCAAATAGGATGAACACAAGGGGCCAGCAAGTCACCGAGTGGAGTGGTTGTGTTCTAAACAACCACGCATCCTTTAACCTAACCTAAGTCAGACGGGGTGGCACTATGTATGGCGATCTGTGGCGCAATTTCCACGGTGGGGGCTCGTTTACGGTGCATAATGTGAAGCAGTCAATCTGCCCTGTTATCGCTGAAAGCCTCTGGTCATTACCAAGAACAGAATGCAACACGTCGTGGTGGACATTAAGATCCACTGGTTACCGTCTACAAACAGTGGGCTTATACCTGGTATATAACGCAGTTCACAGATATTAACTGGCGGTTCACAGCTACCTCGGCAAGAAGGACTGTTAAGTCATTTGTTTTGTCTTTAGAACTGTGTAATTGAAGACTTCCTAGACATTTTGGTAGGAGGCACTGATCTTTCCGTGTTTCTAAAATATTCAGAGACCAGTTTGAAATCAATGCTTATAATATTGTTTAAAACAACTAGGGATTTGATTATATAGATTCTTTAAAAAAAATCGCAAAAATGAATCCAAAGTAACTACCTCTGAATGCCTTTGGAATAACTGTTAAACATTTCTTTTAGTTCTTCAAACTCGTTTTGTGCCGTATTTTCTGCGAAAAAAAACTGATAAAGAATACTTTTCGCTCTGTCACTCTGTTGCCATTGGAGGTATTTGCCAATTTGTTGTCAAATTTTCTAATCTTAAATTAATTTCAATGCACTTCAAGAATTCAGAAACTATGCGGCATTCTTATCAGTAACGGTCATTGTATTTTCACTTAGCTTAAAATAAGTTTTCATAAAAACGGACCACAGAGATAATAATAGGGGGGTTTTAATTACCTTATCTATGGATAGGTGTGATTAGGGCAATTTTTTTCTATACCGGTTTAGTATTTTACAAAAAAAGAACAAAAAAGTTAATTTTTTGAAGGGAGAAATAAGAAAAGAAAGCATTTATCTTCTCAGTCACTGGTGTTAGGGAAAAATCTATTTTGGTAGTAATTATGATTCATTTATTCGAAACTTGGACTCGGAAACAGGTATACAAAATTTCCTTTTGGTGATCCCGTGACAATTGTTATCGGTAAATTTGTTTTATCTAAACTAAATTGTCCAACTTTCATATTATCTATAGTTTTTATGCAATATGGTCCCAGGTTGAGACATATTATTTTTTTAGTTAAAAAGTTGAGGCAATTTGCCAGAGAAAGAAATTACTTCGTCATTCCTTGTTATATTCTGGTGAATGGTGGCGACCTTTGAAATGTCATTTCGTCAACAATGGCTTTTATCTTTCCCTCAGTATGAACTATATGAGGAAATTCTTCCGTTCGCCTCGATAAAAAAATAACATGACTGGACTTCATTTTTTGGCTTCATATCACCGCCAGAATCATAAATCATTCGATTATTATTCAGATTTGTTGCTATTGCATGTACCCCAATTCATGTTAGTCTGATTGATTAGATTTTATGGCTCACAGCACTAAAACTGCTGATCGGATATGGCAATGCTAAGCAACTTAAGCTGCTTTAATATTTTTACGATTTTTTTCCATTGATATAGTTTTATTTCTTGCTAAAGTATAAACTTTAAGAGTTTCTCGTGCTCTGAAAGTCACAAGAGAATGTTCGTTGAATGACAATCGGTGTTATAATGGTAGAGGTTTAAACAATTGTTCTGTTCCAGAACCTGCAAGAATCTACTGGTTTTGCAATTTCTCCGATTTCATAAAGCGAAAATCGTTTTTTTACATTCTTGTAGTTCTGGAACAGACCAAATATTCTCTGAGCAACATTCAGCACCTTTTAAGATATTTGAATTCTTGGTTATTAAACATTACTTTTAAATGCCAAAATTCTTTCAGCTTTTTGAAATTCTCTTAAAAATGATTTTACCGATTATTTGGTAAGAGATTAGTCATCAATTTGTTTTTGGAAATTTAATTTCAATTGCCAAGGTTTCATTTGTTTATTTCCACCTGAAATTTCATCAAAAAGCTAAAATATTTTTTCATTTTATATACAGGGTGAGATGAAAAAACTGCAAACAACTTCAGACTGTTGTCATTTTGAAGCCACTCGTCCGACAGCTGTTAAAAAAAAATTATTCCAGTGACAGCTCATTATATTAGGTGTGTCTGGTTACTTTTCCTGCAGGAATTGTCCAGCAACATCTTTCTGAGAGAGTAAGGTAGTTTTACTCTCTTTTGCAAGGAAATTACGAAAAGTAAACAGACGGTATTCTTGCAGAAGCTTGCAACTAATCAGCTGATTTGTCAAAACAAACCAATTTGTCCCCATTAAAAGAATTAAACGAAAGGAACCACCACCAATTTTACAAGTTTTATAAATAAAAAGGAGATTGACAATAAAATAAAAATATAATGTGTTCCGCGGAATCCTTTAAACCTGTTGCTAATGGCATTTGTCTAAAAATGTTGGAAATAGTCTTTTATTTTCTTATTACATATTAATATTTATTTTTCTTACATTTTGTAAAGTTGTTCTCCAAAAACAATTAGTCTTGCTAATTCCAAAACAATATTTTCAAATTTAAATCACAAAAAGAAATAAATAAACAATAGAAAACATCTGATTGAATATCGATGAATGAGAAGAAGAAGAGTTGCAAGAGATTGCAAGAAGAAATTTGTCCAGCAAGAATTTGCAAACTCTCACTGAAAGAACTGTTAAAATTTCTCTCTCCGACCGCTCTCTTTTGCAGAACTTTCGGGTTAACAGACGACTTCCAGTAACAATTTGTAACAAATTTTAGGGTAACCAGACACACCTATTGTTTGCAAGCATACAAAAGCATTTTGGTGAGAATTTTCCAGAAAAAAAGTTGTTCGTGATGGAATTCAAGCGTGATAGTGTGATTTCTTTATATTTGGCTGGAAAGCCACGAGACACAAAAGATTTATTCACATTTAAATGCTGGAGTGCTCTACTCCAGCATTTAAATGTGAATAAATCTTTTGTGTCTCGTACCATCGCTCGTTACCGTGATACTGGTAGCGTAGCCCGACGTCAAAGAAGTAGACGGAAGAAAACAGCAACATCAGCAGAAATGGTTCGAAAAGTAAAGAAGCGCCTTGATCGTCGCGGTGGCCGAAAATAGCTCGTGAGCTGAACATATCGCAATATTCCATTCGGCAAATATTGAAAAATGAGCTCGGGGTAAAGCCATTGAAATTCCAAAAAGTGCAAGAACTTACACTGCAACAGAAAGAAAATAGACTCAAAAGAGCTAAAGAGTTGCTTCGCTTGGCCGAAAGTGGTGAATTGATGAATTTGTTTTTCTCCAGCAGTTTGAAACAAACAAAATGATCGTGTTTACTTGCCAAAGAGGTCAGCTGAAAATGTGCACCTTCGGTTGGCCCCCAGAACTCAAGCGCCCGCCATGGTGGTGGTGTGGGCCGCCATAACAGCCGATGGTCGCACTCCACTCAGAATAAATGCCGAATATTATCGCGAAAATATTCTGGAGGGTGTATTAAAGCCTTGGCCACGCAAACATTTTGGCCGCAGACCTTGGACATTCCAACAGGACTCAGCACGCGCCACCCAAGAATGGTTACAAAATGAGGGTCCTCGCTACATTTCCAGCGCACAATGACCACCAAAATCTCCGGTTACCAATCCATTGGACTATGTCTGGAGTATTTTGGAAAGCAAGGTGGGCACTAAAAAATATCAAAGTGTCGATCACCTCAAGCAAGCGCTTCGCCGGGAATGGGCAAAAATACCGCAAAGCAACATTCGGGCAGCGTGTGACGATTTATGGCCGTTTGAAGTCTACAATTCGTGCCAAAGTTGACCAATTCGAACAAATCTAAACTTATTCTAAAATTTGATGCTATTTCCGAATTTTTTTGCTTCCATTCAATAAAATTTAAAAAAATGTAAAAAATATGGCTTTTGACTTTATTGCATTTTTTTATCTCACCCTGTATTTAATATTCCGACTATCGCCTTTATTTCATAAAGATAAAATTTCATTATTTCTCCAGCTACCGCATTTCGATAAACTTTATCTAAAATAATGGCGCTGACTTTATTCTTTTGTTCCACAACAAAGACTTGTACATTTCAATATTATTCCTTATCATAGCTTCAATGTGTATTGGAAAACACACTTTGATGCTCGAAAAAAAGCAGGAGTTTATTACAAAAACCTCTTGTCTCGAAGTCAACACACATTCTGGCCAGAATTGCTAACATTTTAGAATTGTTGTTCAACACATTTGAAAGCTTATTGACCTCTGAAGTGTAAAAAATAATAACACGAATATGCTAATGAATCACAAAGAGTGTGTTTAAGTATATCTTTGTATTAAAGTGGTTTCAAAAAGCAATTTGTAACAAATAAAAAAACTAATAACAAAACAATTTTGATATACAAGGTGAGATAAAAACACAACAACAAAGCCTAACGCCATTTTTTTTACTTTTATTTTTTTTTTTAATTTTATTGAATGAAAGTAAAAAATGTTGGAAATAGCATCAAATTTTAGCACAAGTTTAGATTTGTTCGAATGGGTCACCTTTGGCACGAATTATGGACTTCAAACGGCCGGATCGACACTTTGGTATTTTTTAGTGCACCATCACTATGGCCGGCGCTTGTGTTCTAGTGGCCAACCGAAGGTGTACATTTTCAGCTGACCTCATTGGCAAGTAAACTCGATCATTTTGTTTGTTTACAAACTACTGGACAACGAATGTTTCTCATTGGAGAAACCCAAATTAGACAGTTCACCACTTTCAGCCAAGCGAAGCAACTTTTAAGCTCTTTTGAGTCTATTTTTTCCCGTTGCGGTGTAAGTTCTTGCACTTTTTGGAATTTCAATGGCTTTACCCCGAGCTCATTTTTCAATAATTTCCGAATGGAATATTGCGATATGTTCAGCTCACAAGCTATTTTTCTGTTAATGGTGCTGTTTTCTTCCGTCCACTTCCTTGACGTCGGGCTACGCTGCCAGTGTCATGGTAACGAGCGATGGTACGGCACACAAAAGATTTATTCACATTTAAATGCTGGAGTGCTCTAACGATAGCCACTTGTGGTTTTCCACTTCCGCTTGAATTCCATCACGACTAATTTTTTTCTGGAAGATTCTCACCAAAATGCTTTTGTACACTTGTAAACAATACAATGAGCTGTCACTGAACAAATTTTAACAGCTGTCGGACGAGTGGCTTATAAATGACAGCAGTCTGAAGTTGGTTGCAGTTTTTTTTTATCTCACCCTGTATTTATAGATATCACTCTGCGTTCGAGAAAAAAAATTAAGGAAATCAAGGAAAAATCTCTTCGGCTAGTATGAAAAATTGCCTGCCATTTTTAAATTGACTTCTCGAGTCCGGGATGTAAAACGTGACACTATAGAACTCACGGAAGAAATTAATTATGATGACTCTGTAAACAATACCACCAAAACATTTGATTGGGGACCATGAGAGTAAACGTCGACTTTTGGGGCCGCTTTTTTTGATTCACGAAATTTGGATTTAAAACCTTGACGAACATAAAAGGTCAATTGATACAATGTTCAGCAGTAGATTCACAAATGCCAGCACTTCTGAGGTATTCATTGGGAAAACAGTAACCTGAGGGGCATCGCGAAGAGTTTTATCGCTGCTGCTGTGGCTTCTCGTGGTAAATAATATGCTATGGGACCTTGGAAAAACAGGCACAAAAGTTGTTGCTTATGCTAATGACGTTGTGCTGTTAATTAAGGGGAAATTCCTGTCCACTATATCAGAGCTTATGCAGTGTGCACTCTGAAGCTACCACTATGGGTAAGCAATAACGGCTTAGAGGACAACCCAACAATGGCAGAGTTGGTACTGTTCACACTTAAATGCAAGACAGATCAATTCATTCTAACAGGAGTGGAAGAAGTGTCCTTAAACCTCTCTTCTGTTCACTGACAACTAAGATGGAACAAAAAAGTTGCGGAATGGGTTAATAAACGCTTTATTGCACTCTACTCCTGCAAGAATTCAATAGGAAAGAACTGGGGATTCTCTCCCGCTAACATACAATGAATGAATAAAGCTGTAGTATGGCCCATCCTTTCTTATGGAATTAGTCAAGTGTACAGCGACTAGATTCAATTCTAATCACATACGCATCAAAAAGTACACCTCAAACAGCCTTAAATGTAATGCTAAACACGGCTGCAGTCAAACTTAGTATACAGTCCCCGGCTGCACAAAGTGTGATAAGACTTCTAATCGATCTGCCGATATCAAATATTGAATAAGACAAGGGGACCGGAGTCTCCTGTGAGCAAGTAGGAGTGACTTAATCCCACAAGTTGGATAGATATCAGGCAGTGATCTTTGCGATCATGAAAGCGACAGAATTGATTAATACTATGGAGAATGAAATAACTTTTTATGTGGACAATTAAGGGGCCCTTGCAGCTGTTGAATCTTCTACAATCAATGCCGATGCAGTCCTGAGAAATCTGCACACTACTCGCCAGTTTTGCTGGGTACTTTGTCAACGAAATGAAAAAGCCATTGGCTCTGGCGCCGGATTAAAACACAACTCTTTTCGGCGCTTTTATCCATTCCATCTACTTCTCTTAACCGTTTTTAATTGTATTCCCTCTTTTCTTTCTCACGCAGGATGACCACAATGGACCAAAGATGATGGACCAGTGAGATAGTTACAACCTCAATTGTAACTTCACATCCTCTCACCATCCCAGACACAATGCAAACTATCATGCCAAATGGCAAAGTTCTACGTTAAATAATATGGGCGGCATCATGCAGCCGACTTAGAATTTGACACCGTTCACGAATATATATAGCCTTTTGTAAAACCTTATTAAAAATCCATTTATTGATTTATTTTTAAAAGTTTTATCAATCTACTTCATTTCGTTTGGAAGCTAGAGTGATTTCCACAGACGGATAAACGGACGGACATCAATAAATCGCTGATCAAGAATATATACACTGTGTGGGGTCTAAGATGTATATTTCGAAGTGTTACAAACGGAATGACAAACTTAATATACCCTCCATACTATTGTGGAGAGTATAATAACGGTCACTGAGCTAATCGTAATATAAAAAATATTTTTCACTTTTACAGCTAAGATAGTCATTTATAAATCCAAAAAAAGAGTGTTAGCAGGATAGCCCCCGATAACATTATTCATAAATAAGTTCTACAACGCAACACTAAGAGTAAAAAATACATTTGTCATTTCTATTACAAACTAAATTTTTAAGGATTATCATTGGCGATAAATTGAGTTCCCATTGCATTTTCTCTAAACCTGTCAAGCGGAAAACCAAAAAAAACATAATAACTTACTTTCATCCTGATTAATAAAACTCCACAGCCATACCGAACTGAGTACAGCTGTGGTTGTTATTGTGGCAACTTGCCAAGGTTCACGATTGGCAAATAAGCGATTGATATTTTCCGTAATAAGTTTACTACATTCCAAGCTGCCACCGCCAGCACCGCCAACCGCGAAAGGTTTCATTTTCGTTTAAATGCTATATTTGTGTCTCAGGTACAAATGAACTGGAAAAAATCACGAAAATTGTCGACAATGTTTGACACACACTCAAATATCGCTGCACTGAACACCGTGATGGAAGGAAAACAACTGAAACGATAATTAAATACGAAAATATTGAAAGGGGTTAATATTCAACGCACTGTAGGTCTGTTTGTATGTCACTTTGTAATCTGGCTTGCTTTCAGATTACGTTTCTTATCAATGAAACTGATAAAACTAAACAACAGACTTTGAAAGAAAATGAAAATTTCTATTGACCGATTATTGTAATCAACTTTTTCAGTTAATATCCTTACATAAAACAAAAGGTTGTGGGGATTATTCCCTATCATATCAGTGATTATTTTGTATATTTCGTTACAACTTTCGCCTTCATTAATTATTGTTTATTCATTTTACTAGGGGTCGTTATTGAAAGTCTCCGTTTATTGTATGTTGAAAATAATAGAAAGCATTTAGTCTTTGGGTTTTAATCTCTTATTTGCAAGGAGGATAATCAACAAATTGGTAAATATTAATCTTTACTCTGTGTATGCTTTAAGAGAGTTTTTTTCTATTTTTAACTAAAAACAATTGTATAAATTATAATTTTTAATAAAGAGCTAATGCTAATGTGTAACAACGACCCTGAATGCCTCTATAACAGCTGTTCTTGTTATGACATGACATTCTTTTAAGGTTGCTTTACAATTTGTGATTTGATTATCGCAAAATAATCAAAAGACTGAAAACCATCATGAGATACCGTTGGAAAAATACTGATTATAAAGAAAACTTCCAGTCATATATTCAATATATATAAGTTTATTTACGAGGTAAATATGAATTTAAGTTGCATCTAAATTTGGAATCATTTTTTTTTTTTAAAGGTAGGCGCATCGACGATGCTGGGACAATGAACTGCCAAACCAATTTTGGAATGGAAAATGTTAAATGAAAAATTATTTAAATTTGTAAAAATTGTTGAAAAACGCGTATTATAATAATCTCCGAATGACGTCGTATAAGAAAACATAAAAATTTAATTATATTTGAAAAAACATTTAAAATTTTTTGGCATATCAATGTTCCCAAGCGTTGATGCATCAACCTGTATTCTCTTACCAGGAGCCATGGCATAATTACAGAAGGTAGAACAAAGCTACCCCAAAAATACAATTTTTTTCTTTTTGTGCCCTTATTCTGTCAAAACATACACACATTTTGTGTATGTGTGTGTATTGCTTTGAATAAAAAATATAATAATTTAAGATTATTTCAAATTTGGCTGCAAAATAAATGCACATTCTCGACGAAAGGTGTTACAAATTGTACAATTTTGTGATAAAACTGCATTGTACTACTATTTTATATTTAATCTTGTGGAACAACCCCGAAAATCGATTCTTGTTTCGCTTTTTTCCCAATATAAGAATATCAAAAAAATATATATAAGAAAGCACAGCCAACTGTTGCATATATAAAAGTCTATTTGACACTATAAGACTCCAGCACAAAGTTGCATTTTTCTTGTTTCTCTGAAATTGAGCAACCTTTCTTATTGAGCCATGGAAGTAGCTTTGTTCTACCTTCTGTTTTCGTGCTAGAATAATTGTGATATTGCTGTGAGAATATATAATTGTAATATGAAATGCAAAGTTAAATCACAACAGTGTAAAAACTACTGAGTTAATTGACGAATTGTTATTAATTATGTGTTTGCGTTGTGTTTTTTAACTAGTGTGGTGAAATCATAGACAAATTTGGTATAGACTAAAAAGTTGACTCATCTGTTATCTCTGAAAAAAGTGCTTCAATAGATGTCGTTCATGCTGTGAGAGAGTTTCAGTAGACTCACTCAATTCTCTCAAAATACAAAATATTGAATATTTTTATGATATACTATTATTTATCGATAAAAACGAAACAGTGACTTTGTTTACATTTGCATTACCCAGCTATGTAGTGAAATATAAAAATATAAAGCTTAAATTGCAGAAATATGAATAAATTGTTTTCGAAGTCGAGTGACTTCACTAGCCCTGAGTGACTTGACTGGCCCAAGATCAACAATATTGACATCTGCCGGAAGGGGAAATTTTAAAACTTTTTAGTCTATAAATTTATTTGTCTATGGTGAAATACTTCGTCGGAGTACGCCTAATTTTAGGTAACGCTCTTATGAGTTTGTATTGTGTTTTCCTTTTCTTGTCCAAGAATAAAAAATTCAACAACAGTTCTATAGAATATTCTTCGAAGTAAAAAGACTGGATGATTTTTTATTTAATTTGTCTCACATTTTTATGATTGTATCATGTGACTACCTCGCTTATTGTCTAGTTCTTTTGCTTTTGACCATTTTCAATGCTTTACTATCGCAATTAGTTTCTAATGCGAATAATTGTTGATGATAGTAAAATATAAAGAATTAAATTTGATTTAGCCGCACTTTCTGAATATATAAATTAAAAAATTCCACTCGTGTCTAAAACTGCGAAGCATACGCTTTTAATTAGTTAATCTCCCCACTGTTGTGAGATCATCTGTTCTTTGTTGTGCTGGAGTACTGTAATGGCAAGATGTTACAGAGTGTGATGAAAAACTTTGACAAAGAAAACAGTAAATATGTACACAATTTATTAATAAATATAATACATCGGACTAAAATGTTTAATTCATACCATATTTTATTTCCAATAAATGTTGCAAGTTCTGAAAATGTTGTTTTTCAACTAGAAGAGGTCTCTTCGCACCTCTCTCGCTCTCACACTCACTCTCACTTCTGTCCAACTACAAACTAATCTATCTACCTGTTGAAGAAATGTTCACAGCAATATTTACATATTCATATTTTCAATTAAAGTGATAAGACTTTAAACACTGGATAAAAAATGCTGCGTCACCTGTTTTTATGGAATAAAGTAATTAATTTGAAAAAAATATATTGGTTCAGCAAGGACTCTGCGCAAAAATCTGTGTGATATAACTGTGGCCTTGAAAAAAGGCAAAACAAAAAGAAATGAAAACAAATGCTGTCCCTGCTCTGGCCCTCAGAGAAGTTTTGTTTAGTATCAGAACGAAATTATTTAGAAAATATTTATGTGTTTTTGTTGTTTTTTTCAGATTCCAGTGTTAAGTGCAATAACTCAGAATGCATGTGCCTTAAATGCAACAATGTCCACCACCACGTCTGCAACAACTCGACAATTTTGTCAAATTTCCGAAGCAAATGGGGTACGTGAAATTTGTCTCAACGAACCCAAGACCCGTAATGCCTTGTCCCTTGGCATGATGAACGAGATCCTTAATGCCCTCAAACAGACATGGGAGGATACAAATCTGCGTTGTATTATAATTTCTTCAACAGGTCCAATTTGGTCATCTGGTCATGATCTTAAGGAACTAGTGCCCGAAAGAAGCGAAGAGCAGCAAAGAGCTGTTTTCGAAAAATTAACAGAAATTATTTACAATATACGGAAAGCACCTGTTCCAGTATTGGCCAAAGTTAATGGCGTTGTAGCGGCTGGAGGTGTCCAATTAGTAGCCTCCTGTGATATTATTGTTTGCTCCGAGAAAAGCTCATTCATAACACCAAGGTAAGCAAACGATAATGATGACGTGTAATGTTTTATCTCCAAATTTTCACTGTTGTGGTAACCTATTAGTGCAAACTTTGGTGTCTTTGCCTCCACTCCAGCCGTTGCCATGACCCGTGTAATGTCACATTCTAAATGTTTGGATATGTTAATGACAGGTCATCCCATTAGTGCCAGAGAAGCTTATGTACAGGGCATGGTTAGTCGTGTGGTGCCCAACGAAGAATTGGATGCTGAAATAGTGAAAATTGTCGATGCCATTAAACACAAAAGCCGCTCAGTATTGGCATTGGGCAAAGAGTTTTTCTATCAACAATTGGAACTGACTCTGGACGAGGCTTATAAACAAGGTGCCAAGGTAAGAAATATTGATAATTTCAGTTTAAAAAAATATTGATGTGCTTTCGTTTTTGTAGAAAATGACTGAAAATCTTAAATTAAATGATTCGAAAGAAGGCCTCCGTAGTTTCATGGAAAAACGTAAACCTGTGTGGTCTCACCTGTAAATATGTAACATTTGCTGCATAATTTTATAGAAACTTATCTATGAGACTTTGTTATTCTTTTAATTATGGTTACGGAGATTATTGCATTTAAGTTGGTAATTTTGGCCAATAATACTATATTTTTATATAAACTACATTTGAAAATGGTGTATTTTCAATAAAGACATTTTTTCTGAAAAAAAGACACACATATATACATTTTTGGATTGATTGTTATATATAGACTCATAATATTGCTGCATTCTGATTTATTGTTGCTTTGTTCCAGCACCTGTATGAATTTACTTGTTTTGCATTTTTTTTTTTATATCTTAAATGAAAAATCAGTTACCATTATAAAAACTTTACATTTTCGCAGGTTCTGGAACAGCACTTTTATATTAAAAATATTATATGTATATTTAATAGCTATGTGGCCATATTCATTAGCTCTTTAAAATATATGAAACTATTTTCAATTTGAATTTGTTATTCAAAGCACTTCTTTCAAATAATCAACCAGTCTTAGGTGTCATGGGGCTGCATCACCCGACGTTGATTCTGATTAATTCTTTTTGTTGGAAATCCGTTCTAATAGTTTATTTAAACAAAGTCTATTTACATATTGTTTTGTTTGGCAACATATAATGGAATTTGATAACATTTGACAACATCAAATGACACCAGAACGTAATTATTGACATGACTAAGATGCAAATTAATGTTTACATTTTATTAAAAAATTCTCAATTTCCAGTTATATTTTTGGTAACAGTGGTTCAACACTTACATTTAAAAATTAATGACAGATGTTTTCCCTATTGGCAATAATCTGAATACACTAGTAGGTATATACTAACTGACAGTGTTGTTGTTGTTGCAGCAGTTTTAACGTGCTCCGTTGTTTATATTCTGACTAATCCGGCTCTTCCTCAATGTCCAGGTTTAGGAATTCAATTTAGGATATCAGCTGCAATGGTTGGGTGTGAACTCCGAGGACAGCATTCATGGTATAATTGTTAATGGCATCTCTGGCTGCTTCCGTATGAATGCCTCTCAGACCTGCCTGATAGACTTCTTGATTTAAGGTGTCTCTCTTGTAGCGTTGGACCTACCTCTCTAGGGGGAAAGGTAGAAGTTTAACAGCTCCGGTGATATCACCTCTTGGGGAACTCCCTGCTTCACTCTACTGGATTTGGACTTCGTATTCCGACAACATAGTTGATTATCCAACATTTTTAATTTGGCCGGAGAGTAGTTCCCTCTACATCCTCAAACAGTGTGGTGGTTCACGTTATCAAATGCCTTTGATAGGTCAAGGTCTACTAAGACGGTTCTATGACAAGGCTTATTCTTGTTCAATCCCCGACTGATATGTGTGGATATGGCGTGCAATTCTGTTTTGGTTGTTGTTGTTGTAGCAGTTTTACACGTTCTGTTGTTTTTTCCGACTAATCTGGTTCTTCCTCAATGTCCAGGTTTAGGAATTCTGCTACCTTTATGGGCTGTAGCCATAGATCCTCTGGACGGAGTTGGGTAGGCTTGGCAGGACAATTAAACAAATGCAGCGTGTTGTGCGGGCCTGTATCACACGCTGGGCAGGCGTTCCGCACATCCTCATCAATTCGTGCCCAATACGAATTGAGACGGCTGCACCATCCTGAACGTAGTTGGGCCAAAACTACCCTGGTTTGCCTAGGCAGCCGACGTTCTTCAGCTGCAATGGATGGGGGGTGGACTCCGAGTATGGCATTCATACTGTAATTATTGACTACCTCTGCGACTGCATCAGTATGAATGCTATTCAATCCTGCTTGATAGGCTTCATGATCTAGAGGCTCTCTCTTATATCGCTGGACCTCTCTCTCTAGATCGTGCAGGTCCTTCCTGACACGCCTGGGTGGGGGAGTTCTATCCACCATATGGTGGTTAGGGTGACTCCCGCGATAACACCCAAGCAGGTACTGCAACGAAAGCATATGATTATGCTGACGTAAGGGAAGAACCTTCGTCTCCTCATGTAAGTGGTCCACAGGCGTCATGAGGAGGCACCCTGTTGCAGTTCTCAGGGCGGCATTCTGGCAGGTCTGAATACATTTCCACTGCGTTGCACTTGTATTCGCCGACCACACTGGAGCCGCATAGCTAACCACAGACCGACCTATCGCTTTATAAGAGGTCAACAAGGTTTCTTTATCCGCACCCCAAGTGCTGCCGGCTAGCGCCTTGAGGACCTTGTTCCTACTTTTCATTTTATCGCAAATAGCTGTGGCTTGCGCGGAAGACTTGAACATGCTATCGAATGTGACCCCAAGAATTTTGGGGTAGTTGGTGGTCGGAATTATATGCCCCTCGACCTGCACATTCAGCTGTGTTCTCATCTCCGCAGTCCATGTGGTAAATAGTGTGGCCGTCGATTTAGTGGCGGATATTTTCATATTCCTCGCGTGGAAGAAGGCGTCAAGCTCCGCGAGATAATTATTCACCCTGACACATATGTCATCAACTACAGGACCCGACGCCATGATCGTACAATCATCCGCATAAGTTACGATCTCGATGCCGTCTGGAGGGCGCGGAATTCCGGAAAGGTAGAGGTTAAACAGTTCCGGAGATATCACCCCACCTTGGGGAACTCCCTGTTTCACTCTACGAGGCTTGGACTTCTTATTCCGGAATTCCACGAACGACTGGCGTCCACACATATAGTTGACTATCCAACGTTTCAAACTTGGCCGGAGGGTAGTGTTCTCAACGTCCTCGAACAGCGTGGCATGGTTGACCGTATCAAAGGCCTTTGATAGGTCGAGAGCCACCACTACTGTTCTGTGGCACGGCCTGTTCTGGTTGAGTCCTCGACTGATATGTGTGGATATGGCGTGCAATGCTGTTGTAGTGCTATGTAGTGGACGGAAACCGTGTTGATGGTTAGCAACTGAATAGCTTCCTCTGATACTGGGGAGGAGTAAGGCCTCGAGAGTCTTTGCTACTGGCGACAAAAGCGAAATTGGCCTGTATGATTCGCCTTTGCTGGCATCCTTGCCAGGCTTCAGTAGCGGGACCACCCTGCCCATTTTCCAGGCTTCGGGAACTATGTGGGTGGCTAACGACAAGTTAAGGACTTTGGTTAAATACTCAACTCCCGGCGTATCCAGTTGCTTCAACATTACCATTGATATTCCGTCCGGGCCCAACGCTTTAGATGACTTAGCGTTTCGGATGACATTCGCAACATCACCCATCGTAAACTGTGGAGGTACATCCTCGGCGGGAAGAGCTCTTATACGACGTAGTACTCTTCGCCTCGCCCTATCACTCTCGGGGTGCTCGACAAATTGGCGGTTAAAACAGCCAGCGCACCTCTTCGGATCAGTCACAGTTACGTCGTTAAATGTGACTGCTGTCCTATCATCCTTTTTCCCAGGGTTCGAGAGTGACTTTACCGTTACCCACAGTTTACTCAAATCGGTTCCGATGTTGCAACACTTCAGATGGTCTAGCCACTTTTTCCGCTTATGCTCCTGTACCAACCGGTTGACTTCCACTGTCAGTTCACTGACTCTGGGATCAGTAGGGTTGGTACGTCGGAGCTCATCACGCTCATTCGCTAATCCCGCTGCCTCTGCTGGGAAATTTGGTCTTACTTCGGGTATTCGACCAGCAGGTATATAGCGAGCGGCTGCAGCTTTGATGATGTCCCGGAAAATCCTTTCAGCTACCCGAACATCAGAAGGATTGGGCAGTTCTCTGAAGCGAAGGTTGGTGAACTCTCTGAACTCGGGCCAGTGGGCTTTCCCATGGTTAAGGAAAGTGCGGCGTTCAGAGGTTATGAAATCGGGCGATCTGCTGATGGAGACGATTATCGGGAGATGGTCTGAGCCAAGAGAAATGACGGGTTGCCAAGTCACGTCATTTATCAGACCGGGTGACACGATGGTTAAGTCTGGCGAACTGTGACACTCTCCTCTTATTCGGGTGGGGGCATCCTCGTTTACCGTGCAAAATGTGGAGCAGTCAATCTGCTCTGCCAACGCTGATCCCCTCTGGTCATTACCTAGGACGGAATGCCACAACTCATGGTGGGCATTGAAGTCCCCTAGTACCAGGCGGTTATTGCCTTCCAAAAGTGGGCTTATATTAGGCAAGTAACGCGGTTCACAGCTATTAACCGGCGGGATATACACATTAAGCACCTCTACCTCGGCAGTACCACACTTGACTGCTACCCCCATACACTCCATGTACGGGTCACTAGAGGCTAGCTCAAGCGAGATAGGTCTGTATTGAACAGAATGGTGTATCAGGAACGCTAATCCCCCACCTCCACTTCTGGTGCGATCTTTCCTCAATACGTTGTAACCATTGCAACGTTGTAAGCTACAATTTTCATTGAGCTTGGTTTCCTGCACCGCTGCGATCTTGATATTCCTCCGATTCATAAAATCCACTATCTCATCAATTTTACCTCGGAGTCCGTTGCAATTGAACTGCAAGAACGATGCATTGTCCGGAATTGGAACAGCAACATGTGGCGTTAAGTGCTGCGGTAAAGGTTGCTGTTCTGGAGACTGCGGGGGAGTTCCATACTCCGACGACGACTCGGAAGTTGACGACGAGGTCGTGGACTCACTGGGGACTACGTTGGTGCAGCACGAAGCAACATAGTCCCTATCGCTATAGTCTCGCAACCGGGTTAAACCGGAACAATTTCTAAAATGCACCCATCCTCTGCATCCATTACATCGCACCGAGACTGATCTATGGTGGATGGTGTTTTGGCAAACCGTACAGAACCATGGTCCGGGGTTTTCCTCAAGCCCGGCACGGACCAAAAGAATCCGGAGCAAGCATTCCGGGATGTGCTGCTCCCAAAACAGAAAAATAAACAAACACGAACATGTATACACTGGGTTGGCAGCCGCTGGCCGAAACTGGAGTGTTGTTGTTTCGGGTCAATCCGGTGTCGTAGAACCGGCTGCCGTGGGATTGCTGTGTTGTGGATGGAATCCATTTTGATGGAGGAGTAAAGCCTCAAGAGCCTTTTCTACTGGCGACAAAAGCGAAATTGGCCTGTATGATTCGCCTTTGCGGCATCCTTGCCTGGCTTTAGTAGCGGGACATAGTGCATTTTTGAAGGACTATTAAAAGTCTATAATCATTTTTTTTTTTCTTTAAGAACAATTTTTGAAGAATTATCGAGGATAAAATAGTTGGTGTTTTAAATACATTTTTGCAGCGCTTCCATGACATTGACGGCATAAATTCTATCGGTTGCGATGATCATTATTGGCAAATTTATAGACAATTTCAAGTCCTGGCAAAGTTTCAACTGTAGTCAATTTTATCGAACCATCCATATTCTATCTATTTCCCTCAACTGTTGTCTTTCCTTTATGATGTCGAAAAATATTGTGAAACTAGTAGATTCTTGTAGTTTCTGGAACAAAGCAAATGCTGTTTGAAATAACATAACTAAAAAGCACTGCCTAAAAGAACGATTTTTCCTTCATGATATCGAGAAAAATTGCAAAACTAGTAGATTCTTGCAGGATCTGGAACAGAATAAGTGTTAACTATTGATATTACATCTAGCATCATTATTTCCATATAGTAAAATTAATCAATTGCATATTTATTACAAATTTTTAATTTTTATTAAGTTTATAAAATTTTTAATTTTTATTAAAAATTTGTATATTCTTGAAGTTCTGGAACAGACCATATGATGTTTGTGACTCTAGGGTATATATGTATATACCAAAATAATAGATTTTTACAGGTTCTGAAAACAAAAATTACTGCTCCACGTCTGAAACGTTCCAAAAAATAGAAGAATTGAAAAAAAAAAAAAATAAGAATATATTTGCTATGAAGTTTCCTTTCGTATCGACAAACAAAAGCAGGGCCAGATGCCAACGAGTCTATACTAGGCACATGAGTGAACGAAAATCTAAAATCCAGTAAACGAGACTAAATTGAAAGAATTTACTAGTTTTGTAATTTTCTCCGATATCATAAAGGGAAAATCGGTTATCGTGGTAAAAACTTTTACATTCTTTCAGTTCTGGAACATGCCAGTACGCAGAAGCAACAAATCGCGCAAAGATAGCATGAATAGGTCAATCAGAAATAGTTTACCGGCATACCATGTTTTCTAAAATTAGAGTTGAAAGTTGTATTGTATTTAACAAAATTCAAGTCCGTTTGGTCGTATAGTATACAGGACTGGGGCACAGCTAGTGCCTCGAACGTAAGTAAACTACATATCGATCAATTAAAGGCTCACATTGGTACACAACGAAATTTAGATACTGACAAGATCATGAACATGCCTACTGTTGGACACTCAACTGAGAAGCTTTGCCGAAACTGCTTAGGCAAACAATCTGTGCACCCAAATACTCCTGGCATTACGGATCCCTCATAGAGACAAGTTCATATTTTATTTTATATTTCTATTTTGAAATCATCGATTGACATTCTTATTCGAATGCCTGTAACGTGGCACGTATAAATGGAAGCCGCATATGAGAATCGAACAGACATTTCCCGTAATCCGCGACAGAGTTTAATAAAACTGCCTTTAATGCCATGTTTACGTTAGAACTTTTTGTAGGGTTAACCTACTTTGAGAGGATTTATTTGAAGTAAAAGTAATGGATATGACAATTTAAATCCAAATCCAGTGGGTTAACGCTCATATATATAAACGTACTTTAAGAATAGTAAAATTATTACATTACATACTAGAAAAGACTATTCCGGCATCTAAAAATAAAGTTTATTAACCAAAAAAGATCTTTCAATAACTTAAAAACCGAAAAAAAAAACATGGCAAATATAGGGCAAGTTTTATTAACGAATAAATAACATTAATATATAGACCAAAGTATATTGTTTAACGTTTTAAAATAAATTCACGATTTTATTCCGAAATAAAGCTTATTTTTGAAAATCTATTTAATTTATTGTATTGTATTTAATTTTAAAAATAACGGCCATAAGATTCATAACCTTCAAACAGAGTTGATTTATGTTGTCGTCATTCTAATTAGATTAGAAAACAGCTGATCTTTAAATGTCCAATACTGGTGCCAAATTCATTGATAAGCAAAAAGTGCCAAGATATGTTGAATACCTTGAGAACATTTACAAAAGTAAGTAAATTATAAATCTTCGACATCAAATTATCTATATTAATTTTCTTTCAGACTGCCACAATTGGCCTTACCAGATCCTCCTTCCATACTACACCCCCCGTAGCCGCTGGTGGTTTTACTGAAGTTACACAATGTAATGGAGTCCGTGAAATATGTCTCAACGAACCAAAAACACGCAATTCCCTATCAATGGATATGATGAATTCCATTCTGGAAGATTTAACCGCAGACTGGCAAAATAAAGAACTGCGTGCTATCATTTTAACTGCCAAAGGTCCGGTATGGTCAGCTGGTCATAATCTAAAAGAATTGGTTCCCGAAAAAGGTGTTAAATATCAGACAGAAGTTTTTAATAAACTAAGTGAAGTCATTCTAAACATCTATAAGGCCCCCGTTCCGGTAATAGCTAAAGTTAATGGTTTGGCGGCAGCGGCTGGTTGTCAATTGGTTGCATCTTGCGATTTAATTGTAGCTTCGGAGAATAGTAAATTCTCAACACCTGGCGCCAATTTCGGTGTTTTCTGTTCCACACCGGGCATAGCTATATCTCGTGTTATGTCTAGACCACAGGCTGCGTATATGGTAATGACCGGTTTGCCCTTGACTGCTCAGGAGGCATATACAGCAGGTAAAGTTTGTTTATCAATTGGTGAACTTATTTAAAGAAACTGTGTTTCACATACACACCATACTAAGTTGATATTGGTATGCATAATTTAAAAAAAAACTATGTTTCATATACATTATACCTATTTGGATACCGAATTCTAACATTGTTTGTTTTTATTATTTTTTTTTTTTTTTTTGTTCTTTTAGGACTGGTTAGTCGTGTTGTTCCAGAAAAAGACTTGGATTCCGAACTTGCCAAAATCACTGATGCCATTAAACATAAAAGCCGTTCTGTAATTGCTTTGGGCAAGGAATTTTTCTACAAACAATTGAACCTGCCAATAGAAGAAGCCTATAGGCTTGGAGCTGTGGTAAGTACAAATGGCTATTTAATTATTCTTTGTCACGTTTGTTGTTATTGCTAATACTATTATTTTTTAGAAAATGACGGAAAATCTTGCCCTGAGCGATTCACAAGAAGGTCTGAAGAGTTTTGTGGAAAAACGTAAACCCCAATGGAAACATGAATGATAAAACCCTTAACCAACCTTCGTTTTAAATATTTATCAAATGAAACATGTGGAAATATTCTAAATATTTATTTATATTTGAAAGGAAACATGTGGAATGCATTTATAAAGTAACATTCTGTGATTTTATTAAAAAAAATCCAAAAGCATATGATTATTTTTTATTTGAATCTAGATCGCTAATATCAACTCACTGTAAGAAAATATTTAAACAGTCTTGTAAATTTTCAAAATATTATTCATTTAATATACAAAAAATCCTCCCTTTCGTTTTGATAAAATTGAAATCAAATTATTACAAAAATTGTAAGATCAAGGTTTTATCCATAAAGTGCACTACCAGTTTAACAGTAAATGATTGTTTTATGATTTTATTTGCCATGTTAAACTATAAATTTTATTACACTACGAATGAATAATTATAAAATTGTTCGGTTTGTTTTTATTTATAGATTTCGTTATCGCCAATCAAAATACTATTTTATGAAAACATTAACACTTAAAACTTGTACATACTTTAAAACTTCTATTGCATCATTGCGTGCTGGTAAAATTGTCGCAAAGCGCAAAGTTTGAAGAAAGTTGAACACTGATTTTACAGTCTTGGGTGCTATTACTATTCTAAATATTGGTCCTTTGAAAGGGAAATATGCAAAGGGATTGACTTTTGATCTCCATTTCATAACAGAACCCAAGATTTATATAAATATTTAGCATATGCCTAAACTGAACTGTCTTGAAAACATCATCTAGTTGTTGAGGGTATAAAAATCAAAAATTAACCCACATATATTATTAAAAACACATACATAACCAAAACCATCGTTGTTGGGACCTCACCATAAACAATGTCTACCATAGAACGTTCCTGAATAAATATTGACCTATCTTGATTTCCCTGGATAATCATAGCATTTAGGGTAAAACAAAAAATAAATAAAAAAAACACATAACTGAAGAAATGGGGGAAAAATTAAATCAAGTGAGGCTGACCGACTTCGGACAAATTTTATTCTTAATTTAATATCAAATTTTATTTAAAAAGTTAAAAAGCTGATTGGTCCTCATATGAACACTGTTTTAACTACTGGAGAGCTAATGACATTTTTAAGTTAAAGTGAGAGCGAGGGAGAGATCTAAATGTATTGTTGTTGGGCAGAAAGACCGGAACTAATGTAGAGAAGAATTGCTCCTGTTTTTATCTTTTTATCTGAATTTTAAAAACCACCGATGATGTCACTGAAACATTTATTTTCTTCATCTCATCTGCCATCTGTTGGCACCTGCTGCAGATCTATATCTAGTAGATGCCCTTCCCTACCTTCATACACAATATTGAAAAGTGAAATTAGTATTTCAATCATTTTTCGTAATTGGATTTTTTATAAAACCCCCAAAAGTCGAAAAAGGGCCATTATGAGGGTCAAAAAATTGATGCCAAATTATTGCTGACACTGTTACCTTTTCAACATGCTGCTGATACCTTTTCTGAGTCCAGAGACCCATCGGGTAGGTGGATCTGGGTCTAGTAGGAAACCGGACTTTTAGGTCAGAAATCTGAGGTCCCGGAAAAAATCAGTTTCCCGGGATCGAAAAAATCGAAGAGTTTATACTATAAATACATAATTTGACAATGAGATGTTGTCAAACACATAATTTGGAAAAAAATGCAAACATATAATTGCATGACGTTACCTTCTTTGTTCTACCATGAGAAAATTCTTTGCAAAGAAGTGCGGCGAAATCCTTTCAGCTGTTCAACTATAATTATTTAAGTATTTGTCGTTTATATAATGCCTGATGTTTTACAATAAAGCTGAAAGGATGGGAATAGTTAAGGTAGCACACATGGTACAATGATATCAAGGTAGGGCTATGATACCATATGATTTTAATTTTTTTATTTTCTTGGCCTAATATGTCATCTTTATTTGTTTATGTATGTGTTTTCTTTTCAATAACAAAAAATTGTTCAGAAAACATTCAAATTCGGGTGTTTTCAAAGTGTTTATTTTAACGCATACATCGACAAAATCTAGAGTTTTTGTAGCGAAATAATCCTTTAGAGATATATAGTACATGATTTTGAAAAGAAGTGTTGAGCTTTCATTCAGTTATCGCGGTTTTCAATTATTTATTCAAAATAAATGCAACAAGTTGTTTGATTTTTTATTGTTTTGATAGTAATTCTGACATTACAAGCCAAACAGGTAGACCTCTATACTTGCAATTTTTTCAAAGCTGGCCCATGGTACAATGAAGAGAAGCTACTCGATTTTTTTAAACTTGCTAAAATCAATTGTTGAAAAATTCGAGTTTTCACTTTTAAAACAAAATTGAAAACTCGAAAAGTTGAACAATATTTGTTTATTCCAGAACTGCAGTAATGTAAAAGTTTTTACTATGATAACCGATTCCGCCTTTATGGTATCGACGAAAATTGCAAAAATAGTAGATTCTTGCAGGTACTGGAACAGAGCATATGTAATTTCAGCATTCTTTGTCTCCATGTGAATTAAAACAGGGTGCTCATTTATTTGTTTATTTTTCCATGCCAGTTCACAATGGGTCTGTATGTTAACATAATTTTTTTTTGGTTTGAGATGTTTTTTTTTGTACCCTTCACCATAGTATGGAGGGTATATTAAGTTCGTCATTCCGTTTGGAACTCCTCGAAATATCAATTTTAGACCCAACAAAGTGTATAAATTCTTGATCAGCATAAAATTCTAAGACGATATAGCCATGTCCGTCCATCTCTTGTTACAACGCTACAGGCCAAATGAGTTAAGATAGGAAGCTAAAATTTTTTCACAGATCAGTCTTTTGTGTGCAGGCAGATCTAGTTGAAAGATGGGCTATATTGATCCACTGTATCGTATAGCCCCCATATAACGGTACCCCCCGATATTCGATATTTTGATGATTTTAGCCACATTTTTCAATGGAGTTGCCTGAAATTCAATACAGGGAGTCCCTTGTAGGTTTACCGCTGGTACGAGAATTGTCTTCATAGTTCCATGATAACGTATATCTCCCATACGTCTCTCGTATTTCAATAACTATAGATACATTTTTCAATGGAAATGTCTTAAAATAAACACAACAAGTTCCTTCTGAGTACTCTACCCTCTGAAAGAGAATTGTCTATATCGTATATCCCTCATATAACGATACCTCCCGATATTCGTATTTTATTATTTCAGCTAATTTTTTTCAATGGAAATTATTCCGTATTTTGATTATATTAGTAACAATGTTCACCGGAATTAGTTCAAACTTTAAAATATTAGGGACATTTTCCTATGAAATTGTTTCAAATTTCATATTTGAAGTTCGGAATCGGTACAACAGGCTATGGCAAAAAATTACTTATGCAGGTCCACGTCTTTGTGGTGGAGGGTATTAAAAGTTCGCCCGGCCGAACTTAGCTACTTTTTTACTTGTTAAATGTTAAATCTCGTTCTTCAAGCTGGGGTTTGCTAATAAATTGTACCATGACTAGCAATATTTAACAATTTTTCATTGACAAACTTTAAAAGAATCTGCTCAACATTTCCGACATTTTTTGCTTTCATTCAATAAAATTAAAAAAAAAAAATAATTATGGCGTTTGACTTTGTTGCAGTTTTTTATCTCACCCTGTATACATGAAGTCAAAAAAAAAAAATAAAACATCCCCAGCAAAAAATTATAACCAGCTTTACTTTACTTTTTTATTGTGCCATGTCTAAAACCAAATATTTATTTTTATGTTAAGATACAGACCCATTGTTGTTGAAAAATAAACGAATATATTAGGCACCCTGTTGTTATTCACTTCCAGGGAATCCCCTCGTTTTTTTTTTCTACTTTCAGTATATAATTGCTTTTCACTGAACTGGTTGCATGACCCGTTGTCTACCGTTTATTAATCATCAGCAAACCACTCGGTGTATATTAAAAGCCAGCTTTTTACGGAGAATATTCTAATGTAAGTTTGTGCTATTCGTTGCAATTTGATTCCAAATATATTCAATAATATTTTTTTTCCTAGTATATACCTACACATTTTTCAAATTAAATATCTAATTGCAGATCAGGCAATCATTGAAAAATGAGTAACGGAGATCGAGTAACGAATAATACGGTTGAAAATTGTGACAATACAAACATGAAAGAACAAGAAATAACAAAAAGGCAAGGTAACCACCAAGTGGCTTCTAAAAAACAAAACATTTTAATTTTTTTCCTATTAACTTGTTGTTCTTCTATTGCAGAAATTGAAAGCATTGGTAATTTTTTACTAAAACTCTATCATGGCAGAATTATTGGACCCCACAATGATTGGTCGTGCAAAGAGAGCGACATTCAGGAGGAATTTCAAAATTATTTAACGCCAGCATTGCGTCAACGTTTTAAGGATCACATGAAAAACGTATTGTAATATTGTTTCGTTACTCGACTCGATTTAATATTTTTTCGTTTCTTTAGTTATATGTTTTATTTAGCCGCAGTGGTTTTATTACTAACGTAACCTCAAATGTGTATACATTTCAATACGAGTGTATACTTAAATTTCGAAGTGAAAAGCTGAAAGAACACGATCAATTGAGAATGAAACCAATAGTTCGAGTTACTAAGAAGAAAGACAATACTGACGTAAAATTGAGTGAGACTGAAGCAGCGGCTATATTGAAAGGTAAATATGTATGGGTTTAATTAATTTTCACGACTTACTCAGAGTTGGAATGAAGGTTCATAGATGTAACTCCCTATGAACCTCGCCATCTCACTCACTTACAAAAGTGGTAGATTAAAATATTCCTGAATCATTTTTCTTTTCTTAATTTTAAGAAAATTTTACAGTTGATGAATATTCTCACCGGTACAATTTGATCTACCAAGGGACTAGAGAAGAAATTCTCCAATCTAACTTCCAACCTACCAATATGAGTTGTTATATATGTAGGGAACAATTTGCCACAATGGAAGACTATGAAGAACACATTGAATATCATAATATTACAAGTGAATTTAAATATCTTGAGGAAAAATTGGAGAAGCGGTAAATATTTCAGTTGTTTCAAAAAACTTGTAGTGAAAACTCTACACAATTTACAATTTGATTTTAGACAAACTTCACTGTTTTCCTTGTCGTATCAGCTATGCACAAATTCGCATCATTTTTGTTTTACCCTAAACACTCCGGCGGGTCAAGGAGGTGAAGATCAGCTGGTATTTGATCGAATAATCATTATTCAGGCACATTCTATGGCAGACATTGTCTATGATGAGCCTCTAACAAAGGATGGTTTCGTTTTCTATGTTGATTCACATCTATTCACCCGTTGTTGGGAGCAACCTATCGTTTTGATTTTCCACAATAAAGATGACAAAAATCGAAATTTTATAGAGGAGCATCATATAATGGTAAGCTAAAACTTGAAGTCTTTGAAATTTGTATAAAATGTTTGGTTTTGTTCAGGTGGACCATGAATATCCTCGAGTGCACCTTGCCATAAAACCCAATAGGTTGCCATCACATTTGTAAGTAAACCACACGTATGTTTACCCAAGCCCATTTTACAAATAAGGTCCTCCCTTGCGGACAAAAGATTTTATTCACAATAATCAGAAAAACACAAAGTATAATAAAAAAAAAATAATTTTATTGAAATGAATTCGTTGCGATAGGAAAAAGACAGCAACTAACCTTTCCTTATCATCTTTCCTACTCAAAACCGTCTCTAGAAGGGGAGAAATTTGGATTTGAATGGATTTATAACAACAATTATAGAACAGTGTTGGAATTTTTAATAAAGTATTAAGCCTAACTATTTTGCAACAACAAAAGAGCAACATGTATATTTTAAAATCTGTTTCAAGATTCAGGAGTAGTTAGCTCCATACAAGGAAAAGAGTTTTGTTGATTTTTGTTCCAAACAAAGAAGAAATACAATGGCTTGATTTCTTTCTTCCCTTCTCAACGTGTCTTTTATAAGAATACGTTTCCAACTTCAAACTACTACGGTATCCCAAACAATCATGCCAACACTGTTCTAATTATAGACAAGGCACCGTCGACGAAAGGGTTTTTGTTGTAACAGACAAAACCAACTTACGTGGTTATGTTTTTTTTTTTTTTTTTTTTTTTTCGTTGAGTTAAAACGAAAGCATAACAAGTGGAGAAAGATGTAAATGTTTATAAGTGCGGTTGTAAGATTTAGAAGATTTTCAAAAGAATTTTAGTTTTATTTAATTCTTTGGTTCCTCTTCTATTGAGCTTACGATCTCGTCACTTGGGTAAAAAAGTTTTTGTCATAGAAGTTATTTTAAAATAACTTCTGGGGAGAATATCCCAGACAAAAAACAAGGGAACTGATAAGGATTGGTGACTCTTTCCGAAACCTAGGTATTACCTGCCTTACCCCCTGGTAAACATTACCATCGTTCTTCACTAATAAACAAACGTTGTTTTATAAAAACAACAATAATGGGATGAAGTCTGACGATTTTTGCAACAACAAAAAATATTTTATTTCTCTATTTAAAAATGTGTAGTTATATATTTGATGGACTATTTAATCAAAAAAAACGAAAAAGTCAATTTTCGAATTACATATTAAACTCTGTGTTATTTTTTTTACCAATATACTCTTTTTCATCTAAAGGGTTTTTGATTCCAAGCTCAAATTGAATTCATACTTTCCGCCGTCAAATGTCTACAAGTGCCTGAAGGATAACAAAAATGTTGAAGCAATAAAAACCACATCGGCCGCCCTTGACGAATATGTTCGTAACGATAGAAGCTTGCAGCCGGAAACAATACATGATGTATTAACGGCACTACTTCGAATCGAAGATGTCGAAACAATTATGCAGTATTTGAAACTGTCTCTCAGGAATGTAAAACTGCGAAGTTTCGGTGACGATTACAGTTTTTCGGTAAGTTAATTATAGCAGATCTACCTAAAATTCGGCGTAGCATACAAGAATTCTCCACTAACATATCGTCTTACGCCAGTTCCACTTGTGAATGTATACTGTTAATTTTTGTTTTCGAAAAAAAAAAACAATGAAAACGAACTCTGTTAGCGTTGAACTTGTTTTGATCAACTATTAAATAACATTTAAATAACCTTTTACCAATGGAACAATGAGGAGGTAAAACCGGTCCGTAAAACTACTGAAATGCAGCTCTAGATCATACCAACCATGGTAGAAAAATACAGGTAGAGGCATCAACGCTTGGGAACATTGATATGTCATAAATTTTTAAATGTCTTTTCAAATATATGTAGATTTTTTTGTTTTCTTATACGACGTCATTCGGAGGTTAGTATAATACGTGTTTTTCAACAAGTTTTACAAATTTAAATAATTTTTCATTCAACATTTTCAATCCCAAAATTGGTTTGTCCCAGCAGCTGTGTCGATGCGTCTACATATATTCTCCTACATGATACCAACTAAGAACCTTATGTGAATGCGTATCAAGGTTTTAGAGTAGTCACAATTTGGGAACTTTTTTTCATCAAATTTGATTTACTCGCTTCTAGACTGAATTCGGTCGGATGTGTCAAATTCAGGTCATTTGGACTGATATTGATCATTTTGTGCACAATTAACCTGAAATCGGATTAAGGATTTATATGGGAGCAATATACAAATCTCAGCCGATCTCGATTAAATTTTGCAAAGATATTTCCAAGCTCTATACGATATCTGGTACAAAATATCATTGATGTCAAATGCATATTACGAATGTGAGGGACTTAAACACCAAATCGGATAATAAATGCGATCTGCATTTTGTTCACAAGAATACATGGACAGACGGATGGGCGGACAGACTGACATGCATAAATCGACTCAGAAAGTGATTCTATGAAGATCCTCAAATGTAACTATGGGTCTATCTCGCTTCCTTCTCCATGTCACAAATAAATGCGCAAAGACATAATAACCTTACCACTATGTGGTGTAGGGTATAAAAAGATTTGTAATTAGCCGTTAGTTGTTCTATACTTGTTATTACACAATGCTTTTACCAATATATCATTGCCGTGCTCTAACGATAGCCACTTGTGGTTTTCTAGTCAAATATAAAGAAATCACACTATCACGCTTGAAAGAAGAGTGGCTTAGAAATGACAGCAGTTTGAAGTTGGTTGCAGTTTTTTCATCTCACCCTGTATATGTATTTTTACGAGAAATGAAATCTCAAGTCGTTCGAGTTTTTTCATTAAAGAATAAGCAAACTTATAATGAAGGATTTTCTCCAAGGACAAAAAAACTCCAATCGTGGATTATAAAAAAAAAAATAAAGGATTTAAGAAAAATTGAGGAGAAATCAATTGAAAATTAAGGACAATCATATCTTAAATCGTTGATTTGCTATAAAAATTAAAGAAATCAATTGAAGATAAAGGACAATATTCAAACAGAGATTATTTATAATAATTTTTCATATACTACTTGTTTAAACATTTACTTTTGTGGCCTTTTCAAACACATTATCGTTAATCGAAAAAAAAAATATATTTTGTCCACCTCTTGATTGAGCCTGTCAGAAACCCGGTATCAAGGAAAATAATTCTTTTTTTCAGATAAGACGTAGCAATCGGTCTAACACTCAATATGAAAATATTTTATCAATTATGGATGAAATTCTTATTACCAATGCCCATTTGCGATTAGATGAAATTTCAGTAAATAATTTAATTTCAAAAAATTCCGATGATTTGGAAGATCTTGGCATTGTTGTTGGTCGCATACAAAACCTTAAATATGGCCGTGTTTCATTTAAAAGTGACATCAAGTTGGATATTCATGCGAGTTACACCGTTATTTTTCGGCCATCACGCTTGCAATTGCGTTATCAATACCGCGGTCTGGAGGGTTTGCCCCAAGCTATGCTTTGTCTGAAGAAGTTCTTATTTCCCATTGAAGTTTCGGCGAGACAACTTGCTCTAGTGCCTGTGTAAGTTATAACTCTTATAAGTACCTTCACTTTTCATGAATATTTTCTTATTATGGAGCCATTTAAGTGGCACTTCTGAGTACACCACGCCTAGGATTTGGCTTTATTTATACTATTTTATTGTTCTTTTTCTCCAATAGTATGGAGTTGTACAATAAATCGATTGCCGACAATCCAGAGCAGTTACAAGCTGTTTGTAATATTGCCCAGGGTCCCCGTAACGATGCACCCTATATCATTTTTGGACCTCCTGGTATGTACAATAACATTTATAATTGTAAACAATCATTCAATCGATATTTCATCACTTCTCCTCCTCAACACAGGAACTGGCAAAACAACAACTCTTGTCGAATCTATTTTACAAGTTTTCAAACGCGAGAAAAGCAAAATACTTATAACCGCTTCTTCGAACAGTGCATGCGATGAGGTGGCATTGCGTTTATGTAAAGCATTCCAAGACATCGATATTCCCGCCCGGGCAATAGTCCGCGTCTATTCAAAATCGAATGAGATACGTAATGAAACAATCGACGAATTACTCTTAGAATACTCAAATATGTATAGTACCCATTTTTATCCGTCCGTTGAAGTTCTACATGAATATCGTATTGTTGTGTGTACCATGTCCATCGTTGCCAAATTGGCCAGTGGTGGTTTCGGCCGTGGCACAACATTCACTCATATGTTCATTGATGAGGTGGCTGCGTCTACAGAATGTGAAGCCATAACGGCCATGTCTGCAATTCTTAAACAAAACTCGTGTTTAATAATAGCCGGCGATCATAAACAATTGGGACCTGTTCTCCAATCAAAACTTGCCGAGGAACTGCAACTAGGCGTATCGTTGATGGAACGTCTTTTAAAATATGATTGTTATCGTGTCAGCGAAGTGACTGGAGAATACGATCGCAGCATACAAACTCGTTTGAGAAAAAATTTCCGCTCCCACCCGGAAATTGTTGATTTGTACAGTGGCATGTATTACGACAATGAACTGGAAGCACGAGCCAATATTGGTAATATGTAATAGCTTTTAGGGAATCTCTTTAATACAGTTTAGACTAGGCGCACTTAATTTGACGAACCTAAAATTGTGTTACTCTCTTTCAGACGATGTGTCCATGACAAAGCATTGGCATTTAGCACCCAACACCAATTATCCCATTATATTTCACTCCGTCAAAGGTAGATCATTTAGCGACAAGAAATCTCCCAGGTTTGTAATTTAGTATCAACAAATCTACAATTCTCATTTATTCACTCCATTATTTCTCACCGTAGTTTGTACAATCCCGATGAACTAGATGTTGTTTTGGACTATGTGAAGGACCTTATGTATTTTGGTGTTAATGACAAACCGCTTAACCAAACTGATATTGGTGTTATATCGCCGTATAAGAAACAATATTTAAATATTCGCGATGAACTAAACTTGCGTAGATGGCACAACATTGAAACGGGTTCGGTGGAAATTTTTCAAGGCAAAGAAAAGGAAGTTATAATTACATCGTTCGTACGCTCCGGTACAGATTCCCTGGGCTTCCTGGAAAGTGAAAGAGTAAGTTACAGCTGAAAATAGTGATATTTAAAAATATATTCAAGAGGTTTTATTTTTCTAGCGTTTAAATGTGACCCTTTCTCGAGCAAAATCTTTACTTATTCTAATTGGCAATGCTGAGACATTGAGTCGAAATTCCGATTTTCAACATATAATTGAACAATGCAAACAAAATGGAACGTTTATTGAAGAAGTCAGGACCAAGGCGGATATTGACTATCCTGCGCAAAGTAAGAGACTTTCCCGAAAAGAGCTGCAAGCTCAATGTAGATTTTACCGGCTTCGGCGACTTCAACAAAAGGAAGCTAGGAAAGCCATTCCCGATAAAGGTAAGTGATCTATGACTTTGGATTGATAATTTTAGGAAATAATCAAAATATTGTTTCTTTTTAGAAAATCTCACAACAAATCCAAAGACTTTGTCTCTTCTGAAGGAACAATTGTCGGGAAGTACTAAAAACATAAAGACAAAAGAAACAGGCGTTGAAATCAACGATAATAAACGCTATCGCGGTCGACATGGTAGACGTAGTAATCCATCAAACATCAAACATATGAAAACTAGCGAGGCACTTTTTAATGTTGATGGAGGCAAATACAGAACTCGTTGCAGACGTAATTCCAAAAAAACTCAAGAAGATAAGGAAAATAACAAGATATCTACCATAAATCCCACCAATCGACCAAAAACTGTCCAAAGTAAGATAATGATTTAATTTTTAGAATTTTTGTTACATTTTACATTTTCAGAGAATAACCAGTCTGTCCCGAATAGAAGTGAAACTAAGCAAAAAGTGGCAACATTTGTAAGAGAGAGAAATAATGGAACGGCTCTTAAAACGTCCAAAAACATAAAACAAAGTACAAAACTACATCAAGTTATTAGTCAACTAAATGATCTGTTATTAAAACCAAATCCATAAGATTTCGTATGGGCTATTTTCCCTCAAATTTATGCATTATAAAATGTAACCCTAAGAGAAAATGTATTGTTTTTAGTTTTTCTAGTTATGTATGTAGTTGTTTATGTAAGTTTTTACACACTTAAATACATTTTTACTTGATATTTTCTTTAAGAAAAATATCAAAGAGACAAATATGTTTCTAGTTTTTAATGGAACATTGTTTGAAAACTAATAAAGCATTCAGTTGATGTAGGTCTTGCCAGTGAAAACTGTCCAGTACAAATATCGCCAAATGTCGGACGTCCGACACGTCTGCTGAAAGTCGGAAGTTTTTTCCAAGGTATCTGATCGACGCGCAGAATCACAAAAAATGGAAATTAATTGAAAAGATGAAATTCTATTAAAGAACAAAAAAAGTGAAGTAAAAATATTTTAAAAATTAAATTAAAAAAAGGTAATCACGGTGAATGTACTTTGATCTAGTTCTTTGCTTTTGTTGTTCTTTTTAAATGAGTTTCTATTGTGTTTTTATCCTATTATTAATGGGAAATCTAAACAATATAAAAACAAGTAAAAAAGCTGTAAGTTCAGCCGGGCCAAACGAATTTGGCAATTCTCAAAAACAATAAAAACCGTTAAAAATTCTGTTAAAATCTTAAAAATATCTAATGTAGCTGTTATATAAGGGACTATACGACGACATGGACCTGCGTAGGCAACGTTTGTCCTAAGCCATTACAATACAATACAAATACGAAACTTAAAAAAAATCTGTCTTACGTAGTAGTACTATCCCTTGCGAGCTTCAAATACCAAATTTGAAACAATTGCGGTAAATAATGCCGCTAAAATCATCAAAATACCGAATATCGAGAGGTACCGTTATATGGGGGCAATACGAAGACGTGGACCTGTACAGACAATTTTGTCTTAGGCTTTAGTATCCATTACGAACTTCAAATACCAAATTTTCACAATTTTCTTTCTCAGGCTGTAGTATAGTAGTACTTCGAACTTCAAATGCAGTACTTCGAACTTCAAATGCCAAATATGAAACAATTCCGGTGAATAATGTCGCTAAAATCATCAAAATGCCGAATAGTGGGAGGTACCGTTATATGTAGGCTATACGAAGACGTGGACCTTCATACGATTTTTTCCATATGTTGTAGTAACCATTAAGATCTCCCAATACGAAATTTGAAACGATTCCGGTGAATAATGTTGCTGAAATCATCAAAATACCGAATAGCGGGAGGAGGCTATACGAAGACATAGAATATATATACTTTCTGTGGTCTATTATGGATATTTCGAGGAGTTACAAACGGAATGTTAATGTTGGGTATATTAACTTTAAGTATATTGGGTATATTAACTATCGACAAAAACGACAACCCTAATATCATTATTGTCGCCTCGACTTCATTTTGCGACGGCGACGACAACCGTAATAGGGCCGAATATGTTTGTAAAAAACTTTGTCTGAAACCCTAAAATTAGAAAGTGATAGGGAGTGAGTGAGAAAGAGAGAATCTGCCGCTGAACTCAAAATATCAAGTAACCCATTATTGAGTTTGAAATTGTGGCCGAAACCTTCAAAACAAAATTTAAAGTAATACATGATTTGACTTCAAATTGGGGTCAAAACATTCAAATTACCTAAAATCAGGAAGTAACGCTTTATTGGGACCACGCTGAAACGTTGACCGATCTGTCCCATTTTTAATACCAAATTTTCAAAGGGATAGAATTCTTCCATGAATTAATCTCCGTTTTCGAGGATCTCGCCCCACTGTGCGACGTAGGTTCGAAAAACAAAACAATTTTTTTTCTTTTGATGCCCTTATTCTGTCAAAGCATATACCCATTTTGTGTATGTGTGTGTATTGTTTTGTATAAAAAATACAATAATTTGAAATTATTTCAAATTTGGTTGCAATATAAATCCAAAATTTCTACGTAAATAGATAGCAAATTGTATAATTTTGTGATCAAAATGTATTATCCTAATATTTTAGATTCCATTTTGTGGAATTGCCCCGAAATTAATTAAATTACATTCTTGTTTCGCGGATTTTTCCCAATATTATGCAAGCCACACACGATACAATTGGTTGTACAGCTTGGAGAGATAGTATTCACGATTGTATCGTTTGTAGCCTGGTTGTACGATGTTGTGTCTCGGTTGTACGAAAAATCAAAAATGTTTGATATTTGACATTTTGTACCAACCGATTGTAACGTTAGTGGGCATGTCGCATACAATTTCATTTTGTGTTTATTTTCGACGAGGCAACACCATTGTTTCGCACATCAAAACAACACGAAATCCAATCAAACGTGTGATTTTTATGTATATATAAAATCGAATTTTATAATGGAATTTCAAAAATTAATACGAAATAAAGGCTATTGAGCCAATTATAGAACATGAATTTTTTCCGGTGCCATCCATCTTAACTCAAATAAAATCAATGAAAAGTGAAGTTGTACAAAGAGGTTGTACACAAAGTTGTATCGTTTGTGGCCGAAGCATACAACTTTGCTACCTTCTTTCGTTTAAATTGTGCGTGGCTTGCATAAGAATTTTGTTAAAAAAAATTAAAATAAACAAAGCCTACTGTTGCATATTTAAAATATTATTTGACACTATAAAACTCCACCACAGTGTTGCATTTTTGTAGTTTATTTGAAGTTGAACAACCTTTCTTATTGAGCCATGGTTGGAGGTATTTGTAGAGTTTTTTCTGTTTGTATGCGTGTTTAGTCTGTTCCAGAACTGCAAGAATGTACAATTTTTCACAACGATAACCGATTTTACCTTTATTATATCGAAAAAATTGCAAAACTCGTAGGTTCTGGAACACAAAACAGGGAAAAATGCTTGCGTTTGTTGTTTATAAACTTAAAGTTTTCATTTTATTTATACCAGATTTTAATAAATTTTTTCGGGGAATGTTTGTAATTGTATTAAATGAACATTAATGTGTTTTTTTAACCGAAGATATTTATGCTATGTTCACAAGGCACTTGGTTCGCTCTCTATTCATTGTTGGACCATTAATTATTAAATTTCTTATTAATTCCCCACATAAAATTAGGAGAGCGAACAAATATTTTTGTTCTTTGTTCCATTCAAATCACTTAAAGAACTAAAGGAGCAAGTACATAAAAAGCTTGAAGTCATGGCTAGGCATATTAATGTCAAATTATAAAGGAAAACGACGGCAGGATTTTAGTGCGGCTCTGTAATTCCTTTATGAAATGTCACAAAATATGCCCAGCCATGACTTCAAGCTTCTTATGTATTTGCGCCCTAAGATTAAATATTCATCGAAAAAATAAATTACGACATTTAAAAATTCAAAATAGAAAAAATTTATGAAATTTTCAACTTTTTTCAGGAAGACTGAAAATTATGAATGAAATAAAAATATAATATATAAATTTGGTTATCTCTCTCATTCTACGCTACGCTTTTGGCCCAAGAGTTGGAATATTTGCAGAAAAGTTCCCATTTTCAAAGATTTTGAATCGACAACATATTGACTGACAAGTTTCTCTCCAGCAAAAATATAAAAACAGAAAACACACAAAAATATACTCAAAATGTCAACATTTACAGAAAAGGGCATGGTAGAAGCATACAGATAAATGATTCAACGCTTGGAAACATTGATATGTCAACAATTTTAAACGATTTTTCAAAAAAAAAATAGATTTTTAACATGTTTTCTTATACGACGCCTATCAGAGGTTGTTAAGATATAAGTTTTTAAACAATTTTTACAAATTTGAATAATTTTTCATTCAAAATTTTTAATTCCAAAATTTGTTTGACAGTTCATTGCCCCAGCAGTTGTGTCGATGCGTCTAACTGTATTCTTCTACCATGGAAAAGGGTCAAAACATGTATGAATATTGTAAAATAATGATAAAATAGACCTTTAGAACGATAATTTCTTCTGTTCATATATATTTTCATACAAATTTCCATTAAAACGAAATTTCCTTTAAAAAGGGAATTATTAATTACGAAGTGTGCCGTATGAACGTGTTAATTGGTGTACCTTATTCTAATAGCGAACAATGTGATTGAAATTGCAATGAGAACATAGCATAAATAATTAATGGTCGAACAAGTGCCATGTGAACTTAGCATAAAAACAGTCTAGCGATTTTTCTTTTGTGAGCAGTTGTTAACATTGATAAGTTGAACGTTGATACATTGAACGTCGATAAGAAACTTGTTTATTGTGTACTTCCCCTTGGAACAAAAACCAGCTATACGGGGAAAACCGCGTAAACCCCGAATGATAACAGACGAATCAAGTTTCGGTACAAATACCAGTTACATTTTGAGAAAATCTCTAAGTATTAAAGTTATTGTCATACGATACGGAACGAAGCGAAAAGACCATAACAGTGTTCGCGTGCAGTGTAAAATTCGAATTCGTGTATTAGTTAATTAGTGAATAGATTGGAACTTCAACGTATCCCGGATAGTGACAAATAATTTTTCTATAGGTATACATATTTGTTTGTGTGTGTGTGAACATGGATTTCATGTGTCGTTCATCTGTTGTCAACAATTGACTATGACCATTAAAAAGTGTGACCCCATTGAATAATATATGGTCTGTTCCAGAACCGCAACAATGTAAAAGTTTTTGCTACGATAACCGATTTTCCCTTATGACATCGGGAAAAATTCTTCTTATAGATTCTGGAACAGACCAATACTCATATGGTGAAGTGAAACCCCAACAAATATAATTCGACATGAATCACATAAAAATTGGTTATTGTAGGTAATGCCTGTGTCAGAGTTATATGTTTAAAAATGTTAACATTAAGTAACGGGCCCGGGACCCTAGATATTTGACCCGAAAACCCGGGTTCAAGATCGGAGCTGGACCCGGATCCACTTACCCGATATAGACAAAATAGGTATCGTTGGAAAGCTTATGAAAATGGTCACATGATTGGTTCATTCATATGCGGTTCCGAAGTTAAAGTCAAATTATTGCTTTTTTTGGACCCGAATTTTTTATAAAAACCCCGAAAAGTCGAAAAAAGGTATGCCAAATTATAACTGACCTTTTACCTTTCCAAAATTCTACAATTTGTGCTAATACCTTTATCAGGTAAGTGGATCCGGATCTAGTCGGGATCTTGAACAGGGACTTTCGGGTCCGCCCCAATAAAAAAAAACAGTTTCCCGGGATCAGGATAAAAATACCTACCACTGGAAAACATTAAAAAAGAGATTTTACTAAACTAGAGTTAGGCCGTGTTCTTTGTTTTCAGGGCTACAAATCGGTTCTGAACCAAACCTCTAAGCAAACCACCGAACCGCGAACCAAAACATTGTCTAAAAAATCTATTGAACAGAACCAAAAACCGTATTTCAATTAAAAAAATGATTCGGTTCGATTCAACAAGTTGTGCTTTCAAAATTAGGAATTTCTACCTTAAAAAGCTTTATTCTTTTTGTATTACTACCTTTTTGGCCGCCTGAAAACCCACACCAAAAACCGAACCATCGTTCAAAAGTCGTGTGAACCATTAAACCAAACCTAACGAAATTGACAAGTAGATTGCAGCCCTGTAATGGGATTCTCCAACTCATTTTTTGAGTTACCGACAAATTTGGGTAAAATTATGAATGAGATGTGTAAAGCGGGAACAGAAACACTATTGAATGGTTTGGCTGTTGAATCAATTCTCGATCCGGCTTGAAGGATCAATGTAGAAAGTGAGAAAAGAAACGCTACTGCTTCGTTAGGGTAGATTCAATTTAGATTTTGTTGTAAAAATATTTTTGTTAAATGCTACAAAAATTAATCTAATTTAGCTTAACCTAATCCCTAAAAGGGAACATTACATGGCTGATTGTCTCTTTATTCAAGTTTTTTATTATTAAATGTTTTTTTTTTTTTTTTCAAATATAAGTAGATTTTTATACGTTTTCTTACACTACGTCATTCGGAGGCTATTATAATTCGCGTTTTTCAACAATTTTTAAAAATTTAAATAATTTTTTATTCAACATTTTCAATTCCGAAGTTGTTTTGACAGTTCATAGTCCCAGCAGCTGTGTCGACGCGTCTACCTATATTCTTCTACCATGGTTATTATCCTACACATTATCGTATGCGATAACGCATAATATTACTGACTTGTACACACGTTTTATATTTTACTAGCTGAACCCGGTGCGCTTCGCTACCCCTTTTGATTTTATATGCATTCAAAATTTTATTTACGAATATATGTTGGTTAAAAAAAAACAAATTTAAAAATTAAAAAAAAAAATTATTGCACTACTTTAATGCGTAAATAACCAAAACCATTAGAAAAGCAGTAACGTGACATACATACACGAAGGGTTTGTCCTTCGGATTTATTTATTTCATAGCAAATACCAAACGTGCAGTAAACTGCAATCTTTTGAAGTTGAGTGGCATTTCTATTGCAATTAGTGAATTCGAGATAGCAACATACTTCGCCGTAATAAGCGTATTTCAAATCAATTGTTGTGTTGTTTTTTTAGTGTTAGCCTAAGGCGTTGTGGGTCAATGGTTCTCATTAAAACCATATCCCAATCTGATCCGATTTAAATATAATTTTAAAAAAATTACTTTTACACCAAACTCCGCCACACCTTTCATATTTCATTGAAATTGGTGCGTCAAATATGTGAAATCGGCCGATAATATATAAATGGGAGCTATATCCAAATCTTAACTAATTTCCAATAAATTTGTCACATTTATTATTGTAACCAAATTCCGCCACAAATTCTGAATTTCATTGGTATCGGTCATATATATCATGTTTGGTGCATAACATGTATGAAATCGGCCGAAATATATATGTTAGCTATATCCAAACCTCAACAGATTTCAATATAATTTGGCAATTTTTTCTGGTGCCAGATTTTGTCTCTCTCTCTTTGGGTGCATCAAATATGTGAAATCGGCTGAGTATATATATGGGAGCTATAATCAAATCTGAGCGTGCCGAATTTCATTGGAATCGGAAATACGTATCGTGTTTTGTGCATCAAATATGTGAAATCAGCGGAAATTATATATAAGAGCTATATCCAAATCTGAACCGATTTTAATATAATTTGACAAATGTATATTTGTTTTAATTTCCGCTACACATTCCAAATTTCATTGAAATTAGAGATACATAGCGTGTTTGGTGCATCAAATACATGAAATCGGTCGAAAATATATGGGAGCTATATCCAAATCTGAACCGATTTCAATTTAATTTGACAAATTCATTTTGGCTCCCAATTCCGTTACTTATTTTAAATTTCATTACAATTGGAAATACATATCGTGTTTGGTCCACCAAATACATGAAATCGGCCGAAAATGTATATGGGAGCTATATCCAAATCTGAACCGATTTCATTATAATTTGGGAAATCAATTTTTTAGATAAAATCTATCACACGTTTCAAATTTCATTGAAATTGGGGATACATAGCGTGTTTGGTGCATCAAATGCTTGAAATCGGCCGAAAATATATATGGGAGCTATATCCAAATCTGAACCGATTTCAATATAATTTGACAAATTTATTTTCGGATTAAATCCCGTCACACATTCCGAATTTCATTGGAATCGAAAATTCATATTGTGTTTGAGACATCAAATGAACGAAATCGGTCGAAAATATATATGGGAGCTATATCCAAATCTGAACCGATTACAATATAATTTGGCAAACTTATTTATGTTCCAAATTCCGTTACGTATTCCAAATTTGGAGACTGTATCTTCAACCAATCAATAGATATGTGCATATAAAATCTAAATTTTTGGGAGGTACCTCCGATTCTGATGCTAAATCTCCAGTTCCAAGTGGAAATTCAAAAATGTATATAGCCTATGTTACTTTCAGGCTATGTTGCAGTATATATGGAAATTTTCAGGAAAATGTATTCAGCGGTTTTCGAGTCCATAAATTACAAACAAACATACAAACATTTTCCTCCTTTATATTTTATGGCCGCTGGGTAACTTTCAATTTTGAAATGTTTAATTATTAAGGATGTACAAAATGTTTTGCACAAGAAGTCTAAATTAAGGTTGACGGCGCTTTTGTTATCGGTCGGACTCAAAAATTTCGTTTACTACCGAAATTATAAGCATTTTAATTTAAAGGATTTTTGTCGGTGACTAAAAAAATGAATTAGAGAATCGCTCTACTGTTTTTGTTCTTTTTATGAGCGAACCCAGTAGGGTTAGTTCGGGATCTGCTAAAGCCAGTAAAGACAATTGAAAGCTTATGGCCCGTTCTTATATCTTTTATTTATAGTCCATTTTTGTTATCCCAACTTTAGGAAAAGGAAAGGACAAAGTTCATATTATCGGCTTTTCATTATTACATCTTTCCGTTAGAATAAATGATTTTTTTACAGAGATATGGTAAGCTTTTCGCAATAGTAACTAATAGTCTCTACATTATTTCACAATAGCATCTTCCTTTTAGTTTAAATATAATAAACAAAATGAATTGGTGATTAATTTCGTGAAATAAATCTATAATTCAGCTCTTCAATATAAAATAAACTAATAGCGTTATCCATGTTTTATTTAAATAAATGTTGCTGCTATTTCCATTCTATCAATAAAAAATATGGCAACAGGAATTCACTAAACTTTACGTTAAAAGATAAAGGGAAGACTGTCTGACCTTTTGCTTATCGGATAGTTCATACTTAAATGAAACTTGTTATAACGAAAAACGATTCATGTGTCCGACAGCATCGCTTTTTCATCTATCGGAAAGATGTAATAATCATCATCAAAAATACTTACCTTAAACTACACAAAATTCTTCTAAACCAACATGTTATTTTCTTAAAATATTATTAGTTTCGTATTTAATAATATTTTCATTTATTCATTTTAATATTATTTTATTTTATAATTTTCTTTGTATACATTTTTTTATAATTTTATTTTATATCAATTTATTTGCACTACTTTTCATATAATTAGTTATTTACATATTTTTATATGTAATTATAAAAACATTATTGTACGTATACTAATTATCACGAGTGTAGCCAAAAATACCTTTTGTTTGGTTACCACTCATTTGCCTATTCCCTTTTCTTCTGTTTAACAACAACAATACATCGATCAGTTGTGTTGTTATGATGGTCGCTTTGATGCTTGCTTGTGCGTCGCGACCCCCTCGCCTACAAGCTTTGTTATTCTTATTGCTTAATAACAATGGGAATGCAAAATAGAAGTAGGCAAATGAGATGGTACACAACCAACTGCACATGCATGCATGCATGGTAGAAGAATATAGGTAGACGCATCGACACAGCTGCTGGGACAATTAACTGTCAAACCAATTTTGGAATTGAAAATGTTGAATGATAAATTATTTAAATTTCTAAAAATTGTTGATATACGCGAATTATAATAACCTCCGAAAGATGTCGTATAAGAAAACATTTAAAAATCTACTTATATTTGAAAAAAACATTTAAATTTTTCTGACATATCAATACTCCCAAGTACCTGTATTCTTCTGCCATGCTTTCTTGTTACAAATCAAATATGTAAGAGAAATGCAATTAGCATGATTGGCTTAAGTAGCAGCCCTACTCAAAACCGAGTTCTAGAACATGAGCCGAAAAAGAGATAATTTAAGAGAAAATTTAAATTCTGTTTTTCTTTATATTTTACGATTCCATTTAATTGTTTTTTTAAACATAAATGTTTGCCAAAATAGTTTATAAAGCAAATGAATAAAAAATATTTGAATAAATAATGACTAAACACTATTTTGTTCCTGATTTAAATAAGCAAAGAGAAATTTGTTTGGAAAGAGATATGTTTTTCTTGAGCAGTGCTGCTTAAGTAGTCATTGACACCATGCAAATATGCAAAAAAAAAAAGATAAATGTACATAAATGCAAACAGCTGTTGCATATTACATACATTTTTTCTGCGACGCGGGTTTCGATCAAGTCGATTCTTAACTTTTCGAACCATCTCAGCTGATGTTGCTGTTTTCTTCCGTCCATTTCCCACTTCCTTGACGTCGGGCTACGCTACGCTAAATGCTGGAATGCTCTAACGATACCCACTTGTGGTTTTCCAGCCAAATATAAAGAAATCACACTATCACGTTTGAATTCCAACACGAATAACTTTTTTTTGAAAAATTTTCACCAAAATGCTTTTGTACTTTGTGCTTTTGCTTGTAAACAATATAATGAGCTGTCACTGGAATAAAATGACAGCAGTCTGAAGTTGGTTGCGGTTTTTTCATCTCACCCTGTAAATACCTGCTTAGCTTTCAAATTGTATCAATAGCGTCTATATCGGTTCAATAGATCCGGGTCTAACACGAAAATTTCGGACTCGGGCTTTCAGGACTAACATCCGGGTTCGTCTACCAAGTAAATACTTTTCCGGAATCGCAATTGAAATAACAAATTCTGGATATTAAAAAAAAACAATTTTTATTAAACAACCACACCAAAATAACTAACAAAGTAATACATTTTTCATAGAATTTTTGCACAAATGCAAAAATTCACATCTTTTTTTTTTTTGAAATTTGAATTACTGAATTTTCCCAGTACAAGTTACTCAGAACACACCTATTATACAGCATAAAAAGATTCAGCGATTTTTTTACTTGACAAAAGTTGATAGCACTTTGTTTGTTTATACGACACGACGAAAGCTAATTGTTGGTAATTCCCCATTTTATACTTTGCAAAAAAGGCAGCCACAACAAAACCAATACAACAGAGAGAATGACACGATTTTTTCTTCAAATATGTGTTTGTGTGTGTGCGCGCACAAAATCCAACTCAGCGAAAATAATCAAACAATACGGGTTGCAGGCATTTATTTTTTCATTCGTCAATTTGTCTCTCATAGGTTCGGACGGTAAAGTGAAGAAGTAAAGCGTCGTTCGTTTATGGTGTACAGATCGTTGTAATAACTATTGAAGTTCTAAGATTAATTTTTGTCATACATCCCGGATTAAATATATCTATTATATAGGTGTGTTTTTGTGCGTTTGCTGGTAAATCAAAACAAAAGCTAGCCATCATGTCGAGTGATGAATCTACAGCTACTCAATTCTCCGTGGCGAGCCAAGCCACAAGTGGTCGAAAACCAAAGGTCCCTCCTCCCGATCAATGGGGTAAGTTGTGTTGTGTGTTTCTGGTTTTATATCTCTAAATCATTATTAATTTGTGATTTTTTTTATTCTTAGAAATAAATTTAATTGGAAACTTTCTATTAACGCTCTATCATCGTTTGGAATTAACACCGGATAGAGAATGGATGTGCAAGAAATCCGATATGAGAAATCAATTTCGACAATTTGTAACACCAGATCTATTGAAACGTCTGCAAAGCGTCAGCGGTTCCGATAATGTATGTATTATTGATTGTTTATAGTATTTTAATATATACATTGATATGCCTTTGTTTCGTTAAGCACTGATGTGAGGTAGTATTAATAATGGACACACATCTATACAGTCTGCGTGAAATGTGGGTGTTCTTGGACATTGTCGCCATATACAAAAAAAATCATTAAAATAAGTTTAAGATTTTTTTGCATTATGCACCGTAAACCGACAGCAGGCGTCAGGTTAGGTTTGTAAATTTCGTATTGCACTCATATAACTATACCTCTCGATATTCGGTATATTGTCGTTTTAGATTACATTTTCTAACAGAATCGTTTAAAATTCCGTTTTTAGACTTTGTAACGGTTTCCACCTCCTGTGACAGAACATTGTCTAAATAGGTTCACGTCTTCTTATAGCCCCCATATAACGGTACTTCCCGATATTCGCTTTCTGATTATTTATGACTCATTTTATAAGGGAGCTCGGATTAACATTCGGTACTTAGGGTTCGTAATGAGTTCTACCTTTTGTGCCAGATCATTGCTTATAAAGATTCACATCTTGCTACAATCACCATTATGTTTCAGTATTTCCCCATATTTAATATTGTGATGATTTTAGTCACATATTTTTAGTGGAATCGTTTAAAATACGTACGCAAAATGTTTGGGTTCTGTCTTCTGTGGCAGAAAATACTTGAAATAGACACATTACTTCTAATACCACTCATAAAGCGGTACTTTCGAATAATTGGAATTTTAGTGACAGTAGCTATCGAGCACTATAGAAGGAAACTGGTACCATCGAAAGCATTTTTATAAGACTATACCAACGAAAATGTTTTTAAGTGTTTGTTTTCTCTTTCGAGACGAGCTTTTTTTCGAGAGTTAAGCTTAGACTTTTCGACGCCCACTGTATGTACACATATGTATGTGCATGTCTAATGTGCCTAAAGATAAGTTTTGTTTACTGCGAAATTGAGCGATCATGCCAGTGTTGCCATTTTTAGAAGGAATATTTATATACCCCGCCAATTCTCTTTCTCTCAATATTCGTCGTAGACCCCATAAAGTATATATATTCATAATCAGCATAAAATTCCAAGTCTATTTATTTCTGTCTGTCTGTTGAAATCACGATCCGGCCGCATTATTTGACGTAGAGCGTCAAAATTTAGCACAACAATTTGTATTGTGTCTAGGATGGTTGGTATTGAAAATGATATGATATATCGGTCCAGTTTTGGTATAGTCCCCATATAACGGTACCTCCCGATATTCGGTATTTTGATGATTTTTGACACATTTTTTCACGGCATTGTCTGAAAGTTTGTTATTGTAGGTCATAATAGGTCCTAGTTCGTGTGGCGAAATATTGTATGTATAGGTTCCAGTTTTGGTATAACTCCCATATAACGGTACCTCCAGATATTCGATATTTTGATGATTTTTGCCAAATTTTTTCACGGATTTGTCTAAAAATCGCTATTTGTTGGTCAGAAGGGTTCTGGCTGTGGTGGCGAAACATTGTATGTATAGGTCCACGTTTTGGTATAGCTCCCATATAACGGTACCTCACGATATTCGATATTTTGATGATTTTTGTCAAATTTTCCCTAGAATATATCTAAAAATGGGTATTTGTAGGTCATAATGGGTTCTAATGTTTCCTTTATCCTAAAGTGCAGGTTATTTAATGTTCGGCCCGGCCGAACTTAATGTTTTTTTTACTTATTATAAAGGCAATTTGATACAATTTGTAAAGGGATGGTGTCAACACCCTGCCAAGCAAGGAAATTACGGTTTGATTTGGAAAATCGAATTGTTTCCACGCACCACCAGTAAATCTGAATTAAAATTAAAAGACTGACGGTATAGACTGCTGGGCGCAGTCAGAAAGAATGAAATGTATCTTTTTATGTCTGCTTGTAATCACAATCTCAGAAGGAACCGATGCCAACTATCAGTTTTGGGCAAAGTTAGGCTCACAATTTTTAGGTGCTAACTTTAAGCATATGCCCACCCATTGTTATGGGAACAATTTTAGCTTGGTTAAACAATTTCTTTGCATTCTTAGTAAGCACAGGTTTAGTGGTGTCAGGCATCACACAGTCGCTTGTAACTAATTTTATACAATATATTCCTATAGATTGGTACATTGCTTCAACGTTGTCGCTTTCTCATCAATACCCCAAGAAAAAGTTCATTATATAAAATTAATATTGGGTCTTTGTTCGAGTTTCGAAATAGAAAATTGTGTGAGCAAGATAAACGACGTATTAACGATGATGAAGATCTGACCGCAATTACTGGTCCCGAGGATATACTAAAAAATTTAGTAGAGACTAAAAATGCACCATCTTTGCAAGGTAATAGAGGCATGATTGATATTATTTGAATTGAAAGTAAAAAATATCAACAATTTCTAGTGACTTATGAAGTCGATGAAAATTCACCCGTACATGCATTGCAATATGAGGGCACCGTAATGCAAGAACGTCGCAAAAATTATTTTCCCACCAATATGAGCTGTTTCATATGCCAGGAGGATTTCTCCACAATGGTTGCCTATGAGGAGCACATACAAATACACAATGATGAAAGTGATTTTAAATATTTAAAGCAGTTGTCAAAATTGTAAGTGTTTATAGAATATGCTTTTAATTGTACTGGTTTTATTTTTTATTCAACTTTTCAGCCAATCGCCAGTATTCACTATAGACTACCAGTTATGTAAAAATTCCCATAATTTTTGTTTCAATCTAAAAACAATTACCGAAGATTTAATAATTGAACGGATTATTATTGTCCAGTCTCGTTCAATGTTTTATGTTCACAACATGCGTGTGCCGTATGCGATGCCAGAAAGCAACTGTGATCGATTCTATGTTGATTCACATTTGTTCACCATGTTTGTGGAACAACCCATTGTAATAGTATGCCATTTGGAGAGCAACAAAAATATACGCATTATTGAAGAACATCATTTCATGGTAATGTCGAAATGTTTCCCTTTGTAGATTATGTTGTAATGTGGGTTTCATATTTCAGCGGATTTCTGAATATCCAAGAGTTAATTTTCCAATAAAACCATATCAATTGCCATCGAATAAGTAAGTACAGAGAATAATGTGACTTTGTTGTCATATAACTTTTATAAATAGAAGAGTTTCCAAAGAGTTTATAAAAGACATGGAAAAAAAATCTTGAATCTGATATTCAATGACAAACCTCATGATTTATCATTTGTATTTTTGTTTCTACAGAACATTCAAACCTTTGATTAGTGTACCCGATTACTTCCCGCCCATGGAAATTCGTGATGCCATCAAAGATGATTTTATTTATGAAAAACTTATGAAAACATCCAATGAATTTCGTGAATATGTCCGAAATGAAAAAATCTTACAGCCACAAACAATTGGCCAGACGTTAACCACTCTATTGCATATTGAGGATATGGACACCATAAAGGAATATTTGGATTTAATGCAACAAAATGTTTCTCTACGAGGTTTCGATCATAACTATAATATAAAGGTAGGTAAAAACTGGATCAGTTATTGTTGCACAAGCAATGGGAAATATTATTTCATATATAAATATAATATAAAATATAATGATATATTTATATAATGCTATTTTTAATTGTTTTTTCTAATTATTTTTTTATTTTAATTATCGTTTTCAGTTACGTTCCAAACAGCGTATACACATTGAAAATCTTTTATCAGTTTTTGATGATGTCATCATTACCACACGCAAAGATATAAAACCCGGTTCAGATATTCTGCTCAAACTTATACTACAGAATAAAGACGACATAAATCCCTGCGACACCTATCTGGGTCACATTGAAGATGTTAGCTCGGGTCGCGTTACGTTTCGTTGCTATAAAAAATTGGATTTAAAACGTAGCTATACGATTATATTTCGTCCATCACGTACGTTACTACGTTATCAGTATAGGGCAATGGAATTATTACCAGTGGTAATACCACATCTAAGTAAATTCTTATTTCCCACAAGACTATTGCCAAAGGAACCGTCAACAATAAGGTGAGCAGTAATTTTGTAAATGTTAATCTTAATCTTCCATCTACAGGGTCAGATAAACAACTGCAACAAAGTCAAACGTCATAATTTTTAAACTTTTTTTTTAAATTTTATTGAATGAATGCAAAAATGTCGGAAATAGCATCAAATTTTAGAATAAGTTTAGATTTGTTCGAATTGGTCACCTTTGTCACGAATTATGTCCTTCAAACGGCCAATGATCACCTTTGGCACGAATTATGTCCTTCAAACGTCACACGCTGTCCGCATGTTGCTCTGCGGTATTTTGGCCCATTCCCGGCGAAGCGCTAGCTTGAGGTGATCGACACTTGGTATTTTTTAATGCCAAACTTGCTTTCCAAAAATAATTCCAGACACAATAGTCCAACGGATTTGTATCCGGAGATTTTGGTGCATTGTGCGCTGAAAGTAAGCGAGAAACCTCATTTTGTAATCATTCTTGGGTGGCGCGTGCTGAGTGCGATGGTGCTGAGTCCTGTTGGAAGATCCAAGGTCTGCGCCAAAATGTTTGCGTGCCCAAGGATTTAAAACACCGACCAGAATATTTTCGCGATAATATTTGGCATTTATTCTGATGCCACGGTCGATTAATATGAGCGGAGAGTGAACATTGGCTATTATGGTGGACCACACCATCACCATGGCCGGCGCTTGAATTTTGGTGGCCAACCGAAGGTGCACATTTTCAGCTGACCTCTTTGGCAAGTAAACACGATCATTTTTTTGTTTACAAACTGCTGGACAACGAATATTTTCTCAACGGAGAAAACCAAATTCGGCAGTTCACTACTTTCGGCCAAGCAAAGCAACTCTTTAGCTCTTTTGAGTCTATTTTCTTTCTGTTGCGGTGTAAGTTCTAGCACTTTTTGGAATTTCAATGGCTTTTCGCCCAGCTCATTTTTCAATATTTGCCGAATGGAATATTGCGATATGTTCAGCTCACGAGCCATTTTTCGGCCACTGCTCAAGTCGCTTCCTTACTTTTCGAACCATTTTTGCTGTTGTTGCTGTTTTCTTTCGTCCACTTCCTTGACGTCGGGCTACGCTACCACTATTACGGTAACGAACTATGGTACGAGACACAAAAGATTATTCTCATTTAAATGCTGGTGTGCTCTAACAATAGCCACATGCCAGCCAAATATTAAGAAATCACACTATCACGATTTTTTGTGAAAAATTCTAAGTAAAATGCTTTTGTACGCTTGTAAACAATATAATGAGCTTTCACTGGAATAATTTTAACAGCTATCGGACGAGTGGCTTCGAAATGACACCAGTTTGAAATTGGTTGCAGTTTTTTCATCTCACCCTGTATATCTGAATTTTCATTATTAGTGTAATGCTACTTTATTGGTCTAAATTACTTACAAAAATTGATCTTTAAGTAGTTTCTGATAGAAATTGATAGAAATCTCTAAATTTTAATATTATTTTTCAGTTTACGATTTTACAATAAGTCCATTGTAAACAATCCCGAGCAAATGCAAGCAGTTCGTAATATTGCCGAAGGACCCAGAAATGATGCAACTTATATTATTTTCGGCCCACCGGGTACGGGCAAAACCACCACATTGGTCGAATCGATTCTACAGGTGTTACAAAGAGAGAATACCAAAATTTTGGTAACAGCCTCATCGAATAGTGCCTGCGATGAAGTGGCATTACGTTTATGTCAAACCTTATCCCACATGGATATGTCACGGGCCATTGTTCGAATTTATGCCCAAACATCGGAGGCACGCTTGGAGAATTTCGACGACTTATTGCTGGAACATTCCAATTTGTATAAAAATGTACACTTCTATCCGGACATTGAGGTGTTGCATGAATACCGCATTGTTGTCTGCACCATGTCGGTGGTGGCCAAATTGGCAACGGGTAAATTTGGTCGTACCACAAGTGGCGGCACTCTATATACGCATTTATTTATTGATGAGGTGGCAGCTGCCACAGAAGTCGAAACTCTCATGCCCATTACATCGGTTCTAACACCGAAGGCATGTTTGATTATTGCCGGCGATCACAAGCAATTGGGACCGATTGTTAAATCGAAACGAGCTGAGGAATTCAATTTGGGTGTATCGCTAATGGATCGTCTGTTGAAACGTGAATGTTATAGTGTCAACACTGACACAGGTGATTACGATCGTTCAATACAGACTCGTTTACGTATGAATTTTCGTTCACATCCAGCTATTGTTAATCTGTATAGTGGAATGTACTACAATCATGCTTTAGAGGCAAAGGCAAATATAGGTAAGTAACCGTAGGAGATAATTGTTAAAAGAGATCTGATTTTCATGCTACGCTGTTCTGTTCTCGGCCGACAGATGATGTCTCATTGGTAAAAGATTGGCATTTGTCGCCCAACAAAGAGTTCCCCATTATCTTTCATTATGTTAATGGTAACTCGTGTTCGGATTTCCAGTCGTACAGCTTACATAATTCGGACGAAATAAATGTTGTAATGCACTACGTCAAGGATTTAATGTATTTCGGCGTTAAAGGTAAACCTGTGAAGCAGAGTGATATTGGCATAATATCGCCATATAAGAAACAATATCTGCGCATACGTGAAGAACTAAACCAGCGACGGTGGTATGAAATTGAAACGGGATCTGTGGAGAATTTCCAAGGCAAGGAGAAATCGATTATTATCGTTTCGTTTGTACGTTCAAACACATCAACACTGGGTTTCTTGGATAGTCCAAGGGTAAGTTGAAAAAGAAAAATTAGTTTTTTTTTTTAAATAATAAATGGCACATACACATTTGTGAACACGGACCTGAATGCTCTTTAAATTATAATAATTACTTTTAGTTTGCAAAAGCAAAATAACTACGCTATTCAAAAGAAAAACAAAAATGCTATGGAGAAAGGGGAAAATGTTTATAAGTGCGGCTGTAGGATTTAGAAGAAAATCCAAAGACATTTTAGTTTTAATTGGTTTCTCTTCTATTGAGCTTGCGATCGTCACTTATGTATAACTGACGAGGGAACAGACGACAATTGTTGGTTCTTTCCGAAACAATGTTATTCCGTGCCTTACCCCCTTGTAAACATTATCATTTATCTTCTGTAATAAAAAACGTTTTTAAAAAGAACTTTAATTTGATAAATCCTGACTGTATTGCAACAACAAAATAACTTCGGTATCCCAAGATGTTTTGTGTAGAAAACTTGTATTGATTTGAATAAGCAAAAAAAAAAAAAAAAACGCGAAAACTGAACGAAAGGTTAAGAGTTATTTTCAAAATCTTGTTCTTTATATGTTGAAAGATTTATTGGTCCCATTTGTCCATATATAGATTCCTCTTTGTGTTATAAATGTAGAAACTAAAGTTGTTTTATTGGTATTTTCTTCTAGCGTTTAAATGTTACATTATCTCGGGCCAAATCGCTGCTTATACTTATTGGTAATGCCCGAACATTATCAATGAATCCCGATTTCGATTACATTATTAAGGAATGTCAACGTCATCAAACATTTGTTGCTGAACTGGACCATCGTGTGCCCACTTCAGCAGCGTATAAATATGGCGAAACTACCACAACTACACCCACATCATCAACGAAACCTATTAATAAAAGCAAAGATGAAAAGAAGCCAATGAAAAATTTCGAAAAAGTCAGCAGTGCATCTACATTGGATCTTCTTAATGATACACTTAAAGAATTGAAATTGAAAAACCAAAATGAAAATGCAAAGAAACCGGCACGAAAAATACGAGCCAGATATCAGAGTCGTGCAGCCAAAAAGCGAAACTCTGCAGCAAGAAAGAATAATGAAAATATTACGAATGAGGAGGATAATGACGACGATGACGATGATGATGTAGATGCTGAAAGTGATAGTGAAGCCGATAATAAGCACAATGATGTTGGCGTTGATAGCGACGACAGTGATGAAAGCGACAGTGAGGACAATGAACCATCAACATCAAAAGCTGCTGGCAAAGCTAAACTATCTCGTTCAATGAAAAAGAGTAAGTTTATTTCTTGTCTTCATTTATTCATTTCACATTTCATAGTAGGGCCATGAATGGTTCCAAAACAAAATCTTTATCAAATAAAGCCTCACAGAAAAAAAAAAAAAAAAAAAAATATATATATATATATATATATATATATATATATATATATATATATATATATATATATATATATATATATATATATAAATATTAACACGTTTCAATTGCTCTGACCAGTAAATTTTATTGTATGCACATAGTGCTATTCACATTTGCTTTGACCAGTAAAAATTGTTTGTACGCGCTAAAGGGGAATTCACTTAAATCTTTAAGCTAGTGTTCGCAAACTATCGATACTATCGATGGTTTCAGACTTTTTTCTTTCATAAATACTTTTTTGTGATATGAACATACTTCGCAAAAATTAAATTTTTTTTTTTTTTTTTGTTTAATTGTTTAATTTATTGAATCTTTCATATATTTAATGAAAATAACAATAAGGTTTCATATCTTATATACTAATATTTTTATAGGGAGGTTGTCAATACAATCACCCCATATTTTTTTCATGCTTTAATTATTATTGTTTTTTTTTTATAATATAGATGTGTGTTATTTTGTGGGCTTGTGGATACAGTTATATCCGTGAATTGATTGGATAGGTAGTTAAGATTAGTTTAGATACAGATATATCTAAGTGAATCGTGGACTACAGAAATAGTCTTACGGATATAATGTTGCTTTGTTTAGATACAGTTATATCTAATCATCCCGCGGACTACAGTAATAGTCTTATCGATTTCTTCACTAATCTTCCCGCGGACTACAGTAATAGTCTTTTCGATTTCTTCACAGAAGCAGCTTCCAATTTAGCATACTACTACCTGCAGAAGTATAAAAGTGGGCGACGTTCAATTGGCCAGACAGGAGCTGAAAATAATGAGAGCGTAAGACAAAAGAATAAACTATATGATAGAAAGAGTGTCACGTCTGCGCAGTCTATCGTGGCCTCCGAATAGTAGGAGTTGGCGGGCCAAGTTATTTGGGTGCTCGGATAGTTTGTTTAAGTACCTGCGGCAAAGCTTCTTTATTTCTTCTTCAACAGTAAGTATATTTAGGTCCTTGTGGATGTTTGCGTTCCTTATGTACCATGGTGCACCTGTAATAGATCGAAGAATATTCGACTGTCTTCTTTGTAGTTTACTTACGTTAGAGGCACTAGCTGTACCCCAGAGCTGTATGCCATACGTCCAAATTGGCTTTATTATAGTATTATATAATAGGACTTTATATTCTAATTTAATAGAAGAACGTATACCAATTAACCACTCAAGATTGGCCTTTTTTAGTTTAATTTGTGTGATTTTTGCATCGATGTGTTGCTTCCATGTAAGTCTTCGGTCCAGGTGCATTCCGAGATATTTTACGGTATCTTTCTGTGGAACTTGAGTATTAAAGATTTTTATCGTGGGGCAAAGTTCACGTCTTAGAGCAAAAGTAACATGTATGCACTTGCTAGCATTTACCGATATTCTCCATTTTGTCAGCCAATTTTCGAGAAGATATACATGGTATTGTAGTTTTTCCGACGCAATCAGAGGATCCTTGTGTATGCTAATGAAAGCAGTATCATCAGCAAACGTTGAGGTTAGAGTTTCATTGGTTGTGGGCATATCGGCAGTAAATAACACGTACAGAATTGGTCCTAAGATACTACCCTGTGGGACGCCAGCCAATATTTTTCTCGAATTTGAAAGTATGTCTTTCGATTTAACAACAAACGTACGATTTGACAAATAACTACAAAAAAGTTTATGAGTGTTTTTAGGTAGAGTTTCACAAATTTTGTATAGAATTCCAAGATGCCAGACTCTGTCAAACGCTTGGGAAATGTCTATAAATAGCGCCGAGCAGTACTCCTTCCTTTCGAATGCCATTCTAATGTTTGTGACTATGCGGTGCACTTGCTCAATAGTACTGTGGTTCTTACGGAAGCCGAATTGGTGGTCGGGGATAATACTGCTATTTGTAATATGGGGAGTTAACTTCCTTAGTAAAGTTGTTTCGAACAGCTTTGAGAGTATAGATAGAAGACTGATGGGTCTATACGATTTTACCTGCGTTGGATCTTTTCCAGGTTTCGGAATCATTACTATTTCAGATTCTTTCCATACAGACGGGAAGTACCCTACTCGAAGAATGCTGTTAAATATAAATAACAATAATTTAACGGCCGGTGTTGGTAATTTCTTGAGCATGTTTGGAGTAATTCTATCTTTACCCGGGGATTTTTTTAGTTTTATCGAGGCTATAGAACTTTCGATTTCTTTTAGAGAAAATCGTATTGGATTCGGAACAATGTCGTCAATTAAAGGTTGAACAACTGTCGATGGTCCGGGATTTGGGGTAAATACAGATTCAAGATGTTCGGCAAATGCGTTTACTTTTTCTTCTGTAGATCTTGCCCAAGTCCCATTTTCTAGGCGAATTGGAGATTCGTGGGCGATAGGTCTTCTCAAGTTTCTTGTGGCTTTCCATAAGCTGTAGTCAGTTCTCTCTGTGGGATCCAGGTTATTTAGGAATATTTTTAGGTTTCGCTCTTCATTTAATCTGAGTGCTTGTTGTAAGAGTTTTTCACATTCTTTTAGTTTTTCCCGAAACCTAGGTGATCGGTGCTTCTGCCATTCTCTTCTGGCCTTCCTTTTATCAGACACGAGTTTTCGAATGGTCGATGGATTATGGGAATTATTTTCTAGTTTTGAAAATTTAGTGGGAGTGGCAACGTTGACAGCGGTGTTGACTATCGAAGTAAATATTTTAACTGCATTGTCAATTTCTTCTCCGGACTTTAGAGGAGTGTTAGAATTCACATGTGTACTGACATATTTTTTGTACTTCATCCAGTTTGTATATTTATTTGGTAGATAATCCGGGGAAGTTGCGAGTTGAACATCATTTAATGTTATTATAGTTGGGGAATGGTCTGACGACAAGTCAAACGAGGGTACCACGGACATTTGTTCCCTCTTAATATTCTTTGTTACCGCAAAGTCAATTAAGTCAGGACGTTTTTGCAGGTCTGAAGGCCAGTAAGTAGGCTGGCCAGTAGATAACACGTCCAGTTTAGCGGACGAAATGGAGTTTAAAAGCTGTCTACCTCTGGGTGTAATAAGTCTAGATCCCCAGAAGGTGTGTTTGGCATTATAATCTCCAGCTGCAATGAATCTACTACCAAGAGATGAGAAAAAGTGTGCGAATTCATCTTTGCTTATACTATGTCTCGGAGGACAATATATTGCAGATATAGCTGTATTCGTTGAAGATAGTGCAACTGTTGTAGCTTGTAGGTGGTCAAACTTATATTCTGGCATGGGGTAATGCTGAATTTTATTAGAAATTATCACCGCGGTGCCACCGCAAGCTCTCCCACTAGGGTGTTTAGTGTCGTATGTACTGTAACCGTTTATTCTAAAACAGTTTCTAGAAGTGAAATGAGTTTCAGATACCAGTAAAATGTGTATGTTGAGTGAGTGAATAAAGTTTTCGACCTCGTGTTTATGTTGGCTTAAGCCGTTTGCGTTCCAAAAACAGATTCGAATTTTATCTATTTTTGTTTTAAAACTATTTGCATAATCATAGATTGATTTCTCACAATATCTTGCATCATGCTTTGCATACTTGTCATAAAAGAATTCATGGTGACGATTAGTTTTTCGATAGATGATTCTATATTTGAATTTTAATAGTTGGGTGAGTCATTTCTCAAAGTATCAGAATATAAGTATTGCATATTCTGTGAGGGGAGATTGTAATTAGGAGCGGTGGTTTCATTCCTCTTGTTTAGCTCGGGGAACTCAGCTGTTTTGATATTAAATTGTGGATTTTCCCGTACCCGGTAGCTTGTAGGCTTTTTTGTGGCTAAGCTAGATTTTGTTAAGTGGATATATACAGGACATCCTCTGTAGTTTGCAGTATGATTTCCACCGCAATTGCTGCACTTTTTGACGCTTGGGTCAGTTTTGGGATGTGGACATTCCGATGATTTGTGGAGGTCACCACAAGTAACACAAACCGATAGCAATTTACAATACGTTTTGGTATGCCCATACTCTTGGCAGTTTGTACATTGAGGTTGGCCTTTTCTTTTTTGAGGTTCTTCAATTTTCACACCGCGATTACAAAGAAGCCTAAGGCTATAAATTGGATGAAATTGTCCCTTTTTCTTTAGTTGCGAAGATTCGTATGTTAGTTCTACTTTAAACATAGGTTGCGGAATTTTATCTTTATTGAAAATGTTGATGATAGACTTTGTTTCGAATCCTTCTGCTGCGAGAGCATCTTTTATGTCCTCTATGGGTGTAGAACTATGAAGGCCTTTAATGACGACGACTAGTCCTTTTGAGCTCTTAATCTGACAGGTGTAATAATTCTTCTTCTCAGAATCCAGAGCACGAACTAGGTCCTTATAATGCGACTCAGTATAGGTTTGTATTTTCGTCTCTTGGAGATTTCCTCTCTTAAGAGATACCACGTGAAAATTAGGTTTACCCAATATTTGGGAGAGTTTGTTCACAAGATTGTTTGTAGTTTCTTCGCGAAGATATAGTGGGGGAGGTTTTTGGGATCTAACCGGTTGTATCATTTCATCAGTCTCGTTATTCGAGCCGAGAATTGAGAATCTGTTGTTGCGGTCATTGTTTATAGACTTTGGGGTTTTAGCTTTTGGTTCCTTGGTTGGAGTTCTAGAACTAGCCTTACGCTTTGTTACTAAGACATATCGGTCCATGCCTGGAGGAACTATGTTTTGCTTCTTGTTTTTTTCAAGAGACGCATGCTTACTTGAAGCGATAGTTTCTTGATGTACAATCGCATCGTGTGATAGCACCTTTATAGAATTTATTTTGGGCGTGTTTACATTGTTTTGTTTATATGACATTTCTGTTGTTTCGTTGGGAGTAGTCTCACCTGGCAAGTTTTTGTCATGAAAAACTCTCGGCGATGCCGACTTAGAACGGCTTTGGGGTTTAGCTGTAAGATACCAGCTTTCGTGGCGTTTTGGCGCGGTTGAGCTGAAATCTGTCGACGTCAACTTAAGGTATACGTTTTGCCCGTTCTCACTTACATTTCTCTCTTCCGTATGAGAGAGTGACATACACTTGTTGTTGTTAACACTATAACAAACCGATTTATGTGCTTGGGGAAAAAGAGGATAAAGTAGAAAAAAAAAACTATTTTGCAAAAATTCTTAATAAAAAGGATTTTTTTAGCAGGTTTTTTTTTAGATTATATTTCCTGAGATTATTTAATAGCGTACTGTTTGCTTTTATATTATTTATTTTGCTTTGCTTGTGAAAAAAACACCTTTCATTAGCAACGAAAAATAAAACGCGTCCGTACTTAACGCCGGCTATCGTAAAAATTTTTCAAAAAAAAAATTAAATTTGACAAAAAATTTTAAGTACATAAAATTTCAAATCGTGCTAAATGGAATAAAATCGTGTAAATAAATTAAAAGTATTCAGTTTTCAAACCGTGTTATATCAAAACCGTGTACAAAAAGACCGTGTAAAAACAGACTTAGGTGTATAATATATATATTTTTTTTAACAACAACTTTAAATCCTGCAGATCGCCCTGCTAACTATACTCTATCTATATAAATACTTTCTTCTCTTTTTTATATGTATCACTTATAAGCTACAACTATACAGGGTGAGATAAAAAAAACTGCAACAAAGTCAAACGCCATAGTTTTTACATTTTTAAATTTTATTGAATGAAATCATGTCTGAAATAGCATTAAATAATGTCGGAAATAGCATTAAATTTTAGAATATGTTTAGTTTTTTTTTCGAATTGGTGAATTTTGGCACGAATTCAAACGGCCAATGAAACTGTTGCTCTTCGGTATTTTGGACCATTCCCGGCGAAGCGCTTGCTTCTTGCTTCCTCGACACTTGTTTTTCAAAATACTTCAGACACAATTGTGCGCCGGAAATGAAGCGAGGAACCTCATTTTGTAACCATTCTTTGGTGGCGCGCCTGTTGGAATGTCCAAGGTCTACGGCCAAAAAGTTTGCCTGCCAAAGGCTTTAATAATATTCGGCATTTATTCTGATGCCACGGTCGATTAATATGAGCGGAGAGCGACCATCTGCTGCTATGGCGGCCCACACCATCACCATTGTCGGCGCTTGAGTTCTGGTTGCCAACCGAAGCTACACATTTTCAGCTGACCTCTTTGACAAGTAAACACGGTCATTTTGTTTGTTTACAAACTGCTGGACAACGAATGTTTTCTCATCGGAGAAAACCAAATTCGGCAGTTCACCACATTCGGTCAAACGAAGCAACTCTTTAAGTTCTTGCACTTTTTGGAATTTCAATGGCTTTACCCCGAGCTCACTTTTCAATATTTGCCGAATGCAGTATTGCGATATATTAAGCTCACGAGCCATTTTTCGGCCACTGCGACGCGGGTCTCCATCAAGTCGCTTCATTTCTTTTCGAACCATTTGTGCTGATGTTGCTGTTTTCTTCCTTCCACTTCCTTGACGTCGGGCTACGCTACCAGTATCACGGTAACGAGCGATGGTACGAGCCACAAACGATTTATTCACATTTAAATGCTGGAGTGCTCTAACGATAGCCACGTGCGGTTTTACAGACAAATATAAAAAAATCACACTGCCACGCTTGAATTCCATCACCACTAAATTTTTTTTCTGGAAGATTCTCACCAAAATGCTTTTGTACGCTAGTAAACAAAATAATGAGCTGTCACTGGAATAATTTTAACAGCTGTCGTACGAGTGGCTTAGAAATGACAGCAGTCTGAAGTTGGTTGCAGTTTTTTCATCTCACCCTGTATTTTTTCCTACGATGAACACAATGGCCCAAGTTCACCGAGTGAAGCAGTTGCTATAAGGCAATCGCTCATGCTTCAACCTAACCAACTAAACCAATATATTTAAGCCAACAACTAAAATTAAAAAAAAATAATGTCAATGAATTTAAAACCAAGATCGTGGATTTTGAAATAGCATTTATCAAGAATCTTCAAAGCCACTATGTCTCTAAAGTATCTCCGATCCTAGAACGTGAATTTTCAAATAATATCTGTCAATGACTAGAACAGGGTGTGGATTTTTAAACAATCTTTGTAAAATATTATTGAAACCAAGAATGTGAACTTTTGTGAAACTCCTTCAGAGCCAATAAGGTATTGTTTTGCTTATCTAACAAATACAAAATTCTTTTAACCATATTTTTATTTCATAAAAATAATATACTTCTTTTCAAGAAGAAGATGACACTTAGAGACCGGTTGTAGGATATTTAAACAATATTTGCCAAATCATGAAATGATATTTGTGAAGAAAACAATAACATGTTGTTTTATTTTTCTAACATATACAAAATTCTTTTAACCATACTTTTACTTAAAACAATATCCCTCTTTTCATTACAGAACAACAGAAATCCACAAATGATGGCAAAACAACTACAAACAATGATTTGGATGCATTCTTTAGTGAGTTACCAAGTGTACCCAAATCTAAAATGACGCCAGCCTCTACTCCGAAGTCGAACACTGCAGGCGATAATGATAACAGAAATGAGCCAACCCCAACTCCAATTGCTGTTGCTAATCCACAAAATCCACATTATAATAACGGCATGAACGTGCAATTCCAGCCGCAAACATTCAATCAATTACAAGGAATGCAACATCAAATGCCAGGAACATATATTCCCCCAAATCAAAATTACAACAATAATTTCCAACAAAATGGTTTAATGTTCATGCAGACAACACCACGGCATCCACAATATCCGCCATCATATTTCCAGGCTGGTCTAATTGGAATGCCACAAAATCCTGGAATAAGACCCCAGATACCATCCACGCCATTTACACAGCGAAACCTAGTCCAAAATCCCCATCAACAACTTTATGTAAACAACATTATGCCCGGTTTCAATCCAATGGTGATGCAACAACAACAACAACCACAACAACATGGAAACAATACTTCATTCGGTAATCAGCCATCGACTAAGGCAGACGATGTAAATAATATACCACCATTAGGAAAAAATGCTTCACGCGCTGGTGGTCGTCAAAAGAAAAAGAAAAACGAAAAGGCCAATAATAATGCAAATGCTGAAGATGCAAATGAAAAGAACAATCAAAAAGACAAAAAGAATGATGAAGCCAAACCGCACTTGGGCCAAACCATGAAGAAAAGTAAGTGGAATTTTTTTTTTCTTTTTTAGAAATATGATCCATCCGAAAAATGTTATAGAGAAAACCCATACAAAGACGAGAATGTTCAAGGCATACATTTTGTATGCACCTTTCTGACACGGACTCGAAAATGTTATATTCGTGACGGTTTCGAGCTTTAATTGTCGATAGAATGATAGAGATAGTATAATAATTCAATGTATTTTGTTATGGGTTCATTGTAGTCTTTTAAATCTTTCGCCAACAATGGGTTAGTCGCCGGGAACTGCATCAGAGGATTTCCGATCATAGTTTTTAAGATTCTCAATTAGTTATGTTTTGCCCCAAAGGTTTCGTTAGGGAAAAGAGCGAACTTATTTTTTTACCAGGAAACTGTATAGGACAAATTGCACACAGACATAGCTTTACAGAGTATATAATAATTAATCAGATCCCTGTCTAATCAATTCGGCTGCTATTCCATTATCATTAATATTGCGGTAGCACGGAACCAGCAACAAGTCATGGGTTTAAAAGAGCGCTAATTGCTAGCTGTTAGGGCTGCCCATAAATTGGCATATGTGGTCACCGGACCATCAAGCAAACCGATTCTATTTCTTATAAATATACAGAGTGAGATAAAAAAATTGCAACAAAGTCAAACGCCATAATTTTTACATTTTTTTTTTTTTAAATTTTATTGAATGAAAGCAAAAAATGTCGGAAATAGCATCAAATTTTAGAATAAGTTTAAATTTATTCGAATTGGTCACCGTTGGCGCGAATTATGGCCTTCAAACGGCCAATGAAACCGTCACACGCTGTCCGAATGTTGCTCTGCGGTGGCCATTGTGTGCTGGAAATGAAGCACCATCCTTGGGTGGCGCGTGCTGAGTGCGATAGTGCTGAGTTCTGTTGGAATGTCCAAGGTCTGCGGCCAAAATATTTGCATGCCCAAGGCTTTAATACACCTTCCAGAATATTTTCGTGATAATATTCGGCATTTATTCTGATGCCACGGTCGATTAATATGAGCGGAGAGCGACCATCGGCTGTTATGGCGTCCCACACCATAACCATGGCCGGCGCTTGAGTTCTGGTTGCCAACCGAAGGTGCACATTTTCAGCTGATATCTTTGAGAAGTAAAAACGATCATTTCGTTTGTTTACAAACTGCTGGACAAAGAATGTTTTCTCATCGGAAAAAAACCAAATTCGGCAGTTTACCACTTTCGGCCAAGCGAAGCAACTCTTTAGCTCTTTTGAGTCTATTTTCTTTCTGTAGCGGTTTAAGTTCTTGCACTTTTTGCAATTTCAATGGCTTTTCGCCCAGCTCATTCTTCAATATTTGCCAAATGGAATATTGCGATATATTCAGATCACGAGTCATTTTTCGGCCACTGTGACGCGGGTTTCGATTAAGTCGCTGCTTTAACGAGCAATGGTACGAGACACAAATGATTTATTCACATTTAAATGCTGGAGTGCTCTAAAAATAGCCACTAGTGGTTTTCCAGCCAAATATAAAGAAATCAGACTATCACCCTTGAATTCCATTACGAATAAAAATTCTCAGCAAAATGCTTTTGTACGCCTGTAAACAATATAATGAGCTGTCACTGGAATAATTTTAACAGCTGTCGGACGAGTGGCTTAGAAATGACAGCAGTCTGAATATGGTTGCAGTTTTTTTATCTCACCCTGTATATAACCGATTATGTTCAATTCTAAATACATCGCTTTTCAATAGCAAAATATTGCGTCTGAAATGTGCTTATTATTATTATTATTATTATTATTATTATTATTATTATTATTATTATTATTATTATTATTATTATTAATATTATTATGTTTTCGAGTTATTTGTAATTTATTGTTCTTATATTTTTCAAGAAAACCCACATCAAAATGTCCCAAAAGCTTCCAAGCCACTGAAGACGGTTGTTCTAACAAAAGACGGCAGCAATACAGTGGAGATAAAAGAACATAATTCTAACATGAATGCAACTAAAAAGAAAAATGCTACTAGCGATGCTACAACTGCAAAGGGATCAGCAAATCAGATAACAACCGGCAAGAACAATGTGGTGGAAAGGGCCCAAGCATCAGCCAAATCGTCCAATAAAGACACTTCTAAAGACAAAAAGGAGGAGGCAGCCTCAAAGGTAAATAAAAAACAGATGAACGTTTCCTTAAATGTCCAGAATACGAACATAAAGTCATCAGCCGAAGAACCAAATCGTCCGATGCCAAAGAAAACATTTACATCTGAAAATGATGCACCTCAAAATCTGTCGTCTTTGCAAGCGCAAAAAATGTTGGAAGACTTGATGAAAGTGGATCGTGTTACAGAAAATTCACATAAACAAAATCAGAAGGCACAGCCAAAACCGGTTGCCAATATAAAACCAGTTGCTTCTATACGACAGGATTCAATTTCAAATAAACCAACATCTTCTGTTAGTGTTGGTCAAAGAAATGCAACAAGAACTTTGGGCGCCACTTTCAATGAAGCCACTCTTAATGAGGGTTACACTGGTACATTAGGATCAAATGTAGGAAACAATATTACGGATAACCGCTCATCTGTAGTAAATAACAGCAACAACAACAATGTTGTAAAATCACAAACTGGTGCAATGGGAAATTCGAGCTATAACAGGGGCGCTGTAAATCCTTTAGCTTCAAGAATGGATGACAAGAATTCAGTAACTTCACAAAGTTCAATCAATTCAATTGCTAATCGCCCATCATCTAGCGTCGTAAATTCTTTATCCTCAAGTTCGGCTATCAATAGTACACCAACGGCACAACAAACAACCAATCCCTTTACTAATTACACATCGTCAAGAACTAACAATGTAGCTGGTGGAACTTCAGCCTATACAAGTGATGTCCTTCATCGTCCAGCAGCAAGAACGAGTTTGTATGCCTCTAACAGCACCGGCTCTGCACTGTCTCAGGAAAGGCCGAATTCGTATGAACAACCAAACCGTCCGGTTAGAGATTTGAACTTTGACAAAAAGCCCAAAAATCCAAAAAATGATAATTGTGTCATTGCCTAGGTAACAGCTGCGCTCAAAATAATTTTTATTACTTTAATGGAAGTGGGTGATTATTGTGTCACACCATATTCTTCGACATGAAATCTAGAATTTAAAGCCACTTGAAAAGTTTCTCCATGGCTTTGCCATAATTATTTTGAGCGAAGACTTTAGTTTGATGTTACTTTGCGATTGTAAAGTAAATTATCGAAATAAGTTGATATTGGGTTGTTGGTGGGGACCCTACTCATTTTTCTTGGTTATTATTTAAAGTTTTAATTATTTTGGAAATCTTTATGGAATTCTACATATAGAACCGTAAATAGATTTTGAATAATTGAAACAAATAATAACCATTGAAAATACAAACCGAAAAAGTAGAATAGTAAAGGGAAACGACGCACGACTAGGAGTTGAAGTGAAGAGACAGTATTTTAGCGGTATAATTAACATGTATAATTAACATGTTTACATTTAACAAAAGTGTGTCTCGTTCGTTGTTCACAGGCAACATTTGCTTGGGAACCTCTCAAAATATCCGGTATATAGTAAGTTATACTATAACGATCGCCATAACATAAGAAGCACAGTGGACCTAAGGCCTGCACAAATGTTACAGGCTTTACATTATGGACCTACTACAGCAAACTATGCCTACGTTTTTAAATATCCCACAATTTCCTCTAAATCCTTACTAATCCATGTTTAATTTTGATAAATTAAGGGGTTCAAAACAATTAAAGAACAAGGAAAATAACATTAACAAAAAAAAAAAAAAAAAAAAAACAAAAACCCTAGTTCATGACCCAAAACATAGAGAGGATAAATAGTCTGTTGTGGTAGTTGTACATTGCTCATATGACTTAGATTATGACGCAAAATTAATCAAAGTTATTTGGAAGCTTTGGAAATCTTAAAACACTAAAAATATCCAATTTTCAATCTAGCAATCATTTTTTGAGGTTAGTTCTGAAAGAGGTAGTCTATTGTAGTTATGTGTCATACGCCTAATGTCGGTGGCATGACGTCGGAGACAATATAAAAGAAAGCTTACGAGCTACGGAAATCATTAAAAAACAACTCCTAGTCCTATGAAGTTTTTATGTTAATTTTCACAAAAAAAAAATATTTGAGGTTAGTTTTGATAAGATAAGCTGTTGTAATAATTGTGCATTGCCGATTGCACATGGGACAAATTCAGCTTAGTTTTATCCAAAACTTTTGTCAGTGTTATTTCTGGGTAGACTTTAACCAAATACAAAACAAACACACAAATATGAAATTTTGGCGGATTTCGTGTTCGTGCAGTCAATTCCAACAAAGTCTACACCTCCTTTGGTTTGGATACCGAGAGCAAGCGCAAAAAATTAAGATGCATTTTTTTCTATCCCGTATTTATCTTCGCGGAGTTTGTGACTCCTGCGCAAAAATACAATATTCCATTTTTCCCCTTATAAAAACGCCTTTGGTTTTACTCTCGACCTTGCAAGCCAAACACTTGCAGTTTTGCAATTTATCTTCGATGGCAAGGTTTTTTTCATACTTCAATTGCATGCAAACTTATAGTTGCAGCGATAACGAGTTGGATGAGATTAAATATAAAAAACGAATAAAATTCAACTACGTAGTTACCCTGGCGATTCATCAGGAAATGAAAAGTACTGGAAAGCTTTTCAGTTTCCTCTAAACATGGATGCAAGTCATATGAGTGTTGGACGTAGAACTAGAATTTTCCAATGGCTGGGCAAAACTAATCGCTTTCTAAAGCAATTTTAAAAAAATTGAATATTTAATCTATGTTAAAATTATTCTGCGGTTTCAGTGTTTAAATGGTAGGTGGTTAATGCACATTAATTCACATGTCCGTATAGAAAAACTCAGCCCTTCTAAGGTGTAAATATATCTCCACCCTATAACCTTTAATAGGTTATATCTAAAATCAAGTTTGAAAACTGTGTTCTAAACACTGTTTTTTAATTCAGTATTCGGTTTTTAACATGAAATGACAAAAAAAAAAAATGACAGCGAAACTTAGAAACTTAAAGCTACCATTGTAATTTAAAAAGAATCGACAGCGGAGACATAAATTTACGAAATACTGCAACGTAATTGCATTCGACTACATTAGATGCCCAAAGGCGTATGGTTTTGGGACTTTTAAGAAACTTAAATATATTTTCTATTATATATCTATATAATCGACAGCAGTGACAGATAAATCTACGAAATACCGCAATGTAATTGCATTCGACTACATTAGAAGCCCAAAGGCGTATGGTTTTGAGACATTTAAGAAACTTAAAAATATTTTTTTTTGAAATATATGTAATGAAAATGAAATAAATTAAAAATATATATGTTTATTTAATCAAAAATATCCCCTATCTATATGTTTACGAATTTGAAATATTAATAAATGAAATAAATTAAAAATATACATGCTTATTTAATCAAAAATATCCCCTATCTATATGTTTACGTATTTGAAATGTTAATAAATGCTTTAAATCAATATCGTAGTTTGTTTATTTTTAACAAACCAGATTCCGCACAGTGATCTGGATTCGATTTTACCGGTTAAAACTCTAATTCTACGAAAATATTGATGGGTTTCGATAGGAGGAAACACATTAAAAATAAGGGGTATTCAAGAAACTTGTCAGGAAATTTTAATTTTGATGGTCTTTTAGAAAATGTGACGTATGTGTCGAAATACTTTCCCGACAACATCAACAGGCGTTGAAAGTGTCGTAAGCTCAGATAATCAATCAGGACTTTGACAGAAACAACAATAATGCAAGAAAGAAGTAAAGGATGTCCATCATTCAAATTCGAAAATTCTTTACTACCCCCACCATTTAAAAACGTTTTTATTCTACAGGGTGAGATAAAACAAACTGCAACAAAGTCAAACGCCATAATTTTTACATTTTTTTAATTTTATTAGCAAATTTTAGAATATGTTTAGATTTTTTCGAATTGGTACCTTTGGCACGAATTTTGGCCTTCAAGCGGCCAATGAAACCGTCACACGCTGCCCGAATGTTACTCTTACCCATTCCCGACGAAGCGCTTGCTTGAGGCGATCGGCACTTTGGTATTTTTTAGTGTCAACCTTGCTTTCTAAAATACTCCAGACACAATGGTCCAACGGATTGACATCCTTAGATTTTGCTGGCCATTGTGCTCTGGAAACCTCATTGTGTAACCATTATTGGCTGGCGCGTGCTGAGTGCGATGGTGCTGAGTTCTGTTGGAATGTCCAAGGTCTGTGGCCAAAATGTTTGCGTGCCCAAGGCTTTTATACACCCTCCAGAATATTTTCGCGATAATCAGCATTTAATGCGAGCGACGCGAGCGACTATCGGCTGTTATGGCGTCCCACACCATCACCATGGCGGGCGTTTGAGTTCTGGTGGCCAACCGAAGATGCACATTTTTAGCTAACCTCTTTGGTAAGTAATACCCGATCATTTTGTTTGTCAAAACATATACAAATTTTGTGTGGGTTTGAATTAAAAATACAATAATTTGAAATTATTTCCAATGCAAAATAAATGCATATTTTCGACGTTAATTTTGGTATAAAACTCTATTGTCCTACTATTTTAGATTAAATCCTGTTGAATCACCGCAAAATCCCATCCTTTTTTTCCCATATAAGAAGTTTGTTATAGGACTCGAGCACAGAATTGCATTTTTCTAGTTTCTTTGAAGTGAGCAACCTTTGTTTTCGGTGAAAAACAGTGTTTGAAAACTGATAATCTAATTAATCGAAATGGGATATTAATTCTAAAAGAAGAAATAAGAGTCCGAAGGCACATTACCATTTAAAATTTTGAATGCCATTGTGGTATTGAACATAATTCGTCTACCTTTTAATGTAGGTAATCGGATTAATTTTAGTTTGCTGGTATAAGGCGGTATTGCAGAGGCAAAAAGCAAAAATTGTTTTTGAACCGCTTCGAAAAAACAAAAAAAAAAAAAAAAAATTTGGCATAATTAGGATCCCATACAACTAGAGCATATTCTATAAACATACGAATCAGAGAATTCTTAAGCCCATCGTCTTATGAATCCTAAAAAACCATTTGCTTTATTAACCATTTAATAATATAATATAATTAAAAGACAATTTAGTATCCATTAGGAGATCAAGAACAACAAAGGACTCCACGGGTGTTTTTTTCTTTTTTTTTCTTTTTAAATGTTCCCGTTAATATTACATGCAGTTGATAAAGAAGTAGATCGTGAAAAGCACATATGTTTACATTTTTTAAAATTTAAATATATGAAATTTAAATTGCACCACGAAAACAAGTTATTGACTTCATATTGTAATAAATCTGACTGTTTACTGGACTTGTGTGTTAACTGGGAATATTTTATTGAAGTCTACAAATCATTTACAAATAGAAGAAAAATGACCGGTCCAAGATGACTTCCTTATGGAACACCCAATGGTATTTTAAAACAACTAGGTTGAAAATCCTCAAATAAAACTAATTGTGTCCTATTTAGTAGGATGCTATCCACGTCTGTTGAACTCTTTCTGTCTGTTGAAATTATGATACTGCCCACATTATTTGAAGTAGAGCTTCATATTTTGAAACAACAATTTGTATTGTGTGGGATGGTTGACCTTTTTTACGGATTTTAGAATAAAAAAGAAAATAGAGACAACAGATATTTATATATTGCATGTTAACGGGCAACAAAATGCACATGGTATAACACAATATTGTCCTACTATCTATCTGTGGATTAAATCTTGGAACCCCTAATATTCCACTAAAATTTTGTGGGTTTTCCGCAACATAAGAATGTTGTCAAAAATATTTAATAAACAAAAGCAATTGTTGCATGTTAAGTATATTTGACATAATAAGACTCCAGTACAAAGTTGCATTTTCCTTTCTTTCATATGTTTACAACTTTTTTAAAAAATTATTCATTTGACAACATCTTATTCCGCCGTTCACGGAAGCATAGCTGAGTGCTATCGGACGCGTCCACGGGTTGCGGATAGTGGAACGTCCGGTAGATATATCGGGCAGCTGCGAATTAAATAAGCAGTCGCGGACAGCTCAGCGGTTTCTAGGGGGAGAGTCTCGGACCAAATATCCGAGTGCCTGTGATCCCTGGACTCGACGAGGCGACACTGGCGCCCCTAAACTACCCAGTCGACGGCCTGGTCCACCGCAACGGACTCCCTAATGCTGGGGTGTTACGTAAACCGTGCCCATCAGTATTCCAAGGTTTGCAGTCAGGGTACCGACTGTATTAGAACGGTTGCCTCGTCGATACCTGGGCGCCTCGACGAGTAACAGGCTTAGTTGCCAAGTCCTTACCATGATATGGAGGCTATGTCATGGCGGACCTCGTCACCTCCGCAGTCCAATGTCGTATGGAGAATTTAGCGAACAACAACACAACAACAACAACCGACAAAAATTCAACCACCTCTTTGGAGGTGTCGACCCAGGCCATGGCCACGGACATGATTTTAACTTCGGGCGGGGACGTGACTCTGCAAACATACAGAGACGTGGTATGCGAGAGCATACAGCGACAGAGCGAACAGCTGTCCGCCCTTCTAGAGAAGACCACTCTGAGGCTCAGCCAAGAGAGTGTGCCCTCCGGTTTTGGGAATGACTCACCCCTCTCTGATGAGGAGCTCGACGTCACCGTCATACCCTCATCTTTGAGGGGTGAGTTAATCCGAAATACTGAAGGGGACACTCAATCTAGTGCCAAAGCGAGGTCAACTCCTATGGAAGGGGTTTCATCGGTATCTACCGGTGCGGCCAACCTCCGGGTCGAGGAGGGCGTCGAGGAAGGGGACACTGCTGCTCCTATTAACCACGACGACTCCGGATCGAAGGAGGGAAAAATAAGGAGGGGATACAAAAGATCGGTGAGGTATTGTAAAAGCTTCATCGGTCGTGATCCCCTACAGAGAGGGATAAGGCCCTGATTAAGAGGAACCTAAAGGCAGTACGGAAGTTCGAAAAGAACCATCCGGAACTGCCAAAATGTTCAATTGAAAAGGACCTTGCCTCTCTTTTTTCAGACCTCGTCAAGAAGGTAAGTCCGTCTGAGGACTAGCCATCTAACGAGGCTGGGGTGGAGGGCAACACCACTCCCGAAGATGGTAAGACAGCTTCGGCTGTTGCACCGTCAACGGAATCAAGTGCAGCCCACCCCCCCCCCCATTTCTAACGCAGGGAAGCGGAAGAAAAAAAGGAAGGACGCCCCTTGCGGAAATGCTGCCCCGGTGGATCCAAAGGAGGCCAAACCCTCTTCTCGTGCAACGATGAAGAGAGGACGGTCAACGGAGGAACCTCATCCCGAGGCAAAGAAACCGTCAACAGGCAAACTTCCTCCTCTGCCAACTGCGTTTTCTGCGCCAGCAGCTGGCAAGAAGACAGTGGCAAGGCCGGTAGAAACGGCCCCTGTGGACCCTAAGTCTGCCAAGGCTAATTCTGCCACCACCAACCCACAACCTTCGAGCCAGAATTCGAGGAAGAGGAAATATTCCCAAACCCTATACCCGGACAATCTCCTGAGGGAGCAGGTTTTCCTAGGGGATGACCCTTCTAGGTTACAATTTGGCAGTGCTACCGTCTACAAGGGAGTGAAGGTCATCTGCTGCGAAAATGAGGAGTCGAAGGACTTTCTTGTGACCGCAGTAGCTGGCCTTCAAGGACTTTGGGATGGAAGTGCACTTGCGGCTGTATCCCTGAAGGAAATCCCCTGCAGGAGGATATTGACAGCATGGGTGCCGCCGCCCTCTGTGGACCCGTCACGCGTGCTGACAATATTGGGGAAACAAAATCCCAATCTCCGTACGGACAGCTGGCGCTTAGTTGGCTCAAGTACGGAGGGAGGAGGCCTGGTCATAAAGGTATCCGTTGATACAGCTGGCCAGGAACACCTTCAGGCGCGTGGGGGGAAACTGCACTTCGGCACAGGATGGATTCGGTTCCGTCTAACGCCGCTCTTAAAGTTGACATAGCCCTGGTCCAGGAACCTTACATCTTTAAGAATAAGGTAACTGGACTAGGGAGTGAGCGGTACATCACCTATGCCACCTCCAACGGGGAAAAGGTTAGAACGTGTATCGTTGCTAGGAAAAACTTAAACTCAATCTACCTCAATAATTTCAGCGGAGAAGACGCCACGGCGGTAAGACTGGAGACTGGGACGGGCAAAATCATCTTCCTCGTCTCCCTGTACCTACCCTTCGAATACCCCGACCCGCCAGGCCAAGTGGTAGAGGAGCTGGTCACAAAATTGGGTGGAAAAGGCGGTCTCATCGTTGGATGTGATGCCAACGCTCACCACTCTCAATGGGGCAGCAGCAACACTAATGCCAGAGGTGAGTCCATTTTTGATTTTATTTTAGCACATAATCTCAAAATTTGTAACCGGGGAAAGGAGGCAACTTTTTGTAACAAGAATAGAGAGGAGGTCATAGATCTCACTCTCACTAACATGGATGAATCGCTCATATTGAACTGGAAAGTTTCGACTGACTGCTCCTTCTCGGATCATCGGAAAATAACATTCCAAATTTCGTTAGAGGGATTGCATCAAAAACCGCATAGAAACCCGAGAAAGGCTCGATGGGACCAATTTGCAGAGCACACTGCATGGATGCTAAAGTCCATAGGAGATCTTCCAGTGGCTTCTGCATCGGATGTGGACGACTCTGTCAGGTTGCTAACAAAGATCTTTATCGGTAGCTACGAAAGAGCTTGTCCGCTAACCTTCCCGGGAAATAGGCACCAGCCTGTATGGTGGTCAAAAGACCTAGCCCAGCTCAGGAAGACAAGCAGACGTTTCTACAACAGGGCCATTTTCCCCGCTATGCTACAGCATGCATCGACGGTGGTAATACCATTCCTGGAAGTGATATTTAAGGCTTGTTTGCGTCTTTCTCACATTCCATTATTGTGGAGGAAGTAACAGTCACTTACATTCCCAAAGCTGGGAAGCCAAGCCATGTACTTCCAAAAGACTACATACCTATCAGTCTCTCGTCCTTTCTATTGAAAGCGTTAGAGAGACTAATAGACATTGAGATCAGAACTCTAATACCTTTGACATCGCTAAGCACTGCTCAGCATGCCTATATGAAAGGCAAATCCGTTGAATCAGCGCAACACGACGTTGTGGGTTATATAGAGAAGAACCTGAACAGCTCATGTTATACGTTGGCGGCATTCCTCGATATCGAGGGGGCTTTCAACAATGTTACAATTGATGCAATTCATAGTTCTCTCGAAAGACTTAGTGTGCCACCACTTCTCATTGATTGGATTGATGTTATGCTTAGCAGCAGAATCATCAACTCAAGCATCGGGGAGTGCTCTGTTAGGAAAACGGTCACTAGGGGTACTCCACAAGGAGGCGTTCTGTCACCACTGCTTTGGCTTCTGGTGATAAACAGCATTTTACTCGATCTGGAACACAGCGGAACAAAGGTCGTGGATTACGCCGACGACGTGGTCCTGCTTATTGCTGGGAAGTTTCTGCAAACTGTTTCGGATCTCATGCAGGGAGCTCTAGTTAAACTATCCAGATGGGCGCGCTGCAATGGTTTGGGCGTGAACCCCTCCAAAACTGAGCTCGTACTCTTTACAAGGAGACGGAAATTACCTGTCTTCTCTTTACCAAAGCTGGACGGTGTAATTCTAAGCCTTTCTTCGGAAGCAAAATATCTCGGTACTATCCTAGACCAGAAACTAAACTGGAAGAGGAATATCGAAGAGCGAGCGAAGAAGGGCTTAAATGCACTCTATTCCTGCAAAAACTCCATAGGAAAGAGTTGGGGGCTTAAACCCCATATTATCCGATGGATATATGAGTCAATCGTCCGACCAATCCTAACATATGGGGGACTTGTTTGGTGGCATTCCTTAAGGAAAACCACCCTCTGCAAGAATATTGATAAAGTTCAAAGAGTTGCATCGCTACTAATTACAGGTGCGGTCAGGAGCACGCCACAATCCGCTCTAGATACCCTACTTAATTTAAAGCCGTTAGGCTTATTTGTAGAGGAACTAGCTGCTAGGTGTGCCCTGAGACTCAACGAACTGGGACAATGGCGGAGCCAATCCATCGGACACTCTGTCATTCTTAAGTATGTGGAGAATGTAAGTAATCAGGCTATACCTAGCGACTATATGCTCCCTAGGCACAGCTTTGAATTACTCGATATCTGCATACCAAACAGGGATATCTGACCCCGTGGCACTCCACCTTTTAACGGTATAGCTGTCTATACTGATGGTTCAAAGATGGAAAGTGGAACGGGGGCTGGAGTCTACTGTGAAAGTTCAGGTATGCAACGATCCTTCAGACTAAACAGCGGTTGTAGTGTTTTTCAGGCAGAGATTTTTGCTGTCAGAATGGCCATAGAGCTGTTGGAAAACAGAATCGATGAGCGGAATGGACCGGTGACTATATATGTCGATAGTCAAGCGGCCCTAAAAGCTCTAAATTCTTTTATAATCAAATCTAAGGCTGTTCTGGAGTGCAAAATTGCCCTGGAAAAGGTAAAGTCGTTTGTTAAGCTCTGTTGGGTTCCTGGACACTGCAACATTTCTGGCAATGAATCTGCCGATGAATTGGCCAGACGCGGATCTGAGTCAGTAGATCTAGAGATTGAGACCTCAGTTTAGCCACCTTTATGCCACTTCTTTCAATTACTTCATAATCACTATCTTGGGAGATTTCAACAAAACTGGCTATCAGGAAGGGGATGTAACATCTCCAAAAAGATTTGGCCAGTGAACTCAGAAAAGAGATCACGGTCACTCACATACATGACGAAGTTGGACCTGAAGCTTGTGGTGGGTCTAATTACAGGTCACTGCAACATAAAGGCCATGACTTCAAAATGGGGGGGTGACGACACTGAATACTGCAGGCTTTGCCAAGATGAGGAAGAAACAGAAACGGTGGAACACTTACTCTGTCACTGTCCTACCCTGATCGGGGTAAGACATAGGCTTTTAGGTAAGCAAATTCTGCCGGATTTGTCATGCTTCTCCGAAACCGAGCCAGTAGTTATTCTTCAGCTAGCCATAAGACTAAAATGGCTAAGGACGACACGCTGACTATAGCGTGGATGCAAACCCACTAACTCTTCTATTTCCTATCTATTCTACTCTAACCTCCTAACTTCTTTCACATTCACTTCTATTCTAAATTAGGATGATCACAATGGACCACTAGGTCTCCGAGTGGAGTGGTTGTTTTTATGCAACCACACATCCTTTAACCTAACCTAACCTAACAACATCTTATTGTCAATATTTGTGTTTATAAATCCATTGTACATACACAAATCAGAGATGGGAACATGTTTTTATGTCGTGAAATGTGACAACGTAAATTACAGAAAATGCACCTTACCTTCTTAATTTTACCATGATAACTCCCTTTGCGATAATACAATGCGTTACGTTACTACTAATTGGGAAATATATCGACACACGAACGTGAAGTAAAAAAGTTGGCAACGTATGAGTACGTGAATGGTTGGCAACTCTATGATGCAGGTATTTTTAAACTCGGGCGGTTTAGTTTACAAGGAAACATATATTGACTTATGAAAATAAGGAGTTCGGACTTTGATTCTCGCTTAAATTCGGGAATTATTGGAAATACATTCAAGAAATTCCACATACGATAAAAACGAAAACAAAATGTCATCTAGTGCCCTCTTAAAATAGTTTAAAAATAAAGGCTTCCTGCTAAGAATGACATTAGCATTTGTTGTTGTTGGTGCCGTCGTCTAAGAAAACATTAAAGAAGCCCAACTCAATTTGCAAGGAATCACGGAGTCGCACACACACGAAATGGAATCAATTGATACATTAAATTTCTCGGAGCTAAGAGATGCCGAAATTGTCGCCCGCATGCGTAGGTGCAATTATGAAAAATTCAAAAGTTTGGTGCGCATGCATTTGTCGTTTGAATTGGATCTAAACACAGATGAGTAAGTGTAGTAGATGACAGGGAATGCAAGCTCTGATGGGAGTAAACTATTGTTTTTGTGTCGTCCTAACAGATTTGATTTGCCCTGTCACGAAATTGTCTATGAAGATAAAGGTAAAGTTCGAAAATGGAATCCTATGAGCAAGAAGCATAAACATGGTGCTGTTGTTGCTGCCCTGGCATCGGGTTCAACAGGTTGTGCCTCGGCTGTTGGCATTAAAGGTTCGAATGGCACGGCTCACAATGCAAATTGCGGTGGCAGTCCAACAGAAAATCTACGGCAACATGTTGATCCTGGATTTCTGTTTCATTTACAAGAGTTAAAGGATTTCCTAATGTCGGAGAAGAGTAAGTATTATGAGGTGTATTCCCAAATGCAGTATGGAAAATGCAATTAGGCAATTCCGAAGTAAAAATGTTAAAAACATTGGCGCTTGTGCCGCTTGTTTAATGGTATCTATAATGGAGAGTGTTCCATTATACTTTCTAAGGAGTCGACATAGTTCAACTACTTTAATATCATAATCTTCCGCATTTAAGTGGGGTTACAACCACCAGAGAAGACCATTTTGTTCAATCAATCTTCAAATGGCATCAACTTTCATTAATTTTATCCACGCAAAGGTTGACTTGAATATTTGAATTTTGGCGTCTATATCACAATGATGATTGGACGGTATTTGATTGTTGCTTGTTGCAACGTTTGTCGATTTTGGACACTGGAAGAAGTTAATTGGGTGTCGATTTGTGATCGAGGTTGTGGGATAAGGGGGTCTTTATATATCTTTGGTTACCGTTACCATGATCTCCTTCGCCACCTTATATTTAGAGCCTTTTAGAGTATTTTGCGCAAACGGCTGCAACTGATGTGGAGACATTAGTATAGGGTTCCTTAAAGACTTGCGGTAAGAGTAATTAGGCCGATTTTGACTTTCTTAAAAAAATGTTCTGCAAAAAGTTTCATAGATCCTTCTTTATCTAGCATGTAGTGCCCCTTCGATATTCTTTCTATATATTCATATATAAAAGTCCCGAACTTCAGCCCAGGTTGGACTTTTTTTATAATGTCTTACATATATGTTTTAGATATTGTGTTGGTACTGTCAAGACAAATTTCCATCACACTCACATCACATTTGAAGTATCAGGAATATTGTGCATATTTTTAGATTGGTGACGGCTCTGCGCTCTTAAATTTAGCGTAAAATAAACTAAACTCGGTATGTTATATACCATTAAACTTGTTAACGCCCTCTTTACGGAAAATGTTGACTAACAAATGGATATGCAAACTAAAAAATATTTTTATAAGTCCATTTCGGATTGAGGAGTATTACTTTTTCAGAATAAGTAAGGTTACATCCTTTGTGTCTAATCCTTATACAAAAAACAGTCAATTATTATGCCTGATAATTTTTTACACAGTGCGGCTCTGTATAGACAGAGTACTACTACGACAGGGAATAAGAATTCTAAAAAAAGTTATTTCGTGCATATATTTCTAATATTTTTGATTTCTTCATCTTACAGGCATTCAACAAGAAGGAATTTTCCGAAAAACTGGTTCAAGTTCTAGACAAAATGAATTGCGACAACAAATACAAAATGATAAGCCTCTCGATTTGGAGGCAAGTGGCTATTCAGCTCATGATTGTGCAACAGTTTTCAAGGGATATTTGGCCGAACTGGCCGAGCCACTTCTTACGGATGCTCATTATCCTGCTCACTTACAAATCGCCCCATTATGTTTGGGTCTTAATCTGCAAATGGATAACTCAAACTCGGATACAAATGAGGAAAAAACTTCGACTTCCACCTCCAGCTCAGGTGATCGGTTAAAAAAGAAATTCATGTTTTGCATTCGATTCAATTGTTACTATTACTATTGCCTGATGAAAATCGGCAATTGCTGCAACACATCACAGATATCCTACATGCGGTGGCTTTAAAACAAGACATCAATAAAATGGGTCCCGATAATTTGGCCACATTGTTTGCACCACATTTAATATGCCCTCGAAATTTACCGCCGGAAGCCCTACACTATTTAGCTAGAAAAATGTCAAGTATTATCTCGTATATGATCATTAGAGCTCATGATATATTTGCCGTTCCTGCTAAATTGGCAACAGACATACGAGCCTATTTCCTGGAGAGAAAACGTAAGAAAACAATGTCACCAGAAATGACACTGGATGAATCCATATCGGATGTATCAACTGTAAATACGGTTTACACCTTCGTTGATCGTGAAAAGACTGCAGCAGCGCATACCACAAATACCACAGATACTGAGCTGGCACAATTGTATGCTCATATACAATCAATGCCGGAATCGTCAAAGAAACGTCGATTGATAAAACAATTTAATAAGCAGAATGGTCAAGGTAAGTTGGATAATGATGGAGAAAATCTACCTTATTTGTTTGGATAATAGATTTCGGAATGCAAAATATTTTCTGCAAAATATCTTAAGAAATCGATTTATGAATATGTTATGATAAATAGTTTATATGCCAAGAATCTAAATTGGGAAGAAAACTTCTACCCAAAAATCTTGTAAATGAAGGACAGGAAGCGCTAAGGATTGGGGCGTCCGGAGCACAACAACTGCCCATGACAAAATAATGTCCTAACCACTGCCAAAATACAAGAGACTTTTGCAGTCAAAGTAATTCCACCCTAAATCGGTCTCAATCGAATACGAATCTCTAAGATACGAATAAACATCTTACAAAACCTACCTTTCGTAAGCCTTTCCTTCTATCCTTCGGCTTTAACACAGGTTAGGGCTATTGTGATTCTCCAAAAAGTGGCCGGTAAACTCCGAAAGGAGATCAAGGTCACTTATTTCTATGACGAAGCTGGACTTGAAGCTTGTGGTGGGCCTAATTGCAGGGCACTGCAACATAAAGACCATGACATCCAAATGGGGGTGACAACACTGAATACTGCATGCTTTGTCAGGACAAGGAAGAAACTGAGACGGTGGAGCACTTACTTTGCCACCCAACTCTTATAGGAGTGAGACAGAGGCTACTGGGTAAGCAAATCCCTCTCCGACATCGAGCCAGCAGTCATTCTTCAGCTAATCAGAAGACTAAAATGGCTAAGGATGACACGTTAATACACCCTGGATGTAAACCTACTAACTTCACTACTTTATATTCAGATTCTCACTTCTTCACCATTCGCTATTCATTTCCTTTTCTTCTCTCTATTCTATTCTCCTATCTTCTTTATTACGATAAACACAATGACCCTAAAATCGAAGGTTCATCATTGTTCAGGTCCATTTGCCTACGAGCCGCCTCGTGACATCAGTGAACAATCTACATGAGACAATGTTTAAATTAAATTTCAAATGTAATTAAAATTGTATGTTTTTTTCCATATTTCCAGGTACTCCATTACAATTACAGGCCATGAACCGTTTGAAAACTACCGACAATTCTCGTAGTAGTTCAAAATCTTTGAGCGATTCGATTAAAAAACACATTTTCAATAAGGGTTTGATATCGAGGACACCGAAACGACAACCACCCGTGCCCAGTGTGGTTCTGGAGGTAAGTTTCAATGATGGCCAAAATATGATTATTTCAATTACTAATACAAACACCTTGCCTTTTGTTTGCTTCTCCCCACTTTTTCCCAAATTGGCCATAATAATCTCTGTTTGTGTTTGATTATTTCTTTTTTTATTTTCAAATAATATCCGTTATAGACCCCAAATAGTTCCAGCATGAAGTATCACAAACAGAGAGTTCTCTTCCAAAGTCCCAATCCCTCGGTGATCAGTGCTGCATCATCATCAACATCCTCTATAATATCATCATCAACTACAACATCCACGTCTTCATGGTCCATGACTAATTCCACAAATTCTGTTAATCTCACTCCATACATTATCAAATCACATCCTTTACAAAAATCCATTTCCTCATCTTCATTACTAATGAGTCAACCACAACAACAACACTTGCATCATTACCAAATAACCGCTGAAGATCAAGAGTCCAACTCTTCGTCTTCATGTTCAAATCCATCGGCATGCGGCAGTACTACGAATACTAATTCATTGCTCAACACAAATAGTAGTGATGGTTTCGTGCACAAAACTAAATCCGTGTCGGCTCCAGTGAGTCGTCAAACATCTTCCGATTTACAATATCATGCTAATACTTCCATAACCTCTACCACATCCTCACTGTCATCTGGTGTATCTGGTAATCCTATGGATCCAACTTGTTGTGTTACTCCCTTAAAATTAATATCGGAAGCAGCTAAACATTTAATTGCCGGGGCTGATAAAAAGTCTGTGGCCTGGGATGACTCCCATTTAATTGACATTGAACGTATCTCGAATCCTTCCACACCGATACAACAGACCCCTTCTAATGATCTAAAATCTCGTTACAAGTCAGAACCAAATCTAAGTCTATCGCATAATATTTGTGAGACTCCCAGCTCATCGACATCCATTGCCCATGATATGATAACACCCATTACCAAGCTAATGCCAGGAACCTATATCAAACGCAAGCTAATGAAAGGTGTTAGTATGGGCAATTTGAAATTTCCCTTTAGTACCCCAGAGTCGACCAAGCGTTTGGTACGCACTGTATCTTCTTCGCTGAAGAGACGTTCAAGTGATGACTCACAAATATTTCAACAAATTGAGGGCAGCTTTGCCTCGGCTAGTCGGGCAGATAACGCCCCGCTATTACAGGATATGGATGATGAAGATTTGGACGATGATACATTTGAGGATGATCCGGCCGATGATTGCGGTGCAGCTAGTAGTGATACAGAGAATGGCCATCATCCCGCCATAGTTGGTAGTAATGAATATTCACATGGAGCGGGCAGTAGTTCCTCCGAATTGCCCAATTTCACGGGTGGTTCTGCAACTTATCAACAGCTTTTGTTGCAGCAAAGTGGTATTTATCGTAATTTGGATTTGATTACAAGCACACCATCACTGCTATTGGGTCGTAGATCAATGTCGCCCATTACAAAATCAACACAACGCATGCCCAAAGCAATGCAGGTAAGGTTACCATTCTCCTCCTTAATATAGCAACATACTCAAGATGGAAGTTACAATTCCCATTCATCAAAATCTCATGGTTTTTATTTCAGGAATCGATTATGACACCACGCTCCCGAAAACCAGTAATGGTACTGACCACAACCACCAGTTCCACCGATCAAAATCAAACCATAAATCAGACTGTTGATATGCTGGGTTGTCACGAAGAAGATCTAGAAGATGATGATGCTGACGAGGATGAGGACCATGGCGACGATGATGATGAAGATGTCGGTTTGGAAGAAGAAGACGAACATTTGGATGGGGATCACATAGATGATGATTCAATTTTATGCGGTGTTGCAACCAAAACAAAACCCCTGGATGTAGACAGTAATCCACCACATCCGGAAGTAATCAATGAAGATGCAACTTCTTTGGGTGGTTATTCGGACATATTGAAAAGGCAACAGTTACTACAGGCCAATCATAGTTTTGTCATGCAACACAAAAACGCTTGTGTTCAAGAATTTCACTCAGAGGAATCATCGTCGGCATCACCATCGAATAGTTGTAAATCTAAACAACGTAAGGATTACCAACAACAACAACAACTGGAACAACAGGCAGCAGATGTTTTGAGTACACATTTTAAGTAAGTATAGATGTGTGTATTTGCTATTGTTGCCTTACTGGAATGGAATTTCCGTTCACCATGTGAAAAACACACATTTTAATTTTGGGAGAAAACAAAAACGATTTCTAATCTGCAAAATCATATTCTTTCGTTGATGGACATAAGGTGCGATTAAATGAAATATGAAATCATGTTAATTTGAAGTATTTAAAATGGGATCGCTTCAATGTACAAATCATTCTTCTTTTTTCTCTATGAAATAGAGTAGAAGCCTAAATGATGGTCCAAAATTATTAATGGAAGTACTCAATTTAGCCATAGAATTCAGTAAGGCTAGATTTAGTACAGTTTGGGATGAGTACAAGGTCCGCAAAAAAAGCGGGATCTGTGAGGGTGAAAAAAATTTTAGGGATTCGTTCCAAAATTAATGGGATCAAATAAATTGAAAGTCTTAATTTGATTGCAGTAATTTCTACCTAGTGAGGAATCCAGGTTGAGGAGGCATTATTATTGCAACTATATATGATATAATCGTGTGCTTCAGCATAAGCAAATTCAATCAAATTCAGTGTTCTAGAACCCACGTAATAAGATAGAACCTCTACATCAAGAAGCCAATCAGGCAGATGTGAATGACATTCACAGCCAGGAGGCCATCCCCATCCATTATATTTGAAGAACGTCGGTCGCCTAGACATAGCAATGATAATTTTCGCACAAGTAGATTCTGGATGTTGACATTGTTTCAATTCCTATTGGGCGTGGGTTGATAAAGATGTGCGAAACGGCTGTTCAGCGTGTGATACAAGCCCGGACAAAACGCTGCATACCCTTGCCTTGCCAAACCTGCCCAACTACCTCCTGAAGATCTTTGCCTACAGCCTGTAATGGTAGCTATTTTTATACCCTCTACCATAATATGGAGGGAATATATAAAAAAATTGTCATTCCGTTTGTAACAACTCGAAATATACATTTTAGACCCCACAAAGTATATATATTTTTGATTGGCATAAAATTCTATGTCAATTTAGCGATGTCCGTCCCTCTATCCGTCTGTGGAAATCACTCTAGCTTCGCACGAAATGAAGTAGATTGTTAAAATTTTACTCAAATGTATGTCTGCAGGACTTTTGGTATTAAATGGGCCACGTAGGTCTACGTTTTTGTATAGCCCCCATATAACGGTACCTCCCGTTATTCGGTATTTGATGATTTTAGCGACATTATTCACCGAAATTGTTTCAAATTTGGTATTTGATGGTCGTAATGGATGCTACAGCCTATGACAGGAGATTGTCTGTTCAGGTCTACGTCTTCGTATAGACTCCATATAACGGTATCTCCAGATATTCGGTATTTTTATGATTTTAGCGGCATTATTCACCGGAATTGTTTGGTATTTGAAGTTCGTAATGGATACTACAGCCTAAGACATAAAATTGTCTGTGCAGGTCCACGTCTTCGTATAGCCCCCATATAACGGTGCCTCCCGATATTCGATCCTTTGTTGATTTTTTTTTTATTCACCGGAATTGTTTCAAATTTGGTATTTGATGTTCGTAATGGATGCTACAGCCTAAGACAGAAAATTGTCTGTCTTCGTATAGCCCCCATATAACGGTACCTGCCGATATTCGATACTTTGTTGATTTTAGCGACATTATTCACCGGAATTGTTCCAAAGTTGGTATTTGAAGTTCGTAATGGATACTACAGCCTAAGACATAAAATTGTCTGGACGTCTTCGTATAGTCCCCCATATAACGGTACCTCCCGATATTCGGTATTTTGATGATTTTGGCTACATTATTCACCGATTTATTACATTTTACAATTACATTTTTAAGCTTCGCATTTGAACATTGTGATGGCTTATGACAAAAGTTACCTATGCAGGTCCATGTCGTCGTATAGACCCTAAAATAAAAGTTACATTCGGTATTTTTAAGATTTTAACAGAATTTGTAACGGATTTTATTCTTTTTGAGAATTGCCGAATTCGTCCAAAATGGTGCTGGGTATTCAAAATTCGGCCCGGCCGAACTTACAGCTTTTTTACTTGTTTTTATTAGATTTAGAACCAGATTAACAGAAATCAACAAGCAACATGTATCACTATTATAATAAGCTGTTTCCTAATCTGCACGTCAATGGGGAGACACTATGTTTCTTGCACCCGAAGCGCTGCCGGTTAGCGACTTGAGAATGTTATTACTACTTTTCAGTGAAAATTGGAGATAGGAATTGTTTATCCAAAGACCTATGCATTCGCTGGTAGTCTCGTCGATTCGTCTTTGCCGGCCGTCGTTAAACGTGACTAGGTTTACACTACCCAAGACCTCTCAACGGCATTTAGCTATGCTTCTCGAGTACAAATTTACCTACCCACAAAATCTTAACGTTTTCACTTATCTTTCAATCCCCAACTATAGCTAATTCAGAGTTGCTAAAGTTCATAAGCTTAATTTAATTCTTGAATTTGCTTTACCTTCCAGAGAGTACTTGTTAACACGCAGTGTTTTAACAGCCCCGCCAGAAGATACATCATTTACTAGTCAGTCAGATGATTTCGAAAGTTCCCGTGAACTCGACGATATTGATGAGAATCGTTTAAGTTCCAGTTTACTGTATTGCTTGGATGGTAATCGCCCTGAATGTGATGAACATGCAGACGATGACAATGATGAGACGACAACGGAAACAAACGATAATGTTGAAATCGAACACAACACAAATGATGCAATTAGTCTTGACAACAATGATCAGAGAATCAAAGAAGATTGTAATTTAAGAGCGGGAATGTTATGTAAAAAGCAAGAAGAAAGTGATACTGATAGCAGCAATATCACACATCTACCATTAGGTGGCAATCGCCTGGCAAACAATCCCTTCGTTATACTTAACAATGCACGTAAACGTGCTGCAACCAATGATATTGAAAAAATGTCTTCAATACTGTTTAACAGTCAACAACGGGAACAAGAAACCAACAGCTCGAGCTATCAAAGTTTCAAAGCATCATCCTCATCAGATCAGACAAATAAGAAGTTGCTCAACAAGTTCAAAGCGAATAAAGAAAACTGTGAGCAGAATGACAATTATGTGACCAATAAAAAGTTAATTATAAGTGAATATCCAGGCGAGACTTCCTTCTAAGAATACATATAAGTTTTAGGCCTTGCCATACAATATGAACGTATGTAGGTGGGAGTAACCGTTGTACGGTTACAAAATTTATAAATAATTTTCAGTTCATTTGTTTATTGATTACTATTGCTATTTGGTAATACTAAGTTCTTCCTTTCTTTCTAAACGACGATTTAGTTTTTAAATACAAAAAAAAAAAAAAAAATGTTTTCTATATTTTTTCAAATATTCATGAACAGATTTTCTGAGCTCTTAGCTTAATTTGTGTTTAGAACGTTTTACGTTCCTCAAAATTGTAATTATGTTTCCCCACTGCTTCCTTGGAGCAGCTTTTATAACGAAATGAATTCAACTTTATACAAAAAAAAAAAAAATATTATTTTGTGAAAATAATTGCAATTATAGCCTCTCATTATTTAAGTTTATAAATTATTAAAACAATCATTTATACACACAAACATTTCCATTAACAATTAATAATCACTGTTAATTAAGATATACCAAAAAGCAAAAATATACGAGTTATGAGTAAAAATTTATATATTTTCTCATTCCATTTGGGTGGCCAATAACAACTACTCTTGAAACTATGGAAATGGAAGAAACTGCGAAAGAGGAGCTACAAAAGAGAAGGAAGAATATCCTAGTTTGTGTTAAGGTCTGGAGCATACAACTGCGGTGAAGAGATGTCATCATAGCGCTGCATCCATTTCAGATAAATGTTTATTCTGCCAAAAATAATTTTAGATCATTAACAAGAGCTGACCAATAATGTGTGTGTAATTTGACAGCAGTACAGGGTGAGATAAAAAACTGCAACAAAGTCAAATGTCATAATTTGTACATTTTTTTAAATTTTATTTAATGAAAGCAAAAAATTTCGGAAATAGCAACATATTTTAGATTAAGTTTAGATTTGTTTGAATTGGTCACCTTTGGCACGAATTATGGCCTTCAAACGGCCAATAAAACCGTTACACGCTGCCTGAATGTTGCTCTGCGATGTTTTGGCCCTTTCCCGGCGAAGCGCTTGCTTGAGGTGATCGATATTTTCGTATTTTTTAGTGCCAACCTTGCTTTCCAAAATACTCCAGACACAGTAGTCCGGAGATTTTGGTGGCCATTGTGCGTTGGAAATTAAGCGAGGAACCTCATTTTGTAACCATTCTTGGGAGGCGCGTGCTGAGAACGATGGTGCTGAGTCCTGTTGGAATGTCCAAGGTCTGCGGCCAAAATGTTTTGCGTACCCAAGGCTTTAATACACCCTTCAGAATATTTTCGCGATAATTTTCGGCATTTATTCAGATGCCACGGTCGATTAATACGAGCGGAAGGCGACCATTGGCTGTTATGGCGGCCCCCATCATCACCATGGCCGGCGCTTGAGTTCTGGTGGCCAACCGAAGGTGCACATTTTCAGCTGACCTCTTTAACAAGTAAACACCATCATTTTGTTTGTTTACAAACTACTGGACAACGAATGTTTTCATATCGGAGAAAAACAAATTTGGCAGTTCACCACTTTCGGCAAAGCGAAGCAACTCCTTGGCTCTTTTGAGTCTAATTTCTTTCTGTTGCAGTGTATGTTCTTTCACTTTTTGCAATTTCAATGGCTTTGCCCGAGCGCATTTTTTCATATTTGCCGAATTGAATATTGCGATATGTTAAACTCACTAGCCATTTTTCGGCAACTGCGATGCGGGTTTCAATCAAGTCGCTCCTTTAATTTTCGAACCATTTCTGCTGATGTTGCGGTTTTCTTCCATCCACTTCCTTAACGTTGAGCTACGCTACCAGTATCACGGTAACGAGCGATGGTACGAGACACAAAAGATTTATTCACATTTAAATTAAAGAAATCACACTATCACGCTTGAATTCCATCACGAATAACTTATTTCTGGAAAATTCTCACCAAAATGCTTTTTTACGCTTGTAAAGAATATAATGAGCGGTCACTGGAAAAAGTTTAACAGCTGTCGGACGAGTGGCTTAGAAATGACAGCAGTCTGAAGTTGGTTGCAGTTTTTTCATCTCACCCTGTATATGTTTTAGAAAAAAAGAGTATCTTTTTATGTTGGGCGTTTCATATTTCCCTATTTACTTCACCTGTGTCATGAAGAAGAAGATCACAGGTCTTCCAGAAGAAGATCCACAGATCTTCCAGAAGAAGATCCATAGATCTTCTAGAAAATCCACAGATCTTCCAGAAGAAGATCCAGAGGTCTTGTAGATGAACATCCTCAGGTCTTCTAGAAGAAGATCCACAGATCTTCTAGAAGATCCACAGATCTTCCAGAAGGAGATCCACAGTGGTTAGTATTGTAATCACAGGGCATCAGACGGCTATTGGCCTCAAACCAGCAATGACAGATCTCTAACACATAGCTCTTTACCGGCTAGAACTTAATAGGTCAAATGTTGACTCCATTGAGGTATAACTTTGTCAGTATATATTTGGCAACCAAGTCGTTTCATTCATTTTTGCCTATGGCCATATTTATTTGGTTGATAATCTTACAAACTAGCAGGAATGGCTTACTGTGCTAAGAACTTAACTATATATAGCTATTCGCTATCTACAACTATTTACATAAAAATTCCGCTATGCTCCTGGCATTTAGCAACTATTTACTTTAAATAAAAAGGAAAAAGAAACTTAAAAACATAAATGCCCCGAAAAATCCAAAGTTAAAAATGGGCGATATCTACTTATTATATCTTAAAACTAAAACTTAAATCTAAGGCTTAAAACTAATTACTATAAACTAATATTTACAATATATACAATTACTGTGTACTGCTGTACACAGTGTTCTCCATATCAAGGGTGTTTTAACGTCGATGGTAGAAACGTAGCTCACCGTTGACGTATAACAGCCCTTCCTCATCTAGCCTTTTTAGTGCACCCGGGGGTAGGTACCCTGCAGTCCGCAGTACGTCCACGTCCAGGCTGCATCGCAGAGCGTTCTCTGTTGTTCAGTCCGTTTATCCGTCTTGTCTAAGAATTCCAGTGCTCCTGAGACCAGGACCCTGTCAATTCTTTCCCCACCTGCCCTGTCATATATGGCCCTATTAGAGGTCCTTCTGACAGTTCCATCCTGACTAAATGTTAGTCCTCTTATGCCTAAACATTAGCCAGGACACTACGCTCCCACTTCCTTTCATCTGGCTGGACGATATGCCAAACCAGACAGGAAAAGCGTAAGCAATAATAGGTCGCATTATTTGCCGATATAGCAGCAACCTAACTTCGGGAGTTAAACCAACCCGCATCTTCATCAGCCCTTGATAGCTGAAGAAAACCTTCCTCGCTCTGTCCAGGATCTATATGTCCATTGAATCTATATGTCCATTGAAGTCAAAATTCTTTTGAAAAAGAAGGTATTTTATCCTGTCTTTTATTTCCACAGTATGAGGTCCAACTTTCACGTCCGGATGGTACCTTGTAAAAATTGGACGAACATATTGTGTTTTCCCGGTAAATATAATTGCCGAGCATTTCTCCTCATTTAGCTTGAGGCCCCATACGGTAAAGAACCTATATAAGACCTCAAGATAAATGTTCAGACGTGCTTCCGCTATACGAGGTAATGGGGCCGTATACGCTACAAGCACATCATCGGCATATGATAATGCTAACCCTCCACGTGGAGGTACAGGCATGTCACTGACATAGATGTTAAACAACATCGGCCTTAGGAGGGAGCCCTGGGACATGCCAGTCACTACAGGTCTGCGACTAGATAGTCGCTCACCTACCCTAACTCCAATGTTACAGTTTGGTGATCAAATCCAAACCGTTGCATTTTAAACCATAATCCTTGATGTCATACGGTATCAAAGGCTTTAGTTGGCATCCAAGTCTATACTAGAAGAAGCGTCCAAGTTTCAATTAATACAAGATAGTCAACGATAATTAATCGACATTTGTCTAGCCATATGGCTAGAGAGAGAGAATATATAATTTGATACAGCCAAAACGTGCCTCGTCGAAATAACGATTTTAGACCCTAAGTCTCTTTGGACGACCTAGCGATCCGTCCGTCATTCTGTCTGTCTGGTTGGTGCGCACGATAACTCTCGAATGGAGTATCCGAATCGGTCCAAATTTGGTGAATCGCAATATTATTATCAAACTTAGATTGAGTTCGGTGATGGGTAATATCGGCCCACTCATTCTGGTATTATCTCCCCCACAAAGGTCGAATTTTTCAAAAACAATATTTTACTGCACAAAGAACGAAAGGATAATTCCGTCTTGCTCCAACATTGCAAATCCTAATATTTGCATCAGTTCTAGGTGAGGTGCGAAAATGGATGATATCGGTTCACTGCATCAAAGTGAATAATTATAACTTTTATTAAATGTGATGTAGGAGACGGTTTATTTATATTTATATTATTTATATATATATTTGTTGTTGCAAAATGGTCAGGCTTAATTCCTTTATTGTTGTTTTTATAAAAACAACGTTTCTTTGTTGGTGGAGAACGATGGTAATGTTTAACAGGGGGTAGGGCAGGGAATACCTAGGTTTCGGAAAGACCCACCAATCCTTATCAGTCCCTTGTTTTTGTCTGGGATATTCTCCCCAGAAGTTATTTTAAAAATAACTTCTTTGACAAAAAAAAACATTTTTTATCCAGTGACGAGATCGTAAGCTCATTAGAAGAGGAACCAAAGAATTAAATAAAACTAAAATTCTTTTGGAAAATCTTCTAAATCTTACAACCGCACTTATAAACATTTACATCTTTCTCCACTTGTTATGCTTTCGTTCTACATGAACGAAGTAGCACAATCATGTAAGTTGGTTTTGTCTGTTACAACATTACCATCGTTCTCCACTAATAAACAAACGCTGTTGTTATAAAAACAACATTAAAGGGATTAAGCCTGACCATTTTACAACAACAAAATACTATGGTATCCCGAACAAACAAAGCCAACACTGTTCTTTTATTTATATTTGACATTAGTGGTCTTATAAATAATGGATATTCTTAAAAATTCGACCCTTGTCCCGAACATGAAGATATTCGAAGTCAAAAAATCTATATGGGTCGTGTGAAAAATATATAAATATATACTTCTTTATGTGAGGGTTTGTTTGTACCAACATTTGAGCAGATATTTGTTGCCACATGCTTTTGCACAAGAGAATTTCCTAACTAATCTCACATATATATATATATATATATATATATATATATATATATATATATATATATATACATATATAAAAATAGTGTTGGATGATAACATTAGAGCCAATAAAAACAAATGACAGATTGTTGAGGTACATTTCCCCAAGTGGCTATACGAATGTGACGTTATCGACTTTGTAGTCTGATATCGCTTGAATTCTGTTTGCCATGGTCAAGGGAAGTATGTTTGGGTATAGGGGTTTTACAATGATGACAGTACGAAAATTTAACGGGGTCGCCTTAAATTTCCACTCGATATCATCAAGATTGTGTGGAAGTTAGAGCCGATAATAGAAGTGTGTATCATTTGCTTCAAAATTATTGAAATAATAATCAGTTGATCAACATGGCGTTTAAAGTGGATGTTGTTATCAGCCAGTCGGTTTGTTAGTCTCCCAAAAAAAAAAAATTGTTTGATTGGGTTAACAATATTATGGCATGTGTCTGATTCCTGTTGGCACTACGGACATGCAAGATAACTGAATTGGTTCACGTTTTTAGTACAACCTCTACAAAGTGTGCTATAATGCATGCTGTCTAGTGCAGCGATGTTGTAGTAATAAATTTATGTGGATGATGTGGTATTTTGATGGCTATTTACATAGACATACAGGGTGATATGAAAAAAATGCAACCGACTTCAGACTGCTGTCATTTCTAAGCCACTCGTCCAACAGATGTTACAAAAGCATTTTGATGTGAATTTTCTAGAAAAAAAGTTATTCGCGATGGAATGGAAGCGTGATTTCTTTATATTTGGCTGGAAAACCACAAGTGGCTATCGTTAGAGCACTCCAGCATCTATATGTGAATAAATCTTTTGTGTCTCGTACCATCGCTCGTTACCGTGGACGGAAGAAAACAGCAACATCAGCAGAAATGGTTCGAAAAGTAAAAAAGCATCTTGACCGAAACCCGAAACATATCGCAATATTCCATTCGGCAAATGTTAAAATATGTGCTCGGGGTGAAGCCATTGAAATTCCAAAATGTGGAAGAACTTACACCGCAACAGAAAGAAAATAGACTCAAAAGAGCTAAAGAGTTGCTTGGCTTGGCCGAAAGTGGTGAACTGCCGAATTGGGGTTTCTCCGATGAGAAAACATTTGTTGTCTAGCAGTTTGTAAACAAACAAAATGATCGTGCTTACTTGCCAAAGAGGTCCGCTGAACTTGAACTCAAGCGCCAGACACGGTGTGGGCCGCCATAAAGCCGATGGTCGCTCTCCGTTCGTATTAATCGACCGTGGCATCAGAATAAATGCCGAATATTATCGCGAAAATATTCCGGAGGATGTATTAAAGCATTGGGCACGCAAACATTTTGGTCGCAAACCTTGGACATTCCAATAGGACTCAGCACCATAGCAATCACCACGCGCCACCCAAGAATGGTTACAAAATGAGGTTCCTCGCTTCATTTCCAGCGCACAATGTCCACTAAAATCTCCGGATACTAATACGTTGGACTATTGTGTGTGGAATATTTTGGAAAGCAATGTTGGCACTAAAAAATACCAAAGTGTCGATCACCTCAAGCAAGCGCTTCGCCGGGAATGGGCCAAAATACCGTAGAGCAACATTCGGGCAGGGTGTGACGGTTTCATTGGCCGTTTGAAGGGCATAGTTCGTGCCACAGGTGACCAATTCGAACAAATCCAAACTTATTCTGAAATTTGATGCTATTTCCGACATTTTTTGCTTTCATTCAATAAAATAAAAATAAATAAATAAAAATTATGGCATTTGACTTTGTTGCATTTTTTTTTATCTCACCCTATATAGTGACTTAGTGGATAAGAGGACACTTGTAGCATCATTTGGTTATAACAGTGTCGGTTCCCTCCCGGCAGGAAGACATCTTGTACGATGTAAGGGGTGATTTTTTAGCTATTATCTTTTTTTTTGGCAATAATGACAATATTGAACAGCTCACGCATGTTTCGTGTTTTGTTTCACTGTCAAACATCTTCAGTTTGGTCTATAATTTAACCATGTATCGTCTTACAAACGAACACTGCTGGCAAATTATTGCATTCTATTATCAAAATGCGTGCTCTGCTAAGAAAGTTCCAAAAATAATTTAATTTTTGGGTTGGTAAATAAATAAAGACAGAAGCATTACAAAAGCTACTAATGTGTTCAGAAAAAGTTACAGTTTGGTGCGGTTTATTGTCTACCATGAATCGTAACGCAACTGTAAGTGGTGAGCGCTTGCGTGGGATAATATCCATCTTTTTTTTTGTCCAAAATGCTAGAGCTTGCCTTGATGACATGTGGTTTCAACAATGGTCGTCTTGAGAAGCGGGTTCGATGAATATTTTATTTCACGATCGGTCAATTGTCCGCTGTTCAATTAACACCTTCGGACTATTTTGAAGCATTTTTATACCCTCCACCATATATAGTATGGAGGGTATATTAAGTTCGTCATTCTGTTTGTAACTCATCGAAATAATAATTTAGACCCTATAACGTATATATATTTTTCATCAGCGTGAAATTCTAAGACGATTTAGCTCTGTCTTCAGTTCGACAACGCATCAACCACTCAATATAACTTTCGATCCGAAGTCGAATCGAACACGCATTCGATGTTGGAAGTTCCATACCACTATCGACTCGAACCGTTTGGTTCGTTGGGATGTTGTCTAGGAAGCTCAGTAAGATCAAACAGATAGATCGCCAAAGCTCATTTTCAATTCGGTTGTTGGAGAATAAGCAAGACGTACGGTGTTGACGGGTCATTGCAACATTGGATGAAACTGTTTCATTAATTTTGTTGTAGCTCACACAATTTTCGGCCGATCTCTTTCCATTTTCCAATACATTCGATTTTTAATTATTTGGTGGCCTGTGCATAATGTGGAAAAAATCGGGTTTCGCAAATATTTCATCAGTTTAAGAGGTGAAATGGTCCGATCTCTACCATATTTATAATTATTACATTTCGCGTTTTATGAGCTTCATGGATATTCAAGATTTTGAGCCTTTTTGGGAGAGGCACCAAAAGGAGTGGGTCGATATATCCCACCTTCACAACAGATCTTGTGTTTGTGTGAAATATAAAGAGAACTTGTTGCTTACTTCGGATTTTATAAACGTTTTGGTTATTCAAAACATTGTGAGGGAGGTACCAGAAAGAATGATCCGATCTCTACCGTCTTTACTACAAATCCTGTGTTAATAGAAAGATATGCCAAGTCTAAGTGAAATTGGATATTAATTTCGCGTTTTATGAGCTTAATTTTAATAAACAAAATTTTGACCAGAACGAATAGACCCATATATTCCATCTTAGTACCAGATCTTGGGTTTACAAAAATATTGGGATGTGTGAAAATTTTAAGACAATCGGATCCTTACATCACATTTTATAAAAGTTATATTTATTGAAAATGTTAACCCTTTGTGGGGAGGTACTTGATGGAGTGGACCGATATTGTCCATTATCGCATCTGGTACCTCCCCTACAGAGGTTCAAAATTTTGAATATCCATGAAGCTCAAAAAACGCGAAACTAACATCCGATTCCATTTCAGGCTTGGTACATCTCATAATTTCCATCAACACAAGATCTATTATAAAGATGGTAGAGATCGGACAATTTCTTTTGCTACCCCACACCCACCCACAAAGGGTCACAGATTTTAATAAGTCAGCGATTCTTTACAACTTGCTCTAAACCATAGAGGGTCAACAGTTTGTATAATCATAACAGAAGTTAAAATATATTTAAATAATCGAACAATGGCTGAGGGTATTAGCAAAGATATAGAAGTGTAAAGATGGGACAAAACAGAGTCAAGATAAATGTGTTTTTTACATTAAAATGGTCCTGCCATGAGCTGTTATTCTGGATAGTATAGACACAAACCATTTGCTCAAAATGCATTGTGTCTAGTCTTTACCATTTTAGGTCTTTGGTATTAATCTGTCGGCAGAACCGATTGATACTTTTTTACTTTTTTTTATTTTGACCTTTTTTGTTGAGTTATCAGAAGGACCGATATGCTCCAACTTACACCAAACCTTGGGCAAATAAAATTATTGGGATGTGTGAAATTCGAAGACAATCGGGCTCTTACATCACATTTTATAAGTGATGTAATATTCAAAAATTTTGACCCTTTCAATTTTGCACCTGACCTAGCACTGATGCAAATATAAGGATTTGAAAAGTTATAGCGAAATCGGATTATTGTTTCTCTTTCTGCGCAGAAAATATATTTTTTTTTGAACGACGACGACCATGTGTGGGTGACGTACCAGAAGGTTTGGACCGATATTGCCTTTCTCCGAACTCGATCTTAGTTTGACAAAAATATTACGATGTACCAAGTTTGGACCAAATCGGATATCCCTTCGAGAGTTATCGTGTGCACCAGTCAGCCAGTCAGACAGAGAGACCTAGGGTTTAAAACCGTTATTTTGACTAGGCACATTTTGACCGCATCAAATGATATATACCCTCTCCAGCCATACGGCTGAGGGTATAAAAACAACTAGTTGCATTTGTTATTTGTAAATTTGAAGTTACAAGACACTCGCTTCAGGGTTGTGTCTTTCAAATTTTATCATTCTGCCGTACCTTGTAATTATTGTATGGAGCTTGCAAGTTCTGGAAGAGAGCATATAATTTCCACATAACTTAATCCACAAACACATGATGACCTTAAGACTTAGGAAGACATTTTCAGAGTCAAAATATATCCGCGACAAATTCCTTTTTCCAAATTCCAGCCTATGACAAATGACAAATCATTTTATATACATATTTATGCCCTTGACCATGAACAATCTTATTCCGCGAATAAATGTTTTATTTTTCCTGAGGGCCAAACTTCACGTCCACTCAATTGCTTTATCTTTCAAGAAATTTGATTTTTGTTTAGTTTTTTTTTCTTCCGAATTTAGTTGGCAAAAAGAAGTCATATGATTTTGATTAATATAAATAAATTGATTAAATTTAATTGTGTTTAATTTATGACAATTTTTGAGTTCATTTTTTGAAGTTCAAGTGTATTTTGTGGCACAAGATTCAGTTGATAAAAATAAGTCGCAGCCTAAGATTAAGAACCTAATTTAATAGGTTTGGTGCCATATTTCATCATCTGGCGATCTGATAATCTAAGCAGATTAAAATGCATTTAGTGACGGAATTGTACGTTCAAGGATCTAATTATTCTATTATTTTCCCTGTAGAATAAAGCATAATTTTAAATTCACCAGAATTGAATGTAAGGACAAAATATTAAAGCAATAATTGCTCGCCATTAAAGTCCTGGACTGCATGTAGGAACAATTAGGTTATTATGCCACAGTGGCAAAGAAACGCTATACTAATGAAGCTATATACAGGGCGAGATGAAACAACTGCAACCAACTTCAGACCGCTGTCATTTTCAAGGCACTCGTCCGACAGCTGTTAAAATTATTCCAGTGACAGCTCATTATATTGTCTACAAGCGTACAAAAGCACTTTGGTGAGAATTTTCCGGAAAAAAGTTATTCGTGATGACATTCAAGCGTGATAGTGTGGTTTCTTTATGTTTTGCTGGAAAACCACAAGTGGTCATCGTTAGAGCACTCCAGCATTTAAATTTGAATAAATCTTTTGTGTCTCGTACCATCGGTTATTACCATGATACTGGTAGTGTAGCCCGGCGTCAATGAGGTGGACGGAAGAAAACAGCAACATCAGCAGAAATGGTTCGAAAGTAAAGAAGCGACTTGATCGAAACCCGCGTCGCAGTGGCCGAAAAATGACTTGTGAGCTGAACATATCGCAATATTCCATTCGGCAAATATTGAAAAATGAGCTCGGGGTAAAGCCATTGAAATTCCAAAAAAATGCAAGAACTTACACCGCAACAGAAAGAAAATAGACTCGCTTGGCCGAAAGTGGTGAACTGCCGATTTTAATTTTCTCCGAAGAGAAAACATTCGTTGTCCAGCAGTTTGTAAACAAACAAAATGATCGTGTTTACTTGTTAAAGAGGTCAGTTGAAAATGTGCACCTTCGGTTGGCCACCAGAACTCAAGCGCCGGTCATCGCTTTCCGCTCGTATTAATCGACCGTGGCATCAGAATAAATGCCGAATAATTAAAGCCTTGGGCAGGCAAACATTTTGGCTGCAGACCTTGGACATTCCAAAGGAACTCAGCACCATCACACTTAGCACGCGCCACCCAAGAATGGTTACAAAATGAGGTTCCTCGCTTCATTTAAAGCGCACAATGGCCACCAAAATCTCCGGATACCAATCCGTTGGACCATTATGTCTGGAGTATGTTGCACTAAAAAATACCAAAGTGACGATCACCTCAAGCAATCGCTTCGCCGGGAATGGGCCAAAATACTGGTTTCATTGGTCGTTTGAAGGCCATAATTCATGCCAAAGGTGACCAATTCGAAACAATCTAAACTTGTTCTAAAATTTGATGCTATTTCCGACATTTTTTGCTTTCATTCACTAAAATTGTAAAAAAATGTAAAAATTATAACGTTTTTTTATCTCACCCTGTATATATTCTTGATCAGAGTAAACGACGATTTAAGACGTCGATATTCGGTATTTTCATGATTTTAGAACAATTTTTCAATGTTACTGTCTCAAAATCCACACCGGCAGTTCACTTCTTCCGCACGGGCTGGCTATTTATACAAGAGAGATGAAGACGCTAACACAGGCCATATAAGCTAAAATTGCTGTTATGAGAAAGGCAACAGAATTAGTAAAAGATCGCAGGATCTCTAAAAGCAATTTGGTCCTGTATTAAAAGATTGCGAAGAAGAAAAAGATCTTTACCTCTTCTTATGCTTCAAGTCAAACAGGTCAGGGAAACCTCTCCCTTGTATTTTTTGACCAAGGGCGACAAAGTGAGGTCTGACATTGAAAAGGTGTTCTTGGCAACAGAATTCCAAAAATTAGAAACAGTCAATACAACGCCAAAGCATCCAAAAACAAATTAGAACTGTCACTAAGCTTTGCCTGCATCTGTATTCCATTAACCTGTACATCTAACACCCTATCCTCCAGTTTTCCAGAAAATATGTTTATTAGTGCCGATATTTAGAATTCGAGCTTACTACATTATTTCTGTTGAAGTTAGTAATGGATTCTACAGCCTAAGACGGAAAATTGTCTGTGCAGGTCCGGTTCTTCGTATATCCTCCATATATATTCGGTATTGTAATGATTTTAGCGAGATTTTCCACCGGAATTGTTTCAAATTTGGTATTTGAAGTTCGTAATGGATACTACGGCCTACTACAGAATATTGTCTGTGCAGGTCCACGCTTTGGTATAGCCCCCATATAATAGTACCTCTTTTTATACCCTACACCACAAGGTGGTCATTATACCCTACACCACAAGGTGATCAGGGTATTATGTCTTTGTGCATTTGTTTGTAACAGCCAGAAGGAAACGAGATAGACCCATAGTTCCTTTTGATGATCTGCATAGAATCACATTCTGAGTCGATTTATGCATGTCCGTGCGTCTGTCCATGTATTTTTGTAAACAAAGTACAGGTCGAATTTATTGCCCGATCCAGATGAAATTTTGCAAAGATCTTTTGTTTGGCCCAAGGACGAACCCTATTGAAATTGGAGATAATCGGTCAAAATTTAGATATAGCTCCCATACATATCTTCGTCCAATTTGCCTTTTATTGTGCACCAAACGTGTAATATCAGCCTGAATTGTATGGAATTTTGCATATACACCCAAATTAGGCCTGAAAATATGTATGTCAAATTTGATCGAAATCGGTTCAGATATAGCTATAGCTCCCATATATATTGTTCATCCGATTTGTTATTTTTGTCCACCGCCGCCGTAATATGCACAATATTTGGGGAAATATATCAAATACAGCTCAGAAATACATTTGCTAAATTTTATCGAGATCGGTTCAGATTTGGATATAGCTCCCATATATAACTTCGTCCGATTTACCTTTTATTGTGCACCAAACGTCTAATATTTGTCCAAATGGGATGGAATTTGGCACTTACGACCGAATTGAGTCTAGAAGCTAGTATGTCAAATTTGGCGAAGATCGGAGATATAGCTATAGCTTCCATATATATTATTCATCCGATTTGTTATATTTGTTACCCACAACCGTAATATGCACTCCGTAACAACGATATTCAGGGAAATATATCAAATACAGCTCAGAAATATCTTTGCCAAATTTTATCGAGATCGGTTCAGATTTGGATATAGCTCCCATATATATCTTTATCCGATTTCAAATTAATTGTGCACCAAATGGGCAATACAATTCCGAATTTAAAAGATACAAATGCTTCGGCATATTTAGTCCTTTGAACTTTAAATTATAATTATAATCATAGCGTGTATGATTGAATTCTCCCATAAAAACTTTTAATTGTTATGTGGAGCTCTACTTAATTAGCAAAGTGGTGTAGGGTATCATAAAGTCGGCCCCGCCCGACTTTAAGACTTTCTTTACTGGTTTTGTTTTAGATTCGTTCCAAATGGTGGAGGGTATTCAAAGTTCGGTCCGGCCGAACTTACAGCTTTTTTACTTGTTTCTTATAAATACTACAATACTGGCATTTGTATACACTTCGTGCGTAAACATAACAAGCACATCATCCTGGTAAGGCGATGATCGTATATCAAAAAATTTTATCGATGGAAACTAATTTGTGAATCTGCATTTTTGTCGGAAAATTAATGTTTATTACTTCCTGTACACCCCTCGTACAGGCAGAGCTCTTCACAACTATTTTCTTAATATTGTAGACGATATACTTAATATGTTGCATAATAAAAACACAAGCGTCCACCAGATAATATGGCCTACCCACCCCCTTTTTTTTGGGGTAGGTCAATGCTTCGAGAGCTATTGATTGAAATGTTGGCCTTCATTTAAATATCCCACGAAGAAGGTAGTCTATTATATCATCTACATTCACATACATACATATACGGTATGATACACTTTCACTACGCAGAAAGAAATCAATTTTCTTATAAATTTTAATTAAATTTAAAAAATCTAGACCTCCCTTGGTCCTCTACGATTCTGTTCTGTGCTCTTAATAAACTAACCAATTGAAAAATCACCACAAAACATGAGCACTGGGTTTCACCATAGCATCCATTATAGTCAGTTGTACCTTAACGAGACACATAAACCCAAACCTCTCTCCGAGCAATTGTTTTCAATCAAACCAAAACATAGTACAATACGATTGTTGTTGTTCTTTTTGTAGTATGATTTATTAATTTATTGTCTAAATTAAAGCAAACATAAATTGATACAAACAGTTATTCTGTATTCAAGTGTGTGGCTTGGCGGAAGAGTGAATGAGGGGAGGGGGCGGTTCAACAAAAAACAAAAGGAACAACCGACCACCACCATCACCATCACTCACCGGGAAGTGTGTAGAATTCTTTTTGGTGCGTTTGCAAACAATTCTATGGCTATAAATTAAATAATTTCCCCCATTGGCTTATGCGTGTGTGTGTGCGCGTGTGTTTGCTTTTTTTTCTGGAATGCAGGTCTTGCCCTTAGCTTTATGCGTTTTAGAGATTATGTGTTGTTGTATCTTCTTCTTTAGATGACTGCTTACATTTCTTTGAGCACCTTGCGGAAACGATCCAATACCATATTGGCATGCTTTTCGCTAAAGATCAATGCTGGTCTAAAGCGTATGGCTACATCACCACAACCACCGGTTTGCAAACCGGTCATTTTCAATTTGGCAATCATATCGTCGCGAGTCTTGCCATTCTTGCAATTGACCGCCAAGAAGGTACCACGTCCACGTGTGGAATTCAGAATGGTCGAGAACTCTTTTTCCAATTCCAATAGACCACTCTTGAGAACCTTACCCGATCGTTGAACCTGGTCCAGCAGATTTTCTTCTTTGATCACTTTAACGATTTCTTCGAGCAGGAGAATCTTGCCTGGATCACCCATCCAGGTGTTGAAAATACGATAGGTTTCCTTGGGAACAAATTCACTGGTGTGGAAGTAGCCACCCAATTGCATTTTCTTGCTGAACGTAACTACATCGGGGGGAGAGGGTAGGTTGAAGTGTTCATGGCACCACATCTTACCGGTGCCACCACCGCCAGTTTGTACCTCGTCGATGAGCAGAGCCATGCCATTGGCCTTGCAAATGCGTTGCAATTGTTGGAAGAATTCGGGAGAGGCTTCGTTGTCACCGCCCTCACTTTGAATGGGCTCGACCACAACACCTGCCACTGGAATACCCTTTTTGTTGTATTGCTCGATTAAGTCCTGAACTTCGGCCAAGCAGCGTTTATCCTGTTCCTGGTTGTACATAACATTCTCTTCCAAAGGATAACGATATTCGGGGAAACTAGCCACGGGCCAGTCAAAGGATGGCACATCAATTTTGTGTATATATTTGGAATGTGTGGTCGATAAAGCACCCATGGTACGGCCATGGAAGGCTCCCTTGAAGGAGAGCAAGCTCAGCTTGGGGGCACCTGGTGGCATATTAAACATGCAGGAGTTTTTCTCCTCCTCACTGAAGGTGACATTTTCACCGCGCTGGGTCTGTCTGTACCACATGAAGATATTCTTGTAGGCATTCTCGTTGGAACATGAGCCGCACATCATGGTGGTCATTTTGTCGAGACCCTTGGGTGCCACCTGCTTAAGGACATTCTCCAGTTTCTGGGGCCATTCCTTGCCAGGGAATACACCCAAGGCAGGACGATTAATTAAAGCTTTTAAGTTGCTATCGTTTTCGAAGACTTTCAACAACCTGGGATGATTATAGCCCAATGGCACCGACGAGATTTGTGTGTAGACATCCAATAGCATGTTACCATCAACATCACACAAATAGTTTCCTGTGGACTTTTCATAGTCGGCAAACAGTTGGACAGTGCCTGCCTGTTGTATGGCACCCAATTGTTTCTTCAACTCCAAGGATTTGGGTCCAGGAATGGTGGAGGTTTTTAGTATTGGCTCCTTGGGCTCGGCCAACGAGGAATAATGTTTAACATTTTTGGAAGCTCTGGTTACGTGTTTTAAACCTAAGGCAGCACGCATGGTTGTAGTTTTTGTTTTTTCAATTCAGTTTTTGCAAATTCCCAAAAGAACAATAACGTTCGTTGTTGGTGTTGTCCGTTTCTTTTTTTATTTTTCTTCTTCAATATCCGGATAGGTTCGTTGTCCCGCTTTTCCTTAAACTTGGATTTTTATGTACAATACGGAACGGAATGCATGGAAGCACTGAATGTTGGTATACCTTCATTCCTCACAAAATACCTCTTCATCGGCATGAAGAAATGCAAATGGAGAGCATTGCGGTGTCTCTCACGCTCTCAGCATTCATGATTGTTGTTGATGAGAATGATAGTTGGGGGGCCAATAACGCTATCTCTGCAGTCAGTCAGCCACTCACTCACTCAACTTACTTTCATTCTCAATTACTGTGCTCCACACCACTGTATTCTCTTAATGTTGCTGTTTTTGTTGTTCGTTGCTGTGGGATATCATCAAAAATAAAGATTCGGCGCACTAATAACCGTAATTGAAATCAGTGGTAGGTAAGTACATGCCTTTATTGCAGGACTGTGTGGCTGTTATTAGTTTCAAGCTGTTTATAGATAATCAGAGTAACAATCGTAAATTCACTGTGTGGAGATGAGCAGGGTCGAATCATTAATACCCTATTTTATGGCAAAACAACAATATTTTTGTAAGAATTTTTAGCAGGCTCAGAAAAAATGAGAAAATACCTTTGCATAACAAAATTATGTGGTATTTTTTGTGGATAAATGATTTCTAGGTTTAACATTTGAATATACGCCCACGTAAAAGAACAAGGAATTTAAGGTTACCGTGTTTAGACTATTGACCGAAATTTAAGTCCACCTAAACTTCTTTATTCTTTTATGCAAAAGCTAATCTAAATCTAGCAATATTTAGGGCTGTCATACATTTGTTACTCTGTTGAGATAGAGGCCCCCTCTTGAGTTCAGCCATTTTAAAGTTCTTAAACTTTTTTAGCGCATATACAGGTTTGCTATACCCTAATTATTTAAAGTTCGGTTAAGCTCAAACCTCTTTTTTTACTTGTTTTGACCATTTGAGACAACAAACACCATGTGACATATATTGTACGACGGTATTAATAAAAATGCAATGGTTTGTCATTTATTTTAAAACTGTTGTTTTGCTTTGTTTGTTAAAGGTTAATGAACTTTGCCACACCCACTGTCTGATCTGTTGTCTGTTTACGTTTGTCGGGGTGGAAAGTAAACAGCAAAAGTTTGTGATCTTGTGGTCTGATGTAGGTACTGACTTGAAGAAAAAAAATCAGAAATATAAATGGAACGTTAATTTATGTTTTTATGTAGAACTTGGCGAAAGTTCATTAAACTCATCAGCTTTCAAATATTAGAAATGCATATGGAATTAAATAGCTTGACTTTTTATAGGAAAGAAGATTCTTCTTACACTGTCTGTGGTGTTCCGTTTACGAAACCTTATTGTATATGACCAGACTATAAGAATTTTTGTGGCCTCCAGATATTCTTTTAAGGTCCTAATACATAAGAGGATTTTTTCCTGACATCACCCTGGATTCCTTTATTATTTTAGCTAAATAGACAGACGATGATTTATGCCAAAAAAAATTCTCTCATTATCTGGCTTTCTATCTCCGAAAATACTCCGAATCTGAACTACACCTCTCACCTGAAATTTTGTAGTAATCATAAAGATTACATTGCAATTTTTCTAATGGAATATTTTAACACGTATTCTCGACAATTAATCGTGTAGACCCAGCCGATAAAAACTATGTACCTATTCTCCTTGTTTGCTCTTTCGTCGCTCATTTGTGTGATTTTTGTTTTTTCTATCTGCCATTACCTCTTTTAGAAGCAGAAGTTTAATGGGCAAACCACCGATAACAGGGTCTGTTTTTATTTTGGCACTCAGCCAAAGTTAGAGCGTTACATGGGCTCATAATATTCCTGTGTTGTACATCTTTCTATGATCCGCTGATTTTTTACAGTCTCTGACAGAGTAAGAGTCATAATCTCTTCCTACTTATAAGTTCCTTATTCCACATCAAAAAGAATTGGCTTTGGTTTTGGTAGGTTTTTGGAGTCTTAACACAAAAAAATTGGGTATGTGTTTATATAGCTTCTAGCTGACATGATTATTTCGAGATGTTCCCGACATTTACATTAAAGAGCGCAAGTGTACGTGTTCAAAACAAATGAGGATCACAAACAACAAAAGATTCATAAAAAATACTATTATAAAGTCTACAACATTTTTTTTTTTTGTATCAAAAATAAAAACAACAATAAATTAGAATAACGAACGTGTGCATGTTTATCTTCCTATTGTATTTTATTAACATATTTATAAATTGAATTTTATTGCTCAAAAATACTATCACTCTTGGAATCGCATTTATTGTTCTCTAAAAATATATGATACCAACACACACACCTGCATACCCAGAGAAAGTGTGGCAACAACAATTTATCGCTCTATTATCAAATTTGGCAGATAACAAACAAGTGCGGGAGAGCTAAAAATCAGGTGATAATAGCACTCTCATAATGGTTTTGGAAAGTTCCGCGCTCATTTATTGTTAGGACTGCTGACTATGGCTAGTGTTTTGCCTTGTTTTGAAAACCAACTAGCAAAAGAGGTGCTACTTCATCCCTATCTAAATACTGATTAATGGACGTTTATGACATTTTCTAAAATAGAGATTGATAAATGGTCGATTATAAAGTACACCACGCTGCACATATTTCTGTTATAACCTAAATTAAAGGTGAGGTGAACATAATCAGATTGGCATCATGGCTAGGCATATTAATGTCAAATTATAAAGAGAAAAGGCGGCAGAAGTCGAATGCGGCATTTATTTTTGCTGCCTTTTTTAATGGAACGACTCAAAATATTACATTAAGGCTTCTTCACACAACATCTCTCTTTACGAGAAAATCCACGGGACAATAAGAAGGTGTGGCAGGATACCAACTGGTTACAATTTTTTATTATATAAGGTCGGCCAGTAAGTCCAACTGAGAAGTTTGCTGTCAAAAGACATTTGAAATTCAAAGAGAGTCACACGTCACACAAAAACCTAATATATTCAAAGACAGATTTCTACTCACAAGTAAATTGGAACACACTTCCAGCCTAACTAATTTGGGCCCAGTCGTATAAACATTTTTGGAAAATTATACTTAACACTGTAGAATGAACGCTGGTATTGTCACCCGAAATTCTTAATTTCTCAATTCCATTTTGGTTCCTCTATGTACTGACATTACAGTATTGCTATTGACATAAATGCAGCAAGTTGTTTTACTTTTGAATAAATTTACTTCGAATAAATAACCAAAAAAACGAATGAAAGTTCAAGTTTTTTTAAATCATATTCTATATATCTCTTAATATTTATTTCATAACAAAAATTGTAAATTTTACAATGCTTTCCTTGATTTCATTGTGCCATTCATTCACCTGCCTATTAATAATTTTTTGTTTTTAAATTTAAATTAAAATTTAACGATGACACAATACATTACCACTAACTGGCAAGTACGTGACCAATTTCATAACCGGTACTCGGGTTACTACAAAATAAATAGCTTAGAAGAAAACGATTTTCAGAAACCTAATCGTAATGACCTTTTCATGTTATAGAACCCTATATCAATACCTCGTTTGTTTTGATTCTACATATTTATCGGTAATTTCTCTATATAGTATCTTTCTGGTCGAGAGGACGACTGCTGGAATTCTTCTAAACTCACTCAAAATGGGTAGCTGGACATTGGAAGTCTTCAAAATGGCCATGTACATGACATTCCCGGTGGCAATGTTTCATATCTTTAATCAACCAGCGTACTTCGAAGAATGGGTAACCAAAAAGAAACGTGAATTATATCCACCAGAAAGTTTGGGCCATCGTGAGACACTGCAACAGGCCATCAAGGAACATCGCGAAAAACAAGATCAGAAATTCTTGAAAGCTTTGGAAGATATTGAAAAGAAGCAATCGGCCTAGATTGGCAGAGAATGGAGATAGGTGTTTGTTTTAGTTCGTTAAATCATATAATTCATTTTTACATTATATAAGAAAATGTGTATTGTTTAATAAATATTGAAAAACAAAATTCAATTGAGTTTGTTAGAAGATGAGAACGAAATTGCAAGACTACAAGCTTTTCCCATTAACCGGCAAGATAATTTATGGATGTCATGACTTTAAAAGGTTATGTCGTTCAAACTAGATATCCATCAGTCAAGATGCCTATCAAAAGGAGCACTATGCAAATATAGTAGATTTAGTACTGCACGATATTGTGAGAAATATTTACAGGCTATAGTAAATGCTTTAGGTTTGAACTGTAGAACAGAACAGAATCTAAAAACAATAAAAGTTGTCCGAAACATCCCACATGGTGGGATAAAATCTACAGAAATTTGGCAAATTATTTTGCAAACGTTGGAGCTTCAAACAATTATTATAGATTAGAGTATGGGAAAACAAGATCTGCATGCAACTGGGTGACAGAGTCGTTACGTACTAACAACACTTATACTTGTAGAAGAGTGTCAAGAAGAACTATGTTAGAACGTATAAATTTATTACTAAAATACTATCTATAGGAAACCATGAAAATTGTGATGTCATGAAGTTTTTAAGTTTTTGGTCGCACGTTTTTCCTGGACCTTACAAAGAGGCAATTCAAATAAGAGGCAATTTAAATAAGTTTGGCATACATTTTAAATTGAAACCATGAAAATCGTGATGCCATGAAGATTTAAGTCGAACGTTTTTCCTGGACCTTTAAACGAGGCAATACAAATCAGTTTGGCATACATTTTAAAATGAAACCATGAAAATCGTGGTGCCATGAAGTTTTAGGTCGCGCGTTCTTCCTGGACCTTACAACGAGACAATACAAATATGTTTCTATATTTGTTTGTAATTATGGACTCGAAAACCGCTGAAGAGATTTTGCTGAACATTTCCAAGCATACTACAACATCGCTTGAAAGTAACATAGGCCATAAAAATTTTTAAAATTCCTCTTGGAACTGGAGATATAGCATCAAAGTCGGAGGTACCTCCCAGATTTAGATTTTATATGCACATATCTATTAATCTATTACAGATACAGTCCCCAAATTTGGAATGCCTAACGGAACTTGAAACAAAAATAAATTTGCCGAATTATATTGAAATCGGTTTAGACTTGGATATTGCTCTCATATATATTTTCGACCGATTTCTTTTCTATGACGCACCAAACACGATATGTATGTTCGATTCCAATATGATTTGGAATGAGTGACGGGATTTGATCAGAAAAAAAATTTCTAAATTATATTGAAATCGATTCAGATTTGGATATAGTTCCCATATATATATTTTCGACTGGTTTCGTTTATTTGATGTCCAGATTTGGATATAGCTCCCATATATATTTTCGACCGATTTCTTGCATCTTGATGTACCAAACATGATATGTATATTCGATTCCAATAAATTTGGAATGTGTGACGGGATTTTGATCAGAAAATAAATTTGTCAAATTATATTGAAATCGGTTCAGATTTGGATATAGCTCCCATATATATTTTCGGCCGATTTCACATATTTGATGCACCAAACATGATATGTTTGTCCGATTCCATTTAAATTCGAACAGAAAGACGAAATTTGGTATCAAAAAATGCATATAAAATCAAAAGGTGTAGCGAGCGCGCTGGATCCGGCTAGTATTATATAAAACGAATGGGGTACAGGATTTAGTGCAAACATAGTTCAAGGCAATATTTTTCTCAGGAGTATGTGAAAAAATTGAACTACAGACCCACAGATTTTGATACCTCTACAATAATTTAAAACTATAAATTATCGTGAATCATGTGAAACGTGTCGTGGTATTGGAGTTGGTCTAATCTTGGCACACCATAATGATATTGTCCAAATAAAATGGCTTCCTTTTTGTACTTCCTCAGTTAGAATTACAACTATATGGGTAATATGGGTGTATGAAAAAATGGTCTATCAAAATAAAGGTTTGGGACCTCACATCTGCTTGGAAAACATTTCATGATGTTATGTGTCGATCCAGCCAGATCACAGAATTTTTCCGTTTATGATACACATGGTTATTCTTGAATGGAGCTCTAGTTTCGACATTTATCTAATCATTTTCGAAAAGATAGACTAATGGATCCTCCTTTTCCCATATCCTGATATAGGGTTCACTTTTAACCCATTTTGGTTCGAATTTAGGTAAATTATGAATATAACCCAATCATTTTGTTATCTATGGTCCAATATTTTTCTAACCAAAAAAAATCCTAAAATTACAAGTCTCATACATTTTAAATACTTTTATGCTTTTTCTTTGAAAAACACTAAATAGTGATCTGGAAGAGTTTTGGCTTTCTTAGTATATCAAAACGTAATACGATAAATACTTATAGGTTTTAAAATTTTGTTTCATTGAAATGAATGAAATGGATTTTAGTTAGACATTTGGTAAAATGGTGCACGAATAATAGTTTTCTTGATTGGATGTGTCACTATAAGGAAACACTATTTACTATATATTCAACATTGAATTAACAGAAGAAAGAAGCACTTGCGGATTTACTTTGACCCTAAGCCTATGTCAAATAAACACTAACTTTATTTTTGTAGTTCAAACGTTTTAGGTAATATAGAGATTCCGAATATCTGACTATCCATAAATATTTCATAATTGACTTTCTGCGAAAGTGTGGAAGCAAGAACTCCGACATTTTACATCATAATTAACGTTGGTAAAAAGTATTGAACACAAGGTTATTCTTGAAATGTTGCTTGCCATATCATTTATATGAACTTACTTTTTAAGCAAAGGATTTTTCATTTGTTGTCGTAGTTATTAGATCCAAGGTTGTTAAGTAAAAAATATTTGGCGGAAATGTGATTTTATGGCTTGTTTACATTTATTTATTTATTTTTCAGGTGGAGTTTGAATTGTTTTCTAGCAACAAATTTCCAAATGGCTGTTGCGTCAAATCAGCAACACTTCCATTGCCTTAGATTCTTATACCATGAATGTATAATGAATGAACAGTAACAGGAAGTCATTCCGGATGTGCACTCAACATATGTTTGGAATATTTAAATGTCGATACTTATAATACCCTGCCGGTTTATTATACCCTCAACCATATGGCAAGAGAGGGTATATATCATTTGATACGGTCAAAACGTGCCTAGTGGAAATAACGATTTTAGACCCTAAATATTTTACTGAGCAGAGAGAGAAAGGATTATCCGATTTTGTTGCAACTTTGCGAATCCCAATATTTGCATCAGTGCTAGGTTAGGTGCGAAAATGTATAGCATCAGTCCACTCTATCAAGTGCCTTCCCAACAAAGGGTCATCATTTTGAAAAATTATAACGCTTATAAAATGTGATGTAAGAGTTCGATGTCCTTCAAAATACACACATAACAATATTTTTAGTAACCCAAGGTCTGGTATGAAGATGCGATATATCAGCCCACAACTTCTGGTACCTCCCCCACAAGGGGTCAAAATTTTGAATATCCGTGAAGCTCATAAAACGCCAAATTAATATCCTATTCTATTCAGACTACGAACAACTCAATATTTCTATCAACTCAAGATCTGTAATTAAGATGGTAGAGATTTGGTTAAAGTTTTGAAAAACCAAAACGATTATAAAATCCGAAATATGAATCCGGATCTCTTTATATTTTACACATCTTATTACTTCTACTAACACTAGATCTGATGCGAAGATGGAATTTATCGGATAACTCCTTCTAGTACCTCCCCCACAAAATTTTGAATATCAATGAAGCTCATAAAAAGCCAAATTAACATTCGATTCCATTTAAACTTCGTAAATCTTAATATTTCCATCAAAACAAGATCTGTTATAAAGATGGTAGAGATCAGATCATTTTTTCTGGTTCCTCCCCCACAAAGAGTACAAGATTGTGAAAAACAAAACGCTGAAGGAAGCGAAATAACTAGAAACTTGATATTAATATGGAATTTATGATTTCGCATAAAATTGCATATAAATGATTGATTTTCTTGTAATTTTGCCCATACCAATATTTTTATCTGTATTAGATGAAGTATGAAAATGGTATACTTCGTTCGACTATACCTACGGTGACCATTAAACCCATAAAGAAATAGTGTACACATTTTCATAGATTGTATTTATTTTATTTAAAAACATAACATAAAATTCATTACCATAAACATATATTAATAAAAATGAAACTAAACTAAAAATACGTACATACATACATACATACAAACGAATGTAAAAATATACATACTTTACTTTTGGTATTTCTCAACAGAGTGTATTTTTTCAAAACATCAGTTCTATTCGTTAAGAATGATTTAAATTCAGTACAATCCATTTCAAAATTGCATTTTACAATTAAGAGAGATTCTAGTGTTTCCAATTTCATTTGAGTTTTCTCCGAAGTCCAAATATTATTAGATATAGAAAAAACCCTTTCTGTTGGTGCATTTGATGCACGCAAAGAAAATGCAAAATCCACTAATTTTAAAATATTTTTATAAGGAATATTTTCGTTGTAGAAGAATTTAAAAACTTCAACCCACTTTTTATCAGGATTTATTTCGGATTTTTTCCAAATTTCTATTTTGCCCACGTTTGCATAACTTTTTACGGAAGTAAAATCATCAAAGACGTCGTTATTATTTATATTTAAATCATTTCTAAATTCTATTACTTTAGCCAACGATTTTTCTACTTGCTGCCAAGATGGAACTGTTTTTAAAAGTACCCAAGAAAATCCCACAATTTCTCTGAATGATTCATCCCATTGGTGCAAATAGTCAATACAAGTTCCGTAAAAATGTTTTATTTTTCTTTCAAAATATTAACATCTAATCCCTCCGACTCTAGATCTGAAACAGCATTTTGAACCGCTAATGGTAGAAATACTTCATCATTTCGTTCTATTAACTTCAGTTTTAAGTCTTTTAAAATTACTGCTGCTTCTAAACGCAGAATATATTTATGAAAGACACAAGCTTGACTGTGTCTTTTCTCATAATAGACATAATGGCCAGATTATAATTCATAATAAATAAGAATGAGACAAAGATTTGCCAAGAATATTAATTAATGACCAAGAATAGTCAACAGAAGAGAAAAGTGAACATAAGTGAACACATGAAAGAAAAATGTTTTAAAAAATGGGGCAATTGGCAAAAAAATGTACAAATAGTGTACATGAAAAAAATTGTGTACACGAGGCTCAAATAGTGTACTGTCCACTATAATAGTGAACGGATGGTCACCGTAACTATACCCCATGACCTGGTACCTCAGTCACATTTTCAAAATTGCCTAACATTTTCTAAAAAATATTTCACATAAATTAACCAATATATTCCAAACCTGGCACGTCGTAATGTTTTAATCATATTTATTTTGGTCCAATATGAAATTTACAATTTTTGCCCATTCCTTCGGAATTTACTCCATTTGAATGATCATAACAGAAATGAAAATATGTTCAAATAATCGAACATTGGATGAGGGTATACATCTGTCGGCTATACCGATTTGCCTTTTATTGTGCACCAAACGTGTAATATCAGTCCGAATGGTATGTAATTTTGAACATACAACCAAATTAGGCCTGAAAATAAGTATGCCATTTTGATCGAAATCGGTTTAGATATAGCTATAGCTCCCATATATATTGTTCATCCGATTTGTTATTTTTGTCCTCCGCAACCGTAATATGCACTCTGTAACAACAATATTTGGTGAAATATATCAAATGCAGCTCAGAAATACCTTTGCTAAATTTAATCGAGATCGGTTCAGATTTGGATATAGCTCCCATATATAACTTCGTCCGATTTACATTTTATTGTGCACCAAAAGTCTAATATTTGCCCAAATGGGATGGAATTTGGCACATACGACCGAACTGAAGGTAGTATGCCAAATTTGGTGAAGATCGGTTCAGATATAGCTATAGCTCCCATATATATTATTCATCCGATTTGTTGTATTTGTTACCCACAGACGTAATATGCACTCCGTAACAACGATATTCAGGGAAATATATCAAATACAGCTCAGAAATATCTTTGCCAAATTCTATCGAGATCGGTTCAGATTTGGATATAGCTCCCATAGATATCTTTATCTGATTTCAAATTAATTTTGCACCAAATGGGCAATACAAGTCCGAATTTAAAAGATACAAATATTTAGCCCTTTGAACTTTAAATAATAATTATAATCATAGCGTGTATGATTAAATTCTACCATAAAAACTTTTAATTGTTATGTGTAGCTCTCCTAAATTAGCAAAGTGGTGTAGGGTATCATAAAGTCAGCCCCGCCCGACATTAGGACTTTCTTTACTGGTTTTAACTTGTTTTTATACCCTCCACCATAGTATGGAGGGTATATATGTTTGTCATTCGAAATATACATATACCCAACAAAGTATATATATTCTTGATCAGCACAAAATTCTATGTCGATTTAGCCATGTCCGTCCGTCTGTGGAAATCACTCTAGCTTCCGAAATGTATATTATGTCTGCAGGACTTTTTGAAATGGGCCATATAGGTCCACGTTTTGGTATAGACCCCATATATTCGGTATTTTGACGATTTTAGCGACATTATTCACCGGAATTGTTTCAAATTACGTATTTATAGTTCGTAATGGGAAATACTGTCTGTGACAGAAAATTGTCTATGCAGGTCCTGGTCTTCGTATAGCCCCATATATCAGTACCTCCCTACAACGCAACAACGTTCAATTGCATCATTCAAAATTACAACCTCTGATGATATGTATACTCGTCTTATTGATCCTGAGTTCTGGCCGAAACATACTATAGTTCGTGAATACGTATATAGAGAAAGACAAATGCCTGATAATAATGGTTACATTCATCAAAACTCTGTTAACTTTTCAAAAAACTAAGCACTTTTTGTAATGATACATTATCTATTGCCTATCAAAACGTCCGCGGTATTCGATCTAAAATATCGAAATTGTATGTTGACAGTTTTACCTTTGAACATCATATCTTAGTAATGACTGAGACCTGGTTAAATTAACGTATTTTAAACTCGGAAATTCTGTCAAACAAATACAATATCTTTAGACGTGACCGTGTAAGCAACGGCGGTGGAGTGCTCATAGCTGTTTCCAATATATTTTCGTGCCAATTACTGGATCTTGATTCTTCCCTTGATATTGAGTTCATTGCTGTCGAAGTAAAAAACAATTTGAAAAAAATGTTTATAACATGCTCATATATTCCTCCATCATCACCGCAAATAATTTATGAAAAGCATAGCCATGCATTAAAAGCAGTTTTACAAAAAACTAAGCCAGAGGATCTAATTTGTATACTTGGCGATTTTAATATACCAAACATGTTGTGGAATTTTTTACCTGGGGATAAATACCTGCTGCCCGAAAATATACACAAATTTTATGAATTATTCTTCGATACACTTTTTGATCTTGGTATTTTTCAAATAAATTGTATCCGTAACACCTATAATAAGTTATTGGACCTGATATTTGTAAATCAAGTGGATGAATGTTACATTCAACGAATTGATCCGTTAACATTTCCCGAAGACCAGCACCATCCAACTATCAAAATTAATGTTTCGTTTCCTACTGGAAACCAAATCATACCCGTGACTCAAAGTGAGAAATCCTTATGTTTTTCGAAAACAAACTTTGAGCAGTTATGTGAACTTATGCATAACACAGACTGGGATATCCTTTTGTCTAGCACTTACGATTTAAATGGTGCTATCGATATTTTTTACAAAAAGCTATACGATTTTATTGATATTAGCGTACCGAAATATGTAATTAAGAAGCTTTCTGGGCCACCATGGAACTCTACAGCTTTGGCAAAGGCTAAAAATGTGAAAAATAAACAATATAAGAAATACAAAAAGACAGGATCTTCCATTGACTACGGAAGATATTCTGTAGCACGGTCTGAATATACTACTATGAATAATATTTGCTATTCAAATTATCTGACAAAACTCAAAAACAACTTTAAACAGAATCCGAAGTCTTTCTTCAAATTTGTCAATTCGAAGCGCAAATCCACCGATTTTCCACCAAATTTAAAGTACGATGATGCTGAATCCTGTGATATAAATGTTATATCTAACATGTTTGCAGACTTCTTCAGTACAACATATTCTACTAAAACATTTAGCGGCAACAACTACCCCTTCGAAATTAATACTAATCAATCAATATCTATTTCACTATTAAACAGCTCTATGGTTTTAAATGTATTGAAAACTTTAAAGTATAGCTATGATTTTGGACCAGATAATATCCCGAGTTGCATCCTAAGGAAGTGCGCCGATGCTTTTGTTTATCCTCTTTCCATATTGTTCAATGCTTCCATAACTCAAGCTGTTTTTCCTGAGGTTTGGAAAACATCGTATATCATTCCACTCTTTAAAAACGGAAATAAATCTGATGTGGCCAATTACCGAGGAATAGCAAAATTAAGCGTGATTCCAAAGCTTTTCGAAAAACTGATTACTGAAAACCTTATCCATTGCATTAGTTCTATTGTTTCACCCTATCAGCACGGATTTCAGAGGAAGTGTTCTACAACAACAAACCTCATTCAGTTCACTACAGTTATAAATCGAGGATTTCTTCAAGGAAAGCAAACTGATGTAATTTACACAGATTTCAGCAAGGCATTCGATAAAGTTAATCATAAATTATTACGATTAAAACTTAAAAACATTGGATTTACAAATAGAAGTTCCGAATGGATTTTTTCATATCTACAAAATAGAACACAAAAAGTATGTTTTAAAAACGCCATTTCGAAGAGTATTATGGTTTCTTCTGGAGTCCCACAAGGAAGTCATCTAGGACCAATCCTATTTTCTTTATTTATAAATGATCTACCTTCATCTATAAAATTTTCAAATATTTTGATGTATGCCGACGATGTGAAAATATTTCTTAGCATTTCGGAGATATGTAAGAATCAGCTGCTTCAAAATGATTTGAATTCGTTTGTTAACTGGTGCAACATTAATCTTATGGAAATTAATTATTCGAAATGCAAACTTATGAGATTCACAAGAAAAAAATTATTGGATACTTGTTACACCCTCGGTGATTATTCTCTGGAAAAAGTTGATACATTCGTTGATCTTGGAGTTGTATTGGATTGTAAACTTAACTTTAAATCTCATATTTCTGTTTCTATAAACAAAGCAAAATCAGTTCTTGGTTTTGTGAAACGTTGGAGTAAAGAGTTTAAGGATCCTTATGTTTCAAAAAATTTATACATGTCAATTGTTCGCCCAATTTTGGAATACTCTTCGGTCATATGGGATCCAATTTATAAAACACACAGCGACCGCATCGAGTCTGTTCAAAAACAATTCCTACTTTTCTGTCTACGAAGTTTGAACTTTTCATATGATAATCTTCCACCATACACTGATAGACTCTCACTGATCAAGCTGCCAACTCTGGAAAGCCGTAGAAAAATGCTAAATGTCTCATTTCTTTATAATGTGATTATGGGTGATATTTCTGCTGGCTTTCTTGTTAACAACATAAATTTCAATGTTCCTCAACGTACTACCCGCCACTATGCACCACTAGCAATTCAATTCTCCAGGATGAGCTATGCAAACGCTGATCCTTTAACAAGAATTTCAAAAGATTTTAACGCGTTTTATAATTTTATCGATTTTACAATGGATATTAATACTATAAAAAGTAAAATAATAATGTTTTTAAATTCTTAATTTTAATTATACAATTATTTGTTATGTACATATATAGTCTGTAAGGAATTATCCATAGACTAATAGATTAAATAAATAAATAAAAAAATAAATAAATATTCGATATTTTGACGATTTTAGATGCAATACCCACCGAAATTGTTTGAGATGTCGTATTTGAAGTTCGTAATGGATGCTACAGCCTGTGACAGAAAATTGTCTATGCTGGTCCAGGTCTTCGCACAGCGTCGATATAACGGTACCTCCCGATATTCGGTATTTTGATGATTTTAGCGACATTATTCACCGGAATTGTTTCAAATTTGGTGTTTTAAGTTCGTAATTAATACTACAGCCTAAATCAGAAAATTGTCTGTGCAGGTCCACTTCTACGTATAGCCCCCCATACAACTGTACCTCCCGTTATTTGGTATTTTGATGATTTTAGCTACATTATTAATCGACTTTTTTTAAGTTTCGCATTTGAATATTGTAATGACTTATGACAAAAGTTAACTACGCAGGTCCATGTCGTCGTATAGACCCTAATATAACATCTACATTCGGTATTTTTAAGATTTTAACAACATTTTTAACGGATTTTATTTTTTTGAAAATTGCCAAATTCGTTCCAAATGGTGAAGTGTATTAAAAGATCGGCCCTGCCGAACTTAGAGCTTTTTTGTTTTTGTTGTTAGTTTGTTTTTTTTTTTTTTAATTTGAGTTTAATTAAATTTAGAATTCGAAAAACCCTTTAGAAATTGAGATTTTCTTCTGGTATAAATACATTGTATAAATACAGTTCTGCACTAGACAATATCATTCGGAAAATTATGTTACCAAATCTTCTTCTCTGTAAACTTAAAAAGAAAGTATCATATCCTTTATTTGGTACATCATATTCGAATTTTAATCATTTTGTTGGAAGTTCAAATGACAGCTTCTTAGAATTCAGGTCCCAAAAAGAATTTCTAATTCCAATCAGATTATTACTGTTGCTCTGTCTCAGAACCTGCAAGAGTGTACCAGTTTTGCAATTTTTTTGTTTTGTAATTTTTTTTTTTTTTGCTACGGGAACACACATTTTTCTGATATTTACGTTTACTTCACAGGGGCTAGTGTGTTTTTTGTTCAATTCAAAAGTAAATATCAGATCTTCTGTTACAACATTTCAATCCTCAAAGATGATCCAGTTATTCAATAAGAAAAAAAAAAAATGCTGATATTGGCTGACTCCAGACAATCGATTCGAATAGATACAATGTCCAGTTAACAATGGATCAGACTACACGTTCTAGTCTGGAATATAAATTGTTTGCACATGACCAGACAAAGTCAAACAGATAGAATATGAAGCTTCTAGGGAGAGGAAAACTGGGCTATATATAGCGTTGCATTCCGTCTATCGAGGTATAACCAACCAACGGTTCTTTGGAAACACATAGCTCGAGCAACTTGCACTACTTTGAAAATGATGAAGGGTATTGCAATTGTGGCCCTCGCCTGTGGCTTGGGTAAGTGCATTAGACTTGTGGGGGGTCCTTTTTCAGTGGGAGGATAATAAAATAATTTCCAATCTCCAATTTAGCAATTGTGGCCAACGCCTGCAGCATTACTTTACCCGACGACGTAAAGGGTTTTGCCCCGGTACTGTTGACGCGCACCTCTTCCAATAAGGATTATGAACTATTCAAACCCAGCGGTAAAACTACTGAACTATCCGATGGCACCAAGCTCTTGTTGGCTTGCACCGGCAGCAAAAATGTTATTGTCTCCGAGAAGAAGAGTACCCTGGAATTGACCTGTTCCGGTGATCAATTTGTTGATGCCAATAACAATGCGTACGACTTGAAGGATTTGGTTTGCAAATCCATACCCAGTCCAACATTGAGGGTAACCGATGAGTCATGTTCCCAAAATCGTGGTGTTATCCATCAACCTGGCTTCACGGTCAACAAGAAATTCTATGGTCCCGTATTTGAGATTTGCTATAACAATGATATCGAACACACCTATTACACGCACAATACCATAAATGGAGCCACCATTGATAGTAAGTAGAAAGGGGTGGGGGGATGGAGAACCTATCCGAAAACATTTATAATTCGAATATGTGGGTGTTTTTGAATAATTTAATTGGAGATCATTTATATGGAAATATTTGTCCGGAAAATTGGAAAATCTGTTGTTGGAATTTATTTTCGAATTATTAATAATTTTTACTTCCTGACCTTACCTCTGTCTTTCTTTCTCTCCCTGCAGATGCTATCTCGGAAAGTACACGCCGCTCGTTCAGTGCCAAGGGCATGAAATATACCACCACAAAGACCAACAAATACTATACCCAAGCCAATCAAGTCGAGTTGTTCAAGAAACTGTTCGGTTCGAAGCAGACCTACATTGATGGCTCAGATTATTTCGCCCGTGGCCACTTGACACCAGATGCTGACTTCATTTTTGGTTACGAACAGCTGGCCACATATTTCTATACCAATGTTGCACCGGAATATCAACTCATCAATGCTGGAAATTGGTTGCGTGTTGAGGAGTTGGCACGTTCTGTTGCCGCCTCCTATGGCGATGATTTGGAGACATACAACGGTTATTTGGGTCAGTTGCAGTTGGAAAAGTCGAATGGTCAGCTGATTGATATCTTCTTGGATGATGGCAAGAAGATTGAAGCTCCCAAGTACTATTTCAAAGTGTTGTTGCATAAACCCTCCGACGAGGGCATTGTCTTTGTAACGGTCAACAATCCATTCGCAGCCAATGGTGAAGCAGAGGAGATTTGTGAGAATGTTTGCGACCAGGCCGATTTGAAACATGACAATTTCCCAACTCTCTCGAAAGGTTATACCTTCTGCTGTCGTTTGGAGGAATTCAAATTGAGTTACGATGCCTTGCCCGAAGATGTTGAAGCTGGAAAATTGATGACTCGTAAAAATTGAAATTTGAATATTGGCAATGTTTGTAATATGTTAATACGTATGTAATAATAATTTGTTTTATATACATTATTGAAAGGCAGATAAATTAATGTTTAATTAAATAAAACATGTAAATTAATTAAAGTCTCGAAAGAAAAGTTGTCTCTAAAGTTGGACTATACCAAGGCCGAAATAAGTTTGGACTAGAAGACTACATTTGACAAAAAGTCGACAAAAAAAAACGTAAATCCCGATCACATATTATGTTAGAGTCATGTGTAAAGTGACTTAACTTTACATTTTATATTTAGAATTTTTATAACTTATTTCTAAGGGTTCACATACTACGCAAAGTATATACTAGTGCCCGATACTTTGTTAGCGAAAAATCCACTGTAAAATTTTAGATTCGTGCCATAAGTTCGTGGTAGACCTTTTTGCTACTCAAAATTCACAACTTTTTCAGTTTGACTACAATTTTTAATCAAAACTTTATACGCCGTACTAAATTTTCAGACTTTCCAGGTTATATACAGGGTGAGATAAAAAACTGCAACAAAGTCAAATGCCATAATTTTTAAATTTTATTGAATGAAAGCAAAAATGTCGGAAGTAGCATCAAATTTTAGAAAAACTTTAGATTTGTTCGAATTGGTCACCTTTGGCAAATTATGGCCTTTAAATGGTCAATGGAACCGTCACACCCTGCCCGAATGATGCTCTGTGGTATTTTGGCCCATTCCCGGCGAAACGTTTGTTTGATGGGATCGACACTTTGGTATTTTTTAGTGCCAACCTTGCTTTCCAAAATACTCCAGACACAAGGGATTGGTATCCGGATATTTTGGTGGCCATGGTAGCCATGGGGATGGTGGAAATGAAGCGAGGAATCTCATTTTGTAACCATTCTTGGGTGGCGCTTGCTAAGTGCGATAATATTCGGCATTTATTCTGATGCCACAGTCGATTAATACGAGCGGAGAGCGATCATCGGCTGTTATGGTGGCCCACACCATCACCATGGCCGATGGAGCACATTTTCAGCTGACCTCTTTGGCAAGTAAACACGACATGATAGCAGTCAGCAAAAAAAATATTTTATTTTGAAGTTTACCGAGTGGGATATTAGTTTTATTATTTTCTTTTCAAAATTAGGTCATTATCACCATATTTTAACCCTAGAAACAAATATCTAAATTCCAACACCCAACGGCATATTTTGTGTAATTTTGCACTTGTACGCATTTCCAAAACCCCCGCTTTCTCTCAACTACAGACACCAACAGTGACATCCACATCAAATTCAGTTCTTTCGCGCAGTTAAACTATGCATTCGCAAAACAATCTCCATATCTCAATATCAGATACCAACAGTGACATCTTTTTTATTTATTTATTTATTTTCAATTAGTACAGAAACCTAGCCAACAGGGCCATGGACGGTTCAAAAAACTTCCATACATGACTACTCTAAAATTATTATAATATCCTTAATCCTAAAAGAATTACTTAAAATTAAACACTAAAACAAATTAACAAAAAATGAATAAAATTAACAATTGATTGATGGTTCCAAGAACTCCTATACATGACTATATATACATGACTATATCAAGTTTCAGGATTTCCGCTGTGAAATTTACCAAATCTATTAGCATTCACAAACCACCGCCATGTCTAGACCGACGACACCAACAGTGACATCTATATCAAATTTCAAGATTTCAGCTATATTCCTTCAACCAATAACAAATTTAATATTACTTAGTACTTTTCGTACAATTATGGCCACCTCCATATCTCAATCTCAGATACCAACACATGCCACAATATCAAATTGCGGGATTCCAGCCATCCTTTCACTCAATAATGAATTTAGTTCAATTTAGTACATTTCGTTCAATTATAGGATGCATTTCCAAACCACCGCAAAATCTCAAACACAGATGCTCTCAGTTATCCAAATATCAAACTTTTTTTCTCTATCCCTTCACCCAATACCAAGTTTGGTACCATTCAGTTCTTTTCGTACAAATATAGAACGCATTTTCTAACCAACCTCCATATCTCAATCTCAGATACCAACAGATACCACAACATCAAATTTCGGAATACCAGCCCCATCCCTTCACCTAATACCCAATTTAGTACCATGTAGTACTTTTCGTACAAATGTAGGATGCAGTTCCAAACCACCGCCAAATCTTAAAAACAGATACCATCAGTTATCTTAATAGCAAATTTAAGGATACCAGTACTATCCCTTCACCCAATACCAAATGTAGTACCATTTAGTACTTTTCGTACAAATATAGCACGCACGGAATACCAGCCCAAATTATCAATAGTCCCGATTACACATGATGAGCCGAATTTCACCAAAATTTGCACATGAAATACAAAAATTTCAGATTTTCAACCATTATCTGTTCACCCAATACCAAATTGTACCAAATATAGTACTATTTATTACTTTCAAAAATCTGCCACTAACAAAAATGCAAAGTTCCAGCTTCACCCGTTCACTCTTAACCAAATTGTTCCAAATGTTGTACAGTTCGCACACTAAGTATACATTTTCAGAACCATATTCATTAAACTTACTTTCGAATTTCCAAAAAAAAAAAACTCTTTGGTACATTAATTCTGCACTCCATCAGTTAAGCTGGGAATACATAAAGCGCTTATTTGGCTGGCTTAAGTCATCGGCTGGCTTCTTTGGAAATGAACAAAGGAGCCTAGGGTCAAAATCGAACTAAGTCAACCTAAAACTCCTTTGTTCAAAGACCTAAAATGGTAAAGACTAGACAAAATGCATTCTGAGCAAATTGTTTGTGGCTATACTACCTTGAATAACAGTTCATGACAAAGGCATGTTAATATAAAAAACACAATTATAGGAAAGAATGACAAATAAAAGTTTGAATAAGCCAAAATATTAGTTTGAACAAAGCAAAGACATAGAAGTATAAAGATAGGACAAGGCAGAGTAAAATATGGCAACCCTATGAAAAATACCTCTGTTGTTATGATATCGTAACAACATAGTTACCAATGTTAAGCAATTTAAACCGCTAAGGCAGTATGCAATTGTTTGGGAAGGTATATGGAATAGAATTTTGAAACTAATATTTTGGCTTATTCAAACTTTTATTTGTCATTCTTTCCTATAATTGTGTTTTTTATATTAACATGCCTTTGTCATGAACTGTTATTCAAGGTAGTATAGCCACAAACCATTTGCTCAGAATGCATTTTGTCTAGTCTTTACCATTTTAGGTCTTTGCTTTGTTCCTCTACGAAGAAGCCAGCCGATGACTTAAGCCAGTCAAATAAGCGCATTATGTTTTCCCAGCTTTACTCTCATTCCAAATTTTAGAATTCTAGCTCATTCCGACAAGACATTCCGTACAAAGTTTTAAATTTTTGGTACATTTTAGTATCTTTCGTACCCTACGCACCAAAACTGACCCTCGTACAAAATTTCAAGATTCCAGCTTCAGCCGTTTCGTCTGGCTGGCTAAACTACTTGTTAGTTAATGGAGCTCCCAAAAGTATGTTAAAGTTAAATCTGGAAAGAGTCACTTTACGCCTTAAGAGAGAAGCCTTAAGGAAAGAATGCATAAAACACTTTTTTGACTGGCTTAGCCGATGACTTAAGCCAGCGTTTTAAGTATTCTCACCTTTAAAGGCGCAAATACATAGAAGAATTTTCTTTCTGGCTTAAGTCATCGGCTGGCTGGCGGTTGTACGTTGACTTAGTTCAATATTTTAGTCTTGTTCACCCTACACTCCTTTGTTCTTTTACGGTGACTTAGCCACAAAAAAAGTTAAAAAGTGTTAGTCTGGTTTGCCGACAGAAGTATACCCCCCGATCTCTACATATTTAAAACAGATCTTGTGTTGATGAAAATATTGAGATGTACCAAGTCTAAATGGGATCGGATGTTAATTTCGCGTTTTATGACCTTCATGGGTATTAAAAATTTGTGGGGGAGGTACCAGATGGAGTGGACCAATGTCTACCATCTTCACAGCAGAAGAACTGAATGCTTATTTTGGATTTTATAATCGTTTTGGTTATGCAGAACCAGAAGGAATGGTCCGATGTCTACCATCTTTATAACAGATCTTGTGTTGATAGAAATATTGAGATGTGCCAAGTCTGAATGGAATCGGATATTAATTTCGAGTTTTATGAGCTTCATGGTTATTCAAATGTTTGACCCTTTGTGGGAGAGGTATTAGAAGACGTGGACCGATATATCCAATCTTCGCACCAGACATTGGTTTAATAAAAGTATTGTGATGTGCGTAATTTTAAGACAATCGGACTCTTACGTCACATTTTATAAGAGTTATATTCAAAATTTTGACCCATTGTGGGGGAGGTACTTTATGGAGTGGACCGATATTGTCCATTTTCACACCTGACCTGGCACTGATGCAAATATTAGTATTCGCAAGGTTGGAGTCAAATCGGATTATCTTTTTCTTTCTGTAAAGTAAATTATTTTTTTCGAAAATGTTGGCATTTTATGTGGGAGGTACCAGAAGGAGAGGACCGATATTGTCCTTCTCCGAATTCCATCTTTGTTTAAAAATAATATTACGATGTACCAAGATTAGACCAAATCGGATACTTCCTTCGAGAGTTATTGTGCGCACCAGGCAGCCAGACAGACAGAACAAACGGACTGACGAAGCTAGATCGACTCCAAATGTCTTGAAACGGATTTGGTCCAAAGAGACTTAGGGTCTAAAACCGTTATTTCGATGAGGCAAGTTTTGGCCGTATCAAACGATGTATACCCTCTCTAGCCATATGGCTGAGGGTATAAAAACTTATTTGTATCGGCACCTCAACTCTTCTTCCTTTATCTCCAACAAAATATTCTTAAAATGCAAAATTCCAAAAATGGGAAACCGATCCTTTTCCATGACAATTCACATAAAAAACTTTTATGCAATTTTTAGAATTTCCATTATTATTTACTTATTTTTTCAATTTCTTTTTTGTTTTGAAGCTGACACAAAAACAAAATAAAATAATTAAATAATACCAACCATCAATTGTCTAAACCAAGGTATTGACTTGATAGGAAAATATGACAAGCGTGGTAATGCAATTCTATTTAGCACATATTGTTTCCAAACGAACACCCATAATTTAACAGCTTTATTTGTTAATCAACAGCAGCAGCAACAACAACAATGTATTCAAATAAATACTTTTATAAATAAATACGTTTTAGTTGCGTGAAATAATTTTGGCCTATAAATGAAGCTTAGTGCGAACATATATTTCCAATGTGAGCCTAGTGTGTGGAGTACTTGGTTCGAAGTTGGTGACTTTAAAGTTTTTGCCCAAATAATGGAAGTATCCAAATTATTTGTATTAGTGCTGGCGGTATCGGTACTGGGTAAGTCGAGTATAACTGTTGGGCGCCACTTATTAATTTTGTGCATATGAATCGGAATGAACGTTTTTGGTAAAACTAGTAAAAGGAACAACTGTTTAAGTCTCTTTGCGAAACATAATGGAAAAAGTGCTCAGATAGAGCAGCGGGAGCTAACAACTAGAAAAAATTTCAAAGCTAAGTCACTTACAAGTTTTTATTTGGCCAAATTTATTTAGTAAAAAGTAGTAAAAGAGGGCGTCATATTTGTGCGTAGCGATCCTCTGGCGATTTTTTGGTTCCTTGTTCCAGCAATGGTTAAAAAGTCAAAACTGAATGGTTTTAAGTCCACAAGCGCGTCTCTTCTAGAGTCTAAATTTATTTATAAACCACAAGCGTACAAATTTACAAGAGAGTAGATTTCGAACCGATGTACCACAGTACAACCAATTTCAGATATATGTTGGCTACACTGTAAATCAAAAAAAGCGTTCTAGCTCAAGACAGTGAGCAATACAGAGATTACAGGAACAGGGGATAGGATTTTTGAATATCCACTCAATATCCAAAAAATATTTCTGTAAAAGTGTTAAGTTCGTCACTCCGTTTGTAACTCATCGAAATAATAATTTTAGACGATTCAAAAATTCTAAGACGATTTAGCCCTGTCTGCCCGCCCGTCTGTTATAATCACGCTATAGTCAAAACGAATACAGATAACAAGCTAAAAATTTGCAGAGATTAGTCTATTGTCTGCAGGCAGGTCAAGTTCGAAGATGGGCTATATCGGTCCACGATATCATATGAGTTCCATAAAACTGTACCCCTGATATTCGGTTTTTGATGATTGTAGCCAAATTTTTCGATGAAATTGACTGAAAATCCACAATAGGAGTTCCTTCAGAGTACTTTACCCCCTGGAAGAGTATTGTCTATATAGGCCCATGAAATCCTCCCACCCTACGTTCGGTATTTTGTTGATTTTAGCTACATTTTTCAATGGAATTGTCTAAAAATCCGTACTAGAAGTTCTTTCTAAGCACTTTACTCCCTGGAAGACAAAAGTCTATATAGGTCCACGGTATCGTACAGCCCGAATACAGCGGTACCTCCCGATATTCGATATGGGACATTATTCACCGGAGTCGTTTCAAATTTCGTATTTAGAATCCGTAATGGGTACTACAGCCTATGACAAAAAATTGTCTTTGCAGGTCCAGGTCTTCGTATAGGTCCCATATGTAAGTATCTCCCTATGTTCGGTATTTTGAAAATTTTGGGTACAATAATCACCGAAATTGTTTGAAATTTCGTATTTGAAGTTCAGTTATGACAGAAAATTTTCTATGCAGGTCCAGGTCTTCGTATAGCCTCGATATAACGGTACCTTGCCATATTAGTTATTTTGATGATTGTTGCTACATTATTCACCGAATTTTTTTTTTTAAGTTTCGTATTTGAATATTGTAACGGCTTATGACAAAAGTTGCTTATACAGGTCCACGTACGTCTTCGTATAGACCCCACTATAACGGCTATATTAGGTGTTTTTAAGATTTTAACAGAATTTTAACGGATTTTATTTTTTTCCAAATGGTGGAGGGTATTCAAATTTCGGCCTGGCCGAACTTACTGCTTTTTTACTTGTTTAAGCGTAAATTTGTTTATTCATTTTCCATTCAATTCAAGAGCGTGTGAAGTGGAATCGAACTTCTTATAAAATTTATCCATCATTTCAAAACATCGGAGAATAATTTTGCTTGTTGCCAGATTAACTTCATATTTCGAGGTAAATATTTTGTACAGAAAAGTAAAGGCGTAGTTGTAAGCTTGATCGGGTCTCTCTACCAATGGATAAGTATAATAATGGGTCAACTGTCTGTCTTAATAAAATTTCGAAAATTTTGGTCTTCCCGTTTAATGAGCGATGTTTCAAACCTGTGAAAATATATTCAGGAAAATGGCCAAATTTTAAAAATTCCAAAACAGCCTTATATGGCAATATCGGTCAATTTTACTTGTATTGGGGATCGTTGCTACATTTTTAAATCAATTTGATATATTGAAAAGTAAAATGAAATAAAAAATGGAATTTTAGCGGGTAGAAAAGGCTGAGATTAAGATGAAGAATATGGTTGCTTCTGGTACCTCACACACAGAGGGTCAAATTTTTAAATAATCATAAATCTCGTAGTGGTTTATGGCGGTCCTCAAGGTGGTATATATACTGCACAATTTCAATACTGCACGTAGCCCATGTGGTTTGTTTCGGTCTTTTCAGCCACCAACGTAGCAAGGGACGAAATGATCAACCTTTATATGTTTTTAGATCCTTTTGCTTGAGAAATACCATTTCTTGTCTGTTGTCGATATGCATTCCATTATTGTATATTTCAATACTAAAAGAATCCAATTCAATTTTTGTGTCTCTTTTTTTCAGTCATAACCGTCAATGCCTGCAGTATAACTCTGCCCGATGATATTCAAGGCTTTGCTCCAATTATTTTGGTAAAAAATAATCCAACCTCCGGTGATTATCAGCTGTTTAAGCCCACGGGAAAAACTACCGATATTCCAGAAGGTGCTAGCCTCTACCTCGTCTGTACGGGCAATAAAAATGTGATCACCTCGCTGAATGTGGCCTCCTTGGTGCTGCAATGTTCGGCCGATCAATTTGTTGATGCCAACAACAATGCCTACAATTTGTACGACATTGTCTGCAAATCCATACCAAGTTCAACATTGAGACTCACCAGCGATGGATGTTCTCAAAATCGTGGAACCATATTTGAAGCTGGCTATATGGTGGATCAGACGTTCTATGGACCCGTTTTTGAGATGTGCTATGACAATGTAACCGAGACAACATACTACACACACAATGTGATTAATGGAGCGGCCATTGATTGTAAGTAGACGAAGGGACATAAAAGCTTCACAATAGAATTTTAAAAGATCTTCTATTCATGGGGACTCTGTAGCAGGACTTTTCTCGATGGAGGACCTTCTGTTGAAAGAAGACCATTTTGTGAACAATTTATAAATTGAAGGTCGCTACTTGCTCTTATTTACTAAGAAGAACCTTTTTTAGGCCCCATATAGTTAAGGAGCTTAGAAAGTTATTTGAGAGATAGAATGCCATTTACCATAGATGGACAAATATGCACTAGCGTTTATGTCTTATATTCTCCGTTACAGCTAAAACATCAATATATAGACACATACAGTTAATATTCAATAATTGTTTCTGAATATTAGTTTTTGAGCTACCTATGATTATATTTTGGCTTGAAATGTATACAATAAGTTAAAGGTCAAAGATTTTCTCTTTCATTATTTTGCCCATCTATGTTTAAGAGGCCCGCCCTCCTCTCTTAATTTCAATAAATATTTCTTTACTTTCTCTCTCTCAACAGACAACATCAAAGAGAGCACCCGTCGTTCGTTCTCAGCCGAAGGCTTGAAACTCACCACAACCAAAACCAACAACTACTACACCCAAAAGAATCAAATTGAACGTTTTGAGAACTATTTTGGACCCGATCAGAGCTACATTGATTCCATTAATTACTTGGCCCGCGGACATTTAACCCCCGATGCCGACTTCGTGTTTGGCTATGAACAATTGTCGACCTACTACTATGCTAATGTGGAGCCCGAATTCCAGCCCGTCAATGCCGGTAATTGGTTGCGTGTCGAAGAGCTGGCTCGATCCGTTGCAGCATCTCATGGCAATGATTTGGAAACATATAACGGCGCTTTTGGCCAATTGCAACTGCCAACTGTTAATGGGAAAATGGTGGATATTTATTTGGATGATGCCAAACAGTTTGGAGTTCCGGAATATTATTTCAAAGTATTGTTGAACCGGGCTAGCGATGCGGCTATCGTTTTTGTCAGCGTCAATAATCCTCATGCTGTGGATGGTGAGTCCAGGGAGATATGCGAGAGTGTTTGTGACGAGGCCGATTTGAAACATGCCAATTTCCCCACCCTGTCAAAGGGCTACACATTCTGCTGTCGTCTGGAAGATTTCAAATTAAGCTATGATGGCCTACCCGAAGATGTGGAAGCTAACAATTTGTTGGTTAGAAAAGTGTAAGAGAGAGAGAGAGAGAGAGAGAGAGAGGGACATTCTAAAGATTGAAGTATCAGATTTAAAATGGAAATATATTTTTTAATGCTGTACAATATTAAACAAAAAGAAAACAATAAAGCCCTAAGTTTGAATGTGGAGATAAGCTTGAATGATTTCCTGTCTGATCTAGTGTTGACAGCTATTATTTGAAACTTCAATGGGAATTTTTTCTCAGGGGATTTGAGTATTCCAAGACAGAAAACCAACAAAAAGATAAAAAATGAATTTTTTACTACCCCCCAAACAAATTATAAGGTAATGCTTCTTTTCCAACAAATTATTCGCAGCTTGGATTATTTTGTACATGTGGCTACCAAAAAAATGTTGCTGGAACGTAACCTTACCGAATTTGAAGTGTTCAAACCTACCGATGGTAAATATCACGTTTCGATAAGGTCTTTTTTAAGTCATGGTTAGTTTTCCGAAAGTTGTATATTTTTAGTAGATGTCCATGCATAGACGCTGATTTTAAATTAAATAACCATTAAAAAGGAAGCCATGTCCGCCCGGACCGAACTTTTAACGTCCTCCACCATTTGGAAGGTACTTGGAAGATGTTAAAACAAAACAGTTGGAGAAATGCCCCTTATTATATTATCAAAATACCGAAAATCGGGTGTTACAGTTATATTTTTATATTTTGTTTCCACGCCTCTCAGGCCGGCCTTGCCAACTAAGGGAGCAACCTCCCCATATGTAGGGAGCGCGTACAACCAAAGACCGGCATAATTGAAGCAATTAATTAAATCAACACATAACATACTACATGAAAAGGCAAATATAAACAAAGCAAGTAAAAAGGGCTTTATGTTCGGCCGGGCCGAATTTTTTATACCCTCCACCACTATATTTATCAGAGTAAAAGAAATAATGAAAAGAGTAGGATATGTTAACTTTGAATATCAATACGTTTTAATTAAAATAAAAAAATAACCCAAATAGCAAAACCCATATTATCATCTAATTTGGTTGCAAATTGTGACAGAAGCCTTCAAAATACCGAAAATCAGGAGGTACCGCTATATCAATTAGTGGACCTGAATCGAGATTTTTTGCAAGGATACAACTGACATACCTTAAATCCCAATTGTCAAGTTTCTTATATGAAACTTGGATGGAAATTCCGTCAGAAACCATAAAAATACCGAAATTCAGGAGGTACCGCTACATGGGGGCTATAGAAATTAGTAGACCTGCAGCGATTATTTTTTTGCAGGGAGAGAACAGACTTACCTAGAAACCTAAATATAAAGTTTCAGTTTATTTAGTTGGAAATTATGACAGAAACCTTCAAAAACCGGAGGTACCATTGTATGGGAGCTATACCTAAACGTGGACCCATATAGCCAAATTTCAATACCAATCAGGAGGATTATCGGTATTTTGAAAGTTTCGGTTCAAATTTCAACAAGCTCGGCTGTAATTTTATGTTCTTTGTGTGTAGATTATTTGCAGTATAGAGAAATTTTAACAGTCCGCTATAGTCCAACGACATTGGGTATTTTGCGCAGTTTAAAACCTATAACATATTTATATTTAGAGTTGTAATTGTTCAGCTTTACCTTAATTTTTATACCCTCAGCCATATGACTAGAGATGGTATATATCATTTGATACGGTCAAAACGTGCCTAGTTGAAATAACGGTTTTAGACCCTAGGTCTCTTTGGACCAAATCCGTTTCAGGACATTTGGAGTAGATCTAGCGATGTCAGTCCGTCTGTCTGTCTGGCTGCCTGGTGCGCACGATAACTCTCGAAGGAAGTGTCCGATTTGATGCAAAGCTGGAACATCGTAACATTATTGTCAAACTTAGATCGAGTTCGGAGATGGGTACTATCGGTCCACTCCTTCTGGTACCTCCCACACAAAATGTCAAAATTTTCAAAGAAAAAAATTTAGTGGACAGAATGAGAAAAGATAATCCGATTTTGCTCCAACTTTGCAAATCCTTATATTTGCATCAGTGCTAGGTCAGGTGCGAAATGGACAATATCGGTCTACTCCATCAAATACCTCCCCCACAAAGGGTCAAAATTTTGAATAATTACAACTCTTATAAAATGTGATTTAATTTTGAATAACCAAAACGTTTATAAAATCCGAAATAAGCATCCGATTCTCTTTATATTACACACATCCCATTATTTTCACTAACAAAATATCTGTTGTGAACATGGGATATATCGGTCCACTCCTTCTGGTACCTCCCCCACAAAGGCTGAACATTTTAAATATCCATGAAGCTCATAAAAAGCGAAATTAACATCCGATTCCATTCAAAACTTGATATATCTCAAGATTTCCATCAATACAAGATCTGTTATAAAGTTAATAGAGATAGGACCATTTCCTTTGCTACCTGTTCATAGGGTTCAAGATTATGAGAAACAAAATGATCAAAGAACGCGAAATAAGCATTAAACTCTCTTCAAATTTCACACATACAAACATTTTTGCTAATACAATATCTGTTGTGCAGATGATATATATCTGCGAAACCCTTCTGGTACCTCACTCACAAAGGGTCACAATTTTCAATACTTTTATCTGTCATAACTTGCGAAACAAGTCATCGATTCTTTACAATTTGCTATATCTCTCTCTTTGCCAGAAACCTGAGATGAATATGAAATTTATTCTTTTCCATAAATTGGATATAAATGTTCGATTTTTTTGTAATATTGTCCATACCAATGTTTTTATATGCTTGAAACGAAGCATGAAAATGGAATACTTCGGTTGACTATATCTGGTACCTACGCATATGTTAACATTTTCTAAAAGTATACATATATGTCATGTAAAGTGAAGGAAGTTACCAATATAGTCCAAACCAAGGCACGTCCCTATATTTATATCATTTTTATTTAGGTGCGATACGAAATGGCCAATATTGGCACATTCCTCACTCAAACATAAATATTTGAATAATCATAACAGAAGTCAAAATATTTTTAAATAATACTATATGGGCTGTAGGTATACATCTGTCGGCAAAACCAACAGATACTTTTTAACTTGTTAATAAATCTTTTCAATCCCAATTACTAATGACTAGCTGAAATTAACGCATTTCACTTGTTTGATTTTAAAATTGAATTATCCCAAATTGAAAAAATATATAAAATGTCGGAAATAGCATCAAATTTTAGAATAAGCTTAGATCTGTTCGAATTGGTCGCCTTTTGGGACAAATTATGGCCTTCAAACGGCCAATGAAACCGTCACACGCTGACCGAATTTTCCTCTGCGGTATTTTGGCTCATTCCCGGCGAAGCGATTGCTTGAGGTGATCGACACAAAAACAATATAATGAGCTGTCACTGGAATAATTTTAACAGCTGTCGGACGAGTGGCTTCAAAATGACAGCAGTCTGAAGTTGGTTGCAGTTTTTTAATCCCACCCTCTATATGTATATTAATCATCAGATTCAAGCAATTCGGGATACGAACTTTGAAATGCATTTCATTTATAAAAGAGGAACACCTAAGAATATAAGAACTAACTAGAAGGTCTTATATACATATAAGACGGGTAAAATAGGTGGATTTTGCTATTTTTCTAACTGCAGGAGTTTTTTTTATCTTCAAAATACATCAAGTATGATCAAGTCATTATAAAATGGATTCCATTTCAAATCATTGGAACCATTCTTTCAATATCAAGCTGTCATTGGTTTAATACCATCAAATAATTTTCATAAAAAAATAAACTTCTAATCATCTTTGTCACACAATTTTAAATAAATATAGATTAATAAACATCGCGTTTTAATCGCATAAAATAAATATTATTGAAATAAACGTTTTGGTATTTTTTTCTTCTTCTTCTAAAGCAAATATGCAGTCTGTCAGTCTTTCATTGTTCATACATACGTAATATCTTTCTTTAAGAGCGGAAACCAGCAACGCAACAGACTCAGCGTTTCGAATGGAAAGTACAAAAGAAAAAACCCAGCCAAAAGCAACCGTTGTTTTTAGCCGTTGGCTGTCACCGCTCAGTCAGATATTCTCTTACTTAAAGTGAAGACCGATAGTTAGGGCCAGTCATCGAGTCGCTCCCTCAGATACGAAGATGTTGCTGAAGTATTTTAACGTCGTGCTGGCAATCTGGCCCGTCTGTATTGCGGGTAAGTGAAACTGGTGGGGGCTAAGGGGGTTTGGAAAGTTTTGTTTTACCATTTTTTCACATCACCTGTTTCGTTTGGTTTTATTTTTTTGGGATTTAAGATAAAAAGTGTTATTTTTGTCTCATTTATATGAGAAAATGGAATACCAATTTAACAGGTCGTTGTTGGGGGGTTATTTGTGGAGGGATTTTTTATTTTATTTCTTTATTTATTTTTATTCGGTATTACAACAATTAATGAACTACCAACTCATTTTGTTAATATTTTAAGGCCTTAGTTTTAAGCTGCAGTTTTTCGAAGAGACATGCATACATAACGAGCTCTTAGAGACATCAGAGAATTCAAGTTTAGAGTAAAACAATAAGAGAAATATGTAGAGATTGCCAGTATTAATAACAAAACCCGTAAAGAAAGTCTTAAAGTCGGGCGGGGCCGACTTTATGATACCCTACACCACTTTGCTAATTTAGTAGAGCTGCGCATAACAATTAAAAGTTTTTATGGGAGAATTCAATCATACACGCTATGATTATAATTATAATTTAAAGTTTAAACGACTAAATATGCCGAAACATTTGTATCTTTAAATTCGGAATTGTATTGCCCATTTGGTGCACAATTAATTTGAAATCGGATAAAGATATATATGATAGCTATATCCAAATCGGAACCGATCTCGATAAAATTTGGCAAAGATATTTCTGAGCTATATTTGATATATTTCCCTGAATATCGTTGTTACGGAGTGCATATTACGGCTGTAGGTAACAAATACAACAAATCGGATGAACAGTATATATGGGAGCTATAGCTATATCTGAACCGATCTTCACCAAATTTGTCATACTAGCTTCTAGACTCAATTCGGTCGTATATGCCGAATTCCATCCCATTTGGATAAATATTAGACGTTTGGTGCACAATCAAAGGTAAATCGGACGAAGTTATATATGGGAGCTATATCCAAATCTGAACCGATTTCAATGAAATTTAGCAAATGTATTTCTGTGCTGTATTTGATAGATTTTCCCAAATATTGTTATTACAGAGTGCATATTACGGCTGCGAAGGACAAAAATAACAAATCGGGTGAACAATATATATGGGAGCTATAGCTATATCTGAACGGATTTCGATCAAATTTTGTATACATATTTTCAGGTCCAATCTGATCGTACGTGCAAAATTCCATACTATTCGGACTGATATTACACGTTTGGTGCACAATAAAAGGCAAATCGGACGAAGATATATATGGGAGCTATATCTAAATTTTTACCGATTATCTCCAATTTCAATAGGGTTCGTCCTTGGGCCAAACAAATGATTTGTGAAAAATTTCATCTGGATAGGCCAATAAATGCGAACTGTACTTTGTTTACAAAAATACATGGACAGACGGACGGACGGACATGAATAAATCGACTCAGAATGTGATTTCATGCAGATCAAAGGGAACTATGGGTCTATCTAGTTTCCTTTTACCTGTTACAAACAAATGCACAAATACATAATACCCTGACCACCTTGTGGTGTAGGGTATAATGAAATTCGTATGCCAAACCAACGTGGGCTGGCTGAAGTAATTAGCTCTTTTCAAAAAGTTTTGATTGTAATAGCTAGTTCAACACCTGCTCACGTACTTCCACTGTATTTCCGAGTCTACTTGGAATTTTCCACAAACTAGACTGGCTATCGGATAGCAAATGATAAGAAAATTTGCGGCAAATTGAGAAAAGGTGGTAAATTTTTCAAAAATGAGTAAATTTTTAAAAATGTGGAAAAAATTAATGATATTTGAATATAGATATTTCTTTTCTTCAGAGACTTGCAATGAAATTTGTTGTAGAATTATTCTTCCTTTGACACTTTCCCCAAAAAATAAAGTACAAAGGGGAGATTTTGACTTAGATTGGAAACGACTTAAATTAAGAGTTAAAAAACAAGCACATAATTTTCGCTTGTAGTACATAAATTGCGAATTTAATTTTCTTAAAAACTATTGCACCTAGATACAGGGTGAGATAAAAAAACTGCATCAAAGTGGAACACCATAATTTTTATACATATATATTTTTTAATTTTATTGAATGAAAGCAAAAAATGTCGGAAATAGCATGAAATTGTAGAATAAGTTTAGATTTGTTCGAATTGGTCACCTTTAGCACGAATTATGGCCTTCAAATGACCAATGAAACCGTCACACGCTGCCCGAATGTTGCTCTGCGGTATTTTGGCCCATTCCCGGCGAAACTCTTGCTTGTGGTGAACGACACTTTGGTATTGTTTTTTGTGCCAACCTTGCTTTCCAAAATACTCCACATTTAAATGCTGGAGTGCTCTAACGATAGCCACTTGTGCTTTTCCAGCCAAACATAAAGAAATCACACTATCACGCTTGAATTCCATCACGAATAACTTTTTTTCTGTAAAATTCTCACCAAAATGCTTTTGTACCCTTGTAAACAAGAGCTGTCACTGGAATAATTTTAACACCTGTCGGACGAGTAGCTTAAAAATGACAGCAGTCTGAAGTTGGTTGCAGTTTTTTCATCTCACCCTGTATATTGAATATTCTGAGATTTACAACGACAGCTTCTACCTAAAGCAGCTTCTACCAGGCGTCAACTCGAAAAAAGGTCGAGGAATATTGAAAGAAATATTTTTTTTGATATTTAAAGAAAATAGGGATTTATTTTCTTTGGTATCTGAGACTGAAATTTGATGAAGAATATTTTTATCTTTGACGTCATCCTTCTAAAATGATGCTGAGTTGGGGATTTTTGCACAAACCCGATTAGATAAGAATTCGACTTTTGACGTCTTCCAGGACCTATAGTAGAATTTTGTCACAAATAATTTTGTAGAATATTTTCATTTAAAGGGAATTTGTTGATTCGCTTTATGGTTAACATTTTAATCAAAAATATTTCTCGTGTTTTTATCTCCAATGTTGCTGAAGACACTTTTTACTTAAAATCACCGGATTCCGTTAGTGTGTTCAACAAAATACGAACAAGTAAAAAAGCAGCCGAACTTTTTATAACCTCTACCATTTGGAAGAAACTTGAAAACGTGGTCCCGCATAAGTAATTTTTGTCATAGGCTGTAGTAACTGTTCCGAACTTCGAATAACAAATTTGAAATTATTCCGGTGAACATTGTCGCAAAAATCATGAAAATACCGAATATCTGGGGGTACCGTTATATGGGCGCTATGCGATATCGTGGAGCTATGTAGATAATTCTCTTCTAGGGGGTTAGGTACTCAGAAAGAACTCCTTGTGTGGATTTTCAGACTATTTAATTAAAAAATGTGGCTAAAATTATCAAAATACCCAATATCACCAATATCAGGTCACCATTGTAAGGGGGCTATACGATATCATGGAACTATATAGACAATTCTTTTTCCTGGGGTACAGTAGTCACGGAGAACTCCTTGTGTAGAATTTCAGACAATTCCATTGAAAATGTGATTGAAATCATCAAAATACGGAATATATGGGGGCTATCCTATCCTATCCTATTCCTATCTTTATTCGGACGGACGGCCAGGGCTAAATCGTCTTAGAATGTTACACTGAACAAGACAAAATATACTTTGTTGGGTATAAAATTATTATTTCGATGAGTTACAAACGGAATAACGAACTTAATACTGTTGGAGTTTTTCGCACAATCTCAAACAAAGTACGACTTTAACACTAAAATGTCGCAGTGACCGAAAAATGGTTCGTGAGCTGAACATATCGTAATATTCCATTCGGCAAATATTTTAAAAATGAGCACGGGGTAAAGCCATTGAAATTCAAAAAAGTGCAAGAACTTACTCCGCAACAGGAAGAAAATACCCCAAAAGAGCTAAAGAGTTGCTTCGCTTGGCCGAAAGTGGTTAACTGCCGAATTTTGTTTTCTCCGATGAGGAAGCATTTGTTGTCCAGCAGTTTGTAAACAAATAAAACCAGTAAAGAAAGTTTTAAAGTCGGGCGGGACCGACTTTATGATACCCTACACCACATTGCTAATTTAGTTGAGCTTCACTTAATAATTAAAAGTTTTTATGGGAGAATTCAATCATACACGCTATGATTATAATTATAATTTAAAATTCAAAGGACTAAATATGCCGAAGCATTTGTATCTTTTAAATTCGGACTTGTATTGCCCATTTGGTACACAATTAATTTGAAGTCGGATAAAGATATATATGGGAGCCATATCCAAATCGGAACCGATTTCAATAAAATTTGGCAAAGATATTTCTGAGCTGTATTTGATATATTTCCCTGAATTTCGTTGTTACAGAGGGCATATTGGAGGGCTGTTGGTAACAAATATAACAAACCGGATGAACAGTATATATGGGAGCTATAGCTATATCTGAACCGATCTTCACCAACTTCGGTCGTAAGTGCCAAATCCCATCCCATTTGGACAAATATTAGACGTGTGGTGCACAATAAAACGTAAATCGGTCGAAGTTTTATATGGGAGCTATATCCAAATCTGAACCGATCTCGATAAAATTTGGCATACCTATTTTCAGGCCTAATTTGGTTGTATGTGCAAAATTTCATACTATTCGGGCTGATATTACACGTTTGGTGCACAATAAAAAGCAAATCGGACGAAAATATATATGGGAGCTATATCTAAATTTTTACCGATTCTCTCCAATTTCAATTGGGTTCGTCCTTGGCCCAAACAAATGATTTGTGCAAAACATCTGGATAGGGCAATAAATGCAAACTGTACTTTGTTTACAAAAATACATGGATAGACGGACATACGGACGGACGGACATGCATAAATCGACTCAGAATGTGATTCTATGCAGATCATCAAAAGGAACTATGGGTCTATCCCGTTTCCTTTTGCCTGTTACAAGCAAATGCAATTACTTGCCAAAGAGGTCAGCTGAAAATGTGCACCTTCGGTTGGCCACCGGAACTCAAGCGCCGACCATGGTGATGGTGTGGGCCGCCATAACATCCGATGGTCGCTCTCCGCTCGTATTAATAAACCGTGACATCAGAATTAATGCCGAACATCATCACGAAAATATTCTGAAGGGTGTATTAAAGCCTTGGGCATGCAAACATGCCCCCCCCCCTTTATGTTCAAAATCACTTTCAAAATGCCAATACGCCGATTTTTGAGTTTGTTCCACTGTAATTTTATTTGTGTGGTTTTCTTCCAATGTTGTAATTGTATTGATTACTGCATTTCACCGATCCGTTTAAATCTTTACGACTTTTCTTAGATAGATTTGACACACTCAGAAGTTTGAGAATGCAGCCACGCATTTAAGGTAGGGAATTCACAAACGACCTGAAATTTTGGGAGACCTATAGAATGTCTTTATGGAAGTTTTTCCTCTGCAACATTATATTCATAATCTCATTGATTTTCTTTCAGTTATATCTGCCACACCCTGTACCATTACACTACCTCGAGATGTCAAAGGATTCTCCCCGGTTATACTTACGAAGTCTTCTGCTCAATCTTCATATGCCTTATTTCGACCCACCGGAAGGGTCAGCACATTACCGGAAAATTCTAAACTGCGTTTGGTCTGCACTGGCTCTAAAAACACAATAACATCGCTTGGGACCAACACTCTGGATCTTAGTTGTAGTCAAAACGGACAATTTGTTGACTCAAATAACAACCCGTTGCAGTTGAATAGTTTGGTCTGCAGTACTATACCCGAATCTGCGCTGCAAAAGACCACAGCCAGATGTTCGAACAATAGAGGTTTTATTCATGAGGCCGGTATTGAAATTCCGGGTGATAAATTTTATCGTATATTTGAAATATGTTATGATAAGAATACGGAAACTACGCTGTATACGCATAATACATTGCATGGTGCTGTAATCAAATGTAAGTAAAGGGGGTAATCTGAAAAAAAATTGGTGATGATTGGGAAAAATAAGGACATTTTGCAGGAAAGGTTCTAGTAAAGTTAATGGAGTTTCTCGAACAAATATGGAAAATCCTTTTAAGTAGTCCTGAAATTAGTGAATTTCCTTCAAGAATTTCCTCAAGTAAACCGAAAAACTTATGAAGTTCCGTGGGTAGGTCGAAATACTCATTGAGGTAAATCGTGATGTTTCTTTAAATATCATGAAGTTTTTAAAGAACCTTTTTAGTTCCTCCCGAAATTAGGAAGTTTTGTTAAGAAATTATGGAACCCCTTGAGAATATCTTGGAGTTATTTGAGTAAAACACAGAATTTCATCAGGAAATCGCGAAGTTCCTTATAGAAATCGAGGAATCCCTTAAGGAATTTGGAAGGTTCTTGAGGAGTTCATTCAAATCGTTATGAAAATCGAATAACTGTTCAGATTTCATGATCTTTGATGAAGCCGTGATTTCACCTTAAAAATCATAGTGCTCCTCAAGGACATTGTTGAGTTCCATTGAGAAATCAGGAAGCTCCTTTGATAAATCATGGAGTTCTTTAAACAATCGTTGAGCTCTTTTAGAAGTTTGTGGAGTTTCTTCTGAAATAAACAAGTTTCTCCTGTTAATCTAAAGGTGAGAGTACATAAAACGCTTTTTTGAATGACTTAAGTCATCGGCTGGCTTCTTCGGAAAAGAACAAAGGAGCGAGGGCCAAAATCGAACTAAGTCAACCTAAAACTCCTTTGTTCATGTGCGAAGAAGCCAGCCGATGATTTAAGTCAATCGAAATATCGTTTATGTACTCTCAGTCCAAGAGTTCATAAAGGTGGGAATACATAAAGCGCTTATTTTGCTGGCTTCTTCTGAAATTAACAAAGGAGCCTAGGGACAAAATCGAACTACGTTAACCTAAAAGTCCTCTACGAAGAAGCCAGCCGCAGACTTAAGCCAGCCAAATATGCGCTTTATGTATTCCCACCTTAAGAGTCCTTAAAGCTTCACTGGACATTCTTGACAATAATTCATTTCCCATTTCTTCTTCCCCCATAATTTTGCCCCATAGATAACATTGCCGAAAGCACCCGTCGCCCGTTCCTGGCCAAACACATGTCATCGAATACCCGAAAAGTTAATGAATTCTACACAAAGAAGAATCAATTGGCACGCTTCGAAGCTCTTTTCGGCCAGGGTCAAACCTATTATGACGAGAAGAAAAATTTCTTATCCCGTGGCCATCTAACACCCGATGCCGACTTCATGTTTGGTTATGAACAACTTTCGACCTATTACTATATGAACGTTGCACCCCAGTTCCAACCCATCAATGGAGGAAATTGGCTAAAAGTTGAAGATATGGCCCGCTCATTGGCTGGCGATTATGGTGAGGACATCGAATCGTACAATGGCTATTTTGGCACTGTCCAATTACCGAATGCCAGCGGGATGCCAGTCACTCTCTATTTGGATAATCGACAACAGTTTTACATTCCAAAATATTATTTTAAAGTTTTGACCCGAAAATCAGCCGATGAGTCAATTGTTTTTGTCAATGTCAACAATCCTTTTATTGCGAACGGCAAGGCCGAAGAGGTTTGTCCCAATATCTGCAGTAAGGCCAATTTGTATCAACGGGATTTTACAAATTTAGCCAAGGGTTACACATTCTGTTGCAGTTTGCAAGACTTCAAGCGTGTATACAATGGCCTGCCCAATGAGGTGCAGGGTAAACGTCTTCTAATGGCAAAGAAAAAGTAAATCAACCATAAACTGAATTATACAAAATGAATTTTTGTAGAATAATTTAGTTGATTTTGTAATTTGTTTGTTGTTTCCGCAAATTTGTAACAGATAAAAATTTAATAAAAATCATTTTGTTTTACTTTTTATGGAGAGTTATCCCTAAAGAGAAACAAGCATTTCTAAAGAGAATTCCAGAATTTTTTAGGGTTTTTATTTTTTGGAACTTTGCAGGGTATTATAATGGGTTCGTTCGTATACTTTTCCATTAACATAAACTCTTACATATTTGCATAAAAAGCGTGTTATGTATTTTCACTTAAAAGGTGCAAATACATAAGTCATCGGCTGGCTTCTTCGTAAAAGAACAAAGGAGTTTTGGTTGACTTAGTTCAATTTCCACCCATTATTTATACTTGTGCACCCCATGAAGAAGCCAGCCGATGACTTAAGTCAGTCAAAAAAGCATTTTCAGTCAATTCAGCAGTCAACCTATAATGTATAATGAATACAGGGTGAGATAAAAAAAAACTGCAGTGACAGTTTATTATATTGTTTACAAGCGTACAAAAGCATTATGGTGAGCATTTTCCAGGAAATGTTATTCGTGATGGAATTCAAGCGTGATAGTGTGATTTCTTTATATTTGACTGGAAAACCAAAAGTGGCTTTCGTTAGGACACTCCAGTATTTAAATGTGAATAATTCTTTTGTGTTTCGTACCATCGTTCGTTACCGTAATACTGGTAGCGTAGCCCGACGTCAAGGAAGTGGACGGAAAAAAACAGCAACATCAGCAGAAATGGTTCGAAAAGTAAAGAAGCAACTTGATCGAAACCCGCGTCGCAGTGGCCGAAAAATGGGCAATATTCCATTCGGCAAATATTGAAAAAGGAGCTCGGGGTAAAGCCATTGAAATTCCAAAAGTACAAGAGCTTACACCGCAACAGAAAGAAAATAAACTCAAAAGAGCTAACGAAAGTAGTGAACTGCCCAATTTGGTTTTCTCCGATGAGAAAACATTCGTTGTCCAGCAGTTTGTAAACAAACAAAATAATCGTGTTTACTTGCCAAAGAGGTCAGCTGAAAATATGCACATTCGGTTGGCCACCAGAACTCAAGCGCCGGCCATGGTGATGATGTGGGCCGCCATAACAGCCAATGGTCGCACTCCGCTAGTATTAATCGACCGTAGCATCAGAAAAGAACCCGAAAATTATCGCGAAAATATTCTGGAGGGTCATTTGTTTATAACTTCCGAACCGCGAGGAACCTCATTTTGTAATGCTGGAGTGCTCTAACGATAGCCACTTGTGGTTTTCCAGACAAATATAAAGAAATCACACGCTATAATTTCATCACGAATAACGAATTTTCTGAAAAATTCTCACCAAAATGCTTTTGTACGCTTGTAAACAATATAATGAGCTATCACTGGAATAATTTTAACAGCTGTCGGACGACTGGCTTAGAAATGACAGCAGCAGAAACTAACTTTATTCTTGTAATTCATACTTTTTGTGTAATACAGGGATTCCGAATATCTGACTATGCATAAATATTTCATAATTGATTTTCGGCGACAGTGTGGAAGCAAGAACTCCGACATTTTACATCATAATTAACGTTGGTAAAGAGTATTGAGCACAAGGTCGTTCTTGAAATGTTGCTTGCCATATCATTTATATGAACTTACTTTTGAAGCAAAGGATTTTTCATTTGTTGTCGTAGTTATTAGATCCAAGGTTGTTAAGTAAAAAATATTTGGCGGAAGTGTGATTTGATGGCTTGTTTATATTTATTTATTTTTCAGGTGAAATTTGGATTACTTTGTAGCAACAAATGGCTGTTGAGTCAAATCAACAACACTTCCATTGCCTTCGATTCTTATACCGTGAATTAGAGTCTGAAACAGTAACATTTGAGAAGGGAAGTCATTCCGGATGTGTACTCAACATATGTTTGGAATATTTAAATGCCGATACTATATATAGTAAAAATTTATCTTAAAAAAATAGAAACCGTTTGGAATGCGTGTTTCTGTTGCTAATGAAAGTGAATGCAAAAAAATTAAACACTATTACAAATATGTTTTTTATACCCTCAACCATATAGCTAGAGAGGGTATATATCATTTGATACGTGCCTAGTGGAAGTAACGATTTTAGACCTCAAATATTTTACTGCACAGGGAGAGAGAAAGGTTTATCCGATTTTGCTCCAACTTTGCGAATCCCAATATTTGCATCAGTGCTAGGTTAGGTGCGAAAATGTAAAGCATCGGCCCACTCTATCAAGTACCTCCCCCGCAATACAGTGTATAAATACGGTGTACGAATACAGTTCTGCACTAGGCGATATAATTTGGAAAATTATGTTACCAAATCTTCTTCTCTGTAAACTTAAAGAGAACGTAGCATATCCTTTTTTCCTACCTCATATTCGAATTTTAATCATTTTGTTGGAAGTTCAAAGTGACAGTGTGAGATAAAAAAAAACTGCAATCAATTTCAGACTGCTGTCACTTCTAAGCCACTCATCCGACAGCTGTTTAAATTATTCCAGTGACAGCTCATTATAGTGTTTACAAGCGTACAAAAGCATTTTGGTGAGCATTTCCCAGAAAAAAAGTTATTCGTGATGGAATTCCAGCGTGATAGTGTGATTTCTTATAATGAAAAATATCAGTATACTAGTTTTTAGAAAAGGCTGATGGCATTGTAAAAACAATACTTAATTTATGTTTAATCAAAAAGAATTAAAAAAAAAATTATATATTCAAAAAGTTTTGAGTATTTAAAGATAATGGTTGTATTAAAAAAAAAACTGTCGGTAAAACAGCACGATTTAGGTTTAGATAAACTTATTAAAATATAATGATATGGCAACTCGTTTTTTCACTCGTTTCGTCGGTCATATGTGATTTACCGTTATACTAAATGTAAACAAAAATCATAAAAGGAAGTTATTAAAAACTTTCAAGTTCAGTGGAGTGTAAAAAGATAACAACAAAAAACATTTTTTTTTAAGTTTTTATATATTATTTTTGCAAGTGTGTCGAATTTAAAAAAGTAAGTATCTCGTCCCCTTTTTCCCCCTTTTATTTATTTCTTTATTTTTCAGTGTCAGAACAGGTGCAAATCCGAGAATTTTTAATATTTGGCTTAGGCATCGTACTCTAAGGGTGCAAGTACATACAAAGATTGAAGTCATGGCTAGGCATATTATTGTCAAATTATAATGGGAAACGACGGCAGGATTATAGTGCGACTCTGTAATCCCTTTATGAAATGTCACAAAATATGCCTAGCCATGTCCTCAAGCTTGTTATGTACTTGTGCCTTAAGTGCTGCCCATCGAGAAATAATTTCTTATTTAGAAGACAAGTTAGGGCTAAAACTTAACAGAAGATAAAAAATCAATAAAGATTACTAAAAATAAATGTCAATTGGCAAAATTGTCACTACATTAGAGAGAGGTTTGAAGAAAAGTTCGGATCGCGGCTAAATTCACCTTTTGTTATAAGTGATGAGTGTTTATCTTTTGTTAGTACATTATGTGGAACATAATTTCTGATTCTAAATGATTGTGTCGTTTTAGGAACCTTGCACCAGCCGTAGAGGAAAACCTTCGACATACTTTGATAATTGCTCTGATCGATCGCACCAAAAGGCGAAAATACAAATCCAAACGTACTGCAAAAGGCTGTAAAAAGAATTTCCGACCCAGCGTAGATAACGCTTTGGCACTTTTTTAGATATGGATTTGTCTTTCAGGCAATATCAACTTATTTAATAATAGCAGATAACAGGGAATTTGAAAAATATATATTTATAATATATGTAGAAATGATTTTCTTATTTGACATCAAGGAAATATGTTTTATAACATAATTAAATTAAATTATATACTAATTAAAATACATCAGAGAAAAATCAAGCTTAATTTGGATCCATTCTAACAACAATTTGTGAAAATATAATTTTTTCATTTCAGAATATATGGGAGGTGGATGTGTCCTTTGAGATAATTTCATACAACTCACCACAGTTATCTATAATATATCAGAGACAAATCGACTCAAATTAGGTTCAATTCCAACAAAAAATTTTGGGATATATGGGAGGTGAGCGAGTCCTTCGGCCGATTTTTTCAAAACTTCGTTTTTTTCCTTTCCTACTTGTATTAGTTATGTGTACCAATTTTCATTCTTCTACGATAACTCCTTATATTTTGGCCGCCAAAATGCTGTTGTACACTTGTGAACAATATAATAAGCTGTCAATGGAATAATTTTAAAAGCTGTCGGACGAGTGGCTTAAAAATGATAGCAGTCCGAAGTTGGTTGCAGTTTTTTCATCTCACCCTGTATGTACAAAATTGGAAAATATTTATGTCTAGTTTGGTTATACATTCAATAAAACAAAACTTTGGTCCAATCAGATTTTTTTTAAAATTCCAATTAATAAAAAGTACGCAAAATTCTAATGTCTGGTAATTAGTAAGCATTTGCAATACGTTACCGTGTTGTATTCCTAGCAATGATCGACTTTAAACAGTTTCACTACGCTTTCAACCTCCATGTTTCTGACTCACCTTTTAAAATAATATAAAAAAACAAACGTTCAAATGCTGTTGATATTAAAACTGAATATTGATTTTATTGAATATTTTTGCAAAAAATAAATAAATAATAATATTTGTATTGAACTTTCTGGTAACGTTTATTTATTGGATTTGGCTATTTCGAATTTCGTTATCTTCGTTGCTAGCTAAACTTATTTACAATGTATCTGCAATTCAATAAAATCTTCTCTGGGGTAGATGGAAATATATAAATGTTTTATTTTTTGTTCCGAAAATGTATCAAAAAGTGGCTTCATTTATTGTTCTGTTACTTTACAATTGAATTTGAAATGTATACATACGCAATTTATTAATAAGCAGGTAAGTTTATTTCAAATACAGTTAAGTTTATTTCAAAAATACAAAGTCTTTTGCCTAAAAATTGTGGTTTTAATTTCGTTACTTATTTTGTAGAGCAATAATAATAATAATTATAAGAGTAATAAACATAACCTAAATCACAAAAGATTGAAAGCTGCCAGCAGCTTTAAAAGTTTTCATTAATTCACAATTATTTTACAAATTTACTAACCTCTTCCTCATTTATTTAATAATATATATTTAATCTTATAATTATGATTTACAAATACAATTATATAAAGTTTTACATTAGAAAATACAAAAATTCTAGAAGTTTTCCAGAAATAAGCCTTCAAGCACATCATCTCTGTTTGAAATGTGTGAAAAAGAACCTTGCTTTTTTGTTCCACAAATATTTTTTCATTAAAAAAGGGGTTTGCAAAGCTAATATTTATTCCTTGGCCGCGGATACATACTTCCTAGGAAAGTATTTTTTCAATGCCTTGAAAACCTTTGGCAAATAAATTGTTCCGGTGTAAACCACCAAACAATGTTGTTGAAAACTTCCCGCGTCATTGTCCAAAGTCAGGTTTGTGTAGAGTCAGTCATGAAGCTACGAACTTCAGATATTTAAAGTTCAGAACAGTAGTAGTTCCCATTCCGCATCTACACCACATACGTATTTTACGTAATGAATCATGTGAATGCTCCACTTTATAGCCGAGGACTACAACCAAATAATTAGATCATACAGACACCAGAACTGAGCAAATCAGCATGGTTGTTATGATCTTTTTGCATTGGGTCATGAGACAATCCAAGAGTGTATGATTCCTGAAATTAGAAAAAAGAAAAAATTGTTTAAAAAAATCAGAACAATTACAATTTGCTTGATTTAACCTCAATTACTTTGAGCTGACCATTAAGCTTAGAGTTATTGAATATTGAATTAATGAAGATCGACTAAGAACATATGTTGTAGAAGTCAAGGTAAAATAGCCATTTTCTTTCTTGTTTTGGAAATCCTATTTCACTGACCTGATTGATTTTTCTCGTTCCTTCCCAAAATAAACTAGGCAACGAGGTCTATCTCAGGAACTACATGTAAATCCGGTATTTTAGGGAATAGTTCCTTTTACTCGCATCCCTCTATCTACTCTATAAACACTGTAGCTCAATAGAGCTGTTCCAATGGAACAGCACAGATGCTACGCTAGTGTTGAGTCCTTAGCCAAACTTAATGTTAAAATACATATGAACTGTGTTCCAACCCCTGTAAATAACTAAATAACAGGTCCCAAAAAATAACAGATCCCAAATAACAAGTTACAAAACAATTGTGACAATTGTTGCAAATTTTTCTGAAAGTCGTCTGTTAACAGGAAAGGTCAATTTTCAAACATTCGGTCCATGTTTTCGTATAGCCCCATGTAACGGTATCTTCTAAGAAAAAAGATTTGAAACCACTTTTCGTTTTTCAAGTGAACTTGTATTTTTATGGAAACTTGTGAACTTAAAACACTCTCAAAATACTGAAGTGTTGCCAAATCTCTCTTTTCTTCAAACAAAAATTATTCATCTGTCAAAACCAAACAATGTGGAATTACGAATAATAAACTGAAGCAAAGAGAGAAAACAAAATAAAAAGAACACACAAAAAAGAATTTTTTGCAAAAAAGTATCTTAAAATGCGTGAAATATTTATTGTAGAATGCTGTTTAATCAATTAATCATTAATTAATATTTTAAGGACAGGCTCCAATTACAGAAACAAACGAAACTTTCGGCATTGCGTAAAAAATAATTAAATGAACAAAAAACTCTCATTAACAGAATATTTTTCACAAGTTACACTTCTACAATGTTTTCTAATCATGTGTTTTGTTTTGATTCCTCTTCATTCGTTCTTTCATTCCCCTTATGTTACCATATTAAATATATAATATTGCCATATTTGCACTGAATTCGTAATTCACCATGTCGTACCAAATCTGAAGTAGGTAAACAAAATCGTTCGATTTTTAATTGCGAAATTCAAACCATTTCGATTCGATTTTGTGACATGCCTGTAAATACGAAAATAAAATCACTTTCGTACCGAATTCATTCTTGTGACATGCCTGATAAATCTACAATTAGGCCAAGGGTGTATATCAAACTTTTCACATCTTCACATTTATATAAGGCTTAGGTCAGGTGAAACCATGTATAATATTGTTCCACTGATTCCCGTACCTCTCATTAAAATTTTTAAATAATACCAAATCCCCTAGAACGCAATAAAAATGACTGATTTTCTTCAAATTTTTAGGTCAAAAGCAAATTTGGAAAATATTGGACCACTGCCAAAAAGTCCACATTTTGAATATCAAAAACTCTATTTTTTATTTTTTTAGTATACTTTAAGGTTTGTACATTGCAATATTTCTACGGATTCCAATTTTCGCGAAATTTCCCCAGTAAGAATCTGCAAAGTCTCAGTAGCTCAAATGTCAAAATGTCTCTCTCATTTCGCTTCCAGCAAAACTTTGTTCAAATTATGGAGTAAACGAACAATCTTTTGTTTCAAGCAAGGGCAAGTTCCCCCTCTTCTACACTTTTAGAAATGTTCGGATTAAGATTCGTTAGTATCTGTTAAATTTCATATACACGGGAATTATTTTGATCGATCATTCTAATCCTCAAGCCAGTCAACAAAGGGGTCTATTTGGACCTTTCTTGAAAACATGGTTAAAAATGGGATTATAACAGGTCAAAATATTCCACAAAATTGTTTGTTATAAAATTCTACTACAGGTTCTTGATGACGTTAAAAGTCTAAGATATACATAAACGACAGGAATAAATATATATTAACAAGTAAAAATGGCTTGAAGTTCTGCCGGGCCAAAATTTTAATTCCCTTCACCACCGTATTTATTAAAGTTAAATGAAATAATGAAAGACTAGAATATGTTAATATAGGATATCAATCCATTTTAATTAAAATACAAAAATAACCCAAATAGCGAAACCCATATTATCATCATAGTTGGCAATTGTGGCAAAAACTTGTGAATACCGAAAATCAGGAGGTACCGTTGTATGGGAGCTATACCAATTAGTGGACCTGAAACCTTCAAAACACCGAAAAAATGGGGGCTATACCTAAACGTGGACCATCTTCAATACCAATAAGCCTGCATATAATATAAACCTTTGTGCCAAATTTAATTTTGGTTTGTTTCTTTCGTGTTTACTTTCATATCATCATAATGAAGCATACCTTAAATGCTGTATTGTAAAAAGCCAAAAAAAGTTTGTGTAAATACTTACTGTTCTCCCCTGGTGACAAGGTTATATGTATATCCTCTCTACTAAGTACTGGTTCTTAAATGAAAAAAAAAAATACAATAAAATATATATTAAAATCGGGTCATCTTTTTTTATTTTGTAAAAAATATTTATGACAGCGGATGCTGGAAAATTTATTTCTTCTTGTGGGCCATGCAATTAATATTTGATTAGGAGTACACGTTTTGGCATCTAATATTCATCAAGCTGTTTCTTTGGTGCATACAAATACACACACACACAAATGAATACGTACGTATGTATGTATTTCTTTGATTATTTTTGGATAAAGACGTTAAGCAATTTATTAAAAATAAACAAGAACACCAACAGCATACGTATAAAAATGATTTAAACATACTTACCCATTAACTAAATGGCTTATATATGCATATGTCTGTGTGTATATTCCAAAGATATGTTGTTCATCGATGCAATAATTATTTATATGCGTTCGTTTAAATAACAAAGCATATAAATATTTGTGATGTTTTTTTCGGGAATTTTTGTTTTTCGTTTAACGAAATTTATCTGTTAATATTTATTGTTTGAGGTTTTAGTTTGTTTAACTGTTTTCCTTAAGTTTCCATTATTTTCTATATTAAATAACATTTTCAATTTTTTTAAGTATAGATCGGAGCAATGGCGTGTTTATTTGCTTGAAATGCAAACTAAATGTTGGTTGGAAAATGTCGAAAAGTCCGTTAAATAAACTCCGAACTTCTTATACCCTCAGCCAGGTGATAACTTAAATTATTGTGAACTTGGTTATTTTAGAATTCTTAAGTTTTGAATGGTGCTTCATATAACTATGTCTGTAAATTCACTGAATGTTAGTCAATTAATTTTAAAAACAAGTAAAATAGTAACAGGCGATTTTGCGACAGATGTATACCCTCAGCCTTGAGTTATTATTCAAACTGTTGACCCTTTGTGGGGGAGGTTCCGAAGCCGCTGGCCAATATTGACCAATTCGTATCTGACCTAAGACTGATATCAATATTACATCGTGCCAGATTTGAACTATATCAACGTCTTCCTATACTTTATATGAGATATACGCAAATTTTTGAAAAATGTGGAAATAAAAAGTATTCCATTTTCATACTTCATCTAATACAAATAAAAATGTTGGAGAACATTCGAGCATTTATTTACAATCTTATGTGAAGAGAAATCGTTCTCCACTAAAAAACACGTTGTTTTTATAAAAACAACAATAAAGGGATTAAGCCTGACCATTTTACAACAACAAAACACTATGGTATCCTCAACAAACAAGCCAACACTATTAATGGACGGTCGACGAGAAGGTTTTTGTTGTAACAGACAAAACCAACTTACATGGTTATGTTACTTCGTTCATGTAAAACGAAAGAATAACAAGTAAAGAAAGATGAAAATGTTTATATGTGCGGTTGTAAGATTTAGAAGGTTTTCCAAAAGAATTTTAGTTTTATGTAATTCTTTGGTTCCTCTTCTATTGAGCTTACAATCTCGTCACTTGGCTAAAAAAAAGTTTTTTTTTGTCATTGAAGTTATTTTTAAAATAACTTCTGCGGAGAATATCCCAGACAAAAAACAAGGGAACTGATGAGGATTGGTGACTCTTTCTGAAACCTAGGTATTCCCTGCCTTACCCCCTGGTAAACTTTACCATCGTTCTTCACTAATAATCACGTTGTTTTTATAAAAACAACAATAAAGGCCTGACCATTTTGCAACAACAGAAATATTTACATATAGCAAGATGTAAAGAGTCTCCGATTTGTTTCGCAAGTTATGACGGATTTAAATATCGGAAGTTGCATCCCTTCGTGGGTGAGGTACCAGAAGGAGTGGGCAGATATACATCATCTTCACAACAGATCTTGTGAAACTATTTTTACTATTTTTAGTTGTGAAGTTTGAAGAGAGTTGAATGCTTATTTCGCTTTCTTTGAGTGTTTTGTTTTTCAAAATCTTGAACCCTATGTGGAGGAGGTACCAGAAGAAATGGTGCATCCTTATGACAGATCTTGTGTTGATAGAAATATATGGGGTTGTAGCAAGTCCGAATCAGAGATCAATTTCGTTTTTTAGCTTCATGGATACTCAAATTTTTAATCGTTTGTGGGGGAGGTACCAGAAGGAGTGGATCGTTATATTCCATCTTCACACCAGACCTTGGGTTAATAAAAATATTGTAATATGTGTAATTTAAAGAGAATGTATACTCATTTCGGATTTTATCGGTTTGGTTATTCAAAACTTTGACCCTTCGTGGGGGAGATACCAGAAGGAATGTTCTGATCTATTCCATCTTTACAAAAGATATTGTGTTGATAGAAATATTGAGATGCGGTGAGTCTGTAAGGAATCGGGTGATAATTTCGTGTTTTATGAGCTTCATTAACATTCAAAATTAATAAAAATATTAAGATGTGTGAAATTTGACAATCAAATACTTGCATCACATTTTATATGAGTTATAATTATTTAAAATATTGACCCTTTGTGGGGGAGGTACATAATGGAGTGGGCCGAAATTGTCAATTTTCGCACCTGACCTAGAACTGATGCAAATATTAGGATTTGCAAAGTTGGAGCTAAATCGGATTATCCTTTCTTTTTCTGTGCAGTTAATTATTTTCTTTGCAAATGTTGATATTTTGTGGTAGATTTGCCAGAAGGAGTGGACCGATATTGCCCATCTCCATAAGTTTGACAATAATATACGATGTATCAAGTTTGTTATCGTGCGCACCAGCCAGCTAGACAGACAGACGGACGAACGGATTTGGTCCAAAGATACCTTGGGTCTAAACACGTTATTTCGATGAGCCACGTTTTGGCCGTATCCAATGATATATACCCTCTCTAGCCATATGGCTGAGTGTATTATAAGGATAGGAAATCGAAATATCCATAATTAGAACTCTGTGGTTCTATGGGGGTCGATCCGTATTCTCGTTCTATAGTAAAACTTTTTTGCGAGGGTGTTTTCTACTCATTACTCAAATTAGAGCCAGACGGTTGGAAAATATAACCAGGACCATAGGTCCCACAAAATTGGCCTTAAAATCCACTAAAATCTAGTTTGAGGAAGATCGTTGGTTATTTTCACACTTTATAAGTGTTATTTAAATGTTGATCTTTTGGGGGAAAGGTGCGAGGACATATGATACAAATATTACTATGCAAGTATTTTGGATTCAATGAGCTACTCTTCGTTGAGGATGTACCAGAGGAAGTGGACCGATATATCTCATTTTCATCTTATATCGGCAAAAAATAGAAACAGGACGTAAAATGTGCGGGGTTCGAAGAAAATCGTATTGTTATTAAAAATTATATGTTTAATGTTTAAAAATTATTTCAACTTCAACTAAATATGATACTCCCTCCGATTTCGATGAGATATTTGATTTTTCTCACAATTTGGTTCGTTTGTTGGGGCGGCACACAAGAGGGAATGTCGATATAAATTTTGGAAGATTGATTAACAATTGCTACAGCCAATCTTGAATATTGTGGATTTAAGTCCCTCTACGGCCGTTAAATTATGGTACTTGACTAATCATCAATTATTATGGAAATGGCACACTGAGGAACATACGGACAAGGGTCAATATTGTTGCCATTTTTACCAGGGGTTTAGACCACAGAAGACACAATGGTTGTATGTCTAGGTTGCTTGTGGGGCTCAGCTAAGAGATCGTCGTGTCCGAAATATATAATATATATCGAACTGTACCGATTTTTATAACTACAGGGAGATAAATCAACAATTTCTGGAAAGTCTTATAATCTTCACTGTGGGGTTTGAAAAAGAATCAAGGGAGAAGGTAGGGTGTGAGTTGCGAGTAGTTTCACGTCAAACAGTCAGTCAGACAGAATTTCTAGATGCTACAATTCTTTATAAACGAGTAGAAGTTGGCGTGGTAACTATGAACTAGATTAAGTGACAATAGAATTGAACAGATTTAACAGATTTGGGAATAAACTGGGTGATTTTGAGCAAAAGTCTTTAACCCAGTGCATACATTCGTTGCAGGAAAGGTAGAAATGAACCTTCCTTTGGGGCGACTCCAATGAGATAAAAACAAGGAGTCTTTTATTAATATATAAGAAAGAGATTAGCTGGGTAACAAGCATGCTTATGGGACATATGGGCATACAAGCACATCTGTATGAAATTAGAAGTGCAGATAACAGCATATGCAGGGCCTGCGGGAAAGATGACGAAATATTTCTCTGCCAATGTCCAGCGTTTGCAAATATTAGATCCCAATATTTAGGGAACGACTCCATACAAGACCTTAATGAGATCATGGTAAAAATAGTTAAACAGTTGAGAAATTTAGTTAAGCCATCTAAATTTCAAATATGATAGACTGAAAACTGCCGGTCTTCTTTCAACAAGCTTTTTAGTCTAGAGCGCACTACAGGCCTATACTGGCTTAAGTATATGTCAACCGGGACATGTGCGATTGTTTCGCCCCTCTTTTCAACCTAACCTAACCCAAATGGTTTAAATTCTAGTTTATCTGGACCTTAAGTAATATTTTTATTATTGTTGCCTACTGATATACTTCTTACTCTAACCTTTCCTCTTACCTTTTCATCTTTTGCACATTTTCTTAGAAAGGAAACGAATCTTTCCCAACAAAGTTAACAGAGAGAAAAGGTATGTAAAGTGTTGTTAGATATGTTATGATTTTTCTTGGAAGGAGATTTGAATGTAAAATACCTTAAATATCTTTTTGCATTTCAAATTGTTTTTTTATATTTGGAATTTGTTGAAAAAAGAAATAACAATAACTGACATTCATGGTGAAGGGAATATGTATAGTATGTTTTATTTAGGTATAATTGTTTATATTATCGAATTTATATATATATATAGTTTTTATTGTTTTAAATAGATTTCATTGTCTTTGTTTGTTTGGCTACTTGCAAGTATGGTTTGCTATTATAACAACAACTCTTTTTGTTGGGCGGTAGATATATATAATTTACCCACATTTAGACTTTTTTGATTTACTATCACAGATTAAAGATACTTACATTACAAAACAGACATACGTACATACATACAGTTTTTGTTTTAGATAAAAAAGAACGAACAACTACAACATGGTTTGGAGTTAAAAAAAAAGAAAAACATTAAACAAAAAATGAATAAAACTGCATTAAATAATCAAAGAAACAAAAGCTGTTTTCATGCTTAAAACATTAAGAATTAATAAAGATTATTTTTTGAAGTTAATAATATTCTTGGAACGGCAAAAGATAAACTAGAATAAAGGAGCAGCAAATGGTTTTGTAAAGGGCACACAGATTAGCAATTAATTAAGTATGCAAAGCAAAATGTTGTAATTGTTGTTGAGCCAAATTAGTATCATGCTCTAGATTGCCACTTCTTGATGCACCACCAGCTGCAGCAGCTGTTGCATTCGCACTCGCATTGGAATTCAACGAAGTACCACTGGCACTGCGCAAAGCATTGACATTTGTTACAGATCTATTAGCTACAGCCGCTGCACCGGCTTCGGAACAAGCTGAATTTGTGGACATGGCTCGGGAGAGATTTTGTAGCGTACCAGGCAATATTCTCACGTTGTCACAGCATTCACAAATATTCAATTGCGGATGATTACGGAATGTACACATACTGCACTCCCAGTGCTCAATTTGCTCCTCATCGTCGTCGTCATCATAGTCACCATTATCGGTATCCGAATCAATCAGGCCGTTGTAGGTACCCGACGATGATGACGATGACGGAATGAAATCTGAATGGTGCGATGCTGTTGGTGGTGGTTGATAAGATAACGGCGATTGTTGTTGCTGCTGCTGTTGCAGTTGTTGTTGTGAATATATTGATGGAGATAGTGAATGCGAATGTTGATATTGTTGATGCGTAAAACTTGGCCCCAGTAGGGAAGTCGTCGACGACGATAGAGTCGAATTGTTGAAATTTGGCAAAGAGGCAGGTGTGTGAGGTGTTGTGGGTGTTGTTGTTGAATGATGTTGTATTATGTCTAGGCTGGTTTGACGTGGTGGTGGCGGTCGCGCTGGTGGTCTGACACATCGTTGTCTTGGGAATGGTTGTGGTGTTTGTTGCTGTTGCTGTTGTGGTGGAGGCCTATGTTGATTGGCCATTGGATTGCCTAGAAAGGTGGGGAGGAGATTTAGATAAATAATGGTCGATAGAGCCAAAAAGAAGGGGTATTTTTGTTTGTTGTGCTACTTACTACTCCTCAGCATTGCTTGACATTCAGACCTTAATCTCTGTATTTCTGTATCCAGTCTTTCAGCTAAACCATCTGGTATGGTACCTGTTATTAAATTGACTTCTTGTTCCACCTGGCCCAGACGTTTCTTGTTTTCACGCAGTGCCGCTGCCAGTTTATCACGTCGTTTCTTTTGCCGTTCCAAGACCTCGGCAACAATTTCTATTTTTTCCGGAAAAGAAGAGAAGGGAAGTGGGGTTTAATAAGAAATCAAATGATTGTAATCTTAAAGTCATGAGGACCATTGAGAAAAAATGGGCATAGATTAAGCTTCAGAAGATGCAGAAATAGGTTGGGTCAGTGGGAGAATTCGATAAAACTAGACTTCAGTAATTCGTCAAAACAATGAGAAACTTTTCGTTAATGGAAATGATTTAACTTTGCAAAGTGTAGGATATTGATATATTAGGGAGGTCCAAAAATAATTTTTTGATTAAGAAAAAAAAAAACAAATTTTGTGGGGCAGGGAAGAGAGAATAGCCTCATATCTTGTATGCTTCAATTCTTGCCGAAGGAAGAGTGAGTCCTAAACGTGATGTTTCAAATAATTAATGCCATGCATAGATTATGAAATTAGGGAGAAGATATTTAATAAAGGACATGGAATCACATATTTTGAATGTTAACACAAAGAACGAACCAAACTCCTGCCAGAGCTACAAAGGGAGAAGCTGGTGGTTACGATCACATTAAAGCATTCAAGCAAAATATGAATGGAATCTGGATAGTGGAGTCGCTATGAGACCTCCGCCAGTTTGGGTATCAAACCTGCCTTTGGCAAACTTATAGATGATGATGGGATCTATGTCTAAGAAGAACGCTGGAGTTTCTATCTCCCACCTGCCATATAACCTATGTCTCTTGTTGGGACATATGCAAAGTAGATGTTCAAACGTCTCAACCTCTCCTTCATCTTCACATATTTCACAGCAGTCAGGAACCTTGTTGTCCCATCTTGATGTCAGATATTTGATACTACAGTGACCAATCAGTATGCCCTACCACGATTCTTAGATAAGAACTACTAAGTGATAGAAGGAAGCAGGTTCTTCTTCTTCTTAAGATTGCCAGCCAGATGGCCCTAGAGTGCCAACTTCTTCCAGCTTCTTCTATCAGGATTTTTAGAAACAGTCTCATCGATCGGTAGATCAATCAACTGGGATCCGCCTCGAGCTAATTTATCAGCCACTTCATTCCCTACTAAATTGTTATGTCCTGGAACCCAAGAAAACTAAACGAGTTCAAGGACTGTATAGATGGCCAAACTGACCAGAGGTTCGCCTCCAGCCCAGTCATCCCTATCAGGTATACTAAGATTAATGTAATTGAAGTCGAAAAAGGTAGACATGTTATATCGAATCCTTTTACGTTGACCTAATATATTCCGACTAATTGGTATATCCAGGATTTGTGCATGATCAAAACGTAAAGAGCCTACCGCAGTCTCAGCGCATTCCTTACTGCTTTTAATTCAGCCAAAATATCCCGTACCGGGAAGTTAAAAAGCACATCGAGACAAATTGGCAATTGCTGTAAGGATACGTATGTCTGCACTGTGTTTAATTTGGACTTAGTGCCCTTGATGTAATCGCATGAAAACATATAAGGCACGCAATGTCAGAACAGGTAAGACCACTGTGACATACATCCAGTATAGGACTGCAAGAATAGTATTGAATGAGTTGAGGGCCCAACAAGACTACTGTACTAGTGCCCTTTGCATTAGGTTAGTAATAGTTACAAGAAATCTACCGCTTATTAACAACACCTAATCAGAATATGCGATTGGCATTATTCGAAGCTGGTCGGATATAAAAGCAGGGTTAAAGAACCCGTCCCTGCATCCCTCTCCCAAAATGTAATTGATAATTCAGCTTTTTAGCATACTACATTTAATCAGGAAAGAGGACATACCAGAGGCTTGGATATCATTATAAATCGACACACACACGTTTTAAAGCCACATCTATATAGAGGAAAGCTGTCAAAGTAAAGTTGGAGTTTTCCATGTTTTCCTCAATGTATCCGACAACTTCGTGTAGGGCTGTCTCAACTGACCGAACCTATGTATGTCTATGTCAATTTATATTTAAATTTGAACGTATTTCTGATTCAACATCTGCATTAGAAAGAAAGAGAGCTAATTGGTCTAAGGACGCTAGGTAAGGCGCAACTAAGTTTCCCGGCTTTGGGAATATAGGTCACAGTTGCCTTTTTTCTTTAGATGCCTTAACTTAAGATAGGCTTTAAAAATCTCCAGGAAGATAGCCCACCCCGTCTCAAATGCATTTTGCAACAACGCAGGTCTAATGCCATCAGGACCAGGAAACTTGGAGGATTGAAAGGTGTGGATCACCCATCTTTCTCTATAAGAAAGCAAAAAACATCAATAATTCTTGGATTCCGAAGAATAAATTAACTAAATATTCCTGATGAAATCAATGTATGGAATTTTTACTGAAAGCCGCTTCTTTCTTTCTTCCACCTCCGCTAAACGTCAAAAATATATTTTTTTAAATTAAAAAAATACGTATATATAGTATTTTATACATAATTTCCCATGGACCATTGCCCTGTCAAATGCTTGAATTAAATGTCCATTCGCTCAGTAACAAAAGAAGAGAAACGATGAGACAATAATATCTAGTTTAAGGCATTAGTGCATTGATTTTAATGGCTGCAATTAAAATTTAATTACTTGTCGGTGGGGGATTAGAGAGATTCTTTTGAAGTTGGGATTAAGTGGCATATCTGTGTGTGTCTATTTTTCATTTTCATTTGTTTGTTGTTTGTACGCTGCGTTCGTTCTTTTTGATGAATTCATAACGTGACAATATTTGACGTCAAAATGAAAAAAACATATAATTTTCCCGTTGGTGGATTTTCATTTCACTTTCAAGTTCAGGGCAAGCGCACACACACACACATCCATCTATACTTTTGTGTTTTTGTATCTCTCTCTGCATGTCATTTATTTTTGCTTTCGCTGTGCTGTTGCATATTTCAAATTTATGAAATACGAAGCGTGTGTGTGTCGGTGTGGGGACATAGAGGAGGGAGGGGAGGGGTTATTGAGATTTCCATCCCCTGCTATTTGAGAAAAATTCTCTAAGATCACGAGTTATAATCCATTTTATCTTTCAAACCAATATAAACAAATCATCCATTTTCTTCTGCCTTCGACATCATTACCTCCCCCCTCCCTTGCACTCCTCTGATGTTTGTGGGTGTGTGCTTGTATTTTACCACCTCCTTGGCAATAGATTAATTTTTTATGTGTGTTTGTTTTTTATATTTAAAAATTGTTTTCTTCTCAGAAAATAAAGTTAAAAATAATTATGAAATGTTTTTCTTGTTGGATATTTTTATGTTGGTGACAGTTTTAATTTTTCGTAAATAGATCATTCCCAGCTAAATTTAGAAAATGTGTTTGGGGTTTCTGCAAATCGATTTGATTTTTCACATATGTAGTACGTGCAGGGGAAAAACGTTCAAAAGAAATTATTTAGAAATACTTGAACAGTGTACGTTTATTGTTGCAAAATAGTCAGGCTTAATCTCGTTGTTTTTTTGAATACCATAGTTAATTTGCAACTATAAAAACTTGATGTAATACTCAAATATTTGCCGAAGTTGAGAAAGTATATGGATCTAAATGATGTTCGCCCGCCACCCAATAAAGATAAACTGTTCAGTTACTTTTTGTATTTTGTTTGATTGATTTTGAAATTCGTCTCTGCCTATAAAAGTCTTGCAAAGTAGAAATTGGGGTGCTAGATTTCTCATCAACTTTTCATTTCACTGCCAACCCAAAAAACTATATTGCATGTAGGACGACGTAGTGATGCTGATAAATGGTATATTTCCTTCAACTATTTCCGACCTAATGCAAAAAGCACTTGCACAGTTGTCTGGCTGGGCACTGGATTCTTTGTCTATTCATAAAGAAATGCTAAATACAGTGTGAGATGAAAAAACTGCAACCAACTTTAGAGTGCTGTCATTTCTAAGCCACTCGTCCGACAGCTCTTAAAATTATTCCAATGACTGCTCATTATATTATTTACAAGCGTATAAAAGCATTTTGGTGAGAATTTTCCAGAAAAAAAGTTATTCGTCATGGAATTCAAGCGTGATAGTGTGATTTCTTTATATTCGGCTGAAAACACAATTGGCTATCGTTAGAGACCCCCAGTATTTCAATGTGAATAAATATTTTGTGTCTCGTACCATCGCTCGTTACCGTGATACTGGTAGCATAGCCCGACGTCAAGGAAGTGGAAGGAAGAAAACAGCAACATCAGCAGAAATGGTTCGAAAAGTAAAGAAGCGACTTGATTGAAACCGGCGTTGCAGTGGCCGAAAAATGGCTCGTTAGCTGAACACATTGCAATTGCCATTGAAATTCCAAAAAGTGCAAGTACTTACACCGCAACAGAAAGAAAATTGACTCAAAAGAGCTAGAGATTTGCTTCGCTTGGCCGAAAGTGGTAAACTACCGAATTTGGTTTTCTCTAATGAGAAAACATTCGTTGTCCAGCAGTTTGTAAAGAACGGGTTTTTCTTGCCAAAGAGGTCAGCTAAAAATGTGCAACTTCGGTTGGCCACCAGAACTCAAGCGCCCGCCATGGTGATGGTGTTGGCCCCCATAACAGCCGATAGTCGCTCTCCGCTCGTATTAATCGACCGTGGCATCAGAATAAACGCCGAATATTATCGCGAAAATATTCTGGAGGGACATTCAAACAGAACTCAGCACCATCGCACACAGCACGCGCCACCCAAGAATGGATACAAAATGAGGTTCCTCGCTTCATTTCTAGCGCACAATGGCCACCAAAATCTCCGGATACCAATCCGTTGACTATTGTTTCTGGAGTATTTTAGAAAGCAATGTTGCCACTAAAAAATACCAAAGTGTCGATCACCTCAAGCAAGCGCTTCACAGGGAAGAGGCCAAAAATACCGCAGAACAACATTCGGGCAGCGTGTGAAGGTTTAAGTGGGCGTTTGAAGGCCATAATTCGTGCCAAAGGTGACCAATTCGAACAAATCTAAACTTATTCTAAAATTTGATGCTATTTTCCGACATATTTTTCTTCATTCAATAAAATTAAGAAAATGTAAAAATTATGGCGTTTAACTTTGTTGCAATTTTTTCTATCTCACTCTGTGTTGCATAGTATGTAAGGCCATCTGGCCAGTAATCTCGAGGAGAAGAACAAGATCTCTACTATCAATTAATAGGTCTGATCTAAGAATCGTCATGGGCATACTTTGACTGGTTACTGCAGCATCCGATACCTAAGCACAAGACAGGACAACAGTGCTCCTTACTATTACAGACTATGGCAAGATTAAGAAGCGGAAGATACGATTGATCATCTATTTTGCACATGTCCTATGTTTTTCAACAAGACTTAAGCTATTTGACAGGTGGGAGACAGAAACTCTTATGTTCTTCTCAGACATAGATTTCACAATCATTTATAATTTTGCCAAAGGTAAAGGCATTTCTTCCTAGGATGAGCACAATGGACCAAAGGTCTCCGAGTGAAGCAATTGCCGAATTCATGTAGCTGCGCATTCTTTTACCAAACCAACCAATCAAGTCTTCTCATCAGACAATGAGAAAGACCTCCATTTTGCCTTTTTGACCATTCAAGTTGACCCAAATTATGAACAAGCTAAAATAGGTCAAAAAAATGTACTGTTTACAAAGCTTCGGAGGAAATTTGCAAAACTAGAAACAAACGCGCCAGACGACAAAAAAAGAATTTTATTTTGTTTTTTATGTGTCTCGCTTGTCTGTCATTGATAAGACAGAAGAGCATTGTATATTTTATATTTTTTCCTTCAATTGAATAGATAAGAGTAATAACAGTTTAAAAAAAAAAGGCAAAATTCCATCATATTTTACGTCTCATTCTAATAAAGCAGAACCAAAAAAAAAAAACAAACAAACAAAAAAGAGAAATTGAAATAAACCTTTTTGTGGTGGTCAGTTAAATTTGAATGGAATGGAAAAGCCTATATTTAACGGATTCACTTGTGGTTATGCGTCTTGAAGTCCATTCGTAAACCGGTTTGTGGTATGGAAATTCCAAAACTTTTATGTTAACAATATAAGTGTGAGAGAATAAAAAATAGCATTGTGCCATTTGGAATGGGAATTCCAAATGTCATTAATATAATTAAATGAAAGATGTTCAAATGTTGCAACATTGGTCATTCGGGAACCTACTGTGCTATCGACATCTCTGTGTTTTTTTTATAAAGCGATTAATTGAAATTAAAACAAGTATAAAAGCGGTTAGTTCGGCCGGGTCAAACTTTGAATACCCTCCACAATTTGGAACTTATTTGGCAATTCTCAAAAACAATAAAACCCGTTAAAAATTCTGTTAAAATCTTAAAAATGCCGAATGTAGTTTTTATATTAGGGTCTAGCCGACGGCATGGACCTTCATAGGTAACTTTTTTCATAAGCCAATACAATATTCAAATGCGAAACTTCAAAAAATCGATGAATAATGTAGCTAAAATACCGAATTTCGGAAGGTACCGCTATACGGGGCTATGCGAAGACGTGGACCTGCACAGACAATCTCCTGTTATAGGCTGTAGTATCCATTACGAACATCAAATATCAAATTTGAAAGAATTCCGGTGAATAATGTCGCTAAAATCAACAAAGTACCGAATATAGAGAGGAACCGTTATATTGGGGCTATACGAAGACGTGGACCTGCACAGATAATTTTCTGTCTTAGGCTGTAGTATCCATTTCGAACTTCAAACACCCAATTTGAAACAATTCCGATAGACGGGCGAACATCGCTAAATCAACATTGAATTTTATGCTGATCAAGAATATATATACTTTGAAGGTATAAAATAACTTTTGGTAATGTTATTTTATATTTATAAATAAATGTTATTGATTTGAATGTTTATCTTTGTTTTAACGTTATCACGTGCTATTCTTTTTATCAGTTTATTTTCCTGGAAGTGATTTTGCTTAATGATTGGGTTCTGTCTTGTAAGTTGAAAAACACTTATTCTTATCTTTTTTATTGTTTCTTATCGGACGTTCCTTGAAGAGCTTTTTAAATATGTAATAAGTAATTTGACATTACCGACATTGAAAATCAATGTACATATATAAATATACATACCTAAACATAATTTGCACGAAAACATAAAAAGGGACCCTTTCAAAATAAGGGCGTTAGCACTGACTATAATAAACTTTTTTTCTCTTTTCCCCGTCGGTGGACGAGCTACTTGATATGAAACCTTTATTATAATATGCAGATATTCCAACACGCATTGAGTCCCAGCCCATGGTAGTGGGGAATGAATTTAAAAGAAAACTCCTACGGAGATGGGGATTATGAAGGACCAGAAATGTGATATCATGGGGATATCATTAAAAAAATAGTTAAAACCTGTAAATGTTGTCACTAAATACTTTGCAAACATTTATGATACCTAAAAGTATGCTTCACATCTCTAAGAGAAGTAGTCTAGAACACGCTAATCTAAATAAACTATTAAAAATAAATTCCACATGATTTTGGAGTCATATGTGAAATGAACTTTTCTCAAATTATCTGCAACAATATTAATATACAGGGTGAGATGAAAAACTGCAATCAACTTCAGACTGCTATCATTTCTACGCCACTCCGACAACTGTTAAAATTATTCCAGTTACAGCTCATTATATTGTTTACAAGCGTACAAAAGTATTTTGGTGAGATTTTTCCAGAAAAAAAGTTATTCAAGTGTGATAGTGTGCTTTCTTTATATTTGGCTGGAAAACCACAAGTGGCTATCGTTAGAGCACTCCAGCATTTAAATGTGAATAAATCTTTTGAGTCTCGTAGCATCGCTCGTTACCGTGATGTTGGTAACGTAGCCCGACATCAAGGAATTGGACGGAAGAAAACAGCAACAACAGCAGAAATTGTTCGAAAAGTAAAGAAGCGACTCGATCGAAACCCGCGTCGCAGTGGCCGAAAAATGGCTCAGGAGCTGAACATATCGCAACTATTGAAAAATGAGCTCGGGATAATAATTGAAATTCCAAAAAGTGCAAGGACAACAGAAGGAAAATTAGACTCAAAAAAAGCTAAAGAGTTGCTTCGCTTGGCCGAATGTTGTGAACTGCCGAATTTGGTATTCTCCGATGAGAAAACATTCGTTGTCCAGCAGTTTGTAAACAAATGATATGATCGTGTTTACTTGCCAAAGAGGTCAGCCAAAAATGTGCACCTTCGGTTGGCCACCGGAACTCAAGCGCCGGCCATGGTGATGGTGTGGGCCGCCATAACATCGCTTCGCCGCGTGGGCCAAAATACCGCAGAGCAACATTCGGACGGCGTGTTTCATTGGCCAAAGGTGATATTTGAACAAATCTAAACTTATTCTAAAACTTGATGATACATCCGACATTTTTTGCTTTAATTCAAAAAAATTTAAAAAAAAAAAAATAAAATAAAAATTATGGCGTTTGACTTTGTTGCAGTTTTTTATCTAACCTTGTACTTTTAAAGAAATATATATTTATATAATATAAAGTTATTTTTTAAGTTTGAAAAAAAAAATTGGAAGCTCCTTAAAGTATGCTATAAAATATGAAAAAATCACTTTATATAGAATTAATGCGTAATCGGATCTTTAATCTGTAAAAAGCTTGGTGTTTACTTTTCTAGACCAGAAATACAAAATCCATTATAAAACTATTATTTGATCGTTCACTGATCCAGACAATCTCATTTGTATTGTCTGACCTTTGTCTTAGATCACTTAATATTCAAACGTTTTGTTTTCTTATGTTGCTCGGCATGTGGACTATGGAATTTATTTAACCTACTGACTGATTGAAAATACAAATTGCCGCTTGACGTCATGTGTCGGTTCAGGTGTTATGAAAGTTATGCTGTGCTATAAAACATGAAAAAATCAATAGACTCGGGTAGTTCTCAACGTTATTTAAATAACATTTTCCTGCTGCAGATGAACTATAAGACTAAAGAGAAACGTAACGACTATTCTACATCTCAAGCAACTGAGTATTGCCACAGATAATTTAATTTAGTACACAAGACTTTCTGAATGTGGAGAAACTAAAATCCGAGGAAAAATATTTATCTAACAGTATTCCTATTATCCTCAGGTCCATCCAATTCACGAGGGCTTGCCGATGTTCTATATATTGCTACCGAACTTTTATCGAATGAAAACGTGTATCAATAAACAAATAGAGACAGAAGACTGGAGCGAAATTCCCTGAATCAATTTTCTTACAGCTCTCTCCCGAGAGAAAGTAACATTTGCAAAATTGTCCATTTTTTTACCATGCCGTCTTTATTCCGATAGCAACAAGACGATCTAACAGAATTCTGACACAGGTTCACTCAACCGAAGCTGTGAAAAGAATTAGTTTAAACCAAAACTCCTCTATTGTTGGTCAAGAAGTCATCAGTCGAAGCCCAAGAAACCTCGAGGCCTCATTTTACAAAAAATATCAAGATGAGACCTTAAACTTTTTTCATAAAGCCTCAGAAAACAACAATTACTAAGTCATTTTAATAGAAAGAAAACAGATAAGGATTAACAAGGAGATCTAAGCTATCAAGTCAAGTGCAAGAGAGCCACTCTTGAATGAAAAAAAAAAAAAACACTCCTTGAAACAAGTGGACTCATTAGGCTCTGTTGCGTTCCACGACAATATAGTAGTGAATGAAGTGGCTGAAGAATTAGCTCGAGGCGGATCACAGTCGATTGATCTACCGATTTATGAAAATGCTTGAAAAAATCTTTTATCAAAGAAGATGGCACTTGGAAACAGGTTGCAGAGTATCTAGGGCGATAATGCCGGTCATTTGGAGGAGAAGAACAAGCTCCCTTATATCACTTAGTGGAATCGTTGTAGGCATACTAACCGATCACTGCAGTATCAGGTATTTGAAGTCAAGATGGGACAATAGTATTCCAGACTATGTAAAGATGAAGAAAAGATTGATACGATTGAACATCTTCTTTGCAGAAGTCTCATTTTATCAAACAAGATACATAGGCCATTCGGAAGGTGGAAGATAGAATCTCTAACGCTCTTCTCAGACATGGAGCCCATCATAATTTACACCTTTGGCAAAGGCATTCCCTGGCTAGGCAGACAACCATGCTAACTGTACTTCTCTCTATCAATATTTTCTTCACCTTTCCGCTTCCATATCTCCTCCAACCCCAACAACTTTTTTCTTTCCTAGGATGAACACAATAAACCAAAGGTATCTGTATCCTTAGACAAAACAAACTGTACCAAAGAAATTCAAAAGACTCCTATACAAAGACGGGCCGATTAAAATATGTAGTTGGAATTACTGTGTATATTTCATCCAAATCAGAGGAGACAGCTGAGTCAACCCTGAATCTGTTACTGTTAGCCAAACATCCATTAATAAGGGGGATGGCAAATCGAGAGAACAGTGAAATGACTGTTATTTCCACACAAACGAATTTTGTCAGCATTTTTGCAGAAGCCCCAGATTGTTAGGCTGATTTTTCTAAATCAAGCTAATTCAAAATATTGACTATTGCCCGATTCTAGCAGAAATTTTGACTTAAATTGTAATTCACTTAAAACCCTTGGGTATTTGCAAGTCTTTTCTCTTAAAAGAAACTCCAATTCATTAACATTTTCTTAATTTTTAAATTTGTCCGATTAGAAGCTAGCCACTGAAATTTGTATCACCCTATTCCATATAACAATGGTCCTCAAATTTTCCTCGACACCATATCCAACTTACCATCCTCAGCTTGTTGTGGCGCCAGACACATACTGCCAAAATCACCGCTACCAATGCCCTGTGGTGATTTCAAATTATTTGGATTATTTCGATGCTGCTGCTGCGGCTGTTGTAGCTCAATGAGAGCTTTGCTGTTGTTATTGTGAAATTGTTGTTGATGCTGTTGTTGCAGTTGTTTTGAATACTGTTTCGACTGCAGCTGTTGTATTTGTTGTTGCTGTTCGGCATATAAAGAATTTACATGATTACATTTATCATCACCATCCGAATTACCATCGTATTGATTTTCACAGATATTTACTTGTTGTTGTTGGCCCGCAATACGCTGTGGACGCCGGCGACTGGCACTGAATACGCCACCTTCATCCGTTACGGTTATGTGGAAATTTTGCTGATAACCCAAGCGGGCATCGTACGATGTACTCGAATACGATAGATGTTTGCCACCACCGCTGGCCCCTGAGAAACCAGGTCCGGCCGTTATATCAATGGCCGATGGTTGCAGTGCAGAATTCAGGACCGTGGTGGGTGGCCTCAGCGTGAGATTAACCGAAGTATAACTTTTTTGCGAGTTACCCGAATTTGTGGGTGATGACACCACTGACGACGACGAGTTGAACGCTGTTGTGGTGGTTGGAGTTAGCGGAGCTGTTGTACCGCCGGGTGTAGTGGCAAAAGTTGTCGTCTGTTGGAAAAAATCACGCGTATACGGTGGCTCGGGTTGTAATGTTATGACTGAACGGTGGCGTATTGGCGATTTGTTTTGTGGTGAACTGTTGTGTTGGTGGTGAGTTTTAGACGACGATGATGTCGATGATGTGGGAGAAGGGGGCGTTGATATTGAGACATTAACGGAAATCTCTGATTCCGATAGGGGACTACTACTCGCTGTGTGAGTGGAGAGAGAATCACCAGCCGTTGTTGTGTTGTTATTGTTGTTGTTGCCTGAATTGAACGGGGGGTTTGCATGATGGTGCTGAGGTTGTGTAGACGTTAGTGAGTTAGGTTTGGGGGCTATGGGAGGCAGAGGGGCTTTACGCACGGGTTTTGTTGTTGTGGCTGTCGTTGGCTGCTGCTGTTGCTGCTTATGACGTTGTTGTAAAGAATGCTCTTGCAATTGCACATTTAAACGCTGGCGTTGTTGTTGTTGCTGCTGCTGTTGACTATTCAAATTGAGCGTTGTGGGTCTGGCTCTGGGTTGAGGTGTATTAACAGCAGCACCAGCAGCTGGCGTCGTCTCACCAATACAACTGTTGCTCTCTATGCATCCATTATTGCCATTGTTGTTGCTGTTGTTGTTCAACTCTTTGTGTGGTGAACTGACGGAGGTCTGGTGCTCTTGCTCTCGTTTTTGTATGACTGGGGTTTTTGTTGTTGGCATATCATTTAATTTCATTTCGTTGATAGCGTCGTCACCATCCAATGCCGTAGCAGCAACACCACCTGTCGTCGCCGTTTCCAAGTATTCTACGCCAGATATGGTTATCTGTTTGTTGAGTGGATGACGCCGAGCTGGATAATTACTGTTATCAACTGGCAGGGAAACGTTTCTCTGCAGCAGTGGTGAATTTGGCTTATTGGGAGGTGGTTGTAGTGGTGCTGGTCTAATGGGTTTCAGTGGTGGCTTCAATGGTGGCTTTTGTTGCACAATGGGCTTTTGCTGCAGCGGAGGTTTGACATTGACCGTTGTTGGTGTTGGTGCTGCTGTCGGTGTTGGTGTTGTAGTTGTTGATGCAGTGCCGACGTTATTGTATTGCAGATTGCCGTTATTTGAATTTGTATTTGGCGGATGTAGAACTTTGGCAGGATAACTTTGAACTGGTATTGGATTCAGCTCCAATTCATTTCTCAACATTCGAATGCACTGCTCACGCTGATGGCAATTCTCGTTGACACACTGGGTCACAATATTATCGGGTATCGTTGGAAATTCTTGTTTCATCTCATGAAACAAGTGCATTATAGTTATATTTGTACAATTGCACGTGGATTTCTTGCCAGTTGTGGGAGAGTGGGCATTACAGGTATTTGCAATGGCTGCTGCTAATGAATCGTCTCCGTTGCTGTTGGCGTGGTTGTTGTTGTTGTTGCGGCTGCTATTGGTTTCACACGTATTATTATTGGTGTTGTTACAGTTGTTGTCGTTGTTATTGTTGTGATTGATAGAGTTATTGTTGTTTGGATTTTTTAGAAAATTCCCTGGCGGCTTTGGTGGTTTAGCCGCCATTTTTGGCCATCATTTAACAAAATCACAAACCTAAAATGACGAGAAAGAAAATGTGATTGATTAGTAAAGGGAATGGGGAAAAGTAAAGAAAATAACATAAAATATCCAATATTTAAATAAAAATTTATTTTTTAAATTTGTCATAAAAATAAGAAGAAAAAAACAATTACAAAATGAATTGTAAAATAATATTTTTTACATATATATGCCTCATTTAACTGTAGAGCAGGTTTTCTAGAATTTGCTATAAGTGAAATTAATGAATGGTATAAGTAAACTTGTTCACATCTGTTCAATCCATTTTCTCACAAGATTTGAAAGGTTCCAAGCATTAAGTATTTTTCACAGGAAGTATCAGAGAAGTGCTAAGGTGAGAGACAAGAATTAAACTGAAATCTACCACCATAAAGTACAAAATAATTTAAATTATAGATGTCACTCGTTTTATCTAACAAAAATTATGATTTCGTTGCAGAACTTTGATTTCTGGATAGTTAAAATATCAAATTTTTAAAGTACCACCTTCGGTGTCAGAAAAGTCTCTAAAACTATGCACAAATAAAATTCTAAGAACAATAATAAAACTAACATAAAGATGGCGCTTCTTATATCATATTATTAAAAAGAAAGAAACTTTATCAGGATTGAAAACATTCTAAGATACAATTCTTAAAAAAACAACATATTTTAACCTACAGGGTTAGATGAAAAAACTGCAACCAACTTCAGACTGCTGTCATTTCTAAGCCACTCGTCCGACAGCTGTTAAAATTATTTCAGTGACAACTCATTATATTGTTTACAAGCGTACAAAAGCATATTGGTGAGAATTTCCCAGAAAAAAAGTTATTGTGATGGAATTCAAGCGTAATAGTGTGATTTCTTTATATTTGGCAGGGAAACCACAAGTGGCTATCGTTAGAGCACTCCAGCATTTAAATGTGAATAAATCTTTTGTGTCTCGTGCCATCGCTAGTTACCGTGACACTGGTAGCTTAGCCCGACGTCAAGGAAGTGGACGGAAGAAAACACCAACATCAGCAAATTCCAAATAGTGCAAGAACTTACACCGCAACAGAAAGAAAATAGACTTGCTTCGCTTGGCCGAAAGTGGTGAACTGTCGAACTTGGTTTTCTCCGATGAGAAAACATTCGTTGTCCAGCAGTTTGTAAACAAACAAAATGATCGTGTTTACTTTCCAAAGAGGTCAGCAGAAAATTTACACCTTCGGTCATAGTGATGGTGTGGGCCGCCATAACAGCCGCTCGTATTAATCGACCGGGCATCAAAGTAAATGCCGAATATTATCGCGAAACGGCTGTATTAAAGCCTTAGGCACGCAAAAAATTTAGCCGCAAACCTTGGACATTCAAAAAGGACTCAGCACGCGCCACCCAAGAATGGTTAAAAAATGGAACACTAACAACAATCCGTTGGACTATTGTGTCTGGAGTATTTTGGAAAGCAAGGTTAGCACTAAAAAATACCAAAGTATCGATCAACTCAAGCAAACGCCTCGCCGGGAATGGGCCAAAATGCCGCAGAGCAACATTCGGGCAGCGTGTGACGGTTTCATTGGCCTTTTGAAAGCCATAATTCGTGCCAAAGGTGACGAATTCGAACAAATCTAAACTTATTCTAAGATTTGATGCTATTTCCGACAACTTTTGCTTTCATTCCAAAAATTTTAAAAAATGTAAAATTTATGGCTTTTGACGTTGTTGCAGGTGTTTGCAGCGTAGACGGCGCTCCTTAAATTCTATTTTACAATATCATGAATATTTACAAAGATTTATGACCTTCTGGGATCATTTCATCTCATTCCTCTTTCCAAAATCCTAAGATCAAGGATCTTCGCGCGATTTCAATAAAGGTATTGATATTCATTATACAAACATTTCTCAGTACTTCTGAACATTTCTGAACAGTACTCATTGAACATTTTACTGCCTGCGGTTAAGATCTTCAAATCTTGCATAGGGTTCATAAATAATACTTAGAAGATAGATAAGACAGTAAAGTTTCATAAAAACTCTTTAAATTTTATAACACCTAACAACGAGCGCCATCTAAGTTTTTGTTTTGCTTATTTACGAATTGAATGTAGTGTATGTTTTCTGCAAAAATGTAAAAGATCTGGTCTCAAAACTTTGAGTCAACAGTGTGTCTAAAAGTATGTAATTAAATTTTCAAAAAAAAAAAAAAAAACTGAAATATAGATGGCACTCGTTATGAAATGTCAATAATTTCTATAAGATTTTACATCGATCTTCCAAAATAGAACACATGTAATCTATCTACTTCGCGTTATTACTGAATCCCATACAACTTTTTCAGATCTTAGCTGCAATTAATCAATCAGTCAAACAATTAGACAGTCAGTAAATTATTCAATCGTCCAGACAATCAATTAATCAGTCGTTGAGGTATTTTTATAAACCTATTTTAATTTGAAATGTCGAAAAGCAAATATTTTTCCCAATCATCCTCACTAAAGGGTTTTTCAAAGATGCCTTGTTCCAGATTTTCATAATAGCAGCTATTTTGCAATTTCAATATGAATTTATTTATTAATTCTTAATACAAATCCACCACTCAATAAAATATATTCTCAGCCCCTTTCATATTTTCACTTCACTTGAGATTCGTGTTCAATCATCCACAGTTGTTCTAAAGCATATGTTGCTCCTCTCTCTCTCTCTCTCTCTCTCTCCCTCTCTGACAAATAAATAAAGCACAAAAACTTCCGGTTAAGCAAAAACAAACAAAAAAATCGCCGCTTAACAAAGGAACTGCGAAATTCGTACAGGGAACCACCAATCGAAAATAGTCAAGATATTGAATGAAAGGTAGAAAAAAACATATAAATACCTTTTGTTTTGTTGTAATACCTGTGTTGCTGTTTGTTTTTGCTTTTTCTTATAATTGAATTAAGAATGGTGAAATACGCATACATATACCTTAATTTCCACCTCAAAACTAGCCTCCTCTCTATCTCTCCACGAGCCCAAAACATTATCAACAATAAAACAAACTGTTATCTGCGAAGCCATACTGAAGGAAAACACACATACACAAACAACAACAAAATATTAAGAAATATTGAACAAATAAATGCCAACAACACCTACTATACATATAGGTCGTATACAATAGAACAAAAGCAAGATCACCCACCCAGCCTGCAATGGGAATGGACAAACAAAAATGGGAGAGGAGCAAGACAAATGGCAACCCAACAAAACAACACGGCAAATTATTTCATTTTCCAGAATTAGAGCAAAATGCTAATTTGTTTTTCTGCAAAAATGAGGCAAATAACAACAACATCACAGCAACAACAAAAATAGAACATTTTTGCTAACGTCAGTAAAAATTGAATTGATCTGCTACTTTTGCACTGTGACTACCGGTCTTTCACACCGTCGTCTGCATTTCCCACGGGCGGGTGGGCAGACGGACAAACGAACGGACAGAGGGACTGACCCGCCTCCCTGTCTGCCGTCTGGTGTTTGGTCTGTCATATTTTTGCTAAAGACCATCCATCTTTTCTTGCATACGTCGTACGTAGATAGGTAGGTAGGTGGTGGATAGATGGCTAGATAGGCGGCAGATAGGTAAGTAAGTGTGTACACAAAATACAATTCGAAATGAAATGAAAATAAAAATAAAAAGAAATTGAAGGAGAGCAAACAAATAAAAGCACTCACACTTGCACACACCCGCAGAGAAATAGTATAGCATAAACAAATGACAACTGAATTTAAAAATATTTATGACACCACAACAGCCAACAACTAAATATCAACACCCTCTCATCATCATCCTCATCATCGCCACACAAACAATTGCAAAGATTATTATCGAAAAACAAAAAAAAAAAAAAAAACATATTAACAAATTAGATACGATAATATTATACTATTTGGGATAACATAATTATGAACTTCTAGGCAGAGGGGAGCAATGGGTGAGCTTGAACCGAATAACTAGGGAGTGGGTACTTAAAATACAAGCTTGAATGAAAAAAAAAACACAAACGTATATATTGGAATGGAGCAAGGGTTAAAATTAGCCTCGCATACCACTAAAAAAATTGGTTGTGGCACCATTGTACAAGGATAACTAAATTGCCCTTCCGTAAACTTCAAAACGAAGGATTCTGAAAACTTTTTGGAACAACTTGAATATAAACCAACAAATTGTGCGCTATATAACAGCACCCCCAAATGTTTGGTAGTTTTTGTGATATTTTTGGGTGTATCAATTATTAGATGACTAATCCGATATGTATAATTTCTGAACTTCTGTGATTTATCGATTTCCCATAAAATTGAATTACAAGTAGGGTCGGATAGAACTATTTCCATGTCAAAAATGTGCTCCTAATTATACCCTTAAATAACTTACAAGAGAGCACAATGACACTATAATATAAATGGCGCTATTGTACAATATTAATGATTTGAAGAAGTTTGAAATCTTTTTAGATATAGAGGGCTTTAGCATGTTTTCTAAGACGAAAACCTTCGGATAGGACATCAGAGTGTGGCTTTTATAAAAATACCATCAAAATGTGTTCTATATTGAGAATTCCCTAAGGGATTATTTTGAGATTTGGTTAAAAAAAGACTTTAAAACATTGTAGTATAAAAAATGATATTGCCAAGAAGCTATTACGGAACAAGTGATAAAATTAAAATATAGATGACGTTCCACATCTATAAACAATATTTGGCTTAATAAAGACAATCGGATCCCATAAAATTGCATTAAAAATAGTATCAGATAGAACAACTTCTATGTCATAGTATACCCTTAAATCACTACGAAGAAAATATAATGATATTCAAATATAGATGGCGATTCTTATTAAACCTTTACTATAAATAATACCAATGACTTGATAAAGTTAAGAAAATTGTTAACATAAAGAGGGCCTTCAGGAGATTTCCTAAAATGAATATCTTCGGAGAATTTAAATATATGGAGAATTTATTCCGAAGGCCTCCTGCGGTCCGAAGATCTCCTATATTGAAGGAAGGTCGTCTAAATAGATCCTCATAGATTACCAAAAGATTTTTTTCTTTTTATATGTGTAGTTTTTTTTTTTTTGAAAATTCTGAAATTCTGTGGGCGAGGTACCAGAACTGTTAAGAGCTATTAAAACTGGATTTGAAACCAAAAGCTACTAGAATATCGGACGGCAAAAAAGACAAACGTATCTATTAGAAGTGGAAGTGCATAGAGCAGAACATACGAGATATGCGCAGAAGACAAGCGTTGAAGAGCTTTCTTAGTTATTGCGCAGTTGTCGTAAATGTCAGATTCCTCTTTTATGGAAAACGAATCCATTTAAGATCTCCAACACATTCGGACATATTACATCAACAAGTTGCGAGATTTTGTAAGGGCACATACCTAATTGTACCGAGCTTAAAAATAAAACTTCAGTCTAGAGTGCTCAACTGACTCAGGCGTGCTCTGGCTTAGGCTGGGACATGTGGCGCCCAACATGATATGGTAACTTTTCTAACATGTTTGGTAAGTTTTGCATAGAAAATTAAATTTTTGACTTCATGGCACACCGTCGCTATATGGAACTAATGATTTATGGGTGATTTAGTTTTTTTTTTTTTTTTCTTATAGTACGTTTATATATATGAGGGTTAACCCACTGGATTTGGATTTAAATTGTCATACCCATTACTTTTACTTCAAATAAATCCTCTCAAAGTAGGTTAACCCTACAAACAGTTCTAACGTAAACATGGCATTAAACTGCAAGACAAATGCAGGGTGAGATGAAAAACTGCAACCAACTTCAAACTACTGTCATTTCTGAGCCACTCGTCCGACAGCTGTTAAAATTATTCCAGTGACAGCTCATTATATTGTTTACAAGCGTACAAAAGCAAGTGGCTATCGTTAGAGCACTCCAGCATTTAAAATAATAATAAAATAGACTCAACAGAGCTAAAGAGTTGCTTCCCTTGGCCAAAGTGGTGAATTGCCGAATTTGGATTTCTACGATGAGAAAACATTCGTCGTCCAGCAGTTTGTAAACAAACAAAATGATCGAGTTTACTTGCCACAGAGGTCAGCTGAAAATGTGCAGCTTCGGTTGGCCACCAGAAATCTTGCGTCGGCCATGGTGATGGTGTGGGCCGCCATAACAGCCGATGGTCGCTCTCCGCTCGTATTAATCGACCGTGGCATCAGAATAAATGCCGAATATTATAGCGAAAATATTCTGGAGGTTATATTAAAGCCTTGGGCACGCAAACATTTTGGCCGCAGACCTTCGACATTCCAACAGGACTCAGCACCATCGCAAGTGGTTATAAAATGAGGTTCCTCGCTTCATTTCCAGCGCACAATGGCCACCAAAATCTCTGGATACCTATCCGTTGGACTATTGTGTCTGCAGTATTTTGGAAAGCAAGGTTGGCATTAAAATATACCAAAGGGTCGATCACCTCAAACAAGCGCTTCGCCGGGAATGCAACATTCGGGCAGCGTGTGACGGTTTCATTGGCCGTTTGGATGCCATAATTCGTGCCGAAGATGACCAATTCGAACAAATCAAATTTTTTGCTTTCATTTAATAAAATTTAAAAATTATGGCGTTTGACTTTGCTGCAGTCTCACCCTGCATTTCTGGTCACTCGGGAAAGAGCGAGAGCATTGTAAAGGTATGGATACATAAACAGTTTCAAGTCTTATTTTGTTACATATCATAAAGGAATCCCAGAGCCGCATTGAATTCTGCCGTCGGTTTTCCAGATAATTTGATATTAATATGCCTAGTCATGATCCTAAGTTTCTTATGTACCCACACCTTAATGGGCGTTTCCTGTTGACCGAAGTCTATTTGAAAATTACTGTAATTTTATTTCGATTCATTTGGACTTTGGAATTGGACTCTCCTGTATTGACGAGAATTTCATCATAATTAGAAATATATATGTATTTTTCCCAATGATGAGTTGGCGAAAACGCCGAATCTCAAAATAATGGCCTAATAAATTAAAATCTATTTATTGTCAATTCATAGGCAGATAAAAACAAATTACAAACTCGTAGCTGTAAGATGACAACTCATGATAAAATAAATTATTTAAATATATTTTTCAAACATATATGACAGTAACAGAAACAAACTTACATTTTTTTTTTTATTTTTGTGAACAAAAACTAAACGTGATTTTCAGTAAAACTTGTTTCGCATGAATAAATTGAAATATTAAAAATTTTCGGTTAAAACTAATAAATTTATTTCACTATTTTTTGTCTTTAAATTAATTTTTAACTTAAATACGTCAGTAAGTTTTTAGAAACGAATTTCGCGAAAAATCAATAAAGGTCTAGGCCAGACTAAAAATTTTTAGAAGACAAAATCAGTATTTATTTTTATATGATTTATATGGCTTTTAAATATATTTATACTTATTTTGTTATACTTTTTGTTTAATTTTTATATTTCGTTTTTTTATCTTTGTTTCTTCTTGAATTTCATTCAAAATTGTATTTCAATTATTCTTGTTATCTATTTTGTAAATTATTTATTTTTTTAAACATTTCAACACCGCGCATTCTTTTGTTTCCCGTTATAAAACAATTAAACAATTCTTCATAAATTTCCAAGAAACATTATTAATTGTAATAATAAGCATACATGTATTTTTGTGTCGTTATTAAACGATTCACTTAAATATTGAAACAAATGGATAGGTATTTACAACAACCACAACGAAAAATTGCATTGGCCATAAATTTCAAAACACATTCACGCACACACGGACCCAGCGATTTTCAATTTAAATATTTTCTCTGCAACAATGTAGAGAATAGTATTTATTATTTTCATTTATTTTATTCTTTGATTTACTTAAAAATATTATTTTTTTTCTTTTGAACTTTTGAAGAAAATTCACGAATATTTGCGAATTAAAATTTCCCCCGAATTTGTTGCTGTCTGTTTTTGGATGGGGGTTTCCTTTTTTTCCTTGGTTCACTTGAGTTGTGTTGTCAACGCTTTAAATGCCTGAGTAAAACTGAGGAAAATTTTCTCAGCGACAATTAAGGCAAAGATGAGCAGCTAGAAAAATAATGAAAAGAAAAACTCAACAACAACAAAAGAATAAAAGAAACTGACCAGACCACCAGACAAAAGCGAAAAAACAACATTTTTTTCAAAATTGTTTGCGGGGGAGATCAAGAGAATTGGCAGATAATTAATTTCATCTCTGAGAGATATGGAATGTAATGCTATATTAGATCTCTTTGGAGCATAAGGAAAAAGACAAAGAGAGAAATAGAGAGACAAAGCGAGATATCATAAACAAAATTATATATAATTATAATTAGACATTGTTTTATGCTGTTTGGGGAATACCCTACGCATATTTTCAAATCAGTGCTGAAGGTCTTTTGTCTACAGATAGTCTTCCAAGTACTTAGGAGAACTGCAGAATATGTTTTATCTTTACAAGCCCATAGTATCAGACACACTTTCTTGATATCAGATTGAAATCATTGTAAATGCCTGTTCTATTTGCTGTTCACGCATCAAGTGACGCGATTACGTTATTATAGTATTCCTCCTATCAGAAAATGTTATAAATTTTGCGATTGTCCCCTAATGTCTTATTTACAGCCAATAAGACATCGGAAATATTTTAGTATTCAATGGTAATATTGAAGAGGACTTTACTATAGGACAAGTGTCCAAATACTATTAAGGAACAATTAATATAACTAAAATATAGAAGGCGATCCACATATGTAATCGAAATTTAGTTAAAAATAGTATCAGAGAAGTTCTCCTTTAAATCACTACTAAGAATGTACAATGACACTAAAATATAGATGGCGCTTTGTAAAGCATATTGTACAATATTATTTGGTTTTTATAAAGTATTAAAAAGTGACTTATGTACAACGATAAAACTCAAATATAGATGACGCTCTACATTTGTCCACACTATTGATCTCAACAAAGTTATGTATGGTATGCCCCAAAAAAGCTAATAAGAAAACACAAATGCACTTAAATATAGATGGCGCTTCTACATAAGGTAGATTATTAGTGGTTTGGCAGATAGATTTAATAGATTAGCAGGTTTCCTAAGTAGACCTTCGAAAGATTACATGTATATAAAAAAGGTATGTATACAGAGAAAAAACATTAGAAGGTGTCCTAAATTAGGAAGATAATGAAAGTGTGTCCTATATGGAGAAGATTCAAATATTAATTTATAAAAAATATTTCAAAAGGTTTTTTCTTTTAGATTTTCTGTAGATTTTAGATTTTCTTAAGGACTTGCCTTAAGTCGGGAAAGGAAATGTGATTCATCTAAAGGTCTTCTGTATATAGAAGACTTTCATATAGTATCCTACCCAAAGAAGGCCCTTAAAAGCTCTCTTGGCGAGAAAAGACCTTCAAATGGTCTTCTATCTAGAGAAAACATTGAAAAGTCTTTGAAAAAACCTTCAAAAGTTGGTGGAGGTGACGTTTTAAATGTCTGATTTACAGGATTTTTTTTAAAAAGATCTTCTTTCCAGAGAATTTCTTCAAAAGTTCTTTTCGGAGAAGATTTTCAAAAAACCTTCAAAAAGGTGTACTTTTCTAGAGAACATATTCAAACCGCCTTCTGTCTAAAGAACAACTTTGGAAAACAGGTCTGTCTTTAAAAAATCGTCTTCAGAAGACTTTGACAAGACAGCAGATATCTAGAGAGGACCATCTTTTAACGTTCAGAAAAACTATTTGTCCTTCCAAAAACTATTAGTTTTTCGATAAATTTTAGCATATATTTTGTTTGAAGGGAACTGTTAAAAGATTTTCGGTCTTTAGAACCCTTTGAGTACCTTCTGCCTACAGTAGACCTTGGAAAGCCTTATGGTCCATAGAGGACGTTTGTAAAGTTATCGGCCTACAGAAGATCCAATGAATCACCTTCATAATGGGTACTACAGCCTATGACAAAAATGTTTGTATGCAGGTCCACATTTTAGTATAGCTCCAATATTCGGCAGCTCCCTATATTCGGTAGCTCCCTATATTTGATAGCTCCCTATATCGGTAGCTCCCGATATTCGGTATTTTGATAATTTCAACACCATTATTCGACGGAATCGTTTCAAATTTCGTGTTGGAAGATCTTGATGGATACTAAAACCTATGGAAAATATTCGTATACAGGTCCACGTCTCCGTATAGCCCCATATCATGGTACCTCCCGATATTCGTATTTTCATGATTTTAGCGATATTTTTTACCGGAATCGTTTCATATTTCGTATTTGAAGTTCGTAATGGGTACTAGAAGCTATGGCGAATAAAATTCATTTGCAGGTCCTCGTTTTCGTATAGCCCACATATGACGGTACCTACCGATACTCGGTATTTTCATGATTTTTGCGACATTATTCACAGGAATTGTAATAAATTTCGTATTTAAAGTTCGTAATGGGTACTACAGCCAATGGCAAAAAAAATCGTAAACAGATCCACGTCTTCGTATAGTTTCCATTTAACGGTTTTCATTTAAATGGTAGTTTTCAGATTTTTTTTTTTTTAATTTTTCAAGTTCATTCCAAATGGTGGATGGTATTAAAAGTTTGGACAAGCCGAATTTAGCTGTTTTTTACGTGTTATTTTTATAAGATCTTCTGCTCGAAAAATATCTTCTTCCGACTATAGATGACCATAAAAAGGTTTCCCGTCTATAGAAGTCCTTTAAAGGGTCTTCTTTCTATCAAATCGTCGATCAATAGAAGACGGTCAAATATCCTTCTGAGTGTAAAATGCCCTTTTAATGTTTTCTTTGTACAAAAGTTCTATAAAGGGTCTTCTGGCCCGTAGAAGACATCTGAAAAATCTTCTGTTAAGAGAAGACTTCTGAAAGACCTATTCATATTGACCTATTTCATATTATAAACCAAATGTCAAAAAATATCTCTAATTTCAATTTTTAATCCCAAAATATGACATTTCAATGGCTTGCTTTTGATTGCATTTAATTAAAACTGAAAAAGAGAGCGGGGGAAATTAAATGCAGAGAGAAAGAGAACGTGAGAAAGGGACAATAACATTTATTTTATTCAAAGAGTAATTGAAAAACACAAACAAATCTCTTTATTCGATTTTAAATGTCTCTCTTATCGTCACACTCTCTTCCACATCTCATTATCTCATTTGGAAACGTATACGTAACATACCTTAAAAAAAGAAACAAAAATCATGTAACGTATACGTCACCGTTTAAATGCATTTTCTATGATTTAATTAATGTTTTTGTGGTTTCTTGCATTCGTTGCGCGGTGAGTGTGTGTTTTTTCTACGAAACCCACACCTCCGGAAACAAAAGAAAGCCAAACCAAAAACTCCAATCAAATAAAAAACAAATTCAAGAAATGTTCATCAACAATTTGTAAAGATTATATTTTTAAATGCAATGAATGAATTCGAATTTAGGGTATTTTTATTCAAGATTACAAATTGAAAATTCCCAAGAAAAATGTCGAATGAAAAATAAAAAACTGTCACTGAAGTATTTTTTTTTTCACATCCCAAAAAAAACATAACTAAACTTCTGCTGAAAATAACAACGCCACCGATATTGAACAAGTATATATGCAAAAATAACAACAACAACAACATGAAAATTAAAAACAAAACGATTTACGAGTGGGTGGTTGCTTGTTGGAACATTATTTTAATATGTTCGAACAAATATTAATAATAAATATTTAACTGAAGGCAAACAAAAAAAAAGAAAATAATAATAACACAAATATTAAAGAAAAAAACAGAACGATAATAAACGATACTGTTGTGTTTTTTTTTAACGACGAAATTGCGTTCGAAAAAATCAAAAACGATTTTTAGACAAAAGAAAAAAATCTTAACTAATAAACGAAAATATATAGACGATGAAAAGTGGGCGGAGTAGGGCGCCAGCCAGGCCATTCGTATCAAATTATGTTATTATGTTGTTGTTCTTCTTTTTTTATTTATTTATTTTTTTTTTTTTTTGAGATCTTCCGACAGGAAACTAAACTTGGCATAATACATGATATGTGATTTTTTTGGTTAAACTTTGTGTTGATTTTCCGTGACGTGGTATGCCATACAAGTTTTTGAACAAGAAAACTAGTGGGATATAATAAATCAATATTGGAAAAAGTCTTCTACGACACTCGTTATTTCAAAGATCAGGACAGCATATCGTTATATGTGCGCTATACGAAAACGTGGACCTAAATATTCAATGTTCTGCCACCGTAGCTAGAACCCATTATGAACTACAAATACCAATTTTTAGACAAATTCGTGAAAAAAATGTGGCGAATAGCTTCAAAGTATCGAATATCGGTAGGTACCGTTGAATAGAGGATATACCAAAACGTATACCTATACATACTATGTTCCCATTTGCGAACTACAAATACCAATTTTTAGAAAAATTCGTGGAAAAATATGGCAAAAATCAACAAAATTTCAAATATCGGGAGGTACCTTTATATGAGGGCTATACAAAAACGTGGACCTATACATACAATGTTTCGCCACCGGAGTAAGATTGTCGTGATTTCAACAGGCAGACGGACAAACAGACAGACGGACATCGTTAAATCGACTTAGAATTTTATGCTGATTATGAATATGCAGGGTGAGATAAAAAAAACTGCAACAAAGTCAAACGCCATAGTTTTTACATTTTTTTTTTAAAATTTTATTGAATGGAATAAAAAATGTCGGAAATAGCATCAAATTTTATAATAAGTTTAGATTTGTTCGAATTAGTCGCCTTTGGCCAAAATACTTCAGATACAATAATCCAACGGATTAGTATACGGAGATTTTGGTGGCCATTTTGGGTCGCTAGAATTGAAGCGAGGAACCTCATTTTGTAACCATTCATAGGTGGCGCGTGCTGAGTGCGATGGTGCCGAGTCCTGTTGGAATGTCCAAGGTCTGCGGCCAAAATGTTTGCGTGCCCAAGGCTTTATTTTCGCGATAATATTCGGCATGTATTCTGATGCCCCGGTCGATTAATACGACGGGAAAGAGCGACCATGGGCTGTTATATCGGCCCACACCATCACCATGGCCGGCGCTTGAGTTCTGGTGACCAACCGAAGGTGCACATTTTCAGCTGACCTCTTTGGCAATTAAACACGATCATTTTATTTGTTTACAAACTGTTGTTTTCTCATCGGAGACACAGAAAACAAAATTCGGCAGTTCACCACTTTCGGCCAATCGAAGCAACTCTTTAGCTCTTTTGAGTCCATTTTCTTTCTGTTGCGGTGTATGTTCTTGCACTTTTTGGAATCTTAATGGCTTTAGCCCGAGCTCATTGTTCAATATTTGTCGAATGAAATATTGCGATATGATCAGGACACGAGCCATTTTTCGGCCACTACGACGCGGGTTTCGATCAAGTCGCTTCTTTACTTTTCGAACCATTTCTGCTGATATTATTGTTTTTTTTTTGTCCACTTCCTTGACGTCACGGTAACGAGCGATGGTACGAGACACAAAAGATTTATTCACATTTAAATGCCGGAGTGCTCTAACGATAGCCACTTGTGGTTTTCCAGCCAAATATAAAGAAATTACGCTTGAAATCCATCATGAATAAAATTCTCAAAAAAAAAATGCAAAAACAATATAATGAGCTGTCACTGGAATAATTTTAACAGCTATCGGACGAGAGGCTTTGAAATGTTGCCGTTTTTTCATCTCACCTTGTAATTTTTTGAGTATTGACCCCAAAAGACGGATTGAAAGGCCTTAGTCAATTAGAAAATTCTGAATTTCCATCGGCTTCGGTAGGACAATAATTCACATTCTTGGATAATTCATCTAACTTGGTGACCAAATTATCCACATTGGTACGTTGAAGGTATTTGGATTAATTAGCGGCACAGAAATATCCCTTTCAAATCCCTATACTATATTGACACATTGTTGTTACCTTTTTCAAAATTTATGTTTGCACACACATAATTCTGAAAAACTACTTTGAAATTAATAAAGAAAGCCTCCGCCATGGCAGCACACTTTTTTGCCACTCACGTTCAGCGTTCAGCGTCTGCAGTCAGTCAACATAATTTATGATCATAGTTTTGAAATACATTGCCCCCGCATGAATGAAATGAAATTTAATTTGTTGTTTTTTTTTTTTGTTTTTTTTTTAACTTGTGTCTACAGCATCACGTCTCTCACCACCACACCCGCGTACAGAACGATCCGCGAAAGGAAGGTGGAATTTTTGGCCAGAAATTGTAACATTGTAACGTGCCACTACTGCTGCCGAAAATAGCCCATGTTTATGATTTTTTAATTATTTGAAATAATTATCCCGACTTTTTTTGTGTGTTTTGAAAAATAAATATATTTCCAATATTTTTGATATGGGTGGCATGAACATTTTTCCAGAGGGGAAGAGAAGGGAGACGGCATTCGGTTATTTGGTCAGTCGTTCATTCGTCCGTCCGTCCATTTCTCCCGTTTCTTTTATTTGCACCACAAAAAGGAATACAAGATTTTCATTCTTGTTTTTCATTTTGTTTCGTTGCTTGTTTTTTTTTTTTTCTCTTCTTGGCTTCTGATCCTCCTCTTCGGCGTCGGCAGCGGCATTTCGGACGCTGTTCCTTCGGCCATCATTAACGCGCATTTCTCGATTTCTTTGACGTAAATCTTTTAGCCGAACACCGAAACAAGAAAGGCAAAAGAAAAATATAAAAACAATAAACACCGACAAAAAAAAAAAAACAAGAATGAACTGTTGAATGGCAACATAGTATCGCGCTAATTGTGAAGGTCGTTTACGTATGCACTGACTGCCTATGGCTGGCCATACATATGTGTATTTGGCAGGCAAATGGCCTGGAATGCCAAAGGAGTTAATTCATAAATTCCCAGAAAAGATGCAGCGAATTGAAAATTGTAGTTAAATGTTTAACCAAAAGGGGTCTAATTTTGACCTCTTGCAAATCGAAATAAAATAAGTTAAGTGGAATCGCACACGCACACGGCACCTTCGTAATGTACGTACGTCGAGAGTAACATACTAATGGTGGTTGTTTTTCAATTGTAATCCGTATATATACAGAGTGAGATGAAAAAACTGCAACCAACTTCAGACTGCTGTAATTTCTACGCCACTCGTCAGACAGCTGTTAAAATTATGCCAGTGACAGCTCATTATATTGTTTACAAGCGTACAAAAGCATTTTGGTGAGAATTTTCCAGAAAAAAAGTTATTCTTATTATTGGCTGGAAAACCACAAGTGGCTATCGTTAGAGCCCTCCAGCATTTAAATGTAAATGAACCTTTTGTGTCTCGTACCATCGCTCGTTAACGTGATAGTGATACTAGCGTAGCACGACATCAAGGAAGAAAGCAGCAACATCAGCAGAAATGGTTCGAAAAGTAAAGAAGTAAAGAAGCGACTGGCCGAAAAATGGCTCATGAGCTGAACATATCACAATATTCCATTCGTCACATATTGAAAAATGAGCTCGGGGTAAAGCCATTGAAATTCCAAAAAGTGCAAGAACTTACACCGACACAGAAGCAGAAAGAAAATAGACTCAAAAGAGCTAAAGAGTTGTTTCGCTTAGCCGAAAGTGGTGAACTGCCGAATTTGGTTTTCTTCATCTCCGATGAGTAAACATTCGTTGTCCAGCAGTTTGTAAACAAACAAAATGGTCATGTTTACTTGCCAAAGAGGTCAGCTGAAAATGTGCACCTTCGGTTGGCCACCAGAATTCAAGCGCTGGCCATGGCGATGTTGTTGGTCGCCATAACAGCCTATGGTCGCTCTCCGCTCGTATTAATTGACCATGGCATCAGAATAAATGCAAATATTTTCGCGAAAATATTTTGGAGGGTTTATTAAAGCCTTGGGCACGCAAACATTTTGCCCGCAGACCTTGGACACACCATCACACTCAGTACGTGCCACCCAAGAATGGTTGCAAAATGATGTTCCTCGCCACATTTTCAGAGAATAATGGCCAACAAAATCTCCGGATACCAATTCATTGGACTGTTGTGTCTGGAGTATTTTGGAAAGCAAGGTTAGCACTACAATATAGTAAAGTGCCGTTCAGTTGAAGCAGGCGCCTCTCCGGGAATGCGCCGAAATACCGCAGAGCAACATTCGGGCAGCGTGTGACGGTTTCATTGACCGTTTGAAGGCCATAATTCGTGCTAAAGGTGACCAATTCGAAAAAATCTAAACTTATTCAAAAATTTGATGCTATTTCCGACATTTTTTTTTGCTTTCATTCAATAACATTTAAAAAATATTAAAAGTTATGGCGTTTGACTTTGTTGCAGTTGTTTATCTCACTCTGTATTTTGACTTGCTAAGATCCCGTTCAAAGGGAGTTTTCAGCCATATTGTAAAAAAGGACCAAAAAGACCCATTTGTTTACTCGCTTCAGGTTTAAAATTCGGGACAAAATTATTCCTCGTATTTTTATCTGCAATATTGTCGAAGACGCTACATACCAAAAATGCATGAATTCCGTGGAATCTTAATCGGAAAATTACTAAAATGTTAAGGATGGGGGCACCTGCCTCTCTATTTAGGTTAGTTTGAGATGTTAAAATTTAAAATGTTGATAAACGCATCTTCTTTTATTATTCTTTCGACAATTGTTCTTCGAGATAATAACTTTTCATAAAATATTCCTTAATGTGTATAATTTACCAAGCAAGGATAATGTACATACCGTGGATAATATGTCCCGTTTAATGTTTTGTACCAAATGTCTAAAATTACAATTTCCCATGAATAGATTTTACCAATTACTTGAGAAGCACACAAATACACAGACACACTAATTGATGTATGGTCATCATCATTAATTAAAATGTTTTTATTGCGATAGGCATCAGTGACGATGCCACATTCTTTGCAGTTTTGCACTCTACTGTAACAGAAAAGAAATTGGTGCTTGGCGGCGTATAACCACCAGCAACTACAATAACAACAACATCGGCAAACAACCCGACCAACCAACCACCCACATCCCAGCCAAGACGGCGTTCAATACGTCAAATCGCAAACGAACACACATACACATACACTCAGCCACCAAACATACCCATACAACAACAATAATAATCCCTATAATGAAATTGCAAAAAAAAGACAAATTGATAGACAGACAGGTGATATTTTTCTACTTCGATCCCCACTTCTCCTTCCCTCCCTTTCCCACAAAACGCTTTTGTTGTATTACGCTTTGGCAAAACCCCACAAATTTGCACCTGGCCCATTGTAAAAGCTTTTTGGTTCTCTGCTCTGGCCGCCGGCTGTTACAGATGCTACAAATGCCTCCTTGGTGGCCTTAAATTATTAAGGTTACACAGATCTTTGTTACCACGTCCCACCCTCAATTGGGTGTCGGAAGAGGGGTGAATTGATATTAAAATTACGACCAAGACCAAAAGCTATTAGAAAATTATTTTTAAAAACTGTATCGAATCGATTTTTGCCAAATGGCAAAACTATCTTGGCAATGGTGCATAAATATGAGGAGATAGAGGTGGTAGGGGATGAGAATGGTGACGGAGACGGTGACAACAGTGCTGCCGCGCTGTTGTTGGTGTTGGTGTTAGACCGGAAACAACACTTTTATTTTTAATTTTGTTTGAAAACAATATTTTGCTGTTAGAAAATTTCATAGCAAATTTTGAAAAAAAAAAAGAACAACAACAACATCAAAAAGAATAAAAAATGTCAATGAAAATATACGAGGGTGTTATGAAAATTTCAGGAGAGGAAGTTCAATAAATGTAATATTGTTTGTAAATATGATATAGAAATCTCTTCGGAAGTCCTTCTTAAGATAAGAGTTGTGTTCTATAGAAAGAAGATCCCCCATAAGATGTTTGTGAATAAATGGATATAAATCGCATCTGAGGATAGAATACCTTCCAAAAATCTTTCTTTATTAGAATAATTTCTGTAAGTTCTCCACGGATCACAAAAAAATAAACATAAAAGGCTTCAACGCCGAGTCGAAACGGCTGAAACTAGGGATCTTGAAATTTTTCACGTGGATCCATGTTGGTGGGTAGGGGTGAAAAAAGGCTGTTTTTTTCAAAATACGGACTAGAAGTGTACTAAAAAGTTCTACATTTTATATCTTTTGGTATTTTGTCAAAGGATACAGCTAAAAACTTGACATTTGGCATAAAACTTAAGTTTGGGGAGTAGTGTAATAGGTGTGTACTAAGTGTAACAAATGGTACTAAATTCGGTACAATTTGATTTTGGTTGAACTGCTCGATCTGGAAATGTAAAATGTGGGTATTGGGATCTCTGTTGGTGGGTAGAATTAAGATAGAGAGATGATGAGATTGGAAATGCGTTCAGCAAGCGTACGAAAGGTACTTAATTTGGGATTTTGGTAAGGGATTGAGTTGAAAGTCTAAAATTTGGCATTAGAATCATCTTCTGTGCGGTTAGTAGATATATAACGGAGAATTTGGAATTAGCAATAAAAAGTACGAAAAGTACGAAAAGTACTTAAAAGAGAGTCTTTGATGTTGTGTAGAATAGACAAACTCAAAGTTCGAAATTCTAACAATATCTGTACCAAAAGTACTAAAATGCGCTAATTTTGGTACCATTTGGAGTTATAAGAACGGATAGTGGTAAAGCCTAGAAAATTTGGTATGAGAATCAAAAAAGGTGAAAAGGTGGTTTTGGAAATATGTGCTAAGTGTAAGAACTGTACTAAATGGTACTAAATTTGGTACAATTCCGTTTTAGATGAACGGAAGACGCTGGTAATTTTAAATTTCTGTATTGCCCTGTTGGTGGTAGGTTTGTTATATAGGGTTAGTCTTGAGAATGTGTACTACAAGCGCCCAAAAAATACTAAATAGTACTATATTCAGAACAATTTGATATTGGGTGAACGGATAGTGCTAGAAATATGAAATTTGGTATTTGCCTGGACATATGGAAGTAGTTTTGGAAGTGTGTACTATAATTGTACGAAAAGTACCAAATTGTACTATATTTGGTAATGTGAGAAAGGATGGAGTTAACATTCTGACATGTGACATTTAGATTACTGATGGCATTTCTGTTTTGAGATTTGGCGGTGGTATGGAAATACGTCATATATTTTTTTACGAAAAGTACTAAAGTACTAAACTAAAGGTGAAATGTGATATTGAGGCCTCTGTTGGTATCTGGAATTAGTTTTGGAAATGTGTACTATAATTGTACAAAAAGAACTAAATAGTACTAAGTTGGGTATTGGGCGAAGGAATAGAGTTGAAATCCTGAAATTTGATATGGATGTCACTGTTGGTGTCTGTAGTTGAAATGAGGAGGTGGATTTGGAAATGCGTACTATAATTGTACAAAATTATATTAAATTTGGTAATTGTGAAATAAAAGAGCTGAAATCCAGAAATTTAATATTAAGTTCACAGTTGGTATTGGAGGTTGAGATATGGAGTTTATTTTGCAAATACGTGAACGAAAAGAGCTAAATGTTCCAATGTTATTGGGTGAAGGAATAGTAGTAAAATCCTGAAACTTGATGGAGATATCACTGTTAGTGTCTGTAGTTGAGAGAAAGGGGTGGTTTTGAAAAATCGTACCCTGAACGTGCGAAAAGTGCAAAATGCCACAAATTGTGTAGGTGGGTGTTCGGATAGAGAGATATAATTCTGAAATTTGGTAGGGAAGTCGCATAGCATGACAGTACGAAAAGTATAGTTATACATTTGAGATTGGGCCTTTGGATAGAGGTGAAATTCTTAAATTCGATGTGGAGACCACGGTTTGTATATAGTTTTGAGAGGAGGAGGTGGATGTGGCCATAGTCTTGGCCAGAAAAATTGGATGTGGAATCATTGTCTACAGATGACTTTTTGGTGCAGAAAAAAAGGAAAGGAACAACTTGAATATGAATAAAGTGTTATTGAACTGATGCAGCTGAAAAGTTAGTACGATATTTTCGGAATTTTGGTGTTGTGAGATGGCTATGGATGGACTAGTTTTTTTTGGAAAATTGAACCAATTTTGCGTTTCGAGTACTAAAGTGAACTGGTAAGAACTAAAATGTTAAGGAGAATTTTTTTGTTGACGGTGTAGCCGGCAGATGCTAGTACCTTATATACGAGTAGGTTTCCAAGGAATGTCCGTGAACTTGGCGCTCTTAGTGTCGAAAGAGTTCGATTTTATCAATGGAGACGCATTGGTACTGGGGCCTCTAGGACTATTCATGTAGAATTAACCCCTAACTAGAGGTTGAGGCCTGGACTATCGTGGTATCTATGCCCTCGTCCGCATTAGACTGGGGGCTCTTTCCAAAGTCTTCAGGGATAATGTCCTGACTCAGCCTTATCGGTCCCATATCCGTATCGATCTTGCGGATTTCTAGCTGCTGTCTTTTAACGCTGTCGTTAGCAATGTCAAGAGTCAGGATATTGTCTCCTCCCAAGCTCCCCATCCGCTTCGTCCTGGTGGTTACAAACAATTCTGAATCGCTGTACGAGTCCTATCTTAAGGGATTTTTTAAGGTAAATCTCGCACTTGGTGCTTTGTTAACTGAATGTGGTGGAAGGCGTCCAGAGATAGGATTGATTGTTTTATACCCTCGAAATAATAATTTTAGACCTATTAATCGAAGTATATATATTCTTGATTACCGTTAAATTAGCCTTGTCCGTCCGTCTGTCTGTTGAATTACGCAACAGTCAAAACGAATTAAGATAGAAAGGAAAAATGACACAGATCCGTCTTTTTTATGCAGGCAGGTCAAGTTCCAAGATGAGCCGTATCGATCCACGATATCGCATAGCCCCCATATAACAGTACCTACCGAATTTCGGTATTTTACTATATCTGTTTTCAGTTAAGAATCCTCCCTTCCACTTTTATGTTTTTTTCCCGCTGTTGGTCAACAACCCATCATAACCCAAAACATTTCGATTTGTATTCGTTTACGCTCTATGCCGCCGTTTCTCATTACTTGGTAATGTGAAGCACAGTGGGTTAATTTCTAAAAAATTTCAAAGTGAAAAACTTCATCATTACCAAGTACTTGTTTCTCTCAAGTTTTCCTCACTTCCAAATTTGTGCTGGGAGAGCAAATTAGGATAATGAATAATCCTAAATACAAACATACATCTCCAGTGCATAAAATATCCTTTTATTAACTTCTTATGTTCACAGAAATCCAAATAAAATTTCCTTTGTACAAAAATCATTCACGGAATCTCCCTCTGCAATATTAATCAATTGCACCTCGTTAAAATTATTTATGGCATATGCATGAAAACGTGTGTTCGTCGTGTTTGTGCATGCTTTGTATAAATACGTAGATAGATCTCAACATAAATAACAACTTTCACTTAACGGATGATTTTTCAAAAAAAATATATATATTTTCGCAATATTTTCATAGCACAACGATTAAGAGAGGAGAAAGAAAATTTGCTGAGAGAAACAATTAAAATGGAGAGAAAAGAACATTTAATGAGAGAAACCTGCAGACAATAATAGCAATGAATGAATGAATATGTAAGGATCTTTCTCTCAATGTCTCTTAAAAAAAGAGATGTGTTTTCAAAAGAGAATATTTTATTTGAAATAGATCCAACAAATGAAATGTTGAGAAAAATTAAAAAAAAACATGATACAAACAAAAACAACAGCGAGAAAATTTAGTAAAGAAAATACCATTATATTTTGGTGGATATTTATTTTTTCATTTTTTTTATTTTTTGGTATTTTTGTTTTTCTCGCGCGCCACTCCGACTTGAAGAGGCGTTTTATGGAATTTCGGACGTCAGTCAAATACCGAACTGACGTCATTATAATATTTTTATAGAACGTTTTTCTTTTCATTGTTGCTGTTGTTGTTGCTGCTGCTGATAATATTATTGTTTTTGTTTTCTTGCAAAAAGATAAACCAAATTCTAAAGCCAAAAACGATAACAACAACAATGGCATTTAAAGATAGATATGAAGAGGTCTAGAATAGGATCTCACATTTTAATAGTCGTCCAAGAAAAAAAATGCGAAAAAAGAAAATTTTTAATCTCTGTTGTATGCATAGAAGATAAATGAATAGAAAAAAACATTCTATTAATAAAGTAATTAAAATGTTATATATTTCACAAAAACAAAAAAAGAAAAACTCAATAAATAAATAACCAAACACACGCCGTTGATGATACCACAAATAAAACAAAAACAGAATACGACACAAACATCAACATATATCAACGCAATATTTCTAGAATGGATGAATAGATAGATAAGTCCTAACCTCTCCATACCTTCCACAGTTATCTACTGCGAAACTTTCCTCCGGAAATATATGTGCATTCCAATGGTCCGCCCGCCTGCCAACGGCAATCATAAACAAATCAAATAAAATTTTAATGCTCAATTTATTGAATACGAAAATAGATTGTCATAATTCGAAATATGGCCCACCAATGTTTGTCTGCAATGTTTTGACCCTTCTCCCCACCCCACACTCAGGCGTTGGATAATGAGTTTTTGTTGTTGCAGCTTTTTTTGATAGACAACAAACACCGAAATGTGGAGCCATCTTATCTTTGGTGTCAAAATGAGATATAGCCAATAATGTTGGAAGTGGGCTGTCAAGCGAAAAATGTAAACGTGTGCAAAGGTCTCAAAAACGCACTTGGAAACAAAGGGAGCTATGGAAGTTATGTTTCCAAATAAGAAAGAGAAAATGTATTCTAGGGAAGGTCCCTGTCATTTCACGGCCCCGAAATTAGGAGAGAGTGTAACAATTTGCCAGAGTTGACCATTATGTTTAGGAGGTCTGGAACAATTCATCTACTCCGAGAGCAGATCGTCTTATTTCATATACTCTTAATATCGGATTTTCGTTGACCATAATAACGCTAATTGTCCTAAATTCAGAGAGCTCACTAAGCAATGCATCAGAGAATTGTTCAATACTTCTAATCTTCGGCTAGCAGAAAGGATTTTTCGAAATATCATGACAGGTGCAGCCATCCACTGGCCTGCTGCTCGAAGATCTGAAATAAGACCAAATTTTCCAACAGGGAATGGGGCTAGCGAATGAGCGTTGTAAACTCCGGTGTACCAACCCTACTGATCACAGAGTCAGTGAACTGACAGTAGTAGCCAACAGGTTGGTACAGGAGCACAAGCGTTATATGTAAACTTTGAGTAACGGTTAAATCACTCTCAAACCCTGGGATAAAGGATGGATGATGATGAGCAGTCACTTTTAACGACGTCAAAGGAGCACTGGCCATTTTAAACGTAAATTTATCGGACACCCCTAGTGAAGAGTACAATGTCGTATAAGTTCTCTTCCCATCGAGAAGGTATCACCACAATTTTCGATGGGTGATGTTGCGAATGTCATACACAACGTCAATTCATCCAAAGCGTTGGACGGAATATCACTGGTAATGTTGAAGAAGCAGGATACATCGGTAGCTAGTAACACAAAAGTCCTCAACCTTTCCTAAGCCACATAGTTCCTGAAGCCTGGAAAATGGGACAACACAGTACACCACAATAGCACCGCACGCCATATCCGCACATATTATTCGAGGACTCAACCAGAACAGGCCGTGGCATAGAACAGTAGTGGTGGTTCTTGATCAATCAAAGGCCTTTGATACGGTCAATCATGCCACGCTGTTCGAGGACGTTGAAAATACTATCCACCGGCCAAGTTTGATACGTTGGATAGTCAACTATATTTGGATAGTCAACTATATTTTCGTACGTGGAATTCCGGAACAAGAAGTCCAAGCCCCGTAGAGTGAAACAGGGAGTTCCCCAAGAAGAAGAGATACCTCCGGAACTGTCTAACCACTACCTTTCCGAAATTCCGCATCCACGTAACTTATGCGGATGATTGTAAGATTATGGGTCGGGTCGTCGGGTTCTGTCATTGATCACATATGTGTCAGGGTGAACATCTACCTCCGAAGTTTATCACCTTATTCCACGCGAAAGTATCCATTACCAAATAAACGGCCACGTTATTTACCACATGGAATACGGAGATGTGAAGACAGCCGCATGTGCAGGTCGCTGCATCCTTGAGGTCACATTCGACAGCATTTTCAAGTCAAACTTAAAGTCCACAAGGGGCAAAAATGTGCAAAATACGGAATATCGGGAGGTACCATTATACGGGGACTATACCAAAACGTGGACCTATATATACTATGTTCTGCCACCGGAGCTATAACCCATTACGAACTACTAATACGAATTTTTGGACAAATCTGTAGACAAATCCGTAAAAAAATCTGGCGAAAATTTTAAAAGTACCGAATATTGGAAGGCGAAAATGTGGCGAAAATCATCAAAATACCGAATATCGGAAGGTAACGTTATATGGCGGCTATACCAAAACGGGGACCGATATATCTGGTTTTAAATACCAACCATACTAGACATAATACACATTGTATTGCCAAATTTTTCTCTACGTCGAATAATGTAGGCTGTAACTTTGCAAATGCCAATATTCGTATCAGTAGTAGATCAGATGCGAAAATGGACAATATCGGTTCACACCATCAAGCACCTCCCCAGTAAAAGTCCAAATTTTGAATAACTACAACTCTTATAAAATCTGAAATAGGGGTCCGATTGTCTTAAAGTTTCAAGATGATCTGATATATGGGTCCACTACTTTTTGGTACCTCCGACACAACGGGTCAAAATTTTGAATAAACTGCTGGACAACGAGTGTTTTCTCAACGGAGAAAACCAAATTTGGCAGTTCACCACTTTCGGCCAAGCGAAACAACTCTTTAGCTTTTTAGAGTCTATTTTCTTTCTGTGGCGGTGTAAGTTCTTGCATTTTTTGGAATTTCAATGGCTCACGAGCCATTTTCGGCCAATGCGACGCGGGTTTCGAACTTTTTTCTGAAAAATTCTCACCAAAATTAATTTGTATGCTTGTAAACAATATAATGAGATGTCACTGGAATAGTTTTAACAGCTGTCGGACGAGTGGTTTGGAAATGACAGCAGTCTGAAGTTGGTTGCAGTTTTTCATATCACCCTGTATATACTTTATGGGATGACAAATTTAATATACCACTCTTTTCAAGGTGGAGGGTGCAATGAGTTATTTGCAAAAAAGTTCTCAACCCGTTGAGAACACAAACTACAGATTTACGTTCGAAAAATACGACTAGAACCTATATTTTCCATTTTCAATACCAATAATTCTACAAACCTACATACTTCATTTACATTTCATCAACATGCTTATTTCTAGGGGAAAGACAAACCTAACATACCCTCGATGGGTATGGGTATAAAAAGAAATCTATGTGATTTCGAACCACTGTGTTATTCTAAAGCCTCTGCATGCTCTATTGACCATATAATGGCCTCCCCTCAAGATTTGCCATCAATACTCCAAAAATAAAAACTAAAAAATAGTTTTTAAACACTTCTGATTGCTTTCAATAGCAACAGCCACAACACCTAAGCAAACGAACGCTGTGACAATAGGAAGTAAAAAAGTAAACAAAGAAACGAAACAAAAAATCATTTTGCCAATGAGATTATGTTACTCTTTCTACTGTTTTCAATTTACTTTATCATTATTTCAGACTATTTCTTTTTTGGACATTTCATTTTAGCAAAAAAAAAAACATTTTTCTTTTTTGGAAAAAACTTAAGTGTCTCAAGCGATAAGAAATTTCTTAGAATTTTTGCAATAAAACAACAAAAAAAATCAGCTCATCACATTAAACGTGTGTCGTGTTGCGGTCTCTTATCGCTTATCAGGCTCACATCGAAAACAAATTATAATTTATGATCGCAACAATTATATATTCATGTTAAATTGAATGTGAAGTGTGCTCGTTTTATTTTGGCGAGGTATTCGGAAGGTAATTCCCCTCTACGTTGCGCCATCAGGCCAAATATAATGTTTCAAGATAAGCAACAGGTAAAGTGAATATGCAAAACAAAAAAAAAAACACTACACTTTATGATAAACGTAATGAAATTTTGTTTATGAAGTTGGATAATTTTGTGGCTGGCAGGTTAAATGGCATGCATCTGTTGTTGATGAAGTGAGCGTCTGCTGGTGCACTAGCATTTCAGTAATAGGACAGAACATGCGATTTCAGATATCCAGAGTTCAAATTTCAATTCGTATTTATTATGGCCCACTTCATTAATCAATCATTTACAATCGCTCTGGCTAACTGTATAATTTCTAATGGATCAAGCGATTTGTAATCAAATATGAAATAATCGATTGCTTGTGTTAAGAACAGGTGTTGGGAAGTAGTTCTTCAAAATCGAAAAGGAAAAAAAACACGTTGGCAGCTGGAGCAATCTAGCGGAGAAGTCAAAAATTATTACAATTCAAACTTCTAGAGCGTGATTTAAAAAAAATCCATTTGCACTTGCTTCTGATAGAACTGTCCTTCCTTTTGTGGTGAGTGTTAGATCTGCAAATATCTCTTCTTCAGGCACACGCTCAAATGAGAACCCTGGTGTCGGGACTCCTTCGAAATAGTTACTTTGCTGATATTTTTTGAAAGAAAATTTGACCATTTGGTAGTTGGATCAAAGCGAAATCAAAATACATTTTTAGGTACGTCCCTTTTAGTAAATATTCCGTAGATAATAAACTTTACGATACATTTATAGATACCCCTTCAATGTCTTCTAGAATAGAGAATATTTTCAGTAATTGGATAATGTCGAACGAAACAGATGCTTAGAACCGATGAGAATAGAATTTGGTGTGCAATTGCCGTTCATGTAGATACTTAAGACATTTGAAAGGTTCATCATACCCAGAAGACTCCCTATACAGGATGAGATGAAAAAACTGCAGCCAACTTCAGACTTCTGTCATTTCTAAGCTACTCGTCCGACTGCTGATAAAATTATTCCAGTGACAGCTCATTATATTGTTTACAAGAAAAAACTGGTGGCGTTGCCCGACGTCAAGGAAGTGAACGGAAGAAAACAGCAACATCAGCAGAAATGGTTCGAAAAGTAAAGGAGCGACTTGATCGTCGCTCTCCGCTCGTATTAATCGACCGTAGCATCATAATAAATGCCGAATATTATCGCGAAAATATTCTGGGGTGTATTAAAGTCTTGGGCACGCAAACATTTTGGCCGCAGACCTTGTTCCAACAGGACGCACCACTATCGCACTCAGCACAAACCACCCAAGAATGGTAACAAAATGAGGTTCCTCGCTTCATTTCCAGCGCACAATGGCCACCAAAATTGGCACTAAAAAATACCAAAGTGGCGATCACCTGAAGCAAGCGCTTCGACGAGAATGGGCCAAAATACCGCAGAGCAACATTTGGGCAGCGTGTGACGGTTTCATTGGCCGTTTGATGGCCATAATTCGTACCAACTCGAACAAATCTAAACTTATTCTATAATTTAATGCCATTTCCGACATTTGTTGGGTTTACTCAACAAAAATTAAAAAAAAAAATTAAAAATTATGGCGTTTGACTTTGTTGCAGTTTTTTTATCTCACCCTTGAATAAGTTTTCCATGAAAAGTCTTTCATATGGTTTGTAAACGAAATAGATCTTGTGGCGGCTTGTTATAGACAGAATATTTAATATTCATATTCACGGAATATTTAATAGACCTTTATATATAAATAACAAATTTATTAGACACTATGCAAACATAAGTAGTGAATTTGAAGACAGAATATTCCAAAGGGATCATCTATAGATAGAACTAATTTTCGATAGATATATAATGAAATTAATTAAGAAAAAATGTCCTCTATTCACTCTTATAATAAATATAATCCAAAAATAAAAAAATGGGTAGGTCTGCTATTCCATTAACAGAAAAAAATATATTATCACAAATGGTCTTTGTTCCACATGGTTGTTCCCTTCCCATACCTGGGAGATCTATATTCAACAAAAAGCTGTACTAATTTGTATGCCATAACACTTCCGCAACTTAAACACAAATAAGCCCTCCTCCCACTACTGAAAACAGTTTGGAAATTCCCTTAACTCACCTTACATACACCAGCAGACTGATGTTCCGATTTGAAGAGACTAGAGTATAAACACGCAATTTACAAATAATGTAAATAATCAGGCATGGGAAAATCCAAACATATTTGTAAACAATCTTTATACTAATGAAAAACAATTTTCCTCACATCGCGGCACCCAATTGACGATTTCCAGGAATGAGTTCAATGTGCATATTTTTGTGTAATATGAATGGACATGACCTCATAATCCTTCCTGAATCAGTAGACCAGTGCCGCAACCCATAAATGCATTTCAAAACCATTTTGGGTAGGAGACCCATTAATCTTCCTTCAAAAATGTCAAGAAAAATTGTTGCTATTTCGAGCAATTTTAGATTAATTCAAAACTATGCCACCTTTGTCGAGAAGTAATTTTTATGATTTTTACGTGATTTCATCAAAGGTTAATTGTTTTTTTTTTTTTAATTCGATAACTTAATGGAATTTACTAGTAATTGTCCTAGTTTATTTGTAACTAATTTTAAAACTGCATGATATTCCAAATAGCAAAAAAATAATAATAATATGGAGGCAGTACGTATAGATACATTAAGAGCACAACATTCAAAAGTTGCGCAGATCGTTGCCACGACGGTCGGATCTACAATCCATTATAACCAAAGCTCTACTTAGCCAAGGATTGTCAAATCAGTCTATTCTGAAATTTTTGGTTTGCTACAACAAAAAAGTTGAACGTGCCAGGATTGTGACAGCAGTTTCTTGATCTAGAGACTGCCCTTACAATGTAAGACCTCCCTTACTAGATCGTGTAGGTTAGATTTCAGGATGCGCAACAACACTGGTGTCGGCTGCTGCTTCACTCGGATAACATAAGTCCATTGTGTTTATCCTAAGGAGAATTAGTTATGAAAACAACGATTTAAATTGGAAAGAAAGAAGAGTTTTGATGGGCAAGATATAAATGGGAAAGAAAGAAATGATAGAGATATCTAGTTATAAGAAGGCTTGCCTAGACATGATATGATTTTAGCAAACCTGTGGATGATGATGGGATCTACGTCTGAGAAGAACGTGAGAGTTTCTGCCGTGGGTGCACGGCACATACAGTCTACGGCTCTTGTTTGCAGCGTGGGACATCTGCATAGTAGATGTTCCATCGTGTCTACCTCTAATTCGTACTCACATAGTATACAGTATTCGGAACTACCGTTATCGCAGATAGAGGTCAGATATATTCAGTGACCAGTCAATATGCCCACCACGGTTCTTAAATCGGACCTACTAATCAAAAGAACAGATAGCCCTAGATACCTTACAACCGGTTACCTGGTACCATCATCTACCAGCTTCTTCGATGAGAGTCTTTTTATATCGGCTGACAAAATAGTTAGTAGGGGGTTTTACTGGGAACCACCTCGAACCAATTCATCAGACATTTCAATCCCCACTATGTTGCTATGTCCTGGGATCAAACAAAGCTTAATGAATTCACGTATTTCAAGAAAGGCTTTCTCGATTGGAAGGCACTCGACTTGATGGCTTCCTGGTTCGTGTTGGATCATCATTAGATGACTGGGTTAGGGAGTTCTATGTGGCATATAATGGTTTGGATGGTTCCTGACGTTAAAGAACAATAGCCTGGTGTCAGGAAGGATCGCATTATTGCAATTCACTGCACAGATTATCACAGAGCGAACTATAACGTTATAAGGGCTAGGACTTCTTGAATTAGAAGTCAGTTGTTGTAGCAGCTCATACTGCTGTGCCCGATCTGACTCTTTTCAATACATGTACGTGTTCGTCCATTGGAAGGCACTTGACTTGATAGCTTCCTGGATCGAGTTAGATCATCATTAGGTGGCTGGGTGGGGGAGTTCTATGCAGCATATAATGATTTGGATGATTCCTGAAGTTGAAAGAACAATAGCCTGGTGTCATGAAGGATGGCCCTATCGCAATTCGCCGCACAGCTTATCACAGACCGAACTATAACGTTATTAGAGCTCAACAATGACTTCTTGTCCGCACCCCAAATGGTGCCGATTAGCGGGCGGGCGGCAAGATCGGTGAGATAGGAAATGATAATTCGCATATTTTCCGGCGAATTTTAGGAAATATAGAAATAAATCAGTCTCGGAGAAATTACCCAACCTTGGCGAAACCCCAGTTTCACTCCACGGGAATTGAAATTCCACGTACGACTGGTGTCCATACATATAGTTGATTATTCAACGTTGCAATCATGACCGGAGAGTAGGTTTCTTGACATTCTCAAAGCAACTGTTCTATAGCAAGGCTTGTTCTGTTTTGTTCTCGAATTATATGACTGGATATAGCGTACAATGCTATTAGATGCTATGCTGAAGGATAATTCTAAATGAAAGACATTTTAAGAATTTGCCGCAAAGACACAAGGGCGTTACTTCGGGCTCACTTCAGAAAGCCTATTTTCTTGCATCAAACTAAGAGATACTATAGGTTGGTCTGGTTTTAAAATAAAGCACATTTTTTGTATAAATTTGCTCATATTTTATGTTTCGCATGTTGCTTCCAATACTTATCCTCATAGCTTTGACCCGATATGATGATTCAATCTATTGTGATGGGATTTTTCTGCATAACTATAAATACAACATTTGGTCCGTTCCAGAACTATAAGAATGTTTACTGCGATGACCCATTTTGACTTTATGATATCGAAAAAAAAATGCAAGTATCTACGATGAAGTTTCAAGAACAGTGCAATTATTATTAAAACTATTTTCATCAACAGACTTACTCAATCTAATAATCCACAATATGAATACCATAACTACAGGGTGATATGAAAAAAACTGCAACCAATTTCCGACTGCTGTCATTTCTAAGCCACTCATAATATTGTTTACAAGCGTACAAAATAATTTTTGGGATAGTGTGATTTTTTTATATTTTGGCTGGAAAACCACAAGTGGCTATCGTTAGTGTACTGCCAAATTTGGTTTTCTCCGATGAGAAAACATTCGTTGTCCAGCAGTTAAACAAACAAAATGATTGCGATTACTTTCCAAAAAGGCCAGTTAAACATGTGCACCTTCGGTTGGCCACCAGAACTCAAGCGCCGGCCATAGTGATGGCGTGGGCCTCCAAAACAGCCCATGGTCGCTCTCCGCTCGTATTAATCGACCGTGGCATCAGAATAAATGTCGAATATTATCGCGAAAATATTCTGGAGGTTGTATTAAAGCCCTGGGCACGCAAACATTTTGGCCGCAGACCATCGACATTCCAACAGGACTTATCACTATCGCACTCAGAACGAGCCAAATGGCTTTATTTCCATCGTACAATGACCAATGCGTTGGACTATTGTGTCTGGAGTATTTTGGAAAGCAAGGTTGGTACTAAAAAATACCAAAGTCTCGATCACCTCAAGCAAGCGCTTCGCCGGGAATGGGACAAAATACCGCAGAGCAATATTCGGGCAGCGTGTGACGGTTTCATTAACCGTTTGAAGACCATAATTCGTGCCAAAGCTGACCAATTCGTACAAATCTAAACTTATTCAAAAATTTGATGCTAATTCCAACATTTTTTGCTTTCATTCAATAAAATTAAAAAAAAATAATGTAAAATTTATGGCGTTTGACTTTGTTGCAGTTTTTTTTATCTCACCCTGTATGCCTCTTTCTTTAAGAATGTCAGGAATCTAAGTAGCCACGAATGCATTATAAACCCATTTCCAAAATTTATAAGTACTTTTTTATAAAAATACAATTTCAAACGATGTGGACCCCCTCGGCAACACCGGGGTATGGTCTTTTTTAACGGACATTCCAAATTGGAAGCATATCCACCATAGATACACACATAATCGTAACAGTTATTGCTCAAAATTGGCCTATCACACACGTTACACTCATCGTATACGTATTTCGATACAGGAGTCACGATATTTATTAATTAACCCTTTAATTTTAGCCGTAATACGAATACTTTTTTCCGGCAAAAAATCAAATTTAATCTGATGCAATTTAATTACAAACAGCTGATTGCATGAGAACGAGCAACATGACAGATCACTTTTCTTGCAGCTCTTCTTATTAACTCAAATCTCTTTTGCACAAAGATATCACAATTTTTGGCCACAAATGGCTAGGTTACTTATTAAAATACCAAAAAAAAACACAAAATTGGTCAACTACTGTCATTACAAACATTACAAATGCCCCCATCCCCCACATATTTAATAACAAATTAAAATGGCTTTTACAAACAACAAGATAGAGAAATAAGTGAGAGAGAGGGAGAGAATGGAAAACAACGTACACCACATCATTAAATAAAAGTTCATAAAACAGCAACAACGACAACATTCGTTGATAGAAAAGCAGGTGACTTTGATAAAACAAAAACAACTTAATAAAATAATTCAATGAGATAAAAATAAAGTGGAAACAACAACAACTACAACAACAAAAGCATATCAAAAGCGACGCAAGATACGACGCAACACAAACACACTTGCCGATAAAGTTCACAACAAAAGAGAAAGTCCAATAAAGATAGAATCAGTTGAGCCAAAAAGAAAAAAAAAATATGACAGAAAAAACTGCAAAGATAGTGGAGTACTTACTGGGGGAAAATGAATCTGTGGGTGATTGTAATGTTCTTTTTGAAGAAGATCGGGCGGGGTGGTAGAGATGTAAGAATAATTGGCGCTGCTTTAAATTCTTTTGGCTATGGAATTTCTTTGTCTCAATATGTTTTCAATATTTACACACTTTTTCTTGGTGTCACACACAAAAACCCAATATCAACAACACACGGAATACGTTGTGAAATACGCGTATGGGATTGCAACGAAAGTAATTTTATTCTTATTTCAATCTTAAAAGCCAAATATATTTCTAAAACTAAACTAGTTTGTTGTTTTACTCTAATTTGTTTTTCGTTGAGACTATTAATCTAAATAAATTTAACTATTTTTCTATTGTTTTTCTCGTTTCGTTGTTACCGTATCTTTTCGTATTTCCTTCCCGATATTTTCAGTTGGTTTTTTTCTTGAAATGTTGTTCGACAAAAGTTATTCACGTTATATTTTTTGTTTAATTTGCCAAACAAAATCTTAAAAAATGCATTCACTGACGTATTTAGGAAAATAATAACTTTTCATTCCACCGAAATATTTTTTTTCTCATTCTGACAGCGCAACACAATTAATTATTTTTTTGGAACTGAAAAAAAAAATGATCACAAATCGTTAGGTTTCCCCAGATTGACTTTCGGCTGATAAGATAGGTAATTCGACTTCCGATTAATCGAATAATCGACTATTAGTACTCAGAGTTCTGAAACTCGAACTCGACTATGGACTTGGGTGAAAACCGAGTACTCGACACTTCATAGTCGATTATTCGACTTATGCTATGTTCTCATTGCACTTTCAATCACGTTGTTCGTTCTCTGAATAAAAATTCTTATTTTTGATAAAACACTTTAAAAATTTTGACATTTCAATGTTCCCAAGCGTTGATACATCTACATATATTCTTCTACAATGCATAATTCCTTATTTCAAAATTTTTGTTTGTTGATTTTTATAGGAATTTGTATGAAAGTACATGAAATTAGCATTAATAAACGCTCTGTTCCAAAACCAGCAAGAATCTACAAGTATTGCAATTTTTTTCGATATCATAAAGGGAAAATCGGTTATTGTAGTAAAAACTTTTACATTCTTGCAGTTCTGGAACAGACCAAAAAATAGAAGAAATTATTGCTTTTCCTCCTTTCATTTAACAATTCATACATGTTTTGAAGTATTTGTATAAATGTTGACATTTTAAATATTTTTTTTTATTTTTCTTATTTTTAATTCGGTTGGAGAGTCACTTGTCGAAAAATGTTTTGTCGATACAAAAATTTTAAAATATTGCCTCTTGGGTTTCCTGTTTTCTGTCGAAATTCCAACACATACATATGCCATTCAATATTATATCCATGGTAGAACTAAAAAGTAAAGTCACGTAAACATATGTTTACAATTTTTTTTCAAATTTATACATTTGACAACATCTCATGGTCAAAATCTATATTCATGAATCCATTGTATACACACAAAATCAGAGATGGGAACTGTTCTTATACATTAAAATTTGACAAGGTAAATTACAAAAACTGAGAAAATGAGGTTACCTTTATTTCGTTGTACCATTATTATATAAATGGTAGAATCAAGGAGATCAAGTCATGCAATCATTTGTTTAAATTTTTTTCAAAAAATATTCATTTGACAACATCTCATTGTCAAAATTTGTATTTATAAATCCATTGTACATACACAAATCAGACATGGAAACCTGTTTTTATGTAGTGAAATGTGACAAGGAAAATTACAGAAAATGCAGAGATGGGAATGCTTATATGAAATATAATATTAGGGTTTACACGGCAACATGGACCTGCATAGGTAACTATTGTCATAAGCCATTACAATACAGGGTGAGATAAAAAAAAAACTGCAACAAAGTCAAACGCCATAATTTGTCGGAAATATATTAAAATTTTAAAATCAGTAGATTTGTTCGAGTTGGTCACCTTTGGTACGATTTATGGCCTTCAAACCGTCACACGCTGCCCGAATGTTGCTCTGCAGTGTTTGGACCCATTCCCGGCGTAGCGCTTGCTTGAGATGATCGAAACTTTGGTATTTTTTAATGCCAACCTTGGTTTCCAAAATACTCCAGACACAATAGTCCAACGGATTAGTATCCGGAGATTTTGTTGGGCATAGTGCGATGGAAATGAAGAATGAAGGAACCCCATTTTGTAATCATTTTTGGGTGGTGCGATGGTACTGAGTCCTGTTGGAATGTCCAAGTTCTGCGGCCAAAATATTTGCGTGCCCAAGGATTTAATATACCCTCCAGAATATTTTCGCGATAATATTCGGCATTTATTCTGATGCCACTGTCGATTAATACGAGCGAAAGCGACCATCGGCTGTTATGGCGGCCCACACCATCACCATGGTCGGCCCTTTAGTTCTGGTGGCCAACCAAAGATGCACATTTTCAGCTGATCTCTTTGGCAAGTGAACAAGATCATTTTGTTTGTTTACAAACTGCTGGACAACGAATGTTTTCTCATCGGAAAAAAAACAAATTCGGCAGCTCACAACTTTCGGCCAAGCGAAGCAACTTTTTAGCTCTTTTGAGTCTATTTTCTTTCCGTTGCGGTGTAAGTTCTTGCAATTTTTGGAATTTCAATCGCTTTATCCCGAGCTCATTTTTCAATATTTGACGAATGGAATATTGCGAAATGTTCAGCTCACGAGCTATTTTTCGGCCACTGCGACGAGGGGTTTCGATCAAGTCGCCACTTTTTTTCTGGAAATTCTCACTCTTTTGTACGCTTGTAAACAATATAATAAGCTGCCACTGGAATAATTTTAACCGCTTTCGGACGAGTGGCTTAGAAATGACAGCAGTCTGAAGTTGGTTGCAGTTTTTTCATCTCACCCTGTATTCAAATGCGAAACCTAAAAATCGGTGATAATGTAGCTAAAATCATCAAAATACCAAATACCGGGAAGTACCGTTATATGGGGGCTATAGGAAGACGTGGACCTGCACCGACAATTTTCTGTCATAAGCTGTAGTACCCATGGTACAATGAAGAGAAGGTAGACTAACTTTGTATCATGATAGTACCCATGGTACAATAATATCAAGGTAGGGCTATGATACCATATGATTTTAATTTTTTATTTTCTTGGCTTAATATGTCATCTTTATTTGTTTATGTATGTGTTTTCTTTTCAATAACAAAAAAATTGTTCAGAAAACATTCAAATTCGGGTGTTTTCAAAATGTTCATTTCAACGTATGCATCGACAAAATCTAGAGTTTTTGTAGCGAAATAATCCTTTAGAGATTCAAAATAAATGCACCAAGTTGTTTGATTTCGTTATTGTTTTGATACTAATTCTGACATTACAAGCCAAACAGATAGACCTCTATACTTGCAATTTTTTCAAAGTTGACCAACCTTCTCTTCATTGTACCATGGTACAATGAATTCAAGGTAGGGCAGAACTTCCATATGATTTTAATTTTTTTTATTTTTCGGGCTTAATACGTCAACTTCATTTGTTTATGTGTGTGTGTATTCTTTTCAGTAATAAAAAAAATTGTTCAGAAAATATTCATATTCGGGTTTTTTCAAAATGCTTATTGCCACGTATGCATCGACAAAATCTACAGTTTTTGTCGCGAAATAAACCATAAGAGATATATAGAACATTAATTTGAAAAAAAATTTTTGACCTTACATTCAGTTTTCGCGGTTTTAAATTATTTATTCAAAATCAATGCAACAAGTTGTTTGTAATTATATTGTTTTGATACTACTTCTGACATTACAAGCCAAACCGGTAGACCTCTATACTTGCAAATTTTTCAAAGTTAGCCTACCTTATATTCATTGTACCATGGTAGTACCCATGGTACAACGAAGAGAAGGTAGGTCAACTTTGAAAAAATTGCAAGTATAGAGGTCTACCTGTTTGGCTTGTAAAGATGACATATTAAGTCAAGAAAATAAAAAAATTAAAATCATATGGTTTCATAGCCCTACCTTGATATCATTGCACCATGGTAGTACCCATGGTACAATAAAAAGGTAAGATAGAGCTACCAGCTGATTGCAATTTTTTTTCTAAGTGTGCCCGACTTCTGCCAATTTTGTGTATGTATTTATTGTTTTGAAAAATGAAAACAAAATATTATCAAAACCAATGATTGGAAGAAACGTAGATTGCGGCTCGCGCATCAAAGCTATTAGCCACTTTAGCCATCAAATTGAAAGATTGAACAGTTTGAATCATATTTTTGAGCAAAAAATCCAGACATTTCATTAATTTTTCGCGCTATTTAATTTATTTTAAAACTGAGGAAAATATGAAAAAAAAAATAAAACAACTTGTTGTATATAATTTTGAATGAGTTTGACAGGAAGCGGGCATGGTCTCAGGGTTGTATTTCTGTAGTTTTATGAATCTGTTCTACCTCCGTATTGTATCATGGTAGTACCCATTACCATGGTACAATAAGGAGGTAGAACAGCTTCGTAAATTTACAGAAATACAGCCCTGAGGCTATGCCCGCTTTCTGTCAGACTCATTCAAAATTGTTGTTATAATTTTTTCATATTTTTCCTAATTTTTAAAATGAGTTAAATAGCGCAAAAAATGAACGAAATGCTCTCAAACCAATCCAAACTGTTCAATCATTCAAATATATGGCTAAACTGGTTAATAGCTTTAATGCGCTGAGCCGCAATATACGTGTCTTCCAATCATTGGTTTTGAAAATATTTTATTTTCTTGTTTGAAAACAATAAATACATACACAAAATTGGCAGAAGTCGGACACACTTAGAAAAAAATTGTAATCAGCTGGTAGCTTTACCTTACCTTTTTATTGTACCATGCCTATTACGAACTTCAAATATCAAATTTGAAACTTTTCCGGTGAATAATGTCGCTTAAATCACCAAAATACCGAAAAAGGGAGGTACTATTATATGGGGGCTATACCAAAACGTGGACCTACATCAGACATTTTCAATACCAAAAGTCCTTTTATCAACCTACTTCATTTCGTTCGGAAGCTAGAGTGATTTCTAAGACGAACAGACTCAGGGACATCGCTAAATCGACATAGAATTTTATGCTGATCAAGAATATACATACTTTGTGGGTGTTTCTAAAAATCTAATATAGAGACACTTGACGTTGGAAAATAAGTGTTTATATACATTAGTGACCTTCTGCATGAAAAATAATGCATCTTCCTATGTATTATCATGACCAAATAAAAGTTTAGTTTTGTTATTATTAAAATGTTACGTTTTCATTTTATTCATAATTGAACGAAGAAAAGCAACAGATAGGTTCTTTGTTTGCCACGAAAAATTAACTCATCTCATTCCTCATATTTTTCCGTTACGGAGATTACAACTTCTTCAAGTAGCATAGTTCATGACCATGAAGATTCCTTCTAGCCCTGATAAAAAATAAAACAACCAAAATGATTATATTTCCATACCATTACTTCGTTAAGTACATATGTATGTATATGTATTTGTATTGTATAACATCCAAACAAGAATATAAATTAAAAAAAGAAACCAAAGAAATTCAAATTATAAATTAAAAGAAAAGATACAGCAGAGGAGTGTAAGTTTATAAAACTAAAGGATAACTGAAGTCGATGCACGTCAGATTTATAGTCGGATCATAATCATGTAGACGAGTGGTAAAAATAGAGCGGCAAACGCATTTGTCATTCCAAAGCAGATGAACAAACGGAAGACGCCATAGTAGAAAGCCAATTGTAGGGCACAATGAAGCCACAACAAACTGCAAAAGAAAAGGGAGAGAAAAAATAAAAATTAACATTTCTTTCTAAGATTTCTTAAAATAATTAAAATGTTTCATATTTACATGTTATCCTTGCTTTTGGCTGCCTCCAAATTCTTTGGTGATTCTTTGTTCAAATATTCACGCACACCCAAGTGCATATTTTTGAAATACTCCTCCCAGCTCAAAGTGCCAATGTCAATACAGAAAGTCTTCTGATCCTCGGGAGCCAAAGACTTGGCCAATTTAATGCCCAGCTTATTGTCATAGTGCCATTCAGTGAAAATGAACTTCTCCAAAGTGTTCAAGGAGTTCCAAACATTGCGATGGAGTTTCAATAGACTTGAAATGGAAAAGGTTGGAAATTATAGCCCAGAATCCAAAATAATACAATTGCAGTACTTACATTGGCCTACCGCCAGTAACCACGGTTAAAAGATCTAAAAAGATGGCTGGCAAAAAGTGGAAGAGAATAGCACCAATACGGAATACCGTTAAGTTGTCGACGAACTTCAAATTGGGATACCTATATTTTTGGGAAAAATTTTGGTTATTTCTTAAACAATGGAGGTGTGACAAAAGCTTCTACTTACCACACAGCAGATTTGAGGGGGAATTCGTGCATGGCAGCATTCATTTGAGGTACTAATCCATCAAATCGGAATGGTTTGTAGGTACTTGAGGTCATGTGGAAGATTTGCAATTGATCAGGTTTGTTGCCATTCTTTTGCCTAAAAAGGAAAAACATAGTTTTTATTATTAAAAGCATAAAAACTGCAAAAAAGGTAAATCAATTACATTTTTATTTAAAAAAAAATAACTAAAAAAGTTAAATCAATTTAAAAAAATTGTAACGCGAAACAAGGATGATAGTATTCCCAAGGATTTATAACCTTTACGGGCACCGAAGGCAAATTCGCTTTTGTTGTTTAATCTACCTTCTTGCGCATAAACGGGATATTTCATAGAGATTTGAAAAACCCGGCCAAAGCAAGAGGCCCACACACAATGTTTAACATTTGGTATTTTGAAAAACACCATTGCTCTTTTTTGTGAAATATTTTCACCGTCGCTGGGAATCGAACCAACTACCCCGTATAACAAATGAAAACACACATGAACAAGCCACCGACGACTAGCACGTTAAGCCACCAGCATTGCTAAACATAATGTTTCTAACAATGATTAGGTTCATTTAGATGAGGAAACTAAGTTATTAAATATGCTGCCTACTTTCAGGAGCTTGGGAGAAAACATCAACTTGGCATCATTTTTTATTTGTTTATTAAATTTGTATGGCAATGCCTTTTATGGTTTCTGTCATCAGTATTGCCATTTGCAAATGCTAACTCTATTTGCAAGTATTGCCCTCAAGAAGCTGTTTTATTAAAATATATACACATAAAAATCTGGTGCTCGTATAGAAAATAAGTGATTTTAACTGCTTCCAAAAGATGGATGACTTTATCTATGAAGAGAAAACTTTAAATTGTATTTGATATTTAGATTTTGAATTTTACTTGAAACAACATATATCGACAAGCGTCCCAAGTCTGAAGTTCTAAGGAACCTAAAATCCTTAAAGTCAAATACCAAATAAATGAATATTTAACTTGAGTACAATGAGAGAGATGGTGAGATAGCTGGTGAATTACAATTCTGCGGTTAAAAGGAAATTGGAAAAAAGAACACTGTTGGTATTTTAGTTCGGAATACCGTAGTTATTTTGTTAGGGGAGAAATATTGTTCCTCTTTTATTGAGCATGCGAATTATTTTTAAATAATTATTATATTCCCTGTCATTCCCATTGGTAACCATTACTAACTTTGGCTTAACTCTAGTTTAGTAAAAACTCTTCGATTTTATCGAGGTAAGTATTTTTACCCTAATCCCGAGAAACTATTTTTTTCTTGGTGGACGGACCCGGGACCACCGAAAGACCGTGTTCAAGACCCTGACTAAACTCCACTCCACGTATCCGATATAGAAAATACAGGTATTGTTGGAAAGCTTATGAAAATATCTATCCAACAAATTGTCACATGATGAGGTAATTTTTAAGTCGTTTGGAAGTTGTAGTCAAATTATCAATTTTTTGGATCCGGATTTTTTTTAAAACCCCCAACAAAACGAAAAGGGGGCCATTATAGGGGTCAACAAAACTGTTACTTTTCCAAAATGCTACAATTTGTGCTAATACCACTTGTTGGATAGGTATTTTCATAAGGTTTCCAACGATGTCTATATCGGGTAAGTGGATCCGGGTCCTGAACCCGGATTTTCGGGTCAAAAATCTGGGGCCCCGAGTCCGTCCCCCAAGGAAAAAATAGTTTCCTGGGATCGGGGTAAAAATATCTATGTCTGAAAAAAATTGAAAAAAATCGAAGAGTTTTACTGAACTAGAGTTGTTCTCTAACTTTCTCCACTCAAAAAATCCACGGAGTATGAATTTCGAGCAATTAAATTTCCGCATTCCCGAGGGAGAGAACTGACCATAGCATAGGTCATCCAATGAATATATATACATACATATATGGTGAGAGAGATAAGTGTTCTGGTGTCATTTCCAAAGTATCAATTCAAGCTTAATAATGATTGTAGAGTCTTCCAAGACGAATATATTATATTAAAAAAGTTCATAGGTCCACATAGGTATGTATAGTAGTATTATTGGTCAGTTTCAGAATTGCAAGAATTCAAAAAATTTTACTAGGATAACTGATTCTTGCAGGCACTGGAACAGAGCATATATGTCTGGAGGCTTTTTGTGTAAGTCGAAGGTCAGATGATTCTCGAAAGATAAAAAAATTAAGAATGCAACAAGATTAAGGAGCAGCGCAAACTACTTATTTATATTTGTTGGGCTACAGCTCACTGCAATGATATTTGAATGGAAACGGGACAAAAGTCGAACACGAAATGTTGGTTACAAACGCTACTGAAGTAAGGCTTTTTGATAGAGATCATAGATCTGCTGGCAAACAGAAACAGTGAAATGAACGGACTGGTGACTATATATGTCAATAGTCTAGCGGCCCTGACAGCACTAAACTTATGTATAAATAAATCTATAGCAGTTTTGGATTGTTGAAACTTACTGGAGAATTTAAGTCGTCCATTAAACTTTACTGAGTTCCAGGCCATTTCAACATCGCCGGGAATGAATTGGCAAAACGTGTATCCCAGTAAATTGATCTTGAGATGGAGAACTCGGTGTAGCCACATTTGTGCCACTACTCCCGAGTGATACATAAACATTACTCCGGGAGATTTCAACAAGTCTGGCTAGGGGATGCAATGTCTCTAAGAATATTTGACCGGTGCTCTCTGAGAAGAGACCAAGGTCGCTTATATCCATGGCGAAATCAGCCCCAAAACTTATGGTGGGACTAATAACAGGTGACTGTAATTCTAAATGGGGTGATGACGATACTGAGTTCTGAAAGCTTTGTCAAGATGAGAGAGAAACAGAAACGAAAACATGGAAACCTTTTTTAAATTTACTGAACTATGAAACTAACCACGGAGTTATCATCCAGGCCTCAATAAAGATTTCCTAAACTCCATAGACCTTTGATAGAGATCATAGATCTGCTGGCAAACAGAAACAGTGAAATGAACGGACTGGTGACTATATATGTCAATAGTCTAGCGGCCCTGACAGCACTAAACTTATGTATAAATAAATCTATAGCAGTTTTGGATTGTTGAAACTTACTGGAGAATTTAAGTCGTCCATTAAACTTTACTGAGTTCCAGGCCATTTCAACATCGCCGGGAATGAATTGGCAAAACGTGTATCCCAGTAAATTGATCTTGAGATGGAGAACTCGGTGTAGCCACATTTGTGCCACTACTCCCGAGTGATACATAAACATTACTCCGGGAGATTTCAACAAGTCTGGCTAGGGGATGCAATGTCTCTAAGAATATTTGACCGGTGCTCTCTGAGAAGAGATCAAGGTCGCTTATATCCATGGCGAAATCAGCCCCAAAACTTATGGTGGGACTAATAACAGGTGACTGTAATTCTAAATGGGGTGATGACGATACTGAGTTCTGAAAGCTTTGTCAAGATGAGAGAGAAACAGAAACGAAAACATGGAAACCTTTTTTAAATTTACTGAACTATGAAACTAACCACGGAGTTATCATCCAGGCCTCAATAAAGATTTCCTAAACTCCATAGACCTTTAAGAAGACATTCGTACATTCAACACCTTTGAGAGGTCGGCAGAGAAGGCCTTAAAAGGTTTTTATCAACATAGGGTGTTTTATTTAATATATCCTCCATTTAAAAACTTCATCTTCCATAAAAAAAATAAACATCTGCCTTTGGAAAGAGATTTTGAGGTTTTCTATATAGAAAACCTTGTAGTGGTCGCCTATACATTAAAGGCCTTTTACATTTATTCTTAAAAGTGGAAAAACTCCAGTTGTATAAAATAACCAGAAGATTTTAACTAGGGATTACATAAACAAAGAACCTACAGTAGATCTTCTATATGTGGAAGACCTTCTAGAGGGTTTTGTATAATTAGAAGACTTTCCTGTCGTTCTCCATTTCTGTCCAAAAAGCTTTGGTCTAGAATAGGAAATTAATAAATTCTCATTGAACTTACTTCAAAGCATCCACATAGTAACCAGTTGTAATGATGGCATTTGTGACTACATCCACAGGTATATAATCCATAATGATATTAGAGTCTAAAGGCAAACGTCTGATAACACCTTTAGCGGCACCCATGACAAAACCTTGTGGTCCATTTTTCGATATAGTCCAACCGGGTATGGGTTCTTTCCAGGCAGCGGTAACTGAAAGAAAATAATTAAAATTAAATTTAGAACAAAATAATAAACTTTTAAATATATGTCCCCATATATATCGCCGTATAACTGTATACTAAACTTGAATCTATATAGACAGTTCTTTGCAATGATATTTCTTCTGATGTTAAATCTGTGGGTAAGTTATATGGGGGCTATATCAAAAATGTTATGGATCTAAAATACATTTCAACAGAATTCTATCAACCCATTTCATTTCGTTCGGGACCTAGCTTGATTTCCACAGACGGACGTACATGGCTAAATCGACAAGGAATCTTATGATGATCGAGGAGTTATAAACAGAATGACAAAATCAATATACCCTCCATACAATGGTAAAAACTATATGCCTACGGACATGACCTATAAGCAGTGGATAATCTTTCAGAATACTACAGCCATCGCAAAAGATCAATGTGGAGTCTGTCATAGGACTGTCTAATTGACAATTTGGTTCTATTTGTAGCCAACAATTTGGGGTTCAAAGCAATTACGTTTTTGTAAAATGTAATCAAAAGACAGAATACTTGATCTATTCCAGAACCTTCAAAAACGAAAAATGTTTACTACGGTAACCGATGTAAACAAATGCAAAACTAGCATATTTTGCAGGTTGTGGATCAGACCAATTAATTTACTTTTCTGTGCTTGACAATACTTTAGTATTGGAAGGTTCATACAGTTTTCCCCTTAAAACAGCAATCTTAAGTAAATGTTCTTATGGCATGTTCTATTAAGATAAAGCCAAACAGAATGGAAATTATAAAGGCAATATTCACCAGATTTCACAGGCAATTTTCCCATATTGCTCTTAAGGACCTGGATTGCCATAGGATTCATTATTGGTGAAATTAAAACAGGATTTATTGGTAAATTTGTCATTTTAAATTGTCGTGAACTAGAATTCTCAAAAAAATAAAATTGATTAAATAACAAAAAAAAACCTACAAAGTAGCATTTGTCATGGAAGCGACATAGTCATGTATGCCTTTCAAAACCATTTGGGGTGATATCCAACACACAAAAAATTAGAAATTTTTTAAATTCACCATTTTGGAGGACCCGAGCATTCCGGACGGGCCGCTGGGCTACGTCATTCAATACCGTTTGAAATCTTTGAAATTCCCGAAAAATTTAGTTTAAAGTCGTTCCTATTGCCATCTTCTGCATTGTTCTACTACCTATCCACGATTCTAACTTTCAATTACAGATACACTACTCTATCACGAATAATGATGGCTCATACTTACTCATACTGGGTCTAACAATGCCGCAGGCGAAACGTGTCGAAGCCTTGGCAACCTCATGTTCGGCCAAATGCTTTGTAAATGTGTATGTGTTAGGATGGTCCTTGAGGATTCTATAAAAAGGATACAAAAAAAAGTGATTAATATATATTTTTGTGCTTTTATACCACAACTACATACTGAGGTTCCATTTCTTTCAGCTCCTTGTCCGTTGATTTGCTGACCAATTCTATAATTCTCTCTGGATCATCGGGGGCAGGATATAGTTTCTCTTCAACCTCGGTGATATAGGAATTAACATAGGCACTCGAGACATGGACCAATGAATTTAAATTCTTAATTTGTGAGCAGAGTTCGACAACACGACGTGTTCCCAGCAAATTAATGCAGGTCGTGTCGCGCAGACCTTGGAAGAAATCTAATGTGGCTGCTGAGTGAATGACAACATTGACATTGTCGATGAGCAGTTGACGATCGGCATCGGAGAGGCCCAAGTTATCTTGACCCACATCACCTTCGACGGGTCGGATTTTGGCAAAACGATCTTCCAATTTCAATTCTTTGAATTTATTGAAAACGGAATTTGTTTTCAACTCTTCCAAACGCTGTTCCACCGATTTGCCACGTTTGCCGCGCATCAAAATGTACAGAGTGCCAATTTCGGGAATATCACGCAAGAATTTCTCAATGATGGTGACTCCCACAAAGCCGGTGGCACCGGTGATGAAGACATTTTTGCCGGCATAGAATTGTTTGATGGGTGATTTGCTGCAAAAGGAAGAAGGATAAGAGTTGGTTTAAAAATTTGTAATAGAGAGAAAGACCAGAAAGAATATGAAACAATGTTTGGGTCCTAAAGGGTATTTTTATGTATCTGTAGGTAATTCGATAAAGATGTAAGAAGAAGAAAAAATTGCAAATTTGAAGGCGGCAGAGAGAAAATCATTATCACTCTAGGCTGGAATGGGCCAAACCTATGTTTAAAGAACGAAGCCTGTTTTAGCTGCTCAATAAATGTTAGTAACCTTAAGTAGCCTCCTGTGTGACTTTATTAGATTGGCTCTACCACCAATATAAATCAGGGTCCGAATTCTTGCATTCGATGTAAAACAAGTAAAAAAACATTAAGTTCTGCCGGGCCGAAATACGCTCCAACTTAAGGTAAAGGAAACATTTAACTCACAAATACCAATTTTATTAGACATATTCTTTGGAAAATGTGGGAAAAATCATAAAAAACCGAATATCGGGAGGTACTGCTATATAGGACTATACAAAATGTGCACCTACACATACAATGTTTCGCCAAGGGAGCTAAAACCCATTCCGACCAACAAATACCAATTTTTAGACAAATCCGTGTAAAAATGTGGCAAAAATCAACGAATTGCCGAATATCGAGAGGTACCGTTATATGGGGACTATACCAAAACGTGGACCGATATATCTTATTTTCAATACCAACCATCCTAGACACAATATATTTTGTTCTGCTAAATTTTGACGCTCTACGTCAAATAACGTGGGTTGTATTGTGATTTCAACAGACAGACAAGCGGACATCGTTTAATCGACTTAGAATTTTATGCTGATTATGAATATATATACGTTATGGGGTCTACGACGAATATTTGGGGATGTTACAAACGGAATGACAAAGTTAATATACCCTCCTTTTCAAAGTGGAGGGTATAAAAATTTCGATTGAATTGAGGATCTGTCTGCTCATTTTAGTTTGCAGAGTTGCAGTTTTTTAATTTCTTTGAAGTTGAGCAACCTTTCTTATTGAGCCATGGCTTGAATAATAAAAACAGAAGCCAAAATATTTTTAAATAATCGAACATTGGATGAGGGTATACATTTGTCGACCGATACTTTTTTACTTGTTTTCAATTAAATTAAAATAAAATTTAAAATTCAATTCGATCGAAATGTTTTCGATATCAAATGAAACAAATTCACTCCAGGACTAATGACCAATATGAAAAGGATCCATTATCATTTTGCCCATATGTGACATTTTACCACCATGTACGGTTTGCCAAATTCAAATTTATTTCAATTTCATTATATAAATATACATTTATTTATTTCGAATCATTTATATTTTTAGATAACATTTCCAAAATTTCGCTTCAAGTTCAATGTTGCCATTTTACGGTGAAATAAAAATTATCTAACTGAAACGACGAGTCGTGTCGTGTCTGGCATATAGTCACCGTGCAATGTTTGCATACATATTTATAATCGTTCAACTACAATAACAACAATACATAATAAGGCATTATGTAAAGATTACCGATTTCATGTCATTATACCCTTCTTCCATGTTTGGGGTTCCGCAATATTCATTTGTTTATTTGCACATAACCTGTCAATAACTCAAACGACAGTTGGCCGGCCAGTCATTCTCTCCGTCTGTCTATCACATTCATACCATTCCACGATCATTCATAAGATATGACCCAAAGAAACTAACAAAACAAAATTAATAACTTTGATGACACGCAGTTCAGTCTGGATGGTTAATGAGACAGGGAGGGGGAGAAAGAGAAGAAACTAACTGCGACTTATGTCAATATAATCAACCAAACCTAACGGCAAACTTTCACTTTCCCCGTTTCGGTTTCTGTTTGTGTTTGTATGTCTGCTTCTTCATTTTATTACCCTCATCTTTTCATAGATATTACATTCATATTTCTCTCCATTTTGAATTTCTACCAAATGAATAGATTTGTAACGATGGTATTTGGAAATTTTTCGTCGAAATTGAGATGCTAATCGTTTCGTGTGAGATTTGTTGTTGAGGTGTAAAATTGATTTGAATTTTGTATGAATTTTATTGTCCAACTGTCTCTTCGTTGGCGAAGAAACTTTCTGAACTTTAATCCCATGAGACATACATAGAAATTAGAAAAAGCTGATTGGCATCTATGAATTTAAAAAGTAGAACTATTTTAATAGTAAGATGATACATAACATGTCATTAAAGATTTAAATTCTTATATATAAAGGGTGATTTTATGGTAATTATTTATTTGGCAATCCTACTTTAAACAGCTCACGCACGTTTCGTGTTTTGTTTCACTGTTAAACATTTTCAGTTTGTTCTATAGTTTAAACATGAATCGTCTTACAAACGAACAACAAATTTTATTATCAAAATGTTTACTCTGTTAAGAAAGTTCATCGCGCATTGGAAGACAAAATTGAATCATTTATAGTAAAAAAACATAAAACGCTTTTTGACTGCTTTAAAGGTGCAGGTACATACAGAGCTTTTTATATTCCCAGCCATATGGCTACAGAGGGTATACCGGGTGAGATGAAAAACCTGGAACCAATTTCACAGTGCTGTCATTTCTTAGCCATTCGTCCGACAGCTCTTAAAATTACTCCAGTAACAGCTCATTATATTGTTTACAAGAGTACAAAAGCATTTTGGTGAGAATTTCCCAGAAAAAAAGGTATTCGTGATTTGTGTGATTTCTTCATATTTGGCTGGAAAACCACAAGAGGCTATCGCAGTGGCCGAAAAATGGCTCATGAGCTTAACATATCGCAATATTCCATTCGGCAAATATTGAAAAACGAGCTCGGGGTAGAGGCATTGAAATTCCAAAAAGTGCAAGAACTTACACCGCAACCGAGAGAAAATAGACTCAAAAGAGCTAAAGAGTTGCTTTGCCGAAAATGGTGAACTGCCGAAATTGATTTTCTCCGATGAGCACGCGCCACCCAAGAATGGTTATAAAATGGGCTTCCTCGCTTCATTTCCAGCGCACAATGGCCACCAAAATCTCCGGATAGCAATCCGTTAGACTATTGTGTCTGGAGTATTTTGGAAAGCAAGATTGGCACCAAAAAACACAAAAGTGAGCCAAAATACCGCAGAGCAACATTCGGGCAGCGTTTGACGGTTTCATTGGCCGTTTGAAGGCCATAATTCGTGCCAAAGGTGATAAATTCGAACAAATCTAAACTTATTCTAAAATTTGATGCTATTTCCGATATTTTTTGCTTCCATTCAATAAAATTGAAAAAATGTAAAAATTATGGCGTTTGACATTGTTGCAATTTTTTTATCTCACCCTGTAAGGATTTTACGTACGTTTTTCAACTGAATTATATCATACGTAGGTTTTGGAGTTCATAATGGGTGATTCCTTCCGTGGCAGTTAATTGGATATAGTGGCCTACGTTCTCGTATAGCCCAAGATATTCGGTTTTATACGTTTCTTGTCACATCTTTCATAGGAATTGTTTACAATTTGGTATTTAGAGTTCGTAGTGGTTAATTCCTCCTATGAGTGGGACCACTGTTGGATTTCCAGATGGGTTTGGTTCATCAAAATAAGTGGTCTAGGAGCATTTTTGATGCTCTTTCCGAAAATGGACACCACAAAGGTGCATCCTTGACCATTTTTCACAGTGGACCCAAACCAATTTCTCCTTAGAGTGACCATGTGAAAAATAAGTCGGGCCACTGGTGGATTTCCAGATGGGTTTCATTCATCAAAATAAGAGGTCTGGGAGCATTTTCGATGCTCTTTCCGCATACGGACAACACAAAGGTGCATCCTTGATCATTTTCCCACAGTGGACCCAAACCAATTTCCCCTGAGATTGGCCATATCAAATACAAGTCTGGCCACTGTGGGATTTCCAAATGGGTTTGGTTTATTAAAATAAATGGTCTAGGAGCATTTTTCAAATACCGACACCACAAAGGCGTATCCTTGATTATTTTCCATAAGTTTGTTTCAGTTTGTAGGTTTTTATGTTGGCAGTGTTTTGAATGCCAAATTTGATTTTGGAACAAAGTTTTTGCAATTATATAATTTTAATAAAATTCAGATAACATTCTTGTGAGAATTTTTAGATAATTTCATTTAAAAATGTGGCTAAAATAATCAAAATACCGAAAATGGGAGGTACTGTTCATGGTGGCTATACGATGTCGTGAACCTGTGTAGACAATTCTCTTTTAGGGAATAGAGTACTCTAAAGAACTCCTTGCGTAGAATTTCAGACAATTCCATTAAAAATGTGGCTAAAATCATCAAAAAAAAACCTAATAACGGGAGGAACCGTTATATGAGTGCTATACGATATCGTGGACCGATAAAGCCCAACTTCGATCTTGACCTGCTTGCAGAAAAAAGACAGATCTGTGCAAAATTTTAGCTTCCTATCTTAATAATTTTTGACTGTAGCGTGATTACAACAGACGGACGGACAAATAGGGCTAAATCCTCTTAGAAGTTTACGCTGATCAAGAATATATATTTAATTTGTTTGGTCTAAAATTATTATTTCGATGAGTTACAAACGGAATGTCGAACTTAATATACCCTCCATACTATGTATGGTGGAGGATATAAAAAGTGACATTTTCAGTGCTTTTCACCGAGCCCTCGGAATTCAATTTGAATAACTCTGAAGATTGTGTTGGCTTCTTATCATTTTCTCTGCTTTCCACCATTGCTTGAGTCACTGCCACTATTTGTTTTAGCCAATAAATATCTTTTATGTTGTTTGTGCATGTCTTTCTGTATAACTTTAAGATAATTCTAAGGGACAATGCTATTTAATTTTTAATATTTTTAGATAAAACCAATTTCTTCTCACACTGCGAAATTCCCTTATATTTCAACATCGGACGAGGCCGGCGAAACAAAGTCTTCATTGTGTCGTTTTTTTTTTCAGGTCATCCCAAGGTACAACTCTCTTCACTTTTTCTCTTTTATATTCATTTTTGTTTCCCATCCATATCTATAAAATTCTAATCATCAAATCTTAATATGGATATCTGTGTCAATGTTGGACATGATATATGCTTATTGAAATTCTCAACGTTGGTGTGATTCCGGTTGGACCGGTATTTCTTTTCTGCATTTTCAAAATTGATTAGCGCTTTATGGGCCAATATTTCAATGGACTCTTATCTAACCGGCTTTTTTTAATAGAGCACTGATTTCGTTGGACTTCTAACCATCGCCCTCCCCCTTTCTCTTATCGTTAACTTTGTTACTCTCCCTTTTGTGGTTAATACCAATTTAATTTAATACGAGTAACAAGTTAAATTGTTCCAACGCTTGATTCTCGCACTCTAGGCCCTAACAATGTCTATTAAATGTGCATATAAATTTCCTGTCTGTCTGTCTGCCGGTTTCTAGAATGAACTTTGTATAAATAATAATTAAGAATTTAAAAAAGGCATGTCCAAAAGCTGCAATTAACAATTGAAACGAATAACAATTCCATTAGAAATACATGGAAAATACGTCAACGCTAACATCAACAGTTTGTGAAGGAATTTAATTAATTTTGTTTTCAGATTTTTTTAGGCAAAATTTGTCAAAAATTTTTTTGAATAGATTCGGAATAAACCAGATTTTTGGCACAATCAGGTAATAAAGTAATTATGGAACCCGTTTGAGATTGCAAAGCCAAGCAATATTAAAGACCTCTAAATGGTCGAAAGTGTTCAATGAACAAACTTCTCGAACGATATTCATTACAATACTGAAACCCGCCAAAGATTACCGGTATCTAATAGTACTATTTACTAGATTTTAACGTCATGCCTTTACGTTTCTAATTTACGATAATTGTAATTTTTCAATTATATGCAAACCGTTTTAAAAAACTTAAGCTTTAATTGCAAATTCAATTTGGTAAATCGTAGTTATTGCTCGCTATAAAAGTTTTATGGTAAAGCGTTTTTTACGGTTTTCAATTTTCAAAAATGGAGGATATAGACCAAGCCGGTAGTTTGATACCCTACTTTACATAAGGCAAGATTTTCATTTAAATTTTTATAACCTCCACCTTGGAAAGGAGGGTATATTAACTTTGTCATTCCGTTTGTAATATCCCTAAATATTCGTCGTAGACCCCATAAAGTATATATATCATAATCAGCATAAAATTCTAAGTCGATTTAACAATGCCCGTCTGTTTGTTGAAATCACAATACAGCCCACGTTATTTGACGTAGAGCGTCAAAATTTAGCAGAACAAAATATATTGTGTCTAGGATGGTTGGTATTGAAAATAAGATATATCGGTCCACGTTTTGGTATAGTCCCCATATAACGGTACCTCTCGATATTCGGCAATTCGTTGATTTTTGCCACATTTTTACACGGATTTGTCTAAAAATTGGTATTTGTTGGTCGGAATGGGTTCTAGCTTTGATGACGAACTTAAACTTTTTTTACTTGTTAGTATTTATCAGATTGGGTTGATCAGAATCGACTACCTCGGACAACTTTGACCAAATTTAGTAAACCCAGTGGATTTAAATTGTCAATTCCTTTACATAGACGTCATATAAACCCTTTTAAAGGAGGCAAACCCTGAAAAAGGCTCTAACGTAAACAAAACACAAGTTGGAAGTAGATACGCGTATTGAGCACAAAAGTCCACGACGATGAGATATCGAAATAATTGCAAATCTAGTAGATTTTTATAGGTTCTGGAACCGAGCATTAACCACGGAGCAATTATGAAGGTAATCTCATACGATTACAATTTTTTTATTAGATTGTTGTCAAATTTATATTTTGTAGTCCTTCTCATGGTGCAATAAAGGCAAAGTAAGCACCTGAACACAATTTTTATACCCTCCACCAGAGTATGGAGTTAAGTTTGTCATTCCATTTGTAACACCTCGAAATATGCATTTTAGACCCCATAAAGTATATATATTCTTGATCAGCATAAAATTTTATGTCGATTTAGTCCGCCCGTCTGTGGAAATCACTCTACCTTCCGAACGAAATGAAGTAGGTTGATAAAATTCCACTTCTTCGTATAGCCCCCTTATAACGGTACCTCCCGATATTCGGTACTTTGATGATTTTAGCGGCATTATTCACCGGAATTGTTTAAAATTTGGTATTCGAAGTTCGAAATGGATACTACAGCCTATGACACAAAATTGTCTGTGCAGGTCCACTTCTTCGTATAGCCTCCGTATAACGGTACCTCCCGATATTTGGTATTTTGATGATTTTAGCGACATTATTCACCGGAGTTGTTTCAAATTTGGTATTTGAAGTTTGTAATGGACAGCAAATTGTATGTGCACGTCTTCGTATGGCGCCTATATAACAGTACCACCCGATATTTGGCATTTTGATGATTTTAGCTACATTATTCACCGATTTGTTTTCAAGTTTCGCATTTGAATATTGTAATGACTTATGACAAATGTTACCTATGCAGGCCCATGTCGTCGTATAGACCCTAATATAACAGCTACAATCGATATTTTTAAGATTTTAACAGAATTTTTTACGGATTTTATTGTTTTTGAGAATTGCCAAATTCCATCCGAATGGTGGGGGGTATTCAAAGCTTACAGCTGTTTTTACTTGTTTTTTTTTTTTTTAATTAAACTATAATTTTTAAGATCGACTCTTTGTTAACACATCAAATCATAAACTTTTTGCTTTCCAGCTGAACACAGCAATGAATAATACTTGCTTAATTTCCTCCGTTTTTTTATTTTCACAAAATATTTCGCGGTATTTGTTAGATTTTCTTTTTGTTTTTTGTGTGTATTCGTAAATAAAGATCTTCCGACAACTTATATCCTAACGGAGTGTATCTAATCACACAATATTATTCCTCTTGGTCTAGTAAACCCAGTGAACTAATCTAATATAAACCATGGTACAATAAAAAATAATAATAATATTCAAATTCGGGTGTTTTCAAAATGTTTATCGAAAATAAACCTAAATAAGCGAAATAATAATAAACTAAATAGCGAAATAAACCTTTAGAGATATATAGAACATGATTTTGAAAAGAAATTTTGCCCTTTCATTCAGTTTTCGCGGTTTTCAATTATTTATTCAAAACAAATGCAACAAGTTGTTTGATTTTTATTTTTTTGATATTAATTCCGACATTACGAGCCAAACAGGTAGACCTCTATACTTCCAATTTTTTCAAAGTTAGCCTACCTTATCTTCATTGTACCATGGTATAAACGTACTAAAAAATGGGTATTTTTTGGTGCTACAAGCGGAATAACAAACCTTATATACCCTCCATTTTATAGTGGAGGGTATAAAATCGATTTCAGACTTTTCTATACCAAAAGACGATCAAAGAATAAATAAAATGAACGAATGACTTTTTCGGAAAAGAACAAAAGAGCGCAAGGCCAAAATCGAACTAAGTCAACCTAAAACTCCTTTGTTCCTCTGCGAAGAAGCCAGCCGATGACTTAAGCCAGTCAAAAAAGACTTAAGGTGGGAATATATAAAGCGCCTTTGTTCATCTACGATGAAGCCAGCCGATGACTCAAGCCAGCCAAATATGCGCTTTATGTATTCCACCCTTAGGTACTTTAAGTCGAAGTCGACTTACAGATCCCTATTATTAACTACAGATTCATTTGACCACAAATCGCTCCAGGATTGGTCGCTGTAATATGTCCTTTTTGTTCTGTTGTCGGGTTAGTTGTATTTTGGATTGTTTCTTCTAATCTTTGACGTATTTCTGATGCAGTTATTTTGCGGTTTGGGCTACTGAAGACAAAATTATGCGCTCCATCTTGAATAGTTAATAACTTTGCTGGAGGCCAAAGTTAGTTCATGTCAACTGCCCTTTATTTACATAGCGGGGTGTGATCGACCAATTATTTTCCCAATTTTACGCATAGACTTCTCCAAATACAATTTTAGTATTAATTTTCGTAAATCTTGGGATGAAGCGCTGCTTTTAACCATTTTGTTTAGCTCCGACGGTTTGAAGAGTGTCAATGGCACGAAAGCGCATGGAACTTAAATTTTCCTATTAACAAGGAAAACCAAAAATTTAAGGTATTTTGGAAAAAATCATCAGGATTTATTACTCTTTGTTTCTAAGTAGTAAAGTGTGTATGAATAATTTTTGTGTCCACTGTAGATGCTCCATTTTTGTTATAGCCGAACAGGTCTTCCTCTCATAAAAATAAAATTATAGAGCGACAAGTAACACTTTAATTTTGGACTTTTAAAAATGAAACAGCCATTGTCATCTAATTAACAATTCCTGTCGGAACATGTTTTTATTATATAAGAAAATAACAGAGATGATTCAATAAAAATATAAAAAAATTATCCCATCAGTTGTCGACTCAGTTTTCTTTCCCCCCAAAAAAAGGCGTGCAAAAATTTGACATTGAAATCATGTTGAATTTCTTGTTTTCGGTACGTATCACTTTCCAAAATCAACAACCATATGATTGTCTTAAGTAGGCATGAGCATTCGCCAACTTTGAGGATAATTTCTCATAGGTTCTTTAAATCATTAACATATCAAAGTTTAAAGATTAACATTTATTTATTATTTTTAATATTCCGTTTTATTAACCATTTTTTCGATTTTACTTTCCCCTGACCATCAACATCAAAAACATGGAACGGGAAAGCAAAGCTGCGCTTGCAATTTAATGCAAACGTAATTTAATTACCAAATACCACTTAAATGCAGTTGGAAGACCTATAACCCTGACATAGAATACAGCTTCTGTTGAGGTTAAGATCAGAGATCAGGTTTTCTCTTCTATTTATTTTTTATTTCTTTCTTATAATTGCATCAAAGCATTAATTTGATGAATAAACTTTACAAATATTTGTTTTTGTTGTTTACAAGCATTGCTGCTCCCCCCATGTACGTGAGTTCCGAAAGAGCTCATGGTTAGCTCATCTGACATCAGAGTAAAAAAGTAAAGTAAATAGAGAGAGAGAGAGAGAGAGAGAGAGAGGAAAAAACTTCAAAATGATGAACAGTACAGTTGAGTCCACTTAAATGAAATGATTTAAATCTAATTCGAGTTTATGGAAAAAAAGTCAAATGCCACAGTTTGTTTAGCGCTTTCCCTTCAAAAACTCTTTACATTTTATAAATTGTATCAATCAAATGTAACTTTTATAGTAAGAAGTTAGTTTTTCTGATGATGATACGGTGTAATTCTTAATGAATTGAAATTTTCGTGTTAAGAATATCCACACTAGGAGTATTTTAACAGCTGCTCTTCCAACTCGGTATCATCTAATGTATATTTCAGTTGTCGTATGACATCCAGTAAATATACATTAATTAACGTTTGTCTTTTAGTTATAGCTCGATTAGATACAACATATTGACCGGATTAACCCACATTATCAGGATTTATTGCCTAATCCGGATTTATTGAACGAAATATACCATACAAAAATATATCTTCTCTCAACCAGATTTATTTTAAATCCGGTTCTAAATCCGCATACTAATGGTATGTAACTGTGTTATTGTGTTATTTTTAAGCATCATATTCCCAAAACATTTCTCGTCTTCCTATTATGACAATGCCAATTAATATTTTTCCCGAAATAGAACTCTTAATAATTGTCATATTCTTCCAGACATTTTTATTCTCAGCTGAAGATCAATTTGTATTTTTTTAATAAACCATTATTTTTAAATAAACGTTTTTTCAGCTTTTTGGTTATACATCGAAGCATAAACTCTTTGCTTTCAAACTGAACGCAGCATTGAATAAATACAGCAATGGAAACTATTTTTTCTTGGGGGACGCACCTGGGAACCCAGATTTCTGACCGGAAAGTCTGGGTTCAAGACCCTGGCTGGACCCGGATCCACTTACCCGATATAGATAATATAGGTATCGTTTCAAAGCTTATGAAAATATTCATAAGTGGCTCGGAAGTTATAGTCAAATTATCGATTTTTTGGACCCGGATTTTTTTGTAAAAATCGAAAAAGGGCCCATTATGGGTGTCAACAAAATTGATGCCAAATTATAGCTGACTATCTTACCTTTCCGAAATGCTAAAATTTGTGGTAATACCTTTTTCGGGTTCAGATTTTTTCGACTTCCAAAAAAATTTAAAATTTGATTATAAAATTAACAAGCAAAAAAGCTGTAAGTTCAGCGGACCGATCTTTGAATACACTCCACCATTTGAAACGAATTTGGCAATTTTCGAAGCAATAAAAGCCGTAAAAAATTCTGTTAAAATCGTAAGGTCTACACGACGGCGTGGACCTGCATATACAACTATTGTCATAAGCCATTACAATATTCAAATTTAAAAAAAGAAATTTGGTGAATAATGTAGCTGTCATAGGGTATAGTATCGATTACGAACTTCAAATACCAAATTTGAAACAATTCCGGTAAATAATGTAGCTAAAATCATCAAAATACCGAATATCGGCAGGTACCGTTTAGGTTGTACCATGGTACAATGAAGACAAGGTAGGTCAACTTTGAAAAAATTGCAAGTATAGAGGTTGTAATGGCTTTTAATGTCAAAATTACTATCAAAACAATAAAAAACAAACAACTTGTTGCATTGATTTTGAATAAATAATTTAAAACCGCGAAAAATGAATGAAAGGTCAAAATTGCTTTTCAAAATCATGTTCTATATATTTCTTATGGTTTATTTCGCGGCAAAAACTGTAAATTTTGTCGATGCATACGTTGAAATAAACATTTTGAAAACACCCGAATTTGAATATTTGAATAAATGAAAAAATTTGTTATTATTGAAAAGAATACACACACATAAACAAACGAAGTTGACATATTAAGCCAGAAAAATAAAAAAATTAAAATCATATGGTAGTTCTGCCCTACCTTGAATTCATTGTGCCATGGGTTGTACTATCCATTACGAACTTCAAATACCAAATTTGAAACAATTCCGGTGAATAATGTCGATTAAATAACCAAAACCCCGAAAAAAGGATGTACCATTATATGGGACTATACCAAAACGTGGAATTATATGACCCATTTTCTATACCAAAAGTCCTGCAGACATAATACACATTTGAGTAAAATTGTATCAAACTACTGCATTTCGTTTGGAAGCTAGAGTGATTTCCACAGACGGACGGACATCGTTACATCGACATACAATTTTATGCTGCTCAAATATATATATTCTTTGTGGGATCTAAAATGTAAATTTCGAGGTGTTACGAACGGAATGACAAACTTAATATACCCTCCATACCATGGTGGATGGTATAAAAATCATGTGACCACTTGTTGGATACATTATTTCATAAGCTACATTGTCTATATCGGGATCTAGTCGGGGTCTTGAACACGTACTTTCTGGTCAAAAATCTTGGATCCTGGGTCCGTCCCCCAAAAAATAGTTTCCCGGGATCAGGATAAAAACCTACCACTAGAAAAAAAATTCGAAAAAATTGAAGAGTTTTTATTAAACTAGAATTAAGCCACATTTTTTGGACTTTTTACACAATACAAAAATGATTTTCCTTTGCGATTTCGAAAAAGAAATCAAAGCTAGTAGATTCTTGCAGTTTTTGGAACAGTGTAATTTTGTATAGAAACGTGCTGTTTTACAAACTACTAGACATAACTGATACACAGTTTTTTTCTTCTCATACACATCAAATTTATCCTGATTTCAATTACACAACTTTTTCAATTGCTAGTAGCCAGAATCACCTGTTTACCAAAAACGAAGACTTTAGCTTTATAAACGCAAAAAATGTATGTATGTCTCATTGTGTTTGGATAAACGTAACTGGGACATCATGAGACATCAAATATCCCAAAATATGGCTCCAATACTTACTCGGTCATTTTTTGATGTGTGTTTTATTTCACTAGAGAATATTTTTTACAGTTTTCACAAAACTTTTTGTAAGTCCAAAACTTGTTTTATCTAATCCAGAAATGAAGCAGATTTATTATTTTCACTTTATTTTTGTTTGATGCACACACTGGCACTTTTCTAACTCTTTGACGCGATATTAACACCAAGCAAACACCGCCTTTATACACGCAACGATCACGTCAATGGCGAAAAACGAACTGATCTTTCTTCATTAATGGCAGTTACATTTTAGTCTCCAATGTTTGTTGGTTAAGTGAAGAAAGCAGAGAGCTATTGTTCCAATCTGAGAGGCAATACTCATCACCTCTCATTTTATGAGTCAGGTTTGTTTTTTTGCTGTGGCCAACAAGAAAGTTATTTCATGCACGAGAGAGAGAAAATATAAAAAAAAAATCTTCAAATTACAATATTCTGCTGCAGATGTTTTTATATAAGCGCAATTAAGACCAGAAAAAAGCTAATGAAAATCGAAGGAAAAACTATACACCGGTAATTAAAAACATAAGAAGTAGTGAATCTAAAGTGTTGGATATAATATTTAAGAGCTTATTGTAATAATTAAATAAATAATCCCACTGTAAATATTTTCTATTGGAAAGGTGATAGGACAATATATAATATGCAAGATATAAAACAAGAGTTATAAGATACTTAGGTATCAGAAATGAAAGAACCATACTATACAGTCGATTTTAGTTTAATCGACTTTGAGTATTAAAAATCGATTTGGATTTTGGGTACACCTCTTGAACAACAATCATTAAAATTTATCAAACTGTTCCGCAATTATTAAATCAAAATTTCGGAAATAGCATCAAATTTTAGAATAAGTTTAGATTTGTTCGAATTGGTCACCTTTGGCACGAACTATAGCCTTCAAACGGCCAATGAAACCGTCACACGCCAACCGAAGATGCACATTTTCAGCTGACCTCTTTGGCAGGCAATAAACACGATCATTTTGTTTGCTTACAAACTGCTGGACAACGAATGTTTTCTCATCGGAGAAAACGAAATTCTGCAGTTCACCACTTTCGACCAAGCGAAGCAACTGTTTAGCTCTTTTGAGACTATTTTCTTTCAGTTGCGCTATAAGTTCTTGCACATTTTGGAATATCAATGGCCTTACCCCGAGCAAATAAAAGAAATGAAGAACACAAAAATTACAAAAATTAAAAGTGAATCGTGAAACAAAACAATTGTGCTTGCGTTTACATTACATTACAAGAAGAAATTTTTACAGAAAGAATTTACACTCTCAGTGAAAGAACTGTCAAAATTGTTTTCCGAAAACTCTCTCTCTCTCTCTCTTTTGCAGATCTTTTGTGTTAACAGACGACTTCCAGTAACAATTTGCAACAATTGTTTTAAGTTTTAGGGTAACCAGTCACACATATTTCTTCTTGCAAACACGTGCAACTCTTCTACTTCCCTTTCAGGTGATGTATATTTGGGCAAACAGTTTTAAAACATCTCTATTTTCATGGGTCAATAAGAAAGGTTGCTCAACTTCAAGGAAACTAGGAAAATGCAACTCTGTTCTGAAGTCTTATTATGTCAAATAGAGTTTTCATTGTTTACTTAAAATGTTTTTCACAAAACTATTACAGTGGGGAAAACCCATAAAACATGAATGAAATATAGGGGTTTCTCTACAAAATTAAATCCATGATAGTAGGCCAAGATTGTTTTATCCCAAAATTATGCATTTTGTTGCCCGCTAACGTGAAACGTATGCATTTCTGTTGTCTCTGAACTTGAAATAATTTCAAATTATTCCCAACATACCAAATTGACTTGAGAATAATATTTTAATAAGCTTACAAACATAAGCCTTAAGCTTGAGAAAATCTTGAGAATGTATTTAGAAATGTTTGTTTAACAATTATAGAATAATCGAAAAGGAACCCTTATTCATAAGCTTATTCTTGTAATTGCAGAATAAGCTTACGAAAGTAATATTATATCAAGCTTATTTTTTCAATGGTATAAAATATTTATTTTTCCATTTATTTTAATTATTTTACACATTTCATTCATTGATCGCCATCCAAGCTGTCACTGCCTCCTGTTGCATTGATACCTAGATGCTTTCTTTCCCCTTATTTGAGCTTCTGCATCTCCTCCACTAATTCTTCACTTCTCTTGAATTCTTGCAACTTTTTGATGCCTCTATTCTGAAATGAGATTGAAATAATATATACTACAGATTCCCAGATTTATTATTCATTATTACCTTAGAGTTTCGTCCGGAAATGAGTCCTAAATTCGCGTGATTTTTATTTTAACCAAAGAAAATATTTTTTGTCGACAATTTTCACAAAAAAAAAATCAAAACAAATTTGTCAACAAAGGACAGATTTGAGAAAAGTTTGTGCAAAAAAAGTGTTTCTCTAGCATTGTTGAAAAATTCATAATTTTCATAATTTTATTCTCAAGCTGTATTGTAGTTTTGGGTTCCCTTTTTATTCAAAACAATACACACACATATTAAACCTCCCAACATACCAAATTGACTTGAGAATAATATTTTAATAAGCTTACAAACATAAGCCTAAAGCTTGAGAAAATCTTGAGAATGTATTGAGAAATGTTTGTTTAACAATTATAGAATAATCGAAAAGGAACCCTTATTCATAAGCTTATTCTTGTAATTGCAGAATAAGCTTACGAAAGTAATATTTTATAAACAAGCCACATCACAAGCCCAATTGTTCCGTTTTAGGTTTTTTTTAGTTTTTGAATGCTTCATATCTCTTTATTCCGGTTTTGACAAATTAGCTTATTACTTTCAAATTTCTACAGGAAATTCGTCTGTTTACTTTTCAGAATTTTCTTACAAAAGAGATTAAAAATACATTACACTTTCAGAAAGAAGCTCCTGGACAATTTCTGAAAGAAAAGGTTGATCCGTTGGAAACCCGCCTAATACTTTCTAACTTGAAGAAACACAATCCGAAATATCGAATGACTAAAAATATTTTTGTGGTTATAGCGTTGGAAGTATTGCGGATATTTTTCTTTGGTTGTAAGCTTTTGAACTCTAATTATGCGTTTTTGCGATGGTACGCTTTCATAATCGACCAAATTATAAGGTATCTTTTCATCTACATATACACACAACATATGTAATCATAATTTGCTCTCGAATCCAACAAAAACTGACGAGAGATAGAGAAATATTATGAATACAATATAAACAATGACTTGGCTCTTCAATCTGCATTTATATTTGATTCATTCAAGATTTGGAGACGAAATGAGCATATCTCTGATGTAGCATGGAGTCATTGGGGAGAAGTCATTACAGATTGCTCTTTGAATTTGTTTACTAACACAACCAGCCAGCTAGACAGTCGTAAAAGTCACAAGTTTTATCTAACGAGGGGAATTTTTTATGTTGTTACCTTCCAAGCCGAAGAAAGTCTTTTGAACTTTGGACATGCAACAACGAAAAAATAATAAACAAGTGAATGAAGACTCATGTCCATAGATTCGTGCATGCCATTGTGGTGGTGATGTTGACCATTCAGGTGTTTATTTTATGTAGGTCGTTTCTTCTAAACCGGAATGTTAAGAAAACATCATCAGCACGCAGCCATGCAACATTAACATCATTGGTTTCGTTTATTGTCAACTGGTCGCTGGACCATGGAGAGAAGTACCTGTATTTTTTTAGTACCTATTTATAGTTAATAGAATTGCGTTAGGGGTCATGAAATGTTCAAGGCGAGTTGTGAACGATTTATTTCGCTTTGTTCGATTAAAGTGAATACAACCTGTTTTCAAATATAAAAAACAAAATAACGACACCTTTGTGGTATATTCGAAAATTAGCAATTAGAATGGACTTTGTCTCAAATTTAGAAAAAAAATCTATATTTATTTACACTTGTTGAAAAAAGACTGTGTGTAACCGTTTATTATATATTTTCTAGAACTTTTTATTGCTATATATAGAAAAAAGCGAGATGTCAAAATAAGAGAAGAAACGAATTTGAAGACAATTAAAAATAACCAGTCAATTGATGGCGCCCAATACCTTCCAAGTGTTACCTTAGTTGCGATTCGAAAAAAAGGCAATTTCCAATATTAGAAAACATGAAACATACAACTGTATTACCTTATTTGGAGCCGCTGTTCATTTGCTGCGAAAAAAATTCCGCACCATTACTGTTGGTCTTTTGTATTATAACAGATTTTTTTTCTATTATTGCCCAAAAAAAAATGTTCTCATTGAACTGCAATGAAATTTTATATAAAAAATTTATACCTATTGCCATGGTAGAATAATACAGGTAACAGCAAATGTTGTTGTACACAATCGTAACAACAACCACATACAAATTTGTTTTTGTAAGTAATACAAGTGTCAGAATGTCCAAAAATGTAAAAAAAATAATTAATTTTCAATAAATTATTTTAATTTAAAAAATATACATTGAATTGAAAATGAAAATATACTTCTTAAAATATGTAATATTAATGCATTCACATCATTCCCCTGAATGTATAGTTGTTAGCTTTTGGTTCTAATCCCTCAACACTTCAAGCAATCGCTAGAAAATCGCGGAAAAGGAAACATCCCTTTCAAGTTGAAACTAAACAGCATACATACATAAAGTATTCTTCATTTTACAATTTTAGGAAACATGAAATATACCAATATATTATCTAACGTGGTGTCGCTGTTCCTTAACCGCGAAAAAAGTTTCCGAACCATCGCTTTTGGCGTTTTGCTATGTACAACGGCGATTTTTTCTATTAGGCAAAAATATGTTCACATTGCCCTTCAGTAAAATGTTATATCAAAAAAGGGTATACCTATTGTATATCAAAAAATGGAATTAAATCAAAAACGTCATATTGAGTTTGGTATAGTATTACCATAGAGTCAAATCAGCTGTATTTGCTGTTACCTGTAATAATGTTATCGTGGTATTCTGGGACTTGGTTCTTAAAGGCAGACCTAAAATAAAACATTAGTGGAAGACTGTAGAGGAACTAACAGCACCGGGAAAGATTCCTCAAGATAAAAACCTTTAATTTTAAATAGAATAAAGAAAATAAAATTAGTCTTCCTTAAGACTCTATCAGACGAAATATTACATATGTTATGTCAAATTTTCCACGTGTAGAAGTTGCAGATATCGTGTGATGCATAGACGACATTTCAGTTTTTCGTCACAGCGAAACCCATTTCCATCGGAAAATTTGAAAATAAATAGAATTAAATTTGTATCCATAAAATATTATAATTTTTTATAAAAATCAATCGACACTCTTTGAATTTGACACTCCGACCTTATATTGGCCATGACCGTTGGAACAACTCTAGATTAGTAAAAAATCACGGATTCTTTTGAATTTTTTCCAGGGGTATTTATTTTTACCCCGATTCCGGAAAATATTTTTTTCTTGGGGAACCGGACCGATACCCGGATATTTGACCCAACAACAAGTGGGTCACATGATGGGGTTATTTAAAACAGTTCGAGATGCATCAAGGTTATTGATATTTTGGGCCCGAATTTTCAGAAAAAATACCCAAAAGTCAAAAAGGGCTATTTGGGGAGTTCTCAAAATGTACGCTAGTTGACACTATAACCTTTCAAAATGCTACAATATGTGTTTTTATCTTTCTTGGATCCAGTGATTTGGGTCTTTGAACCCGGACAAGTCGATTATGTTCAGTACATCGAAACGATGTTTTCAGTATAAAAAACTTTAATTCGCGTAGCTGGTGTTGGACATACCAAAAGTAAAAAACCTCAAGACCCAGCCATATCGGTTTAGCAGATTCGGATTTATTTTGAACTTTTGATTTAAACATTGTGGTATCCGGATTCGCCCCCAAGAAGAATTAGGGTAAAAATACCTATCCTTAAAAGGAATTTAAAAAATCCGAGAGTTTTTACTAAACTAAAGTTAACCCTTAATAGCCTGGTGGTCCCTTCAGGAACCTCAACTTTAGAGACTTGTTTTTCAAAACTGTTACATTTTTTGCGCAATGTTTATTCAGCAAATATTCTCTTTATAATGTATGGCATATAGCGAAAAAGAAAATCATATGCTTTTCGGTGCTGAACACCTGATTTTTGACGTTTATCAGAAAAACACACAAAAGCTTCAAAGTGAACAACTCGTGCTTTTTCAAATTGATTGAAATCAAAACTTTTGCTCCAAAAGAACCAAATAAAATTAATTTTTATTATTTGTGCACTATATTAAAACCATGTAATTATCTTTTTAGCAATATAATTTTTTTTTGTTGGTGTTTTTCGTGTAAAAGTCCTTCGGTCCTTCAAAGAACCAGTAGGCACTCATTAGAGAAGTGAAATTCGTTAGTGCTTTAGCGCCTTTTTCTAATTTTAGTGTAAATGTTTTTACCACGGCTGAAGAGTTTGAAGCATTCGTCAATAATTTTGAATGGTCAATAAGTGAAATTGGCGATATATCAGATTTGACGACGAAAGTCTAGACGATCCCGATTTCCATATAGTGACAAATGCTGATGCGAATACCATGTTTTGGACAATGAACCAGACTTGGGAGCAGCAGCAAATATTGTGGTGCGGCTTGCTCGTAAAGTTCCGCTTTTCAAGAACTACAGAATTTTCTTCGATAACTATTACACAACTATTCCTTTATTGGCTTATTTACGCACCCAGGGAATCTATGGGCTTGGAACAGTTCAACGTAACCGAATTCCTCGCTGCAAATTGCCAGAAAAATTACCCAATCGATAATTACCCTGCGATAATCCACGAGTACAACAAGTACATGGGAGGTGTTGATCTTATGGATTCGTGCTTTGGTAGAAGCCGCATAAGAATAAAATCGTCTTATGTACCATATGATGGATATGGTCATGATAAATGCGTGGATTTTATATAAACGCCAATTCTCTTCATCTCCTCGTACAGATAAAATGCTGACTTTCCACGAATTTATTGTAGACGTCAGCAAAGTTTTAGTAAAATCTGGCACACAATCCATAAGGAAAGGACGTCCAAGAAGCACTGGAGGATGTGAGACCCCTGAAAATGTGCCAAAACGAGTTCGGGTAGTAATGCCGCCTAGTGACGTGCGGTTTAATAATCTTGGGCACTTCCCGAAATACCTAACAACAGGCAAACCTCATTGTAAAATGCCCAATTGCACATCTAGAACAACAGTGTATTGCATTAAATGTGAGGTAGAATTATGTTACCAATCAACAAAAAACTGCTTTCTAGAATATCATACAAAACATTGAATAAATGAACTGAAATACATATATAATTTAAATGAAAATAAAAAAAATTCATATATAAACCATATGCATTCTACTTGTCAAAGGAGAGCCTGGTGGTTCTTCAAAGAACCAACACACAAAACCTCCCCTAAAATGTCCAAAACTCAAAATTGTGAAAAGTCGTAGAACAAACGTTGTTAAGGGTCCTAAAATACAACATATAAAATTTTTTCATTGAAAAGAAAAAAGTCAGGCTATAAAGGGTTAAGACGAATATTCATAAATATCATAAAACACACACACACATATAAATAATTAAATTTGATATTTAAAGCCAAAACAATAAAAATCACAAAAAAATAAATAAAAAATCAAACAAAACGATAGTTGCATTCCATTAAATTCCTTATAATGTGAACATGCTATTAGAAAGCTCATTCTTTATTGTGAATAATTTGGTAAATCCATGAAGTACCCTGTAACTGCAAATCAGCTGTTCATTGTTTATAGAACCTACAAATCCCTTAACCCACTTTGTTTTCCCCATCTTCGTAAGTTGGCCTTTTTGTTTTGATTCTTCATCTTTATCTCCATCTGTCTCATCTCCAATTTTTCTTTGAGAGATGCCATATCGGCGTATTTCCCTCTATATTGTCCAACACGCAGTTCCAATCTCCACGCAGTTCCAATTTCCACAGAATTACAGAATGATGGAGACCCAAATAGAAGCTGCAACAAAGAGTGAAATTTTGCCTGGCTTGACCTTTCAAACAACACCAAAAACAGAAGAGCAGAATGACCAACCTGTGCCTTGTGTCAAATGTGAAAAGATCTTCAAATTTCCCACATCCCAGGATGACTATTTGGCGCATTTGTTTCTTGCTCATCGCCTGGTCATAGCTGATGTATCTGATATTGCCTTGCTCGAGGATTATTTAAAGTTTTGGCGTAAGGAATTTGAAGATCATCCACTGGAAGAATATTGTACAACCATGCTGCTGGATCAGCTGCCAGATGGAACACCAGCAAAGAATGAAAAATATTATCTGTTAAGTGATGTATTGCCCAAAGATTTTGAGCTGAGGGCGAACCTAAAGAAGCAAAGACTTGAGAAGGCATTGGCCCAACATCAATTTGAATTGACGGACCGAACTTTCAGTCGGGAATGTCTGTACTGCCGGGATGTAATTACAGGTCTGCGATCATCGTTTTTAGAACATCTCTTTACAAAGCACTTTCTACAATTGGGTAAACCTGAAAATCTTATATACATTGATGAACTTTTGGCCAAGGTCCAACACAATTTGGAGAATCTCATATGTCTTTACTGTGAGAAGGTATTCAAGGATCGGGTAACCCTCAAGGAGCACATGCGTAAAAAGGCCCACAAGAGAATTAACCCCGGCAATAAATCCTATGACAAATACTTTTTGGAAAATTACAAAATACCCGATACTACGACGAGTCATCAGCCAAAGAGAGCACAGAAGAAACATAGAGGCAGAGAACACCACCAACAACAAAGAACTTCCATCAATGAAAATTCTCGAGCATCTTCCCAGCAGGAGATCGAAAGTGTTGATTTTGAGCGTTTTGCCCATCACGGCGAAGACTCGGATTCCGATTGGTCAGATTGGAATGGAGATGGCGGTGTCCAACCCATAACATGTCTTTATTGTCCTCAACAGCTTGGCGATTTTTCAATATTTAAAAGCCACCTAAACGAGGCACATGGTGTTGATTTTGATCAATTGTTAAGGGGTCTAAATTTTTATCAGAAAATTAAAATTGTTAACTATGTGCGACGTCAAATTTGTCTATTGCGATGTGTTACCTGTGATCAACGTTTCGACAGCAACGATGCCCTGTTGCAGCATTTCGAAGAAGAGCAACATTTTGGCGTGGGGACACGTAAACAATGGGACAAACCTGAATACTTTTTCCCCACCTATGAAGATGATGGACTGCTGTGTACGCTGGATGATAATCCCAACGATGATATGGATGAAACAGTGGTGCGTATAATATCCGAGGATCCTGTAGCGCAAATCAATAAGGATGCCGAGAAATTATCCTTGGAAAATTTTAATTTTTTGTAAAATAAATAAATTTATGATAGAGCAATATTTTCTATAGATTTAATAAAGTAAAAGGAAAATAAGGAAAGCATTTAATCACCCATATCATTTCCCTCCCAAAATCCTGTTGCTGAGCAGTAATACCTAACTCCAAACAGAAGAAAACTGAAAGCGACGGCTTATATCAATCAGTTCAAGCCATTTCATAGCTCGATATTGGATTATTTTTATCGCCTTAAATTCCAAAATCACTAAAACTTTAAAATTAGTTTTGGTCGACCAACCAAACAGATTCCAGTAAGATCAACATTATATCAGTAAGTTCAGACGAAATCATTAAATTTTACCAGATTTCAATCTAACCAATTATAGCTAATTCCATGAAATCCACATGCTCTCTGAAGCGATACCAAAAGTCTCTGGCAACTACCAAGAGTGAGTGACAACTTCTCATCAGGGATGTACTCCTACTGATGATATTTCGAGCAGCCTGTCTGAATGCCAAAAAACTGAAGTCATAAGACAAGTCCAATACTTAACTTACACCCTATTTTAAATTTCCAGGAGGGCACATATATTGTTTGATTCTCTTAATTAAACCTTACACGGAGGATATTAAGTATTTCCAACAAAAACGTCCATACGAAATATTGACGCATTAATAATAACCAGCATTCTTTTAATTATTTTTTTCTAAATGAACTTCCACTAGTTCGGTAGTGTCAGTTTCTGCTACATTTTATTAGGTTTATACAAAATAGTCACACTCACTTTATTCCTATGCAGGTATGTACCTTTCATAAACTCTCTCATAATGGCAATCAAACTTAAAACTAAAATGGCAAAGAAATGCCTCACAACTAAATTAAATAGCAGTACCACGTTCCAAATTCTGTTTAATTTCAGCCGTATGTTCGCCATAAAATCTCTCCAATTTCTTGTTAAATTTGGAATTACGTTCATTGATGAAATCTACATCAGCATCGTCATTATAAATTCGTCTACGTGAGTATTTCTTGCGGCGATCGATTTGCTGCTCTAAATCTTTAACCATATTATTGATGGCAGCAGGTGTATCCTTGACCAGACCATGTATTATCGTGTTGGGCCCACCATAGAAAGCCTCGCCCAATTCTTCTTTTTGTTTCTCATATTTCGACATATCACGAGCTGGCATATTTTTCACTAAACGATTATACTGTCTTGCTGTCTGTGCTTCGAATGTGGAAAAGCCCAAATCTGGATTTTGTTTCTTTTTCTTCTTTTCGATTTTCTCAGCATCGATGGCGGATACATCGAGCAGTTTTAAACGATCATAATCAAGTCCTTTGGCTTTGGCCTCTTCACGGGCCTTCTCATCCGCCACTATCCAATCTGCTTGTCTTTTGCGTGCTTCCCAGTTGTTTGGCAGCTTCTTGCGTGCGTCTTCGGCCACCACTTCTTGATGGTTATGCGTTCGAGCCTCCTGTCGTAGTTTGTGCAGGTTACGCAAACGCTCTTTACGTTCCGCTAACTTCTGGGCTGCAGTCTTCTCCGTTTCCATAGTATTTTTAATTATTTATTAACTAAATTATCTTAAAACTTATTTTTTATTTAGATGCGTAAAATGCTTGATTTTTCTCTTTGTCTTCTTCAGCATTAATCTTTTCCAAATACCTGCTACCAAAATGAAAGACGTCCCCAACGAAACGAATGTGAAGGCCAAAAAGGAATACCCGATAAAAAAAAATAAACAAAGCAACACGGGGTACTCGGTTGTTTACGAATGAGACATGAGGACAATCAGATTGAACACATTCTCTAAATGAGCCGCGGGACTAGTACTCGCTTCTTCTTCTTTGATAAGATTGATAAATGTACTACGAAATGATGACACATTATACCCAAGGTGTAAGCATCATCGAACAACTGGCAATAACCCATTTATAAACGCTTAGATTTACGAAATCCACTCGATCTCAAGTGGCAATTCCATAGCGTACACGTTAAATAATTAATACGATTTAGGTGACGTATAGGCTATGGAATTGACATTTGAAAACAATTGGATTTAATCATGGCCTACATAAAGTCGGCCACTTGGTACAATAAGGAGGTAGAAGAGATTCGTAAAACTACTGAAATGCAGCCCTGAGGCCATGACAGCTTCCTGTCAAAGTTATATACAACAAGTTATTTAATTTTTTTCCTATTTTTCCTTATTTTAAAATGAGCTAATTAGCGCGAAAAATGAATGAAATACTTGGATTTTCTCTCAAGAATACGATCCAAAATATTCAATCTTTCAATTTCATGGCTAAGCACATGGTACAATAAAAAGGTAAGGTAGAGCTATCAGCTGATTACAATTTTTTTCTAAGTGTGCCCGAATTCTGCCAATAAAAACAAATTATTTTCAAAATCAATGATTGGAAGACGCGCAATAAAGCTATTCGGCAGTTTTATCATGAAATTGAAAGATATAACTGTTTAGATCACATTTTTGAAAAAAAATCTAGGTATTTCAATCATTTTTCCCGTTGTTCAACAGATTTTAAAAATGGGGATACATATTGACTATATGAAAACAAATTGTGGCATGCAAATTTGACAGGAAGCGGACATAGCCTCAGGGCTGTATTTTCGTAGTTTTACGAAGCTGTTCTACCTCCCTATTGTACCATGGCTAAACAGGTTAATATCTTTAATGCGCGAGCCGCAATGTACGTATCATTGGTTTTGAAATTATTTAGTTTTCATTTTTCAAAACAATTGGCTGGTTAATTAAATTTGTCATCAAATTTGTTTCTTTTAATATTTTGACAGCTCGCTGTCATATTTTTTCCTAAATATATCATATTTTATCTTAATTAAAACAGAATGAAGTTCTAAAAAACTCTAATAAACGGTTAAACACAGACTTTTTCATCAATTGTAAACAAATATAGATTTTTTCTAATCTTGAGGCACAAATCGCCTCGAACATCTCATGACCCCTAACGCATTCCATGATGGTCCAGCGACCAATTGATATATTGGTTTACGCATAGTTTTCGTATCATTGTATCATTTGCAATAGGTCATACATCTGTTGACAGAATTGTGCGTTGAGCCATAATTGACATTTGCACAAGAAATCCGTTGTAATTCAAGGAAGAACAAGGGTTTGCACAGGGTGTTTCATAGACACATATATCATTCACAATAGTACGTACAGCTGTTGTGAGAATTGTGCGATGTCCTCATGTCTCATTCGTAAGCAAACAGATTTTCGGCGTTATGCATCACACTCATTCGTAAACAACAACTCTTTGAGCGCGAAACTCTGTTTTCGATCTGGAAAGACCTATTACTCTTCGAGAGAATCTCCTTGGCTCCTTCCTTTGCATGCAGGAGGATTCGTGGGAAAATCTATTTCTTCGTAATTATCTCCAATAAAAGTACCCTTAGCACCTTGACATCCAGGAGGATTCGAGGAAGATCTTCTTCATACATTTCTCGAATAAAAGTCTCGGGGGATCCACCGAGTCTTCGAACACAGAAGAAGGAGCCAATTCAGCGAGTGCGCAACCTTAGCTACGGAGTCAGACTGACATACCTCAACGTGACATACATCAACGTTTTTTGTCCAGGGAGGAGGCATCGTAAGGAAATTAAATATATCCCTATTGGAAATATTCCTCCGCCTGTAGAAATGCAACAATTTTCGCGCAAAGAAAACTTCTTAATTGCCAACACTTTGAATTGTGTGCCATTCCTGCTGCAAGGCCATTCCGTGCTAATAGATCTCCGTAATGAGTGTTCCGTGGCGGGTGTCATTGATAATGCCGATGGTCACATGAATATCCATTTATCCAATGCTGTCTTTATTAATCGAATGGGCCAACAGGTGGCATTTGATCAATTTATGTTACATGAACGCATGATTAGACAAATTCATTTACCGCCCGACGTGGATGTGGCGGATGATATAAGAAATTGGTGTGACAAAGGCTGTCTCAAGAAGCCGTTGCGTTCAAATCTTGGGCCGAAGGGTAAAAGGACATTCAAGCAGAAGCGGGCCCAAGAGAGACACAAGGAAATCCTACAGGAATTGGAAAAGAAACGGGCAGAGTGAAGCGAAAGGGATTGGGATTGTAAAGTAAGTCGAAATACGGCTTAACTGTAATTTAAGATTATTTTAGAGGTGGGTATTTGTAGCCTCATTCCGGAGGCATGATGAGTGATTTGAAACGCTTAGGAAGGTTTCAGGGAATAAATCTAGTAGTCCGGAATCTGGCAGTTCCCGAAATATATGCCAAATTATAGTTGGCACTATAAACTATCCAATATGCTACAATATGTGCTTTTTGCCAGAGTTCTTTAAAATTATGTTTTCAGTATGAAGAATCTTACTTCCCATAGCCGGTGTTGGACGTACCCAAAGGAGAAAATCTTTAAATGTTAATAAAACTTCCAATATTTATATGGCTTGGGAGCCGCTTATTATTTTTATTTTTAATAATTCACAATTTTTAATATTTTTGTTTAATGATAATAATTACTACCATAGTGTTAAAATTTCTATTGTATCAGCAATACGTGTATAATTAACTAAGAAGTTTTCTAGCCAACATACCAAAATGGCTTGAGAATAATATTACAAAGATCTTATGAACATAACCCAACATACCAAAAATACAATACAGCTTGAGAATAATATTATGAAAATAGTTTATCATAAGAATTTTTCAACAATGCTTGAGAAACACTTTTTTGCACAAACTTTTCTCAAATCTGTCCTTTGTTGACAAATTTGTTTTGATTTTTTTTGTGAAAATTTTCAAAAAAAAATTATTTTCTTTGGTTAAAATCAAAATCACGCGAATTTAGGACCCATTTCCGGACGAAACTCTAAGGTAATGATGAATAATAAATCTGGGAATCTGTAGTATAAATTATTTCAATCTCATTTCAGAATGGAGGCGTCAAAAAGTTGTAGGAATTCAACAGAAGTGAAGAATAAGTGGAGGAGATACAGAAGCTCAAATAAGGGGAAAGAAAGCATCTAGGTATCAAGGCAACAGGATGCAGTGACAGCTGGGATGGCAATCAATGAATGAAATGTGTAAAATAATTAAAAAATGAATAAACAAATATTTTTTACCATTGAAAAAATAAGCTTTATAAAATATTACTTTCGTAAGCTTATTCTGCAATTACAAGAATAAGCTTATGAATAAGGGTTCCTTTTCGATTATTCTATAATTGTTAAACAAACATTTCTCAATACATTCTCAAGATTTTCTCAAGCTTTAGGCTTATGTTTGTAAGCTTATTAAAATATTATTCTCAAGTCAATTTGGTATGTTGGGAAGCCTTAAGCTTGAGAAACTCTCGAGAAAACATTGATGTTTGTGTATCAAGTATAAAATAATCGAAATTGAACACTTATAAGCTAATACTTGCAATTGTAAAATAAGCTTACGAAAGTACTATTATTATAAGCTTATTTTTGTAATAGTATAAAATATGGATGGACATCCCAGCTGTTACTGCCTCCTGTGGCCTTGATACCTTGAAGCTTTCTTTTCCCTTATTTGAGCTTCTGCATCTCTTCCTCTAAGACCACAATTCTATTGAATTCCAGTCTGAAATGAAATTGAACTAATATTCATATAATATAATCTACAATATTATTTTCAAGCTGTATTGTATTTTTGGTATGTTGGGTATATATCGATTTTGTATACCAACACCACAAGGTGGTCAGGGTATTATGTCTTTGTGCATTTGTTAGTTACAGGCAAAAGGAAACGAGATAGACCCATAGTTCCTTTTGATGATCTGCATAGAATCACATTCTGAGTCGATTTATGCAAGTCCGTCCGTCTATCCATGTATTTTTGTAAACAAAGTACAGTTCGCATTTATTGCCCGATCCAGATGAAATTCTGTACAAATCATTTGTTTGACCCAAGGAAGAACCTTATTGAAATTGGAGATAATCGATGAAAATTCGGATATAGCTCCATATATATATCTTCGTCCGATTTGGCTTTTATTGTGCAACAAACGTTTAATTATAGCCCAAATTGTATGGTCTGCTAAATTTTTGTCGGAATCGGTTCAGATTTGGATATAGCTCCCAAATATATCTTCGTCCGATTTTCCTTTTATTGTGCACCAAACGTATAATATTAGCCCAAATGGGATGAAATGTTGACACTTACGTCAAATTGGGTGAAAATCGGTTCAGATGTAGCTATAGCTCCCACATAATGTGCATCAGATTTGTTAAATGTGTTCTCCACAGCCGTAATATACACTCCGCAACAACGACATTCAGGGATATATATCAAAGTCCAAAAAAACCTTTGCCAAATTTTACCGAGATCGGTTCAGATTTGGATATAGCTCCCATTAATTTTTATCCGATTTGAAATTAATTGTGCACCAAATGGGTAATTGAAATTCCCCATAAAATCTTTTATTTGTTATGTTAATATGCAAAGTGGTATAGGGTATCATAAAGTCCCACTTTAAGACTTTCTGTACTGATTTGATTTAAAAAATAATAAATAAAAATTATCAAAACTTTGGTTCAAGTAGCCGATGTTGGACATACCCATAGGAGAAAATTTCAAACCCCGGCAAAAGGCCGGCGACACACAGCTTTAAATTTAGACAAACCTTGGCTCGATGTACTGAACAGAATCGGATTATCCGGGTTCAAAGACCCATATATCAGATAAGACCGCATATTATTATATTTTGAAAGGTTGGAGTGTTGGCTATATTTTGATATATATGTTATGGGCCCTTATTCCACTTGTTGGGGGTTTATAAGAAATCAGGTCCAAAAATCTAGACATAACTTCCGATTCGTTTTAAATAAACCCTCCACGAAACCACTTGTTGGATATAATCTTTCAAATGATACCAATGTTGTCCAAATTGGTTTAGTAGAACTGGGTCAAATATCCAGGTATCCGGGTCCGTTCCCCAAGAAAAAAAAATACTTTCCTGAAATCAGGATAAAAATACCTAGAGTTTTTACTAAACTAGAGTTGTTCCCGAAATGCTATATATGTAATTAGTTACATTTAATTATTTGATTGTTTTTTTTTTCAGAAGCCATTTCTGTGGCAATTCAGGCGGACACTTACGTTGGCAGTATAAACCATAAATTTAGTCTGAAGAATTTCATATCAATTAAATACAGACTCCATAGAAATTTGAAGCTGCAGTGAGTATTAATCACAGTAAGGAAAAATGAATACAAGCTCGTATTTCTAAAAAGCCAATATTAAGCGGAATTTGTACAGTGGGGGCTAAGAGGGTATTAAAGAATAAAACAAACATTTGAATAATCAATCGACAACTATAACATGGATATGCTTGGTTGCCTGTTTTTAACACTCAAAAGTCGTCAGACGTAAAGATTTATGTTCTATCAATAAGACAACATAACGTGTTGCTGACCATACAGTTCATTATTTCCTGTTATTTGCCGAGTCATCATCCATATTTTAAATTATCCTTTTTATGAAGAAATGTTGAACTGTTGAAAATCGCCAAACACTTGGTACCTGGGTGGCGTTATTTTCCAAATCTGTTATATTCACTGTATATACCGACAAAAATAAAAACACATCATATATAGAATTCCATTTATTATTATTTTATTTGTAAAAATATCCTTAAAAAATATTTGAACAAATAATTAGGTTAATATAACATAAACAATCAATAGCATTGTGTTGTTCTTAAATTTATATTTATTCATCATTTTGTTTGTAATTATTAATTAAATGTAAAAAAAAAATTCCACTATGTTTATAAACAAAATGTTACAATATACCGAAAAAGAAACAAATCTAAAACTTATCAATTGAAAGAAATCCAGAAATATATGTTAAAGTAATGAAAAGGGATTTGCTAAAGGGCATTATAAGGCCCTAAGAAAATTATTTAAAAACTATTAATTGGTTCTATATCTATTACTTTCTTCCAATTGTTTGTTTGTATTGTTAAAAAATCAAAGATGAACAAACATTTTATTTAGATTCTTAAAAAAATGAACTTAGTGTGATGTTGTTTCCATTTAAACAAAATAAGAGGTAGCATGAATAAAACAAAATATTGTAAACAGCTCGTGAAAAACAAACAAAACTTATTACAAGAATCTATGCTAAGGGCAACTTAAGTGGGAGGGAGAAAGGATTTGTTTGTATGTGTATTTGTATGTGGACTGAGTGTGTGCGTATTTTTGTTTTTTCTAAAACTAATGTAAATGTGTGTGTTTAAATTTTCAATTTTGTTTTCTTTATAACCAAACCAAAAAGCCCCAAACTAACAGGGACACCACCAGGCCAATTTTAATGCCACTCAATAGCGCAAAGATGGCAAAGAATATCAAGAACAATACAACAAATCCGGCATAGTAAAGGAAGTCAAAACTGCAAATGGAAGAAGAAGACAAACAAAATAAATCAAATTATTTTTATTCGATGATATTTAACTTACACTTTCCAATATATCCTATGCCAGGTGGTAGTCTCAGCCGATTCTCTGAAATAGAAACGGCGTATACCAATAATAACTCGTGCCAGAAACTCGGTCCAATCACAGCGACTAGAATCAAAATTATAACGTTTGCGATCCTTTTCATGTACCACGCTCATAATACGCAGGGCATTCTTCAGATCGTAACGGAAATTCTTGTCCAGGAAATAGTCGAAAGCTTTGCCACCTCTGTGGAAGACGCGCATATATTCATAGACACTGTGGTGAAGAGAGGAGTAGAAAGGGTAAGTATATAGAGTATACCAATTTTTTTGGAATATTTAAAATATATTTCAGATATTTGGGTTGGGTAGAAATATTATGAAAACTATTTGGATATCGGCGTTAAAGCTAAATTACAGGATGAGATACAAAAAACTGCAACAAAGTCAAACGCCATAAAATAAGTTTAGATATGTTCAAATCCGTCACCTTTGGCACGAATTATGACCTTCAAACGGCCAATGAAAACGTCACACGCTGCCCGAATGTTGCTCTGCGGTATTTTGGTCCATTCCCGGCGAAGCGCATGCTTGAGGTGATCAACACTTTGGTATTTTTTAGTGCCAACCTTCCTTTCCAAAATACTCCAGACACAATAGTCCAACGGATTGGTATCCGGAGATTTTGGTGGCCATTGTGCGCTGAAAATGAAGCGAGGAACCTCATTTTGTTACCATTCTTGGGTGGCGCGTGCTGAGTGCAATTATCCTGAGTCTTGTTGGAATGTCCAAGGTCTGCGTCCAAAATGTTTGCGTGCCTAAGGCTTTAATACACCCCCAGAATATTTTCGCGGTAATATTCGACATTTATTCTGATGCCACGGTCGATTAATAAGAGCGGAGAGCGCCATGGCCGGCGCTTGAGTTCTAGTGGCCAACCGAAGGTGCACATTTTCAGCTGACCACTTTGGCAGGTAAACACGATCATTTTGTTTGTTTACAAACTGATGGACAACGAATGTTTTCTCATCGGAGAAAACCTAATTCGGCAGTTCACCACTTTCGGCCAAGCGAAGCAACTCTTTAGCTCTTTTGAGTTTAGTTTCTTTCTGTTGTGGTGTAAATTATTGCACTTTTTGGAATTCAATGGCTTTACCCCGAGCTCATTTTTCAGTATTTGCCGAATGGAATATTGCGATATGTTCAGCTCACGAGACATTTTTCGGCCATTGCGCCGCGGGTTTCGATCAAGTCGCTTCTTTACTTTTCGAACCATTTCTGCTGATGTTGCTGTTTTCTTCTGTCCACTTCCTTGACGAGCGATGCTGGAATGCCATTACGATAGCCACTTGTGGTTCTCCAGCCAAATATAAAGAAATCACACTACCACGCTTGAATTCCATCACGAATAACTTTTTTTTTGGAAAATTCTCACCAGAATGCTTTTGTACGCTTGTAAACAATATAATAAGCTGTAACAGGAATAATTTTAACAGTTGTTGGACGAATGGCTTGGAAATGACAGCAGTCTGAAGTTGCTTGCAGTTTTTTCATCTTAGCATGTATTTATACATCGCAGATACTTTATCCATATTAGTTTTTTAGCAATTTCGATAACGTATCTTAGTTCTTTAAATATGAATATACAATATGTATGTTGTTGTAAGAGTTTAGATACTTTATCTACTTTGTTTGGATAAGGTAGTTAATGACCGGATAGTCTCGATTTTCATTCAATAACCCAAATAGTTTAGTTTATTCCCCACATAGCTTTTGTACCATCCCTCCAAAACTTACGTGTGCTGTGGCATGCCAACGGAAAATAGCTTCTCTGGTATGGAATAGACCATAGCGGGCAACATATGGAACAAATAGAAGAATAAATTATAACGCCAGCCATTTCGCAAAATAGCCTTGGGTTTCCAGACAAAACTGTTGGGCGGATGTTTTTGCACATTCGTATTGATAATATCACAGAATTCCGACAGTGTCAGCGGATTGACTTCACCCGATGTGCAATGGATAACTTCGGGCTTTTCAATTTTGCGAGTACCCACATACCAGCCCATGACCAGCGACGAGTTGATGACATAATCACAGGGTATGATGTCAATGACGGCCGAGGCGCGACCCTTCATGGTGCGGAAAATACCCTTAATGAAACCGGCCAAGAAGCCCAAATGGCCGGAGTTGGCATTGCCCACCCAACCGGAACAGGGTTTCTCCCAGGTGCCATAAACTAAAAAGAGAGGGAAAATTAGGAAATTAAAATTTACTCTTCTTCCCATCACACACACATGCACACTTACCAATTGAGGGCCTTACAATGGCCACCGGCATATTTTTCATCTCCGACATGAGCAAATTTTCCGATAGATTTTTCGTAAACGTATATGTATTCGGATGATCATTGGTATATTTGACGGTCTGTTCTTCGGTGAAATTCTCCCACATCGAATCATCTTCGGCCATTTTCATCATTTCATAGGGATCACAACGTGATTTGTAGACTTCTTCTAGGATGAGGCCACGATTGTTACTATTACAGAAGGCCGTCGAACAGTAGATGTAGGCGGAGAGATTCTTCAACCGCTTGGCCAACTCAATGGTACGCATAGTACCAGTCAAATTGGTCTTAATAGCTGTCCTCAAGGGCGAACGGAAACGAATGGTGGCAGCACTGTGATAAATGATATTCACATTTTCAATCAGCTCCTGTAGGATCTCATCATCGAAATTGAAATTCTCTTCGCTCAGTTCACCCACGACGGGCTTGACTTTGGTCAATGTTTTTTCATCGTATTTTTCAAAGATCTGGAAATAGAAAATATTAAAGAATTATTAGAAATTTTGCAACTTTTTTTTTTTTAAATTTCGAAGATTAAAAAAAATCATTAAAAATATATAAAAATGATGAGTTAAAACACGGAACAGATTGAGTTTACACTAAGCTGATGGAAAAATCTGAAATTTTGACTGAAGGTAATGTAATATTCCTTAAAAAAATAGAACAGTGTGGCTTGTTTGTTCGGGATACCGTAGTATTTTGTTGTTGCAAAATGGCCAGGCTTTATCCCTTTATTGTTGTTTTTATAAAAACAACGTTTGTTTATTAGTGGAGAACGATCCTTAAAAAAATTAAAGCAAAATAACTTATGATCCTCGTTACAGTCTTTATGCCGAGTGGGCGCGTCCGATTACAAAACCGAAGGATGGAAGTTCCTTAAATAAAACCTCGTGTACCGAGGCTCAGTGAATGGTGTATTAGACAACAAAAATGAAGAACGCGAGTTCAATACCAGGAGCAAACAAACAAAAAAAATGGATTTTATAAATAAAACAATGTGTTTCTACTAATTTGTAAACTTAGTGACCAAAGTATGACTAAGTAGTTCGTTTGACAATGCCTTCTAAAATAATGAGTTAGTAGATTAAATTATAAGTAGCTAAAAACTGCATATTTAAATTGAGATATAGATGGCGTGGGCCGTACAACAAAATTAGATGACGAATTTCGACGTGAAGATTTCATTTATCTCATTTGATTTTCAGAACTCAACTTCAAAATCCCGCAAAATTATCAGAGAGTTGGATATTGTTATTAGACATTAGAGGTCCTCCCTAAGCAAGCCAATTGTGTGCTAAACCTATAAAAAACAGTACCTCTTTCATGTTTTAATGAATAACGTAGAAAGCTTCCCTGGCATAAACTTATTACCGCCGGTCATCGTTAAACAAACATAGTCCATGGACGACCTGCTCTGTTCTATATGAAAATTTATCTTCTTACTTCTGAGAATGGTAGAATAAGAAGCACTTGTTTCACCCCTCCTTCCACGTGTTTCAAAGAGGTCGCTTAATGCTGCCATTAAAGTACGGGTTAAAGTGTGCCTCGTTTATGTGAAATTAAACGGTCATAATTGCGGCATTTAAAACAGGTTACTTTAGAGTTAATGTTAATATGTTGGATTAATTATTTTTTTTATGAGCTGCTTAATATGAGTACTAACAAAAATGCTAAAGCATACATAATTTCATAACATATTTTTAAATTTTTGTGTGTTAAGACGAACTACACAGTTTTCTTTGGGTATGTTTGTTCTGGGCGTCAATGCAAAGACCTCTAGTCTTCTAGTCTTATAGAAGATGTTATATTTATAGTAAGCCCAAAAAGGACTTTCTATTCCTGTTCTATTCATAGAAGATCTTTAATCTCTAGAAGATCGATAGAGTATTTTAGAGGACAAAGAATTTTTAGAGAATTTAGAGAATTTAAAGAATAGAATTTTTAGAGTCACATCGAAGACCATCTACCTATTGAAGACCTTTTGAATGTCTTCTACTATTGGAAGTCCTATATATAGTACTGCAAGGTACTGCAGTTAGTTCGTCAGCGAAAAGTACAGCAGGCCTTTTTAGTACTCAAATTGCACAATTTGTTAATTTTGGCATTATTTTTAATCAAAAATTCATGCATGGAACTAAATTTCTTTCTAAATTTTCAAAGTTACCTCAATATTAAAATTGAGGATTCCTGCCCTATCCCTTCACCCACTACCAAATTTAGTACCATTTTGTACTTTTCGTACACTTATAGTACACATTTCCAAAATCACCTCTATGTCTGAACCACAAACACTTGCAATGACATCCATATCAAATTTCAAATCTATCCCTACGTCCAATACCAAATTAATTACTATTTAGTACTTTTCGTACAATTATAGTACATATTTCCGAAACCACCTCCATAACTCTTTTCCAGATACGAAAAGAGACTTTCATATCAAATTTGAGTATTCCAATCTTATACCTTTACTCAATACCAAATTTAGTACCATTTAGTACTTTTCGTACAAATCTTAAACGCAGATACTATCAGTAATCTAAATATCAAATTTCAGAATTTTATCTCTATCCAATTAAAATTCCGAGTAGTTTTTTGTCCAGAAACGTAGAATAAAGGAGCCACTCGAGGAATGTCAGTTTGAGGATATACTAGTAAATCACATTTACGAAAGGAATTGAAATTTTCGTATGCTGAATAAAGAAGGTACAATGAAGGTCTAAGCCATGAATAATTCAGCCAAATAATTCAAAAAATTTGAAGTTTTCGTGTTTTTGATAAGTAGAGTATTTCAATACCATATATTCCTTAACGTCAATTTTTGCTCCAACATTCATTAAGGAATAGATAATTTAGAGAATTTTGACAAGGAATTTGGCATTTTGAGTTCTGCTTCTCGAGGATTTTCAAAAGGCTTACAGCGATACAACATTTCCTCCTGTTGAAAATTTGTCATACAGGACTCAGAGAAGCGGTCACAAATGAAAATAATAATTTCGGGGAGATCAAATCACTTATTATACCCTACAACACTATTATAAGTTTGATTGGGCCAAAAAATATGTAACACCTCGAAATATTGGTTTCCCACATAGGAAAGTATATATGGATCTTCCTAGCTCGCCGAGCTGAGTCGATCTAGCTATGTATGTCCGTCCGTCCGTCTGTCCATGTTAATTTGTAATCACTCTACAGGTCGCAATTATGTGCCGATCTTCACGAAATGTAGAATGTAGGTGGGGTTAGTGTCAGAATAGAACCCTATTTCTTTTGAAGATGATCGTCAAATGTTTAGGGGTTGAAATGGACCAAATACTGAAAAAATGTCGGATTTTGCAGTAGCTATACAGGTCGCAATTATAGACCAATCGACGCGAAATTTCGCATGTAGATAGAGTTTAGGGCGGGGAAGAAGCCTCCTAATTTGAGTGGTCATCGGATAATATTTAGCGGGTAAAATATACCACATCTTTTGTGTTGAAAAAAATCAAAATTTTTCATTAAACCGTGAATATTATAAATCCCGGCGAAATCACAAAGTCATTACAAGGTTACTTCTGACCTTTACATTGATGCTATTATCCAACAAATCGGATATATAGCAAAATATGTGCGATATATATGTCTATCAAAGGAGATATGCTTGAAAGATCTCTTATATGTCGAGAACGGCTGAACTGATTTCGACAGTTCTCATTAATTCAGAATGGCCTCTTGGCAGGAAAGAAAAAACGTCTAAAAAAATCGCATAAATATATCTCTCTAAAGATAAAAATATTGATTTTGTAAAATTTTCTCATATTTTTTTCAATTTTGTCACATTTTTGGCATATTTTCATTTCGAATTAAACATTTGGTAATATTTCTACAGCTTACAAAACTAAGTAGTTAGGATATCAGGATATCATATACAGATCTCATTTATGGCCGATCCTTACGAAATTTTGCATGGGGATAAGATCAGACCCTCATCTTATCCCCATGCAAAATTTCGTAAGGATTTCGATAGAAGTCTACTCTTTTTGGAGATGGGCGCCATATATTTAGGGGTTGAAATGGACCAAAAAACTGCAAAATTGTCGGCAGGTCGTAATTATCGCCCGATCCTCACGCACATTTGAATGGTGGTTACCGCACATTGCAAAAGCCAAGCAGTTTTGGATGGCCATCCAAAAATATTCAATGTGTGAAGGAGTTTGCCAACTTTTGTAGACAAAATACGAAAATGTCCATTCCAGTGACTTTTTGGAGAATTGACAAACACAGGAAAGACGCACTTCTGACTATTTCGTTAACGCTGATTTCGTTAGAGAATATAGTCAAATGTCTGTATCTCATATAGATGTGTTTCAGTCAAAAACCAATAATAAATGTTAATCTTTAGCCACTTCTAAGAATTAATAGGTCTTTGGGAAATATTGGTTCCAGATCTAGGAAGACCATTTACGTGCAACATCTACCAATAAAATGGAAATGAGCCAATTAGTTTAAGTTGCTATTATTCGAAAATTAGAGAACGAAACATGAGGGTTTTTTTATTATTTGTCACAATATCTTGTGGAATTCTCGCCTATATAAACTGTATGGTTTATTATAGTGTTGTAGGGTATTCAACGGTCGGCCCCGCTCGACTGTAGTCTTTGCTTACTTGTTTTTTTTTGGAAAAGTGCAAAAGATTTTGTAAACACGTGGCTGAGAAGATAAGACGTGCCTAATACAACGTTTTTTTTTTCATTTGTTTCAACCTCAACCATTAGATCTCATATTTCAGGTTTGTCGCCTAAGTCTTTTGTCTTATCAACTATATTGATTTGAATAAAATAGAATTCCCATATATTATCCGAATATAACCATCTTCTTTGAACCTTAAAGTCAACGAAAGTAAAAGTTTTGAAAAGTTATGAAAAGTATCAACAACATTTCCCATCGCAGCCATATGCCTGCTGTGCCGCATGTGTTATTTACATTTCGTGTTCGTGTCTCAAGTCTTTTGTTTTCTCACGTTTACTGCCGTTTGTGTCGATTACAAATCTTAAGATCTGTTTTAAGCCTTTTTCCACATCAATCGCTAACATGTCTTCAAAAAACCGGGTATCTTTGAAGTTTTTGGCTCCAGTCTTTTGTATTTCAACAAATTAACACAGCTACCTTTAAAGCCCTCAGTCGCATCAAATCTAATATTAAACCATATAATCTTGCTAACCGAAAAGAAAAGCAATTGATGACAATAAAGAAAAACACTGGAGTTGGGAAGATAAAGAAGACCAAAAAAACAGATCACCCAAAATTGATGCAATCAAAATGGGGTGGGTACAAAGATGCTGGGGACTTGGGTAATTTGGTCTTCGGGTAGGAGTGAGTGTGTGTGTGTGTGTTTGTTGTGGTTGTTTTTTATGTTATTATTTTCTCGTTTGTTTGGGTTTCATCTACATTCGCCTTTGTCTAGCTATTATTGTCATTATAAATTTGTTGTCATCTTTGTATTAGATAATTGGGAAATTTAGGCCTCTATTTGCCATGGGAGCTGGGGATGAATGGCTGGGAGTTGTATTTCAAAGTTTAATTTTAATTTTTGTTGTTTTTTTTTTTTTTGGGAGGGGTATTTAAAGTTATCACATAATATCACACGGCATCTTGAAACCATTGCAAAGGCCTAAGCAAAACATGCAAGGTTAATTAATAGACTTTGGGTTGGGCATTTAGTTTGGACAAAAAATAAAAACGACAAAATATAATAAAACTTACCGGTTTTGTTAGTAGCTTCCTAACACGCTGATTGGGATCCCAGTTCTTTTTGCCGCGCACCAACAAATAAATGGTACCTATGTCCGGTGTGGCATCCAGCAAGGCCTCTATCAAGACGGTACCCAAGAAACCCGTACCACCGGTCACAAATATATTTTTATGGGCAAAGAAGTCGGCTATGGTGCCAGCATCGTTGCCATCTTTGGTTATGCTGCTGGGTGATTTCAACTCCAGATTGTGAGTTCTGTCATGATCGGTCATGACAGCCATATTGTAATTTATGTTTGTTGGTGGAGCCAATTTGATGATTTGCCAACTAAAACGGTTTCTAGCTGCAAAAAAATAAAGACAAACGACAAAAAACCAAAATTAATATCTCATTTTATTTACTTCCGTCTTCAGCAACCTTAAAACAAATTATTAACAAAATATGATTTTAATTTTTATTTCCTTGGCAGTTTTGAGCTTTGGTTTCCAAAGACCATAGCCAAATCTATTAAAACTTCGTGTTTTTTTGTTTTTCTTTCAATTCTATTGTGTGTGTGTGTGGTGGTGGTTTTTGTTTTCTTTTTGGCTGCGAGATGACCTTCTCACAGCTAATCATTGCTAATTTGTTAACAAACAAATTCGTCTGCCATAAATAAATTTGTTGATTTGTTTGTTTGTTGTTGTTTCTTTTACAAATTCCTTAACAAGCTGATTTTCGTGTGCTTTTGTTTTCATTTTATGGTTTGACGGCTGCCTGACTTCACTCAAAACCAGAAAAAATGCAAGTCATGTGGAAATAAATAAAAGATAATTCTATGGCACATATTGTTTTCAAATTGTTGGATTGTGTCAGAAAATGTATCAGTTCTAGAAATGATTTACAAAATTAAAATCGAGAATTGTCTTAAGACCAATGGGCTAGCAACAATATTAAGACTGGTTTTAGTTTAGAAATCACCTTGAAGCTTTATTTTGTGGTGGAAGAATAGTTCAAGAGACTTCCTTAAGTCATGAGAATAAATAGTTTGTTATGGGATAACCTGTGGTCATCAAGAGGCTTGGAAAGTTTTTCAAATGATAAAATTCGAGTGATTTCATTAAACTATTTTTCAAGTTTGTGTCATAAGTTTTTCGTTTTTTTAGTTTCTACCATTAGAGCGGTAATTTATTTTTCCAACCCTTTTGGAACAACCACAAATATTTACCAGAAACTCAAAAACCAAGATATTTTTAATTTTTAAAAATTTGAATGTTTATACGGCATGTATTTGTTTCGATAATTGACCGATATCTTCTATATATATAAGAGTAATGAAATTACTGACAGATTGATTTACTGAAAATCAACGTCCAGATGAAACGGCTGAAGGTAGAATCTTGAAAATTTATACAAAAGGCAGTCTTGGGGCGTAGGCGTGTGATATGATGATGAGTTTTTTGGAAATTCGTACCAAAAGAGCTCGAAAAGTACTAAAATGTACTGAATATGAATACTTGGTATTGGACAAACGGAATGAGCTAGAATATTGGAAAATTTGGAATGGAATGAGAGGTACTATTGGAGTGCAGGATAGATGTACCAAAGGGTTTTTATAAATTCGAACTTCAAGATTACGAAAAGCTACTTAAATGGTTCCATTAGATATTATGTTAACTGATACAGCTAAAAAAAGGATTTTTAGCCTTAGAACCAAGGGTGGAAAGTAAATCTGATATATAAAGGGAGTTTTGGAAATATGTACGAACTGTACTAAGTTGTGCTAAATGTGGAACCGTTTGGCTTAGGGTGAATGGATAAGGCTGGAATTTTGAAATTTTGTATTGGGATCTCTGTTGGTGGTAGGTTTCAATAAAAAGGCAGTTTTGGACATTTGTACTAGGAGTGCACGAAAAGTACTAAATAGTAATATATTTGGTACAATTTGATATTGGGTAAAAAGATAGTGCTTGAAATCTGAAATTTGGTATTAGGGTAGATTTTCATGAGTAACCTGGACATATGCACGTACGATAATTGTACGAAAAGTGCTGAACGGTACTGTATTTGGTATTGATTGAATGTATAGAGATAAAATCCTGAAATTTGATATTTAGATTACTGATACTGGTATCTATGTATGACATATGGCGGAATGCGTCCTATATTTGCACGAAACGTACTAAATGGTACTTAATTGGGTAGTGGGTGAAGGGATAGGGTTGGAATCCTAAAATTTTGTATTGAGATCTCAGTTGGTATCTGTAATTGAGATATCATGGTGATTTTGGAAATGTATACTATTTTGGTTCGAAAAGTACTAAATTGCACCAATTTTCGATCACTGTCGGTGCCTAGGATGGAGAAATGTCGATTGTTTTGGATATGCGTACTAAATGTTACTAAATGTGATATTTTAAATTCTGAATTTTGTTATTGAGGTCTCTGTTGGTATCTGCTGTTACAAATGCGTACTATACTTGTTCCAAAAATTCTACATTGAACTTAATTTTTTAATGGGTGAAGGGATAGAGCTGGAACCGTAAAATGTTTTATTGCGATAACTATTGGTGTCTGTGGTTAAGAGAAAGAACTGGTTTTGGATATGCGTACTATAATAGAATATGCGTACTATAATTGAATTGAAAGAGCTGAAGTTCTGAAATTGCATGTTAAGGTCACTGTTGGTATCTGAGGTTAAGATTTGGCGATGATTACAAAATTTGTGAGAAAAGTACTAGATTGTCTTAATTTTTGTATTGGGTGAAAAGATTGGGTTGGAACCGTAAAATTTAACATTACGACAACTGTTGGTGTCGAGAAATGAGATATGAAACGGTTTTGCAAATGAGTACTATAATTATGAAAAAACGTACTAAATGTTATTAAAATTGATATTGATATATATGTATATATATGGAGGTGGTCTTGGGAAAGTGTACCATAATTGTACGAAAAGTACTAAATGATACTAATTTTGGATCGCTGTTGGTGTCTAGGATGGAGAGATGTTTTTTGGATATAAGTACTAAATGTAACAAAATTTGGTATTGGGTGAAGGGATAGAGCTGAAATTCTGAAATATGATATTGAGGTCATTGCTTTTGGATGAAAAACTGATTTGTGTGTGCATTATGCAATGGTTTTACTAATATCCTCCTCGGTAAACTTCATAGTGAAAGATTTTAATGACTTTTTGGGTTTAAAATGTATATATGTTCCTGGTATTCTTTTCGAAAAAGGAAAAACTTGTATGACATATATAACCTTGAAAGTCTGAAAATTTAGTACGATGATACATTTTTTTTTGTCAAACTGTGCACTTTGAGTATTAAAAAGGCCGTACATGGACTGTTGGAACAAATCAAAAAAAAAAAAATCTCTGACGAAGTAGCGGTCAATTGCTAGTAAAGTTAGTTGTTGTTTTCAAAATTAGACACTTTTTTGGGAAGGTGCTACAAGTGGTCCGATATTTTCCCATTACACCTTGTATTGTCTGAAACATTGATGTGTGGGAAGATTGAAGAAAATAGGGTATTAGTTTCATATTTTTGAGAGGAATTTTTCAAAGTCTTGACCCTTCAATGATAGCTCATGGTCATAGAAATATTGAAATGGGCGAATTTGAATTACTTTAAGCCGATGAATTGCTTAGCTTTTTTTAAGAGAGTTATGACTCCCCCATTGTGCGGAAAGTACAAGAATATTTGGTCCTTCCATTTTCATGTCTGATCTAAATCTGTCATATATATAATACGATATATGAAGTTTCAGACATATTGGATGTTTCCTTCGCTTTCAACACAATATGGGATTTGTTTCGACATTTTTCAAATTTTGTACCCATCTTCGAATTCGATCAAAGTTTGGTAAAAATGTAATCATAAACCAAGTGTGGACCAAATCGGATACTCCCTCGCACTAAGCGGATGGATTATTTAAAGAACGGCCGCGGTCAAAATTTGCTTGAAATAATCTTCAAACATTAAATTATGTAGACCTTGATAGTACGGTTTATATAATTCAAAAAAAGTATGCATTTTTCATATGCATATTTTTTCTGAAAAAACTTTCCTATAACTCTTAAAAAACATCCATTACAAAAAAGGACTCTTGGCTTTAAAATTAACAACGTTTGAAATGTTTATAAAATTTGTAGGAATTGGTGAGATAATAACGGCTGAACTGTTATACGCAATTTATTTCAACAGATATTTTATTAAACGCAGCTCCGATGCAGTGCATGAAGAAAATATTTCGCTATGGATTTACTAGTGTAAATGTTTCATAACATCGCAAAATATTTGATTAATGATTTAACATACGCGAGACGTAATATCATCGTTAATTTAAAAGAGTTTTGTTTTTAAATCGATGCATAGTTCGCATTAGGTGATTGTTGTCTTTGCTGCTCATGTGGATTTCAAAAAACAAAAAAAAATCTTTACAACACTTCCTTATTGATAGTAACGGAAAATTACTTCGTATTTGTAAAATATTTTCAAGTGGAATTTTTATTTAATTTTTTTTCTATAGAATTTTGTGAAAATAATGACCACTTCAAGTTCGTGTCTTAAGTCTTTTGTTTTGGAATTTCTTGTTCTGTTGGGCAATTAATATTGAAATGGGCAAATGAATACTATTAAAAGTTCTATGGAAATTTTGTTATTTGCGAACATGGATCAATGTCAGTTGGGTAGGCTGCAAAAACCCGTTTAGCCGAGCATAAATTACCATGTTTAATCATGCTAAACAAAATAGTTCAACAAAGCGATAGAATACTTATATTAATAGAAATTAATGTGAATTTTAATATTTCCGTAATCCAATCTATATCTGCATAGCATTTTGTTTTAATAGTACCAATTCTAATTAGCATTAATTTTCCCAAGTCTTTCGTTTTCATATTTTCGTATATATGTATTTTCCTAAACTCCATTGACAATCGGCAAATACAGAATAGAGAAACATTTGTTAGAAATATGTCCCATTTGAGAATATACCAAGATTACCATCAGCATCCATACAATTCCCATATTATTCTCGGAAAACACCTCAAACAATTAACACCAAAACCACTTCAAACTGAACCTATCATCAAAATCTATTCTCTCTAATCTCTCTAATCTCTCATGTTTCTGTGTGTTTGCATTGAGCAAAAAATAATTGACAACAAAGCAAAACTAATTGAATTAACATCCCACCAAATATAATTATCGTCAAAGTTGAAACAAGTTAAATTGAACTTAAGGAAATTCCCTACTGAAAACTTGAGCCTAAATTGATCAGAAATTGGGACTTACGTTACATGTTAGGCGAAGATAAAAACTCAATTTATATTTGAAAGTTTCACTTGCTTTGCTTTCATTCAAAATTTGAAATCATTTGACTGAAGTGAATTGGTGTCAAGGTCATTTTTTTGTTTAAAATTAAAGCTCTATGAATATGGAAGAGTTCGAGATATAAAAAAGTGTTCGAATATATGAATAAAAGGGAGAAATAGAAAGAAATGTGTGTCAAACGATCGTTTATTGCAAAAAATATTCATAATCGGAAATTATGCAAAATTAATGTTAGAGTACAATCGGATTCGTATAGGAGGGGAGGGAGAGAGCAAAAATTACTTCTTCTATTCATAGAAATGTTGGAAAAGTTATTCCATCCAAGTCTTTAGTCTCTATATCTACTTCTTCCTGTACTATACTGTACTGATTTGATAAATGTGATAATTACTGGAAATTGTTCAAATGTTCACGATGTGCCAGATACAGTGGACCGAATGCTGATAAAAATATTAGGATGTGCAACATTTGAAGAAAATCTAACACTTTTTTTATGATTCTATGGGAATAGTTGTCAGTCAAAAGTCTAACCAGAAGAAGTTGATCGAAATATTTATTCGATCTACGGATAACAAAAATATTGAGACAAACAAAATTTGATGAAAATAGCTATGTTATTTCGCATATTATAAGAGATCTAATTATTCAAAATTTTGACCTTTTGTAGGGAAGGTACCAAAAGGAGTGAACCGATATATTCCATCTTCACTGTAAATCTTGTTTTAGTGGAAATATTGGAATGTATGAAGCTTAAAAAGAATTGGATTCTCTATTCGCATTTAAGATATGTTTTGTTATTCAAAATGTTAACCGTTTATGAGGGAGGTACCACAAGGGGTGGACCAATATATTTCATCTTCACATCTGTTGTGTTAATAAAAATATTGAGATGTGTGAGATTTGAAGAGTATCGTATGTTTATTTCGCATTTTATGAGACATGCAATTATTCAAAATTTTGAGCGGTTGTGGGAGAGGTACCGAAACTAGTGGTCTGGCATATTTCATTTTTACACCAAATCTTGTATTAAAAAAATATAGAGATGTGTGAAATTTAAAGAAAATCAGATGCTTATTTCGAGTTTTATAGAAGTTGCAATTATTCAAAATGTTAAACCTTTGTGTGGAAGGTACATGATGGATTGGGTAGATATTGATAATTTTCACACCTGACATAGAACTGATACAAATATTGGGACTTGCAAAAAAAGTTCTATACGGAATATTATTTTATTTTAAACTTTTGACCTTTTGTGGGGAAGGTGCCAGAAGGAGTGGACCGCTATTGTTCATCTCCGAATTCGATCTAAGTTTGACAATGATATTACGAAGTACCGGATACTCCCCTCGAGTAAATCGAAAGATGTCGTGCACATATGGACGGTCGGACGGATACCCCTAGATCGACTCCAAATGTCCTAGAACGGATTTGGTTATTTCGATAAGGCACCTTTGGCCGTCTCAAATGATATATACCCTCTCTAGCCATATGACTGAGGGGTTTCTTTCGACTGTTCTGATAGTCGGATTTTAAATTAGTCACGGGTACAACAAGTACAAAAAGGTACCAGATAAGGTAATATCACGTGATCAAAGATTCAGCGAATACAAAAAAATGAAAAATATTTTTGAAATTCGCACTGAAATTCGGAAGCTAGGGGTATTCAAAAGTTCGTTAAGTGCGTTCAAATTCTGTAAAAAATTAAAAATTTACCAAAAATTAGGATTTTTTCGGGAACGGAAAGAGTTTCTGACTATAAAAAAGGTACAATTGAATTCGAAAATAGCACCCTTGATAGGCTTAAAATTCAAAAATATTTTTAGTGCGTATTTTTGTACCGAAAATTATATTCATAAAAATACAAACGATAGTCATAATAGAAGTGAAGGAAGTGTCATGAAAATAGCAACTAGCACAGAGAGAGGGAGAGTCAGTGAGACATCTCTAAAATTACGTAAAATTACGCAGGTAAGTGTGAGGTATCAAAAGTAATACAGATCAATACAAGACCTCAGAGGTCGTTGATGACAGCCCTAATACACTTTTATTTCTTTCTTCCTGTATACATTACACCCATCATAAAATCATTAACTGTTTAATTATCTCTCATCAAGAGAGAGTCATTCTCTTCCTTTCTCCCGTGCATCACTAAACTTTATTATTCTCTCACTCGCTCCTACATTAACTCCAACTTTGTTTTATAGACAATTTTTCTAGAGGTCTTTTTAAGATTTAAGTATCTCTGAGCCACGAAAGATTTTCGATAGATTTTAAAGGCTTTAATATAAGGCCTTCTATCTATAATGGACCTTATATATATTTTTTTTGGATTGTGAAAAGTATTTATGTGATTTTGAATTTGTGAACTTAAGGTTTCTCAAATACTTACATATAAATTATGTTTTAACGAATTTCTGAAATTAAGAAAAACAATAGAAATTAATTAAAAAAAAATGTCCTTGAATAGATTATAATGTTAATGCAATTTTTATAAGTTAAACACCTTTACAATTTATAGTAAAAACCAATTGAAAATAAATCAAAAATTAAATAAATTCATTGGGTCATTAGGTTTAATGTTCACTCATTACAGTCTCTAACCGTTAAAAATGATAACTGTCGATAGTTTTTTTTTTAAGTTTACCGTCCCAACGACCTGGTGTACACATGACTGACCCTGAACTTCAGTCTTCAAAAGAAATATCAAAAAAAATCTGAATATTATTTTTAACTTCTGTTACTAACCCCCAAAAACGGAAACAAGTGTCCACCAAAGTCGTTGCTAGGTCTGTGACATTGACTTACTGCCAAAACAAGACGTAGCCGTTCTCAACACCTCAAACTGGTCACAGTATGAAATAAACTTATGCTTTGGTTTAAACCAGACCTATAGCTAACCTCCGTAGAGGTTAGCGCGACTGCTTGCCATTTCAAAGTCAATAACACGCTACTAATTTTGTTGATAAATTTAAAGCAGCAGCAGCAAAAAAAAAATCAAATTCAATGGTTTTGAGCAAAAACCCAAACACTTGTTTTTTTTTGGTACGACGTCAAATCAAGAATGTTTTTGAAATTAAGAGACAAAAAACTTCTAAAGAAATAATTGCGCTTTGAGAAATATTTTTGTATACTATTTATTATTTGAGTTCTTTTGTTTTAATTTGAAATTTGGGTTTTGTAAATATCTAATAAATCAATAGCCATTTCACATTTAATTAATATTTATTCAGCTGTATTGAATATCGATCGATTAATACTTATAATAAAAAGAAAAAAATATAAGTTATTGATCTAAACCGCTGGAGAATAGAATTACTAGAATATTTGTTTTCTTTCAAGGGTATTCTATACATAGAAAGCAGCTATACGCTATATTTAACACTCTACACACTGACATCTAAATTAAGCGATTTATGAAGATTCGGCATGTATTTGACGTATAATCAAAGGAATTGACAATCTATATAACGCAAAAACATATTTAAATAGAGATTTTGATAAAAAAAAACCCTGAAAAATGACAATGTTAAAATTGAAATACAGATGACGCCATGCACGCAATCTTTTGTGTGAAGGGGAGACAAAACAACAATATGACATGACACTGATTGCCGCACAGACTCTTTTTCATCGATAACACCTTAAATGAAAAGGCATATAACGAGTCCATTCCGATTCGCTCTTCAGGCCTTTAAAAATATATAAAGGAATTTTCTCTGCTGTTCGTTTGAATAGTACCAATTTAGACCTTTGAATATTCTTTAAATACACTTCATTGAAATATTATTGCTATCTGCTCCAGATCCATAGATCCAGAGAAGATAAATTGTTTTTTCCGTTGTGAAAGGCTTAGAGAAGGTACATTTTCTCTGCAAATACTGAGCACTTTTAGATATGCTATTGTTGAAGAACTACTACTACAGATGGAAGAACTGAATTTTGTAGTCTAAACGTGTTCTTAAGAGTACATTTACGTAAAACTGGTAGATGATTACATTATAATTTAAATATTTTCCATATTTTCGATGCTGCGTAATGCCGATAAAATGTATTTATCTATGGAAGACCTAGTGTTTATACAACATTTTTCAAGTTTGGAATGGCATGCGGAGGGTCTCTGCAATATAGACGTTTTCTAAGGATAGAAGTATCTTTAGAGACCTTTCATATATAAGCAATATTTAATTGGTGTGTTATTAATTACATATCTTTAATAGATGAAAGATCGAAATGTCTTCTAGAAAATAGTTTTAAACGTTTTCATTCAGATGGCAACTTCACTATGCGGCGAAAGTTTTCACTTTATCCGCAAAACATTAATAATTTATAAAAGCAAAATTGAAATGTAGATGGCGTGCATTCATCTGTGGAAGACTTATAAAACGCTTTGATCTATAAAACAAGTAAGCAAAGGCTACAGTAGAGCGGGGCCGACCGTTGAATACCCTACAACACTATAATAAACGATACAGTTTATAAAGGCGAGATACTCGAAAGAATTCCACAAGATATTGTGACAAATAATAAAAGAAAACCATCAGGTTTCGTTCTCTAATTTTCGAATAATAGCAACTTTAACTAATTTGCTCATTTCCAATTTATTGGAAGATGTTGCACGTAAATGGTCTTCCTAGATCTGGAACTAATATTTCCCAAAGACCTATAATCTCTCAGAAGTGGCAAAAGATTAACATTTATTAACATTGGTTTTGACTGAAACGCATCTATATGAGATACAGACATTTGACTATATTCTTCAACGAAATCAGCGTTAACGAAATAGTCAGAAGTGCGTCTTTCCTGTATTTGTGAATTCTCCAAAAAGTCACTCGAATGAACATTTTCGTATTTTGTCTATAATAGTTTGCAAACATTGAATAGTTTGGATGGCCATCCAAAACTGCTTGGCTTTTGCAATGTCCGGTAACCCCCATTCAAATGTGCGTGAGGATCGGGCGATAATTACGACCTGCTGACAATTTTTCACTTTTTGGTCCATTTCAACCCCTAAATATATGGCGATCATCTCCAAAAAGAGTAGGCTTCTATTCTGGCCCTCATCTTATCCCCATGCAAAATTTCGTAAGGATCGGGCCATAAATGCGATATATATATGATATCCTGATATCCTAACTACTTAGTTTTGTTAGCTGTAGAAATATTACCAAATGTTTAATTCAAAATGAAAATATGCCAAAAATATGACAAAATGGAAAAAATATGAGAAAATATTACAAAATCAATATTTTCATCTTTAGAGAGATATTTTTATGCAATTTTTTAGACGTTTTTTCTTTCCTGCCAAGAGACCATTCTGAATTAATGAGAACTGTCGAAATCAGTTCAGCCGTTCTCGACATATAAGAGATCTTTCAAGCATATCTTCTTTGATAGACATATATATCGCACATATTTTGCTATATATCCGATTTGTTGGATGTTAACATCAATGTAAAGATCAGAAGTAACCTTGTCATGGCTTCGTGATTTCGCCGGGATTTAAAATATTCGCGATTTAATGAAAAATGTTGAATTTTTTCAACAAAAAAGATATGGTCTATTTTACCCGCTAAATGTTATCCGATGACCACCCAAATTGGTAGGTTTCTTCCCTGTCCTAAACTCTAGCTACATGCGAAATTGCGCGTCGATTGGTCTATAATTGCGACCTGTATAGCTACTGCAAAATCCGACATTTTTTCAGTATTTGGTCCATTTCAACCCCTAAACATTTGGCGATCATCTCCAAAAAATAGGCTTCTATTTTGACCCTAACCAAACCTTCGTGCAAAATTTCGTAAGGATCGGACCATAATTGCGACCTGTAGCGTGATTACAAATTAACATGGACAGACGGACGAACGGACATACATAGCTAGATCGACTCAGCTCGGCGAGCTAGGAAGATCCATATATACTTTCCTATATGGGAAACCAATATTTGAAGGTGTTACATAAATTCTGGCCCAATCAAACTTATAATACCCCCAACACATAGTGTTGTAGGGTATAACTATAGAAAAATATTTCGAAACGTCGGGAATAAAATACAAAATAAAATAATTTTGTTTTAATTTGTATATGAAACCTAAGGTCAAGAAGCTAAAACACACAAACCATTTCTAGAAATGTTTTCTACTATTGAATGAATATTTCCGTCTACTCTTTACGGAATTTCAGTAGATGGAAGATGTCTGGATTTTGTGTTAAAAACAGTCAATTAAAAGTTAGCATTCCACTGAGGTGTAAAAAGCGTATGTTCAAAACCAGAAAAAATACTAGTAAATGACATCAATCCTCATAGTTAATCATGTACATTTTCAATATTCTAGCATTACCGGTCAACCATCACTTGATGCATTATCGTGCTCCTTGGACACATACCGGGAACAGGAACCTACTATCAAACGCTAACAATAACGAATTTGTGGCCGGTTAGTACATTTTAGTTATGGTTTTTAATATTACTGCCGGCTGTTACTGCTACTGAATAACAATATTTAAATATAGATGGCGTTCTTATTAAATGCTTGGTATGTTTATTATCTACGGGATATTTCTGAACGCCTCTTTTTCTCTACAATCAATGTTCACATTATAGCCTTAGTCGAATCGAGAACTAATGATATGTCACATATCACTCAATTGCTTTATGTAGCCTAAAAGAATTGAAATGTAGATGTCGCTCGCTAAATTTGATAATATCCTCTTTACGATCGATCTGCAAGCTCGGGTTTTCTAGTACTTGTTTATATATTGCATTGCATCAGTTGTCCAATCTGCGAATTGATTATCGGTGGCAAATCTCTAATCCTGATCTTTTTATTGTTGCCTTATAGTGGGCTACAAAATAAATCATACAAAGGTAATGTTCGCGATAGTAAAAAATACACTCTTAAGTTTTTAAAACTAGTTTGTAAAGGGCAATTTTGTAGCTATTATATATTTGGCAACACTGGTTTAAACAGCTTACGCACGTTTCGTGTTTTATTTCACTGTCAACCTTATTCTGTTTGGTCTATAATTTAGCTATGGATCGTCTTAAAAAAGGAACAGTGCTTGTAAACATGCTCTGTTAGGAAAGTTCATGTTCAAGTTCAATGGTGTATACAGGGTGAGATGAAAAAACTGCAACCAATTTCAGACTGCTGTCATTTCTAAACCACTCGTCTGACAGCTGTTAAAATTGTTCCAGTGACAGCTCATTATATTGTTAACAAGCGTACAAAATCATTTTGGTGAGAATTTTTCAGAAAAAAAGTTTATATTTGGCTGCAAAACCACAAGTGGCTACCGTTAGAGCACTCCAGCATTTAAATGTGAATAAATCTTCAAGAAAGTGTACGGAAGAAGTCAGCAACATCAGCAGAAATGGTTTGAAAAGTAAAGAAGCGACTTGATCGAAACCTGCGTCGCAGTGGCCGAAAAATGGCTCGTTAACTAAACATATTGCAATATTAAATTCGGCAAATATTGAAAAATGAACTCGTGGTAAAGCCATTGAAATTCCAAAAAGTGCAAGAACTTATACCACAACACGAAGAAAATAGACTCAAAAGAGTTAAAGAGTTGCTTCGCTGGGCCGAAAGTGATGAACTGCCGAATTTTGTTTTCTCCGATGAGAAAACATTCGTTGTCCAGCAGTTTGTAAACAAACAAAAAGGTCAGCTGAAAATGTGCACCTTCGATTGGCCATCAGAACTCAAGCGCTGGCCATGGTGATGGTGTGGGCCGCCATAAGAGTCGATGGTCGCTCTCCGCTCGTACTAATCGGCCGTGGCATCAGAATAATTGCCGAATATTATCGCGAAAATATTCTGAAAGGTGTATTAAAGACTTTGGCACGCAAATGTTTTGGCCGCAGGCCTTGTACATTCCAAAAAGACTCAGCACCATTGCACCCAAGAATGGTTACAAAATGAGGTACCTCACTTCATTTCCACCGCACATGGGCCACCAAAATCTCCGGATACCAATCCGTTGGACTATTGTGCCTAGAGTATTTTGGAAAGCAAGGTTGGCACTAAAAAATACCAGTGTTGATCACCCCAAGCAAGTGCTTCCCCGGGAATGGACCAAAATACCGCAGAGCAACATTCGGGAAGCATGTGACGTTTTCATTGGACGTTTGATGGCCACAATTCGTGCCAAAGGTGACCAATTCGAACAAATCTAAATTTATTCTAAAATTTGATGCTATTTCCGACATTTTTTTGCTTTCATTCAATAAAATTTTAAAAAAATGTAAAAATTATGGCGTTTGGCTTAAATATAGATGACAGTTATTCACTCCCAATAATGGGTAAGCAATTTCTTCTTTTTTTAAGTAATTTGTACACCATGGCTGCTGCCATTTGGCCTGGGAACTGATGATCAGTCACATACCATATAACACAGCTTTATATATCCAAGAATTGGCAACAAAATATTAATATCAATACTTTTATGTAGATGGCGTTCGGTCTGATTTATAATCAATTCTCAATGATCAGTCAGCAAGTTCCTTTTTAAAAACTATTTTATATATCATAGCCTAAGCTTTTTGAATTAAGAATTGATAATCGGCAACACATCACTAAACCATTTTATAAAGCCAAAAGTAGGCTACATCCATGATCAATCAATAAGCATCACTTTTTCTAAGGACATATTTATAAAACGTAGCACCGTGATCGGTCAAGAATTACTAAACGCTTTATATATGTTAAAATATAAATTACATTGAAGAATTTTTTACTTTAATTTAAAAATATATTATTTTAACTACATTCACTTGTATCACTTTTTTTTGTAAATGTATAATAGTTTCTAATTTTTCAATTCAGAAGTTCAACTACACACGTTATAATTTCAAATCATTTTTAAGTTTTGTCCTTTCAGTCCTTTTAACCACGGAGGAAATATTTTTCTGTTTGCTTATTTCCAAATAGTTTTTCTCACCGTTAATGTTTTTTTTGTTTTTCGATTTCGAAACTATTCTCTAATAGCAGACAACCGTTTAGTTAAACCATCGAACTAATACTGACTGGCAATGGTAAAAAACTACAACATGTAATCATATAAAATGTTAAATGCTTTGATTTAATAAAAGAATACACATAAAAAAGAAGTTAACAAAATAAAGAGGAAAGAGACAAGAAGCTAAGAAGAATTTGCATTTAAATATCAATACTAAATATTCATATTTGTCCTTGGCAATGATGGTGATGGTTGGCAAAGGTTCTTGAAACGCTACAAAAATATTCTAATTTTATCGAATTGAATTTTTATTATCTCTAAAAAGGTGTATGCAGAAAGAGAAGACGAAGATGTCGAAGAAACGGAAACTTAAAAAGAAAGCAAAATAACAGAGCAACAAAATGCGGAAAATGATAATTTGAAACAAGTAAAATAAAATTATGAAAAATTCAAATATGTTTAGATACTTGTACCTTCGGAATAATAATTAGTAATGGGCTGATAATGATGCTGTAGAATTTCTCAAACCCTTGCCGCTTCACAACATAAAACCAAAAGAACTTGTGAAGGTTTTTTTCAACATTTTTTTTTTTTTGTTATGAATGATTTATATTGAAGAAGCATCTTAAAATATTTTCATTTCAAATACGACTTAGGCACAACACACATGTATGCTTGTATATGGCTATATGTATGCACTTGTGTATATCAGCCAAGCTTTGGCTGTCTATGTTCTTTGGAAACGTGTTTGGATTTTTTAATTTTTTCTTTCTTAAACCAATTCATTAGCATAGTTTATGATTTTTCTATTGGCGTATTTGAATACCTTTATAAATGTTTTATACGTACACACACATACACATGTGTGTTTGGATATATTCAAGAATATTAAAAAACTACGTTTCTTTTGTTGTTATCAAAATTTAAAAATAAGATTACCAACTATTTTGAATACACATCAAAAACAACAACAAATATCCAATACTGCGGCTGTTACTCTTTCTTGGAAATAATGTTTGTTGCTGCTGTGACAATGACCAGAGTCAAAGTCATCCAATTTGCGATACGGAAGCAAAAATTTAGTTACCGTTTTAGTATCGCTGTCGATTGGTATCGCAGTTTTATGTCTCACAAGGAATTTTTGCAAATAATTATGCATTTCAGACTTTGACCTGGTAAATGGCGAGAGATTCATTTAAAGTTTACAAAATTCCTGAAAATACAAATTTTTGAATATGTATCTCAGACATTATGAGACTTAGAATTTAAAGAATTTAGTGTGAAGGATTTTCTGAATTGTAATATTATGAAATACATTCAGAAGAACTTGTCCTAATGGCCGAATGTGTCATATCTTTTGAAAGATGTGGAATTAAAGCTGCCTGGAAGGTCATAGTTTCTCATTTAACTAAACAGACTGATTTTGCGGATTACTATAGTCGATTTGGTTTAAGTTCTTATAAGGTATGAACACATCCATTGTTAAAACACGATTACCAATTATCTAATTTTAAACACAGCCCTGCATTGTTGATGATAAACATAAAAGAGTACATTTCTGAACCAAAAATCAGATTTGCTGAAATCGGAAAATATTGAAAAAATGTGAAAAATTGTGAATATTGTTACAAGTGTAAAAACCCCAATATAAAAAAAATTACAAACATTATGTGGTTCCTTTTGGAAACACTTTTGGGTTGTCGAATATAATCGACATTGGCCCTCAAAGGTGGTATATTTTTTAAAGTAAATTCACGTGTACTGGCAAAATCAAGTATTTTTTCTTCATTTTTCCTAGAAAATGGAATAATTAACAGACGATGATATCATGAAAATGCTTGAAGAACATTCGGATGTTGATGATGTAATCGAAGATGATGACAAGGATTGTTTTGACGTGCCACAAGTGTGAGCACAGGACATTTTGCCTGGGGAAGCAATATTAGAAGAAATTGTTAACGAAAATCGCCATGCGTATATGCTCAAATGTAAAATGACTTGGTGTGCAGTTCGAAAGCCAGAAGATCATGAAGGCATTTCTTTTGTGCCAGGTTCTGAAAACACAAACTTATTTGGAATTGGGACGCCGATCTCATATTTCAATAAATATATAACCGATCAGTTCTTTTCGAATGCAGACTATTTTACAAATATTTATTCACATAGCACGGGACAGATGTGTTTCAAATATGTTGCCAAAAATAGATTGTTATGATGGAGTTCTGTTAGTGCTTTGTCAAAAATATCTAATTGAAATCACAAATATATTTTTATTTCTTGAAAATGTGATTAATCTGTTTAATTTATATCAAAACCACTAATTTCGTCTTAATTCTTCAAAAAATGAATAATGTTTTTGATTTAAGTTCTGTAAAATGTTTTATAACATTTTATAAAAAATGAATGCTATTGCATGATATTATTAATATTATTATATAAAGTGAAAAGCAACAGCAATAAATGTCTCTGAATGCCGTTGTCAAATATATTCGACAATCGGTATCGAACTTGGTTATAGTGAACGAGAAGAAGAAGAATATAAGTGGTTATTAGGAATTTCGACACGACGTTGTCAGTCAATAAAATTTTAGTAGCTTTAAATCGTCCGAAAATTGCCTAGTACGTTCATAGTGATATCGAGAATTACTAATGACGCAGGTAGTTATGGATGCCTGCAATAAAAGATATTGGAGAATAGTAACCCTGGTATAGGTGAGCAAATTTGCTCTTCCCTTAAGCTCATATGGATAAACCAGCTATGGGCAGACTCGAACGAAAAAATATAAACCATGGTCCAAGTATATGTAATGTCAAAATACATTATTGAAATTGAAATTACAGTACAAAAGACAAACAATAGTCAAAAATATGTAAATAATGTTTGACATTCCAAAAATTTGCAGGAGCACTTTGTTATTGCAAACAACATGAAGTCACAATTAGAGTAAAAATCAGTCGTTGATGAGAAGCCGACGAATTAAGATGTGTGTCGCCCCACGCATTGCTACTGTGCATGCCATGGTAGAAGAATACAGGTAGTCGCATCGACATAGCTGCTGGGACAATAAATTGTCAAATCAATTTTGAATGAAAAACATTCAAATTCGTTAAAAATGTTTAAAAATGCATATCATAACAACCTCCGATTGGCGATGTGCAGGAAAACATATATATGAAGGAACATTTAAAATTGTTTGACATTTCAATATTCCCAAGCTTTGATGCATCTACCTATATTCTTCTACACTGTATTTTAAGTAGCAAAACATTTATAAACATGACGTATTGAGAAGCCATTTTAACAATTTTCATAGCGAAATAAATAACTACGAGGATAAAGAAAAGCAGCGCAATTTCTAAGGAAAAATACCATTTTTTATAAGCTAAGGATAAGGTAGATGAAGAGAAGAGCCAGCTCGATAAGCCATTAAAGAAAAACTTTTCTAAAATAATAAGTCTAGACACTGTACGTCAAGGGAGACCTTTTTCAGATGGTCCAAACAGAAGGAATATTATTTATAAAACTACGATTAAAATCAAGCATAATATTAGCTCTGCTGAATCTCTGCCTCTATCAGAGCATTCTGCTGCAATAATTCAAAAATGGAATACCTGTATATTTTTTTTTTTGTTTTGCACTAGATGAGCGCACATATATAAATAACGTTTGTCAGTTAGCTATTTGAATTAGATGTGTAGATAGACAAATATTTACGATAGATCCTATGTATGGTAATGTAAAAGCTAAGGTAATTTATGATATTGTTCCTGAAAAATTGTTCTTTCTTTTAATAAACGATGGGTTTATTAGATGGCTTTTGGAACATTATTATTATTTGCACTAGCTACCAAATTTGTAACGTAGCAACCCTCAATGAAGCTAATCGAAAAAAAAAAATATAAATAAAATCAGTGGAGGACATAACTCGTTGAATCACTGAAATTTCTTTAACTTCTTAAAACGAAAGGGTCCCTAGTATTCGGATCTGAAACTTTTCACAGAAGTGAGGTGGCTCAGTCACGGACAGTGCTTTCACCGATTATATGAGCTGAGGACATATGTGCAGGAATTTTTAGAATTGGAAAATTTTAAAGAATGAATGATAATGAAAGTTCAAGGTTTTTTTATTGAACCTGACATTATTAACAGATATTTTAACCATACTGAATAATTTGAATAAAGAAATATAGGGCAAAGAATTGAATGTAAGTGGTTTATGAGAAGTGATTATGGAATTTAAAATGAAAATGCTTCTCATAGCAGAGGAGTTAAAGTCCCGAAATATCTTTAATTTTCCCAAAATCGAGATAATTTTGGCCGAAGAAATTGCTTACTATTAAATATGCGTTAATGATAGAAGGCATTTTGCATAAAATGGGGCAATAGTTTGCAGATTTTGAATATATAAAACCATTATTGGACATCTACCAAAATCCATTTAAATGTGATGTCACGCAATATGAAATTGACATACTGTTAGAATTAACCATTCTTCGTAGTGAAATTGAATGTCCGCTGGAAGTGACCAAATAAATTTGGTAAAATATTAAGACATCGGAATATCCTGTTATTAAGGAGGTTTCCTATAAATTCTTCTTCTGAACAATATATTTTTGTGAATACATATTTTCCGATTTACAGCAATTCAGCTCAAAACAACAAAATAGGTTGAGCTCATCACAACTTTGAAGCATTATGCACTTAAGAAACTGTAGCAAGAGTATATTAATTTAGGACGTTATAAGATAATGTGGATTTCGTTCTTCTAAAATTTAGTGGGTTAATATATATTCATTAATGATAGTATATGATCAAAATCCTTCTCATTGATACATATAATGCGAAATATCTTGTTTATAACCTCCCCCTAAGATGTATGGTGCATAGACATGTGTACAATTGGTATCTACCTGATATCAATCTCGTATGTTTAAAAATTGTTTTTGAAGAAAATATTTATCAGTATTTATGTACCTATTTTTACAAATTCTGTTTATCTGTCTTTGAGGCTTTTTATATTTTTGTTGGATTTTTCTATTTGTCTCTCTTAGGTAAAATAACAAAAGAGCGTAGAGAGAACAAGTATATATTATGGGTCGAAATTGATCTAAGGCAACCTAAAACTCCTTTCTTATTTTACGAAGAAGGCAGCCGATGACTTAAGCTAGTAAAAAGGAATATGGGGATGGTTTTAATTTTTTGCACTTGGAAATCAACGGAAATTTAACAGAAACCGAATTGTACGTTGTTGCTGTCTATATACAAAAAAAATAGGGAATTTAGAACTACATATTAGCTGCCTTTTTGACATTGAAGGATCACTAAAACAGGAATCCATGCATGAATCGCCAGAACTAAATGCTCGAGGGCAAATAAAAAAACTTCAACATTTCAGAAACTTCAGAAGGAAATTTGTCATGAAAAGTACACCACAGGGAGGGGAGGTTGGGTTCTCTCATCTATATTATGGCTTCGGTGGAGTTTGACAGATAGGGGAATGTGTCAACATCGAGTTGAATAAGGACCAATGTGTTAAGCCGTCTTCCAATTGAGTCGACAAAGTCAATAAGTTCTATTGAAATTAAGCTGGTTGTACTGGTACATTTAGATTGAAAAACTCAGTTCCAACTCTTTTAAGTGGTGCCGAGATGAGATAGGATGATATTGGATTAGACGAGACAGAAGAAGATGTGGAGACAATGGTAGTGCAAATTTTACGCAAATTTTTATGAAAGAAATATGTAAACATAATTACACATTGTACATACATCTCGTTTAAAATTATGTATTAAGATACATATTTTCTGCCTTTCCCTATGGCTTCATGGCTCATAAACTCTTTATGAGCCATACAATGAAATGAAAAGCTAGGCTACTGAATGAGGGTGATTTCAAAGTTACGCATTTGTCACACCATATTCAAATTTGATAGCTTTCCAAAAAATAGCATCATTTCTTTTAATTACCCTGTACCCAGGAAGTAACGTAGAAGAAGATTCAATTTATCAGTTAAAATTATGTGTCATTACTTACATATTTTTAAAAAGTATAACAGTTTTCTATTGGTAATTAAAATATAGAGAAAAATAAATTCTTCTGGTGAGATTGAGACTAAATTTAATAACAATAAGGAGAAGACAAATAGTGTCTATTCTCATCTGAACTGGTTCTAGTTCTTTGGGTTTGAAAAGGTTTCGTCTTTATTTCTCATATTATGTTTATGGCATTTATCGTCATGTTAGAGGAGCTTAACACCGTTCGCAGTTGTGTTAAATATTATCTCACCGTTGCTGAGGGTGCTGTCTATAATTTAGTCAGCTGTATAATTTCATGGACTTCACTTCTTTTTCATTTTGGGGGATTTCTTTTTTTTTGTTAAAGCTTTTGCTTCGGCATTGCTTAATAGTCTGTGTTGTCTTGATCTTATGCAGTTGTTAACTTCCCCACCGCAACAAAATCTGATATTTGGCAATGAATCATTTTAATGAGATTTGGTTTTGTAAATTTTTGTCATTGCCTTTGGTCTGAGCCAAAGTGGAAGATTTAGTTTTCGGATAAAGTTTTGCTTCTCCGTTTTCGTCATTCGTTGCTTGGATCTCTAGTTTCGGCACAAATCAGTAGTATTGATCACTCACTAATAAAATCGCGATTATGAAAGTTTTTCCAAATGCCCAAAGCGAAAAATGACAACATTAATGCAAAAATAAAAATATGCAAATCTCAAATGGACGATTAGCCTATGGTCAATTTGTAAATGCGGAATTTAAATCGGTGTTAAGTAATGTGAGAGAAAATTGGATAACAAAGGGAGTGAAATATCAGTGGACTATGTTACACCCCCCTTTTTGACGATATTGCGGAGAGAATTTCGTATTTTTGGGAACCTCAAAATCCACTGAAAAGCTTTTAAGATTCGTTTTAACAAAGAAGAGTTCTAAATTTCTTCGGTTTATAGAACTGTTGTGAGGATGTTCATGGATAAATTAACATGTTTTTGTAATAAAAGAGAATAGCGGGGCTACCTGGTGTAAATGAGAGAGATTTGTTAAACAGGAATATTTTTAATTCATTCCACATTAAATAAGATAAGAAAATGTTGTAAGCAGACTTTCGAGTCATTAGAAATAAATAATATAGAATGTTCAATTGCTGCATGTGGTATGTTACGGGATGTAATCATTACCCAGAAGAATGTGCAGCATGGTTGCTTGCCACATATGAGATAGCTATGCGTGTTTATAACCTCCACCTAAGATTTATGATGCATAGACAGTTGGTATCTATCGATGTCTCTGTCTCTCTTTTCTATTCATAGAACACCTTTAAAAGGTTTTCTCTCTGTAGTGGAGCCTTAAATGACTTATATCCACAGAAGAGTTTTAAAGCTTATATAAACAGATGCGATTTTAAATGTCTTCTTTCCATATAAGAGCTAAAGTAAAGGTGAGAATACATAAAACGCTTTTCTGACTGGCTAAAGTCATCGACAGGCTTCTTCAGAAAAGAACAAATGAGCTTAGGGCCGAATTCGAACTAAGTCAACCTAAAAGTCATTTGTTCCTCTACGACAAAGCTAGCAGATGACTTTAGCCAGTCCAAAAAAAACTTTATGTACTTTCACCTTAAGTCTTGTCTGCGTTATTACGTATATGAAAGACCTTTACAAGTCCTTTTTCACTATTAGATTTTTACAGGTAATCTATCAATTTCTTGTTTTTGGAGGTATAATTATAGAAGTCATGTCGAAGGTATTCCATCTGAAGTAATCATATATCATATATGTCATTAATGTTAAGAAGAATTCTACTCTAAAGATGCAGATACTTATAAGGCTTTTTTACTGGCTCAAGTCATCGGCAGGACGACAAGACAAAGTAGTGTTAGGTTGACTTAGTTCAATATTAGCCCATAATTGATACTAGTTCACCCTACGCTCCTCTGTTTTTTTACGAAAAAGTCATCGGCTTAACATAGTAAAGAAAACTCTTTAAGTAGCTGCACCTTAAGATATTTTCTACGTCCATTTATGTTTTTTATTCACTAAAGTCTTCAATATAGAGGAGAATATTTAAAGGGGTCATTTTTCTACAGAAGATCTAAGGGAAGTGTTCTTCAATTAGAAATCATGCCATTTTTTGAATTAAATTTGTTCCAATTTTCAAAAATTTGGAATAGGTATCATCTTTTTATTATTCCATAATAACATATGTATGTGTACATACATCTGCATCAGGGGGCATTTCATTCATTCATTAAAATAAAACGATAACTAACCCAGATAAATATGGAACAAATAATAAACGGACGATTGCCCAATGCAACCCTCATAAATGCAAAATCGAATGAAAAGCAAAAAATAAACTAAACAACAACTACAAAAAACTAAACACAAATTTGTAAACAAACAAACCTTCAAAATTTTTACAAAAATGGTTTGAAGGAAATGACTTGAATTTTCTGGTGTTGAAAAATAGCCAGACAAGAGGTGTCTCAACTACAAGAACAAAAACAAAAAAAAAAAAAAAAACAGTGCGAACATGCATAGACTCAATTCTCGCGATACTCAGAGAGTGGACTGATATAGCAGTAGACTCTCCTGGCAACTTATGAAACTATGCCATAGAGTTTCGTTTTTGGGGGGTTTATTTCGACCAAAAAGTTTTAAATTTTCAAAAATGAATTTTGGTCGGTTAAAATACCAACCTATAGGTTTGTATATTTTACATTTATGATATAAAATCTTTATAAAGAGTATTATAATAGAGTATTATAGAATTGTGGAAGTTTTCTGTGATATGACTAGTCTAGACTAGTATATCGAGTGAGTATTACTACTTCAATTGGCACCTAATACCACGTTTACACTCAAAATCTGAACCTGTACCTGAGTTAACCTAACAATTGGCCACTCACAATGAATGCAATGTACTCGTATGTTGTCTTTAGTCAAAATTGGTCAATTATCAAAGTTAATACTGTATTTATACTATTGAGTATTAATCAACTGGGTTTTATTAAATTAAGTGGGTTAATCTTGTGAGTTTATATACCACTATATACTCTTAGAAGGATATAAACGTCACTCAGCTGACGTTTGTTTACTTATGCATAAACAACCAGGTGAGAATGTAAAAAATAGCCAACAAAAACCTAAGAGTAAATTTTTGTTCGAAAATAAGTGTTGATTCACAGTGGTGACCTTCTGAAACGAAAATAATGCATCTTCCGATGTATTATCATGGGCAAATAAAATTTAAAGTTATTTTTGTTGTTGTTCCAATACAAAATGTAAATACTCGTAATGTCGTTGCTGACGCATTTTTATGCATTCCGCATAAAAATAATTTAATCGGGATAGAATTCTGTATCTAAACGTTCTATAATGTTCAGTTTTACTGCGATTGATCAATTATCAGAGTAAACCCGTAAAAAGATTTGTATGTGAACGTACTTTAATACCAGCTGGTTTCCTTCGAATTGTCAAAATGCATTCTAATAGTGAATTAATCAAACAAATATTAGTCAAAATAGAGTACCTAGCCTCGATTTTACACAACCCATTGTTTGAACGAAAATAGATTTGCAATGCCAGACTCCAGACTATGGCACAATTAATAGTTGCTCCATTTGCTGCAGCTGATCATCTAGACGTGTTGTCAAAACGATTATTGTGAATGGAATCCATGATAAAATGATACAGGTAGGCGCATTTCAACAAAGCTGCTGGTACAACGAGCTGTCAAACCAATTTTGGAATTGAAGTTTTTAAATGAAAAATATCGAAATTGGTAAAAATTGTTGAAAAATGCATTTATGTTTGGAGATATTTTAAAGAAATTTTTACATATCAATGTTCGCGAGTGTTGATGCATCTACCTATATTCTTCTACCATGATGGAATCACAGACTGTCATCAAAAAGTCAGAAAATATGCAATATTAGTTGTGTTCCAGGATAAAAATGTTTCTACTACTTTTACCATTTTTGCACAAAAAGCCCATACTCCAAATATTTGCAAATAATTCACTTCTCTTTAAACTAAAATGGAGCTTTCTTCTACTATTTTGTATGTTTAAATTAGGAACTTTTAACGAATTGGTTTAAATTTGGTTTAAAATCTGCTAAAAAGTTAATTTGACATATTATTAAGTGCAATTCCACGTGATATCTGATGGTCTAATAAAACCAAATGCCTTGTTTTTTAAATCGTCGGCAATTTTCTTTTGAAAATCATGAAAAAAATCTGCAAACATACATATTTTACAACTCTGTTTTTTTATTTTTATCAGCTGTTTGATAGCGTTAGTATTGTTGACAATGTTGCTACTTTTCCGCACACTTCAAATAATTATCTTTCTGTGGGAGAATACAACGGAGATGATAGTCTGGCAGTTGATCTTTTGCGGCTTTTACCAAAGAAGTAGTAATGCTTGGGAACCCACGGTAGAATTAAGAAGGTAAAGTTTTATTTTAATTATTTCAAAATTATTCAATTGGCAACATCTCAATTTCAAAATGTATATTTCTAAATCCATTATACATACACAAATCAGAGATGGGAAACTGCTTGCTAGGCAGTGAAATTTGACAAGGTAAATTACAGAAAATGCAGAGATGGATATGCATATTTGAACCATGCGGGAACCAAGCTATTATGGGGAACTCAATATCGAGCATACCTTAAATCACTGTTTTATTTGCTGTGAAATCTGTAAATTGTCATTAGATTTAATTTTTTGCGGAAAGCTATGATCTGATCGCAAATTAGTAGGATAGGTAAACCTATCTAAAAACAGCTTCAACCGATAATGTAAATCAGAAAGTTGAGTAAAATACGACAATTTTTTGCAATAAAATGCAGAGGACAGCTTTTATCTATCGAAATCCAGCAAGAAAAGAGCTGTTTCTCATAGTCATATCCGCCTCATTTTGAAATTGTCGAGAGACCCAAAGAAAAATGTTAATATGTATATCTACAAATAAGTTATTTGTCGTAAATATAGAAGTTGCCCATTTCGTGTGATACATTTCAGTTGTGAAACACATGAGTATAGTACATACGTACTTTTTTGAACACAACGAGTGCTATTTTCATCGAAAAAAAATAATTTAATCATAAATGTTGTTTGTTGTGTGAAAATATATAAAATTAAATGTGCTATAGAAAATCATCCAAAAATTATTATTTTTTTTAGAAAATACAATATAATCACAATGTCACCAAAAGAAATAAAAACATATGCAAGTGTGTCGTATGAAAACACGTTTTAATGTCAACATTGTGTTACTCTTGTTTACTACTTCTATATCATTTGTATTGTGATAACATTAAAAATACAGTGATTTGACAGCTAGTTTGATGATCAGCTGTGATAAATTACGTATCCTTTTATTGTGACTTTTTGAACAGCTGGCGCGGTTAGGTATTGCGGCATGATAGGCCAATTGGAAATATAATTAAGCTTATAATTATACTTTTATTAAAAATAATATAATTTTTTTTAATAAAGTCAATTATGTTTCTACTGCCCAGTGCAAAGTTAATTCAAGTTTGAAATCGAAAAAATCTCAAAAATAGTGTTTTTATTTGTTTTGTAAAAAACGACCAAATACAACCCTGGCGCTAGCCCTACTAGTGTCAGAATCATTTTAGATTTTACTTAATTTATAAAATAAACAAAAGAGCTTGAAATTGAATGGGATGACTGGATTCTTTTCAGATATACTATCAAAATTGTTGTTGTATTCAACTCAACGACAAAACTGGTTAATTCCGACTATGCGTGCTAGGCATTTATTGAATTGGGAAATATTTTGTTTCTATTTTTTCTAAGCAATAAATTCACACACATTAGTCTAGTTTGACGGCAAATAAAATATTTATCTGGCCATTTATATTCTGATATATGGGGTGTGCGCGTTGGCTTGAGCCTTTGAACAAAAAAAGATTATTCTAAATATTTATATGGCTTAAAGCGTGGCACATTTTATATGTATATAGAAAGCTTTCAAAAGTAACCATGTATCTTTAAAGTATATTAAGTATATATACATACATCATGTAAGCATACATTTGGATCCGGTTTGGAATTTGCATAATACCCTACGCTCGCAAGAGAATGAGCACTTGTTTCTCAATATCAATTCTCTCGATAGAACATTTTTCGCCATACCATATTTAGTTATTTTCGGATTATATTCAGCATATTACCCATTAGATTTATATAACCCAGTTTGTAAACATAAACTTATAAAATCTCTTGAAGAACGTTTACACACAAATATCTATCTAGGTTAATCCAGAAAATTGACCAATCACAATAATTGCGACTATGAAAATCATACATTTTATGAATTGTGATTAGTCAATTATCAAGGCTAACCTAGGAACATTGTCAACATTGTCAACATTTTTGATTTTTTTTTCAAAAATCTGAGGTTGTTATGATATGCATGTTTCAACAATTTTTACATATTTGAATAATTTTTTATTCAAAACTTTCAATTTTAAAATAGATTTGACAGTTCACTGTCTAAGCAGCTGTGTCGATGCGACTACCTGTATTCTGCCGTGATTGTAGCATTGTAGAAGAATACAGGTAGATGCATCAACGCTTGGGAACATTGATATGTCAAAAAATTTTAAATGTCTTTTTTAATATAAGTAGATTTTTATTTGTTTTCTTATACGACGTCATTCGGAAGTTAATACAATACCCGTTTTTCAACAATTTTTACAAATTTAAATAATTTTTCATTCAACATTTTCAATTCCAAAATTGGTTTGACAGTTCATTGTCCCATATGTGTCGATGCGTCTACCTGTATTCTTCTACAATGGGAACATTGATATGTCTAAATTTTTTAAATATTTCCGATGCCAATCGGAGGTTATAATAATTTGCGTTTTCAACAATTTTTATAAAATTAAATAATTTTTCATTCAAAATTCCCAATTCTAAAATTGGTTTGACAGTTCATTGTCCCAGCAGCTGTGTGGAGCTGTGTACCTCTATTCTTCTACCATGATTGTAGTGTAGTGAACTATTGAGCATTGGGTGTGAGCTCCCCTAATAGAGATCATCTGTTAAGAGTATGTTTACACTACGCGAGTATCATCTGGTTTCGCTGACAAAAAAAAAGAGATAATTGAAGAGAAAACATAAAATTATATTTTACTAATCATTTCAATTGTTTTTCAACATGAATGTTGTCCAAAATTATTTATAAAGCGTATTGATACAAAAATTGTACACATAATGTTTGAACACTTATTTGTTGATTATTTAGAAGAATTAAAAGAAATTAGACTTGCAAGAGAGCTCTTGTTCTTGAACAGCTCTGGTTTACACATATGAAATTTAGTGGATTTAAACTGTCAATAAATGGTCAGTGGAATTATTTTGTCTGTAGAACACTTGGCTTAGAAGGCCCTCGAACAATAGAATACTTGAGGACTACAGACTACTTGGTTAATAATTCTCGTTAAATCCACAAACTCTAAAAGGACCTTCTATTTCTATTGTTATTTTATGGTTTCTTATTCTCCATCCCTGATCACATCATATATCACATTATTTTCAATAACTAGTGTCTTGACTAGTTTTCAAGAAAAAAAAAAATGTACGAAGTCAAAATCCGAATATGGCAACACTGACCCCCAAAACTTTTAATAATTCTGCTCATAGTTGCTTACCTCTTTTTTTATGGTTCGGTTTTGTCTCAAAAAACACGGAACTGAAGCGTTAAGAAATGTGATTCCACTTGAATGTAAACGAGACGACGCGGCAGTGAGTCAAAATAAGAATCCACGCTCTTCAGAACAGAAAGAAGAAAAGAAATCCCCCGAGTGTCACAATATTAGATGGCGAGCATAAATCAGAGGACAGACAGGCGTGTTGTTGTTTGTTAATCAATTTATCTTTTTGCAGTTGTTTTTGTTATTATTTTTATTGCTGTTGTTATTGTTGTTTATCTTTTGATACGGAAAACAAATGTTGCAATCAAATATCAACGATTATTTTGTTAGGTCGTTGTTTTGCTTTGCTTCTTCACACTTCTTAGCGAGCTTCGATGATTTTTCACAAATTTCTTTTGTTTTGAAGATTTCAAATTCTTTGGCGATTTTAAATCCATTTAAATTTCAATATTTCTCCTCGATTTTCTTCTAAACACCATTATTTATTTGTCATTATTTTTTTGTTTTTATTTTTTTTAAATTCGTTTTATTTTTTATGTTATTTCGATTTCGTTTGTTCAACAAAATTATTTGCTATTATTTTTTATTTTGGATTTTCTCAAGCAACGAAACTTTTGCAATTCGCATTCGTTTTTTGTGATTTTTTTGGTTTAAACACTGCCGTCTGCTAAGCTGGCCAAGTCAAGACTGATAGTTAAAAGTTGATCGCTGTATTGGTAACAAAACTCAAAATTGAGCCACAAAGCCCCCCATAGAAAAGCAGGCAAGCTGCCAACAACAAGCCAAAGTCGTCATACATGCTCACTCGCCATGCTTGCACACAACACTCGCTCCACAGCCAAGCTCAAGTCAAACAAACTTAATTGACAAGCTATGGATGTCAAACCATAATGCTATTGTTGTTGTAACTTAAAGTTTTTTTGGGGAATTTGTTGTTTCCCGAGTTGTGTTTTTTCGGTTTTGTCTTCACCTACCTCTTGCTGTTGAATTCCAACCGAAAAAACATGCCATTAAAAATGATCTTTTGGTCTACCATCGTCAACGCATTGTGGTTTAGCACAGCACTCAAGCATTCCTGGCTCTCTCAAGACATTGCTTGGCCGGTTTCTTGTGGCTCAAACTTGAAGACGTCATCAATATATTGAGTGTTGTCTTGGTTGAGTCTTTGTGTTGAGTGTTTTCTTTTGCGAGGTGCTCTATAGTCGGTGGTTGGGAATTTGGTTCATTTCCCATGTCATCTTCAGAAAGAAGACCTATGAAGCAGTGCTGAGCTAGATGGTGTTCTGGCGCAAGCTGCTAATTTCTCTTAGTTTTTGTTAAACATTCATTTAATTCTCATTAATAGGTGTGTCTGGTTACCCTAAAATTTGTAACAATTGTTACAAATTGTTACTGGAAGTCGTCTGTTAACCCGAAAGTTTTGCAAAAGAGAGCGATTGGAGAGAGAAATTTTGACAGTTCTTTCAGTGAGAGTTTGCAAATTCTTGCTGGACAAATTTCTTCTTGCAATCTCTTGCAACTCTTCCTCTTCTCATTCATCGACATTCAATCAGATGTTTTCTATTGTTTATTTATTTCTTTTTGTGATTTTAATTTGAAAATATTGTTTTGGAAAATATTGTATTGTATTGGAACAACTTTACAAAATGTGAAAAACATAAATATTAATATGTAATAAGAAAATAAAAGACTATTTCCAACATTTTTAGACAAATGTCATTAGCAACAGATTTAAATAATTCCGCGGAACACATCAAATCTATCTTCCTTTTATTGCTCATATTTCCTTTTTATTTATAAAACTTGTGAAATTGGTGGTGGTTCCTTTCGTTTAATTCTTTTAATGGAAGACAAATTGGTTTGTTTTGACAAATCAGCTGATTAGTTGCAAGCTTTTGCAGGAATACCGTCTGTTTACTTTTCGCAATTTCCTTGCAAAAGAGAATAAAACTACCTTACTCTCTCAGAAAGATGTTGCTGGACAATTCCTACAGGAAAAGTAACCAGACACAGCTAATCTGTCTGTCCATGTATTCTTGTGAGCAGGTCGCAATTATTTTCTGATTGAGATTAAATTTTCCAAGCAACATTTGTTTGGCCCAAGGACGAACCCTATTTATATTGGTGATAATCAGATCAGATTTAGATATAGCTCCCATATATCTACAACCGATTTCGGCCCATACCAATATTTTTATCTGTATTAGATGAAGTATGAAAATGGAATACTTTAGTCGCCTTTATCTGGTACTTCACCCATATGTTAACATTTTCTAAAAATGATCACATATCTCATATAAAGTGAAGGAGGTAACGAATATTGTCCAAACCTGGCACATCACAATATTTATATCATATTTATTTATTTCCGACCCGAAACGGACAATATTGGTCCATTTTTTCGGAACCTACTCTATAGAGGGTCCACAAACTCAATAATCATAATACAAGTCAAAATATATTTAAATAATGGAGCGTTGGTTGGGGGGTCGGCAAACCCGACTGATACTGTTTATCAATCGTCTACGCATTAGCCTTTTCGCTGCATTATTTTGGGCTATTATTTGCATTCTCTTTTGTAAGTATTCCATGGCAGAAGAATACAGGTGGATGCATCAACGCTTGGGAACATTGATATGTCAAAATTTTCCTTCAAAAATAAGTAGATTTATATATGTTTTCCTACACGACGCCAATCGGAAGTTGTTATAACATGCATTTTTTTTAATTTTTACAAATTTGGATAATTTTTCATTCAAAAATGTCGATTCAAAAATTGGTTTGATGTCCGTCTGTCTGTCTGTCTGTCTGTTGAAATCACGATACAACCCACATTATTTGACGTAGAGCGCCAAAAGCAGAGCTATTTGCATTGTGTCTAGGATGGTTGGTATTGAAAATAAGATATATCGGTCCACGTTCTGGTATAGTCCCCATATAACGGTACCTCCCGATATTCGGTATTTTGATGATTTATGCCACATTTTTTCGCGGATTTGTCTGGAAATTGGTATTTGTAGGTCATAACGGGTCCCTGAGCGTGTGGCAAAACATTGCATGTATAGGTTCACGTTGTGGTATAGCCCCCATATAAAGGTACCTCCCGATATTCGGTATTTTAGTTTTTTTTTTGCCACATTTTTTCACGGATTTGTCTAAAAATTGGTATTTGTGGGTCATAATGGTTTCCAGCTCCGGTGGCGAAACATTGCATGTATGGGTCCATGATTTGGTATAGCCCCCATATAACGGTACCTCCCGATATTCGGTAATTTGATGATTTTTGCAACCCTTTTTCACGGATTTGTCTGAAAATTGGTATTTGTTGGTCATAATGGGTTCCAGCTCCGGTGGCGAAACATTGCATGTAAGGGTCCATGTTTTGCTATAGCCCCCATATAACAGTACCTCCCGATATTCGATATATTTATGGTTTTTGCCACATTTTTTCACTGATTTGTCTAAAAATTGGTATTTGTGGGTCATAATGGGTCCTAGTTCGTGTAGCGAAACATTATAATTATAGGTCCACGTTTTGGTATAGCCCCCATATAACGATACCTCCCGATATTCGGCATTTTAATGGTTTTTGCCGCATTTCTTCTAATGTTTCTTTTACCCTAAGGTGGAGGGTATTAAAAGTTTAGCCCGGCCGAACTTAATGTTTTTTTACTTGTTTATCCTTCTATAGGTGTATACATGGCAGAGAAATACAGGTAGTCGCATCGACACAGCTGCTGGGACAATTAACTGTCAAACCGATTTTGGAATATAAAATGTTGAATGAAAAATTATTGAAATTTGTAAAAATTTTTGAAAAAGGCATATTATTATAACTTCCAATTGAGGTCGTATAAGAATACATATAAAAATCTACTTATATTTGAAAAAAATATTTTAAAATTGTTGACATATCAATGTTCCCAAGCGTTGATGCATCTGCCTATATTCTTCTACCATGGGTGTATGTAAACACTCAAAGTTAATCCTGATATAAATGATCCTGATATAAACTCGCTATTATAAATCAACGATTCCGTTACAACTATTCAAACTCGCAATGCATCTTCAAAGTACACACGTGTCATAGCTTCGTTTCATTTCATTCTATGTTGTAATTGTCTCGTGGCAAGAAAAATGTAGGTCATTAAAGCCCATTAAAAACAAATTCATACCTACCTACCTACATACGTACATACATACATAGACACATTCGTATTTTTTCCCCAATGCAATTCATTGATTGTTTGGCAATTACAACATTTACGAAGATGTAATTAACGGCCATTGTCCGGTGGTAATTGAATTTGCTGGTGACCGAATCGAAAGGTAAGAAAATTGAGAAAAAAAGAAACGCGACACCGGTGATGGGGTTCAACCTTGTCTTGGCCATTGATTGTAATAATCAAACATTGGTTCAATTCAATTAATTGAACATTTGTTGTAAAGAAATAGCGAAGCTATATTTATTTTATTGAATTTTCAATTCGATTTCAAAATTTTGAGAAACAAAATATATACTAAACAAAGGTTCATAGATTCACACACATACACACACACACACACACTACGGGTAAAAAAAGGTTTGACCAACCAAAAACCCATAGTCATCATCAATTCTCTGGCAAGCGAGAAAGAAAAAAACGGAGAAGAAAAATATATTGATTTTTTTGTAGTCGTCACCGTCTCGCCACACGATGATCATCAAATCTTATATAATGGCACATGAAACGTAGACGCTTGTTCGAAACACTCGAACGCTTTTTTGGGTTATTTTTGCTTGTTGTCTGGTTGCTCGTGGTGTGTGTCTTTGGCTACTCGACAACTCGTTCGGTTACAAACTAAGTCAAGGTTGTCCTTGATCAATCAGGTGAATGCCCTAAACATTATCCCCATAGCATTGGCTATGGAAACACCTGATCAACACCACCACCACCACTATTATCGTCTTTGATAACACGGAGATCTTAAAGACAACAATTTCAATACAAATATTCGAAATAATCCAACAGTTCATCGCAAAGCAGTACTCATTGTAATGTTGTATGTAAATAAGGTATTCATCTTGAGGAGAAACTGATATATTTGTGTAAATGCCGATTAAAATTTTATTTCCTAGATTGATTTGTCTACATAAATCACTCAGGTGAAATGTCATTGAGATTATTAGGTGTGAGACTTATACACCTGTAGTGGTCATATATCGGATTGTCTCCCCTTTCATAGTAGCATAAGGTTTCATTTATTCGACATGTGTTTCTTTAGCTAAAACAATGGCCAAATTTTGAGTGGTTAGGCTAGGAATGCAAGTAATTCATCTCTGTAATATTCTTTTAAATATCTGTAGGTACACTGAGAGAAGGGCAATGGCTCGCGGATTTCTATGGGACTCTTCTTATTCCAGCACGAAATAAAATCACTGCGGAAGCCTCCCGGAATGCAATTTTTTGGCTGTATCGAGTACCGTACATAATCGATAGGAAAATATGACTAAAACTCTCACAATCAAAGGGTATCGTTATATAAGGGCTGTACAGATTTTTATACCCTACACCACATAGTGGTAAGGGTATTATGCCTTTGTGCATTTGTTTGTAACATGGAGAAGGAAGCGAGATAGACCCATATTTACTTTTGAGGATCTCTATAGAATCACTTTCTGAGTTGATTTATGCATGTCAGTCCGTTTGTCCGTCTGTCCATGTATTCTTGTGAACAAAATGCAGGTCGCATTTATTATCCGATTGAGATGAAATTTTCCAAACAACATTTGTTTGGCCCAAGGACGAACCCTATTGAAATTGGAGATAATCAGTAAAAAATTAGATATAGCTCCCATATATAACTTCGTCCAATTTGCCTTTTATTGTGCACCAAACGTGTAATATCAGTCCGAATAGTGTGGAATTTTGCACATACAAACAAATTAGGCCTGAAAATAAGTATGCCAAATTTGATTGAAATCGGTTCGGATATAGCTATAGCTCCCATATATATTGTTCATCCGATTTGTTATTTTTGTCCTCCGCAGCCGTAATATCCACTCCGATATTCAGGGAAATATATCAAAGACAGCTCAGAAATATCTTTGCCAAATTTTATCGAGATCGGTTCAGGTTTGGATATAGCTCCCATATATATCTTTATCTGATTTCAAATTAATTTTGCACCAAAAGGGCAATACAAGTCCGAATTTAAAATATACAAATGCTTCGGCATATTTAGTCCTTTGAACTTTAAATTACAATTATTATCATAGCGTGTATGATTAAATTCTCCCATAAAAAAACTTTTAATTGTTATGTGGAGCTCTACTAAATTAGCAAAGTGGTGTAGGGTATCATAAAGTCGGCCCGCCTGACTTTAGGACTTTCTTTACTGGTTTGTATATAGCGTTTAGAAATAATAAGAACTGAATCCGTTAATCAAAAAAAAAAATACGAAAAATTGGACCAGCATACGCGATTTATTCTCATAGACTGTTGGGCCTATTACGAACTTTAAATACGAAATTTGAAACAAATCCAGTGAAAGGTGTCAATAATATCATTACAATACCGTATATTTGGAGGTACCGTTACATGGGGGCTTTACGAAGACGTGGACGTGGAAATACGAAGTTTGAAACAATTCTGGTAAATACCGTCGAGATAGGGTTATATGGGGGATATATGAAAACGTGGACCGGCATGGCCCATTTACGAACTTAGCCTGCCTACTGGCAAAATACACATGTGTGGAAAATTGTAGCCTTCTATCTTAATTCGTTCGAAATAGAATGATTACAACAGACAGACAGGCGGACATACATATCTAAATCGTCTTAGAATTTTACGCCGATCAAGATTATATACATTGTTGGTTTTGACATGAGTATTTCGAGGAGTTACAAACGGAATGACTGAAGACTCTGCTCCAGATTTCAAATTATGTCAGTCATGATATATTTATTTTCGAATTGTAAATTTGGTAGAATAAATCCGGATAAAGCAAATAAATGATGGTAACGAGAGTTAATCTGGATTAGACTTAGCATGTGAACACTCTATAAGGTATAAATTTTTATTATATTCGGCAGTCTGTACTAAATCGTAATCCTTTTTTTGGTGAATTCCGACGTACTTTCTCAAAATCTGCTACACGTGTCTTAATTTTTGAGCTCTTTTTTCATTATCGGTAGGTATTTTCCTATAATTATGTGTGCAGTGTAAACGACATCTGCATTTGCTAAACGAGAGAGAGGGAGAGAGAAAGCAAAATACATATCCAATGTTATTTGGTTGACGTGTAAACGTCGACAACTTCGACGTCATTAAAAATACACAATTAAATGACTGGTAAATATGGTCAATATACCGACCAACCGACAGCCAGACCGATCAACCATTTCAATGAGCCGCTTGTATGTCTATCTGCCCGACCGTCTGTATATAATTTATGGAATGTGACGATGATCTTGAATGCATTTCCTAGATAAAATATGTGCGTGCTTCATAAATATGCATAGCCAAGTTAATATTAGAGCGGCATTGTTAAATAACCACTTAACACAAAAACAACGAAAAAATAATTTTTATATTTTGTTAATAACTTAAATTAATTCAATATGTTTTTCTTAAAATATGTCAAACCACAACAAATTCACGTGCTTTCTTTCTTTTCTTTTCTTTTTTTTGTTGCGCGGCCCATCAGACCTTTGACAATGAAATCCAATTCAGTCCAAATAGCATTTCACTTAGTCACGGTGACGATGTTTTTGTAGCAACAACGCTTAGCATTGCAAAAACACAAACACACAAACTTAACACTCTTCTTTTAGCCCTGAACATGACGCCGACAAAATTTGAAGTAGCAAAAAATTAACGAAGAAAAAAAAAGAAACGTAAAAACCCCAAAAGCAACCATTGAAAAGTTAAGAGTTCAGAAGAAAATAAAAAATTATTGAAAAAAAAAAATCTGCCGAGTTGGCTGGAAACCCCGCACAACATTGACATCTGTTTTAGGGGAATGATGGAATAACAGAGACAAGAAGTAGTGACTAATTAATAAACCAAATAAAACCAATATTACGATATATCTCCTAACACCAACACCTAAATTAATCGTTTTACAAAGCTTCGTCACTTATTTGTTGTATAATCGAAGGAATTGACATTCTGAGTGATGTATTTTATGAAGACATATACGGTGTAAATGAGGCTTTACACATGGTTAATTCCATGGTAGAAGAACACAGGAAGTCGCATCAACACAGCTGCTGGAACAATGAACTGTCAACCCGTTTTTGGAATTAACAAGTAAAAAAGCAGCTAAGTTCGAAGTTCGAACTTTTAATACCCTCCACCATTTGAACGAAACTTAAAAATCTTCAAAACAAATTCCGAAAAAAATGTCGCTAAAATCATGAAAATGCCGGATATCGGGATGTACCGTTATATAGGGGCTATACGAAGACGTGGACCTGCATACGCTGTAGTACTCATTGGTATATTCCAGTTCGAAATTTGAAACGATGCCGGTGAATAATGTTGCTGAAATCATCAAAATATGGGGGCTATACGAAGACTTGGACCGGCATACAAAGGTTCTTGCCATAGGCTGTAGTACCCATTATGAACTTCAAATACGAAATTATAATTAATAACCGCTATATGGGGGCTATACGTAAACGTGGACCGAAATGGCCCATTAACGAACTGAACCTGCCTATTGGTAAACTAATGTATGTATGCAACATTTTAGCCTTCTATCTCAATTCGTTCGAAAGATAGCGTGAATAAGATCGCTAGATCGTCTTAGAATTTTACGCTGATCCAGAATATGTATACTTTGTAGGGTCTATTATGAATATTTCGAGGAGTTACAAACGGAATGACAAAGTTAATGGAGGGTATAGAATGGTGGAGGTGAAAAATTATTTAAATTTGTAAAAATTGTTGAAAAATGCGTATTATAACAACATCCGATTTGCGTCCTATAAGGAAACATATAAAATTCTACTTAATTTGGCAAAACATTTTAAATTTTATTTATTTTTTTTTAATTAGTAGAATTGTTGTATATGTTTTCCTACACGATTCCGATCGGAGGTTGTTATAATTTGCATTTTTTTTTAACAATTTTTACAAATTTGAATAATTTTTCATTCAAAGATTTCAATTGCAAAATTAAGGTAAGGATACATAAAGCGCTTATCTGGCTGGCTTAAGTCATCATCTGGCTTCTTCATCTACGAGGAAGCCAGCCGATGATTTAAGTCAGCCAAATATGCGCTTTATGTGTTTCCACCCTTAGTTTGAATGCTCTCATGGCCCATGGTAGAAGAATACAGGTAGTCGCATCGACACAACTGCTTGGACAATAAACTGTCAAACCAATTATGAATGAAAAATTATTCAAATCCGTTAAAACCGTTCAAACATGTGTATCATAAGAACCTCCGTTTGACGTCGTATAAGAATTTATACGTTTTCTTATACGACGTCAAACGGAGGCTCTATTTAAAAAAATATACATTTCAAACTTCTATCCCTTTTAATGGCAAATTTTGCACTTCCAACTTAATCCCCTACCCAAATACCCAATTTTGTACCATTTAATACTTTTTAATGCACCGCTAATTTCCTTGCTAAACGCACACAGAAAAAATCTGTTCAGCCAAAACCAAATTGTACTGAATTATGTATTATTTAGTTACAGTTGTTACACTTAGTACACATTTCCAAAAACATTCACTTATCAACATATATACTATATCAACATTACTTCCCAAGCTTAATTTTTATACTAAATGTCAAAATCTTAGAATTATACGTTCACAAAATAACAAAAGGTACGAAATTTAATGCTTGTACACTTCTATTCAGAATTTAAAAAAAAACCAGCCTAATCTCAAACCTACCCATCCAGCTTTGGCCCACATGCAAAATTTGAAGATACTAGCTTTAGCCATTTCATCATTTTCAGCCATGACGATATTTTTACATATCAACTTTTTGTTAGCGGATCTTGCAGGACCATATTCTTTAAATGTTTTTTCTGAGATTTTTCAATTTTATTTTACAAGTTTGTGATTAATTTTGAATTTATTGGGGTTGCCACAATCAGCAATCGGAAATGGACGAGAGTTCTTAAAATTTTTATAAAAACCCATATTAAAACAAATACGTTTGAATACGAACGATTCTAGTGAAAGTAACTTTTATTTACAAAAACAGGCTGATAGTATACGCAATTACGAATTACCAAGACTACCTACATTTTTCAGTCCTACAAATCAATAGTATTCTTATTTCCAAGTTTCATCATTCCAGCTCGATGAGTTCATCCAAATTGAAATTGTTTCAAATTTAGTACCATTTAGTACTTTTCCTGTATATAAGTACAACTTTGGAACACTACCTCCATATCCCCATCCTACACTCCGTCAGTAATGTTAATTTAAAATTTCACGAATTCAGCTCCATCCGTTTCTTCAAGATCAGTAGTACCGTTTTCGTATGCAAGAGTACAAACTTCCAAAATTTCCACCTACATCCACCCTTTCCTCAGCCTTGATTTCCATTTTAATTTTTTTATTTAGCTTTAACCGTTAACATGATACGACATTTATAGTGGGAACTTTGGTGACCATCAGTGACCCTCATTCCAAATTTAAGAGTTCTAGTTCTACTGCGTTCTCAAATACAAAGGGAACCACATTAAGCACCTTGTAATACTTTTCGTACCATTCGTCTGCGAATTTCCAAAAAACCAGCTTTATCTGACCCCTTCGGACCAAGAGTGACCCTCACCCAAATGTTCAAGATTCCAGTTTCAGCCGTTTCGTCTGGGCTTTGATGGATCGTGAAGTTAGTCAGTCAAATACATTACTTTACGCTTCTATTAATATTTTTAATATATTTTATTAATATATATATTTTTATATCCTCCACTCATTCAGTTTGTAACATCTCTAGATATTCGTCGTAGACCCCATTAAGTATATATATAACGGTACATCTCGATATTCGGTATTTTGATGATTTTCGACATCTTTCTACGGATTTGTCTAAAAATTGGTATTTGTAGGTCATAATGGGTTCAAGCTCCTGTGGCGAAACATTGTATGTATAGGTCCATATTTTTGTATAAAGTTGTCTATAAAGGTTTCCGTTTTGATATGGCCCCCATATAATGGCTTCACCCATTTTATGGTTTTTTTGAAAAGTTTAACAGCATTATCCAAACGGTATTACTGGTATTAGTAGTTAAAGTGAAACACGTTTGAATTCAGATACTTTTATATTAACATGTTTTCTTTACCCAATGGTGAAGGGTATTATAAGTTCGGCTCGGCCGAACTTAACGTTTTTTTACTTGTTCTATTTTAGCATTTTCCTGCTGGCAGTTGAAGGATTTACTTCGGATGCACGATTCAGGTTGTGATGCCATGAGGCGTAGTGAAAAGAATTTGATGATTAGGTGGATCCCTTGAATACGAATATGGTATATGGAAACCGTGTCCTGTTGCCAACTTAAAAAAGTATGACTTTGACCTTAAGTCCTCAACAGCCACTAGACCGGCTGTAGAAAAAATATAAAAATTTAAAGAAAGACCACGATATCTTTTCGAAAAAAGTTAGGAGTGTAAAGCAATTCTTGACCTGTGAAGGACTTTTTATTCACAGCTAAATACATAACAAATATATAAAGTGTCATAATATAATACGAATTATTGCTAACTGACCATAGACAAGACTATGTCAAGGCTTCGGAATTTCAATAAAAATTCTTTCTCAAGCGATTTACATGACCTAACAACAAGTTATCTGGATTCATTTAAAACGCACCAAGGTCAAACCAAAGTTCAATATATTTTGGGAATTTTCGAAACTGAGCGAATAAAATAGCTTCCTCATCAATGAATACGTTTGTTCTATGTGTATACCTTGGACGGCGATGGCGACGCACGTGTACACATACATAGGTCCCGCTTGAAGGTCCAAGCATAGTTTTATGCTTTAATCTTCTGCAGAGCAAAAAACAAGACAAAACACACATTTCATTTCCCACCACACGATGGACCAAAGCGATAAATGTTGACAGTGACCAATGTTGGTGTGTGTGAGTGTGTATGTGTGTGCGTGTGAATTTTGCCATACAGGTGTATGGGTAAACCTGTTATAAATTTAGTATTTGTGAAATGTATTATTTGTTGTCTTCAGTTGAGTTGTTGAAGTTTTAATACGTATTTGAATACAAAATATTTTAAAATAACTACAAGAGAGAGCTAGGTCGTTAGAGCAAGAGCGAAATATGTGCCACAGTAATGATCATTGTCTGGCTCAGCAAACAGTTTGAGATGAACAGGCACCGTGGGAGAAATTGTAGCATCATCAATATTGTTATACCCTTACTTGCAAGTAATCGCTGTTTCGTTAGCGTAAAGTTTCTATTAATAGCAAAAGCCGATTTGAGAAGAAACAAGTGAAAAAACATTGAGTCCCGGCGTTAGGTAAAAACAAGTAAAAAAGCTGTAAGTTCGGCCGGGCCGAACTTTGAATACGCTCCATCATTTGGAACGAATTTGACGATTCTCAAAACAAATAAAATCCGTAAAAAATTCTGTTAAAATCATAAAAATACCGAATGTAGCTCTTATTTTAGGGTCGATACGCCGACATGGGCCTGCATAGGTAACTTTTGTCATAAGCCACTATAATATTCAAATGCGAAACTTAAACAAAAATCGGTAACAATGTAGCTAATATCATAAAAATACCGAAAGTCGGGAGGATCCGTTATATGGGGGCTATAGGAAGACCTGGACCTGCACAGATTTTTTGTCTTAGGCTGTAATATTCGTTACGAACTTCAAATGCCAAATTAGAAACAATTTCGGTGAATAATGTCGCTAAAATCTCTAAAATACCGAATATCGGGAGGTACGGTTATATGGGGGCTATACAAAGACGTGGACCTGCACAGACAACCTCTTGTCATAGGCTGTATATATACTTTGTGGGGACTAAAATGTATATTTCGAGTTGTTAGAAACGGAATGACAAAGTTAATATACCCTCCATACTATGGTGGAGGGTATAATATTTGGATTCAAAGGTGTTCCGCTTTAATCTGAGATTAAGTTTTAAAATATAATAAAGTGGGTGGAACCGTTATAAGAGGGCCATGCCAAAATGGATAAATTTTGTACCACAAGATTTGCTACCAGTTGAGAGTCTTATGCACCACATTCAAAACATCGTGCAAAATGCAGCTAGGTTCATTAAAATACCGAATATCGGTGGCTACCATTTTATGGAAATTTTGGATCAATACGGACAATGTTTTGACATCGGTTGTAGAACCCATTATGAACTACAAATAGAAAATGTGGCCAAAATTGCAAAAAGGGCGAATATCTGCAGATACCGTTATATGGAAGTAATAGGAAAACGTGCACCTATATTGATCTGAAACAAAGGGTAAAGGCCCATTACTATAATACCAAATTCAAAATAAAACAAGTTAAAAAGTATCAATTGGTTCTGCCGACAGACGAATACCCTCAGCCAATGTTCGATTAATTAAATATTAATAAATATGATATCAATATTGCGACGTGCCAGGTTTGGACTATATTGGTTATTTCCTTCAACTTACATGAGATATGTGATAATTTTTAAAAAATATTAAAATGTGCGTGAGGTAGCAGGTAAAGTCGACAGAAGTATTCCATTTTCATACTTCATCTAATACAGATACAAATATTGGTGTGGGCAAAATTACAAAAAAAAAAAAAAAAAAAAAAAAACAAATATTTATATCCAATTTTATGCGAAATCATGAATTCCGATTAATTCAATATTCATCTCAGGTCCCTGGTTGAGAGAAATAGAAATAGTATAGTAAGTTGTAAAGGATCGCTGCCTTTTTTTACAAGTTATGGCAGATAAAAACATTTAAAATTGTGACCCTTTGTGGGTGAAGTACCAGAAGGGGTTCACAGATATACATCATCTTCACAACAGATCTTGTGTGAGCCAAAATTTTTGGATCTGTGAATTTTGATGAGAGTTGAAAGCATATTTCGCGTTTTATTTTTCAAAATGTTGAACCCCTTGTAATGGAGATACCACAAGGAGTGGACCGATATATCCCATCTTCACAGCAGATATTTTTTAGTAGAAATAATGCGATGTGTAAAATTTGTAGAGGACCGGATGCTTATTTCGGGTTTTATAATTGTTTTGGTTATTCAAAATTTTGATCCTTTGTTGTACCAAAAGGAATGGTTCGATCTTTACCATCTCTATAACAGATATTGTGTTGATGTTATGTTATTTTGAGTTTCATGGATATTCAAAATTGTGACCCTTTGTGCGGAAGGTACCCGAGGGAGAAGTCCGATATATCTTGTGTTAGAAGAAATAATGGGGTTTGTGAAATATCCAAATCTCCAGCCCTCTTGGATGCTTATTTTAGAGTCGTTTTGGTTATTCAACATTTTGAACTTTTTTTGGGGAGGTACCAGAATAAATGGTCCGATCTCTACCATCTTTATAACAGATTGCTCTTTTGAGTATTATAAATATTAAAAATGTTGACCTTTTGTGGGGGAGTTTGGCTGAAAAAATTCATATTCACATCAGATCTTTGGTTGAGAAAAATATTAAGACATACCAAGTTTAAAAAGATTCGTTGACTAGTTTAGTTATGAGAGATATATGTATTGAAATTTGTGACCCTCTGCGGGGGTGGTACCAGAAGGGATGGACTGATATATATTATCTTTACACTTGTGTGTATGAGATAAATGAAATTTGAAGAGGTTCGGATGTATATTTCGCATTTTTTGAGGGCGTTGGTTACTTAAAATGTTAACCCCTTTGTGGAGGAGGTACCATAAGGAGTGGTCCGATGTATTTTACATCAGATCTTGCGTTGATAGAGATATTGAGATGTGCTGAATTTTAAAGGCATTGGATAGTTATTTCGTTTTACGAGCTTCATGGCTAAATTGTAATTAGTTGTTGGGAAGGCACCAGAAGGAGGAGACCGACATATCTCATTTTCACGTCAGTTCTTATGTTACTAAATATATTGGGATATGTATAAGTATTTGCAAATCGAATGATCCTTTCTCTTTCTATGAGGTAAATTATTTGCTTTGAGAATGTATGTACCGATGTTACCCATCTCCAAATTCGATCAAAGTTTCACAACAATATTACGTTGAGATTTATCATGCGGACTAACCAGTCAGACAGACAGACAGACGGACATCCCTAGATCGACGACAAATGTCCGATCTATGATATCGTATAGCCCCCATATAACGGGGCTATTCTATTTCTATAGAATTGTATGAAAATTCACACACGGATTTCCTTCTTAGTACTTTACCCCATGGAAGAGAATTGTGTATACAGAGACACAATATCGTGGGCGATACTCGCTATTTGGATGATTTTAGCTACATTTTTTACCAGAATCGTTTCAAATTTCGTACTTAAAGTTCGTAATAAGTATTACAGCCTATGACAAAAAATTGGTCCACATCTTCGTATAGCCCGAAAATAACGATGACTCCTGATATTTGGTATTTTGATGATTTTGAGAACATTATTCACCGGAATTGTTTCAAATTTCGTTTTTGAAGTTCGTAATGGAAAATTGTCTATTATATAGATCCACGATATCATATAGTCCCCATACCATTGTGCACCCCGATACTGGCTTTTTGGATTAATTAGCCGGAATCGTTTCAAATTTCGTATTTAAAGTTCGTAATATGTATTACAACCTATGACGGAAAATTGTCTATGCAAGACCACGTCTTCATATAGCCCCCATATAATGGGTTTCCTTTATTTATTTCCTTTATTTCCGGTATTTTTCCACGGATTTTTTTGGAAATTCTTCAAGTTCCTTCAAAATGATGTTTGATAAGTTCGGCCCGGTCGTTAATTTTGTATACCCTACACAACACTGTGGTCAGTGTATTATGTCTTTGTGCATATGTTTGTAACATGGAGAAGGAAACAGGATAAACCCCCTAGTTTCTTTTAATAATCCGCATAGAATCACATTCTGAGTAGATTTATGCATGTCCGTCCGTCCGTCTGTCCATATATTTTTGTAAACAAAGCACAGGTCGCATTTATTGCGCGATTGAAAAGAACTAAAATTTGAAAACTTTTTTGAAATTGAAAATAACCGGTCGAAATTTAATCGGTCAATGTGTAGTCGAAATCGGATGGAATTTGACACATACGACCAAATTGAGGTAGTTATAGGTGTACCTCTCACATATATTGTTCATCCGATTTGTTATTTTTGTCCTCCGCAGACGTAAAATACATTCCGTAACAACGATATTCGGGGAAATATATAAAATGTAGCTCAGAAATACCTTTGCGAATTTTATCGAGATCGATTCAGATTTGGATATAGCTCGCATATATACCTTCATCCGATTTTACGTTTATTGTGCCTAAAAAGTGTTATATCAGCTCAAGTAACAAGGATTTTGTTTTAGTCCGTCAAATTTAGTGAAAATCGAGGAGGATATATATTATAGTTCTATTCCGCTTTAAATTATATCTTCTTCAATGATATAATACGCATTCTTAAACAATCATAAATTCCCCATGATAACGTTTTTACTATGGAGGGTATATTAACTTTGTCATTCCCTTTGTAACTTCTCGAAGTACTCATGACAGACCCAACAAAGTATATGTATTCTAGATCAGCGTAAAATTCTAAGTCGAAATAAAATTCTGTCTGTCTGTCTGTTGTAATCACGCTATCTTCGAACGAATTGAGATAGATGGCTAAAATGTTGCACACATGTTTATTTTTCTAGTAGGTAGGCTAAGTCCTTAAATGGGCTATGTAGGTCCACGTCTTTGTATTTGAAGTTCGTCAAATTTGGTATTTGAAGTTCGTAATAGATACTACAGCCTATGACAGAAAATTGTCTGTGCAGGTCCACGTCTTCGTATAGCCCCCATATAACGGTACCTCCGAATATTCAGCATTTTGATGATTTTAGCGTCATTTTTTATCGGAATTATTTCAAATTACGTATTTAGAGTTCGTAATAGAAACTACAGGCTGTGACAGAAAATTGTCCATGCAGGCCCAGATCTTCGCATAGGTCCCATATATCAGTACTTCCCTACAGGGTTGTCCATATTCGACGGACCCATCTGGCAACGCCATAACTTTTGACAGAGATGTCACATCGCTTAATGACATACCGCGTTTGAAGCGTCAGTCCAAGCAGATTTTTACCATGAACCAATACACGCTACGCGAGTGCTCTGAAATAGTTGAAATTTACAAGAAGTCACAACGTGCTTTTAATACATTAAAAAATGTGAGAAGTGCGCCATCTAAGAACACCATTAATTTCGACTGGTAAGGCTCTTTCTAATCCGAAGAGGCCATATAAAAGTCGACCAAGGCGATCGGCCGAGAATATCGTTGCCGTACGAGCCAGTGTTGAGAGGTCCCCAAGAACATCCCAAAAACGCCGTTCTCAGCAGTTGGGCATGGCTCGGTCCACTTTACAAAGGAGGTTTTCGGACAGCTCCGATATAACAGTACCTCCCTATATACGTTATTTTGATGATTATAGCTACATTATTCACAGTTTACTTCAAGTTTCGAATTTGGATGGGGATGGCTTATGACAAACAATGCCTATGTAGGTCCACGTCGTATAGACCCCAAAATAGCGGCAATATTCGGTATTTTTACAATTTTGATAGAATTTTTTAGGGATATAAATTTTTGAAAATTTCCGAATTTGTTCCAAATGGTGGAGGGCACTCAAAGTTCGGCTTACTGCTTTTTAACTTGTTTGTTATGGTAGCTCTACTAAATATACAAATTGGTGTAGGGTATCATAAAGTCGGGCCCTTCCTTACTGGTTTACTTGTTAAAATTGTGAATTGGTAACGAACCACAACAAATAGCATCAGACACTTGTTGTTGTAGAAATAGAAAGAATTACAGTAAACCACATCAGATCAAAAGATCGCAAGCATATTGAAAAATCTCATGAACAACAATAAACGTTATTCTCAAGAGCAACAATCCCATGGCATACGAATGACCCAAAAAACGAAACAATTGAATTGCATCCCATCATTCATAGCGTTTTCAGGTATCACCTCTGTTTATCACTTAATATTTCAGGAAGAAATAATTTATGTACCAGCACATGTAAACATGTAAATAAAACTATGCCTAAGGGCACTAAATAGCCCATCCGAGATCATAGCAGATAGGTCATAAGTTATATGAAAACATTAAATATCAACTATTTCCTTCCGTTTAGAGTACCACTCGCTTGCTGCTAACGACTGCCTAGCTTTACGCATTCAACGCTAATAAAGGAAATGTATGTATCATCGTCGAGCTCATCATGAGTAGCGTTTTTGTCAGATCGCTTCGTAGAACACAATGCGTGTGGATAAATAAATACTGGTGCCAGCTGTTTGATTTGATTGAGGGGGTCAATTTTTTCAAAAGTGTCGTAATTTACAATGTGTCAGACACGAACTCGTGTGGTACGACAAAGTCTTGCGCTCATGCTGAGATCTGTTGCGATGTCGTATGCAATGCAGCAATGATCAATTGCAGCGAAAGGTAGACAATTTGGCAGACATAGAACCAACGATTTATAGACACATGTGCACTCATATATACGATAATGTAAATTACACTGTGCGACAGTTTCAGAATGTAGGACATCCCTTTGGGCAGAAGAATTCTTTGCTGAGGATTGAATCATGACAATAATCCTAATATTGGGGAATTTCGAAAATTTCGAAAACTTGTAAGAGCAAAAGATGATTTAGATTTTACGAATTGTTGATCATATATATGTCATTGTGGCTCTTCGTGTCATCAATGCCAGACGAAACGTCTAGGTTCATAATCTTGAAGTTTGACTTGTAGGCAACGGTTGGTTGGTGGGGGGACATGCGCTAAGGTGGGGGTTTGGGAATGCGTACTAAAAAGTACTCACAATATTTTTTTTAACCTAAAATTTTTTATTTTTTTATTTTTTATTTAACCTAAAATTTATTATTATTTACTAAACCCATCAAATTTCGAATGTAAACCATTCTGATGTTTTTGGAAATTCATAAAAAAATGGCCCTGACAAGTATTAACAAGTAAAAAAACATTAAGTTCCGCCGGGCCGAACTTTTAATACCTTCCACCTTAGGGTAGAGGAATATCGGGAGGTACCATTATATGGGGGCTATACCAAATCGTGGACCTATATATACAATGTTTCGCCACATGAACTAGGACCCATTATGACCTACAAGTACCAATTTTCAGACAAATCCGTGAAAAAATGTGGCAAAAATCATCAAAATACCGAATATCGGGAGATACCGTTATATGGGGACTATACCAAAACGTGGACCGATATAACTCATTTTCAATACCAACCATCCTAGACACAATACAAATTGCCTACGGCAAATATTTAGGGATGTCTATACTATAAGAGCTAACATCTTGAGGTTACAGTTGTTTCAAGGTATCGTTGTTGTTATGAAATTTATACTCAACAAGTAAAAAAGCAACTCAGTTTGGCCGGGCAAAACTTTTAAATACCTTCCACCATTTTGAAGGAACTTGGGAAATTTCTAAAAAATTACGTCGAAAAATACCGCTCAAAGGAAAACCTTTAAATGGGACTATACGAAGACGTTGTGCTGCTGTAGTACCCATTACGAACTATAATTTGAAGCAATTCCGGTAAAAAACTTTCTCTAAAGTCATTAAAATGTAGGGGGTACCGTTGTATGGGGGCTATTCGATATCGTGAACCGATATAGCCCATCTTCGAACTTGACCTACCTGCAGACAAAAGGCTGATCTGTGCGACATGTTAGCTCCCCATATTAATTCATTTTGACTCCAACGTGATTGCAACTGTCGGACAGACGGACGGACAGAGCTAAATCGCCAAATTGAATGTTACGCGAATTAAGAATATAAATATACTTAATAGGTCTAATATTTTTTTTCGATGAAGTTACAAACGGAAATACTAAATAGTGGAGGGCTCAAAAGTACTAAATACTAAAGTGATTTAATTATTAAATACCTAAATATACCAGAGTGAATGTTTAGATTTGGAATCCCGAAATTTGATATAGAGGTCTCTGTTGGTATCTGGTGGTGGTTTTGCAAATTTGTACTATAATTGTTCGAAAGGTACAAGGTGAGATGAAGAAACTGCAACAAATTTCAGACTGTTGTCATTTCTAAGCCACTTGTCCGACAGCTGTTATTCCAGTGACAGCTCATTATAGCGTCAAAAGCATTTTGGTGAGAATTTTCCAGAATTTTCCATTTTTATATTTGTCTGGAAAACCACAAGTGGCTATCGTTAGAGCACTCCAGCATTTGAATGTGAATAAATATTTTGTGTATCGTACTATCGCTCGTTACCGTGATACTGGCAGCGTAGCCCGACGTCAAGGAATTGGACGGAAGAAAACAGCAACATCAGCAGAAATGGCTCGAAAAGTAAAGAAGCGACTTGATCGAAACTCGTGTCGCAGTGGCCGAAAATGGCTCGTGAGCTGAACATATCGCAATTTTCCATTCGGCAATTCTGAAAAATGAGCTCGGGGTAAAGCCATTGAAATTCCAAAAAGTGCAAGAACTTACACCGACACAGAAACAAAAAGAAAATAGCTAAAGAGTTGCTTCGCTTGGCCAAAAGTAGTGAACTGCCGAATTTGGTTTTCTCCGATTTGTAAACAGTTTGTAAACAAACAAAATGATCAAGTTTACTTGTCAAAAAGGTCAGCTGAAAATGTGCACCTTCGGTTGGCCATCAGAACTCAAGCGCCGGCCATGGTGATGGTGTGGACTGCCATAACAGCCAATTTTCGCTCTCCGCACGTATTAATCGACCGTGGCATCAGAATAAATGCCGAATATAATCGCGAAAATATTCTGGACGATGTATTAAAGCTTTGGGCACGTAAACATTTTGGCCGCAGACCTTGGACATTCCAATAGGACTCAGCACCATCGCACTCTTCACGCGCTACCCAAAAATGGTTACAAAATGAGGTTGCTCGCTTCATTTCCAGCGCACAATGGCCTCCAAAATCTCAGGATACCAATCCGTTGGACAATTGTGTCTGGAGTATTTTGGAAAGCAAGGTTGGCCCTAAAAAATACCAAAATGTCGATCACCTCAAGCAAGCGCTTCGTCGGGAATGGGCCAAAATACCGCAGAGCAACATTCGGGCATTTGAAGGCCATAATTAGTGCCAAAGGTGACCAATTCGACCAAATCTAAACTTTTTCTAAAATTTGATGCTATTTCCGACATTTTTTGCTTTCATTTAATAAAATTAAAAAAAAGTAAAAATTATGGCCTTTGACTTTGTTGCAGTGTTTTTTATCTCACCCTATATACACTTCACAACAATGATATTTGATACCAGATATTAGATACTGCCCAGAAATATCTATTGCACATTCAACTGAATTATCCTGGAAGAAATACGACATTTCGGCTTCCATATATCTATTGCTAAGGCATTTCATTTTTATACCCTTAGCCATATGGCTATTATTTGATACGGTCAAAAAATGCCTAGTCGAAATAACGGTTTTAGACCCAGGTTTCTTTGGACCAAATTCCTTTCAGGACATTTGGAGTCGATCTAGCGATGTCCGCTCGTCCGTCTGTCTGGTGCGTACCATAACTCTTGAACGGAGTGTCCGATTTGGACACAGAATTATTATCAAACTTAGATCGAGTTCGGAGATGAGCAATATTGGTCCAATCCCTCCGATACCTCCCCCACAAAAAGTCGCACTTTTCACAAAAAATTATTTTCTTTATAGAATTAGAAAGGATTATCCCATTTTGTGCAAACTTTGTAAATCCCAATATTTATATCAGTTCTAGGTCAGGTGCGGAAATAGAAAATATCGGTTCACTCCAACATGTACCTCTCACAAAAAGTGTCAAAATTTTGAATAATTACAACTCTTATAAAATGCAAAGTAAGCATCCGATTCTCTTCGATTTTCGCACATCACAAATAATCCAGTGAATCCACAGCAATACTAATATTTCAGTCTTGTCAACACGTGTCCATAAACGCAATTTTTAATTTGGTAGGATTTAGGATTTTAACGCTCCTTTGTTTCCGAACTGTCGAACGTCTAATGTTTAGCTTTTTAATGATTTAAAATTCACTTGGCCACTTTATATTGAATTGCATCAAAATTATATTGGTAGACCTGTGTAGTAGCTGGCTTCATAAGATATGATTTATATAAGAAAAGGAAGAGGGAGAGAAATCAATGCAATTTAAATTGAGAGGGAGAGAGAGAATTCAATATCAATTAAATAAAAGTGAAAGTGTAAAATGTAATATTTAAGGGAGTGATAATTACTCGAAGAGAGAACAACAATTAATTGCAGGGGTGTGTTTTTTTTGTGGCTCTCTTAATGGAATTGGGAAAAATGCGGCGAATTACATTTACCGCTAAAGGGGGGTGTGTTCTGGGGAGGTAATGCGCACACTCCGGAAAATGTGAGCAGAATTTATGTTCATTGGAAAGCGGCGAAAAATTGTTGATGTCGCCTCGACTGCTGTCAACAGCCAGCCATCTAGCCGCTTGCTTATGTTGGGCCCTATAATGCAGCAGTTGTTGTTGTTGTCGTCGTCGTCGTGGTTTTTGTTGTACGTCAAAGGGGGAGGATGAAAATATTATTTTCGATGAAAATTGCAGGGTACCAAGTGTTTGTTGTCACCCTTTAACTTTTAGTATTTGCGTGTATATTTGGGGAAGTGAATCGCGCGGTACACACGCACATCGCTGTTTGTGTTTTTTTTCTGTCGTCGTTGTCGGCCCATAATAATAGTTCGGATAGAACCAACCAACCAACTAAAAAAGAAAAAAAATCATAAAAATAATTATAACAAGAAAATAACAAAACGAGAAAAAAAAAAAGAAACCGCAAGACACGCGAAGTGAGTGATTTTGAGTATTTTTCAACAACTGGCTGCCAAGTGAAGCAAAAAAAAAAGAAAGAAAATGGAAAATCTGAAAATTCAGTTTGAGTGTTTTTTTTTTAAGAAATAAAATTCTAAAAATGAAAAGAGTTTGCTTTTGTTAATCAAAAAAATATTGAATTTCGAAAAGAAGCAAACTTTTAAATAAAAAAAAAATCCAAAGAAAATTGTGCTGTTATTACATCCAAGGGAAGAATTCCATCTGCCTGTGTCATCAAGCAACATCCTTTTTCAATTGTTCTTTTTCCAGCAGATATTGTGGATAATCTCTGTCAAGGAAATATCATCTCATCCTCTTCCCAGAAAAAGGTAAAAAAGATTTAAAATGAATTTTTTTCTTTAAGATTTTTTTGAATAACTCCGAGAAAAGCCCAAATTCAGGGAAAATTCGAACTCATTATCTCATCCCTTTTTTTTTGCCAAAAATTGTCTGTCTCTATTGGAAAGAGGAGAGCCGAAAAAAACGTTTCTTGTTTGACGGGTTTCTCCGGTTTTTTGACATTTCCGCATTAGTGTCATGGCAGATACTTTGCACACCATGGTCGGCAAATTTTTGGTGTGAAAGGAGTTCTGCGAAAAAATATTCGCAATCTTCTTAAATACTTGTTAGTATTTTTAAGATTTCTTTCTCTGCAATGTTAACTGAAATTAAATGATTTTGAAATTTAACAGATGTATATTCCGTTTTCCGCCCCCTTTGCCGCATCGTTGCCATCACACACAACATCATCCTCCACTTTTTTCACTTCCATTTCGAGGTTATCCTGCTTTCTGTGTTGGCATAATTTCTTGTTTTCCGTATGTCAGCGATAACCACCACCACCTTCCTCCTCCTCCTCTGTTTCGGCTTCTATTTCCTTTTTCTCCATTCTCGATTTCTACTCGGCTCCATTGTACAATACGTAAATATCGTGTATCATTCTCATCATCATCAGCAGCAGTGTTATCATCCACTCTACCCACTTACCAACCATCCGACCAACCACCAACACCATGGCAGCCTTCTTTGCTTGGAATTGTTATATTTTTCATTCAGGTTTTTCTTAACAGCAACAACAACAACAATATCGGCAACATCTAAAAAATCTCCATTATTTGCCGTCATCCTTGACAGTTAGAATTTGAAATGGATATGGGTATGATGTTGCCATATTTTTGAGTTGATATCTAATATCATCGCTTCGTTGACTTCCTGTGAGATAATGTTTGCGATGAAGGGAGAATGCCAAAAAAAAAAAAAAAAAAAAAAAAAAAAAAAACAGAGAGGGTGAGAAAGAGAAAATAATTGAAAGAGATACTAAAAGAGTTTGTATTTCACTCGATTCCAGTCAAGTAAGCATGGTGTTGCCATATTTGATATGGAACATTTTTTGTTTGTAATATTTTTGCGATTCTTATTAGATGAATTTTTATTTTTGAAAATTAGCAAGAAAGCTAAAAATACATACATAAAAATAGTTAATGATTTTTTGATAGTATCAAATGTCACAGTTGTAACAAAAAAGATTGCAAAACAAAACCGAGTTTTCTTTGTAGCATTTCGTAGTGATCGTCTTTCTGCTTATAGCTACATATTAATGGACAAGTCGAGTAGGATATGCAAATCCACTTATGATTGATACAATAATGGCCTTGAAAAGTACAAAAATTGTACTCAAATTTTCCATGTAGTTAAAATCACCAAGTCGACATAAATCCAAAAATTAAGCAATGCAAACTCCACCATAGTATGGTGGGTATATTGAAGTTTGGCAGTCCGTTTGTAACACCTTGAAATATACATTTTAGACCCCCACTAAGTATATATATTCTTGATCAAAATTCCATGTAGATTAAGGAATGTCCGTCCGTCTGGAAATAACTCAAGCTTCCGAACGAAATCAAGTAGGTTAATAAAATTTTGCTCAGATGTGCAGAACTTTGGGAATTGAAAATTGGATATATAGGTCAAAGTTTTGGTACAGTCACCGCGGTGTAGTACCAGGAGGAGTGGACCGATGAGTAATTTTGTTGTTGTTTGTGTCAAAATCAAGATAGGTGGATTATGCCGCTTATGCGGAGGCTATACGAAAACTATAACAGATTTCGATCCAATTCAAATTCAGTTATCTAGATTGAAAAGATTGGGCCTTCATATTCCAACATTGCAATGAAATTTTGTGCAGATCTGGGGAATATTTTCCCATTTTTTGAAAGTTACGATTATTATACCCTCCACCATAATATGGAGGGTATATTAAGTTTGTCATTCCGTTTGTAACACCTCGAAATATACATTTTAGACCCCCACAAAGTATATTGATCAGCATGAAATTCTATGTCGGTTTAGCGATGTCCGTCCGTCTGTGGAAATCACTCTAGCTTCCGAACGAAATGTAGTACGTTGATAAAATTTTACGCATATTTGTATTATGTCTGCAGAACTTTTGGTATTGAAAATGGGCCATGTAGGAATAGCTCCCATATAACGGTACCTCCCGATATTCGGCATTTTGATGATTTAAACGATATTATTGACCGGAAATGCTTTAAATTTGGAATTTTAAGTTCGCAAAGGCAACTACAGCCTAAGATAGAAAATTGTCTGTGCAGGTTCACGTCTTCGTATAGCCCTCATGTAACGGTACCTCCTCATATTCGGTATTTTGATGATTTTAGCGACGTTATTAACCGGTACCCAAATTTGGTATTAGAAGTTGGTAATGGATACTGCAGCCTAAGACAGAAAATTGTCAGTACAGGTCCACAGTTTGGTATAGCCCCATATAATAGTACATCCCTATTTTCGGTATTGTGATGATGCAGGTCCATGTTGTCGTATAGACCTTTATAAAACGGCTATGCTCGGTATTTTTAAGATTTTAACAGAGTTTTAAACGGATTTTATTTTTTGAAAATTGCCAATTTCGCTCCAAGCGGTGAACACATATATTCCATATTCGTGCTAGCTCCAACAAAAACATATATCAGCCAAGAAAGACAAAAGAACCGTCATGGAAAGTTCATATCCAAATATTCTAAAACTGATTTCGGCCAAAGGGCCCTAGTTGTATCAATAGATATGTACCCTCTGTAGCCAAAAGGTTTAGGGGAAAATGTGTCCTCTCTTTTTGAGATATTTTTTGTTCTGCACTTATAAAAATGGCTCAGGCTCTCAGGATAACATTTAAACCCGTCCGTTAGACTTGCTTATTTAAATCCTTCCCTTTCTTCGAGTAGACACCTATAGATAATAAGGGTCTTCTTAGACCGATGCATCATATAATAGAAATGGACATTCTTAAACATAAAAGAGATAATTACAAAGACTCACATAGTGGTATATATGATTAGAGATATGGCCCGATCAGCAGGCTTTGGCTGATTCAATACAACAGTATGTACTAAAATGACTATCTGATATTGAAGAGAAGTAAGTAAAGCTTCAAGAATCTTGAACTGTTGTGTGTTAAAAACCAGTAAAGAAAGTCTTAAAGCCGGGCGGGGCCGACTTTATGATACCCTACACCACTTTGCATATTTAGTAGAGCTTCACATTACAATTAAAAGTTTTTGTGGGATAATTAAATCATACAAGCTATGATTATAATTATGATTTAAGTTCAAAGGACTAAATTTGCCGAAGAATTTGTATATTTTCAATTGGGGCTTGTATTGCCCATTTGGTGCACAATTAGCTTGAAATCGGATAAAGGTATATATGGGAGCTATATTCCAATCTGAACCGATCTCGATAAAATTTGGCATAGATATTTCTGAGCTGTATTTGATATATGTTCCTGAATATCGTTGTTATGGAGTGAATATTACGGCTGTGGTGAACAAATATAACAAATCGGATGTACAATATATATGGGAGCTATAGCTATATCTGAACCGATCCTCACGAAATTTGACGTACTAGCTTCTAGACTAAATTCGGTCGTAAGTGCAAAATTCCATCCCATTTGGTCTAATATTACACGTTTGGTGCACAATAAAAGATAAATCGGACGAAGTTATATATGGGAGCTATATCCAAATCCGTCCCGTTCTCGATAAAAGTTATTTCTGAGATGTATTTGATATATTTCCCCAAATTTAGCATACTTTTTTTCAGGCCTAATTTGACTGTATGTGCAAAATTCCATACTATTTGGGCTGAAATTACACGTTTGGTGCACAAAAAAATATATGGAAGCTATATCTGAATTTCCGATAATCCCCAATTTCAATAGGGTTCGTCCTTGGGCCAAACAAATGACCTGTGCAAAATTTCATCTCAATCGAATAATAAATGCGACCAGCATTTTGTTTACAAAAATTCATGGACAGACGGACGGACGGACATGCATAAATCGATTCAAAGTGTGATTCTATGCTGAACACCAAAAGGAACTATGGGTCTATCTCGTTTCCTTCTCCATGTTACAAACAAATGCACAAAGACATAATACCCTTATCACTATGTGGTGTAGGGTATAATGAGGGCCTTTTTCGAAGGTCGAAGATGCGTAATTTCGGTTCAATCCTTTTCCTATTAAGTCAATAAATTTTAAGAATTAGATATCCCACAGAGAGCGATGGGAGTATACAATTTCAGTTTAAACTTGTTTTTTTTATCAGGTCTAGGTTAGGTGGGTAAATAGTAAATATCGGCTAACTACTTTATCTACCTTCCACACACAGGGTCAAGCTTTCGAATTATAATATCTCTTATAAAATATGAAAAATGTGTCAGATTGTCTTCAAATTCAATCTGGTCAAAACTTTAAATAAATACAAGGCTCATTCACACATCCTAATATTTCTACCAACGCTAGATCTGATATAAAGATGGGATATAGTCAACCACCAATTCAGTTTATTCACCCGCAAAGGTTCAAATTATTGATTACTTATAACTCTCGTAAATAGGAAAATATTATAACCATTTTTGTTTCAAAAATGGTACATCTCATAATTTTTTCCTATCACAGACTTAGTGTGAATATGGGACTTATCGGTCCACTCCTTCAGATCTACCGAGTTAAATTTTCGTGTTTACACACACCCTTAGGAGGATATAAATGCCGCTCAGCTGTTGTTTGTTTACGTATACATACACAACCAAAATATAATGCAGAGGATTGTAAAAAATTGTATATCAACCCGCTATTAGCTATTTATTCGACATGAAAAGTCAATTATATAAAAATCGAGCAATTTTAAGATTTTCTAAATATATATAAATACAATTTAATGTTCCCATCTTAAACATCCATAATAAAAAAATAATTATCCATTATAACTACTTTACATTTTTAACAATTTCTTCTTCAGAAGAAATTACAACACCTCATCGAAAATGATTTCCTTCAGTTTCAGCTCTGTTCCCAAAACAAGTATTATTCAATTATCATTCATTTTAAAACCAAAAAAAAAAAAACTCACACTCACACAACTAAACAAAAATAGTATTGTAGAAAATGCCGGTTTTTCATACTCCCTCACACAGACGAGTGTACGCATACACACACACACTTATACACCCTTTCGCATTTATTTGATTTATGCGGAAGACGGAAAAATCATCCGAAATGTCATTCACACGAATTTCACTCAATAGAAAGGAAAGTTTGTGAAAATTTTCCGTGTCTCTCTTTGGGAGGAAATCATGCTGTTTCAAAAATATACTACACTCTATTCTCTTTGAATCTCTCATGTAAATTCATTCTCAGAATTGTGCAAATCTCTTGAACAGAGTTGCCGTATTTGCATTTTTTTTTGTTACGCTCATAACTTATCGCATATTAATGGTGATGATACATAAAGAAGGGCTCAATTCTCGTTCGATAAATATGTGTTTCATAGAAAAAGAATTCAGCTTCAGATTGGCATCATGACATGGTATGTTTTGTAACATATCAGATGGGGTTGTCTGAGCCGCAATCGATGTCTGTTCTCGTTTTCCCTTATAGTTTTACATTAACAGCAATGCCATTGTGCTAAGCTTCTTACGTATCATCACCTTACCTTGAACGGCTCCTCTGGTGTGGATAGTTGAAAGTCCAACGGAGGTTTAATGGTTTAATGACAGATTATCAGGTCGGTATGGCGCCCTAAATTATTCAAGCATCTAGGTGTCTTAACTTAAAGACACCTTCGAATGCGAGCATATTGATTGTATATCGATCAATCCCAACGTGCATCAGATTTAATTGCCGAATCCAACAGTAAGTCTATGACTTTTCGACAGATTTTGATGCAAATGACTCGACACTTTCTTCCTTTTAATGATGACAACTTAGGATTCGAATCCAAAGCTCATAGATGCTGGGCAACGTGCAAAAGGGCTATAGACTTAAAATTAGGTAAAAAGATGATACATGGGCAATTCTAACATATGCATCTGTAGTCTGGTGGACAGCCTTGGACAATAAATGTAATACCAAAATATTACAGAAAGTCCAACGAATGTGCTGCTTAAGCATTTGCGGTGCAATGAGGACAACACCAATTAGGGCTTTAGAGACAATTCTATATGTACACCCAATAGATATTCAGATACGGTACGAGGCGGCCATAAGGCTAAAAGCGATGAACGAGTGGATAAGTAAAGACCTCGTTACATACCATCAACAAATTGTACAGGTGACAACGGGAGAATCAATGGAAAACATTGTATCAGACCAGATACCTGAAACAATTGTAGCTGCCTCACGTGAAACATTAATTCCTACCAGAGACTCGTGGATCGACGATCACAAATGAAACTGAAGGAAACTGTTGTTAAGAAATGGACAAAACCACCCGCATATACCTATGGAACAATGAGGGCGTAGGGAAAACCACAAAAAATGTTTGGGACGATCCCCATGAGATGAAAACTAGGAATCTTTTATTATTAGTTAAGAAATAGATTAGCAGGATAAAATGGATCCTTACGGGGCATCTGGGCCTACAAGCACATCTGTATAAAATTGGATGTGCAAATAACAGCATATGCAGAGCATGCGGGGAAGATGACGAAACATTGAAGCATTTTCTCTGCCAATGACCAGCTTTTGTCAATATCAGATCCCAATTTTTAGGAAACGACTCCAGACCTTAATCAGATCATGGTAAATAGGATAAAACGGTTAAGAAATTTTGTTAGTGCAACTAAATTTCAAATATAATAGACTGTTAGTCCAGAGCGCTCAACAGGCCTATACTGGCACCAGGACATGTGGCGATTGTTTCGTCTTTTCAACCTAACCTAATCTAGGATTTGAACATAGACGATTCACTGATATTCACAATTTTTTAGATCTAGACTTTATAGACTCAGTCACTATAGCGAAAAACGACTCCCATAACAATGACTTGGGGCTCCTAGTCATTGCTTCGGAGCCATTTATAAAATAGATATCAAACTAACTTCAAAGTCAAAGAAGAAGGCATGCTGAAGGATTGTAAATCATCGCAGTTGGGGTTTCGACAAGGATTCAATTGCGGGTAATTAGTTTTATATTATCCGAGCTAACATCTAGGAGCAAGGAACTGTCCTCAGTCACCATGGAAGGCCAACCTTGATTCAGACGGACCCCTCACAGTTCTACCAAACTTTTTGTGAGTCGATCTCATAAAAATATCTCTTAAAATCTCTCTCCTAGAGAAATGATATATGTCTCTCTTCATGTGGCAGTAAAGAGGATGAGGTCGTCAAAGGAGCAAAAACCTGGTTCAAAGAGGCTATGCTAGCAAGTGCTATATTTTTAATTCCAACTAAAACTAAATCTCCAAATAAAGTTTCCGCAAAAAATAGGTGACAAAATGGAACAGGTTAAAGCTTAATTTAAACAACTCAAGGGCGACGCATCTCAACTACTCTACCCAGTAATCCAAAATTCAACTCAAAGAAAAGTTTGCCCCTGGTAGAGTTAGCCAGGCTACAATCTCCTAAAAATCAGAATACAAGTCCGCTTAAAATGGCGCCCAACCAGATCCCTTGCACAGTGGGGAAATTCCATTTGTTGGCATCTGTTTTGAAATGGTTACCTCTTTGCTCAAGAGCACAGCACCATAAAAAGCTTCTATCTTTCTTTGGGCCAGACACCCGATTGTTAACGCAACTCCACATTTGATTAAAAAACTTCCTCCAATTTGAGCTAACAACAGCCAACGACAACAGCTGCCAGACTAGGTTATACGAGCCTAGGGGGAACTGACACCTACGATACCAGAAGCCTATATATGACGAAAATTAACGAATGTGATTAAAACCCTTCAAACTGTCAAAATTTTTGTTTACATCTGTAGTGTAAGCGGTGCGACTTGTGTTGCCAAAGAAACAACAACCACATGGTGTTGCATTCGTAGCTTTGTTTTTATCAACAATAAACTCAAAGGCCAGGGCAAAAATTTGATTTTCGTCCTGGACTTTACTCTTAGTGCCGCCAAAGCAATACCAACCGACCAAATCAGAAAATGTCTAACATTTTCTGGCCAAATGTTTTGGTAAGAAATACCAAAACACGACTCCACACAACTCTCACCTCTTGAGTGACACACTAAGAGAGAGTGGGAGAGAGAGAGCGCCAACAAAACATCCTTTGACATAATGACACTTTAGGCCGCAGAATTTTCTACAAAATTTGGCAATAAAAGAGAAGACAAAGGCAAAAGCAGACATTTAACATTGATTTTCAAGGCGGTTGGTTGGTCATAGAGAAACGTCAAAAACGAATCGTGAAAAGCGAACTGCTAAAAAGAAAGTTGGCGTTTGTGAAAGCAAGTAGAGTGCAAAACGGAAGAAAAAAGAATTAAAATTAAAAGAAGAAAAAATAATTGAAGAAAAATGATTTAAATCTCAAGAAAATACTTTAAAGTAGTTTAGAAATGTAGCCAAGATCCAGATGAAATCCTCGAAGAACTAATCAAATAGAGCATCATTCAAAACCACTCTTCCTTATGGTGTTGCACCAGAATATCCTTCAAGTGATTGCATAAAGTGGTGTGTGTGTGCGAAATGTGATGACAAAATTTTAAATGTTTTCGGACTGCATGGCCAAGAAAGTTTTACGTGGGGCCCAACGAATGAGGTTATGTGTTTCGTTTTGATTTTAAACTTCCACAAGGATAGGCAACCAACAGTCGAAGCAAAAACAAATCAACCAATCAAGTGCAAGTGAATTTTTATTAAAACAAGGAAAATCGTATTTTACATTAAAAATTTATGAAACTCGTGTGGCATACGTTTTCTGAAGAGGTTGGTCTCCACTAAACGTCAGGACGAGGAAAAAGTGTGATTTGCCAAAGCAGCCAACAACAGCAGCAGCAGTAGTAGTAAGGAGTAGAGGGAGAGAACGAACGAGCGAGAGAGAGAAAGGTAAGGGCGGACGGAAGAAAGGAAAGCAAGCAAGCACAAGCGAGGAATAATTGAAATACTTCAAAGCAGTATTGTTGGCACACGCGCAGAATGTCCTTTAACCCCCAAGTGTCTACAAATTTGTGTGTGTGGGGGGCCATGAGGTCAACAAAATAAAACTTGAAAGAATTATGTTCGAATAAGGAATTGCTTTCAATGTTTAATTCATCCATTCGAGTGAGATAAACAAAATGAATTTTAATAGAATTTATGGTGGCCATTATATGGGACTGGCCAGGTCAGGCCAGGTTGATATGATATACACATCAGGGAATTGGATGTAAAATGTATTGCAAAAGATGTTTTTTTTATAACGCTCATGCTGAGAAAGCGTGTCGTTTCGAACCATGTGCTTTCATTAAGTTGGTGTGTTGTTTTTAAATAACCGTCATACCATTGATCTAAATGTTTGTTGGACAGTGCTAAATTCTTTCAATATCAAAAAAAAAAAAAAAAAAAATAAATAAATAAATAAATCAATAAAACAAAAATGAACCATTTATTTCAAAATTGTAAAATGTTTAACACTTGTTCTCCACAATCAATATGTACTCCGTTTGCCGCAGCCGATCTTTTGTCAAAACACATATTGCGATAGGAATCACAGCACTAAAGATAACAAATTAAAAAGCAGTAAGGCCGAACTTTTAATTCCCTCCACCATTTGCAAAGAATTTGGAAATTTTTAAAAAATAAAATCCTTAAAAAATTCTGTTAAAATTTTAAAAGTACCGAATATAGCCGTTATATTGGGGTCTATACGACGTGGACATACATAGACATTGCTGTCATAAGTCATTACCATATTCAAATTCGAAACTTGAAATAAACGGTGAATAATGTAGCTAAAATCATCAAAATATCGTATGTAAGAAGGTGCCGTTAAATTGGAGCTGTGCGAAGACCTGGACCGGCATAGACAATTTTCTGTCACAGGCTGTAGCATCCATAACGAACTTCAAATACCACATCTCAAACAATTTCGATGGGTATTGTACCCAAAACCCATACCATACCCATACCGAATATAGGGAGGTACTGATATATGGGGCCTATACGAAGACCTGGACCCGAAGAGACAATTTTCAGTCACAGACTGTAGTTCCCATAACGAACTTCAAGTACCAATTTTGAAACAATTTCGGTGAATAATGTCGCTAAAATAATCAAAATACCGAATATAGGGGGGTACCGTTATATGGGGGCTATACGAAGACTTGGACCTGCACAGACAATTTTCTGTCACAGGCTGTAGCATCCATAACGAACTTCAAATACCACATCTCAAACAATTTCGATGGGTATTGTACCCAAAACCCATACCATACCCATACCGAATATAGGGAGGTACTGATATATGGGGCCTATACGAAGACCTGGACCCGAAGAGACAATTTTCAGTCACAGACTGTAGTTCCCATAACGAACTTCAAGTACCAATTTTGAAACAATTTCGGTGAATAATGTCGCTAAAATAATCAAAATACCGAATATAGGGGGGTACCGTTATATGGGGGCTATACGAAGACTTGGACCTGCACAGACAATTTTCTGTCTTAGGGTGTAGTATTCATTTTGAACTTCAAGTACCAAATTTGAAACAATTTCCGTGAATAATGTCGCTAAAATCATCAAAATACCGAATATAGGGAGGTACCGTTATATGGGGGCTATATGAAAACGTGGACCTACATGGCCCATTTACGAACTTAACCTGCCTACTGGAATAATAAACATGTGTGCAAAATTTTAGCCATCTATCTCAATTCATTCCAAATATAGCGTGATTACAACAGACAGACACACAGACGGACATGGCTAAATCGTCTTAGAATTTTACGCTGATCAAGAATATATATACTTTGTTGTGTCTGACATGAGTATATCGAGGAGTTACAAACGGAATGACAAAATTAATATACACTCCATAGTATGGTGGAGGGTATAAAAAGCAAGCAGAACGCTAACTAATGAAGACATTTCGTCTGAGTTTGAAAATCTAATGTAACAACTTATTTTTGCGCCATGCTACAACACTGCTGCTTCATAGGAACCCATTTCGCAGTGATTGATCAAACTTTGTTGGAGAGCACCTGATTTGTTATTTATCATATACGCTGTTTAACTATTTATAAGGCTGAATCCGGACAGAGAGCTAAAACCATTAATTGTATAAGAAATTTAATCATTGACCATGTAGAAAACAAGTTAAAAAGTATCAGCCGGTTCTGCCGACAGACCTATACTCTCAGCCAATGTTCAATCATTTAAATATATTTTGACTTCTATTCTGATTTTCTAGATAAAAATATTGGTATGGGGAAAATTACAAGAAAATCGAACATTTTTTATTCGAAATCATAAATTTTATATTCATCTCAGGTTTCTGGTGGAGAGAAATATTTAGATATATGTATGAAATTTGAAAAGAGGTGAATGCTTACTTCGCTTCCTTTGAGCGTTTTGTTTTTCAAAATCTTCAACCCTATGTGGAGGAGATAACAGAAGATATGGTCCGATCTCTACTATATTTATAATCTACCAAGCCTGAATGGAATCGGATGTTAATCTCGCCTTTCATGAGCTTCGTTGATATTCAAAATGTTTGGGGGAGTTACCAGAAGGAGTGGACCGATATATCCTATCTCAACACCTGATCTTGGGTTAATAGAATTATTGGGATGTGTGAAATTCAAAAACAATCGGACTCTTACTTAACGTTTTATAAAAGTTGTAATAGTTCAAAATGTTGAACCTTTGGGGGGGAGGTACTTGATGGAGTGGACCGACATTGTCCATTTTTGCACCTGACCTATCATTGACACACATATTAGGATTTGCAAAGTTAGAGCTGAGGGTATAAGTATATTGGGGAAACCGTTGTTAATGGAACCCATTCCACTGTACCAGCATCATAGAACGTGTTAAAAACTCAAAAGGTTTGTTAAATAAATCAAATAATTAGATGTTCGCTCAGATCTCAGTACCTTTGATTGAGCGTATGCCTTTGCAACAACATCTTATCGTATAAAAAATCATAATCACATCGAATTGTGGTCGGTACGAGAACAGCCTCTGTTACAGCGGCTGAAAGGAACAGAACTGTTATTAACAGGCAAACAACCTATGGTTGGATGCCGTCCCGACAACGAACTTCAGGGCATTTACTATGTAAGCAAATCGAATGTGTCAATGTACAATATCAATGGAGAACTTCTGAGAAGTCCGAAACAATCACAGACTGGTTATTAATATACTTCTTAATGAGGGCACAGGGCTTGTTTCGAACAGTTTTCAACGCGAACAAATTCAAAATCTTCAAAAACGCACTGTCCTCAAAAGCATGGCACGGTGATATTTTCGTTTGCACACTTTGTATTCATTAATTTTTACCACAATGTCAGGGCCCATTATCTGTAAATACATTTGGAATGAACTAAAGACAACAAGTCCCCGACAGAAGAAACTGTCTCATGTGTTATATCGCCCCTCTTAATTCACATAAAATAAAAGATATTTATTTGACATTATTTGATCGAAAGATGCGTGATAACAAATAACGTAACTTTTGGTAAGGATCGTTTAAAATTGCATCTGCTTGGTTGACATCTGCTTTTTTGACACCTAAAAAATGAAACTTGAGAATACACTTAAAACATTCAAAATATTATTCTTTTACCTCCGTATCCCCCAATCACAGCAATCGGAATAAGAACACAGCTCCAAAGCACATCCACGTTTGCATTTAATTAGCCCCTCTGCAGTATTTGAATGGCGTTCCCAAAGGTCCACTCCCCTTGTAATTAAAAATTTAATAAATTTGTAGTAACACCAACTGTTCCATTTGTATGCATCAAAAGTGTGGACCAACATTTACTTGTATTACCTTCTCTTGATGGAAAGAAATTTCCAATATTTCTTTTCATGGGATGGTATACAGGGTGAGATAAAAAAGACTGCATCCAATTTCAGACTGCTGTCATTTTTAAGCCACTCGACCGACAGCTGTTAAAATTATTCCAGTGACAGCTCATTATATTGTTTACAAGCGTTCAAAAGCATTTTGGTAAGGATTTTCTAGAAAAAAAGTTATTCGTAATGGAATTCAAGCGTGATAGTGTGATTTCTTTATATTTGGCTGGAAAACCACAAGTGGCTATCGTTAGAGCACTCCAGCATTTAAATGTTAATAAATCTTCTCGTTACTGTGATACTGGTAGCGTAGCCCGACGTCAAGGAAGTGAACAGAAGAAAACAGCAACATCAGCAGAAAAGTAAAGAAGCGACTTGATCGAAACCCGCGTCGCAGTGGCCGAAAAATGGCTCGTGAGCTGAACATGCCGCAATATTCCATTCGGCAAATATTGAAAAATGAGCTCAGGCTAAAGCCATTGAAATTCCAAAAAGTGCAAGAACGTACACAGCAACGAAAGAAAATAGACTCAAAAGAGCTAAAGAGTTGCTTCGCTTGGCCGAAAGTGGTGAATTGGCAAATTTGGTTTTCTCGGATGAGAACACATTCGTTGTCCAGCAGATGGTAAACAAACAAAGTGATCGTGTTTACTTGCCAAAGAGGTCAGCTAAAAATGTGTACCTTCGGTTGGCCACCAGAACTCAAGCGACGGCTGATGGTGATGGTGTGGGCCGCCATAACAGTCGACGGTCGCTCTCCGCTCGTATTAGTCGACTCGTATTAATCAGAATAAATGCCGAATATTATCGCGAAGATATTCTGGAGGGTGTATTAAAGCCTTGGGCACGAAAACATTTTGGCCGCAAACCTTGGACTTTCCAACAGGACTCAGCACCATTGCTCTCAGCATGCGTCACCCAAGAATGATTTCGAAATGAGGTTCCTCGCTTCATTTCCAGCGCACAATGGCCACCAAAATCTCCGGATACCAATCCGTTGGACTATTGTGTCTGGAGTATTTTGGAGAGCAAGGTTGTCACTAAAAAATACCAAAGTGTCGATCATATCAAGTAAGCGCTTCGCCGGGAATTGGCCAAAATACCGCAGAGCAACATTCGGGCAGCGTATGACCGTTTGAAGGCCATAATTTGTGTCAAAAGTGATCAATTCGAAAAAATTTAAATTTATTCTAAAATTTGATGCTATTTCCGACATTTTTTTGCTTTCATTCAATAAAATTTAAAAAAACAAAAAGGTAAAAATTATGGCATTTGACTTTGTTGCAGTTTTTTTTATCTCACCCTGTATATACTTGATCAGCGTAAAATTCTGCGACGATTTAGTCCTGTCCGTCCGTCTGTTGTAATCTCACTAGAATCAAGACGAATAAAGATAGGAAGCTAAAAATTTGCACAGATCAGTCTTTTGTCGGCAGGCAGGTCAAGTTCGAAGATGGGCTATATCGGTCCACGATATCGTATATCCCTCATATAATGGTGCCACCCTATATTCAGTATTTTGATGATTTTAGCATTTTTCAATGGAATTGTCTAAAAATCCATACTAGAAGTTCTTTCAAAGCACTTTACCCCCTTGAAGGAAAATGTTCATACAGTTCCTCGATATCGTATAGCCCACATACAACGGTACCCTCCGCTATTCGATATTTTGACGATTTTACGGACATTATTCACCGTAGTTTTTTCAAATTTCGTATTTAGAGTTCGTAATGGGAACTACAGTCTATGAGGGTTAAAAATTGTCTATGCAGGTCCAAGCCTTCATATAGGTCCATTTTTCAGTATCTCCCTCTAATCGGTATTTTGACGATTTTATGTACAATATTCACCGAAATTGTTTGAAATTTCGTATTTGAAGTCCCCAATAGGGGACTGCTGGTCCAAGTCTTCGTCATGCTGGTCCAAGTCTTCGTATAGATCTCATACATCAGTACCTCCCTATATTCGGTATTTTGACGATTTTAAGTACAATATTCACCGAAATTGTTTGCATTTTCCTATTTGAAGTTCCCAATAGGTACAACATCCTGTAAAAAAATATTGCATGTCCTGGTCTTCGTATAGCACCGATATAACGGTACCTCCCTATATGCAGTGTTTTGATGGTTTTAACATCATTATTTACCGGATTTTTTCAAGTTTCGTATTTGAATAGTTCAATGGCTTATGACAAAAGTTGCCTATGCTGGACCCCAATATAACGGCTATATTCGGTATTTTTAATATTTTAACAGTATTTTTAACGGACTTTAATTTTTTTAGAAAATTTTAAAATTTGTTCGTAATGGTGGAGGATATTTAAAGTTCGGCCCGGCCGGACTTAATGATTCTTTACTTGTTGTTATCTTTGTGAATGTCGTGTCGGCTCTCCGCGAGGGTAATCTAGTTCAGTGGATTGTGTTCGGATGCACCGGTACCGGAATGTTTGGAATACAGCTGGTAGTAAGCTTGGTACCGGACCCTCTATTATAGTACCACAGGTGTCAGGTGACCGGCCCTTGGTTCCCGGAGCAGGCTGGCAGTTTGGATTGGCCCTGCGTGGAGCATCGCTGTTGTTTATATCTAAATCGCGAGTAAACCCGTGGTTTGAGTTTCGACTTCCAATATTAAGCGGGCATATACAGGCAAGTGTTTTAAATAGCCATTGCTCCTAACCTGGGAGGACACCTGTATGCGTCTTTTGATTCCTTGTCTGGATATTTCTTCCAACTCCAAGTCTTCTATGGAAACTTCCATTTTCAGTCTGCTTTTGTATGACAGTGCTATAGTAATTAAATGTTTTCATAAACAAAAATTGTGTGTATCGATGTGTGTGTTTAAGGAGTAAACGTTTTTTATAAAATATTCGTGTGTGTGAGTAGTACATGATTTGGATTCCGTGACCACCCTGCCTAATACGGTTACATCAAAAATCCAAAAACAAAAACAGAAATGTAATATAGAAAACAGCAAGTGGCGCAATATTGTGCCGGTGTTGTGGCGCTACGAAATGAGGACGCCGCCAAAATGACGCTAAGGATTTCATCAACGTGGGGAAAAAATTGAACAAAAAACGACAATTATTTTATCGATACAAACAAACCCAAAAAAAAAAAGAAAAGAAAATGAGTGTGTCATGAGAGAGAATAATTAAAAACATATACAAAAAAAAAAAAAAAACTAAGAAATAAAATAAAAGGCCATCCTTAAATTCCACGCAAAATTACAAAATTCTCTTTAGACACAGCAATTAAACGCGAAACATTTGCAAATCCAAATTGGAAGAACTAAATCCAAAAGAAAACTAACTGAGGAATAAGTGCTGTTGCCTGTCGCTTTCGACACCCGAACACACACCCACCCACCCCTTGGCAATGCCATTAAGGGAATAGCAGTTTTATTTAACTACTCTCCACAGAAAGTTAAGTTGCCGTTGTCGTCTGCCTTTTCCACTTTTTTTTGCATTCCAGTTTCATTTCCATCCATTTCTGTATTTGCTTTTCTCAACACTTTCTGCATTTTTTCTCGGTCAAAAGTGCATTATGTCATTTTGTCGTGTCGTCGTTGCATCTCTGTGTGTGTGTGTGTGTCTGCCACTGAACTGCAAGGAAAAAAAAAACAAAAATAAAAAAAGAAATAATTGTTCAAGTGTCAAGTTTATTTGAGATTTAAAAGCTTAGGGAAAGAAATACACGACTATTGCTGCCTAATAGCTACTATCATGGCTTAGACAAAAGGGGGCGATAACGACGTTGTGCATGTGTTTGTGTGCATTAATGGTTTAGTATGTTGAGGAAAAAAGGAGGAAATGTTAATTATATGTACCTGCTGGCGATTAAGTTCCACACTTAGATTGGTTCTAAGTGCATTCCAAATACCTCAAGTGGTATTATGGGATATGTTTTTTTCTCCAAATTAGATCACAACAACAACAGCAAAAACCGGAGGAAATAATAGGCGTGAGTGACTGTATTTCGTCCGACAGAGCGATTGGAGCGTTAAAAATAAACGGAATATTTGAATTTTCCCCAAAAGGCTATGAAATTTGCAAAACGCCAAAGTAAATGATCATTATATTACAATGCCATATTACGTGGCATACTTCTAGGCGCGGTATAAGTAAACCTTTATATAAATAATACACAGTTTACATGAACTGCATAGAACTAAACAAGCATACTGGTTTTGAGTAAGATCGGTTGAAAATAAGCAAATTAAGAGACAGATATGTTCGCTGGTACCAAAATTTTAATACCCTCCACATTTCGAAATAACACTTTTGAAAATATATTTATTAGTGTCGCGATCTAGTATTCGTTAGAAGGAACTTGCACTATTAAAATTTCCAAAAAAGAAGAACGACAAGATGTGTGATGTATCGAGAGATACCATTATATGAGGACTATGCTGAAAAGCATGGACTTACATATATAAAATCAATTACATGTATGTAGGTAAATTTCTACCATGTGGGTTGCAAACATCAATCAAATATGTTGAGAAATTTTATATTCGTCAAAATATTAAATACCGGAAATTTCATTTACATGGGGTTGTATGAAAACGTCATTAGAGGTTATATTCATTAGGAACTCAAAATATATAATTTAAAGCAATTTCGTTGTAAAATGTGACTTCAATCGTCAAAATACCGAGTATAGGGAGGTACCATTATGCGGAGGCTATGTGAAAATTTGGATCTGTATAAACAATTTCCGGCCAGTGAATCCGGTACCTAATAAGTACTTTAAATGGGCTAAAAAAATATGGCCAAATCCCCAAAAATATTTTAAATCGGGTAGTACAGTGGACATACAGGGTGAGATTAAAAAACTGCAACCAACTTCAGACTGTTAAAATTATTCCAGTGACAGCTCATTATATTGTTTACAAGTGTACAAAAGCATATTGGTAAGAATTTTCCAGAAAAAAAGGTATTCGTGATGGAATTCAAGCGTGATAGTGTGATTTCGTTATATTTGGCTGGAAAGCCACAAGTGCACTCCAGCATTTAAATGTGAATAAATCTTTTATGTCTCGTACCATCGCTCGTTACCGTGAACTGGTAGCGTAACCCGACGTCAAGGAAGTGGACGAAAGAAAACAGCAACATCAGCAGAAATGATTCGAAAATTAAAGAATCGACTTGATCGAAACCCGCGTCGTAGTGGCCAAAAAAGAGCTAAATAGTTGCTTCGCTTGACCGAAAGTGGTGAAATCCTAAATTTGGCCACCAAAATTCATGCGCCGGCCATGGTGATGGTGTGGGTCGCCATAACAGCCGATGGTGGCTCTGCGCTCGTATTAATCGACCGTGGCATCAGAATAAATGCCGAATATTATCACAAAAACCACATACCTTTGACATTCCAACAGGACTCAGTACCATCGCACTCAGCTCGCGCCACCCAAGAATGGTTACAAAATGAGGCACCAAAATCTCCCGATGCCAATCCGTTGGACTATTGTGTCGAGTATTTTAGAAAGCAAGGTTGGCACAAAATAATACCAAAGTGTCGATCACCTCAAGCAAGCACTTCGTCGGGAATGGACCAAAATACCGCAGAGCAACATTCCCTTCCCCCAAAAGCAAATATAGTATCATTAGTGCATTTCGTACAAATAAAGTACACATTTCCGAAACCAGCCCCATATGTCCAGGCTACGCATGAACAGCGTCCATAATACCAAATTTCAAATTTCAATGCCTATATGTTCACCCAATACCAAATTGTACCAAATATAGTACTATTTAGTACTTTTCGTATAGTAAAAATGGTACTTAATTTGGTATTGGGTAAAGGGATAGAGCTGAAATCCTGATATGTGATATGGATGTTTTAGGATAGATACGGAAATGGTTTTGGTATCTCAATTCCTTTTACCAACACTTACATCCATATCAAATATCAGGACATCAGCTTTATTTTCAAAACTACCCCCATATCTCAAATGAAGATACCATCAATAATCTAAATATCAAAATTCACAATTTCATCTCTTTCCCCTCGTCCAATACCAAATAAAGTACCAATTAGTACTTTTCGTACAATTAGAGTACACTTTCCCGAAACCACTTCCATATGTACAAGTTAAGAATTTCATTCCATTTCAGATTTTAAGTCCAAACCCGATTCTAATTCTGAAGTCTACAACAAACTACCCAATAACATCTGTTTTAGTACAATTTAGTACTTTTCGCACGAATTTCCAAAAGTTCTGCCTTATCACACGTCTACGCCCCAGGACTGACCTTCGGTAATATTTTCAAGATTCTAGTTTCAGCCAATGATAAAATAATACAGGTAGCCGCATTGACACAGCTGCTGGTACAATGAACTGTAACCCCAATTTTGAAACTAAACACGTTCAAAAGCAGTAAGTTCGGCCGGGCTGAACTTCGAATATTCTCCACCATTTGGAACGAATTTGGAATTTTTCAAAAAATAAAATCCGTTTAAAATTTTGCTAAAATCTTAAAAATGCCAAATATAGCCGTTATATTGGGGTCTATACGACGGGGACCTACATAGACATTGTTTGTCATAAGTCATTGCCATATTAAAATTCGAAACTTCGAAATAAACGGTGAATAATGTAGCTAAAATCATCAAAATACCCAATATTGGGAGGTACCGTTATATCGGAGCTATACGAATACCTGGACCTGCATAGACAATTTTCTATCTGTAGCTGTAGCATCCATTACGAACTTAAAATGCCAAATTTGAAACAATTCCGGTGAATAATGTCGCTAAAATCTTCAAAATACCGAATAAAGGGAGGAACCGTTATATGGGGGCTATATGAAAACGTGGACCTACATGGCCCATCTTCGAACTAACCTGCCTACTGGAAAAATAAGCATGTGTGCAAATTTTTAGCCTTCTATCTCAATTCGTTCGAAAGATAGCGTCATAACAGCAGACAGACAGACGGACATCGCTAAGTCGACTTTGAATTTTACGCTGATCAATGAGTATTTGAGTATTTCGAGGAGTTACAAACGGAATGACAAAGTTAATATACCCTCCATAGTATGGTGGAGGGTAAAAAAATTGGAATGAAAAATCATGTGATAAGAACCTCCGATTAGCGTCGTAGTATGAACCTCCGAATTACATCGTGACGTCTCCGAATGGCGCATAAAAATCTTACTTATATTTGAATATACATTTACAATTTTTTTGACATAACAATGTTCCCAAACGTAGATATGATGAAGCGTTGATTCTCAGTCAGATATTTCATTACCCTTTTATATTGTTATTAATTGACGGAAATTTGCGTATATAAGTTGAAGACTGTTAATTTTATTGGGGATATTTGCGTGATCTTTTATTATTTTAAAAAGAAAGGATTATATGAATAACTAAATTTAATTTCAAAAATCTTATTGTGATTTATACTTTTTAACTGACTAACAAACCCTTAAAATGAGCATACTTTGAGGCGCAATATTAAACAAATATATTTTGTGTCGCATGCGATATTTCTATGTTTTGCTTTAATTTAACTACCAAAGGTAACTGAAAGTTTGTGTGACTTATATTATTTTGTGTCACAATACATAGGTGGCGTTCAGGTAAAAAGAAAACAATAAAAAACGTTATGTTAGTAGGATAAGGTCGTGGAATCTTTTTGTTGCTTTGAAAAAAGGTCCATGACATATTGTCTTATTAATTAAAAAAAAACTTTAATCTTTTCCCAAACATAGCCCACTACTAATGAATATTTCAAAGAAACCGCTCCAGAACAGAGAAAAAAATACAAATTATTAATTGCAAAAAATTTGCAAAATAAAAAAAGCAACAACAATTCAATCAATCAATTATCACAAGCACCTCTCGTGCTCTTATCCAATGATTGATTGCATTTTTATATACATACATCTACACTCATTCGAAGACATACACCCATACAATGGCAACAACCACTTCGCAGACGTCAATGCACATTTAAGAAAATTCTAAACAAAACTAACATTTCTTTTTAAAATATCTACTGTGTTGAGGGTAAATATTTGCACTTCTTTGTAGTTTGTGTTGGTGTTTTTTTTTTTCATTTTTAGAAAATTACACAGAGATGTCTAAGCTGTAAGATTTACATGTCATTTTGAACTATCATGCACAAAGCTGCAAGTTTTGAAAAATGAAACAAAAAAAAAAAACAGAAAAAATAGAAAACAATAGAAATGTACTTTGAGTGTTGAATATTGACATTGGGCCAATATTGACTTTCTTAATAATTGCCAACAAAGCAAAAAAATTAAAGACAATATGAAATTCTTTATAGGCTTGCAAAAGGCGCAGTTATAGTTTTAATAATGTGAAGAAAAAACAACTGCACGGGGAGAAATTTTGTTAAAAATGTTTGTTAATTTAGTTATTTTAAGGGTGTTCTTTAAGCAATTTTTTCTAGTTTTTCAATTTTAGAAAGAGTAAGTTACGAACCAAATTATTTTTTTTTATTTTCGACAAATTTTTCATTTGAATTTCTAGTTTTAGATTATTTGTCTTCTTTAAAAAGACTTCAGACAACAGCTTCTGAAGTTTGTCAATATTTTTCAATTAAAAATCATTACAGTTTCATTAAAGGCTCTAGTTTTATTTCGAAAGTTATTTTTTCAATTTCGGACCTCAGCTGTGGAGATTGTTTCTTAATTTTTCTTTATCTTTTATGATACCCTACACCACTTTGCTAATTTAATAGAGCTCCACGTAACAATTCAAAGTTTTTATGGGAGAATTCAATCATACACGCTACGATTATAATTAAAATTTAAAGTTCAAAAGACTAAATATGCCGAAGCAGTTGTATCTTTTAAATTCGGACCTGTATTGCCCATTTGATATATATGGAAGCTATATCCAAATCTGAACCGATCTTGATACAATTTGGCAATGATATTTCTGAGCTGTATTTGATATATTTCCCTGAATATCGTTGTCACGGAGTGCATATTACGGCTGTGGGTAACAAATACAACAAATCGGATGAACAATATATATGGAAGCTATAGCTATATCCGAACCGATCTTCACCATATTTGGCATACTAGCTTCTAGACTCTATTCGGTCGAATGTGCCAAATTCCATCCTATTAGGACAAATATTAGACGTTTGGTGCACAATAAAAAGTAAATCAGACGAAGCTATATATGGGAGCTATATCCAAATCTGAACCGATCTCGATAAAATTTAGCAAATGTATTTCTGAGCTATATTTGATGTATTTCCCCAAATATTGTTGTTGTAACAAATCGGATGAAAAATATATATGAGAGCTATAGCTATATCTGATTTTGATCAAATTTGGCACACTTATTTCCAGGCTTAATTTGGTCGTACGTGCAAAATTCTATACTATTTGGTCTGATAGTACACCTTTGGTGCACTAAAAAGGCAAATCGGATTTCAATAGGGTTCGTCTTTGGGCCAAACAAATGATTTGTGCAAAATTTCATCTGGATTGGACAATAAATGCGAACTGCACTTTGTTTACAAAAATACATGGACAGACAGACGGACGGACATGCATTACTTAAATATATTTTGATTTGTTTTATAATAATTCAAACTGTTGACCCTGAATGGTTCAATTTTCCATTTCCATACTTCATTTTATACAGTTAAAAATATTGGTACAGGTAAAATTACAAGTTATGACAGATATAAGTATTAAAAATTTTGACTCTTTGTGGGTTGGGTACCAAAAGGGGTTTGCACAATAGATCCTGTGTTAGTAAAAATATTTGAAAGTGTGAAATTTGAAGAGAGTTGGATGCCTATTTCGCTTTCTTTGAGTGTTATGTTTTTTCATATGAGCTTCATGGACACTCAAAATTTTGACCCTTTGTGACCCCAGAAGGGGTGGACCAATACATCCCATTTTTACACCAAACTTTAGTTAAATAAAAATATTGTGATGAGTGTAATTTAAAGATATCCGGATGCTTATTTAGGATTTTAGGATAGTTTTTATTATTCAAAACTTTGACCCTTTGTGGGAGATTTGCCGGAAGGAATGGTCCGTTCTTTATCATAATTTAAACAGATCATGTGTTGACTGAAATACTGAAATGTGCGAAGTCTGAATGAAATCTGATGTTAATTTCGTGTTTTATGAGCTTCATGAATAAACAAAATTTTGACTCTTTGTGGGGGAAGTACTGGATCTTAGGTAAATAAAAATATTGTCATGTGTTTAATTTGAAGGCAATCGGACTCTTACATCACATTTTATAAGAGTTATAATTATTCAAAATTTTGACCCTTTGTGGGGGAAGTACTGGATGGAGGGGACCGATTTGTCCATTTTCGCACCAGACCTAGCAATGATGCAAATATTAAGATTTGAAAAGTTAGAGAAAAATCTGTGAAATCTGTGAATTCTGCGTAGTAAACTATTTTCTTTGAAAATGTTGACATTTTGTAGGGAAGATACCAGAAGAAGTGGACCATCTCCGATCTCGATCTAAGTTTGACAGTAATATTACGATGTACAAAGTTTAGATAAAATCGGATACTCCCGTCGAGAGTTATAGTGCGCACCAGCCAGCCAGACAGACGTTTGTTTTGTTTGGCCCAAGGACGAACCCTATTGAAATTGGAGATAATCGGTAAAATTTTAGATATAGCTCCCATATATATCTTCGTCCGATTTGCCTTTTATTGTGCACCAAACGTGTAATATCAGCCCGAATAGTATGGAATTTTGCAAATACAATCAAATTAGGCCTGAAAATAAGTATGCCAAATTTGATCGAAATCGGTTCAGATATAGCTATAGCTCCCATACATATTGTTCATCCGATTTGTTATTTTAGTCCTCCGCAGCCGTAATATGCACTCTGTAACAACAATATTTGGGGAAATATATCAAATACAGCTCAGAAATATCTTTGCAAAATTGTATCGAGATCTGTTCGGATTTGGATATATCTCCCATATATAACTTCGTCCGATTTATGTTTTATTGTGTACCAATCGACTTATATTTGCCCAAATGGGATGAAATTTGACACTTACTACCGAATTGAGTCTAGAAGCTAGAATGTCAAATTTGGTGAAGACCGATTCAGATATAGCTATAGCTCCCATATATACTGTTCATCCGATTTTTTATATTTGTTACCCGCAGCCGTAATATGCACTCCGTAAGAACGATATTCAGGGAAATATATCAAATACAGCTCAGAAATATATTTGCCAAATTTTATCAAGATCGGTTCAGATTTGGATATAGCTCCCATATATATCAAATAGGCAATACAAGTCCGAACATTAAATTTTAATTATAATCATAGCGTGTATGATTGAATTCTCCCATAAAAGCTTTTAATTGTTATGTGGAGCTCTACTTTCTTTACTGGTTTCTATATATATATATATATATATATATATATATATTTCTCAAGGTGTACGAATTTTTAATTTACTACGGAGAAAATTATATTTAAGGTCGTAATTGTTGGAAATTATTTACTGCAGATAAAATCCCGATGTCAGGATCAAAAACATGTCCCTACAAAGAAAAAAATGGCTGAGGCCGAAGATTCTTCCTATGGTTTTATTCATTATTTCTATTAATAACAGATATCATAGACATATTTTTCATGAAGACTTTTTATTAGATTTCTTTTCTATTGCATTAATTTAGAGGTTCTTCCAACAACGAAAGGTCAGTAGAAGGATTTCTATGTGCAAAATTCTCTACTACTTACACTTGAAACAATTTTCATTGCAAAACTAATTCTCCGTTTTCACAACTTGTGAACAAAAGTCACATTCAGCAGATTATCATATTTGAGGCATTGAAAGTAAAATTTACTTTTTAATTAATTTACTTACTTTTAAACAAAAATTGACAGGCAAATAACGAAAATGACACGGGTTTGGTGTAAGGGCCATAATTTGCCTAATTACATTTTAAACAATTAAATGAAAAGATTCTTGTAATCCAACAAAATAGCGAAGAGAATTTTTTAAATAATTCGCACACTCCCAGAAAACCACAAGTTATCCAATATTTGTGGGTTTGTGGTAATTTAGAATTTCTTTGAAAAACAATTAAATATAGAGTAAAATACCGATATCTCCTTAACGTCAGAACTTGTCAGAACTACAAATGATTTGTTTTTTTTGCAAATTGTTTAGCACTTTTCCACCTCACTTGAGAGTGTTTGTGTTTAAAAAAAATAGCATGACACTGCTGTTGGCTAAAACAATTAATAAAAAAACAATTCTTTAAATATTGAACAAATGCATGGGGGAATTTTCCATGCTAAAAGGTAAAAACTCAGAAAAAAAATAAGAAAAAAATTGTTTGAAAAATTTTTGTTGACAGAAATAGGTGAAAATTAAGAATGGGTGGAAATTAATTTGTGATGCATGGAAAAACCCTGAGACCATATACCATATGTATAGATGAATAGATCAATACGTACCCAAACGTAATCCCATTATTATACAATGGAGGGTATATTAAATTTGTCTTTCCGCTTACAACACCTCGAAATATTTCGAAAAGTATATGTATTCTTGATCAAAATAAAATTATAAGGCCATTTGCCGATGTTCGTCTGTCTGTAGAAATCAGAGGGTTCACATTATTTAATCTAAAGCTTTGAAATGTGGCACGAAGTTTTATATTATACTAGCTGGCCCGGTCCGCGTTGCCGGCCCGTAGTTTTTGTCCATTATGCATATTTGTCAAAGCATAATTATTCACAGATATGACTGATATAAGAGTTTTAAAATATATGTATCCATATTTAAGCCGTGGGCTTCAAATGTGTGGATGTGCTATACAAATCTATTAAAAAGTATATATCAATCTTATCCCCATGTAAAGGATCAAATTAATTTTTAGTATGGTACAATTCGTAGCAAAATTTTTTAGTCAAATGAGCAGTAGTTTGGAATTTACTGTATTTTGTACACCTCATAATTGAGGGCTGAATGATTTAAGAATAGCCAAAGATAATTACTTTTTTAAACCCATTAACACCTTAGATTGTGCTTTAGTCCTCATAAGTCCCACTAACCATGTCGATCTGTTTGTCCGCCAAAAGGTGGACTTGACTACATGGAGAAAATTCTAAAATTTGTAGATATGTTGAAATTTTTGTGTAAGATTTTCACCCCCCAAATACACATTTTTAGCCACATCCTTTGAAATATGGTAAAATCAAGAGGTACCTTTATATGGGCACTACTCCGAAACATCGACCTACATTGAAAACTGTCTTCTACCCCTTATAATCCAATATGACAAATAGAAGCCAAATCAAAAATATAGCTATTTTACACCCATTACCGTAAGATAGGAATTAATTTTATTTGTCATTTAAATTGTAAGTTGGAGACCCCATAAAGTCCATATTTTTCATCATAGTATAATTCAATGACGATTCAACAAATATTCGGTCCCGTGCTACTTTCTTATATTTGTAATTTGTTCTTGTTTTCAGAATTTATTTCATATAGATGTACATCCCAAATCTACGTTCCTAACCAATATTGTCTTGGGGGTTACAAATTCAATAGAATAAAAATTTTCATTTCTGACTACACATTAGATGTGAAAGTGGACTTGGGGATACTCCAAAGTGGGGACTTTACTTAAATAAATTTCTATGTGGCAATTATCTGTATGATGGTTCCTTATCCAAGGGTAGCATAAATACAATTTTTTAACCAAATCAATTGATGAATGTGGTCAAAACCAATATGGGCCCTACTACGAAAATTTTATGCGAAGAGGTTCTCTACCCCCTTAGAAACAAAGATGCCAAATAAGGGCCAAAAATAAAAGAAAGTGGCGAAGGCCCCAAAAACAGCTTAAATCATACGATGGTTATATATATATGATCGATAACATGACCTGTTAAAGCAATTTAAGGTATCTTGAATGTTTGGGAAGAATTTCTGGAAGGATAGAAATCCTTTTCTTACTAAAAGTCCCATTCGCTGTACTATTTTGCACACTTTCTATTTTGTATTTTACTGATTGTACTCCCAAAAATTTTTGCATTTTGAGCTCTCATTGGACGGATTATTGTCACATGAAAGAAGTAGGTCCACGCTTTGATATGAGCCCCATTAGTTATTTTCGGTCATTTTTGTTTGTTTAAATGTGTGCGCATCTTCCAACTGAAGCACGATGTAGGCCCTGGAGTTGAAAGGTAGATGTCAGTTAACATCGTATTTCGCACTTATTTAATTTTTATTTTTTTTTTTGTGAAAAATTGTATATAGTGAAAAATGATTCTTTATTTTGTTCACAAAAAATCAACTGAATTCAATATGATAATACAAATTGAAAAAAATTGACAAAAGAAGAATAACAAATTGAAAAAAATTTTAACTTGTTTGCGGATTTTTCACAGTAACTGTTTAATGATCCTTACAAAGTTTGTCAATAGAATGTACTTTTATTTTAAAATTCAATACTATTTAAATTTTTTTTTTCGATATTTTCCCGATTTGAGATTTTTTGCAATGAGATCTCTTTTTCGTGATTTTTTAGCGATTTTGAAAAAGTAATTATATTTTAACTTTGGTGTGATCGCGTTAAATTATTTCGATATCATCTATTCCGTTTCTCCACCACATGTAACCCGCCATCAATTTCAGTTCTCAAAAAATCAAGTCAATTAAATAAATTGGTATTAATATTCGAATTCAAAAATAAAACAACACTACAAATGTACATTAGAAAAAAGTAAGTCAAAATGGAAAAAAAATCATGCAAAATAAAACATTACTATTGTACATTTCAAAAGTCAAAATGAAAATGTTAATATATCAAATTTTACGCGATTTTTTTGGATATTATCCTTTTCGGATAGAAGACAATTCCGAATTTGTATGAATTATTAAAGTCAGTTCAGCGGTTCTTAAGTTATAAGCGTAGTAACTAACACAACTTTCTTTTATATATATAGATACAGGCTGTTTTGTATTGAAAATGGGTGATGTTGGTCCACGTTTAGGCATTGCCCCCATATAACGGTACCTCCAGATTTTCAGTAATTTGGAAGATGTCTGCCACAATTTCCAACCAAATCTAGCTTAAACTTCGTATTTGGGGTTCTTGGTAGGTCTGTTCTCTAGCTGAAAAAGTATTTTCCAAAGCTCCACTAACTGGTAGAGCCCCGTACAGCGGGACCTCCCGATTTTTGATATTTTGAAGCTTTCTGTCACAATTTCCAACCAAATTAGATGATAACATGGGTTTGGCTGTTTCGGTTATTATGCCCTTACCCATATTGCAAGAGAGGGCATGTATCATTTAATACGGCCCAAACGTGCCTAGGTCTCGTTGAGTCAAATCCGTTCCAGGGCATTTGGAGCCGACCGTCCGTATGGCTGTTGCGCACGATAACTCTCGAAGGGAGTATTCGATTTGGTTCAAACTTGGCACATCGTAAAATTATTGTCAAACTTAGACTTCGAATTGTGATGTCTACAATATCGGTCCACTCCTTCCCGAACTTCCCCGCAAAATGTTGAAATTTTCAAATAAAAATTTTTATAGAAAGGATAATTCCATTTTGCTCCAACTTTGCAAATCCTAATTTTTGCTTCAGTGCTAGGTCAGGTGCGAAAATGGACAATATCGGTTCACTTCATCAAGTATCTTCACCACAAAGGGTCAAAATTTTGAGTAATTATAAAATTTATAAAATGTGATGTAAGTGTCCGATTGTCTTCAAATTTCACACATCCCAATATTTTTATCAACCCAAGGTCTGGTGTTAATATGAAATATCGGTCCGACCCTTCTGGCACCTCCCCCACAAAAGGTCGAAATTTTGAATATCCATTAATCTCATAAAACGCGAAATTATCATCCGATTCCATTTAGGTTTGGCACATTTGATCGACACAGTATCTGTTATAAAGATGATAAAGATTGGACCATTCCCCACAAAGGGCCATTGTTTTGAATAACCGAAAAGTTTATAAAATCCGAAATATGCATCTGGTTCTCTTTATATTTCACACATACAAACATTTTTGCTAACACAAGATCTGTTGTGGAGATGGGATATATTGGTCCTCTCCTTCTGGTACCCCCCACACAAAGTTAAAATTTTCAAAAAACTATTTTACTGCACAGAAAGAGAAAGGATAATTCGATTTTGCCCCTACTTTGCAAATTCTAGTATTCACATCAGTGTTTCGTCGGGTGCGGAAAATATCGATCCACTCAATTAAGTACCTCCCTCCAAAGGACGACAATTTTAAATTATTATAACTCCTATAAAATGCGAAATAAGCATCCAATTCTTTTCAAATTTCACACATTCCAATATTTTTACTAGCACAAGACTTGGAGTGAAGTTGATAGATATCGACCTACTCTTTCTGGTACCTCCCCCCCAAAGGGGTAACATTTTTAATTACCATGAAGCTCATAAAACGCGAAATTGCCATTCGATTCCATTCAGACTTGGCACATCTCAATATTTCCATTGGCACAAGATCTGTTATAAAAAATGGTAGAGATCGGACCATTCCTCCTGGTACCTTTCCCTCAAAGAGTCAAAGTTTTGAATAACCAAAACGATCATAAAGCATCCGGTTCTCTTCATATCTCTACTTAGACAAGATATGCTGTGAAAATGGGATATATGGGTCTAAACCTTCTGTTACCTCCCCTACAACAGGGTCAACATTTCATAAAACGCGAAAATAACATCCGATTCCATTCAGCCTTTATACATATCAATATTTCCATCATCTCAATATCTGTTATAAAGATGGAAGAGGTCGAACCATTTCTTCTGATACCTCCCCCACATAGGGTTCAAGATTTTGAAAAACAGAACGCTCAAAGAAAGCGAAATAAGCATCTAACTCTCTTCAAATTTCACACACACAAACATTTTTGCTAACACATGATATGTTGTAACGTTGATATATATCTGCGAACCTCTTCTGGTACCTCACCCACAAAGGGTCACAATTTTAAACCTTTTATCTGACATAACTTGCGAAACAAGTCAGGGTTTCATTACAAATTGCTATGTCTAAATACTTCTCTCAACCACAAACCTGAGATGAATATGGAATTTATGATTTCGACGAAAATTGGATATAAATTTTACATTTTTAGTAATTTTGTCCATTCCAATATTTATACCCTACAACACAATGTGTTGTGGGTATTATAAGTTTGATTGGGACAAAATTATGTAACACCTCGAAATATTGGTTTCTCACATAGGAAAGTATATATGGATCTTCCTATCTCGCCGAGATGAGTCGATCTAGCTATGTATGTCTGTCCGTCCGTCTGTCCATGTTAATTTGTAATCACTCTACAGGTCGCAATTATGGCCCGATCTTCACGAAATTTAGAATGTAGGTAGGGTTGAGGTCAGAACAGAAACCTATTTCTTTTGGAGATGATCGCATAATATATATTTAGGTTGGAATGGACCAAAAACTGAAAATTTTCCGGATTTTGCAGTTGCTCTACAGGTCACAATTATAGACCAATCGAAGCGGAAGTGGGGCTAGAGCTTTGGGCTGGACAGTAGCCTTCCAATTTCTAATTTTGATGGTCATCGGGTAATATTTAGTGGGTGGAATAGACCATAACATTTACAACAACACAGGTTGGGATTATTATATACAGATTGCAATTATCGTTTGATCCTCACGAAAATTTTCACAAGGGTAGGGTTAGGCTCAGAAGGGCTATGCCTATTGTTTTTAAAGATGTCCGCAATATATTTAGGGGTTGAAATGAACCAGCAACTAAAAATGTTCCTGATTTTGCAGCCGTTATAAAGGTCACAAATAGAAACCAAAGGACACGAAATCCCGCGTGAAGTTAGAATTTAAGACAAATACCAACATTACTTACCGGCGATATTCGAAATACACAATAGGCAAACTTCTGGCTTTTTTGTGCTGATTTCGTTGACGAATATTGCCAAATATGACAGATAAGCAAATCATATATATGAGTCTAAATTTGGAGATGTAGAGGGGCGTCTTGCTTTTAGATGTGATCGCAAACTATATTGTGGTTCAAATGAACCAAAAACAGAAAAAATTCCTGATCACACAATTGAAGCCAATCGACATGACTGAGAAGATAGTTAAACACAGGGAAGAAATCTGACATTTTGGATGACCATTGGATTATATTTAGCCGTAAAATGGACCACAAAAACCAACAGCACGACGGAGTGCATAAATATTGGGAACATGTCCCAGGTCTAAATGCTAAGGGTAAAATCTGGGCAGTGCTCCGTGACATAATTTCAAAAGCGAAATCTTCCAAAATGGATTTGGACATGAGGGGGCTTCTAACATATTGTAGTGTTGTGGGGTATTACATGGTCGGCCTCGCACGAATATAGTCTTTGCTTACTTGTTTTATATATATCAGATGAAGCATGAAAATGGAATACTTCGGTCGACTTTACCTGGTACCTCGCGCACATGTTAACATTTTCTAAAAATTATCATATATTTCATGTAAAGTAAAGGTAGTTACCAACCTGTTACCAAGTAACTCCATATTTATATCGTATTTATTTAGGTCCGATACGAAATAGACAATTTTGGGTCAACAGTTTGCATAATCATAACAGAAGTCAAAACATATTTAAATAATCGAACAATGGCTGAGTGTATACATCTATCGGCAAAATCAACTGATACTTTTTAACTTGTTTTATCTTTATGGGCCATTCCTTCGGAACCTACTCCATAGAGGGTCAAACAAATGTTATCATTTAAGGGGGTACAATAAGGGAAACTCAGACTCGATCTAAGTATGACGAAAATATTATAATGCCAAAGTTTCCACGAATCGTACACTTTCTTTGAAATTATCTTGTGTACCAGACAGATATGCTGGGACTATCAAAGGATATAAACTCTGTAGCCATATGACCACGGGTGTAAGGACGTCTGTCCATACAACGCCTTGCCAACTCGTGTGAGGGATTTCCTCTCTAAATTCTATCAAACGCACACACATTTGTTCATAAACAAAACCTTTGACCTCTAACCTTAGACAGAGTGCCCACCAAAGACAATAAACTAAAACATAAGACAATGCAATGTTCAACCAAAAACGCATCAACACACAAACATATGTACACACCATGTACAGATATGTGTATTTGTATTTGTATTACATCAGACATGTATGAAATGACTCTCTGTTCAAGGTGATGGTGATTTTTAACATTCCTTCTTCATTAACTTTGGTAGCTTGATCATAACACTTTATGGCCCATAGTGTCAGTCAGTCAGACAGCCAGCTAGTCAGTCCGTCAGTCACTCATTCAACTAGCTAACCAACTGAACATGTATGAATGTCTGAAAATCCACTGAATGTCATTGAACTTCAGCGACTATTCAAACACATAGCCAGTCGTCAGACAGACAGACGGACAGACCGACAGACATGATGCATTCACATAAAACAAGTGTACATTTTCACTACGTGTATGTGAGTACGTGACACATACACACACACACTCACTTACGGCTTGCATACATGCCTAGATGTGCGTGCATCCAGCCAACCATCCAGCCATCCATTGAAGCAACCAACCAACCAGCCAACCGTCATTCGGCCAAATATCCATGGTTGATGCTCTGCCATGTTGCGACTGCTGAGGCAGCGGCTTTTGGTTGCAACTGAAATCTCAGCGAACAGTGGGTTGAGGGGACAGAAAGGTTTTACCTTGTCTTTTAATTACCATAGTTAACATCTTCCGAGTGAGGATGCGTAGGACGTTTTAATAATTGAATAAATTGTATTTTTTAAATTATTAGCAAATATAGTTTTATCCAGACACGTTAATGAATAGTTTAAATAAGTTGTTTTCGATTTGTACATAATTGTTTAATAATAAATAAAATATTGTTTTCTTTGCAGGTATGTACACGTGTAGGCAAGCGGATCAAAGTTCATGCATTTATACAAATGATGGAGGTAACTGAGGATATTCGAACACTCTTAAAACTAAAGTTTTTTTTTTATGAACTCTTGGATTTTGTTGAAATTTGTTTCAGGGGTAGATATTTGTAAAGTATTTTCTTCGGTAAAGTATTTTCTTGGGGGACGGACCTGGATACCTGGACATTGTACCTAAAAGTCCAAGTAATGCCATGTTTACGTTAGAACTTTTTGTAGGGTTAACCTACTTTGAGAGGATTTATTTGAAGTAAAAGTAATGGATATGACAATTTAAATCCAAATCCAGTGGGTTAACCCTCATATATATAAACGTACTATAAAGGTCCAAGACCTGGGTTAGATCCGGATCTACTAAACCGATATAGTTAATATATTTGAAATCTAATGAAAATACCTGTTCATCAAGTGGTTATTTAAAACTGTTCGGGAATTATATCAAAATTATTGATTTTTGGACCCCGATTTTTTAACATCTAGAAAGTCAATTGGGGCAAAATGCTACAATATGTGTTATTATCTTTGTTTCACTCAGAGATATGGGTCTTTGAAACTGGACGAGCCGATAGTGTCCTTTTTCAATTTTGGGGCCTTTATAAAATCCGGAAACAAAAAAAAAAATATTTTAGATATAACTCCCGAATCGTTGTAAATACAGGATACATGGTGAGATGAAACAACTGCAACTAACTTCAGACTGTTGTCATCTCTAAGTCACTCGTCCGACAGCTGTTAAAATTATTCCAGTGACAGCTCATTATATAGTTTACAAGCGTACAAAAGCATTTTGATGAGAATTTTCCAGACACAAATTTATTCGTGATGGAATTCAAGCGTGATAGTGTGATTTCTTTATATTTGGGTGGAAAACCACAAGTAGCTATCGTTAGAGCACTCCAGCATTTAAATGTGAATAAATCTATTGTGTCTCTCGTTATCGTGATACTGGTAGCGTAGCCCGACGTCAAGGAAGTGGTCGGAAGAAATCAGTAACATCAGCAGAAATGGTTCGAAAAGTAAAGAAGCGACTTAATCGAAACCCCCGTCGCAGTGGCCGAAAAATGGCTCGTTAACTGAACATATCACAATATTCCATTCGGCAGATATTGAAAAATAAGCTCGGGGTAAAGCCATTGAAATTCCAAAAAGTGCAATAACTTACAACGACACGGAAGCAGAAAGAAAATAGACTCAAAAGAGCTAAAGAGTTGCTTCGCTTGGCCGAAAGTGGTAAACTGCAGAATTTGTTTCCTCCGATGAGAAACCATTTGTTCTCCAGCATTTTGTAAACAAACAAAATGATCACGTTTACTTACCAAAGAGGTCAGCTGAAAATTTGCACCTTCGGTTGGCCACCAGAACTCGAGCGTCGGCCATGATGATGGTGTGGCCGCCATAACCACCGATGGTCGCTCTCCGCTCGTATTAATCGACCGTGGCATCAGAATTAATGCCGAATATTATCGCGAAAATATTCTGGAGGGTGTATTAAAGCCTTGGGCACGCAAACATTTTGACCGCAGACCTTGGACATTCCAACAGGACTTAACACCATCGAACTCAGCACGCGCCACCAAAGAATGATTACAAAATGAGGTTCCTCGATTCATTGCCACCAAAATCTCTGAATACCAATCCGTTGGACTATTGTGTCTGGAGTATTTTGGAAAGCAATGTTGGCACTAAAAAATACCAGAGTGTCGATCACCTCAAGCAAGTGCTTTGCCGGGATTGGGCCAAAATACCGCAGAGCAACGTTCAGGCAGCGTGTGACGGTTTCATTGGCTGTTTGAAGGTCATAATTCGTGCCAAAGGTGACCAATTCGAACAAATCTAAACATTTTCTAAAATTTGAAGCTATTTTCGACATTTTTTGCTTTCATTCAATAAAATTAAAAAAAAAAAATGTAAAAATCATGGCGTTTGACTTTGTTGCAGTTTCGTACCACTTGGTACTTTTCTCATTATTTTAGTACACATTTCCAAAACCACCTAAATACCCTAGCCACAAACACAAACAGGGACATTTATATCAAATTTCGAGATTCCAGCTCTATCCCTTTACCTAATACCAAATTTGGTACTATTTAGTTCTTTTCGTACAGTTAAAGTACGCCTTTTCAAAACAATTTCCATATACCAACATCAGATACCAACGGTGAACCGAATATCAAATTCAAAGATTTTAGCTCTTTAATTCCACCATTACCAAATTTAGTACCATTTAGTACAATTATAGTGCGCTTATCCAAACCCAGCTCCTTACCACAGACACCAATCGATATCCATATCAAATTTTAAGAGTCCAAGACCAATTTTAGTACCATTTAGTGCTTTTCGTACAAATAAAGGATGCATTTCCAAACCACCGTCAAATCTCAAACACGAAAACCACCTCCGTATTTCAATTCCTAATTCCAGCTCTATCCCTTTGCCCAATATCAAATTTAGTACAAATATATTTCCCATTTCCGAACCCACCTCCTAATTTCCACTACAGATACCAAAAGTAATCTTAATATCAAATTTTAGGTTTTATATCTATCCCTTCATCCCATACCAAATAATGCTATTTAGTACTTTCCGTGCACTTGTAGTAGTTTTCTGAAACCACCTCCTTATGTCCAGGCTACGCATGAAAATCGACCCTAATACCAAATTTTAGATTTCAAGCACTATCTGCTCACCCAATACCAAATTGTACCGAATATAGTATTGTTTAGTACTTTTCGTACAAATATAGGACGCATTTCCAAGCCACCACCAAATCTCAAACACATATACCATAAGTAATCTAAATACCAAATTTCAGAATTTTATCTCAATCCCTTCACCCAATACCAAATCTAGTACCATTTTGTACAATTATAGTACACATTTTCCAAATCTCCTCCAAACCACCCGTATCTTTTCCTCCAATACCAAATTATACTAAATATATTGGGGACTCCAATACAAAATTTCAAAATTCCAGCTTCATCCGTCGGAAATTTAAGTCAACTGTCACGAAATGTTCAATGGAATTCGGGACCACAATTTCAATCCCTTTAGGCACATACTACTTCTCATTGTTTGGTTTCGTCCCACTGTGCAGCAACATAACATTGACAGAAGTAACATTAAAGACAGTAGACACTGACAATGGTAATGTTGGATCCCCATGCAGCAGTAGCAACGCCTCCAACAACCACAACAACAATGATAATGCATTTCGAACACGTTAAGACTATTAAACAACAAATAACCAAACTGTCAACCAAAACGTTGTTGCATACATAATGAAAACGCTCGCTATGGATGATACCGTTACAAAGCGAGCAGCTACAGCAGCAGCAATCTACGCTTCGGCCATAAACGCGAGTCGGCTTACTGCAGCGTCAACGTTTGCATCCAGCTTAGATTTTTCTTTTTGGCTTTTCATTCGTTTTCATTCTAAAGTCGGTCGACATCGGGCGTCGAGAAATGTGAAATGCGATAGACTTTAGACCGCGCTCACACCAAACCCATGGCTGATTCGGCAGTCGGCATTTCAGACAGTTACTGCTCTGCATAGAAATGAAGCTATTTTGTTGTTATTTTTTGGTAGCCATGACATTGAGGAGCACTCGCTTGGCTGGTTCGGGAGAGTTGTGGGAATGCAAGGAAAATTGAAAATTGGAGTGTGTCATAGTTGTTGTTGGTTTTTTGTTTTCCATGTCTTACTGCCGTCGACTTTGTTGTTTTTTGTTTCTGTACGTGGCTCTTTACATTTTGTGTGTTGGCATGTGTGTGGTGGAGTATTTGTTTGTATTTTTTTGGAGACTTTAATGGCTAGTAGGCCAGCCAGCCAGTAGCCAGGTGATGCGGAAAAGAGGTTTATGGATCAATTACAAGTTTTTATGTAGGTCAGCATAATTTGTCAACCGAATGTTAAGTGCGATTTTTAATTATGTTATGATTATGTTTCGTTTAAATGCGGATGGACGGGGCCAATGTCGCTTGTTGCGGAACACGAGACTATAAGTAGAGCAGATTAGAAGTTGCGCAACGCACTTTTGTATTCCTTCAAATCGTCTTCAGTTCTAAAGGGTATAACTATTCAAAAAGTGTTGATCTGGAGAAAAATTAAGTCAAATCAAAAAATTAATCCGGTATGTAAAGAAATTCGTTGTCGGGCATTAAAATTAATACAACCGAAAATAAGAAGCCAAATAAGGTTACTTCCAATAAAAGGTTCTTAAATCGAAATACTTTGTGGTTATGAGTGTAACAAATAAAAAAAAACAGATATATCGGACTTATATCTATATCTGAACCGATACTATACCAAATTTGACGTAATTGCTTCCAGGCTAAATTCACATTTAGTGCACAATGGACTTCAAAACGGATGTGTATAGCACCAATATCCCACTTTAAGACGATCTGGAAGAAATTTGGCAAATGTGTTTCTAGGATGTATAAGACACTTTGCAACGTAAATCATTGTTGGTCGGCTTAAATATCAAATCGGATGAAATACCAACTCCGATGAAACATATATATGAAAACTATAACTGTATCTTAACCAATTTTCTTTAACTGACTGAGTGATTGATCGAAAATCAACGCTTATACGAAACTGAAACTGGCTGAAGCTAAAATCATGACGAAAAGAACTAAAAATTGATACTTGCTATTAGAAAAGCTCAAATTGAAATTTGGAATGAGAGTCGTTGAAGGAGAGGATAGATGTGCTAAAGCGTTTTTGGATTTTTGAACTTTAAGGTTATGAAAAGTTCTAAAATGGTACTAAACTTTAAAATATGAGAATCAAGGTTGGAAAGTATGATTGATATGTGATGAAGGTGGTTTTGGAAATGTGTACTAAGTGGGCACACGGTATTAAATGGTACTGAATTTGGAACAGTTTGGTTTACGGTGATCGGATGAAGTTGAAATTTTTAAAATTGTGTATTTGGGTCCCTATGTTTGGGTATTTTTGTGATAAAGGGGTGGGTTTGGAAATGTGTACTACAAGAGTACAAAAAGTACTATATAGTTCCACATTTGGCATTAGGATCGCTGTTTATGTGGACTATATATCGTATTGGGTGAAGGAATAGAGAGTTCTGAAATTTGATATTTAGATTAATGATAGTATCTGTGTTAGAATTTGCGGTGGTTAAGAAATGCGTCCTATATTTGTACAAAAAGTCCCAATTGGTTCTACATTTGGAATTAGGCGAAGGGATAGGGCTGAAATAATCAAATTTAATATTGAGGTTTCTGTTGGTATATATAATTGAGATATGGAGGTAGTTTTGGAAATATGTACTATAACTGTACGAAACTAAATAACTAAAGCTAAAATCCTGAAATAAGATATTAAGGTCACTGTTGGTATCTGAAGTTGAGATATGAAGATGTTGGCTTTAGATATGCCGGTAGACTTCAAACGAAAGATTTTGACGAATTTTTGGTACATAAGGTAATCATTTTACGATTATCCTTTGGGATAAAAGAAAAACTTAAATATGAATAAAGTGTAAAGTAATGCCCTGCACAAAAGTGTAATTTAGGGTATAACGAATTGAAATATTTTTCAACTATTTGGTGACATCGTATGACATATGAAAATAACACTGGGCGACAAAAAAAGCAAATTATGATAGTGGAGCTAGAAAGAGAAGAAACCTAAATAGAGGAGGCAAATTTCCACTCTTCTACAATATTGTAGTTAAAAATACGAAAAATATTTGGTGGGGCATTTTAACCCTCAATCAAGTCAAAATGGTTAAAAACTCTTCTTATAATTTTATCAAAACTCTATTATAGGACCTTGAAGACGGCAATAGCTTAAATCTTACCTAAATGCTAGGAATTCATAAATATTAAAAATGAATTTAAGGGTTAAAGCCGTACTTTAAGTTTGTGTAAAAATCTCTAACAATCCATCAGCATAGAAAGATGATGTTAAAGAAAGAATATTTTTAATCAAATATTACTAGAAATCACTAAAGAAACCTCCATTACCATTCTATTAACAAAAAAATGCATAAATGTGCAAAAAAAGAAAATATTCCCTTTTTTGATTGCATTTTCAGTTTTTTAGTATTAATTCAGCGAGTATCCAATCCGAGTTCAAATCTCCCTTAATACTTCATGTTTTGGGGAAAGTCTTAAAGGACGAAATATTCTATATCGAATTTCAATGTGAGTCTCTAAACAAAAGACATGTGTATGGTAAATATGTGCCATAGAAAAATATCATTAGATTTGATTTATAAAAAAATCTAATTTTTGGCAAATTTAGCAGTCTTTTGTGAATATGCTGTAAATTTTCTTATATACGTTTATAGTCCTCAAAAGAAACTTTAGAAAACGCTTTCATAGTCTTTAAAGGAATCCTTGACAGTCCTTAAATAATATATTCTCGTTGAGAGTTCTTCAAAACCACTTTGATTATGAACCCCAAGTTGATAGTCCTTAAGAGAATCCCCATTGAACATCCAGAAAAAAATTTCCAAGAAACTACGTTGATAGGCTTTCAAAGAATTCCTGAAAATCAATGTTTATGACTTTGTCAGTTCTTAAATAGTTCTTCTTAGTTCTTAAAAATTCTAAATATCCGTATTGTTTCTGTAAGAGTCCAGGTTATCGAAAAAATCCTAAAAAATCTTAGCTTGTTTTAAATCCACATTTGCTGCTATGTGACTCCTTAAAAAAACTCCTTATGCTCAAGATTTTTGCTTTAAAATCCCCAAAAATTACCGATTATTGCTTTCAAACTGTTTGATTATGCTTTGGCGGATCTTCACAAAAAATCCAGTAAAATTAGGCAATATTTGCTCTACTGATCTTTGAAACAATTATATTTGTCTTCTTCGGTTATTGCTCTGCTGATCCTTGAAAAATTATTCTTTAAAATCCATATTTATTTTTCTGCTGGACCATAAAAAATGTCACTACAAATCTTGGTTTATTCCTCCGCAGGTCCTTGAAAAGATCGTTCAAAAACCATATTTACGTTCTTCGAAAAAACATTTCTTAAAATAGGAAAAAATAAAACTTTAAAAGAGTCAATATTTTTACTTTCTTTATTTTGAAAATCCTCCCAATATTCGGTATTTTTATTATTTAAGCGACAGTATTACCGGAATTATTTCAAATTTCACATTTAAAGTTCGTAGTGGGTACTTCAGCCTATGACAAAACATTTTGTATGCAGGTCCACCTCCCCATATTCGGTATTTTGATGATTTAAGCAACATTATTCACCGGAATCGTTTCAATTTCGTATTGGGAGATCTTAATGGTTACTACAACCTATGGAAAAAAATAGCTTGCAGTTCCACGTCTTTGTAAAGCTCCCATATGACTGTACCTCCCAATACTCGGTATTTTTATGATTTGTGCGACATTATTCACCGGAATTATAACAAATTTCGTATTTAAAGTTCTTAAAGGGTACTACAGCCTATGACAAAAAAAAAAATCGTGTGTAGGTTCACGTTTTCGTATATCTCCCATGTATCGGTACATTCCAATATTCGGTATTTTGATGATTCTAGCGGAAATTGTTTCAAATTTGTTATTTGAAGTTCGTAATGAGTACTACAACCTATGACAAAAAATTAGTAAGCAGATCCACGTCTTCGTATAGTCTCCATTTAACCGTTTTCATTTAAGTGGTAGTTTCCGGATTTTTTTGAAATTTATCAAGTTCCTTCCAAATCGTGGAGGATATTAAAAGCTCGGTCCGGCCGAACTTAGCTGCTTTTTTACTTATTATCTTCTCAGACATCGCTACATCGAAATATTATCAAAAATATCAGTTCTCTTAGAAATAAATATTTAAATAAAGAGTTTTTTATATATTTTATTTCCTTCAAGGAATATTTTCCGAATTTTTCTTAAAACCATCTTATGGCGCACCTTCATACCAAAAAATTCAATATCCTATATATAACCGTTACTTTTCGGCCTTAATTATATGTTGACCAGTTAGTCAGCTGCTCATTACCTAAATATTTGGTATCAAACCAAGCCATCTCCATTGCCAACAACCCCATTTCTAAATTTTCCAACTGGAATTTCCAACAGATATGCTTCAAGTTTTATACGATAATAACCAAAGCAGAAAATCCATAAAAATTGCAACATTTTTCTGGATTTTTCCAGCTGTTTGCCATTTTCCTCCCGTTTTACAGTTCTCTGCTTTGTTATTTTTATTGTGTTTCTTCTTGTTGTTGGTAGTAGTTTTTCAGAGACCTTGAATTGGGAGTACATTGCCACTTTTACTCGCTCCCCAATGCTGTGCTGTGCTGCCACACTTGTTTTGATCGATCAAGTGCAGTGGAGACTTTATGAAAGAGGTGGTGGTGGCACTGGTGGTACCTGTTCCATGTCTGCTGGCAGCAGCGGTAGCTTCATGCTCGTAGCTTTATGTGTGTGTGTGTATGTTTGGCGTTACATTGAACCAAAACTCTTTGCGCATGCGCACACTGACTTCTTTGAATGATTGGTTGGTTGGCTTTCTTTGACTTTTACTTTAAGCCACGACTCGCATGGCGGCCGGTGCTGCAGATACGGCTGCAGTCGACGCCAACACCAACGTCACCGTCCGACATTATTAACGTTATAATGAACAAAAATATTTCTACAATAATGAAAATGGTTTAGTTGGATTTTGACCGGCTTTTGAAACGCTTCTTCATCGACATTTGTTTGTTTTATTTTCCTTTCCGTCTTTTGCGGTCCGACGTTATTTTCATAATAAGAAAAAGACAGAAAAACGAGAAAATTTGTGAAGAAGAAAGAAGAAGTTGGCTCATAGTTTCGGTTTGATAAATGTAGTTCTCTCTTTCTTTTTTTGTTATTGTTGTGTTATTACTGTAAAGAAAACGCATGCCGTCATCGAACGCGAAAAAATCAAAATCAAAAATCGAAAAATAAAAAACAAATCGAACGAAAGTCTAAAAATTATACTTTCGAATGCGTCGAACGCACAAAGCTAATCGTTGAAATTTCTTTACGCTATTTTGTAGTTGTTTTTTGATACAACTGTGGTGGACCATCGCCCCACCACCTGGCCGCTCCCGCCCCCTCCACGCACGAAACCCTTTTGTTGGCATCGCGCGCCGTGGCCGTCGTGCTCAGGCCCTGTGTTTGCGTTAAGCAAGCAATCAAGCGAGCGTTTATTGTTGTCAGAGTCGGTTTCAACATCAACATCATCACTGTCTTCATCATCATCATCCTCTTCTTTGCCGTCTTCAGCTCTTCTTTTCTGGGATTTCAATGAAAAGTGTATGTTTGAAGGTAGACGACACCAGCAACAACAATAACGAAAAAGCATGAGAAAGTGAAATTTTTTGGTCTTACGATCCGATTGACGACCAGCAGCGACCAACGACCAGTATTTATAAAAACTATGCGCGTTCAACAAGTATTTCGACGATCTGAAGCTTTGTTTGTTTTTTTCCTTCTCCTCCTTCTTTCTTTCGGTCTGTGAGCTGATTGTGTTGTCGTGTGTTACGGAGAAATTTCTTTCCCTCGACGAGAATTTGTTTTTGTGTTTTTTTTTTTGTAATGTGAAACAGCAGAAACACGTCTCAGAAAAATTCCAAAAAATAAAAAATATTTATTCGAAAAAAATTGATATAAAATTCGAAAAAAAATTCAATCAATCTATCCGTGATTCTTTTTTCAGTGAAAACGAAAGCCAAAAAGCAAAACGAAATTCCAAAAAAAAAAGAAAAAATAAAATAAAAAAATCAATATTCCAAACGAAAGAGAACGTCAATTTAAAATTCTAAGAAAGTGACAATGTTGGATTTCTAAACGATTTGATTTACACAAAAAAAAAAACATCTGCAGTATTGAAAAGTCGAAGTAAGTGAATATTTATTAAACAAAAAAGACAACAACTACAATAGCAAGATATTGGTTATTTATAAACTCTGCCAAGACGAAACCCCTGACGAAAAAATTAACCGTTTAACGGAAGTAGGTCAGCCAAGTTGTTGTAGCCGCTATGTGCTGGTGCTGGCGCTGCTGCTGCGCATGCCTAGATGTTTGCTTTCATTTGTGCAGTCTCGCAGTGCAGCGAAGCAACTGAGACCAACCAAAAATATGGGTTTCTTCCAAAACCACTAAAAAATAAAAATAATTTAATGATTGATTTACATGGTCAACTGCAACCCTGGGTATTTCCGCAATACTGGCCAGCACACAAACCTACACACACGTGTAACAATGCAAGGTCTTCTTTTTAACTCCTTCCCATCATCAAATTGACAAGGATAAATACCAACACACTTAATTACCACTTAAAACTAAACTTAAAGATCACCTCACCACCAACAGCGGAGAGAGAGAGAGAGAGAGAGAGGGAGAGCGACCGAGAGAGCAAGACTTACTCTAGCCCCAATTTACAGCCACAGAATCATTTGTTGTCATAGTTTTTTTTTTTTTTCTTGGAAATAGTCAATGTCATTTGGTCAATAAAAAAATAAATCACTTCGAGCAGATTCATTGCCAAGCTGATCGCTGACTGACATTTATTTTATTTATATTTTTAACGATTTGTTCTTCAGCAATACCTGCCCAAAAAACCAACAAAATACCTGACTGAAAATCTCAATTACTCTCAATTTTTATGACAATTAAAAAAAAAAAACAAGAGATTGGACGTTTAATTGCCTCCATGTGTCACGGATAGCCTCATTAAATCCCAAACCAAAATTTTCCTCTCCAATTTGTGGCCGATTGATGAATGACCTTGTGATATAAATCAAATGCGTCAGTGGCAGAATGTTTTGTAAAACTTCTAATAAATGTGTATATCAGGAATCAATTTGAAATGGTGATTTAAATAATTATATCACGGAAAGATGAAATTATTTTAAATCCTTCTCTCAACCTCTGATATTTATAAACTCAGCCAAATGGCTAGGGAGGGTATATATCATTTGATACGGCCAAAACGTGACTCACCGAAATAACGGTTTTAGATTCTAGGTCTCTTTGGACAAAATCCGTTTCAGGACATTTTGAGTCGATCTTGCGAGGTCCATGATAATTCTCGAAGGTCCAAACTTGGTATATCGCAATATTATTATCAAACTTAGATCCAGTTCGGAGATGGGCAATATCAATCCACTTCTTCTTGTACCTGTCGAAATTTCCAAAAAAATATTGTACTGCACGGAAAGGAGAAGGATAATCCGATTCCGCTCCAACTTTGCAAAACCTAATATTTGTACAATGCTAGGTCATGTGAAAAAAGGACAATATAGGTCCACTCCATCACGTACCTCCCCCACAAAGTGTCAACATTTTGAACAATTATAACTCTTATAAAACGTGATGTAATAGTCCTATTCTCTTGGAATTACAGACATCACAATATTTTTATTAAACTAAGGTCTGGTGTGAAGGGGGTCCATTGCTTCTGCTACCTCCCCCATAGAAGGACAAAACTTTGAATAACCATGAAACTCATAAAACGCGAAATTAACATCCACTCAGACTTGGCACAACTCAATATTTCTATCAACACAAGATTTGTTATAAGATGGTAGAGATCGGATCATTCCTTTTGGTACATCCCCCACAAAGGGTCAAAGTTTTGAATAACCAAAACGATCATAAAATCCGAAATAAGTATCCGATTCTATTCATATTTCACACATCCCATTATTTTTACTAACACATGGTCTGTTGTGAAGATGGTATATATCGGTCCACTCGTTCTGGTACCTCCACCACAAAGGGTCAGAATTTTAAATTATTATAATCCTTATAAAACGTGATGTAAGTGTCCGATTGTCTTCAAATTACACACACCACAATATTTTTACTACCCAAGGTCTGGTGTGAAGATGGAATATATTGGTCCATTCCTTCTGGTACCTCCCCACAAAGGGTCAACATTTTGAGTATCCCCATACCATATAAGGGTATTATTTTATTTTATTTATTGTGGGGGGTCATGTCATATTTCACAATCGATTTGGATTCCAATTGGCGCGTAGGACACCATTTCCATCGTTTTATATTTTGCAAGTTTTGGCCTTTCGGTGCCCATGTATTACACCATTGCCCTTAGCATCAAAATAATATTTTGTACACATACAGCCACATAAGTACGAAAAGTTATGATTTCACCATTTCAATTTCATACATAATTGGCTCATTCATACCAAATAAAATTCGAACTCAACTCGAGACATCGAATTTTTAAAAACAACATCGGCAGAAAAATCTCCATTGAAAATTTTAGAATTTTGGCCAAATTGGACATATTTGCTTTCAGGTTGAATGCGTACTATAAAATTAAATGTCCGTTTGTCCGTCTATGAAATTACATTAGCTTCCGAACTCAGATATGTGTTAGATCTGCAGGTCCTTTGGTATTAAAATAGGCAAAAAGCTCCACGTTTTGTTATAGCCACCATATAACTGTACCCACAGATTTAAGTTTTTTCTTGGGTGTTTTTGTAACAATTTTAACCCGAATTGGCAGCATATATTCCCATTATGAAAGTAACATCCATGCATAGAACTGTCAATATAGTTCTAAGTTTTGGTATAGTCTATTATTTTAGCGACATTAATCACCGGAATTGCTTCAAATTTGGTATTTGAAGTTCGAAATTGATACTACAGCCTAAGACAGAGAAGTGTCTGTGCAGGTCCACGTATTCGTATAGCACCCCCCCCCCCCCCCCCCCCTTTTTTAAACAGTACCTCCCGACATTCGGTATTTTGATAATTTTAACGACATTATTCACCGGAATTGTTTCAAAATTGGTATTTGAAGTTCATAATGGATACTACAGTCTATGACAGAAAATTATCTGTGCAGGTCTAGGACTTCGTAAAACCCCCATATAATCGTACGTGCCTATATTCGGTATTTTGATGATTTTAGTGATATTATTTGCCGAACTTGTTTTAAGTTTCGTGTGTGAGTATCGTAATGGCCTATAATAAAAATTGTATATAGAAGTTCACGACTTAGCGTAGGCCCCAATATAACGGTTAGCAGTACTTTTTAACGGCTTTCTTTAAAAATTAGCAAATTCCTTCCAAATGCCGAAGGATATTCAAAGTTCGGACCGGCCGAAATTACTGCTTTTTATACCCCCCTATTTGGAAAGAAGGCAATATTTGTTAATCCGTTTGTAACACCTCTAAATATTCGTCATAGACTTTATGAAGTATTTATATATTCTAAGTCGATTTAAAGATGTCCGTCTGTCTGTCTGTTGAAATCACGATACAGCTCACATTATTTGAATTAGAGCTTTGAAATTTGGCACAGTAGTGTGCATTGTGTTCAGGATGGTTGGTATTGAAAATGAAATATATCGGTCCACGTTTTGGGATAGCCCCCATATAACGGTACCTCACGCAAGCCATTGTACATATAGGTGCACGTTTTCGTATAGCTCCTGTATAACGGTGCCTCCCGATATTCGGTATTTTGATGTTTTTACCCACATTTTTCTACGGATTTGTCTACAAATTGGTATTTCTAGTTCGTAATGGGTTCTAGTTTCGCTGCCAGAACATTAAATATCTAGGTCCACGTTTTCCTATAGCGCACATATAACGGTTCTATCGGATATTCCGTATTTTCCATATTTTCTTATAGATTTGTGTGAAATTTGGTATTTGTATTTCACAATGTGTTCTAAAATCGGCGTCAAAAAAACATTATTCATATTTATGCTAGTCATCCTAGTCACATTTACCCACGAAATTATAAAAAATTAGTATTTAAGGAACACATACTTACATCAAATTAGGGTATATTATATGCAGGAGCTATCCGTAAATTATCATCCTGTTTTGACAACTTTTATTATTATTATTTCAAGGTTATATGAGATCTCTCGTTTGAATATCGAATCGGAAGAAACATAATCATGGAAACTGAAGGTATATAAAAACCAAATTTTATAGATTCATTTCTGGCATTAATTCGACTTTGTGTGTTTACTTCCATCAGATTTGGAGATATTCGATGAAAATATATATGTCAGTTATAAACAAATCTAAAACGATAATCACTCCCCTGTTAAGACCACAAAGACATAATTCCACACACCATAGTCTTGATACGACAGGGGGTATTGTAATGTCATACCAAATTAAGTCGAACATGTCAAGTGGTGTTGGTGGTGAACTGTCACAACGATTGTCGGCTATGGCTGTCATACATAATTATGTTAATAATCCGACGATGACAACGACGGCGACGATGACGACGAAGAAAAAAAAAACGTAATCAAATGTTTTGAAGTGATTATCAACAGCTTTGTGATTTAATTTTTTAATTAACGCCATTTGAAGAGCGGAAAAAACGAGCTGGCCATCTATTGTTTCTGCGTTTTTGGTTTGCCACTTGGCCACAATGGCCACTTAACAAAAATTGCACATCACTTCATGCCGATGTTGTTGTTGTTATTGTTGTTTTTGCTGCTATTCATATTTAGACGAGCTGTCATTATGATTTTTGTGTAATATTTTGTAACAGCTCAGCCAACAGAGCTGAGGATGAATTGATGACGATGATGATGATAGGGATCTACTGTCTCATTGACTGACCGACTGGTGTTGGCCGATTGTCGGGATGTTGTAATGCAGCGACACATGGCTAAAACGCACAAGTAAACGCTTTATGGGTACTCTTTTTTTTGCTCGAAGAGATATTTATGCAATTTATTTGTAACGCTGCTGGGCTGGTCGATGTAGTTATTTTGCCAGTGACCCTGTGCCAGATGAAGGTTTGCTTTGTAAATCAACAACAAATGCAACAACAACATGAGCAACAGAAAATAAAATAAAAATTTAATTCTTTTTGTTGTTGGCACATTAAACACAAAAATGAATTAAATTATGTACCCGTAGTAAGACCTGTCGTTACTTTTGGCGTTTTGTTGTTGGTGTTGTTGTTTCTCGTTGTTAACTTGGTCCAGAGAGTGAGCTGATGTTGAGGCTTTTGTTTGATTTGTTGCTGTGCCTGAAATATTTACCCATAAAAACCGATCGAAATTGCTGGCTCGGCACAGCTTCTGCTGCCGCCGTTGGCGTTGCTTTTAACAAAGTTTCTTTTTTTTTTTTTGATTTTTGGTTAAATGGCTAGTTCGCTGTTGTCGTTGTTGTTGGTTTTATACAAATGTTGTCACTTTTTTTTGGTGTTTAGCTTCAGAGGCATGACAAGGTTTTTTTTCGCCATCTCTACCCATAACGGAGATTATGAAATAGTAACCCCATCACATATTGGCCAATGTGAAATCCTATTTGTTTATTTATTATCATAACAACAAATGTGGAGAGATGCTGAAGGCACGAGAAGGGGGAAGAAGAGGTGGGGAAAGAGTGGGACATACATATCTCTAGATCAACGATTTTTGGGGGAATATTTGTGCAAATTTCTTAGGCAAATACACTCTCACACACACACACACACACACACACACACACACACCAAAGATCTGTTAGTTAATTCATTCAAAAAAAAAACCGAAATATATGAGGGAAAACATAATCATAACATGCGTAAACTTCCGATTATTTAATGTGTGATAATTCTGTCACCAGACACTCACACACACACATACATACACACATTCGAACATTTTATTTACTTTCTTATAAATCGCTGTCAACACTCATTTTCATTTATTCATAATTTCTTCTTTATTTTTATTGGGTTTCTGTTTGGGATTTCTTTTCTCATCTCCTCCCCACTTCACATATTTGCCGAATTAGTAATGCCGATACCGAATGGCCGACCACTGGTCGTTTCACTGGAAGATGATGGGTGCGTAGAAGGCCTTGTCAATATTATTTTGTAATTTCGTCTTCTTTTTTTTTTTTTGTTTATGTAATTAAGTAAATATTTAACACAAACGAATGACATTTTTTTTTGCATTTCAAAAACGTAGAAGAGCAAAATCTGTGTGTGTGTGGGATCTTTAACTTAATTAACGGAAGATAGTGCATTAGAATTGTGGGAAACGCTACAAACTAGTTACAATGAAAAAAAAGGACAGCCCACCACCATAAAAGGGGAAGGAGATAATTATTTAATTCGCAAAATCTCGAAGTACACGTCTGTGAACTCTTGAGGTACACAGTTTTTAAGTCAGTTTTACAGTACTGCGTGTGTTCGAAAACTTCCCCAGTAAGCAAGTTAAAAGTCAGTCAATGTTCGATTATTTAAATATATTTTGACTTCTGTTATGTGTATACAAATTGTTGACCCTCTATGTAGTGGGTTCCGAAGGAATGGGTCAATATTGTCAGACGTAAATAAATATGATATAAATATTGCGACGTGCCAAGTTTCGCCTATATTGGTTATTTCCTTCATCTGATAATTTTTAGAAAAATCGCTGGCTTGTTTAGCAAGTTATGACAGATAAAAGTATTGAAAATGGCAACGCTTTGTGGGTGAGGTATGAGAAGGAGTTCGCAGATATATATCATCTTCACAACAGATCTTGTGTTAGCAAAAATGTTTATGTGTTTGAAATTTGAGGAGAGTTGGATGCTTGTTTCGCTTTCTTTTGAGCGTTTTGTTTTTCAAAATCTTGAGGGACGTTCCAGCTAACGGGCAGCTAATGGGACCGGGGTGAAATTTTAATACCCTCCACCATGTGGAAGGAACTTGAAAAATGTCAAAAAATTACGAAAAATACCGTTATAAATTTATTTAGAGGTTGTACGAAGACGTGGACCTACAAACGAAATTGTTAAGCATAGGCTGTAGAACACATTACAAACTTCGAGTAAGAAATTTTAAACGATTTGGTTGAATTAAGTCGCTAAAATTATCAAAATACCGAATATCGGGAGGTACCGTTATATGGGGGTTATATGAAAATATGAACCGAAATGGCCGATTTAGGAACTTAATCTGCCTACTGGCAAAATAAACATGTGTGCCAAACGTATCTCAATACGTTCGAAAGATATCGTGTTTCAAACAGACAACGGACAACAGACGAAAATCGCTAAATCATTTTAGAATTTTACCCTGATCCAGAATATACAGGGTGAGATAAAAAAAATCTGCAACAAAGTCAAACGTCATAACATTGACATTTTTTTTTTAATTTAATTGAATTAAAGCAAATTTTTGGAAACAGTATCAAATTTGAAAATAAGTTTAGATTTGTTCGAATTGGATATCTTGGCACGAATTATGGCCTTCAAACAGCCAATGAAACCGTCACACGCTGCCCGAATGTTGCTCTGCGGTATTTTGGTCCATTTCCGGCAAAGCGCTTGATTGAGTTGATCGACACTTTGGTATTTCTTAGGCCCATAATTGCTTTCCAAAATACTTCAAACACAATAGTCCAACGGAGATTTTGGTGGCCATTGTGCGCTGGAAATGAAGCGAGGAACCTTCTTTTGTAACCATTCTTGTGTGGCGCGTGCTAAATGCGATGGTGCTGAGTCCTGTGACGACGAAAGTCATTTCATTTGTTTTCGTCCCCACTTTGTTGTTTAATTGTCAAATTGTCAAATTTATTTGTGTAAATAATGAATTGTTTATATAAATATGAATTTTCATAAACACCGCTTTTTTTTATTTCCAAAACTTAACCAATCTCCCTCATAATTATTTACATCGATTTCTTATTTGGCATTGATTTTAACACTGGACAGTTAGGTTCAATGACCGTCATATTCAAGGCCACGCAGTAACAGCGAGCAATGTTGTTAGATCAACGCACAACTGCAATGACAATGCACTGCACCAATGCATAGGCAGCCAACAACAAGCAAGCATCACAACGATCGATTCAACCAAAGCATTGCGCCAATGCATAAACACACAACAACAAGCAAGCATGGCACAATGCATAAACGCACAACAACAAACAAGACTCACTGGGCATTGATGCTAATGCATGGTAGTGGAGACCGGACAACGCAGGCATAGCATAACAACAAAGACCATGCATGACAGTGAACCATCGTTCGATGATGGCAAAGCGAATGCATGGAAGACAAAATTTATAACTGTTTTGTCTAACAACAAAAAGGCTTTGCCATAGAAAGTCTGAGATCACGTGACATGCTGCGATCCTATAAAAAGGAAAAGTTCTATGAGAAGTTTTTTTTTCAGTTTTTGAAGTGAACAACAGCAAAGAAGTCAGGTGAGTCAGAGTGGTGACAAGATAGGAAAACTGTTAGAGGTGTCATAGCCCTTCGGTAACTCGTGTTCTCTAACTAGATTCTAAACCCTTGAGGTGTCGCAAAGCCCTTGGGTTCTTCGGGAATTTAGCCCTTGAGGTGTCGTAAAGCCCTTGGGTTCTTCGGGAATTTAGCCCTTGAGGTGTCGTAAAGCCCTTGGGTTCTTCGGGAATTTAGCCCTTGAGGTGTCGTAAAGCCCTTGGGTTCTTCGGGAATTTAGCCCTTGAGGTGTCGTAAAGCCCTTGGGTCCTTCGGAAATTTAGCCCTTGAGGTGTCGTAAAGCCCTTGGGTTCTTCGGGAATTAACCCCTTGAGGTGTCGTAAAGCCCTTGGGTTCTTCGGGTTTCTTCGCTTCTAACCCCTTGAGGTGTCGTAAAGCCCTTGGGTGCTTCGGGAATTAACCCCTTGGGGTGTCGTAAAGCCCTTGGGTTCTTCGGGTTTCTTCGCTTCTAACCCCTTGAGGTGTCGTAAAGCCCTTGGGTGCTTCGGGAATTAACCCCTTGAGGTGTCGTAAAGCCCTTGGGTTCTTCGGGTTTCTTCGCTTCTAACCCCTTGAGGTGTCGTAAAGCCCTTGGGTGCTTCGGGAATTAACCCCTTGAGGTGTCGTAAAGCCCTTGGGTTCTTCGGGTTTCTTCGCTTCTAACCCCTTGAGGTGTCGTAAAGCCCTTGGGTGCTTCGGGAATTAACCCCTTGAGGTGTCGTAAAGCCCTTGGGTCTTCGGGTATTAACCCCTTGAGGTGTTTTGAAGCCCTTGGGATCATCGTATTTATCCCCTTGAGGCGTTAAAGCCCTTCGGGTCTCTTCGTTTGTAACCCCTTGAGGTGTCAAAGCCCTTGGGCCTTCTGGTATTAACCCCTTGAGGTGTTTTGAAGCCCTTGGGTTCGTCGTATCTATCCCCTTGAGGCGTTAAAGTCCTTCGGGTCTCTTCGTTTTTAACCCCTTGAGGCGTCAAAGCCCTTGGGCCTTCTGGTATTAACCCCTTGAGGTGTTTTTGAAGCCCTTGGGTTCATCGTTTTAACCCCTTGAGGTGTAAAGCCCTTGGGTTCTTCTTTATCAACCCCATTGAAGTGTTCAAGCCCTTCGGGTATCCCCGTTTAATCCCTTGAGGTGTCTACAGCCCTTGGTTTCTACGTTTCTTCAATCCCTCGAGGTGGGGTGTTTTCGACAAACACAGGAGGATAACCAGCATCAGAAGAGCAAGGACGCTAAATTTGCCGCATTATATACCAAAATCTATATATACTTTCTTACAAGAGCTGTTTAATATAAGTAAACCCCAATCAATTCTGAATAAACGTTATTTATTTTGCTTAAAACACAAACAACTTGCGTTTTTTACTCTCTCGGTCACTTTATAAATTTCTGTGGCAGACCCTAGACCCCGCGAGCATACCTTAGCCAGAAGAAGGGAATTTGGGTCGTTACAGTGGCGCCCGAGCAGGGACCGTGAGAGAGTTTAAACGTTAAACAAGAATTGATTGGAAGGTTACGGGAATGCCGGCATCTTTGCGTGTCTCCTGGGCCTACACCCTAAGAAGGGAAGACTTGTTGGCCTATTTAGAGGAGTTCGGTTGTCCAACATCTGGTACTGTCGAAGAGCTTCGGAGACGGTTCGCCCTCCTATTATCGGAGGATCACTCCCCTCAACGATTCTCTCGACTCATAGAATTGCAGGAGAAATATGAGAAGCCAGCTACTAGCCAGGAATTGAAGTTTCTCACCCCGCAGAAAACACCCAGTATAACGGTCACCGCGTCAACTACTCCATCCGGAGGAATCAATGTTCCAGCAAACGAAAACCAAGCCGCGGCTGCTTCTTCAAATATTACCCCCGTACAGCCTAGTACGGATATTAACAAAGATAAGGCGGTTTGGGATCCTCGAGCCCTAGCAGACCAGGTCCGAAAATGGAACATCAGTTATGATGGTAGTCGAGGTCCCCTAGAATTTATCGAAAGACTGGAAGAGCTGGCCGTCATGTATGAGGTTAACCTTGAATATTTGCCCCGAATGATGCCAGAAGTATTAAAGGAAAATGCATTGGTATGGTACCGGAACAACAATCAGCAATGGACAACCTGGAAACAACTTCGAGAAGACTTCCTTCGTTTCTTTTTGCCGTCTAGGTATTTCGAACAGTTGGAAGACGAAATACGAAAAAGAAAACAACGGCCACGGGAACCCTTTAAATCATATACGTTAAGCATGCAAAACTTGATGCGCCACACCGCATATACGGAGGGCCAGAAACTCGAAAGGATTTTTAGAAATGCCCTCCCAGAATACCTCTGGTATATAAGACGCCGGGATTTTCATACGCTTAGCGACCTGCTCGAAATGGCAGACGATTTAGAGAGTTTACCTCCCGGGTCCGGTCCCATACGCGAGCAACATCGACAAATAGATCCGACCGACCTGGGAAGCAAACAGGACCGCCTCGATCCAAGCACTGCCTGTAGACGCTGTGCTCAACCTGGACATTTTGCATCTGGGTGTAGAAATTCTCAGGTTTTGTTTTGCTGGGATTGTGGTCGTAGAGGAGTACGCACCACAGATTGTTGCCGCATTATGTCGGGAAACGGCAATCGGGTCCGAAAGAACAGAGGGGCAACGGATCCGCTGAAAATGGCCAGTCCCCTCAACTGAGAACTTCGCTTCACGTCGAGGCAACTAAACTGGTGGCCACTATAATAGTTGCGGGTCAGCCTCTAGCTGCAACGGTGGATACTGGGGCCACTAGTAATTTCATCAGTGAAAAACTACGCGACACCATTGGGCCGGACCTCTTAAGTACACCACACACTGCCCATGTTACCTTAGCCGACGGTTCCCTACGGCAAATACGAGAAGCGGTTCATACTCAGGTCATCTTTGGAAACCGGCGATTGTCAGTCAGATTTCTAGTTATGCCTGACGCCACAGAGGACCTACTACTAGGATTAGACTTTTTAGTTAAAAGCGAGGCACGTATCAGCTGTGCCGGTCTCACCTGCGAATTCGGAGTCCAGCCAGAAGTACATCATCTCGGAACAATCATAACCACGTCAGCAGCTAACGAAGAAGGAGCCGAAGCGGCTGGACATAAAACGGTAAGTGAGCTTGAAACAGAGGACCAAGCAAGGATACAATCCTTCCTAGATGTTGAACTCGGACAGTTTGAAGAAATTCAAGGCCCGTCTACCGCGGCGATCCATCGAATTAAAATGAAGGACGTCCGGCCCTTTAAGGCCCGATATGCACCCCGAAATCCAGCTATGCAGGCCATCATAGATGACAAAATTAACGAGCTTCTAACATTAGGATACATAGAGCCCTCACATAGCCCATACAGTTCCCCAATTACTTTGGCCCAAAAAAGAAACGGGACGTGGCGACTATGTATAGACTTCAGGCAACTTAACAGCCGATCTGAACCAGACGCGTATCCACTTCCCCGAATTGATACTATCTTAAATCGACTACGAGAAGCCAGGTACGTGAGCAGTCTCGATTTGAAGGACGGCTACTGGCAAATCCCTCTGGAGGAGGACAGCAGAAAATATACTGCCTTCACTGTGGCTGGACGAGGACTATATCAATGGAAAGTCATGCCATTTGGTCTCCACTCGGCACCCGCAACATTTCAACGGGCATTGGATAGCGTTATCGGACCAGAGATGGAGCCACATGCGTTTGCCTATTTAGACGATATTGTTGTTATCGGAAGAACATTGGAGGAACATTTAGAGAATCTACGAAATGTTTTCCAGCGGTTGCGTGAAGCCCGATTGCGAATCAACCCCGACAAATGCGAGTTCTTTAAACGTGAGACAAAATATTTGGGTCACGTAATCAGCGGGAAAGGCATTCACACTGACCCCGATAAGGTTGCAGCAATTCAGGGGATAGAGCCACCCAAAACACTTAAGGAGTTACGGCGCTTTTTGGGGGTGGTTTCTTGGTACCGGAGATTTATACCCGATTTTGCCACTATTGCTCAACCCCTAACGTCACTTCTTAAGAAAGGCAAACACTGGAAATGGACGGAAAACCAACAGACAGTGTTTGAAGTGCTCAAAGCCAGACTCACCCAGGCCCCAGTACTCGCCTGCCCTGACTTTGCACGGAGATTTGTCCTTCAGACAGACGCTAGCGATCATGGACTTGGAGCGGTTCTTACCCAGACTTTCGACGAAGGTGAGCGAGTTATAGCATATGCCAGCAGAACGTTGAACGGGGCAGAAAACAACTACTCGGCCACCGAAAAAGAGTGCTTAGCGATAGTATGGGGCATTCGGAAAATGCGCCAATACCTCGAAGGCTACAATTTCCTAGTCATAACGGATCACTTGGCACTAAAATGGCTCAACTCCATTGAGAATCCTACTGGAAGACTAGCACGCTGGGCGTTGGAGTTGCAACAATACACGTTTACCATAGAATACCGGAGGGGAAGCTTAAACGTAGTAGCGGATGCCTTGTCCAGACAGCCGGTGGAACCACTGATGAGGGCCGTGGAGGAATCCGTTACTCAGTGCCCCTGGATTAAGGAAAAATTGCAAGCGATCGAGAAGAACCCGGAGAAGTTTCCAGATTACGCCATAGTAGGCTCAAACTTGTACAGGCACATTCAAAGGACCAAGGATGACGAGGACGACACACCATGGAAGTTATGCGTTCCATCCCAGCTGCGTGAGCGAGTTCTCCAGGAAAATCATAGCCAACCAGCAGCCGGACATCTAGGTATCCGGAAGACAATCAACAGAACGTGTGGACGCTATTATTGGCCTGGCATGACTCGCGATGTGACGCGCTTTGTGAAGAAATGTGAGTCGTGTCAAAGGTACAAGCCAAGTCAGACAGCCCCGGCAGGAGAAATGCTAACTTCGGTACCTGAAGAACCTTGGGCAGTAGTGTGTGCTGACTTCGTGGGCCCAATGCCACGCACCAAGCACGGAAATAGCATGCTCTTGGTATTTGTGGATCGGTTCACAAAGTGGGTTGAGTTAGTCCCAATGCGAAAAGCTACGGCAGAAGGTGTGATAAAAGCATTTAGGGAGAGGATTCTATCCCGATTTGGCGCACCGAAGTTACTCATTACCGATAACGGAAGCCAGTTCACCAGTAAGGTACTGAACGTTTTCCTGGAGGAAACTGGTGTTCGCCGACAATTTACTGCACCATATTGTCCACAGGAAAACCCCACGGAGCGAGCCAACCGAACAATAAAGACAGTTATCGCTCAGCTAACAGGCAATCAGCATAACAAATGGGACGACTTTCTGCCAGAAATTACGTTGGCAGTTAATTCAAGCGTTTCTGAGTCAACGGGGTACAGCCCGGCCTTTCTTGTGCAGGGTCGAGAACCAAGGCTCCCAGGTGCTCTGTTCGATGAGGTAACAATCGGTTCGGGTGCTCGAGTTAAAGAACCTTCGAAGAGGGCGATCGAACTACGTGAAATTTTCCAAATAGTCAAGAAGAACTTGGCTCAAGCTGGAGAAAATCAGAAAAGACGGTATAACCTTAGACGTCGTAAGTGGGCTCCAGTTGTCGGAGACCTTGTACTGGTTAAACAACATCCATTGTCAAAAGCGACGGACAATTTCGCGGCGAAATTGGCACCTAAGTTCGATGGGCCTTTCGAAATTATTAGTTTTCCATCTCCGGTTATCGCGAAGGTTCGGAAAGTTGACGGGAAACACGAGAGGAACGCTCATCTGGGGGATATGAAACCTTACGTCTCACCATCTGAACATCTAAATTGTGTAGATACTAACATAGATACTGTTTCTTCTACCTCAACAGATTCCCAAAAATCAATAATGGACCAACCTACCCAACCATTACGTACAAAGGCTTTTTACAAGCATCAATACCAGCTTGTGGAGTCGCTCAAACCCTGCTCGGTTGTGCTCACGAGGTTAACAGAGGGGGAAACCGATGCACTGCGGAAAAAGAACGCAAGGTCCACACTTGCCCCTAAGCCATCCAAGAGGGCCAACACCAGCGAACCCACAAGGAGGAGGTCCCACAACCAAAAGAAGATGCGACGTGAAGTGCCATCGTCCTCACCGGTAGTAGTCGAGACCATCGTTATCTCATCTGACGATGAGGTACCATCTACCCCGCCCCGGAGACCACCTGTGGTACACGACTACCCCATCACCCCTCCTCCTACAGTGTCACCCATGGCAGCCGGAGACACCTTAACCGACTTACCACCGACGCCAGGTCGTACCCTCTTCATGGACACGGGATTTCCACCGACACCCGGACGTAACATGGGTTTGGCTCTGTCCCCTCGGTATGCACCGGACTCTGAGTCGGAAACCGAATACGGTCAACCCCATATAAACCGTCGGTTGGAACAAGTAAGAAGCCCGAACCCCCCGACAGTATCCAGTGTGGTTGTCGTACCGGTAACTTCGGAAAAATCTGTTGAGGACATCCAATTTGAATGCCGGGAAATGTTACCAGAGGAAATTAGGAGCGAATTACAGCCATGTCTGCGAGAAGCCCTTCGTCGCTGGATACCTCACCACCAACATAAGCGTGTTTTTACCATTGGCGGGAAGAAGCTCCGGGTCCACGTAAATCGACAAGGCAAAACTTTTGTGCGGATGTTGTGAAAGCAGCCGGCTCATTTAGGGAGGGGAGGCAGTGTGACGACGAAAGTCATTTCATTTGTTTTCGTCCCCACTTTGTTGTTTAATTGTCAAATTGTCAAATTTATTTGTGTAAATAATGAATTGTTTATATAAATATGAATTTTCATAAACACCGCTTTTTTTTATTTCCAAAACTTAACCAATCTCCCTCATAATTATTTACATCGATTTCTTATTTGGCATTGATTTTAACACTGGACAGTTAGGTTCAATGACCGTCATATTCAAGGCCACGCAGTAACAGCGAGCAATGTTGTTAGATCAACGCACAACTGCAATGACAATGCACTGCACCAATGCATAGGCAGCCAACAACAAGCAAGCATCACAACGATCGATTCAACCAAAGCATTGCGCCAATGCATAAACACACAACAACAAGCAAGCATGGCACAATGCATAAACGCACAACAACAAACAAGACTCACTGGGCATTGATGCTAATGCATGGTAGTGGAGACCGGACAACGCAGGCATAGCATAACAACAAAGACCATGCATGACAGTGAACCATCGTTCGATGATGGCAAAGCGAATGCATGGAAGACAAAATTTATAACTGTTTTGTCTAACAACAAAAAGGCTTTGCCATAGAAAGTCTGAGATCACGTGACATGCTGCGATCCTATAAAAAGGAAAAGTTCTATGAGAAGTTTTTTTTCAGTTTTTGAAGTGAACAACAGCAAAGAAGTCAGGTGAGTCAGAGTGGTGACAAGATAGGAAAACTGTTAGAGGTGTCATAGCCCTTCGGTAACTCGTGTTCTCTAACTAGATTCTAAACCCTTGAGGTGTCGCAAAGCCCTTGGGTTCTTCGGGAATTTAGCCCTTGAGGTGTCGTAAAGCCCTTGGGTTCTTCGGGAATTTAGCCCTTGAGGTGTCGTAAAGCCCTTGGGTTCTTCGGGAATTTAGCCCTTGAGGTGTCGTAAAGCCCTTGGGTTCTTCGGGAATTTAGCCCTTGAGGTGTCGTAAAGCCCTTGGGTCCTTCGGAAATTTAGCCCTTGAGGTGTCGTAAAGCCCTTGGGTTCTTCGGGAATTAACCCCTTGAGGTGTCGTAAAGCCCTTGGGTTCTTCGGGTTTCTTCGCTTCTAACCCCTTGAGGTGTCGTAAAGCCCTTGGGTGCTTCGGGAATTAACCCCTTGGGGTGTCGTAAAGCCCTTGGGTTCTTCGGGTTTCTTCGCTTCTAACCCCTTGAGGTGTCGTAAAGCCCTTGGGTGCTTCGGGAATTAACCCCTTGAGGTGTCGTAAAGCCCTTGGGTTCTTCGGGTTTCTTCGCTTCTAACCCCTTGAGGTGTCGTAAAGCCCTTGGGTGCTTCGGGAATTAACCCCTTGAGGTGTCGTAAAGCCCTTGGGTTCTTCGGGTTTCTTCGCTTCTAACCCCTTGAGGTGTCGTAAAGCCCTTGGGTGCTTCGGGAATTAACCCCTTGAGGTGTCGTAAAGCCCTTGGGTCTTCGGGTATTAACCCCTTGAGGTGTTTTGAAGCCCTTGGGATCATCGTATTTATCCCCTTGAGGCGTTAAAGCCCTTCGGGTCTCTTCGTTTGTAACCCCTTGAGGTGTCAAAGCCCTTGGGCCTTCTGGTATTAACCCCTTGAGGTGTTTTGAAGCCCTTGGGTTCGTCGTATCTATCCCCTTGAGGCGTTAAAGTCCTTCGGGTCTCTTCGTTTTTAACCCCTTGAGGCGTCAAAGCCCTTGGGCCTTCTGGTATTAACCCCTTGAGGTGTTTTTGAAGCCCTTGGGTTCATCGTTTTAACCCCTTGAGGTGTAAAGCCCTTGGGTTCTTCTTTATCAACCCCATTGAAGTGTTCAAGCCCTTCGGGTATCCCCGTTTAATCCCTTGAGGTGTCTACAGCCCTTGGTTTCTACGTTTCTTCAATCCCTCGAGGTGGGGTGTTTTCGACAAACACAGGAGGATAACCAGCATCAGAAGAGCAAGGACGCTAAATTTGCCGCATTATATACCAAAATCTATATATACTTTCTTACAAGAGCTGTTTAATATAAGTAAACCCCAATCAATTCTGAATAAACGTTATTTATTTTGCTTAAAACACAAACAACTTGCGTTTTTTACTCTCTCGGTCACTTTATAAATTTCTGTGGCAGACCCTAGACCCCGCGAGCATACCTTAGCCAGAAGAAGGGAATTTGGGTCGTTACAGTCCTGTTATAATGTCCAATGTCTGCGCCCAAATTGTTTGCTTGCCCAAGGCTTTAATACACCCTCCAGAATATTTTCGCGATAATATTCGACATTTATTCTGATGCCACAACCATTGACTGTTGTGGCGGCCCATACCATCACTATGACCGGCGCTTGAGATCTGGTGGTTAACCGAAGGTGCACATTTTCAGATGACCCCTTTGGCAAGTAAACACGATAATTTTGTTTGTTTACAAATTGCTGGACAACGAATGTTTTCTCGTCGGAGAAAACTAAATTCGGCAGTTCACCACTTTCTGCCAAGCGAAGCAACTCTTTAGCTGTTTTGAGTCTACTTTCTTCATGTTGCGGTGTAAGTTCGTGCACTTTTTGGAATTTCAATGGTTTTACCCGAGCTCATTTTTCAATATATGCCGAATGGAATATTGCGATATGTTCAGCTCGCGAGCCATTTTTCGGCCACTTCGACGCCGGTTTCGATCAAGTCGCCTTTTTACTTTTCGAACCATTTCTGCTGATGTTGCTGTTTTCTTCCGTCCACTTCCTTGACTCGGGCTACGCTACCAGTATCACGGTAACTAGCGATGGTACGAGACACAAAAGATTTATTCACATTTAAATGCTGGAGTACTCAACCAAAGCCACTTGTGGTTCTGTGCGGTCTGGAGTATTTTGAAAAGCGAGGTTGGCACTAAAAAATACCAAGCAAGCGCTTCGCCGGCAATGGGCCAAAATACCATAACGCAACATACGGGCAGTGTGTGAAGGCTTCATTGGCCGTTTGAAAACCAAAATTCGTACCAAAGGTGACCAATTCGAACAAATATAAACTTATTCTAAAATTTGATGCTATTTCCGACATTTTTTGCTTTCATTCAATAAAACTGAAAAAATGTAAAAAAATATGGCGTTTGACTTTATTGCAGTTTTTTTTTATTTCACCCTGTATATCCTCCATAGAATGGTGAAGGGTATAAAAAGTTTGGAACGCCCTTAAATATATTATAAGAATGTCACTTTACACATGACTCTCTCATAATGTGTAATCGGATCTTTAGTAGTGTTCAAATGTTCTGCAATATTCGATTTCAAGGACTTCTTTTGACAATAAAAATGTAACAATCGTATTATGTGCTTAGGAGCAGAATCAGACTTCTGAAATTTGGTATGAAGTCTCTTGTTCCCGTTGAGAAATTTAACTAACGTATAGAAAAACTTTTACTATTTACAGTATCTCTATTTCAAAAATATGCAAATTTTTACAAAACAAATCAATCTAATTTATTTTCTCTTTTATTTTCAGGTACGTATTTGTGAAGCTTTCTCATATTTCCCCATTAGAATTCATGGTAAGGTGGCAATAAAATGTCAATTACAATAACACTACAAAACCAAATTGTATGTTTCGAATAATCACGAATTCGATAAAAATGAAAACAACAATATCCTCAATATATTATTTAATTTATTTACTTTTACATTTTTGTCATTGTTTTGCCATTTGTGTGTTTCCATTATTTTTGAACTTTTTTTGTGTTGTTGTTACCGATATTTGTGCATCATTGTAGCCGACTGCGCTGTCAACCTATTTTGCACCTGCGCAACTCGCGTGCTTTCCTCCATTCACACAGTTGCTCCATTGTTTGATCATGATACACGCTCTCAATAATGCGAGTGATCGAAGTTTGTTAAGCGCAATTTGTGTCGGCGGTGGGGGGAAGTGCACACCCAAACAACCACTCCCGAATGATGAACACAAAAATTAAATAAAATTTCATCTATCGTGGTGGTTTTGATTTAAATTATAATATAAATATTTTTGGTCTCAAAGATGTCGCGTATATTATTTTTCGCATTAGGGCTCGGAGTATGCAATCTTATAAGCCTGACTTCCCAAATACCAAGGACGTGTTTGGAAATTGACCTCCATAGCGGTAATGGAACAGGTGCTCATTGAAACTCTTTTAAGACAATTTAGGTAAATATAATCTGAAGGAGGGCCTTATTGGAATTTTGATGGCGAGGATTAGGAATTCCTAACACGACTTCCGATTAATATATTTTGTTGTTGGAAAGTCAAAGGGTTAAATGTAAAAAAGCGAAAAAAATCAACTTTTCGTAGTCATATTTTTTCGTCTATTTATACCCTACACCACAAGGTGGTCAGGGTATTATGTCTTTGTGCATTTGTTTGTAACAGGCAAAAGGAAACGAGATAGACCCATAGTTCATTTTGATGATCTGCATAGAATCACATTCTGAGTAGATTTATGCATGTCCGTCCGTCCGTCTGTCCATGTATTCTTGTGAACAAAATGCAGGTCGCATTTATTATCCGATTGAGATGAAAATTTTTCAAACAACATTTGTTTGGCCCAAGGACGAACCCTATTGAAATTGGAGATAATCGGTCAAAATTTAGATATAGCTCCCATATATATCTTCTGCCGATTTGCCTTTTATTGTGCACCAAACGTGTAATATCACCCCGAATAGTATGGAATTTTGCACATACAACCAAATTAGATCTGAAAATAAGTATGCCAAATTTGATCGAAATCGGTTCTGATGTATCTATAGCTCCCATATATATTGTTCACCCGATTTGTTATTTTAGTACTCCACAATACTTTTAGTACTATAAAACTTCGTCCGATTTACCCTTTATTGTGCACCAAACGTCTAATATTTGCCCAAATGGGATCGAATTTGGCACATACGACCGAATGGAGTCTAGAAAGTAGTATGCCAATTTTGGTGAAGATCGGTTCAGATATAGCTATAGATCCCATATATACTGTTCATCCGATTTGTTATTTTTGTCCACCGCAGCCGTAATATGCACTCTGTAACAACAATATAATATATATAAATACCTTTGCTAAATTTTATCGAGATCGGTTCAGATTTGGATCTAGCTCCCATAAATACAAATGCTTCGGCATGTTTAGTCTTTTGAACTTTAAATTATAATTATAATCATAGCGTGCATGATTGAACTCTCCCATATAAACTATTAATTGTTATGTGGAGATTTACTAAATTAGTAAAGTTGTGTAGGGTATCATAAAGTCGGCCCCGCCCGACTTTAGGACTTTCTTTACTGGTTTTCCTTTTGGTATAAGACAAAAAGTATGCAACTGTTAACGTTTTCTAATTTAAATGCCTTCCCTGTTAACAATTCTAAACAAAAATCTTATGACAATTAATGTCATTTGTTTTTGGGGCTCATATAAATGCAACATGCATGGTAATATGCCCATAGTTCGAAGAACCTGTATTAAGATTCAAATGTGTAACGAACAGATCTCCATTCAGATATGCAATGAACAGATCACCAAGTGTTCAAAAGTAGTACCTTAGGGACAGATATGTGCACAATATGTACAGCTTAAGACCAATTTAAAGCTATGATTTCTCATTTTTATAGCATACTTTTAGGCGCCAAAATATATTTTTGTAACCTATACAAATATTTAAAACAGTAGTGAAATAACTGACTAACTAAGAATCAACGCCCAAACGAAATGGTTGAAGCTAAAATCTTGAAATTTTGTATTGGACAAACGACCAGATCTAGAGTTCTAAAATTTGGAATGAGATTTACTGATGGAGTGCAGGTACTAAATTTGGAAGTTTCGTTTAGGGTGAACGGATGAAGGTGAAATTTTGAAATTTTGTATTCAGGTCCCTCTTGGTGGTAGGTGCACAAAAAGTACTAAATAGTACTTTATTTGGTAGAATTTGGTATTGGGTGAACCGAGAGAGTTGGAAATCTGAAGTTTGGAGTCATAGTTTTTGATGTTCTGAAGGATCGACAAACTAAAGGGGTTTTCGAAATTCTTACAATACCTGTCCCAAAAGAACCAAAAAGCACAAAAATTGATACCATTTAGAATTATGTGAACGCTTAGTGGAAACATCTTGAAATTTGGTATAAAAATCAATTCTTGGAAATGGGGTTGGAGTAAGGAAATGTGTACTAAGTGTGAGAACTGTGCTGAATGGTACTGAATTTGGTACAATTACATTTTGGTTGTACAGAAGATGCTGTTAATTTGAAATGTTTGTATGGGAGTCATTGTAGGCGATGTTTGGAAATGCACAAAAAGTACTAAATAGTACTAAATTTGGTTCAATTTGGTATTGGGTGGATAGATAGTGCTTGCAATCTGAGATTTGGAATTATGTGAACGGTTAGTGGTAAAATCTTGAAATTTGGTATGAAAATCAATTCTTGGAAATGGAGTTGAAGTAAGGAGGAGTTTTGGAAATGTGTACTAGATGTACACGAAAAGTACTAAATAGTACTATACTTTGTACAATTTTGTATTGGGTGGACAGATCGTGCTTGAAATCTTAAATTTGGTATCAGGCTGTTCATTGTAGCCTGGACACAGGGAGGTGGTTTCGAAAATGTGTACTATAATTGTACGAAAAGTACTGAATGGTACCATATTTGGTATTGGATGAAGGGATAGAGATGAATTTTTGAAAATTAATATTTTGATTACTGGTAATATCTGCGTTTGGGATTTTGGGGTTATTTGGAAATGCGATCTATAATTGTACGAAAAGTACTAAATAGTACTAAATTTGGTATTGCGCAAAGGATTACGACCGGAATCCTCAAATTTGATATTGAGGGCTCTGTTGATATCTACAATTGCGACAAAAAGGCGGTTTTGGAAATGTGTACTATAGTTGTTCGAAAAGTGCTAGATAGTACTAAATTCGGTATTGGGTGAGGGAATAGAACCGAAATCTTGAATCTATACCAAATTCACTGTTGGTGTCCGTGGTTAAGATATGGAAGTGGTTTTGGAGATGCATACTATAATTGTTCGAAAAGTACTGAGTGATGTTATACTTGGTATTCAGTGAATGTATAGAGCTGGAATTACGAAGTTTCATATTTGGGTCCGTATTGGTACCAGGTGTTGAGAACTGGCGGTGGTTTTGCAAATGCCTACTATAATTGTTCAGAAGATACCAAAAGATACTAATTTTGGGATCACTGTTGGTGTGTCGTATGGAGAGATGTAGATTTTTTTGGATATGAGTACTAAATGTAACTTAAATTGGTATTGGGTGAAGGGATAGAGTTGAAATTCTGAAATTGGATATTGGGGTCATTGTTAGTTTCTAAGGTTTACAGAGGAAGACGTTGAAATAGTTTTGGACAGCAAGATTGGTAAACTACGAAATAAAAGGTTTTGAAACCTTCTTGGTGAAGAAAGTAACCATTTCCTATCACTTCTTCGAAAAAGGAAAAACTTGAAAAATATATAAACCCTTGAAAGTCAGAAAATGTAGTAGTACGATATTTGAAGTTTTGGTTGAAAAATTGTGCATTTTGGGACTAAAAAGGCCTAACTGTTGGAATAAATCTATAATTTTAAGGTAGAATTTGGACGAATTGTCTGGTACTTGGTAGTACTATATAATATACTTACACTATATTTGTACTACACCATAAAGCATTTAATTTCAGATAAACATTCTTTAAGCGCCTAAATGTATGCTATGAAATTTTGTCGGTCAGTCAGCCAAGGCAGGCAAATAACGATTTTTCAATACCAAAATGAACGATTTATTCATATTAGGTAAATCTAATCTCCACATTATGTACTATTACAAGGGAGCAGAAGTCGAAGTTGAAAGCAGAAGTCGAATTTCGAACTTTTCGATTTGAACAAATTTGTATCACATTAAAGAGCCGATTAAAACTTTTCGACTTTTCACAAAAAAAATGAAATAAAAAAATAATTAATTTGGAGTTACACATTTCTGACGTTGGAATTTCTCATCATGGAGATGCCTAATAAGGCCCCATTTAACTTATCTTCGATTTCATCAACTATTCCCATCTTAGGTACCGTGTCACAAATTGAGTAGAGATACATTGTAAGTGTGAACATGTTTACAAAATGTCCAGTCAACAAAACCTACCTTCCCCCCCAATCTACCACATAACCCCACCATGTAATTCCGTCAAATACTTCATGTCAGTTGACGGCAGACCGACCACCCTTCAATCATTCAATACCTATTTCGGCACGTGTGTACATGTTTAGGTGTATTGAATCGTAGACAACAACGACAACTACAACAAAACAATATTAGGGCAAGCAATGAGCATGTTTTTGCTATTTCTATTGAAAAGCGTCAACATTAACACTGCCTTTTTTACATAGCTGACCGAAGTGCCAAAAATAGAAAGAAAAACGTTTCCGCATTCGATGATGTTGCAACAATTGTTGCTTTCATAATTTAGCAAAGCAGGGACTAGCCCTGGTGGCAGGGAGGGCCAATGGACTGAAAAGAAAAAAAAAAAAAAAAACTAAAAACAAGTCGATAGACAACGGTAACAAGACAACGAAAGCTATAAACAAAAAAAGCAGCAGAAGAAGAAGAGGAAAACACCAACAACTGACATACAAAACGAATCCAAAGCAGCAGTAGAAGAAGAAGATGTTAAGAAAAATATAGGTCATTTTACCAATAATAAAAAAACAACAACAGCAACGTCTGAAAAAAGAAAACAGCAAAAGCCGTTAAACGTTACACCATCATAACCTGTTTCATTCATGCATCCCAAGCAGGCGAGAAACCAACCAACCTGCCCACCAACCATCCACATCCATGTATCCAGCCAGCCATTCATTCATACAACCATCCGCTGCCACCCGTCCGTCCCTCTCCTTGCCTGTCTGCCAGTCAGAATCATAAACATGGCTGGTAACAGTAAACGATGTTCTAAATCTGGTTTTCCCAATGTCTTTTGGAGATTTTCTGGCTGTTTTAGTTCAAGTCTAACTCTTCATGAACTTCCAATTTCTAGACTTCGGGTTTGTGTGTTTGTATGTGTGTATGTATGAGTATGCTTCTGTATGTAAGTGGAAAGTTTCAAATTTCTCAAAAATTTAAATATGAAAAACTTGCTAAATATTCTACGAAGTTAGCGGCTTTAATTAGTCAAAGTGAGAGTTTAAAATACGACCTTTTGAGCTATTTTTTTGCCCAAAGGCCGGCTTTCTTTCATTAAGGTGGGAAACGACACAATTTGAAATTGGTGAGAATAGTTTGAATGATTTAATTGTTTATAGGCTTATGAATGTTTCGGACTTTGATGTTCTTCTATGTCCCAGATCGTGTTTTTAAGAGTTCTTCTCAAGTCTTGAATGTTTAAATCTTTTCTTTAGGACCCACATTTTTATAATAAAATAGTGGATATAAAATAAATCTAAGCGCCAACGAAATACATTTCTGTAGGTGTTCCAATTTTTTAATTAATTGTCCTATACTGCAATTGTGGATTGTAAAGAATATTTTAGGCTTCTCAAACCCTAATTAGTATATTTTTTTAAATATTTCTTTAGGGCCCCAAATCGTTAATTTTTAAACACAATTTCTGGGCATCGAGTCGTGGGTTTTTAAACAAATTTTCAGGAGGGTGTTTTAAAGGAAATTGTGTACCACTAAACAGTGGATTTTGTAGCTCCGTACTTATATAAGTGTAATGGATTTTGAAATAGTGGATTTGAAAAACTTTCAGGGCTCTAAAGGTTCGTGGATTTTTTGGCTTCCTAAAGACCCCAAATCTGGATATTTTAAAGAGTTTATAATATTTAAATAAATTGCTACATGAAGTCTTTAAGACTTTATTTAGACGTCCCAAATCCCCTAAAGCAGTAAATCGTCGGATTTAAAAGAATTTTTCTAGGTATCCCAAAGGTCAAATTTTGAATAATTTAAAACAATTTACTTAAATTTCTGAAGAACTAAAATCGCTAAACCGAGGCTTAAGACAATTACGGGTTCTACTCTTTCCTAAGGCACCAGCCTTTAATTAGCGGATTAAAAAATCTATGCATTTTCTAGGTCTTAAATTGTGGACTTCAAAAATCTTGACATGCCAAGGCACTAAATTCTGGAATAATAGTTTCTTCCCTTCTTCTTAAAACGTGTATATTTTAAAGGGTATTTCTAGGTTTCACAAAACCCGCCTAGGTGTTTAAAGACAAAATTTAGATTTTTGAATAATTTTTTCAGGTATCGTGGGTTTTTGCAGAAGTTTTGTAGTCTTTCCAAAAACTATATATATTGTAAATTAAAAAAATGTCTTAATGCTGTTCAATGGATATTCAGAATTTTCGGCTCTTTATTGGCCCATTGCGTAGATAAAGATGTAGGCTTGATTAGTCCCAACATACATTTTGTCTTTGCTTGCATTAATTTGTGAATAAGGTTTCGTGAAGACTTTGTTTGCGCTCTAAAGCGCTGTTTTTATACCCTCAGCCATATGGCTACAAAGGGTATATATCATTTGATACGGCCAAAACGTGCCTAGTCGAAATAACGGTTTTAGACCCTAGGTCTCTTTGGACCAAATCCTTTCAGAACATTTGGAGTCGATCTACGATGTCCGTCCGTCCGCCTGTATGGCTGGCTGGTGCGCACGATAACTCTCGAAGGGAGTATCCGATTTGGTCCAAATTGGGTACATCGTAATATTTTTGTCAAACTTAGATCGAGTTCGGAGTTGGGCAATATCGGTCAACTCCTTTTGGTACCCCACAAAAGGTCGAAATTTTTAAAAAATATATTTTTTGCACAGAAAGAGAAAGGATAATTCCAATTTGCTCCAACTTTGAAAATCCTAATATTTGTGTTAGTGCTAGGTCAGGTGTAAAATGGACAATATCGATCTACTCCATCAAATACCTCCCACACAAATGGTCAAAATTTTGAATAATTACAACTCTCAAAAAATGTGATGTAAGAGTCTGATTGTCTTCAAATTTCACACATAACAATATTTATATAAACCCAACGTCTGGTGTTAAGATGAACAATATCCGTCCACTCCTTCTGGTACCTACCCCACAAAAGGTCGAAATGTTAAAAAAATATATTTTTTTGCACAGAAAGAGAAAGGATAATCCGATTCTGATCCAACTTTGCATATCCTAAAATTTGCGTCAGCGCTAGGTCGGGTTTGAAAATGAACAATATCGGTCCACTCCATCAAGAACCTCCCCCACAAAGGGTCAAAATTTTGAATAATTACAATCTCATTAAATGTGATTAAAAGTCCTATTGTCCTCAAATTTCACACATCCAAATATTTGTATTAACCCATGGTCTGATGTGAAGGGGGAATACATCGGTCCACTCTGGTACCTCTGGTATTGAAATTTTGAGTACCATGAAGCTCATAAAACGCCAAATTAACATCCGATTCCATTTAGACTTGGCACATCTGTCGCAGTATTATATCATATTTTTGGGTCCGATAGGAAATGGGCAATATTGACCCATTCCTTCGGGACCTGCTCCATAGAGGGTAAAACGTTTGAATAATCTTAACACTAATCAAAATATATTTAAATAATCGAACATAGGCTGTGGGTATATATCTGGCAGCAATACCGACTGATACTTTTAAACTTGTTAATACTCTACTCAAAATTTAAAAATAATTATACCCTCAGCCATATGGCTACAGAGGGTATATATCATTTGATACGGCCAAAACGTGCCTCATCGAAATAACGGATTAAGACCTAGGTCTCTTTGGACCAAATCCGTTTCAGGACATTTGGGGCCGATCTAGCGATGTCCGTCCATATGTCTTGGCACATCTGAATATTTCCATCAACACAAGATGTGTTATAATGATGGTAGAGATCGGAATACTTCTTCTGGCACCTCCCCCACAAAGCGTAAAAGTTTTGAACAACCAAAACGATCATAAAATCCGAAAAAAGCTTCCACTTCTCTTCAAATTAGACGTATCACAATATTTTTATTAGCCCACAATATTTTTATTAGTCTGGTGTGAAGATGGTATATATCGGTCTACTCCAAAAGATCTATTATAAAGATGGTAGAAAGCGGACGATTTCTTCTGGTACCTCCCCAACATAGGGTTCAATATTTTGAAAATTTTACACATACAAACATTTTTGTTAACAAAAAATCTGTTGTGAAAATGCCATATATCTGCAAACCCCTTCACCCAAAAAGGAGCACAATTTTCAATTCTTTTATCTTTACAACTTGCTATATCTAAATTTTGCTTTCAACCAGAAACCTGAAATCAGTATAAAATTGGTTAAAAAGATTCGATTTACTTGTATTTTTTCACTCCGATATATTTATCTGTATTATCAGATTATCTTTTTGGACAAATCCGTTTCATACGCATTGTAAGTCGATATGTGTTGGTTAGTCTATCTTGAATGGTTGGAAGTTCGCTAATCGTAGGTCAAGTGTAAAAACCAAATCGGGTACTATCTTTTCTAGGGATCAACCCTATATGACCCATTTAATCATTTTAGACCCAACAAAGAATATCTATTCATGATCATCGCAAAAATTGTAATCCTATTTAAATTTGGTACACGCGCGTTTTAGGTCTGAACTTAGATCAAATTCGAAGATGGGCTACATCGGTCAACTTTGCACAATATTTATTAGCTCCATGATAGAGCACTTTTATATGAGAGAAATTTTCGAACTTTTTCCAAATCGCAATTATAATAGGTTTTTATTTGATTTTCTAACAAAAACCAAAAAAATTGTTACAAAGTAAACTATTATTTCCCAGTCTGTAGTTAACAGAAAAAAAACATAAAACTTCCTTATTACTTGTCACTTATGTAAAACTTATGTTGGCCTTGGTAGGTGTTAGAAACAATGTTGTTGATAAAAAGTGACATTGCTCACCTGAATCGTCGATATCGGTATGCCTTGCATACCTTGTCACATAACTGCTTCGGCAAAACCTCCAATTAAGTAATCAATACAAAAATGTTTTTGCCCACATAGATAAATATAGTTATAATATCTGGAGTCTCATTTTGCGACAAAATAAATTGCATAACTGGCATTTATTTAAATATTTTTAAGTTTTTATTTCAGGGATAGATAGAAGAGATTGAAAATGAAACAATTTAAATATTTCCGTTTCATTTTTCTTTTTGTTGCTTCTTAATTTTTTATCTAACTGAAAATCACACAAAATGTACTTAAGACTAATTTAAATAAACTGCGCAGAATGGTTAGGCAAACAAACAAATAGACGTCATACTCGTAGGTACATAAATACATAGGTATGGAGGAAACTGGCAGTCTCTCAGGCATGCAAAACATTTGCCAATGACACGAAGACGACTGACTAACCACCACACTGTAACAAGTTCAAATTCGACAATCCTAATTCCGAAATGTGGAAGTAGAAGACAACTAAGAATTAAATCATTCTTAATTATTTAAACCGCAACAACAACAAAACAAAATGAATGAATGAAAAAAATCTCAGCACCAGATGAGGCTGAGAACTAATTTCGAATCATGTGTGGAGTGATTAAATCAACAGTAGTCAGTCAGGCAGTCTGTCCGTCTGTACGTAATTCATATGTAAGGCCCCTCAAAATTCCCAATTATGAATAGACGACGCTGGCAAAGAAGAATAGACGAAAGGAAAGCAAACAATCGGCCTAACCACAAAGCCTAAAGATAAATTGTGCTAAGATGTGACTTAGTTTCGTACAATGTGCTGCTACAGATTTGATCCACATAGTCGTCTTCATCATCGTCATCACCATCGGCGAGCTTGTAAACCTGTATGAGTTTTTTCTGTTAAAATTTTGTCATTTGTTTCCTTTTATTTCTCTTTCTCTTTCACTGATTTTGATTTACTATTTTGGTATTTAGTTTGTTGATGATGGTTATGGCGAATGTGAATGCAATGGCAAACATTCGGATGATGATGATGAAGGTGTGGATGTGGATGGGGGATGATGTTGATGATGATTTTTGTTGATGATGGTCCAGATTAATATTTCTCAAGTCAGTGACCTTAATAAATATTTCTGTATTGTATATTAATCAAGAAAAATTACTGTCTCCAAATGAACGTGACATAATTTGTTAGGTGCGACAACAACAACAAACACCCAGCTACAACAAAATGCCATTCAATCTATGAATTCATAGGTTTTTTTTTTCTTTCGTTGTGGAATGTGATGAGCTGAGGTATTTTTGAGACAAATCACATCAGTTGTGGGAGTCTCCATTGAAGAGATGAAGTCAGGTTAGTGGGGTCTGGGAAGAAGAGAGCATTTTTGGACAGCTGATGAGCAGAAGGCCTGGAAGCATTTATAGGAAAACCTAAATCCAGGAAACTTCTGAGGGCCATAGGAAGTCTGTAGAAATGGTAAAGGCAGGAGAGCCTATTCAATTGATCTGATCTCCGTGCAGTGCTGAACTGGTCAGGAGGATAACTGGAGCCCAGGTAGGCGATCTGGTGCTCAGGGAGACTATATAAGCCATCTCGTGCTCAGGGTGGAGGTGGGGGCTGGTCCGCATGGAGGCTCCCTGGATAATCTTATACCGGGACAGACTCTAAATTCATCTAGTCCTTCTGGTACCGATTGTGGCTCTGTAGTCGAGCTAGTGCCCCGCGAAACTCTATTGGCAAGCTGGTGCCCAGGGGGCTCCATCGGTCATCTGGTGCCCAAGGAGGCTCTATAAGCCATATGTTCCTTAAGGAAGCTCTATAGGAGATCCATTGTACAGGATAGTGTCATATGGAGTTCGGGGAGACTAAATATAGCTCTATAGTCCAAAGAAAATTTATAGGTGACCAAAGAAGCTTTATAGCTCACCGGAGCAGAATCTACAGATTATCTAGGCAATCTTGTATCCAAAGAAGTTTTTTTAGCGAGCTGTTGTCAAGGAAGGCTCTATGGGTCATATGGCGCACAAGGAGGCTCTATAAGCCATCTGGTGTCCAAAGAAATTTTATAGGCGATCTGTTGTTAAGGGAGGCTCTATGGGTAATCTGACGCAAAAATGCTTTATAAGCTATGTGGAGTCCAAGGAAGATGTATAGGCGAACTATTGTTTAGGAAAGGGTCATATGATGTTCCGGGAAACTGGTGCATCTGGTGCTCAGAGAGGCTCTATTGGTCAGCTGGTGCTCAGAGAGGCTATATTGGCCACCTGGTGTCCAATGAAGCTCTTTAGGAAAAGCTATTGTCAAGGGAGGCTTTATGGAACATCTAACGCCCCAGAAGGCTCTATAGACCAAGTGGTGTCCAAAGAAGCTCTATAGGTGAGCTGTAGTCCAGGGTATCTCAGTCAGCCAGGAAGCTCTACGGGTAAGTATATATAGGCCAGCTGATGCCTAGAGAGTCCATAGGTCATCTGTTGCCCAAGAAGTCTCTATAGACCATCTGCTGTCCAGAAAGTTCCAAAAGCGAGCTATTGCCTATATAGGCTCCATAGGCCAGCTGGTTGTCAGGGAGGTTCTATAGACCATCTTGAGCCCAGGGAAACTCTAAAGACCAACTGGTGCCCAGGGCGTCTCTATGCCACCTAGTGTCCAAGGGGACTCTATAGACGACTTAGTGCCCAGGAATACCCTAAAGCTCATCGAGTGCCCAGGGAGCCTGATTAGCCGATTAGCTAGACAGGAACCCCTACAGACGAGCCAAAGGCAATGCTCCTATAAAGATGGGATGAAGACAAGGCTAGAGAGCTAAGGAGCCTTTATAGATGAGTTGAAGGTCAGGGTGTCTCCAGGACGAGATAAAGGGAAACTAATCTCTAAACACTAGCTGACGGCCCGAAAGCCGCTACAGTGAGCCTCTGAAACCTGTGAGTTAGAGACGGCTTAGGTGTCACTATGAGCTAGTCCAAGAGAGCCTCTAAATGTGTTTCAAGGCAAGATCTGGCAAGACTCGGCGGCATCTATAGGTGAGCAGTTGGATAGAGAGATAGATGAGGCAGGCTGAAGGCATGGAATTGGGCAGAGAGCCTTCATAGCATAGCTGAATGTCTGAATGCCTCAGAAGCTCAGCTGAGAGCAAACAAGCTCCCGTAGGATTGGTAAAGAACAGAGAAGCCTTATAGGCAAGAGTCGATAATGGGAAATTAAAAATCTGGAAGTTGGATCCCGAAGAGGCAAATAGTTCCTTAAAGCGAGACGAAGGACGAACAAAGGCCATGGGCTCACTATTGGCGAATTGAAGGCTAATACGCCCTTTACAGGTGTGATTGAGGTCAGTGAGACCCTAAAAGTGTGCTAGAGTGCAGGGATACATTCCAGACGAGTTGAAGGTTAGAGGTCACCCATAGGTGAGCTAAAAGCCAGGGCATTTTTGTTTGAAGCATAACGTCTGAGGTGCCCTCAAGGCGACCTAGAAGCTACCGAGCATCTATAGGCAAGCTGGACCAATCCCATCTGCTGAAGACTACTATGTTTCTTTAGATAAACTTCATGAAAACTAAAAAACATGGATGTATCTCATGTATAGCTGAAGGTTAGAAATTCTCTTGAGGCGAAGTACAGGCCAGTCAAATAAAAGGAAGATCTATGGTCGAGGTGACGGTCAGGGAGTCTTTATAGCCTGAGAGCATCGACATGAGATATAATAGCGAATGCAGCTTTTAGAGGCGAACAGGCCAAGCAGCCTTCATAAGCAAAATCAAAACCAGGAATCCTCTTGAGACGAGCTGGAAGCCAGGGAGCTGTTTGAAGAGAGTTAAAGGTCAGGCAGCCTCTTTAGACGAGTTGGAAACAAGGGAATCCATTTTGAGTTGGAGGCCAGGAGTCTCTTTGGGTCATCAGGATGCCATGATGATCCTATATCGAAGGGAGTGCCTATAGTTATGTCAGGGAGACTATGTAGGTATAGATAAAGCCAAGAAGCCTCAATACACGAACTGAAGTCCGCGTTATATTTATACACGAGCATGTGACCACTGAGCTTGTATTGGTGTGCCTGAGATCAAAAATACCTCTAAGGTTTATGAAGTTTCTATGGGAAAGCGGAACCCAGGGATCTGCTATGGGATAATGAAAGGGCAGGTTTGTAGGCTAAAAGCTATAGAGTAAAGAAACAAAATTTCCACAGAAAAGCTACAGACAACATTGGGTCTAGGAGCCTCAATGGGATACTTAAGCCCCAGAGAATCTCTATTGGAAACTTAATACCCAATAAATCTTCATTAAAAGCTGAATCCCGAGAAGTCTTAATATGCAAAACAAGGCCGGATAGTCTCAATGTGCCAACCTTTCAATATTTGCTGAAACTTCCCAATCACGTCAGAGCCGAGCAAATATGAAAATTTAATTTTGAAAACTATTTTCGATTTTCAAAGTTCTTCCTTAGAAACGACAAAAATGAACGTCAATACGATGCAGTTGACATGCATGTGACGTGCTCATAAATCTACCCCTATAACTCTGGTCAAATAGCACCTCTCCAAAATGTATGTAAATACAATATTTGTTGTTTTCGTTGTTGTTGGTGTTGCTTTTAATTTCTAGCTGTTTAAGCAAATCATTTGCTTGTTCATCTAATGTTCGTTAATTTCCTTTTGTCTGAGTGAGAAGAAGTGTGCGAGTGCTTTGCGGGCCTTCTTCCAAGACAGCAACAACAACGGCGAGAACGACAGCGACTGCGACCACCATTCAACCTGCTGCGAAATCTGGTTGACAAATGTGTGTAAGTACGTCTTCTCATACACATGTCCAGCCAAGTCTACGTGTTCCGAACGCCTGCTACAGCATCCAGCTGAGCTGTTTGGACGTTAAAGAGCGTTTGCATTTTTTTCGTTGGTCAGCCAGCCATTCAGTCAGTCGGTTAGTTAGTTGCTTGAGCTGCCCGATTCTTTCTTACTGCCACTCAAATATATATTCTTTGTATTGTGATTAGAAAATTTTAGTTGATTTTCATAATTTATCGCGTTTAGTTGTTGTTATCGGAAATTGTCCGGATTTTCGGAAAGAAGCTCGGCTCACTTTCTTCCATTCCATTGCATCCATCTGTCAGTTGGTCTTTTTTTGTCTTTCGTGGGCACGTTTGAAATTAACAGACATTTGTGGCAACCGTGACCATTTTAACAAGAATAAGAAAACCAAAAAAACACAGATAAATAAAAAAGAAACGAACGTCGAAGAAGAACAAAAGTGAAAAGGAAAAGCAAACAAGAAATGTAGGTTCTAAAAATAACTACAATGGCCTAAGTTTAGGATTCTTTTTTTTGTGGCGACAATAAAAAAAGAATTAAAAAAGAAACTTTTACAAATTAAATTTAATTGTTTAACTGTGTGCTGTTGTTGTGTGAGTGTGTTTGCAATTAAGCATTTGTGCAGAAACTGAGCAAAAAGAAATACTCAGCAGAAAGGAAGCCGGAAGTGCAAAATATTTCTTCATAATTAAAATTGTGTTGACCCAGCAAAAATGGAAAGAGAAAAAGAATTTTAATGCTCAACACAAAAGTGACAATTAAAAATAAAACTCAACAAAAACAAAATTATGATATGGTATTTAAAACTTATTCTGGTTTGATGATATAGAAGAACTCCTTACTGAAAAAAAAAACAAAATTTTGATTTTTTTTTTTTTTTTTTGGTATTTTTATGTAAAAGATTTTCTTACCACTGTAGTATCTTTAAGAAATATTGAAATGCATTCAAATTATGATTATTCATTCTATAAATATGCAATTTTAAGGGAGGGCACCATGAATTCGATATAGAATCATTTTTACTTTGACACTTTCCCCACAAAATGAATTATAAAGGGAGATTTTGACTCGGCTTGGATAAGTGTTAAGATAAAAGTTAAAAAAAGCAAAGAAATAATTTTCACTTTTGGTACATTCTTTTTGAATTTAATTTTTATAAAAACTATTGTATCTAAATTTTCTGTAGAATATTTCATCCTTTTACACCTTTTGCCCAAAATAAAATTGTATGTTTCTTTAAGGCGTTAACTCGACAAAAGTCCGAGGAAAACAAATATAACAAAATTTGTTAATATTTTCGGTTTTTTGGGAACATTGATTTAAATATTATTGCGATATATAATGAAGGTAAAGATTTCTTTTCTTTGGTGATTTATAGTGAAATTTGAGGAGGAATATTTTTGTCTTTGAAGTTATTTTTCTAAAATGACGCTTTTCTGCAAGATTTTTGCACAAACTCAGAAAAAGTGGGTTTAATCCTAACATATATGAATTCGTGTTGTATAACTTTAACCCGTTCTTAAGGACCTATAGTAGAATTTTGTGACAAATATTTTTTTAGAATATTTTGACCTGCCATGATCCTGTTTAAAGGAAGTTTTTAACTATATTTTTAAAAATGGGACAAAAAGACCTCTTGGATGACTCGCTTGAGGGTTAAAAACTAAAACCAAAATATTTCTTGTATTTTTTTCTTCAATATTGCTAAAGACACTATATAGGGTGAGATAAAAAAACTGCAACAGAGTCAAACGCCATAATTTTTACATATTTTTTTAAATATTATTGAATGAAAGCCAAAAATATCGGAAATAGCATGAAATTTTCGAATAAGTTTAAATTTGTTCGAATTTGTCACCTTTTGACACGAATTATGGCCTTCAAACGGCCAATGAAACCGTCACCCATTCCCGGCGAAGCGCTTGCTTGAAGTGATCAACATTTTGGTATTTTTTAGTGCCAACCTTGCTTTCCAAAATACTCCAGACACAAAAGTCCAACTGATTGGTATTCCGAGATTTTGGTAGCCATTGTGTGCTGGAAATGAAGCGAGGAACATCATTTTGTAAACATTCTTCGGTTTCGCGTGCTGAGTGCACTGATGGAACGTCCAAGGTCTGGGGCCAAAATATTTGCGTCGCCATGGCTACATCCTCCAGAAAATTTTCGCCATAATATTCGGCATTTATTCTGACCATCGGCCGTTATGGCGACCCACACCATCACCATGACCGGCGCTAGAGTTCTGGTGGCCAACCGAAGGTGCACATTTTCAGTTGACCTCTTTGGCAAGTAAATACGATCATTTTGTTTGTTTACAAACTGCGGGACAACGAATGTTTTCTCATCGGCGAAAAGCAAATTCGGCAGTTTCCCACTTTCGGCCAAGCGAAGCAGCTCTTTTGAGTCTATTTTCTTTCTGTTGCGATGTAAGTTCTTGCACTCTTTGGAATTTCAATAGCTTTACCCCGAGCTCATTTTTCAATATTTTCCGAATGGAATATTGCGATATGTTCAGCTCACGAGCCATTTTTCGGCCAATGCGTGGCGGGTTTCGATCGAGTCGCTTCTTTACTTTTCGAACCATTTCTGCTGATGTTGCTGTTTTCGTGCCGTGACGAAATGTCCACTTCCTTGACGTCGGGCTACGCTACCAGTATCACGGTAACGAGAGATGGTACGAGACACAGATTTTTTTTTTTCACATTTAAATGCTGGAGTGCTCTAACGATAACCACTTCTGGTTTTCCAGCGAAATATAAAGAAATCACACTATCACGCTTGAATCCCATCACGAATAACTTTTTTTCTGGAAAATCCTCACTAAAATGCTTTTGTACGCTTGTAAACAATATAATGGGCTGTCACAGGAATAATTTTAACAGCTGTCGGACTAGACTAAATTTCGCGAAGGAATTTTTAGATATAGATGTTATGACTTTGAAAAGGCTTAAATTTAAATATCAAATGGGATGAAACATATATATGATATAGTTGCTATAGTTCTTATAATTGCTGAGCCGATGTTCACCAAATTTGTTCAAGACTAAATTGGGATGTATGTGTCAAAATGCATCCTATTCGGATATTACACATTTGGTGCACAGTGAGCGAAAATCGGGTGGAGATATTTATTGGAGCTCTAAATTATCACCAATTTCAGTAGACTTCGTCCTTGGAACAAACCAGCGAACTGTGCAAAGTTTCATCATTGCTTACAAAAAATACATGGACGGACAGACGGACGGATATATAAAAATCAACACAGAATGGTATTCTATCAGAGGGAACTATTGGTCTATCATTTTTTTTATTGGTCAATGAAACCCTTTCACAATGTTGTGTAGAGTATATAAAATATATAGTATATAAATAATATTAAATTGCTAATTTTGAGAAATTCGTTGGAAAATGTTCAGAGTTCGTAATTCTTAAATTCATTATTTTGGAATACACAAATTTTATGCAAATAACTCAAATTCTGAAATATGGAAAATAGATATTCGGGTCACAGTTGATGTAAAATACTGAAAATTAAAGGCTGCCAATATCTGCAAAAATACTAAAGCAGTATTTAGAAATGGCCCTAGTCTTTAAGTATCATTCTAGAACCTAGACATGGACATTTCTTGCGGGAATGTTATTTTTATTAAGATTTCAAAATTATTAAGGTTTTAAATCGTATTCTCTTAGAAATTGTTGAACTGTTTTTAAAATGTCGAAAATGTCAAAAGTACATCTTCCCGAGGGCAATATCTGGCCTAAAAGAGAAAAACGAAAATATTTTCTTTCACATTCTCATTGAAAAAAAACATTTTGGCATCCTTCTTAATTAATTTATATAATAACGTAGATTTGTATATTTTTTGTTAGTGTTTGTGTAATTAATTGTTGTGTAGTCTGATCAAATCTTTTGCGTATTCACTTCCAACAAAGAACACTGCTTTACAAAAACACTTAAGTCGTGACAATGCAATAACGGAAGTAGTAGTAGTATTTAAAATTTTTAACATTTTTCATTTTTTGTGTCAATATTTATCTTGTGATAATTGAAAATTTTAATTAAAAAGCAAAAACAACAACAATAGCGTTATTAGAAATTAAATTTAGAAACACGTCATTTAAATATACAGGGCGCATAGGTGCTGAGGCTTTAAACATTTATAAGATTAATTAATTTATAACTTGAAGATTATCAAACCAAAATATTATTAATGTAAAACCAAAACCAAATTTGGTATATAGTTTTGAAGAAACGTAGTTCTTCATTCCAATTAATTATACCCTCAGCCTTGTGAGTATTGAAAGTATTAGATCCGAATGTTTTATCCACGAATCTCCTTTTGGGATTTTTAAAGCCATATCGGTATACTCCTTCTTCGACCTTCTACATCATCAGAGGAAATTATGCATCCAACATTTTAAGATTAATTTATCTCAAAATATGTGAAATTAGCGTCCGATTTTCTCAAATATTAAATCAGAGTTTCTGCCAAAAATATTTAAAACTCTTTTAAACGAAACGAAACGCCGGAAGCTAGAACCTTAATATTTCGGTGAGTGTCGGCCTTGGGGCGGAGGTGCTGTTTTTTTTAAGTACGTCCTCAAAGGGTACTTTTCGTACAAAAGGTTCTAATTATGATATGTACCATTAATATAGATGTACCAAAGGATTTTTAGGAAATTCGAATTTTGAGTGTACGAAAAGTACTTAAATCTGCTAGTTTGGTACCAAGAAGGGTTTCAACAGATGAAATTAAATTAAAAAAGTTAAATATTATATGGGAACTAAAGCTGTTATATGTAGGTGGCTTTGGAAATGTGTACTTGAGTGTATCAATCGTACCAGATGGTAGTAAATTTGGCATAGAATGTAGGAATAGAATTGGAAGTATGAATTTAGGTATTAGGAGTGTGATAACGTTTCTTTTAGATAAAGAAGTGTATTTGGAAATGTGTAAATGGTGGACAAAAAATACTAACTGTACTCAATTCGGGTATAGAGTGTAGAAAAAGAGATTAAATTTTTAACATTAGTGTAGGGAATATTTTAAGAGTGTATTATTCAGAATTTGGAAAAGTTTTCTATTTTGTTATTTGAAACTACAATCCATCCGATTAAAAATGGAAATTAATTTCATTCAAATGGCTGTCTCAGTTGGCCATGCAGTAGCCTACACGATCGGTCTAATTTTAGACACATTATCGACTGTGTGCAGCTGTATTTCACCAATGGCTTCTCTGATATTGTCCCTTGAAGCGTCAACTGTCTCTGGCTCGTCGATATAGTACTTATCTGTAAAGGCACCCCACAAATAATAATCCAACGGTGTCAAATCCATAATGGTTTGGCTGCGTGGCACATAGCGTTGTCCTATTAAAAGGTTTTCAATATTCTTCTTTTCAATCCCTCAACGTAGCAGCCATTCCTTGCTCATTTCCGAAGAAAAATGGGCCAATCTAGAGGTCAAAATGCTCTTCAAACAGTGGCTCGTTTTAGGTGAATCGGATTCTCAACGTATGCGTGGGGGTTTTCTGTGCCCCAAATGCTTGCTTACAAAACTTCTAAGTCAATTTAATGTCCGTCTGTTTGTCCATCCGTCTGTCTGTCTGTCCATCTGTCTGTCTGTCTGTTGAAATCACGATACAGCCCACATTATTTGACGTAGAGCGTCAAAATTTTGCAGAATAATTTGTATTGTGTCTAGGATGGTTGGTATTGAAAATGAGATATATCGGTCCTCGTTTTGGTATAGTCCCCATATAACGGTGCTTCCCGATATTCGGTATTTTTGTTATTGATTTTTGCCACATTTTGTCACGGATTTGTCTGAAAATTGGGCTGCGGTGGCGAAAGATTGTATGTATAGGTCCACGTTTTGGTACAGCTCCCATATAACGGTACCTCCAGATATTCGGTATTTTGATGATTTTTGCTACATTTCTTCGCGGATTTGTCTAAAAATTGGCATTTTTGTTTCCTAATGGGCTGTAGCTCCGTTGCCGAAATATTGTATGTATAGGTTCACGTTTTTGTATAGCCCCATATAGCGGTACCTCCCGATATTTTGATGGTTGTTGCCACATTTTCCAACGAATATTTCTAAAAATTGGTATTTTTTGGCCATAATGGGTTCTAATTTTTCTTTACCCTAAGGTTATTTTTTTAAATCAGAATTGAAGTAAGTGATGCTATTTTCGAAATGAGTACTAGTTAAAAAAAGGTGATATGGCGGACCCCATATAACGTATAAAATATAGAATTGCATTGTATACATTGTTATATTAGCAGCGTTTCTTTTTGATTTAACAAGTGTGTGTATGGAGCGCCTGAAAGTATGCAATAAAAATCTTAAACAAGCCTCTTTACATATGATTCTAACGTAATGTGTAAACTGGCCTTTACCACGTCTCGCATATTAAATTTCCAAAAAACCCGTTATGCCAACACAGGACTACAAAAGTAAGCATATCCTTCCAAGTAGTATTTTCAAATACTTTTAACATCTATACGAACTTTACCCTATACACCCACAAATCATTCGATTCTTACAATCGGAATGACAAACTTATATAACTGAATTATCAGTCAATGCTGCACTTCCTTACATATAATACAATTTGTATAAATATTCACCATTTTCGCTGACGAAGTAACTGACAAACCGTCAATAAAATCTTCCCCTCAGACTAAAAATTTCCAGAATGAGTCTACCATTTCATTTGTTGAGTCAAGTCATGTGAAACTGGAAATTATTGAAATTTAAATATTTCAAACAGACAAGTCATCTCCTCTCCTCCCACTACCACTCAGTGAAAAGGTTCATTTGTTTTCTTGCAGCTTTTACGTGCCTGCCTCAGAACATATCCAACCCAAAACTCATCAACAATGCCCAAAACCCCATTATTATTATGAAAGGAATTGTTTATTTATTCCTTTGTTGTTACTGTTGTTCTTTTTGTCTGATTGACATGATTTTATTACTGTGACGTCACACGTGCAAAACCTTGCATGTTGAGGACGCATAAATACAACAGGAAAGTCTGAATTTCGTTTCGTCGGCTGGTTATTCGAGAAAAACTGAATGGATATTTTTATCATTTTCGTTATTAAATATTAATAATATTTTACGCATTAAATGGCAACAACAACAACAAGAAATCATTATTGTCAATTTTACCACTTTTAAGAGAAATTCGCATTACATGCCTGACAGCAGGGATGTGTGACGTCAAGAAAATCAAGTCCCGGCAAAGGGTATTTTATAAATTCAGAGGTAATATTTTATGCAGCCAACCACATGATTTCAGGGAAGGAGATGGGTTTGCATGTTTCCTGGGAATGGATGGAAGGAAAGGATTTTTTTAGGTTAAATAAATAATTGAAGAGAAAACAGCAAAAAAAGGATCAAGAGCTGATGTAGCCAATTATGTCTTACCTTTCTCATATTAAAATCGTAGTTTTTAAATTTATTTAAAATTTCTGGAAATAATTAACATTTTTTTTTCATTTTTCTCTTTCCAGATCTAAAAGCCCGATTATTTTAAAACAATTCGATTGAAATTATTGTTTACGAAAATGGATAAAAGCTCGAAGTCAACAGGAATAGTAGCAACGTTTTTGAGTAGTTGATGACCGCAAGTAATCCCAGTGGAGGTGTAATAAAACATTTAAAATAAATAAATAACTTAATAACAAACTAATAATAATACAAAACCAAATACGAAAATAAATTACTAAACTAGTGCAAATATTAATTAATTAATTAATTAACTAATTATTTTTTATAGAACAAAATAAAAATCGCAAAACATAAAAAACAAAATCAACCGCTTCCAATAACTTCCAAAGCTTTTTACAAAAGAGAAATTATTAAAAAAAAATAATATTTTTTAAATACAAAAAACAAAACGCACGCACATACATCAACATTTCTTTGTAATTAAAACTTAAAACGCTTCTTCCTAATTCAATTAAAATAAAGAAAAAAAATTAACATAAAATCCATTAAAATTTGTTAAAACAAAAAATAATTATATATTTTTTAAAAAGTCTAAAACAAAAATATTGTGTAAATGTTTAAAGCGTTGTGCATATTACAATATTCAATTAAACTAATAATTTTTCAAACTACTTAGACGCGAAAGGCAATTAAATTAAATAAATATTTTTTGCTAACCCAATTTGATCCTGCAAGAAAACATAACAAAACCAACAAACGAAACACTCTTACAACACAATACCATCCATCTCTAGAGCCATCCATCCATCCATACCTAGCAGTGATTTGCAAATCATACCAAAATGTCAGAGAATACTTCGAACACCAATACCAACAACAACGCCACCAGCAACACCTCAAATTCAAGCAACACCAACAGCACCACCTCCATCGCCGCCGCGGGCGCCGTGAGTTCGTGCAATGGTGTTGGCCCCTCCACCGCCATGATGAACGGTCACATCGGCACACACTTTACGTCGAAAAACAATTTCGAAAATTATAGCGGTTCAAAAGACACGTATCTGTCGATACCACAATTCTATGCCGGCCGTAGTGTATTCATAACCGGTGGAACTGGTTTTATGGGCAAGGTAAGTGTTGGATATTTTTTAAGATAGGATCAGGATATTTTTTTTCAAAGATCCCAACTAAGAGACTAGGATATAACTTTTTTTTTTAGAAAATGCATGTGATTCGAAATGGTCAAGAGTATTCTTGGTATTTAACATATGTTTGATTTTTTATAAATTTATACGGATATATATAATGGGATAACCGAAGGAACTTAATAAGGGGATCATTTTTACATCTTTCTTATAAAGTGTGTCATCTATTTTTTAGTGGGCGAATTAGTGGTTGTCTGAAAAATTAAAATTGTACAGTCTATTTTTAGGCAGAAATATATTGTGTAATCAATATCGGCGCTTTCATTTATCGTTTAATGTCATTTATCGGATTTTCTTTTAAGCTAAGATTTATGCATCATATTGGAATAATATCTTAAACAAAATCTTTCATATTTATATTCGAAATTTTTGCAACGCTCCCAACGATTTTGAAAAATTTCGCTAAACCATATAAACAACATTTGAAATAAATAATACTATATAACTATAAAACGGTCCTTTTTAGTAAATTTTTTTGTGAAGCTCCTAAAAGTATGTAATAAACTTAACATATAACTCTACTATGATGCGAAACTAGACTTAATTAAAAATGAGTGAGACACGGAGTCTCCTAACCTTGGACACTCTGTGTAATTTGTGCAAAAAACTATTATTTTTCAAGTTCGTTAAAAACACAAGATCTGCTGCGAAGATGGGAATTATCGGTCGAGTTCTGAATATCCATGAAGCTCGTAAAACGCGAAATTAACATTCGATTCCATTCAGACTTGGTACATCTGAATATTTTCATTAACACAAGATATGTTATAAAGATAGAAGAGATCGGACCATTTCTTCTGGTACCTGTCCCACATAGGGTTTAAGATTTTGAGAAATAAAACGCTGAAAGAAAGCGAAATAAGCATCCAGCTCTCTTCAAATTTTAACATCCAAACATTTAGCGAACACAAGATCTCCTATGAAGATGATATGTAAATGCGAACTTCTTTCTGCCACCTCACGCACAAAGAGTCACATTAGATGAAGTATGAAGTATGAAATTCTAACATTTTCTAAAAATTATCACATGTACGATATGTCACTTCATATGAAGTTAAGGAAGAAACCAATATAGTCCAAATCTGGCACATCGCAGTATTTTAATCATATTTATTCAGGTCCGATACGAAATGGCCCATGTGAATAATTTGAATAATCATGACAGAAGTCAAAATAAATTTAAACAATCGAACATTGGCTGAGGGTATACATCTGTTGGCAAATCAGACTGATACACTTTAACTTGTTTTCAACCTGATTAGGGCATAGAAATTCTTTCGTGCGAGAAATACCCGGTTATTCGGGCCGAAAATTCGGGGATTATCTGGTACAACATGGATTGAAAGCTTATGGTAATACCTATCCAACAGATGGTCATATGATGAGTTTGTTTGAAAGTGGTATTTTTGTACCGATACTTTTTGAAAAACCCCTAAAAAGTCAAAAAAGGATCCATTATTAGGATCTACATACTACATTATAGCCTACCTTCTAGTCTTTCCAAAATGGTGCTAAATGTGTACTTCCTAAATATTAGTGATAAAAACCATGAGATTTTCTCCACTAATATGTATATAAACTTTATAGATTTTTTAAGTAGTCAGACTTCGGTTGAGGGCTAGAGAATTTCCCTCTGGTGTACGTCCAGCATCGGCCAACCGATCCATAGTTTTAAACTCTATAACTTTTTTTCAAACTCTCAGTTTAGTCCATGGGATTATGTTCTTTTTGGAACGGATTATGCCCGATTTGGCTAAAAAAAATACATGATTGCAATGGGGATTTTGTCCGGGCACGGTCAGAAACACACAGTTACTGAGACCCAAACTAAATTTTATTAAAATATAAAACAAAAAAGACTTTCGATTGCCTTAGAGAAACAGGCGATATAGTTACGTTTTTGACTGGTAATTTTATAAGTTTCTTGAGTGGAAGTCTCTTTTGAGCGTAATTCTCTCCACGCTCACAAGCAAAACTATTGAAATACAATTTAATCAGAGTACAATTTAATAAAAATACTACTCTCTGCCTGGTCCTGACCTAAAGACCAGCTTATACATCATGTTAGAGTCATATGGGCTTTTCACATTTTTATAGCATATTTCTAAGGGTTCCCAACAATTTTTAATTTAATATAATACATGTGATGGTGTGATGTATAATATATTAATATAGTATTTATACATTATTTATATTGTAATATATTTATTTTTACAATATACTGAGGACTTAAATATAAGTTTGTGGCGAACTCCTAAAATTATAATCCAAATTATGGAATTATGCAAATTTGAGAAAATAGTCTCTTAAATCAGCCTGAGGGAAGAGACAGTGATGTTTATTCTCTCCGCCAGTAAATTTTAAGTAATTGATAAACAAATGAAGCAGACATTAACAAACACAAGGAGAAATAAAAGTATGGCTCTAAATCTCACATCGTTCAAGGAGTTGAATAACTTAATAAATGCTTGGGACTCAAGAAGTTACAGATTTTTTACTTGAGGTTTGACATAAATCGACAAAACAATATAATAAAATAAAGAAACACTAAAATACTTCAAATTATGATTGATATTTCAAAGAAATTTAGCGCTGATATCTTGTGGTCACTTTACAAATATTTGTCTTTTTTAACTTTCAATTGATATCTTCAAATGCCGTTTTATCGTTCTCTTTTTGAAAAAATGAACTACGTGTATCTAATATGATGTGTAATCTAGCCTTGAGAATTTAAAATGTAAAATTAGTTTTGGCTTAACCCACAAAAAGTGGTATCTCCAAAATGTTATCCTCTATGATCTATTTTCCACACCAATGATACAAAACAGCGGTCTCCTCCAATATATTTTAGAACTTTTGCTTATAAAATACCTTAAAAACTTCGGTTTGTTAAACAACCATTCGTTTCTCTCTCTCTCTCTCTTTCGAATCCCCTCAGTTGATTTCACTGTGCTATTTTAAATTAGATTATCTGATGGTTTAATAATATTGAATACAATAAGAACAGACATTAATAAATTAAAATAAACGCACTAAACATTTAACATTTAATTGCGCTTTTTGTGTGGAGCGTGAAGAAAGCAATCACATAAATGTGAAAAATAAAAAAAAAAAAAAAACAGAAAAGCAAGGCAATTAAAATAAATAAATAAATGGAAGATTGAAAACGGTCTCTTCGTTTATTTAGGTATTTCTACATTTTATTTTTCATATTTTTTCTATTCAATGTTGTTGGTGTGAATTCCCACATTTCGTCGATGAACATCATCATTAGTTCGAAAAGAACATTGCCAGCAACATTGCCACCATCATCGTAATTATTATCAGGGGTAGCTAGCTAGTTGTTGGGTAAATAAAAAGAGCTTTGTTGTACATTTAGTATTTTGTTGTAATAATAATATCTTGTCTCCCGCCCTCTCTCCGCCCTCTCGCCCCTCCAACTACCTTTTTATTAAAGAATAGTCAAATAGGTATACAATTATTTGTATGAATCTATGTCTGTGCTTAGAGCTCGCTCTTAAGCCCAGTATGCGCTGAGGACATACACAAGAGTGTGTGTGTGTGTCGTATGTATGTCTCTCTCTGTGAGTGTGTGATTGTAGAGATTCAATGTTTTTTTATAGACTTTTATAATTCTCAAATGTATTATAAAAGAAAAGAAAAAACTATTTTTAGACAAACTAAGAGTTGTATTGTTCGTAGCTATTCGCATTGTTGTACAACAAATATAAATACATACCTACAACAACGAGAAGCAACAAAAGACAACGACAACTACAACAAGAGAACGAAACGAATGACGATGCCTTTAGCAATGATGAACACGGGACACAATAAAAGTTGTTGACTAACTGACTACTAACAAGTTGTTGCTGTTGTTGTCGTAGTTGTTTATGTTGTACAACTGGGAGCATATGTTTGTAAGTGAGTGGGTGGGCTGGCTGACTGGCGTTAGTTTATTATGAGAGGCACATATTAACAGTTCTTGGTTTTATTATTTTTTTGATTCACAGTCATAGGCGTGAGGCAATTACCCCTAGTCTAGAATCGCTCTCTTGCTCTCAGCTACTCCATTTCATTGGAATGTAAAATAACTATGCAAAATAACGCCAGGCATGGGAAAATGAATAGAACAAAAATAACTAATATTGAGATGTTTGAAATGTTTTCATAGACTCCGCCATGTTATGGAGGGTATATTATTTCGAAATATACATTTTAGACCCCACAAAATAAGGTGAGATAAAAAACTGCTACAAAGTCAAACGCCAAAATTTTTACATTTTTTAATTTTTTTTTGAATTGAAGAAAAAATGTCGGAAATAGCATACAATTTTAGAATATGTTTAGATTGGATTGAATTGGTCACCTTTGGCACTAATTATGGCCTACAAACGGCTAATGAAACCGTCATACGCTGACCGAATGTTGCTTTGCGGTATTTTGAACCATTCCGGGTGAGGTGAGCCAACCTTGCTTTCCAAAATACTCCAGACACAATAGTCCAACAAATTGGTATCCGAAGATTTCGGTGGCCACTGTGCGCTGGAAATGAAGAATGAAGGAACCTCATTTTGTAACCATTCTCGTTGGAATGTCCAAGGTCTGCGGCCAAAATGTTTGAGTGCCCAAGGCTTTAATACATCCTCCAGAATATTTCGCGATAATATTCGGCATTTATTCTGATGGCACGGTCGATTAATACGAGCGGATAGCGACCATCGCCTGTTATGGCGGACCACACCATCACCATGGCCGGTGCTTGAGTTCTGGTGATGTTGCTGTTTTCTTCCGTCCACTTCCTTGACGTCGGAAAATTCTCACCAAAATGCTTTTGTGCGCTTGTAAGCAATATAATGAGCTGTCACTGGTATAATTTTAACAGCTGTCGGACGAGTGGCTTAGAAATGACAGCAGTTTGAAGTTGGTTGCCGTTTTTTTCATCTCACCCTGTATATTTAAATAACCGAACATTGGCAGATGGTATACATCAGTCGGAAAAACCGACTGATACTTTAAACATGTTTTTAAATCGAAAGGACCTATCATAGGGCCCAACCATAAAAAACCCGTTCTAGGTCTTATTATTTTTATTTTTTGAAATACCTGGAGGAGGTCAGCTATTTCTTATGGGGGAGTAATGAAGTTGTTTCAATAAAAGAATACTTATAGATGCCTTCCTAAACATAGAAGACCTAAAGAATGGCTTGAATTTCAAAGCAAAAATTACAGAAGTTCTTCATCTTTAAAAGATATGTAGTGGGTTTTCCATTTCCAGTCAATCGAAGACCAGACCGACACCGCCTGGTCGAACATTTTTTACTAAGGACTCCGAAATACCTTAAATCTGGACTACGAATTTAATGCAGATAGCCTGCATCAATTGTACCGATATGGAATATTTTTAAAATATGGTCTTCTACCTCCATTGAAAAAGAAATGCCAGAATATAGCTCATTCTTAATTTGTTCACTTTCAATAAAAATGTTTGTTAGGTCCTTCACAAGAAATGAAATTTTCCCTATTTCCACGTGGGTCTTATCGGGAATTATTGTTGAGGCCAAACTGAATAATTTTTACAACTTCTGTACTTACCATTACCAAATTTTAATTAAGTCAACCCCCATTAGCGGGATTTATTCAACAAAATTTACCCTAAAAAATAATCAATTGCCACATATGCCTTTCTGAGAGGTATCTATGTCCTACTAGGAACATAGATAAACGCATAAAGTTAATCCACTAAATCAGCCCTGCTCAAAACCGTGTTCTAGAACATGAGTCGAAAAAAGAGATAATTTAAGAGAAAATTCAGTTTTTCTTTATATTTTACCATTCCATTTAATTGTTTTTAAACAGGAATGTTTGCCAAAATAATTTATCAAGCAAATGGATAAAAAATATTGATATAAATAATGACTTAACACTGTTTTGTTCTTGATTTAAGTAAGCAAAGAGAAATTTGACTGGAAAGAGATATTTTTCTTGAGCAGCGCTGCACTAAATCTATTAGACCCAGTGGAGAAAAGTTAAATATTATAAACGTACTATGATTATACAATTTTAAACTACGTAATTTTCCATCCCTGGAACATCCCAGAAACCGTATGCTACCTACCAACTACCTCTGCTCTCTCTACTTCCATTACACACAACACATCAGCAACAAAACACCAACAACTAGTCTTTATTTCATAGGCATCACATTCTCGTGCTTGTTGTCATCTACTCTCGTGTTGTAAATTAACTTTTGCTAGTTACTCGTGTCGTCGTCTTACTCTTCTTCTCACTGTTTTTTTTTATTATTATTTTTATTATTGTCACATTCGTGCTTTCATTTGAGAAATAATGAAAGAAATTTGTTTATTTTAAGGATTTATGAAAGAGAGGGAAACTAGAGAGTCATAAGAGCGAGTAAGTGAGTGACTGAGCATTCAGGTATTGTTTGTCATTCAAGAGGTTTGGCTTCATTTATGATTATGATTTATTTGCGATTGTTGTTGTCGTTGTTGCTGTTGCTAGTGTTTATTGTTGTGTTACTGTCAAATTGCCGAGAGTCCCAATGGAGAGACACATATTTCTTTGGGTTATTTACGGTACACGATACGTAGCTGGGGATGTTTCAGAGAGGGTCCTTTCTATTTATTATTGCGGCATTGTTGTTATTATTCAGAATGCATGGAAGAAGATATATACAGGGTCTAGTGAGAAATATGTAAATTATGTATGACGTATACGTTACCAAAACTATTCCAAATTAAATTACGCATACGCTCTCTAATACCAGCTTCCACTGTATTTATAAACATTTCGGACTCAGCTCATTTTTTAACGAAAATATAAAAAATATGAGATTTATTGCAGGAAATGGTCTCTTCGATTTAATACAAAATAAATAAATAAATAAATATATTTTTAAAACTCTAAGACCATCGGATGCACATGTACTTAAGTAGTTGCTAAAGTTGTGCTAGTCTTTCAAAAAATTTTCTCAAGAATAGCTTTAAAAAAGTATGCGATAGTCCTTAAAAATATTGTTAATGAACTGAAAAGTGTAAAATTCGTTTATCATAGCTCTGTTAAAATATAATTAAAAATGCACTATCCGAATAATCTTAGTCTCCAAATTTAATTTAATTATTTATTTGTTTGGCCTCGTACTTTATAAGAAAGTGCTTATATATTTGTTTGTACCTCACATTTTATTCTTTAAATTGCTAACTAGTTTCAAGAACGCGATATTTCCACCGATTTTCGTATTGCGGTCCGACCAACTGTTTAACGGGATTAGTTAAATTTTGGAAATGTCTTTTAAGGAAAAAATTAAAGGTTTGATATCCCCTACTTAAATCCACATTAAAGGCCTTTCGAGGTACTCGCTCCAGGTCGACGTTTTGGTGAAAAAAATTGGGATGTGTAAGAAAGGCCTGAAATACCATTTTCCCCTCATTACAATTTCTTTCTTTCTACCTGTTTATTTATACCCCTCTTTTGCAAGTACATGATTTTCCACCAATTTTTGCATGGTGACCCGATAAGGTATTTCACGGCGATCCAATATCACTTATGTTTTGCAAATTTTGACTGCAAGATTTTCACATTTTTATACCTTCAGCCAAATGGCCATAATATTTATCATTTGATAAGGCCTAAACGTGCCTCCTCGAAATAGCGATTTTAGACCCTAGGTCTCTTTGAACCAAATACGTTTGGAGAAATTTGGAGCTGATCTAGCGGCGTCCATCCATTCATCTCTTTGGCTGGCTGTTACGCAAGATTGCGAAGGGAGTATCCGATTTATCCAAACTATATGCATCATGATATTATTCTCATACTTAGATCGAGTTCGGAGATGGGCAATATCGGTCTACTCTTTTTGGTACCTCCCCAAAAAGGTTGAAATTTTCACAGAAAATAATTTACCGTATAAAACAAAAAAGAATCATCCAAGTCTGTGCAATTCTGAACCATTGCAAGACCAGGTGCGAAATTTTAACAGAATTTAACATTTAAATAGCTATAGCTCTTATAACATGTCCGACTGTTTTCGAATTTAGCACATCTCAATATTTCTATCGAAACAAGAGCTGGTATGATGAACGGATAGAATGGACCATTCGCTCTGGTGGCTTCCTCTTATAACCTCAAAAATCTCACTAAAAATAATTTACTGCGTAGAACAAGAAAAGGATCATCCAATTTAGTGCAAATCAATATTTGTACCAATGCAAGACCAGGTACAAAAATTCACAATATCGGCCCAAAGGGTCAAAATTTTTAATAATTGTAGATCCTATAAAATATTTAATAAGTGTCCGACTGTTTTCAAATTTCGCACATCTGAATATTTCTACAAAAAAAAGAAAAATCTGGTATGACAAACGGATATAACGGACCACTTCTTCCGTTACCTCCCTTATAACGAGTCCAAATTTTGAATAATCGTGGAGCTCACAGAACGCGAGAAGAGCATCCGGTCACTTTTAAACTCGGCACATCTCACAAGATCTGTACTGCTGTTCTCCAACTCATGTTTTGAGTTACCGACAAAAATCGGTACAATTCAAATGCTTATAATTTTAGTAATTAACGACATTTATCGGTAAGTTAGAGACGAAATTAAAGTAGTCGCTAAAACCTACCGATAGATACCAATATTATCAACCTTAACTTGATTTTTAAATATATTGAACTTTTGGGTTTGAAAGTCGCCGATTTTTGTCGTTAACTCAAAAAATGAGTTAGAGAATCACACTTTTGGTGTTAAAATGCAATATAATGGTCCACTCCTCTTGGTACCGCCTCCACAATGGGTTGAATAATTATAACTCTCATAAAATGCAAAATAAGCATCCGCTTATCTTTTCAAATTTCTACCTCCCAAAATCTAAACGAACACACAATTTGGTGTGAAGGTGATACATATCGATTTCGATTCCATGAAATACTTAACATTAATGAGTCATTATCCTAAGATTCCACCCCTACCCTACATTCAAACTAGCCGCATTCATAATTACCAGTCTGCCAAAAGTAATATTTCCATTTGTTGATAGTTTTGCTTTTCGGATAAATATTTACAAAATATGTGTGCATTTGAATTACTATATTTGTTGTTGTTGTTGTTGTTGTTGATTTTCCATACAAATTTTAGTTGTTGTTCATTATATACGCCTCCCCCAAAACCCCATTGTTTTTTAGACTTTGGTGACACATTGCTGTCGTTCGCATTGTTGCTCATCGCAGTTATTGCCTGATAATGGCTAACAGACTGGCAACATGGTTTCATACATTCGATATGAAAAAGGATAATAACAAAAACAACACTAAAAGGCAGAACGGAGACAACCAACGGAGGATGAATGCTCTTCAATGAGATTAGAAGGAAACAAAAAAAAAAACTGAAAATATAAACATAAAAAACTAAGCTCATATTTTGATGGATTATGGTTAGGCCATATTTTTGTGAAAGTGTACCCAGCGGAGGGAAATCCTTCCGAGTTGTCTAATCTATTTTCCAGCTTTTTGTTTGTTTGTGAGGCAGTATATCAGCATGATGGATAAATGGAGAATAGTATTACTAAATATTTTCCTGTTTTGTTTCTTCCTATCTGCATAGAAAATGCAATCACTTGGAAAATCACTTGTTCGTAATTTTAAAGGATAATGGAAAGACCAAGAGAAAAAAAAACGGAAAACAAATTGTTGCCGGAGACATGTTATTAAAATATATCCTTTGTCTTGTTAGAAATTGCTCTGTAGGCAACCTGCCATGTCTCAGGATATGACATGAAATTGAAAACCTTGAAAATAAACAAGAAAAGAAAACTATGTAAAACGAAATCTAAGCATTTTTAAGATGGCATAGTTAAATTTTCGGAATGTATTTAAAGAAAAACATTTTGGAATTATTCTCCCCTTCCTAAGCCTAAGGCAAAGGTCTTGACACATTCTGGTCCATCGAGGTCCAGGTTTTAAATATAGTTACACATTCTAGGTCGACATTATGGTAAAAATTTAGGCTATGTAAAACGGTCCTATCACACAATTTTTCCCCTCATTACAATTTCTCTCTCTCTCTCTCTTTCCCTGTATATATTGACCCCTTTTCGCAAGTACATGTTTTTGAGCTCTGTCTTTTTGTAGTTATCGTTGTTGTTGCTCCATTATTGTTGGTTGCCAGCCTAATGGTGATGCTTGGCTGATGTTGTTTGCCATGTTAACATTTCCCATCGATGTTAACTTAAGTGTCATAACAAGGAAATCTTGAAAATACAGAAACACAAATAAAAATACATGCACACATACACACACTGACACACGAGACGCAGCTAAAAAGATAAACATGACAGCAAAAAAGGCGACAAGTATTTAAATTTCAATTTTATCGATACTTCCATGCATGGCAACGCCATTATACCAACACTCGCATGGAAACGCATGCAGATGATAGTGGATGATATACACGCACAGATATTCAGGGTTCAAAGAAATTGGTGATGGAATTCACAGTCATTATTCTAATGGAAAATAAAATTTGGAGAAAAAGAATATTAGAATATTTAAATAGTTATAACTTTTATAGGTATCTTTCAGGACTTGTCGCATTTAAAAAAAAAATTAACAAATAAAGAACTATCAGTTTTATAATCGTATTTTTTAGGAACCATCAATCGGGGATTCTTGAGAATATTTTTTGAATTTCTTTAATCAAGAATTTTTTGAAGAAGTCTCAACCAATCCTAGTATTATTTGAGACGGACCGTCTGAGTTATTATTATTATTATTATTATTATTATTATTATTATTCTTATTATTATTATTATTATTATTATTATTATTATTATTATTATTATTATTATTATTATTATTATTATTATTATTATTATTATTATTATTATTATTATATATTATATATTATTCGGCGAATAATCTATCTTGTTCAAAATACAGAATTTTTGATTTTTCAAAAACTAACTGACCCAACAATTGAGAATTTTTTTATAACTATAATGTGTGGATTTCCTTCAAATAGTATTTAAGAGCTACAATAGATCTATTAAGAATAGTTTCAAGGATTCTCAGACCAGTGTTGTATGTTATTAAAGGATTTTTAAAGTATATATTTTTCGGAGACCGTCCGACCGACAACAATGGATTTTTGAAAACACATTTAGAAGAATCATTACACTAAATGTCTCCAGTTTTTAAATACATTCATTAGATTATTTTTAAAGAATATTTTTTTAAAGACTCTGAGAGTAACAATCCTAAAATGTTTAGGGATATTATTTTAAGGACCATCAGACCCGTAATAAGGGAGGGGAAGAATATTTGTGCAGGATCAAACTTATGATTGAAGTTTTTTTAAGAATATATTCAAGGCCTATTAGACCACTAAGATCTTTTCAAGAATCATTAGTTTAAAAATTGTGGATTTTTAAAGGATATTTTTAAGGTCTATCAGAAAAATTATAATTTAATTCAAGTATATTTTTAATAGATGTTATACTTGTGGATTTTCTAAGAAAATGTTGCCAGGTTTCGTGACGGATCCGAGCTACAATCATGAATTAGTATACCCTCAGCAAAATGGCAACAGAGGTTATACACAATTTTATACGGCCAAAACGTGGCTCATCTAAATAACGATTCTAGATAAATAACGATTCATAGGTCTTTTTGGACCAAATCCGTTTCAGGGCATTTGGAGTCGATCTAGCAGTGTCCGTCCATACATCTGGCTTGCTGGTGCACACGATAACCCTTGAGTGGGGAATCCGATTTAGTCCAAACTTCGTACATTGTAACATTATTATCAAACTTATATGGAGTTCGATTCGTGTTCTTAGATCCCCTACAAAAGGTCAAAAATTTCGCAAAAAAACAATTTACCTCATAAAACAAGAGGGGATCATCAAACGTTTGCAAATTCTAATTCTTCTTTCAAATCTAAGTCAGGCCAGGGAAAATGGAAAACACTTGAATTATCACAACTCTTGTCCAATTGTCATTAAATTTCGCACATCCTTATATATTAATCGTCACCAGATCAGGTGGGAAGATAGTATATAGCGATTTTTTATGGTACCCGTACACATTTTGAATAAGTATAACCCTTATAATTTGCGAATCAAATTAGCGATTTTCTTCAAACTTCGAAAATCTTAATATTTGTAACAACCCTAGACGTAATGTGAATATACAGGGTGAGACAAAAAACTGCAACAAAGTCAAACGCCATAATTTTTACATTTTTTTAAATATTATTGAATGAAAGCAAAAAATGTCGGAAATAGCATTAAAATTTAGGATAACTTTAGATTTGTTCGAATTGGTCACCTTTGGCACGAATTATGGCCTTCAATGTCAATGAAACCGTCACATGTTTCTATGCGGAATTTTGGTTCATTCCCGGCGAAGCGCTTGCTTGTGGTGATCGACACTTTGGTATTTTTAGTGCCAACCTTGCTTTCCAAAATACTCCAGACACAACGGATTTGTATCCGTAGATTTTGGTGGCCATTGGTGGTGCACATTTTCGTCTTTGGCGAGTAAACACGATAATTTTGTTTGTTTACAAACTGCTGGACAACGAATGTTTCTCATCGGAGAAAACCAAATTCGACAGTTCACCACTTTAGGCCAAGTAAAGCAACTCTTTAGCTCTTTTGAGTCTATTTTCTTTCTGTTGCGGTGCAAGTTCGTGGACTTTTTGGAATTTCAATGGCTTTACTCCAAGTTCATTTTTCAATATTTGCCGAATGGAATTTTTCGGCCACTGCGACGCGGGTTTCGATCAAGTCGCTTCTATTTTATTCCACCCACTTCCTTGACATCGGGCTACGCTACCAGTATCACAGTAACGAGCGATGGTACGAGACACAAAAGATTTATTCACATTAAAATGCTGGAGTGCTCTAACGATAACCACTAGTGGTTTTCCGGCCAAATATAAAGAAATCACACTATCACGCTCGAAGTCCCTCACGAATAACTTTTTTTTTTCTGGAAAATTCTCACCAAATGCTTTTATACGCTTGTAAACAATATAATGAGCTGTCGACAGCTGTCGGACGAGTGGCTTAGAATTGGAAGCAGTCTGAGGTTGGTTGCAATTTTTTCATCTCAACCTGTAGGATACATAAGTTCCTTCTTTCACGTATCTCCCCCACAAAAAGTCAACACTTTACAAATCATAATATTTGTATAATGTGTGAAAATGCATAATATCGACCCAATTCCTTCTTGTACCTCTCCTAATATTTCTATCAACACAAGATTTACTGTACTCATAAAATGTAAAGTGAGCATCCAATGTCTCCAAATTTAAGATATCCCAGTATTTTTACCTGATCTTGTATGAAGATAGGAAAACTCCGTCTACTTTCTCTGATACATTCCCCGTCAAAATGTTGAATAAATTTAACCCTCATACCATGCGAATGAAATTATCAATTTTTTTTAAACTTAGCATATTTTTTTTATTGAACATAAATATAATATAAATATGGGGTATATCGATCCACACTTTTTGGTATGTACCCCGCAAAGGGTCAACATTTGGAATAATTATAACTCTTATAACATGTAAAATAATTCACCAATATTTTCTTAACTTCGCAAAATGATATAATTCCACCAACCTTAGCCTTGTTGTAAACAAAGTTTATTAACTAGGCCTACAATCCATGCAATTATTTTTAAAAATTCTTTATTTTAATTTTCATTAATTTAGTTTGGCGCCCGACGCCACTGATCTAAAGCATGTGAATGGTATGTTTACAGTTTACCCGTCAAACTTCTACCCACGCTGAAACTGTAACTGCGGTTAGATGATTTGCAATCAATAGAAGTCCTATAAGCCATGTTTTCGATACCAAGAATATAAAATTTGGAAAAAAAAAGATATTTATCATCTGAATACCCGTAAAAGCCCTTGCTTCTGTAAGAAACGATTCTATTCATAGATGTCATGAATCTAGAGAAAAACTCTGTAGGTTTTTTTTAATCTTACACAAAAGTTGTCCCATATGAAATTTAAATAACTTAGGTCACTTTCACCTTTACAGTTGTTTTGAATAACAAATGATTTAGGCAATTTACATTATTATATTTTTTTCATTTACAAATTCGCTACATAAATTAAACAAAGTTATGCGTGTATATGGAAAGACCAAATATTTCAGTTTTCTTCATCTGACCCGGAAATTTAAATATGCAAACATTTGCCAATATTTAAGGGTTTATCTTTAGAGTGTGACCATTTTTAATTAACATAAAATAAAGAATAACATTTTTTATATTAAAACTGGTCTACACCCAACGAGGCATGTTTATGATTATGGTTAAATGATAACGGCCTACTGTTGGCCGGTTTTCAAAATTAATTTTATTACCATTTAATTTTTTTTACTTTCAATACAAATTAACTGTATCTCTTTCTGAGACCCCTTTAGTGATCCCCACGTAAATACTCTGGCCTCCGAAATTAGTTAGAAAAACAATCGAAAATAGTCAAATTAATCGAAAACAGTTAATTGTCATTAAGACCATTGTTGCTGTTCTGTTGTTGTTGTTGTCGTCGTCGTTATTATTGGCCCTTTAATTGTTATTTAAACAACACAGAAAGCCATTAATCGTTGATTACTTTTTACACTTTAACAACTCGGGAAAGTACTACTAGTACAGGCAATACAAGCGCACGCCACTGCACTGCAGTATCTCTTCCAAATCGCCATACACCCAAATTCATCCACTGGCGGGGGGTGGGCCAAAGGGGTTGCTCGTCTAACTGTCATAATAATGGATTTCTGTCAATTACACCAATAAAAGCGTAATTGAACGCTCCAACACAAATAGGCTTTGTGACGGACGGACGGACGGACGAACGAAAGAACGAACGGGTGGACGAAGGAACGAACAAATGAATATTTTGTGACCGATATAGGTAGTTAGTTTATTATTGAATTGTATCATGAAAAGACATGCAGACTAGAAACACCACTCCCACCTGCACGAAAATGATTGATGGTGTGATAAGTAGGAAAAGTGTTGAGACGAAAATGGACTATCTGTAAATGTTTAAAAGAAAGAAAATAATCTACTTACAATTTACAAAAAGTCGATTTTTGGTTCGATTTCAAAATCGATTTCCGACGTGAGAAATCAAAATCAATTGTTGAAAAAAGTATTTTGCGTTGTAGTGTATATTAATAACAATTTAAATCACGATTATCATTGTATACTTTTCGGCACATATGAAATTAAATGTAACAAGTGAGTCGACCGGGCCGAACTTTTAATACTCTCCACCATTGGGTAAAGAAAACAATTTTTTTTATAAGTTTTATGCTTAAAGGATTGTCATCTACCAAATCTTCTTGAATACCCCATTTGGCGAAAATCATCAAGATATCGAATATCGTGGCGGGGGATACCGTTATATGGGGGCTAAACAATAACAATGTTTCGCCACCGGAGCTAGAATCCATTATGACCTGCAAATAAAATTTTTTAGACAAATCCGTTGAAAATGTGGGAAAAATCATCAAAAACTCGAATATCGGGGGGTACCATTATATGGCGGCTATACCAAAACGTGGACCTATATACAATGCTTCGCCACCGGAGCTAAAATCTGTTATGACCTACAAATTCCAATTGTTAGACAAATCCGTGGAAAATGTGGCAAAAATTATCAAAATACAGAATATCGGGAGGTACTGTTTTATGGCGGCTATACCAAAACATGGACCGATGTATCTCATTTTCAATTCCAACCATCGACAGAGTACAAATTATTCTGCTAAATTTTGAAGCTCTTCGTCAAATAATGTGGGCTGTATCGTGATTTTCGTCTACGACGAATATTTAGGGATGTTACAAACGGAATGACATAGTTTATATACCCTCCTATTTAAGGTGTAGGGTATAAAAATATCAATTATCACAAAATGCGAATACGATTACGAAAGTCGACTTTAAAATTGTTTAAAATTGCAAAAGTCGACTTTGAAGTTTTCAATATCAAAATTCGATTCAACAAAAGACGGCTTCGCGGGGTATTTCTTTTTTCTAAATAATTAAAACTAGATTTTTCTTTTCTACTTCTACGATATTCGGTATTTTGATGATTTTATGAATGATTCAAATTTGGCATTTGAAACTCGCATACACAGCCTAAGATAGAAAATTGTCTGTGCAGGTTTACGTCTTCGTATAGCCGCCATTTAACGGTACCTACCGATATTCGGTATTTTAATGATTTTAGGAAAATTTTTCACCAGAATTGTTTGAAATTTGGTATTTGAAGTTCGTAATGAATACTACAGCCTACGACAGAAAATTGTCTGTGCAGGTCCACGTCTTCGTATAGCCCCCATATAACGGTACCTCCCGATATTCTGTATTTTGATTTTATCGACATAATAACCGATTTTTTTAAGTTTCGCATTTGAATATTGTAATGGGTTATGACAAATGTTACCTACGCAGGTTCATGTCGTCGTATAGACCCCAATATAACACCTACACTCGATATTTTTAAGGTATTAACATAATTTTTAACGGATATTATTGTTTTTGAGAATTGCCAAATTTGTTCCAAATGGTGGACGGTATTCAAAGTTCGGGCCAGGCCGAACTTACACCTTTTTACTTGTTTCATATAGTAAAGGAAAAATCGGCTATCGTTGTAAAAACTTTTACATTCTTATAGTTCTGAAGCATTCCAATAATGTATAATCGGACCATATGGAAAGAAAAAAAGTCAAAAAATTCGTTCTATTTGATGTCGACTTGGTTGGTTTATCGATTCAATGTACAAGGAAATGCTCTGAAATAGATATTTGAGACTATTGGTCTATTCCAGAACTGCAAGAATGTACAAGTTTTTAATACGCTATTCTTTAATAATATCGAAGAAAATTACAAATCTAGCAGATTCCTGCAGGTACTGGAACAGAGCATATTTCTATCATATCACATGTTTTTCTCCGCCTTTTTCGGCTATTTCGGAATAACATATTTCTGTAATATTTTCAATGCATTTTTGTCATGTCGTCGGCCATCTATTACCTAATGGAAAGTTTTATGTCTTTGCAATTGGTTCTAAAAGAAATCCAAATTCTTAGCAAACACTAATTCCTCCAATAAAACCTAATTTTCAATGAGACCAATCCAAGATAACCCACTTTACCCTCAACATAGCTCACCCACACTTTGTCAGTTATTATTTGCTTTAGTTTCCAATGAATGAATGAATTTCCATACTATCACAACTCCTTACTCACTGACTGACCGACAGACGAATAAATATTATTGCCCAGACATTGGCTGGAAGTCTATTAGTTCTACAAATATTTCCATTGGTTTCCTTTTCGACCGGCCACACAACACACAAGTCCTGCTAACACAACATTATACAACCTGCAATTATTAAGGCTAATGACTATGTGCGACTGACCAAATTGACCCACTAACTGACTGGCTGGCTGGCTGGCCGGTTGGTTGGCTGATTGTGGCAACCGATTACCTTAGGTGTAGACGGGTAACAGCTATTGGTCAAATGCAAATTGTTTTAGTTATAAATAATTTAAATTATTTTCACAGAAGCGTGTTGGAAAATTGCGGGGGAGGTTAATTGCTGTCCAAATTGGGTGTAAGCAGTGGAAAGAACACAAGCGTTATGTGAAGTCAATGATCATTTGCCTTCCATAGAAAGCCATCCCATTATCCATGTTTCTTGAGGGTTATTTTTTTTGCTCTCTTATTTACCGTAGGCTTTATATTGTAGCAATTTCGGAAACTACAAGTGCCATTGTGCTTCCTTTTTGTTGGAGATCTTTAATACAGAGGTATATTAACGACTAACAAACTGTTTAGGGAATTAAGAAAAGCACTCCTGTATTCAATTTTTCATCTGTGACGATTTTCTAGGTTCTCAAACGCTATACGAATCTGTTTCACGCAAATAAAAAAAACTATTGCTTATAGCTGAGTAGTATGATCGACCGACTTCTTCTATCTGCATTTCAGGGATGTGCAACTCCTATGGTGTCATGTAGGAATTGGATTGTGCTACCTGTTACTGACCCATTTCTGATTAAATACTAGCAAAGTCATTTTCTTTTGTAGGATTTCCACACTCTCATTATAACCGTGTACAGTAAGCTTCAAAAGTAAACCTATCTCTATTGTCGAGTTAAGTGAAGCATTCTAAGAGGTGTCTGAACCACTTCTCCTTTGCCCTAATCATTTACTTTTTGTTCGCCACCCTCTGTATGCCGGCATTAATTTTTCATGGAGACCCAAACCCAAATGCGTTGGTTGCTTGGGTCAAACAAAGGCAGCAATGCCTACTTATGTTCTCATTCTTCATTCGCAGTTGTTGTATCAACATTCTAATTGTTTGCAACAACATAAATACCCTCTCAGGAACAACAATGAGGTCCTCTCTTAAGTAGTGGTATGTGTGCACATACTTAAGACAAACACACATGCTCACACACACACTCGCACTCATACACTCACTCGTACTTACTGAAATAAGAAAGAAAGACGACTTTTGCTTTCGCAAAGTAAGACCATTGTTGTCTTACCCAGCACTTGGTTCCTTGGCCAGCTTGTTTGTGTTGTTGCTTTAAGTAATAAACAAACAGGGTGTGGGGTGGAACAGCTGAAATCTTGATATGTAACCCCTTTTTAATAATATTGGTAATTGACATAGGGGCTGAATAATGAAAACAAAGTGAGGACTGAATGAGGCACGTGGAGATACCTTCTTAACTTTATGCAGGGAGGGGATGTATTCAAATGACTATCAGATTTATTATCCATAGAGTTGAACAGTTTTGTACAAAACTTAAGTGTCAGTTAGAAGCATTTATCGCACCTAAGAGATTTTCGAAAAAAAAATTTAAAGATGGCCATAAAAATATTAGAGCTACTTTATGGAAAAAGTACTACGGTAGCATTACTCCCAAAAACATCGCCTTATTCTTAAGAACGATGACTTGCATTTTTTCGGCCTATTCTTTTTGTTAAAGTAGAAAAAAAAAATATTGAAGAAGAGGAAGAACTTTTCTGTAAGTTATAGTTCGAAGTTTAAAATCTTCGGCATGAGTCACTATTTAACTTCTCTCGTGATCAATACTTACAAAGAATTCATAAAACACACCTTTGCATGGGGTGTCTCTACTGTGTGTATGTTTCACAGACGTGAACATCGAGAAAGTAACTCTCCCTCTCTCGGTTAACATTGTGAGTGCCAATTCTTTGCGAAATGGAAAATCATAAAATCAAGCGACCAGACATCAAATTTGTTGTTGGTATACAAACGAACAGTTCTGAGAGCGAGACTTGCTCTACTGGATATTTTGATAATGGTATTCTCCCTTCTGTTTATGGACATTACTCCAGATTATGCTCGACTTATGCTCGAGATGCTCGATAAAGTTCAAGTAGCAAGTAAACTTGCTTGATCTCGAACGTGAGTACCCCTGCGAGTAAAAAAATAAATCTAGCATACTTTATTTTTCTATGCCTCTCGAAAACGAGTGAGTATACTTTGCTCATTGGATAAAGAGGGTATATATCCTTTACGTATACGGTTTAAACGTGCCTTATCGAAATAACGGTTTTAGACCCTAGGTCTCTTTGGACCAAATCCGTTTCAGAAAATTTGGAGTCGATATAGCGACGTCCGTCCGTCTGTCTGTCTGCTGGCCGGTGCGCACAATAACTCTCAAAAGGAGTATCCGATTGGATGCAAACTTGGTATATCGTAATATTATTATCGAACTTAGATCGAATTTGGCCATTGGCAATGTCGGTCCATTCCTTCTGGTACCTCCCCCACAAAAGTTCGTAATTTTCAAACAAAAAATATTTTACTGCACAGAAATAGATAGGACAATCCGATTTTGCTCAAACTTTACAAATCCTAATATTTTCACTAGTGCTAGGTAAGGTGTGAAAATGAACAGTATCGGTCCACTCCACACCCCCACAAAGGGTCAAAATTTTGAATAATTTATTAATCCAAAATCTGGTGTGAATATCTAATATATCGGACAACTCCCTCTGGTACCTCCCCTACAACAGGTCAAAATATTTCTATCAGCACAATTCCAGATGGAAAGATAGAATGTGTCGGACCACTCCTTTTGGGACCTCCCACACAAAGGGTCAAAATTTTGAATAATTAAAACATTTATTAAATGTGAAAGTTGAGTTGGAATGTCTTCAAATTTCAATATTTTTACCCACACAAGGTCTCGTATGAAGAACGGATAGAACGGAGCAATACTTCTTGTACCTTCCCACAACGGGTCCAAATTTTGAAAAACCGTTAGGCTCATAAAGGGCGAAATGAACATCCGGTTGTTTCCAAACTCAACGAATCATAATATTTCTATCAACGCAAGACCTGGTGTGAAGATGGGATATATCAGTCCACTCCTTGTGATACCTCTTCACAAGGGGTCACAAATTTCAGTAACTATATTTATCCTAACATGTGAAACAAGTCAGAGATTTTTGAAGTACCTAAATATTTATCTTAACTTGTGATATCTGTTATTTAATTTTTTAAACCAAACGAAACAAAAATTTCGGAAAGCATTGTCGCCTCTCTCTACCAACAAAACATATGTCGATAGGTGTTGGTATTTATTTATTTATTTATTATTATTTATTTTTTTTTTTTTTTTTGGTACACAAACACCACCGGTTCCCTGTTTCTGGAAAATTATTTCTTCCACCCAATTTCACTCTTGGAGTAAACTTCAACGCGAATTAGAGTATTTCGAGTCCCAAATTTATTTTCAAGCAGGAGTAACTCACGAATGCTCCCACATAAAACAAAACACTAAAGAGTAAACATTGTGCAAAACTCGTATGTTTTACTCACGATTAAAAACGATCAAATCCGAGATAAGAAAGTTACCAAGTGCCGTTCTGTGACTTGACCACTTTGATCGAAGCGTCCATGGTCTTTCCTTTACCATGGCTTTCCTTTACCTTTTTCACCAGCAATTTTTTACAATCTTTAATTATAAAGTTTACATCCAATTTTCTGTTCAAAACTATTTCAACGTCTCCATATGTAACCCCCAGACACCAACAGTGACCTCGATACCAAATTTCAGAAATCCGTCTCTATCTCAACAGCCATTGTGGTATTTTGCATCTTTGGGAAGTTCATAGTACGCATTTCCAAAACCACGCCCTTCTCTCAACTATAGACACCAACAGTGAAATCGAATTCAAATTTGAGGATTTCAGCTCTATCCCTTCACTGAATACAAAGTTTTGTAGCATTTGGTTCTATTCATACATTTCATCATCATTTCCAGGTACCAATAGAGAGTTCAATATCATATTTAAGGATTCCATTTCCCTATTTCTTCAACTAATACCAAATTGTACTAAATGTAGTACAATTAAGAACTTTTCATACAAAAACACCTTCATATCTCAATTCCAGATACCAACAGAGACATCAATATCAAATTTAGGATTTTATCTCCATACCTGCAACTAATACCAAATTTAGTACTATTTAGTACTTTTCGTACAACCACAGTGCACCTTTGCAAGACCACAGACACCAACAGTGACCTCAATGTTAAATTTCAGGATTGCAGCTCTGTAAATTCCCCCATTATCAAATTTAGTAACATTTAGTACAGTTATAGTAGGCATATATAAAACCAGCTCCTTGTCTCAATCACAGATACCAATGGTGACACCCATATCAAATTTCAGGATTTCAGCTCTATCCATTCACTTAATACCAAACTTAGTACTATTTAGTACTTTTCGTACAATTATAGTGCATATTTCCGAAACTACCTCCATATGTTCAGCCTACACAGGAACGGCGACCTTAATACCAAAATTCAGATTTCAAGCTCTATCTGTTCACCCAATACTAAATTATACCAAATATTGTACTATTAAGCACCTTTTGTACACTTGTAGTAGACATTTCAAAAAACTACCACCAACAGGGATCCTCAAACAAAATTTCTAAATTTCAGCTTCATCCGTTTACTCTAAACCAAACTCTTCCAAATCTAGTACCATTTAGTACAGTTCACACACTTAAAACACATTTCCAAAACCACCTTCACATATCATACTTACTTTCCTCCCTTGATTCTCATACCAGATTCAAAGTTTTAATACCAAATTGTACCAAATGCAGACTTTTCACACACTTTTAATGCGAACTTCCGAAACCCCTTTGGTACATCCATCATTAGTGACTGTCAATCCAAATTTTAGAGTTCTAGCTCTTCAGGTTCGTCAAATACAAAGGGTACCATACTGAGTATCTTTTAGTACTTTTCGTACCGTTCTAGTACGAATATTTTAAAATCCAGCTTTAACCGGCACCTTCTGACCAAAAGTGACACTCACCCAAGATACCGGCTTGAGCCGTTTCGTCTGGGTGTTAATGAATCATTTAGTCAGTCAATCCGTCAGTCGGTTATCTTACTCAGAGTCAAAACGAATAATGATAAAAAGCTAAAATTTTGCACAGATCACTCCTTTGTCTACAGGCAGGTCAAGTTCGAAGGTGGCCTATATCGGTCCATGATATCGTATTCCCCCATATAACAGTTCCTATATTTGGTATTTCGATGATTTCAGCTACATTTTTCAATGGAATTGTCTAAAAATCCATACTAGAAGTTCTTTCTAAGCCCTTAACCCCCTGGAAGAGAAATGTCTATATAGGTCCACGATATTCGATATTTTGACTATTTTACGGACATTATTCCCGAAGTTGTATCAAATTTTGTTTTTAGAGTTCTAATGGGAACTACAGTCTATGACAGAAAATTGTCTATGTAGGTCCAGGTATTCGCATAGATCCCTCCTCCTCCTACCTCCCCATATTCGGTATTTTGACGATTTTAGGTACAATATTCACCGAAAATTTTGGAAATTTTGTGAAGTTCCTAATAGGTACTAAAGCCTGTGAGAGAAAATTGTCTATGCAGGTCCAGGTCTTCGTAAAGCACCCGATTTTTTTTTAAGTTTTGTATTTGAATATTGTAGTAGCTTATGACAAATGTTGCCTTTGGAGAGCCACGTCTTTGTACATACCCCAATATAACGGCTATATTCAGTGTTTTTAGGATTTTAACAGAATTTTTAACGGAATTTATTTCATTGAAAATTCGTTCCAAATGGTGGAGGGTATTCAAAGTTCGTTCCAGCCGAACTTACTGCTTTTTTACTTTTTTTTAATTAATGGAATTTTGTCCATAAAATTTATTTGCTAAAAAAATAACAATCTTGATTTTCAGAATAGTGTTGGCTTGTTTGTTCGGGATGTTGGTCTGGCCTAATCCCTTTATTGTTGTTTTTATAAAAACAATGTTTGTTTATTAGTGGAGAACGATGGTAATGTTTACCAGGGGGAAAGGCAGGCAATACCTAGGTTTCGGAAAGAGCCACCAATCCTCATCAGTTCCCTTGTTTTTTGTCTGGGATATTCTCCCCAGAAGTTATTTTAAAAATAACTTCTATGACAAAAAACATTTTTTACCCAAGTGATTTTTTAATTATTTTCGGTATTGGTATCGAGGATTCTTTAAAATAGGTTAAAGGACACTCGGAAGGTCAATAGTAGAAAAATATATTTTCAGGACATTTTTCGTCAAAAATATCTTTGTTGGTTAATCCATTAATTTTTGTAGGATTAGGAGACTATCTATTACTTTTGGTTATCCTTTAACAAATAAATGTATCACATCAATGGTTTGTCTAATAACTATTATTATGTTTATCTTTCCAGGTCTTGGTTGAAAAACTTTTACGTTCATGTCCAGACATAAAAAATATATATTTACTGATACGACCCAAGCGAGGACATGAGGTATCACAGCGTCTCAATGAGCTGCTGGAGGCACCGGTAAGTCGATAATACCTTCAATATCGGGGTTTGCAATATAATATCATAAACATTCTCTCTCTCCCATTAGCTTTTTGAAAAATTGAGAAGAGAAAAACCAAAGGATTTGAGTAAAGTAATTCCTATATCGGGCGATATTACATCCGAAGAATTGGGTATATCTGAAAGTGATCAGGTATGTTCTGTTGCGTAGTACAGCAATTTTGAAAGAAATTTTAAAAAACAATTCCCTTGCAGGCTCTATTGTGTCGCAATGTCTCGATTGTATTCCATTCAGCTGCCACTGTTAAATTCGACGAAAAGCTCAAATTATCAGTTACAATCAATATGTTAGGGACAAAGCGTTTGGTTGAGCTCTGCCATCGCATGATGTCCTTAGATGTGAGTGGAAATGGTGCTTCCTAACAACCATCTTCATTACTCATATTATTTCTTATTTCCCACCAGGCACTAATTCATGTATCCACTGCCTATTGCAATTGCGATAGAACCGAAGTATCTGAAGTTATATATGCACCACCCTATAATCCCGATGATATTATTTCCCTAGTAAATTGGCTTCCGGAAGATACACTCGATAAGGTAGGAGAGGGGATTACAAAACAATTAATAGTTCTTAATAGCAATTGTCCTCATTGACTTTTTTCCCCAGCTTACCCCCTCATTGATTGGTGATCGTCCAAATACTTATACATTTACAAAAGCCTTAGCTGAACATATGCTACTCAAAGAGGCCGGTAATCTTCCAGTTGCCATTGTGAGGCCATCTATAGGTAATTGTCTACAACATTTAATTATAAATTCATAAATTGAAAATTAATTTAATTTTCTCCTCTCTCTCCCGTTCTCGCTTCAGTGACTGCCAGCTTAAATGAACCCTTTGCCGGTTGGATTGACAATTTAAACGGTCCCACCGGCCTCTTGTCGGCCATGGCCAAGGGCATCTTCCGCACCATTGTCTGCGAGGAGAATTGCATTGCCGATGTGGTACCTGTTGATATTGTGATTAATCTGATGATAACGGCCGCCTGGCGCACAGCATCCCACAAAACTGATAATTTATTAATCTATAATTGTTGTACCGGCCAAAGACATCCCATCACGTGGGGCAAATTTGTTAACTATGCCGTTGATCATGTGCGCAAACATCCATTGGGTGAGTAGATGTGGGGACACATTTTATAAAATTACATACACACATATCTACATGGGAAAAGAAAATTCAAACGAGAAATTGAAATTTTGAAAATGATGTCGCACCGAGTGGACAAACTAATGGGTATTTGGAAATGTGTACTAAATAGTACACGAATGGAACTGGCATTTTGAAATGCGTCTAGGATAAGTAATATAGTACAGAAGAATGATACTTGGAAGCATGTACTTAAAGGTTACAACAGTTTTTAAAAGATAATAAATATTTAATTTTTTCCCAGTAGGCAGGTTAAAATTGGGTATTTGAAGTTCGAAAATTGGGTATTTGAAGTTCGAAATTAATACTACAGCCTATTACAGAAAATTGTCTGTGCAGGTCCATGTCTTCATATAGCCCCCATATAACGGTGCCTCCCAATATTCGGTATTTTGATTATTTTAGCGTCATTATTCACCATAATTATTTCAAATTACGTATTTGGAGTTCGTAATGGGAACTACAGTCTGTGACAAAAAATTTTCTATGCAGGCCCAGGTCTTCGTATAGACCCCATATATCTGTACCTCCCTATATACGGTATTTTGACGATTTTAGGTACAATACCCACCGAAATTGTTTGAGATGTCGTATTTGAAGTTCGTAATGGATGCTACAGCCTGTGACAGAAAATTGTCTATGCTGATCCAGGTCTACGCACAGTTCCGATATAACGGTACCTCCCTATATACGATATTTGGATGATTTTAGCTACATTATTCACCGTTTATTTCAAGTTTCGAATTTGAATATTGTAATGGCTTATGAAAAACAATGTCTATGTAGGTCGTATAGACCCCAATATAACGGCTTTATTCGGAAATTTTAAAATTTTAACAGAATTTTTAAAGGATTTTATTTCCAAATTCGTTCCAAATGGTGGAGGGTATTCAAAGTTCGGCCCGGCCAAACTTACTGCTTTTCAACTTGTTTTGTTTACATTACTAAAAGGGTGAACATCACAAAATATCGTTAATTGTTGCATACTTTTTAGCTTGTGTGAAAGTTAAGAAGTAACAAGTTAAGTTAAGTTAAGTTATATTTTATTGAGTCTTTTTTTATCAATAAGATTACAATTAAAAACAATATAAAGGAATCCTTAAGACTATAATGTATTATCCTAATGTCAAGAAAAGTTATACAGCATCATGCTTCATTTAATAAAAAGGCAATAAAATGTGAACATCTGGTGTGTTAATGGACGCCCTTGCTCCCGGGACTTTTACATAAAAGAGAAAATCTTAAATCTAGGGTTTAAAACTTAAAACTAAAACTTACATCTAAAAATAAAAACATATGAAAAAGAACAAAAAAAAAAAAAAAAAAAAAAAAACAATAAAATAACAACAATAATAATAATAAAAAAAAATAATAAAAAGGTACGCAATAGCTACCCACGATGAGTCCCGGCGAGCGCCTTTTCATAAAAGCAGGTAATGCCTGCCTGATCCTCATTTGAAAACCCCAAAGGAGAGAGATATTGTGTGTTTGACAACCCAAAGTTTCTCTGACTATTAATTGCCTCTATCATATGAGCATTTTCATGAAATTCCAATCTTAAATTAAACTTATCCAAAATATCAAAAGCGTAGTTGGAAAAACGCTTTAACTTTGATTTGGAATAAATATAGTTATTTGAATATCTTTTATTTCTACTGCTAAAATTTTTCCCTATACACAACCTTAAAATTTTTCTCTCCAGCATCTCAAGTTCCTTCATTATCGTCGGTGATATATTGAACCAAATTGGAAATGCTTAACTAATTATTGGTCTTATGCAGGTTTTGTACAAAAGAATTTTGGTGTTGGATGGTAAAAATTTGTTACAAAAAAGTTTTAGAAAAGAATTAAAGATTTTTTGAGCTTTATTTCGAACTTTTCTCGCGTGAACATTAAATTTAAAAAGTTTATTAAACTCAATACCTAAATATGTGACAGAGTCTTTGAATGGAATTTCTGTACCATTCAAAACAAGTTTTAATGTCTTACTTTCGGGAACAACAAACCGTTTGCATTTCCCAGAAGCATTCCTTATGCAAATGGCTTCACATTTTGAAGGGTTTATCTTGATACCCCATTTATCAAAATATTGATTTACTACGCGGAGATGTTGCGAGATATCTGCCAAAGCAACAACAGGCGATTCGTGGTGCGAATATAGCAAGGAATCGTCAGCATACAAAATACTTTTGGAGTGTTCACGATCGTGGGGGAAATCACTCATAAAAATATTGTACAGATGGGGAGCTAAAACCGAACCCTGAGGGACACCACAGTTCACATCTGAAAGCTCTGACAACTTGTGTTTAAACTGCACGCAAAACTGTCTTCTTGTGAAAAAATTTTTAATCAGCTTTATGATCTGAGGATTAAATCCAATGTTTATCATTTTCGTCAATATTCCATAATGAGAAGCATGGTCAAAAGCTTTTTCTACGTCAAGAAAAACAGCGACAGTACATTTTTTATCCCTTAAATTTAGAACAATATCATTATGAAATTTTGTCATTGCATCAACTGTTGAATGGCCCCTCTGAAAACCGAATTGTGAATTTGGAATATATGGCAACGATATTCCGTTATCCATTTTTTTCCGAATAACTACCTCGAAAAGTTTGCCCAAATTTGAAAGTAAAGATATAGGTCTAAGATTTGAAATTTCTTCACTGTTGGCTTTTTTCTTAATGGGAATAATCTTGGAAATTTTCCAAGAATACCCATTAGAAATGCAATTATTAAATATAATGGTTAAATACTCGAAAGCTTTGACGGGAAGTTTGCGAATAATAAAATTCGAAAGACCATCGAGTCCGGAAGACTTTTTATTCTTGATAGCTGCTGAAATGGCCATCACTTCATCTAAGGTTGTAAGACTTTCGCATCCTTCTCTATTTCTGGAATCCACGTCATTTGAAAATGAAACACTATGTTGAGGAAGGTTGGCAATGAAGCCGTTAATGAGTTCTTCTTCAGAAGGTTGGTGTACTGGCATATTATAAATACTTGAAAAGAACAATCTTAAACGGTTGAGACATTCAGCCTCATTAGTAAGCGTTACTCCATCAATTGATAGTTTTTGCAAGGGAGGCGTCTTATAATGTCCAATGATCTTAAAAACTTGTCTATGTGCTTTCGGTCCAGGCTTAATTCCACGGAGTTTTTCCCTGAAAATTGAGACCTGTTCCAGTTCAACTTGTTTCTTAATCATTAAACCTAGCAATTGAATCTGCTTAGATAACAATCGATATTGCGGACTATGTCTATCACTTGAGAGTTGATAAATTCGTTTAAGTTCCTTTTGCCAACTATATTTCAGTTTGTACAGATTCTTAATTCTATCAGAAATCAAAAACTTCCGTCTTCCTAATTCGACTTTTTCAGAATGAGATTCAGAAACCGTGCATATAACAGAAGTAAAATGTTGTATATATTGATCAATTTCTCCGTTTGTTAAATTATTAACGGAATTAGGATAATTGGTCATAACACCCTGCGTCACATCATGTTTAAAATCGCTCCAATTCGTGTTTTGGTGACTCACAAAGAAGGATGGAGGATGTAGAAAAATTTCAACACTTGGAAGCTTAATATTAAGTTTTAAAGGGTAGTGGTCTGAAAATGTGGGCAAGGATGTGGTGGAATATAAAGGGTTTGGTAGATCCGAAGAATTAGAATTGACGATGAAATGGTCCAGGAATGATGAACCATTTGGAAAGGTGGGTTCAGTCGAAGAAATTTTTGTGAACATATAGGGGTGTTGTTGAAGAAAGTCGTAGAAGCAAGTGCCGTTAGAGTTATTTATAGAATCCCCCCATGAAACATGTTTAGCATTGAAATCACCACCAACAAAGGTGAAATCGAAACCTCTTGAATAATTTCCTAAACAAGTTAAAGAACTGTTTATTTGTGTATGACTAGAATTCCCAGGGATATAAATGGAGCCTAGTAAAATTTTCCTAGGAACCCCATTAATTGAAACATCTATTGAGATAAATATACAAGGAAAACAGAAATCAGAAATATCTTCAATTTTATATTTGTAATTTTGCCTGAGCAATATGGCAACCCCTTGCGCACTATTGTCCCGAATAAAATTGCATCCCTCGAAACTAACTCTTACACCTGGGCGCAAGTGAGTTTCCTGAAGGAATGCAATATCAACATCAAACTTGTTGATTAAATTATATAGTTCAAATCTACGGCCATACTCAATAAGTGACCTGACGTTAAATGTAATTAGGTTTAGGAAGCTACGGACCATAAACTTCATTCACCTCGCGTAAAAGACTTATACATTGCTGTATAGCCTCATCCTTTGAAATCGATTTGAACTCTCTTAGAAATGTAGCTATTTTATTTTCAAGCGCAATCGTTTTTGGAGGGCAAATTTCGTTTGCGATCTTTAAGAATTCCTCAATAATCTTGGGTTTGGGAGATGGAATTTGACTACGAGCATTAATAACACCTCGAGAAGCATCTGAAAATGAAACATTCGGTCTAATAATTGAGTTAAAGGCATTTAGGACATTAGTATTAGCTTTCTCTTTTCCCTCTTTCGCAACTTTTCTAGCTCTATTCTTTAGCTCAACATATTTTTTATATTCAGAGCAACCTCTGAAGCTTGCTGGATGACCGTGATTACCACAATTTACACAATATGGCAAATTACTCTCAGTCTGCACAAATTGGCATTCCCCTCTAGCATGGTTTTGATCGCACTTTACGCAGGCGGACTCTCTGTTGCAATTTTTTGACATATGTCCCCATTTCTGGCATCGCCAGCATCGTACATCACCCAAATTCCTTCGTGGCAACTCCCAAGTTATTAGTTGCTTCAATATATACCTTTGACATTTTAATTCGGACACCGATTTACCAGGAAGCAAAGTTACAAGGAAAAGACCCGTGTCAACATTGTTTTTCCTCGAGAATGAAGTAGTGAACTTGGAGACATTATCGATTATATCAGGAACTAACCTATCAATATCCGCTTTAATATCTTCTACATTTGACTCATACAAGAGGCCACGCAAAACCATGGATTGTCGTTTCATCTCCTTTGGCGTAAAAGAGTAAGAATCTAATTTTTTTTCGCGAAGGAGGCTCATTAATTCTGTGTGAACTTGTGTATCTTGTAAATAGAGTTTACTTTTAAGTCTGTTTTTGTTCACTATCTTAAAAACAATATTTCGGGCTTCTAAATCTTTAATTAGACTCTGCATATCTACACCAAAAAGAAAGATTGGGGGACAAAAAGATTTCTTATTACCATTAGGCTTTTCTACATTTGCCGTGTTTTTCAATGGGGCTGTCTTATGCAACGAGCTATTAGATTTAACATCAAGGTCACCTAACAGTGCAAATCTATTAGATGGCGAGGTCGATGTACCAGGTACGTTTTTAGGAATGCTAAATTCAACATTTGACAAATCTACTTTTGCTTTTTTATTGCTACTTGCGATTTTCCTTTTCTTCTGCACGAGTTGAAAATCTTCATCAGACAATTCTTCATGATCCATATTGCTATTAGAGTCTAGTACCGAAATTCTTGCGGAATGGTCTTGCATGGGATTTGGGTTTTGCAAATTCTTGACGTCTATTGATGGCAAGTCTTCAACACTTAAAATCATATTCGTATTTTTGTGTAATTTACACATTGAAGATGTAGCTTGACGGTTTGAATTCGATATTCCATCATTGTTAGAATCAGGTCTTGGTGATACATGTTCATTGAAACAAGCAGCATGCAAAAGCGTTCCGATTCTTGATTTTGTGGTCTGTCTGCCTTTATCTGGAGGTATGTTCTCAGCAGGATCGCGGACATCTCCGCCCAAAGAGTTCAAATCCATTTCAAAATTTGACAGAAAAGTTTGTTCAGAAAAAAAATTAATTAATTTTTATTTTTCCGTAAATTTAAAAACACGTCTACTTCGTTCAAAGGCTTTCAGCAAAGTCTAAGAAGTAACAAGTAAAAAAGCAATAAGTTCGGCCGGACCGGGTGGAACAAATTTGGAAATTTTCAAAAAAAAAAACATTCGCTAAGATTTCTGCTAAAATCTTAAGAATACCGAATATAGCCATTGTATTGGGGCCTATACGAAGACGTGGACCTACATACGCAACTTTTGTCATTAACCATTACAACATTCCAATACAAAACTTGAAAACAAAACCGGTGAATAATGCAGCTAAAATCATCAAAATACCGAATATAGGGAGGTACCAGAATTATTTCAAATTACATATGGGGCCTATACGAATGCCTGAACCTGTGTAGACCATTTTCTGTTATAAACTGAAGTTTCTATTACGAACTCTGAATACGAAATTTGAAACAACTCCGGCGAATAATTATAAGAATTTTCCGACAATTTCATTGGAAAATGTGGAAATGAATATACCGAATATCGGGGGTACAGTTAAATGGGGGATATACTATATCGTAGACCTATATAGAGAATTATCTTCCAGAGAGTAAAGTACTTAGAAAAAACTCCTTATGTGGGTTTTCATACATTTCCATTAAAAAGTGTGGGCAAAATCATAAAAATACCGAATATCGGGGGTACCTTTGTATGGGGACTATACGATGTCGTGGACCTATACAAACAATTCTCTTCTTTTTTTTAGTCTTCTATCTTTTTTTCGTTTTGACTCTAGCGTGATTAAAACAGACGGTCGGACAGTGCTAAATCGTGTTAGAATTTTATACTATGTATGGTGGAGGGTATAAAAAGGGTGTTAACTTCAGCCGAGACGAACCTTTCGTAATCGTTACCATATGTGAATTCTTATATTATTGTTAAATCAGTTGTATTAAATAACTAAAATTTAGGATTGATTATATGTAGAGGTGGTATTTAACGGGTACGGCATGTACTAAAAAGTACCAAATATTGTACTCTTATAGCTAGAATTCGGGATTTAGATATTTAGCTTTATCTGGCAATGGAAAAAATTTATGCAAGTGTATGTATGTGGAAATTTTTATCTAAAAAGTACTAATTCCCAAAGTACACATAAAAAAATTAACCTTGTTGGTAATAAAAACTACCAAAATGTACTAAAAGTGAAGAAGAAGATCTAGAATTCTTAAATTTAACATCGGGACACTTTTGACGAAAAGTGCTAAGTTCGGAAAAGTATTAGGTATTAAATGGTAGTACTAGTATCTAAATATGCCAAAATGTGTTTCTGGATCCAAACGAATATAGAATTTGAAAATTCAGAAATTTAGATTATAGTTTTGTTAGTCATTTCTCGTCGGGATGGGTAATATAAAGAGGGTTTTTTGATATATCGTTCGTCAAGGGTATAAAATGCTCAACATTTACAGACGCAACTCTTGTTGCAAAGCGAAGAAATAAGCCTAGACTTTCGTACGAAATTGTGCGATATTGCTACTAAGCAAGCAGTAACAGCTACGATTTTGAAATTTTCCATGAGTAGTTACTACATGTAAGATGAAGACAGATACAGCGGGATTTTTGGTAATTAGTAATTTAAAGGTACAAAATGAGCTAGATATTTGGAAATTAACACGAGATTAACCCCTACTGCAGAGGGACAAGCTCCGAGTTTGAAGAGAAAGACAAATAACGAATAGGTACGAAATGATACAACATTGTTTTAAAGCAACCAGTGATACCTAGGACTTATAAATTTTGCTTTCGGGTCACCTTTGTTGTAAAAACTTTGGAAATGATGGGACTTTTTAACCCCTCTACTAAAAGTACAACAGTATGGTGCAAATTGTGCAGTACTGTTTTTAGCGATCAATAAGAGTTATGACTTTAACATTTTGGGTACGAGCTAAGATGAGGTCGAAATTGTACTAAAAAGACACAAAAACCTCTTGGAGTTACAAAATACTACAATATTGTTAATCAGAACTCGCTAAGTGCTTGAACTTGGACATTTAGTATTAGAATACTTTAAGGGTTTGGAAAACTAGTAGCAGGTAGAAAATAGTACAATATAGATCCGAATTTAAGTGGAGAAGCAAAGTGAAACAATATTGTTGGTGAGCAATAGATAATGGTTTCAATTTTCAAGAGAGGAAAATACGTACTTTAAAAGTTTGAAAAGTACCAAAAGTACTGAACGACCAGTGAGAGCCAGAACTAAAGAAAGTTATGTGGAGTAGTTGACATGTTGTCGGACCAAAAATTCTAAAAGCTTGATTTTTGAACTGAAGTCGGACTGGAACTCGCGGGGATATTCATGGGAAATTCGGAAGGAAAGTTTAAGTTGTGGTACCAATTTTGCGTCTAAAAGTATGCTATGAGTATGCCAAAGATAAATGTGGGAAAGTCACTTTATATGTGACTCTAACATGATCTATAACATAGGCTTAACATTCGATGAATCAAACTTGATGAAGGACTATTTTTGTATGAAGTTACGAAAATGAATGCGAAAGAAAAACGCCATTTGAAATCAAAAACGTAACGTATATCAAGGATCGTATTTGCAATGTTATTTTTTCTCGTATTCATTTCCTTCAATCTTTCAAGCCTTCAATCTTTAATATTCCCATTTAATCTTCCCTTAACTCGCATCCAAAATTTAAATTTATATTTGCAACTAATTTCATAATTTCTCTTTTTTTTATCTCACAGAGGGTTGTGCTTGGTATCCTGGTGGTTCGCTACGCAATAGTCCCACAATAAATGCTGTCAATGCTTTTGTTGTACATTATATACCAGCCTATATATTAGATGTTATGGCGCGATTAGTTGGCAAAAAGCCAATGTAAGTATTCCCCCGAAAATTTTAAAATACTCCCATTAATAACTGAATTATTTTCTTCACCTTTTGCAGTTTTGTCAAAATCCAAAATAAAATCGCCAAAGCCGTTGAATGTTTGAACTATTTCGCCACCCATGAATGGCAATTCAAGGATGACAATGTGTGCGCCTTGCTGCAGACCCTGAGTCCAAAGGATCGCGACAATTTTGTGTTCGACGTGACCACAATTAATTGGGAGAAATATATGGAACGATATGTGTTGGGCTTCAGAGAATTCCTGTTCAAACAGAAACCACAATCATTACCTGGCAGTCGGAAAAAGATGATGAGGTGAGTGTGTGTGTTTTTTCGATTATTGTTACAGGGGAGTATGATTGATTTGTCGGAAGAATATTAAATAAATAAGAGAAATGGCCTTTTATATATAATACGATGAATAAGATAGGCCCTCTATTTATGGAAGATGTTTTGAAGATTCCTATGAACTTGTTTCTAGTTAGGCCTATTATTTTAATAATTTGATACATATTTTAAATATTTTGAAATCTAAAAATTTGTATAATATTATTAATTAAAAATATTATTATAATAATTGCTCTTTTTCCCTTTTCCATCCCCTTTTCTTTCCATTTCCAGATTATATTATATCGATCTATTAACAAAAGTTTTTATGGTCATTTGTACTTGGCGTTTCCTGATGTCACGTTCAAAACGTTTGAATGCCGTGTGGTCATCGTTTTTACAAAATATTTTGAGATTTGTGCGTCTTTTGCCATTTTTGTAATATAATTTATTTAGACAACAACAATAACAAGAACAACAACAACAACCAGAAACCACTACTCAATTATAAACTATATTTTTTTGTTTGGGGAAATAATTAAGAGTAAATAACTTTATATTTACAACAAAAAAAAAATACACTCACACATACACACAGAGACATACAAAACAAATATGCAGAGATACATGATTAAGCATCTAGTGTATAATTATTGAATGAAAAAAATAAATAATTATTTTTAATATTATTTGTTTTTAGTTATATACATGCAACCATCTATATATACAACAAATATATAATTTTATTTGTTTATGTTTTTCGTTTGTAATTTTAATTGTCACATATTTAAATAATTTTTTAATTTATAATTGTTTTATATACATACAACCATACCATACCATACTTGAGGACAGAGCTAATAATATTTTGTATTTATATATGAAAAAGTAAATATTTACACATATACAAACATTATATTTATATATAAATAAATAATGTAAAATTATTATTATTTTTTTTTTAATTTAATTAAATATACATACTTTTGTTTTGATTATACATTAAAACATATATATATATGAACCCAATATTTTATTTGTCTTATATACATATAAATAGTTTTGTTTGTTTAGGTTAATAATTAAATTAAGATTTTTGTTTTTTGTAAGATTTTAGCAAAATGTGGTGGGATCGAGTGATTTCAAACTAAAAAATCCGAAAATACTTTAACACATATTTTTGTAATAATTTTCTGGATATTTGGTGGTTGAGTGGTGGAGAAGAGAGCCGGATGAGAGTAATGAAGAGAGCATTTTGATTATTTGTACAGTATGAATTATGGAGTTATTTGCTATATGACACCTACTTTTAGGCTCGGTAAAGAAGAGATTATCAATTAATTGAAAAAGTGAAGCCCACTTTCACGCGCTTGAAGACAATTTAAGGAGTTTAAAAGTTATTTAATTGTTCATAGTCTTAGTTATAAGACATTAAGGAGCTAGCATTTTTGAATCGTGGTTCCTATGTGTGCAATTTGGGAACTTTTAGTGTACAGTACCAATTTGCTATGTTACTAGAAGATGAAACAAAAATTGCGATTTATATTCCCGAAACACGACTATCACCACGATATGAAGAATATCTATTTTTTTCTACCGCAAGTATTCAGAAACCCCAGCCTATGATAAGCAAACTTTTATATTTATGCAAAGAAATACTGGTATTTATAAAACGATTAACCTACTCTGTACGCTTTGAGAAAAATATCATTCCATGCAAAATCTTCTTTTCCGCACATCGGTATTTATGAAAAATTATAAGAATCTTAAAAAATGCTGCACATAGAACTTTTGGTGTACTGTACAAATATGAGTCAAGACTTTAATGGAATGACTTTCCTTTTAGGTAACAAGAGAGCTTTTCGCCTTTGTAAGCTTTAAAGTCTGGGGTATTTTTTATAAAATACTGTCCTCTACATAAAACTCTTTTAATCTTCTCGATTTAAAACTGCGCACGGATTTTCTTTTGTACTGTACCAACATAGGTCATATTTCGTGTATCAAAAATTAGTTTGATCATGATGAGCAGCAGCACATTATCTTGTCACCAAAAAAGAGCTCTACCGAATATAAAACTGTTTTTGTTTTACAAAACTGCGCAAATAATTCTCCGTGTGCTGTACACATATATCAATTGATTTCAGTGATTAGAATATGTTTTCCGAAAGGCATGAGCACTACTATCCTCTGAGAAAAAAATATGTCTAGAGTGTATACATATTTCAGAGAAAAACTGGTTTGGAACTAAAATTTTCAGTTTCAAACTTGCGCAAATGGCTTTGGCCATACTGTACAAATATACATATGCATTCGAATTAAATAAGTATTTTTCTAAGAAGAAAAGACCATTACCCTTCTGTTTGAAAAAATTAACTTGTTGTTCACACATATTTTTTCAAAAACAAAGCTCTATAATTCAAAAAATGTTATATATTGTTCCAAAAATTGCGCAACAGATTTCGGTTGTACTGTACAAGTATATCAATGGATTTTAATGCATCGAACTATTTTCCTGAAGGACAAGACCATTACCTTTCCCTCAGAGCAAAAGTACTTGTTATTGGCCCTCTTAATTCTGTGAATAACTTTGTCAGATACAAAATCTCGTTTTTTAAAACTGCGTAAAGTATTTTGGCTGTACTGTACAGAAACACGAATGGGTTAGAATACATCGACCTGTTTTCCTGGAAGACAAGACCATTATCTCTCCCTCAGAGCAAAAGTACTTCTTATCGGCAGGGTTATTTCGGCGAAAAAACTTTGTAAAAACAAAGTCCAATTTTTTCAAAACTGCGCAAGGTATATTTCCTGTACTGTACAAGTTTACGAGTTTACGGGAATGCATTGAACTATTTTCCTGGAAGTCAAGACCATTAGCATCCCCTGTGAGTAAGATTACTTTTTTTATGTACATATATTTCATTAAAATCTATGCCAGAAGCAAAATTTTTTACTTTCAAAACTGGGCAATGAATTTTGGCTGTACTGTACAAATATACGACTTGATTCTAATGAAATGAGTTATTTTTCTTGGCGAAAAGGCCATTATCCTTCATTGAGGTCAAAAATACTTCTAGTTTCTACAAATATTTCCTTAGAAATCTGTGAAATAGAAAGATTTTTTTAATTCACTCACTTTTAGAAAATGTGCAATGAATCCCACCTGTAATGGACATATAGGTGGCTTGATTTAGGTCCAGTGACTTATTTTTTTAAAGTCTACATCATTATCATTCCCTAAGAGAATAATTCTCACAGAAAAAAATCATATTTTAAACGAGGTCTCTGTAAAATCAAATCTCTTCAACGTAAACACTGCGCATAATATTTGAGGCGTACTGTACAAACATACGAATTGATACTAGTGTAATAAAATGTTTTTTTTCTGGAAGGCAGTGCCACCAGTTTTGTCTGTGACCTTACATTTTAAGAAAAATCTTTGCCAAATAGGAAAATCTGCATCCTGCATCAGATTAGAAAATGTGTTACAAATTTCAGCTGTACTGCATATGAATTAATATGCTTCGATAATGAAAAGATTTTTGCTCAGCCTCCAGTTTACTCTGAAAAGCTCAGTAAGAGGAGGAAAGGAAGCTTTAAGAGAAGTATAGATAACTTTGTCAATCTAGTGATAATTGCGAATATAGCTAAGGAAAGGCTCTAATACTGAATTTTAAAGCTTTTTTAGCTACAAATAGTGTATAATAATCCAAGTTTGCACACATGAATGTCTGTCAGCGATTGCCTTCTCGAATTTGAGTAACAAACTGTTGAAATTCTCTCTTCATTATTTTATTTCGAATTAGGACTTTCAATCAAGCTCAGCCACCTTAGAACTAATCCTAATGGAAGTTTTTAGTCACAATATAGATATCAAGCTACAATATTTTTCTTCTCTTGTCTCTTTGTATCTTTTCCTCCTTTTAATCTCTTTTAATCTTTATTTCCACACCTTGTCCCATGACAAAAGAAAAACAAAACAACCAACCAATAACTAAACTATTTTCTCGCTTATTGTTTATTTCGAAACTATAAACAATAATAATTAAAAACAAGAGCAAAAGAAAACTGTGGAATAAAAATCACAACAAAGCAATTCTTCTTAAAACTATTTCTAAAATTACAATCTAATCTGTAGTCATTTACAACAACAACAAAAAATAATAAGTTAAAAATTCAAAAAAAAAGAAAAAAACAACTACCAAGAAAAAGGCATAAAACTTTAGTGCAGTTTTTATTATTAAAACAAAAAACTAAAAAACAAATTATATATATAAAAAAAATTAAAAATAATAATAATGCTTATTGTTGCTTTAAACAAAATATATAGTAAAATTACAAAAAAACCAACAACAATTATAAACTAACTTAATTGGTATTATAAATAACAAATAATTTATAATAAAAAAATAATTAATAATAAAGAGAACAAAAACAAACATAAATTTAGTTTAAAAATTTTTACAAACGTTATTATTAAACAACAACAACAAAAAAAAACAAAATACGCTAATTTAATTTAATAAAACAAAAATACAAAATGACATTTGAAAATCATTAACAACAAAATTCAGTCAAAGTCAACCGCAACAAACAAAACCAATTACAACAACAACAACATCCATTAGATTTATTACAGTATAAAGAAGAAGAAGAAGAAAAAACAAACAAAGAAACAATACAAAAACAAATTAGGAAACAAAACAAAAAAAACTACAAAAATTACAAAACATAAAACAAAACTAATTTAATTCTATTATTTAATAAAGAAAATTGCGTAACAAAAACAAGAACAACAAAAAAAGACATTAGTTCTTTACAGAAATACAACAACAACAATGTAATAATGATAATTACAAGTAAAGGTGAAAAAAATAAATAAATAAATTTGAAAAATAAAAATATACGATTTTGGAGTTTTATTCCAGTTGGGAGCGTGGGGCACGTCTGGCTCTGATAGCCATAACTATTTTTGCCAAGAATGTAGACTTTCTAATATTAGTAATTTTAATATTAGAAATATTAGTAATTTTAAATATTCAAAGAATGGAGTTTTCAGATTCCTTAAAAGTCCACTCTTATGGCTCTTACAGTCCATGTCCGGACCACATTAAATTTACAAAATCGTCTTCTGCTGATTCCTATGGTCCTTGACAAAGTCTGCATAATGACTACAATTTTATATCTCAGAAAAAAAATTCAAACCATGTCCTTACAGAATTGAAAAAAGCTACTTAAAAATTAATTTTTTCGAAAACTAAAGAGGTTGCGCCTATGCTTTTTCAAAAATCTTCAAAATTTTTACTTATATCCCTTAAAAAAAATTCTCACTTATGGCTCTAATAAGGTATTTAAAATCTTTTTCACTATCCTCGACCAACTAAAATAGTTCTTTGAAAAAAAAACTTTAAAAAGTCTATTCCTAACTAAAATTCAAATAGTAACAAGTAAAATAGCAGTTAAGTTCGGCCAGGCCGAACTTTTAATACCCTCCACCATTTTGAAGGAACTTGAAAAATGTCATAAAAATTCAGTAGAAAATATCTCTCAGACGAAACCCCTTATATGGGGGCTATACAAAGACGTGGTCATTCATAAGTAATTTTTGCCATAGGTTTCCGAACTTCAAATACGAAAATTGAAACAATTCCGGTGAATAAGGCCGTTAAAATCATCAAAATACCAAGTAGAGGGAGGTATAGTTTTATGGGGGCTATACGAAGACGTAGGCAAACATAGATAATTTTCAGTCGTAAGCTGTTGTACCTATTAAGAACTTCAAATACCAAATTTGAAACAATTCCGGTGAATAACGCCGCTAAAATCATTAAAATACCAAATATCGGGAGGTACCGTTTTATGGGGGCTATACGTAGACGTGTATCTGCATAGGCAATTTTCTGTCACAGGTTGTAGTACTCGTTACAAAGTGCAAATACGAAATTTGAAACGGTTCCTGTCAATAATGTACCTAAAATCATTAAAATGCCGAATATAGGGAGGTACCCGCATAGGGGGCTATACGAAGACCTGGGCCTGCATAGACAATTTTCTGTCACAGACTGTAGTACCCATTACGAAGTGCAAGTACGAAATTTGAAACAATTCCGGTATATGATATAGATATATTGAATGACAAACTTAATATATCCTTCATACTATGGCTTTTAACTCTTTATGAGGAAAGTTCCGAAAGGGTTGACAAATATTGTCTATTTCGTATCTGAACTAAGTCTGATATAAATATTACAAGATAAAAATATTGGAATACGCAAAATTTAAAGAAAATCGAACACCTACTTACAATTCTCATCGAAATTGAAATAGCTATTAGATCTATAGTTAACAGAAATATTGAGATACTCGAAGTTTGATGAAAAACTTTATGAGAGTTTGACCCGTAGTGGGGGAGGTATTAGAAAGAGTGGTTCTATATATTTATACCATACAACACTATATGTTGTGGGTATTAAAAGTTTGATTGGGACAAAAATTATGTAACACCTCGAAATATTGGTTTTCCACATAGGAAAGTACATATGGATCTTCCTATCTCGCCGAGCTGAGTCGATCTAGCTATGTATGTCCGTCCGTCTGTCCATGTTAATCTGTAAAATAAAACCCTATTGTTTTTGGAGATGATAGCATAATATTTAGTTAGCTGAATTGGACCAAAAAAAAATTCCTGATTTTGTAGTTGCTCTACAGGTCGCAATTATAGACCAATCGACGCAGAAGTTAGCATGGGCCTAGAGCTTAGGGCTGGGCAAAAGTTATCCAATTTGGAATGTCATCGGGTAATATTTAGTGGGTAAAATAGACCATAACATTTTTGTTAAATACTTTTATTTAATTCGCGAATATTTTTATCCCGGCGAAATCACTAATAGACGAAAGGTCAATTCTGACCGTTACGTAGATATCGATAGTAACTATATCGGATATATACAGGGTGAGATGAAAAACTGCAACAAACTGCAGACATGGTTTGAAAAGTATAGAAGCGACTTGATCGAAACTCACAAAAAATGGCTCGGGGTTAAACATATCGCAATATTCCATTCGGCAAATACTGAAAAATGAGATCGGGGTAAAACCATTGAAATTCCAAAAAGTTCATGAACTTACACCGCAACAGAAAGAAAATAGACTCAAAAGAGCTAAAGAGTTGCTTCGCTTGGCCGAAAGTTGTGAACTGTCGAATTTGGTTTTCTCCGATGAGAAAACATTTGTTGTCCAGGAGTTTGTAAACAAACAATATTATCGTCTACACCTTCGGTTGGCTACCAAGCGACTCAAGCGACGACCATGGTGATGGTGTGGGCCTCCATAACAGCCGATGGTCGCTCTCCGCTCGTATTAATCATCAGAATAAATGCCGAATATTATCGCGAAAATATTCTGGAGGGTGTATGAAAGCCTTGGGCACGCAAACATTTTGGCCGCAGACCTTGGACATTCTAACAGGACTCAGCACCATCGCACTCAGCACGCGCCTCCCAAGAATGGTTACAAAATGAGGTTCCTCGCTTCATTTCCATCGCACAATGATACCAATCCGTTGAAGTATTGTGTCTAGAGCATTTTGGAAAGCAAAGTTGGCTAAAAAATACCGAAGCAAGCAAGCGCTTCTCCGAGAATGGACCAAAATACCACAGAGGAACATTCGGGCAGGGTGTGACGGTTTCATTGGCCGTTTGAAGGCCATAATTCGTGCCAAAGGTGACCAATTCGAATAAATCTAAACGTATTCTAAAATTTGATGCTATTTCCGATATTTTCAGCTTTCATTCAAAATAAATTTTAAAAAAATGTAAATATTATGCCGTTTGATTTTTTTGCAGTTTTTTTTTTTAATGTCACCCTGTACACCATCTTCACAACTGATTTTGTGTTGATAGAAATATTGGTGTGTGACGAGTTTAAAAGGAATCAGATGCTCAATTTGGGGTTTACGAGCTATCAGGGCTATTCAAAATGTTGACCCGTTGACATTATGTTAAGTCAAGTAAAAAAACAATAACGTCGGACGTGCCGAACTTTTAATATCCTTCACTTTTTAGAAGGAATTTTTAAATTTTCCTAAAAAAAAACTGTTGAAACATATTACTAACATTATAAAAATATCGAATATAGGGACTAACCGTTATATTGGGGCCTACGAAGACATCAACGTGCATAGTCATTTTCTGTCACAGATGGCAGTAGGAACTTTAAATACGAAATTTGATGATAATTTCACAAAAAGCAATTTTTTTGTCATAGTCTGTTGTTACTTTTACGCACTACAAATACGAAATATGAAACAACTCCGGTGAATGTCGCTAAAATCCTCAAAATACAGAATATATGGAGGTACCATCATATGGGGGCTATACGTAGACGTAGACCTGTTTGCAATTTTCTGCCAAAGTGTATAGCACCCTTGCAAATTCTAAACATTTTCGGTGAAAAGTGTGACACAAATCATAAAAATACGCAATATTGGAAGGTACAGTTTTATGGGGACTATATAAAAACTCAGACCTACATTATGCAAGGATGTTTCTTACATAATGCGATTTCCATACACGAATGGACATCGCTAAAGTTTAAATCATCTTTTCTCTTTGAAAACTTTGACCTTATGTGGTGTAGGTAAAAGAAGGAGTGGACCGATGTTGCCCATTTCCGAACTCGATCCAAGTTTGACAATAATATTACTATGTACCTGTCTAGACCGGATCGGAAACTCCCTTCGAGAGTTATCGTGCGCACCAGCAAGTCAGACAAACCGACGGACAACCCTAAATAGACTCATGTAACGGCCGTTATTTCGATAGGGCACGTTTTGGCCGTATAAAATGATATATTTGCTAAAAACAGAACATCTCCAAAAAGCATTTTAAAGATATTGGTCTTATAAGTCTTACTAATACAAGTAAAAAAAGTAGCTAAATTCGACCATCTGAACTTTTAATACCATCCACCATTTGGAAGGAACTTTACAAAATTCCAAAAAAATTATGATTTTAGTCACATTTCACTTTCTTTTCTCACGGAATTGTTCCAAATTTGGAATTGAGAGTTTGTAACATTTCTACATCCGGTGGCAGAACATTGTGTTTTCTTCCTGTAGCGCCCATATATTCGACATTTTGATGATTTTAGCCCCATTTATAAATAGAACTATTTAAAAATTAGGTATTAAGAGTTTATAACGGGTTTTTGCTTCTGGTTACTGAACATCGTCTCTATAGGTCCATGTTTTCCTATAGCCTTGATATTCTGTATTGTGAGAATTTAGGCCACATTTTCTATGGGATTAGATTCAAAATCGGTATTAAGAGTCCGTAACGGGTTCCAACTCTGATGGCAGAACAATGTCTGTATATGTCCACGTTTATTATAGTCATCATATGGTACTCTCGGATATTCGGTGTTTTTGATGAGTATGATCAAAATTTTTCGCTGGTTGCTAAACTTAGCCTCTAAAGGTCCACGTTTTACTACAGTTATGATTTTACTAGAGTTATGTAGCTCATAATAGATTCTAAAAGCGGTGTCAAAACATTGTAATTATTGGTCCATGATTTCCATAAAACGAGAGAGACCAATAAGTAATTATTTTTTGGCGACCAGAATCCACTTTTTATACCCTCCACCATACATAGTATGGAGGGTATATTAAGTTCGTCATTCCGTTTGTAACTCATCAAAATAATCATTTTAGATCCAACAAAGTATATATATTCTTGATCAGCGTAAAATTCTAAGACGAATTAGCCCTGTCCGTCTGTCCGTCCGTCCGTCCGTCCGTCCGTCTGTCCGTCCGTCAGTCTGTCCGCCTGTTGTAATCACGCTACAGGCTAAACGAATTAAGATAGAAAGCTAAAACTTTGCCCAGATCTTTGCAGGTCGAGTTCGAAGATGGGCTATATCGGTTCACAATATCGTATAGCCCCCATATAACGGTACCCCCCGATATCCGGTATTTTGATGATTTTAGCCACATTTTCTAATAGAATAGTCTGAAAAACCCAACCGGGGAGTTGTTTGTGGGCATTTTATCGTCGTATATTCCCCATATAACAGTACCCCGGATATTCGGTATTTCGACGATTTTAGCCGCATTTTTCGACGGAATTGTCTAAAATTCTACACATGGGGTTCCTTGTGGGCACTTTACCCCCTGAAAGGGAATTGTCTATATAGGTCCGAAATATCGTATAAACCCCATATAACGGTACCCCCGATATCCGGTATTTTGATTAATTTAGCCACATTTTTCAACGGAATTGTCTGAAATCCTACACAAGGAGTTCTTTGTGAACACTTTACCCCCTGACAGGGAGTTCTCTATATAGGTCCATTATATCGTATATCCCATCATATATCGGCACCTTCCAAGATTTTAACAGAATTTTTAATGGATTTTATTTTTTGAAAATGTCCTAATTCTTTCCAAATGGTGGAGGGTATTCAAAGTTCGGCCCGGCCGAACTTACTGCTTTTTTACTTGTTGTTGCTTCTTCTGCTGACGCAACACTATATATTGTAGTTGAACTCGCTACACACTGTGCCGCCGTTGTGAACGTTTCGATTTTGGGCATTTTTGAATAATTCCAAAATATTAAAACAATTAGAGCCACCTACATTTTATAGCACATATTATATATTGCGGCGCCATCTATGTATGAACTAATCAACTAATAATGTAGTATTACAACCATTGTGATATGAAGATGTCACTATAGACAATTTTAAATAATGGTTATCTCAAAGTACTATAAAAAGGATAATTATAGCATTCATGGTAAATTATAGCAAAATATTCAAAATACATTCATAGAGAATTATATAAATTGCCTTTCCTTACCACACGGTCAGGCACCACTCCGAAATGTGTGAAATTTATTTCGTTTGAAACTCCGTAAACTATGGATCACTTTTTTACTCAAAGACTGGCAAAACTCCAAATGTGTACTTAATATTATTTTTGTTTTCAGCGAACTTGTGCTCTATCATTAATTTAAAAATTCAGAAAACTTTTTGTTCATTTTTGGAATTATTTTGACTAAAAGTGAACGAACACAGTAGTTCTATTCACAATATTTTTCGGTACGAAGCTTTTTAACGTACCGCCTAAATTAACATAGCATACATCCATAGCAAAAGAAATTGTGAGTGATCAGTTTTGTTTCTCATGGAAACTTTTCAACATTCTGATTTTAGGAATAGCATAGGAATCATACTTATTATGCCTCTTTTATAAATGGAGGTAATATTTTCTGTACTTTTGTATGTGTTAAAGTCCGTTGCCTTTATCTCTATTTATCCGTGGTAACACCTTCATTTTATGGCATCTATATCATTTGACAGCGCCATCTTCTTATGAAACAATCAATTAAACTTTTCGTGGTGACTAAAACATTGGTAATTTGTGATGGATAGATGCCGCTGTAAACACTTTTAAATAATGCTTATCTCAACTTACTATAACAACGATAATTATGGCATTTCTGATCGATTATAGCTATGACAGTGCATTCAAAATATTCGGGTATGGTGAAAAAAATTGCCATTGTCGTTTGAACTTCCAGAAAACGTACATGTAAGTACATGTTACATAATAAGTTGTTAGCACAATAAAATATAGTTTTTTTCCTTAAAAATCATTCCAAAGTTATAAATTCCACTGAAACTGCATTGCAGACATTCGTCTGCCCTAAATATTTTCCCAACATTCAATTCATATTATTTATTTAAATAAACCGATATATCCCATCTTCACAGATCTTGTGTTAGTAGGAATAATGAGATGTGTGAAATATGAAGAGAACCGGAAGCTTATTTCGCGTCATATAAACGTTTTGTTATTCAAAACTTTGACCCTTTTGTAGGGTATGTAACAGTAGGAATGGTCCGATATCTACTATCTTTATAATAGATTTTGTGTTGATAGAATTATTGAGATGTTCCATGTCTGAATGCAATTATATGTTAATTCCGGTTTTATGAGTTTCATGGATATTCCAAATTTTGAGCCCTTTGTGGGCGAGGTACCAGAAAGAGTGGACCGATACATTCCATTTTCACAGCAGACCGTGGTTTAATAAAAATATTGGGATGTGTGAAATTTTAAGACAATTGGACTCTTACTTCACGTTCTATAAAAGTTATAATTATTCATTATTTTGACCCTTTCTGGAGTTGTTCCTTGATGGAGTTGACGGATATTGTCCATTTTCCCACAAGATATAGCACTAATGCAAATTTTAGGATTCGCAACGTTGGAGTAAAATCGGATTATCCTTTCTGTGCAGTAAATGATTATACCCTCCACCATACATAGTATGGAGGGTATATTAAGTTCCTCATCCCGTTTTTAACTCATCGAAATAATAATTTTAGATCCAACAAAGTTTTATATTCTTGATCAGCGTAAAATTCTAAGATGATTTAGCCCTGTCCGTCCGTTTATCCGTCCGTTGTAATCACGCTACAGTCTAAACGTATTAAGATAGGAAGCTAAAATTTTGCACAGATCTCCCTTTTGTCTGCAGGCAGGTCAAGTTCGAAGATGGGCTATATCGGTCCACGATATCGTACAGCCCCCATATAACGATACCCCTCGATATTCGGTATTTTGATGATGTTAGCCACATTTTTTAATGGAATTGTCTGAAAATCCACACAAGGAGTTCATTGTCAGAACTTTATGCCTTGGAAGAGAATTATCTATATAGGTCTATCATATCGTATAGCCCCCATATAACGGTGACCCCCGATTTTCGCTATTTTGATGATTTTAGCCACATTTTTCAACGGAATTGTCTGAAATTCTACACAAAGAATTCTTTGTGAGCACTTTATCCCCTGAAAGGAAATTGTCTATATAGGTCCACAATATCGTATAAACCCCTATGCATCGGTACCCGATAATCGGTATATTGATTTTAACCACATTTTCCAACAGTCTTGTCTGAAAATCCACACAAGGAGTTCTTTGTGAGTATTTTGTCCCCTGGAAGATAATTATCTATTTAGGTCCACGATATTATCTATTTAGGCCCCCATATAAACAGTTCCCCACGATATTCGGCATTTTGATGAGTTTAGCCGGAATTGTCTGAAATTCTACACAAGGAGTTCTTTGTGAGCACTTTGCCCCCAGACATAGATATATAAGTCCACAATATCGTATATCCCCCCATATATCGGCAACCTCCGATATTAGGTATTTTAAAGATTTTAACAGAATTTTTAATGGATTTAATTTTTTTGAAAATGTTCTAATCGGTTCCAAATGTTGGAGGGTATTCAAAGTTCGGTCCGGCCGAACTTACTGCTTTTTTACTTGTTTTCTTTGAAAATGTTGCCATTTTGTGTGGGAGGTACCAGAAGGAGTGGGATGATATTGTCCATCTCCGAACTCGATCTAAGTTTGACAATAATAATACGATGTACCAAGTTTGGATCAAATCGGATACTTCCTTTGAGAGTTATCGTGCGTACCAGCCAGACAGACACGCGGACATCGGTAGATCGACTCCAAATGTTCTGAAACGGATTTGGTCCAAAGAGACCTAGAGTTTAAAACCGTTATTTCGATGAGTCACGTTTTGGCCGTACACACTCTCTAGCCATTCCCTTAATTTTTTCTTCTCTTTCTCTTAATTTAGCCACAAATTTTACTAGAATTTCGTGTACGGAAACGGTGTTAAATTGTAAAATTATATTACAAGTTCTGGAACAAAGTTATTTGCCTTTAAAATTCGGAAAAAGAAAAAAGTATATTATTTTTAGAATCCACTTTTTTGGTTTTGTCCACTGTTGGTATTGAACCTGAGTCTCGAATTCACATCCTTCGATTTGCCGTCGTTACTCATTACTTGGTATTAAGGAAAGTTATTGTTTTTAAGCCAGTAGGAATGCGGAAATAGTTTATCTATATCCATACAGGTTCCAAGTATGTGCTGGTTACCCTTAAAAAAGGTCTTTTCAAAATTGTTAGTAAAACCCCGCCGATACCTCCTACCGACACATGAGTACCCATTTAAAAAAATTAAAACAAAAATTGTTTTTGTTTTTTTTAACAATTAAATACATTTATATTTATGTATGATTTCTTCGTCCACTTCTTTCTCCTCTTCTTCTTTGTTTTCTTTTTGTCATTGGAAAATCTCATTTCCATGATTTTTTTAATGTTGAAATTTTTGTTGTATTTCTTGTTGTTTGCGTTGCATATGTTGTTGTTTTCATTTGTTGTTTGTATGTGTTGTAGTTTTTCATTTTCTTATTTTGTTTTTTTGTATTTGTTGTTGTTTTTTTGTTGTTGTTATTGTGTAATTGTTTGTTTGTTTTGTTTTATATTAGAAGATATTCGATTGATTACTAAAATTAAAAATAATGATATACAATGATAGATTTCATTTAAATACAGATACATTTTTTGTTCACCATATTTTTTTTGTTCTTGTTGTTGTAGTGAGATTTTTTTAATTATTTTTTTTTAATTTTTTGTTGTTTGTTTTGTTTTTTAAGAGTAGCTTAAGAATTGTTAATGTGTTTTTAGTTTTTTTTTTCTTTATTTTAAATATTCGTTTTGTTATGTTGTGTTGTTGTTATTACTTCTTTTTTTTGTTTTGTTTATAAATATATGAAAATATTTACAAAATGTTGTCTTGATCTTAATTAACATGTATGTTTGTATGTATTTATGTATTTTTTCTTCTTTGTTGTGGTTGTTGTTTGTTGCCTTGTAAATCTATGTTTAAATGTCTCTATTTGTATGTTTTATTTTTCTATATACTCGTATGTATGTTAGAGTGTGTGTGTATATATAAAATGTTTAAGGGGAATGAGGGGGAGGGATTATTCCTGTTTTGCTAAAATGTTTTCTTTTTTCCTTTATTAATTAAAATATCAACTTGTATTAGAGAGGGGTGTGCGTTTTAGGGGTGTTTAGAGGGGGGATAGAGGAACATTTAATACATGAACTGAAATATAGCAGGTTCTACGAAATGGGCATGACCTAGCAAACCTGTAAAGGTCGGTAAAATACTTATGAAAGGTTTTTAATCATTAGAGGAAACGTATTGAAGGTCTCCTATCCACGGAAGACCCTTAGAAGGACTTTCATCCAAAGAAGACTATAGGAAGGTCATCTATCAATAGGATATATAATATATTCTGTCGAAGGATGTAATATAGAACAAATGTCAAAGGTCTTTCTCAAAAGAAGGTATTTTCTTCAACTTTAGAAAGTCTTCTATCAATAAACAACCCTCAGAAGCTCTTATGAAAACTTACGGAAGATCTTATATAAATAACTAGAAGAGCTTCTTCATACCTAACAAATGAAGATATTCTATCCATGAAAGAACCTTAGATCGACTTTCATCCACAGAAGACCTTAGGTAGGTCGTCTATCTATAGGATATATAATATATGCTGTAGAAGTATGTAATATAGGAGAAATGTCAAAGGTCTTCTCTCCAAAGAACAGTCTTCGCTCAAACTTTAGAAAGTCTTCTGTTAATAATCAACCCTCAGAAGCTCTTTTGAAAAGTTACAGAAGATCTTATATAAAGAACTATAAGAGCTTCTTCATACCTAAAAATCGCCTGACAGCTATTCACATGCATAGAAGGCTTGAAAAAAACCTTCTGACAATTAAAGACCCCTTACAGTTCTCCCATCTATAAAATTCTTTACAAGCATCTTACATGCATAGAAAAGCTCCACAAAAAAGCTTTGTCTATAGAAATAATCTAGAAGCTCTTCTAACTACAGAATACCTCTGAAAGCGCTTCTGGTCATATGGAAATTATCTAAAAACTTTTCTATCGATAGAAAACCTCCGGAAGCCCTTTTGTCCAAAGAAATCCTCTAGAAATTAGTTTTGCATATTTTTTTTATACAGTATACTACAAGAATATCCCTTAAAGGTTTTTGGATCTATAAAAATCCTTCAGAGAAGAACCTTCTGGAAATCATATAGAAGCTTTTATATTTAAAGAGAACCCCTATATATGCAATCATCTATAAGCTTCCAATTGCTACATAACACCTGAAGAAAGCCTTCTAACAATAAAACCCCATTGAAACTCTTGAATTTATAGAAGATCTTTGGGAGCTTTTCTACAGTTAAAAGAGCTTTACAAGTTTCTGTGTCTTTGAAGTGACCCAAAAGCTCGTTCATGCAGGAAAACCCGTTATAAGCTCTTTTGTCAGTAGAAAACCTCTGGAAGCTCTTTTGCCCATAGAAGCCCTATGAAACTTTTCTATCCATTTTGTTAATATTAAAAATAAGTTCCTCTAGAAAAATTAGCTTTTCTATTCAAAGAAAACCTTCGAAAACCTTTTTGGAAATCATTAAGAAGCTTTTGCTACCCATAGAGAACCTCTGGAAACGTTTGTAATAAATCTCTAAAAGCTCCCCAATGCATAATAATCATCTAGAAGTTTTTCATGTCCATAGAAGACCTGAAGAATCCGGTGGTGAGCTTTACAAATGTTTCTTTCTATGAAAGCCAGAAGCTCCGTTATCTTAAGGAAACCTCTAGAATCTTTTCTATCTTCTAGCCTCTAGCATATGTTTTTTTTAAAGTAGCCTTTGTCGTTCTTGTACCCATAGATAATCTCTAGAAACCGTAAAAAGAACTTCGGAAGTTCTTTAGTTTTTGAAAATCATCTATAAGCTTTTCTATTCATAGAGAACCCCTAAAACTGTTGTATGCATTTAAATTATCCTAAAGCTTCCCTACACATAACAATAACCTAAAAGCTTTTCATATAAACCGAAGACCTGAGGAAAGCCTTCTAAGAATAGTAGATTAAGCTGGAAGCTCCTTTATCAAAAGAAAACCGTTAAATTCTCTTCTATCCGTAGAAGTCTTCCAAATGCTGTTTTAAATAAAGAACATCTCTAAAAACTGCCCTTTACAAAACTATAACAACAAAGGGAACATTCTAACAATAGAAGACCCTTTGAAGCTTTTCCATCCAAATATGGGCTCCAGAAGTTCTTATATGTCTAGAAAAGCTTCACAAGTTTTTCTGACTATGGAAATCATTCCAAAACTAGTCTGTCCAAAGGAGACCTCTACAAGCTCTATTCATAGAATACTCTGATAACTCTTCTGCCCATAGGCCCTTTTCTATCCACAGTAGACCTTTCTTTGGCCAAAAATTCCCCTTGACGTTCCAGCCATAGAAGACGTCAAAGAGCTTTTCTGGGGGGGAATTTCAGAAATTCTTCTACATATAGAAAATCTATAAAAGCTTCCCTATATATCACAGTCATCGAGAACTTTTTCTTATCCATTGAAAACTTGAAGACAGCCTTCTGACAATAAAATGACCCTTGAAATAAAGTATCTTTAGTAGCTTTTCTATTCGTACAAAAGCTCCATAAGTTATGTGCATGAAAGTCATCCAGAAGCTCTTTTATCCATAGAAGCCCTCTAGAAACTTTTTTATCCAAAAAAGACGCTTAGGCGTTATTCAATCTACAGAAGACCTTTAAATGCTTTCTAACCCCTTAAAGCTCTTCCATTCACTGAAGACCTTCAACAGTTTTTGTATTCATATATGAAGCTCTCAAGATACTCTATAAGCTCTGCTATCAATAGAAGACCTTTAAGATATTATCGATCTTTAAAAGACCTATAGAAGAAGTTAAAGAAGACCCATATATATTTCAGACCCACATGCTATAGGAGGATAGATTTCTAGGATTTGTTTAGGTATAGCATTTTACTTTGTTTCTTGTTGCTTGGCCTTTTCATTTGAACTAGATTTGTTATTGTTATAATTTGCCTTTGTTTGTGGTTTGGTTTTGGTTTTGATGTTGTTGTTGGTTTTTTAAGAATAATTACTTACATCTAAGGATTTTTCAAATGTGTGTATATATATGATCTTGTCTTATAATAAATTTGTCAACACATACATAAAGGTTTTCTTTTTTTTTTGGGGGGGGATTTGTTTATCAGAATTCTTAACAATTGTTTTTTTCTTAATTTCTTTTTGTATGCATGTTGTTGTATTATTATATAATTTTTTTTTTGGGTTTTCATTTATACGTATGTATATATTTACTATTATTATAAATATATATTGCAACTTACATATGTGTTTTGTATTTTTTATAAAAAAAATATTTGTTGTTAAAGCTTTTTTATATATTTCTTGGTTTGTGTGTTTGTTTCTGTTTTTTTTAGTTCGTTTTTCAAACTTACAAAAAAATTTGTTCATTTTCGTTAAATTTGGTTTTTTTGTTGTTGTTTTTTTTTTCTGTCATTTTTTTTTTTTAATTACAAAAATAATTAAAATTAACTGATGTAAAAATAAGTTTTTTTTGTTTTATTTTTGTACACAACTAAATATTAAAAAACAATTTATTCTTTGTTTGTTGGTGTAAAAAATCAAACTATACTTTATCTACATTTATTTTTTTTTTAATTAACAAAAATTATAATTTTTTAATTTTTGTAATTTTCTTTGATAATTTTTCAGAAAATTTTGTTTTTTCTTTTATTTTAAACTCCTTATTTAACCTACTAAGACGGATGGATGATGTTCACTAATTGCCAAATAACACAACATAAAATATTTATAAAATAAAATATTTGTACTAACTAAAATTTGAATTTTTTGTAGTTGTTGGAAATAGTTTCAAAATTAAATATGTTCTAGAGTAACAGGTAAGGTAAATAGGTAAATACCTTCAATGAGCGTATTTCTCTCCACACTCGCAGTCTGAACCAATGAGAAACAATGTAATCAGAAAGTAACAAAATTAGAGAGAACACGAAAGTGAGATTCTCTGTTGTCCCGGGTCTATTCAAAAGCATAGTTTTTGGAAAAATGGAGAAAATTAGAAAAGTTACTCATTGAGAGAGAAGAAATTACCACACGAAAACCATGTATGGAAAATAATGCCTTCCATACAAGCCGAAAATACCAGTCCCGAGAAAAACTTTAGAAAAATTAAGTCCTTTACTTTGGCATTCATTTCAATTGTCTTTTCCCAGACATTGAAAGAATCCATACCAATTCAATGACTCTATGGACGAAAATGAACCTAACAGTCTTTCTAATAATCTCTCAGAAAAAAATCCATAAATTTAGTCAATAAATGATGAGAAGTTTTGGCAAAGAGGTGCTTTTTATTCCAACACTATCAATACCATAGCACAGAATTCTCATCACAGGTACATGAAAAAGTACATATCAAGAAGCCTTGTTATGCTAAACATCTCTTCGAACGAACTTAGTCTACAGTACCAGACTGCACGAACTGCGACAAGGCTATCCGGGCGCTGGAGTCTCCTATGATCAACTAGGAATGACGTACTCCTACAAGCCGGATGGTGGATTGTTTTTCAAACAGAGGTCTTTGCGATCATGAACGCGGCACATTTGATTAAAACTATGAAGCAAAGCACAGATTTTCTCACTTTCACTAGGGAGCGAAATTTTCTCTCGAGCAGGATTGCTCGAAGAGTGGGAGTTTTTTACGCCGTCTACTCTTAACTCTTTTGTTTTGTATGGAAGCACTTCTGAGTCTCTCTTTTTGAAATATTAGAGTGTGAGCAGAATCGTTTAAAATAGAGCAGGAGTTTGCTCTATGTGTATAAATGAGTGGAAAAAAAGATTTTTTCTGATTTGGGTGTGCGTGTAAAAGCAAATCAATTGTGATGTTGCTCTTTATCGTAGAAGAGGTGTTGAGGGGAAAGAGGGGTGCGATTGTGCACAGAAAAAAATACATATACATGGATATGATAAAAACTAAAAGAGTGCTAGGCAAGAGTAGAGACTGCTCGACATTGAACAAATTTTGCTCTTACTCAAAAACGAGCATAACGTGTTCACTCATATTCAAGCGACATCTATAAATTGCTCCAATTCGAAAGCGTTTCACTCTTTGTACAAATTCGAGCAAAATTTTCAGAGGTCGGCTATAAAGAGTATAAAATAACTGAACTGGTGACTTTTTAGATGAACAGTCAAGTGGCTCTTAAAGTCGTTGAATCTTCTACAATCAATTCCAACGCAGTCCTCAGTTATTAAATAGCTCTGGAATATATACACACTACACTCCGGCTTTTCTGGATACCTGGTAATTGCAATATTGCGAGGAAATGAGAAAGCCGGCGAATTGGCAAGGATAGGCTCGAAGTCAACAGATCTTGAAGTTGTCGACATTTTAAGCCCCCCTACCCTACTTTTTTCAAAAAAGAGCATTAGAACTATTCTTCAGGGAGAAAGCCAAATTGAGCTGGTACAACGAACCACGGTGCCAGATATCAAAGCAAATCTGACCAGATTTATCCCTGCGTGGAACTCAGTCTCTATTAAGCATAAATTAATCAACGTTACGGATAACAACATGGAGATCCAAATAGGATAGCTCTAACGTCGAATGCTGCAGGCTGTGAGGTTGAGTAAGAAAATGGAAGTATCGAACACCTTTTATGCCACTGTCCTCCTCTCGATTCTTATTTCACTGTACATTCAGACACGGATCCATTCTTCATCTTTAACTTAAAAGGTTTAATGACTCTGGCGCCCAAGTAAAAATATAAATCCAGTATCTCTCATGCACAGATTAGTTTGAAAATTTATTTAATTTTTTTGGGGAAGTTATTTAAAGACAAATTAAATTTCATATGACTCGCACAAAAAAATACAGTTCTGGGGACTTCTACTGGTATAGCCGTTTTTATAAATCTCTCAGAGAGCTTCCTTTGAGAAAAAATCAAATGCGTGCTTTGTACACCATTTATACAATAAATGAAAATTTTAAAAGAACCGGTTTTTCTTCTAAAGTGGATTTTATCAGACTGTATATATTCAAAACTTGTATCTCTGTATTTTCTGTGGGAGAGAATTAACATATATATACGTATACGTTCCCCTGACTTGTTACCCTAACTTTGTCCTAGAACAATAAAATTTTGGAACAAAATTTATCTTTGAGTATTCAACTTGGGAAAAATAAAATAAAATATTTTTATTAAAAAATTAAAATAAAATAAAATCACATATACATGGAATAATTTACAGGTTGGATAGATATATTTTTTTCAATTTAAAAGTGATTTACAATCAAAAACATAAAATCAATTAAAATTTTACAACCTTTTTACATATTTATTTTTTTTTTACAAAAAAATAAAGAAAATTAATTAAGAAAATAATATTACACATTGCCCAAAATAATGTGAAAGCTATTTACAAGTTTTTGTTTTTTTTTTAATTTTAAGCCTTAATCGAAAATAAGTTAAAATTATTTAAAAAAAATCATACATACATTAGCTTTTGTTTTTTTTTTTTTTTTTTTTCTAAAAGGACTTTTTTACAATACTCAGTACATAAAAATAATTATTGTTTGGTTTTTTTGTGGTTTCTCAATATATAATTTTTTTGTTTTATTTTTTCTAAATAAGCACAAAACCTAAACTTTAAGCTTAAAATTTTGTGTCAATTTGTATTTTGCTTTCTTCTTTTCTTCTTCTTATTTTCATTAATATATATGTATGTATATTATGGCTATAAAACATTTCGTTATATATGTATGTATTTCTTTTGTTTTTTTTGGTTTTCACAATACAAAAAAGAAAAAACAACATAACATAATAATAATGAACTTATTATGCCTATTATAATTTATAGTAAAAAAATTTTAACATCCAATTATTTTGTTGTTTTTTATTTGTTTCACCTTCTCACTCGATAAATGTAAAAATATCAATTTAATTTATATTTTATCTTTTTATGTATTTAAATTTAACAATTGTTTTCTTGTTTCTTTTGTATGTTGTTGAGCAATAATTGTTAAAGGTATGTGATCTTTCGTTTCGTTTTTTGTTTTATTTTTTATAAAATAATGTTTTGTGTATATTACAGACAGGTCAAAGGTATTGTAAACAAGTAAAAATGCTGTAAGTTCGGATCTTTGAATACCCTCCACCATTTGGTACAAATTTGGACATTTTCAAAAAATTAAAATCCATATATACGGCTATATTAGGGTCTATACGACAACGTGGACCTGCATACCCAACTTTTGTCATAAGCTTGCACAGACAATTTTCTGGCATAGGCTGTAGTATCCATTACGAACTTCAAATACAAAATGTGAAATAATTCCGGTAAATAATGTTTCTAAATCAACAAAATACCGTACATTGGGGGTACCTATATATGGGGGCTATACGAAGACGTGGATCTGCACGGACAAATTTCTGTCACAGGCTGTAGTATCCATTACGAACTTCAAATGCGAAATTTTAAAAAAATTCCTGTAAATAATGTCGCTAAAATCATCAAAATACCGAATATAGGGAGGTACTGATATATGGGGCCTATAAGAAGACTTGGACCTGCATAGACAATTCTCTGTCACAGACTGTAGTTTCCATTACGAAGTCTAAATACGTAATTTGAAACTACTACGGTGAATAATGACGCTAAAATCATCAAAATACCGAATATTGGGAGGTACAGTTATATGGGTGCTGTAAGAAGGCGTAGACCTGCACAGACGATTTTCTGCCTTAGGCTGTAGTATCCATTTTGAACTTAAAATGCCAAATTTGAAACAATTCCGGCGAATAATGTGGCTAAAATCATCAAAATACCGAATATCGTGAAGTACAGTTATATGGGGGCTATATGAAAATGTGGACTCATTTACGAACTTGACCTACCTATTGGCAAAATAAACATGTGGGCAAAATTTTAGCCCTCCATCTCAATTCGTTGGAAAGATAGCAAGATTACAACAGTCAGACGGACAGACAAACACACAGACAGACATGGCTAAAAATAATTCAAGAAACCTGCAAGAAACTACTAGTTTCCGAATTTCTCGATACCATAAATGGAAAATCGATTATCGTAGTAAAAATTTTTACATTCTTGTAGTTTTGGAACAAACCGAAAGTCGACTTTTCGATGATCTACGATCTACTTTTACAAATGTAAATTTCAAAAGTCAATTAATCCATCCAATCCTACGACCTCCCTTTTCTTCTGCTGTCAATACAAAATTTTATACTGAAAATATCCAATAAATATTTCTATTTTGAAAAAAGAAAAAACAACATTCAAAAGTATAATTTGTGAAACATCATTTAGTGTATCCTTCCTTTTTGAAGAAGTCCGGCGCAGAAAAAAACTTTTGGCAGCAAGATATTTGAATTCGCCTCCTGTTCGATCTTATTAAATTGGACTTGAATATATCAATGGAAAGTCGCATTACTTATCCCTCTTTTTGGTTCCTCTATTTCCAAAGAACAGCTGGAACTTCTGAGTGAATCTGAAGACAGGTGAGTCTTCGATGCTTGGATTTTAAAGATATTCAGCAAATAGTGTCGTCCTGCTTTACATGCTGTAGAAATGTTAAGTACTACTCAGTTATTTCAGAATTGCGGCTACTGTAGCATCCTGATATTGGTTAGACAAAAACTGGCATACGTTTTGGTAGTTGACGCGTTTTTCCTACAATGAATGGGAGTTGGTTTTCGAGGACGACTGTCGACTGGATTGTTTAACGGTGGACTTGTCGATTCTGTAGTTCACGTCTATACCACCAGACATCTATTTTTCATTCCCTTTGTAGATATCTCATGTACATTCTACATTTTCTATAGTGGTAATCCTGTCCTACAAGTAATGTCAGGGATGATACTGGTGACAAGCATGCATCTACAACTATGATGCACAAAATGAACATTGCGCTTGTGTGTGTGAGAGAAACTAAAAAGCACGTAAAAAATATCTCTCTTCCTGTTTTGGACGTTTTGTAGCAAGAATTTTAATTTTATGTTAGCAAAATTATCAAAAAACATTAAATATACACTCCATATATTTATATTTTTCTACAAAAGCTCTATAATTTGTTTTCTTAATGTTAACGGAGCAACAATGCGTGTATCCCCCACGCATGTCTACATTCGTTGAAGTCTAATCAACGACTGAGACCACCGCAAACGTACTGTTTTGTTCATCTAAGATCTACAACATTTTTTTTTTGTTATTGTACGGTTAAGATCTTCGTCCTCTCGTGAATGAGGTCCTTGGTGCTTCATACTACGGGCCCAGAAGTTTCACGTGTCTCTCATACTATTGCCAAGTTTCAGGTATTGTTGTCACTTTTCCGCTATTCTCACCTTGCTACCCTGTTGTTTTAAGGAGTTAATTCCCTGACTCTTGAGACTTCACGGCATGTGCCAAGGAGTTCGTCATGCCTATTAGCTGGTCCCTTGCCATTGCTGGAAAACTTTATCTTATTTCGGGAATTCGGAGTGAAAATATATAGCGGTCATCTACAGCAGCGGAGATATTGCTGGCAATTATCCCAGCTATCTGGCTACCACGCTTAAAACAGAAGATGTCGATGACATTTTTATAACCGAAGTTTTTCGAATGTGTCAATGTCACGTCATCAACTATCACAGCCGCTCTATCATTTCCCGTTCACTCTACCGTCGTCTTCAAAAATGAGTCTGATTGTTGGCTCCAAGCTTTTAAAACCCCGCCAACTTTGCTGTATTATTTTGTCTTACTTAGCAGACGAATTCATATGGGGACAACAGGGGTGTTTATCCCGGAAAAGCCCTTTTCACCAACCCTAGGATCCAAGAGAGTGGGCAGCTCCCTGAAACGATGATTGTTTAAGCATTAAAATACTTCTTGTGGTGGGCACACCTTTTACTACAAAAAATTTTTGAGTCACTATATCGCGACGTTAATAAATTGACTTTCCATTAACGAGAACTCAAAAAAAACATCCATCGCTCAAATACCAAATCTTTAAAGTCCCAGGGAATTTTACGTTCACTTCTTTTATAGCACCAGTCATTTTACAGTACCGGTAAATCCTATCAGTAATGTAATATGAAAAACTGAGCAATTTTCCAAATCAGTGACTAGTAAACTCTCTTAACCCTTGTCATTCATGTGCTGCCACAGAATATGAGTTGTAGTTGACCTACTGACAGAGACAATAAAGGCGAGTTTGTCTAAACCATGTAAAATAATAGGTTGTCAGAACATTACATTTACACTGGTGATATCTGCATAACTATGGTAATGATTTGTAAATCTATGGGTATTTTTCTTCACCACGCACAATCGGAACCATCAATTCATTCTTCAGAATTCCCCTAAAGAATCGACTTTTGGGGAAATTTCAATTTTTATGATACTAGGTGGTTATTACCTTCCAAACTGGAAGTAATGGCGGTGGTATGAACACGTCCCCACTTCGTCTGTTCAGCGCACAAACAGCATTATATTCCTTCAACTTACATTACCACAATCTCACTGACTTTTTTACTACCGGGCCGTTAAACACCACAATCTGACCTCATACAAGCTGCATACAAGCTATCTATCCAAGGGTTGACCTTTTCGGTCCCTAACCATAATGAAAGTACCAGATGTAATCCTAGATTCCTTAAATCCGAACCAATCTCAAAAATATTCCATTTATGGTTCGCCAAACTTAAGCTCAGGCGAGATAGGCCTTTACTGGACAGAGCGATTAAATGGGAAAACAAAACTCAAACGTCCACTGTGTGTTCAGTACGTCCGCAAAACAACACTTGTCTTGTGTCTTAGACGATAATATTTCTACCACCTGAAAAGTTTTCAATCCCACTGACATTTGGTGTTACTACAAAAGACAAGTAGGGAGGGAATGACGAGAGCCGTTTCCTTGATAGATTTTACTAAATGTCGCTCCATAGCTCTTTTGCAATTTCACAAATTATTACGGAATGTAAATAAAAATTGCTGGAGAGAGCAATGTTGACAGTTAAGTTGCCGAGAACTTGTAAATTTTTAAAATTTTCTCAATAAAAGTTTGAAAGATTGTTCAGCTGATTCAGTATTCTGTAACCGATATTGAAATCTTTAAAAGTTTTGGGGAATATATAATTTATTTTAATTGTTTTTCAGATAATAAGACATTGTATTATGAGACTTCAACTGTCTACAATTGAATTCGAGAGTTAATAGTAGTACTGTAATCCTCTAGACTTCAAGTAATTATTGTATTTATGTAAAAATTTGAGCTTAGCATGTCGTTTGTACTAAACATTTTAAAGGACTTTTACCCTTCATTTTTTCATAAAATTCCGATGTAACAAAGACTGAAAATTACAAACAATAGTTCATATTGTTCTGGAAGTATTGCAGCTACTTCCAATGAAGACAGACCGCCATGAATTAATATAGAGTCGACCAAAATTAGACCAGGAAATAATCTATATGCATGGGAGAAAGAGAATACTTATGGAGTGTATGCATAAATTGTTTATCCATTCAAATCCCACTTTTTCTCTTAGCCTAGTTTAGCCGAAAACTTTGTACACTCTCTCTCTCATATTTGAATACATATGACATATGATTCGAATTGATTAAACAAACCAAATGAGTTGCCGAGTAATTTACAAGTGTGAACTTTGTGCTGTAGGTATACCTAGAAGCTTGTTATATATAATTCACATAATCTCCATGGATTTGTAGAGATATTAGACAACAATTTTATTAATTAGCTTCAAGTTCTTAGCACAGAAAGTCACTGCTGTTAATATTAAAGTGTTTTCTTCCAATAAAAGTAGCCCTTGTACAAAGAATACCGCCTTGTTATACCATGTTCTCATTGGAATTTGTACTCAAAATTACGTAGATACGTTCATATGACATGACTGTTTGGTCATAGATGTTTTCATTGCTAATTTTTTGTTTCTTAATTTTTATGGCATTTCAAGGAAAATATATTCGAGGGGTTGAAAAAGTGTACCTCAGATAAAAGAGAGAACAAAATTTCCTTTTTTTTTGATTTTTTGTTTTTTTTTTCATTTTTTCTTGAAAAAGTTTAGAATTCAATTATAGTTCTGAGAGCGACTTGAATTAACCAAAGTACAAAATGGTCGAATAACGAATAGATTGCAAATCTCGGACCTTGTGAACTTGGTATTATACACCCTCGTATGTCATGCATTCTCTGGATTCTGAATAACCAGTTCATACATTTTTTCGATTAATTCTAGAAAAATTTTGTATTCTTCCCATCACCCACTTAGCCAAAAATGCCTTTCAAAAAGATTTTCAACCGACAAAAATATTAGGTTTTTAGGAAAAAGTCCTTAAAAATATTTAAAAATTTTTCATTTTGGAGGGAGTTACATCAAAGACAGAAGTATAAAGATGGGACAAGACAGAGTCAAAATATTGTCACCAGGGGTATTTGCCTCTGTTGTTACGTTGTAACAACATTATCACCACGTTGTAACAACATTATTCAATAGCAAATGCAATTTTCAATTAATTGAAAACGTCAATGGAATGCAGTTTTGAGTCCAAATTTTGGTTTACAGAAAATGTTATTCGTAAAATTGCTCTGTAAATATGATTTTTATGCTAACATGTCACTGTTGTGAGCTATAGGGGCATATTTTAGGGGCATATTTTAGGTCTTTGGTTACGTCGTGCCTTCAAGACTACATTGTCAATATTCCTCCTTCACAGTGGAGCCCATATCTTTTGCCGTCTAATAGCGTCAAAGATTTCTCCAAACTTAACAATTCTTCAGCATCGAAATATGAACTGCAGTTACAATGCATCTGAGAGAGTAATACAGTATTTTGGATCTACCTGCATCATTCTTAGCTGCAATTTGGATTTTGCTGGTCAAACTATATTTTTTGGAAAACTTTTTCTGCGCATTTTATAATTGGGTTATTGTAACAGTTGCACAAAATAGCGCTTTATTCTAATTTTTATGAAATTTGCTTTAGCTGCAACAGAAGTTTTGAACGACAATTTGTTTTAGCGAATTCTCTATAGAAACTAAACTCCACCTCTCTATATGGTATTCGCAAGTGGCGAGCAAAGTTCAATATCTTTATAATATAACAAATCTCTTTTAAGTTAAAAGCGCTCACTTTCGCTCTTTGCATTGAAGACCAATGGTTTACATACATTAAGCGAGTTGTATTAATGCAATTTGGATATAACTGCATTAGATTTTATAAAATTAAAAAAATGTAGAATAATTTCAAAATTATTATAGTTAAAAATATAGGCAAAAGTTGGCTTGAAAATCTTTCACTTTTGCAATTCGGAATATTTATTTTACAATACTTTGTCCTGTGATGACTTTTCTTAGTCTTGGGATTTTTTTTCCATTACTAATTATGTTGATTTTGGAATTTTATATTATTAATTTATTCGTTTTGTTTTTTTTTAATACAGGGATTTGTTTTTGTTTTGTTGTTGTTCTTTTATTTTTACACTAATACACACAATTACTACATTTAATATAATCGTAGAATTTTTAGTTTTTCTTTTTGTAATTTAATTCTATTCTTTTGGGGTTACTTTTCTTTCCTTCGTATAATTATGCAATTTATATATAATGTAATTTATAAGTTATTTTATAAATTATAAATTATTTCGTTTGTAATTTTCCTCATTTTTGTTTTTGTTTTTATTATTATTATTACTATTTTCTTTTCTCTTTTTTTTTAATGTGGGTTTGCTCTATTATGTAAATTATTAGTATCAATACAACCATCACACCCTGTATGCCAAACCAAAATGATCAAACTTAAAAATAAATAAATAACTTAAAATTAAAAAAAATATGTGTATGTGTGTGTTTTCTTATTTTTGTTGTATAATAAATAAATATTTCTATGTTGTATTTTTTATTGTTTTTAAAAAAATTCAATATATATGATAAATGTGTGTGTGTGTGTTTGTGAGAGTAATGCTTTTAAAGCTTTAATATCTCTCCCGTTTTTTTCACTATTTGAACTCTTTCTCTAATAATTTCAGTGTTTCATCTACTTTGCAATGAGCTTTTAGCTAACTCTCCTAGCCAGAGATCCATTGAAATCAAATGAAACTCTTTTGAGAGCCATCTCTCTTTCATTTGCTATGCATAACAAAAATGCCTCACTCCTTTCCCATTTCATGCACATTCAATCTCATTTTCTCTCGTTGTGTGTGATTTTTATGCTCTCTCTCTGTCTTGGAAAAAAAACAACCTCCCAGAAATCAGCTGTGTTTCACTTAACAGCTGATCTCTGAATGTTTGTCCTTATAACGTTCCGCATAACCCTGTATGGTAAAGGGTGGGGCATTTGTGTTACCATTTGTGGCCAAATTGCCATTCATTTTCGTGAGGCCATTGCTGCCGTTGTGCAGCAGGCTTCCATTTAGCTTCTCGGAGGGAGTATCGCTGCAATTACCCTTCAGATTGTTCACGGATGAGGACATCATTTGGATATTGGCATACGACGAGTGTTTGTTATTTAGATTAGTATTTGTTGTTGCTGCTTGCGCTGATGCTGCTACTGCCGCGGCATTTGGAACTGTTACGTTTGTGTTCAGACTCTTTGTTAAAGCGGCCGGATCTAGAGTTATACCATCCAGCTGTGATGAAAATGACAATGGCGGTTGTATTGTGGTTGGTGTTGGCTGTGGCGTATCTAAGCTGATGAGTTTCGTCTCCTCATCCTCGTGGGCCGGCGTTGCTGAAGAAGATTGTATTGTCCTTAGGCCATTCGAGACGGGCGATCGCTGACTACTGCTGCTGTAACCGCTCGTATTGCCCGGGCCTTGGGCCCCAATGGAAGCGGTGTTGATGCTTTTCTGCGATCCACTCGAATTGTTGTTGTTGAGCAGTGGCTGATCACTCTTCGAGTTGGGTAAAATGAATGATGTCTCCCAGCATCCCTCGTTGGTGGCATTGGTGTGCTCGTCCTCTTTCAGCAGCTGCGTGTGCTGTGGTGCCGAGGGTGATGACACGCCGGGCGGTGTACAGATATTGGTTCCAGTCGATATAGCCATGGGGCAGCTAGGATCGATCATGTCGTGTTGTTGTTGCTGAGTGGCTTGTTGCAACTGTTGTTGCTGTTGATGTAGATGTGTGATACCCGGCAGGGGTATCAAGTAATCGGATGTGGTTGGTACCTGCAGGCAAACGTCATCGACACCCTGCGGCCGTATAATGGTTTGATCGCGTTCATTAGAGGGCGGGCGTAAAATGTGGGGCAATGGAGCGTTCATAACAGTGGGATCCTGTTGGCGGGGTGAGGGGAAGGGAAAAACAAATTAATAAATTTGGGAAACATTTAAGTGTTCGAATCATACCTCTGTTACGGCCTTGAGGCGCTCCAGGAGACTAGAAAATGTTGGACGATCTTCTGGTGTGGGATTCCAGCAATCGGCCATGATTTTATAAATGACCGGTGGACAACCGGGTGGTGTGCCCAAACGGCCACCGTTGGTAACCAATTGCATTACCTCAGGATTTGGGAGGCCGGTATAGGGCATTAGGCCCAAGCTAAAGACCTGTGGAAGTAAAAAATAATGAATGAATATTAAAAGGATTTTTCCCAAATTTAAAGCATACTTTTAGGCGCTCCCTAGACTGTTCAATAGAAACGATTTTTACACCTTTTTCAGATATAATTCGAAACATGTTAATTGTAATTTGAGAATTCTAATTGTAATTCGAATCATTTGGGTTGTAATTCGAAAATTCCAATCTTGATTCGAATTATTTAATTCGAAATTCGAGAATTCCAATTGTAATTCGAATTATTCCATTTATATTTCGGATTATTCTAATTGTAATTCGATTTGTTTAATTTGAAAATCGAAGAAAAAATTGAAATAATTTAAACTACAAATAGAACAATTCGAATTACAAATGGAATAATTCGAATTACAAATATAATAATCCGAATTACAAATGTAATAATCCGAATTACAATTGGAAAAATTCTCTCAACTTTAAAAAATATATTAAAGCGCCTAAAACTATGCTATAAAAATACAAACAATTGTTTTGAAAAATTTACATTACATATGACTCTAACACAATGTATAGACTATTCATCGAAGTCAAAAATGTTAGAGAAAGCCCCTCAAACTTACCTCCCACAATAAAACTCCAAACGACCAAACATCCGTTTTGGACGTAAAAATACCATCCAAAAATGCCTCGGGTGGCATCCATTTGATGGGCAGCATAGCCTTGCCACCCTTGCGATAATAATCGCTGCGATAAATATCTCTGGCCATACCGAAATCGGCAATTTTCACTACCCGACCGGGACCTTTACTGCTCAGCAAACAATTACGGGCCGCTATATCGCGATGTATGAAACGTTGACTTTCCATGTAACGGCAACCCTTGGCCACATCCAGGGCGCAAAATACCAAATCTTTCATGGTCAAGGGAGAGGGTCTTTCCGGTTTGTGGCGTCCCTCGCGTAAAAAGTTTTTCAAATCTCCACCAGCCAGCAGCTCCAAAACAATGAAACGTGGATGGCGATCAAAGCAAACACCTATCAGATGGACCATGTTGGGATGATTGAATTTCGCCATAATGGCAGCCTCCATTAAAAAGTCCTCCTCCGCCTGGCGTGTGGACATTTCGGGTAGGGTCTTGACGGCCACTGGCATTTCCACGGCATCGCCATCACGATGACGATACAGGCCTTGATAGACCTCACCGAATGCTCCCTGGCCCAGGGCCCTGTAAAGAGATAAAAACACAATTAATAACATTTGTCCTGAACTCTAGTTCTCTCATAACTTACTTAACCAATCTCAAGCTTTCACGGGCCACCTGAGGTAGACTGTTCACATTTATTTGGCCATTGATGAGATCATCGCAACCATAGTTGGGATTGAAGTTGTTGAGATTGTTCTCATCGATGTTGTGGCGCAGGCGGGTCAATTGCATGTCCTGTTCCCTTAACATTTTGTGGCGTTCCTTGGCCAGTTTTTTGCGTTGATAGCGATTGTCTGGAAAAATGTTAACATAAATATGGGTTCCTAAAATATAAGATTTCAAAATACTTACACAGCATTACAACCAAAGCGGCCAGGGATGCTATTAACAACAGCATCAAAACCGTAAAGAAGGATATCAAATATTTCAGGGGGATGGTATCGGTTGCAGGCACTGAAAGTAAAAAAGAATATTCCAGCATTAATTTCCTTGATCCCTTCCAAACATCCTCTTCCCAACTTACTATCACATGCCGAAGTATTGTCTTTGCGTATTCTCCAACCCTCGGGGCAGATACATTTTACCGAAGAGCGATATTCATCCAGGGCCAAGCAACGATAATCACAACCACATCCCTCAATGGCGGGTATGATGATAATCGAACCAGCCCCGAAATTGGCACCCTCGTAAATCGAACTAAGCTCCTTGAGGGTCCTGGAGGCACTGATATACGAAGAGCCTCCCTCACCATTCGATTCGTTGAGATAAACATCACCACCGGCAAATCCTCCACCACCACCTCCGGTATCACAGCCACCGCCGCCTCCACCAAAGCCACCCTGGCCATAACGTTTGGTTACCGAGCCGTTTGTTTCCATGTCTACATAGCAAGAGAAACCGCCACGTCCACCCAACAACAGGGCGGCACCATATCTGGCATCCAGGGCCTGATCGGCATTAGCTCTCCAGCCGCCACCAGGTCCAGCACTTCCTTCTTTCGACAATTGTTCTCCATGGATTTGCCCAGTCAAGCCGCGTCTTCCTGAGTTCTCTTTTTGGCCATGCTGGAAGGCTTCATCCAAATAACGGCCCACTCCCAAGCCTCCACCACCGCCAGCCACCACCAAGGGCACAGCTTCATTGCGGGCCGAGTTGAGCTAAAACAAAAAATCAATAAATCTCCTATTTCCGTAACATTCCTCCTCTCTACTTACCAAAAATACATAGGATCCACCACCCCCACCTCCGGCACCATTGTTGCCGTTCACAATGGCCGAGGAACTGAAATGGCAATTATCTTCCTTGGCTCCCATGGATTTGGAGCAGGCATTTTCACCCTGCTGGCCCACCAGCAAATAGAGCTCCTCATTTTTATGCAACTCCAAGACGGCCACTGCCACAGCACCTCTCGAGGAGCCGACACCGGTTGAGCCCAAACCACCACTGGCTCCCTTGACAATAAATCTGTAAAGGAATATAGTTTTGTTAAAAGAGAAATTCGACGAATTTTATAGTCAAGTACTTACGTATAGAATCCTTCATGCGGTACCCTCCATTTCTGCATACCCTTGTAGGGTATCTCGTCGGTGACCTTTACCTCCTCCAGAACATTAGTTCTATTGTGACTGGTATAAAAGCTCTCACATTGCGACTGCGTGGGCCCATGCATTCCCCGATTATCGCATGTCCCAAGCTCCAGATCTGGAAAAGAAGTTGAAATGGAAAATTTTTTAAAATAAGTTTTTAAGGTATGAAATTTCAAGGGTCTAAAATTAAGAGGATCTGTTTTTTATAAGGTAACAAATTGCCTCAGAACCAGGAACGATTTTTTTCAAGACGAAAATTTGGCCTCAGAATTTTTTTTTTTTTTTTCATACAAAAAATGGCTCAGGTCCTGAGATAAACCTTTTAAATAGGGAAAAATTTCTTTAGAGCCTGAGGTAGATTTTTTTTCAAAAGAAAAAAATCCTCCAGAACTAAGATCGATTCCTTGAAAAATTTGGCCACAGTACTGTAGGTTTTTGTATTCTAATGGATGGGCTACTGTACTGATTCGACAGAAAAATAGCTCTCAAACAGAACTAAAGACGAATTGTTTTCCGTAGAAAGAACTAAGGTTGGAAGTTTTTCTTTGGAAGTAAAAATTCCCCCGGAATAGGAAGAAAATGTTTTTTTCTATAGAAAAACTCCTCAAGAAATAGAGTCAATTTTTCCAAAAAAAAAGTCCCAAATAACTGAGGACGATTTAAGAATAAACCCCTAGAACTTGGCAGTAATTATTTTCTAACGAAAAACCACAACCACTGGAAACCATTTTTCCATAAGGCAAAACCCCTAGAACAGGGGACATATTTTTCTATAAAATCAAAATCCCCAAAAAGCGAGGATGATTTTTTTTTAGAAAAAAGGCCACACAACCTAAACACAAAATTTTTCTATAGAAAAAAAAATAGCCTCAAGGACTGAAGTCAAAATATTTTTCTGTAGAAAATTTGCTAATTATTTCCTCTTAAATAATATTTTTTTTGTAGAGAGAAGATTTAGATTGTCTCTCTCTCCCCCTCGACTTATAATTCACACTTACAATTATGATTTTCGAAATCTTTATGCGTCGGACTCTTCGTGTGCCGCACATTCCAGTAATTATACCCGTTCAGATGTTCCGGTGGTATATTGATGCCAAAACATTCCGGAGACAATGAAAAGTCGTCAACCGCCACATCCGAATAAATTCTCATGCCCATGCGAGCCTCAAACTGTAGATAATATCTGAAAATCGAAAGAGAACATACAATTTATTACTCTCCATACAACTCTCTTCCTCAAAACACTTCTCTCTCACCTCGATGTGATATTTGGCAAAATGTATTCCGCTCTCATCCAATCCTCTCCCTGATTTTTCGTGCTCCACCACAGTGTGGTGGTTATGTTCTCCTTCTCTTTCATTTCCACCACCGAGAGATTAATGCTGCCGGGATTCTTGCCAAACTGGTGAATATAGAATCTCACCACACAACTATTGCGATAGGGTGAATGGGGATCACCATGCACAGAGGGTGGTGGATTGAAGGTGCGACTGATCATGATGGCATTGCTGGCAAAGCCGATTTGTTGATATTTTTCGCTGTTGTTGCTGTGCTGATTCATGTTGACCAACATGTAATAGCCACCACTGCCATTGGTAAGATGATGATAGGTGTGATCACCTTCCGGTCCGGTGTCCAGGGTGGGTGAGGAACCTGTGTGTCTGGACCACGAGAGAATGGTGCGGCCCGAGTCCCGCCAACCACACCAATCATTTTCGAAATCACAACGGGCACCAAAGGGAATTTTTTCTACAAAACAAAGAGAGATCTCATTAAGATCTATAAAGAGAGAGACAAACTTCGCTCTTTACTCACCACAATTGAGCAGCTCATCCTCGGCATTATCACAATCTCGCGTAATGTCACAAATTCTTGGCAAAGGTATACACACCGATACCTTATTATTCATACACTTCACCTGAGACGTACTGCACTTTTCCGATTTCGTACCCTCGGGGAAACAATTCACCATACGCAAATTATCTATGGCCACATGAGCTTTCTGTCCCTCCAGCAGTTTTGGTACAATTTCAAAAACCAAACGAAAATCTCTTGAAATGCGTCCCAAACGAAACGATTTCTTATCCCATGTACGATAATTATCTCCCACAATTTCTGCCGGAACCCATGAATTCTCCTGCGAATGAAGAGGCATTACCACGACCCTCGATAGACCATGACTCATGCCACTTTGATGCATATATAGCTCGAGTACACATTTTTCCATTGTCGAACTAAATTGTGGCGAAGTCAAATTGATTTGTAACGTAGTTGGAGCCAGTCGAGCATAGAGGAAATGACCATTGGCATCATCGGAGTTATCGGCCAGAGGGCCGGGGTAGAGGCCAGTCATGTTTTTCTTTGACACCTCAGTACCGCTCATAATGTGAAAACCGTCTGGCAAATTGTCGGTCCATTTCCATGCACAGGGTGTTTCGAATGTACAACGGACGCCGAGTAGGTCTTCGATGTCGAAATTTTGCGACGAGGCAGGATGGATCATCTGAAAAGAAAAAGAGGGAGAGAGAATTAACAACAGGAATTAAAGATGTGTTATGGAATATAATGGATTTACAAAATTAACGCGGAAGGGTTTTCTTTGCCTGGTGCCCAATGAAAAATATATTTATTACGTTGGGAATAAGTACGACCATCCAATAATCTGTTTATCCACCGAAAATCTGCTGTCATTTCATCACCAATTTATAAATTAATAATACTTGTTCCAAAGCTTTATCTTCTTCGAAAAGTATATATAAATAAACCCAATCCATTCAGAATGTGACAACCGGAACTCTTTGAATGCAAGGAATACGAATTGTCACCATAAATCTTGTCTTTTTCTCTATAAACTCAACATTGTTTTCCATTTTTAATTTCATTTCAAATATGTATTCCCGCTATGCCCGGTACTTGACTTGACTGTGTGTGTGTGTGTGTGCCACCCACCCGAAAATCCCTGTTAATTCTCCCTCTAAATGTTTTTGCAATGGAGATCTAAAAATATCCGCGAAATAATTAGAAAAAGAAGAAAACCGCACATAAACACACGACACTATTTCCATGGACTGGTGGAAAATAGAGTTTTGTGGCAACAGCTGTATTTGCGAATTAATGCATTTGCTGTTGTTGTTTTTTAGCATTTTCTTTAATTAGTTCATGGCGTGGAATTAAAGAAGTGAGTTGATGACAAAAAACGAAACAGCGAAGTGAATGAAAAACCATAAATCAACGTTGCAACGGCTTGCATTAAATGTTTCAAAATAGTTGAAATGACCTGTTTATTTTCTTAATTTATAGATCTTTGAAGGAAACATCAATAAAATCTCATTTCTATTATACCACTCTACACTACAAATAAACCCGTTGGCAATTGATAGTGTAACACCGTTTCCTATTGATTTGTTGGAAGATGGCGCCCAATCATACATTTATGTCATAGAATCAATCATTTTATTTATTTATTTATTTATTTTTTTTAGTTTTTTTAGATAATTTCCAAAGCATAAGAAGTTCCAAGATGGAAACAAAGTTTTGTGTTTACATAACTTTTTCTTAAAATGGAGCCCAATGGTATACAAATATCCACCTCATGCAATGCTTGCAATATTAAGTATGACTTCTAATTTCAATAATATTTTAATGTGGAAAATGTTACCAGGATGCTACAAATGATGACGAATTCAAAAAATATTTAAAGGATTTTTCTGATGTTGTCGCCCAATCGGTTAAAAATTTTAAGGGCTAGCAATATTATCCCTATAGGATATTACGTCAAATTATGTTATTATTTATAACTACGCTAAGGTTGATTATCAAGATTATTAGAAGAATATGTCTATAATTGGCGCCCAATCACTAAAAGTTTTACTGAGCATATTCTTAGGCAGTGAAAAATACACAAAGACTGCCAAGATTTGGTTAGGTTGAAAAGAGGGGCGAAACGATCGTCACATGTCCTGGTGGACATACACTGTTGACCTGGTAGACTAAGGTTGAGAATAGATATAAAGCTTTTTTGACTGGCTATAGTCATCGGCTGGCTTCTTCCGAAAAGAAGAAAGGAGTATAGGCCAAAAATCGAACTAAGTCAACCTCAGAAAAGCCGACGTCAGAAAAGCGTTTTATATATTCCCATCTTAAGAAGTTAGTGAAAGAAGACTGGCAGTTTACAGTCTATTATATTTGAAATTTAGTAGCCTTAACAAAATTCTATAACTGTTTTATTTCATATACCATGATCTAATTTAGGTCTGGGATGGAGTCGTTCCCTAAGAATTGGGAACTAGATTTGCAAATGCTGGGCATTGGCAGAGAGAGTGCTCCATCCATCTTCCTCACATGCAAATGACAAATTATAATTCCTGAAGGTGAGAATACTTAAGTGAATTTTTTTCTGTCAAAAACCTTCGGTTTGCTTTTTCGTAAAATAACGAAGGTGTATAGGTTGACTTAGTTCAATTTCGGGCTATACTTTAAACTTGCTCACTCTAACATCCTTTATTCGTTTACATAGAAAAACCAACCGAAGACATGCGCCAGAAATAATCCTCTTTTGGTATTCTAAATTTAAGAATGGCGCCCAATCGAAAAATTATTAAAGACACTTTGGGACTATAAGAAACAGTTATCATATTTGCCTTATCCCACATTAGTGGATATCCCAAATGTGTCTATTTTCGAACTACCACTAATGTTTATACCAACCATCTCACATGTTATGTTGGCGCCCAATTGTAAGAGAAATTTGTAAATTATGGGGAATTTAGTTCAAGTAGGTATCCCATCAAAAAAATATTTGGTATACTATATACCAGTGCTACTCATTCCGGATGCTGTTACATTAACTTAAATTGAAAATATATCTTTAATCAGACATCCACCAATAGCTGAGCGAACCAAATTTGACTATCTTCCATGCACTGATGGCTACAAACAATTAACATCCGCAAGGGTTTGATGGGAAAAGGATTGGCTCAATCTTGGCGCCCAATCGAAAAACATTTATGAAACTTTGTTTTCGCTAACAGGAACTGTGAGAATAAAATCCCACTTATTTGTTCGTTAATACATGCAAGTTAATACATGGTGAGATGCAAAAACTGCAACCAACTTCAGACTGCTGTCATTCCTAAACCACTCGTCCGACAGCTGTTAAAATTATTCCTGTGACAGCTCATTATATGGTTTACAAGTATACAAAAGCATTTTAGTGGGAATTTTCCAGAAGTTATTCGTGATGGAATTCAAGCGTGATAGTGTGATTTTTTTATATTTGGCTGGAAAACCTCAAGTGGCTATCGTTAGAGCACTTCAGCATTTAAATGTGAATAAATCTTTTGTGTCTCGTACCATCGCTCGTTACCGTGATACTGGTAGCGTAGCCCAACGTCAAGGAAGTACACGGAGGAAAACAGCAACATCAGCAGAAATGGTTCGAAAAGTAAAGAAGCGACTTGATCGAAACCCTCGTCGCAAATATTGAAAAGTGAGCTAGGGGTAGAGTCATTGTAATTCCAAAACGTGCAAGAACTTACACCGCTTCGCTTGGCCGAAAGTGGTGAACTGCCAAAATTGGTTTTCCCCCGATTAGAAAACATTCGTTGTCCAGCAGTTTGTAAACAAACAAAATGATAGTGTTTAATTGCCAAAGAGGTCAGCTGAAAATGTGGACCTTATGTTGGCCACCAAGCGTCGTTCATGGTCATGGACGACGGGCGGCCCATAAAAGCCGCTCGTATTAATCGACCGTGGCATCAAAATAAATGCCGAATATTGTCGTGAAAATATTCTGGAGGGTGTAACCTTGGGCACGCAAACAGGTTGGCCGCAGACCTTGGACATTCCAACAGGACTCAGCATCATCGCACTCAACACGCGCCACCCAAGAATGGTTACAAAATGAAGTACCCCGCTTCACTTCCAGCACACAATGACCACCAAAATCTCCGGATACTAATCCGTTGGACTATTGTGTCTAGAGTATTCTGGTAAGCATGGTTGGCACTAAAAAATACCAAAGTGTCGATCACCTCAAGCAAGCGCTTCGCCGGGAATGAGCCAAAATACCGCAGAGCAACATTCGGGCAGCTTGTGACGGTTTCATTGGCAGTTTAAATGCCATAATTCGTGCCAAAGGCGACCAATTCGAACAAATCTAAACTTCTTCTAAAATTTGATGCTATTTCCGATATCTGTTGCTTTCATTCATTTCCATTTTTATCTCACGCTGTATATCACCTAAAACTTAGACCTGAGGATATCCAGGTTTCCCATTTCAAAACATGCTGGTTCGCACACTTACCGGTTGCGGCTGGGAATTCATCAATTGCTCTTTAATTGCCTGCAGAGGATCCGGATGTTCTTCCATGATAATGTCATCATCAATGCCGCGCATGGGTTGATCAGCTTGATTTTTATTCATTCGACGGATTTCATTGATGGAATTTACTTTGGTCGAAAAACGTGTAAACTTGCCATCCATTGAGTCGGGAACATAAAAAGCTGCAACAGTAAAATATAGATTAGAAACCACAATTCACATACGCCCACTCGCAAGACTTACCTTGTGGTGGCATACTGGTAGAGAATAAAACTCCAGCCTGATGTAGATTATCACCATAACGTTGGGCTGGTCCAACTCGACCCAAACCATCAATTTTGCCAATAGACGACGTCGCCGCATACGAGGGATAACCAGGACTGTTGCCACTTATGCCACCTCCAGGACCTCCCACCGATGGCTTCATTAGTTCTTTGCGCAGAGATTCCATGCCACGACCACTGCTGCTACCACGATGCATATTGGCCAATGCCTGATAACTGAGGCGACGGCGATTATCACGTCGACCACCCAGAGGGGGTACTAACGTGCCTTCCAAGTCTTCATAGATTGGTACTCCGCCACCCAGGATGCCTCGGGGTATAGAGGCCACCGTAGTGGGTGGTATAATAAAATCATGGGTTCGTCCATTGCGCAGCTTATAGTTATGTTGTCCCGTCGGTATTGTATTATAGGTTGTGTGATTCGACAATGGCCGTTGGGCTTCGATTTCCCGCACCGGCACTGAACTCAGGGTGAGCGTTACAAAACACAATGTGGCAACGCCGAATTGTTGGCGCACCATGGCCGCCGTTGAATGGGGTAATGAGCGCGGCATTTTTTTCAGAGAGAAATAATGTCTTCTCGCTCCTCTCTCTCTCTATTTCTGTTAGTAAATTACCGAGTTGAGCAGTTTTAGGGCTTTGTAGATCGATTTCTAGAGTTGAGCAGTTATACGTTGTCTTGTAAAGAGGGAATGGGCGGGATATATGTTATTCTTAAGCTTTGTGTGCGTATTTGGAAATTTTGTTCCTCTTGAGATTTCCTTTTGTTTTATAGTTTTCTCTTTAGTTTTTGTTTTTTCTAAGACAAAGTCCAGGGTTTGTTTAGAGATTTTAGATGAGATTTTTAAACAATTTTTTGTTTTGTTTTCGAATTAAAGATACGTTTTTGTTTCTTTGTGTGTATCAGCCTCGGCTCAGGGCAACTTTAACTTTTGTATTTATTGCAACACTTTGGCAATGCTTTGTAGATTTTAAAGCACACTTTAATGCGGGGTATGGACCCGTGACACCACATTTTTGTTGATTTCCACTTCAATACGGTGTTGGTATTTAAGGATATTCCATGTGTTTACTTAATATCGGAGAAAAAATCAATCTGTAACAGAAGAAGTGTTAAAGAAAAGTTAGTCAATGAAGTAAGAAGCTAGGAAGAAAAGAATGGCGAAGAATTTTTGTAAAAACATATTTTTAAATTTCCAAGTTGAAGGGTGTTGTGTAGGGTTGCTCAGGCAGCTGCTTTCATTATTGCAGGTGCAGCGCTCAAAAATATAAGGGAATACTAAAATAGTTTTATTTATATTTTTTAGTCCTTAAAAACAATCTTCGGCGAATAATAAAATGTTAACGCTCTACACGTATAAATCCAATGAATTAGAACTGTCAGTTCCATTGCGTAAACGTAATAAACCCCTAGGTTTCGGATTTGCAGTAGACACCATGGTATTGACTATCGAAATCCACTGAACTTATTACATGTAAACATCCTATTACTTAACAGATGATCAATATTATGCAAGTTTACACTCAACTGCATGCCGTTAATTACACTGTGCGACAAAATTATTATTGTTTTTAATAATTACGTGAAAACTCTATCAGATTATGAAAGTAGAGCTAAAAAAGATGACACGTGTTGTCGGTGATTTGAAAGTTTACACCAAAAATTAACCAATTTCTCCCCTCTTCCACACTTTTGGAAAATTTCGTATAAAGATTCTTCGAAATCCGAGCATTTTAGGTATATACAAAACTTGACAAGGATTACAACAGGATTTTTAATAGGCTTAATTTGAAATGGCAAAGTGCTATGGACTCAAAATGGGGTTTCAATCTAAAGATGAAACACTGGCTATTCAAAAGCGTAATTAGACCTGTTCTACCATACGCATCTGTAGTCTGGTGGATAGCAATGGATAAAAAATGTAATACCAAAATATTACAGAAAGTCCAGCGAATGTGAGGCTTAAGCTTTTGCGGTACAATGAGGACATAGATAGTCAGATACGCGACGATGCAGTCATAGCGACGGACGAGGGGACAAGTAAAGGCCACGTTACATACCATCAAAAATTTTACAGGTGACAACGGGAGACTCAATGGAAAGCTTTGTATCGGACCGGATACCTGAAACAATTGTAGCTGCCTCAGGTGAAACATTAATTCCTACCAGAGACTTGTGGATCCCTATCGCAAATGCTGATTGGAAACTGTTGTTATACAGATGGCTCAGTGCTAAGGGGATAGCGGGACTGGGACTTTTATTGAAGAACCAAACACCATTCAAGCGGAAGTCCGGGCGATTACAGAGTGTCTGAACTGGCCTAACGCTAACATGAGACCGGCTTCCGTAAAAGTCCAAACGAACAATCAACAATCTCCGCCAATGTCCAGCATTTGAAAATATTAGATCACAATATTTAGGAAACGACTCCATACCAGACCTAAAACTGTTAAGAAATGTTTTTTAGGCAACTGAATTTCAAATATAATAGACTGTGAATTGCCTGTCTTCTTTCAACAATATTTTTAATCTATGGCGCATAACAGGCCTATCCTGGCTTAAGCGTATGTCCACCAGGACATGTTTCGATTATTTCTGCCCTCTATGTCTATCAGAACGACAAATTGATGTTATATGTGAAAAAAACATCCGAGAGAGACTTCAGGAATTTGCTGTTACACCGAGGTAAGAGAACAGAACCGTGACTTCTATTCGAAGAGGCTGCGAACGAATACTTTGGTCAAAGGTCAGACCATCTTCCTTTTATCTTTACACGTAAAGTTTACTGAATTCAAGTTGCCATATTTTTTGTTGATAATTTGGCAAATAAAATGGCAATGGACTGTTATACATTTTCGCTTCAGACTCTGTTTTGCATTTTATTTGCACATAACAAATAAAAGTTTTTATTGGAGAATTCAATCATACACGCTATGATTATAATTACATTTTAAAGTTCAAGGGACTAAATATGCCGAAGCATTTGTATCTTTTAAATTCGGACTTGTATTGTCCATTTGGTGCACAATTAATTTGAAATCAGATAAAGTTATATATGAGAACTATGTCCAAATTTGAACTGATCTCGATAAAATTTGGCAAATATATTTCTGAGCTGTTTTTGGTATATTTCTCTGAATATCGTTGTTACGGAGTGCACATTACGTCTGTGGGTAACAAATATAACAAATCGGGTGAACAATATATATGGCAGCTATAGCTATATCTGAGCCGATTTTCACCAAATTTGACATACTAGCTTCTGACTCAATTCGGTCATAATTGCCAAATTACATCCCATTCGGAAAAATATTAGAGGTTTGGTGCACAATAAAAAGCAAATCGAACGAAGATATATGGGAGCTATATCCAAATCTAACCCGATCTCGATAAAATTTGGCATACTTATTTGCAGACCTAATTTGGTTGCATGTGCAAAATTCCATACTATTCGGGCTGTTATTACACGTTTGGTGCACAATAAAAGGCAAATCGGACGAAGATATATATGGGAGCTATATCTAAATTTTTACCGATTACCTCCAATCGGGCAATAAATGCGAACTGTACTTCGTTTACAAAAATACATGGACAGACGGACGGACGGGCATAAATCGACTCAGAATGTGATTCTATGCAGATCATCAAAAGAAACTATGGGTCTATCTCGTTTCCATTTGCCTTTTACAAACAAATGCACAAAGACATAATACCCTGACCACTTTGTGGTGTAGGGTATAATAAAGATGCCACTGTGAAAAAATGCAGTGACTGCCAATGTCACTGCTGGGGACAATGAACTGTCAAAACAATTTTGGAATTGAAAATTTTGAGTGAAAATTGTTGAAAAATGACAACCTCCCATTGGTGTGGTATAAGAAAATGTATAAAAATCTACTTATTTTTGAAAAAAAAAAAAAAAAAACATTTTAAAATTTTTGACGTTTCAATATTCCCAAGCGTTGATGCATCTACCTGTGTTCTTCTACTATGAGTTAGATTTCCAAAAAGTAATCATTTTATTGCCACATCTCAGAAAAAAAAATGAATTTATTTTAAAGGAAAGATGTAATAAAGATTTCCTAAAGTAAGGTTTAACAAAACTGGACTAAAGAAAAAATAAATAAGAACGTGCCAAAGTCATTTTTGACATTTTTAACAATATAGAAAAAATAAAGTCTGTTGTTTTAGAAAAATAGAGAAAAAATAAAAGCTGTTGTTTTCTCAAGATTACCGAGGGAGAGAGGGAGAGAGAGAGAGAAATCGAATGCATATACCTAGCCTTTGCTTAAACTTTTGACGAAAAACGCGATTAATTTGCAGCATTTTCAGTTATGGCACGATTTAGCTACCAAGAAATTACGGTAAAATTAAGAAGGTAAAGTCACTTCAGATATGTATAGCCATCTCTGTATTTCATGTAATTCCCTTGCCAAATTTCACTACATGGAATACAGACTCCCATCTCTGGTTTGTGTCTATACTATCAATCTATGAATATAAATGTCGACAATGAGATGTTGTCAAATGCATAATTTTGAAAAATGATGGCATGAGTATACCTTTTTTAATTCTACCATGCAAGATTTGTACAACAGAGTATTTTCTCTGGATTTTATAATTATAAAATATTTTATTAATTTAGTATTTTCCATCATCTGACCTTCTTGCTCTCCTGCTTCAAAATAAAAAATCTTTTTCTATATGTTCGCCGCAATATATTATTAAAGAGTCAACTGTTTTTCCTTATTCTCATCTTCTTCCGATGGCCATGAGCAGCAGCGCGAACAACACAATGTGAATATGGCATGAAAGCCTACCGCAATTGCATGACTATTGCATTAGCTAATAGTAATAACGACGGTAAGGAGGACAAGAAGACGACGAAGCCGCAGCAGCAGCCGAAGGGAAATAAGGATATTTGCCAGCCTGCCAACCAACAAACCATCCAGCCATATGGCTGAGACAACAATGACATTATGACCTTCCTCCCCTCTAATATCAAACCGTACTTCACATTTCCTGCCTGACATATTCGCATATATGAATTTATATCGTATATTATATGTATGTAGTTATGTACGCCACATTGTGGCTAATTAACTGCTTGCAGTCGTAATATGTCCTGTACGATTTTTGTTTTTCGTTGAAGGATAACATTTTTTTTTTGTTACAAACCAGAGAGAAGATGAACTAACAACATTATTGAGTGAGACAATAATGGAATCTAAGTTCCAACATTGTTTGAATTTGAGAGGATAATATTTTAGCCTTCCTTTAGACATTTTAAATGAGAAATTTATTATTCAGCGGCCAACGGTTTTTATTTCCCACCCTAAAAAATACTGAAATTCTAATGACATGAACAGGTAATTAAATATTTACAGTTAAGGTGAAGGCGAAATGTTTCGTATTAAGGACATTCTATAATAAAAATCCTTTTGTAAGAGTTTGTGTGTGGCCGAATGTTAAATTGTTATGTATTCTATTTTCAACTGCCATAAGATATATGAGATAATTGTTTAATGCGGTTGTGTATGTTTTGTAAGAAGAGTGCAGATTGCACGGAAAAGGGATAATGTAGTAGATTAGGGTATCCAAGCAGGAAATGTTAGGGGTAAACCATTTTTAGATTTTTTATGGTTGGATTAAGTTTTAGGTTGATGCTTCCCTTGTTACAAAATATGAAATATTTTAAGAGAATTTTAAAAGACTGCCACCAAATTAAAGGGGATTTTATTTTCATTGAGAACATAATAAAGAATGCCGGGCTTCAATGCAACATCTAACGCATCCTCTTCGATCAAAAGAACTAATGTTTGTAATAAAAAAATTAAATAACATAATTTTTAAGTTTTTGGCGGGTTAACCTGCTTCATGAGGATGTATTTGACGTATATGCAATGTTATTGATAATTTAATCCACTAGTTTCGCTAAATCCGGTAAACATGCTGCAGCATATGTATATGCATGAACTATTAACGCTATCTTCGGATTGTTACAGCATTGACTTACTGCTGTTATCTCAATGAAGTTTTGGGTATTATTTAATGGACATATTGGTTATCCGTGAAAATAATGTCTGATTACAAAAGAATGACAGCTAAAATCGTAGACAGAGACGATCAGGGAACCTCATTTCTGATGACACATTATTATCTTCATTAATAAAGGAGTAAAGTCATTGACTGACTGACTCAATGATTCATCAACGCACAGGCGAAAGAGCTAAAGGTAGAATCTTGAAATTTTGGGTGCGGGCAACTCTTGGTCCGAAGGTGTCAGATAAGGTAGGACTTTTTGAAATTCTTCCTAGAACGCTACGGAAATGAGAGTCACTGATGAAGTGTTTGATGGATGTACCATAGGGTTTTTGGACTTTTGCCATATAAGTGTACGAAAAGCACTAACATGTACTGCATTTGGTACGATTTTGTTTGAGTTAAAAACTTGAAGCTTGAAATGGAAATCAAGGTTGAGGAGTAGGGTAGATGTAAGGAGGTAGTTTTGGAAGTGTGTACACATGCATATGAAAAGTACCAAACTGTACTAAATTTGTTACAATCTGAATTTAGAGGAACGGATGGAGCTGGAATCTCGAAATTTGGAATTAACATTACTGTTGGAGTTTAGGGTTTGGTTGTGGAAGTAATCTTCGAAATGTATACTTATGTGTACAAAAAATTCTAAATGACACTAAATTTGGTACAATTTCAATTCCGATTAGAGCTGGAATTTAGAAAAAGGATGACTATACCATTCTAGGATTGGCGTATGTAGGTAGTTTTTGAAATCCGTACTTATATATACTAAATGGTACAATTTAAGATTTGGGAGAACTGGTAGGGTTGGAATCCTTAAATTTGGAAATAAGATTTCTATTTCATTGTATGATATAGATACTTATGTAAATTTGTACTTGTGTAAGCTGGTATCCTGAATTTAAAAAATTGGATTATATAATATAAGTGGTTATGGAAATTTGTACTTTACTATATTATACTGAATTTGGATTTGGGTAAACCAATAGAGGTGGTATCCTGAAAATTGGAAGTTAGATTACTGACGGAGTGAAGGATCGTGATATGGACATAGTATTAGAAATTTGTACTGAAATGTATGAAATTTGGTACAATTTGGATTTGGGTGAACCAACAGAGCTGGTATTCTGAAATAAGATTACTGTCGGAGTACAGGATTGGGGTATGTAAGAGGTTTCGGAAATTGGTACTTATCTGTACTACAATTGGTACAATTTAAATTTTGGCAGAACCAATAGAGCTTAAATTCTGAAATTTGGAAATAGGATTTCTATTTGATTGAAATATGCTAGCTAGTTTTGGAAATTTATACTAAAAATTTATAATAAAATTTGATATTTAGATCACTGATGTATCTATGTTACAGATTTTGGCGTGATTTGCAAATGCGTACTATATTTGTACGAAATTTACTAAATGGCCCCAAATTTGGTATTTGGGTAAAGGGATAGGGCTGAAACCCTCAAATTCGATATTAATATCCTTGATGGTACATGGGATTGAGATGGTTATGAAAATGTGTATAATTGCGTGAAAAGTACTAAATTTGGTTATGGGTGAAGTAATAGGACTGGAATCCTCAAATTCGATTTGAGGTTCCTATTGGTATCTGGAATTGAGATATGAGGCAGGTTTTTAAATGTATACTATAATTGTACAAAATACTAAATGGTACTAAATTGGGTCTAGTTGAAGGGATAAAGTTGGAATGGCGAAATTTTTTACTGAGGTATCACTTGGTGTCGGGGATCGAAATATGGATGTATTTTTGAAAATGTATACTGCAATAGTACGAAAACTCCTAAATAGTACTAAATTTGGTATTGGGTAAATGGATAGAGCTGGAACCCTGAAATTTGATATGGGTGTTTGCGTCTGTGATTGAGAGAAGAAGCTGGCTTTGGAAATTCCTACTATAATTGTACTAAATTTGGTACTGGAGGAAACTACAGAGCTGAAATCCTGATATCTGATATGGATGTCGCTGTTGCTGTCTGAAATTCAAACTATGAACGTACAAAAAGTGCAAAATGCCACAAAAGTGCATGTTGGGCTAGAGCTGTTTCTGAGGTCATTGTTGGTTTCTAGGGTTTATATATACAGCCGTTGAACTAGTTTTGGACAGAAAAAAGTATGCAGTTCCAATATGCAATAGTTTTACTAATATCCTTCTCGGAGAACTTCAAAATTAAAGAATTTGAAGACTTTTTCGTGTAAAATGTAAACATTTTCCTATTATCCCTTCCGAAAAATGAAACGCTTATATAATTCAAAACTTTGAAATTCTAAAAATTTTAGTGCGATATATGAATTATACATTGTGAGTACGAAAAAGGCATAACATGAAATGTTGGAACAAATCCAACATTTTAAGTTGGATTTTTTGCCGACGAAATAATGGACACTTCCCGTCTATAATAAGTTTGGACCCCGAATTTATAAATAAGAGGAAAAACATATCAATTCGGGTTCTAAACTTATTATAAACAGCCAAGTACCCATTATTTCGTCGTCGAAAAATTTTAGATTCGCTCCAACAGTTCATATTAGGTCTTTTTAGTTCCATTGACTTAATTCTTAAAGTAATTATGGATCCTTTTCTTTATTACAATACGAAACGAAAACAATATTTCAAATACATTTTTCATATTTTAAAATTAAAATGCAAAATTTGCATAAACTCACTTGGAGTTTCTATTGCTTTTTTTTTGCCAAAATTCCAAAAAAAATTTTTCTGTTTTTTTTTTTTTTTGCAAAATCTTAAAAATATTTTTTTTTTTAAATAAAAGTATTCAGCTCAGGGGAGGATCACTCTCCTTAACGCATATCCACATTAATGAATAAAATCATTCGTTAATTTAATTCCAAACCTCACACATATTATATTATTCCTGATTTCCCATTTCAAACACACCGAATTCGAAGAACTCCTTTGACATCGATAATACTTAGTCCCAGACTTGTTATATAGAATTAAACCACTTTCGTTGATTTCAGTGCAAATCTGACAGGTCTTAGGTATAGTTTGCATAAATATAGGTCACTCGAATTGACTTAAATTTCCATTAAATTTAAAAAAGTGGAACAATTTTCACTAATTCTTTTTAAGATTCATTTAAATTTGTTAAACTTTTTGCTGTTTCCACAAGCGACATTTTACGCACTTCTCTGTTTACTCTCTTTTCGATTAACTTTCTACTTTTGCAGTTGCATTTTCTATCAATTTTTTTTTTCAGAAAGGATTTTTTTTATTAAAGATTAATTTTCTATATTCTCTTCTAAAAATCCACCTTTGGTTAACATTTTTAATTACTTTTTTTCTTCAGCAGTATTTTTTGTTAAACATTTTTTCAGTAACTCAGTAATTCACAGTTTCTTTTTTATTTATTAACATTTTAATAACTTCTTTATGCAGACAACTTTTCACTTTAATAGTTTTCCTTTATTTTTCAATATTTTATTTTATATAACATTGTTGAATTTTTGTTTGGTTTTTCATATTTTTTTCTTCTTCTGGCTTCTTTTCGCTAAAGAAAATCTATCCCGAAAAATATTGCAAAGAGAAGGAAAATTTTCGTCTTTTTTATGGGGCGTCGTTCGATTTCACTTTTAACATTTCTTGTTTCGCTTTTTTAGTTTGACAGTTTTTCTTCGTGTTTTTTTTTTTTTTCATTCTTTGGTTCACATATATATTTTTTTTGCTTTTGTTTGTTGTCAGTTTAGTGGATGCTGCTGTTGTTGGTGCTGGTGCTTTTTCACTTTTCATTTGGTCCATACACAATTTTATTATTGTTGTTATTGGTTTTATGGCGATTTTTGTTGCTGTCGCTGTTGGTTGGTGTTGTTTTTGTTGTTTTGGGGATACCTACAAAAGTATGTGAGAGTTGAACACATACACACCGATTGCCAGACAGACAGACAAACAGATTTGTGTATAAAAAATGTTTTTTTTTTTTTTTTTTCACTTTAACTTTATTTGAACACAATTTTTTAGGTTTGTTTTTATAGATTTAACATATTTTTTCGATATTGTTTATTATTAAAAATAAAAAAAATGCAATTGACAATATTCATGTCATATTGGGGAAATTTAATAAATATAAAATCTTCCTTCAAAGGTATACTTGATGTGATGAAAAAAAGTTCGAAGAGAGCATTTCATTTGTAGAGATAACTACACACATAATATACAGAGAGAAAGTAAATTAATCGTTTAGAAATTCCTCTAAAATATATTATTTTAAAAAAATATCTATTTATTTAAAATTTTATTATTTTAAGAAGTAAAACCTTTTTGTTTATATTTTAATTAAATATTATCTTATAAAAGAAAAACAAAAGAGAGAGAATTTTCTCTGCATCACAACTACAGATGTTATCCAGCAGCATAGTGGTAAATAAAGAGAACACTCTCTGCGATAGATAAATCTTTTTAACAGACTCATTAATAGCCGAAACCCCGTATGAATGATGTTGCTCAACATTATCTCAAGTGGAGTTCATTTAAAAGAGAAACAGTAACAGAACAGTTTCAAATGAAGAGTATTACAGAACTTCTTGTAAGGGAGTATCTCTGCAATGAGTAACTCTGTTAATAACAGTGATTCCAGGTATGGAAAGTTTAATAACATAATTTGCATATATCTCAATAGGTTACAAATAGAGAAAGTAGGCGAAGAAACACAGAATATCCTTCTGAGTTTAGACTTTAGTAAGAGGCAGAATTATTCTTTCCTTTTCAAGACAATGAGCATAGTAATGGAGTTGGAAATAAGAATAATTCTAGACCACAAAAACTAATTTATGAAATCTGCTACATCCTATTTATCCTCAGAAGAATTAGTTATGATAGGAAATATATAAATAGGACAGAAAATAGAGACAAAGATACCTTGTTATACGAAGTCTTGCCTAGCCATGATATGTTTTTAACAAACCTGTGGTTGATGATTTGATCTATGACAGAGAAGATCGTTAGAGTTTCTATCTCCTGCCTACCGTTCATCGTATGGCTTTTGCTTAACAGCGTGGGACTTCTACATAGTAGATGTTCAATCGTCTCTACCTCTTCTTCATTCTCACAAAGTCTACAGTAATCGGGACTACCGTTATTTAACCTAGTGGTCAGATATATTATAATGCAGTGGCCAGTCAGTGAACGTGTGTTTATGCCGCCAACAATGACTCTCGATTTGGTGGTACTAGACCTGATGGCTTTGAGGGCCGCCTGACTATTGTCCTGTAATTTCGGCAGCCTTCTTGCAAGAATATCCGCCTCAAAAACGCTGTAGTTGTCATTAAGCTTTTATGAACATTGGATTTGACAGAATATGCCAGCACCGGTGCTTTCTTTCATCTTAGAACCGTTAGTGCATATGGCCAGGCCGTCCAGAGGGGATCCACCAGGCAGTGCTGGATCCAAATGTAGGCATGTGCTGGATCCAAATGTGAAAAGTGCAATCCTCCCGCTTCCCTTGATGCTTGAAGGTGAGCTAATAGATCCAAGAGCTTGAAGATGGGCTAATGAGGGATCAAGTGATCTCTGTAAGACCACTGCGACGTACATCCAATGTATGATTTGTGGTCGAACCCTCAGAGAAATGAGACTTTTTTCGTGAGCTCCTCGATGTTTCTGCCCCCAAAAATTGATAATCCTGCTTTTTAAGATTCTTTCAATCCATTAAAACAGGCTTGAGGAAATACCAAACGCATAGAAAGCGTAATGGATGGACTTAAGCTTCACAGTTGTTGTTTACAACTTTGTATAAAGCATTGGCAGCTTTTCTCGATATAGAGGGAGAGCTTTTAACAACATGAAGCTCCAGTGGATCCATAACACTCTCGTTGTTATTGGCAGTCTCAACTGATCGACCTTTGACATAAGCGTGCTATGATGTACTTATTGTTCATGAATTTCAGTAACCCTTCCAAGGTCTTCACCAGAAAGGAGGAGAGGCTAATCGGTCTGTAGTAGTTGGGAAAAGTGTAATTAGGTTTCCCAACTTTGAGTATATAAGTCACCGTTACCTTCTTTAACAAACTGGGTATGAAGCGAAACCTGAGACAAGCTTAAAAGATTTCCTGCACCTTGGCTAATAGAAACGCGAATGCATTTCGCAACATTGCCGGTATTTAATCAGCAGGACCAAGGAACTTAAAGGGTAGAAAGGTTTTGATCGCCCATAAGAGCTTGAGATAGCTTATTACCTTTTTAATAAGTCTCTCCCCATCCAATGTATATCGTCGGACGGGTGTTAATTATTGCTACATTTTTACAGACCGGGAAGTGGGTGTCTGATAGAAGGTCCAGAGTCTCTAGACGATATACTGCCTATGAATTTGGGGCCCTTATAGAGTGTCTGGCAGCATTATCCACTCCCTCTATAGACTCTTTTCGAATAAAAAAAAAAAAACAAAAAAAAACTCTGTTTAGAAAATACTGCTAAAACTTACGCTAAAATAATCAAATATAGGAATTTACCGTTTATGAATAACTGGACCTGCATGTACAAATTGATATAGAATTTTGAGCTTATCAAAAATATATACACTTTATGGAGCCTAAAATTTATATTTCGAGGTGTTACAAACTGAATGACAAACTTAACACACCCTTCATACTATGGTGGCGGGTATAAAAATCTACAATTGTCGGTAATTCGGTTGTTAACTATCACTACTAATTCAACACAGTAAGTTTTATTTTTGCCTCCCAAAATATTCTTAACTCCAAAACCTGGATTTCTCATCTCTCAATTAAAATACTAACTAACATTCCATACTACCCATCCCTGCTGCACACTAAATGATGCTCTGCTCTCTTTAACAGTTTATCTGGTGTTACTGTTGAAATTCTCTTTTCCACACAACTCTGTTAAAGTTTACAGAGAACTCCAATGTTAAATGAAATTGAAGTTGGCAGTCTCTGTTTCGATTTTTACCGTTCATATTTTTCTCCTTTAACCTCCTTCTACTATTTTTATTGACTATTTTCATTTTGGAACTTCGTTTTCTTCCATATTTTCTTCTTCATCTCTGTTTTCTCCACTTTTTCTTTACAAATTCTTACGCACTCACACACACTTACATACCGAAATACAAACACTTTTTTTGAGTAGTGTTCACTTTACTATAGTTCTATGTCCTTTAGATGTTCGGTCGGTATCTTTCAGATATGCGACGAAGTTCCTTCAGTGTTTCACAGAAGATGTCTGTGTATTGGTATATTTTTGCATCAATGTTTGGATTTGTTACGTCTGGTCGAATATAGATATGGTGCATGTCTGTGTGAATTTAAATGAAAATATTAAAGTTGCTGTTTTACTATGCTGCTGATTTCTGACTTATAATGGGGGACAGATCCCCATTCGTGTGGCTTTGCCACTGTAGTGGTATATTTTTACAGCATTTTCCTTTTTCCATCATTCACCCTATGCGATTTACTCCCTACATCGGATATATGGCCATCGATATGTAGGTACGTCTACATGTATCGTTGCTGTTTACTATCATCCGCGTAAGTATGCAGTCACATAAGAGTGAGTATCTGTGTGTAGTTCTGCATTTGAAGTTGTATTGTTAAATTGTAATGCAACCCCATATTAAAAGCTTCAAAAACTTCGAGCTCCCTATTTCACAGAGTTTCGTATGTGAGTGTGTACATTTGTATATCATTCCCTCTCTTTCTGTTTTTTTTAGCCAACTAGAGTTACTCCCCAGCGAATGCATTTTCAAGTAGTATTTTCTGTTTTCGTGTGCAAATGGGGCCCTACTTACCCTAGGTGGTCCCCATGTATATGTGTGTATGTGTATGTTTGTTTGTATGTTTATTTTACAACTTCACTATCTGCCATGCATTCACATGTATGGACACCAATACAGGCGCACTCACTTGCAGACGTATTCAATTTTTGTTGAGTATTTTCAAGATGGCGTCGTTTCAGTCAGTCAGTCAGTGTCGTTCGTTGGTTCGTTCAGAACCTACAACAACATTTGGAATATAATTCTGTGGGTCTGTCGGTGTGTTTTTTCCTGTCTTTCTTTCTACGTCTCCGTTTTTTTTGCTGTGGAGGGTTGTTGTAAACAATAACAACAAAGGTTGAATATAATTTTGTGTTCGTTTGTTTTTCTTTCTTCTCCATTTTTTGTTTCCCCGCTATAGAATAGATAAACTCTGCACGAAGGCACAAATTCACACACGCACCCAAACATACATATGTATATTACATAGTGTGTAATCTTGTTACCCTTCATATAGACTGGCTGCTCGAACATTTGTAACAATCATACGCCAAGGTGGACCTTGCTGTTGATTTGGATAACAAAATTGGTATTGGTTTGTTTTTTGGCATTTTTTTTTTATTTCAAGATTTGTTCTGAGATTTTGAAACGTAGTAGTTTCTACTTCGTTACAAAAAAAGTACTACCAAAAATCGAAAATATTAAAGACAATTGTTTCAACGAACGCAAGGCGGTCATATCTTTATAATAAGTATTTTTGCTATAAAATGGGAGAGAAAAAAATAGGGCAAAACAATAGGGTCGGTACTCATATAGGGGCGTTATATGAACTTATATATAGGAGAAGATAGCAATTCAGTTTCAGGAATAATTTTGGTCTTCCGAAATTATAGATAAGAGTAAAATTGATGCAACAATGGAACCAATCAATGACATGCAGTTTGCGTTATATTTAGAGTTGACTCAATCTAGTTCAAAGTACGGTATATCTCTCCCTATGCGTATGAGTGATTTCATAAATTGCATATATTTCACATTACTCATACGCAGAGTTTTGATACGAATCGATCTAGAATGCCACAACTCCGTCGACATCACTACTAGGGTCTCTTAAGAGCAACTTGTATTAATCGGCGTCCAAAAAAAGTCCACTTTAATATTTTAGATTCGTTTCAACAGTTCATGTTATGCCTCTATAGAACTCAAAATGCACAATTTGTACAGGATGACAAAATTTTTAAATTTTTTTGCTATCAAAGTTTTAAATAACTTAAGTCTTTCCTTTTTCGTAAAGAATAATTGGAAAATGTTCACTCAATACCAAATTTAGTAACATTAATTTCGCATACCCAAAACAATCTACATCTCTCCATCTCAGACAACAACACTGAACCAAAATTAGTGTCATTAAGTACTTTTCGAAAAATTATAGTACGCAATTGCAAAACCACCACCAGATCCCAAAACCAGGTACCAACCTCAATATCAAATTTCGGTATTCCAGCTCGATAAATGCCCACAATAAAAAATTTTAATTTTTAATTTTAGTACTCATTTGCAAAGTTGTTTCGTAGCTCAATTCTAGACACCAACAGTTATCGCCATACACAATTTTTACGGATTTAGCTCTATTCTTTCACCCAATACCAAATCTAGTAGCATTTGGTACTTTTCGATCAATTACAGTACGCATTTCCAAAACAAACTCCACATCTCATACTCAGATATCAACAGTGATCTCTATCGCATTTTGTGGCATTTTGCTCTTTTCGTACGTTCCAAAATCACCTCCTTCCCTCAACTACAGTCACCAACAGCCACATCCATATCAAATTTCAGGACTTTGGCTATATTCCTTTACCAAATACCAAGTAGTACTAGTACTACTTAGTACTCTTCGTACAAATATAGTACACATTTCCAAAACCACCTCTATATCTCAACTCCAGATAACAACATGGACCGCAATATCAAATTTGAGGATTTCAGCTCTATCCTTACCACAAATTTAGAACCATTTAGTACTTTTCGAAAAAAATATGCATTTACTAAACACCTATAGAATTTCAGAATTTTATCTCTTTGCATTCCGCCAATACCAAATTTAGTACCATTCAGTATTTTTAGCAAAATTATAGTACACATTTCCCAAATCACCTCCATATGTCCAGGCTATACATGAACAGCAAACAGATAATGCCAAATTTCAGATTTCGGCCACCATCTGTTCACCCAATACTAAATTGTACCAAATACAGAACTATTTAGTACATTTCGTTAACTTCTAGTCCACATTTCCAAAAGCATCTCTTCATCACAAACCTACCACAAACAAGTATCGCAATACAAAAGTTCATATTGTCAGCTTCATCCGTTCACCTTAAGCCAAACTGTTCCAAATTTAGTACACATTTCCAAAACCACCTTACCATAACCAAACTTACTTTGCAACTTTGATTCTCATAACAAATTTTTTAGCTTTTTTAGTTCACATAATACCGATTGGTACGATTTTAGAAGTTTAGTACCAACCTTAAAAAAAATTTTCAAGAATCTTGTATCAGCTGCTTCGCCTGGACGTTGGTTTACCGCAGAGCAACATTCGGGTAGGTTTTATTGACCGTTTGAAGTCATAATTCGTGCCAAAGGTGACCAATTCGAGCAAATCTAAATTTATTCTAAAATTTGATGATATTTCCGACATTTTTTGCTTTCATTCAGTAAAATTTACAAAAAATGTAAAAACTATTGCGATTGACTTTGTTGCAGTTATTTCATCTCACCCTGTACAGATAAAAGAATACCACCCTATCCCAAGAAGGATTCCAGACCCCGAATAAAATATCCCTTAAAGTATTACTTGACAGTACTTTTACCACCTCTTTTCCTATATTCATAGAAAGTCATCAGAAGCTCTTCCACCTATAGAAGATCCCTAGAGGGTATTGTTATCATACATTATGTCTTTGGGAGTATTCTGTTTTTGTGCAAAAGGAAACGAGATGGACCCATATGATTTGGATTATCTCCATAGCATCACATTCTGATTCGATTGTTTATGTCTGTCCATTTAGAACAACTCACAGTGAATGAGGTACCAACCCACCAAAACAAAAAAAAAAAAAAAACAATTGATCAAATCTACCACCCCTTTTGACTACCAAGAACGAATCGCTTAAAGTATTCAGATGAGTTGATCTATTTTTAAAATCATAGTTTAAATATTGAAGTTCGTTCTCTAATTATAGGTTTTTAAATTTCATAACTCTAGTATAAATGTCCTAAGTCTAAGTAATCTTAATAGATCCCTAGCCAATATTTTGCAGAAACTTACGTTGTATGAATCTACATCACCCAAACTAAGCCTAGTGTAAGATTAACAATTTTATATTCGCTATCAATTTTGGGTGGGAGAAAGTATCTGCAAGTGGTAGTATCACATGTCTCATGTATTTCATATGTCTGTCATGTTGATGACAAATCAAAACAAGTTAAAAACCAGTAAGTTCGGCCAGGCCGAACTTTGAATGCCCTCCACCATTTGGAATGAATTTGGAAATTTTCAAAATAATTTTGTTTAAATTTTAAAAATACCGAATATAGCCGTTTTATTGGGGTTTATTCGACGTGGACCTATAAAGGCATTGTTTGTCATAAGCTATTACCATATTCGAATTCGATAACTTGAAATATATGGTGAATGTAGCTAAAATTATCAACATATCGTATATAGGGAGGTACCGTTATATCGGAGGTGTGTGAAGACCAGCCATACAATTTTCTGTCAGAGGCTGTAGCATCCATTACGAAATTTAAATAAGACATTTCAAACAATTTCGATGGATATTGTACCTAAACTCGTCAAAATACCGAATATAGGGAGGTACTGATATATAGGGCACATACGAAGACGTGGACCTGCATAGACAATTTTCTGTAATAGGCTGTAGTATCCACTACGAACTTCAAATATTCCAATTCCGGTGAATAATGTCGCCAAAATCATCAAATACCGAATTTTGGGAGGTACAGTTATATGGGGGCTATACAAAGACGTGGACCTGCACAGACAATTTTCTGTCATAGGCTGTAGTATCCATTACGAACTTCAAATACCAAATTTGAAACAATTCCGGTGAATAATGTCGCTAAAATCATCAACATACCGAATATCGGGAGGTACATTTATATGGGGGCTATATGAAAACGTGGACCTACATAGTCCATTTACGAACGTAACCTGCCTACTGAAAAAATAAACATGTGTGCAAAATTTTAGCCTTCTATCTTAATTCGTTCGAAAGATAGCGTGATTACAACAGACAGACAGACGGACGGACATCGCTAAATCGACTTAGAATTTTACGCTGATCAAGAATATATATACTTTGTTGGGTCTGACATGAGTATTTCGAGGAGTTACAAATGGAATGACAAAGTTAATATACACTCCATAGTATGGTGGAGGGTATAACAATATTTATTAAATATGTTCAGATATATATAATCGATATTTAACCAACTAATTGAATTAAACTAAAATTCTTTTGACAATTCTTCTAAATCTTCCAACCGAACTTATTGAGCTTACGATCTCGTCACTTGGGTAAAAAGTTTTTGTCACGGGGGTTATTTTAAAATAACTCTTAGGGAGAATAACCCCTGACAAAAACCAAGGGAACTGATGAGGATTGGTGGCACACAAAAAAACTATGGTATCTCTAACAAAAATGCCAACCCTGTTCAAACTATTTATTAGTTTAGGAAACATATGATACTAAATGCGCCGATTGTACTTGAAACTATCTCAATTTCCCTTAATTGGAATTTCATTGAAATGAACATTCATATCAAATACAACTCGTTATCGCAAAGTAATTGTGGAGAAGCGATTGCCATTCCATTGAAATATCCATTATGTCCAGTGTATACCTTGGAATACATTTTCATGGAATCCTTTGCCAGGATAAAATATTTTATTTTTCAGAAATTCATTATATCTCCAGTTTTTACTCTGCTTTTTTTAATAAACCCATATACACACTCTCAAACAAATGTTGTATTGTTTATATTTCTTCTTTACGACTAACCTGTCTATGTGTCCTTCCATTTGTATGTTGGAGTTTTGATTTTTTTCGATAGATTTTTCTTAATCATGTTTATTAAGGTTTTAATGAATATTAACTGAACACAGCTATTATTAAAAACTTTTCACGACACAGCAATTCGTGAAAAGTTTTTAATAATTTGATTTTCAATAATTTTTTCAAATACCGACCACTGTACTCCAAAGAGGTTATGGTCTTGTCAGTACGTCTGTAACAAACTAGAGAATATAACATTTATTTAGACAATATAGCATTTAATTTCGTTTAATAAATAATTCACTGCATCCAAATGAAACGAAAAAGTTATATATCTGATACGGGAATGGTGATTAAATTATGCAAACCATGAAAATTTGAAAGGTATTTATCGCTTCGATTCAGTACATATCGGATGAAGATATATATGGAACCAATATCCAAATCAATCCAAGTCGATAAAACTTGATTTCGATTTTCACCAAATTTGAAGTACCTGCTCCTAGGCTGAATCAGGCCAGAAGTGCCGGAAAACATCCTACTTGGACGAATATTACACAATTGGCGCACAATATAATTGAAATCAGGCGAAGATATATATGGGAGCTATATCTAAATTTTGACAGACTATCTGTAATTTTCAATAGGTTCGCCCTTGCCCAATGAATGCGATCTGTACTTTGTTAACAAAAATACATGGACAGACGGACAAACAGACCGACGGACATGCAAAAATCGACTCAGAATGTGATTCTATGCAGATCATCAAGAGGAACTATGGGTCTATCTCGTTTCCTTTTGCCTGTTACAAACAAATGAACAAAGACCTAATACCCTGACCACCTTGTGGTGTAGGCTATAAATAGTTATCCAAAACACGGAAATGTAAACTAAACTCAGCAAGTAAAAAAGTAGTTAAGTTTGGCCGGTGCGATCACTGGAAAGTAAGGATGGGGGTAAAAGAAAAGCGGCAACCTGAATAGAAAATGTTCTGCTAGAGAAGTTAAACCCTTTATAAAATCCAAATATAGAATTTTAAGACATTTTATTAGAAAATGTGGCTAGAATCATCAAAATACCTAATATTGGAAAACGAATCCGATAACGTGAACCTATATAGACGATATTCTGCCAGAAGAGGTAGAACCCGTTATTAACTCTAAATACCGAATTTTAGATTATTTCTTAAGAAAATGTGACTAAAATCTTCAAAAGATCGTGTATGAGGAGGTACGTTTATATGGGGTTGAACCCGTTATTATCTCTAAATACCAAATATTAAACTATTCCTTTAGAAGTTGGGGCTTAAATCGTTAATATACCGAATATGGGAAGGTGCACTTATATGGAGGCTATATGAAAACATTGACCGATATCGTCCATTTTCGAACTTGACTTGTCGGCAGACAAAATGCAACTGCATGCAAAATCTTAGCTTTCTTTCTCATGCCGCTTAAACGGACAGGACTATAACGACTTAGAATCCTACGCTGATCAAGAATATATGTATATACTTTGTTGGGTCCAAAATGATTATTTCGAAAAGTTACAAACGGAATGACAAAACGTATTGCCCACGTTACTTAAAAAAGACTAACTTATCCAAACTTGGCGGGCTATCCAAGCACTACCAATAAAAAAAGCTTCAATTGGGTAAGTTTCACAGATATGAACATCGAGAGAGAGAGAGAGAGAGAGAGAGAGAGAGAGAGAGAGCTGAACAGCTATTGACTCTCTGCACATCAAATTTGTTGTTGGTAAACAAGCGAACAGTTCTGTCTGTCTGTGAATTTACCGATCGTAGGCGATTGTGTACGGGGTGCGGCGAATTTTTCATGAGTGGTCTGTTGGCGAGCACTGATCTAAATTATACAAAAATCGAAGATAATGCATCGATGTTATTCAAATTACGTGCATAATATATCTACATTATCCAATCGACATTGACAATGTATTTAAATTATCCAAAGAACGTAGATTATATATCTAAGAAAACTGAACAAGGTGCAAAATGCATCTACAACGTGGATGATGTATATCCATTTTTAAGCAATGTGAACAGTGATCTATGTTATCCCCACAACCTTAATTTGTATGCGTTAGTCAAATAGCATATGTAATGTATCTACGTTATCCAATCAACCTGAATCAGCCAAAAAGCATAGGAAATGTACCTATGTTATCCAAACTACGTGGCTAGAATATCTAAGTTATTTAAATCATATATCTACGATATCCAAATAAATCATTGCTTTTGTATCTATGTTATCCAAAAAATACGTTATCTGCGCATGGATCCGTTATCTGAGTTATCCAAACGCTTTGATCTCTACAATATGGATAATTTATCTATGACATGAAAAATGTATCTATAACGTATATAATGTATCTATAACTTGGATAATGTATCTACGACGTGGATAATGTGTTATCCAAACAACATGGAAAATTTATCTTCGTCATTTAAAGACATGGATAATGTATCTACGATATCCCAACAACGCGATAATATATCTCCAATATTCCAACCAAAAACCAGATAATAATCCCAATTAAAAAAAGCTAGGATAGTGCCTAGGATAATTGCCTTGACCAAACAGCGTGGATAATGTATCTACAATTTGAATAATGTATCTACGATTTGGATAATGTATTTACATCGCTGATAATGTATCGAGAATATGGAAATTGTGTCTGTAACGTGAATAATTTGTTATCGAAACAATATGGGTAATGTATCTGCCTTATCAGAATAGCGTGGATAATGTATCTACAATTTGAATAATGCATCTACGATTTCGATAATATATCTGCAATGTGGAAAATGTATCTATAACATGAAGAATGTGTTATCCAAACAACATGGAAAATGTATCTGCCTTATCCAAACAGGGTGGATAATGTATCTGCAATATCTAAACAGCGTCGATAATGTATCTACAATTTGGATATGGTATCTACGATTTGGACAATATATCTCCGACGTTGATAATGTATCTTCAATGTGGAAAATGTGGATAAAATATCTAACTAACCCGAAACCTGGATAATAGATATAACTTATCCAAAAACGTGGATAATGCATTCGAGTTGTATCTATCTATAATGTGGCTAATATATCAACGATTTGAATAATGTATCTACAACGTTGAAAAGGTATCTGCAATGCGGAAATGTATCTGTAACGTGAATAAATTTTTATCCAAACAACATGGGTAATCTATCTGCCTTATCCAAACAGCGTGGATAATGTATCTACAATTTGGATAATGTATCTACGCCGTTGATAATGTATCTGCAATGTGGAAAATGTATCTTTAACGTAAATAATGTGTTATCCAAAAAACATGGATAAAATATCTAACTCATTCAAAACGTGGATAATATATCTAACTTATCCAAAAACGTGGATAATGCATTCGAGTTATTCAAACATCATGGATAATACATCTGCAACATGGAGTTGCATATGAGAATGTATCTAAATTATTTAAATAAAATGGATAATGTACCTACAACCTCCAAAATTCCTTCTAAGAGAACCGAAAACTTTCCTTAATAACACCGATAAGGTAAAGTATTTATATTTTGCGATTGGACTTCTCGTGAGGATAGGTGTATTATTTTAAATTTCTTTAATATTGGTATTTTCGATAAAGACCTTAAAAAAGATGCATCCCCAGGAAACTTCACATCGCTGCAATATTTTTGAAACTCGTCTCTATCAATAGTTTTGTGCAGAAAAAAATACGACGATTTTAAGGGTATGTAATGCCATTACAAATAATAGCTAAACACGGTAATGGAGTTTATTTAAAGGAGTTGAGCAATTTCCAAGAAATTTGCAAACATTACGTTTTAGCTATTTTGAAGTATTGAAAAAATAGTGCAAGCCCAGATTTATGAACCCACTGCACTGACATGGAAAAAGTATGTATCTCAAATGCGATTAGAGGAAATATATAAAACTATTGTCTCTATTTCAAATATCCTCCTTCTACATCTGATAATATTCCCAATTTTTTCAACAATTTTCAAATTTTCCCCAACAAAAATTAAAATCGAATTCATAGATAATTATAATAACAATGTCGTCTGGACTTTTTTTTCGAACAACCCCATTTACATTGAGACAGACCAAAAATAATCATCAAAATCTTGGACACAAAACCTAAGAATGAGAGCCGGGGAGTTATTTTCTTTTTCATTTGTTGTATCCCAAGAAGAAGCAGAAGATGAAGAAACAGAAACAGCCTCCCAAATGTTAGAGGCAAGGCAGAAGAAAAATAAAACGACAATGGAAAATAACAACAAAAACGCAAACAACGAAAAAGAATAGAAGAAGAACAACAACAACAAAAATACGGGGCTGAAAATGAAACGACGCAAATCGTACAATCCGGGATATAATAGAATACAACTTGCGCACGGCTGCTTGGCTGTTTGGCTGGCTGGCAGAGATACTCAGCCACAACCACAACAATAGCCGAAACACACGAACGACCGAACGCTGCCTGCTGCCTGTGTTACCAAAATACAGTAGCAGGACACCGCACCGCATACACACGAACAAACGAACATACGACCGAGCATGAACATCCCAAATGCCGAAAAACGAAGCCTGCATTTATTTGCTCTGTCGGATGCGGAGCACAGCAGAGATGAAGATGAAAGAGCGCTCTTACATTTCGGAAATATAGATACAGATTATATTGTAATATATACACCATGGAGGCTGCCAGACGATGGAGCTGGTGGAGCACAACCCGAAGCAGTCCTTTGCCTTTTGCAACGGCAGAAGCGGCAGCAGCCAACATCACAGTATACTATGTATCCTCGTTAGACCTGTGATGCTGGGGGTGCTTCCATTCGCACGGAGGAGAGGAGATGTCAGCAGGGCATGTAGAGAGGAGGCTGCAGGGTTCAGATTTTTTTCTTCTTCTTCTTTTATCCTGCAGCTTGGAAAAAATTTTCTTCACCACTTTTCTTCAATTTGATATAACACACAAATTTTTTTTCTTGAGAATTTTTTCATTTTCAAATAAAATAATTACTTTTTTCATTTTTTTAACCGGGCATTTTGTTAATATCATTAACTGGAATCGCAAACATTTTCACAAATTTCTTGGATTTCTATACACAAAATTAGCTTTTTGCAAAAATTTTCTATTTTTTTTCCAGCCTTTTTTGCTGGCCAAGAAGCACCTTTTTATATTGGTGTGTGTGTATGTGTGTGGATTTTGTAATTTTTCAATTCAATTTCGACGGACTATTCGAGCAATTTTTTCATTTTACCAACACTCGCGACGCGTTCAATAGAAAGACTGAATTCAGTCAGGATCTCAGCGCGAGACTTATGTCTCCCCTTGGTCAGAAAGACAGAAGAGCATCCCAACAAAAACAACAACAACAGCCATAGAGAGTAGATATACAGCAGCCAGTCACAAAGATGTACCGTTATACTCGTACAACACCTAAATTGTTGATGTATTTGAAGGATAAGGGCGGAGGTGGGGGAGCACTGGGGGTAGCGTTGTAGGACAACAAAACAGCATTCATTTGCTCTCTGCTCCGTGTTCTCAATTACAAGCTGCCAGCGAGCCAGTCAACCAAACGTTGCTTCTATTCATTTGGGGTACATACACGAAAATCGTACACACACGGTTGTGTTGTTTAACCCCCCAATTTGTGGGGGGATATAAAGTGAATGTTTGAAGGAGGATGTGACAATTGAATTCCTATTCAAAAACCAAAAAAGGACGTGGATAATTAATCTGAATTTTTAAAAATGGAATACCTTAACGTTAATAGTCGATATAATAAAATATGGCACAGTCATATAGCCTCTAGGATGGTTGGTATTGAAATTGAGATATATCGATCCACGTTTTGGAATTGCCGCCATATAACGGTACCTCCCCATATTCGATATTTTGATGATTGATAAAAATGGAATTTAGTGGTCATAATGGGTTCTGGCTCCAGTGGCGAAACATTGTATGTATAGGTTCACGCTTTTGTAAAGCTCCCATATAACGGTACCTCTCAATATTATTTTTGCCACTTTTTTTCACAGATTTGTCTAAAGTTGGTGTTTGTAGTTCATAATGGGTTCTACCTCCGTTGGCAGAACATTGTACATATTGATCCAAATTTTTGTCTAGCCACATACAACGTTACCTCCCGATATTCGTTATTTTGGTTTTAGTTACTATTTGTTACTGATTTGTCCAAAAATTGTCATTTATAGTTCGTAATGGGTTCTTCAGTTACGGAACATTATATGAATAGGTCTACGTTTTCATACAGCCCCCATATAAGTGTACCTCCCGATATTCAGTATTTTAATGATTTTTGCCGCATTTTCCATGGGTTTGTTTAAAAATGCGTATTTGAAGTTCATAACAGGTTCTAGCTCCGGTGGCAGAACATTGCATATCCAGGTACCTAATGGTGGAGGGTTCGGCTCGGCCGAACTTAATGTCTTTTTACTTGTTCTTAATTATCCACAAAATTGAAGCTTAATTATCCACAGATTGGATAATTTATCCTTAATTATACACAGAGTGGATAACTTGTTATTAATTATCCACATACATAGATAAATATCCTTAGTTATCCACACACGTGAATCTTGTATCCATAATTATCCACCAACTTGGATACTTGATCCTTAATTATACACAAACATGGATATTTTATCCTTAATTATCCATAAACGTGAATAATTTTTTCCGTAATTATCCAAAGGCTGGATAATTTGTCCTTAAATATCCAAAGTGTAAATAATGTATACTTATTTATTCACAAATGTGTGTCTTGATTATCTACAAACACGGATAATTGATCCTTTAATATCTACAAAGACGGATATTTTATCCCTAATTATCCACAAAGTATATAATTTATCCTTTGTTATCCACAAACTTGGATAATTAACCATTAAAACCATCCTTACTTATCCACAAAGTCGATAACTTATACGCTTGTGGATAATTTATCCTTAATTATCCACAAATGTGGCAAATTTATCATTAACTATCACCAGAGTGGATAATTTTCCCTTAATTATCCACAAACTTGGATAATCAACCCTTATTATTTATACCTACTTATCCTCAAATTGGATAATTTATCCTAAATCATCCACAAATTGGATAAATTATCCTTAAATGGGAACTTAATTATCCACAACCGTGGATAATTTATCTTTAATTGTCCACAGAATTGGCTAATTTATTATTAATTATTCCGAGAGAGGATAATTTATACCTAACTGTCCAGAGAGTGGATAATTTATCCTTAATTATCCACAAACGTGGAATTTATCATTAAGTATCGCCAGAGTGGATAATTTGCCTTAATTATTCACAAAGTGGATAACTTATCCTAAATTATCGACATACTGGATAAATTATGCTTAATTAACCACAAATGTGGATAATTTATTCTTAATTATCCACAAATGGATAATTTATCCTTAATTATACACAAAGGAAACTTAATTATCAACAAACGTGGCTAATTTATCATTAATTATCCACAAACTTGGATAATCAACCCTTAGTTACCCACAGAGAGGTTAATTTATCCTTAATTATCCACAAATTGGATAATTTATGATTCATTATCCGTAAGGGGGAATAATATATTCTTAATTATTTACAAACTTGGACAAGTTATCCTTCATTATCCACAAACGTTGATATATTATCCTTAATTATTCACCAACGCGAAAAAATATCCACGAACGTGGATAATTTTTTTAAATTATGCATTGAACGAGAGTTATCGCCTTTTGGAAAATAAGTTACCATTGACGAATAAATCAATGTTAAATAAGGGTTAACATTTTTGTAAACCCTCAATTGGGCGCATGTCCCACAATTCTACGGATCAAATTTTTGAATAACTGAGAGTAAAATAAACAATTTACGTAAAGTTGGAAAAAGGGTCCACAATACAATCGACCAGCCAGCCAGACATCCAACCATCCTGTCACACAGCGGCCATCATCTAGTGAGCCATCCATCCATCTGTTCTTTTCTCTGTATTCATGTTCATTATGCCCTGTCGTTCTACGCTCCACAACAAACAACAACGTATCCCACAACGTACGTTTCATACGCGCGGAGATTGGCCAAAATGAAAATGAAATTTTTCTTCCAATTTCTCTGTTTTGTGTCACAACTGAGATTTGAGATTCGTGAGTGGAGATGGCTGTAATTGTTGCTGTTGTAAAGCTAAATGTGTTGATGTGATGATTGATGATTGAATTGTGTGATGATTGAATTGAAAAGGAGTTATGTTAGCTCTCCTTTACTCCTTGCAAATTTAACAGCAACTTTGAGGGGGTTATGTGTTGTGAGTGCCACGAAAAATTATCTAAATTTCTCTTAAATTGCCTTAACATTCTGCACAGCATCAACATTCTGTAGCCAAGATTTATGTGTTTGTTTATCGCTGGAACTTCAATGGCTTCATTGCCTAACATATTTCGCCCAAAATCACATTTGTCATAATAGCGGATGTCTCGATTTGAATCACTTTGCCAATGATAGTTCCGTCATAGCATCAATACCTAAAACTAAAACACATTTCCAAATGATATCTCATCATTCTGGGTTTCAAAGCCATAATTGAATTTATACGATTTCCCTTTTCGGGTTACAGCCTCCGAGATGCCTTCTAAGGATGTGCAACTACAACGCAATATTCATACACAATACCCCATCAAACCTCCTTGCAGGCTAGGAGGATGTTTGTGTTGTTGTGACACCAGTTGTAATAGTTTGTGGTGCAATTTGTATGACATCCGTACAACATCAGCCAGCAACCACATCGGAGGCGTTGTATGACTGCTCCTCCGTATTTGTCAGAGTCATTCATTTCTCGTAAGCTTCTTTCTTTCGTTCGTAAGGTTTCCATCCTGCCTGTGGCTTAAATTCAATTTTCACCTAAAGAAAATGCTGTTAAAGATAATTGAGTAATTTGCCTCAAGTGTAAATTTTTAATGGATTTCATTCCTCGACAACTTTCTCTGCTCGATAGCTGGATGATTGTCGTTCGTTCGGTCGGTGGGTCGGCTGGTTGGTTGGTTGTTTGCCCTAAGGAGCAATAATGGCAAAACTATTTGAGTGTGCATTTCATATGACATTACATGTGAATGTGGACATGTTTGTTTGTGTGTGCGTGTGTGTGTGAGGAACTGTGAATTCAAGATAAATGTGTATTGGGGTGTAGTAAAATAAGAAATTAATAAAAATAATAGATAATATTTAATATTTTTTTTAATTTCCAAAATGTGCAAATATTCGTTTGCCAAACGGATTTGGATTATTTCGTTGGTGGATAATTTGCAATAAACTATCCAGGTTTTTGGAAACTATCCAGGTTTTGGGTTTAAGGTAGTTTCGAATAAATTAAAAACAACATTGTTGGTTTCGAACTTTGGTGAGTTTTGATAAGTTGTCCATAATTCCGGATAATTAACTACATTTTGGCCAATTGTGAGCAATCTCGAATTCAGATAAATTTTCCACGATTGTAGAATATTTCAAGGGGTTTGTTAAATTATCCATAATATCAGATAATTAATTTATATTTGTGGATAACTTCGGATAAATTCGTCAGTTAATGCACGTTTGTGGATAATTTGATTTTCGGATACATTTTTCACGATTGTGGATAATTTCGATAGATAAATGATCTACAATAACGGATAATTTTTTTACCTTAATGGAAAACTTCGGATAATTTTGGATAAATTATCAATGTTAGTGGATAATTTCGAAGATAGTATCTATGTGATTGAAAATTTCGGATACAAAATACAAGTTTGTGGATAATCCGATATTTGGATAAAATTACCACAATTGTGGATAATTTCGATTTATTTGGATAAATTGAATAAAATATTTACCTTAAAAGATAACTCCGGATAATTTTGAATAAATTATCAATGTTAGTAAATAATTTGGGATAAATTATCCTTGTCAATTGCAAATAACTTTGTATAAATTATCAACCTTAGTGGATAATTTCGGATAAATGATCTTTGTGATTGATAGTTTCGGATAAAAAATGCACGGTTTTAGATAATTTCTATACCGTAAAAATAATCTATAATATCGGATCAGTTGTTCATAATATCGGATAAATTGTCCAAAATACCAGATATTTTATTTAGGTTAGACGATTGTCGGATCGGATAAATATTCCTTGTTTTTGGACAATTGTGAGTGAATTATCTTAGTGCTTTCATAATTTCAGATAAATGATACAACTTTGTACATTATTTAACTTTTCGGATAAATTTGATGCAAGTTTATGGATGACTTCAATTTTCGGATAAACTTTTCACGATTAAGGATAAATTAGGCAAATGTGGATAAATTTAGGCGATTAACTTCGGATGAATAATCCTCGTTTTGGACCATTGTGAATAATTCTGGATAAATTGCCTACGTTGGTGGACAATTTCGATTTTCGGATAAGTTTGGATAAATTACATAATTTGTACGAAATTATCCATCCATATGGAATCTCATATAAATTATTTTTGTTTGTGAGGGATTTCGGATAAATCTTTCACGTTTGTGAATAATTTTGGATAATTTATCTGCATTTGTGGATAGTTACGGGTAATTTATATATGTTTATAAATAATTACCGATAAGTTAACCACAATTGCGGATGATTTTGGATAAATAATCAACGTTTCTGGATGATTTCGTATATTTTCTTAATTCCATCTCTATCCCAAGAACCAACAGCACATTTTGTGGCATCTTGCACATTTTGCACCAAAATCAACTAGTCTCAGCCACCGACACCAAGAGTGACATCCATATCAAGTTTCAGATTCCAACTCTATCCGAAAATCTATTTCCGAAACCACCTCCATATGTCCAGTTTACACATAAACAGCTAGCCTCGTATCGAATTTCAGATTTCAAGCACTATCTGTTCATCCATAGCCAAATTGTACCAAACCTAGTACTATGTAGTACTTTTCGTTCACTTGTAGTCTACTTTTCCAAAACCTCCTCTTTATCACAAACCAACCACCAACCCCAGAATAAAATTTCAAAATTTCAGCTTCAACAGTTCTTCCTAAGCGAAACTGTTCCAAATTTAGTACCATTTAGTACAGTTCGCACACATTTCCAAAACCACCATCATATACCGAACATACTTTCCAACCTTGAAATTTCAAATTTTAAGCTCTATCCGCTCACATAATAATACCAAATGGCACCATTTTAAAAGTTTAGTACCATTTTCTAACTTTTCGTAACCATAAAGTTCGAATTTAAAAAAATCCTTTGGTGCATCTATTCTGCACTCCATCAGTGACTCTCATTCCAAGTTTCAGAATTCCAGCTCCATCGGTTAATCACAATTCCAATTTGTACCGTATTATTGTACACTACACTCCGACAGTAATCTTATTTCCAATTTCCAGGATACCTGCTCTATTGGTTCATCCAAATCCAAATTGTACCAAATTTAGTACCATTAAGTACACTTAAGTACTAATTTTCGTAACTACCTACATCATACAGTCCAATAGTAATCATATTTCTAAATTTCAGAATTCCATCTCTATCGTTTTACCCAAATCATAATTGTACCAAATTTAGTACCATTTAGTACTTTTCGTGTACATAAGTACATATTCAGAAAATTTCCTCCATATCCGCCAATAATGTTAATTTCAAATTTCATCCGTTCAAATGTACTAGATTTAGTACCGTTTAGTACTTTCCGTATGTATGTACATTTCCAGCACAACCTCCTCACATCGATTTTACTCCTAAACCTTGATTCCCATTCCAAATTTCAAGTTTTTAGCTCTTACCCAGCTCCATCGTTTACCGTTTACATGATACGAAATGGGGCTAAACGTAGTAAAAACCCTTTGGTACAACTACCATGCACTCCATCAGGGCCCCTCAATCTAAATTTAAGAGTTCTAGCTCTACTTATACCTATATATAATTATTTAAATATTTTTCTTTATATCCATGATATTGGCTATCAGCACCAAAGTAACGGTCAAATGATCTTGAAAATGACTTCAGATTTCGACTGGCTTCGAAAATTTGTTGTTTTGTTTCTTTAACAAATGTTATGGTAAATTTCAACCTCTAAATATTATCCGCTGAACATCCAAATCGGTTGGCTTCCTGAAGAGGAACTGCAAAATCAGTATTTTTATACCCTACACCACAAGGTGGTCAGGGTATTATGCCTTTGTGCATTTGTTTGTAACAGGCAAAAGGAAACGAGATAGACCCATAGTTCCTTTCGATGATCTGCATAGAATCACTTTCTGAGTTGATTTATGCATGTCAGTCCGTCTGTCCGTCCGTCTGTCCGTCCGTCCGTCTGTCCATGTATTTTTGTGAACAAAATGCAGGTCGCATTTATTATCCGATTGAGATGAAACTTTGCAAACAACATTTGTTTGGCCCAAGGACGAACCCTATTGAAATTGGAGATAATCGGTAAAAATTTAGATATAGCTTCCATATATATCTTCGTCCGATTTGTCTTTTATTGTGCACCAAACGTGTAATTTCAGCCCGAATAGCATGAAATTTTGCACATACAACCAAATTAGGCCTGAAAATAAGTATGCCAAATTTGATCGAAATCGGTTCAGATATAGCTATAGCTCCCATATATATATTGTTCATCCGATTTGTTATTTTTGTCCTCCGCAGTCGTAATATGCACTCTGTAACAACAATATTTGGGGAAATATATCAAATGCAGCTCAGAAATACCTTTGCTAAATTTTATCGAGATCGGTTCAGATTTGGATATAGCTCCCATATATAACTTCGTCCGATTTACCTTTTATTGTGCACCAAACGTCTAATATTTGCCCAAATGGGATGGAATTTGGCACATACGACCGAATTAAGTCTAGAAGGTAGTATGCCAAATTCGGTGAAGATCGGTTCAGATATAGCTATAGCTCCCATATATATATTGTTCATCCGATTTGTTATTTTTGTCCTCCGCAGTCGTAATATGCACTCCGTAACAACGATATTCAGGGAAATATATCAAATACAGCTCAAAAATATCTTTGCCAAATTTTATCGAGATCGGTTCAGATTTGGATATAGTTCCCATATATATCTTTATCTGATTTCAAATTAATTTTGCACCAAATGGGCAATACAAGTCCGAATTTAAAAGATACAAATGCTTTGGCATATTTAGTCCTTTGAATTTGAAATTATAATTATAATCATAGCGTGTATGATTGAATTCTCCCATAAAAACTTTTAATTATTAAGTGGAGCTCAACTAAATTAGCAAAGTGGTGTAGGGTATCATAAAATCGGCCCCGGTCGACTTTAGGACTTTCTTTACTGGTTTTTTTGTATTATTATCAAGATCGAATATTTCGTGCAACTGTTTCGCCCATTTGAACTTATAACACCCCCAACACATATTGTTGTAGCATAAACATTTTTAATCTACATTCCAATTATTATTCTTTTTTTAATACTTATTTTTTCTGACAGAATCCAATATAATTGGGATCCATTATAATTTGACATTTATTATTCTTATTTATTATTACAAATACTTACATAAAAATAATTTAAAATGTTTTCAGTTTTTTTTTTTTTTTTTTTGATATTTTCAAATATAAATAAAATTTCTAAATTGGTTTTCCTGCTTTTTGGGCCAAAAACAGAATTCTAAGAAATACAAAAATTTTAAAAATAATCTTCACTGTGACGCACATAAATTGCAAAAAAAAGAGCACCGCACACAATCCACATTGGTTGAGGGTGGAGGGGGATTCAATGAAAGACTCCCCAAAACAATATTGACACACTTTTCAATATTTGCTATTTTGTTGTTGTTGTTATTGTCTACTTTTAATTGAGCACAAAGCATCAATGATTTATGATCCTCCGCTTAACAGATGTGGGAATTTTATTCAAAAAAAAAAATCTGTTTGGTTTTGGTTTTCGTTTTTATTAGCACTTCTCAGGCACTTAATAAATCAAAGGGTAATTTTCAATTTTCACTGATCTTTTTTTGTTTTTGATGATAATTTCCTTTGTTGTTTTAATCTTTTCATTTAATTTAATCAACATAAAATGATTTAACATATCTTCTTATTTTATTTATTTTTCGTTTTTTTTTTTTCTTTTTTTTGTTTTGATTCAAAGAAGTTGACAAACATTCCAAACGATGCCTAGGCAAGCATTCACTCGGCACGGAATTGAAGATTCTTTTGCCATTGAACAAAGCAATCACTGAAAAATTGCAAATGGTTGGTCGGTTTGGGGCGGCCGGTCAATGACGACGGTACTTTCTGGTACCCATCGCCATAGTCATGGACATTTATTATTGTTGTTACACTTGTCGTTTTTTGTTGTTGTTGTCACTTGTTTTTTGTATCCATTTCTTTTAAATTGTTGTCATTTTGATTGTCCCGAGATCTTCTACGCCGTCCGCTTTAGCCACACTCACATAAATTTCAAAATTATTATTTCGTTAAATAACACAAAAAACAAAAAATAAAAATTTCGCAAAGGAAAAAACAACGACATTACCTTTTTAAATATTAAACAACGAAAAATCACTCTTTGACACAAGAAGAGAGGCAAGAGTAAGATCTTCTCTCACTTCGCAAAAAACATCTAATAACAAGCAAATTTTCCGCACGCGTCTCTCTCACTTATTTTCATCCAACAATTCGTTTAGATTTTATTTAAATTTGCGTATTCTTTTACTTTTGTTTGGTTTCACTTTTTGTGTCACCGTGACCGCGCGATCACATCACTTCATTCTAGATATTCCGTCTCCAAAGTCTTTGCTTTGCAAATGTGCAACAAGAACTGACAACAAAAACAGAAATTCTTTTCTTTTGAGTTTCCCCTTGGCTTTGAAGATGTTTAGCTACGGCACTCATTCACTCTCTCCAAGAATTTCCCCCTTGTGTGGCATAGCACACGAGCTGGTGAGCGACCGATCTTCATGTCACTCACTCAACGTTGCTTGTCATTGTCGTCATCATCATCATCGTTGACTATGTTGTTGTTGCTGCTGGCATTTTCTTCTACAACATGTGCCCAGTATTTGTATTTGTCTCTTGCAGAAGGAAGAACAACAACAAGCTGAGCATAGAAGACACATTTTTGAGGGGGTGAATCTTGTACTCACACAAACAAATAATGTCTCAAAATATCTCAGCTGTTTAGAGGAAATCATCTCAAGAATTCAGTCGTCAATAATGCAAAGAGCTACAGAGATTGCACAGTGTTTGGAATTGGGACAATTAGAAAATGAAAAGGAAAAAACATAAACCCATTGAATTAATAACAACTAAACATACAAAGAAACAAGTAAAAAAAGCTGTAAGTTCGGCCGGGCCGATCTTTGAATTCCTTCCGCCATTTAGAACGATTTTGCCAATTTTCCAAAAAAAAGATAAAAAAAAAATCCGTTAAAAATTCTGTTAAAATCTTAAAAATACCGAACGTAGCCATTATATTAGGGTCTATACTACGACGTGGACCTACATAGGCTACTTTTGTCATAAGCCATTACAATATTCAAATGCGAAAAATCGGTGAATAGTATAGCTAAAATCATCAAAAGACCGAATAAAGGGAGGTACCATTATAAGGGGGCTATACCAAAACGTGGACCTGTTCAGATAATTGTCTGTCATAAGCTGTAGTATCAATTACGAACTTCAAATATGAAATTAGAAACAATACCGGTAAATAATGTGGCTAAAATCATCAAAATACCGAATTTCGGGAGGTGCCGTTATATGGGGGCTGAACGAAGACGTGGACCTGGACAGAAAAATGTTTGTCTTAGACTGTAGTATCCAATACGAACTTCAAATACCAAAATTCCAGTGAATAATGGCGGGAGGTACCGTTATATGGGTGCTATACCAAAATCTGGACGTGAACAGACAAATTTCTGCCTTAGTCTGGAGTATCCATTACGAACTCTAAATACGAAATTTGAAACAACTCCGGTGAATAAATTCGCTAAAATCATCAAAATACCTAATATTGGGATGTACAGTTATATGGAGGCTATACGAAGGCGTGTCCCTGCGTACGCACTAGGAACTCCTTGTGTGGATTTTCTGACATTTCTATTGAAAATGTGGCTAAAATCATAAAAATACCAAATATCGGAAGGTGCTATTATATGGGGGATATACGATATCGTGGATCTATATAGAAAATTCTTTTTCAGGTTGTAAAGTACTCGCAAGGAACTCCATGTGAAAATTTCAGACAATTCCATTGAAAAATGTGGCTAATAACATCAAAATACCGAATATCGAGGGAACCGTTGTACGGGGGCTATACGATATCGTGGACCGATACAACCCATTTTCGAACTTGACCTGCCTGCAGGCTAAAGACATATCTGTGCATAATTTCATTTTCGTTTTGACTGAAGCGTAATTACAACAGACGGACAGACGGAAAGGGCTACATTTTACTCTGATCAAGAATATCGTATAGCTTTGTTGGGTCTAAAATTATTATTTTGATGAGTTACAAACGGAATGATAATATATACGATTATTTCATGAAAATTTTGACCGCGAATGTGCCTCAATCTTGTCTTACAATGCGTCAAGTGAAGTAGGCTCGCCTGTCATGATTTTTAATGATTAGTAACATTGCCCCACAAAAACTAGTCTAAAGGCGTTAAATCGCACTAGGCGACCAATCGACCGCCACATTTCAAGCAAGCCAAGCTCGTGCATTTCGGGCAAACAAATTTAATTATCAACTCATTCGCAGCATGTTTGAAGAAATGGGGCCCAATGATGTTACCAGCCCATAAACCGGACCAAGCTTTAACATTTCTGGATGCATTTTAGCCTTTGTAATGCTTCTGGATGATCTTCACTCCAAAATCGCCAATTCAGCTTCTTTACGTACCCACTTTCTTAACAAAGCACATATTTTGACCAAAACAAACTGAAGATGTTTGACAGTGAAACAAAACAAGAAACGTGAGTGAACGGTAAATTTGTGTTGCCAAAAATATAAAAACGAAAACTTATACAGCAGAACCACCTCCTCGCAACAAACATTGAAACCCATACAATCGACTCAAGAAAAAACTATTTTCTGAAATATATATTTTTTAATATATGAAAACTGGGAAAACAATAATACGTTTTATACCGCAATATTGAATTAAATAAAAAAAATAAAGTGGAAATTCCCATTTTAAAAATGGTACGCTGTCCAAGCCAACTTTACATCATATTTGGATTTCAGGAGATACAAAATGAAACAATTGAATCTTAATATTATCTGAAAATCCTGCCAAACCTTACATATCTACAGAGCGTTCTACAGCTATGTCGGACTAAACGTATTATGCCCTAAAGTACCCATGTAACTTTCAATGAGAACTTTAAATTTTTGAAGTATCCCATCACACCTAACTTTAAAGGTTATTGTATGTTCTTTTGGTCTCGGTGTTTAGAATAAAAAAATCGACCATCTGAACGTCCTATAGCAATGACATTGGATATCTAAAAAGGAGATCTCAATCACTTCCATACATTCATATTTAACCGCATATTATATCTTCTTTTGCATATGTTATCTCAAAATTATATATGTATTTTGTAGTTTCCATACACCGTGCCCTGCAAATATCATGGCTCTAAGGAATGCACTTGTTATCAATTATTCAAATATCTCTCAAATACCCTACCTGTCGCTCTCAACATTTTCACTCAATTTTCCATATCTCTCAAAAATAAATGCTCTTTTTTTCTTTACTCTCATTTCCCCATTTGAAATTGTTTGGACAACTCAAACTGCGAAGTCATTATCGTTTCACGTTGTTGTACGTCATCAATGTCGCCAATAAGACGTAGATGTTTTGGTCGGTGTTGTTGTTGCCACTGGGATTTTCGTATTTTCATCACAGGGACAAATGCAGCAATGCCGGCTCACCATCGCTCTCATCATTATCATCATCATCCTCTGTGTCACTATCATTGCATCCATTAGCATTAACACTGCACTGCACTTTGGTGTTGCATTGTCAAATACCCCTGGTGTTTTGGTAGTTCTTGTCATTGTTGGTGTTTGTGCTGACGTACATATTCGGTTGTTGTGTGTGTGCATTGTTGTTGCATTAGTTGTTATTGTTTGTTTCTTATTTTGGTTACGCACTTGTTCCCTTATTTCAAATGGGATGAGTACGGATGTTTGTTTATTTATATTACTCTCTCCTTTGTCCCCTCTCTCCCTCTCTCTCTGATACAATCGATTTGCCATTAGTTTAAAGAAGAATATTGTGAGAAATACTAATTTGCTGGGAGAAAGTGTTGAATTTTGAATACCTTTATCTTGTTGCCACTCTTCCACGTGAGTTTGAGAGTTAGCCATTAATGCATTTGATTTGTTTGTTTGTCTGTCTGTCTACCTGTGTGTGCCTGCCTTTCCGTATCGTTGGCGGCTGACTGCATCGTTATGTCGATTATCCACTGCTCGTGTCCTGTTTACATGGCTTATTTGTTTTTGTTTTGATTGTCTCGTTCAGTTTTCATGTAACCCGAAACAGCGGGTGTCCGGCGTCAAAAAGAAAGGACATTTGTTTTGTGTTTTTTATAGTTGGACTTTAAAGGTAAAAGAGATACAATACATGACATTAAATTAACTGGTTCACCAGAGGAATCTTTCCTCGATTTCGAGTGATTCCCTTTTCGATATTTTCTATGAATGTTTTTTTTTATTGCTTATTCAAAGCAGAAAATTGTCTGTGCAGGTCCACGTCTTCGTATAGCCCCCATATAACGGTACCTCCCGATGTTCGGTATTTTGATGATTTTAGTACGTAATTTTGATTTAGAGTACGTAATGGGAACTACATCCGTGACAGAAAATTGCCTATGCAGGTCCAGGTCTTCGTATAGGCCCCATATATCAGTACCTCTCTTTATTCGGTATTTTGACGAGTTTAAGTACAATACCCACCGAAATTAGGGATTTTATTTTTTTTTATTTCCAAATTCGTTACAACTGGTGGAGGGTATTCAAAGTTCGTCCCGGCCGAACTTACTGCTTTTTTGACTTGTTTTAAATTCAAAAGGTACCAGTCGGATATACCCCCTTAGAATATGACCAATTATTTTTATAAACTCATTCTGAGGAGGTAACAGAGGTACATATTCCGTTCTCACACTGAATCAAATGTTGGTAGAGATATTGTAATGTTCGAAAATCGGGTAATCATTTCATTACGATATGGGAAGGAGTCGTTATTGGCGAATCTTAACTGGATTTAATACAAATCTTATACAAGCGTATATTCATTTTAATAGTATTCAATATTAATTTCTATACAAAAAATATGTTTAAAACATTTGATCGTTTATGAGGGAGGTTCAAGATGTAGACTGACTTATCGGATCTTCATACGAAACCAAAAGGTAATACAATTTAGTTTAGGGTGAACGGAAGAAGCTAGTAATATGAAATGTTGGTATTGGGGTCCCTGTTGGTGGGAGATTTGTGATAAAGGGGTTGTTTTGAAAATATGTACTTCAAGTGCACGAAAAGCACTATTTAGTACTATATCATGTATTATTTGGTATTATATTTGTACATTCTGAAATTTGATATTTATATTACTTATGGTATCTGTAAGATTTGGCACAGATTTGGAAATGCGTCCTATATTAGTCCGAAAAGTACTAAATGGCGTTAAATTTAGTAATGGGTGAAGGAACAGGGCTGCAATACTGAAATTTGATATTAGATCTCTGTTGGTATCTGGAATTGATATATGGAGGCGGTTTTGGAAATGTGACCTATAATTGTTCGAAAAGTACTAAATTTGGTATTGGGTGAAAATATAGAGCTGGAATCCTGAAATTTGATTTTGAGGTTACTGTTGGTATCTGTGGTTAAATATGACGGTGGTTTTGCAAATTATTCGAAAAGCACTAAATGGTACTAAATTGGATATTGAGTAAATGGATAGAGCTGGAATCCGAAATTTGGTATTGATGGCTCTATTGGTTATGGGATAGAGATATGGAGGTGGTTTTGTAAATGTATACTACAATAGTACAAAAAGTGCTAAATTTTGTATTGGGTGAAAGAATAGCGCCGGAAACTTGACAATCGATATAGATGTTGGTGTCTGTGATTGAGAGATGGAGCTGGTTTTGGAAGTTACTATAATTGTACTAAATGGTACTAAATTTGGAAGTGGCATAAACTACAGAGCTGAAATCCTGAAATTGCGTATGGATGTCACTGTTCGTCTCAGGAATGGAGATATGAAGATGGTTTTGGAAATGCGTCCCATATTTGTATGAAAAGTACTAAATGGTACTAAACCTGGTTTTGGTTGAAGGGATAGAGATATAAAATTAAAAAAATATTATTTCGAAACTGTTGGTATCTGCGTTGTTCGAAAAGTACTAAATTGAGCTAAATTTGGTATGGGGTGAAGTAATAGAGTCATTTCTAAGCCGCTCGTCCGACACATGTTAAAATTATTCCAGTGGCAGCTCATTATATTGTTAACAATCGTACAAAAGCATTTTGGTGATAATTTTTTAGAAAAAAGTTATGCGTGATGAAATTCAAGCGCGATAGTGTGATTTCTTTATATTTGGCTGGAAAGCCACAAGTGGCTATCGTTAGAGCACTCCAGCATTTAAGTGTGAATAAATCTTTTGTGTCTCGTACCATCGCTCGTTACCGTGAGTATCACTGGTAGCGTAGCCCGACGTCAAGGAAGTTGGAAGTGGACGGAAGAAAACAGCAACATCAGCAGAAATGGTTCGAAAATAAAAGAAGCGACAAATATTGAAAAATGAGCTCAGTGTAAAGCCACTGTAATTCCAAAAAGTGCAAGAACTTACACCGCAACCGAAAGAAAATAGACTCAAAAGAGCTAAAGAGTTGCTTCGCTTGTCCGAAAGTGGTGAACTGCCAAATTTGGTTTTCTCAGATGAGAAAACATTCGTTGAACAGCAGTTGGTAAACAAACAAAATGATCGTGTTTACTTGCCAAAGAGGTCAGCTGAAAATGTGCACCTTCGGTTGGCCACCAGAACTCATGAGCCGGCCATGATGATGGTGTGGGCCGCCATAACAGCCGATGATCGAGGTTGGCACTAAAAAATACCAAAGTGTCGATCACCTCAAGCAAGCCCTTCGCCGGGAATGGACCAAAATACCGCAGAGCAACATTCGGGCAGCGTGTGACGGTTTCATTGGCCGTTTGAAGGTCATAATTCATTTTAAAGGTGACCAATTCGAACACATCTACACTTATTCTAAAATTTGATGCTGTTTCCGACATTTTTTGCTTTCATCCAATAAAATTAAAAAAAATTTAAAAATTATGGCGTTTAACTTTGGTGCAATTTTTTTTTTTATCTCACCCTGCATATTGCGAAATAAATTGAAGAATATCGATTTTTAAGAGTGTGTAACTTTAGCTAAACTTATTTGAAACTAACTCTCGCCCTATCTTTTTCAAATGCTCTTTTCAGAATCGCATCAAAGATACTATGCTTGAGAGAGAGCCTAGAATTTTTTTCGGAATTTTAAGAGCACCCTAAAGGGAATTATTTTTCAGCACTTTTTTTCTTACGGAAATAAATTTGTATTTTATTTATCTTCCCCACATACAAGTCCCCTTCCTTTTCACAAAAGTAAATTTTTTCCAAAATTCTGCACTTGAAACTGTGCCAAAAACAAATATTGTAAATCTAAATTCAGTACAAAAAAAAAAACGAAAATACAAAACAAGAGCAAAATTCAAAACATATTTCTTTTTCTTCTTGAGCTATTTTTACACATTTCTTGTCGATGGACTGGATCGTATTTTTGGCTAAAAATGAACTACAAAGGAGGAGTACCAAATAGCAATTCTGAATGCAAAGCAAACCAAATGCGAAATGATGAATGGCAATTGGGGGAAGATTGCAAATCGAAAGATCCACGAACGTCCTCCTTCTCTAGGCAGGCATAAGCATACACACATATGTATGTAGGGGAAGAATGTTTTATTTTTGGTTTTATTTTTGGTTTTAAGGAAAATTGCAAAATGGATTAAATTACAAAGTGAAAAATACGTTTTTAAGGGACTTACAAAATGAAACATGGTACAATTATTTCATGGTAGCTTTATTTCAAATAAGAACATCCTGCTCAGCAATTTTCTGTAAATTGCCTTCACAAATATAGCTGCATTGACGGCATGTTCCCCTCCCTCTCTTTTGGGTATATACAATGGATTTTTGAATATGTAATTTGACAATGAAAATTACATATATGGATATGGATATAAAGTCATAGAACTTCTAGAGTTTTCCCCTATTTAAGAAAATGCGTCAAAAAATTCCATCCAATATTTGCTTGACTGTATAAACCCTCCTGTAAACAAAGTCAAACGCAATAATTTTTAATTTTATTTTGAAAAATTTTATTGAATGAAAGCAAAAAATGTCGGAAATAGCATCAACTTTTAGAATAAGTTTTTGTTCGAATTTTTCACCTTTGGTACGAACTATGGCCTTAATACGGAAAATCAAATCGTCACACGTTGCCCGAACGTTGCTCTGCTGTATTTTGGGCCATTCCCGGCGAAACGCTTGCTAGAGGTGACCAGACACAATAGTAATTTTAACAGCTGTCGGAAGAGTGACTTATAAATGACAGCAGTCTGTAGCTGGTTGCAATTTTTTATCTCACCCTGTATATAACAGATCTTCTGCGATTTTCGTTTACATTTAGAAGGTCCATTTCAAATCTCACCTAATTTAATCCAACATTTTCAATTTCCTTTCATTCAATTTATAAGAAAATGTTTGTTAAGCTCATTTGCATTTCAGCCACCAATTTACACACGCCCTGTAATTTCGTTCGATACGCTAAACGTATTTCCTGTGTGTCTTTTTCTAGATCACCAGCACGATCGTCCGTTTCAACGTTACCCTCACCATTGCAATTGCGGGGCGAAGGAATGACACAGGGGGGATAGATAATTCATTTGCGGAAGATTAATGAAATTCGAAATCCCTCGTTTTTGAAGGCTGGCTGGGGGAAGAGGGGGAAATGTTGAAAAAATTCATGCCCATCAAATGAAGGAAAAACTGAAATGTAAATAAATTTCGATGAGGATAATTTAGCAGAATAATTATACGAGTATGTGTATCGCATTGTAAGTGGATACGGCCAAGTCGTAATGAAGAACATTAAAATGGTGTTAATGTCAATAATGTGTCAGGGAAAATTACAAGAAACGAGGCTGCGAAAAGTTGCGGAATGAAAGGCTGAGTACTGGAATAGTTGAATGAATAAGTGTTATAAAGAAAGTATTCACAATGATAAATTTTGTTACATAGTGTATAGCATCGACACGTATTATTTTGAAATCGGAGAAAACGTATACATCTCAAGTAGCTACTACTTTTAGTAGTTGTTAGCAACCAATTAGAAGGAATCAGTTGATATGCCGAAAAATACAGTCCCTCGGAATATGGTTTGGCTAAATTGTTTACATTAAGATAACAAGGTCATGAAAACCACCGGGCACTAATTTTACCCCCTCTCTTCTTTAGCGAAAGTTCCTTTACTAAATTTCTGCATTTCAGGTAGGAAATTTAGTACTTTTGGAACGAATTTAAAAAATTACTGCTCTTATTCTATGTGTCCGCTGAATTACAATAGTATCATAATTAGTATATTATTGGTACATTTTGGTATCAAAATGTACAATTTTAGAAACCAAGTATCAACAAGTAAAAAAGCTGTAAGTTCCGGGCCGAACTTTTAATACCCTCCACCATTTGGTACCAATTTGGCAATTTCCAAAAAAATAATAATATTAAAATCCGTTGAAAATTATGTTAAAATCTTAAAAATACCGAATGCTTATACGACGACGTAGACCTGCATAGGCAACTTTTGTCATAAGTTATTACAATATTTAAATGCGAAACTTGAAGAAAAATCTGTTTATAATGTAGCTAAAATCATCAAAATACCGAATATAGGGGTTACTGTTATATGGGGGCTATACGAAGACGTGGACCTGCATAGACAATTATCTGGCATGGGCTGAAGTATCCATTACGAACTTAACATGCGAAATTTGAAACGATTCCGGTAAATACTGTCGCTAAAATCATCAAAATACCGAATATCGGGGGTACCGTTATATGGGGGCTATACGAAAACGTGGACCTGCAGATATAATTTTCTGTTTTAGGCTGTAGTATCTACTACAAACTTTAAGTGCCAAATTTGAAACAATTCCGTTGAATAATGTCGCTAAAATCATGAAAATACCGAATATCGGGAGGTACCGTTATATGGGGGCTATATGAAAACTTGGACCTACATGGCCCATTTACGAACTTAACCAGCTACTTGCAACAGATAGACAGACGGACAGACACACAGACAGACAGACGGACATGGCTAAATCGTCTTAGAATTTTACGCTGATCAAGAATATATATACTTTGTTGGGTCTGACATGAGTATTTCGAGGAGTTACAAACGGAATGACAAAATTAATATACCCTCCATAGTATGGTGGAGGGTATAAAAATAGTACTTATTATCTCATGACTTGCAGCGATAATAGTGTATCGTGTTCTTTTCGCAATATGGTGAGCGACTCGTGGACATTAGGGAATCATAATGTCGGTTTGTTCACGATTAGTTCTCGGACGATTGATGTTTGATTAACCGACGATTCGAAGATACTCGTGGGTGACAGTCGGATGGTGACAAGTGATGAAGATCGGGAATTTCAATGTTTGTGTTCGGGTGACGCTGCATCTACAATGGCTAGGTAACTATTCTGTGTAGCACTACGGTTTTAACTACCTCTACTCCACTACCAATGTTTGACTGTGATACGGAACAGCGAGATGAAAAGCGAATAGCAAACTGAAGCCCCTGCGGTACAACGGGCAGAAGACGGCTACGCAACTTAATGAGAGCAAGTCTTGAAGAACAGGTATTCCCAGCTAACGTTCTTAGTCGGAGGACGGCAAATGTTTCAGGAAATCATTAGCAATCCTTTAACAAGCCCCTTGCCGAAGCAAACCTATCTCGTCATAGCGCAAACCGAATACTATATGTGACCGGTCCTACCGCGTCAATGAGAATTATTTAATGGTTAAGCAACATTTCAGCTAATCAAAACTAGCAACCATTTTGCTATTTTTTATTCGCCCTAATTCACTTAGTAAAAAGAAGTGAAAGAAAACGCCATATTTGTGTGTGCCCCAATAAGTTTTATGAGATTTCGGTGTACCGTATAAAATTATAGAACTAGTACAATATAATACCATTTTTGTGGGAGGATCAAGGATCCAGATTTTTAAAAAATTTTTAATATTAGGATGGCTATAAACTTAGAAATATAAACGATTTCTATCCAAAAAGTTTATAACAGCATCCAGGAATGATCGGGCAGGTACATGAATAAATATATAAATATATATATATAGTTTATTATAAATTTCGATGATCCAAGGAAGACTATAAAAACGTTGTTGTAAATATATATAGAAATAGCAACAAATAGTATAGCATATTTTTAAGAACCTAATATAAGTTGTAAATGGTTAGCTTTTCTCTTTGATAAACAATGTTAGCTTGCAACAATAGTCAATCTACAAATTTGGCGGTGTTCATGCTACTTGCTGTTTTCCTTGCTTTGTGGTTTATTGTTGTATTCGTTTCTACTCATAGTTTAGAGTGCAGAATACATATTTATGGTAAATGAAGGTCATGCTGCATATACGCATGTATATATGTTTTGTTGAAGTTTTCGTCTTCAGAATCGATAATAATTTCTAAATTGAATTTAACTATCATTAATAAGGTGTCATCGGTTTATAAAAGTTATGTACCCTATAAAGTATTTTGAAGAGTAACAATCTTTGTCGATTAAATTCTGTCCGTGAGCCTTTTCTTTCTCTATTTTCAATTACGATAGAGCTCACCAAATGTAATATGCGTCTTTCAAACTTAGCAGATATTATTCTAAGGATTATTGATGTTACAAAAGGTATATATTTGTTATCATAGTGAGGGATAGATCTACCCTTATATAATATTATCTCCTAATATTCGTGGACTGTGAAATGTGCTCCAATGTGGCATTTTATGATTTCAGTACACTTAAGTCTAGTCCTTTAATACTGATTTTCCATATAACCTGCCGATTTTTGAGGTTATAAAACATTTGTTAAAAAAATTACGAAAAGTCTACTTTATGATTTATTTCCTATTCATTAGTACCTCTTTATATTCGTTATATATATCCGTCTGTGTATATGGCCGTTCGTTAAAATCGCAATAAAGGCGAAATATTTAGGTTAATCTTTGAACATTTATACAATATTCCTAGGAACTTAGAATTTTTACGTTTCGTTTAGGTATAATAATACCGCTAAACATTCGTCCTTTTGTATGTTTTTGTTATAATTGCTACCGAATTAACTGTATTTTGGCATTTAAAGTTTTCAGTATTGTGAAATCAATACCGGCAATAACTGTAGTATTTTTTAATCAAAATTATATGAATATATGCAAAATTTCTCGATTTTGTTTTTTTTTTTTTTTTCAATAAGAATTTTCAGTTCCAAAAGGCATTCTGAAACAATTCTATACAAAATTCTTTATCAAAATAGAAAATTCAAGTTTTTCACTTTTGCAATTTTTCTAGAGGATTTTCTCAAAATTTTCATTCATGAAAACGTTTCCACTATAATTACAAATAACCAAAAGAAAATTTGAGAATTGTATATATATACATTTAAAGAGGTATGTGTGGCCATTTCCTCTGACCCCAAGCAGATACCTAGGGTTGGAGGGAGAGTCAAAAGTACGTCATATACTAACTATAGAACAAATATCTTCATTATTTTGGCAAATATTAGGATTTTAGATAAATCGAAAAAATGGGCGCAAAATTGGGGTCACTTTTCCTTTGCATAAAAACCTAAATCGGGGTAGGACATTTAACATTTAAATAAATATCGAAATAGTTCCAGCCGGTCTCAAGTGATTCAATTACCAACGAACAACAATTGGTTTATATATAGATTAAAAAGTAGGCGTGGTCAGTTCTTCAGCCCCCAAATACATACATAGGATTGGAGGGAAAATCAAGAGTATGTCGTGTAATAATTTTCAAACCGATATCTTCATTATTTCACAAATATAAGGATTTAAAATAAATCGAAAAAATGAGCGTGAAAGTAGGCGTGGTCACTTTTTCTTGCATAAAAACCAAACTCGGGGTAGGACGAACATTTTAAAATATATTCAAAACGAACAACAATTGATTTTTATATATATATAGATATTCAAAGGCGCCTTTAAAAGTGAATTTTCTAAAGATATCTGGGATGATCAAATGCCAAACAGTAAAATGTTTTTTTATTACATTTTATAGTAGATTCCACGAAGGACCTACAAATGTGAGAAAAGAGATTTTTATACTATTTCAAAGAACATCCAAGGAAACGAATTTAAGGAAGACATTAAAAGTACATAAAGTTTTAAGGTATACTATAAATTTTTTAACTTTAAAGAAATACTCCAGGGCAACTATCTCCAAGGTGACTAATAATTGATTTTTTTATAAATTTTATAGAAGGGTCTAAAAGGGCAAAAGGTAAAAAATATTTTTTTTTAAAGATTTTTAAGTTATTTATTAGTACTTAAGAATTGATTTTTTTAAAAATTTTCTGGGAGGATATAAGGGAAATGTGTTTTTTTTTTTTTTTTTTTTTTTTTTTTTTGAAGCCAATTTTCAATCATTTAAATATATTTTGACTTCTGTTATGATTATTCAAATAGTTGACACTCTTTGAAGAAGGTTCCTAAGGAATGAGCCAATATTGACCATTTCGTATCGGACCTAAATAAATGTAATATAAATAATGCGCCGTGCCAGGTTTGGACTATATTGATTACTTCCTTCACTTCACATAAGGTATCTGATAATTGTAAGAAAATTTTAAAATGTGCTTGAGGTACCAGATATAGTCGATCGAAGTATTCCATTATATATAATCTTGTGTTAGTAAACATGAAGAAATGTGTGAAATATAAAAAGAACCTGACGCTTATTTCGGATTTTATAAACGTTTCGGTTATTCAAAAGTTTGACCCTTTGTGGGGTCATCCATCTTCACAGCGGATCTTGTGTTAGTAGGAATAATGGGATGTGTGAAATAAAGACAATAGGACTCATACATAACATTTTATAAGAGAGTTAAAATTATTCAAAATTTGAACCCTTTGTGATACTTGATGTAAATACTACTACTGATGTAAATACTAGGATTTGCAAAATTGTAGCAAAATCAGATCATCCTTTCTCTTTCTGTGCAGTAAAATATATATATATTTTTTTTTTTTTTTTTGAAATATGGCTGAGGCTATAAAAATGATTTATTTTATCTATGAATATTCAAGGTCGTGCATTTTTTGCATATATCTGGAAAGTTTCAAGGTTCACTAAAAACCCGTTTTTTATTTTAATGAAAAATTCGAAAAGGTCTACAAAAAAGGATTTTTTAGGAATTTTATTTCCACAAGCCACAAAAAAAGCTATAATCGTGAATTTCAAAATATATAGGAGGATACAGAGATAATTAAAACGTCGATACAAGGACGACTATAAACGTGGACATATAGAAGATTTATAGAGGGCCATGAACTTAGATTTTTTAAAGATTTCAAAGAGCATCCAAGACCGATCGTAATACTGTCTTGTTATAAACTGTCTTTCTATAAACGTTCAAAAAGGTATTTAAGCGCGAAGTTTTTTAAGATATTCTGGCAAGGGCACGAATAAACTATAGATCCAAAAATGCCAAAAGTGGATTTTTATGGTTTGTAGGTTTTCTACCCTAAAAAGACCCATAAACGTACATTTTGATTACAACTTCTAGGAGAATACTAGAACAAGTAAAAACGATCCAAGAAGCTGTATAAACGCGACAAAGAGGTTCATAGACATGAGTTTTTAAGGATTTCTAGGAGCATCCAAGGAGGACTATACCTAATTTTTAAAAATATTTCTAGGTGGATCCAATGATGATAGGAAACATATAGTTTCATAGTATTTCTCGGACAAGTACAAATATGAAAGAAAGACTCAAAAACAGCATTGAAGGTGGATTTATTATCAAAATTCTAGGATTCAAGGAGGATTTTGATTTTTTGAAGATATATACAAGGAGTCTATGCCGAATTGTAAAGCGGATTTTTTTAAATTTTATAGAAGAATTTAAAGATGTCTCAAAAAGCTGATTTTTAAAGCTTTTCAGAAAGATATAATGACGCTTATAACCTGGATTTTTAGATGTTTCTTGGAGCAATAAAGCTTCTAGCTAACTATAAATTAGGATTTTTTGAAAATTTCCCATAGGGTCTATAGACGTCTATTGACATGAAATATTGTAGAGCAATTCAAGGAGAATTTTTATGGAAGAAAATATGTTAACTTTATGTTTTATGGGGAAACCGCAAAAATCTTATGAAGCGATCCCGATGAGATAAAAACGAATAATCTTTAAAAAGAGATCAGTGAGGTAACAGACATACATCTGGTCCTACAAGCTCATCTGTACAAGATAGGATGTGCAGATAACAGCATATGCAGGGCATGTGGGGAAGATGACGAAACATTGGAACATTTTCTCTGCCAATGCCCAGCGTTTGCAAATATCAGATCCCAATTCTTAGGGAACGACTCCATACCAGACCTTAATCAGACCATGGTAAATGATATTAGACAGTCAAGAAATTTCATAAAGGCAACTGAATTTCAAATATAACAGATTGTAAACTGCCCACCTTCTTAAAAAAACCCTTAATCTAGAGCGCACAACAGGCCTATACTGGCTTAAGTGTATGTCCAAAAATGCATGCGGTGAATTTGCTTCGCCCCTTTTTTTAGCCTAACCTAACCTATGTTCCAGTGTGTTTTGAGAAAAGTTTCTCAAGGAGTATCTAGTAGTCTTCTTCTAGTAGTTGTTACATAAGATTCGAGCCTGTCGCCATGGAAGACTTTGTATTATCCCTCTACCTAAAAATTCCATGTAACCTACTTCTCGGTATAATCAACTTCTAGCATATATTAAACAAACCCTCTGTTATTCTCTTACATATAAAAGCACCATTGTTTTTCTTTTGTATAAAGGAAGCCTATCTGGGTGCCTTTCGCTCTGCTAAATACTTTCCCATTCAGATATTTGTTCATATAATTAATTATTTCTGCTATTTGAGTCGCATTTTCCATTTGATTCTGTCACAGTTTTAGTCAGACATCAAAATTGAACTGGCCTCGGATTACATCAACATATCTGACATTTACAAATTTCAAACACTTGAACTGGCGCCCAATTGCATCATTACGAGAAACTGATCACTGGCCACTGTTTAGACAGCAACAATGACGATTCTGACGTTCATCCATTTGTTTTGTAAACAAACACAGCGATTTTCCCACTCTTGAACATGTCCACTTGAAAGGCGATAAGATCCTATTCGAGTTACACTGCACACGGAGAAAGAGAATAAATACAAAAGATCGCTAGGGAAGAGTGGGAAAGAGAGAAAATATGTGTGAGATCTCCGTGTATGTGTGCCTGTGTGTTTTGCATAATCTTGTGCCTTAGGTCAGGGTGCCGCCAAACACCCGCAGCGTTTCACATAATTCCCATGGAAAATTGATATGTCAAGTGGTTGTCTGTCTAGCCGAATGTCGGATGTCCATCGAAATAATCTCCGCAAACGACAATCGACAAATAATTGTCGCCTTTGTTTTGGTTTGCGGAAATAGAAATCCTTGTTTTGTGGTTTCGATTTTTCTGGTTTGCCGTTTCAAGTGTGGACACACACACAACCCCTCGCCTTCGAAGTTCATGCAATTATCAATGAACTGTCTGTCAGTGTCGATTTGTGGGCAAAACACCAAAATCACTTGAAAGGCGTCAACAAGAATTTGTTCTCACCCTGGTCGGCGGTAGTCGCCGCCTGGATTTATGAAATTCATTCAAAATCATTTTTCTTGACCAACAACACTTGAAATAATTTAGAATGAAATCGTATGAAAATATTCCACCAAATATTTTGGGTGGTCTGGAATAAATAGAAATCAAAGAAAAAGCAACAATAAAAACATTATTATACTCCAACAAGTAAAAAAGTTGTAAGTTCGGCCGGGCCGAACTTTTAATACCCTCCACCAATTGGTACAAATTTGGCAATTTTCAAAAAATAAAATCCGTTAAAAATTCTGTTAATATCTTAAGAATGCCGAATGCTTATACGACGACGTGGGCCTGCATAGGCAACTTTTGTCATAAGTTATTACAATATTTAAATGCGAAACTTGAAGAAAAATCTGTTTATAATGTAGCTAAAATCATTAAAATACCGAATATGGGGGGTACCGTTATATGGGGGCTATACGAAGACGTGGACCTGCACAGACAATTTTCTGGCATGGGATGAAGTATCCATTACGAACTTCACATGCGAAATTTGAAACAATCCCGGTAAATAATATCGCTAAAATCATCAACATACCGAATATCGGGGGGTACGGTATATGGGGGCTATATGAAGACTTGGACCTATATAGCCCATTTTCTGTTTTATGCTGCAGTATCTATTACGAACTTCAAATACCAAATTTGAAACGATTCCGGTAAACAATGTCGCTAAAATCATCAAAATATCGAATATCGGGGGGTACCGTTATATGGGGGCTATACGAAGACGTGGACCTGCACTGGCATGGGATGAAGTATTCATTACGAACTTCAAATGCCAAATTTGAAACAATTCCGGCGAATAATGTCGCTAAAATCATCAAAATACTGAATATCGGGGGGTACGGTATATGGGGGCTATACGAAGATGTGGACCTACATGGCCCATTTTCTGTTTAATGCTGCAGCATCTATTACGAACTTCAAATGTCAACTTTGAAACGATTCCGGTAAATAATGTCGCTAAAACCATCAAAATACCAAATATAGGGAGGTACAGTTATATGGGGGCTATACGAAGACGTGGACCTACATGGCCCATTTTCTGTTTTATGCTGCAGTATCTATTACGAACTTCAAATACCAAATTTGGAACGATTCTGTTAAATAATGTCGCTAAAATCATCAAAACACCGAATATCGGGGGGTACCATTATATAGGGGCTATACGAAGACGTGAACCTACATAGATTATTTTCTGTCTTAGGCTCTAGTATCCCTTACGAACTTCAAATGCCAAATTTGAAACAATTCCGGTGAATGATGTCGCAAAAATCATCAAAATACCGAATATCGGGAGGTACCGTTGTATGGGGCTAGATAAAAGTTTGGACAAATATGTACAATGTTCTGCCAACGGAGCTAGAACCCATTACGAACTGCAGACAGCAATTTTAGACAAATCTGTGAAAAAAAATATGGCAAAAATCTTCAAAATACCGAATATCGAGAGGTACTGCTAAATGGGAGCTACAAAAAATTTGAACCTATACATACAATGTTTCGCCACTGGAGCTAGAACCCATTATGGGGGCTATATGAACCGTTATATGGGGGCTATATGATTTCTTGGACCTACATGGCCCATTTACGAACTTAACCTGCCTACTGGAAAAATATACATGTGTGCAAAATTTTAGCCTTCTATCTTAATTTGTTCGAAAGATAGCGTGATTACAACAGACAGACAGACAGACGGACAGACAGACAGACACACAGACAGACAGACAGACGGACATGGCTAAATCGTCTTAGAATTTTACGCTGATCAAGAATATATATACTTTGTTGGGTCTGACATGAGTATTTCGAGGAGTTACAAACGGAATGACAAAATTAATATACCCTCCATAGTATGGTGGAGGGTATAAAAAGTTTGTAATATAGCGAATTTCGGATCAATTATCCACCATGTAGTATGTTAATCCTAAATGTGTGTTCGTTCTTCTGTCGATGTATCACATTACATTCAATTATGTCCCGATGCTCATGGATATTTAGCATAGAGTTGAGATTAGTTTCTATTTCCCATATGACTTAAGTCCGATATAATAATTGGGACGTGACATGTTTGAACTCAAAATTTTTATACCCTCCACCTTGGAAAGGAGGGTATATTAACTTTGTCATTCCGTTTGTAACATCCTTAATTATTCGTCGTAGATCCCATAAAGTATATATATTCATAATCAGCATAAAATTCTAAGTCGATTTAACGATATCCCTCTGTCGTCTGTCTGTTGAAATCACGATACATCCCACATTATTTGACGTAGAGCGCCAAAATTTAGCAGAGCAATTTTTATTGTGTCTTGGATGGTTGGTATTGAAAATGAGATATATCGGCCCACGTTCTGGTATAGTCCCCATATAACGGTACCTCCCGATATTCGGTATTTTGATGATTTATGCCACATTTTTCTCACGGATTTGTCTGAAAATTGGTATTTGTAGGTCATAACGAGTCTCTGTGCGTGTGGCAAAACATTGCATATATAGGTCCACGTTTTGGTATAGCCCCCATATAAATGTAACTCCCGATATTCGGTATTTTAATGGTTTTTGCCACATTTTTTCACTGATATGTCTAAAAATTGGTATTTCTTTAAAATAGGTATTTATTATAATAGGTCCTAGTACGTGTGGCGAAACATTGTATAGGTCCACGTTTTGGTATAGTCCCTAAATAACGGTACCTCCCGATATTCGGGTTTTGTTGATTTTTGCCACATTTTTTCTCGGATTTGTCTGAAAATTGGCATTTGTAGGTCATAATGGGTTCTAGCTCCTTTGGCGAAACATTGGAGAGGTACCAGAAGGAGTGGTCCGATCTCTACCACCTTTATAACAGATCCTGTCTTGATCGAAATATATTCAGATGTGCCAAGTCAAAATGGAATCGAAAGTTAATTTCACGTTTTATTAGCTTAATGGATATTAAAAATTTCGACCTTTTGTGGGGGAGGTGCCAGAAGGAGTGGACCGATATATTTCGCCTTACTACCACATCTTGGGTTCATAAAAACAGTAATAGGATGTGTGAAGTTTGAAGACAATCGGACTCTTAAATCACATATTATAAGAGTCGTAATTATTCCAAATTTAGACCCTTTGTGGGGGAGGTACTTGATAAAGTCGACCGATATTGTTTATTTTCGCACCTGACGTAGCACTAACAAGAATATTGGGAGAATTATCGTGCGCACCAGATAAACAGACGAGCGAATATTCCTAGATCGACTTCAAATGTCCTGAAACGGATATAGTCCATATGATTTAATGTTAGAAGATTATTTCGTGCAAATTTTAACCTCGACTGTGCCCGAAACTGTCCATCCGCATGGTCCAACATTTTACCCGATATGCCACGTCAATTTACCGAACTCGTTTCTCAATCCACAGTTACGTTACGGTTCGCACCATCTTCGAAGAAGTACTGTCCAAAGCTGAGTTTTGAGAATTCATACTAAAAGGTAAGAAAAGTACTAAATATTGAATACTCTGTAATGGACAAATCGGATGAGCTTTGTCCGTTCACATACTTTCAAATGGTACCATTTGGAATGAGAGTCACTGATGGAGTGCAGGATAGATGTAGCATATGATTTTTGGAAATACGAATTTCAAGGTTACGAAAAATTCTAAAATTTTTACTAAAATTCTGAAATTTGAAATTATGTAAACGGATAGAGTTAAAAACTTGAAATTTGGTATGAAAATCAATGTTGGAAAATTAGTTTGGTATATGAATGTGTTTTTGGAAATGTGCAAAACTTTACTAAATTCAGTACAATTACGTTTTGGGCGAACGGATGAAGCTGGAATTTTGAAATTTGTGTTTGGGTCCCGTTTGGTAGTAGGTTTGTGCGAAAGAGGTTGTTCAAGATATATGTACGAAAAGTACTAAATAGTACTTTATTTGGTGCAATTTGGTATTGGAGGAACAAATAGTGCTTGCAGTTTGAAATTTTGTATTGGGGTTGCTGTTTAAGTTGCAGCCTTAACACATGGAGATGTATGTGCGTATTATAATTGTACGAAAAGCATTAAATAGTACTACATTTTCTAGTGTGTGAAGGGATAGGGCTGTAATCCTCAAATTTTATATTTAATTCTCTGTTGGTATCTTGCATTGAGATATGGAGGTGATTTTGAGACTGTGTACTATAATTGTTCGAATAGATATAGGGATAGAACAGAAATCCTGAAATTTTATATGGATGTATCTGTGATCCAAAATGAGTACTAGTTAGTACTTTTCGATCTCAACACCAGATGAATGAAAAGTACTAAATGGTAATAATTTTGGAATATTGTTTGGTGTCTAGGAGGAGAGAGGGAGGTGGGCGAAAAATATGGAGTTTTTTGAAGTTTTTTTTTTGAGTAAAATGTAAACATTTTCCTATTATTCTTTCCAAAAAAAAAGAAAAAACTTAAATAATATATAAAACTTTGGAATTCTGTAAAAGGGGCTATATATGAAGTTTTATTTAATTTTTTTTCAAACTGAACAAACAAAATAAAATTTAATCCAGGGTTAAATTATAGACCAAACCGAAGGTTTTTGACATTGAAACAAAGCACGAAATGTGCGTGAGGTGATTAAACCAGTGTTGCCAAAAATACAACAGCTATCCACCCTTTAGTGGTGTAGGGTTTCACATGGTCAGTCCTGGCCTGTACACAAAATTCAAAAATGTTTGTAAATGCACATTAATTGTCGGCCTGGAATTCTCAAGAAATCTTTACAGATTTTACAGTTAAAATTATCGTTGTAAACTCTCAGATAAAAAAAATCCCACAATTTAGTCGTCCAGGGATCCTGCAATAAATCTATAAAAATCCACATTTATAATACTTTTAGAATCCTTCCACTTATTATACCCTTCGCCTTGGGAAGGAGGGTTTATTAAATTTGTCATTCCGTTTGTAACATCTCTAAATATTCGTCGTAGACCCCATAAAGTGTATATTCATAATAAGCATACAATTCTAAGTCGATTTAACGATATCCGTCTGTCTGTCTGTCTGTCTGTCAGTTGAAATCACGATACAGCCCACATTATTTGACGTAGAGCGTCAAAATTTAGCAGAACAATTTGTATTGTATCTAGGATGGTTGGTTTTTTCACGGATTTGTCTGAAAATTGGTATTTGTAGGTCATAATGGGTCCTAGTTCAGGTGGTCCTAGTTCGTGTAGTTCGTGTAAAGGTCCACGCTTTAGTATAGCCCCCATATAACGGTACCTCCCGATATTCGGTATTTTGATGGTTTTTGTCACATTTTTTCACGGATTTGTCTAAAAGTTGGTATTTGTTGGTTGGATAATGGGTTCTAGCACCAGTGGCGAAATTTTGTATGGTACACGTTTTGGTATAACTCCCATATAACGGTACCTCCTGATATTCGGTATTTTCATGATTTTCGCCACATTTCTTCGCGGATTTGTCTTTCGAGCTCCTTTAGCGAAACATTGTATTTTGATGATTTTTGACACACTTTCCCATGAATATGTCAAAAAATTGGTATTTGTGGGTCATATTGGGTTCTAATGTTTCCTTTACCCTAAGGTGGAGGGTATTAAACTTTCGGCCCGGTTGAACTTAATGTTTTTTACTTCTTTTCTATAAAATTTTCATTAATAGTCGTCTTGGGATCCTCAACAAATATTTGAAAGCCAAGGTTTTTACTCGTCTTGGATTCGACAATATCTTTGAAAAAATCACATATAAATTTCTTTTCGAATCACCCAAGAAATCCTTTATATCCACCTCGTTTATAGTCGCCCTTGGATCCTTCTAGAAAATCTTAAAATATACCCCATAACAATCCTCCTTGGATTCTCCACGAAACCTTTAAAGAATCCACGCTTTTAGTCGACATTGTAACCTTTTAGAAATATTTAAAAATATCACGTTTAAATCTCCCAGAACTCTTTAAAAGCCAAGTATTTATTCGTCTTTGACTACTTTTAGTCTTCTTAGCAACCTTTTAGAAATCACTAAAAATCTACAACTATAGTCGTTCTAGGATCTTCCCAGAAATCTTAAAATCCACATTAATATTCATTATTTGATCGACACTTTGGTATTTTTTCTATTGCGGTGTAAGTTCTTGCACTTTGTGGAATGTTCAGCTCACGAGCCATTTTTCGGCTACTGCGACGCGGGTTTCAAGTCGCTTCTTTACTTTTCGAACCATTTATGCTGAAGTTGCTGTTTTCTTCCGTCCATTTCCCACTTCCTTGGCGTCGGACTACGCATCAGTATACGAAACACAAAATATCATTTCACATTTAAATGTTGGAGTGCTCTAACGATAGCCACTTGTGGTTTTCCCGCCAAATATAAAGAAATCACACTATCACGCTTGAATTCCATCGCGAATAACTTTTTTTCTGGAAAATTCTCACCAAAATGCTTGTACGCTTGTAAACAATATAATACTCTGTCACTGGTATAACTTTAACAGCTGTCGGAAGAGTGGCTTAGAAATGACAGCAGTCTTAAGTTGATTGCAGTTTTTCATCTCACACTGTATTTTGATTATCTTTAAGAAATATCCTTTAACAGTCATCTTTGGATCCTGCAGGTATACTTTAACCAATGCATAGCCCTCCCTCAATTCTTTAAGAAATATTCAATAAATCTATGTTTATAGTCTTTTTGAACTTTTCAGAAGATTATAAAAAATCCACAAATATCTTTATAAATTTAAAATTAATAAAAATATTAAATTCTTCGGATGCGGCAAGAAAATTTAAAAAAATTAACGTTAGTGTCGTCCTTGGATATGAGTTTGAAGTCATACTTAGAAACTCAAAAAAATCTTTAAAAAGTCCAATATTATCGTAGCGCGTTTACAGCTGGGCGACATTTAAATCCACCTAAGGGTGTATCTAAACACATAAGGTTTACCCACTAGATCTATTAAACCCAGCGAATTAATCCTCAACAGTATAAATGAGCTATTAGACCACATACTTGGTTTATTGTCTTTCTGGAAATTTGGGAAATACACAAGTCCTTTCAAAAATCTTTAAAAACGTTGCCTTTGTTGTCCTCTGTGATCCTTATTAAATCGTTAAAAATTCAAATTTTATTCCCTCTGGGAATTTTTTAAAAATAAACGCTTATAGCCGTCTTGAGCCCTCCAGAAATTGAAAATAAAAGAGAATACAAATTTTTATTCGAGTTTGGGTCCTAATAAAAAGCTTTATACAATCAATTTACATGTATACATATAAAAATGCCTGTTTAGAGACGTCTTTGAATCCTCTCATAAACCTTCACGATGTACGATTTTATTATTGACTAAATATCCCACTGTAATGGCAGAACAGCTGATTTTGTAACAACACCACAACCAACTTCGTGTTGTTTATTTTACAATGCTCAAATGTCACACAGATACCTCACACAAATCTTTCTCATCGTTTGTTTATCAATTTCTCAAACATTTCTCTGTCGTTTTCCGTCTCGCACTCTCTCAAAACACATTTGCTCTAACCTTCAACAGAGAGTAAAGACAACAACACCCAACACGTGTTTCCTGTCCAATGCGCCGAATCCCCATCGAAATGTTTACACACAAAGCGAGTAAAAATATTACAAAAAGCAAACAAGTGGTCAAAACATAACCTCAGTTAGGGTCTAGCGAAGGGATGTTGTCTGGTCCTGGGGGAGGATAAAAAGGAAGTGTACTAAGGATGTGTTCAAAACGCATGCCTCTCTTTCCACAGAAAAAACATCGAAGTCACGTAAAAACTTGTTGCCTTAATAACAAAGGAATTCAAACATTTTGTGGGGTAAAATAAAAATGTTGCGGTCGAGGGTTGGATGGTGGTTGCAAAAAAAAACTGATGGGGGAGGGGAATTTTAAAATTGATGGATTTATGTTGAGTGAAAAATAATATTCAAATTTCGAAGCAATTAAAAAAGTTTGTAAAATGGAAATGAGAGCTTTTTCGTGATTAGGGGACATACATTAATGTAATGTTGAGAACAAAGAACTTTCAAAATATAAAAGTCGCATTGTTTGGGTAAAGTGTCATTTCATCTCATGCTCTATAGAATGAGGAAATGACATGTATCTTAGAATGAAATGGAAATTTAATTATTAGGACATCGAAATCTGCATATATAAAAGAGTCGTGAAATAACTGACTGACTGACTAACCTAGAACCCATGCCGAGACGAAACGTCTGAAGTTAGAAATCTTTTAATTTTGCACAAATTTTGTGTGTAGACGTGTACTAAAATCTGCCATAAATTGAATACTTTGAATTGGACAAACGGAAGGAGCTAGAATTCTTAAAATTGGAATGAGAATCATAGATACATAGATGTACCAAAGGATTTTTGGAAATTCGAACTTTAAGGTTATGAAAAGTTTTAAAATGGTACCATTTGGCATTATGTGAACCCATAGAGCTAAAAACTTGAATTTTGGTATTAGGATCAGGGTGTAAAAGTAATTTTGAAGGTGGTTTTGGAAACGTGTACTAAGTGTGCGAACTGTACTAAATGGTACTAAATTAGGAATAGTTTGATTTAGGGTGAGCGGATAAAGTTGACAATTTGAAATTGTGTATTGGGGTCCCTGTTAGTGGTAGGTTGATAAACATGTGATTTATACCACAAGTACATTTGGGTGAAGGAATAGAGGTGGAATCCCGAAATCTGATATTGAGGTCTCTTTTGGTATCTGGGATTCAGATTTGGCGGTGGTTTGGAAAGCTTATTTTTATACGACAAGTACTAAATGACACCCAATTTGGTATAGGGTGAAGGGGAGAACTGGAATATTCAAATTTGATATTAATTTTTATGTCGGTATTACATATCGGGATTTACATATGGAGATGAAAATTGGATGTGTTGTACGTCCATTTTTTGACACATTTCACGCGTAGATACTTTTGGCAACAAAGGAATTTGCCTTCATTGATTTGACTAGACTAGAAAATGAGCGAGAAAACTTATTTGTACCATATTCAGCAGAATAGCTGAATGTTCATAGGTCTGAATTCAATGGATTGGATACAATGGATTCAAGACGAAGACGAAGAATTTCGCACCAAAAATGACAAAAATAACCAGATCGACCAGCAAAGTTTTGAGTCCCATTAATTATCTAACGTTTGATGTTAGTCTGCTGCTCCAACAGAGTCCTCAGATTAAGTTGGTGGGTGAATAAGAGCCCATTGGAATTTTTAAGGTTCGCAGTTGGAATACCTCGTCACCCCTAGAGTCCAATACATCATTACAAAAATAACAACTCAACTTCACCAACAACGACATCAGCCATTTTCAGGTCGTGTTATTTGGCATTTTGGAGACCAGAATTGCCCGCTAGATCACGCAATTTAACAACTTTCGATTTTTGTCTTGGGGGTTTATGAAATCGAAGTAAGTCGACGAAGACTCAAGCCTTAAAAGTGGAAATTGGGCGCTGCATTTATGCAAAACGGTTATAGCAAATTTTTGCGCGATATCTTGTTCCATACATAATCTTATTCTGTCAACATTACAATATAACAAAGTTTTATTTTTTTTTTTTAAATCTGTGTTTTATTTAAAACTTAAAAATTGCGTTCTAGTTGGGTCACAAGATTTAACTTTTTACAAAAAAAGGAGGCTTATTTGACATTTTATCACAGTTATGGTTTATCTGAAAGAGTTAAGTGCAATACCAACATTAAGACGATCAAAAACTTCCTTTAAATCTATATATATAAAAATCAATTGTTGTTCGTTGGTAATGGAATCAGTTGAAAACGGCTAGACCGATTTGCATAATTTTTTGTACAAACGTTCGTCATAACCCGAGTTAGGTTTTTATCCAAAGTGACCCAATATTGCGCCCATTTTTTCGATTTATCTAAAATCCTTATATTTGTCAAAATCATGAAGATATCTGTTTCACAGTTAGTATCTACGTAATCTTGACTCTCCCTCCAAACCTCAGTATCTGTTTGGGGTCAGAGGTACTGACCACACCTACTTCTTTAAATTTACATGTAAAAAAATTGAAAAAGCATAGTAACACATCAGTTGAGAACAGCTGGTCCGATTTGACTCAAATTTTCCTTTGGTTATTTGTAATTACAGTGGAAACGTTGTCATAAAAGAAAATGTTATGAAAAATCGCGAAACTGAAAAAATTGACTGTTCTACTATGACATGGAATTTTATGTAGAATTGCAAAAGTTATTGGGACTTCAATCAGTGAAATACAGAATAGTAATATACGGACTATACAAAATAGTGGAGTATTGAAAATATAGTAAGAAAAGGACTCATATACTCGGAAAATTCTTCCGAACACTTAAAAGTAACCTTAAATCATAGGTAACGTTATACGGGCATTATGCGCTATCGTCAGTAATTACACTGCGCCGTAGACAGTCTTGGGGTTAGGAAATTTTTCGGTTGGTAAATAAAAACCCCAAAAGAGGGGTTCCCGGATTTAACCTTTTTAGAGTCCATTTTATATAGCTTAACAATACTCAAAGGACCGTAAATATTTTGCCCTATACTCCGCAAAAGTTACGATAAAGTTTTAAATTTGATACAGTCCTAGGGGTTACATGAGGAATCATTTGTACAAAATATGTATCAGGTTGGTCTACATTGTGATATAGCTCCCCTCAAATGATATAGCCTCTTCCAAATTCCTCAAATGTTGGTACTTTGAGATTTTAGATAGAGGAACAAATTCTTTCAAATATTTATAAGTATAGCACCATTCTTCATTATAATTCTTATGTCAATGTTTCGGTGTAGCGCTCATATAAAAGTACCTCCTGATTTTACCTATTTCGAGGATTTTGATTATGTTTTCGAATCGATTTGACATAAAATGTGTGTTAAGGCTACTTTGGGTGTAGAGGAACATCTTACATGGGCCTATTATAAACAGTTAATGTATACTTTTAATATATATGCTATATTATTTAGGTTTTTAACTATCAAACTAAAACCTCTTACTGAAAAATATGATCAGGTTTTTTGAAAGACGTATTTATTACTATTTAATCGAGTCATCATTTATACTACAAATTGTGCCGCTTATGTGAGCCAGATTTGTGAATTATTATGAAGACTAAAGCGACGGGCCGGCAACGCGGACTGGGCCAGCTAGTAGCTTACTAAATTCGAAAAGATGAACTGTTATCGCAATTGGATAAATATTGCGATGCGTACAATTTAAATCAGAGCAATGATTAACTCGTTTTCACTCGGGAGTGAAACTTGCTCGCAAATGGGATTGCTCGGAAAGTGGAAGTTTTATACGAAATTAACTCTCTTTTTGCGCCAGAGCGCCCCCGAGACACTCTTGTGTTTGCTCTGAGAGTGAAAGAGAATGGAAAAAAAGTAAAAAAGCAGCTAAGTTCAGGCCGGGCCAAACTTTTAATACCCTCCACCATTTGGAAGGAACTTGAAAAATGTCCAAAAAAATCCGAAAACTACCGCTTAAATGAGAACCGTTATATGGGGACTATACGAAGACGTGGACCTGCTTACAAATTGTTTGTTATATGTTGTAGTACCCATTACAAACTTCAAATACCAAATACCAGTGAATAATGTCGATAAAATCAAAAAAAAAAAAAAAAAAAAAAAACTTGAACCTACATACGTTTTTTGCGAACTTTAAATACGAAATTTGTTACACTTCCGATGAATAATGTCGCAAAAATCATTAAAATACCGAGTATCGGGAGGTATCATCATATGGGCGTTCTACGAAGACTTGGACCTAAACGAAATTTGAAACGATTCCGGTGAATAATGTTGCAGAAATCATCAAAATACTGACTATCGGGCGTGATTACAACAGACAGACGGACAGACAGAAATTCAGACTTTAATGGCACGAAATGTACAAACAGACATAAAATGGCACATTACTGATTTAAACCGAGGGTCACAGAGAGAGAGAGAGAGAGAGAGACATAGTTACAACATTGTTGTTGATCGCTGGGAAAGAGTAAGAACTTTAAAATTTTGCATGAGGGTCATTATTTTTTAAAAGGGGTGCGATAAAGCTGATGCTGCACTGTTGTTAAAGGATTGATAAGAGCAAACACTGTTAAATTTTGATTGAGGTTGAGAGAAAATTGGATTTTTTATACCTTCCACAACTCTATGGGGGTATGTTAACTTTGTTTCCGCGTTTGTAACTCCTTGAAATACTGCATGTATGTTCTTGATCCGCGTTAGATTTGAAGTCGATTTGGCGATGTCCGTCTGTCTGTCTGTTGTATTCATGCTATCTTTCGAACGAACAGAGATTGTGGGCTAAATTCTCTCTTCTTATGTGTATTTTGTCAGTAAGCTGGTTAAGTTCAAAAATAATCCACGTTTTCGTATATCCCCCATGTAATAGTACCTGCTGATATTCGGAATTTGGGCGAATTTATATTTTAGCCACTTTTAACAACAAAATGGTTTCAAATTTGCAATAGATAAAACTTCTGTAATTCTGTGATATTGCCTATATTTTTCTCATTTTGGTGCAGACCACATATATTTGTTTTTTAAAATTTTCTTTATCTCATGGTGGAGGGTATTAAAAGTTCGGTCCAGTACTCAACGCTTTTTACTTGTTTAAATCCTACATTAAGAGTACTAAGATGTCCAAAATTGTTTCTGAGCGACTGAGAAAAGCTAAAACGTAAATATTTTGCATGAGGTTTACTCTTGGATGAGATAGGACGACGTTTTAGGAACTTAGTATTTTAAGGACCCGGAAAATATTCAATATAAAAAATGATGATGCATTAATTTAAAGGTCAGAGCTGAAACTTTGAAATTATTATAGTTTCACACTAGGCTCCTCCTTAATGATAAGAGGCACAATGCGTCGGGATTTTCGGAATTATACCCTTTTAGGGTACGAAATGTGCGAAATAGTACAACATTGTTGTTGATCGACTGGGCAGTCCAAACACCTTATGTATGTCGGACTTGGTTCAAAACTTAGGCCAATATTGAAAAGTTTTTATGAGAGAGAAAAGTTTATACCAACTGAGAGCCCAAAATGTTAGACAACTGGGTTTCAAAATCGTAGCTGAGACTTCCAAAATATCGAAAATTAAAGGAAAAATGTTTACCCTAAAACTAGACATAGATCAAAAAAAAAAAGTCCCTGAAATTCATAGAGAAACCACCAAGATGGTCTTCCCTTTAAACAGAGAAAATCATCGGATTTACATCCATTCTCTCATGACTATAATTTTTTGGAATTGTATTTTTCCTAAACTAATGTTTTTCCTACGTGATATTTAGAAAAATAACTTATCAAGCAACATGTTATTATTTTTTCAATAAAAATTTCTCTCGTTCTCTCAGAATTTCTCTCTCCAAACCATAATATTCCGATGCAATGGAGCAATTCCCTCTCTCACACATGCGCTCTCTCCAGGTTGAAAAACAATGTTTTGTTCAAATTAAGGACCCCCCAAAGTGAGGGGAAAGTTGGGGTATTACAAAAATCCTTAGAAACTTGTAGGTTAACTCCTTTTGGTGTAGAGACTCACAGGGCAGATATAAATTTACTCTCGTCGTGAACAGTCGAATTTCGAAGACCAGTGCTTAACAAACAACCAAAATTGTAAAAGCTTCAAAGCCAAGAAAAATACAACAAAAAATTACACATATACATATTTTGAAAAATAAAAATTCAAAAATTAGTAGTTGATTTTCTTATAATTTGCTGCTTTTTTTCTAAAAAAAACGAACCATAACTGGAAAATTTCCATTCGAATAAAACCAAAAGAAAGTCTAGTGAAAATATTCGAAAAAAAATCAAGAAACGGCTAACTTGAAAAATAATTAAACACTTGAAGAAAATCTTTAACGCGAACGTAGTGCTAAAAGAAAAAGTAAACTTTTTTTCAAAGAAACCCAATTTTCTTTCATTTTAAATACATATTTTTTCCGATTTCTACATTTTTTGCTAATAAATTTTTGAGCATTCTTTGCTGTTTAGTTTTGTGTATGTGAAAAGATTTTCTTCATATTTTTTTCTAATTTTTTTTCTGCTCTTGTCTTGCCTCACCAAACCCACTCACCACCCCCTCCTTTGTTCGATTTTGTGTTACCTTTTATTGTATTGCTGACCCTGTAAGGATATCTCCTTCCATTTCATTTTCTCTGTGTGTGTGTGTGTGTATGCATAAAAATTATTGTGTGTCTACTCCTGGACGAAAAGCGCCACAAATAAAGGTGGTGCTACATGAAATAATAGCAACAACAAAAATATTGAAAAAAAATACAAAAAAGTCTGCCCAACTTAACAAATGTCAGTGACAGAAAAAACAATGATTGTCAGCAGAACGACGACGATGATGATGATGATGACGAACGATGTGTAACCTTAACCCAAGCATCCAATAGTTTGACCCAGAAATTCCGGAACCCATTGATCACTTGTTGACGTCACGTTTCTGTTTTTTTTTTTTTGTACCATTCCAGCTCGTGTAGCTTGTTTTTGTTTTTAATTTCCTCACTCGATTTTTAAACGGATTTTGAAATCCTATTTTTTAACGGTTTTTAAATAAAAAAATATTTTATTGCTGCTCTCTACTCATTTGGCTTATTTTGTTAATTTTGAAAATAACAACTGAAATGCATGTTTTATTTTTTTTTTTTCTGTAATGAATTTACCTAACAAAAAGAATTTTTTTAAAAAAAATAAATCTCAATTTTGTAAAAAATCTAAATCTACTCCCCCACCCAAAAATCCAAAGACAATAATGAAATAATATTTGGCGCCTAAACGGATATTTCAAAAAATCCACTTTTTTGAAATCCGTTAAAACGCAAACCAAAAAACCACAAAAATTGCCAACATTTTAGCTGGTGAGTATTGAGAACGAATGAGCAAAACAAAAGAGCAACAACAACAACACATACGTATAACTCACAAATAAACAAGCTTTAGGCACAAAGATATCAGTTTAAAAAATTAAAAAAAAAAACAACTACAAAAAAGAAGAACTGATTTCATCAATCACATTCAGGTAAAAGTCAAGAATGGATAAAAAGTGAAGGCTTTGAGGAAGTAAAAATTGTCTAAAAAATGCTAAAATAAGATGTTAATACCAAATATTCGACGAAAATCAAAAATACCTTAACATCTTAAAATTGTCCAAATATCTTCATATAAAGGTCATACTAGTCCACAAATTCGGCTCAAATCTTAAAAATTGTTAATATCGATTGCAATAATCGTATAACTTCTAAAGTATGGACACGGATCCAATTTGACATTGTTTCAGGCCAATTGTTTTGAAAATGTGACTTGATCTTTCGAAAACCTTAAAATACCTAATGTCGATACACATGGAATCGATTTTCAGATATTCTGGTGCAAATGATTTATTGGCAATCGGAGATAATCAGTGTTGATATATGTGTTATAGCCTTAAAGGAGTCGCAATTGTAGTCACTGATGAAGATTAGTGTAGAAATTAAGTATGCTCAAGAATGTAAAATATTATTCTGCCCATTGAGAAAAATTCGTAGCCCATAAGCTAGCCTCCTGGAAATAGACTGAATAGCGCTCCATTTAGATCATATCATTTGACTGAAATTTTTCGCGAATTTAGTTCATAATTTACTATGTATACCCCTGTACACTCCATAAAGGAGAAGAACAATTAAATTGAAAGAAATCTAATAAGAAACAGTAAGTTCGGCCTTGAATACTCTCCACCATTAGAAGAGATTTGCAAATTTTCAAGAAAAAATCCGGTTAAAAATACTTATAAAAAAATACCGAATATAGGGTGTTTGCGTTTTATTTTGGGCCATATGAAGATGTGGAAATGCATTATAAACTTTTGTCGTAGGACACTACAATATTCAAATACGATACTTGAAACAATACCGATGAATAATGTCCAAAAACATCAAAACTCCGAATATTGGGATGTACCGTTATATGGTGGACATACGAGGACGTACAGGCAATATAATTTGCTATAGAAGTCCACGCTTTCGTATATCCCCCTACAACGGTACCTCCCTATATTCGGTATTTTTATGATTTTAGCTAGATTTTTCAACAGAATTATATCAAAAACAGTTTTTTACGTTCGTAATAGTTATAGCCTCCATGTAATTGTACAGGCACATTTATGATATTTTGGTTGGTTTAGTCAAAATTTTAGCCCGAATTTTCTGTAAATTGACAGTTTGTGTTACAGGACTTCAGATCCTTGCATATAATTACCTATATAAGTCCAAGTTTTCAAATAGTCGCCATAAAATTGTACCTCCAGATATTCGGTATTTTCTTTTCACTGATTTTTTTTTCAAAACTTCTCTGGTTGTAGAGGTCCACGTTTTTGTATAACCCCATACCAACAAAACTTGAATGGCGCAACACAAGGCTACTATATCTTTTGGTGGTACATTGCATACTAAGGGTAAACAACTAAAATTCGAAACTTAAAATAAACTGTGAATACTGAAGCTAAAATCATTAAACATAGGGAGGTATTATTACATCGGAGCTATATGAAGACCTGGACTTGCATAGACAATTTTCTGTTAAAGCCTGTAACAAATATGACATATAAACCAATTTCGGTGAGAATTGTACCTAAAATCGTCAAAATACCGAATATAGGGAGGTACTGATATATGGAGCCTGTACGAAGACCTGGACCTACTTTGTTTACAAAAATACATGGACAGACGGACGGACGGACATGCATAAATCGACTCAGAATGTGATTCTATGCAGATCATCAAAAGGAACTATGGGTCTATCTCGTTTCCTTTTGCCGGTTACAAACAAATGCACAAAGACATAATATCCTGACCACCTTGTGGTGTAGGGTATAACAAATCGGATCTCAATTTTATTGAGTTATTATTATTCCAAATTTCAACCTCTTGTGAAGGACTTATAGAAATGAGAAGAAAAATATTGTCCATTTCCAATCCTTACCAAAGCCATGTGCCAAGTTTGATCTATATATTTCTACAGCTCAATATCAGATTCGTATCTTTTTTTGTAAATATTTTAATTTATTTAATTTCCGAACTTGATATAAGTGTTGTAAACATATTGCAATATTCCATGTTTGGACCAAATCGGTCTCTCCATTCGAGAAGAAGGAAGGGCATCTATAGATCGATTCCAAATATCCTGAAACGAATGTCATCCAGAGACGTAGGGTTTAAAGCAGTTATTTCGAATCGGAACAACTCAGGATTTAGAAAATAAATGTTATGTAAGAATTCGACAATATTTGTATTACTTTGAGGCCAAACTTTTATCCATTTTTGACAAATTAATTTTTTTTACCATACTTTTTATCAATAATAAATTCTCTTTGTATTTTATTGAAGAATTTAAAAAAAATCATTTAATTAGCATGTGTATTTTAAAATAATTGTGATTGAAAGCACCTTCCCCACTCACTACACCAACAATAGATTTGTTGTAAAATTTATAAAAACAGTGTACAGATTTATTTTATTTTTTACCTTTGATGCCAATTAATACATCATAAATTATTGTAGAGAATATTCCCCATGTATTTGTTAACACTTAAATGGCAAGCAGGACAATATATCAATAAAAATCCCTTCCCTTAATTGTGTAAAAATCAAAAACCGCCCCACCAACCTCCACCTAAATTCGAATTAATGTTCATTTAACTCTGTTACAAGCTTCCTAATACTCTGTGTCTTCAAAATTTTATTGCATTCTAACCCAATCCCCCAAAAACTCATTACAAAAAAATCCATGAAAATTGTTTGACATGTAAAAGGGATGTTGCCGTCACAACAAACACCAAAGGTCATTTTGGTGAAAGGTCAAATCATCATCGCCACAAATGCTACAGCAACGGTAAACACCGAGAGAGAGGAGTAACATTTACGTCCCATGAAGTAACTCACAATCGAAGGCTGTCTGTCAGACATCATTGGTTGCAAATTAAGAGTCCTTCAAACTGACGCCATGACGCTATGACATTTGATGCTAAAAGACCTTGAATTCCCAGTCAATGTTATTAGAAGCACAGAGCAGTGCTGTGGGTGTTTAGAAATTCACTTGCAAGGACATTATGTTTACCGCATCGACTGGCCGGTCTTGTGGCCAATTTAGTTTTCATTGAAGTAAAGATTAAAAAACTCAAATTCAAGGGGCGATTAAAAATAGAAATTGCAGCAAGGTTTCGAAAGTAACTTAGAGATTTCATGCATATCCAACATGTTGGGTTGTTGATTTAACAGTAAAATACGTTGCAAATTGAAATGTAGGTAATACGGACTCCAAATTTAAAAATTCGTTCACTTTCATGGACTCTTACTTATTTTCAGGAGTGAATTGGGTATATTAGGACAATAGAAAAGATGCAATATAGTATTCGGGTCTGTATTGTATGCTCGTCTTATTATCAATTCGCGCCTTAAAACAAATTCAGACGATTGCCCATCCTGAACGTAATTTCGCCAAATCTGCCCTGGTTTTGTTTAGCCAGACAACGTTTTTCATCTGCAATGGATGGAGGACTCCGAGAACGACATTCATACTGTAATAATTAATAGCATTGATGACTGCATAGGTGGGAATACCATTTAGACCTGTCTGATATGTTTCCGTATTTAGAGGCCTTCTCCTATAACGTTGAACTTATCTCTCTAGATTGTGTAAGGCTGTCCTGACACTTCTTGGCGTGAGAGTTTTTACCACCACATGATTGTTTGGATTACTCTCACAGTAATACCCCAGCAGGTACTACAACGAATGCTTGTGGTTATACTGACGTACGGGAAGGACCTTTGCCAGCTCATGAAAATGATCCACTGATGTCATACGGAAGCAATCTGTTGCTGTCCGCATGACAGCATTTTGACAGTTATGAATGCTTTTGTATTGCCTTGTACTAGGGTCCGCATACCACACTGGGGCCGCATAGCTTCCACAGACCGACCTATCGCGTTATAAGAGATTAAGGCCTTTTCATCGGCGCCTCAAGTGCTGCCGACTACCGCCTTGAGACCTGGTTCCAACTTTCCAGATTATCGAAGATATCAAGGGCTTTTTCGCGACATAAATATGCTGTTGAATGAAAGCGGTATTCTCCGCGATATAGGTGTCTAGCATTTCAACGACAACAGAATCCGACGCCATGGTTGTGCAATCATCCGCATACGTTACTATCTCTATTCCGTCTAGAGGGCGAGGTATTTCGAAAAGAGGTTAAACAGTTTCATAGATACCAGCCCACCTTAGGGAACTTCCTGTTCCACACTATGGGGTTTCGACTTCTTGCTATGGAATTCCACGTACGACTGGCATCCACACATATAGTTGATTCGGCCGGAGGGTTGTTCTGTCGACATCCTCAAACGGTGTGACTTGGTTGACAGCAACAATCACAAAGGATATAACCACTGGTACTGCTTGATCTGATTTTTTCCTTGACTAATATTTGTGGATAGGGCGTGCAACGGAGGATAGTTTCCTCTAATAATGGAGAGGTGCAAAGCCTTAAGAGTATTCCCTAGTGACTACAAAAGCGAGCAAGAATGCCAGACTCGCCTTGGCTGGCATTCTTGCCCGGCTTCAGTTGCGGGACCCAGTAGTTGCCCTATTTTTAGGGCTTGTTCTCGAACTGCAAGTCTGTAAAAGTTTTTATTACCATAACCGATTTTCCCTTTATGATATCGAAAAAATGTACAAAAATAGTCGATTCTTGAACAGAGCATATAAAGAGTGAGTCAAAAGCCATAATTTTTAGATTTTTTTAATTTTATTGAATGAAAGCAAAAAATGTCGAAAATAGCATCAAATTTTAGAATAAGTTCTGTTTTGTTCGAATTAGTCACCTTTGGCACGAAATTTGGCCCATTCCCGGCGAAGCGCTTGCTTGAGATGATGGATACTTTGGTATTTTTTAGTCCCAACTTTGCTTTCCAAAAAACTCCAGACGCAATAGTCCAACGGATTGTTATTCGGATATTTTGGTGGCCATTGTGCGCTGGAAATGAAGCGAGGAACCTCATTTGTAACAATTCTTGGGTGGCGCGTGCTGTCCTCCAGGATATTTTCGCGATAATATTCTGCATTTATTCTAATGCCAAAAAAAAAACAGTTCTTGCACTTTTTGAAATTTCAATGGTTTTACCCCGAGCTCATTTTTTCAATATTTGCCGAATGGAATATTGCGATCTGTTCAGATCACGAGCCATTTTTCGGCCACTGCGACGCGGGTTTTGATCAAGTCACTTCTTTTCTTTTCGAACCATTTCTGCTGATGTTGCTGTTTTCTTCCGTCGGACTACGCTACCAGTATCACGGTAACGAGCGATGTTAGACACAAAATATTTGTTCACATTTAAATGCTGCAGTGCTCTAACGATAGCCAAATATAAAGAAATCACACTGTCACGTTTGAATTCCATCACGAATAACTTTTTTTCTGGAAAATTCTCACCAAAGTGCTTTTGTACTCTTGTAAACAATATAATGAGCTGTCACTGGAATAATTTTAACATCTGTCGGACGAGTGGCTTAGAAATGACAGCAGTCTGAATTTGATTGCAGTTTTTTCATCTCACCCTACATATAATCTTCACAACAGACCTTGGGTTAGGAAAAATGTTTGTATGTGTGAAATTTGAAGAGAGCTGTATGTTTATTTGGCTTTTTTGAGCGATTCGTTTTTCAAAATATGAATATGTTGGGGAGGTACCAGAAGGATTGGACCGATACATTCCATCTTCATACCAGTCCTTGGGTTAATAAAAATATTGAGATGTGTGTAATGTGAAGATAATCGGACACTTACACCATATTTTTTAAGAGTCATAATTATTCACAGTTTTGACCCTCTGTGGGTGAGTGCTGGATGGAGTAGACCGATATTGTCCACTTGACCTAGCAATTATGCAAGTACTAGGGAGGATATCGCTAGATCGACTCTAAATGTCCTAAAAAGGATTTGGTCCACAGAATCTTAGTGTGTAAAACCGTTATTTCGGTGAGTCTCTTTTTGGTCGTATCAAATGATATATACCCTACCTTAATATATGGTTGTCTGTTATTTATGCACAAAACCATTTTGAACCCGACTAACAAGTTCTAATAAATTGCTAATCTTAGATCTACTTTTCATGAAACCATGTTAGAAAGGTGAAATTATACTTTTCCTTATACCAAAAGTTCGAAGAATTTGGGAATGACGCACTTATAATTATTCTTGATTTATGCAGGTTAATAACAAAGCTCGATCGCTAGTAGCATGGAAAATATCCTTTAGATAGGGAGTAATTAAAAATTTTAGTGAGAGATACATAAATTTCACCAAAGCAAGATTTTAGAATATACGTCGAAATGCTATGCTGTGGCCTGGAGAGAATCCTGAAAAAATCTTCATACTCTGTTAGGATAATACGAGAAAAATTATAAAAAAATATATGTAATATTATAGTCATATGAACCGTTAAAAGTGTTCGGGGTGTAAGATGCTTGACAAAAGTCAGCACTTAAATCACAGAGTTATCAGAGGATTAACTACTAGCTAGATGCATATGGGAAATTTCTGTGCTTTCCTTTTGGAATTTGGAAATTTAAACCAGTAAGGAAAGGTCAAAAGTCGGGCGGGGCCGAATATATGATACCTTCCACCACCATGCGTATTTAGTAGAGCTCCCGTAACAACAAGGTTTTTATTGAGAATTTATGTGAAGCAGGTCATACCAACTATGAATAAAATAACACTGCTGTATAGTATATCGGATGAAGATGTATATAGAAGATATATGAAAATCTGAACCGATCTCGATAAAATTTTCCGGAGGTATTTTCGAACAGTATCTAAAGCCCGGTATCAAATAAGTTTAGATTCGCACTTAAAAGAAAAAATTCGATAAATAAAAGGACTAAAAAGCCTATAGATTTTTGTTAAGGCAAAAGTCTACTTCCGCTCCCGACTACATACCCCTTGTGCAACTACCTTATAGACCTCTGTTTCATACGTCACATCAAACTTTCCTAAATTATCTTCCCAGTTTACGCTGTCAAAGAAAATCAATTCAGTAATATTTATTTCAATAATTTTCAGAGAATATGTATGGTTCCTAAACTAAAACTTCGTCTTTACAATTGGAACCTTTCCTGAATATTCGAAGACTAACCCCAACCATTAACAAAATTTTTGACCCTCACTTTGTTTAAAAAAAAAACTTTAAATTGGCTCCCCATTTTTTTGTAAATATATAATTCCTAAGAATTTTTTTATTAATACTTTTTTCAATGGAATTTTACTAACCTTTTATTCACTTTTTTTAAATTACTTAACACAAAATTTAAAACTTCCTACCTACTTTTTTTTTAAATTTCTTAAATTAACCGAGTTTTTGCAATCCCCAGAAACCCCAATGCCTGAAGCATTAACATTGCCCGGTATGGCTGATCAAGAGCCAGATTTGTCAACATTTGAAAATAAAACTGGCCTGGCGGAGGATATGAAGTTCTTAGCCTCCATGCCAGAGCTGTGTGATGTGACCTTTTTGGTGGGCGATACCAGGGAGCCGGTATGCGCTGTAAAGGTGATGTAGAAACCTATTTAAAAAATGTTTTGATTCTAATTCAATTTGGTTATATCCAGGCTGTCCTGGCATCCCGTTCTCGAGTATTTGCCAAAATGCTCTACTCTGCCCCCTCGCCGCAAAGGAAACGTGAAACTTCCACCAAGGAAAACAAGTTGCGGCTGTTTTTGAAACGTTCCTCGGAGCCGTTACTTAATCTGCAAAATGCTGCCCAGCAGGTAAGAATTAAAGAAATCTTGTATTTTAATTATTTATTATAGAATTTTCTTTTTTCGTAAATGTTTTGGAGCATTTTTCCGGTGAAATGTTCATACATTTTGCAAATTTTTAAATTTTTTGAAATATTCATGTAGTTTTTTTATGAATTTTATTTCACAACATAATTCATAACTTTTTCATACAAAAAAATTTCCCATTCAAAATTTCTCTTTGCCATTTTATAGAGAAGTGGTTTCACCCAACAATTATCTCCAATACCAGAGGTAAAGTGAATTTTCAAGTTATTTTTTGTTTTTGATTGACCAACCGCATAACTTGAAAATATATTGCCTGGTTTTAGACAAAAAACAAAATGTGTTCTTTTTCCAAAATTCTTCTTTTCCACAAAACTCGTAATATAACAGCTCTGCAAAGTAATTTTGCTTGAATTGGCTTTTGAATAATGTTTTCTATATACAAAAAAAAACTATAAACAAAAAAAATATTAAAAATGTAGAAATTAAACCTCATATCTCAAAATCGGTGTCTATCATACTCCTATTGGAACTAATTTACACTATGGCACAATTTTTACGAAGGTAGAAGAATGGCAACAGCTGATTATTTTAAATACCTATCCTTCCTACTTATGTATTTATTTATTTGCGTACAGATTTATACATTTCTTTTTCTTCTTCACATTCTTGAATACATACTTACCTAATTATTTGGTTTTTGATTTATTTACTTACCAACTACCTTACATTTATACTTACTTACCCAATTACTTATTAGTTGCCTACTTAGGTATTTTATGTCCTCCACTATTCCATTTTCAACTCCTCGAAATATTTATTATAGACACCACAAAGTATATATTCTGGATCAGCGTAAAATTCTAAGGCGATCTAAGGATGTCCGTATGTCTGTCTGTCCGTCCGTCCGTCTCTCCGACTGTCTGTCTGTTGTAATCACCCTATCTTTGGAACGAATTGAGATAGAAGACTAAAATATTGTATACTTGCATATTTAACCAGTAGGAATGTTACGTTCGTAAATAGGCTATGTCGGTCTACGTTTTTGTATAGTCCCCATATAACGGTACCACCCGATATTCGGTATTTTCATGATTTTCGCGACAGTATTTACCGGAATTATTTCAAATTTGGTATTTGAAGTTCGTAATGGGTACTACAGCCTATGCCAAACATTTTTGTATGCAGGTCCACGTCTTCGTATGCCCCCATATTCGGTATTTTGATGATTTCAGCAACATTATTCACCAGAATCGTTTCAAATTTCGTGTTGAGAGATCTTAATGGTTACTACAACCTGTGGAAAAAAATTTCGTATATAGGTCTACGTCTTCGTACAGCCCCTATATAACGTTACCTCCCGATATTCGGTATTTCATTATTTTAGCGACATTATTTACCGATTTTTTTTTTTTCGAATTTCGTGTTTAAAGTTTGTAATGGGCGCTACAGCCTATGACAAAAATTTTTGTATGTAGGTCCACGTCTTCATAAAGCCCCCATATGACGGTACCTCCCGATACTCGGTATTTTTATGATTTGTGCGACATTATTCACCGGAATTGAACCAGATTTCGTATTTAAGGTTCGTAATGGGTACTTCAGCCTATAACAAGAAATTTTGTAAGCAGGTCCACGTCTTCGTATAGTCTCCATATATCAGTTTTTATTTAAGTGGTAGTTTCCGGAAGTAATTTTTCAAGTTCCTTCCAAATGGTGGAGGATATTAAAAGTTCGACCCGGCCAAACTTAGCTAATTTTTTACTTTCTCATGTACTTATTCATTTATTTTGTCTTATTCATTAACCATTTTATTTATTTAAAATATGTATTACATTTAGAAATTACTCCAAAAAAAAACACTGGTGGCTATTCTCATCGAAATTGTCTAACTTCACAAAAAGGATTGTGCCATGCCTCTTTAAATTCTCACACAATATCTGGCAGTCATAACCTCAACACCAAACTAAATATTTAAAACTGCATGTTTCTTTTTTTCGCAATTTAGCACCAAATACAAATATCTTTTAACCTTGCCTATTCAACTATCTATCGAGCACACATTTCAAATACATATATTCTCACACATAGTTTGAAAATTCACTTACACAATTTCCAAAACTATGCAATTATTTTTTGTATTCTATTGCCTAATGATACTCTATAATGAATATATACCATACAATTCTACATCATATATCTTAAAACTGCTTTACACCTACTGTTAGGGTAAATCAATTTTCCACATCGATATTTAGTATTTCTATAATATACTTTTAGGCGCTCACCACAAACAAATTATTATATTAATGGTGCATTATGTATTATAGTACATTTCTTTTAGTGTCTTATTAAAAAAAACAAGTGATATAAATATGCCTATGTGAAAAGTCACTTTACATATGACTCGAACATGGAGTCTAACCAAGCCTTTAACTTATCACTATTGACAAGTAAAATATTATCAGTCGGTTTTGTCGACAGATGTATACCCCCAGCCTTGAGTTATAGTTATTCGCTGTTAAACCTTTATGGGGCAGGTTCCGAAGCAGTTGTCCAATATTTACCAATTCGTGTCTAAACTAAGACTGATATATCTGACCTAAGACTGATATAAATATTATAAAGTGCCATATTTGGACTATATCGACCACTTCCTAATCTTTATATGAGATATATGCACATTATCGGAAAATATGCAAATATGCGTGATGTAACAGATAAAGTCGACCGAAGTATTCCATTTTCATACTTCATCTAATACAGATAAAAAAATTGGTATGTGTAAAATTTGAAGGAAATCGAACGTTTATATCCAATTTTATGTAATTTCGATAAATTACTTATTCATCTCAGGTTTCAGCTGGAGAGACATATTTAGATATAGAAAGTTGTAAAGAATCGCTGACTTGTTTCGCAAGTTATGACAAATAAAATCATTAAACATTGTGGGTGAGGTACCAAAAGAGATTCGCAGATATATAGCACCTTTAAAACAAATCTTGTGTTAGTAAAAATGTTAGTGTGTGTGTGTGAAACTTGAAAAGAGTTGGGTGCTTATTTCGCATTCTTTGAGCGTTTTGTTTTTCAATATCTTGAACCCTATGTTGGGGAGGTACCAGAAGAAATGGTCCCTTCCATATACAGATCGTGTGTTGATGGAAATATTGAGATGTACCCAGTTTGGAATGAAATAGGATGTTAATTTCCCGTTTTATGAGCTTCTTGTGGGGGAGGTAACTGAAGAAGTGGACCGATATATATATAAAAATCAATTGTTGTTCGTTGGTAACGGAATCAGTTGAGAACGGGTGCACCGATTTGAATAATTTTTTGTACAAACATTTGTCATACCCAGAGTTAGGTTTTTAAAGAAAAACATATTGACCACGCCTACTTTTACGCCCACTATTTTGATTTATCTAAAATCCTTATATTTGCCAAATTAATGAAGATATCGGTTTGAGAATTATTACACGAGATACTGTTTGCTTTTTAGGGGCTGAGGAACGCGCCTACTTTTAAATCTGTCTCTCTATATGTAAAAGAAAGTTATGTTAGTTACTACGCTTATAACATAAACCCGCCGGTCTGATTTTAACGATTCAGACAAATTCGGAATTGCCTCTTGGCAGAAAAGCATAAAATCCAAAAAAAATCGCGTAAAAATGTGAAATTTTGAACATTTTCATTTTGATTTTTAAAATGTACAATAGTAATGTTTTATTTTGCCTGATTTTTTTTCCATTTTGACTTACTATTTTTGAATGTACATTTGTAGTTTTTTTTTTTTGTTTTGGAATTCTAATATGATGTTTAGTTTTTTTGGGTAGTATAAAGCGACAACGGATAAAACTGTTATTTATAAATTTTATGTATTTATTGGGTAATACGACTAATATCATTTCAGAAGAGAATAATATATGAAAATTCTAAAATCGGAAAAAATCTAACATTTTTCAATGGAATCGAATTTCAAAATAACAGTACATTCTACAGGCAAACTTCATAAGGACCTTTAAAAATTTGCCGTAAAAAAATCAGCGAACCAGTTGAAGATTATTTGTCTTTTTTCAATACTTTCTTTTTTCTATATTGAAGTGTACATTTCTTATTGTTTTCAATTCTGAATGAATAATATTAAAAATGAAATGAGTGTGTAATACGATGTTAAATGGTGATCTTTCATGTATAAAATTGGCATCTAGCTTTCAACTCCAGGACCTTCAACTGGAAGATGCGAACACATTTATACAAACAAAAATGACCGAAAAAGCGTTATGGGGTTCACTTCAAAAAGTGGACCTGTTTCTTTCATATGACAATAATTTGTCCAATGAGAACTCAAAATGCAAAATACATTGGGACTGCAATCCGTGAAATACCGACTATAAAGGACGCAAAATAGTAGAGCGAATTCCTTCCAGAAATTTTTTCCAAACATTCAAGATACCTTTAATCGCTTTGGCAGGTCACGATAACGGAACAACCTGATTTCAGGTATATTCTACATTTTAACCATGTTTTTCGTACTAATTCTGCCTTATGTTGATAATTTAAAAAAAAACCATCCCTGCAAGAAATTATCACGTTTTAGTATCACCATCATATGATTTAAGGTATTTTCGGGGTCTTGAACACTTTTTTCATTTTTATTTGACATCTTTGTTTCTAAGGGGGAGGAAAACCTTATTTGACATCTTTGTTTCTAAGGGGGAAGAAAACCTTTTCTAATAAAATTTTTATTTTTCGGAAAAGGGCCCATCTTAGACTTGAGGCTACCTGTGGTAAAAAACCCTGGGGTAGAAAAATCATCTTACAGATAATTATCCTCATAGGAATTTATTTAAGTATAGTCCCCACATTAGTATACCCCCAAGTCCACTTTCCCAACCAATGTGTGGTCAGAAAAGAACATTTGGTATTCTATTGAATTTGTAACCCCCAAGAGAATATTGGTTGGGAACGTAGATTTGGGATGTACGTCTATATGAAATATCTGGGACTTATTCAGTCGGAAATTGTGGCATAAACATGAAAAAAAAATATGAAATTAGAAAGTAACACGAGACCGAACATTTCTTTAATCTTCATTGAATTAAACTACGATGAAAAATTTGGACTTTATTGGATCTCCATCGCACAATTTAAATGACAAAACATTTATGCCCAAAAGAGTATTTTTTTGGCTATTCTATTCTGCCTTCAAGTATGAGGTGAACAAAACTAAATACCAAGCAGTACGGGATTTTAAACGTTGGAAATACAAATTCGAAATTATAGATCATTTAAATGAAAATGTTAAGCTTTTTACAACAATAAAAATTGAGCTGAATTTTCACATTGGGCTATTTAACACAAAAATTAATTTCTATTTAGTCATGGAGCCATTACTTATAATGAAAATTGTGCCGCTTACATAAGTCAGCTCTGTGATTTATTATGCTTTAAAAAATACGCATTAAAGAATAAAAGTACCGGCCGGCAACGCGGACCGGGCCAGCTAGTAAAAATATATATATTTGACAATCAGACTCTTACATTACATTTTATAATAGTTATAATTATTTAATATGTTGACCGTTTGTGTGGGAGGTTTCAGAAGGAGTGGACCGATACATCTCATCTTCACAGCAGATCTTGTGTTAGTAGAAATAATGGGATGTGTGAAATATGAAGAGAGTCGGATGCTTATTTTGGATTTTATAATCGTTTTGGTTATTCAAAATGTTAACCCTTTGTGGGGGAGGTGCCAAAAGAAATGGTCCGATCTCTACCATCTTTATAACAGATCTTGTGTTGATGGAAATATTGAGATGTACCAAGTTTGGAATGAATTAGGATGCTAATTTCGTGTTATATGAGCTACATGGATATTCTACATGTTGACCCAAAAGGAGTGGACCGATATATTCCATCTTCACACCAGACTTTGGGTTAATAAAAATATTGTGATGAATGTAATCTGAAGACAACCATCACATCACATTTTATAAGAGTTATAATTATTCAAAATTTTGTCCCTTTGCGGGGCAGGTACTCGATGGAGTTGACCGATATTGTTCAGTTTCGCACCTGACATAGCACCGATGCAAATATTAGGACTTGCAAATGGGAGCAAAATCGGATACTCCCTTCAAGATTTATCGTACGCACCAGCCGGGAAGACGGACGGATGGACATCGCTAGATCGACTCCAAATGTCCTGAAACGAATTTGGTCCAAAGAAACCTAGGATCAGAAACCATTATTTCGATGAAGCACGTTTTGGTCGTATCAAATGATATATACCCACTTTAGCCATATGGCTGAGGGTATAAAAAGCGTTTTATGTATTCCCACCTTAATTTACACCAAATACTTTTTCATAAAATGCGTTATCTAGATAGTAAATTTCTTTTTTATTTTATTTTACATTCTTTCAATTGGCTAGGCGATTTTATGCCTTTCGACTATTTCATGAATTTTATGAAAAAATTACCTTATATTTTTCATGCAGAAGAACAGTCCGAAAAGAGTCTTAAGATTTTGAATTAATTAGCCCGCCACTGATAACTATCTTGGTATTAAACTTGCCGTGCGTTTACAAGAAGAAAAACACAGGACAATATAGTTCATATATTAATTGTCAATATACTAAAAGTTTGCCTCTGTAACGTAGGCGTCCCGACATCTGCAAAAACAATTGCAACATTTTCAATAGGAGACCCTATTTTTGTTTATTGTCCTTTCCCTTATTCGTGTCTTCTTTAATCATATTTCATTTATTGTCAAAAATAATAGTCATTCAATGTTTTCGAAGAAAAAATAGAAAAAAAAAAATCGAATCAATGTGTATGTGGTAGTCGTAGTGGAAGTAAAATATAACTCTGATTGAGAAAAAATTGGAAATTTGTCCGCCGCTATGTAGATTGAGGTGACGATACATAAACAGCTTGGCAACCTCGTAACGTGGCATATTAATGTTATATTGTAAGGGAAAACGACGGCAGGGTTCGAGTGGGGATCTGACATCCCTTAAAAATATGTCACTTAATGAGCATGACATGATAGCAATCAGATGATGTATCCTCCTCTATACTACGCTGGTAATTTACTCGAATCATTTCCTTTTTTTTCATCTTTCTCATTTATATCTTAAATAATCATAATTTTTTTATCCTGAGTGGTAAGAAAACAGAGTGTAAGGGGAGAAGAAGATTTTTTTCTGGCATAAGTCACCGGCTGGCTTTTGAGTAAAAAAACAGAGGAGCGTTGGGCCAAAATCGAACTAAGTTAACCTAAAACTCCTTTTTTCCTCTACAAAGAAGCCAGCCGATGACTTGAGCTAGTCAAAACAGCATTTTATGTATTCTCAACTTTAAGATGACCTAGTTTAAAGTATGTGCCGAAATTGAACTAAGACAGACAACACACTTTTGTTCTATAACGAAACAGCCAGCCGATGACTTAAGGTGAGAGTACATAAAAGTTTTTTTTGACTGGCTGCTTTTTATTTAAAGAACAAAGGAGTTTTAGGTTGACTTACTTCGTTTTTGATCCTACGCTCCTTTGTTCTTTAACGAAGAAGCCAGCCAAAAAAAGCGTTCTATGTATTCTCACCTTTATTTCAGAAAAAAAACCTTTCTATGTATTCTCACCTTTAAGGGCTTCCCTTCTTATCTAATTTCTATGGCGTTTTCTCTTAGTATATGTTCGCATGATCTTACCAAGGCATGGCAAGAACCAAATTTCAATGGGGAAACTGATGCTTTGTGGGCATGTTAAATGTCTCCTTTTCTATTTATCTTCAAGCTCTTCTACTATAATGTATGGCTGATCGATGCAAGTGTATCCTTACTACTATATTTTTTTCTAATAACAGTTGAGAGATCAGACGAAAACATAGTGTTGGCATATCAGTTCAAAATGAAAAGCAGCTGATTAATATTGCCTCCAACCTTCATATCGCTTACCTAGAGGCTTTCATTTCGTCGGAATTACCATATACATTTCGCAAGGGGGACACGCGTGAAGGTTGAGGACCGTATCGATAAAGAAGTGTGTAAGTTGTCGCTTTCAAAAGGCAAAACAACTGAGTTTGCACATTATTTGTTAAAAGAGAAAAGTGAATCAGTGTGACGTAAGCGTCCACACAATTGCAATAATAAAATTATGAAAGAAACATTTCAATTTTTTATTTGCCATTCAATATTTTTGGTTTCTTCTTTGAAAAATTTTATATTTTTGCTTCAAAAATTGTTTACAATTTTAAAAACTACCATTGAAAAGTGCTGGACAGTAATGAAAACAAAAGGACCCGTATGTATGTGGTAGTAAAGTACATATTTTATTCAAGAAAATTCGTCTTGAGTAAACGCCAACTCAGTAGAAATGCAACCCTGAAGCTGGCAACTCTCGCCTTTAGAGGTTTCCCACGATGAATCGATTTTGCAGCTCCTTATTTTTTGTCTGCTCTCTCCTTTCTTCCACACTTTTGATCTAACTGTTTGTTCATGGTATCCAACTGATGGGGAGCATCACTTATCTAACAGCTTCTTTGTCGCATCTTTATACGAATATATCTGCTTTCCAAATTTGCCTGCTACAAAGCTATGTGTCTATGTATAACCACAATTTACGATTTTGGGAGCAATATCCTTAGTTCTCATTTCAATTGTTTGCATTCGATTTTTCTAGCCGGCTGGTCAACAACATCAAACCCTAATTATTGAGGAATTTGAACCGGATATATTCCGCCAACTTATTGAATACATACACACTGGATGTGTTACCCTGCAACCAAGGACCTTATTAGGTAAGGTATTACTATTTCATAAATAAGGACTGCATTATTCAACTTTCCTCTCCCTATCTTTCTTTTGTACATCTTTCAGGTGTCATGAATGCCGCCGACTATTATGGCCTAGAGGAACTGCGTCGAGCCTGTGCCGGCTTTGTACAGTGCTGCATCAATGTGGACACGGTGTGTGCTCTACTCTCCTCGGCCGAGCGTTATATCCAATACAAATGCACCAAGTCATTGGTGCAAAAAGTTTTGGAATTTGTCGATGAACATGGCAACGATGTGTTGAATTTGGGTAGCTTCACCCTGCTGCCTCAGCATGTGGTGAGATTGATATTGGCCCGTGAGGAACTGAGAGCCGATGAGTTTACCAAATTCCAGGCGGCATTGATGTGGAGCAAGAAATACAATGACAATAATCCGGTAAGATGTGCAAAGAGAAATAATTGAATTCTTTTATAACTTCTCTCTCTCTCTCTCTTTTCTTTGTCTCTCTCTGACAGAATATTGACATGAAAGAGATTTTGGGCAACTTCCTGGAATACATACAATTCCACAAGATCCCAGCCAATGTGTTAATGCGCGAAATCCATCCCTTGGGTCTGGTGCCCTATTCCATCATCATGAATGCCCTGGCCTACCAGGTGAGTTCGCTTCTACTTTGGTCTCTACTTGGCATCACTAAAACAATTCTTTCATCCAAAATTAACAACAACAACAACTCATTGGCTTCCTTGATTTTTTTCTTTCCAAAATTTAATTCTGCAAACCATTTATGTTTTTTCTTTCTGCATCCATCCATCCCTCTATGAAAATGAAAAAAATGACTATGATTTTCACAAATGGCGCCCAATGGTCTGTGACCACTCTCCAAAAAAATAATAACAAAAAATAAAAACTGTCGTCATGGTCATTTTTTTGCTATTGTCGTCCCTTGTGTCCCCCCTTTATGCCTGATTCTAACACTTACAGGCAGACCCAGAAAGTATCGACCCCGGAAAATTGTCTCCCAACTCTAGTCGAGTGAGGCGCGCTCGACAAAATCAAGGCAGATCGATGTCCGTGCAGAGTTCACTTGATCCCTATGGTTCGAATACAACTTTGAGCTCCAGCGGCAGCAGCGATCCCACCAGTGGCCCACATAATACCAACTAACATAAGTTGAACGGCCCCTCCTCCTCCTCCCACCATCACTCATCCGGACGTCATAAGCACAACCAATCCTTGCCCAAAATTCGCAAAGCCAAGTCACAGAGTTTCCGTACCCGTCGCAGCCCCAGTGATCGCCGCAGTCCCATCAACAGCCAGGGTCCGTTGACGTTGAATGCCATGTTGGCGGCCAATGATAAGGGTTTGAGTCCGCATACACCCAAAAGTCCAATACTACCGCATCCTGAGTCGAAGAGTCCGGGCAGTGTTAGCCAGAAGACACCGACAACATTGTCAAGACAGGGTACCTTGAGAGCATCGCATAGACGTAAGGGCAGCATGACAGGCTCGCTGTCTTTATCGCAGGGCCGTAAGAGTCCAGTGGGTTTTAACGATCGCAGTCCCCAGGGTCGACGTAGTCCTCTTCTAATTTCCAATGATCGCCTCAAATCACCCAATGAACTACCTTTACATCCCACCTTTGGCACGGCCTCGCCCACTGTACGCTCTCCATCTGCAGAACGTAGCCGCAGTCCCACATTTAGCATCCACACCCAGGAGAGACGTTCCCCCGTTGGCAGTGCGGCTCCCACAGATTTTGGGCAATATGCCCGAAGTCGTAGTCCCACATCCACGGTCCATGTCCAGGATGGCAATCGCTCCACATTTGATTCCTCCACCGAGCAGGAAGAACCCATGCCGGCACGTACCCCCACCGGGTACAAACGGCCTTCCATCAACCTCTTCACTCCCATCTACTTTAGTGGCGATAAACGCAGCCCGATAGGACCCATACCTCCCATAACGGTATCCAATCCAGCTGAAACCTATCGCATGGCCGAGAGCAACAACATGTCAGCTGAGAGCCAGAGAGAAGCCGAACTCAAACAGCAGCGGGAGGAGAAGGAGAAAGCGGAAGCAAAGAGTGCCGGCGACAAGGAGCAACAACCGTCGGAGAAGAAAAGCGTCATGCGTGAGATCCTCGCCTTTGTGCGCAAGCCCTCCAAGCACATCTCGACGCGCACCAATCGCTTTGCTAATGCTTTTACCAGAGCCGAGTCCGGGTCATCTAGGGGACCGCTCATACGCCAAAGTACTTTTTCAGCCAGTCCGGCCGCATCGTCAACGGCTGCAAAGAGTGCTGTGCAGAAGCAAATGTCCGAAGTTGGATTCGAACCAAAGATGTCACTGAAATTCTCACACTATGCCAAAATGTCTCTGAAACTACGTCGATCTGCCCGCGACGAGGAGAAGTCCCACAAACATCAGCAGCAACAGCAGCAGAAGCGTTCTTCCAGCGATACCCAGCGAGCCAGCAATGATTCGTCCGGCACCTTCGGCAGTGGTCTTTTGAACGTTCAAGAGGGCAGTGCCTCAGGCCGGGCCACACCGTTGAGCGATATTCCCTTCGAGTTCGCCAATGTCCATTTCGAAAAGGTAGGTGAATCCTATATCAAGCATGACAAGAAACACGAAGAACAGAACAAAGGTGACGAACGCGAGGGCGAAGAAGAAGACGAAGAGAACACTGAAGATGCCGCGGATCCCTCAACCGACATTATGTTAGCCAATCTGGTGGAGGAGATCAATAATTCTCTGAAAATCTCCTCCCTGACCACCGAACAGACGGCCAGCGTTCATCACTTTCAGCGTCGTTCTGAGAGTCGTGAACCCATCGAACCGCGTATCAGTGAGGAACGGGAATCGGACTCAAATGATTTGATAATACCCGAAGATTTCCGTTCCGAACTGGTGGAGATTTTAAAGGGCTACACCGAGGAACCGATCTATGTTAATTTGATTGACCTTAAGCGGGAAACGGATGATGCCGAGGCGGCTGCCAAAAAAGCCATTGAGGCAGCTGCCTTGGGCTCGTCCACCGACAAGTCACCGCTGCAGTGTCCCACAATCGAGTTTGTACCGCCGTCAAGGCGTTCATCGTTCGATCCTCCGCGTTCACCATTCCTGGAAACTTTACGCAGTCCAGGCGGTGATACGGATGCCAGCTTGCAACGTTTAGAATCGGGTGGAGATAGTTTTGAAATGGTTGAGGGTGACCGCAAGTCCAGTAGGGCCGAGTCTAGTTTTGAGTGTCCCTATTCCTCGCGGGAAACCAGTTTTGAGATATCACGTTATCAGTCCACCAGCTATGAAGATCAAAGTTCCAGCTTTGAAATTGTCGACATTGATGAGAAGAGCAAGAAATCAAGCATCGATCTGAGGAAGTCCTCAATAGAATTGGTGGATGCCGAAACTTTCCAGAGATCAAATTCGTCACCGGGTCGGAAGTCGTCCCTGGAGACCCATTTTGATTACACCCCCTCCGAGGCCAGTGGTGGTGCCGGTGGCACCTCTGCCGGAGGCGGTGGTGGTATCTTTGGCATCACCTCCATCAGATCTCCCAACTTTCCCATGACCAAAAAGCAGAGAACCGAAACCTTCAAATCCCTACACATCTCACCCTTTAGTGCCTTTTCACGTGCACGTAGTCCCCTCTCCAATCAGACTTCCTCCAATTATAGTTCACGTGATAGTTATGATTCCAGCTCGTCGGCCGGACACCATGAGCTGCCGCAACGCAGTCCCTATGCCGATCCGACCAAAAAACATTTCCCCCTGACCATCAAACAAAAGGAAGAGGAAGTGAAGACCTTCCTGTGTACCGATCAAAGGTGTGCCTCGATTTTTGAGCCCCGCCCCAGTTCAGTTTTGACGCAGCAATTTTCGACAGGTTCCATGTCAACGCCGTCAGGTTATGCCAATGGCACACCGAGGGCTTTAAGTGCTGTGGGCAGTAGTATTGGTGGGGGATTTTCGAGTGGTAGTGAATTTGATCCGCCCTCACCACGGCGGGCTACTAGTGCCTCGCCGAAACATACATTCACGTTTCGTATAGTTCTGAAGAAGGTGGATAGCTCACCGGAGGCATTGTGTCCGGAGAGGCATAGAAGTCGTATAATTGATCGGTATCGAAGGCGTGACAGTAGACGACGCCGGTTGCAGACCACGGGAAAGAGTGTTTAAAGGGAATGGGAGGGAGGTTTGAAGTTAGGTGGATAAAAGAAGGCTGCCAGAAGGTTAAAGATCGCCTTTTGAATTTATGGGAAATATCAAATTTTTCTGCGGATAGAAAGTCTTCTGCTTGCCTTCTATAAATTTGAGGCCCTGCTTGAATATAAAACCTTCTGTAGATGGTAATTATTCTGTGTGTCCTCTATGGATAGAATATTTTCTGTAGGTGTTTTATGGAAGACCTGATATTTAAGGATATATTTACGGGGTCTTATAAACATACAAAGAACCTTTCAAATGCCACTTATAAATATAAGACCTCCAATATCCTTTAGAGTTCTTCCATACGTTGAAGACCTCTTAGAGGTTTTCTTAACATAAAGGATCTACAGACAATCTATCGACAGAAAACCCCTCACATAGAAGACGCATGGATGGATCTCCCACAAATTTCGGTAGTAAAAGACCATCTACAAAATATTCCCTATGCTCATAAGTGGATTATAATTTGAGAAAACAAAAACTGAAAAAATATCACACTTTCAAATTTTTCAGCTTTCAAATCTTCCACTCAATTTTGAAATACGTAAAGCAAAAACAAAGAGAGATAATTTAATTTCTTTTTTAAATCAAAACAACTAAAACAACCCGATTCTAAACTCAAGCTCAAGGTGTAGTTAGAAATCTTAAAGGAAAAACAAAAATATATCAAAACTTATTTAGATAACAATTTTTGACAAGTATTTTTGACCCATTAAAAGCAAGATAAAATAAATATTTTTAACAAATAATTTAATTAACAAATTTTTCTAAGAAATCTAGATGTCTGTTAAAAATAATTGAAACCCTGTTAAAACCTCGATCTAAGATAAATTCTAAAATGTCAAACAATAGAGAGAGCTTGAAGAGAAACAAGAGCTAACAAGGAGAGCAAAGAGTCCAAACAGTTACAATGCCGCTATATTTCTCTCATTTTTCCAACGAACTCAATAAAAATTACTTTGGTATCTAAAGTATTTACGTACGACGAGTGGCATATTTTACAAAAATACCAAATAAGAAGATATGTTTCATATCTTAGGAAGCCGAATTTTAATCATCTTTTCTTGGGCTTAATCATATAAAAATATTATTTTTTAACCCTTCGTCCTAAGGAAACTTCCTTGATGCTGTTAAGGTGACAATACATAAAAATCTATTTTTATTGGATTCTTCGTAAAAAACAGATGAGCGTAGAGTGAACAAGTATCAATTACCGGCTGAAATTAGATGAGGTCAGGTTTGTTCTTTTAGAGAGAATATAACTTAAGGCAGCCAAAAAATTCTTTTATATTCTCACCTTTAGTCCTGGTATAAGTCGGGCTTTAGGGATCAAAACATCAAAATAATCAGCTGAAATTAAAAATCTTTGCAATGTCTGCTATATGGAATTTGTACATGGTGGCTCAGAAAGATCGAAGTGGTGTGAATTTCTTCTAACTTTTTATTTAAGATATTTTTTTTATTTTTTGTTTTTTTTTTTACTTCCGTAAATTTATAACGAATATTTTTAGATTAGTTATTAAAAAAGATATGACTCTTACAAATGTGCTCTTTGCAACACATTTTCCAAGACCTTTCGCAAAATTTCCGGTATTATGTTGATAATTTCGTCTCGAGTATTGGTTTTTAATTTCTCAAAAGTCCTAGGCTTATCAGCATAAATTTTCCATTTAAATAACCACAAAGAAAACAGTCTGGAGCGTTTAAATCCGAGGAAGGTGGAAGCCAATTAAAATTGCTTCTATGCGGAATTATTCTTTCACCAAAGATGTCGCGTAAAAAACCCTCGCAGTTAGCGCTGTGGCTCCATTCTGTTGGAATGGTTTTCTATGGCTGGCCTTACAAAATTTTCCAACATGACCCAATATCGATCGCCAGTGATGAACATTTCAACACCTTATTAATTTTCAAAAAAATATGGCCAATGATCCCCTCTAAAACACATTGTCGTTGATGAAGTACTCTAGGGCATTTCGTAGCCCATATCCAACAGTTTTACCTGTAAACAAACACATTTACTTGGAAATTGACTTCGTCACTCACAACCAAGTTATGAATAAAATTAGGATTCTCTACGGTTTCGATTCTTAGACAAGTTGAATTTTTATATGGAAACTTTCTGGTATTTTAAATATTGTGAAACGTTTGGATAGAGGTCTTGTATGTTCTTTTTTTTTTTTTTTTTTTTTTTTTTGGTTTTAGAAAGTTGAAACTTGGCCAATTTCCAGATAACGCCACAACAAGCAATCGGGAGGGTTCCGCTAGGTCGTTAATGTTTAGAGCAGGTGTTTACAAGTTAAATTTGATCTTGTGCAAAAATTCAGCAATGGCAGGAAGATTTTTAATCCCATGTTTGTTGATGAAATCCACAGTGGATCTTGAGCTCCGCATATAGTGATTAGAATTTCTTTCCGACGAAAAGCGATGGCACTGAAATAGGATATGGTCGACATTTTCCTCAGTGCAACAAGTTTCACAGAGGGCAGAAGGAACTGCTTTCATTCTTTCCAAGGTGGCATTGCAAAAGGCGTGGTTTGTGACAACTCTGTTGAGTGTTTTTGTATCCAAAGGGGTAGATGTGGTATTGTGGAACCATGGTCGTTTGGTGACTTCAGGGAAGATTGTGAAGTAATGGGAGGAGCCGGACAATCCTCTTTCTTTATACTCATTTGCCCATTCTATCCACAGGTCGTGAGTTATATGGTTAATTGCGTCAGAGATAGTCAAGGGTGTCTCAATCTGCGAGCCAATCTCTCTCGCCATTCTTGCGGCCTTGTATGTTCTTACATTTATAACTTTGCTAACCTCTATTGTTTGACAATTTTAGTGCAAACCATTTTCCTTAATACACGACAACCCTTAACAATAACTAATCAAAACAGCTGTTTTTGAGCTAAGCATTTCAACAATGACCTAAAGCGCCATCTTATGACTATATAAAACTCCAAAAAAAAAACATTTGATAAGAATGCAAACCCAAAAACAATAATATTTCTTGGCAATATTAAATAAAAAACAAAAAAAAAACATAAATGTACAAATTCACTCAATAATAATAAAAACAGTAAATATATGTCTTAAAATAAATAGCAAACACATTTTTCATATTTGTATATACAACAAATTTGATTCAAAGGAAACCTATATTAATAAATATTGAAAGTTTTTTTTTTTTTCAATAGGACTAGGCATTTCCCCCCTCTCAAACACTTGACAATCTTTTTAGGGTTTCAAGATGACAACAACAAAAAAACACGGTGTATACTCCACTTGTGGTCCTTTAAAATCTCCAGGAACAAAGTGCACGCCATTATTTTTTTTTTATTTGATATGTTTAAAATAAACAGTTTATATATTTACTGAATTGCAACTTAAAACACAAACATATGTATACCTGATGATTGTTAATAATAAATACAGAGTTTAAATAATGAATGTTACCAAACACAAAATACACATCATTAAATAATTAATGAACTTTGAGAAGCAAGACGTTTAGAAAATTAATAATACGAATAATTTTGAAAAAAAAAAAATGTTAACATATGATTGCATGACGTAACCTTCATAATTCTACCATCATTTAAAAAAGTAATGGCCGTTTTACATCGGCATTTAAATTATATGTTGTACGACAATCTAAAAAAACGCTTTAAAACATTTTCTGTATAAATACAACTTATAGGATGTTTACAGTTTACTGGATTTAGTAAAACCAGTGAATTAAAATTATCAATTCCATTACATGTACAAATGTCAAATAAATCCTCAAAAAGAAGGCTAACCCTGCAAAAAGCTATAATGTAAACATACTATTAAATAATCACAGCATTAATCTATGGAAAATGTAAACATGGGATAATACCATGTTCTCATCATGGTAGAAGAATATAGGTAGACGCATCGACACAAGTGACGGGACAATAAACTGTCAAACCAATTTTGTAATTGAAAATTTTGAATAAAAAATTATTCAAATTTGTAAAAATTGTTGAAAAACGCATATTATAGTAACCTCCGATTGACGTCGTATAAGAAAACTCAAAAATCTACTTATATTTGAAAAAGAATTTAAATATTTTTGACATATCAATGTTCTCAAGGGTTAATGCATCTACCAGCATTCTTCCACCAGGGTTCTCATTGGAATTTAAACAATGTTCATACGCCACGATTCGTAACCCATGATATTTTCGCGCAATTCGACAGTATAATAGAAAATTCTTCATATTTGGGATCAGTTTTTTAATAAAATTACAAATTTCTGCCTGCTATGTTTCCATGGTAGAAGAATACCGGTAGATGCATCAACGCTTGGGAATGTTGATGTGTCAAAAAAAAATTAAATGTTTTTTTCAGAAAAAGTAGATTTTTGTTATGTTTTCCTATACAACACCAATCGGCGGTTGTTATGATAAGCATTTTAAATAATTTTTAAAAATTAGAATAATTTTTCATTCAAAAATTTCAATTCCAAAATTTGTTTGACAGTTCATTGTCCCAGCAGCTGTGTCGATGCGACTACAGGTATTATTCTGTCATATTGTGTGATGTACAAATAGTTTTGTTTACATAAATCAGCTGATTGATAGCAAACTAATACAGGGAGAGAAAATAAAACTATCTTAAGGTGCAAGTATATAAAAAGATTGAAGTCATGGCTAGACATATTAATATTAAATTATAATGAAAAACGACGGCAAGATTTTAGTGCGACTCTGTAATTTCTTGACTTCAAGCGTCTTATGTACTTACTCTCAGAGAAAGAAGTTGCTGGACAATTTTTTCGGGAGAATTTAATTCTTGCGCAGACAAACCTGATATACAATTAGACACTCTTAGGCAAAATGTCCTCCATCACATTTTTACATACATTTGACAGAATATTGTTAACAAATTGAAGATTCCTGCACTCAAAGGAATAAAATGCAATAGTGACTTATTTTGATGTTTAAGCCTATTTGTTATTATGTTTTACATGCTTTTATGTTTTACGGAGATTCATCACTTATTTGACGTATAACTAAAGGAATTGATAGTCTAAATAAAGCGTTTTATAAAAAAATATGAAATCTCAGTTGGTAATTTAACATATGAATGCATATATATAGATGTACATACAAACGTATGTGTATCTATGTACCATGGCAGAAGAATACAGGTAGATGCATCAACGCTTGGGAGCATTGATATGTCAAAAAAATTTAAATATTTTTTCAAATATAAGTAGATTTTTATATACTTTCTTATACTACGTCATTCGGAGGCTATTATAATTCGCGTTTTTCAACAATTTTTACAAATTTAAATAGTTTTTCATTCAACATTTTCAATTACAAAATTGGTTTGACAGTTCATTGTCCAAGCAGCTGTGTCGACGCGTCTACCTATATTCTTCTACCATGGTATGTACGAACGGCCATTGCTTTTCGTTGCTGTCGTTGCACAAACACATTAACATTATCATCATTTAAATGCAAATTAAAGCTCCAACTAAATAAATAGCTTATTTTAATGGCTTAAATGTGAGAATACATAACACGCTTTTTTAACTGGCTTAAGTCATTTGCTGGATTTGTTAAAAGAAAACAAAAGAAGATAGGGTGTGCAAGTATAGATTATGGACCGAAATAGAACTAAGTCAACCTAAAACTCCTTTGCTATTTTATAAAGAAGCCAGCCCATGGATTAAGTCAGCCAAAAAAGACGTTCATGTTCTCTCACCTTTAGGTTATTTTCTACTAGCTTAAGTCATCGGCTTTCTTCTTCATAAAAGAAAAAAAAGGAAATCTAGGTTGAATATGCTAAGGTGAGAATACATAAAACTACCTTTACCATTAAATTTCGTCCCATAATTTATACTTTTTCACCCTACATTTCTTCGTTGTTTTACAGTAAAACAGGTCTTTATGTATGTCCTAAAGGTCAGAATACATAAAACGATTTTTTGACTGGCTTAAGTGACCGGCTGATTTCTTCGGAATAGAGCAAAGCAGCGTGGGGCAAAAAAGGAACTAAGTAAATCTAAGACTCCGAAGATGACGGTCTTAAGGGTGGATTCTTCGTAGAGGAACAAAGGGGGTTTAGCTTGACATAGTTCGATTTTGGCCCTACGCTTCTTTGTTCTTTTCCGAAGAAACCAGTCGTTGACATAAACAAGACAAAAAAGAGTTTTATGTACTGCCATATTAAGGCTTTAGCTTGATTTGAAACAACTGGTACATGACTGCATTTGCGATAAAAGAATATGGAAGGAGAACAATATAGGTAGACGCATCGAGACACCTGCTGGGACAATGAACTGTCAAACCAATTTTGGAATTGAAAATGTTGAATGAAAAATTATTTAAATTTGCAAATGATGAATGATGTCGTATAGGAAAACATGTAAAAATCTACTTATATTTGAAAAGACATTTAAATTTTTTTGACATATCAATGTTCCCAGGCGTTGATGTATCTACCTGTATTCTTGTGCCATAATAAGGAGTAAGGGTGGAAACACATAAAGCGCATATTTGGCTGGCTTAAGTCATCGGCTGGCTTCTTCGTAGAGGAACAAAGGAGTTTTAGGTTGAATTAGTTCGATTTTGGCCCTATGCTCCTTTGTTCATTTCCGAAGAAGCCAGCCGATGACTTAAGCCAGCCAGATAAGCGCTTTATGTATTCCCAGCTTAAGTACGACCTAATTAAAATTCGTCTGGAGCAATTTATTATTCTTTTACCAGAAAAAAACTTTCACACGAATATAATATTGCTTTTGTTTCTCTGCTTTAAACTTTATTTATACCGAAAACATTTTAATAAAAATTGTTATTTAGATTGTCACGTTCATTGTTTAAACGTCAAAAAACGACGTTCCTCTATAAAACGCGTAATTATGGCGTCGGTGTAAATTTGCCTCTTAATACCGTAATTTGATGCAAATTTTACTCGTTTTATTAATCATTTAATCGTCTTGCTTTTTATATACTTTGTTTAAAAGTATAATAAATCCACAAAAAATAAATCACATAATTTTATTATTAAAAAAATATATGAATAATAAACTATTAAAGCTGGTCATGGGGCCGTACTTTTTAGTAAATGTATGAAAACAAAACAAATAACTATTTTATTGCCCAAAAAATATATATTTACAATAAAACAGAAAAAAACTGCATTTAAATATACAAAACCATAAATTTGAAAAAAAACAGTAGTTAATTTTTTACAAGAGCTTGTTTTGTTGTTATATTTATTGGCTTTTTGTGTTAAACAAATAACAATAATCCCCCCAAAAAATAGTTAAATATTTTATATTGTAACAAAGAATGCAAGTAGAAAAAGTTATTTTATTTTCATTTATATTATTTTTATTAAAAATAAACAATTATGCTTTATATGGCTTTTAGTTGGTAGCGATTTTAAACATAGTCGTAATTAAAGCTTTATTTAAAACAACCATATAAACAGCTTAAATACACATCACAATAATGCGTTTTGGCTTTTTGTTACAAACCTACCGCATCGTGTACGCTTCAACACAGATACAGTTTTGTAAAAAAAATCTCTTTTTATTCTCTGGAGAAAATTCAATTAATTTCTTTATGTAAAACTTTTTCTATTTGCAGTTTTATCTAAGGATTACTCTACCAATATTAAAACACAACTACAGCCAAATAAATATACTACTTTATTTATATATATTTAAATGTTTTATATAAAAAAATATATTTTAAATATTTCAACATAATTGTCAAAAACAAAAAAAAGTTTGTTAAAACAAGGTAATTGTAATTGTAAAGCTTGGATTGTTTGAGCTTAATGACATACTGATTTGTTACAAAAAAATACTGGGAGAGGAGTTAATATTTATATTATTATCATTATTACTACTATTTAAAGATAAACAGATTACAAAGTTATATATGTATATTTATTAAATATAAGAGAACCAACAAAAAAATAAAAAGAACAAATGTCTTATTAAATTTTAACATGTGTTTAACATGTGTTTTATGTTCAAAGTGTAAACCAACTTTAAGGGTAGTTCACACTGAATGGTAAGTCGGATTGTTTTATGACTGAACGGAGTTGCTAACTTATAGGCAGGAAAAGGAGTCACAACCATGGAACATTAAAAATGCAAGGTAAAGCTTCCAGCTGATTACAATTCTTTTTCTAAGTGTGCCCGACTTCTGCCAATTTTGTGTATGTATTTATTGTTTTGAAAAACAAAAACACAATATTTTTAAAATCAATGATTGGAAGACGCGTAAATTGTCATACGCTCATTAAAGCTATTCGGCAATTTTGTCATGGAATTGAAAGATAGAACTGTTTAGATTATAAAGAAGAAAATAAAGAAGGTCCGAGCATTTCATTCACTTTCCCGCTGTTAACTGATTTTAAAAATGAGGAAAAATATTGAATAAATGAAAACAACTTGTTGCAAGCAAATATGACAGGAAGCAGGCATAGCCTCAGGGCTGTATTTCTGTAGTTTTACGAAACTGTTCTACCTCCTTTTTGTACCAGGGTATTACCCATTACAAACTTCAAATACGAAATTTAATACAATTCCGCTGAATGATGTAGCTAAAATCTTCAAAAACCCAAATACCAGGAGGCATATTACAACTTGTTTTGACTATTTTACAGCTTTATTTCAAAGTTTTTTTTTATAATATCCACCATACATAGTTTGGAGGGTATATTAAGTTCGTCATTCGGTTTGTAACTCAACGAAATAATAATTTTAGACATAACTAAGTATATATTCTTGATCAGCGTAAAATTCTAAGACGAATTAGGCCTGTCCATCCGTCCTCCCGTCCGTTTGTTGTAATCACGCTAGAGTCTAAACGAATAAAGATAGGAAGCTAAAATTTTGCACAGATCAGTTTTTTGCAGGCAGATCAAGATCAAAGATGGGCTATATCGGTTCACGATATCGTATAGTCCCCATATAACGGAACCCTGGAATTTTGATGACTGTCTCTACGAAGAAGCCAGCCGATCACGTAAGCCAGACAAAGAAGCGTTTCATGTATTCTCATCTTCACTGATTTTTTACTTGTTTTTGTTTTTTAACTGGGGAAAAATATAAATAGAGTTTTAGTTTGCTCAACCAAATTGAATTGAAGACAAAGAGGTAATATTGTTGCCAAATTCCAAGATGTACTTCCCATTATAGTCGAAAACATAAATGACTTATGTCAGTCATCGGCGGGCTTCTTTGTAAAAGATCGAAGGAGCGTGGGGCCAAAATCGAACTAAGTCAACCTAAAATTCATTTGTTCCTCTACGAAGAAGTCAGCTGGTGACTTAAGCCAACCAAAAAAGCTTTTTTTTGTATTCTCACCTTACTAAAGAAGCCTTTTTTATACTTTCTCACCTTTATGTATATACACTAATCAGAGATGAAAAACTATTTTCTATATAGTTACATTTAAATGTTTTTTTTTAGGAAATGAGATTAACTACTTAATTGTACAAGTGTTACAAATAAATGTGTTAAGCTGTTATCAAACTATAAAGGTTTAATATATATGTCACGACAGGTGTATTTCCGTGTGTATGTCAAAATTACCATTTTATATGTGACTCATAGTTCTCGGTATCACACACTTGCATATGATTCTCTATTTCCTTTGGTTACATTGTGATTATATTTTATATAATTTTTTACCGCAAATTTTAATTTTATATATTTCACACAACAAACAATCGACACTTTTGATTAAATTATATTTTTCCGATGAAAATAGGAGTGAAATGTAGTCCATGTCCATGATGTGTGCAATTTCTACATATGGGAAATTTGACACTACATATGTAAAACCCTTATCGTTTGATTACATGCGATTGAGATAATTTTAAAATAATAAAGTTCACAACTATTTGAGCCAGGAAAAGTGCTGCCAGAATCAAGTTTGTATTGATTTGACTTATCGGAGAAGTGACGTAATATAAAATGCATCCCTGTGTCTGCGAGTAGGTGTTCTTAGATCGAGTTTACACAAATTTCTTTTCCGGCCAAAAATGGTGCCTTAAAGTGACCTCGGTTTCAAGTGTTAAAAAAATGCAAATAATAAAATAATTTATTTCAAATAAACGTTATATTGCGGTCTCTATTTATCCTTCGAAGTTCACTTGAAGGTCTTAAAGAAAGAGAACTTTAATAGAACTTTAATAGTTTTATATCCATAGGAGACCTCCACAAGGTCTCCTACGTCTTTGGAAAGTCATATGGTGGGGATATATTAAAGACTTTTTTGACCATAATTGAACTGAATCAACCTAAAACTTCTTTGTTTAGTTGAGAATAAATAAATCGCCTTTTTTGACTGGCTTCTTCTTCGGAAAAGAACAAAGGATCCTAGGACCAAAATCAAACTAAGTCAACCTAAAACTCCGTTTTCCCTACGAAAAAACCAACCGATGACTTGAACCCTTAAAAAGCCTTCTATGCATTTGCACCTTTATTTCGACGAAAAACCTCTGCAGAATATCTAGAAAAAAAACTTGCATTCTCCAACTTTATTTATCTCTCTTTTACAATTTCGAATTTTTATGTATGGCCAGAACACCATCATCTTCACCGGCTCCTATTTTAATTTGGGCATAACCCAACAATTCAACTTCCACCGATTTGCCCGTACAGCGACCATTAACTTTAGCACCAGAAATAACATCACAATAGGTGCCGGGCGCCAAGCAGGTCATCAAACGTTCATCCAAATCATACGAATTGCCATTGAAGGCTACAAAAGCTCTGTCGCCACGACAGAAGGCAATTTGATTATCGCCATTATCCCACCAATCATTGAGGCCTGCATCACCGGCCACATTTTTGAATTCAATCATATTGTAGATCTGGCGCCAACGATGTTCGCACACCCAACCATTGGTACAGGCACCCGTGGTGGCATCAAATACCGGCGAAATAATAACACCATCAGCTGTCTGTGGTGGTGGCTGGTCACGATCGCTGAAATCGAACGAAGACATGACACGACTAATGCCATAAGGATAGGCCAATCCAAAGGCAGTAGCCATTTTATATTGTTTCGGTTGTTTGTATGTCAGAACATGGCCGCCATCGCGCTGATTGTCATGATTGTCGACAAATACCAAAGCATGCTCACTGGGCAGGAAGCCCCATTCTGGACCCCATGTTACCAACCATTTCAGTTGATTTCCACCTCGGAAGGCACGTCCAATTTCTTCGGAAAATCTAAACTCTGTCACGGCGCCCAATTGATTGTATTCATATTTGCTGATGGTCTCATGGCCATGATCAATAACCTCCTGGTAGATGAAAGGACGGGCATTGGCAGCAAAACCATGATTGGTGTTCAAATTGCGTACACGATTGTAAATGATCTGGAAAAAGAAGGGAAAGCAAGTTTATAAGTAGGTAAAAAATTACAAAATTGAAGAAGTGCTTCCAAAAAGTGCTTGATCAGACCTACATAACACCTTATTTTAAGTATAGAAGTTCTTTAGAATATCTTCTTTTAGAGAAACATAGGTGATTTTTAAGGTGCAGATACGAAGAAGAATTATTTTACTGCCTTCAGGCTCTATCAGACGAAACGTTTTTTACATATGTAGTGTCAAATGTTTTCATACGTAGAAGTTGCACACATCGTGTGATGCATGTACTAATTTTCAGTTCTGAAATACATGAGCAAAGTACATATGTACTTTTTCGATTACAGCGAGCCCTATTTTCATCTGAAAAGTATAATTTATTGTTGTGTGCATGGTACAATAAGGAGGTAGAACACCTTCGTAAAATTACATAAATACAGCCCTGAGGCTATGCCCGCTTCAATATTTAATAAAGAACTCCTGAGGGCACTATATCTCTATGAAAACACGTTTCTTTCTCCCCTTACCTTCAAATCATCAGCCCTCATGTGCTTGGCAGCATCGACACGGAAACCAGCAACACCCAACTCCACCAAATGATCCAAAAACTCAACCAAACGGTCACGGACCCATTCTTTGCTCTGATCCAAATCCTTGAGGCCAACCAATTCACAGTTTTGCACCTGATAGCGATCATTCCAGTCCCAAATGTCACAGGTTTCATGGAAATCCATGCCTGAATAGGGTACAGCAGGATACACCTTCAAACCGGGTTCAGATAGTGAGCCAGCAGTGCCCGTAGCAGTTTGTCCTTGATCGGCAGCCATGTGATTTAGAATGACATCAACATAAATTCGAATACCAACAGCATTACAGCGACGACACATATCGGCGAATTCTTGTTCGTTACCGGAACGTGTGATCAGCTTGTAGGACAACGGTTGATAACGTTCCCACCACGGGCGATTGTGAACGATGACGTTTTCCGACACAGGAGAAACCTGGACGCCAGCAAATCCATGCGGAGCCAGGAATTCTTCACATTCTCGGGCAATATCATTCCATTTCCATTCGAAGAGATGTACAATTGTATTGCGGCCACTCCACCAGTGAGGATTATGTTGGGCATCGACATTGCCCCACGACAATGCCATGTAAAGAGCCACAAAGGCCCACACGGCTTTAAACTTGAACATGTTGTTCCAAAACGTTACTGCACAATTGTACGATTTTAAAATGATTAAACTATTCTATTTGCGATTTATGGCAATTTATAGCTTTCGATTTTGCAGATTTGAAAACATTTTTTACGTGTGTATAAATCGCTGTGGCCCATTATTATCTCTGCGTAATGTGATAAGATGAAAAGGGGATTTTCATGTCATTTTTTGTTTTTGCATTCTTTCAATGCGATTTAAGTTCAATACTGGCAGCAGGTCCCAATAGCTTATCTCTTATCGCGCTTTCTTCTGTTATAAATCTCTTCGGTGGCCAGCCTTTCATATGGAACAGCTGTTTTGTTTTACGACTCCGAATTACGTATAAATAATTAAAAACTAACACTAATTTGATTTAAATTAACACTATATATTTAAGTGATATCAAAAGTTATTGAAGCGAAGAATCTAAAGATATAACTGAATAGTGGAAAAAATATAAACAGAATGAGCAAAAGAAAAAAGTGGCGGAAAAATGGTTTGTGTCTATACCATCTAGGATAACAGCTCATGACATTTATCAAAAAAAAAGACAAATAAAAGTTCGAAAGATCCATAAATATGATTTCAAAATTCTATTCCATAGAGTTTCTCAATTAATTACATATTGCCTTAGCGGTTTAAATCGCTTAACATTGGTAACTATGTTGTTATGATATCATAACAACAGTGGTATTTTCACAGGGTTGCCATATTTTGACTCTGCCATCTTTATGCTTCTATGTCTTTGTCTGTTGTTACGATATCATAAAAACATAGTTACCAATGTTAACTGATTTAAAACGCTATGGCAATATGCAAATTTTTGGAAAGGTCTATGGAATAGAATATTGCAACCAAAATTTTGGACTTTTCAAGTTTCTATTTGTCGTTCGTTTCTATAATTGTGGTTTTTATATTAACATGTTACTGTCATGAGGTGTTACTTTATATATTGCAGACACAAACCATTTGCTCAAAATGCATTTTGTCCAGTCTTTGCCATTTTAGGTCTTTGAGTGGATATCGTTAGAGCACTCCAGCATTTAAATGTGAATAAATCTTTTGTGTCTCGTACCATCGCTCGTTACCGTGATACTGGTAGCATAGCCTGACGTCAAGGAAGTGGGAAGTGGACGGAAGAAAACAGCAACATCAGCAGAAATGGTTCGAAAAATAAAGAAGCGACTTGATCGAACCCCACGTCGCAGTGGCCGAAAAATGGCTCGTGAGCTGAATATATCGCAATATTCCATTCGGCAAATATTGAAACATGAGCTCGGGGTAAAGCCATTGAAATTCCAAAAAGTGGAAGTTCTTGTACACCGCAACAGAAAGAAAATAGACTCAAAAGAGCTAAAGAGTTGCTTCGCTTGGCCGAAAGTGGTGAACTGCCGAATTTGGTTTTTCCGATTAGAAAACATTCGTTGTCCAGCAGTTTGTAAACTAACAAAATGATCGTGTTTACTTGCCAAAGAGATCAGCTGAAGATGTGCAACTTCGGTTGACCACCAGTTGGTTGGGCCGCCATAACAGCCGATGGTCGCTCTCCGCTCGTATTAATCGACCGTGGCATCAGAATAAATGCAGAATATTATCGTGTAAATATTCTGGAGGGTGTACTAAAGCCTTGGACACGCATACATTTTGGCTGCAGACCTTGGACATTCCAACAGAACTCAGCAACATCGCAATCAGCACGCGTCACCAAGGAATGATTACAAAATGAAGTTCCTCGCTTCATTTTCAGCGCACAATGGCCACCAAAATCTCCGTATACCAATCCGGTGGACTATTGTGTCTGGAGTATTTTGGAAAGGAAGGTTGGCACTAAAAAATACCAAAGTGTCGATCACCTCAAGCAAACGCTTCCCCGGGAATGGGCCAAATTACCGCAAAGCAACATTCGGGCAGCATATGACGGTTTTATTGTCCGTTTGAAGGTCATAATTCGTGCCAAAGATGACCAACTCGAACAAATCTAAACTTATTCTAAAATTTCATGCTATTTCCGACATTTTTTGCTTTCATTCAATAAAATTTAAAAAAAAAATGTAAAAATTATGACGTTTGACTTTGTTGCAGTTTTTGAATCTCACCCTGTACAGTTGTGTATGTTATTTCAATCTCATTTCAGAATAAAGGCGTCAAAAAAGTTGCAAGAATTCAATAGAAGTGCAGTATTAGTGGAGGAGATCCAGAAGCTCATATAAGGAAAAGAAAGCGTCTAGGCATCAAAGCAACAAGAGGCAGTGACAGCTGGGATGACCATCAATAAATGAAATGTTAAAAATTATTTAAAAAAAAATGAAAAAATAGTATTAAAAATACAATTTCAATTCAATTTAATTTTTTTGAGTCTTTGTTTTTTTTTAACATGAAAATTTACAATTTTGAAGTGATGAAAAAAATGCTTAAAACTATAATGTTTTGTTTTAATGACTAAAGCGTATTTTTACAGGCATTATCATTGTTTTCTTCGGTAATGACTTGCTATAAAGAAGTTTTCTAAATGACCCCTTAATACCATATGCCTTACCTAAGTAGCCTCGCGCATTTGCATTAAATTTGAATAATTTGTTGTATCAAATACCCAAATATTTAAATCTATCTCTAAATGGTATTTCTACTCCATTCAGAGACAACTCCAAGGACTTGCTTTCTGGTACAACTGAAGCGTTCCTCAAACACATAGCCTTGCTCTTAGAAGTATTGATTTTTATACCTCAATCAGTATAGAGAGCATTAACTGTATTCAAATCGCAATAATACAATAATTTGAAGCTATTTCAAATTCGGTTGTAAAATAAATGCAAATTTTCGAAGAAATGGGTAACAAGTGGTACAATTTTGTGATTCAATCTAGTGGAATAACCCCCAAAAACCATTCTTGTTTCGCCAGTTTTCACAAATATACAAATTTTGCTTAAAAAAAAAAAAAGTAAAAAAGCAGCTAAGTTCGGCCGGGTCGTTCATACCCTCCACCAATTCGAAGGAAACTGAAAAATTTAAAAAAAAAAAACTACCACTTAAATGAAAACCATTATATAAGGTCTATACGAAGACGTGGACCTGCATACGAAATTTTTTGTCATAGGCTGTAGTACCCATTACGAACTTCAAATACGAAATAATTCCGGTAAATAATGTCGCTAAAATCATGAAAATACCCAATATCGGGAAATACCGCTATATGGGGGTCTATACGAAGATCTGAACATGCAAACAAAACTTTCGAAAGATATCGTGATTACAACAGACAGACAGACATCGCTAAATCGACTAAGAATTTTACGCTGATCAAGAATATATAAACTTGGTTGGGTCTGACATGAATATTTCGAGGAGTTACAAACGGAATGACAGAGTTAATATATCCTCCATTTTATGGTGGAAAGTATAGCAATAGCAAGGCAGATTAATTCATTTACCATAAGACGTTACAATTTTAAACGTTCAAGCAAGTCTTTGTTTATGGGACCACAACTTCAATCATCTCTGTTTGCCATTACACCCCCAAAACACGCAGGTCAATTTGTTTCCTTTTCTTAATAAAAAAATCTTAAATGCGATGCTTACAAAATCATTAAACATTATCTTTGGAAAGCATGATTTCCGAAAGGTTTAAATTACAATGCCCTAATTGTTCATAAAAATATACACAAAAAAATATTAACATTAATAAAAAATAAAATAAAAATAGTTATTTGCCGAAACCCGGGATTGAACCGGGGACCTTTAGATCTTCAGTCTAACGCTCTCCCAACTGAGCTATTTCGGCGCATGCCTTATTCCCATCGACTTACACATACAAACAAATACCAATCACAATACAATGAAAAACACAATACACCGCCTAGAACTATGCAATGAAATTTGATATTTTATACACACTATTTTGTGGATATCCATTCACAATAACCGGGGAATATTATTGGTTACAGTAAGAAAGCAGAAACAAAAATAATTGTATCTGCCGAAACCCGGGATTGAACCGGGGACCTTTAGATCTTCAGTCTAACGCTCTCCCAACTGAGCTATTTCGGCACATGGTTACCAGGTTAGGCATGAACTAAACGAAATAGCGGAAATATGACAAAATAAAAAGATCGTTCGTAGAATTAAGAAATTAAAGTCAAGCTATCATAGGAACATGTTTTCTATGCAGTGAATAGCTTTATTTTATGTCCCTTCATTGTCAAATTTATATTTTGTAGTTCTTTAAATATGAGCGTACAGCTGGTAGGAAGTTTACATTTATATTCGACCAAATATTTTTTTTATTTTCACGCTTTTTAGAGGCTGCGAAGGTCAAGGAAGAATATAATCTGAAACAGAAAACTAAAATATTAGTCTGAAAAGTCATGTAAGACCTAATTATGGCATAGTTGATTAAGACGCGCTTTGTTTGCTACAATACTCGTAAAATATTGTCAGACCTCATTTTCACTCGAATTTGTATTAAATTCATCACAAGAAATTGTCCGCGTAAGTTTTCGTTTTAGTACGGATTGCATATAGCAAATATTGTGAAAATTTTGGCATCATTTTCAGCTGGTAATTCTTGGGTTTTTTATCCTTGAAGTCGGACCTAAAGTGAAAGGTCATTCGAGGCCTACACAAGAACTAAGCCGAAAACGTATCCTTAAGTTGAAAGGATTGAAATCTCTATCTTTATATGTTTAAGTCCAAGAACACATAAATAAACTTGGTATACCTAAGATATTGAACCTATAACTATTTTTACGCACAAAGAACGCCGAACATAAAGCTGGGAATACATAAAGCGCTTATTTGGCTGGCTTAAGTCATCGGCTGGCTTCTTCGGAAATGAACAAAGGAGCCTAGGGTCAAAATCGAACTAAGTCAACCTAAAACTCCTTTGTTCCTCTACGAAGAAGCCAGCCGATGACTTAAACCAGTCAAATAAGCGCTTTATGTATTCACAGCTTAAACGATTATTTATTTTTTTTTTTTTTGTAAAATCTGCCACTCGTCTTACGAAAATATTTTAGATTTGCAAAAATTAGTTTTATTTGAAAAATGACAAGGTCGAGTTTGTCAGAAAAGGGTTGTCATATACAATTTAGAAAATGAGTTTACCTTTATTGTTTTGCCATGGTACTAGCTTTGATCAACATATGTCGTCTATATGTGTGTCCGTCTGTGGAAATCACTCAGGCTTCCAAATGAAATAAAGGAGGTTGATAAAATTTTATTCAGATGTCTGCAGTATTGAAAATGTTCTATATAGGTGCACGTTTTGGTATAGCCCCATATAACTGTACCGACAGATTTAAGGTTTTGGTATGTTATATTCACAATTTTAGCCCGAATTTGCTGTAAATAAGCAGCAAGTGCTCCCATTATGTAAGAAACGTCCTTGCATAGAACTGTCATTGTAGGTCTAAGTTTTGATATAGTTTCCATATGACTGTACCTCCAAATATTCGGCATTTTGATGATTTTTGTCAAACTTTTGACCGGAATATTTCAAATTTGGAATTAGAAGTTCCTAATAGATTCTAGATTCTATGCGGAAAATTGTTCATAGAGGTCTAAATCTGCGTATAGCCCCCGTCTTCAGTTCCTCCCTATATTCAGTATTTTGACGATCTTAGCGACACATTGTATAAAAATTCACCGGAATTGTATAAAATTTTGTATTTAAATTTCCTAATGGCTTTTACAGCCTACGACCGAAAATTGTATATGCAAGTCCAGGTCTACATATAGGCCGCATATAACGGTATTTCCCTATATTCGGTATTTTGTTGATTTTAGCTACATTATTCACCGGAATTGTATCAAAATTCGTATTTGAAGTTCGTAATGGGAACTACCATCTGGAATTGTTTCGAGGTTGTTACTTAAATATCGTTAAGTTAAATATCAAAAAAGCATTTTATGTACTCTCACCTTTATTTAAAAAAAAAATAAGCATATGATTGCATGACTTTAACTTCTTTATTCTACCATTGGAGTTATCGTTACATTGGGACCTATACGAAGACGTGGAGCTGCATATGCAAGTTTTGCCATAGGCCATTACGATATTTTCGTACCAAACTTGTAAGAATTCCAGTGAATACTGTTACCAAAATCATCAAAATACCGAATATAGGGAGGTACCGTTAAATGGGGGCTATATGAAGATTTGCGTCGTATAATAAAATATATATAGATCTATTTATATATGAAAAAACATTTTAACATTTTTGATATATGTTCCCAATGTTCCCAAGCGTTGATGCATCTACCTGTATTCTTCTACCATGCAAGAACTACAGGAACTGGGCAAGCAAATGATTTGGGTACTGTTTTGAAACAGTCAGTCAGTAAATTAAAATTTAATTACTCGATGCTGAGTACTACCATGATAAAATTAAGAAGGTAAATTCATTATTAATAAGCATATTAATCTCTGCATTTTCTATGATTTACCTTGTAAAGTTTCACTGCATAGAAAACAGGTTGCCATCTCTGATTTGTGTATGTATAACGGATTTACAAGTATAAATGTTCCATGGCACAACTAGAAAGATAGTTTAACGTCAAAATACAACTCTGTACTGAAAAGTAAATAGACTTTTAAGCTATGCAACAATTATTTTTGTTTATTTCGAAAAAAATTTCACCAAATTCGTATATTAGAACGTTGAAATTCGCATGAATAGAATGTTGAAATTGAATCCAACGTGGAAGGACAATTTCTTTTATCCGGAAATTATAATCCCAATAAGGGTGGGAATACATAAAGCGCATATTTGGCTGGCTTAAGTCATAGGCCTTAAATATGAATTTTTATTACCACTGGATCATGGTAGAATAATCCAGGTAACAGAAAGTGTTGTTGTACAGCAAAAGTGTAAACAAAACAATTAATTTTAAATAAATTAGTTTTATTTGAAAAATGTATCTTTTTTGGAATTTGCAATTTTAAATTGAAAATGCAGAGGAATATTTCTTAAAATATTAATTTTAATGCTGCCATACCATTCCCCTGAATGTATTGATGTTAGCTGTAGGTCCGAATCTCTTAATACTTGAAGCAATTGTTAGAAAATCGAGAAAAAAAAACAACATCCCTTTCAAATTGAAACCAAACTGCATATATACATTAAGTATTCAACATTTTGCAATTTCAGGAAACATGAAATATACGACTATATTACCCATGGCATAATTACTGAAGATAGATCAAAACTACCCCCTGAATACAATTTTTTTCTTTTGGTGGCCTTATTCTGTCAAAACATATGCACATTTTGCACACGTACGCAAATTGTTTTTAATAATTTTTTTTATCGTTTTGAATATAAATAAATACTAATTTTCGACGTAAATAGGTAACAAATTGTATAAATTTGTGATAAAACTGTATTTTCCTACTATTTTATTCGCGGATTTTCCCCAATATAAAGTTGATTATGAGTTAAACAGAGCGAAAATTAAATTAAATGCCTAAATTTAATTTCAAATCTTTCTTTCTTCTTCATCCAATCATTGATTTTGGGTATAGTTTGTTTTATTTATTTTACACAAAATTGACAGAAGTCGGGCACGCTTAGAAAAAAATTTGTAATCGGTTGGTAGTTATACCTTCCCTGTTTATTGTATCATACCTTCTGTCATTGTTAGAATTTTAACAACTGTGGCAACTTTGCACCCAAAGCACAGCCCGCCGCCGTCGTTTGCTTCACACATGATAAGCCGCCGACGCCTCCGAAAAAAATCGTTCCGCTTCGTTGTCTGCACACAACTCTAATAAACATTTATTTTATTTTAGAAAAATAGAAAATGCATAATCTTTTTAAAAACAATACAAATTATCAGCAACGTCACGTAATTTCTACCATTTTCTAAACGGCCGATATAAAAGTGCAAACCCAATTCGGAAGATATTGCGGAGTTTTTGTTAGTTGCAATTGTTTTACTTAGTTTCTGTTTCGTGTGGTGTGTGAGTGAAGTCTGTTGTCTTGTGTGGATAAATACTCTTGAATAGAAAAGGAGTGGGAAAGGGGTAGACGAAGCGACGTTTTAATAGACGTCGTCAGTAATAACAAGAAGAAAACAAGGAAAAACGTTGCTGCTGCTACAGTTCCAAAAGCCGTCTATTGTCATATCTTGTATCTGCTGCCGCTGTTGTTGTTGTTTTTGTTGTGTGTGAGACAACAACGGGACGACGTCAGCTCTGCTCTGCCAACAAACAAAACAAAAAGGAAATTCGTGTTCAAGTGGACTTCTTTGCATGCAAAGGAGGAGTATTTAGCCGATTGTGTGACCGGTACACATTCACATTTTTCCTTTGCGCTATATTGTTGCTTTCATTCATTCTTGTTGCTGCCGCTTCTTTGCTGCATTGTTGTCTACGGCCGACTTCATCATGGTCGACAATATATCGTCCATGATCAATCACAATGTCCTGGAGGTTATATTTTCATATTTGGATTTAGCTGATATACGGAATTGTGCCCTCGTCTGCCGCAGTTGGAAACACTTTCTGGACGATGAAAACAGCGATGTTTGGCGTTCACATTGTATTCGAAAGTTGCCCGAAGAAGCCTTGAAATCCGATCTAATGTCATCGGTGCCCACATACAAAATGAAACTGCGGGCATACTATCACGCATGGAATCCAAATGATTGTTCACGAAATGTATATATTAAACCAAATGGTTTTACGTTACACAGGTGAGTCGCATTCCGAGTGTTGTAATGAAACATATAATGCACATTTATTCAGATTTATACATTTCAGAAAAATACAACTTTTCAAAGGGTTCAAAATTCCCTACAATGACCATATGTGATAAATTATATAATCTCTCAGTTACGCCAACACAATTCAAACAAGTCACTTATTTCAGTGAAGCAAGTCGTTATCTCTCGAATACGAATATTAGTTAAGATACCGCCAATGTGTCACATCATTATAAATTTTACAAAAGAAGAAATGCTGACAGAACTATCTGTCACTACTATTAAATGGGTAATGGATACTTTCAACTAAAAAAGGTCCTTGATCAAAATAGCAACCAATTTGACATTTGGAAAAATGTATAGTTTTGCGAAAGTACGTGTTTCCACGTTTTGGTAAACGTTTTGAGTCACAATTTTCAAGAGACATCCATTGAAAAGAGCTGATAGATATTATAGTTGGGGAATTTATTTGTTTATATAGTAACCTGCACACAAAGCCTTTAGGCAGCTTAAAGTGAATACAATATGCCTTACAAAGTGAATCCAATTCAGAAATGTTCAAATAACAAATATTTTTAGAATTGTAAGCAACCGTTTCTAACATTGACTAATTATGGCTGTTTTGGCGGATATTGTTTATTTAGAAGATTTTAACCCCAAATAAGAAAATCTATTAGAATTGGTCATTTTATGGCTAAATTATTTCTGGTATTTTTAATAATTGACAATTGCAAACGTTTCTAATGAATTCTTCATTTGTTTCCTAGTGGGTGAAAAAAAACTACGTTGAATAATGTAACAAAAAGGAACCACATTTATTTTCGATTGAGTCCGTGGGTTACTCTCCATGTTAAATGTATCTACAGATTAGTACCGTCTGCTCAGCAGTCATCGAGCCGTTTCTTGGTTACACACACTTTAATTGCTTGTATGAGGAGATCAATACGCGGTCTGGAATCACAAGAAACATTTGGAGGTATAAAATTTTCTGTCGATGAATATGTCGTGGAAAATTGTAGGCCTCAGATATATTTTGAGATCATCTGAATCTTCATTGTCCCTTCAAGCTTGACGTCTCTTCAATGATGTTACGAATTCCAGGCAATTTTTTATACCCTCAGCCATAGAGGGTATATATCATTTGATAAAATGCGAAATTTACATTCGATTCCATTCAGATTTGCTACATCTCAATATTTTCATAAACACAAGATCTGTAATAAAGATGGTAGAGATCGAACCATCTCTTCTGGTACCTCACTCAAATTGTGTTTAAGACTTTTGAAAAACAAAACACTCAAAGAAAACCCAATAATTATCCAACTCTCTTCAACTTTCTGAGAACCCCTTCTGGTACCTCACCCACAAAGGGTCACAATTTCCAATACTTATATCGTCATAACTTGCGAAACAAGTCGACGATTCTTTACATCTTGCTATTTCTAAATTTTTCTCTTCACCAGAAACCTGCAATGAATATTAAATTTATGATTTCGCATAAAATTGGATATGAATGTTTCGATTTTCTTGTAATTTTGCCCATACCAATATTTTTATCTGTATTAGACGAAGTATGAAAATGGAATACATCGGTCGACTATGTCTGGTACCTTACGCACATTATAAAATTTTCTAATAATTATCACATATCTCATACAAAGTGAAGGAATGTGGTCCAAACCTGGCACGTCAACATATTTATATCTTATTTATTTAGGTCCGAGACGATATGGACAATATTGGCCTATTCCTTCGGAACCTTCTCCATAGAGGGTCAACAATTTGAATAATCGCAACAGAAGTCAACATATATTTATATAATCGTACATTGGCTGAGGGTATACATCTGTTGGCAAAACCAACTGATACTTTTAAACTTGTTAAATTAAAAGTCGTGGCTCTGGTGCTCTTTAGAATCGGTGTCAATTGCGGCTCGATGCTTTTAAAGCACTCAATTAATACCCTCGGTGATATTAATTGATAGCCGGAAGGTTTAATTTGTGCATAAAACCTGTTTTGTTAAAGGAAAGTCCGCCCTATACGGGTGGATCATATCATATACACCTCCTGCAAAAACGAAGAAAAAACGAAAGAAATCGAGTCCATGTTATTCCTATTATTGCAGCTATGCATGTGAGAAAACAATGGATTTAACTCACAAATATTTCATCTCTAACAGTCACATAGCTTCATCACTCATTTGTTTTTGGACTACTTCTCCGAGTGGAATATTAGTCGAACTTACCTTGAAGATCATCTGAGCAGTGTAATTAGTTTGAATAGGATTAATATTACGTAAAACCTTCAACCAAACAGGGAAATTTATCTCCAACCGGTTCCATTTTTTATATGTATGATGAAAAAGGTTTAACCGCAACTTGATAAAAACTATTCAAATGAGTTCCCAACTCAAATTGGGTATGCGAAGTAAAACTTGTGAAAATATTTCATAAATTCAAACAAATTTGAGCGGTGCCGGAATCTATGTTGCCCAACCTTATTGCCCTTTTTAATTATATTATTCTTAAAATTAGTTACATAACAACTTATCTGTTTTTATATTTCTGCATTAACTGAAATTCACGAATTGTTTATTATTTAAGTATAATGCCCATTACTCCAACATAATACATTTTCTCAAACATTAACTATTTCGAAATCTTATCTAATACAAAATATTTCCTTCTTTTCATTTTTAGAAATCCCGTTGCTCAAAGTACCGATGCAGCGAGGGGTAAACAAGGTTTTCGTCAAGGACGTCACACCTGGGAAGTGATATGGGAGGGACCATTGGGCACGGTAGCTGTCGTCGGTATATCAACAAAAGAAGCAGCATTACAATGCCATGGTTATGTGGCCTTATTAGGATCGGACGATCAAAGTTGGGGTTGGAATTTAGTTGAAAATCATTTGCTACATAATGGAGATGTACAAGGCAGTTATCCGCTATTAAATAATGCACCCAAATATCAGGTGAGTTAACAAAACAGGAAGAAAACATTAAAAATGGAAATGTAAATGGCTGGGGAATGTTCTCTTCATAGATCTTGTTAAATACTAACTTAGGTAACAAAAAAGGGTTAAACAAGAATACCCGGAATCAGGGAGAACAAAATATGCAACAGCTGAGGAGCAAGTTATGTGTTAAGGTGTGGGCATAGTGGCAAGGCATATTAGTGTCAAATTATAAGAGAAAACGATGGCAGGATTCGAGTATGGATCTGGCATTCCTTTATGATATGTCACAAAATATGCCAGGCGAAAACTTCATGTTACTTATATCAATCTTAACCAAAGTTAGTAAAAAACTGGTCGAAGCTAAACGATTTTAGTTCAGGTATAACCAATAAAATAAAGAAAATCGAAAGGTGTCGCACTAATATGAACTAATGAGAAATATTTATTTTCGTAACTTTACATATATATACACAAATTTCTGCTTAAAGAGCTTTACATATTCAGATCAGTGAAATTGTAAATCTATATGACACCTGTAGCTTGCATCCTTGTGATGGTTTGTGGTATAATAAAGGCACTATAATAGTGCAGCCGCAAGATTTTTTATCCCTGAATGGAAAAAAGTCGTTTAATGGGGTTGGAACTAAGTTTGTTTCTTTTTTCTGGGACGAAATCGTCATGTGGGTTCTAAACATAAACGTGGACTGATTTCATATTTCAATTGCGACAAGATTTTTTATCCTTAAATGGAAAAAGTCGTTTAATGGGGTTGAAACTAAATTTTTCTATTTTCTGGGACGAAATCGTCATGTGGATGCTAAACATAAACGTGGATTAATTTCAGCAATGCAAACATTTTATATTCTTGTCTTTATCGGTGGCGTAGTTTCTCATTCAAAAAATGACAGGTGAGCAGCTACTTCATTTTAGGTCATTGGTCTATTTACCCCATTTATCGATGGAGGTTGATTTGGATGAGCTTTGGTTCTCTAGTGGACGAATTCTTAGAAGTTGCAAATACTGATGCTGACTCTATTATCTTCGTTGCATGAAAGTATATCCTTTTCTCTGATCTTATGGGTGGGCTTTTAGAGAGATTGCTTTGGCACGAATTATGGCCTTCAAACGGCCAATGAAACCGTCACATGCTGCCTTAATGTTGCTCTGCGACATTTTGACCCATTCCCGCGAAGCGGTGATCGACACGGTATTTTTTAGTGCCAACCTTGCTTTCCAAAATACTCCAGACACAATAGTCCAACGGACTGGTATCCGGAGATTTTGGTGGCCATTGTGCGCTGTAAATGAAGCGAGGAACCTCATTTTCTATCCATTCTTGGGTGGCGCATGCTGAGTGCGAAGGTGCTGAGTCCTGTTGAAATGTCCAAGGTCTGTGGCCAAAATGTTTGCGTGCCCAAGCCTTTAATACACTGTACATCTGTTGATACTAGGAGGATGTAGATACAATTTTTTCACGAAGGTCTAAACCTTTTTCAGTTGTAATTCGAATATTTTTTGGCTTTTATGCGTAGCATTTCATTTGTAATAGGAGAATTCCATTTTTTATTCGAATTGTAATTCGAAAATTCCAATCGTAATTCGAATTATTTCAGTTGAAATTCGAGAATTCCATTTGGAATTAGAATTATTTAACTTTTAATCCGGTTATTCCAATTGTAATTCCAATTTTTTGATTTGTATTTGGAATTATTCCAATTGTAAAGCGAATTATTCCAATTCTAATTCGAATATTTCCTTATGTAATTCGAATGATTTTATTTGTATTTCGAAATATTGCGTTTGTAATTCGAATTATTCCATTTGTAGTTCAAATTGTTCCATTTGTAATTCAAATTATTCTAATTTTCTCTTCGATTTTTAAATGAAACAAATTGAATTACAATTGAAATAATTCGAATCGCCATTGGAATTCTCGAATTTCAACTAAAATAATTCGAATTGCACTTGGAATTTTCAAATTACAAAATGTTTCAAATTACATCTGAAAAAGGTGTAGTACATAAAATACACAACTTAGCAATAGACGTTTTGGAAGCCAGCCTGGTTTTAATACAAATTTAATCAGTGTAGTTTTCACTACTTTACTTCGACATATTTCCCTGCAATTAATCTTCAACCATTGAAATGATTCGATACATTATCTTACAGTTTTTCTTTTGTTTTAGCCTTTAATTAATATTTTGTTCATGTTTTGTTTTTAATCCTCTAGGTGGGTGAAAGAATACGTGTAATATTAGACTGCGATGAAAACACATTATCGTTTGAAAAAAATTATGAATTTTTAGGCGTTGCATTTAGAGGTAAGTCCACGCTGTGATCCCTGTTTTCACATTCCATTTCACTGCATTTCTTCTCTCTTCCCTAGGACTACCGGGTAAAAAACTATACCCCACGGTATCAGCGGTTTATGGCAATACGGAGGTCTCTATGGTTTACCTAGGGCCACCATTAGATGGTTAAACATTATTGATTTTTTGTTTAGTTATTAAGTTTATAAAGCAATTTTTTAAACAAAAGTAAAAAAAAACAACAAACAAACATTCTATCTGAAAGAAAAAGAAATCCAACGGCAAAATTAAATAAAAATCCGACACAAGTTCCCAAGAAAAAAAAAAAAACTATACACAATTACAATTTAGGCATGCAAAAAAGACAAATTGGACAAGATCGGTTTTTGGGACACCCAAATCGCTAATTTTTCTCCCCTCTCTCCCTCCAACACAGAGTATACAGTGAAAAGAAAAACCCCCGACAAAAAAAAACAAAATTATTTTTAAGTGTATAATGAAAGGCCTTGTACTCGTCACTGTTATTTTTTTATATCACACACAGACACACACACAGACTCACCCATTTTTATATGATGAACTTGTCGTACTGATAACTTTATAAACAAAAAATTATAAAAAGAAAACAAAAAGGAAATAAAACATAAAAAAATCGTCCTTAGAGCATTCTCAAAACAATGTAATTGCAATATGTATTTAGTATATGAATAAGTTGTTTACCCTATTTCGTTTATCCAAGTGTAGATTTAATTCGTTTTGTATTGTTCATTTGTCGTTTGTGTGGTAAGAGAGGAAAAAAACAAACAAACAAACAAAACAAAGATGCTTTACTAAGTTATGTACGTATGTTATTCCAACTCCCACCCCTTACTTTTTCTTCTCCAGCTACCACTTCCACAAATGAATAGATTATGTTATGTTTAATTTGTTTAATCGCCTTGTCTTCGTTTTCCCCGTATTTTCTTCTATTATTGTGAAGGTGCTAGTCTTGCTTAAGTTGTATTTTTATTGAAACTAGTTTTCATTTGTAACGGAAATAATAAATAATTGTATAAAAGAAAAACAACCAACATAACACACACCCACATCAAGTTAGCCTGCAATAAAATAACAACAATTAATAATAATAAAACAAACTAATGCATTCAGTGTAATATAAGCGATTAATACAGACAAAAATAAAAAAAGATGAACACCCGACAGAATCTCGAAAAAAAACAACAACAAAATAATATGAATGGAAAAATGTATGAATTGTGTTTTATTTTTTTGTTTTGTATTTAGAATAAATATTAATTGTTTATGCGTTCACATCAAGACTGAACAAGTCATCATCCTCGTCATCGAATAGGTCATCAAAATCATTATAGAAATCGGCATGAACATGTTTTTCATTGCTGGCCAAATCCATGAGTATGGCAGAAGATCCACCGGACTGAAAGAGAGACAAAAAGAAAGGAACAAGATGAGAACTTAGTTATTTTTATTTATACGTTTTTCATTCTAAGTCAAAGTCATGGTACAATGAAATAAAAGTAACCTCATTTCAAATTACCATTGTCAAATTTAAATACATAAAAACAGTTCCCATCTCTGATTTTGTGTACATACAGGGTGAGATGAAAAAAAAACAAAGAGTTTTGCATAATGCGAAGGGCTTTCTCTTGGTACAAATAACTTCGTAACATTATTGTACAACTTAGATCCATGTCAGACTAATTATTAACACCCAACAACAACTTATGGGAAATGATGATCTTCGTTTCCCGGCGCCGAGTCTTAAACTCACAACTAATTGGTTATTCTGATTATATGCTCCCAAATTTTTGCGGGCGACGTCTCCGCTTTCTGAACAGGCCAACAATACTTAACCATAATTGTTCATTTGACTTGGATCTTCCCATTATCCGTTATAGTAGAAGGAGCTAGTTCTAAATATCGAGTTCCTTTTGGCGTTAAAGTAAAATGATTTAAAAAATTATCCTCTTTCAAATTCCGTTTGACGGGTGGAATTCTCTATCTGAGAGTCTTCACAGTTGTTGGCTAGTTCATAGCAACGATGAGGTAACTCTCTGTTCGAAGAAGATATAAAATCCACTTCGTAAGTTGGCGGAAGTAAGTTGTCGAAGACACGGAGGAAACATTTTCATGGATCAGAGACATAATTTTTTTTATTCTTTCCTCATTCTTAGACTTGTCGTCCGTCAAGCCAGACGTCGATATGGTTATTTTGGTTTCATTAATATTTAGATAAAAAAAATTATTCGTGTTGGAATTCAAGCGTGATAGTGCGATTTCTTTATATTTGGCTGGAAAACCGCAATTGGCTGTCGTTAGAGCACTCCAGCATTTAAATGTGAATAAATATGTCTAGTGTCTCGTACTATCGCTCGTTACCGTGATACTGGTAGCGTAGCCCGACGTCAAGGAAATGGATGGAAGAAGCACCCTCAGCAGAAATGGTTCGAAAAGTAAAGAATCGACTTGATCGAAACCCGCGTCGCAGTGGCTGAAAAATGCCTCGTGAGCTGAACATATCGCAAAATTCCAGTTGGCAAATATTGAAAATAAGCTCGTTGTAAAGCCATTGAAATTCCAAAAAGTGAAAGAACTTACACCGCAACCAACAGAAAATAGACTCAAAAGAGCCAAAGAGTTGCTTCGCTTGGCCGAAAGGTGTGAACTGTCGATTTTGGCTTTCTCCGATGAGAAAACATTCGTTGTCCAGCAGTTTGTAAACACACAAAATGATCGTGTTTACTTGCCAAAGAGGTCAGCTGAAAATGTGCACCTTCGGTTGGCCACCAGAACTCAAGTGCCGGCCATGGTGATGGTGTGGGCCCCCGTAACAGCCGATAGTCGCTCTCCGCTCGTATTAATCGACCGTGGCATCAGAATAAATGCCGAATATTATCACGAAAATATTCTGGAATGTGTATTAAAGCCTTGGGCACGCAAATATTTTGGCCTCAGACTTTGGACATTCTAACAGGACTCAGCACAATCGCACTCAGCACGCGCCACACAAGAATGGTTACAAAATGAGGTTCCTCGCTTCATTTCCAGCGAACAATGGCCATCAACATCTTCGGATACCAATCCGTTGGACTATTGTGTCTGTAGCATTTTGGAAATACAGGTTGGCACTAAAAAATACGAAAGTGTCGATCACCTCAAGCAAGCGCTTCGCCGGGAATGGGCCAAAATACCGCAGAGCAACATTCGGGCAGCGTGTGACGGTTTCATTGGCCGTTTGAAAGTCATAATACGTGCCAAAGGTGACCAATCCGAACCAATCTAAGTTTATTCCAAAATTTGATGCTGTTTCCGAATTTTTTTGCTTTCATTCAATTCAATTAAAAACAAAAAATGTAAAAATTATGGCGTTTGCCTTTGTTGTTTTTTTATCTCAGCCTGTAGATGTTTGAATGCATTGCTGTGTGCAAATTCTTCGCCAAATCTTGGTTTTGTAGACCGATTTATTTACCGGAGTTCAATGGAAATACCGTACAGATCCCACTCAGGGAAACGACGTTTTCAGGTCAACAGGTTGACAGAGGAGTATGACTACGGTCATCTAATGTATTGTATCATAGCAACAGGGCAATTGTTAAATCGTTCTAAAAGCCTGGTATATGGTTGCAGACTGACCGCAAGAGAATTATCGGTTCATTCTACGCTCATTTTGTCAAACACCCCAAAATAATAGGTACGACGTCTTACTGCATATTTTCCCACCGAGGCGGTATCATCATAGTTTACAATGGGTAATGTTATAAATGTCATGCCGAAGTCATATAAAGCTTTAGACCAAATATAAATTAATAAAATTCAAATCAGTTGCATGTGCCTCTCGACTCATACTCTACAGTTTAGACTACCCAACATTAGAGAAAGCTACTCAGTTGCACGGGTTCCATCAAAAACTTCACAACAACATTACATGCACGTTGACCCATATTAATTGAGGACTAAACCAATATGGGAAGCGCCATAGAACAGAGTTGCAGCATGTTGCATGACCGAGACATTTGATGCAGTGAATCACCTTAAACTATTTGTAAGATGTCGAAGAAAAAACTCAAAATTTGGGCGACATTTCTTCACTTTTCTAGACAACTCTAGAAGAAAATCAAACTGAATTCCGTAACTTCCCAACGGTAGATAGATCGATATGATAATGGCAAGAATAAGGCATTGGAACCTATCGTTGACGATATATGTGTTGGGTTAAACAATTTCCATCTCAAGATCACTGTATAACAAAAAAATATGAAAATGCACGCCACTAAACCATGCCTATACTTTTTATTACATGGACTGCACCACAAGATCCTAGTGGTTCGCATATTTATATAGGTTAGTTTTTGTCCAACTATTTTCAGAATTACGTAGCCCTCAAAAATTATTGAGATTGGCAGAATAAATACGTTCCATTACTGATACCCCAAAGCCGAAGTGCCTGCTGTTGGACATTCCAAAACTTAGTAGGTGATACACCGGATTTATCTGAGTGTGGGCCGCCTCGTCTATCGTTTTGAAGATTATAGCATTTGCAGAAATTTATATTTCCTAAGATATAATCCACCAAATATTCGTGATTACTTTGCATTATTTAAATGATTCTCAGACGTCCCAAAAAATGTAAAAATGCGATGTAGCTATCTGTTGATCCTTAGACAGACTACTTGCTTATGAAACTGGAAGGCCAAAGTTGCTTTCCCCCTCCTATTTCCGTGCAATATGTGTTATTTCAAGTTTGCATCCTATTCTTCGAAGGATCTTCATAATTTCTTGAGAATCAAACATTTATTACCTCTTCCATATCCATGTACCCGCCGCCTTCGGGAAACATTTCATCGGCAGCCAATGTTGGTTTCATTTCTTCGGTATTTGAATCCGTTTTTGATCAATATAAATCTATCAAACAATTTGCACAACCTCCTTACTCTGCGTTATCACTTGCAAAATCAGCGGACGCTAAAAGATGTAACCACAGTACTCGGAACGAAGGAATGTTTGCTTCTTTAAGGCGGAATGGCATCTCTGGCACATTGGAACGAAAAATAATGCATAAGAGATAAGGGAATACATATGCAGAACCAAAACAGAAGGGCCGATAACACTCAGGGATGTAAAGATCGAAACCACCGGTTGGTATGTCAGGGGTCTAAAGGTTCGAAAAAGGGAAATAAACCATTTGGTATAACTGCAATGCAAATTCAAATGATATCTCCCTAGCTCATAATTTATACAATATTTAATGACAAACAAAACACTTTTCAAAAATTTCAGCCTGTGTAAATTCTTATTAAAAGCTTTTGAGGAGAATAATTAATTTGCTATGAAGGTATGAAAAGGTATTGTATCATAGCATATCAGCGTTCCATTAATTTTTGCGATTTTTTGCCCAAAAATTGAACTTTGTGAGAAAAGTATCAAATAAACAAAACAAATTGTTCCACCTTTTTTAGTAAGTTTCAACACTCTAGCTAGTTGAAGTTTCAACACTCTAGCTTTAGGGTTGCGTTTTTCTTCATCAAATATAATCAATCTGCCCTACCTAGTAACATGGTACAATGAATACAAGGTAGGCTAACTTTGCAAAAATTACAAGTATAGAGGTCTACCTGTTTGGCTTGTGATATCAGAATTACTATCAAAACAATAAAAAAGCAAACAACTTGTTGCATTGATTTTGAATAAATTATTTAAAACCGCGAAAACTGAATGAAAGGTCAAAATTTCTTTTCAAAATCATTTTATATATATCTCTTATGGTTTATTTCGCGACAAGACTGTAGATTTTGTCGATGCATACGTCGCAATAAGCATTTTGAAAACACCAGAACATTTTTTTATTATTAAAAAGAATACACACATAAACAAATGAAGTTGACATATTAAGCCAGAAAAATAAAAAAAATATATATATAATCATATGGTAGTTCTGCCCTACCTTGAATACATTGTACCATGCCTATTAATTATTATTGCATTGTACAAAGGATACGACTTTTAAACTAAAACGAAACACTATTCTGCATAAAATATATACTGTACAATGCTATATAGTATATAAATACTATATTTATATAACACTCATGGCGTAATCAAGAAGGTAAAGTCATCCAAATATATGTTTAAATTTTTTTTTTCAAAATTATTCTTTTGACATCTCATTGTCAAAGTATGTATTTATAAACCCATTGAAAATACACAAATCAGAGATGGAAACCTAGTTTTTATTCAGTAAAATATGGCAAGTTAAATTATTACATCTTTCCGATAGATAAAAAAGTGATGTACAAGTCTCAATTTAAATAAAAACTGTCCGATAATCAAAAGGCCAGACCATCTTCCCCTTATCTTTTAACGTAAAGTTTACTGAATTCATGTTGCCATATTTTATATGGATAATATGACAATAACAGCAAAATATATTTAAATAAAGAAGTGGATAACGCAAATCATTTATTTAATATTGAAGAACTGAATTATAAATTTATTTCACGAAATTAATTACAAATTCGTTTTGTTTATTATTTTCAGCCTAAAATGAAGATGCCATTGTGAAAAATGCTGTGACTACCAGTAACTTTTACAAAAAGCTTGCCATATCTCTGTAAGAAATGCATAAACTTTAAAGGAAAGATGTAATAATGGGAACCCGATAATGTGAACTTCATCTTTCATTTTTCCTAAAGTAAGGGATAACAAAAGTGGACTATAAAGGGAAGATATAAGAACGGGCCTATGCTTATTTGAAATGAAAGCGTTTCCTATCAGATAAAGAGTTGTGTGAAGCGCCTTAAAGTATGTTATAAAAATGCTAAAAAAAGAATATAAAAGTTTTTTCTAATCGATTTTCCCCTTCTGATATCGACAAAAAAACTAGTAGATTCTTACGGGTACTGAAACAGAGCATATGTGCATACTAGCCTTAAGTTAAAAATGTAAAGGTGCAAGTACATAAAAAGCTTGAAGTCATGGCTAGGCATATTAATGTCAAATTATAATGGAAAACGACGTCAGGATTTTAGTGCGGCTCTGTAATCTCTTTATGAAATGTCACAAAATGTGTCTAGACATGACTTCAAGCTTTTTATCTACTTGCACTTTTACATTACAACTTAAGGCCTGTTCTTATATCTTTCCTCTATAGTCCACTTTAGTTATAGGAAAAGTAAAGGCTAAAGTTCACATTATAGGGATTTCATTATTTAATCTTTCCGTTAAAAAAAAAAATTACAGAAATATGGGAAGTTTTTTGTAAAAGTAATTGGTAGTCACTGCATTTTTCACAATGGCATCTTCATTTTAGTAGTAATAGACAAAACGCATTTATAATTAATTTCGTGAGTTAAGTCTATAATTAATTTCTTCAATGTAAAATAAACGATTTGAATATCCATTTTTTATTTTAATAAAGTTTGCTGTTATTGTCATATTATCAATATAAAATATGGCAACACGAATTCAGTGTACTTTACCATGGTGGAAAAATACAAGTAGTCGCATCGACGCAGCTGCTGGGACAATGAACTGTCATTCCCATTTTGGAATTGAAAATTTTAGAAGAAAAATTATTGAAATTTTGTAAAAATTTTTGAAAAATACATATCATAACAATCTCCGATTTGTGTCGTATCAGAAAAAAACATGTAAAAATCTACTTGTTTTGACAAAACATTAAAAATAATATACATCTACCTACATGATACTTTACGTTAAAAGATAAAGGGAAGAGGGTCTGACCTTTTGCTTATCGGAAAATGAAACTTGTAATAATGAAAAACGATTTATGTGTCCGACAACATAATTTTTTTATCTATCGGAAAGATGTAATAATCGGCTTAAAACGTTCACTCTTGCTTGGTTGCTTTTATGCTATGTTCTCATTGTACTTTCAATCATGTTGTTCACTCTCAGAACTATGTACACGAATTAACCCGTTCATACGGCACGATTCGTACTTCATACTAAAATAATTCCTTTTTTTCCAAAAATTTTCTTTGTTGATTTTAATGAGAATTTCTGCGAAAATATATGAAATTCTCACTAATATGAATAGAAAAAAATTGTTGTTTTTCTCCCAAAGATTTATTATATAATTAATTTTACAATTCTCATTTATGTTTTCAACATTTTGTGTAAATGTTGACATTTTGAACATATTTTAGTATTTTTAAATTCTGCTGGACAGTCACTTGTCAAACATTTATTCTGCCGATACAAACATTTTGAAAATATTGCCTCTTTTGTTTCCCGCTTTCTGTGGATATTTCATCTCGTGGACAAAATGCGTACCTCCGATGAGAGAGTAAACCAAATTTACTTTCCTTTGAATGTACATACGCCATTCAACATTGTAGTTTTCATTCATAATTTTCAGTCTTCCCAAAAAAAATTTAAAATTTCATTAAATTTTTCTGTTTTTAATTTTTAAATGTCATCATTAATTTTTTGATAATTTGTTAGGGATGGCACACATTTCGTCTTAGTTCTGAGAGTGATTTGAATGGAACAAAGAACAAAAAACTTTGTTCGCTCAGCAAATGTTGTGTGGGGAATTTAGTAGATGTTTCATAATTAATGATCGAACAAGAAATAGAGAGCGAATCACGTGCCATGTGAACTTAGCATTATGGTACAATATGGACATGGTAGAAGAATACAGGTAGATGCATCAACGCTTGGAAATATTGTTATGTCAAAAATGTTTAAATGTATTTTTAAATATGAGTATATTTGTATATATTTTCTTATATGACGTCATTCGGAGGTTATTATAATACGCGTTTTTGAACAATTTTTACAAATTTAAATAATTTTTCATTCAACATTTTCAATTCCAAATTCGATTCATTATCCCACCAACTGTGTCGATGCGTCTACCTATATTATTCTACCATGGATATGGAGGCATGGTAAAATTAAGAAGATATAGTATATGTTTAAAATTTTTTCAAAATTCATTTTTCAATATTCATTTGACATGATCAAAATCTATATATTTATACATCCATTGTATACAAAGAAATCAGAAATCGGTACCTGTCTTTTATTCAGTGAAATTTGCAAGAGATGGATAGTCTTATTTGAATAGACTTCACCTTCGTACATGTAAGGAGGTAACACATTTTTTAAATACTATTAAAACTTAACCCATGAGCACTCTCTGTCGGAATTTTTAAAATGACATGCAACAAGTGTTTGTCTTGATTCAAATTCGAGTTTACTGATGCATTTTTCATCGTTCTCTTTTGAACTTGCCTCTTGCGTTTATACAACGCCAAACTGCCTTTTCTGTAATAATTATTGATATTTGACCGTACGAGAATTTTTTCCATTCTTTCCATTCCCCTTACCTCTCTCCCCTACAAACAGAACATAACTTTCTTAATGAAAAGTCGGACTTTCTCTTCTACAGCGTAACCTAAAATACGACGTACTCAGTCGACGTTCTTCAACACCCAATTTTAACACATTTGCTTATATGCGAGCGTAGGAAATTTCGAAATTTCGAATTGAACAATTTCTATTTATTGTGTGTGTTGAAAATAGAAACAAATAATACAATGAGAGTGTTTTATAATTGGAAAATATAACAATTGAGAGAAATATTATTAAAATTATTAATGTTAATAACGTTATCTGCTGGTATATTTAAAGATATGTACCTGGCATTTTTGGGTAATATGGACGTACAAAACATTTCACCATAGTGGGGATGTTCGATATTTGTGTATGCTACGTTGAATTTTAGGTGAAATTCTCAAAATTTATTTATTTTTTTCCTTCATTGTCAAACATGGGTGTACAACAGGCAAAATACATATTTAAACGTTTTATAAGAATCTTCTACCAGTATTCTAGCAAAACAATATGCGATACTTGCCCTAGCTGCCGCAAAATGGTGCTGTGAAAGAAATATCCACCATTCCACAACCAAGCCTTACAAAAATCTATATTCATAAATCCATTGTATACACACAAAATCAGAGATGAGAACTGTTTTTTATGCATTTAAATTTGACAAGGTAAATTACAGAAAATGCAGAGCTGGGAATTGTGTTCGCATGATTGCATGAGATTAAAAAGGATAATAAATGACATAGTTTCTTTCATTTGTTCATAGCAATGACACATTTGCGTATACGACAAAAGAAATCCACTGGGTTTGGAAGTTGATTTAAGTTGATGTATACGCTATGGAAATCCATGCATTTAGTAGATGTAAACCATGATAAAACAAGGAGGTAGAACAGCTTTGCATCGACAGAGAAATACAGCCCTGAGGTTATGGCCTCTTCCTTTCAAAATTATTAAAAATTAAATGCAACAAGTTGTTATCATTTATTTTTTTATTTTAAGGTAAAATCATTTTAAATAAGCATATCCATCTTTACTGTAACTTACCTCGTCAAATTTCAATGCATAGAAAACAGGTTCCCATCTCTGATTTGTAATGTATAATGGATTTTGACAGTGAGATGTTGCCAAATGAAACACTCTACCTTCTTCATTCTACCATGGTACGTTTCTTCCCATGGTAGAATAATACAGGTAACAGCAAGTGTTGTTGTACAACAATCGTAACAACAACCACATACAAATTTGTTTTGTACGTAATACAAGTGTCAGAGTTAGGTGTCCAGAAATGTAAACAAAATGATTAATTTTCAATAAATTTTTTTAATTTCAAAAATATACATTTTTGGAATTTGGTTTGTTAAATTGGAAATGCAGAAGAATAGTTTTTAAAATATTTAATTTTAATGCTTTCACATCATTCCCCTGAATGTATAGTTGTTAGCTGTTGGTCCTAATCTCTTAACACTTCAAGCAATCGCTGGAAAATCACGGAAAAGGCAACATCCCTTTCAAGTTTAAACCAAACAGCATACATACATAAAGAATTTTACATTTAGCAATTTTAGGAAACATGAAATATACGAATGTATTATCTAACGTGGTGTCGCTGTTCCTTAACAGCAAAAAAGTTTCCGAACCATTGCCTTTGGCGTTTTGTTAAGTACAACGGCGAGTTTTTCTATTGTTAGGCAAAAAATATGTTCACATTGCCCTGCAGTGAAATTTTATATCAAAAAAGGTTTTTCCTATTGTATATCAAGAAATGGAAATAAATCACAAAACACTAGTATTACTATAGAGTCAAATCAGCTGGGACTTGCTGTTACCTGTAATAATTATACCATGGTTTCTTCCAAATGATGTTTTTGCAAAATATTTTGTTTTTATTTTTCAAAACAAAACACATATACACATAATGGGTGGAAGAATAGAGAATGGAGAATACATAAAACGCTATTTTATCTGACTTAAGCTGGGAATACATAAAGCGCTTATTTGGCTGGCTTAAGTCATCGGCTGGCTTCTTCGGAAATGAACAAAAGAGACTAGGACCAAAATCGAACTAGGTTAACCTAAAACTCCTTTGTTCATCTACGAAGAAGCCAGCCGATGACTTAAGCCAGCCAAATATGCGCTTTATGTATTTCCAGCCTTAAGTCATCGGCTGGTTTCTTTGTAGAGGAACAAAGTAGTTATAGGTTGACTTAGTTCGATTTTGGCCTTACACTCCTTTGTTCTTTTCCGAAGAAGCCAGTCGATGACTTAAGTCAGTCAAAGCGTTTTATGTATTCTCATCTTTAGAACATGATTGGACCATAGCTCAATAAGAACCTTTTATAACTGTACCATGCATTGGACCATGGTAAATTTAATTTACCATGTCAAATTTTACTTAATTGTTTCACAAATATGTTGTCAAAAAAAAAAAAATAATAATTAAAACAAGTAAAAAAGCAGCTAAGTTCGGCCGGGCCGAACTTTTAAAACCCTCCACCATTTGGAAGAAACTTGAACAATTGCTAAAATATTCCAAAAACTAACACGTAAATGAAATCTGTTATAGGCGAAGGCGTGGGCCTGATTACAAAGTTTTTTGTCATAGGCTGTATTACCCATTAAGAACTTCAAATATGAAATTTGAAACAGTTCCAGTAAATAATATCGCTAAAATTAATAAAAGATCGATTTGTATGACTTTAGCTTGTTAATTCTTTGAAATTGTTTCTACTTTACTGTTCCCTTACTTTATTTCTTTCTATTTTAGTTTCCCTTTCTTCGACGCGGTAGAAATATATATCATACGTTCATTATCAATTACCCAGATTTTATATTGTTGCGGTGTGGTATCTTTGTTGGCAAAAATCATCACTGGATTATCACTAATATCCGACGTACGCCTTTCCAGTACCTGCAAGAATCTACTAGTTTTGAAATTTGTATACTCTCCACCACTTTATGGGGGGTATATTAGCTTTGTCATTCCGTTTGTAAGTCCTCGATATATTCATAATAGACCCCACAAAGTATATATATTCTGGATCAGCGTAAAATTCGAACACGATTTGAGACTAGAGATGTCCTTCTGTCTGTTGTAATCACCTTATCTTGAGATAGAAGGCTAACATTTTGTATACAGTACCAGTAGGCAGTAAATTCGCAAATGGGCCATGTCGGTCCACGTTTTCGTATAGCTCCCATATAATGGTACCTCCCGATATTCGGAATTTTAATGATTTTAGCGACATTATTTAACGGAATTATTTTAAATTTCATATTTAAAGTTCGCAATGGATACTACAGCCTAAGACAAAAATGTTTGTATGCAGGTCCACGTCTTCGTATAGCCCCCATATAACCGCACCTCCAGATATTCGATATGTTAATGATTTCAGCAACATAATTCACCGGAATCGTTTCAAATTTCGTATTGGAAGATCTTAATGGGTACTGCAACCTATGGCAAAAAAATTCGTATGTAGGTCAACGTTTTCGTATATCCCCCATATAACGGTACCTCCCGATATTAGATATTTTAATTATTTTAGCGACATTTTTTGCTGCAACTGTTTCAAATTTCATATTTGAAGTTCGTAATGGGCACTACAGCCTATGACAAAAAAAATCGTAAGCAGGTCTACGTCTTCATATAGTCCCCATATAACGGGTTACATTTAAGTAGTAGTTTTCGGCATTTTTAGCAATAGTTCAAGTTCCTTCCAATGGTGGGCGTATTCAAAGTTCGGCGACGTTTTTACTTTTTTTTTATTATTTTTTTGACAACATGTTATTGTTAAAATGTATATTTATTAATTTATTGTATTTACACAATTCAGAGATGGGTACATAATAGCAATTAAGTAAAATTTGAAATAGTAAATTACAGAAAATGCAGAGATGATTTTAGCAGGACCCATCTTATTTGACTCTATAGTAATACTAGTGTTAAACTCGATATGACGTTTTGTGATTTAAGCTGGGAATACATAAAGCGCTTATTTGGCTGGCTTAAGTCATCGGCTGGCTTCTTCGGAAATGAACAAAGGAGCCTAGGGCCAAAATCGAACTAGGTCAACCTAAAACTCCTTTATTCATCTACGAAGAAGCTAGCCGATGACTTAAGCCAGCCAAATATGCGCTTTAAGCTGGAAATACATAAAGCGCTTATCTGGCTGGCTTAAGTCATCGGCTGGCTTCTTCGTAAATGAACAAAGGAGTTTTAGGTTAACTTAGTTCTATTTTGGCCCTAGGCTCCTTTGTTCATTTCCGAAGAAGCCAGCCGATGACTTAAGCCAGCCAAATATGCTCTTTATGTATTTCCAGCCTTATGTATTTCCAGCCTTAATTCCATTTCTTAATATACAATAGGTATACCATTTTTAAATATAAAAATTCTCTGCAGGGCAATGTGAACAGTTTTTGGCTTATAATTTTAGAAAAAATCGCCGTTGTACTTAACAAAACGCCAACTGCGATGGTGCGAAAACGTTTTTCGCGATTAAAAAGGTCGTATTTCGCGCAACATAGTCGTATATTTCATGTTTCCTAAAATTTCAAAATGTAGAATACTTTATGTGTGTAAGCAGTTTGCTTTTAATTTGAAAGGGATGTTGCTTTATCCACGATTTTCTAGCGATTGCTAAAAGTGTTGACATATTAGGACATACAGCTACAACTGTACATTCAGGGAAATGGTATAAAAGCATTGAAGGTAAATAATAGAGGAACTATTCTTCAGCATTTTTTTAAATTTAATAATCCAAATTCCAAAAATGAATTATTTTGTTTACATTTTTGGGCACATAACTCTGACACTTGTATTACGTACAAAACAAATTTGTATGTGGTTGTCGTTACGATTGTTGTACAACAACACTTGCTGTTACCTGAATTTTTCTACCATGGGAAGAAACGTACCATGGTAGAATGAAGAAGGTAGAATCATGCAATCATATGTTCACAATTTTTTCAAAATGTTCCATTTGACAACACACTGTCAAAATGTATTCTTGTAAATCCATTGTACAATCACAAATCAAAGATGGGAACATTTTCTTTATTTGACAAGGTAAATTACAGAAAATGCGGAGATGGATATGCTTATTTAAAGTGACTTTACCTTCTTAATTATACCATAGAACGTGCAATGCGGTTTTGCCGGTTAACTGGTTTGGCAGTGGAATCGGTTTTGAATTGGTATTTCATTCATCTGACGCGCTATTTAACTCATTTTAGAAAATGAAAAAAATATCAAATAAGTGATAACAACTTGTTGTATTTAATTTTAAAAATTTTTGACAGGAAGAGGCCAAAGCATCAGGGCTTTATTTCTCTGCCCATAAGAAGCTGTTCTACCTCCTTATTTTACCTTTATCCTTATGGTACACTTACTAAACGAATGGATTTCCATAGCGTATACCCCAACTTAAATCGACTTTCAAATCCAGTGGATTTCATTTGACGTACACGCAAACGTGTCAAATGAAATCTATTGCTATGAATAAATGAATATTTCAATCATTGCCGATGACTTAAGCCATTCAATAAAGCGTTTTATATATTCTCAACTTAAGAACACTTTTCGATGCCTTTAGTCGTAACATAGTCATCAAGTCAAGTTTTAATTTAAATCGGTGTTTGAGGTCTAAACCCCAGAAAAGTTGAAATATGTATTTTGCCAGTTGTACACCCATTTTTGACAATGAAGTAAAAAATAAATAAATTTTGAGAATTTCACAGCGTTACCTAAAATTCAACGTAGCGTGCACAAGTTTCCAACTTCCCCACTACGGTAAAATGTTTTGTAGTCCGTATTACCCAAATATGTCACGTTCAAATCTTTAAATATACCAGCAGATAACGTTGTTTAATTAATAATTTTCATAGCTTTCTCATTTGTTATATTTTTCAATTACAAACATTCTCATTATTTATTTTTATTTTCAACAAAAAAAAAGAAATTGTTCAACTGTCAATATTAAAATTGTTAAACTTTGAAATTTTCTACGCCCGACGTATTTGGGTTACTTTCATATAAATACATGTATTTTACCATAGTAAAATTAAGAAGGTAAAGTCATTTCAAATAAGCATTTCCACCTTGTCAAATTTCACTGCATATAAAACAAGTTTCCATCTCTGATATATGCATGCACAATGGATTTATAAATATATTTTTTGGCAATAAAAGAATAATTTTGAAAAAATAATTGTAATTGTAATTTAATTCTACCATGTGTTTTACTTGGGTGGTAAAAAATTTTGACTGAGTACGTCTAATGTTAGGTAGAGCTGTTCAAATCAAGTTTGTAAAAGTTTTTACTACGATAACCGATTTTCCCTATATGTTATCGGAGAATATTGCAAAACTAGTGGATTCTTGCAAGATCTGGAACAGACCAATTGTTGGGTAATTGTTGTAATGCTACTCTCTAGAGGTGCAAGTACATAAAAAGCTTGAAGTCATGACTAGGCATATTTTGTGACATTTCATAAAGGGATCACAGAGCCGCACTAAAATCCTGCCATCGTTTTCCATTATAATTTGACATTAATATGCCTAGCCATGATGCCAAGCTGCTTATGTAACCTCATCGTAAGTTTTCTGTTAACTACACATGGTCTGTTGCAAGAATATATATATATTTACTACGATAACCCATTTTCCCTTTATGATATCGGAGAAATTTGAAAAACTAGTAGATTCTCACAGGTTCTGGAACAGACCAATTGTTTGATAATTGTTGTAGCGCGTTTTTCTAACTCATTTTAAAATTAAATTAGAACGCAAAATTATGAATGAAAAGCCCAAATTAATGTATGCAACACTGTTGCTACCGTTAGGACTTAACGACTACTTCATTTTGGTCGGTATCTTGATGAAAAATGTCGTTAATTACCAACATTTTAGCATTTTGATTTTTCCCATTTTTGTCGGTAACTCAATAAATGGGTTAGAGAACCGTGTTCTTATTCTATGAAAACTTGATTAAATATATATTCTTCTTTTTTATATATTTCATTCGACATTGATATACTTCAATTTTCCAGAAACTGGTTTTTTGTTTTTATTTCAATACATTCCTTGTATAAATGCAAGCAGGTAAAACAGTTTCTTAAAACAACAGAAATACATCCCTGAGGCTAGGCCCGCTTCATGAAAGACTCATTCAAAATTATATACAACAACTTGTTTTTTTCCTCAATTTTTGAATGAGTTAAATGTCGCGAAATGAAATTCAATTTAATGGCTAGGCTGGTTAACAGCTTTAATGCGCGAGCCGCAATGTACGTGTACGTTCCAATCATTGGTTTTGAAAATATTTTGTTTTCATTTTTCAAAACAACAAATACATACACAAAATTAGCAGAAGTCGGGCACACTTAGAAAAATGTTGTAATCAGCTGGTAGCTACACCTTACCTTTTTATTGTACCATGAATTCAAGAGGGAATTAAAACGGAAACGATAAAAATCGCCGCAATCGCCTAATCTTAATAGGGAGAAATTTTTATAGCACCAGTAACAAGGTCGGCCAGAAAGCTTCTATAACTACAAAGTTTGTTGTCAACTACAATGTTGTGTCAAATTGCTGACAAAAGTAGTTTTCTTATCCCAGACTACTTGACGTATTATTTGTTCCTCGCACTTATAATACCAATTTGTTGCAGCTTTGTTTCTGCCTAATAATAGTTGAAGTTATGATTCTTGACATTTTTATGAAAGAAAACGTTGCACATATACGTTCCATTAATACAACGTCTTATGCTAGAAACACAATTGGAGCGAACGACGAATTTTTTCGCGGCGTATGTTCGTCGTCAAAAATAAAACACATATGTGTATATGGAAGTGCACACAATCACGGCACCGGCGAAAATTTCGTCGGTCGCCGCGAACTCAATTAGCTTTATTTCTATTTCATACGCCGGCGACCGGCGAACAAAACAGTACAAGGTGGCCATACTTGTATGAATTTTATGTGTTTTAGTAAATAAAGTTACTTTTTACTTTAAAATTTGTTATGGTCACTCTACTATCTGTTACTCGTATAAAAAAAAAACATAATTAATTTGTTTATTTATTTGTGTACTTGCGCCTGAGTGAAGATGGATATCAGTGAATTTATAATAGAGAAGATGGACATAAGTGAAATTATAATAGAGAACGTAAAGAATTATGTGTTCTTGTATAATTCATTGTAGTCAACAAATGAGCAAAAAGTAAACAACTTCATCAGCTGTTTTATAATTTCGTCGGTATTGTGTTCCATACGACGAATTTTCGCGGCTCATTTTGTCGTCGCGTAGGGCGAAATTCGTCGTTCGCTCCAATTGTGTTCCTAGCATTATAAATAGCATACGCTATCCGTACTAAACAAGAACTTGTGGCAGCAACGCGTGCATTTAGATAACCCAGATATGTGTTTTGTTGTGGTGTGGCAGCATTGCTGGGGCAAAAATCATCACTGGATGTGTCAAATGGTGTGTAGAAGGAAAACAAAAATAACAATGTCAATTTGTAGCGATCTTTGAGGGATTTGACGAATTGTTTGCATTAACAATTACATTATTTTAATGTAATATTTAAATGGTAGTATTCAAAATAATTCATACGGGCCATTCAAAAATTTTCAATATATATTTGTTGATGGAAATCAACTAGAATAGAAGATTTTCAGTTTTGGCCGTAAATGCAAGTTGCATCTATTGCCTTTTCATAACATTGACAACACCGACGATGCCTGTTTGGCGCGCGTAAAAACAGCTGAGACATCGGGTCATTTGCTCGCTCATCTTAGTCCAACACGACGTTTGGGTAAATTCTAAGAAAATTTTGATACCCCTTTTCATGGACTCAAACCCAACCGATTTCCATGAAATTTTCACCATTGGAAAATTTCGAATTTTCTTAATTTTTTGGCGTAAAAATGATAAAAATCGGTGAATGCTAAGTGCCCCAAAAGCGTCGGGTAAAAATCGTACTTTTCGGTGTGTGTGTGGTGTGAAAAGAGAAAAAACCAACGTAAACGCTGGAATTAAATTCCTTTTCTCGCCATTTTGACTCGTGAAAAAGTGATTTTTTTCCAACATAAAAGTAATTGCTGATGTTTATGAATCCATTTCTAGAGGAGTTTATGTAAAAAAGAATGTCCCAAATTAAATATTTGGATGGGAAGGGCACGAAAAGAAGAAATCTGTAAAAGTTTAATTAAAAATACGCAAACGAGCCATAAAAAGAAGACATTTTTTCTGCTTTAGTCCATCAGTTGTCTCGGCGGCGTTCGAGAAGGCAAAAAAAAAAAAGAAGTGCATGTACAAAAGAAAAAAAAAATGATAAGAAATGGTTGCGGTTAAAATCGAAAATAGATAAAAACGCAGGCAGGCGGACGTGTAATTATAGTGTTCTTGTTTTTTGGTTGAAATTCTTGGCCGCCTTTCTTTGAGGGGCCGAGTTTCAGCCAAAGAAATCCGAAACGTCATCAACCGTTCAAAACCAACCAATTTATAAAGGTTTCTGAGCGCTTTTTTTTTCTACTTATTGTTGTTTATTATCCACCTTTGAGAAAAACGAAATGAGTGTGTGGTGTGTGTGATAAGGTGCCTCTTCATCATCATCATCATTATATTAATTTGTTGTTGTGTGTTTTGTAGCGAAACGAAAATAGAAATAACCCCAAACGAAAGAAAGAAGAACTATTGAACAACTTCAAGCAAGCAACCAGCCAGCCAGCCAACCCAGCCGCCACAGCTACAATTCAGAGTTACGAAGCTGTGTCTGTCGTACATATTTCCATAAATTGTTTAGTAATAATTGTTGTATAGCAGAAGGCCAGCAAAGAAAGTAAAAATAACAACAAAACGCAATACATTACGCGCTGGGAAAAAGCACACAAAAAATGGCGCACTCATCCACAGCAGCAGCGACTTCAGGCCCTGCTTCTACGACAGGTGAAACAATCAACTATTTCTTTACAGATGAACATGGTAAGTGCAATGTTGATAAGATAGCTAATTAATATCCTGGCTGTCTACTCCGCCCGGTGGGGAGTGGGCAGCAAGATGGTGATCTTGTCACTAAAAATGTAAGATCCATGCAATCATTCAACTGCAGTATGGTCTACATTTCTGACAGTTCACACTTTAGTTGTTTAATATTGTATTTTTCCCCACGATGCAAATGAGTAGTGAGTTTTTGATTTCACATTGCTTGTTTGTTGTTGTTTTTATTCGTTTTCTTTGCTTCATTTCCATTGTCCATCAAAACCCTAGGTAATTCGTGTGTTCTGTTTGAAGGCAAATGATGACTACGTTTTTAACCATACCATTCCATCCATACATGCTGCTGCCTTTCCTGGCATGCCTGTCTTCGCTTTAATGCACATCCCCTTTTTGTTTTTGGATGGACAAACGATTTGGATTATGTGTGTAGTGTGTGAATTTTTGGTTGACGTTTTTCTTTCTCCTTTCCTTTTTTACTTTACTTCACTTCTTGAAACAACACACATTTTTCGGTGTCACACTCAGTTGGGTCTCTCTCTCATCTCTTTTGGGTGATGTTACACTTACGAGACTCACTCTTTCTCTCCCTCTCGTGGTGAATGTTATTGTTGTTTCTGATGCATATTGTTGCCTATATATCTTTCTTTAAGCCGCCATATTTTTACACCAACAAAAATAACCCACAAAATAACTATGTTTTTATTTTTCTTTCATTGTTGGCTGTGTAAGTCGTCTTTGGTCGTCGTCGCTGTCGTCTCACTAAGTCAACCACTGACGACTAGCTAGGCTGACTGCCTGGCTGGCTTGCTGTTGTCCATATATGTGGGTAATCTTTGGGTTGTTATTTGTTCTATGCGTTTGTTTCGTTTCATTCCTGAACGTGTTTATCGTTGTTTTTGTTTTTGCTGTTGCTATTGTATTTGTGTGATATAAATACGAAATATTACTGCGTGTAGCAGAGAGGAGGACTTTGTATATATATTGTTTTGGAGGTGTATTGGTGATATTTTAGAACAGACTGCATGAACATTTACCAACGTTAAAGTAAAAGCCAATTTCATTTTTAATTTAACAAAGTATATATTCTTTTGATCAGGATAAAATGTTAAATCATGCTATCTTTAGAACAAATTGAGATAAAGTGCTAAAATTTTTCACATATGTTTACGTTGTCAGTAGGAGGGTGAAGTTTATAAATGGGTCATGTAGGCCCATATTTCTCTATAGCGTATATAATGATATAGTGGTGCCTTCCAATATTCGATATTTTAATATTTTCTGCTAAATTTTTAACAGAATTTTATTGCCTATTAATTGGTTTAGTATTTTGATGATTTTAGCCCTATTTTTCAACGGAGGTGTTTCAAATTTGATATTCACAATCAATACAAGACACTATATCAAAACATTTGCCCACAACTATGGGACATGCAAAACAAGTGTTAACGGAAGCTACGATGAGACTGTAAAACAAGCAATAAACTTCTTAAAGAAATGTCTAATCGAAGAAGCTGTGAGATGACACTTGTAAACCGGTTACAGGGTATTGAAGGCCATCTGGCCGGTAATCTCGAGGAGAAGAACAAGGTTCCTCCTATCACGTAGTAGGCATATCTAAGAACCATAGTGGGCATTGCAATATCAGATACCTGACCTCAAGTGTTCTCGGCTACTGTAGAATATGGAAATATAAAGAAGATGTAGAGACGATTAAACATCTACTATGCAACAAGATACATAGGTCATTTGGCAGTTGGGTGATAATGTTCTTCTAAGGCATAGATCCCATCATCATTTGCAAGTTTGCCAAAGGCATTCCTAGACTAGGCAGACCACCCTCCTAACTAAACTTCTCATTATAAATCGTTTCTATTCTCCGATATGAGTTGGGCAGTGGTAGAGTAAGTGCTTCACCATCTCAATTTCCTCCTCGTCCTGACAAAGCATGCAGTATTCAGTATCGTAACCTCCCCCCCCACACTTTGAATTTACGGTTCTTATTTTGCAGTGTACTGTAATAAGACCAAAGCTCCAAGTCCGACTTCATCATGGATATGAGTGTCCTTGATCTTCTTTCGGAGTTCACCGGCCAAATCTTTTGGGAGACATTACATCCCCTTCCAGTTACCCTGTTCTGCCCATCTCCCAAGATAATGCTTATGCAGTACTTGAAATACTAGGCAGACCGCCCTCCTAACTAAACTGCTCATTATAAATCGTTTCTATTCCCGACTGGAGCAGTTGCGGAATTCCTGAAGCAGCGCATTTTTTATCCAAACAAAACCAACAGAAGAATCTATACCTTAATATAATAGGTTGATGTAATAGGGATGTAAACCACGAAAGTCCTTAATGCTTTAGTGGTTATGTGTTAGACCCAAATGCGATAACTTATCAGCTGTATTGTTACCTTATGCAGATAAAGGAAAACATTTGTTATTAGTGTTATTAGTCGTCTACAATTCCGACTCTATGGCCCTATCCCCGACCACCTTACGCCCTACTTTTTTAATGATTGAATATATAAACGAATAACACTGATATTTATAATGCATACATAAGATTTAAGGTTTAATGTGCAAAAAATAATAATATAATGAACAATTTTATTTTATAATTTGTATCTCCAAAATTTCTCTTTGGACCTGTTTTCATACATGCTCGTTATGACGTATCTTCAATGATAGCTGAGATCATTACAATAATAAAATCTATAGAATGTACTACTAATAACCATTTCTGCGATGTAGTCATTCTGTGTAACAGTTGCGGTTGCCTCAGAGTGGTAATGGTCTAGAGCGTTGATTTTCTTGTTGACCAAACTTAAGATTAAGCAATGGGTGTAGAGGAAATTAAATTACATCACACATCTGGTTGTTGTTAAAACAATCACGCATCCTTTAACCTAACCTACATCTTACTTCATAAAACAGTAGATCTGGCTACGAATAGGGGACAGAGAATCAGGCACTCATGACCCATGGTCGCAGTGAACAAGATAACCAATAAACTCATTAGAATGGGAAATAAACCAGAGGTTTGAATAGCTTCTCTCGTTATTTTTTCCCTGAAGTTACTAAAATTATGGCCCCATCATCATTATTGAGGGCAATGTTAGGTTAGGTTAAAGGATGCGTGGTTGTGTAAACAACAACTCCACTCGGTGACCAAAGCTTCAAGTCCAACTTTGTCATGGATATGAGTGACTTTGATCTTCTTTCGGAGTTCACCGGTCAAATCTTTTTGGAGACATTACATCGCCTTCCAGTTAGCCAGTTCTGTTGAAATCTCCCAAGATAATGTTTATCCAGTACTTGGAAGAAATGGCATAAAGGTGGCTTCACTGAGCTCTCAATCTCGAGATCTACTGACTCAAATCTGCGTCTGCCCAATTCATCAGACGATGCACTGCCAGATTTGTTGCAGTGTCCAGGCACCCAACAGAATTTGACAAACGACTTAAACTTTTCCAGAGCATTTCAGCAAACCAGAACTGCCATAGATTTGATTGTAAAATAATTTAGAGCCTTCAGGGCCGCTTGACTATCGACATATACAGTCAGCGGTCCATCCATCTCGTTAATTCTGTTTGCCAGTAGCTCTATGGCCTTCCTGACAGCAAAGATGTCTGCCTGAAAAACGCTGCAGTCGTTGTTTAGTTTGGAGGATCTTTGGATACTTAGGCTTTCACATCTTTGACCCATCAGTATAGACAGCTATATCGTAAAAAGGTGGAGTGTTGGGGGTCCAGGCGTCTCTGTTAGGTATATAGATATCAAGTAATTCAAAGCTTTGCATATGTGATTTATAATCACTGGCTATAGGCTGATTTTCTATGTTCTCCACATACTTGAGAATGACGGAGTGTCCAATAGGATGACTCCGCCATTGTCCCAGCTCATTGAGTCGCAGGGCACACCTAGCAGCTTGCTTCTCTACAAATAGATTTAAGGGTTTTAAGTTGAGTAGTGTATCTAGTGCAGATTGGGCGCGCCTAAACGCGCCTGTAATTAGTAGCGATGCAAATCTTTCGACTTTATCAATGCTTTTGCTGAAGGTAGTTTTCCCATAGAGAGTGCCACCAAAGTAGCCCTCCATAGGTTAGGATTGGCCGGACGACTGATTTATATAAATATTTGATTATGTGAGGCTTAAGTCCCCAGCTCTTTCCTATGGTGTTTTTGCAGGAGTAAAGTGCAATTAAGCCCTTCTTCGATCGCTCCTCGATGTTCCTCTTCCAGTTTAGTCTAGGACGGTATCGAGATATTTGGCTTCCGAAGAAAGGCTTAGCATTACACCATCAAGTATTCGCAGCGAAAAGTCTGGGATTTTCGGTTTCCTTGTGAAGAGTACGAGCTAAGTTTTAGATAGGTTCACGCCAAGTCCATTGCACCGTGTCCATCTGGTAAGTTTAACTAGAGCTCCCTGCATAAGATCTGAAACAGTTTGCGGGAATTTCCCAGCAATCAGCAAGACCTCATCGTCGGCGTAAGCTACGACCTTCTATACACCTTTACACCTACACCTCTTTTATGAACCATATGACCTCCTTGAGCACTTGCATTGGAAATACAGTACTTTTGTTGACAGAAGACCACGTGATATTCTATCTCTATAAAAATAAAAAGTTGTAGAAGTTTTCCTACAGGAGTTCTAAAACCGAAGAGGGCTTTTGCTTGGGTTTTTAAATATAGAAGAGGGTATCGCAGACTACTTTTTGCAAGGCATCTATGAAGACAAATGGAGCCCTCTATTTTCCTAAGAAAAATCGAAAGAAGCAAAAATATTTTGGTGGTGTGCTTCTTCAGCAATACTCCAATTCGTTTTGTTTCTCTTCTCTCAAAGCGGAACTAAGGCGATCAGACCGTAGTGGATGGGGAAACGTATATTTCGATTCTCTTTTTCTAAAAATATTTTGACAGTTTCTTTCATGTTTTGCTTCCACTTGTGAATAGTTTGATGGCGGGGAAGAATATTGGGGTGGTAGCCGAATGTGTACGAACAGAAAAAAAAAATACTACAGCAAAATGTTTGGCCAAGGTGGAAATACAACTTTTATTTTGCTCAATGGTGGATTATATTTGTCTGTTTCGTTGCTTGTGATATGTGTAGCTGGTGTAATGTAAGAAATGAAAAAAAAAAAAATAAAATATAAAAGGCGCGCACACACATTCGGCAAAAAACGTGTACAGAGATAACTGTTTTTGAGTTTTTAGGTTTGTGTTTGACTTTGCCACCAAAATTTCTTTCTTTTTAGCCTGTCTATAACACCGCGTTGTTGATGCTGCCCATGTTCATTTTAACAAAAATAAAAAAAACCAATTCGTAAAAATCCGTTTTGTTGTTGCAAATGATTTAGTGCTGAAACAACAATGAAATTGATTTTGTTCTTGTTAATTTGCTGTTAAGAAGATTAAATTAATGAAATCGAAAGAAATGTCTTTGTAAACGAAAGACGAAAACGACGATGTCGATGACGATGACACCAGAAGCTACAGGGAAACAACAATAATGGTTGTCATTGATTCGAGTAAAACAGGTCCATTGTTAATATTACACCGCCGAATAGCTTGGGTATAACAAATGAACCATATGTTGTTGTTAAATGGCGAACTAATCAAAATTAACACTCATAGACTTCTACAGATAAGAAAATAAATAAATGCATGACGAATATTTGAAATGCAGATTACAAATTAATCCGACTATAGTAATCGAAAAGTCTTCCATAACAGGGAGGTCATTACTTCCATAAACTGAATTTTCTAACAAAAGTCCTTCTACACCCATAAACTGAAATTTTTAACAAAAGTCCTTCTACTGTTAGAAAAAGCACTTCTAGATGTATTCGTCGGATGGAAATGTACCTACAATTTTAGAAGTGCCCCTATAAGGAGAAGGAACTTCTCGAGGTAATTTAGAAATAGAAGACTTTTTTGAAGACTACAGAAACTTCTAAAGCCACTTTAACTTCATCAAGGCTCCTATAGAACGGATTATTTCATTTGGTCTTTCTATGGATATGATACATTCTCAGGTCTTTTAATGGTGACAATAGATTTTGGAGGGTCAAAGGCTTGACTTCTATAAAACAGTTATTTTTCAATTTCATTTTGATAGAAGTGCTCGAGTAGATGTATTCGTCGGATGGAAATGTACCTACAATTTTAGAAGTGCCCCTATAAGGAGAAGGAACTTCTCGAGGTAATTTAGAAATAGAAGACTTTTTTGAAGACTACAGAAACTTCTAAAGCCACTTTAACTTCATCAAGGCTCCTATAGAACGGATTATTACAAATTACAAAAAACAATTTCGAAACCATTTTAGCAAAAAATTAACTTTGCCATGTAAAATATAAAAAATATGACGGGAAGATAGCCACCCTGCGATTGTCCCTAATCTATATATCTATATATGTACATTTTCCCCGGATTCCTCGGATGGGGATTTTTAAAATTGCACCCATAAGGTGGAAGAACTTCTCCTAGTAATTTAAAAACAGAAGTCTTTTTGAACAAATTTCAATGACACAATCCCTTTTTTAGATTTTGGAGGGTCAAATGGCTTCTAAATGTTTTCATTCCCCTTGGGCCACCCTGCGATTATCCCCAATCTATGTATTTACATCTTACCTCTGCTAAGTAATCTATTTGTCCCATATAGCGTATGAGCAATATATATAATTTACAGTCGTCATGGCGTATGAGCAACGTATGTAATTAAAATGGAGGATTATCTGAGCTCTTAGTGTGTGCCCTGATAGTGATACCCTTTTATGACAGCGATAGGGGAAATTGTTGGAATAAATATATAAATTCTGACAACTTTCCCGATACATTACTACTTAATAAAATATCCAGCATGGAATATACTCTGAGATTTCTGATCCATTTTCTTTCATACACAGATTACTCCTAATACCATTAGATGAATAGATGTTTACTGTCGTAGCAATTCTAACAAATTGAATTATATTTCACATTTCTTTACACACAACTTGAGGCAGCTTTGTTATTCATAGTGGGGATTTTTAAGATCCCAACACGTTAAGTATTATATTTTTCATCCTTTCAATTTTATTTTCTTGTAAAACAACAGATTTCAATTGAAAAATCTTCTTCCAAAGCCTAATAAATTTAAGCCCTCAAAGGTTCACAACATTTTGAACATGGCTGTCCATTAACCGGGTGTGCTTGGAGCAGTAGAAATGCTTGTCGTGGCTGTTAATCTGTCTAGTTCCAACTCCTAAGTTTAACAATTCAGCAACCTTTAGAGGCTAAACTTAGTCGCCCAAAAACTACCCTAGATTGTCCAGGCTGTCGACATTCTTTAGCAGTAATGCAATAGACACGTATATTTGTCCTTCCTGACTGTGTGGGGGATCATCATATGATCACAGGTGTAATAAGTTGGCGTCCTGTTACAGTTTATTGAGCTGAACATTTCTATAATTCAGAACTAGTATTGAGTTGCATACGAATTTGTTAATCCTGATAAGATAGTAAACGACAATCCTTTACAGGGTGAAATAAAATAATGCAACAAAGTCAAACGCCATATTTTTTTTTTAAATTTTATTGACTGAAAGCAAAAAATGTCGGAAATAGCATCAAATTTTAGAATAAGTTTAGATTTGTTAGAATTGATTACCTTTGGCACGAATTGTGGCCTTCGAACGGTCAATGAAACCGTCAATGTTGCTCTGCGGTATTTTGGCCCATTTCCGGCGAAGCGCTTGCTTAAGATGATCCAAACTTTAGTATTTTTTAGTGCCAGCCTTCCGACTCCAGAGACAATAGTGCAGCGGAATGGTATCCGGAGATTTTGGGGGCCGTTGTGCGCTGGAAATAAACCGAGGAACCTTCTTATTTTGTAACCATCCTTGGATGGCGCGTGCTGAGACCTTTTGGAATGTCCAAGGTCTGCGGCCAAAATGATTGCGTGCCCAAGGCTTTAATACACCCTCCAGAATATTTTCGCTATAATATTCGGCATTTATTCTGATGCCACGGTCGATTAATACGAGCGGAGGCTGTTATGACGGGTCACACCATCACCATGGCCGGCACTGGAGTTCTGGTGGCCAACCGAAGCTGCACATTTTCAGCTGACCCCTTTGGCAAGTAAACACGATCATTTTGTTTGTTTACAAACTGCTGGGCAACGAGTGTTTTCTCATCGAAGAAAACCAAATTGGGCAGTTTACCACTTTCGGCCAAGCGAAGCAACTCTTTACTCTTTTCCGTCTATTTCCTTTCTGTTGCGGTGTAAGTTCTTGCACTTTTTGGTATTTGCCGAATGGAATAATGTGATATATTCAGCTCACGAGCCATTTTTCTTTACTTTTCGAACAATTTCTGCTGATGTTGCTGTTTTCTTCCGTCCACTTCCTTGACGTCGGGCTACGCTACCAGTATCACGGTAACGAGCGATGGTACGAGACACTAAAGATTTATTCACATTTAAATGCTGGAGAGCTCTAACGACAGCCACTTGTGGTTTTACAGTCAAATGCAAATAAATCACACTATAACGCTTGAATTCCATCATTCCATCAATTCTGGAAAATTCTCACCAAAATGCTTTTGTACGCTTGTAAACAATAGGTGTGTCTGGTTACTGGAAGTCGTATTTTAACCCGAAAATTCTGCAAACGAGAGCGGTTCAGAGAGAAATTTTGACAGTTCTTTCAGTGAGAGTTTGCAAATTCTTGCTGGACAAATTTTTTCTTGCAATCTCTTGCAACTCTTCTTCTTCTCATTCATCGGCATTCAATCAGATGTTTATTATTTTTGTTTATTTATGTTTTTGTGCTTTTAATTCGAAAATATTGTTTTGGAATTAGCAAGACTAATTGTTTTTGGAGAACAACTTTACAAAATGTGAAAAACACAAATATTAATATGCAATTAGAAAATAAAAGACTATTTTTAGACAAACGCCATTAGTAACAGGTTTTAAGGATTCCGCGGAACACATCAAATCTATCTTCCTTTTATTGCTCATATTTTTATTTTATTGACAATTTGATTTTTATTTATAAAACTTGTAGAATTGGTAGTGCTCCCTTTCTTTTAATTCTTTTAATGGGGGACAAATTGGTTTGTTTTGACAAATCAGCTGATTAGTTGCAAGCTTCTGCAGGAATGCCGTCTGTTTACACACCTAATATAATGAGCTGTCACTGGAATAATTTTAACAGCTGTCGGACGAGGGGCTTAGAAATGACAGCAGTCTGAAGTTGTTTGCAGTTTTTTCAACTCATATGTATATGGTCCTTATGATCATTGTCCTTCAAAACTTGAAAACTCCACTTTTGTTCCTGTCCTGTTCCTAATCTTCTTCTCATTCATTCTATTTTAATTTTTATTGAGGAACATTTGACATTCTGAATGATAAATGTCATTGCTAACTCGGTCTTTTCTCGCCATCAATAGATGAAAAATTCAAGACATCACAAAAAAGAAAACACCTCCCATTGCAATTGCTTGTTTCCCTGAAATTTCATTCCATAATCTCCATGTGCTCTGTAGATAGATGCCAAAGTGAGTTGGGTTAGTTAATTTCAAATGTAATTTGTTGCTTTACTGTGTACAAGAACAAAATAGGTAGGTACGAGCGACGGAAGTTCAAAAGCACAGACAAAACGAGACATATTTTTTTCAGTTCTTTTTTGGTTTTTTTATTTTTTTTCTTTTTCAAATATTTTATTTCTACATTTTCATCTACACTTCATAACTTGTTGTTGTCTTCACACATTTGTCTTGTGCATGTGGGTTTCACGTCACACGACGGTGGACGTGTGGTGGATGAAATGAATATTGTTGCTTATTTTCGTTTCAGGCTACATGCAAGTGTACTTAGAGCGGTCTTTTTTGTTATTATAATCTTTCTTAGACCAACAATTCAAAGAGAGAAACTCTTTAGTTGTCTTAAATTTTTATAACAACAACACGACGTGAACTTTCTTTGATAGCGGCAGTAGTGTGTTACAACAGTGTCTCTTGCCGTTTTTGTTTTGTTGTTGATTATTATTTAGCCGGTAGCTTGGTTGACTGTGGCTAATGTTTGCTTGTAAATTCTTTACAAAATGTCAGTTTGGTTCTCCTTCTCATTGTCGTTGAAAACATTTTGCGCTCTTTTTCTCTCTCACAATTCATTGTTGTTGATGATTGTGTGTGTGGCACGTTGTGTGTGCCAAGTCAGCTGAGAGTGAAATGTTAGAGTGGGAATTTCATTTCATTCATCCTTGCTATGATGTTTTCGCTCCACATTACTCCTGCCTTTCTCCTTCTTTCCATCCTTGTGTGAATTGTGGTTGTTGTTGTTATTGTAAACAAAACGTTCTTGGTTTGCCATTTACTCCACTAACAAGTATTACTTTATATCTCGTTGTCTTACATATAGAAATTTTGCTCCTGTAAATTGTTTGTTGTTGATTTAAGTTTCCTTTGCATTTGTGATTAATGCCATTTGTTAATATTTAATAGATTTCAATTTTTTTAATCCCGTTTACTTTATTTTTTTTTTTTTTAATTCCAGGGAAAATCCACAAAGTCGTCAAACAAGTCGAAATAAAACAAGAACCTAATGAAGCTTCATCTGCAGCAGCAGCAGCGAACACAGTATTTGCCTCCACAGTTGGCGGCAACATGGGCACATTTACACAAATGGTAAGTATCTGCGGGGAATTTAAAAATGAAAGAATGAAACGAAAATGAGCAACAAGGACAAGGCATAGCCATACATGGCTGATGAATTTCCCCTATATATTCGCTTAATTTTCGATATGTTGAACCAGTTATCGAGCAAACTGTTATTTTTTAGGGACAACTAATATTTCGGTTGAACTTTTATGGGCGGGACGTTGTGCTCAGAGGGTCAAACGTCGTATGGTGCCATTTTGGATCTTCAAATGATTTAATCTCAGATTATAATTTCATTAAGTTTCGTCGAGTGAAGAGGGTCTGACTATATAAACTACTTTAAGAGTTAATCTGTATTGTCCTTGAGGGCAAGTATTACAAGTCGGGTGAACTGTAAGCAAACTGCAAACATGAGTTGGCTTTTTATCTTCAAAGACGACACTTTTTTATTTATTTTATTATTATCTGATCAGAGCTCTTTATAGTTCGTCGTGGGACTTTACATAAGTAACTATTAATCTGTGTTGTCATTAAGGACAAGTACTACAAATCAGTTGAACTTACCTTTGGATTTGACCACAGACAGAACCCTCTCTATTAGATGTGCGGATCTATAATAATTCGTATTCTGTCCAGTTTTTCTAGCCCAATCGAAATGAAAACTAAACGAATTCAGTCGTTCGAACAGTTTCACGTTCGTCCTGATAAGCTGAAGCTCCTTATCAGTGAGCTTTGATGAATTAGTATTGGGTCCGCTGGGACTATTCAGGTCGACTACCTAGGGAGTGAACCCCTGACTGCTACCGTGGAATACATGTCCTCTTCTTCATCAGACAAACCACATGTCTACAAGGATGCTGTCCTGGCTCAGTCTTAACGGTCCATATCCGCGATAATTTGTCGGAGTGCAATATGCAGTCTGGTAATAACTTTTCTTCCATATGACAACGACGTCGTGAATGGACTGAGGTCGACCATGGCATAACCTCCATACCACGGCATGGACTCGCTAACTAAGCATGATATGCATTGAGACGTCCTGGTATCAATGAAGCTCCGTTAGAATACATTCGGTAGCCCGACTGCAAACCTGTAACACTGATGGGCACGTGGTCCCATAATACTCTAGCGTTAGGGGGTCCTCTTTATGTTGGGGTGGTCACCACAGAGGCTTGTGTATTATAGGTGCGCCGAAACATCGCCTTGTCGGTCGAAGGATCATAAGAACTCAGGTATTTAAGCCGAGACTCTCCCCCAGTCCTGTTGACTGTCGGCAACTGCTTATTAAATTCTCATTTTACTTATCGACTGGGCTCTCCACTACACGCAATTTGCGGACGCGTCCAATAGCAGTCAGCAATGCTCCCCGAAGGCCGTTAAATTTTGGTCTATAATTTAAGATTGACAGTAAAACAAAACACAAAACGCAGGAGAGCTATTTAAGCCAGTGTTTAAAAAAATATTAGCTAAAAAATAAAACTTTAAATGACAAGAACATGACAAATATTAGTTTGGAAGACTAAGTAGTATAGATCGAGGTTCCGCTCAAAAATTTTGGGTACTCTTACTTTAAACCTTTAACGCTGATGGACTCAGTATGGCAATCACTCAAGACTGACGATGTTGCAGGTGGGAGGCTCCAATATTTCACTTCATCGATCCGTAGATCACTTGTCCCTTAATGGTTCCGAGTTAACCCGGATTTCAAAGGATCTTAGTAGTAGGCGCCAATTTGTTACCTCACCTAGAGGAACTTTCCTCTTCGAAACTCATCGCAGATGCAAACATAAACGTGATTTTTTTGGACATTCTTGACCGTAATATCTAAAGATTAAGTTATGTTTTGGGCGCGTAACTATCAATTTATATAAGACGGCTACTTTGCTAGAAGTAAAACGATCCATTGTGATCGACCTTAAAATATGTACAGAACGAAGGAAAAAAAATGGGTGCGTAGTAGAAGGGCGAGTAGAGTGAAAAATTGAAGCTTTTAATAGAAGATCAATTAGATATGTTCCACACCGATCTAAGAATCTCAAGGGAGGTTGGGAGTTTATAACTCAAAATAGACTAATAATTATGCCTCTGATCTATAAGTTAAGGATATCGTAAAGAAATGTGTTCAACCATCACTTGCTATGGATCTTATACCAAAGTGGCAAAGCATCTAATTTGATTTGCCGGAAGAAAGTTGGGACCGAAAAGTTAATGTCCTTGTCGATTGTCTGTAAAACAGGTTTATATTGATTATTCACCACGTTAAAGTGAAAAAGAGGTTATACGAGGTGAGGTATGACTATGATTTTGATACACTATATCAGAATAAAACAACGATATTATTTTCCCTCCCAGATTCTTGGTTTTGTAGAATTGCTACTAAATGTGGTTTTAAGCTAGACTTTTAACATTGATTTTAATTACCCAGTCTAAGTGGAAAGGTGATTCTAATAAAAAACAAACGTAACACAAGCTTAGCCGTTTAAAACTTAAACAGCTCTAGAGATTCCTTTTCGTTAAAACATGGACCTACTAATGTGTTCTATATTCGAAGAAAATACTAAAATTTCCGATAAAACCGAAAAAGTATGTTATCTCTAACCTATCAATTATCCTCATCATTTGGGACCTACAGAGTGAGATAAAAAAAATCGGCAACAAAGTCAAATGCCATAATTTAAATTTTTTTTAATTTTATTGAATGAAAGCAAAAAATGTCGGAAATAGCATTAAATTTTAGAATAAGTTTGGATTTGTCTACCATGGCACAAATTATGGCCTTGAAACGGCCAATGAAACCGTCACACGCTGCCCGAATGTTGTTCTGCGGTATTTTGACCCATTCCCGGCGAAGCGCTTGCTTGAGTTGATCGACATTTTGGTATTTTTTAGTGCCAACCTTGTTTTCCAAAATACTCCAGACACAATAGTCCAATGGATTGGTACTCTGAGATTTTTGTGGCCATTTGGCGCTGGAGGAGGAACCTCTTTTTGTAACCATTCTTGGGTTGTGCGAGCTGAGTGCGATGGTGCTGAGTCCTGTTGGAATGTCCAAGGCCTGCGGGCAAAATGTTTGCGTGTCCAAGGCTTTAATACACATTCAGCAAAGCAACTCTTTAGCTCTTTTGAGTCTATTTTCTTTACGTTGCGGTGTAAGTTCTTGCACTTTTTGGAATTTCAATGGCTTTACCCCGAGCTCATTTTTTCAATATTTGCCGAATGGAATATTGCGATATGTTCAGCTCACAAGCCATTTTTCGGCCACTGCGACGCGGTTTTCGATCAAGTCGCTTCTTTATTTTCGAACCATTTCTGCTGGTGTTACTGTTTTCTTCCGTCCACTTCCTTGATGTCGGGCTACGCAACCAGTATAACGGTAACGAGCGATGGTATGAGACACAAAATTGCTGGAGAGACACATTTAAATGCTAGAGTGCTCTAACAATAACCACTTGTGGTTTTCAAGTCAAATATAAAGAAATCACACTATTACGCTTAAATTCCATCACGAATAATTTTTTTTTCTGGAAAATTCTCACCAATATGCTTTTGAACGCTCTACACAATGTAATGAGTTGTCGCTGCAGTTGTTTGCAGTTTTTTCATCTCAACCTGTAATGACAAATCTTCTTCTAGAAGCTCCATTGGATTTTATACAAAATGTTATTTTCAAGTATAATATATTCATATTAATTTCTCTTTCCAGAACAACAGTCAACCTCAATTTGTCAGAATACAGAGCAGTTATAACATCCAAACGGCAGAAAGTAAGTTTAGACAAGTGTTACAATTCAAAGTGGGAAACCATGTTTAATTCTTGATATAATTTTTTATACGATTCTCTTCCAGATACCACATACACAGTCATAACACCACACAGTAGTAGTGGCAGTACTCAAAACACCAGTGGAACACCAGCGAATGCCAGTAATATGCAAAGACAACAGCAACAACACAACAATACAAATATCACAACAATAAAATATGAACCTGTGGAGGAATTTACGACGCATACGGTTAGTGTTGAACAAGAAAATGGAAAATAAATTAATGCAAATTCTAATTATGAGAATTAAATTTTGAATTTTTATCTTCTCTGAAACCCACACAAACACACGCACGCGCACTCACATACACATGTAAATAGACGGTGGTTAAAGAAGAGGAGCGCTACAAATACAAACCACAAATTCTAGCCAATAATGCGAAAGCAGCGGCTAATAAATTAAAAATGTAAGTTGGGTTTTTCCCAAAAAAGGGAAGAAATAATAGTTTGTGTAATATTCAAATCATTTTATAATTCAGCAACACAACAACAACCAGCCATCAAAATGCATCTGTAGTACAAAGAAAACGTAAACCCGAAAAAGCCGGCAAGGGCTTGCGTCACTTCTCGCTGAAAGTCTGCGAGAAAGTCAAAGTGAAGGGCACCACCACCTACAATGAGGTAGCCGATGAACTGGTGGCGGAAGAAATTCAAAATAATTCCTTCGACAAGAACTGTGATCAAAAGAATATTCGACGCCGTGTCTATGATGCTTTAAACGTTTTAATGGCATTACAAATAATATCCAAAGATAAAAAGGAAATACGTTGGATTGGTTTGCCCTCCAGTGCGGTAGAGGTTAGTAGCAATGAAACTGAATGAAGAACTAGGGGTACTGATATCTAAATGCAAAGAAAAACAACATTCCAAAATATGAATATAATTTTTGGAAAAGTATTTTTCGTTCGCATTCACTGTCGTATCGTCAAACTGGAAGACTCCTTCTTAAACAATGCGAAATTTGATATCCAATTTTGTTTTTTTGTACACTTCACAGGAATGCTCACAATTGGAAAAGGAGAATGAAGAACGCCGGGAACGTATCAAACAAAAGCACCAACAGTTGAGAGAACTGCTGCTGCAACAAGTCTCGTTTAAGAGTCTCATTGAACGCAACAAAGAAGCCGAAAGACAGGGCATCATACCCACAGCAAATTCATCCATACAATTACCATTTATTATTGTAAATACGCATAAATCAACCAAAATTAATTGTAGTGTAACCAATGATAAGTAAGTTCTGATTGTGAATAACTTGATCAGTCGAGTGAGTATTGTTGTAAAAATTTCTTATTCTAGGTCGGAGTATATTTTCAAATTTGATGATAAATTTGAAATGCATGATGATGCAGAGGTCTTAAAACGTATGGGTTTACTGTTTGGTAAGTTTGTTTTTCTACAAATTTCTGTTATCCTTAAAACTAAGATGCATTTTTTCTCTTTTGGCTTAAGGTTTGGACAAGGGCCACTGTTCATATGAGGACATTGAACGAGCCAAGTCATTGGTGCCACCAAACTTCGAAAAATATATTGAAGGTAAATGTTAAATATAAGAATACCTAGTATATAGGTATTCTAGTAGTAAATGTTTCTAAGACAAAAGCAATGACATTTGGTTCACCTTGCCGACTGAATAGCGGTATTAATATACAGGTTAATGGTGTAGCGGTGGATTTTGTTGATCGCATAAATTGTTTAGGTGTTGTCCTTGATGCCAAGCTTGATTTTTCTTTGCATATTGATGCACTGTACCCAAAGTTATAAATATGCTCCGAAAATTACACTCAACTGATTTCTATTTGCCCTTATTTGTAAAGAGAAATCTTGCTCATTCTATGTTATTTTCGGTAATTTCCTACTGTATTGAAGTGATTTCTGGTACAACACATGAGTATTTAATGAAATTAGAAAAACTTTTTAACATCATTGTAAGATATGTTTATAATTTGCGTCGTTTTGACCATATTTCTGCGCATGCAGTCCTCTTTCTAGGAGTGTCATTCTCTACTTTTGTTAAACAACGCGTGGTTTCATTTCTATATAAATGTATCTGTTTAAATCTTCCCGGTTTTCAGCGAGATCGGCTAGTGTTCTCTCGGTCTACTAGGAATACGCAAATAATTTTCCCTCATTTTTCTACGTCTCTATATGAAAGATCTTTCATAGTTCGTTCCGCACGAATCTGGAATCAGCTTCCAGCTGAGCTGCGACAATTCTCGTTTTCCCGCGGTGTTTTTCGCCGCATGTTTGAAAACTTTGTAGAGGCAAATGGAGGTTAACAATTTGTTTGTTAATGATATTGACGACACTGTATCGTTTGATTCAATATTGTTTTTTTATTACCAGCAATAGACTTAAATTTATTTTCATTGGCTGTCCATATTTTACATATGATTTCTTAGGTTACTTTAAGATACACTATGTAATATTTTTAAGATGTTTTTTTTTTTTATTTTGGAGTACACATTTGTAGTTTTCTGATAGTTGTGATACTTATTGGCCTAATGGCTTTTTCATTGCAACATATAAATAAATAAATGAAATGAAATGAATACATAAAAAAGTATTCTGTTCAGATTTGAAATGGTTAGATTAGAGCGAAGAATGTGTGTGATGGCCTGGACAAGAACTTTTTATTAACATTTTCGACAGCAACTCTCCATCTCAAGTAGATCGTCTTGACAGAGTAGCATATGCTGCTATTATGTTGCTGCTTCTCAGACAGGAGAGCATTCATGCAGATATTTTTGATTCAACGGTCATTTCATCGACTTCAGTTAATAACTAACACTTTGACCAGACATCCGGCAAGCTCCCTTCTATCACTTAATAATACTAACCTAAGAATCGCGATAGGAATACTGATTGGCCACTGTAGTATCAGATCGATATCTGAACTCGAGATGGAATAACATTGTTCATGAATACTGTAGACTATGTAAAGATGAACAAGAGATAGAGACGATTGAACAAGTACTATACAAATGTTCCATGTTATCTTCTAGCGTCCTTTTCATATAGACCCCATCATTATCTACAAGTTTGTCAAAAACTTTCCCTGGCCAAGTAGACCGTCCTGCTAACTGTGCTGTTTCTATCTCTCACCTATCACCAACAACTATATTTCTGCCTAGTATGAACACAATTTACCAAAGGTCTCCGATTGAAGCAGTTGCCGACCGTTGTGCAGCTGCGCATCGTAAAAGCAAAACCTAACCAGAACAAATCGCGACATAGAACAGTGTTGGTAGTCCTTGACTTATCGCAGGCGTTTGAAACAGAAACAAAATATCCTCCAGTAAATTAAATGCCACACTCTTTACCACATTATCTGCGAAGATGAGAACACAGCTGAATGTACAGATCAATGGAGACTCGATTCCGACCACGAATTACCTCAAGATCCTAGGGGTCACGTTCAACAGCAAGTTCAAGTCTTCTTCGCAACACACATCTACTTAAAATATATTAAAAAATTAGGAACAAGGTCTTTAAGCCGACCCTACTTGCGGTGCGGATAAGGAGACTTTACTGACCTCTTATAACGCGTTAAGTCGGTAACGCAGTGGAAGCCTTGCCTTGCCACCTCACGTCAGCATTATCAGATGCTTTCATTGCAGTGCCTGCAACGTAAAAGTGAAAGTCATTCAAACAATCAAATGATAGATAAGACTCTCCCACCCAGACGTTTCAGATAGAAAAAACTATGAAATTTTTAAAATAAAGAAGTCGTACTTTGATGCTGTATAGAGCTCTTGGCAAATGACTGTCAACAAACCTTCAACGTCTGCGAACATAACAACTTTTGTTTAATTTCAAAATTTTCAATGAAAAATGTGAAGAGCTTGATTTCCGAGGGTAGGGTTCTTAATTTCCTGAACCCTGTTGTTCGATACTTTCAGTTCATTTCCATACTTTGTATAGTCTATAAGCATCTTCTACTGAATTCTACAATTTGCAAGCCATCGACCGTTTTTAGTACGAGGAATGCGGGGAATTATAGGCCCATTAAAACTTTATGCTTCATTAAATATGCTCTCAATTCCATGATGAAGCCTATAATGAAAAACATTATGATTTAATTTAAAAATCTTATAAACGCGTGAAAACTTTGCCAAAAAGGAAATTTAGGGTTTTAATTTTTCATCGGTGCCCGCCCACTTCTGTTGGTTACATTATTTATTCTTCCACATGACTGATTTATATTAGTTTAATGCAATACATTGCCCATATTTATTTTCAGCTTATGGTAATGGTAAAGCCAATGATGACATCGCCTACGATTCTGATGAAGACATGACCACCCATGACTATATCGAGTTGATGCAAGACAACTCAGAGCAGGGTTTTACAACAACGGTAACGGGTACACCGCTACATCATGCGTCGGGGTCGATAGCAGGCGGCGGCGGCGGTGGTGGTCTCAGAACATCCGATCTCGAAGATGATGAAGAATATGTTGAACACAGTGATATTGATTGAGGTGTAAATAGAGTTACGTTTCGTAACAATATTGCGCCCATGAAAATGTCTTCAAAAGAGCAACCACAACAACAGCAACAGGAAAATATACAATTAAAACAACAACAAATTAACATGGCAGCTCTAAAGAAATCAAAGTTCTCTAGATCGCTGTCAGTTAGAAATGAAACAAGAATTTTAACAACATCAAATCCTGTGACAATTTCATCAGCCTCCTCCTCATCATCAACAACATCATCAGCAGCAATTGTATGTCCATCGGCATCCTTATCTCTCATCGTTCCCACCCAAAATATCACAGCTAAAGAAATATCAATGGAAACTAAAGATTTTAATGATAACTACAAACAGCAGCCGAACGCACAGCAATTACAAAGGCCGTCGACGCCATCATCGTCTGTGAGTTATATTTCCCACCAACAACAACAACATCTGCAAACAACTGTAAACGATCATAATGGCACAATTGGCCAGGGACGTTATATTGCTGGTGGTACTGCTGCTGCTGCGTTCACACCTTTGGATAGTACCAATAATTTATCAGATGATTCATTTAGTTTATGTTTTATTTCGGCTTTATTAGGTTTGCACTGAACACAAAACAACAAAAAAGGGAGAAGGAGTTTTTTAATTACTTCATATCTTTTAATGTATCAATTTCACCATCTAAAGAATTTATATAAAAATATGTATCTGAAGATATCACGTTGACGTGTATCATAACATTGGGGTTCAGGTTCCCAAAGTAAAGACCTAAAATGGTTTGCCTAAAGCTCCCAAGTTTCTTTTCAAAAGGGATTGAGGCAATCATTGTCATTGTCAGTTTCTCATACAATATTGCCTTTGATGTCAACATCTTCTCAACAACAGCTCCGTAGCTGAAAACGTTGTGGGGTAATGGTTTGGATCTTATTTAGAAACTTTTGTAGGGAAACAGTAGGGAATCAAACAGTTGTCCTCAATCTAAAACAGTAAGGGTTTTCCATAAATTTGATCATCTTTAAAACTTCAGTAGAAAAAAAAAAAATATTGAAAGCAAATTTTCCTACTCCTCTTTCCTTTTTGTTGTTTTGTAGGGATATTTTTTTTACTTTTATTCTAACTTAAAGTCTATTTAACAACACACCAAAATCAGTTTCTTTATTTTCCATAATTATTATTATTATTCGAATATGTTAATTTTGTTGCAATGGCTTAACAAAACAGAACCTGTTTTGTTTTTAAATTATTTATCTATCAATTTTCTCAGTTCAAACAAACAAATGTTTTTACAAAGAAAACAAACCAAGACTTAAAAATAATAAGAGCAAAGAAAGAGAGATGGAAAAATAATATATTTTTCTTAAGGCAATTATTTTTTTTAATAATTTTTAGATATTGTTTTAGGTTTTATTCACTATATATATAAATACAGTTATATATAAACATATTTAATTCTTATTCAAACAAAAAACTCTTGGAACATATAAAATATGTTTGTATGCTTTTTTTGTTCTATTCAATTAACCAATATATTTTTCAAAATAATTCTGAAAAAAACCTCCAGTTATAAAGAAGAATTACAAATTGTAATTACTATTTAATTAACAATTTTTTTTGTGTTAAATAATAAAGTGTGTTTCTAACTTTCTTTTTGTTTTATAGAAAATAAAGCAAATAATGTTAATAATAATAAAATTTATTATTATTACGATAAACAAACAAACAAAGCCTACCTTTTTGAAAAACAAATACTAACAAAACTTTACAAACTCGACACATATATCCTTTCTCTTTTAAAAATAACAAATAAACTCAAAAAACAAAAAAAATCCATTCAAAAAAACATGCAACTAAATTTATACATATATTATAAAAAATGGGATAAAAACAATATTTTTTAAGTCCTTAAATGATTATCATACATGTAACTGATTGCTAATAATATTAATTCTTTTTTCTAGTTGTAAGTCTTAATAAAATCAACAACAACAAAGAAACAAATATTAAATTTAGTTTAGTAAAGAATAAAATCACACACACACACAAAAGAAAATGTAAACCCCCCAACAATTACAAAATGTAGCTGTAAACAACACAAAAGAAAATAACAAAGAATGAAGCGATAAAACTTAGATGGAAATCAAATAATAAAGAAATTAAGCATACAAGGTATCGAGAATGGTTAAAATCAATAACAAAGTAAAAAGTCGGTATATAAATACAAATAAAATGAGAAAAAAATTACAAAAAAATAATAGTTTTGCTTTTACTGGAACGGATTAAGTCAGTGTGGGAGAGGAGGGGTATTTAATTCTCTAAGGGTGTAAGTACACGAGAAGCTTGAAATATTTTGTGACATTTCACAAAGGGATTACAGAGCCGCACTAAAATCCTGCCGTCGTTTTCCATCATAATTTGACATTAATATGCCTAGCCATGACTTCAAGCTTTTTATGTACTTGCACCTTAAGAGATCTATATTTTACATTAAAGCATAATCGGTTGAACAGTTAGATATTATATCCTTCTCATCCGCTGGGGATAGATGTTGAAGCCTGGCCAGAACAGCAATCACCACTATGGGAGACCTTAGCACATATTGCACATTCAATATACATATATGAAATGAAAACGTGGACAATAATTTTACGTCACTGGAATAATTTTAACAGCTCTCGAGTGGCTTAGAAATGACAGCACTCTGAAGTTGGTTGCAGTTTTTTCATCTCACCCTGTACATATAAAGAAATGAAAACGTGGACAAGGGAAGTATAAGGATTAATTTTTATTGCAACAATTCGTTAGGAATTGAGAAGACTTTCCCAAAGTAATAAAATTAGGAAAAAGAACAGAGAATGGAAAGATCGTCTAGTCCAGGGTCTATCAAATGAGACCAGACAAATATGTATGTGTATTAGAACAAGTAAAATAGTATCCGTCGGTTTTGCCGACAGATGTATAACCCCGCCTTTACTTTTGATTATTCAAACTATTGACCTTTTATGGGAAAAGTTGCGAAGCAGTTGGCCAATACTGGAAATTGTGACCCTTTGTGGGTCAGGTACCAGAAGGGTTGGAAGATATATATCATCTTAACAACAGATCTTACGTTAGCGAAAATATTTGGATGTGTGAAATTTGAAGAGAGTTGGATGCTTTGTCGGCTTCTTTGAGCGTTTGAACCCTATGTGGGAGATGTAACAGAAAAATGGTCCAGAAGGAGTGGACCGATGTATCCCAATTTCACACCACACCTTGGGTTAATAAAAATATTGTGATGACTGTAATTTGAAGAGAACCGGATGCTTATTTCGGATATTATTGTTGTTTTGGTTATTCAAAATTTTGAAGGCACCAGAAGGAATGGATCGATCAGATCTTGTGTTGATAGAAATGTTGAGATGCGTCATGTCTGAATGGAATCTGATATTAATTTCGTGTTTTATGAGCTTCATGACTATCCAAAAATTTGACCCTTTGTATGGGAGATACCAGAAAGATGGGATCGATATATTCCATCTTCACACCAAACCATGGCTTAATAAAAATATTGTGATGTGTGTAATTTGAAGACAATAGGACACACACATCGCAGTTTATAAGAGTTATAATTATTAAACATGTTGACCCTTTGTGGTGGAGGTACTTGTTGGAGTGGACCGATATTGTCCGTTCTCGCACCTGACCTAGCACTGATGCAAATATTAGGATTCGCAAAGTTGGAGCAAAATCGGATTATAATTTCTCTTTCTATGTCGTAAAATATTTTTTGTTTTTTTTTTTTTTTTTTTCGAACGTTCCCACGCCTCACATTCCCACCCCTGCCGACCGAGGGGGCGACCTCCCTTTACGGAGGGATCGCGTACACATCATGATCCGCATCATAATGGGAATTCAGTAGGAAATTTAAAACCAGCTACAGAATTTAATTCATCAGCTAGTTTGTCAAATAATAAAACATGTATGTTAATTGTTTAAAAATAAAATTATTCTAGATTTAATAACTTCTAAACTCATACCAAAATCTACATTACAGTACACAGAATTAAAGTCAACACACATTTTACTAAGAGGTTCGCCCATTGAATAATTCGTGCGGTGAAAATCAGTATATAATAATTGGTAGTATCTACTAGATCTAAACGGAACATTAATTCTAATAGATGAAATCAGAAAATCTGATGGTATATTACCATTTAATATTTTTAGTACAAACATGGAGTTCAACATAATACGTCTGCTTTTAAGTGTAGGCAATCTAATTAATTTTAGCCTGCTAGCATAAGAAGGCAAAACAAAATCACTATTCCAATGTAAACCTCGTAAGGCAAATATCAGAAATTGTTTTTGCACGGATTCTATTTTATCTGAGTATATTGCATATTGAGGATCCCATACAACAGAACCGTATTCCAATATAGGTCTAACAAGAGACGTAAATAACTGTTTTGTTATATATGGATCAGAAAATTCTTTGGCCCACCGTTTAACAAAACCTAAAACACCATTTGCTTTATTTACCATTGTTATTACATGGCTATTAAAATTTAATTTTGTATCCATCAAGAGGCCAAGATCAACAAATGAATCTACAGTTGATAATGAATGACCGGCAATATTATATTTTAATATCAGAGAAGAAGATCTGGAGAAGCACATATGTTTACATTTGCTTAAATTTAACTCCATACAATTTAACGTGCACCATTTAAAAAGGCTATCTAAATCGTTTTGAAGTAAACTAGCTCGTTTATCACAATTATGGGAAATGAATAATTTAACATCATCTGCGTACATTAACAATTTCGAGTAATTTATGGAATTAGGTAAATCGTTGATAAATAAAAGAAAGAGGACCGGTCCAAGGTGACTTCCTTGCGGAACACCCGATGGAACGTTAATCGTTTTGGATAGATACCCTTCAAACAAAACTAGTTGTGATCTATTTTGTAAGTAAGATGATATCCATTTGACTAAGTTTGTGTTGAAACCCATATAATTTAATTTATATATTAGGAGTTCATGGTTAACCCTATCATTTTCTTTGCAAGTGTTGGCATTTTGTGGGGGACGACCAGAAGGAGTGAACCGGTATTGCCTATCTCCGAACTCGATCTAAGTTTGACAATAATATTACGATGTACCAAGTTTGGATGAAATCGGATACTCCCTTCTTTCCTCTGATGATGGGGAGGAGTAAAGCCTTAAAATTTGACAAAAGCGAAATTGGCTTATATGATGCACTTTTGCTGGCATTCTTGCCTGGCTTCAGTAGTGGGACCACCCGACCCATTTTCCATGCTTGGGGAACGATAGTGGGTGGCTAGCGACAAGTTGAGAATTTTTGTCAGGCACTTAAGTCACGACGTATTCAGTTGTTTCAACATTACCATTGAGACTCCGTCTGGGCCAAACGCTTTGGAAGGTTAGCGTTTTGGATGACATTTGCAAAATCACCCATCAAAAACTGCGGTGGTGCCTCCTCGGCGGGAAAAGATCTGATACGACGTAATACTCTTCGCTTGACAAATTGTCGATTTAACTATTCAGCGCACCTCCTCCAAACTGACTGAGGTCCGATCATCCCTTATTAAAGGTTTCGGGTCGATTCAAGCGTTACCCACAACTTTCTCTTATCGGTTCCAATGGGGTTGTTTTTAAGGCTCAAATGGATACAATGGTTCCAAAATGTCATTAATATTAACCTATGCACTTTTTCAAATACTGGTCAGAAAAAAATATTTCAAGAGCACACTTTTAGCCGAAAATGTTAGGTTAAAGGATACGTGGTTGTGCAAATATCACTCCACTCTGTGACCTATTGGCCCATTGTGTTCATCCTAATTTAGAGAAGGAGAAGAATAAATAATAAAAGGGAAGGAAACGGTTAGTAAAGAAGAAGCGTGAATTTGAAGATAGGAATAGAGAAGATAGTAGGTTTGTTTCCACGGTGTAATCAGCATGTCGTCCTTAGCCATTTGAGTCTTCCAGCTAATTGAAGAATCTGTCTCGCTCGGATAAGAGTTGGGCAGTGGTAGATTCCTCCTCGCCCTGACATAGCTTGCAGTATTCAGTATCGTAACCTCCTCCCACTTGGAAGTCATGGCTCTTATGTTGCAGTGTCCTGTAATTAAAAAAAGCTTCAATTCCGACTTTGTCATGGATATGAGTGACCTTGATCACCTCTCGGAGTTTGCCGGCCAAATTTTTTTGAAGACATTACATCCCCTTCCATTTAGCTAGTTCTGTTGAAATCTACCAAGATAATATTTATGCAGTATTTGGAAGAAGTGGCATAAAGGTGGCTTCAATGAGCTCTCAATCTCTAGATCTACTGACTCAGATCCGTGTCTGGGCAATTCATCAGTCGATTCATTGCCAGATATGTTGCAGTGTTCAGGCAGCCAACAGAATTTGACAAACGACTTAACCTTTTCCAGAGCATTCCTGCAATCCAGAACTGCCATAGATTTGATTGTACAAGCCGAAAATGATATTAGTTTATTCCATTTCAAGGGCACAGAGGTGAAAGCTCAGCATGCTGGTTAAAGCTATCTGTTCAAATCCTATGTATCTATATTTCGCTTTTACGATCTGAAATTGAACACAGATTCCAAATTCCAGATTGCACGCCATCTACATTTCAAATTGAAATACATTTTTTATTGACTTGAATAACTCTTTAATGGAACCCAACATAATTGGTAGATTAAATATTCCAATAAGAATGCTGGAATGTTAACAGTAAAAGTGTATAATGCCTACTAGACCTTAAAATTTTCATTAATATTATCTACAAAATGTATATAAGAACTCCCAAAAATTTTTAACTGCAGAATACATTAAAAAATTTTAATATATCATCCATCTGGAGAAAACTTGTAGGCCTATTTAATTTTGTCCTTATGAAATTTTGAAAAAGTAGTACCACAACAGAAACATTTTTTCATTTTGTAGTAATTATAATTATTTAAATACTAGCTGGCCCGGTCCGCGTTGCCGGCCCGTAGTTTTTGTCTATTATGCATATATTCCCAAGCATAATTATTCACAGATATGACTGATATAAGTGTTCACGTACAGGTCGATTTAGTGTTTTAAAATACCTGTACCCATTTTTAACCAGTGGGCTTCAATATTTAAACCGTGAGCTTCAACTGTGTGGATGTGCTATACAAATCTATTAAAAAGTATATATCAATCTTATCGCCATATAAGGGATCAAATTAATTTTTAATATGGTAAAAATCGTAGCAAAATCTTCCAGTCAAATGAGCAGTAATTTGGAATTTGCTGTATTTTGTATACTACATAATTGAGGGCTGAATGATTTAAGAATAGCCAAAGTTAATTACTTTTTTAAACCCATTAGCAACTTAGATTGTGCATTAGAGTCCTCATAAGTCCCCCTAACCATGTCAGTCTGTTTGTCCGCCAAAAGGTGGACTTGAGAGGGTATTATAACATGGATAAAAATTCTAAAATTTGTAGATATGTTGAAATTTTAGTGTAAGATTTTCACCCCCCTAATACGCATTATTAGCCAAATTCTTTGAAATGTGGTTAAATTAGGAGGTACCTTCTTTATATGGGCACTACTCCGAAACATCGACCTACATTGAAAACTTTCTTCTACCCCTTATAATCCAAGATGACAAATAGAGGCCAAATCAAAAATATAGCAGAACAATATAGCATGTCATAGCATTTCGCGTGATTTAAATAAGTAAAAATAGTTTTATCCACCTCATAATTGAGGGCAGAATGATAAGATGGGAATTAATTTTATTTGCCATTTAAATTGTAAGTTGGAGACCTCTTAAAGTCCATATTTTCATCATAGGATAATTCAATGATGATTAAACAAATATTCGGTCCCGTGCTACTTTCTGATATTTGTAATTTATTCATGTTTCCACAATTTATTTCATATGGATGCACATCCCAAATCTACGTTCCCAACCAATATTCTCTTGGGGGTTAAAAATTCAATAGAATACAAAATTTTTTTTTCTGACCACACATTAGATGTGAAAGTGGACTTGGGGATACTCCAATGTGGGGACTTTACTTTACAGGGTGGCATAAATACAATTTTTTAGCCAAATCAATTGATGAATGTGGTCAATACCAATATGGGCCCTACTCTGAAAATTTCAAATTTTATGCGAAGAGGTTATCTACCCCCTTAGAAACAAAAATGTCAAATAAGGGCCAAAAAATGAAAAAAGTGGCCGGCCAAGACCCCAAAAATAACTTAAATCATAGATGGTTATATAAATATGAAATCGGGTTGTTCCCTTATCCATGAGTTATGATCGATATAAAGACCTGCAAAAGTGATTTTAGGTATTTTGAATGTTTGGGAAGAATTTCTGGAAGGATATAAAACCTTTTCTTACTAAAAGTCCCATTCGCTCTACTATTTTGCACCTTTTATTTCAATATTGGTATATTACTTATTATTCTCCCAAAGAATTTTGCATTTTGAGCTCTCATTGGACGGATCATTGTCACGCTTTGAAATGAGCCCCATTAAGCTTTTTCGGTCATTTTTGTTTGTTTAAACGTGTTCGCATCTTCCAGCTAACCCACGATGTAGGCCCTGGAGTTGAAAGGTAGATGTCAGTTAACATCCTATTTCGCACTTATTCAATTTTTTTAGTGAAAAATTATTCTTTATTTTGTTCACAAAAAAAAATTGACAAAAAAAAAGAATAACAAATTGAAAAAGTCTTCAACTTTTTCGCTGATTTTTTACAGCAAATGTTTTAAGATCCTTCCTTACAAAGTTTGTCAATAGAATGTACTATTACTTTAAAATTCGATTCCATTGAAAATGTTTTTTTGGTTTTTGCAATGAGATCTCTTTTTCATGATTTTTCAGCGATTTAGAAAAAGTAATTATCTTTTAACTTTGGTGTGACCGCGTTAAATTATTTCGATATCATCTATTCCGTTTCGCCACCACATAATTCGCTACTACACTTCCATGTAACCCGCCATCAATTTCAGTTCTCAAGAAATCAAGTCAATTAAATAAATTGGTATAAATATTCGAATTCAAAAATAAAATATAAAAAAACACTACAAATGTACATTAGAAAAAAGTAAGTCAAAATGGAAAAAAAAATCATGCAAAATAAAACATTACTATTGTACATTTGAAAAGTCAAAATGAAAATGTTAATATATCACATTTTTACGCGATTTTTCTGGATATTATCCTTTTCGGAGAGTAGACAACTCCGAATTTGTGTGAATCGTTAAAATTAATCCAGCGGTTCTTAAGTTATAAGCGTAGTAACTAACACAACTTACATTTATATATATAGATTTATTAAATTTTATCGAGGTATAATTAAATCTTCCTTATATTGATTTCGCCGCCCTTAATTTCCCTTTATCTTACGCATACAATATTAAAAAATATATAAAAAAAAGCTTAAACAAAGATAATACAAACATAACTTATATCCAACTAAGGCATATTATGTGTACATTGAAGATGACATCAATCTCTTACGTTTCTCTTAAAGTCTACTTCAGTACCGACATATACATATACATAGTAAAACAATAACAAAAAATTAAGGTTTGCAAAAATAATAACGAATTCTTCTAATATTTACGCTATGATCTATATAAGGTCTGTATCGATTAGAATGTATTTGTGTATTAAAACCTTTTCGTTTTTTAATTATGTTTAAAATCCATTTTGCAAGGCTACATCAGCTGTTTGTGGAGGACCTATTGGTTGGGGAGCAATTTCAAAATCGAAATCATCAACTACGGTTGCTGCAGAATCATTGACAGGCGGCGATGGGAAGGCATTGGGTGACAGATTCATTAATTGTGGCTGCTGAGCTTCAAAATTACTATGACTTAATTGTTGAATTGGCATTTGTTGAGGTGCTTGTTGGGGTTGTATGTCTAGTGCTGGTTTTATAAGTTGTTCCTGTCTCATTTGTTGTGGGGATTTGACATAATTTATCGGTATGATGCCAGCATTTTGTCCATCTGTTGTAGCCATTGCCCAACCGGTATTAAGCAGACCCAATGTATTTTGTATTTCTTTTGGAGCAATTATGACACGTTGTCCACTTGATATACTTATTTCTGATGAATTTCTAGCTTGGAAATCGTATAGAGCTACAGATTCAATTGATTGTATCCATTTGTTGGGATTTCGAGCTGTAACGAAAAAAAAACATAAATGCATTAATATAGTTTATAAAAGATTTTAAACATAAATAAAATATTAGCACGGGATGCTTTAATTTCTTAAAAATAACTACATTCTTCCTGATAAACTCTCTCAAGTATCTCATATCATGTTTCAGCTTCATATCTTTGATGCTAATATTTATTTACTCAACATATTTTCACTTGTATTGCCCACAGTATCTACACGATTAGTTTTCATACAAAGTTCATGACTAGAATTTTTATATGAGAGCATTGTTTTGATAGAAACAAAATATTAGAATGTTTTGCATCATATTTCACACGAATACACACACCTTGCGCGAGCTACATTCATTATCTAATCTTTTAATCTCTGTTAAAACTCATATAGAGGCATCACTGATAAGTTAAAAACCAAAAGGTTACGCCGCAATGAAAGTACATACCTTCTTCCTGTGCTGTCTGAGATACGGTTCCTAGCAACTTCATGATTAAATATGGTGCGGTAAAAATGAAACTTAAGAATGCCACCACTGGCCAGGGGGATTGCCCTTTACGTGGCAATTTGGGAGCACCTTGTTGGGTTGATGTTTCATTTAATGCCTCGGCAAAGGCTTTCTTAAAGGATTCCGAGGAGGGATCAATATTAGAAATACGTAGCCAATAGAGAAGCCTATAAAGAGAGAGGAGAAATGCATTTTGAAAATATTTTACCACAGTAACAAGAATACTTACTTTCTGTACAGCCATGTTATGCCACGGAATAAGGCAAATGTATGCCAGAACTGTGAGAAAACTCCACGCAATCGACCAAAGTTGGCAGCTACACCCAGTATAGCCCGAAAACTGCTGGTCAAAGCAAAAAATGTTGAATCCAACATGGAAGCAATATTTCCAATTGCCATAACCAAAGATTCAATGCTTTGGAATGCTGGTCTTGAACTGGCCTCAGCCAGTTGTATAAAGCGGGCTTCAGGATCCATTGGATTCATGCCACCGCCGAAACGGCTAAAACCACTATAACCTCCACCAAATCCACCGTAGCCTCCATATCCGCTGCCGTAACTTCCATAACCTCCATAGCCACCCATACCTCCGAAACTACTTCCAAAGCCATAACCTCCAGCGCCATATCCACCTGTTCCATAACCACCGTAGGCCGAAGTACCATAACCACCTGCCCCGAATGCTGATGGTGCCACAGGTAGTGGAGGTGCCGCCAATGATCTTACATTGCCAGCTGGTGTCCTCAGGGTTAGATTACCACTGTTGGTCATGCTATTGCCACCAACTCCTCCCAGACCTGCGGGGGGTACTAAATTCGATTCCGATATTACGGGACTTCGAAAATTACTAGTTGTACCAGCACTTTCACTCATATCGGCAGGTCGTTGTCGTGCGTTCGTTATTTCGACTGATTTAAGTATTAATGAAATAGTATGAACTTTGTTCGGGATCGGGAGCAGTTACTAGCGGACGGGGGGTATCTATTTGTTATTCGATTGATAAAGTGTTGACAAGTTCTTCTGTTGACGAGAGAAAAAACTTTCAGTATTGAAAAACAATGAAGCAATGTGAAATGTAACGCGATAAACAAATTAGCGATATTGAAACAATAGTAAAATTATTACCAATTATAATTATTTAAATTTTTTAATTTTAATAAACTAAGTCTCTTTATTGCGTCTTCTTCTTTTCGATGGTACATTTAAATATAAAGTGAACGATTAACATGAATTGAGACTGTTAGAACTATTGTTGTCTTTTTCTAACTTACAATGAAAGTGTATAATATGCTAAATGCGAACTGTTGAAATGAAGTATATAATGCAAGACACACGTTACAACTGGTTGTACAACTGGGAGAGGTTGTATTCAAGCATGGCAGAAGAATACAGGTAGATGCATCAACGCTTGGGAGCATTGATATGTCAAAAAAATGTAAATGTTTTTTTCAAATATAAGTAGATTTTTATATATTTTCTGATACTACGTCATTCGGAAGCTACTATATTTCGCGTTTTTTCAAAAAATTTTACAAATTTAAATAATTTTTCATTTAACATTTTCAATTCCAAAATTGGTTTGACAGTTGATTGTCCCAGCAGCTGTCTCGACGCGTCTACCTGTATTCTTCTACCATGTATTCAAGATTGTATCGTTTGTGTCTCGGTTGTATGAAAAATCAAAATTTTTTGATATTTGGCATGTTGTACCAACCGATTGTAATGTTAGTGGGCATGTCGCATACAATTTCATTTTGTTTTTATTTTTGAAAATCCAATCAAATGTGTGATTTTAATGTATATATAAAAAGGAAATTGAATTTATAAATTGGAATTTCAAAAATTAATTATAAATAAAAGCTATGGATTCAATTATAGAGCATGAATTTTTTCCGGTGCCATCTTTACTCAAATAAGCTCTACGAAAAGTGAAGTTGTTTTAGCTACATGAATTTGGCCGAGCAGAAATGTGCATGTTGTAAATTTGACATTTAATTGGCAGGGCTAACATGGTTGAAAAAATTTTTGACACATTTCAATGTTCCCGCATTCAAAACTTCTAGCTCAAATTTAAATCACCGAAAGGAGAAGAAGAAAAGTTGCAAGTGATTGTAACACTGCCTTTACACGGTGACATTTTTTAACCATGCCATTTTTTTTTGTTGGTAAAAGGTGTAGAGAAACAAGGATAGAAGAAAAAATGGCACGATAAGCCACCGCACAGGGTTACATGCCATTTTCTTTGCATTTCTCTTTTTGCTTCTTCCGAATTTTTTATGATTTTGACATTTCATATCGTTTCTTTATTGTAATTTTTGATGCGTTTCTTTTATTGTGATGTGATGTGTTTAGTTATTGAATTGTATAGAGAATTATATGAAAATTAATTGGAAGTTTTAAAAAGTAAAAAAGAAAGTTAATAATTTTAATAAATGTGTGGACCAGATCGACAATAACTTTTTCCATAATTTCTTCTTTAGACTAACACATTTAATTTTAAATCACTTCTTTATAAATATCTGTTACAAACAACAATACAGCTCTATACGAAATACTGAATAAAATAAAATGTCAGAAAAAATGCCAAGCACTAATATCATAAAATGCCACCGTGTAAAGGCGCGAAGATTTACGCAAAATTTTTAAAATAGAATTGATAAAAATGCCATGTAAAAATGGCACCGTGCAATTTTTAGGTGGCATTTTTATCAATTCTCTTTTAAAATTTCTGCGTAAATCTTCGCGCCTTTACACGGTGGCATTTTACGATAATAGTGCTTGGCATTTTTTCTGACATTTTATTTCATTCAGTATTTCGTATAGAGCTAATTGTTTGTAACAGATATTTATAAAAAAGTGATTTAAAATTAAATGTGTGAATCTAAAGAAGAAATGATGGAAAAAGTTATTGATGTGTTATATATTGCATTATTAACTTTTATTTTAACTTTCTTTTTTTACCTTTTAATACTTCCTATTAATTTTCATATAATTCACTATACAATTCAATCACGAAAAACATCACATCACAATAAAAGAAACGCATCAAAAATTACAATAAAGAAACGATATGAAATGTCAAAATCATAAAAAATTCGGAAGAAGCCAAAAAGATAAATACAAAGAAAATGGCATGTAACCCTGTGCGGTGGCTTATCGTGCCATTTTTTCTTCTATCCTTGTCTCTCTACACCTTTTACCAACAAAAAAAAAAAAAAAATGGCATGGTTAAAAAATGTCACCGTGTATAGACAGTGCAAGTTAAAATTGGTCCAACAAGAACTTACAAACTCTCATTAAGAGAACTGTCAAAATATCTCTCACGAACCGCTCTCTTTTGTACCAACAGACGACTTCCAGTAAATTTGTAACAATTGTTGCAAATTTTAGGTTAACCAGACACACTTAATATGCTACATGTGATCTTTGAAATCATAAAACCATGGTAGAATTAAGATTTTTGCGCACTTCTTTAAAAACTACCAATAACTCCGTACAGTTTGGTGCGATTTATTTGCTGATGGCATCATTGGACCATATTTTCTCAAAAATGCTGTGCCTCCATTTGGGTCGACATTTGCATGAAATAATATTCAAACATTTAAATATATTTACTGTACCGTCAATTTAAATAAAGATTTCATGCATTTTTCAGAATTTTATGTTTTTTTAACTTTATTCTATAGTTCTTAAACATACGGTGCACAGATTTGGCTTACGTTGAGTTTAGGGGCTATGTTTGCATTGACCTGACATTTTTACCACATTTAGATCTCTTTAACCTGATTACGGCAAAACATTTTTTGTGAGAGAAATACCCGGTTACCCGTTAATTCGACCCGGAAGTTCGGATACAAAGTCCGAGTTTTATCCGGTTCGAGTTTTTAGGGTTTTTTTTCAAAAAGAACTGGTATAAAAATACCAATTTTCTTGCACTACTCTTGAACCGGCTCCAAAAATCTTATGATATGACAACTTGTTGGATAGGCAATCCCATAAGCTTTCAAATAATACCCATTTTAGATATCAGTTTTGTAGAACCAGATGTTGTATTCGAACTTTCGGGTCATATAGCCGGGTAACCGGGTATATCCCCTAAGAAAAAATTAATTTTCCTTATTCAGGTTAAAAATACCCACCTGCGGCAAAACTTTAAAAATGATCCGAGCATAGCCCGTAAACTCAACTTGCTCCATTTTACTACGCATCTACTTTTTTGGTGAGGCAAATGCTTTTCATTGCACCCAGTTCTAAAATTGATTATAGAAAGAAGAAGTAGAAGAGTAAGGCTTACCACATATTATATTCAGGTGACAAGGATTGCAATTGTTTGGTCACTGAACTGGACAACATTTCCGTTGGTGAAATGCTTGGGGATACATTTATAACCTTTTTGGAAAGCAATGGAACTTTTGTCTTTAATTACAGTCATGGTAGAAGAATACATGTAGATACATCAACGCTTGGGAACATTGTCATAAATGTTTGAATGTTTTCTCAAAAATAAGTAGATTTTAAATACTTTCTCATACGATGCAACCATTTTTACAAATTTCAATAGTTTTTAATTCAACATTTTCAATCCCAAAATCAGTTTGACGCTTCATTGTCCCAGCAGCTGTGTCGATGCGATTACATGCAGCGATGCCAACTTAGTGCTTTTCGCGCTATTTATGGTGCTTTTTAGACCCCCCTAAACGCCAAAATAGTGGCATAGCGCGGAACGGAAAAAAGCACTATACGTACGCTTTTCATCTTTTCTGTTGGTGCTTTTAGCGGTTTTTAGATTTTAAAATGTGACAATGTTTATTCATTCGAATATTTTGATAGTATGGCACACTTCATAGATGGCACATTTTTCCAATGGAATTCTCTGAAATTCTACACAAGGAGTTCTTTGTGAGTATTTTACACCCTGAAATAGAATTGTCCATATAGGTTCACAATATCGTATATCTTCCATCGACATCTTCCGTTATTGGGTATTTTTAAGATTTTAACGTAATTTTTAATGGATTTTAATTTTTTGTAAATGTCCTAATTCGTTCCAATTCGGGCGGGCCGAACTTTTAATACCCTCCACCTTAGGGTAATGAAAACATTAGAACCAATTATGACCCACAAATACCAATTTTTAGACACATTCATGGGAAAATGTGGCAAAAATCATCAAAATACCAAATATCGGGAGGGCTATGCAAAAACTTTTGTAGTAGAAGTTTTATTAGGAATGAAAAACTTGAGTATGTACAACATGAATTGTAATATAATAGTAAATCAAAGACTACTATAGATAAAACAGAAACTTGGTTATATAAAGTAGTATAACATTTCTTAACACATCAACACTTTCCCTTGTTAAGAGATGTTAGACTGTTTGTTGTAATCCAATATGATCGCAAAGAAGTTTAAGTCTTGTGGGTTGCAAAGGTTTTGTCATCAAATCAGCTAATTGATCTTGCGTAGGTATTTGTATTACTTGAAGCTCATTTTCAGAAATTTTTTTCTCTAATAAAGAAATGCTTATTGTTGATATGCTTTGTGCGTTTGTGATATTCAGGATTTTGTGCCAAACGTACTGCAGCAGAATTATCAACATATAACAATGGAGTGGAATTTAATTCTATCAATTCAGAATATAAACGTTTTAGCCAAATTACTTCTTTTGTTGCTTCAGAAGCTGCAACAATTTCTGCTTCTGTTGTAGATGTTGCTACCATAGCTTGTCTCTGGCTTAACCATGATACAACCCCTCCCGCAAATTTTACAACAACACCAGATGTAGATCTTCCGGTTTTCAAACATCCTCCAAAATCTGCATCACTGTAGCATTCTAGCTCTTGAGCATGTTCGTTGTTGTAAAATATTCCATAATTAATTGTTCCAGATATGTAACGAAAAACTCTTTTAACTCGGGTAATATCTTCGTTGGATGGATTTTCTAATGTTCTTGAAAGGAATCCAATGCTATAAGCTAAGTCAGGCCTTGTTCCCAACATAAGATACATAATGGCTCCTACGGCTTGTCTGTATGGAAATTGAGAACACTTCACATTGTCTTTCCCCGATTCGAAATTTTCTCCTTTCAGCATAGGCGATGAAACTGGCCTGCAATCAGTAAACCTAAATCTTCCCAGAATTCTTTTTGCGTATGCTTCCTGACTGATTGATATTCCACTTTCATTTGCCTTTATTTCCAGACCCAAAAAATAACTTGCATCTTTTGTGGTTATTTTGAATTCTCTTCTCAACTCTTCCAAAAATGTTTCCAGCTCGCCGGGGTCTGTGGCAGCTACTAGACCATCATCTACATAAAGAGCTAGTATTAATTTATTCCCTTCTTGATTTCGTATGTATATACAGGGATCGGCGTCACTTGCTATAAAACCGATTTTTAATAAATATTTTCCAAATCTTCGGTTCCAACACCGCGGAGCTTGCTTTAATCCATATAGACTCTTTTTAAGCTTACAAACTCTTCCTGTGCCGTCATCAAAACCATCTGGTTGTTTCATAAAAATAGTTTCTTCAAGGTGGCCATAAAGAAAAGCAGTGGATACATCAAATTGAGATAGATGCATCTTTTCACTTGCAGCTATACTTATTATAGCTCGTATCGCTGCCAACCTTGCAACTGGACTGAAGGTTTCATTGTAGTCTACACCTTTGCATTGTTTGTATCCTTTTATAACTAATCTTGCTTTGTATTTGTCTGTACTTCCATCAGAGTTAGTTTTTATCTTATAAACCCACTTTGATGGGAGTACCTTATTTCCTTTTGGAAGTTGAATCAAATCCCACGTGTTGTTTTCTCTGAGGGAATTCATTTCTGACTTCATTGCCTTTATCCAATGATATTTTTCTGTACTTTCGACAGCATCAATAAAACTGGTAGGTGTTTGTACTTCACACATAAAATCTTGAGCAGCCATAACATAGTCATCATACTTCGAGTTATGTAGCGTTGATCGATCTCTTAAACGATTTCTAATTGTATTTTCTATCGTATCAAATCCACGGAAATCACTCTCATTGGATACATTTTCTTCCGAACATTCTTCAAACATCTCATCTTCCCAATCTGAATCACAACGAATCTCTTGAATATATCTTGGTGTACTGGGCTGAATATGATCTTCTTCTAACACTTCTTCTTTAGATCTCTCATATGATTTAAATGGCAATTTTATTTCTTCAGCTCTCTTATTTGAAAACTCTTCATTCATCTCTTGCTTTTGATCGTCACATTTTGAAATTTGTTCATTAAATGTCACATCTCTTGACAAAATTACACTCTGATTTTCTTTGATGTAAATTCTATAACGCTCTTCAGTATCATATCCAATTAAATGTCCCTTGATTGCCTTTGAATCCATCTTTTTCCTCTTCTGACTTGGAACATGGACATAGCATTCACTTCCAACTATTCTCAAATGAGTAATTCTGGGTTTTCTTCCAAACCAAAGTTCATGTGGACTTTTGTCATCAACTGGTGTCTTGCGAGTACGATTTAAAATATATATGGCGGTACGAACTAACTCAGCCCAAATAGCTTCAGGAAATTGGACATTCTTATTCGAGTACTTAAAAGTACGGGCCATCTCAATTACAGTTCTATTTTCCCTCTCGCTTGCACCATTCTGTTGCGGAGTGTAGGGAGCAGTTAGTCTCTGTGTAACTCCATATTTCTTTAGAATTTGCTTTACTTCATTATTATCGAATTCGCCACCATTATCGCTCAAAAATTCTTTTATTGGATTTCCTTGATTTTCTGAAAAAGCTAGAACTTCCTTCAATACAGTTTTAACTTCGGATTTTTCCTTCAAGAAATATCCAAAACAATATTTACTGTATGCATCTTTAAATATGACCAAATACTTCCTTTTGCTGAAAGACATATGGAATGGGCCACATACGTCAGCTGACATTAATTCGCCTGGTTTTTTAGAAACCTCTCTAGTACCAAAAGGTAATCGATGTGACTTTCCATAAATACAGGATTCACAAATTTGCATATCAAGTTTTACATTAATACCAAATTCCTCCCTTAGTTTCTTCTGTACATGGCGTTTATTCTGGTGTCCCCAACGTTCATGATATAGTTGCAATGTGTTATCAGATTCCGTTAAATTTACTTCATTTGTTGAATTTGAGATGACTGTTTCAATATCCGCTAGATACAATGTGCCTCCTTTTTCCCGATGACCAACTAATATCACCTTATTATTGACCCAAAGTTCACACTCAGTTGCTGTTGACTTAAATTCACTGTTTGAACACTTGTCTTGTGCAGATAAAACAGAAAATAAGTTCCTTGACACTCTTGGAACGTACCAAACATCTGTTAGTGTGATTTGGATTACCTTGTTGTTGACATAAGACTTGATATCAACTGTACCTTTCCCAATTACATCTAACATTTCACCACCGGCCGCTTTAATCTTGCAACATTCCTTGAACTTCTCGAAAGATTTAAATACATTTCTATTATTTGCCACGTGTCGTGTAGCGCCATTATCAATCCACCAATTCTTTGAAATATCCTCCTTAATTGTGTTAATCTCTTCATACATTAAAGGTAAAATCTGGTGTTGAGGAGTTATTGCTTCAGCCTTCTTTTCTTTTATAGGCTTACCATCACTTATCCATTTTCTGCAATCTCGTATCCAATGACCTTTCTTATGACAATAATTGCATGCACCATTTTTCTTGCTTGTTTTTGTATTATTGGTTTGTGGGAATTTTTTCTTGACATTATTAAGCATTAAAGCTTCTTCGTCCTTAACATCAGCACCTTTGCAATTTCTTTGATACATACAGAGTTGTGCGGTCATTTCCTCAAAATTCTTCTCTTCGTTTTTTGTTAAAAGCATCCAACTTGACTTAAAAGTATCAAAATGACTTGGTAAAATTTGAAGGATTTTGCAAACTAATAAAACTTCTGGGAGCTCATTTTCCTTACGTCCTTTCAATCCGTTATTGAGTTCTATCCACAAACTTTTGAGTTTTGCAATATGTAAGCTCACGTCTTCACTTAAATTCCATGTAAATGAGAAGAAGTCAATACATATTTTGAATAATTGATCCTTCGATCTAGCCTCAAATTGAACCATTAGCGATTCCCAAGCCTCAGCAGCAGTTTCTTTATCCATTATCTTTTGATACACATTGTCACTTACTGCGCTTGCTATCATGGATTTTGCATAACTGTTTGCTTTTCTATACAAGTCCGACTTTTCCTTGTACAGCTTCTTTTGTTCACTCGTGGCATCAGAGGATGGTGGATTTGGATTCTTTAGTTTACCTTCAATAACGTCAATTGCTCCTTCGTGATAGTCTAATAAATCACGCATCTTCCGTTTCCATATTGGATAGTCCGTTTCGTTTTCCAAAGGCTTGATGTGCTTAGCAAAATCCATTTCTTCTTTCTTTTTTTTTTTTTTTTTATAAGTTATTAGTTATTGTAATTTTTGAAGTTCTATATTTTTATAATTTTTATTTTTCTCAGAGACTCCTGGGCTCATAACCTTTTGTAGTAGAAGTTTTATTAGGAATGAAAAACTTGAGTATGTACAACATGAATTGTAATATAATAGTAAATCAAAGACTACTATAGATAAAACAGAAACTTGGTTATATAAAGTAGTATAACATTTCTTAACACATCAACAAAAACGAGGACCAATACATACAATGTTTCGCTAACGGAGCTAGAACTCATTATGGAGGAGGAAATACCAAAGCGTGGACCTATAAATGCAATGTTTCGCCATACGAACGAGGACCCACTATGACCTACAAATACCAATTTTCAGACAAATTCCTGAAAAAAATGTGGCAAAAATCATCAAAATACAGAATATCGGGAGGTACCGTTATATAGGGGTTTAAAGCAAAACGTGGACCGATATATCTCATATTCATTACCAACCATCCTAGACACAATACAAATTATTCTGCTAAATTTTGACGCTCTACGTCAAATAAATAATGGACAGAGAGACAGACGGGCAGACAGACAGACAGACGGACATCGTTAAATCGGCTAAGAATTTAATGCTGATTATGAATATATACACATTATGGTGTCTACGACGAATATTTAGGGATGTTATAAAAGGAATAACAAAGTTAATATACACTCCTTTCCAAGGTGGAGGGTATAAAAAAGTGTTTTATTGACAATTTTGGTATTTTTGTTAGAAAAAAATACATAGCGCTTTTTACGCTTTTTAAGGGAAAGTTTTTACGCCATTTACGCTTTTCTGGTTTTTTAATTACGCTTCTAGCTCTCAAAATGTTGGCAACACTGATTACATGTATTCTTCTAACATAATTAATACACTTGTTTTTGCTTACATCTTGCCAGGGATATCAATCACTTTTAAGAAATCAAGAAGAAGAATTCAGCATGCCATTGTGAATAATTATTGTTGTTGACAAACAAAAATCATATGATTCATTGTGTCTCAATCTGTAAAACTTTGTCGGCTGTTCTGTTTTGATTCTGCAACTTTATTTCTTTCTCTCTCATACATTATTTTTCGTAAAGAGATGCCGGAGATGCCATATCGTCCAGCGTAAAAAAGATAAATATAAACAAAGCAACCATAAGGATAGGAAGGATTATTTCATTGGCTGTAAAAAAGTCTCAGGAAAAATCAAATCTCAACAGAATTCCTGCGAAGGAAATGAATTCGAAAGAGCTCTATGCCATACGGGAATGGGCACCGTTGACGGATGTGTTCGATCGCATACCGACTCGCATCAGTCGTGGTCTGTTTCCGGCGAATTTAAATATCACCTGCATCGATGCTATTGAGGAGTTTATAGCATTGGGAAGCGATGCCGGCATAGTATTTTGGTATAATCGCTATTCGGGACAGATACAAAAACTAAAATCGGAGGTAATTTAGTAAAATATGATGGGTGTATTGCACTTTAAGGAGCGCCTTGATAATGTCTTGCTTTCCTTATGACTCACAGCTGTTGGATTCGTGTTGAGGGTGTTTTTTAATGTTTTATTACTTTTTTATTTGTAGAATACCTCACGCATAACATGCGTGAAAATTGTCAATTCAGTGGAGTATATGGTTGCTGCAGGAAATAGCACCGGACAGGTGAGTGTATTTCAGATACAGAAGGAGCTACCGGCCGATTTGAATTTGGTGGCACCGTGCACCAAAGCCAAGCCAATTGAACGATATACCATAAGGGATCTGCACCAAAGTCCCATAAGCTGTTGTGAGTGGTCCAAGAATGGCATGAAGTTATATTCGGGAGATCGTAATGGTGTGGTGGTGTTGACTGAATTGGATTACCAATCGGTAGGCAAAAATGTTGTTTAGATGGAAACTTTTTTCATCACTTGCATACACTTCCCTTAGCATATTAGCAAATCTGTGGAGATCTTAAGCGAAGCCTATGAAATTGTGCAACTAAGTGTTCATCAAGGTTACCTCTTGGTATCCACACTATACCGGTCCATTATTTGTTCCAAGGACGATGCGGGCAATTGGATTGTAAAACAGATTGGTAAAAAAGATCGCAAACAACTGGTCGATTGTGGTGGCACATTCTTCAAAAAGTCGTCGAGTAAGAAACCCAGACTGATATGTGGTCGTCCCAATTTACGTTTTTGGTTGGCCGACGTAGAGGGCAATGTGGAGAAGACATTACTGTTTCGCGAAGCTGTTGCATTGAGCCCCACCTGGGAGATACCAATACTAAACCCTAAATGTTCAATGATGATGAACAAATCCATAATAAGCTCTCACCCAGCGGATGCAGATGCCACTGCCATAGGTGATTCAAAGAATTTCGGTAATATCTATTGTTATGCCGGCCAGGATTCGTTGATTGTCACACATGATGAGCGTACATTGTATATTTTAAATTTGGATCGACTAAAAGTGGAAGCAGTGGCCAGAGGATTTCGCAAAATCATTGATTTTTGCGTGTGCAATAAGGAAATATTTGTTTTGGAGGGAGAGAGGTCCCTTTTGCGTTTGGCGCCAATGCCTGAAAAGCCAAATAAAATAGGTAGGTGGTCAAGATAAGTGGAAAGTGGAAAGAAATGATTAATTGCTGTTATTTTTAAGCCAAAATTATCTACAATCCTATTTTGCCACCGCCTGTACCCATAATGGGCTCCTCAATATGTGGCACATTTGAGGCACCCGTGGAATATGAACCCGAAGATCAGCCAATTATCAATGCGGAAGAATGTTTCGAATTGCCACCCATCGAAACTTTAAATCTAAACATACCCATAGAACTAGCTGTAGAATCCTCCAAGGCTGAACAAAATCGTCGCCTGGAAGTTTTTAAGGAAATTTCCGAAATGGATTTCGACGAAGATATACTGCATCATAGTGGCATTTCAGTCAAGAGTAGTGCAAACCATAAAAAGCGTCGCAAGAGCCGTGAGGGGGAGAGGAAAAAAGTAACAGATGGCATTGTAGAAATTGGTCATATTGTGGAGGCCGAACATGGTAAAGCTATGGAATACACAGCCGAGGCCACACAAATGGAAGCCAGCTATTGTAATGGCAACAATGGTAATGGTGAAAGGTATGTTTCATTTTCTTCCTTGGATTTTTGTAGTGGTAATACATTTTTAATTTTTTCGCCTTGTAGTGAACCTATGAGCTTGCATTTGAAGGAAGCATTTAGTCAACATTTTCCAAACGTTCTCAGTCCAACAACCTTGAAAGAAACCATTGCCGAAAAAGCAAAAACCTTGGCTGAAGAATTGAATTTACCTGAAGTTAAACTTGAACCCATTACCGATGAAGAGTTACGTATATCCAAGTATCTGGCACAACCACCGGCACCCCAGCCACCACTTTCTTCGCCCTTGGAAACGGTCTATCCCACAGAAGGCCTATTCAAAGATTCGAGTATGCAAACTACTCCCCACAAAAAGATCTATTACATTGAAGAACAATCTATGGCAGATTTTAATGATGGCCAACCAATAGAAGATGTCTGTCACACCTTGAGGGCCACCAATTTAATAGAGGGTAATGATAACGATGAGAGAGATCATGACTCCAACCCAAGTAACTCGAAACCATTGGCATTTGTCAGTGCACACTTAGCTGAAACCGAAGAAATAGATAGTTTTCTTTTGGATTTCAATAAGGTCAAGGATCCATTGGCACCAACGATTGGTGGTCATTCTGCTGGCACAAAATCGGAAAACGAATCATCGAATGGTTCCTCAAGTGAATGGGAATTTCTGGATAACTAAAAAAAAAACAAATCCGGAATTTCCATCTGATATTACACAATGTTTTTGTTTTTCGTGATAATCTCACTATCATAAGAGTATTATAATTTAAGAATTTATGTTTTTATTGACATAAGTCGGCGATTTGTATACCCATGGCAAGACCCTGTGAAGAGTTTGTGATACAGAATGCTGTTATGCTCTGGAAACCGTAAGTCAACCCGTACTCCATTATATTCCCAGTGAAATTGGAGAGCAAAAGATGGAAAGAATTGGTGAAAATTGTTTGAGGATATGTATATTGGTAGATGTCATTCAAGAACTAGCCTAGAACAAAAGCAATAGAAATCCAAAATGAAACGAGGCAGACAAAAAACAGGTAAAGTCTGTGAAGGGTATAGATAATCTTTCCTACCAATCGCACGTCTCTTTGAATTTGTTCTATTTATTGCAGAGTTTTTAATAGATTCCTATTTGTAGGAGATCCTTTGAAGAACTTTGGCAAACATTACTTTATTATGTAGTTACAGGATGTTAAAAAGGTCTTTAATTTGCAGTAGAGATTCAAAGAGTCTTCTATTTATGGAAACCCTTCACAAAAATTTCCAGCTATATACGACTTTTAGAGCCAAATAAGGAAAACTTCAGTACAGGGTTAGATGAGAAAACTGCAACAAAATCAAACGCCATTTTTTTTAATTTTTTTGAATGAAAGCAAATAATGTCGGAAATCGCATCAAATTTTAGAATAAGTTTAGATTTCGTAACTTTTGGCACGAATTATGGCCTTCAAACGGCCAATGAAACCGTCACACGCTGCCCGAATTTTGCTCTGCGGTATTTTGGCCCATTCCCGGCGAAGCGCTTGCTTGATGTGATCGACACTTTGGTAATTTTTAGTGCCAACCATGCTTTCCAAAATACTCCAGACACAATAGTCCAACGGATTGGTATCCGCAGACTTTGGTGGACATTGTGCGCTGGAAATGAAGCGAGTAACCTCCTTTTGTAACCATTCTTGGGTGGCGCGTACAGAGTGCGATGTTGCAGAATCCTGTTGGAATGTCCAAGGTCTGCGGACAAAATGTTTGCGTGCCCAAGGCTTTAATACACCCTTCAGAATATTTACGCGATAATATTCGCCATTTATTCTGATGCCACGGTCGATAAATACGAGAGGAGAGTGACCTTCGGCTGTTATGGCGGCCCACACCATCACCATGGCCGGGGCTTGAGTTCTGGTGGCCAACCGAAGGTGGCCATTTACAGCTGACCTCTTTGCCAAGTAAATACGATCATTGTGTTTGTTTAGAAACTTCTGGACAACAAATGTCTTCTCATTGGAGAAAACCAAATTCGGCAGTTCACCACTTTCGGCCAAGCGAAGTAACTCTTTAGCTCTTTTAAGTCTATTTTCTTTCTGTTGCGGTTTAAGTTCTTGCCCTTTTTGGAATTTCAATGGATTTACCCCGAGCTCATTTTTCAATATTTGCCGAATGGAGTATTGCGATATGTTCAGCTCACGAGCCATTTTTTGGCCACTGCGGCGCGGGTCTCTTACAAGCCGCTTTTTTACTTTTCGAACCATTTCTGGTGATGTTGCTGTTTTCTTCCGTCCACTTCCTTGACGTCCGGGCTACGATACCAGTATTACGGTAATCACGAGCGATGGTACGAGACACAAAAGATTTATTCACATTTAAATGCTGGAGTGCTGTAACGATAGCCACTTGTGCTGTAACGATAGCCAAAATGCTTTTGTACGCTTGTAAACAAACTTCAGTATATAGGCGCTATTAAAATGTCTCTATCATTAGAAGACACCCAGGAGAGAAAAATACAAAAATATCTTCAATTTTAAGTAGGTCTCTTGAAGATCTTCCTACTTTAGAAGAAAAAATATTTTTTAAAGGTTCTTAATGTATTGAAGAACTTTGTCCAATATATAAAGTCATTCATATGTATAGAAAACATACAAAACAACTTCCGTCTAGGACCAACGGCTAGGAGAAGACCTTTGACCGAGGGCTTTTTGTCAATAGAAGATTTTGAAATAGGCTTTAGAATTTATAAAATAATTTTATTTTATCTCACCATTTTTGGACCGATGTCTTTGAATTAATTTTATGATCCTCTTAAATACATAAATATCTCCTGTATATATGAGTACATATAAATATATTATGTCTGCAGCAAACTCTTCGTGCATACAGATCTCAAAAAATATCATAGAATACCAGGAAAAAGCCTCCTATCTGTAGACAAATTAAAAAAAGCTTTTTAGTTTTGAATGAGAAAGATCTTAATCTCATAGTAGCATATAGGAGAACGACCCCTCTTCTATTTGAGTGAATTCAAATGAATATCCTTTAGCTAATTTTAAACTCTGAGGGGGTTTCCATTTATTTTTAGACCATTGACTTTTTTTCAACATTTTTAGACAAGACCCATTTTCATTCAATTAAGAAAATAGCGAACGACAAAGGTTAGATATATATGGCGTAAAGGAGGGTATACAGTGATTTCAACCATTCCCACAAACACACATATACACAAAAATATCAATTATATACACCTGACATTTCAATAATTTTGTGATTTATTTTATTCTTATATACATACATACATATATATATATTTATATACATAGTTTTTCAACAATCTGTGTTTTAATCGTGGTTGTCTCTTTGACATTAGTTTAATTTATTTTATTTAAGAAATATACAAGTGTATACAGATTTACAAGTAAAACTTTTATTTTTGTTTATAGATTTATAGAATTATAAGATTATTAATATTAATTTTATTATTTGTTTTTATTTATACCTTGGTGCTTTGTAAAACAGTTGGATCTCTTCGTTTCGTAGTTACTATGACACACTAGTAAGTTTGTGTGTTGTTTTATACCCACCGCCATATGGCCATATGGCTACACAGAGTATATATCATTTGATACGGCCAGAAAGTGCCTCATCGAAATAGTGGTTTTAGACCCCAGGTATCTTCAGATCAAATTCGTTTCAGGACATTTGGAGTCGATCTAGCAATGTCCGTCCATTCGTCTGTCTGGCTGGTACGCACGATAACTCTCGAAGCGAGTATCCGATTTGGTCCAAACTTGGTACATCGTAATATTAATATCAAACTCAGATCGAGTTCTGAGATGAGCAATCTTTCTGGTACCTCCCCACAAAAGTTCGAAATTTAAAAAAAATATATTTTACTGCACAGAAAGGGAAGGGATACTCCGATTTTGCTTCAACTTTGCAAATCCAAATATTTGCATCAATAGGTCAGGTGCGAAAATGGACAATATCGGTCCACTTTTTTAAGTACCTCCCCCACAAACGGTCAACATTTTAAATAATTACAACTCTTATAAAATGTGATGTAAGAGTCCGATTGTCTTCAAATTTCACACATCCAAATATTTTTATCAACCCAAAGTCTGGTGTTAAGATGGAATATATGGGTCAATTTCTTCTGGTACCTCCCACACAAACGGTCGATTTTTTTTTTTAAAAAATATTTTTTGCACAGAGAGAGAAGCAATAATCCGATTTTGCTTCGACTTTGCAAATCCTAATATTTGCATCAATTATAGGTCAGGTGCTAAAATGGATAATATTGGTCCACTCCATCAAGTGCATCCTCCAAAAAGGATAAAAATGTTTAATAATTATAACTCTTATAAAATGTGATGTAAAAATCCGATTGTCTTAAAATTTCATACATCTCAATATTTTTATAAATCCAAGATTTGGTGTTAAGACGGAATACATCGGTCTACTCCTTCTGGTACCTCCCCCACAAAACGTCGAAATTTTGAATAACCTTTAAGCTCATAAAACGCGAAATTAACATCCGATTTCATTTAGACTTTCTATCAACACAGGATCTGTTATAAAAACGGTAGAGATCGGACAATTCCATCTGGTACCTCCTCCTGGTACCTCCTCCTGGTACCTTCCTGGTGCGATTGTCTTCAAATTACACACATCCCAACATTTTAAATAACCCAAGACCTGGTGTAAAAATGGAATACATCGGTCGACTCCTTATACCTCCCCCACAAAGGGTAAAAATTTTAAATATCCATCAAGGTCATATAACGCAAAATTAACATCCGATTCCTTTCAGACTTGGTACATCTCAATATTTCCATCAACTCAACATCTGTTATAAAGATGGTAGAGATCGGGCCATTTCTTCTAGTACCTACCCCACATAGGGTTCAAGATTTTAAAAAACAAAACGCTCAAAGAAAACGAAATAAGCATCCAACTCTCTGCAAATTTCACACACACACAAACATTTTTGCTAAAACAAGAACTGTTGTAAAGATTATATATACCTGCGAACCGTCTGGCACCTCACCCACAAAGGGTGACAATTTTAAATAATTTTATCTGTCATAACTTGCGAAATAAGTCAGCGATTCTTTATAACTTGCTGTACCTAAATATTTCTCTCAGCCTAAAACCTGATATGGATATTGAATTTATCGGAATTTATGGTTTTGCATAAAATTGGATATTAATGTTCGATTTCCTTGTGATTTTACCCAAACCAATTTTTATCTCTATTAGATGAAGTATGACAATGGAATACTTCGGTTGACTATATCTGGTACTTCACGAACATTTTAACATTAAATTTGATCACATCTCTAAAATAAAGTGATGGAAGTAGCCGACATAGTCCAGAACTGGCTCGTAGCAATATTTATATTATATTCATTTAGCTCTGATACGAAATGGACATTTGGAATATTTGGCCATTCCTTCGGAACCTACTCCGTAAAGGGTCAACAATTTGAATAATCATATGAATCATTTGAATATATTTAAATAATCGATCATTGACAGAGGGTATACATCTGTCGGCAAAACCGACTGATTCTTTTTAACTTGTTTTTTATTATTTTTTTTTTAACCATGGCATAAATATTTAAAAACTCTAAGAGTCGGGATTAGGTAACTGAATGAAATGTAAAAATGAATCTCTTTTCAAGAACAGGTATGAATCTGGAAGATTTCACTATCGATTTCAAACTCCCTACCACCAATTTCCATTTCTCTGTTAAAGAAGTTGGCGTGGCTGAGCTTTTTACTCTAAATTTATTGTTAGTCGAGACCCAACTGTATGCACATAAAGGCATATACTTTGTTTTAAAATCAAATTTTGTTTTTTTTTTATAATACACAATATATCTACTTACCCACACATATTGTACTACTTTCATGCTTATATATTTATAGTATTGTTAATATTATTTATTATTTTAATTAGCACTTAAATTCTAAACAGACATTCATACAAACACACACTTATTTGCTGTCTATGGTTTTCTTTCATTTTTTTTGTGCGAAAGAAACCCGAGACGAAAGCAAAACAGAACACCGAAAATAATTGAAAAAAAAATCTAATATATTTAAGAATATGGATTCACATATAGTTGCTGCATATCGCTTAACTGCTACCAAGAATAAATAAACAAATAAATGCTTTTATTGTAAAAAAATGTACAGAAGGTATGTTTTTAATATTATTATGAGTAAGAAAATATGGATTTGAGTTAAAGTAATTATTTTTGTATTTCAAAAAAGAAAAGTAATTATATTACTAAAGGTGCTAAGAAAAATGCAACAATTATTATCATTTTTTTTTTATTTTCATAAAATGTTTGTTTTGGGAAAAACTACAAACCATAGTGGTGGCTTTCACCAATTTTAATCCAAGATAGATGGACAAAATTATTTTATCCGAAAATTGTTGTTTTCATCATAACCTGAGACATATGACTAGAGAGAGTATACAGGGCGAGATAAAAAACTGCAACAAAGTCAAACGTCATAATTTTTACATTATTTTTAAATTTTAGTGAATGAAAGCAAAAAATGTCGAAAATAGCATCAAATTTTAGAATAAGTTGCCAATCAAACCGTCACACGCTGCCCGAATGTTGTTCTGCGGTATTTTGAATCATTCCCGGCGAAGCGCTTGCTTGATGTGATCGATACTTTGGTATTTTTTAGTGCCAACCTTGCTTTCCAAAATACTCTAGACACAATAGTCCAACGAATTGGTATCCGGAGATTTTGGTGGCCATTGTGCGCTGAAAATGAAGCGAGGAACCTTATTTTCTAACCATTCTGGCTGGTGCTGAGTCCTGTTGGAATGTCCAAGGTATGCGACCAAAATGTTTGCGTGCCCAAGACTTTAATACACCCTCCAGAATATTTTCGCGATAATATTCAGCATTTATTCTGATGCCACGGTTGATTAATATGAGCGGAGAGAGACCATCGGCTGTTATGACGGCCCACACCATCACCATGGCCGGCGCTTGAGTTCTGGTGGCCAACCGAAGGTGGTTATTTACAGCTGACCTCTTTGGCAAGTAAACACGATCATTTTGTTTGTTTATGATTTCTCATCGGAGAAAACCAAACCCGGCTATTCACCACTTTCGGCCAAGCGAAGTCTATTTTCTTTCTGCTGCGGTGTAAGTTTTTGCACTTTTTGGAATTTCAATGGCTTTCAATGGCCCCGAGCTCATTTTCAATATTTGCCGAATGGAATATTACGATATGTTCAGCTCACGAGCCATTTTTCGGCCACTGCGACGCGGGTTTCGATCAAGTCGCTTCTTTACTTTCGAACCGCAAAATTAATATCCCATTCCATTCAGACTTGGCACATCTCAATATTTCCATCAACACAAGATCTGTTATAAAGATGGTTGAGATCGGACCATTCCTTCCGGTACTTTCACTTCCTTTACAAAGGGTCAAAGTTTTAAATAACCAAAATGATTACAGAATCCGAAATAAGCATCCGGTTCTCTTCATATTTCACATATTCCATTAGTTTTACTAACACAACATCTGCTGTAAAGATGGGATATATCGGTCCACTCCTTCTGGTACCTCTCCTACAAAGGGTCAACTTTTTAAATAACCATGAAGTTCATAAAACGCAAAATTAACACCCGATTTTATTCAGACTTGGTAAATCTTAATATTTTCATCAACATAAGATTTTTTATATAGATGGTACAAATCGGACCATTCCTTCTGGTACCTGCCCCGAAAAGGGTTAACATTTTATAACTTATACTGGTCAGTGCGAAACTGGTCAGTGATTCTTTACAAATTGCTATATCTAAATATTTCTCGCAACTAGAAACCTGAGGTGAATATGGTATTTATGATTTCGCATAAAATTAGATATAAATGTTCGATACCAATATTTTTATCGTTTATATGCGGTACCTCACGCACGTTTCAACACTTTCTAAAAATACCAATATAATCTAAACGTGACACGTCTCAATATTTATATCATATTTACTTATGTCCGATACGAAATGGACAATATTGGCCCATTCCTTCGGAACCCACTCCATAGAGGGTCAACAGTTTGAATAATTATGACTGAAGTCCCCATATATATAAATAATCGAACATTTGCTGAGAGTATACGTCTGTCGGCAAACCCGACTAATAATAGGGGCACCAAGAGAAGTAGTTTTATTCTACCTCTTGTTATTGTACCATGGATTTAACGGCGTCCATCTGTCTGACCATTGCAATAAAAATAGGAATTTCTACCTTTAGGCCTATAATTATTTTTTTTCAACTTGCCTAAAAATAACTTTAACTTTTCTACGGTTGAAAATGTTCGAAAATAATATAAAATAATGTTCTAATAAATTACAGTTTTTGTGTAATTAAGGCTTTTCACATGTGAATTATTCAAAAAAAAAAAAAAAAAAAAAAAATATTCATCGTCGTCAGCTATTATTATCAATAAAATTGAACGACCATATAAAATATGACTTAACAAAAATTTACATCATTGAAAATTCAATATCCAAGCATAGTATTCAAATACATACGTATGTATGTGTGTGTGTGTGTGTTTGAATATAGCATGTTAGAAATTACTTTGGTGACCAGAAACTGATAAAAATTCACATGGTTTATTGATTGTTGAAACGTGCCAGTCGCATGCCGTTCGATCCTATTCGGTTGGATTAGTGCCCATATTGGCCAGAGACAAATGTATGCAAATTACTTTGCAAGCTTCTAATGGCGCGGTTAGTGCAGGCGTGGGAGTAGGAAAACTATTAATTCACATTATGAATTAATTGTGAAATTACTTTCATTGATGCATTTAATAAAAAAGAAATGCACTGAAAAAAATGCTGCACAAAAATGGAAATTAAAATAAAAAGAGAAAAAGTGAATCGGGAAATTTTGATACTAAAGAGGGGGCTTAGGATTCCGCATTACAATACGATAGTTGATCGATTAGGTTGACTTATAAAGAATGTTCCCAAGAGGTGTACTCTTTCTTCTTTAAATGACATTTGGCCCAACTTTGAATACTCTCCACCATTTGGAACGAATTTGGAATTTTCAAAAAATAAAATCCTTTAAAAAATCTGTTAAAATCATAAAAATACAGAAAACGTGGACCTACATAGGCATTGTTTGTCATAAGTAATTACCATATTCAAATTCGAAACTTGAAATAAACGGTAAATAATGTAGCTAAAATCATCAAAATATCGTATATAGGGAGGTACCATTATATCGGAGCTATACGAAGACCTGGACCTGCATAGAAAAATTGCTGTCGCAGGCTGTAGCATCCATTATGAACTTCAAATAAGACATCTCTAACAATTTCGGTGAGTATTGTAGCTGAAATCGTCAATATACCGAATATAGGGAGGTATTGATATATGGGGCCTATACGAGAAGACCTGGACCTGCATAGACAATTTTCTGTCATAGATTGTAGTTCCCATTACAAACTCTAAATACGTAATCTGAAACTATTCCGGTGAATAATGACGCTAAAATCATCAAAATACCGAATATTTGGAAGTACCGTTATATGGTGGCTATACGAAGAGGTGGACCTGCACAGACAATTTTCTGTCATAGGCTGTAGTATCCATTACGAACCTCAAATACGGAATTTAAAACAATTCAGGTAAAAAATGTCGTTAATGTCTTCAAAATACCGAACACGGGAGTTGCCGTTGAGGGCTATACGAAGACGTGGACCTGCACAGATAATTTTCTGTCTTAGGTTGTAGTATCCATTTCGAAGTTGAAATACCAAAATTGAAACAATTCCGGTGAAAAATGTCGCTAAAATCATCAAAATGCCGAATATCGGGAGGTACCGTTATATGGGGGCTATATGAAAACGTATACCAACATGGCCCATTTACGAACATAACCCGCCTACTGGCAAAATAAACATGAATGTAAAATTTTAGCCTTCTATATCAATTCTTTCGAAAGATAGACAGACAGACACACAGACGGACATCGCTACAGCGACTTAGAATTTTACGTTGATTAAGAATATATACTTTTTGTTGGGTCTGACATGAGTATTTCGAGGAGTTACAAACTGAATGATAAAGTTAATATACCCGCCATAGTATGGTGGAGGGGGTAAAAATCTCCGATTGGTGCAGTTTATGGGCTGGTGGCATCATTGGACCGTATTTTTTCAAAGATGCTGGGAATCGTAACTTTGAATGTTGAGAGCAACCGGGGGATGATATCGAACAAAATGTAAGAGCTTGACTTTTATGACACATGGTTTCAACAGGTAGTTGCCATATGCTACACAATACGGGACACAATAGATTAACTGAGGGGTGAGTTCGGTGAACACCATTTTTGTGGGGCTATGTTAAAGCTCATGCCTAAATGTCCAATTGACGCATTGGAAGACAACATTTTTTCGCCCGCAATGTTGGAAAGAGGCGCAGACAACATTTGCATGAACTAACAAGCTAAATGGTATCAGTCGGTTTTGCCGACAGATGTATACCTCTAACCTTGAGTTATGATTATTTACACTGTTGACCCTTTATGGGGGAGATTTCGAAGCAGTTGGCCAATATTGTCCAATTCGTATCTGACCTAAGTCTGAAATAAATATTGCAACGGGCCATATTTGGACTATATCGGCTACTTCCTATACTTTATATGAGATATGTGCAAATTTTGGAAAATGTGGAAATATGCGTGAGGTACAAGATATAGCGGACCGAAATATTTCGCTTCATCTAATACAATTTAAAGGAAATTAAACATTTACATCCAATTTCATACGAAATCATAAATTTCGATAAAATAACATATTCATATCAGATTTCTGGTTAAGAGAAATATTTAGATATAGCAAGTTGTATAGAATCGCCGAATTGTTTCGCAAGTTATGACAGGTATAAGTATTGGAAATTATGACCCTTTGTGGTTGAGGTCGCAGAAGGGGTTGGCAGATATCTATCAACTTCACAAGAGATTTTGCTTTAGCAAATATATTTGGACGTGTGAAATCTGAAGAGAGTTGGATGGTTATTTCGTTCTGCTTTTTTTTAAATTGAAGCCTTTGTGGGGAAGTACCAGAAGGAGTTCGCCGATAAATCCCACATTCACAACAACTTAAGTTGATAGAATAATTAAAATGTACCAAATCTGAAAGGAATTTCGCGTTTTACGAGCTTTATTGATATTCAAAAAATTGACTCTTTATGGGGCGGTATCAGAAAGAGTGGATCGTTATATTTAATCTTTACAGCAGATCTTGTGTTAGTAGAAATAGTGGGATGTGTGAAATATGAAGAGGTCCGGATGCTTATTTCTTTTTTTATAATCGTTTTGGCTATTCAAAACTTTGACCTTTTGTGAGGGAGGCACAAAGAGTAGCCCTCTTCCTCTTTACTCTTCTTCGATAATTACCGCAAACGGTATTTGCCGAAGTTTCTCGTTAAGTTTCAAAGATATATATTTCTTCTGATGTTAGGCACAAATAAATGTTACATCGATAACACAGAAAAGGGTCTCAGGGCGATACATTCGCATGCTACATTTTCTATTCTTCATCCTCCCAAGGTGTAAGTTCATACTTTGATATTTTTCGGTTATAAAACCATACCTCAGTGAATACACGTCAGGAAATTTTATTTTTGTTTACCTCTTGAATGTGCCACCCGATTTAAGAAACCCCAATATCATTTGTTTATTCTCGGTGTAGTGCAATGACGTACAATGACCCAACCTTGAATGTTTATAAGTTTGATAGCCATATACGAGTTGAATAGTTTTTAAAGATATTCCGTATTTCATCCGACATGAATTGCAATAATTTTGTGGGGTACGATAAAATAGGCTGGAAATTAAATATTGATTTCCGTCCAAGATTCTCTTATCGTTAAAACGTGTAGACGTCTTTCCTGTAAAGACGATTACATAAAAAATAACTTAAAAGCGTTTTACACAAAAAGAACCTTCCGACCCACAATTTTCCTTTGGTGTATTGTAACCTATTGGTTGGTCATGGCATCCGTGTGGAAAAATCCATACCAACATATCAAGAATATGTTTTTTTTTTTGTCAATTATAAAATACTTTTAAAAAGTGCGTACACACAAAAGTTGCTCGCACGCTCTATTGCATAGAGGAAAAGTACTCGACAGATGGATCGGTGGATGAATCGTCTTCAATTACAATGATGCAACCCATCATTGTTGTGCAAAAAAATGAGCAACAAGTAAACAACAACAAATAAAGACACGATGGAAAGTTTTAGGCAATGAATTGTTGTTGTTTAAAATACAGTTAACGATATTCTAGAATTCGCAAGAAGGCATTCTTCCCCATGGTATTCCTTCACAGTGGAAATTGCCATTTGAAATGAATGTCAAGCCGCATGTTGGTCGGTCTCAAATAAACAAAGTTTTAAATGAATCAACTTTGATTTGTAAGCTGACAACTAATTGGGTGGCTGAGTGACAAAGAAATGAAGGAACGCGTTTTTATGCCCTGAGCATTATACTATGTCTCTATCGTATGTTGTTTAATAAAGTTCTCATAGGTCCGAAATAATTTCCACTGTTGGATGTTGTATATCTATGATAATATTCCAAATTGTATACGGGTTCTGTGTAGGAAAAAGGGATTAATCCTTCCAAATCATGTCAGTGAGTTTCCCACAAGAATGCCGATTTGAGGTAAAACTGGTAGCCACTCTCCATTGTAGCGGTGTATTGCCTTGGTTTTACAAGAGCAATTTACCCTGGATAATGTTGCAAGTTTCAACTGAAGATCGAAATCGTTCAAAACGATTGACAATGTTGAATCTGCAATTTCATATAAAGTAATAGTAATAATGACATAAAAGCAATGACAAAAGATTAAAATGACAAAAGATTAAAATGCTTATGCACTCCCATAACTGCCTCCAAATTATTCCATAGGCGTATTAAGCCAATAAAAAATTGCCACTCCGTTCGTACTCCGGCCGGGACGTGCTTGAATAACCTCCACCAGTTGTATCGAATTTGGAATTTAAAAAAAAATAAAATGCTTAAAAAATTCTGTTAACATTTTAAAAATACCGAATATAGCCGTTAAATTGGTGTCTATACGACGTGGACCTACACAGGCATTGTTTGTCATAAGCCATTACCATATTCAAATTCGAAACTTGAAATAAACGGCGAATAATGTAGCTAAAATCAACAAAATATCGTATATAGGGAGGTACCGTTATATCGTAGCTGTGCGAAGACCTGGACCAGCATAAACAATATTCTGTCACAGGCTATAGCATCCATTATGAACTTCAAATACGACATCTCAAACAATTTCGTTGGGTATTGTACCTAAACTCGTTAAAATACCGAAGATAGAGAGGTACTGATATATGGGGCCTATACGAAGACCTGGACCTGCATAGACAATTTTCTGTCACAGACTGTAGTTCCCATTACGAACTCTAAATACGTAATTTGAAACAATTCCGGTGAATAATGATTAGCGTCATTCAAAATACCGAATATTGGAAGGTACCGTTATATGGGGGCTATACGAATTTTCTGTCTAAGGCTGTAGTATCCATTACGAACTCTAAATACCAAATTTGAAAGAATTATGGTGAATAATGTTGCTAAAATTAACAAAATACCGAATATCAGGAGGTACCGTTATATGGGGCAATACGAAGACGTGGACCTGCACAGACAATTTTCTGTCTTAGGCTGTAGCATCCATTGCGAACTTCAAATACCAAATTTGAAACAATTCCGGTTAATAATGTCGCTAAAATCATCAAAATACCGAATTTCGGGGGTACCGTTATATGGAGGCTATACCGAAACGTGGACATACATGACCCATACCAAAAGAACTGCAGAGATAACATACATTTGAGTAAAATTTTATCAATCTACTTCAATTCGTTCGGAAGCCAGAGTGATTTCCAGAGACGGATAGACCGACGGACATCGCTAAATCGACATAGAATTTTATGCTGATAAGGATATATATACTTTGTGGGGTCTAAAATGTATATTTTGAGGTGTTACAAACCGAATGACAAACTTAATATAGCCTCCATACTATGGTGGAGGTTATGACAAGTATGAATACATTTTTATTTATAACATTAACTGCAAAAAATGTTTATAAATTTTATAAAGAAATAACAAAACAATAAATTAAGAAAAACCCTAACAAAAATTAAATTCATTTACATATGTATGTACATATAGCACCGTAAAGAAAGGAGAATTCCCCTTATTTCGATCCCTTATGATCAGTGTTGCCAGAAGTTGTAAAAATGCTAAAAGACAAAAAATATGCTAAATCAGGCACTGCAAATGCAAAAAATAGTAATCCACAATGTAGTTCGGACCGACGCAACTTGGTTTTAGCCAAGTTTCCGTGAATACCAAAATTTTAATAAACAGTCAAAGGATTTTAAATAAATATTTCTAAGTTTAGTGTTAAGACCTCTCACGTTTTGATAAAGAAGAGATAGTGATTTAGTTAGTTTTTTGACAGTGGTACAACTGAAAGATTAGCCGATAAATTAACGGGGTTTGTTCTTTCCCTAAATAGCAAATAAGATCGAGATACTTCCTCCTGGGAAGTATTTTACAGATAAAAACACCATATTAGCAGAGAGACAAAAAAGGAACCGGACTTCCGAAAAAACTCGCTCGAATTTGTCGAAAGAGAGGAACTCTCTCGAGCAAGAGCGCTCTTTGGAGTCGAATTTTTCGATGTCGCTCAAATAGGAGTGAGCCAATTTTCCTTGTTTTTGAGATTCGTTCGTTCAAAATCTAGCAGATTCTACTCTTGTCGAGCACTCTTTTAGTTTTTGTAATGCCGTTTGTTGTATTTCTCTATACGCGTATTTTTTCTGTGCAAGATCACAACCCCTACTTTCCATCCTGCTTGCGATTAAGTTTCGCTCCCGAGTGATAATGAGGAAATATGTGCTCTGACAAGAACAGGCCATACGGCAGACTAGTCTACAGAATGAATCAAGGTGTTCTCCTAGGGTGGAGTGGGAAAATGTGAGTGCTAAACAATGGAGAGCCGCCATCAACATCTTTAAATGTTTTTGTGACAGCCTGAGATTTTTATACAGTCAGCCATATGGCTACTTATACCCTCAGCCATATGGCTAGGGAGGATATATATCATTTGATACGGCCAAAACGTGCCTCATCGAAAAAACGGGTCTAGATCCTAGGTCTCTTTGGACCAAATCCGTTTCAGGACATTTGGAGTTGATCTAGCGAAATTCCTCAGTCCGTTCCCCTGTCTGTCTGTCCGTCTGGCCGGTGCGCATGATAACTCTCGAAGGGAGTATACGATTTGATCCAGGCGATTCGGAGATAGGCAATACCGGTCCAGTCCTTCTGGTACCTCCCCCACAAAGGGTCAAAATTTTGAATATTCATGAAGCTCATAAAACGCGAAGTTAACATCAGATTTCATTCAGACTTAGCACATATCAATATTTCTATCAACACAAGATCTGTTATAACGATGGTAGAGATCGGAACATTTCTTCTGGTACCTCCCCCACATAGGGTTCAGGATTTTGAAAACAAAACGCTCAAAGACAGCGAAATAAGCTTCCATCTCACTTCAAAATTCAGAAGTTCTTTTATCTCTCATAACTTGTGCAACGAGTCGGCGATTCTTTACAACTTGCTATATATAAATATTTCTTTTAACCAAAAATCTGATATGGATATGTTGCTTATCGAATGTTATGATTTCGCATATAATTGGATATAAATGTTCGATTTCCTTCAAATGTTTCACATACCAATATTTTTATCTGTATTAGATGAAGTATGTAAATGGAATACTTCGGTCCGCTATATTTGTTACCTCACGCATATTTCCACACTTTCCAAATGGCTAAATTCAAAATGGCTATATTCCATTCGGCAAATATTGAAATATGAGTTCGAGGTAAAGCCATTGAAATTCAAAAAAGTGCAGGAACTTACACCGCAACAGAAAGGAAAAAGACTCAAAAGAGCTAAAGAGTTGCTTCGCTTGGCCGAAAGTGGTGAACTGCCGAATTTGGTTTTTCCGATGAGAAAACATTCGTTGTCCGGCAGTTTGTAAACAAACAAAATGATCGTGTTTACTTACCAAATAGGTCAGCTGAAAATGCGCACCTTCGGTTGGCCACTAGAACTCAAGCGCCGACCATGGTGATGGTGTGGGCCGTCATAACAGCCGATGGTCTCTCTCCGCTCGTATTAATCGACCGTGGCATCAGAATAAATGCCGAATATTATAGCGAAAATATTCTGGAGGATGTATTTAAGCCTTGGACACGCAAACATTTTGGCCGAAGACCTTGGACATTCCAACAAGGGTCAACACCATCGCACTCAGCACGCGCCACCCAAGATTGGTTACAAAAAGAGGTTCCTCACTTCATTTCCAGCGCACAATGAGTACCAAAATCTCCGGTTACCAATCCGTTGGACTATTGTGTATGGAGTGTTTTAGAAAGCAAGGTTGGCACTAAAAAATACCAAAGCGACGATCACCTCAAGCAAGCGCTTCGCCGGGAATGGGCCAAAATACCACAGAGTAACATTCGGGCAGCGTGTGACGGTTTCATTGGCCGTTTGAAGGCCAAATCTAAACTTACTCTAAAATTTGATGCTATTTCCGACATTCATTCAATAAAATTAAAAAAAAAAAAAATGTAAAAATTATGGCGTTTGACTTTTTTTATCTCACCCTGTAACTTAACTATGAATCGCCTTACAAGCGAACAACGCATGCAAAATTTCGCATTTTTCTAGAACGCTTTGCCATATCGAAATACCCATGGTACAATAAAAAGGTATTGTACCATGGAAATACCTAGATTCAGTTGGGAAAATCTAGTTAAAAGTCACCCATGTTGTTCATTGATAATTTAAAATATTTTCTTTTTCATATTTTTTTGACAAGTTCTTTATTTTTTAATAGCCTACCCATTCACATTTTCATAGAACAAGAATAGAATCCTAGTTGTTGTATACCAAAAATCATTTTTGCTCTCAGTTGCTTCGTTTCTAGACGAATCTGGGCTGTTATTGTGAAGCTCCTCTTTTATTCATTCATAAAATGATATTTCTCATAAAGCAAGGGGTTGAAACATACAATGCCACACAATGACTGGAAAGTTCAAGCGCCGCTACCTTCAAACTATAACAAAGAATTTTCAAGAAACTGCTTTAATTGAGCCAAAAATTGTCCACCCCTTGCCATTTAAAAGTGCAACATGAATGGCACACAATCACATGGCAATTATGTTGTAGAACAATTAATGCACGCTCTCGACAATTAAATACCAGAATTTTCGTTTCGAGTGTAACCCCTCAATTTGTATACAAAAAAAAACTTAATAAAAAATGATGATATATTGACTTAATAGACAATAGGGACAATAGGTTTCTTTTATTGCTGTCAAAAATTGGAGATCTGCCGGCCGGAATGGTATGCTCTTAGCTTATTCCTCTCCCCATTGTGAGAGAAACAAATTCTATACATTATGCAGGAGAACTTACTCTCGCCCTTAAACTCTCTCTCTCTCTCTCTCTCTCTCTCTTTTGTATCCCCAAAACATATGGAAATATAACCGGCATTTGGCAATCACAACAAACGAGGTGATTGGGTCTCTCTCACATATTTGTTTGAGGGAGAGGGCTCCAAAACAATAACAACAACTACTGGCCATGAGCGAAATACTGTTGCTCTTCTGTTAATGAATTCTTGGGGGAGGAAAATAACAGCAAGAATCATGCCATAGTGTACGTGTGTGTGTTGGGGATAGTTGGTGGTGGGTTTTCTGCTTTCGATATCCAACAGGCACACTGTTGGCCCTCAGCTAAGCATAAATACTGGTGTCTACTTTCCAGCCCAGCAACTTGCTGAAAAGCATTGAAACCGTGCACATCATCTCTTTAGCCAAAGAAGAAAAATAAAGCGGACGAAAAAAATTATTCTCCACAATAAAGAAAGAAATAAGAAGTTCTAAAGCAAAAATTTGACAAGTCTATTCAAAGTGAATAAAGCAAAAGCAATTTTTTAAAGAAATGCTTTTAATGAAAAATTTATAAAAAAAAAAACTTACCTGAATTCAGAACATTAAAGACTGCTGTTTAAACAGAGAACAGAAAAAAACTCAACTTGGTGTGATATAATTTAGTTACTGCTCAAAAAAGCCAAATTTTAGAAGAATTTTTTTCCAACAAAAAGAAACAAACAATAAAAAACGAGATCAAAATGAAAGCCAACAACAGTGCGAACAACACAACTTTGGAAGTTGTCTCTCCAAATGTTCAAATCAGCGAAAATTACATTGAAACCGATTACACATATCAGACTTCAAATGTCAAACGTTTGGCCAATGGCAAAATTCAGGTGAGTTTGTGGAACAAAGAATCAATTAATAATGTTAATTAAGAAATGTTTGTTGTAAAAATTATTATTATAATGAGGTGATGCAACAACTAAGAGTGTATTAATGTGGGTACTGTGAAATGTAACGTAAAGGAATTAAATCTACATAATTTTGAAATTTTGGCTTAAATGTGTAGAAAATTTTCTATTTATATTACCTAAACGATAGGAACCATCTAGATTTTCAAATGTGTGAAAAATGATTACTTCACAGCAATCAATCAATACCGCTGGTGGTTACTCATTGATTTAATTCACATTTCATTGTGGAAAAAAATTGAGGCATTATGCTAACAGATTATAAATGGGTATTAAAAGTCTAATGGGGGAAGTCTTAACGAAATGCAGTTTTTTTCAAAGCTTATTTTGGGGGAAATACAAAAAAAAAAAAAAACGGTTTGGAAAAAAATTCCATTGAGGTAGAGAATTTGATTTATCTTTTTTACGTGACATATAATATGAAAACCACTTAGACCTAGTCTAGTTAGAAATTGGATTTCTAAATAAATAATTTTTTTAAGTGCAAATTTGGTGCATATCTAGGACATAGCCTGAATATTTTCGCTCAAACTTTGAAGAGGTGTTTTAAGGCTGCATATTACGACTTTAAATGTCAAAACAGATTAATGATATATGTGTGACATAGTTTCATGTGAAGGTATATTCTCTAAATTTGACACTCTTATATCGGCTATATTGAAATCTATTAGCACCAATTTCCAATTTTCAAAAAATGAGTTAGAGAATCCCACCATAGACAAATGGCCCTCATAATGTTTTGCATATCCAACATGCTGATTTACGTGTTCAAGGAGTTACTTCAAGAAAAAAAATTAAATTTGATTCATCTTAAGTCAATCTTAACGTATTTTATGAAAATTAAACTGCGTGTATTATTCTTCTTCGGAATTCTCACTATTGTTGTTTTCATATCTGCCTTTGGTTCTACTTCTCTGTTCTTTGAGAACAGACAGACAAGTAGGACCAAATACCTATTTTCTATCTCTAAACCTTCCTCTGCTAGCATTTTCTCCAACCATTTTCGAGAAGGTACTGTTCCAACATACTAATTTTTTAATTGTCCCCCCAAGGAAATTTGAGAGTAAAAAAAAAGCTTGAACGACTGCCCAAAATCCGTAGCATGTATGTGTTTCACAAAATTATAATTACGACTTCTACCATAACTGTTTCTTGCTCCTGAATCACTTATTTTTATACTCTACACCACATAGTTGTAAGGGTATTATGTCTTTGTGTATTTGTTTGTAACATGAAGAAGGAAGCGAGTTAGACCCATTGTTGCTTTTGAGGATCTTCATAGAATCACTTTCTGAGTCGGTTTATGCATGTCAGTCCGTCCAAGTATTCTTGTGAACAAAATATAGCTCCCATATATCTTCAACCGATTTCGGGTTAATTGTGCACCAAATGGCCAATATCAGTCCTAAAGTCCTGAATTTTGGTACATACAACCGAATTCATTTTGGAGAAAATCAGTTCAGATATAACTAAAGCTGCCATTTCATCCGATTTGGTGTTTAAGTCTCCCCACATTCGTAATATGCACCCCACAGCCCAGAAATACATCTGGTAAGTTGTATTAAGATCTGTTCAGGTTTGGATATTGTTCCCATATATATCTTCAACCGATTTCGGGTTAATTATGCACCAAATGGCCTGACTGAATTCAGCCTAGAAGAAAGTACATCAAACCAAATGGGTTCAGATATAGCTTTAGCTCCCATATATATGTTTCATCCGATTTGATTTTTAAGTCCCCCACATTCGTAATATGCATTCGACAACAATGATATTTGGTACCAGATATTATATAGAGCTCGGAAATACCTTTGCCAAATTTAATCGATTCCGATTTGGATATAGGTCCCATATACATTTATCCTTAGTCCGACTTCAGGTTTATTACGCAAATAATGACTTATATCAGCCCAAATTGAATAGATTTTTTCATATTCAACTGAATTGTACCCTTTGTTGAATCTCGGTCCGGTATATCTATTGCTGCAACAAATAGTCTTTAATATATTCATTATCGAAGTCATATCAAGCACCATAGCAATGTTATTTGGATCATGGTTGGCATGACCTACTTCACATAAATTCCCAGTATAAACATTTTTCTTACCAAATCTCTACTAAATACGCATTGTGGTGTAGAGTATCATATGGTCGGCCCCGCCCGACTTTTCCTTACTGGTTCTGGTATACAACTGATCGTCTTTTACAAGTCGTTTTTAATTTGGTTTGCTCATGCTTTTATTTACTTCTTTTAAATAAACACTTTTCACAGCCGTCAAATTGTACCGCAAATCTATCCTGTCAGTAGTTCTTGAGAAAACATATATTTCAACTAGCTAGCCTGTAGATCATGAGAGGTCGTATAATTACTACATTTTTAAGCTGATAGTCCACACTTTTGAAATTCTTCCTTTATGATATCGAAAAATTTGCAAAACTAGTAGATTCTTGCAGGTTCTAAACAGAACAATTGCGGACTGCGCATTGGAGATATAATCAGTTTTGTCATGGAATTGAAATTCAGGCCTTTAAATTATTTTCAATCCATTTTAAAATTAAAAAAAAATATCAGTTTAACCAGAACTATCTGTTGCATCTAATTTCGAATAATTCTGACTGGAACCTGGAGTTGGATTCTCGTTTCACGAAAATATAAAAAGTATTTCATTTGAAAATTGTTCATTTGACATTTCCTTTTTAAAATGTTTTTATTTCATTTTGAACAAGAATTGAGCCTCTGCGTTATCTCTTTATCGTACCATGGAAATCGATAATGATGCTCCTGAAAATGCCTAGTTTAAGTCAGCCAGATTTTTTTATAATAATATTTTGTTTTATTTTCCATTTGAAGTGGAATATTTTCAATACACCATGTTTTCCATTTGTCTAAAACTCTCTAATCCAATTAATGTATAGCTCCATAATGCTTATACAAAATATTCCGGCGCGTGCCTCTTCAATATAACAGCTGACAAGTAAGGACCAAAGAATATTCTCGAAAATACGACGGTTTCCCACATGAATTTGTTACAATTCGTAATGGAAATGGCTGTGGTTGGTCCTTCCCCACTCTAAGTTTTGTTGGATTATTTACTCAAAGCTTAACAGCTGTTTTAATACTTAGGAAGGTATTTGTTTCCAGGGTGGTTTTCATTGGTTCACGAACATTCGAAATCATAAACAATTCCTTTGTTCGTTGCCCATAAGACAAAAAAAAAAAAAAAAAGAAAACATGACATAGAACATTCTACAGGCTTCTAAATTCACATGCGCTTTTGAAATAAAAACAAAAAATTAGGGCTTCAAGTTTAACTTGAGAAATTTTACTTTATACCCGAATGTGTTTATTTATATTGAAATGATGGAATGACTAACGTTGAAGAAAAAGCAAACTTAACAAACCTGAAAAAAATTTGCACAAAAAATATTTTTGTGTTTTCAAATCCATTTTATCCAAATAAAAACATGAAACTACATCTGCCATTCCCATAGAAGATTTCGGAAAAAAAAAACGAAAGTAAAAAAAATAAACAAAGGAAACCGGGAATACACAATTTCCACTGGAAATACGGCCACAATCGATTTTTTGCATTATAATAAATTCAAACCATTCCCACTTACGTCTACCCTACGGTAACAGACATGCGTTGTAAGTAGTTTACAATGTTTGGCCTCCTATTTTACGGGGGCATTTCTCTCGCTCTCTCTGTTAATGTCTCCTTCCAATCGAATGCATTACATTTCAATAACAGAGAACTAGACATTGGGAGACCCAATAAAGAGAGAATAACATTACCCACTTCCCCCTTTTACTTTGTTATTGTGCGTGTCGTAGTCTCATTGGAAGGAAATTGGACGCCACTCGTTGTTGGTCTTTGTCAATGGCATGTTTTTGTAGTTCATGTTCAAGGTTACATAATAATTCCGTGTTACTGGGTCTGGGTTGAGGTTGTTAGCGGCTCTATTAACTGCCAGAAATGGCGTCTTTTGTTGTTGTGTTATGTTTTTGTTGTTCCTACAATTGTTTTCACTTGTTGTTAGAGCTTTTGCGATGTGGCAGACACCAAATGAGGACGGGCGTCAATGTAAATAGCCATTAAAATAGAATACTGCATTAATGCATTACATTCGTTGAAGGCGAAAGGGAATCAAGCTAAGAAACTTAAAAATATGTTTTTTTAAAGCTATATAAGCGGAATATTGCATTATTTCTGTGTGTATACATTTTACGAATTTATGACGTTTGCAAGGGTGATGACATGTATTGCACATATGGTGGCCATACAGTGTGAGATAAAACATTTTGAATTTAAAGAGTTCTATCTTCTATCTTGAAATAAATTAAGAAAATCTTTGATGGATAAAAGAACTGTTCCACCGAAAAAATGATGTCGAAACTCCACAAGTGCAAAAATTTGGGGTTGACGATAAAAAACATGTCAAGAAAAAATAATGGAAGGCATTTTCCAAAAATTAAGAATCTATGAATGGGGTTATAATTAGGGAATGTTTGGAATCCGAAAAACTATTCCAAAACATAAGAAAAGCAGCGACATTAGGACGGTGATATTCTACACCACCATACATTGAGGAGAATTTGCCCTATAATACATTGTAAAGTAACTTTTCATATTTTATGTTTTACATTTTATAGCATACTTTACGGAGCTCCCAACAATTATTAAACTCCAAAGTAACAACATAATATTTATACTATATAATATATTAATATACATTTTCATAAAGACCACTTTTGTATGATAGATCTGGCTATCCGGATTTAGCAATAAATCCCAATAATGTGGGTTACTCCGGGTAAAAATTTGTATTTAAACACTCTATTATAGTACGTTTATATATATGAGGGTTTACCCACTGTATTTGGATTTAAATTGTCATATCCATTACTTTTACTTCAAATAAATCCTCTCAAAGTAGGTTAACCCTACAAAAAGTTCTAACGTAAACATGACATTAGAGTCATATGTAAAGCTACTTCTTCTAAATTTATGTTAAGGATTTTATAACATACTTTAAGGCGCTTTGTACATACAGAGTTCCAGTGAAAATAAAATTTTGTATTTTGTTGGTGCTTTATTTAAATTGGTGAATATAGGTTGAGATAATTTGACCGCGACTGTATATTTATGTACATGCATGCATACATGTATACATTCACATGTGTACAAGCAAAACAAATTCATTTCTATTTTTGAATAATATTTTTTTTATTATTAGAATTATTGTGAAATTTTGCAAAAATCGTTCGACGTAAGTGTTGCACCATATAGTTATAGTTACTCCAGCCTGTGACAGAAAATTGTTTATGCAGAACCAGGTCTTCGTATAACGGCTATACTCGGAATTTTTAAGATTTTAGTGGATTTTATTTTTTTTTGAAAATTACCAACTTTGTTCCAAATGGTGGAGTGTATTCAAATCGAATCACTCCCACTATCACCTGAAGATCTCTAAAACACGCCATGGGGTGATAAATTTGTAGTACAGAGTTCATTTAGACCTCGATCAACTAAAATGGATGATGAATTTCATTTTTGTGCCGGCTGCCATTTTAGTTCTCTCTTTTTTATAATATTTCAATAATGATAACAATTTGAAGTGGGTATTTAAAATCGTATATTTTATTTAAAAATTTGACACATATTTTTTTTAAATGAAAGTCAGCAAAAAAGAACGCACACATGGCAACTGAACAAACCGGAATAATATTATCTCAAGAAATTAAATAATATTTAATCACGTGTATTAAAATATAACCTAGTTTTTATTGATTGGTAGGAAAGGTGGGTTTGTCTATTAAAATGGGCAAATTTTAAATAGATAGATAATTAGTTGTGATAAAAATTTGTTAAATTGATAGGGTTACACATGTGGTCTGTTCTACTATTAGTTCTGGTTTTGCTATTTCATTCGATATCACAAAGGGAAAATAAGAGCTTCAAAATTTTGCAAAACAATTTGTATTGTGTCTAGGATGGTTGAAAGTGAGATATATCGATCCACGCCGCCGATATTCGGCATTTTGATAATTTTCGCCGCATTTTTTCACAGATTTGTCTAAAAATATAGCTTCGGTGGCGGAACTTTGAATATATAATACCACATTTTGGTATAGCCCCCACATAATGGTACCTCCGGATATTCAGTATTTTGATGATTTTTGCCACATATTCCACGTATTTATCTAAAAATTAGTATTTGTAGGTCATAGTGGGTTCTAGCCCCGGGTGCGGAACATTGTATGTATAGGTCTTCGATTTTGTTTCGCCCACGAATTTGTCTAAAAATTGGAGCGCGACATTGTATGTATAGGTCCACGTTTTTGTATAGCCCCATATACCGGTACCTCCCGATATTCGGTATTTTGATGCTTTTTGCCACATTTTTCCAGGATTTGTCTTCAAATTGGTATTTGTAGTTCATAATGGGTTCTAGCTGCGGTGGCAGAACATTGAATACATAGATCCACGTTTTTTTATAGCGCACATATAATGATACCCACCGCTATTCGGTATTTTGATAATCCTAGTCACATTTACCCACGAAATTGTTTCAAATTTGGTATTTAAGAAGATTTAGTAGAGGAAAATCCTTGAAGTATTAAATTGTCCATAGAGGTTCCCGTTTTGCTATGACCCCCATATCACGGCCTTACCCACTTTATGTTTTTCTTTGAACAGTTTAACAGCATTATCTAAACGGTCTTACTGGTGTTTGTAGTTTAAAGTGGAACACGTTTGAATTCATATACTTTTAAGTGGAGGGTATTCAAAGTTCGGCCTGGCCGATCTTACTGTTTTTTAACTTGTTTTTTTTTCGTCTGAGTTGCAAAGGTACTCTGTCTGTTTCCAATCCACACATGTAAAGTTAGCCGAAAAAATAGAATTTTTAAAAGAGAAAGAGAGAGCGGGGGAAGTCCCTTCTTTACCGTAAAACTCACTTTTATTTTGCGTAATCTGTTTACGGGCTGTGTTAAGTTAAGGTAATAAACAATTAACTACTTGACCTGAACTATTAACCTTCTTATCAGATTTCGATACCATTTCCAACCATGATTTTGCTAAATCACTTCGGTGGCTGCCCTATAAATCTAAAAAAAATCTTCTCAAAATATTTTAGTTTTGAATTAATCAACACTTTCCTTTGTGTTGAAAATTTACAAAATTGGGTTAAAAAAATCACCGATTCTCCAGTAAAATTGCGTGCGTTTGGAATTTTTCTGTTCGGTTCGATTTTGTTCTTTTTTTTTTGGTTTGTTTGTCAGTCAATCATGGCAGTTCATTAAACTTGGATATGTAAAAAGAGACTATTAATATGTAATATTGCATTGTTGTTCTTGTTAGTTTATATTATAATAAATTAAATCTACTAATTGATCGTTTAATATGTACATAATAAATTGGTGTCAACCCCCCAACTACCGGCAAGAAAAAACACACGATCAAATTCCTCCAATCAAATTCTTCCAGATCAGAAGCTAACCAAAAAAAAAAGTCAACATGTTATACATATTTCAATGAAATTGGTTTCCAGGCACAGAGCAAATACATTTTATTCAAAAAAAAAAAAAAATGTTTCAAATATTCTAATGAAGTGTGGCTACACCTGTTGTGAATATTAAAACAAAAAATAGCAGACGAATTGAATTTTTTTATTTCAGGCACACGAGCAAAGGTAGAGTTTTTTTTTGTTTGTCTTTCTCCACTTGAATTTCAAATTAAATGGGAATGAATAAATATTCTCAACAGCAAACAAAAAATTAGTGCTAAAGTGCAAAAAAAAAAACTTTTTTTGGTTAAATATTTAAACAATTTGTAGTTTGCATTATTCATTATATTGTCGGTAGACCAAAAAAGAACACCAACAACTACTAAGCATAAATAATTGCAATTCATGCTGGCTTCGAATCGATATTATCAGCTATACTCTATATCAGTTTTATGATATTGCTTTTGATTTAGTTTTTTAAAAATATATGTGTGAATATTGTATTTATATATTCCGTCTGCTGAGATAAGCATTCTGCCAAATCGGCCCACCTGAAGAATACTTATTTATATGTCTTGAGTAGATTACCCACCCGCATAGATAGTTAAGTTACGTGCAATTATGCGTATGGCATGACATTCCCCAAAAATGATATGATTACCAAAAAAAGGCAATTATGTTGAGATAATAAATATTTGTATAATTATCTAAAAAAATGTCCATATGGTGTATATCGTTTGGTTTAATAAATGTCAAACGGGTAATTCCCCACAATTTGGTACCTTGACTACCATGTGGAACAAAATGAGTTAAGTTAGATGTTGAATTTGAAACGAAGTTGTTTAAAAAAATATATAATAATTTTAGGGTTTTCAGTTATTTTTATTTAGATTTGCATGTATTTAAAAATGATCAATTAATTTATATTACACACCATGTTAGAGTCATATGTAAAGTGACTATTTCATATTTTACATATTCATAGCATACTTGAAGGAGCTCTCAACAATTATTAAATTAATATATAGGTTATAAAGTACAGCTTTACTTTGAGGATTAAAAATTGTTTAGGGCTCCCTAAAGTATGCTATACAAGTTTACAATATAAAATTGGAAATGTTTGCTTTACATATGACTCTAACATAATGTGTTACCTATATATACAGGGTGAGATAAAAAAACTGCAACAAAGTCAAACGCCATAATGTTTACATTTTTTAATTACATTGAATGAAAGCAAAAAATGCCGGAAATAGCATCGAATTTTAGAATAAGTTTAGATTTGTCTGAATTGGTCACCTTTGGCGTGCGATGGTGCTGAGTCCTGTTGGAATGTCCAAGGTCTGCGGCCAAAATGTGTGTATAGTTGTAAATGTTATTAAATTCGGTAATGGGGAAAATTAGTAGTAGAGTTGAAATCTTGAAACTTAAAATTGAGGTCATTGTTGGTTTCTAGGTTTTACATATGGAGACGTTGAAATATTTTCGGACAGAAAAATGGGATGCGGGTAGATTATGCGATGGTTTTACTAATATTCTCCTCGGTATACTTCAACATTAAACTGACAAGATTGCACTTATGTTAGAGAAAAAAAAAAGAGTGAGAGAGAGCCCCTAAATGCAAGAATGCTCTTGGGAGTGAAAAAAAAAACCAAGAATACTCTATTGTTTTGAACCACTCTTGTTTTCGAGTGGTAATAAAAATAGAGCCGGTTCTACTTTTGTTCCGCTTTCATACCGCTGCTTTGTTCTTTACTTTTTTCTAGAAAAAAAAAAGAAGAAAGAAAACCCGTACTCTTTGATCGCTCCCGCGAATATATATATAACTCTCGACTAAAAACGAGGAAATATGAGCTATGGTTAATACAAAGGAATAGTTTCAAATTTGCTATAATTGCGCCCAAATTTTTGGGAGAAACATATTTATATTGTCCCCTAGGATCTCTTTTAATTTTCAACTATTAACAACTTCCTTTTTCTATCCTTTCAGGTCTTCCCTGAATCGGCCAATTTGAAAATACGCACCGATCGTCGTGTACCCAAATTGGGTTTGATGCTGGTCGGCTGGGGTGGCAATAATGGTTCCACCTTGACGGCCGCCTTGGAGGCCAATCGTCGTCAATTGCAATGGCGTAAACGTACCGGTATTCAAAAAGCCAATTGGTTTGGTTCCATTACCCAGGCCTCTACCGTGTTGGTGGGTTCCGATGAGGAGGGCAAAGATGTCTATGTGCCCATGAACGATTTAGTTCCTATGGTCAATCCTGATGATATTCTGGTCGATGGTTGGGACATTAGTTCGATGAACATTGGCGAAGCCATGAAACGTGCCCAAGTCTTGGATGTACAATTGCAAGATCAGTTGTATGATGACTTGAAGGCATTGACCCCGCGGCCCTCAATTTATGATCCCGACTTTATTGCTGCCAATCAATCAGATCGTGCTGACAATTTGATTAAGGGTACTAAATTGGAACAATTTGAACAAATTCGCCGGGACATTCAAGATTTCAAGGCCAAAAAGAATTTGGATACGGTCATTGTTTTGTGGACAGCCAATACGGAACGTTTTAGTGATGTCAAGCCTGGTCTCAACATGACCATGGAAGAGCTGGAGGCATCGTTGAAGGCTAACAAATCGGAAATTTCGCCATCCACCATTTTCGCCATGGCCAGTATTGCCGAGGGTTGTACCTATATCAATGGTTCGCCCCAGAACACATTTGTACCTGGTCTCATTGAATTGGCCGAACACAATGGCGTTTTCATTGCCGGTGATGATTTCAAATCGGGCCAAACTAAATTGAAATCGGTTTTGGTTGATTTCCTGGTCGGTGCTGGCATTAAACCTGTGTCCATTGTCAGCTACAATCATTTGGGTAACAATGATGGCAAGAATTTGTCGGCTCCCCAGCAATTCAGATCCAAGGAGGTAGGATTATTAAAAAAAAAAAAAACATTTATATCTTCAATGCTAATTGTTTTTGTTTTTTTGCAGATCTCCAAGAGCAATGTTGTTGATGACATGGTTGAATCGAACAGCGTCTTGTATGGACCCAAGGAACATCCCGATCATGTTGTGGTCATTAAATATGTACCCTATGTTGGCGACAGCAAGCGTGCCATGGATGAATATACCTCGGAAATTATGATGGGCGGCCACAATACCTTGGTCATTCACAACACCTGTGAGGATTCTTTGTTGGCCTCTCCCTTAATTTTGGATTTGGTTATTTTGGGTGAATTCTGTTCCCGTATTACCATCAAGGATAACAGCAATCCCTCGGCCGCCTGGGTGCCCTTCAAACCTGTCTTGTCGCTCTTGAGTTATTTGTGCAAGGCTCCCTTGGTGCCACGTGGTTCTCAGGTCGTCAACTCGTTGTTCCGTCAACGTGCCGCCATTGAGAATATTTTGCGTGGTTGCATCGGTTTGGCACCCAACTCGCACATGACCTTGGAACAAAGAGTAAGTAATTAAGTTCTGAAAATTTGAAAATCAAAAAAAAAAATTAAATTAAATTAGTCTGCTCCAGAAATGAAAGAATGTAAATTTCCCTTGCAGGTTCTGGAACAGAGAAAATGCTTTGTTTTCGAAGAGGCACAATAGCCATGAAAGAAAATTTAATTTATCCTTAAACGAAGATTTCTGTCATGACTATTGCTCATTTCCCATGGAATTTCCAAACGTTTTATTGCAGTTTTTTTAAATCATAAAAATCTAAATCCCTCACCTTTTCCTTTCTTTACAGTTCGATTTCTCCAGCATTACCAATGAACCACCCACCAAGAAACTTAAAACTGCTAGCTGTGCCAAAACTGTCGCAAATGGCAAAGTGGAATTGAACGGTCATTCAAATGGTGTCACCAATGGGGTTCACTAAAAGTGAGGCTACAAAGAAAACAAAACACATTTCGTTGATCCCTTTTTTTTAAAACTCTGTGAAGAGCAACAAACAAAATAATTGTGTAACTAATTTTAGTTACAATCTCATTGTTACTACCACCCTCTCTAATGGTCATTTAAATGATTACGGATCATCCAATTAGATTTAACCTTAGTATTTAATTATATGTATGTATATGATTCCCACCCCACCCCAACTATTCCTCGATTAACTACAAGTACCTAGTATTAAGTGAAGCTCTTTCTTGTCTTATTTGTAGACATTTGTATATTGAGAATAGTATTTGCAGATGCCATTACTTTGGAGTGAACAAAATCTTAATTGAATTGAATGTTTAAAATTCGAAAACAAAACCAAAAAACTTAATGGAATCCTTAAGGGATTCCGTAATTTGTTCTTTAAATTCCACCGTTGTTTCTCTGGGAACATATCAAGATACATACAAGTTTGTATTGTCTTCTTATTCCCAGTCAGCAGTACCTCACATAAATAATGTATAATAGAAATTGTATTTAACTTTAACTTGTATTACATTTTATGGTATTTTATTATTTTTTTTCCATAAAAACATATCTATGAATTTTGACGAGTCTTTTTTTTATTTGACAAATAAAACGATACAATTTCGATGTAAAATGCTGTGTTTTTTATTCTACACAATAGAATTACAAGAAAAATAAATATATAACTACTAGCAAATAGCGGTATGAGATATAAATGAGGCCGATCGCAATATTCATGGCCTTATTTTATATCCTATGAAAACTGCGAAATCAAATTGCAGAGCTAATATTTGGAAGGTATACCAATATTTGGACAATTAAGAGGAGCAAGCTTTTGTTAAGAAGAGTTAAAATCTTTACGACGTATGGATTTTGGAACACAGATGCTGAAGCAAATCTATTAGATTTTCTGAAGACCTGTTCAGATTTATATCAAATTTAATATAAATGCTTTATCCAAAGCATAATAATAATGATACTTGGTAAAAGATATCACACAGAAATACCTCTGCCAAATTTGGTATAAATCGATTCAGATTCAAGTATAGTGTAATATTCCCCGAATTCATGTAAATGATGTACCAACCAAGCTAATTAAGTGGAATTTTTTGATTTTGTTATGAAGTTTTGATTAGAATAAAGTCTGCCATGTTTTGACCGAATCGGTTTAGCTATAGCTTCCATAAGACAAAATATGCACTCCATCTAAATACATATTATCTACTAGCAAGATTGATACTACCTGCTACTTCGTCAGAGAAGAGTCCACCTTAACCACTAGAACCCAACAGCGACCTTGATAACAAATCTCAGAATATCATAACCATCAAACACCTAGCGGCACATTTTGTGGCATTTTTGCACTTTTCGTACGTTCGCAGTATATATGTTTCCCAAATGTGGCATCCATATCAAATTTCAGGATTTCTGCCAGGTATTTAAGGTAAGAATACATAAAACGCTTTTTTTGACTGGATTAAGTCAAAGGTTGGCTTCTTTAGAAAAGAACAAAGAAGCGTAAGGCCAAAATCGAACAAAGTCAAACTAAAACTCCTTTGT